>NC_090405.1:18742203-21142203 GCF_036365525.1 Heterodontus francisci
TGTTTTTCCACAGAAACTTTCCCACGAAGGATATGTGGTACGGCACGGTCCAACTGGATGGAGCATTCCGCGGCAATGTGACCAGGCCCATCCTTCACAACGCTGGGGACAGATAGAACCTCAGCACGTAGTGACACTTGGAGATTGTGTACTGGGAATCTGCGCACAGCTTGATGCAGCTGCACACGAAGGTAGTCATCAGGATGAGGGCGACGTTGGGTACATTTTTCCCGCCCTTATCCAGGGGTTTGAACATTGTGTCCCTCCAGACCTGGTCCATTTTGGAACCCCATATGAAGCGGAAAATGGCTCGGGTGATCGCCACAGCGCAGGAGTGGCGTATGGGCCAGACCTGCACCACGTACAGCAACGTGAGCGCCTCACACCTGATCACCAGGTTCTTACCCACAATGGAGAGAGATCGCTGCTCCCACATGCTCAGCTTATGGTGTATCCTGGCTACTCGCTACTTCCAGGTTTTGGTGCACGCCCCAGCCCTTCCGAACCATATCCCCAGCACCGTCAGGTAGTCTGACCTGATGGTGAAGGGGACAAAGGATCGGTCAGCCCAGTTCCCAAAGAACATGGACTCGCACTTGCCGTGGTTAACTTTGGCTCCCGAGGCGAGTTCGAACTGGTCGCAGATGCTGATCAGTCTGCGAACGGACAGCAGATCCGAGCAAAAGACGGCGACGTCATCCAGGTACAGGGAAGTTTTAACCTGAGTGACTCCACTGCCTCGGATTGTAACCCCCCCTTTATGCTTGCATCCTTCCTAATAGACTCAGCAAAGGGTTCAAAACAGCAAACAAACAAGACAGAGGAGAGAGGACTGCCCTGTCTGTCTTTGCAAAGCAGGTGTCGAAAAAGATGCAGTGGTTTTTATCGCGGTTCATCCCAAGCAGCTGTGTAACACAGGAGTCTGTGCTCTACAGGCTGTTCTCAGGGATGCACACCGAGATAAACATCAACTGCTGCTGAAGGACTATCAATTCGGTGAAAGACGCCCTTTGGTCTGCCCGAAACTTGCTGGTCTTCCAGCGCAAAGAGTTGTCCACGACCTAATGTTGCAGACTGGCACATTCCAAGGTCCAAGACTACGTGCTGAGGGACGCACTACATCTTGGGGCAGCCGCTGCAAAGGTGCACTGGGGAAGACCACTGTGTAAGGTACCCCCACCAAGGTGAAGTGAGGGACTGGATCCATGGAAATCCCCTCGGGCTGTATCTAGAAAATTTTCTCCGCCTCCAGGCTCACTTCTTTGACCAGGAGTCCTCCTCCCAACCAGCAGACCCATTCACCCACCTCCAGCATTCTCCCTCTACTTGGACCCCTCCCCCTGGCCACTTACCCGCTCTTGATCTCTTTATTGAAAACTGTCGGCTAGACATTTGTCATCTCAATTTCTTTGCCCCCCTCACTCACTCTAACCTGTCCCCCTCTGATCTTGAGGCACTCCGTTCTCTCAGGTCCAACCCCGACATGGTCATCAAACCTGCAGACAAGGGTGGTGCTGTTGTTGTATGGCGTACCGACCTCTACCTTGCAGAGGCTCAGCGCCAACTCACAGACACTTCTTCCTACCTCCCTCTGGACCATGACCCCATCACCGAACATCAAGCCACCGTCCAAAGGACTGTCACTGACCTCATCTCCTCTGGAGAGCTTCCCTCTACAGCTTCCAACCTCATAGTCCCGCAACCCCGGACAGCCCGCTTCTACCTCCTTCCCACAATCCACAAACGGGTACGTCCCGGCAGACCCATTGTGTCAGCCTGCTCCTGCCCCACTGAACTTATTTCTTCCTATCTTGACTCTATCTTTTCTCCGCTGGTCCAGTCTCTTCCCAACTACATCCGTGACTCTTCTGACGCCCTACGTCATTTTGACAATTTCCAGTTTCCTGGTCCCAACCGCCTCCTCTTCACTATGGACGTCCAATCGCGCTGCACCTCCATCCCCCGCCAGGATGGTTTGAGGGCTCTCCGCTTCTTCCTGGAACAGAGGCCCAACCAGTCCCCATCCACCACCACCCTCCTCCACCTGGCTGAACTTGTTCTCACATTGAACAACTTCTCCTTCAACTCCACGCACTTCCTTCAAGTAAAAGGTGTCGCTATGGGTACACGCATGGGTCCTAGTTATGCCTGTCTTTTTGTGGGATATGTCGAGCATTCTTTGTTCCAGCCCTACTCAGGCCCCCTCCCCCAACTCTTTTTCCGGTACATTGATGACTGTATCGGTGCCGTTTCCTGCTCCCGCCCCGAACTGGAAAACTTTATCAACTTTGCTTCCAATTTCCACCCTTCTCTCACCCATACGTGGTCCATCTCTGACACTTCCCTTCCCTTCCTCGACTTCTCTGTCTCCATCTCTGGGGATAGGTTGTCTCCCAATATCCATTATAAGCCCACCGACTCCCACAGCTACCTCGACTACACTTCTTCACACCCTACCTCCTGTAAGGACTCCATTCCATTCTCCAGGTTTCTCCGTCTTCGAAGCATCTGCTCTGATGATGCTACCTTCCATGACGGTGCTTCTGGGATGACCTCCTTTTTCCTCAACCGAGGAATCCCCCCCACTGTTGTTGACAGGGCCCTCAACCGTGTCCGGCCCATTTCCCGTACTTCTGCCCTCAACCCTTCCCCTCCCTCCCAGAACCGTGACAGGGTTCCCCTTGTCCTCACTTTCCACCCCATCAGCCTCCATATCCAAAGGATCATCCTCTGCCATTTTTGCCACCTCCAGCGTGATGCCACTACCAAACGCATCTTCCCCTCCCTTCCCCTGTCAGCATTCCGAAGGGATCGTTCCCTCCGCGACAACCTGGTCCACTCCTCCATTACCCCCACCACCTCGTCCCCATCCCATGGCACCTTCCCCTGCAATCGCAGGAGGTGTAATACCTGCCCATTTACCTCCTCTCTCCTCACTATCCCAGGCCCCAAATACTCCTTTCAGGTGAAGCAGCGATTTACTTGTACTTCTTTCGATGTAGTATACTGTATTCGCTGCTCACAATGTGGTCTCCTCTATATTGGGGAGACCAAGCGCAGACTGGGTGACCGTTTTGCGGAACACCTCCACTCGGTCCGCAAGCAGGACCCTGAGCTTCCGGTTTCTTGCCATTTCAACACTCCCCCCTGCTCTCATGCTCACATCTCTGTCCTGGGATTGCTGCAGTGTTCCAGTGAACATCAACACAAGCTCGAGGAACAGCATCTCATCTATCGATTAGGCACACTGCAGCCTGCCGGACTGAACATTGAGTTCAATAATTTCAGAGCATGACAGCCCCCCATTTTACTTTCATTTTTAGTTGTTATTTCTTTTTTCTTCTTTTTTGCTTTTTTACATTTTTTACAACCTTTTATATTGCTGACCTTTTGGTCAGCTATGTGGCCTTGTCCAACCTGCACCTTCTCCTTTGTAATCTCTTGCCCCACCCCCACCTCACTTGCTTATAACCTGTGACATTTTTAATATTTGTCAGTTCCGAAGAAGGGTCAGTGACCCGAAACGTTAACTCTGCTTCTCTTTCCACAGATGCTGCCAGACCTGCTGAGTGGTTCCAGTATTTCTTGTTTTTATTCCAGAAAATATTTGTTTGCTGCAAAAAGTACATGGCAGGTAAAATGAAATGGAAGGGTTGTGAGGCAATTCATTCCTGTACTGAAGGAAACTGATCACCTTTGCAATCTTTGTATTGTTGACTTGGTGCTGTTTTTGAACTGTTTTGTAATGTATCTTTTTATAGTTTTTTTAACGAATAAAGTAGATGTTGGAAATAAAAAAAAAAGTTCAGAGAAGGTTCACTGGATTTATTCCTGTGATGAAGGGGTTGTCTTGTGAGGAGGATTGAGCAGGTTGGACCTATACAGATTGGAGTTTAGAAACATGAGAGGTGATCGTATTGAGACATATAAGATTCTGAAGGGTCTTGACAGGGTAGATGCTGAGAGGATGTTTCCCCTCGTGGTGGAATCTAGAACTTGGGGACACAGTTTCAGAATTAGGGATTTTCCATTTAAGAAGGAAATGAGGTGGAATTTCTTCTCTCAGACAGTCGTCCATCTTTGGATTTTTATCTACAAGGAAGTCAAGGGTTATGGGGGGCAGGCAAGAAAGTGGGGTTGATGCCATGATCAGATCAGCCATGATCCTATTGAATGGCGGAGAAGGCTCGAGGGGCCAAATGGCCTCCTCCTGCTACTATTTCTGTTCTTATGATCTCATTGCAGCTTGTTCCAAATAGAGACAAAAGAGTGGAATTCCAGAGGAGAGGTGAGAGTAATTACCCTTGAGTGAGTGTGGCATCAAGGATCCCTAGCAAAATTGAAATCAATGGGAATCAGGGGAAAACTGTCCACTTGTTGGAGTCCTACCCAGCACAAAGCAAGATGATTATGGTTGGTGGAGGCCGATCATCTCAATCCAGGACATTGCCTCAGGAGTTTCTCAGGGTAGTGTCCTAGGCTCAACCATCCACAGCTGTTTTATTAATGAGTTTCCCCTCAACTTAAGTCAGAAGTGGGAATGTTAGGTGATGATTCACAACTCCTCAGATACTGAAGCAGTCCATGTCCGCAAGCAGCGAGACCTGAACAACATTCAGGCTTGAGCTGATAAGTGATAAGCGACTTGGTTGCCACAAAAGTGCCACGCAGTGAACATCTCCAATGAGAGAGAATCAAACCATCTACCTTTTAATACTCAGCAGCATTATCATCACTGAATCCCTCACCATCAACATCTTGGGGGTTACCATTGACCAGAAACTAAACTGGACCAGTCACATCTATGCTGCGGCTTTTAGCGTAGGTCAGAAATTGGGAATTCTGCAGCAAGTATCTCACCTCCTGACATGCCAAAGCCTGTCCATTATCTACAAGGCACAAGTCAGGAGTGTGATGGAATACTCTCCACTTTTCTGGATAGCTGCAGCTCCAACAACACATAAAGAGCTCAATACCACCCAGGACAAAGCAGTCCTCTTCATCGGTACCTCACCCACCACTTTAAACATTCACTCCCTCCACCACCAGAGCACAGTGGCAGCAGTGTGTACCACCTACAAGATGCACTGCAGTAACTCGCTAAGTAACGTTCGACAGCACCATCCAAACCCGTGATCACTACCACCTCGAAGGACAAGGGCAGCAGATGCATGGGAACACCACAACCTGCAGGTTCACCTCCAAGTCACTCACCATCATGACTTGGAACTATATCACCATTTCTTCACTGTTGCTGGGTCAAAATCCTGGAACTCCCTCCGCAATAGCACTGTGGGTGTTCCTACACCACATTGACTGCAGCAGTTCAAGAAGGCAGCTCCCCACCACATTCTCAAGGGCAATTAGGGATGGGCAATAAATGCCAGCCTTGCCAGCGATACTCACATCCAAGAATGAATAAAAAACAAATCATTCTCCACAGATTCCCCACAATCCAGGCTTGGACATTTACTTCACGAGCACAGAGCTTTATATAACTACAACATGAGTTCCAATCTTCAGATTCCATTCGCCTTTCACATTATTTTCTACCAGTCCACTAGCTTTTAGTGATTCAGCACTCGGGTCTCTGCTTCTCCAGTTTCTAACATCTCACCACTTATAAAAAACACTCTGATCTATCTTTCGTAGGTACTAGATGACCCCTCATTTTAGACTCCATCTGCCAAAGCATTGCTCACTCACTTAATCTATCAAGAAGATTTGAAAATAAATTTCTTGCCAAAGGATAATGTTCTGCTTCTGCTCCCTCGCCATTTGCTTTTCCCGTTAGTCTTTCATTTGGTGTAAATCCAGAGAAAGTAAAGATGGAAGGAAGGAGGGAGGCAAAAATCTTGCTCCTTTTCGTGATCCCTATTTGATCTTCATTCCAGTCCAATTTGGGTGAAGAATTCCGATTGTCTGTCTCAATTTTAATAAAGGATAAACAATTCTGGAATCACCAGCGAGATATTGACAAGAACATGTTTCCAGGCCAACTTTCCACAAAAGCTTCTCCACAACCATGTACTGGACACTTCATAAACTAACGACAAAATTGGGATCCGAACCAACACATGCAAAGCACGCAATGCATTAGCACGCCACCGTCTTAACCTCTCGACCACCTTGTCAGCTGTTTGGACAGTACAGATCCTGGCTGTGCAGCCAGATGTGCAATGATGGAAATGCAGCTTCTGTAAGTAAATGCAATTTCCATCACATCAGGTCATGGCCTGTTGGGAATGGAGTGGTGTGAAACATTTCCAGACCATGTCCAACACGTTTCTACTCAGTGTGAAAATCCACCATGGAAAGACTGGAACATACAATCATTTCATCACATCATGATTAACATCACTCAGACACCTGAACCATGAGGTCACTGACGAAGTCATGATGACCGAATTTCTCATGAAATGACAACTGAACTAACTGACTGGAAGAATTGCTTTAATTCCACACGATCAGAGAGGCACAGCCTCAGACCAACTTGGCAGATGAGTATTGATTGAATAATTTCTGTGTGAGGAATGTTCCAGCAGAATAAACCAGGGGAACGTGCTGACTGAGCTGTGTCTTCATCTCTTCTGGGCAGTCGGACAGTTCACCCTTCATTCTGCTCTGATTCACTTTCCCAAAGCGGATCTACAGATTCTCAAATCTGTGGACTGGGTTTTCTTATCTTGTTCCTTTTGATTTTTCTTGCTCCTGACTGAATAATATATTCTAAACCTCGGATCAGCCCTCCCCTTTGCGTCGTGTTATAGTCTTGGTTAAAAAAGACACAAAACGGCACGAACAGTCTGAAACATACAACACGGTCACACTTTCCTTCAGTGAGATTAATGTTGAGCTGTTTTCCAGGTTAAATGCAACTGCAAACACATTGCTCTCAAAGAAATTGTAGGGGATTGAGTTGCCGTTGAAATATTAGCATTGAACATTTGTACAAGGAGGAACAGCCATTCCAAACTGACATCCTTCACAAAGGCAACCACTGAGCTGTTTTCTTGTGTGAATAAAATTCATAAGAAAAGTTAAAGTTCACAAGAAAACAGATGTAAACGATTGATAGCTAAACTTTTGAATCAAGGATATGAATCCACGATTTTCTGATTATTGGACAAACACTCGAGCCAACGAAGCTACTGAGCCAGATCACAAATGCTGTGACAACTAAGGGCAGAGGAGGGCACTCTTTATTCTCATCCCACTTCTCCACCGGTCACAACATCTATTTCAACTTTTCCCACTTACTGAAACAGTCAATCATATACTCTATTTTTCCCAGAACAGAAGACACTGACCAGATTTCTTCAATGAACAACAAAATGATTCATTTATTGTAGAACAAGTTTTAACTAGTCATGAAGTAAAGCATAAACACACAGGTGGAAATTTTAAAAGTTCCCTTTTCACCTTTACTTTTAAAGTCTTTTTTAAAAATCTTCGAGCCACATGCGCACACACACATACACCGGTTAACAGAAAAGATAAAAGGGATGTTTTTTTAAAATATTTTAAATTTTGTTACAAACACAAAAAAAAACTCTTGGGCTGTTTACTTGCTCATTTTTGAAGAAAACATCAGATGAGATACGTTGCTCCAAAATTGGAATACAGTCTAACTTCTGAGTATACGTAAACAGGTCACTAGGGTATTTTAGAACAGTTCTTTTCAGAAGGCATTGAGAATTAATTTTAGCAGGCCTTCTTCAAAGACATGCGACAAGATGAAATAACACACTGGACTTCTCAGGATCTTTTAAAGATTTTCTGGAAAACAAGCTGGGTTGTGGTCTTCTCTCCTTCCTTGACACTTCTTCAGGCTAACTTTATCAGCTGCTCACTCCAGCAGGTAAAACACACTGACTCTACAACCAAAAGCTTGTGAGTTTTCTGCTGTCTTAGGTGTACGTTGCTGCTGCCGAGCTTGTCCAATCAAGGGGCGCAAATGACTTCACTAACCACATCTCCCTGTTACCATGGTTTCTGTTCTATTTTTAACTTGAATTATGTGAAAAACAGTAAACATAGTTGCCAAATTGGCTCTTTTGGTGCTCTCTTGAAAAAGAACTGGTCCTACATTTATTCAGTTTGATTATGACTTCTTCAAAAAATATTTTAACAGAAGAAACAGAATCACTTCCATAACATCATGCACTTTCCCTGAGCTACAGGTTATTGAAAGACTCTCTGGCTGTGTTTATTTTAGGTGATTTTGTACTCAGGTTCTTTTGGAATCCATGTGTTTGCAGATCTTTGTGAGTGAGAGATGTGGAGATATGCTTAAAAAATTTCCCTATAAATTATTCATATCTCCGTCTTTCCCCGAACTTTGTGCAAACACATTAATGAGGGAATCACACACATCAGGCCGTCAAACCTGTCTGCTAAACATTGAAAGGTGACAGTGTTTATAGTAACGGGGTTCCATTTATTCAGACAGATCTTGATGATTCACACATGTAATGTATTTGTATATTATATTCATGACATTATGATGTAAATAAACACTTCCTTGCACTTGCCACGCTTGGTGAACATTTTCTCTGCTGATGCCCCCTGAATATATTAGAGAACATGGTGACGAGGTTGAGATAAAAGTCTGTAAATATAGGCAGCAAACAGCAGCAGGGACTGCAGTGAACAAGATTTACGTGACATATTTGTGCTTATATTGGTGGGTGAAATAAGATACTAAACACACAAAATCCTACATTTGAGCTTGCGGAAGATTGCTCTGTCTATGGAGATAGCATCAAAGAATGCTCAGGAATTTTGTCCTATACCAGTGATAGTAACACACTTCAGGGGAACTTAAATAAAACTGGTAAAATCGGCTTTCACAAAACAGATGAAATTTTGCACAGAGAAGTGTGAAGTGATACAATTTGAAAGGAAGTATGAGGAGAGGCCATATAAATGAAACATGACAATTCTAAAGTGGGTGCAGGAGCAGAGAGACAATGTACACCAATGTTAGAAGGATTGAAAAGGTAACTAAGAGCAAACAGGACACTTGGATTTATTAATATAGGCATAGAGTAAAAGCATATAAGTTATGCTAAACCTTTACAAAATGCTGGGAATGAATGGCCTCTTCCTGTACCTCCACAGAAAGCTTCCATTCCAGGTTTACACACACTCATCAGGATCACTCTCCACAGATCCTGCCACTCCAGGCTCGGACACCAACTTCAGGATCACTCTCCACAGATCCCGCCATTCCAGGTTCGGACACCCACTTCAGGATCACTCTCCATACATCCCAGCACTACAGGCTCGGAGACCCTCTTCGGAGATCCTAAATCTCCAGACACGGACATCCTTTGAGGACCACTCTCCACAGATCCTGCCACTCCAGGCTCGGACACCCACTTCAGGATCACTCTCCACAGATCCCGCCATTCCAGGTTCGGACACCCACTTCAGGATCACTCTCCATACATCCCAGTACTATGGACTCGGAGACCCTCTTCAGAGATCCTAAATCTCCAGACACGGACATCCTTTGAGGACCACTCTCCACAGATTCTTCCCTCCAGGCTCAGACACCCTCTTCAGAGTCACCCTCCATCCATCCCGCCGCTCCACGCACGGTTATCTCCCTCAGGATCAGATCAAAGAATGTTGCTTGTCACTTATCAGCTCAAGCCTGAATGTTGTTCAGGTCTTGCTGCTTGCAGGCACAGACTGCTTCAGTATCTGAGGAGTTGTGAATCATCAGCGAACATGCCCACTTCTGACTTATGTTGAAGAGAAAGCCATCAATGAAACAGCTGAGGATGGTTGGGCCTAGGGCACTGCCCTGAGAAACTAGGGATCCAGTCATGAAAGGTGGAGGACAATTAAATAACGAACCAGATGAGGAGGCTCCAAAAACATTCCTATCCTCAATGTTGGTGGAGTCGAGCACGTCAGTGCAAAAGATGAAGCTGAAGCATTTGAAACCATCTTCAGTCAGAAATTGCTCAGTGGATGATTCATCTCGGCCTCTTGAGGTCCCCAGCATCACAGCTTCCAGTTTTCAGCCAATTCGCTTCACTCCACATGATAGCAAGAAACAGCTGAAGGCACTCAGTACATCAAAGACTATGGGCCCTAAAAACATTCCGGCTCGAGTACTGAAGACTTGTGCTCCAGAACTAGCTGCGCCCTCAGCCAAGCTGTTCCAGTAGAGCGACAACACAGGCATCTACTCAACAATGTGGAAAATTGCCCAGGTGTGCCCTGTCCGTAAAAAAGCAGGACAAATCCAATCTGACCAATTGCCGCCCCATCAGTCTACTATCAATCATCAACAAAGTGATGGAAGATGTCACCAACAGTGCTATCAAGCACCACACACTTAACAATAATCTGCTCATCGATGCTCAGTTTAGGTTCTGCCAGGGTCTCTCAGCTCCAGGAAATAATTTGGCAGATAGAGTAGAATGTGGGAAAATGTGAGGTTATCCACTTTGGTAGGAAGAATAGAACAGGAAAATATTATTTAAATTGTGAGAGATTACAGAATGCTGCGGTGTAGAAGGA
The DNA here is from genome assembly GCF_036365525.1 of Heterodontus francisci. NCBI lineage: Eukaryota > Metazoa > Chordata > Chondrichthyes > Heterodontiformes > Heterodontidae > Heterodontus > Heterodontus francisci. The sequence goes on from NC_090405.1 coordinate 18,752,743, forward strand.
TCTGGGTGTCCTCGTACATGAATCACAAAAAGTTACCATGCAGGTACAGCAAATAATTAGGAAGGCAAATGGAATGTTACCCTTTATTGCAAGGGGAATGGAGTATAAAAGTAGAGAAGTGTTGCTACAAATGTACAGGGTGCTGGTGAAACCACACCTAGAGTACTGTGTACAGTTTTGGTTTCCTTATTTAAGGAGGGATATACTTGCATTGGAGGCAGTTCAGAGAAGGTTCACTAGATTTATTCCAGTGATGAAGGGGTTGTCGTATGAGGAAAGTTGAGCAGGTTGGATTGATACTCATTGGAGCTGAGAAAAATGAAAGGAGAACGTATTGAGACATATAAGATTCTGAGGGGATTTGACAGGGTAGATGCTGAGAGGATGTTTCCTCTTGTGGTGGAATCCAGAACTAGGGGACACAGTTTCAGATTTAGGGGTTTTTCATTTAAGAAGGAATTTCTTCTCTCAGAGGGTCATTAATCTTTGGAATTCTCTACCGCAGAGAGCAGTGGAGGCTGGGTCATTGAATGTCTTCACGATTTTTATCTACAAGAGAGCCAAGGGTTATGTGCGCAGGCAAGAAAGTGGGGTTGAGGTCATGATCAGGTCAGCCATGATCCTATTGAATGGCGGAGCAAGCTCGAGGGGCCAAATGGCCTACTCCTGCTACTAGTTGTTCTGATCTTATGTTGTTATGATCTCATTGCAGCTTGGTCCAAACAGAGATGAAAGAGTGGAATTCCAGAGGAGAGGTGAGAGTGATTGCCCTTGAGTGAGTGTGGCATCAAGGATCCCTAGCAAAATTGAAGTCAATGGGAATCAGGGGGAAAACTCTCCACTTGCTGGAGTTGTACCTCGCACAAAACAAGATGGTTGTGGTTCGTGGAGGCCAATCATCTCAGCCCAGGACATTGCTTCAGTAGTTTCTCAGGGTAGTGTAGTAGACCCAAACATCCTCAGCTGTTTCATTGACGACTTTCCCTTCAAAATAAGTCAGAAGTGGGAATGTTAGGTGATGATTCACAACTCCTCAGTTGAAGCAGTCTGTGCCTACAAGCAGCAAGACCTGAACAATATTCAGGCTTGAGCTGATAAGTGACAAGCAACCTTCTGGCCACACAAGTGCCAAGCAGTGAACATCTCCAATGAGAGAGAGAAAAAAATCTACCTTTTGATATTCAGAGCATTATCATCGCTGAATCCCCCACCATCAATATGTTGGGGGTTACCATTGACCAGAAACTAAACGGGGCCAGTCAGATCTATGCTGCGGCTATAAGCGCAGGTCAGAGATTAGGAATTCTGCAGCAAGTGGGAAAGATTAGGAATTCTGGGGGCGGCACAGTGGTGCAGTGGTTAGCACCGCAGCCTCACAGCTCCAGCAACCCGGGTTCAATTCTGGGTACTGCCTGTGTGGAGTTTGCAAGTTCTCCCTGTGTCTGTGTGGGTTTTCTCCGGGTGCTCCGGTTTCCTCCCACAAGCCAAAAGACTTGCAGGTTGGTAGGTAAATTGGCCATTATAAATTGTCCTATAGTGTAGTTAGGTGGTAGGGAAATATAGGGACAGGTGGGGATGTGGTAGGAATATGGGATTAGTGTAGGATTAATATAAATGGGTGGTTGATGGTCGGCACAGACTCGGTGGGCCGAAGGGCCTGTTTCAGTGCTGTATCTCTAAACTAAACTAAGTATCTCACCTCCTGCTACACCAAAACCTGTCCACCATCTACAAGGCACAAGTCAGGAGTGTGATGGAATACATCCCACTCAACAACACTCAAGAAGCTCAATACCATCCAGGACAAAGCAGCCCACTTAATCGCCACCTAACCCACCACCTGAAACATTCACTCTCTCCACCACCAGTACACAGAGGCTGCAGTGTGTACCATCTCTATATGCACTGCAGTAACTCGCCAAGTATCCTTCAACAGCACCTTTCAAACCCGTGACCTCTACCACCTCGAAGGACAAGGGCAGCAGATGCATGGGAACTCGCCATCTGCAGGTTCAAAGAACAAAGAACAAAGATAATTACAGCACAGGAACAGGCCCTTCGGCCCTCCAAGCCTACGCCGATCCAGACCCTCTCTCTAAACATGTCGCCTATTTTCTAAGGTTCTGTATCTCTTTTCTTCCTGCCCATTCATGTATCTGTCTAGATACATCTTAAAAGACTCTATCGTGCCCGCGTCTACCAAGTCCCCTCCAAGTCACTCACCATCCTGATTTGGAACTATATCGCCATTTCTTCACTGTTCTTGGGTCACAATCCTGGAACTCCCTCCCCAACGGCGGTGTGGGTGTTCCTGCACCACATGGACTGCAGCAGTTCAAGACGGCAGCTCACCACTACATTCTCAAGGGCAATTAGGGATGGGTAATAAATGCTCACCTTATCAGCGATACTCACATCCAAGAATGAATAAAAAACAAATCATTCTCCACAGATTCCCCACAATCTGGGCTTGGACATTCGCTTCAGGAGCACAGAACTTTATATAACTGCAACATGAGTTCCAAACTTCATATTCCGTTCGCTTTTCACATTATTTTCTCCCAGTCCACTGGCTTTTAGTAATTCTGTATTCGGGTCTCGGCTCCTCCACAGTTTCTAACATCTCACCTCTTACAAAAAAACACTCTGATCTATCTTTCTTCAGTATTACATGACCCCACATTTTAAACTCCATCTGTCAAAGCATTGCTCACTCACTTATTCTATCAAGAAGATTTGAAAATAAATTTCTTGCCAAAGGATAATATTCTGCTTCTGCTCCCTCGCCGTTTGCTTTTCCCATTAGTCTTTCACTTGGTGTAAATCCAGAGAATATAAAGATGGAAGGAAGGGAGGGAGGGAAAATCTTGCTCCGTTTTGTGATCCCAATTTGATCTTCATTCCAGTCCAATTTGGGTGAAGAATCCCAATTGTCTGTCTCAATTTTAATAATATATAAACAATTCTGGAAACACCGTCTGGAAATTGACAAGAACAGGTTTCCAGTCTGACTTTATGCAAAAAGTCCCCCATGAGAAATAAAGGAACTATCCAGCTCACAAACTAACTACAAGGATGGGATTCAAACCCATTCATGAAGAACACAATGCATTAGCAGTCCATCACCTTAACCTTGCAGCCACCTTGTCAGATGCACAATCACGGCTGTCACCTTCAGCACAACTCCTGGCTGTGCAGCCAGCTGCAGTGACCCAATGATTCAGGCATCTGAGTGATGTTAATCATGATGTGATCAAATGATTGCATGTTCCACTCTTTCCGTGGTGGGTTTTCACACTGAGTGGAAACGTGTTGGACATGGTCTGGAAATGTTTCACACCGCTCCATTCCCTGTTTCATTTACTTACAGAAGGTATATTTCCATCATTACACAACCCATAAGATGAACTTTTTTCAAAAGACTTCAGTGTATTTAACTCTGTGTCCAACACTGTGAGGCAGCTTTCTGTGTTTATAAAGAGTGCAATTTATTGACTGGTCTCTTGGATCTTGGATCAAACAGGGTGACAGATAGAGGTCTGTGTGCAGAGGGTTTGGAGGTGAGCTCTGATTCCTAACCCTTTCTGGATTGTGAGGAATAAAGAATGAATGAGAGAGAGAGAATGTGGGAGAAGGGATGATGGAAGAATTTGTTTGTGAACCTGATTAAAAGTGGCTCAAACGCAAGATAATATTAAGATATCAAGAGCAGAACATTAACATAATCTGAGTTCCGCGATCTGGTCGGGTCCCATTCCCCTGAAGTGAGGAATGAACGGGTGGGGAAATTCCACCTGGAGTTATATTTGTCTCCAATGAAGATGAGTTTACAGTGAGGATGGAATAGCTCAGTTGGGAGAACACTAGATTGAAGAACCAGGATACAATCCCTGGTTTCATCAGTTTTAATTTGGTGTCTCCTTCATTTTAAGTAGAGAGAATCAGAGGGGAGATTTTCCACTCTTGACCCCATGGGCTGAATTTTAAACTAACGGTGCGGCTCTCGGCAGAGGCACCGGAAGCGGGTGTCGTCACCACACGAGTGAAATGTGGCCGGCCGACCCCGATCACGGAGCAGCCGACCAATTAATGAAGGGGAGGCGTGGGGCCCATGTAAACAAGGACCAGAGGCAGGGAACAAGGCACCGATGGCACCGACATCTGACACAACGGCAGGTGCTGACACCATATTTAAAGGGCTGCCAACCCTGCATTCACTGCTGCCTGGTTTAAAGGAGTGTCTTCCTGAGAGCCCTCTGATGCCCCAGGACCCGTTCTGCTGCCTCTGATGCCCCAGGACCCGTTCTGCTGCCTCTGCTGCCCCAGGACGCGTTCTGCTGCCTCTGCTGCCCCAGGATCCGTTCTGCTGTCTCTGCTGCCCCAGGACCCGTTCTGCTGTCACTGCTGCCCCAGAACTCTTTCTGCTGCCTCTGCTGTCCCAGGACACGTTCTGCTGCCTCTGATGCCCCAGGACCCGTTCTGCTGCCTCTGATGCCCCAGGACCCGTTCTGCTGCCTCTGCTGCCTGCTGAGTAAGGAGCTGAATGCGAGCCTGCAGTGACCATGGTCCCACGGTTTAGCGATGCCTCCCTGCAGGTTCTCCTCCAGGTGGCAAGAGAAAGGTGGAAGATCCTCTTCCCCAGGGATGGGAGGTGGAGACCTGCCCACCTGACCAAGCAAAGCTGGCTGAAGATAGTCGGTGAGGTCAGCAGACGTGGGGTCACCCCCAGAACATGGATCCAGTACAGGAAGTGGGTCAATGACCGGATCCAGGCTGCTCAGGCGAAAACTCAAAACACTTTGGACCCTTTGGACATTGCATGTGGCAGAGTGAGAGGGAGTGTTTGGTGGAAAGGGAGTGACCACCCAGTCATGTGTATTGGGGAAGGGCAGCAGGACATGCTGCCTGAGGCTTGGCTGCATCTCGGTGAGAGGTGCACGTCAGTCATTGTATAAACTCACACAGTCCCTCGAGAGGGGCCACATGCAGGAGGAATACGTGTGTCCCCATCATGGACTGCTGGACTATCACCATCAGAGATGTTGGGCTTGTCCCCGCTGGGAGACTAACTTTGTTCATCATTGTGTCTGCAGGAGAAGACATCCCACAATTGGAAAGAGCATGTCAAGACCGGCGGTGGATGCCTTATCTCCATGTCCTCATCCCGATGGAGGAGGAGGCCATGGAACAGGCAGGGCAGCAAAGCAGCTGCTCCATAGCTGATGGAGAGACAGGGACACCTACCCAAGAGAGTGAGTGAACATCTCCTGGGGCACAAGGGAGCATCTGCTGCAAAGGAGCCACACTGCTCATCTGTTCACCACTGCATCAATGGAGCTGCACGTTAGGGGTGGTTGGAATGTCATGATGGGAAGACCCTAACCCTTCAATGTCCCTGTTTTCTCATGAAGGCCCGGATGAACGACAAAAGCAAAGAGCTGGAGAGACTGGGGGACAGCCGGACATGTCTGAGGAGGAGGAGGGAGCCTCAGAGGGTGCACCATCACCTCATTCCCCTGCACCCTTCACCAGCACAGAAACTCTCACGTTGGTGGGTATCCGTTCGCGGTTAGATTCTGGCATACAAACTGGTGAGCACATCACAGACAGGCCCGGGCAGCTGGCGGAGGCTGTGACAGCCGAGGCCACTGGGAGTTGGTGGTTTGTGGGAGGCCAGGCCCATGCTGTGCCCCAGGCTGATGACGTGCCTCTTGTGTCACCAGCAACACGGGAAATGCTGCAGCTGCAGTGAGAGGTCAGGCAACATCTGGCAGAGTTGCCAGAGGCTATGTGTACCCAAGCACGGACGATGGAGGAGTCCATCCAGGCCTTGGGTGCTGCACTGTCTCTGATGGGGGTGTGTCTGGCTTCCTCCATTGAGAGATTGGTGACTCTCATGGAGAACCAGATCCAGCCGATCAATCAGTGGCTGCCGGAGATGTGCACAGACCTGCACTCCATCACTTTGTCCATGAGCTCCATCCAGTGGTGACAAGGTGAGAGGGGGGACGAGGCACCTGAACTCTCCACTTGGTCCACGTCCCTCTCAGGTCAGCAGGGAGGTACAAGTGTGTCTTATAAGGGGGAGGAGCAGCTGGCTGCTACATCTGGGGGCCCCTCTCAGGGTGCTCCTGGTGTGGACGGTAATTCCAAAGTCCCTCTGCCAGTGACACCAGTGATGCCAGCACCTCCATCATCCTCGATGACAGAGGGGGTCCCTGTACCTGTGCAGGAGGCCCTCAGTGTGCCAGGGCCCTCCAGGCCTCAGGCAGCAGAGGACGGCCGCCAATGTCATCCCAAGCCATGGAGCAGCAAGGTCAGCAGCCTGTCTCCACCTCAGCTGACAGAGCAGGGGGAGTAGCAGGTAGGAACACCCGGAAGAGATTTAAGAAGAGCACCTAGATTCACTGAGGGGTTCACGGGTGAATGTACATTCCAGATGGATAGGGTTGTGTTTGGTGTCACACAGAATAAAGAAATGATGTTCTCTCACTATGTCTCCTTCCTATTGTTGATGCCCTTTGGGACTTCATTTCAACCCTTCCTCCCAAGGGGCTGGAAGTGAGGGACCAAGCCCTGAGTTCACAAAGCTTCGGCCTTGTCACTGTGCGATGTGTAACTGGGCGCTGTAGTGTAGAAGGAAGGAGGTGACAACAGGGCTGTTTAAAGCTAAGACTTTATTGCTGTGGTTCCAGAAGGTGGTAAGGCTCAAAGGAAACGTGAATGTATAAGGGTGTCTCGTGTCTCCCTTGTGTGTATCTCATGGAGGCTTTCCTGCTGTGCCTGAGGTCCTTCATCTGGCACTGCTTGGGCAGCATCCTCCTCCACATCCTCATCATCAGAGGAGACATCACACTCCATGATATCCACACGAGTCAACACCTCACCCCTCTGTCATGCCAGATTGTGCAGAGCACAGCAAGCCACCATGATACGCGAGACCCTCGCCGGGACATACTGAAGGGCTCCACAGGAACAATCTAAGTGCCTGAATCTCATCTTCAGGAGACCAATGGCCTATTTGATGGTCGCTCGGGTTGACCCGCAGCAGGTGTTGTACCTCTCCTTTGAATCGTTGTGTGGGTTCCTCACAGGCGTCAGTACTCATGTTCTCACTGGGTTGCCCTTGTCTCCAAGGATCCATCTCAGAAAGCGCATGGGGCCACGGAAAGGTTCTGGCACCTGGGAGTGCCTTGGTATGCAGGCGTTGTGGCTGCTTCCCGGGATTTGTGCACACACCTGTAGGATCCATTTGTGATGGTCACAGACCAGTTACACACTGAGCAAGTGGAAGCCCTTCCTGTTGAAGGCTGCTGGCTGGTCTGCAGGAGCCTTGATGGTCACATGGGTGCAGTCGATGACACCCTACACCTGGGGGAATCCAGCGATGGCCCCGAATCCTATAGCCCTCTCAGCGTGACTGTTTGGATCGATGTGCACATAGTCACCGGCCCTCCTGAACAGGACATTGGTGACCTCCTTGATGCACTGATTCACCACAGACTGTGAGATTCCACACATATCTCCAGTGGATCCCCGCAATGATCTGCTGGTGGAGAAGTTCAGTGGCACGGTGACCTTCAGTGACACTGGCATCAGGTGCCCACCAAGTCCCATGGGGCACAGCTGCATCATGGCAGAGAGATCAGTGACAACCTCCGTGGAGAGGCGCAGTCTGCGGAGACACTGTCACTCGGACATCTGCAGGTAGTTGAACCTCGGCTGACGTGTTCCTCTGCCTCCTTCTCCAGCCTCCTGTTCGAGGCTGGCCCTCCTGTGGGCCCCCAAGCTGCTGTGGTGTCCCTGCTGGTGCCTGCGCCTCCCTCCCTCCCTCTCTACTCCTCCTCCTCTTCAATGGGAGCCTCGAATCCAGGGTGAATGAGGCCCATGATAGGTTGCCCCTCCCTGAGTGCAAGGCCTTCACAGTAAACAACACCCAGCCACATTTACCTCATTTGTCACCCTCAATGAGGTGGCACTGCCCCAATAACACCCTGGTGTGGCTCACCCTGCAGAGCTGGCACATTGGCCCCCACTCCTGACAGTGTTTCCCGATGCCCTTTCCCCCTCCACCCTTGCTGCCAAGTTACGCTGCCTCACACGACAGCTTCCCAGTGAAGCCAACACTCAGCTCCCACCTCCCAGTCACCTCCTTTAACCAGGCGAGGCTCTGAAGCCCCGTGGTTCCCGTGTGCTATTAGTTCAATTGGATCCAGTGAATAAAATTGCTGACAATTGGACTCATAAATACTTTAAATGCCTTCTTGCCGTGTGGATGTGCGAAGTCTGCCCTCCATGTCAGCCGCCGACAGAAATATCCGGTCCGACGTCTTCCATCCCTATTTTATACACCCCCCCTCCCCCTCCCCAGCCTCCATTCCCATCTCCAACGGTCCCTTAAAATTCTGGCCCATGTCTCTAAGACTAATGGGAGTGAAACTACAGCTGCTCCTTAGACTGAACAGGGAGAGCTGCTCTCTCTGTGTTGAAAGTGAATGAATCTGCTCTTTACCTTGTCTTACTGGAACGTTCACTGTCTGGAAATGTCTGTTTGAAAATGTTTTCCTGTTATATTAATGGAGCAGAGGAGCAGAAGTGAGGTACTGTTCAACAGAGAGGTTTGGAAGTGGGTGAAGGGGTGGAGTGACGGTGGGAGTGAGAGGCGCAGTGAGTTGGCCATTCTCAATAGAGTGTCAGGAATGAAGGTCAGAGGAACAGACCAGGCAGGAAACACAGAAAGAGCGAGGAGAAGCTGGTGTGAAAAACAGAGATTAAACAACAGGCTTGTTCAGTTGGTTTGGGTCTGGTGTTTAGAATACCCGGAATCTGGGTTCACTTCCCTTCCAACTCAGCGAATTGTATCAACATTATGTTCATAAAACCATAGAATGATACCCAAAGAAGGAGACCATTTGGTCCATTGTGTCAATGCTGTCTCTTTGGTTGTGCTGTCCAATTAGTTCTGATGCTCAGCTTTTTCCTGTCATCTGCACATTTTCCTTCCAGTATTTATCCCTATTGCTTTTCAAAGTTACTAATGAATCTGCTTTCAAGTCCTGATCAGACAGTGCATTCCAAATCACAACACATCACCGTATAAATCCCGACCTCATTTCGCCTCTGGTTCTTTTCTCAATCACCTGATAAATACATCCTCTGGTTACTGACCCTTTTGCCACTGGAAACAATTTCTCCTTATTTAACTTATTGAAAACCTTCTTGATGATGTCACATACTAGACTGCCAGTAAAACTGAAGCCCATGTAATAAAAGGGACAATGACAGCATGGATATGAAATTAGCAGACTGATAGGAACATAGGAGCAGGAGTAGGCCATTCAGCCCGTCGAGCCAACCCCGCCATTCAATATGATGATGACTGATCATCCACTTCAATGCCTTTTTCCCACACTATGTCCATATCCCCTATGTCATTTGCATTTAGAAATCTGTCAATCTCTGCTTTAAACATACCCAATGACTGAGCTTCCACAGCCCTCTGGGGTAGAGAATTCCAAAGATTCACAACCCTCTGAGTAAAGAAATTTCTCCTCGTCTCTGTCCTAAGTGGCTTTCCCCTTATGTTGAAATTGTGTCCCCTGGTTCTAGATTCCTCAACCGGAGGAAATAGCTTCATCTACCTGTCTATCCCTTTAAATATATGGTAAGTTTCAATGAGATCACCTCTCATTCTTTGAAACTCTAGAGAATACAGTCCCAGTTTCCCCAAAATCTCTTCATAGGACAGTCCCGCCACCCCGGGAACAAGTCTGGTGAACCTTCGTTGTACTCCCTCTATGGCAATGATATCCTTCCTAAGGTAAGGGGACCAAAACTGCACACAGTATTCCAAAGTGCAGTCCAACCAAGGTTATATACAATTGAAGCAAGACTTCACTACTCCTGTACTCAAATCCTCTTGTGATAGAGTCTAACATGTCATTCGCCTTCCTAATTGCTTGCTGCACCTGCATGTTAGCTTTCAGTCACTTACTGACAAGGACACCCAGGCCCCTTTGTCCATCTACACTTTCTAATCTCTTACCATTTAAGAAATGATCTGCACATCTGTTTCTCCTACCAAAGTGGACAACCTCACATCTTTGCACATTATAATCCATGTGCCACTTTCTAGTCCACTCACTAAGTCTGTCCAAATCCCCTTGAAGCCGCTTTGCATCTTCCTCACAACACACATTCCCACCTAGTTTTGTGTCATCTGCGAACTTGGAAATCGTACATTTGGTCCCCACATCTGAATCATTGATGTATTTTGTGAACAGCTGGGTCACAGTGTGGTGGTGAACAGTTGTATTTCTGTCTGGAGGAAGGTTTACAGTGGGTTCCCCATGGTTCCTCATAACTTCAGTTATGTGCAGAGACTGGAAAAGCTGGGGTTGTTCTCCTTGGAGCAGAGCAAGTTCAGAACAACTTTGACAGAGTTAGAATCAAGGAATCAAATGGTTACAGTACAGAAGGAGACCATTCAGTCCATCATGTCCATGACAGCTCTTTGCAAGAGCAAATCAGCTAATTCCACTCCTCTGCCCTTTCATTGTAACCCTGCAAATTTTCTCTATTCAGGTGTTTATCCAATTCCCTTTTGAAAGCCACGATTGAATCTGCCTCCAGCACACTCTCAGGCAGTGTATTCCAGATCCAAACCACTCGCTCTGTCCCACACCCCTGGTACCATTGCAGAAAATCTCTTCTGTTCATTTCATCCCTCATAAATAATTGAAATGAAATGTTTATTAGGAAATGCACAACATAAAAAGGAGAGAGAAATAAATGCTGAGCAAAATAGAAGTCAATGTTTGGAAGGTAAAAAGAGCAAAAGATGTAACTTTTATTGTGAGAGGAATATATCACACTTTGGGGATTTTGTAAGAGGATTTATTGATAAACCTGGGATTTGAGAGGAAGCTGGTTCATGGTTTACAGAACAAATTCAGCCCCTGGGATGGAGCCAACAGCTGCACTGTCCAATAACAGACAGGACGGGGACACTGTCTCAGGCCTAGTGAGCTCAGTCGATGAAAGCATGAAACTCTGAATCTCAAGTTTTTGAGTTTGAGCCCCACGGTGGGTGTTTTTTATTTCCTTTTTAGGCTGATTTTACAGGCATTCTCCAGCTCTGAATTCCTCGGCAGAGAGTTCAAGGAGTGTTTGAAATGAGATTCAACAGCAGTATGAGAAAGTCTCTCCTTGATTCAGGACTCTTACCTCTCTGCAGCAACTCGCTGCTGAAGATTGAACTTTATCTCATTTCATTCTCAGCTGAGGGTCAGTGTGGATCACTGGGACTTCTGGCTGTCTCCCACTTCACAATCCATCAGTGCTGAGAAAGCAATGGGGAATATTACTCACATGTTACAATGTTTTATAAATACTTGAATGTATTTCACACTGTGTCTAACAGTGTGAATCTCCCCTGGTATATCAGCTCACCAATACTTCAACAGAACATTCACATAATGTGAGCTCTGAGATCTGTTCAGATCCCATTCCCAAGACCTGGAAAGTGGGATTGGGCTGGATCGCTCTTTTTCAGCTGGCACAGACACGATTGCTAAATGGTCTCATTCTGTGCCATAAATTTTCTCCATTTTCTATGTTCTATGAAGTGAGGTGTGATTGGGAGGGGCAATTCCACCAGGGTTATATTTTCTCCCAAAACAATGACACAAGGGATTCTTCACTTTTTTATTCATTCATTCATGCGATGTGGGCGTTGCTGGCCAGGCCAGCATTTACTGCCCATCCTTAATTGCCCTTGAGAAGGTGGTGGGGTGGGCTGCCTTCTTGAACCACCCTTGAGTGAGTGTGGCATCAAGGATCCCTAGCAAAATTGAAGTCACTGGGAATCAGGGGGAAAACTCTCCACTTGCTGGAGTCGTACCTCGCACAAAACAAGATGGTTGTGGTTCGTGGAGGCCAATCATCTCAGTCCAGGACATTGCCTCAGGAGTTTCTCAGGGTAGTGTCCTAGACCCAAACATCCCAGCTGTTTCATTGACGACTTTCTCTTCAACATGAGTCAGAAGTGGGAATGTTAGATGATGACTCACAACTCTTCAGATACTGAAGCAGTCTGTGCCTGCAAGCAGCAAGACCTGAACAACATTCAGGCTTGAGCTGATAAGTGGCAAGCAATCTTCTGGCCACACAAGTGCCAAGCAGTGAACATCTCCAATGAGAGAGAAAAAAAATCTACCTTTTGATATTCAGAAGCATTATCATCGTTAATTCCCCCACCATCAATATCTTGACCAGAAACGTAACTGGACCAGTCACATCTATGCTGTGGCTATAAGCGCAGGTCAGAGATTACGAATTCTGCAGCAAGTATCTCACCTCCTGACACCCCAAATCCTGTCCACCATCTACAAGGCACAAGTCAGGAGTGTGATGGAATACATCCCACTCAACAACACTCAAGAAGCTCAACACCATCCAGGACAAAGCAGCCCACTTGATCGGCACCTAACCCGCCACCTTAAACATTCAATCCCTCCACAACCAGTAAACAGTGGCTGCAGTGTGTACCATCTCCATATGCACTGCAGCAACTCGCCAAGTATCCTTCAACAGCACCTTCCAAACTCGTGACCACTACCACCTCGAAGGACAAGGGCAGCAGATGCATGGGAACTCACTAACTGCAGGTTCCCCTCCAAGTCACTCACCATCCTGACTTGGAACGATATCGCCATTTATTCACTGTTGTTGGGTCACAATCCTGGAACTCCCTCCCCAACGGCAGTGTGGGTGTTCCTGCACCATATGGACTGCATCAGTTCAAGAAGGCAGCTCTCCACCACCTTCTCAACGGCAATAGGAATGGGTAATAAATGCTCGCCTTATCAGCGATACTCACACCCAAGAATGAATAAAAACCAAATCACTCTCCACAGATTCCCCACAATCTGGGCTTGGACATTTACTTCAGGAGCACAGAGCTTTATATCACTGCAACATGAGTTCCAATCTTCATATTCTGTTCACTTTTCACATTATTTTCTACCAGTCCACGAGCTTTTATTAATTCAGTATTTCGGGTCTCTGCTCCTCCGCCGTTTCTAACATCTCACCTCTTACAAAAAAACACTCTGATCTATCGTCGGTAGTCGATGACCCCTCATTTTAAACTCCATCTGCCAAAGCATTGCTCACTCACTTAATCTATCAAGAAGATTTGAAAATAAATTTCTTGCCAAAGGATAATTTTCTGCATCTGCTCCCTCGCCATTTGCTTTTCCCATTTGTCTTTCACTTGGTGCAAATCCAGAGAAAGTAATGATGGAAGGAAGGAGGGGAGGAAAAATCCTGCTCCGTTTCGTGATCCCTATTTGATCTTCATTCCAGTGCAGTTTGGGTGAAGAATTCCAATTGTCTGTCTCAATTTTAATAAAGTATAACAAATTCTGGAATCACTGTCTGGACATTGACAAGAACAGGTTTCGAGGCTGACTTTACAAATAAGCTCACCCAACATAAATAATGCACGAAACAGCTCATAAACTAGCGACAAGGATGGGATTCGAACCCACGTGTGCAAAGCACAATGGATTAGCAGTCCATCACCTTAACCTCTCGGCCACCTTGTCAGTTGCAGAGGCATAGCTGTCACCTTCAGCACAGCTTCTGGCTGTGCAGCCAGCTGTGGAATGATGGAAATATATCTTCTGTAAGTAAATGAAGTTGGGAATGGAGCGGTGTGAAACATTTCCAGACCATGTCCAACACGTTTCTACTCAGTGTGAAAACCCACCACGGAAAGACTGGAACATACAAACATTTCAACACATCATGATTAACATCACTCAGACACCTGAACTATTAGGTCACTGACGAAGTCATGATGACCGAATTTCTCATGAAATGACAACTGAACTAACTGACTGGAAGAATTGCTTTAACCCCACATGATCAGCGAGGCACAGCATCAGGCTGACTTGTCGGGTGGTGTAAACAGATATCACTGCTTCTGATCTTCACCAGAACAGAGAGTGAGATGTAACATTGATCCTCAAACAGACTGTGAGAGAATACAACAGAATAAAACACATGGAGAGACACTGTGGAATAACAAATAGATTTGATTGGAATGTTGAAATTTTGATTGGAATGGATAAAACACCAGAAACAGCAGATTAAATTGGGATTCTCATCATTATAGTGATCTGGGACAGAAAAGAGAAACTGATGGAAAGAAGAGAAGAAGGAAGAAAAGAAAGGGTGAACTGTTCAATCTTTTCAGTTTTTTCACTCGCCCATCAAAGCTGATAAAAAAAAGTTGCAAATAACAGAGAATTTCACCAAAAAGGGAGATTAAATGTTGCTGAAACCTTGGATCGAAGGATGCCCCAAAAGATCACCTGTTTAACTGTCTCCTCACTGGGGGATTTCAATCAGTGAGCAATATTATTCTCTACTTTTTTTGTTAATTGGTCCCAGAACTGTCACTTGGAATTAATATCTGTGTTCCGACTCCTGAATAATAAAATTGTGAGTTTCTCGATATTTTTTGGACACAGTTCCTGCTGAAAGAACTAACAACTCTTTTCTAATTTGCACAATACTCTATACACACTCATCAAGCCTGCTAAGCTAGCATCCTTGGTGCTGCTCTCTCTTCTCCCAAACTTCATCTCATGTGACTGTTCCATCATCACTCTGACAGTGGGAGGAGTTGATCCCACTATCTTCAGCATTAACCCTTTACATCCTTATACCACACTGTCTGTCCAAAAAAAATGGGTGGAGGGAACTTCCTTCATTTATCAAAACACCAACAGCAGCACAGTGGCGCAATGGTTAGCACCGCAGCCTCACAGCTCCAGCGACCAGGATTCAGTTCTGGGTACTGCCTGTGTGGAGTTTGCAAGTTCTCCCTATGTCTGTGTGGGTTTCCGCCGGGTGCTCTGGTTTCCTCCCACCTCCAAAAGACTTGCAGGTTGATAGGTAAATTGGCCATTGTAAATTGTCCCTAGTGTAGGTACGTGGTAGGAGAATGGTGGGGATGTGGTAGAGAATATGGGATTAATGCAGGATTAGTATAAATGGGTGGTTGCTGGTTGGCACAGACTCGGTGGGCCGAAGGGGCTATCTCTCTAAATAAGAAAAGTAAAATAAAAGCTATCAGTCGTAAATCAACTCAAACCCATTAGAGAGATAGAGGGAGACTGTCAGAGAACTTCCTGCATCCAGTCCTGACCCTGTCACACTCAGCAGCTTCTCACCCAGACCCCACTCTCATCAACACTGAACATTGTTACCGAGACCCTTCAAATACTGTTTATAAAAGGGAGAAAAATTCAAACTTTATCACAGCTAGATTGAATAGAACAAAGTTTAATATCTTCTCGTCGTCACTCGGTAACCACATGAGACAGTCCTTAAATCAGTAGCATAAATTATCAGCTGTAAGAATGTTTGTCATTGGGTTGAATCATTTCTGTGTGAGGAATGTTCCAGCATCATAAACCAGGGGAACGTGTTGACTGAGCTGTATCTTCATCTCTCTTCTGGACAGTTCACCCTTCCTTCTGCTCTGATTCACTTTCCCAAAGCGGATCTACAGATTCTCAAATCTGGAGACTGGGTTTTCTTATTTTGTTCCTTTTGATTTTTCTTGCTCCTGAATGATAATATATTCCAACCTCGGATCAACCTTGCCCTGTCTCGCAGTCTTGGTTAAAAGCGACAAATAACGGCAACAACATTCTGAAACATACAACACGGTCACATTCTGCTTCAGTGAGATTAATGCTGAGGCAGTTTCTGTGTCGAATGCGATTGTGAACAAATTTCTCTCAAGGAAATTGTGAGTGATCAAGTATTTGCACTGAATTTCTGTGCAAGAAGGGACAGTTTCAACCAGCCATTCCCAAATCACTTCCTTCACAAAGACAAAGACTGTGCTGTCTTAACGTGTGACTCAACTTCACAAACAAATTTGAACTCGAAGTTCAGGAGAAGACAGAGATGTGAATGATTGACAGTGTAATCTTTAAATCATAATTTTCCGTTTCTTCGTTGAAGTGAGGCTCAACCCTAAGCCACTAGAGATCGCGGAAAGCTACAAACTTGGATCCAGAAAACAGAAAAGTAGTGAAACAGTTGGTGAGTACATTGTGACATTGAAGAATTTATCACCACATTGCAACATTGGCACATTCTTAGACCGTACATTATGAGACAGATTTGTGCTTATATTGGTGGATGAGGAAAGATACTAAACACACAAAATCCCAATTTGAGCTAGTGTGTAAGATTGCTCTTTCCACGGAGATAGCATCAAAGAATGCTCGTGAATTTCATCCTATGCCAGTGACAGTAACACACTTCAGAGGAACTTAAACACACTGGTAAAATGGGCTTTCACACAACAGATAACATTTTACACAGAGACTTGTGAAGTGATACAGTTTAGGAGGAAGAATGAGACAATGGACACCAATCTTTTTTGATCAAGGTTTGAAAAGGTTGCTAAGAGCAAACAGGACACTTGGCTTTATTAATAGAGGCATAGAGTAAAAGCAAATAAGTTATGCTAAACCTTTATAAAACACTGGGGCTGAATGACCTACTCCTGTACCTCCACGGAAAGCTTCCACTCCAGGCTCGGGCACCCTCTTCAGGATCACTCTCCATACATCCCGCCACTCCACACACGGATATCTCCCTCAGGATCAGATCACAGCTCCACAGTCCTGCCACATCCAGTTGTGAATGGTGGTGGATAATTAAATAACTAACAAGATGAGGAGGCTCCAAAAACATTCACATCCTCAATGATGGTGGTGCTGAGCACGTCAGTGCAAAAGATGAAGCTGAAGCATTTGCAACCATCTTCAGTCAGAAATATTAAGTGGATTTGATCTGTGCTAATTTCAGCTCCTCATGCTCGCTGGTGCCTTGGTTCTCTGGTGCTAATTTCAGAGTAAATCATGCAGCTTGACAATTGGAGCCAAAGAAAAAGACACAGGAGAGGTTGAAAGTGCCAAAACCTGGTATTGAACCAAGAACTGTTTAACTGTTAGTACAGCACGAACTCAACAAAGCTATTTCAACAACACACCAAAGCCAGCATTCTGTCACTGCTTTGGGAGACAATATATACATTAAAGTGTTTGTAAAAATTTACAGAACACAACATGTGAGTAATATTCCCCATTGTTTTCTCAGTACTGATGGACTGTGAAGTGGGAGACAGCCAGAAGTCCCACTGTGCCACACTGACCCTGAGCTGTGAGTGAAATGAGATAAAGTTCAATCTTTAGCAGAGAGATTCTGGAGAGAGGTAAGAGTCCTGAATCAAGGAAAGACTTTCTGACACAATAAAAGCAAAATACTGCAGATGCTGGAAATCTGAAATGAAAACAAAAAGTACTGGAAATACTCAATAGCTCTGGCAGCATCTGTGGTGAGAGAAACGGAGTTAACATTTCTGGTCTGTGACCTTTCATCAGAACAGACACAGGTTAGAAAAGAATTAGGTTTTAAACAAGTGAAGGGGAGGGGCATGTGGGAGAGAACAAAGGGGAAGGTGTTTGATAGGGCAGAGGGCAGGAGAGATTAAATAACAAAGCTGTCCTGGGACAAAGTGTGTTAATGCTTGTGGTTGCCTGACACCAGTCATGCTCTGATGTTATTGAACACAATGTTCAATCCACAAGGCTGTAGAGTGCCGAATCAAAAGGTCAGGTGCTGCTCCTCGAGCTTGGGTTGATTTTCACTGGAACACTGGAACAGGCCAAAGACAGAAGTGTTGACATGAGAGTAGGGGAGAGTGTTGAAATGGCAAGCAACCCGAAGCTCAGGATTATGCTTTCGGCCTGAGCAGAGGTGTTCCATCCAATCTGCATTTGGTCTCCCCAGTTTAGAGGAGACCGCATTGTGAGCAGTGAATACAGTATACATAATTGAAAGAAGTACAAGTAAATCGCTGCTTCACCTAAAAGGAGTGTTTGGGGCTTTAGATAATGAGCAGAGAGGAGGGAAAAGGGCAGGTATTATATCTCCTGCGATTGCATGGGAAGGTGCCTTGGGAAGGGGACGAGGTATTGGGGGTAATGGAGGAGTGGACCAGGGTGTCGCGGAGGGAACAATCCCTTCAGAATGCTGACAGGGGATGGGAGGATGCATTTGGTGGTGGCATCACGCTGGAGGTGGCGGAAATGGTGGAGGATGATCCTTTAGATGTGGAGGCAGGTGGGGTGGAAAGTGAGGACAAGGGGAACCCTGTCGCAGATCTGGGAGGGAGGGGAAGGGGGAAGGCAGAGGTTGAGAGTCCTGTCAACTACACTGGGAGGGGGCGGGGTGGGAGTAGTTGAAATCTGGTGATGTTGTTGAATTTAATTTCAAACAATCCTTGAACTCTCTGCTGATGAAGACTGAAAAAGGGAAGAACAACCACACAACAAGGGTCTCAAATCCAAGACCCTGAGATTAAAAGTCTCATGCTCTACCAACTGAGTTAACAAGGCCTGATACAGTACTTCTACTCTGTCTGTTATTGGACGGATGCTGCTGTTGGCTCCACCCCAAGGGCGGGAATTTGTTCCACCAACTATGAAGCAGCTTCCTATCAATTCCCCAGATTATCAGTAAATCCACTTCCAGAAGCCCCAAAGTGTGATATATTCCTCTCACTCATCAATAATAAAACTGAAATCTTTTTACCTTCCAAATTCTGCCATCCATTTTGTCAGTATTTATTTCTCTCTCCTTTTTATTTAGTTCATGCATTTCTTCAGAATTTTTTTTTCAATTATATCTGAGGGAAGAAATGAACAGATCTGGCAGCTCAAAACTGGACATCCATGAGGCACTGTGGGTCATCAGCAGCAGCAGAATTGTATTTAAACACAATATGTTACCTCATGGCCTGGCATATCCCTCACTCTACCATTACCATCAAGCCAAGGGAGCAATAGTGGTTCAATGAAGTGTGCAGGAAGGCATGTCAGGAGCAGCACCAAGCAGACCTAAAAATGAGTGAAGCTTCAACACAGGATTACTTGCATGTCATATAGCGGAAGCAGCATGCAATAGACAGAGCTGAGTGATCTCACAACCAACAGATCAGATCAAAGCTCTGCAGTCCTGCCACATCCAGTCCTGAATGGTGGTGGATAATTAAACAATTAACAGGAGGACGAGGCTCCACAAATATCCCCATCCTTAATGATAAGGGAGACCAGTATATCAGTGCAAAATACAAGGTTGAATCATTTGCAACCATCTTCAGCCAGAAGTGCCAAGTAGATGATCAATCTCGGCCTCCTCCTGAGGTCCCCAGCATCACAGGTGCCAATCTTCAGCTAAATCCACTTCACTCCACATGATATCAAGAAATGGCTGAAGGCTCTGGATACTGACAACATCCTGGCTGCAGTGCTGAAGACTTGTGCTCCAGAACTAGCCACGCCGCCCGCCAAGCTACAACACTGGCATCTACCCAGCAATGTGGAAAATTGCCCAGGTATGTTCTGTATACAAAAGGCAGGACAAATCCAACCCGGTCAATTCCTGCCCGATCAGCCTCCTCTTGATCATCAGTAAAGTGATGGAAGGTGTCGTTGACAGTGCTATCAAGCAGCACTTACACAGCCATAACCTACTCACCAATGCTCATTTTGGGTTCCGCCAGGGCCACTTAGTTCCTGACCTCATTATGGCCTTGGCCCAAATATGGACAGAAGAGCTGAATTCGGGAGGTGAGGTGAGGTGACAGTGACTGCTCTTGCCAAGGGCATCAAGGAACCCTTGCAGAATTGAAGTCAATGGCAATCAAGGAGAAAAATCTCCACTGGTTGGAGGCATACCTTGCGCAAAGGAATATGGTGCTGGTTGTTGGTGGCCAATCATCTCAGTACCAGACATCGCTCAGGAGTTCCTCAGGGTCGTGTCCTCGGCCCCAACCGTCTTCAGTTGCTTCATCAATAAACTTCCTTCCATCATAAGGTCAGAAGTGGAAATGTTCACTGATGATTGCAAAATGTTCAGTTGCATTAGTAACTCCTCAGATACTGAAGCAATCCGTGTCCACATGTAGAGAGACCTGGGCAAGATTGGGCTTGGACTGATAAGTGGCAAGTAACATGCACGCCACAAAAATGCCAGGCAATGACCATTTCCAACAAGAGTGAATCTAACCATCTCCCCTTGACAGTCAATGACATTACCATTGCTGAATCCTTCACAATCAACATCCGGGGGGTTACCAATGAGCAGAAACTGAATTGGATCAGTCATTTAAATACCGTAGCTACAAGAGCAGGTCAGAAGCTGGGAATTCTGCTGCAAGTAACTCACCTCCTGTCCACCATCTACAAGGCACAAGTCAGGAGTGTGATGTAATACTCCCCACTTGCCTGGATGAGTGGAGCTCCAACAACACCAAAGAAACTCAACACCATCCAGGACAAAGCAGATCACTTGATCAGCACTCCATCCACTACTTTAAATATTCACTTCCTGCACCACCAGTGAACAGTGGCAGCAGTGTGTACCATCTACAAGATGCACTGCAGCAACTCACCAAGCCTCCTTCGACAGCACCTTCCAAACCCCCAACCTCAACCACCTAGAAGGACATTGGATGAATGGGAACACCACCATCTGCAAGCTCCCCTCCAAGTTACACACTGTCCTGACTGGGAACTATATCACCATTCCTTCACTGTCACTGGATCAAAATCTTGGAACTCCCTTCCTAACAGCACTGTGGGTTTACGTACAACACATGGACTGCAGCAGCTCCAAAAAGGCAGCTCACCACCACCTTCTCAAGGGCAATTAAGGATGGACAATAAAGGCTGCGTTTGCTGACAACGCAACCACTAGGTGGCACAACTCGCTTTCTCCCCCTCCTTCGCACCGGCCGCTTCCACCCTCCACAGTCGCTCACTCCAGACCTCGCTGCTCCCCCCCCTACTTCCCTGGCCGATTATCTCCCGATCATGTCACCCCATTCTCCAGTCGTTCGCTCACTCCCCACCCCCCCTCCCCTCCAGCCGCTAGCTCTCGGCTGCGCTGCTTCCCTTCTCTCGGCCACTTGCTCCCACGTTTGTCCAGTCTCCACGCGTCGCCCGAAGAAGCAAGGTGGGCTGCAAAGTGTGACGTAGGAGTGAGTAGTGAGTGGCCTAGAGGAGGGAAGTGTCACGGCCTAGAGCTAGCGGCTGGAGTGGGGGTTGGGGGGCAGAGAGCAAGCGGCCATAGAGCTGGATGACGCGAGTGGGGAACAATTTTCCAGGGGAGCATCGAGGTGTAGAGCGAGCGGCTGAGGGGAGGAAGCGTCGAGGCCTGGAGCGAGTTGCCGAGGGGGGAGAGCTCCAGCCTCAAAGTCTCCTATTCAGCCGCTTCCTCCAGCTGAGTGAGGGGCTGGATACCTGATGACGCTTTAGCGCACATGTGCGAAGATGGACCAAGCGCGGATATGCGATGATGTTGGCGCTGCGCAATGACATCATCCTCCACATGTGCCACTTAATCCTGGCAAGATGTAGCTGTGCCTATGCACAGCTTGGCACAGTCCGATGCTGCGTTGACAGGAATCACATTGTGTCAGCAGTGCCCACATCCCATGAAAGAATAAAAAAGAGATTTACCACAATGGTAGCAGGGTGAGGGATTTCAGTTATGTGGAGAGATTGGAGAAGCTGGGGTTGTTCTCCTTGCAGCAGAGAAAATTCAGAAAAGATTTGACACATTTGTTCAAAGTCATGAAGTTCTTCAATAGTTTAAATCAGGAGAAACTGTTTCCAGTGGTAAAAGGGTCAGTAAGCAGAGGACACAGATATCAGGTGATTGGCAGAAGAACCAGAGGTGACATGAAGAACCATTGTTTACACAGCAATGTGTTGTGATAAAGAAAGAAAAGACTTGCATTTATATAGCATCTTTCAAGACCACTGGACATATCAAAGCACTTTGTAGACAATGAAATACTTTTGAAGTGTAATCACTGTTGTAATGTCAGAAATGCAGCAGCTAATACCCACAAACAGCAATGTGATAATGACCAACTGATCTGATTGAGGGGCAAATATTGATCACAACACCAGGGAGAATTGCTCTTCACTTGTTTGAAATTGCAGCATGGGATCTTTTACATTCACCCAAACATGCAGACCAGGTCTTGGTTTAACATCACACCTGAAAGGCAGCACCTTCAACACCCTCAGTGCTGCACTGGAGTGTCAGCTGTGAAATCTGAACCCAGAAGCTTGTGATTTCGAGGTGAGTGTGACCAACTGAGCCACAGCTTTTACCTGAGTCTCAATCCTTCTACCAACAGTTTCTCTCTATCGGGTCTGTCACGGCCCCTCATGATTGTGAACACCTCTATCAAATCTCCTCTCTAAAGAGAACAACCCCAGCTTCTCCAATCTATCCACATAACTGAAATCCTAACCACATGTTGCAGAAATCGATTTTTCCTCAAGTTCCTTCTGGTTTTGTGAGTCACCTTAAATCTATAACCTTCGGTTATTGACCTTTCAGCAGTTAGAAACAGTTCCTCAGTATTTACTCTACCTCAAACCTTCAAGGAAGCTCTGCAAAGTAACTGAAAATCAAGTTGTCAGAAGTGGGATTTAAACACATGCCTCCAGTGAAAGCTGCAACCTGAACAGCGAAGCTGAAACCGCTCAGTCACCTCAACTGTTCAGACCTTTTTGACCTCGTCCTCACTTCTGTACTTTGAAAGGTTCACTCAGTTCAGGAACTTGTTCAATGTTGCTGGAATGCTCAGTGACTGGGATATTAACTCCCCCGGGTTTTCCTGAGCTTGTTCTCGGTGTATGGGGATGTTTATCCTGGGCTGTGGAATCTTGCATCCCTGTAATGGACATTAACCCACTGATTGAATCTGTATTCACTGCTTTCCGCTGGTGCTGGGTAATTGCAGAGTGTGGGGCCGGAATGTTGCTGCTTGTCCCGGCCTCACTCACTCTGGGAAAGAGTGAATAATTGATGCGTCTGTTTCTGTATCTGAAATGTGACTTCAATCTGCTGTTATTAACCGAGGCAGCGCTGCAGAAGGATACGTTAATAATCTCTCACTAATCAACTGCAAACAGTCAGAATGTGTAACTTTGAGCAGCGCTTTCTGCACCGTCAGGGCTGGAAAGTTGAGTGAGGGAGAGACACTGTCAGTATCTGAGTGTATACAGCACTGTACAGAGAAAGAGTCAATATACCGGGGCTGAGACACAGTGCATCTTTTCACATTTAATCACAATAATATCCACTGTCAGGAGCTGAAAATGATGAAAAACCGAATAGCAAGAGCAAAATTAAGAAATGTAAGTAATTATAGATTAGCTGATCAGCTTTCACTGTGTTACCTGGTAGTCTACAGTTTTATATTTAATGCTCTCTCCTCTGTGGCCAGGGAATGATTTCTTCTCAAAGGCTGAACATTGACAAAACTGCTTGTAATTTAAAATCTTTTAAAAGTAATTCCATGGAGCGAATGGGGCAAAGTCAAATAACTGCACCAATTATAGGAGAGCTGGTTGGTGATGACGTGGATGTGTCTGCAGTGTGCAGGACCAGACTGTTTCTATAGATTCACGATGAATGTTCCATCTTTATTTATAACAGTAAAACTGATAGTGGACAATGGCTATTCTGGTTGCAGCAACCTGAAGCTTTAACTCATTAACACCCTACTTTAGGGTAATTTAGAAAGAACAACATGCAGCTCTGTCAGTTAGTATGTTTGTTTGTTAACCCACAATTTGATGGTTCAAGCACATAAATAGATGAGGCTTTATTAACTTAAACTCTTCTACATCTGCTATATTACTCTTGCTGTTGATTTTTCAAAGATAAGGTTAATCAAGTCTTTCTTTATGAAATCCATGCTGACTGTGTTTTATTATTTTTCATTTCCATCTGTATTTTCTACTTTGGAGGATTACAGGATATTATCATTTTTTTAATTCATTCATGGGAGGTGGGTGTCGCTGGCTCGGCCAGCATTTATTATCCATCCCTAATTGCCTTGAGAAGGTGGTGCTGAGCTGCCTTCTTGAACCACTGCAGTCCATGTGCTGCTGTTATGAAGAGAGTTCCAGGATTTTGACCCAGCAACAGTGAAGGAACGGTGATACAGTTACAATTCAGGATGGTGTGTGGCTTGGAGGGGAACTTGCAGGTTGTGGTGTTCCCATGCATCTGCTGCCCTTGTCCTTCTAGGTGATAAAGGTCACGGGTTAGGAAGGTGCTGTCTCAGGAGCCTTGGCACATTGCTGCAGTGCATCTTGTGGATGGTACACACTGCTGCCACTGTGTGCCAGTGATGGAGGGCATGAATGTTGTAAATGGGGTGCCAATCAAGCGGGCTGCTTTGTCCTGTTGAGTTTCTTGAGTATTGTTGGAGCTGCACCCAGCCAGACAAGTGGAGAGTATTCCATCACACTCCTGACTTGTGGACAGGCTTTGGGGAGTCAGGAGGTGAGTTACTTGCCGCAGGATTCCTAGTCTCTGACCTGCTCTTGTAGCCATAATATTTATATGGCTACTGCAGTTCAGTTTCTGCTCAATGGTAACCCCCAGGTTGTTGAGAGTGGGGGATTCAGCGATGGTAATGCCATTGAATATCAAAGGGAGATGGTTAGATTCTCTCTTGTTTGGGATGGTCATTGTCTGGCAGTTGTGTGGTGAGAATCTTATACATCTTTATTGTAGGGTACTCTATTGTACTGTTGAGTGACTACACTTGAAAAGTCCTTCCTTCATTGGCTGTAAAAGGGTTTGCAATGTCCTGTGGTCGTGAAATGCAAGTCTTGCTTTTTCCATTGTTATCAGTGTCATTGTGATCAAAAGATAGGATTCATGAGCACAAAGTTTAAATCAATTTTGATTAAAATAATGTAAAAGCATCTGTATTTTTGCACTGTACTTAATAATCTCCATCTTCCTATCTTTACCAAGTACAATGTCTTTGACCCTGAAATTGATTCCACAATCGCAGTCCCTCAGACAATTTCAGCCCAGTTCTGATGAAAGATCACAGATCTGAAACGTTAACTCTGTCTCTCTCTCCACAGATGCTGCCAGACCTGCTGAGTATTTCCAGCATTTTCTGTTTTTATTTCAGATTTCCAAAATCTGCAGTATTTTGCTTCTGTGTTACTTTGAAAGTTAAAACTGACCCACCTGTCTACAATTCACACTGGGGTCTCCCATGAAATGATTCTGTATAATGTTGATGTAATGAATACAGACTCCGAGCACAGAGCTTCCTGTGGGGAATTGGGGATATGAAAACCAGCAGACTCTGCAGGAATTTCCACTGGGAGCACAAATTCACAAAATCTACCTTTTATATATCGATTCATTTTGATTGTCCTTCTGGAAAATTATTTTGAAGCAATTTAAACATCAACCCACAGCTCCATGACTGGGTCAATTATGAGGTCATCCTCTGACAGGTCATGTGACAGCTGGAGCCACAAGACATCAGAACCAGATTTGTGACTGGATTAAAACCCGGAATCCTGTCATCATGACTTTTCAAATAAAGCTGTTGCTGTTTGAAAACACAGCAGATAAACTTTCTGCCTGACCATGAGGGGAGCTAGGGAGAAATTTACTAAACTAAATCCTTTTACAAAATAGTTCAAAAATCATTCACTGAAAAATCATGTGAGGATTCATATGCAGTAGAGAAACAAGCAGAATACAGAAAGTACAGAGGAGAGCTGAAAAAGGAAATGAGATCAGCAAGAGAATGTATGAGAAAAGATTAGCAGGTCACATAACTGGGAACACTGAAGTCTTTTACCAACATATGGACAGTCAATGAAAGGGTGGGTCAATTAGGAGATCCTGTGGAGGCAGAGGGTGTGGCTGAGGTACTAATTAAGTACATTTCATCTGTCATCACAAAACAAACGGGTGCTGCAAATGTCACAGTAAAGGAGGAGGAAGTGGAGAATTTGGAGGGGATGAAAATAGATAAAGAGGAGACAATTACAAGGTTAGCAGTGCTCACACCTGTCTACAGGTCACCCGGTCTGGATGGGCTGCATCCTGGGTTGCTGAGGGAAGTCAGGGTGGAAATAGCAGAGACTCGAACCACAATCTTTCAATCCTCCTTGAATATGGGAATGATGCCAGAGGACTGGAGGATGGAGGTAAGCTTGGGTAGTTCGATCTCAGTTTAACTTGACCATTTTTATCATGTATCCATTGTCATAACTAACAACGTTAAGAAAGCCATTTTATAATGAACACATGACCAAAGGAACCATTTTGTGTTCAGTACTAACGTTTATATCCTGTATAATTAATGAGTAGCTACCCATCCTGAAACAGATGATTGTAAAAGTAATGAACCTTGATTGAGTTATAATTAATGAATCAATAAACATTTTAGAGAGAATGGGTTTTCATTTAAAGTTAGTTCAATCTAATTACTGTGAGTTTCTGTGTCTTTGTGGGAAAGGACAGTTTCAGCTAAATGTATTCAAACAATGGACCTTTCTTGGACCCCTGATAAAACCCATGGTATGGTACATCGTGACCTTCAAGAGTCTAGATTTAATGAACAGGAAACTTGTTTCAGATCAGATTGGGAGACAGTGTGAAACCACTCCATTGTACTCATGTCTGAGATTCTGAGGACAGGTGGCTGTTAGTGGAAGACATTATTAAGAACTAATTAAATGTACCTAGCAACAGCTAGGACCAATTATTATTTTACATGGTGGTGTGATGGCCATCCAGGGGTTAAAAGTAGGGATCTTGTAAGGTTTCAGTGTGCAGGAACACTAGAAGATCTCAGGGGTAAAGACTCAGATCATCAACCAAGTTCTCCATCTGACGAGGGATCTAGACTGGACAAAGAGGACCGTGACACTCTGAGACCAAGCTCGACCAGTCCCCAGAGCTGTAAAGTTATATTCCCCAAGTTTGTTAAGTATAATTTTACTTTCAATTATTAAGTACTATTTTACTCTCAATAAAAGTTCTGGACTTATTAATCAAGTATCCTGTTGCTTTAATTGGTTAAAGTCATGCCCAAAGTGATTGTCTGCAATAGACTTTCCAGAATTAAAAGATAAGTCTGCAAGGGTTGTGAATATTACAGCCCTGTTTAAAAAGAGAGATAAACCCAGGAACTACAGACCAATTAGTCTAATGTCGGTGGTGGGGAAACTTTTAGAGACAATTATCCAGGAGGAAATTAACTGTCACTTGGTAGAACATGGGCTAATAAATGACAGCCAGTACAGATTGGTTAACAGAAGATTGTGTCTGAAATAATTAATGAATTAATTTCTTTGATGAAGTTTCAGAGAGAGTTGACGAGGGTGGTGAGGTTAATGGTACGTGTCTGGACGTCAAAATTGTGTTTGAAAAGGTACCATAAACTAGACTTGGGGCAGCACAATGGCACAGTGGTTGGCACTGCAACCTCACAGCTCTCGCAACCCAGGTTCAGTTCTGGGTACTGCCTGTGCAGAGTTTGCAAGTTCTCCCTGTGACTGTGTGTGTTTCTGCTGGGTGCTCCGGTTTCCTCCCACAAGCAAAGACTGCAGGTTGATAGGTAAATTGGCTGTTGTAAATTGCTCCTAGTGTAGGTAAGAGAATGGTGGGGATGTGGTAGGGAATATGGGATTATGGTGTAGGATTACTATAAATGGGTGGTGGTTGGTCAGCACAGACTCAGTGGGCCGTAGGGCCTGTTTCAGTTTTGCATCTCTCTATGACTTGCTAACAAAATTCAAGCAGATGGGATTAAAGGGGCAGTGGCAGTGTGGATCCAAAATTGGCTGCAGGGTAAAAAGTAGGGTGAATGCTTGTTTTTCAGAATGGAGGGAGTAATACAGTAATGTCCTTGTTGTTGTAATATGTTCAATGTCAGACCCCGAGCTGTCCGAGGGATGGGGCAATTTGTGATGTTCCTGTGGTTGCAATATTTGCAGTGTCTGACCTTGATCTGTCACAGGGACGTGGCGTTTATGAGGTCCCTGTGGGGTGCTGTTTGTTTGGTGTATCACACTGACCTGTCCCAGAGAGCGGGAAGGTTGTGATGTCTTTGTGGGTTGCAATCTGTTCAGTGTCTGACTCTGATCTGTACCAGAGATGGGGCAGTGTGTGATATTAGATTAGATTAGATTAGATTAGAGATACAGCACTGAAACAGGCCCTTCGGCCCACCGAGTCTGTGCCGAACATCAACCACCCATTTATACTAATCCTACAGTAATCCCATATTCCTACCAAACATCCCCACCTGTTCCTATATTTCCCTACCACCTACCTATACTAGTGACAATTTATAATGGCCAATTTACCTATCAACCTGCAAGTCTTTTGGCTTGTGGGAGGAAACCGGAGCACCCGGAGAAAACCCACGCAGACACAGGGAGAACTTGCAAACTCCACACAGGCAGTACCCGGAATCGAACCCGGGTCCCTGGAGCTGTGAGGCTGCTTCATATCCTTGTGCATGTCATGCAGGCCCACTAGTGTGTGGTTCCATCCTGATGCCAAGAAACAGAGCCCCATCTCTGGGCAAAAAGTCTCACTTCTCAAGGGGTGTCTCGAGAAGACACAGTGGCGCAGTGGTTAGCACCGCAGCCTCACACCTCTAGTGACCCACGTTCTATTCTGGGTACTGCCTGTGCAGAGTTTACAAGTTCTCCCTGTGACTGCGTGGGTTTCTGCCGGGTGCTCTGGTTTCCTCCCACAGCCAAAGACTTGCAGGTTGATAGGTAAATTGGCCATTGTAAATTGCCCCTAGTGTAGGTAGGTGGTAGGGGAATTGAGGGGATGTGGTAGGAATACGGGATTAATGTAGGATTAGTATAAATGGGTGGTTGATGGTCGGCACAGACTCGGTGGGCTGGAAGGGCCTGTTTCAGTACTGTATCTCTAAATAAATAAATAAGAAGGCTGAGGCAGTAAACCTGGACAGTAAATCCGGAGTGGAGTCCTGGAGGCTGTTACCTGTGACTTATCAGGCAGTTTTCCAGCAACTCCTACAACAGAACTGGTAACAAACAGTACTGGTTTTCCCTTTCCTTTGGACAATACGAGCAATGCTGAGAGGGGGTCCTGATGCTCAGGGTCTCCATACTGTTTGCCCAGGCCTGTGCCCGAGAGAGGACACTCCAGCTTCGTGGTTAAACATGAGCACAACCCGGGAATAAACAGTTACTGATTATAAGCTCTCATTCAATTGGTGTAGAGTATGAGCGCCAGGGGTTACTTCGGACAGTGGGAGAGCTCTTAGTGTCTCATTGGATAGCTACCATTCACTCCAAGCTGGGCAGCCCCCAGTCAGTTAGGTGCTGTCCTGCCACGACCTGCTTGCTTCAATGGGTGCTTGGAGCTTAGAGAGTCATCTCTCAACAGACGGATTGATAATCTATGCACCAAGAAAAACAAGCTCAACAAAGAAGACACCAGTCCTTCGCATCACAAGCTGGAATGTAAGGACCATGTGTCCTGGCCTTACCGACAACCTTCTGCAGGTTGATGACACACACAAGACAGCTGTGATTGACAAGGAACTCACAATGCTCAATGTGGACATTGCTGTGCTGCAAGAAACTAGACTCGTTCAAAGTGGATCCCTCAAAGAGAAACACTACACCTTCTTCTGGCAGGGGAAAGCCCAAGAGGCAACTCGTGAGCATGGAGTGGGTTTCACAGTAAAATACACGCCACTTGAGATGAGTGAACCACCCACAGTAGGCTCAGAGAGACTTCTTACTCTTCACTTGTCAACAAGCGTGGGCCCAGTTAATCTCATGTGCATCTATGTCCCGACACTCACCTCCACCCCAGATGTCAAGGATCAATTCTATGTGACACTTGACACTGCCATCAGTAGAATTCCCAGCACTGAGGGACTGTACCTTCTAGGAGACTTCAACACAAGCTTGGGTACTGACTACACAGCTTTGCCAATGTGCATAGAGCACCAGGGGATTGGCAAGATGAACGAAAATGGACAGAGGTTGCTGGAGCTATGCTGTCACCATGGATTCTGTGTGATGAACAGCTACTTCCAGGTCAAGCTGTGCTACAAGGTGTCCTGGAGACATCCGAGATCATGCCATTGGCACCAGCTAGACCTTATCATCACCAGACATAACACCCTCAGCAGTGTCCTCATCACTCGCAGCTATCACAGCGCTGACTGTGACACTGATCACTCCCTGGTGTGTAACAAGGTCAGGCTTCAGACAAGGAAGCTTCATCCATCCATGATGAAAGCTCGTCTTCTGATCAACACTTGCCGAACCACTGATCCAGAAAGGACCCAGGAGTTCCTCAACATCCTCGATCAGGCTCTTTCAGACAACAATGCTCAAGGCCTCAGTGCAGTGTCAAAGTGGAATCATCTGCACACCACCATCTATAACTCTGCACTCACTGTGTATAGGAAAAGAGATGGGAGGAATGCTGACTGGTTTGAGGTTTATTGGACTGAAATGGAGTCAGTTACTGTAACTAAGAAGAGAGCCCTCATGAACTACAAACAAGTCCCCAGCAAACAACATCTAAATGCTCTCAGAGCTGCCAGAAACAAGTCTCTGCAGACTGCTCGGCACTGCACCAATCAATACTGGTTAAAACTCTGCTGATGAATCCGGGGATGCTAGAGGGATGTATGAAGGAATTAAGAAAGCAATGGGCCCAGTAGTAACTAAATCAGCACCTTTTGAAGACAAAGACAGGGGTGATCATCACTGAACCTAACAAGCAGATGGAAAGGTGAGTGGAGCATTATCTTGAACTCTACATAACGGAGAACATTGTCATTGAAGTAGCTCTCAGTGCCATTCCAGACTTCCCTGTCATGGAGGAACTGGACAGTGAGCCCTCCATAGTCGAGCTCAACAAGGGCTCAAAACATGTGTGATGCAAACATTGTCACCTTGTACAAAATTAAGGGGGATCGCAGTGACTGCAGCAATTATCGGAGCCAGATACTCAGTTTCACTCACCTGCTCGATCCCTTTCCTCCTGCAAGTTCCTTTGCTTCAGGTATCCATCCAATTTCCTTTTCAAATCATTGATTGTCTCTACTTCCACCACACTCGTGGGTCAGGACATTACCACTCACAGCATAAAAAAATTCCACCTCACCCAAGGATGGGAAATATTTATATCTTCTATATTTAGCTTATTCCCTATCTCTACGAGAATAGAATGGCAGTCAACATGAAAGGGAACCCAAAAATCTTCGAGCAGTATATAAATAATAAGCAGGTAGTCAGCGGTGAAGTGGGCCCCATTAGGGACAAAGAGGGTAATATATACTTAGAGCTGCAGGGCAATGTTAATCTAGTTAATAAGTACCTTGTATCAATGATCACTAAGGAAGTGGAATTTGACAAAATATCAGGAGAAGTGGAGAGTGTAGAGGCAATGGAGAGGGTACAAATTGAGAGAGGGAGGTACTGAAAAGGCTGGTTATGCTTCAGGAAGATAAATTACCTGGTCCGGATGGCTTTCATCCCAGATTGCGAAAGGAAATGTGGATGCAGATAACAGAAAGGCTTGCTATAATCTTCCAATCTTCCCTGGATACGGGGGAGGTGTCAGAGGATTAAACAGTTGCAAATGTGACACCCTTATTCAAGAAAGGGTGTAAGGACAGTCCGGCTAACTACAGGCCAGTTAGATTAACAGCAGTGGTGGGTAAGGTTTCAGAAAGAACAATAAGGGAAAAAAATCAACAGTCACTTGTAGAGGTTTGAGTTAATTAAGGAGAGTGAGCATGGATTTATACATGGGAGTTCATGCTTGACTAATCTAACTGCATTTTTTGATGAACTAACAGAGAAGGTTTATGAAGGGCATGCAGTGGATGTTGTTTATATGGATTTTAAGAAACGACACATAAAAGGGTGATTAACAACATTGAGGTTCATGGAATAGGAGGGTCAGTGTCCAATTGGATAGAAAATTGGCTGAAGGACAGAAAACAGCAAGTCGTAATAAATGATTCATTCTCAGACTGGAAGGTTGTCGACAGTGCTGTTCCCCAAGGGTCACTGCTGGAACCACTGCTTTTTACTTGCGACAGATAAATGACTTGGATCTTGGAATATAGAGTAGAATCTCAAAATATGCCGATAACACCAAACTTGGAGAAGTGGCAAACAGTGAGGATGAAATGAACCACCTGCAACAAGACAGTGATAGGCTAGCAGAATGGGCAGACAGGTGCAGATGGATTTTAATAGTGACTAGTGTGAGGTGATGCATTTTAGCAGAAGGAATAGGGAGAGGCAATATATACTTAATGGCACAGTTCTAAAGAGTGTGCAGGAATAGAGGGACCTGTTCACTGAACAATGAACAACGTGAACAATTACTTCTTGTTGTGTGCTCTCAGATTTGTCACCTTCACTGTACTGGAGTGAGGTGACATCTACTGGCAGGAAGCAAGAACTGCAATCAAGCAGCAGAAATTCCATCGTCTGTCAGGGTGAAAGAAGCATTGCAATGTGAGGAAATAGTCAATGGGTTTGATTGGGTTGATGGAGACATGATTCCACTTGTGGTGGAGTCCAAAGCAAAGGCCAGAAATATAAAATTGTCATTATTAAAAGATATGAGGAATTCATGATAAATGTATTTAGGTAGTGAGTGGGTGGAATCTAGATAGAATAGAAAGTGAGATTGGGTGGACAGAAGCAGTGTGAAAGGATGGCTCAAACAAAAGGTAAACGCCCTGAAAGGTGAACTCTGTTTCTCTCTCCACAGATGCTGCCAGAGTTTCTGAACATTTCCAACACTTTCTGTTTTTATTTCAGAATTTGCAAGATGTTGCTTTGCTCTGAAAAAAAAATGGATGATCGGCTTTGGCTGCCAGTGAAATTCCACAGGAGCTAAAAGGAAGCTCAGATATCAGTGGCATGTTGATCTAGGGGTATGATTCTTGCTTAGGGTGAGTGATTAATTAATGTGTGAGAGATCCTGGGTTCAAATCCTGGACAAGCCCTTCTTCTTTGGCATTTTTAGTTTAAGGTCATTGATTGGTTTCAGCCTTGCAGAAGTCGGAATTGATTTCCATATGGAGCCTGCTTGAGGACCAGAGAGCTGGATTCAAAGAGCTTGATTAACTAAATGTACAGATAGCCAAGTGGGAATATAAAGTTGTTGCAGTAATTGTGACCTGACTCCAAAAACAACAGGACTGGGTTCTGGACTGGAATGGAATGGAATGGAATTCTTCAGTGTTTCTGCTGTTTGGCTTGCATTGACTCATCGATTTTCTTGTTTTTCACTTTGTCGATGCCTTTGAATAATTGTGGATCCTTCTTCAGAGTGTCTTCTTTCACCAGGTAGTTCTGACCTCTGATGATGATGATCGTAATGAGCTTCAATTCGCTGATAGTTTTGGAACTGAACAGATTTCCTTTGCTTGAGTCTACAACATGGAACTCAGTCTGACATGTGGACCCATGGGAGGATTTGAATGCCACCCCTGCGTTGAAGAATACAGTTGCATCCATCCAATAAGAGACCGAGTAGAAGTGACAGTTCAGTCAGTCAAACATTAAACTTTTAATTTCAGGGTGGTGAGTTTGAGTGCCATTTTGTTTTTCCCTTTTTTAAGGCTTCATTAGCAGAGAGTACAAGGAGTGTTTGAAATGAAATTCAGCAAAAGTATGAGAAAGTCTCACTTTGATTCGGGACTCATCTCTCTGCAGCATCTCGCTGTGAAAGATTGAACTTCATCTCATTTCATTCCCAGCTCGGGGTCAGTGCGGCTCAGTGGGACTTCTGGCTGTCTCCTGCTTCACAATCCATCAGTGCTGAGAAAGCAATGGGGAATATTATTCACGGCTCTGTAACCTGAGGACACCGATTTAAGGTGAATGGCAAAAGAACCAAAGGCAACATGAGGAAAAACTTCTTTTGCACAGCGAGTGGTTAAGATCTGATATGCACTGCTTGAGAGTGTGATGGAGGCTGATTCAACCATGGCTTTCAAAATGGTATAAGATAATTATCTGAAGTGGAAAAATTGCATGTTTTCATGAAATATATGAGTCTGTGGCATGAGCTGAGTTGCTCGTGCATAGAAGCAGCACAAGCACAATGAGCTGAATGGCTTCCTTTTGTTCTGTAACTATTCTATGATCTATGATTCTTTTCAGAGTGAAATCAACACTCACATACAAGAAACTGACAGGTACACTGTAAACTTTGCATTACCAGACAAGAAATTGACAGATACAGTGTGAAACCCACAGTCACGTAGCAGCAGTTGGCAGGTAACGTGTAAAAATCTTTCTTTCATATCCCAACTGCAAGGTACAAAGAAAATTAGGTACAAACCCAGGCTCACACTTCAAAGACTGAGAGATACAAAGCAAAACACATATTCACCTACAAGTACAGAGACGAAGACACACTCAGAGGAGGTGCAGATTAAAGACACATGCATGTAACAGAAACTGATAGGGATAGAATCAAACCCTTTCTCACTTCTCAGAAATTGATAGATATAGACAAAAACTGATGCTCACATACAAGTTGTTGAAAGATATGTGGTGAAACACACAGAGCAATAGCAGAAACAAACAAGTACTGAATAATACCCACAGTCACAGACCAAAAACTGAAATATACTGAGTTAAACACCACTTTCTCACACCAGAAACTCATGGCTACAAAGTGAAGCTGACTCTATCCTCCCAGGCATTGACAGCTGCAAAAGAAAACACTCACGACGATTCCAGGTCATGAAATGTACGTAATAAAATCTTTCAGCTGAAAGAATAGCATTAATGACAGGTGTGATACCCAGAATGCTCAGCGGCCTGGAATCCGCCCTATCTGTGACAGGAGCGGGGCGCGCAGGCGCGGTAGAGACAGCTCTGTCAGCAGCTGGAGCTGCGGGTTCGGAGTTGGAGCGGGATATTCACAAAGTGCGAGAAGACTTTGCGGGCTCACACAGTTGGAGCAGGGCCTCAGGGCCACAATAAGATGGAACAATCCCATCTGTATCCCTGCGGATGGCGGTGGTGAAGCTTTTCCCAGTGAGGCTTCCCGAAACGGCGTCGAGAAATGGATAAGAATTGGGGACTGGGCAGGGAGCGTCTCTAAATGAATAAAATTTGGGTACTGGTCAGGGAGCGTCTGTAAATGGATAAGAGTTGGGGACTGGGCAGGGAGCGTCTGCAAATGGATAAGAATTGGGGGACTGGGCAGGAGGGTCTCTAAATGAATAAGATTTGGATACTGGTCAGGAAGCGTCTGTAACAAAAACAAGAAATGCTGGATTCACTCAGCAGGTCTGGCAGCATCTGTGGAAAGAGAAGCAGAGTTAACGTTTCGGGTCAGTGACCCTTCTTCGGAACTCATTTGGGGACTGGGCAGGGAGCGTCGATAAATGCTTAAGAATTGGGGACTGGTTCGGGAGCGTTTTTTTATTCGTTCGTGGGATGTGGGCGTCGCTGGCTCGATCTCAGCTCGAGTAATGTGTCCAGTTCTGGGCACCAGGCTTTAGAAAGGACATCAAAGCTTCTGAGACAGTTCAGAGGAGATTTACTAGAATGATACCAGAGATGAGGGGTGTCAGTTCTCTGGACAGGCTGGTGAAGCTGGGATTGTTCTCCTCAGAGTAGAGAATGTTAAGGGAAGATTTAATAGAGGTGTTCAGAATCATGAAGGATTTTCATAGGGTAGAGAGGGAGAAACTGTTTCCACTGTCCTGGGGTCAGTAACCAGAGGACACAGATTTAAAATAATTGGCCAAAAATGTCAAGGGGAGGTGAGGAGAGATCTTTTAACCCAGTAACTGATTCGGATTTGGAATGAATTGTCTGACAGGGTGGTGGAAACAGATTCAATTATAACTTTCATAAAGGAATTGCACAAATATTTCAAAGTGAAATTCTCCAGGATTATGGGGAAATAGGCAGGGGGTTGGACTAATTGCATCTTTTTGTCAGAGAGTCAGCAGAGGCACAATGGGGCCGAATGGCCTCCTTCTGTGCTGTATGATTCTATGAACATAAGAACGAGGAGCCGGAGTCGGCAAGTCAGCCACTCGAGCCTGCTCTGCCATTCAATACAATCATGGCTGATCTCATCACGGCAGTTCTTGTTTCTTGCCAGTATATGTCACTTCACTCCAATACAGTGAAGTTTACAAATCTGAGAGAGACACAACAGGAAATAATTGTTCACATTATAGTGAATGTGTGGGATTTAGAAATACTAGGAGTGGAGATGAGTTATTACTTGTCTGCTCGATCCCCATAGCCCTGTAAAATTATTTCCTTCAAGTGCCCATTCAAATTCCTTTTGTAATCCTCGATTGTCTCCATTTCCACCGCCCTCGTGGGCAGCGAGTTACAGATCATCACCAATCAGTGTAAGAAAGTTCTTGCGCACATTCCCCCTGTACCTCCTGTCCAAAACCTTCAATCTGTGTCCCCTAGTCCTTGTACCAATAGTTAACGGGAACAATGTTTCCTTGCCAACTTATTTAAAACTGTCATAGCCGAAAACACATCTATCAATTCTCCCCTCACTCTCCTTTGATACAGGCAGAACAGCCCTAGCTTTTCCAACCTAACCTTGTAACTAAAATCCTCCATCCCTGGATCCATTCTGGTTAATTTCCTCTGCATCCTCTCAAGGACACTCACATTCTTTCTTAAGTGTGGTAAGCAAAACTGGAAGCAACACTCCAATTGGGGCCTAACCAGAGCTTTATAATGGTTCAGCATAACTTCCCTGCTTTGTACTCAATGCCTCTTTTTTTCAAGCCCAAGATCCCATATGCTTTGCTAACCACTCTCGCAATATGTCTTCCCACCTTCAAAGATTGATGCACATGAACCCCAAGTCCCTCTATTCCAGTACACTCTTTAGAACTGTGCCATTAAGTAAATATTGCCTCTCCCTATTCCTTATGCCAAAATACATCACCTCACACTTGTCACTATTAAATTCCATCTGCCACCTGTCTGCCCATTCTGCTAGCCTATCATTGTCCTGTTGCAGGCAGTTCATATCATCCTCACTGTTTGCCACTCCTCCAAGTTTGTTGTCATCGGGATATTTTGAGATTCTACTCAATATTCCAAGATCCAAGTCATTTATCTTTAGCAAAAAAAGCAGTGTTTCTAGCACTGACCCTTGGGGAACACCTCTGTCGACTATCCTCCAGTCTGACCAAGAACCATTTCATAAGACTCCTTGTTTTCTGTCCTTAAACCAAATTTCTATCCAATTGGACACTGACCCTCTTATACCACGAACCTCAATTTTGTAAACCCCACTTTTATGTGGTACCTTGTCAAACGCTTCCTTAAAATCCATATAAACAACATCCACTGCATTCCCTTCATCAAGCTGCTCTGTTATTTCATCAAAAAATGCAGTTAGATTAGTCAAGCATGAACTCCCATTTATAAATCCATGCTCACTCTACTTAATTAACTCAAACCTCTCCAAGTGACTGTTGATTTTTTACCCTGATTAATCTTTCTAAAACCTTACCCACCGCTGCTGTTAATCTAACTAGCCTGTAGTTAGCCGGACTGTCCTTACACCCTTTCTTGAATAAGGGCGTCGCATTTGCCTCTGTTTACTCCTGGCACCTCCCCCGTATCCAGGGAAGATTGGAAGATTATGGCAAACTCTTCCATTATCTGCATCAGCATTTCCTTTCGCAACCTGGGATGCCAGCCATCCAGACCAGGTGATTTATCTACCCTAAGCACAGCCAGCCTTTTTAGTACCTCCCTCTCTCAATTTGTACCCTCTCCATTGACTCTACTCTCTTCACTTCGACTGATATTTTGTCAAATTCCACTTCCTTAGTGATCACTGATACAAAGTACTCATTAAGTAGATTAACATTGCCCTGCACCTCTAAGCTTATATTATCCTTTTTGTCCCTAATAGGCGCGACTCAACCTCTTACGACCCACTTATCATTTACATGCTGCTCGAAGATTTTTGGGTTCCCTTTCATGTTGACTGTCAGTCTATTCTCATAGAAATAGAGAATAAGCAAATGTAGAAGATATAAGTATTTCCCATCCTTGATGAGGTGGAATTTTTTATGTTGTGGGTGGTAATGTCTTGGCCCACGAGTGTGGTGGAAGCAGAGACAATCAATGATTTGAAAAGGAAATTGGATGGATACTTGAAGGAAAGAAACTTGCAGGAGGAAAGGGATCGAGTTGGTGAGTGGAACTGACGAGATTGCTCCGGGGAGAGCCAGCATGGACGTGATAGGCCAAACGACCACCTTCTGTGCTGTAAATGACTCTGTGTTGTTTCTCAAATTCAATCCACTGGTGCTTGGTAAATAATTTCAAAGTAAATTGTGCAACCGGAAAATCAGAACCAAGGCAAGGGACGCATAAGGAAGCAAAATTGCTGAAACCCGGGATTGAACCAGGGACCTTTAGATCTTCAGTCTAACGCTCTCCCAACTGAGCTACTTCAGCTCTACATTAACACTGGCTTGGTGTCCTTGTTTTGGAAGAAAATACATACATTCAAGTTTTCCAAAAAATTAAAGAACACAACATGTGAGTAATATTCCCCATTGCTTACTCAGTACTGATGGATTGTGAAGCGGGAGACAGCCAGAAGTGCCACTGAGCCGCACAGACCCCGAGCTGAGAATGAAATGAGATCAAATTCAATCTTTCATAGTGAGATGCTGCTGAGAGGTAAGAGGCCTGAATCAAAGCGAGACTTGCTCATTTCAAACACTCCCTGTACTCTCTGCTCATGAAGCCTTACAAAAGGGAAAAACAGAATGGCACTCAAACTCACAACCCTGCCATTAAAAGTCTCATATTCGACTGACAGAACTGTCACTTCTACTCGGTCTCTTATTGGATGGATGCAACTCCAACGCAGGGATGGCATTCAAATCCTCCCATGGGTCCACATGTCAGACTGAGTTCCATGTTGTAGACTCAAGCAAAGGAAATCTGCTCACTTCCAAAACTATCAGCGAATTGAAGCTGATTACAATCAACATCATCAGAGGTCAGAACTACTTGGTGAAAGAAGACACTCTGAAGAAGGATCCACAATTATTCAAAGGCATCGACAAAGTGAAAAACAAGAAAATCGACGAGTCAATGCAAGCCAAACAACAGAAACACTGAAGAACTCCATTCCATTCCAGTCCTGTTGTTTTTGGAGTCAGGTCACAATTACAGCAACAACTTTATATTCCCACTTGGCTATCTGTACATTTAGTTAATTGCAATTTTGTCGACAAGCTCTTTGAATCCAGTTGTCTGGTCCTCAAGCCAGCTCCATATGGAAGTCAATTGCACCTTCTGCAAGGCTGAAACCAATAGATAACCTTAATCTAAAAATGCCAGCAGACCAGGGCTCGTCCGGGACTTGAACCCGGGATCTCTCGCATGTTAATTAACCATACTCCCAAAGCGAGAATCATACCCCTAGACCAACAAGCCACTGACAAGTCAGGTTTTATTAGCTGCTGTGGAATTTCACTGGAACCCCCCAGCCAATCATCCATTTTTTTTCAGATCAAAGCAACATCCTGCAAATGCTGAAATAAAAACAGAAAGTGCTGGAAATGTTCAGCAGCTCTGGCAGCATCTGTGCTGAGAGAAACACAGTTAACGTTTCAGGGCACTCACCTTTTGTTTCAGCCATCCTTTCAGACTGCTTCTGTCCATCCAATCTCACTTTCTATTCTATCCACATTCTAACCATTCACTACGTTACTACATTTTTCATGAATTCCTCATTTCTTTTATTAATGACAATTTTGTATTTCTGGCCTTTGCTTCAGACACCACCACAAGTGGAATCATGTCTCCATCTACCCAATCAAACCACTTCGCTGTATCCTCACATTGCAATGTTTCTTTAACCCTGACAGACTGTGGAGTTTCTGCTGCTTGATTGCAGTTCTTGCTTCCCGCCAGTAGATGTCACCTCACTCCAATACAATGAAGTTTACAAATCTGAGAGAGACACAACAGGAAATAATTGTTCACATTATAGTGAATGTGTGGGATTTAGAAATACTAGGAGTGGAGACGAGTTATTATTGCACTCTGCTATTACATCTTTTATAATGGACTCCAGCATTTTCCCCACGACTGATGTCAGGCTAACCGGTATATAATTCGCTGTTTTATTTCTGCCTCTTTTTTTAAATAGCGGAGTTACACTAACTACCGTCCAATCCATTGGAACTGTTCCAGAGTCGATAGAATTTTGAAAAAAGACCAGAAATGCATCTGCTATTTCAAGGGCCACTTCCTTAAGTACTCTGGGATGTAGATTATCAGGCCCTGGGGATTTATCGGCCTTCAATCCCATCAATTTCCCAAACATTCCCAACTAATACTGATTTCATACAGTTCCTCCTGCTCACTAGACCCTATGTTCCCCAACATTTCTGGGAGATAATTTGTATCCTCCTTTGTGAAGACAGATCCAAAGTATGTATTTAATTGGTCTGCCATTTCTTTGTTCCCCATTATAAATTCCCCCGTTTCTGACTGTAAGGGGCCCACATTTGTCTTCACTAATCTTTTTCTCTACACATATCTATAGAAGCTTTTACAGTCAGTTTTTATGTTCTCTGCTAGCTTACTCTCATACTCTATTTCCCCC
This sequence comes from Heterodontus francisci, assembly GCF_036365525.1. NCBI lineage: Eukaryota > Metazoa > Chordata > Chondrichthyes > Heterodontiformes > Heterodontidae > Heterodontus > Heterodontus francisci. The sequence continues at coordinate 18,793,387 of NC_090405.1, forward strand.
TTCTTAATCAATCCTTTTGTCCTCCTCTGCTAAATTCCAAACTGCTCACAATCTTCAGGTTTGCTGCTTGTTCTGGCCATTTTATATTTCTCCTCCTTGGATCTAATACTTTCCTTAATTTCTTTTGTGAGCCACAGTTGAGCCACCCTTCCTGGTTTACTTTTGCACAGACAGGAATGAACAATTGTTGTAATTCATCCATGCGCTCTTTAAATGCTAGCCATTGCCTATCCACTGTCAACCCTTTAAGTAACGTTCCCCAATCTATCATAGCCAACTCCCGCCTCATACCTTCATAGTTTCCTTTGTTTAGATTCAGGACCCGAGTCTCGGAATCAACTCTCTCACTCTCCATCTTAATGAAGAATTTTATTATATTATGGGCGCACTTCCCCAAGGGACCCCACACAACAAGATTGTTAACTAATCCTTTCTCATTACACAATACCCAGTCTAGGATAGCCTGTTCTCTAGAGGTGTTATACACCTCTATCAATTCGCCACTCAATCTCCTTTGATATAAGCAGAATAATCCTAGCTTTTCCAACCTAACCTTGTAACTAAAATCCCCCATCCCTGGATCCATTCTGGTAAATCGCCTCTGCGTCCTCTCAAGGACCCTCACATTCTTTCTAAAGTCTGCTGAGCAGAACTGGAAGCAACACTCCAATTGGGGCCTAACCAGAGTTTTATAATGGTTCAGCATAACTTCCCTGCTTTTGTACTCAATGCCTCTATTTATAAAGCCCAAGATCCCATATGCTTTGCGAACCACTCTCGCAATATGTCTTGCCACCTTCAAAGATTGATGCACATGAACCCCAAGTCCCTCTATTCCAGTACACTCTTTAGAACTGTGCCATTAAGTATATATTGCCTCTCCCTATTCCTTATGCCAAAATACATCACCTCACACTTGTCACTATTAAATTCCATCTGCCACCTGTCTGCCCATTCTGCTAGCCTATCACTGTCCTGTTTGCCACTCCTCCAGGTTTGGTCTCATCGGCATATTTTGAGATTCTACTCTGTATTCCCAGATCCAAGTCACTTACCTTTAGCAAAAAAAGCAGTGTTTCTGGCACTGACCCTTGGGGAACACCACTGTCGACTATCCTCCAGTCTGACAAAGAACCATTTAATAAGACTCGCTGTTTTCTGTCCTTAAACCAATTTTCCATCCAATTGGACACTGACCCTCCTATACCACAACCTTAATTTTGTTAACCGCCGTTTTATGTGGTATTTTGTCAAACGCTTCCTTAAAATCCATATAAACAACATCCACTGCATTCCCTTCATCAAGCTGCTCTGTTAGTTCATCAAAAAATGCAGTTAGATTAGTCAAGCATGAACTCCCATTTATAAATCCATGCTCACTCTCCTTAATTAACTCGAACCTCTCCAAGTGACTGTTGATTTTTTACCCTGATTATTCTTTCTAAAACCTTACCCACCACTGCTGTTAATCTAACTGGCCTGTAGTTACCCAGACTGTCCTTACACCCTTTCATGAATAAGGGTGTTGCATTTGCCACTGTTTAATCCTCTGGCACCTCCCCCGTATCCAGGGAAGATTGGAAGATTATAGCAAGCCCTTCCGTTATCTGCATCCGCATTTCCTTTCGCAACCTGGGATGTGAGCCATCCGGACCAGGTGATTTATCTACCCGAAGCACAGCCAGCCTTTTTAGTACCTCCCTCTCTCAATTTGTACTCTCTCCATTGCCTCTACTCTCTTCACTTTGACTGATATTTTGTCAAATTCCACTTCCTTAGTGATCACTGATACAAAGTACTCATTAAGTAGATTAACATTGCCCTGCACCTCTAAGCTTATATTATCCTTTTTGTCCCTAATAGGCCCTACTCAACCTCTTACTACCCACTTATCATTTACATGCTGCTCGAAGATTTTTGGGTTCCCTTTCATGTTGACTGCCAGTCTATTCTCATAGAAATAGAGAATAAGCAAATATAGAAGATATAAGTATTTCCCATCCTTGATGAGGTGGAACTTTTTTATGTTGTGGGTGGTAATGACTTGGCCCACGAGTGTGGTGGAAGCAGAGACAATCAATGATTTGAAAAGGAAATTGGATGGATACTTGAAGGAAAGAAACTTGCAGGAGGAAAGGGATCGAGCTGGTGAGTGGAACTGACTAGATTGCTCCGGGGAGAGCCAGCATGGATGTGATAGGCCAAACGACCACCTTCTGTGCTGTAAATGACTCTGTGTTGTTTCTCAAATTCAATCCACTGGTGCTTGGTAAATAATTTCAAAGGAAATTGTGCAACTGGAAAATCAGAACCAAGACAAGGGACGGATAAGGAAGCGAAATTGCTGAAACCCGGGATTAAACCAAGGACCTTTAGATCTTCAGTCTAACGCTCTCCCAACTGAGCTATTTCAACCCTATATTAGCAGTTTCTTGGTGTCCTTGTTTTGGTGGAAAATACATACATTCAAGTTTTCCAAAAAATTCAAGAACACAACATGTGAGTAATATTCCCCATTGCTTTCTCAGTACTGATGGATTGTGAAGCGGGAGACAGCCAGAAGTGCCACTGAGCCGCACAGACCCCGAGCTGAGAATGAAATGAGATCAAATTCAATCTTTCATAGTGAGATGCTGCAGAGAGGTAAGAGTCCTGAATCAAAGCGAGACTTGCTCATTTCAAACACTCCCTGTACTCTCTGCTCATGAAGCCTTAAAAAAGGGAAAAACAGAATGGCACTCAAACTCACAACCCTGCCATTAAAAGTCTCATGTTCGACTGACAGAACTGTCACTTCTACTCGGTCTCTTATTGGATGGATGCAACTCCAACGCAGGGGTGGCATTCAAATCCTCCCATGGGTCCACATGTCAGACTGAGTTCCATGTTGTAGACTCAAGCAAAGGAAATCTGCTCAGGTCCAAAACTATCAGTGAATTGAAGCTGATTACGATCAACATCATCAGAGGTCAGAACTACCTGGTGAAAGAAGACACTCTGAAGAAGGATCCACAATTATTCAAAGGCATCGACGAAGTGAAAAACAAGAAAATCGATGAGTCAATGCAAGCCAAACAACAGAAACACTGAAGAATTCCATTCCATTCCAGAACCCAGTCCAGTTGTTTTTGGAGTCAGGTCTCAATTACTGCAACAACTTTATATTCCCACTTGGCTATCTGTACATTTAGTTAATTACAATTTTGTCGACAAGCTCTTTGAATCCAGTTGTCTGGTCCTCAAGCCAGCTCCGTATGGAAGTCAATTCCACCTTCTGCAAGGCTGAAACCAATAGATAACCTTAATCTAAAAATGCCAGCAGGCCAAGGCTCATCTGGGATTAGAACCCTGGATTTCTTGCATGTTAATCAACCACATTCCCTACGCAAGAAGCATACCCCTAGACCAACGAGCCACTGACCAGTCAGGTTTCTTTAGCTGCTGTGGAATTTCACTGGTACCCCCCAGCCAATCATCCATTTTTTTTTCAGATCAAAGCAACATCCTGCAAATGCTGAAATAAAAACAGAAAGTGCTGGAAATGTTCAGCAGCTCTGGCAGCATCTGTGCTGAGAGAAACACAGTTAACGTTTCAGGGCACTCACCTTTTGTTTCAGCCATCCTTTCAGACTGCTTCTGTCCATCCAATCTCACTTTCTATTCTATTCACATTCTAACCATTCACTACGTTACTACATTTTTCATGAATTCCTCATTTCTTTTATTAATGACAATTTTGTATTTCTGGCCTTTGCTTCAGACACCACCACAAGTGGAATCATGTCTCCATCTACCCAATCAAACCACTTCGCTGTATCCTCACATTGCAATGTTTCTTTAACCCTGACAGACTGTGGAGTTTCTGCTGCTTGATTGCAGTTCTTGCTTCCCGCCATTAGATGTCACCTCACTCCAATACAGTGAAGTTTACAAATCTGAGAGAGACACAACAGGAAATAATTGTTCACATTATAGTGAATGTGTGGGATTTAGAAATACTCGGAGTGGAGACGAGTTATTATTGCACTCTGCTATTACATCTTTTATAATGGACTCCAGCATTTTCCCCACGACTGATGTCAGGCTAACCGGTATATAATTGGCTGTTTTCTTTCTGCCTCTTTTTTTAAATAGCGGAGTTACATTAACTACCGTCCAATCCATTGGAACTGTTCCAGAGTCGATAGAATTTTGAAAAAAGACCAGAAATGCATCTGCTATTTCAAGGGCCACCTCCTTAAGTACTCTGGGATGTAGATTATCAGGCCCTGGGGATTTATCGGCCTTCAATCCCATCAATTTCCCAAACATTCCCTACTAATACTGATTTCATACAGTTCCTCCTTCTCACTAGACACTATGTTCCCCAACATTTCTGGGAGATAATTTGTATCCTCCTTTGTGAAGACAGAACCAAAGTATGTATTTAAGTGGTCTGCCATTTCTTTGTTCCCCATTATAAATTCCCCCGTTTCTGACTGTAAGGGGCCCACATTTGTCTTCACTAATCTTTTTCTCTACACATATCTATAGAAGCTTTTACAGTTAGTTTTTATGTTCTCTGCTAGCTTACTCTCATACTCTATTTCCCCCTTCTTAATCAATCCTTTTGTCCTCCTCTGCTAAATTCCAAACTGCTCACAATCTTCAGGTTTGCTGCTTGTTCTGACCATTTTATATTTCTCCTCCTTGGATCTAATACTTTCCTTAATTTCTTTTGTAAGCCACAGTTGAGCCACCCTTCCTGTTTTACTTTTGCACAGACAGGAATGAACAATTGTTGTAATTCATCCATGCGCTCTTTAAATGCTAGCCATTGCCTATCCACTGTCAACCCTTTAAGTAACGTTCCCCAATCTATCATCGCCAACTCCCGCCTCATACCTTCATACTTTCCTTTGTTTAGATTCAGGACCCGAGTCTCGGAATCAACTCTCTCACTCTCCATCTTAATGAAGAATTTTATCATATTATGGGTGCACTTCCCCAAGGGACCCCACACAACAAGATTGTTAACTAATCCTTTCTCATTACACAATACCCAGTCTAGGATGGTCTGTTCTCTAGAGGTGTTATACACCTCTATCAATTCTCCACTCAATCTCCCTTGATATAGGCAGAATAATCCTAGCTTTTCCAACCTAACCTTGTAACTAAAATCCCCCATCCCTGGATCCATTCTGGTAAATCGCCTCTGCGTCCTCTCAAGGACCCTCACATTCTTTCTAAAGTCTGCTGAGCAGAACTGGAAGCAACACTCCAATTGGGGCCTAACCAGAGTTTTATAATGGTTCAGCATAACTTCCCTGCTTTTGTACTCAATGCCTCTATTTATAAAGCCCAAGATCCCATATGCTTTGCTAACCACTCTCGCAATATGTCTTGCCACCTTCAAAGATCGGTGCACATGAACCCCAAGTCCCTCTATTCCAGCACACTCTTTACAACTGTGCCATTAAGTATATATTGCCTCTCCCTATTCCTTATGCCAAAATACATCACCTCACACTTGTCACTATTAAATTCCATCTGCCACCTGTCTGCCCATTCTGCTAGCCTATCACTGTCCTGTTGCAGGCAGTTCATATCATCCTCACTGTTTGCCACTCCTCCAAGTTTGGTGTCATCGGCATATTTTGAGATTCTACTCTGTATTCCAAGATCCAAGTCACTTATCTTTAGCAAAAAAAGCAGTGGTTCTAGCACTGACCCTTGGGGAACACCACTGTCAACTATCCTCCGGTCTGACCAAGAACCATTTAATATGACTCGCTGTTTTCAGTCTTTAAAACAATTTACTATCCAAATGGACACTGACCCTCCCAATCCATGAACACCAATTTTGTTAACCACCCTTTTATGTGGTACTTTATAAAATGCTTTCGTAACATCCATATAAACAACATCCACTGCATTCCCTTCATCAGCATTCTCAGATAGTTTATCAACAAATGCAGTTAGATTTGTCAAGCATGAACTCCCATTTATAAATCCATGCCCACTCTCCTGAATTAACTCAAACCTCTCCAAAGGACTTGATTTTTTTCCCTGACCTGTTGATCTCGTGCTGATAGCAAGCTCACCATCGAGCATGTATTTGGCAATGTGACCGTCATCCATTTGGCCCAGTCAACAGAGTCACCGCTGACTCAAGAGGGCAAACATGCTGCGGATCCCTGCACGCTGGTGTACTTCCGCATTCGGCACTCTGTCCTGCCAGGAGATGCCCAGTATCCATCTGAGGCAGTGGAGGTGGAAGCTGTTCAGCCGCTTTTTTTGGCTTGTATAAGTTGTTGATGCTTCTCTACTATAAAGGAGGGTGCTGAGAACACAAGCCTGGTACACGTGGAGCTTTGTATTTTCGGTCAGTTTGCTGTCGGTTCACACTTGTCTTCTCAACTTTGACATGACAGCTGCAGCATTGGCAATCCTGGTGCTGATTTCAGCATCAAGGGCCAGATTGCTGGTGATTGTTGATAGAAGGTATGTGAAGCTGTTGACAACCTCCAAAGTGAGGTTGTCGATGTTGATGGAAAGTGGAGTCTCTACGTCCTGGCCCATAACTTTCATCTTCCTGATGCTGATTGTCAGTCCAAATTCTTTGCAGGTCAGGGAGAACCGATCTACAAGCTGCTGTGACTGAACTTCATTATGGGATGTCAGCACAGCATCATCAGCAAATAGCAACTCACAGACTAGGAATTTACCCACTTTGGTCTTGGCGCACAGTCTTGCCAAGTTGAACAGCTTGTCGTCAGCTCTGATGTGCAGGTGAACACCCCCATCTGAGTCATTGAAAGTGTACAATAGCAGCATGGAGAAGAATATGCCAATTATAAAGGATGTGATAACTAGACAGTTCGAAAATGATGACATGATTGGGCAGAGTCAACATAGATTTATGAAAAGGAAAACAGGTTTGAAAAACCTGTTGAGATTTTTGAGGATGTTACCTATAGAACAGATAAAGGAGAACCAGTGGATGTGTGGTATTTGTATTTTCCTTTGGTAAGATCCCACACAGGAGGTGAGTAAACAATATCAGAGCACATAGGCTTGGGGATAATATACTGATATGGATTGAGAATTGGTTAACAGACCGAAAACAGAGAGCAGGAATAACGGGTCCTTCTCAGGATGGCAGGCTGTTACTATTGGGGTACTGCAAGGATCAGTGTTGGAGCCACAGCTGTTAACAACCTATATAAATGATTTGGATATGGGAATTAAATGTAATATTTCCAAGTTTGCAGATGACACAAAGCTCGGTGAAGTATGAGTTGTGAGGAGGATGCAGAGAGGCTTCCAGGGGACCTGGAGAGGCTAAGTGAATGGGCAAGAACATGGAATATAATGTGAATAAGTGTGAAGTTATTCACTTTGGTAGAATAAACAGAAAGACAGAGTATTTCTTAAATGGTGAGAGGTTGGGAAGTGTCGATGTCCAAAGGGACCTGGGTGTCCTTGTTCCTGAGACACTAAAAGCTCTTGTGCAGGTGCAGCAATCAATTAGGAAGGCAAATGGTATGTTGTACCCACACGAGGGGTCATGAGTACAGGAGTAAAGATGTCTTGCTGCAATTGTATAGAGCCTTGGTGAATCCGCACTGGAGTATTGTGTACAGTTTAGTCTCCTCATCTTATGAAGGATACACTTGCCATAGAGTGGGTGAAACAGAGGGTCAACAGACTAATCTTTTTTTTGCATTTATTTCATTTCATCTCAGTTTGTTCAGTTTGCTTACCTACTGTTTTTTTTCAGGTTTGTACTTCCTGCTGTTCAATATTCAGTCCATTAACACCTAATCTGTACTAATGCTTTGTCTTTCAACACACCATTAACATATTGTTTGCCTTTGCTGCATGACCTTTTGGTCAGCTATGTGGTCTTGTCCAATCTACACCTTCTCCTTTGTTATCTCTTGCCCCACCCCCACCTCACTTGCTTATAACCTGTGACTTTTCTAATATATGTCAGTTCCGAAGATGGGTCACTGACCTGAAACGTTAACTCTGCTTCTCTTTTCACAGATGCTGCCAGACCTGCTGAGTGGTTCCAGCATTTCTTGTTTTTATGTCACCAGACTAATCCCTGGGATGGTGGGATTGTCTTATGAGGAAACTGGGCCTGTATTCCTTAAAGTTTCGAAGAATGAGAGGTGATCTGATTGAAACTGACAAAATTCTTACAGGGCGTGACAGTGTGGATGTAGACAGGATGTTTGCCCTGGTTGGTGAGTCTAAAACCAAAGGACATCGTCTCAGAATAAGGAGTAGGCCATTTAAAACTGAGATGGGTGGAATTTCTTCACTCAGACGGTGGTGAATCATTGGAATACTGTGCCCCAGAGGGCTGTGGCAGCTCAATCATTGAGCATGTTCAAGACAGAAATTGATAGAAATCTTGATACTCATGACATCAAGGGATATGGGGATAGCATGGGAAAGGGGCTTTGAGGTAGGTGATCAGCCATGATCGAATTGAATGACAGAGCAGGCTCGACGGGCTGAATAGCTTACTCCTATGTTCCTCTGTTCCTAAGAGAGTTGGCGCCAGCGCGCAGCCCTGCTTTACCCCACTGCTGATCTTGAAAGCGTCTGATGTTGCTCCATTGTAACTGATGGAACTGTGCATGTTCTCGTGGAAAGAAGAGATGATGCCCAAGAGGTCAGGAGGGCAGCCTATGTTCCATTGCAGTTTGAAGAGGCCGTCTCTGCTGACAAGATCAAAGGCCTTAGTGAGGTTAATAAAAATGTGTGAGGCTGTGTGGCGCAATGGATAGCGTGTTGGACTTCTAAATAATGATTAAGACGATATTCAAAGGTTGTGGGTTCAAGTCCCACCAGAGTCAGATTTTGGACCAGAAACAGAGGAGCACAACGGAACAACAAATGAAGAAATGCGCCAAAAGCACAGACTGGGAGACAGAGCGAGAGAGAGAGGAGCAGAGCAGGGGAAAAAAATCGAGGAGTGACGTCACAATGGAGAGTGAGAACAGGGAAACAGAGAGCCGCTGGGGTGAGGATACAGGATTTGGTTCTTTCTTCGGTGCAGTGGAAGGAGCTGTTTGGTGAGGATCTGGTAAGCTGTGACATCACAGGCAAGCAGGTAGTTGATTGGTTTGGAAGAACCGACCTGCTTGATGCGCATCTGTTAAGTGATTAAGATCCATTTTAGTCCTAACATTTAAAATAGTAAACAAACTAGTGGTATGTTTAATAAAATATGCAATAAAATGAATAATTGAATAAAATATTTAAGTAGTTAATTGAAACACGTTAAGGATGACAGGACAGGTGATGTGTCACAGCTGCAGCATGTGGGAGTTCCTGGATGCCAGTGTGATCCAGGGCAAACACGTCTGCAGTAAGTGTTTGCGGCTCAGAGAGGGAGAAAAAAGGAATGTAGTGGTAGTAGGGGACAGTATAGTAAGGTGGATTGACTCTGTTCTCTGCAGCAAAAGCAAGAGTCCAGACGGCTGTGTTGCCTGCCGGTGCCAGGATTCAGGACATCTGCTCAGGGCTGGAGCGAAACATACAATGGGAGGGGGAGGATCCAGTCGTCGTGGTCCATGTCGGTACCAACGACATAGGCAGGACAAGGATAGAGGTTCTGTAAAGTCAGTATGAGGAACTAGGCACCAAATTAAGAAGCAGAACCTCAAAGTTAATCATCTCTGGATTATTACCTGAGCCATGTGCAAATTGGCATAGGACAAATAAGATTAGAGAAAGTAATGTGCGGCTGAAAGACTGGTGTGGTAGTAGTGGGTTCTGGTTCGTGGGGCATTGGCACCAGTACTGGGGAAAGAGGTGGCTGTACCGTTGGGACGGTCTACACCTGAACCGTGCTGGTGCCGGTGTTCTAGCGAGCCACATAACGAGGGAAGTAGAGACGGTTTTAAACTGAATAGTGGGGGCAAGGGATCAAATTTGGGAAGATATGGTGAATCAAGGAGGAGAGACAAGGCAAGAGAGAAAGGTATAAATATGGGAAATGATAAACAGACTGTGACAGGAAGGGACAGAATGTACAAATCTAAGAGTAAATCGACAGATAAGGCTAGAGGTGACAAAAATAATAAAAGGACAAAACTAAATGCTCTGTATCTGAATGCATGGAGCATTTGAAACAAAACAGATGAACTGGGAGCACAAATAGAATAAATAAGTACGATCTGATAGTCATTACAGAGACATGGCTGCAGGGCGACATAGATTGGGATGTGAATATTGGAGGTGACATGGCATTTTGGAAGGACAGGAAGCTAGGAAAAGGTGGCGGGGTAGCTCTGTTAATTAATGATGGTATTAGCGTAATAGAGAGGGATGACCTGAGTTCTGGAGATCAGGATGCAGAAGCAGTTTGGGTACAAATGAGAAATCATAAAGGCAAGAAGTCACTTGTGGGAGTGGTGTACAGGCCACCTAACATTAACCACACTGTCGGATGGGATATAAAGGAAGAAATAATGGCAGCTTGTCAGAAAGGTACTGTGATAATTATGGGGGATTTTAATCTACATATAGATTGGAAAATTCAGATGGGCAGAGGTAGCCTAGATGAGGAGTACATAGAATGTTTTGGGGATAATTTCTTGGAACAATACATTCTGGAGCCAACCAGAGAGCAGGCTATACTAGACCTGGCATTGTGCAACGAGATAGGATTAATTAATGACCTCATAGTTAAGGTGCCCCTAGGTAGTAGCGATTATAATATGATTGAATTTTACATTCAGTTTGAGGGAGAGGAGAGTGGGTCCCAGACTAGTATTTTAAATTTAAATAAGGGCAATTATAAGGTCATGAAAGCAGAGCTAGCTAAAGTGAACTGGCAAATTAGGTTAAGGGATAAGTCAATAGAGATGCAGTGGCAGACATTTAAGGGGATATTTCAGAATACACAGAATAGATACATTTCAACGAGAAAGAAAAGTTCCAAAGGTGGGACTCACCATCCATGGTTCACGAAAACAGTTAAAGATACTATCAAACTTAAAGAAAAAGCCTATAATTGTGCAAAGGTGGGAGGCAGGTCAGAAGATTGGACAGAATATAAAAAACAGCAAAGAATGACTAAAAGATTGATAAGGAAGGTAAAATTAGAGTATGAGAGAAAGCTCGCAAGGAATTTCAAGACAACTAGTAAGAGTTTCGATAGATATTTTAAAAAGAAAAGAGTTAACAAAGCGACTGTTGGTCCTATAGAAAGTGTGTCTGGGGAATTAATAATGGATAATTAAGAGATGGCAGATGAATTGAACAGATACTTTGCATCGGTCTTCACTATTGAGTATACAAATAACATCCCAGTATTAGCCGTATATCAGGAAATTGAAGGGATGGAGGAACTCAAGAAAATTACAATCAACAGGGAAGTGGTACTAAACAAATTGTTGGAGCTGCGGGTTGACAAGTCGCCAGGTCCTGAATTGACTAGTGAGATAGTTGATGCGCTGGTTTTAATATTCCAAAATTCCCTAGATTCGAGAAGGTTCCGTTAGATTGGAAAAGAGTGAATGTAACTCATTTATTCAAAAAGGGAGGGAGACAGAAAGCAGGAAACGACAGGCCAGTTAGCTTAACATTTGTCTTAGGGAAAATGTTTGGAGCTATTACAGAGGATGTTATAGCAGGGCATTTAGAAAAAATTAAGGTAATCAGGCAGAGTCAACATGGTTTTTTGAAAGGGAAATCATGTTTAACCAATTTATTGGAGTTCTTTGAGGGAGTTACATGTGCTGTGGATAAAGGGGAACCAGTGGATGTATTGTATTTCGATTTCCAGAAGGATAAGGTGCCATATCAAAGGTTATTGCAGAAAATAAAAGCTCATGGTGTTGGGGGTAACATATTGGCATGGATAGAAGATTGGCTAGCTGACAGGAAACAGATAGTCAGCATAAATGGGTCATTTTCTGGTTGGCAAGAAGTAATGAGTGGTGTGCCACAGGGATCTGTGCTGGGGCCTCAACTTTTTACAATTTATATAAATGACTTAGATGAAGGGACCGAAGGTATTGTTGCTAAATTTGCTGATCACAAAGATAGGTAGGAAAGTAGGTTGTGAAGAGGACATAAGGGGGCTACAAAGGGATATAGATAGGTTAAGTGATTGGGCAAAGACCTGGCAAATGGAGTATAATGTGGGAAAGTCGGAAATTGTCCACTATGGCAGGAAGACTAAAAAAGCATATTATCTAAATGGTGAGAGATTGCAGAGCTCTGAGATGCAGAGGGATCTGGGTGTCCGAGGGCATGAATTGCAAAAGGTTAGTATGCAGGTCCAGCACGTAATTAGGAAAGCTAATAGAATGTTATCATTTATCACCATGGGAATTGAATACAATAGTAGGGAGGTTATGCTTCAGCTATACAGGACATTGGTGAGACCTCTTCTGCAGTACTGAGTACTGTACTGGTCTCCTTATTTGCGGAAGGATGTAAATGCATTGGAGGTAGTACAGAGAAAGTTTACGAGACTAATACATGGAATGGGTGGGCTGTCTTACGAGGAAAGATTGGACAAGCTAGGCTTGTCTCCGCCAGAGTTTAGAAGAGAAAGAGGCGACATGATTTGTTATTTAATTTATTAATTAACAAATTAGCTATCCTCCAGTCTTCCGGTACCTCACCCGTGGCTAACGATGATACAAAAATCTCTGCCAGCGCGCCAGCAATCTCCTCCCTTGCTTCCCATAGCATCCTAGGATACATCTGATCAGGCCCTGGGGATTTATCCACCTTAATGCGCTTCAAAACCTCCAACACCTCCTCCTTTGTAATGTTGATATGCTGCAGGATATCGCTGTTCCCTCCCTTGAACTCACTAGCTTCCATGACCTTCTCCACGGTAAATACAGACGAGAAATATTCATTTAAGACCTCACCCATTTCGCGTGGCTTCACACATAGATTGCCACACTGATCCTTAAGGGGACCTACTCTCTCCCTAGCTACCCTTTTACTCTTAATACACTTATAGAATCTTTTAGGATTCTCCTTTATCTTATCTGCCAGGGAAATCTCATGGCCCCTTTTCGCCCTCCTAATTTCCTTCTTAAGTATACTCCTATATCCCCTATACTTCTCGAGGGACTCGCTCGATCCCAGCTGCCTATACCTGACGTATGCCTCCTTCTTTGTCCTGACCAGACCCTCAATATCCCTCGTCAACCAAGGTTCCCTAAACTTGCCAGCCTTGCCCTTCCATCTAACAGGAACATGCTGGCCCTGAACTCTTCCTATCTCACTTTTAAAAGCCTCCCACTTGCCAGACGTCCCTTTACCTGTAAACAGCCTCTCCCATTCAACTTTTGAGAGTTCCTGTCTGATGCCATGGAAATTAGCCTTCCCCCAATTTAGGACTTCAACCTGAGGACCAGTCCTATTCTTTTTCATAACTATCTTGAAGCTAATAGAGTTATGGTCACTGGTCCCAAAGTGCTCCCCTACTGCCATATCAACCACCTGCCCATCCTCATTTCCTAAGAGGAGATCGAGTGTAGCCCCTTCTCTAGTCGGGCCATCCACGTACTGCTTCAGAAAACTATCCTGGATTCACTTAACAAATTCTTCCCCATCTGATCCCTTAGCACTAAGGCAGTCCCAGTCAATATTAGGGAAGTTAAAATCACCTACTATTACAACCCTATAATTCCTATACCTATCTGTGATTTCCCTACATATATGCTCCTCCACTTCCCCCTGACTATTGGGGGGCCTATAGTATAATCCCATCAAAGGGATCACCCTTTTATTATTTCTAAGTTCTACCAGTATGGCCTCACTGGACATTCACCCCGGGATATCCTCTCTAAGTACTGCCGTGATGTCCTCCCTAATCAATAGTGCAACTCCCCCTCCTCTCTTACCTCCACCTCTGTCACGCCGGAAGGATCGGTACCGCGGAACATTGAGCTGCCAGTCCTGCCCATCCCTCAACCACATTTCCGTAATAGCTACAATACCACAATCCCATGTACCGATCCATGCTCTGAGTTCATCTGCCTTACCTGTAAGGATACTTGCATTAAAGTAAATGCAGTTTAGCCCACCACACCTTCCACGCTCCCTGTCCTGCCCCTGCCTGGCCTGCCTACTGGACTTGCTTGCTTTAACCTCTCCATTTGCCTCAACTATCTCATCGGAGAGACTACTACTTTGGGACCCACCCCCGCTGCAAGACTAGTTTAAACCCTCCAGTGTATTGCTATAAAATCTCCCTACAAGGATATTGGTCCCCTTCCAGTTCAGATGCAACCCGTCCCTCTTGTACAGGTCACCTCTGCACCAGAAGAGATCCCAATGATCCAAGTACCTGAAGCCCTCCCGCCTTCGCCAGTCTTCAGCAATGCATTCATTTGCCTAATCCTCCTATTCCTACCCGCACTAGCACGTGTCACAGGGAGTAATCCTGAGATTACAACCCTAGAGGTCCTGCTCTTTAACCTTCTGCCTAACTCCCTATATTCACTTTGCAGAACCTCATCTCTCTTCCTGCCTATGTCGTTCGTACCAATATGGACCACGATCTCTGGCTGCACACCCTCCCCTTTCAGAATTTCCGGCAGCTGCTCCGAAACATCCTTGACCCTAGTATTAGGGAGGCAACATACCATCCTGGAGTCTCGTTTGCGGCCACAGAAACGTCTATCTGCACCACTTATGATAGAATCCCCTATCACAATAGCTCTTCCACCCCTTTTCCTCCCCTGCTGTGCAGCAGAGCCCTCCGTGGTGCCACGGACCGCGCTGTTGCTCTTTTCCCCTGGGAGGTCTTCCCCCCAACAGTAACCAAAGCGGTGTATCTGTTTGAGAGGGGGATGGCCACAGGGGACTCCTGCACTACCTGCCTGCTCCTACTATTCCATCTGGTGGTCACCCATCCCTTTTCTGCCTGTGCATCCATTACCTGCGGTGCGACCACCTCACTAAACATGCTATCCATGACGCCCTCAGCTTCGTGGACGCTCCACAGTGAAACCACCCGCAGGTCCAGCTCCATAATGCGAGTAGCCAGTAGCTGCAGCTGGATACACTTCCTGCACACATGGTCATCATGGAGACTGGGAGGGTTCCTGAATCCCCACATAGCGCAGGAGGAGCATATCACGGGGCTGAGCTCTCCTGCCATGACTTACCCTTAGATTAATTAGTTACTCCCTTAATTAAAAAATACTAATGACACTAGGGGCATTGTTCTACCCACTACAATCTAAAGTCCTTCATAAGCTACACTGAATAAAAAAAACACTTTAGTAGTACTCATCTTATCAGCAGAGGTTTTTTTTTCAAGTAAAAAAACTTTGCCCTTTTCTTTAAGATATTTAAATACACTAACAGCAGTGACTCACCAACCAATCACCTTGCAGCTCTCCTCTGACATCACAGTTGGCTTCTTTTTTTTTCAAAACTCCAGCACACTGGAAGATCTCCACTCCACTCCTGGAAGGTAAGAGACTGGGCCTCGATCCTCGGATTGGATTTATAGACTCCGCTCTCAACGTTCTCCTCATATCGGTCCATATAGGTCTGCTCCGCTCCGCTCCTCTCCGCTCCCGGAAGGTAATTCACCAGCTTTTGCAGAAAAGTCGGTCTTAAGCTGTTGCAGTACCTGTTAGAAAGATAGTCTAAGCTATTCTGAAGTCATCTTCCAATGTCATCTACATGGAAGCAGGATTTTAAAGGATAAGATGTAGTTTTTAAAAGTCACTTCAATCTTGCTCAAGAGTCTTTACAAAGAAGCCAAGTAAATCTTGATAAAAAGTCATATACATTTAGAGATCTTTTAAAAGCACTTCAATCTTGTTAATAAAAAGTCAGATGTAAATTTAAGAACTCTGATCAGGCTATGCTAAAAAGTTACATGCAATTAAGAAATAAAATACAACATTTAAAATGTCTGAACTCCCTCTGAAAGTTGACCCCTGCTGCTGCCGGTGTCTTCCTGGAATAGTGGAGCTGTTGTGTCAACAGAAAAGTCTTTCCCGAGCAGCCCTGAGCCTGTTGGTACAGGCTTTAATCCAACCCAGGTAAAAATCAGGGTACATTGTGGGCAATGAGCCCAAATTGCTGAACTACAGGTCCCTGTCACTTTAAAGAGTGGGCTGGTGCGATTATGATCAGAGGCTCCTTCTAAGCACATTTCTCACCACCACAACTTCCAGATGCTGGTGTTAGTGTGTGCATGTACCAGCAGTTGCAGTGCTGTTCAGACCCTCAATAGCAGTGAAAGTCTCAGAATTCACCGCTATTGGGGCTGTAAAATCCAGGCCGATATCTCACAGTCCTGTTAGATTTGCTCTCCCTCTGTACAAAATCAAACTCCACACATTGTCTTTCACTCACTCCTGTTTCCAGCCCTGATGGTGCAGAAATCCCCTCTCAAAGGTACACAATCCAGTTGATTTCTGATCAAATACCTCCTTCCTCATTCAATAGAGGAAACAGAGACATGAACAGGAGTCAGGTGCAAGAAAGTTTCACCAACAGAGCAAAGAAAGGCACCAACAAAAGTCACACCTACTTTCCAAATCATTTCATTGGAATATTCTTTCACTTGTTTTGTCGGATGACTGCAATAAATCTGAAAATGAGCACCACGAGGTTTGTGTTCACTAGTCACTTGTTCTCCTGTGTTTGTCTGTCAGGTTTGTAATTCAATTTGTATTGGATATTGAAGAGAATCTCTTTTCAAGATGATTACACATCGTACTGTGTTTAAAGCAACCAACTTGTAAAATGGAAGATAATGAATGTTTCAATACCTGTGTGACCAGATTCTTCCAATGCTTTTCAACAGCTCGATTGATGATGCTTGTAATCTGTATCCTGTGGAGAATGGGAGAGGAGAATAAAAACATGGTGCATGAACAGGACAGACTGTGTAAAATGGGAGCACAGAAATACTGCCACCTCATTGAAAGTTAATGAGATTTATTCTAAGTCAGACACCTGTCCACAATGAACAAGTGAATACATTAATTGTCCACTTTCAATCTAAATGGGACTGAGGTTCCAACAGAGAAGTTTTCTGGAAAATACCTGCTGCAGTTTTAAAATTGATGAACTGGAACATCTTATACTAGCTTTCAAATAACTGTAGTGATTGTATAGTTCCCATAGTGGAGAGAAGGAGTTGTTTATAAATATAAGCAGAAAGACACATTTGTGGATTGGTGAATGAGCTTTATCTTTCTGAAATGTATTTGTCCATTGGTTGCAGGTCACTGGAAATTCTTTTTTACATTTCAATTGTAGCAGCAGCAGTTAGCAGCAAAATGTCTGATTAATCAGAGTAGTGGGTCTGGGAAACACTTAAACAGCCGAGACCCTGTAAAACAGAACTCCAAGTAATAGTTTAAATAAGGCACTGAACTGACAGAGCGGTAAAGGCCTGCTCAGGTCAGGAAAAAAAACCCGACACGAACCTGACAGAACCACATTGGACCCAAGCCCGACCCGACCCGAGTATCTCCATTTATTCCCGCGCCCGAACCGACCCGAGCCTTACCCGACCACCGGAATGTTCACTTTATCTACCTCCTGATTCCGAATCTACAGGAAGCTGCAGCATGAGCGCAATGACGTCATAGAGATGCTCACTTGCTCACTGAGCAGACTCAGAGTTTCCCTCCTTGATGACCCGGACTCCCAGCTTAGGTTGGCTTTTCAACTTTTGACACTTATTAAACTCAACTTCCCAGCAGAGTTAAATGTAATACTTACTGTGTGTGTCCGACACGGACTCAGCCCGACCTGGACCCAGCCCGACCCGAACCTGGCCCGACCTGACCCGAGCCCGAAAGCCAGACCCGGAAGAGTGACCCAACACGACCCGGACCCGACACAGGTCGTCGGGACCCGTTGGGTTCAGGTCGGGTGGCAGGCCTTTACAGAGCGGAGGTCAGATGAGGATTGAATTAATTTCAATCACTGAATCTAAACAAGAACTAAATCTGCCAGGAATGGAAGACTTTGCTTTATCTGTGAGCTTGTGGCGCAACGGTAGCGCGTCTGACTCCAGATCAGAAGGTTGTGTGTTCAAATCACGTCAGGCTCAGTTATATTTTACAGCAGTTCAAGTTCCTGGATTTTATATCAGAAGAGAGTTCGTTCTCTTGGAATGTTCGTGCATGGTTGAATTTCAAGATCAACTTTAATAGATTAAAGTCCTGATTTCTGGTTCCGTTCCATTTCCATGCTCAGTTCTTATTTCACACTGTTTTATATCAGAACAATGTTTCAGGGATGTGATGTGTCCATTGTTTGTACAATCGCTCTGTCACCCAGTGTGAGAAATAAAACACAAACCGCACAGCGTGCGGCTCAAACCCATACCTGGCTCTGTCTATCGGCCACTTAGTTCAGTTGGTTAGGACGCAGTGTTGATAACAACAAGGCTGTGGATTTGATCCCCATGTGTGCTGTCACATGGTCAGTCATTAATTTGACACATTTTTGTAACACTTAAAATCCAACTTTTAGATGCAAACAAGTTTACATCAAATGTCAAAGGGAATTTATTTTGAATAACATCCATTGTATCTTTGTCACTGGTCTGGAGTAACACAGAATTCTTTCCAATTATCTTCCGTTTGCTGATAAACGTTGAACTCGTGGCCTGTTCTCGTTAATGGTCACGAGCAGCAAAAACAGACAGAGCGAGTCTGACCGCCCAGAGATGTGGAAAAGGCTTCAGTTTGGGACATATGCAGCAAATCAAATGTTCACCCGGCCCCGAAAGATTCAAAAACTGGGGAAAAGGACACAAGGAGATAGAGAATAAGCTAAAGCAGACAATGTAAATATTTCCCATCCTTGATATCTCTCTATTCCAATCCAACCTTCAGAGTTGGGTAAATAATTTCAGTGTAAATTGTGCAGCTCAAGAGTCAAAACCAAAGGGCGATGCAGAATAAAGGAGAACTGCCAAAACCCCAGATTGAACCAGGGATCTTCAGTCCAACACACTCCCAACTGAGCTATTTCAGTCTCATAGGCTTGGGATGATAAGTGGCAAGTAACATTCGCACCACACAAGTGCCAGGCAATGACCATCTCCAACAAGAGAGAATCTAACTATCTCCCCTTGACATTCAATACCATTACAATCACTGAATCCCCCACCATCAACATCATGGAGGTTACCATGGGTAGCCATACAAATAACGTGACTAGAAGAGCAGGTCAGAGGCTTGGAATCCTGAGATGAGTAATTACAGTGCAGCTGTTGGCTCCACCCCAGGGGCTGAATTTGTTCTGTAAACCATGAAGCAGCTTCCTCTCAAATCCCAGGTTTATCAATAAATCCTCTTACAAAAGCCCCAAAGTGTGATATATTCCTCTCACTCATCCATGACTCCTGACTCCCCAAAGCCTGTCCACCATCTGCAATTCACAAGTCAAGAGTGTGATGGAATACTCTCCACTTGCCTGGATGGGTGCAATTCCAACTCAAGAATCTCAACACCGTCCAGGACAAAGCAGCCCACTTGATTGGCACCCCATCTACAAACATTCTCTCCCTCCACCATCGGCACACAGTGGCAGCAGTGTGTACCGTCTACAAGATGCACTGCAGCAATGCACCAAGACTCCTTAGACAGCACCTTCCAAACCCAGCGACCTTTACCACCGAGAAGGGCAAGGGCAGCAAATGCAGGGGATACCACCACCTGCAAGTTCCCCTCCAAGCCACACACCATTCTGACTTGGAACTATATCGCCGTTCCTTCACTGTCGCTGGGTCAAAATCCTGGTACTCCCTTTCTCACAGCACTGTGGGTGTACCTACCCCACATGGACTGCAGCGGTTCAAGAAGGCAGTTCACCACCACCTTCTCATGGGCAGTAAATGCTGGCCTAGCCAGCGATGCCCACATCGCATGAATGAATGAATAAAAAAGTGAAGTATCCCTTGTGTCATTGTTTTGGTAGAAAATATAACCCTGGTGGAATTGCCCCTCCCAATCACACCTCACTTCATAGAACATAGAAAATGGAGAACATTTATGGCACAGAATGAGACCATTTAGCAATCGTGTCTGTGCCAGCTGAAAAAGAGCGATCCAGCCCAATCCCACTTTCCAGGTCTTGGGAATGGGATCTGAACAGATCTCAGAGCTCACATTATGTGAATGTTCTGTTGAAGTGTTGGTGAGCTGATATACCAGGGGAGATTCACACTGTTGGACACAGTGTGAAATACATTCAAGTATTTATAAAACATTACAACATGTGAGTAATATTCCCCATTGATTTCTCAGCACTGATGGATTGTGAAGTGGGAGACAGCCAGAAGTCCCAGTGATCCACACTGACCCTGAGCTGAGAATGAAATGAGAAAAAGTTCAATCTTCAGCAGCGAGATGCTGCAGAGAGGTAAGAGTCCTGAATCAAGGAGAGACTTTCTCATCCTGCTGTTGAATCTCATTTCAAACACTCCTTGAACTCTCTGCCGAGGAATTCAGAGCTGGATAACGCCTGTAAAATCAGCCTAAAAAGGAAATAGAAAACACCCACCGTGGGCTCAAACTCAAAAACTTGAGATTCAGAGTTTCATGCTTTCATCGACTGAGCTCACCAGGCCTGAGACAGTGTCCCCGTCCTGTCTGTTATTGGACGGTGCAGCTGTTGGCTCCACCCCAGGGGCTGAATTTGTTCTGTAAACCATGAACCAGCTTCCTCTCAAATCCCAGGTTTATCAGTAAATCCTCTTACAAAAGCCCCAAAGTGTGATATATTCCTCTCACTCATCCAGAATAAAAGTTACATCTTTTGCTCTTTCTACCTTCCAAACATTGACTTCTATTTTACTCAGCATTTATTTCTCTCTCCTTTTTATGTTGTGCATTTCCTAATAAACATTTCATTTCAATTATTTATGAGGGATGAAATGAACAGAAAAGATTTTCTGCAATGGTCCCGGGGTGTGGGACAGAGTGAGTGGTTCGGATCTGGAATACACTGCCTGAGAGTGTGCTGGAGGCAGATTCAATCGTGGCTTTCAAAAGGGAATTGGATAAACACCTGAATAGAGAAAATTTGCAGGGCGACAATGAAAGGGCAGAGGAGTGGAATTAGCTGATCTGCTCTTGCAAAGAGCTGTCAAGGACATGATGGACTGAATGGTCTCCTTCTGTACTGTAACCATTTGATTCCTTGATTCTAACTCTGTCAAAGTTGTTCTGAACTTGCTCTGCTCCAAGGAGAACAACCCCAGCTTTTCCAGTGTCTGCACATAACTGAAGTTATGAGGAACCATGGGGAACCCACTGTAAACCTTCCTCCAGACAGAAATACAACTGTTCACCACCACACTGTGACCCAGCTGTTCACATGATTTGGATGCGGGGACCAAATGTAGTATTTCCAAGTTTGCAGATGACACAAAACTAGGTGGGAATGTGTGTTGTGAGGAAGTTGCAAAGCGGCTTCAAGGGAATTTGGACAGACTTAGTGAGTGGACAAGAAAGTGGCACATGAAATATAATGTGTAAAAATGTGAGGTTATCCACTTTGGTAGGAGAAACAGATGTGCAGATTATTTGTTAAATGGTAAGAGTGTGAATGTACAAAGGGGCCTGGGTGTCCTTGTCAATAAGTGACTGAAAGCTAACATGCAGGTGCAGCAAGCAATTAGGAAGGCTAATGATATGTTAGCCTCTATCGCAAGAGGATTTGAGTACAGGAGTAGTGAAGCCTTGCTTCAATTGTATATAACCTTGGTTGGTCTGCACTTTGGAATACTGTGTGAAGTTTTGTTCCCCTTACCTTAGGAAGGATATCATTGCCATAGAGGGAGTGCAACGAAGGTTCACCAGACTTGTTCCCGGGATGGCGGGACTGTCAAATGAAGAGAGATTGGGGAAACTGGGCCTGTATTCTCTAGAGTTTTGAAGAATGAGAGGTGATCTCATTGAAACTTACAAAATATTTAAAGGGATAGACAGGTAGATGAAGCTAAGATGTTTCCCCTGGTTGAGGAGTCTAGAACCAGGGGACACAATTTCAACGTAAGGGGAAAGCCACTTAGGACAGAGATGAGGAGAAATTTCTTTACTCAGTGGGTTGTGAATCTTTGGAATTCTCTACCTCAGAGGGCTGTGGAAGCTCAGTCATTGAGTATGTTTAAAGCAGAGATTGACAGATTTCTAAATGCAAATGACATAGGGGATATGGAGATAGTGTGGGAAAAAGGCATTGAAGTGGACGATCAGTCATCATCATATTGAATGGCAGGGTGGGCTCGACGGGCTGAATGGCCGACTCCTGCTCCTATGTTCCTATCAGTCTGCAAACTTCATATGCATGCTGTCATTGTCCCTTTTATTCCATGGGCTTCAGTTTTACTGGCAGTCTAGTATGTGACATCATCAAGAAGGTTTTTAATAAGTTAAATAAGGAGAAATTGTTTCCAGTGGCAAAAAGGTCAGTAACCAGAGGATGTATTTATCAGGTGATTGAGAAAAGAACCAGAGGCGAAATGAGGTATGATTTTTTATACAGTGATGTGTTGTGATCTGGAATGCACTGTCTGATCGGGACTTGAAAGCAGATTCAGTAGTAACTTTGAAAAGCAATTGGGATAAATACTGGAAGGAAAAATGTACAGATTACAGGAGACAGCACTGACACAATGGACCAAATGGTCTCCTTCTTTGGGTATCATTCTATGGTTTTATGAACATAATGTTGGTACAATTCGCTGAGTTGGAAGGGAAGTGAACCCAGATTCCGGGTATTCTAAACACCAGACCCAAACCAAATGAACAAGCCCGTTGTTTAATCTCTGTTTTTCACACCAGCTTCTCCTCGCTCTTTCTGTGTTTCCTGCCTGGTCTGTTCCTCTAACCTTCATTCCTGACACTCTATTGAGAATGGCCAACTCACTGCAACTCTCACTCACACCGTCACTCCACCCCTTCACCCACTTCCAAACCTCTCTGTTCAACAGTACCTCAGATCTGCTCCTCTGCTCCATTAATATAACAGGAAAACATTTTCAAACAGACATTTCCAGACAGTGAACGTTCCAGTAAGACAAGGTAAAGATCAGATTCATTCACTTTAAACACAGAGAGAGCAGCTCTCCCTGTTCAGTCTAAGGAGCAGATCTGGTTTCACTCCCATTAGTCTTAGAGACATGCACCAGAATTTTAAGGGACCGTTGGAGACGGGAATGGAGGCCGGGGAGGAGGAGCGGGGGGGTGTATAAAATAGGAATGGAAGACGTTGGACCGGATTTTTCTGTCGGCGGCTGACATGGAGGGCAGACTTCGCACATCCACACGGCAAGAAGGCATTTAAAGTATTTATGAATCCAATTGTCAGCAATTTTATTCACTGGATCCAATTGAACTAATAGAACACGGGAACCACGGGGCTTCAGAGCCTCGCCTGGTTAAAGGAGGTGACTGGGAGGTGGGAGCTGAGTGTTGTCTTCACTGGGAAGCTATCGGGTGAGGCAGCGTCACTTGGCAGCAAGGGTGGAGGGGGAAAGGGCATCGGGAAACACTGTCAGGAGTGGGGGCCAATGTGCCAGCTCTGCAGAGGGAACAACACCAGGGTGCCATTGGGGCAGTGCCACTTCATTGAGGATGACAAATGAGGTAAATGTGGCTGGGTGTTGTTTACTGTGAAGGCCTTGCACTCAGGGAGGGGCAACCTGTCATGGGCCTCATTAAAGGCTCCCATTGAGGAGGAGGAGGAGGAGTCGAGAGGAAGGGAGGGAGGCGCAGGCACCAGCAGGGGCACCACAGCAGCTTGGGGGCCCACAGGAAGGCCAGCCTCGAACAGGAGGCTGGAGAAGGAGGCAGAGGAACACGTCAGCCGAGGTTCAACTACCTGCAGATGTCTGAGTGACAGTGTCTCCGCAGACTGCACCTCTCCACGGAGGTCGTCACTGATCTCTCTGCCATGATGCAGCTGTGCCCCATGCGACTTGGTGGGCACCTGATGCCAGTGTCACTGAAGGTCACCGTGCCACTGAACTTCTGCACCACCAGATCATTGTGGGGATCCACTGGAGATATGTGTGGAATCTCACAGTCTGTGAGATTCAGTGCATCAAGGAGGTCACCAATGTCCT
The DNA here is from genome assembly GCF_036365525.1 of Heterodontus francisci. NCBI lineage: Eukaryota > Metazoa > Chordata > Chondrichthyes > Heterodontiformes > Heterodontidae > Heterodontus > Heterodontus francisci. Next base: position 18,817,484 of record NC_090405.1, read on the forward strand.
GTTCAGGAGGGCCGGTGACTATGTGCACATTGATCCAAACAGTCAAGCTGAGAGAGCTATAGGATTTGGGGCCATCGCTGGATTCCACCAGGTGTAGGGTGTCATTGACTGCACCCATGTGACCATCAAGGCTCCTGCAGACCAGCCAGCAGCCTTCAACAGGAAGGGCTTCCACTTGCTCAGTGTGCAATTGGTCTGCGACCACTGCAAATGGATCCCATAGGTGTGTGCACAAATCCCGGGAAGCAGCCACAACGCCTGCATACCAAGGCACTCCCAGGTGCCAGAACCTTTCCGCGGCCCCATCCGCTTTCAGAGATGGATCCTTGGAGACAAGGGCTACCCACTGAGGACGTGACTACTGACGTCTGTGAGGAACCCACGCACGGATGCAGAGGAGAGGTACAACACCTGCTGCGGGTCAACCCGAGCGACCATCAAGGAGGCCATTGGTCTCCTGAAGATGAGATTCAGGTGCCTAGATCGATCCAGTGGAGCCCTTCAGTATGTCCCGGCGAGGGTCTCGCATATCGTGGTGGTTTGCTGTGCACAGCACAATCTGGCATTACAGAGGGGTGAGGTGTTGACTAGTGAGGATATCGTGGAGTGTGATGTCTCCTCTGATGATGAGGATGTGGAGGAGGATGCTGCCCAAGCAGTGCCAGATGAAGAACCTCACGCACAGCAGGAAAGGGGCCATGAGATACACACAAGGGAGACATGAGACACCCTTATACATTCAAGTTTCCTTTGAGCCTTACCACCTTCTGGAACCACAGCAATAAAGTCTTAGCTTTAAGCAGCCCTGTTGTCGCCTCCTTCCTTCTGCACTGCAGAGTCCAGGTACACATCGCACAGTGACAAGGCCGAAGCTTTGTGAACTCAGGGCTTGGTCCCTCACTTCCAGCCCCTTGGGAGGAAGGGTTTAAATGAAGTCCCAAAGGGCATCAACAATAGGAAGGAGACATAGTGAGAGAACATCATTTCTTTCTTCCGTGTGACACCAAACGCAACCCTATCCATCTGGAATGCACATTCACCATGAACCCTAAGTGAATCTAGGTGCTCTTCTGAAATCTTTTCCAGGTGCTCCTACGTGGTGCTCCCCCTGCTCTGTCAGCTGAGATGGAGACAGGCTGCTGACCTTGCTTGGGATGACATTGGTGGCCGTCCTCTTGCTGCCTGAGGCCTGGAGGGCCCCGGCACACTGAGGGCCTCCTGCACAGGTACAGAGACCCCCCTCTGTCATCGAGGGTGATGGAGGCAGGCACTGGCATCACTGGTGTCACTGGCAGAGGGGCTTTAGAGCTACTGTCCACACCAGGAGCACCCAGAGAGGAGACCCCAGATGTAGCAGCCAGCTGCTCCTCCCCAGTTATAAGACACACTTGTACCTCCCTGCTGACCTGAGAGGGACGTGGACCTGGTGGAGAGTTCAGGTGCCTCGTCCCCCCTCTCGCCTTGTCACCACTGGATGGAGCTCATGGACAAAGTGATGGAGTGCAGGTCTGCGCACATCTCCGGCAGCCACTGATTGGTCGGCTGGATCTGGCTCTCCATCAGAGTCACCAATCTCTCAAGGAAGGAAGCCAGACACACCCCCATCGGAGACAGTACAGCATGCAAGGCCTGGATGGACTCCTCCATCATCCGAGCTTGGGTACACATAACCTCCGGCAACTCTGCCAGATGTTGCCTGACCTCTTGCTGCAGCTGCAGCATTTCCCGTGTTGCTGGTGACACCAGAGGCACGTCATCAGCCTGGGACTCAGCATGGGCCTGGCCTCCCACAGACTCCCAACTGCCAGTGGCCTCGGCTGTCACAGCCTCCGTCAGCTGCCCGGGCCTGTCTGTGACGTGCTCACCAGCTTGTGTGACCAAATCTAACAGCGAGTGGATTCCCACCGAGTGAGGGTTTCTGTGCTGGTGGAGGGTGCAGGGGAATGATGTGACGGTGCACCCTCTGAGGCTCCCACCTCCTCCTCAGAGGTGTCCGGCTGTCCCCCAGTCTCTCCAGCTCTTCATGCTTGTCGTTCATCCTAGCCTGCATGAAAAAACAGTGACATTGAAGGGTTAGGGTCTGCCCATCGCGACATTCCAACCACCCCTACTGTGCAGCTCCATTGATGCAGTGGTGAACAGATGTGCAGTGTGGTTCCTTTGCAGCGGATGCTCCCTTGTGCCCCAGGAGATGTTCAGTCACTCTCTTGGGTAGGTGACCCTGTCTCTCCATCAGCTATGGAGCAGCTGCCTTGCTGCCCGGCCTGTTCCATGGCCTCCTCCTCCATCGGGATGAGGACACGGAGATAAGGCACTCCACCGCCAGTCTTGACACGCTCTTTCCGATTGTGGGCTGTCTTCTCCTGCAGCCACTATGATGAACAAAGTTAGTCTCCCAGCGGGGACAAGCCCAACATCTCTGATGGTGATAGTCCAGCAGTCCATGATGGGGACACACGTATTCCTCCTGCATGTGGCCCCCTCTCGAGGGACTGTGTGAGTTTATACAATGACTGACGTGCACCTCTCACCGAGATGCAGCCAAGCCTCAGGCAGCATGTCCTGCTGCCCTTCCCCAATACACATGACTTAGTGGTCACTCCCTTTCCACCAAACACTCCCTCTCACTCTGCCACATGCAATGTCCAAAGGGTCCAAAGTGTTTGGAGTTCTCACCTGAGCAGCCTGGATCAGGTCATTGACCCACTTCCTGCACTGGATCCATGTCCTGGGGGTGACCCCACAGCTGCTGACTTCACCTACTATCTCCAGCCAGCTTTACTTGGTCAGGTGGGCAGGTCTTCACCTCCCATCCCTGGGAAAGAGGATCTTCCACCTATCTCTTGCCACCTGGAGGCGAACCTGCAGGAAGGCATCGCTAAACTGTGGGACCATGGTCACTGCAGGCTCGCATTCAGCTCCTTACCTATCAGGCAGCAGAGGCAGCAGAACGGGTCCTGGGGCAGCAGATGCAGCAGAACAGGTCCTGGGGCAGCAGAGGCAGCAGAATAGGTCTTGGGGCATCAGAGGCAGCAGAACGGATCCTGGGGCAGCAGAATGGGTCCTGGGGCAGCAGAACGGATCCTGGGGCAGCAGAGACAGCAGAATGGGTCCTGGGGCAGCAGAGGCAGCACAACGGATCCTGGGGCAGCAGAATGGGTCCTGGGGCAGCAGAGGCAGCAGAACGGGTCCTGGGGCAGCAGAACGGGTCCTGGGGCAGCAGAGGCAGCAGAACAGATCCTGGGGTAGCAGAGGCAGCAGAACGGATCCTGGGGCAGCAGAGGCAGCAGAACGGGTCCTGGGGCAGCAGAGGCAGCAGAACGGATCCTGGGGCAGCAGAGGCAGCAGAATGGGTCCTGGGGCAGCAGAGGCAGCAGAACGGGTCCTGGGGCAGCAGAACGGGTCCTGGGGCAGCAGAGGCAGCAGAACAGATCCTGGGGTAGCAGAGGCAGCAGAACGGATCCTGGGGCAGCAGAGGCAGCAGAACGGGTCCTGGGGCAGCAGAGGCAGCAGAACGGGTTCTGGGACAGCAGAGGGCTCTCAGGAAGACACTCCTTTAAACCAGGCAGCAGTGAATGCAGGTCTGGCAGCCCTTTCAATATGGTGCCAGCACCTGCCGTTGTGTCAGATGTCGGTGCCATCGGTGCCTCGTTCCCTGCCTCTGGTCCTTGTTTACATGGGCCCCACGCCTCCCCTTCATTAATTGGTCGGCTGCTCCGTGATCGGGGTCGGTCGGCCACATTTCACTCGTGTGGTGATGACACCCGCTTCCGGTGCCTCTGCCGAGAGCCGCACCGTTAGTTTAAAATTCAGCCCATGGGATCAAGAGTGGAAAATCTCCCCTCTGATTCTCTCTACTTAAACTGATGGAGACACCAAATTAAAACTGATGAAACCAGGGATTGTATCCTGGTTCTTCAATCTAGTGTTCTCCCAACTGAGCTATTCCATCCTCACTGTGAACTCATCTTCATTGGAGACAAATATAACTCCAGGCGGAATTTCCCCACGCGTTCATTCCTCACTTCAGGGGAATGGGACCCGACCAGATCGCGGAACTCAGATTATGTTAATGTTCTGCTCTTGATATCTTAATATTATCTTGAGTTTGAGCCACTTTTAATCAGGTTCACGGACAAATTCTTCCATCATCCCTTATCCCACATTCTCTCTCTCTCATTCATTCTTTATTCCTCACAATCCAGAAAGGGTTAGGAATCAGAGCTCACCTGCAAACCCTCTGCACACAGACCTCTGTCTGTTACCCTGTTTGATCCAAGAGACCAGTCAATAAATTACACTCTTTATAAACACAGAAAGCTGCCTCAGAGTGTTGGACAGAGTTAAATACACTGAAGTCTTTTGAAAAAAGTTCATCTTACGGGTTGTTACTGAACCCACAGAGCAGGACGGGCCCAGGCTCCAGCCCCAGCCTGTGCTGTGTTAGCTGATGCCACCTGGTGTGATACTGAGCCACACGGAGCAGGAAAGGGCCTGGTTATATTCATGGCCTGTGTTGAGTTAACTGATCCCACTCAGTGTGGTAGGATCCACACAGAACAGAATGGGCCCAGGCTCCTTCCTCAGCCTGAGGGATGATAGTTCTTCTCACACGTTGTTGTGCAGAGCCCCACACAGAACAGGGAAATCTCAGGCTCCATCCCCGGCCTGTGGTATTTTACTTCATCGCACCTGGTATGGTACGGAGTCCCCAGAGCAGGAAAGGTCCAGCTTCCATCTCCGGCCTGTGCTGAATTAGCTGATCTTACCTGGTTGGCACTGAACCACAATCAGAGAAGGATGGGCCGAGGCTCCATGCCTGTGGTGTGTTAGTTATTCTCATTTGGTGAGGTACTGAGCACCATACAGAGCAGGATGGGCCTGTGCTCAGTGAGCTGATCTCACCTTGTTTGGTCCTGCGACCCATACACAGAGCAGGACAGGCCTAGGCCTAATCCTCAGCCTGTGTTCAATTAGCTGATCTCATCCAAAAGATTTTGATAAGGTTCCACACAAGAGGCTTCTCTATAAGATTAAAGTCCCTGGTATCAGTGGTAATATATTGATCTGGATTGGGAACTGACTGGCACGACGTAGGCAGAAAGTAGTTACAGATGGATCTGGATCTGTTTGGAGACCAGTTACCAATGGTATCTCACAGGGATCGGTGTTGGGACTGTTGCTCTTTATTATTTTTATTAATGATCTGGATGTAGGTGTAGGGGGCACCATCTGTAAATTTACAGATGATTTGAAGATCTGTGCGAGTGTTTAGACTGTAGACGATACTCGACTGTTTCAGGCTGATCTTAATGTGTTGGGAGATTGGGTTCATGACTGGTAAATGATGTTTAATTTGGGTAAGTGCAGTGTTATTCATGTGGACAGGGCGAATGCTCAACATTCATACACCCTTCAGGGAAAAACATTAAAGTAGGTGGAAAAAAGAAAATAATTTTGAGCAGAGATCTGGATGTTCTCGTGCACAGATCTCGAAAGTTACAGCAGCAATGCTGTGAAGTGATAGTTGGAGCAAATAGAGGGTTGGGCTGCATTCAGAGGACAATTGAGTATAAGATGAGGCATATTCTTTCATGGGATGTGAGCGACACTGACAAGTCCAGAATTTGTTACCCATCCCTAATTGTCCTTGACAAGGTGGCGGTGAGCTCCCTTCTTGAATTGCTGCACTCCATGTGGTGTAGGTACACCCACAGTGCTGTTAGGAAGGGAGATCCAGAATTTTGACCCAGCATCAGTGAATGAACAGCGATATATTTGCAGATCAGATGGTGTGTGACTTGGAGGGGAGCTTGCACATGGTGGTGTTTCCATGCATCTGCAGCCCTTGTCCTTCAAGGTGGTGGAGGTCTTCGGTTTGGAAGGTGCTGTCTGCGGAGCCTTGGTGAGTTGCAGCAGTGCATCTGGTAGATGGTACACACTACTGCCACTGTGCATCAGTGGTGAAGGGAGTGAATGTTTAAGGTGGTGAATGGGGTGACAATCAAGGCGGCTGCTTTGTCCTGGACAGTGTCGAGTTTCTAGAGTATTGTTGGTGCTGCACTCATCCTGGTTTGTGCCTTGTAGATGGTTGACAAGTTTTGGAGAGTCAAAAATCACAAAATTATTGCAGTGCAGAAGGAGGCCATTCGGCCCATTGTGTCTGCATAGAATCATAGAACATAGAAAGTTTACAGCACAGGCAGGCCAAAAAACGAGCCACCCAGCTGAATCCCATTGCCCAGCATTTGGACCGTAGCCCTGCAGGTTCAGGTACTTGAGGTGCACATCCAGACACCTTTTAAATGAGTTGAGGGTTTCTGCCTCAGCTACCCTTACAGGCAGTGAGTTCCAGACTCCCACAGCCCTCTGGGTGAAAAAACCTTTCCTCATCTCCCCTCTAATTGTTCAACACATCACTTTAAATCTATGCCCCCTAGTCACTGACCTCCCTACTAAGGTAAATAGACCCTTCCCATCCATTCTATCCAGACCCCTCACAATTTTGTACATTTCAATCAAATCTCCCCTCAGCCTCCTCTATTCAACCCCAGCTGATCCAATCTTTCCTCATCGCTGCATTTTTCCAGAGCTGGCAACATCCTCGTAAATCTCCTCTGTAACCTCTCTAGTGCAATTACATCCTTTCTGGAATGAGGTGACCAGAACTGCACACAGAACTCAAGTTGTGGCCTAACTAATGATTGATACAGTTCCAGCATAACCTCCCTGCTCTTATATTCTATACATTGGCTAATAAAGGAAAGGATTCCATAAGCCTTCTCAACCAACTTATCAACCTGTCCTGCTACTTTCAGGGATTTGTGGACATTCACTTCAAGGTCCCTCACTTCCTCTACACCTCTCAGCATTCACCCATTAATTGTGTATTCCTTTGCTGTGTTTGACCTCACCAAAGGCATCACCTCACACTTCTCCAAGTTGAGTTCCATTTGCCACTTTTCTGCCCACCTGACCAGTCCATTTCTCCAGCTCTCCTAATGAGCATTTCACCACGTGCCTTGAGCTGAGTTACTCATCACAGAATTCCCACTATCTGATTTACTCTTGTAGCCAGAGTATGTATATGAATGGTCCAGTTAAGCTTTTGTCAATGGTAACCCCCAGGATGTTGATGGTGGGGGGGATTCAGCGATGGTAATGCTGTTGATCGTCAAAGGGAGATGGTTACATTCTCTCTTGTTGGAGATGGTCATTGCCTGGTACTTATGTGGTGTGAATGTTACTTGCCACTTAGCAGCCCAAGTCTGAATGTTGTCCAGGTCTTGCTGCTTCTGGACACGGACTCCTTCAGTATCTGAGATATCCCGAATTTGTCCTTTTATGAAACCTTGGTCAGGACTCACTTGGAATATTGTATCCAGTCTTGGTCTCCTCACATGATGGGTGATATTGAAGCTTTGGAAAGGGTACAGAGGAGAGACATTCGACGAATTCCCAGTATAAGACATCTTGGTTATCAAGTTAGACTAAAAGAGTTGGGACCCTACACCTTAGAGAAACCTAGACTGAGGGGTGATCCGATTGAGGTTCATAAATAATGAAGGGTCCAATTCAGCATGGGAGAGGAGTCATAACTTTATATTGGAAAAGGCCAGATGGCACCCGGATCACATTAAATTTCATTTTTAGTGGCGAGTTAATGTACCAGGATGGCCGAGTGGTTAAGGTGTTGGACTTAAGATCCAATAGACATGTGTCTGCGTGGGTTCAAACCCCACTCCTGGTATCTGTGCTTGCAAAATGTTATTTATTCTTTCCCTGACTTTTGCCTTGCACCATCATCTCTTCTGTCATTTAATCACTCTTGCCTTCCAACTGATGACAGCTTCCTATTATTTGATCTGCCCCAGCACCGTTCCTTGGCTCTGCGCTTGCTTATAAACTGGTAAATCTTTAACTTAATCTCCTCTGTACCCTGACAATGACCTTCTCATCCTTCCTGGATTGTGGTTCCTCACAGGATCCGCTGCCTCTCCGACTCCCCTCCAGGTCACTGAAGGCCCTGAGCCTTGGTCTCACTTTATACGCTAGCTGGTAGTTGATTCCTTGCAGGTCTGCCACCGCTCAGGAGAAGCTCAAGACCCAGATCAAGCAAAGTATCAAGAGGAATGTGAACAAAGGCTCCCTGGTGCAGAGCAAGGGACAGGGCGCCTCCGGCTCCTTCAAAATCAGCAAGAAGGAAAACCCAGGGAAAAGTGGGAAAGAAGGTGAAGAAACCAGCAGCCAAGAAATCTTTAGTGAAGAAACCAGCAGACAAGAAATCTTCAGTGAAGAAACCAGCAGACAAGAAATCTTTAGTGAAGAAACCAGCAGACAAGAAAGTGACAACAAAGAAAGTAACAGCCAAGAAAACGAGCAGCAAGGCGGCGGCAACGCCAAATAAGGCGGTGAAGAAAGCAGCGCTTCAGAAAAAGTCTCCTGCGAAGAAGGTCAAAAAAGGCAAGAGTGCGGCGGGCGGAAAGGCGCTGAAGAAAGTGCAGACATGGAAGAGCAAGGTCAAGCCGAAAGCAGCGAAGTCTCAGAAAGCAGGGTCTGGAAAGAAGTGAAAGCGCGGGAAACTTGTAAACATCTGAACACAAAGGCTCTTCTCAGAGCCACCCACATCTCTCAGGAAAGAGCTGATCCCCTGATCAAATGATCCCTGTCCAGGCCCCGCCTGCAGATTCCACATGGAAATGATTTGGAGTAAATCCAGGATCCCTGGTGACTCCCCTCCACCCAGCCCTTTCCCCACTCTCTGTCATAAAACAAAGGGATGTCCGGCCCTCACTCTAACTGGGGATGTGTTCGGTGCAGTCTCAGTTCACAAATTCAGGGGGAGAGTTTGTAAGACAGTAACACTGGCGGAGAAACCCCACCTCACAACTCAAACCCCAACACATGAGTTTCTCCAATTCAGCTGGAGTCGGGTGACAACAGGAGCTGGGATAGGCTGTGATCGGGAATGTTAGGAATGGATTTGTTCAGGGAGGAACGTACCTGGAATCTCCGAAAATAATAGTTCCTTATTTCCCCAGATGACACATTCTGCAGTGAGAACGAAAAGTCTCTTCACTGCTTCACATTTACTAATTGTTTGGTTCGAGATGAATAATGAGTCAGAGAGTAATGACAGGATCTGAAGCTTCTCTCACACCAGCCCTTGAATGACTCAGTGTGAAGTGTCCAATGTGTGAAGCTACTGCCAGGGTTTGTCAATCTGAACAGTTTCAGCTCAGTTACTGGGGGCCTGGAATCCCCGCAGTTTGACTCTGTCTCTGATTGGTCACCCGCTTCTCAATCCAATTCTTAACCAATAGGAGAATCACATATAAGTAAATAGAAGTTCTCATTGGCTTAGATTTTCCAATTGGAAAAAGCCTGGCAATTCCAGAGCAGGAAGGAATTGAAGTGATGGAAAATTTCAATTTTCAGGCAACAATTTTAAAACCTCTCATTTTATGTTCTGTTTTACTGTATTTACCGTCACAAAATCCTGACGCGATTTTAGGAATCGTTTTCATTTGTCAATCTGTTAACTGTAAGCGACGGGAGGAAGGTCCGGTTCAGCAATTTAAAACGGGACAAATATCAGCTTCCTCTCTGTAAAAGGAACAAATTAGCGACGAACCGCTTCTCACAGGCTTCTCGGGGACTGACAGAAACGAGCGGTTTCTGATCTTTTCTCCTGAAAGAGGCGGATAATGCTGCAGGGAGCAATGAACTGCCCTTCACTTTCTGGCTGCTAATACACCCCTGACTTTAAACAGTTCAAACAGCGACTGATGCTTCTGCCGGAAAATGAGCAGATTCACCAGAATGATCCCGGTCCATCATGGCCAAAGACATCCAGCTGGCCCGCCGCATCCGCGGGGAACGCACCTAAAACCCAGCTTCAGTAACAAGTGTAACAAGGGCTCTTTTCAGAGCCACCAAATCAGCAAAGGAAAGAGCTGCCATCTCTGTTCATCATCAAACCCATTAGATTGGAGGGGCGGCCACATGGTTTCTGTTTTGTCACATCACTTTCCCGAAAGGCCTGTCGGACTGAGAGCTGATCTGGAATTTAGAAAGCAGCATTACCGGAGACTCATTGCTGCTCAGCACAATCTCAACCCCGCTCCTGGGATCCGTTAGCTGGCATTTGGGGAAAAGAAATGGATCCCAGTTTTATTTGGAAGGCATTAATGGAGCCGGGTCCGTTCACATGAGGGTTATTTACAAACATTACCCAATGAGTTCACTAATATTTGAATCCATTGGAGATTAGTACACAGGATATGTAAGGCAGCTCGGTCACTCTGACTGAAACCGCCAGTTCCTCGGGGCTGCAGACCCTGACACTGCGGGGAGAGAATCCCCGACTCTATCCCGCCGCCGGGGGAAACAGACAGCTCTGTGTCCGGAGAATAGGGAGGGCCGGGGAGATGGCACATATTAAAGCGCTGCAATGGACTCAGCTCCTGTGTGTGCACAACTCTCACTGATTCCGTCCTATGGGAACAGTGCGGTCTAAACAGATCAGGTTAGGAGAGAAACACACAGCCCGAGAATGGCCTCTTCCTTCCTGCATTTACTCTGTTCCGGGAGCAGATTCTCATTGAGAAGCGGCGCTCAGATCACCAGAGAGAAAAAAAAAACACAATTCAAACTGTCCAAATGAAAAACAGAGAATTAACCCGGACACTTCCATTATTAAATTAATTAATCAGCTCCGAACCAGTTCCCGTTAATGTACCGGGATAATCTCGGGATTTATCAAATCGAAGGCAGCGGGATTTAATAAATTGTTGATTCTGACACCCTGTAGTTCACTTCTTCACTTAACTAGAGGGGGAGATGTGTGAGCAGAGAAACAGAGCGAAATCCAGAGAGGGAACTGAAAACACACCTGGACAGATGTGAAACAGGTCAATCCACTGTTCCAATAACTCCATCACTGACTCCCTCCTGACAGTAACCAGCCCTTTCACAGAGACTGTGAGTGGCTCTGAAAAGAGCCTTTGGTTTATTAGATGACATTTTGGCCGCTTTACTTTTTCTGGGAGCTCTTGAGTGCTGGTTTTCTTAGGCAGCAGCACGGCCTGGATATTAGGCAGCACCCCGCCCTGAGCGATGGTCACCCCTCCCAGCAGCTTGTTGAGCTCCTCGTCGTTGTGGACGGCCAGCTGCAGGTGTCTGGGGATGATGCGGGTCTTCTTGTTGTCCCGGGCCGCGTTACCGGCCAGCTCGAGGATTTCAGCGGTCAGATACTCGAGCACAGCAGCCAGATCGACCGGGGCTCCGGCACCCACACGCTCAGCATAGTTACCCTTTCTCAGGAGCCTGTGAACACGGCCCACCGGGAACTGCAGTCCAGCCCGGGAGGAGCGAGACTTGGCCTTGGCCTGAGCTTTCCCGCCGGTCTTTCCTCTTCCAGACATTTCCACAATCTCACAAATACTTTCACAAAGAATGAATAATTTCCTTAGCATTGATAGTACATTGCAGGCAGTCAGGATGGCTGAGCGGTCTAAGGTGCTGCGTTCAGGTCGCAGTCTCCACTGGAGATGTGGGTTCGAATCCCACTTCTGACAAATTGTGTTTTGACTGAACTGGAGGCATTTGGGAGCAGCGGCAAAAAGCAAAGAAAAAGCAGGAAAGAACATGGACAAACAAAATAACAATGGACCCAAAGATGTTGCATTAAAACATTAGAGTAAGAGGCAACTAAACAAACAGCAGGGCACATAAAAGATCAAAAATGTAACCTCTGTATCGGGGTGGAAGATGTTGCCAATATCCTCAATGAATACTTTACTGTTTTCCCGAATGAGAGGGTGATGCAGATATTGTTATTAAGGAGGAGGAGTGTGAAGTATTGGACGTGATAACTTAAGGAGAGAGGAAGTCTTAATGGGATGAGCATCCTTGAATGTGGATAAATCATCAGGACCAGATGAAATGTACCCCAGGCTGTTGAAAGAAGCCAGGGAAGAAATAGTGGAACAAAAACAAGAAATGCCGGATTCACTCAGCAGGTCTGGCAGCATCTGTGGAAAGAGAAGCAGAGTTAACGTTTTGGGTCAGTGACCCTTCTTCGGAACTCCGAAGTTCCGAAGAAGGGTCACTGACCCGAAACGTTAACTCTGCTTCTCTTTCCACAGATGCTGCCAGACCTGCTGAGTGAATCCGGCATTTCTTGTTTTTGTTTCAGATTTCCAGCATCCGCAGTATTTTGCTTTTAAGAAATAGTGGAAGGTCTGACCATCATTTTCCAATCCCTCACTGGATACAGGTGTGGTGCCAGAGGATTGGAGGTCTTGTAACGTTGCAATAAAAGCAAAATACGAGGCAGATCAAGCATGGCTGATCCTTTCGAGTAGAGAAACAGGGCTGAATTCCCTGAACCAGTGCTACAGCTTTCAGAATAGAAGGAGCCTATACACACCTGATGGGTTCCACTTAAACAAAAGAGCTGGAGGTGTTGACGGTCAGAACAGATAAAATGTGGAGGAGTGTTTGAAGCAGATGCTGTGTGGTTACTGTAGTTGTACTATGGAGTTATTTCAAGGAGGTGATTCTGAATGTAATGGATCAACGTGGACCCGTCCAAGGCAAAGGTTCTAAGCTTCCCTGTGGTCCAGCCTGGTTGAATGGAACTGAAGCAAACAAATCATCCAGAAGAGGAAAAGATATGTAAGGCCATGAAAGCACAGAATTCAGATAGATGCAATACCAGATGGTATGGCAAGAGTGTAAAACAGCAACAGACTGGTGAATAAAACTTTCCCATTGAACGAGACAAGAGAAAAGAAGGGTAATAATAGTGTCAGGTGAGTTGTGACACTATTCACATTCCACCTTGATCTGAAGAGGACTGTTGAAGGGAGTGATTGAGAAGAATAGAGGAGAAATGAAAAGAAAGGAGAAATAAACAAAAGGTCTTTTGATTTTAGAATGCTTGTTTTTGGAAATGACAGACTGTAAAGTGTGTGTGTCAGAAGATATAGAGCGAAGTTGGGTATGACAAGATCACAGGAAAGTTGTGCCCTGAGACAAGGTGTGTGTTGACAGGAAAGCTGCTTTCTTTTGCACAATATGTATTTTATTCGTATAATTTGTGCAATTACATTGCAAAGCAGTTCAATTTTAATATTACATAAGGTACAATACAGATCAGTTTCCTTCAATAATGTACATGATGTATCTCACTATCCCTGCCTGCACAGGTTATATTTACAGTATTTACATTACACATCAAACATTCTCTGGTGCAAACAGCCCGAGGGGTTTTACACGGGTTCCAGCCCCTCACTGTACTATGGCCTACTAGGGCCTTAGACTGCAGCCTTTCCCCATTGAGTCTCCATGGTGGCTTCCCCAAGCTTTAATGCCGTCCCACAGCACATAGTCTTGGACGTTGCAATGTGCCAGTCTGCAACACTCGGTCATGGACAGCTCTTTGCACTGGAATACCTGTCCCACAGCCGGGCTCGTTCTCAATAGAGATCATTCAAATGAACATTTCCTAAATCCGTGCTTTCTCTCTCGCAATAAAGAGAACAGGATATCTAGCAGATTCAGTGTGAGACAATAACACTGCCGGGTAAAGGCCGCTTTCCAACTCCAATCTTAACACAGGAGATTCCCCAAACAGCTGCAGTAAGGTGCTGTAACTGCTGGAAGCGGATGTGTGTGGAAATGGTGATGTTACTGAGGAGGTTTCTTGTTAAAGAATGGACTGTGTTTAGGTGGGAATATTACTGAGTGTTAATTGCATCGGGACCATATTTAAAAGCTCCGGCTTTCTGGAAAGCCTTGACTATGAAGACCGAGTCTGGAAGGGTTTGTGTGGAGAGCTGGGTTTCGGTTCTACTGTTAATAAAGGGTTTGAAATTGGCAGCCCGGAGGAAAATGGAGGTGGAGCTGAAAGATGAGGGGCCGTTCTCTCTCTGTCTGTCACTCTGGGTGTCTCCTCCATCTAGCTCTCTGTTTAATCTTCACTCTTGTCTCCTCCCCTCCCTGCTCTCACTCTACCTTTCTCAGCCAGGTCCGGGTGGCCTGTATAAAAAGGAGCCTGACGGAATCAGTCTCTTTTATTGTGCACTGATTTGAGGCAAGAATCAACATGTCTGGCAGTAAACAAGAGTATGCTCCAGGCTGGCAGTATGTTAGAATCCATGAGGAAAGGCATCATCACCCTCATCGACAAGCGGAAGGGGGAGAGGACAGAAATAAGAAATTGGTGGCCCATTTCACTGCTTAATGCTGACTACAAGATTCTGTCAAAAGTCATAGCCAGTCGATTCAAGTCTGCTCTGGAGTTGGTGATTCACCCTGATCAGACCTATACTATACCAGGCAGGACAATCTCTGATAGCATTGCGCTACTCAGGGATATGATCACCTATGTACGGGACAGGAGGGTGGACACCTGCCTCATCAGCCTGGACCAGGAGAAGGCTTTTGACAGGATATCGCACACTTACATGATGGATGTGCATTCCAAAATGGGGTTTGGGGAGGGAATCTGCAATTGGGTCAAACTACTCTACACAAACATCAGTAGTGCAGTCTCAATCAATGGGTGGGAATCAGAAAGTTTCCCGATCCAATCTGGAGTCAGACAGGGCTGTCCTCTCTCCCCTGTCTTGTTTGTTTGCAGTATTGAACCCTTTGCTGAGTCTATTAGGAAGAATGCGAGCATCAGAGGGGTGACAATCCCAGGCAGCGGAGGCACTCAGGTGAAAACCTCCCTGTACATGGATGACATCGCCATTTTATGCTCGGATCCACTGTCTGTGCGCAGACTGATGAGCATCTGTGACCAGCTCGAACTGGCCTCGGGAGCCAATGTTAAACACGGCAAGAGCGAGGCCATGTTCTTTGGGAACTGGGCTGACCGATCCTTTGTCCCCTTCACCGTTAGGTCAGACTACCTGAAGGTGCTGGGGATATGGTTTGGAAGGGCTGGGACGTGCACCAAAACCTGGAAGGAGCGAGTAGCCAGGGTACAACATAAGCTGAGCATGTGGGAGCAGCGATCTCTCTCCATTATGGGTAAGAACCTGGTCATCAAGGGCGAGGTGCTCACATTGCTGTACGTGGTGCTGGTCTGGCCCATACCGCATTCCTGCGCTGTGGCGATCACCTGAGCCATTTTCCGCTTCATCTGGGGATCCAAAATGGTCCGAGTCCGGAGGTACACGATGTTCAAACCTCTGGATAAGGGCGGGAAAAATGTACCTAACGTCGCCCTCATCCTTATGGCTACCTTTGTGTGCGGCTGCATCAAGCTGTGTGTAGATCCCCAGTTTGCAAACTTCAAGTGTCACTACGTGCTGAGGTTCTATCTGTCCCCGGTGTTGCAAAGGATGGGCCTGGTCATATTGCCGCGGAATGCTCCATCCAGTTGGACTGTGCCGTACTGCCTATCCTTCATGGAAAAGTTTCTGTGGAAAAACACCTTTGACCACCAATCCATCAGGCAGTGGTCTGCACGGAATATCCTCAAGGCCCTACGGGAAAAGGAGATGGTGGATCCTGTCGGATGGTCCCCTGAGCAGAAGTCCAAAGTCATTTGGCAGAATGCCTCATCACCAGAACTTTCAAATAAGCACCAAAATGTAGCCTGGCTGACGATGAGAAGAGCCCTCCCTGTCAGATCCTTCCTGCACACCCGAAGTCTCACCCCATCCACACGCGGCCCTCGAGGTGGCTGTGGTGGAAAAGAGACGTTGCCCACCTCTTTCTGGAATGTGTCTTTGCAAAGCAGGTGTGGAAGAGATGCAGTGGTTTTTGTCGAGGTTCATCCCAAGCAGCTCTGTAGCACAGGAGTCTGTGCTCTGTGGGCTGTTCCCAGGGACGCACACCAAGATAAACATCAACTGTTGCTGGAGGACTATCAATTCGGTGAAAGATGCCCTTTGGTCTGCCCGAAACCTGCTGGTCTTCCAGTGCAAAGAGTTGTCCACGACCGAATGTTGCAGACTGACACATTCCAAGGTCCAGGACTATGTGCTGAGGGACGCACTAAAACTTGGGGCAGCCGCAGCAAAGGCTCAATGTGGAAAGACCACTGTGTAAGGTCCCCTCACCAAGCTGAACTGAGGGGCTGGATCCATGGGAAACCACTCGAACTGTAGCCAGAAAATATTTGTTTGCTGTAAAATGTACATGGCATGACAATGAAATGGAAGGGTTGTGAGGCAACTCACTCCTGTATTGAAGGAAACTGATCTCCTTTGCACTCTTTGTATTGTTTGACTTGGTGCTTTTTGGAACTGTTTTGTAATGTATTTTTTTTTTTACAGATTTTAATGAATAAAGTATATTTTGGAAATTAATAAAAGAAAGTCTGGCAGAGGTAAAGGAGGGAAATTACTGGGCAAAGGCGGAGCAAAGCGGCACCGCAAAGTGCTTCGTGATAATATCCAGGACATCACCAAACCAGCAATCCGCCGCCTGGCTCGCCGTGGCGGGGTCAAGCGAATCTCGGGTTTGATCTATGAGGAGACTCGCGGGGTGTTGAAGGTTTTCCTGGAGAATGTGATCAGGGATGCGGTCACCGACACTGAACACGCCAAGCGCAAGACGGTCACTGCCATGGATGTGGTGTGCGCTCTGAAACGGCAGGGCCGCACTCTCTACGAATTCAGCGGCTGAACAACTCGACCCTTTCCAGCAAACACACAACAAAGGCTCTTCTAAGAGCCACCCACCGCCTCACAGAGAGAGCAGTGACCTGGAAACGGGAGCTGGGATAGGCTGTTTAGAACTGTCTGGAATAAATCTGTGCTGTGTTCGAGATACAAAACTAGAATCCCCAAATTTGACATTTCATTTGTAGCAAGGATGTGCAGTGGATTTGATTTTCTAAACGGGCTGTGTAAACAGTGCCCGAGGCTCTACAGTTAGTTATTTCCCCAGTCGACACATGCCCTCAGTGAAAAGCCACATCACTCCTCCAGAATCACTCATTGTTTTCATAGAATTTCAAAATGATTTCGCTGCAATGAGGGAATCCGGGAGTTTTGCAGCAGCCGTTGAATCGGTCACTGGAACCAGACCCACTTGTGATGTTATTTCCCCCGAGACGGTGTTTCCTGCACTGAAACTGACAGGGTTTGTGAAACTGATCAGTTTCAGCTCAGTCATTCAGGGACCTGGAATTCCCGCAGTTTGAGCCCGCGCTATCCAGAGCCCACTTCTGATTGGTCACCCTCTTCCCATTCGCATGTCTTAACCAGTTGCCGAGCCTCGAATTAGAAAATACAGCAAATCATTGGCTTAAATTGTCGTCCTGGCAGAAAGGTTGAATTCAAAAAAGCCGCCAATTTCAGTGCTGGGCAGAATCGAATTACTCAACGAATCTCAATAACGAAATTGGCGGCACATTTTATACTTTCCCCGATTTTCCTTTCCATCGATTGGGGTGCTAATTCACTCGGGTGCGTTTGCTAATACTAACTGTAATCCTCAGATCCATTTAACATTTCAGTAATCCTATTAAATACAAAAGGAATTTTATGATTGAATTTCCATTGGAAGATAGTGAATTAGCACCCCGATCGATGGAAAGGAAAATCGGGCAGAGGATAAAATGTGCTGCCAATTCGTTATTGTGATTTGTTTATATAACTGACCAGGACTGACTTCACCCGAACGCAGCTACTAGCTCCCACCTCACTGACCGCTCTCCCCCCTCTGCAACTCGCTTTCTCCCCCTCCTCCCTACTGGTGAAATTCCGCACTCTGGCTGTTCGCTCTCCGCACCCCCACCCCCCACCCTGTCCCAGCCCAGCCCACAGCTGCTAGCTCTGGCCGTGACACTCGCTCCCACATTTCTTCACCAGGCGCCACCTGTAGAAGCAGGAGGGCCGCAAGGGGTGACAGGGCGACGGAGGAGTGAGTGGCTGAGAGGAGGGAAGCGGCGCGGCCTGGAGCGAGTGGCCAGAGAGTGGGGTAGTGCGAAGCGAGGAACAACTGGCCAGGGGAGTGGGGGGGTGGGGGAGCAGCGAGGTCTGGAGCGAGTGACTGAGGGGGGGAATCGTCGAGGCCTGGAGTGTGTTGCCGAGGGGGGAGAGCTACAGCTTCAAAATCTCCCATTCAGCCACTTCCTCCAGCCAAGTGGTGGGGGGATGGGGTGGCTAGATACTCAATGACGCTTTATCACGCATGCACGAAGATGGATTTGTTGCGGAAATGTGATGATGTTGGCGCTGCAAAATGACATCATCCCGTGCACGCGCCACTCAATCCTGGCAAGATGTCAAAAATCACTGTGATTTTTTTGGTCTTTTCAGTGCACTCCTCTTTCTTTAGTTGCCTCTTACCTTAATGTATTGAAGAAACATCTTTGGGTCCATTTTCATTTTCCTTGTCAATATTCTTCTATGCTTTCCCTTCACCGCTGCTCCCAAATCCCTCCAGTTCAGTCAAAACACAACTTGGTAGATTTGGGATTTGAACACACGCCTCCAGAAAACACTACGACCTGAACACAGCCCCTTAGACCACTCAGCCATCCTGGCTGTTTTAAGCTTATGACAAAAGCTGAGAAATTATCCATTCTTTGTGAAAGTATTTGTGAGATTGTGGAAATGTCTGGAAGAGGAAAGACCAGCAGGAAAGCTCGGTCCAAGGCCAAGTCTCGCTCCTCCCAGGCTGGACTGCAGTTCCCGGTGGGCCGTGTTCACAGGCTCCTGAGAAAGGGCAACTATGCTGAGCGTGTGGGTGCTGGAGCCCCGGTCTATCTTGCTGCTGTGCTCGAGTACCTGACCGCTGAAATCCTCGAGCTGGCCGGTAACGCGGCCCGGGACAACAAGAAGACCCGCATCATCCCCAGACACCTGCAGCTGGCCGTCCGCAACAACGAGGAGCTCAACAAGCTGCTGGGAGGGGTGACCATCGCTCAGGGCGGGGTGCTGCCTAATATCCAGGCCGTGCTGCTGCCCAAGAAAACCAGCGCTCAGAGCTCCCAGAAAAAGTAAAGCGGCCAAAATGACATCTAATAAACCAAAGGCTCTTTTCAGAGCCACCCACAGTCTCTGTGAAAGGGCTGGTTACTGTCAGGAGGGAGTCAGAGATGGAGTTATTGTAACAGTGGATTGACCTGTTGCACATCTGTCCAGCTGTGTTTTCATTTCGCTCTGTTTTTCTGCTCACACATCTCCCCCTCGAGTTAATTGCAGAACTGAACTACAGGGTGCAGAATCAACAATTCCCAGGATCGGGGGTGAGATTGTGCTGAGCAGCAATGAGCCTCCAGTAATGCTGCTTTCTAAATTCCAGATCAGCTCTCAGTCCAACAGGCCTTTCATATTTTAAATATCACAACAGAGCTGAGCGGGGGTGAGCGCAGCCTCAGCTGCACCGAGTCTCAGGGGCTCTCAGGACCCCAATCAGAGCCACCAGGCCTGGCGGACGTGCAGCGAGGACCCCGGGGGAGGGAGGGTGCACCATTAAAGTGATGGTGCAGCACCTCCCCCATCTTCGCCGCCACTTCCCGGTTTCTTCTCCTGTTTATCTCAACATTAAGAAGACGCTTTTGCTCTGGACTACACTGGTTATAAAGTAAGACCCAACTTTGTCTCTGAAAGTGATGAACAGCAGCAACAACAGCAGAATCCAACCTCTGCAGTTACATGTGAACTTGCTGATGTTGCAGCAGATTGAATGACTGAGTGAATCCCTTCCCACACACATGGCAGGGGAACGGCCTCTCCCCAGAGTGAATGTGTTGGTGTTTCAGCAGATCATTACTGCTTTTCAAGCTCTTCTCACAGTCAGGACATTGAAAAGGTCTCTGATCAGTGTGAACAAGTTGATGTTCAGTGAGGTTGGATGACTGAGTGAACCCCTTCCCACACACGGAGCAGGTGA
The DNA here is from genome assembly GCF_036365525.1 of Heterodontus francisci. Lineage (NCBI taxonomy): Eukaryota > Metazoa > Chordata > Chondrichthyes > Heterodontiformes > Heterodontidae > Heterodontus > Heterodontus francisci. Next base: position 18,837,353 of record NC_090405.1, read on the forward strand.
ATGATCTCTCCCCAGTGTGAACTCACTGGTGTTTCAGCAGGTTGACTCTGGCTGGGTTCAGTTCTACACTCACTGGTTCCTCTCTCTCTCCTCCCCTGAAGGTGCTGATTCTGACTGTATGTACATGCTCTCTCCCCCTCCGACCCTCCCTGTCCAATGTAGTATCTCCAGTTTTGGTGATGTGCTCTCCCTGACCTGTCTCCATTTCTCCTTCTTATACAGACTTGCCCTGACTGTCACTATTTCATAGAATCATACAGCACAGAAGGAGGCCAATCGGTCTTTTGTGCCTGTGCTGAATCTGTGAAAAAAATGATGCAATTAGTCCAACCCCCTGCCTATTTCCCCATAGTCCTGGAGAAATTCACTTTGAAATATTTGTCCAATTCCTTTATGAAAGTTATAATTAAATCTGTTTCCACCACCCTGTCAGACAATTCATTCCAAATCCGAATCAGTTACTTCTTAAATGTTGTGAGGGTTCCGGCCTCTACCACCTCTTCAGGGAGTGCGTTCCAGATTCCAACCACCCTCTGGGTAAAATTTTTTTCCTCAAATCCCATCTAAACCTCCTGCCCCTTACCTTAAATCTATGCCACCTGGTTATTGACCCCTCCGCTAAGGTAAAACGTTTCTTCCTATCTAACCCATCAATGCCCCTCATAATTTTGTAAACCTCAATCTTCTCTCCCCTCAGCCTTCTCTGCTCTAAGGAAAACAACGCTAGCCTTTTCAGTCTCTCTTCATAGCTGAAATGCTCCAGCCCAGGCAACATCCTGGTGACTCTCTTCTGTACCCTCTCCAGTGCAATCACATCCTTCCTATAGTGTGGTGCCCAGAACAGTACACAGTACTCCAGCTGTGGCCTAACTAGCATTTTATACAGCTCCGTCATAACCTCCCTGCTCTTATATTCTCTGCCTCGGATGATCTATATTGGCCTGTAATCTAAGGCTTTCCTCCTCACTATTTACGACACCACCAATTTTCGTGTCATGTGTGAGAAAGGGTTTGAATCTATCCCTATCAGTATCCGTTACATGCATGTGTTTTTAATTTGCACCCCCTCTATTTTATTCTCTGTACTTGTCAGCCTCTTGTAGGTGAGTCTGTGTTTTGCTCTTTATCTCTCAGTCTTCGAAGTATGAGCCTGGGTTTGTACCTAAGTTTCTTTGTACCTTGCAGTATGGATATTGAAGAGAGGTTTTTACACATTAACTGCCAAATCCTGATAAGTGATTTTTGGGTTTCACACAGTATCTGTCAGTTTCTTGTCTAGGACTGTTGGTTTTACTCTGTCCCTGGCATTTGCTGGTTTGTTAGTGTGGGGTTTACACTGTACCTGTCAGTTTCTCATATGTGAGTGTTGGTTTCACTTTGTATAGAATCATAGATCACAGAATACTTACAGCACAAAAGGAGGGATTCAGCTCATCGTGCTTGTGCTGCCTCTCTGCACAAGCAACTCAGCTCATGCCACATCCTCATGTATTCCATGAAAAGCTGATTTTTTTTTCCCTTCAGATAATTATCATATATCCTTTTGAAAGCTATGGTTGAATCTTCCTCTGTCACACTCTCAGGCAGTACATATCAGATCTTAACCATTTGCTGCATAAAAAAGGTTTTTCCTCATGTTGCCTTTGGTTCTTTTCCCATTCACCTTAAATCGGTGTCCTCTGCTTACTCAGCCATGAGTAATATTTCCCATTGCTTTCTCAGTACTGATGAATTGTGAGGTGGGAGACAGCCAGAAGTCCCACTGAGCCGCACTGACTCCCAGCTGAAAAAGAAATGAGGTAAAGTTCAATCTTTCACAGCGAGATGCTGCAGAGAGTTAAGAGTCCCGAATGAAAGAGAGCGTTTCTCATACTGTTGTTGAATTTCATTTCAAACACTCCTTGTACTCTCCGCTAATGAAGCCTAAAAAGTGGAAAAACTAAATGGCGCTCAAACTCACAACCCTGAGATTAAAAGTCCCATGATCGACAGACTGAACTGAATATGTCACTTCTACTGTACCTCTGTTTGGATGGATGCAACTGTATGCTCCAATGCAAGGGCAGCTTTCAAATCCTCCCATGGGTCCACACGTCAGACTCAGTTCCATGTTGTAAACTCAAGCAAAGGAAATCTGCTCACTTCCAAAACTATCAGCAAATTGAAGCTGATTACGATCAACATCATCAGAGGTCAGAACTACCTGGTGAAAGAAGACACCCTGAAGAAGGATCCACAATTATTCAAAGGCATCGACAAAGTGAAAAATAAGAAAATCGATGAGTCAATCCAAGCTAAACAGAAACACTGAAGAATTCCATTCCAGACCAGAACACAATTAGAGGCATTTTTTGTATTCAAAGCTGGGCATTAGTATTTAATAGTTGATATATAATTTTGAATATATTTGAATTTCTTTATTCATTTGGCACTGCTGAACATGAAGCAGTCTTAAATCATTTAATTTTTTTTTTTAAAATCTGACCTACCAGATTAAAATATTAGATCAAGGGAGAAATTTCAAAGATTACTGGACCAGTAATCCAGAGGCCTGGACTCAAGATCCAGTGACAGCCAGGACGTCAAGGTGGGAAACACTCCGCACTAGTCTGCAGTGAGCGATTCCATCGAAGGTAGAGCACAATCTCTTTAATATAAGAATGTATATTTTATAATAATTAATCACTCAAGACCTTCCTGGTCTCTGCATCTCAGCTGCTCTCTGGATAAACTTGCAGAAAGTATTTCAACCTGTAAAGCAGGAGTCTAGGGAATGTATAATGATATTTTCTAGCCTTCGGGCAATATTTTAATCAATACAGTGTGGGACAACCTGTCTGGGCACAACTCCATGAGTTTCTCTTTAACTAGTGACCTCACAATCACTAACTTCTATGGTAACAATCTTCAGCTCATCACCTCCGGTACGTAGCTCTAATCTTAATGTACATTTAAACAACCTTTCAAGTCCAGTTACAGTTTTTGTTGCTTACCTGCACAAGCTTAAAAAGTGAAAAACGGAAGCAAGTTTAACTGAACATTCTGGTGGTCAGCTCGGGCACGGGAAAAAAATGAAAGGACTCGGACCAGGTCGGATGCGGTGCTGTCAGGCTTGGGTCGGGTTTCATTTGCTGACCCGAGCAGGCCTTTAGTTACTGTTGCAACCTTATATTCCCACTTGACAATCTGTATATTTTGTTCATTTCAATTTTGTCGACAAGCTCTTTGAATCCAGTTCCCCGGTCCTCAAGCAGGCTCAGTTTGGAAATCGATTCCGCTTTCTGGAAGGCTGAAAGCAATCGATGACCTTAAACTAAAAATGGCAACAGAGAAGGGCTCGTCTGGGATTTGAACCCAGGATCTCTCACATATTAATCACTTATATACCCAAAGCGAGAATCATACCCCAAGACCAACGAGCCACCGTTGGCATAGTTGTTATTCGCTCCTGTGGAATTTCACTGGCACCCACAGCCGATCATGCATTTTTTTCAGATCAAAACAATATCCTACAAAGCTGAAATAAAAACAGAAAGTGCTGGAAATACTCAGCACCTCTGACAGCATCTGTGGAGAGAGAAACAGAGTTAACATTTCAGGGTTTTCACCTTTTGTTTGAGCCATCTTTTCAGACTGCTTCTGTCCATCCAATCTCACTTTTTACTCTATCCACATTCTAAGGGTGGTGCAGTGGTGAGCACTGTAGCTTCACAACTTCAATGACCCCGATTCAGTTCTGTATACTGCCTGTGTGGAGTTTGCAAGTTGTTTATGTGGGCTTCCACAAGGTACTCTGGTTTCCTCCCACAACGAAAGACTTGTGGGTTGATAGATAAATTGACTGTTGTAAATTGGCCCTAGGGTAGGTGATAGGAGAAATGTGGGGATGTGGTAGGGAATTCTGGGTTAACATAGGATTAGTATAAATGGGTGGTTGATGGTCAGTGCAGACTCAGTGGGCCAAAGGGCCTATATCAGTGCTGTATATCTCTATAACCATTCTCTAAGCAAATGCATTTTTCATGAATTCCTCATTTCTTTTATTAATGACAATTTTATATTTCCGGCCCTTGCTTCATACGATACCACAAGTGGAATCATGTTTCCATCAACCCGATCAAACCCCTTCACTATTTCCTCATATTGCAATGTTTCTTTAACCCTGACAGACTGTGGAGTTTCTGCTGCTTGATTGCAGTTCTTGCTTCCCGCCAGTAGATGTCACCTCACTCCAATATAGTGAAGTTTACAAATCTGAGAGAGACACAACAGGAAATAATTGTTCACATTATAGTGAATGTGTGGGATTTAGAAATACTAGGAGTTGAGACGAGTTATTATTGAATTTGTCAAACCAAACATATGTTATAATGTTGAGTTAAATCTGTCACTCTGTTGTCTTGATTCTGAGAGTGACATAGACTCATCGAGTCATTGGGTCATTTGTGGTATAGAAGGAGGCCATTTGCCCCATCGAGTACAGGCCAGCTCTCCATGGAGCGATCCAGTCAGTCCCACTCGTCTGCTCGATCCCCCTAGCCCTGTAAATTTATTTCCTTCAAATGCCCATCGAAATTCCTTTTGTAACCAACGATTGTCTCCACTTCCTCCGCCCTCGGGGGCAGCGAGTTACAGATCATTACCAATCACTGTGTAAAAAAGCTCTTCCGCACATTCCCCCTGCATCTCTTGTCCAAAACCTTCAATCTGAATCCCCTAGTCCTTGTACCAATAGTTAATGGGAACAATTTTTCCTTGCCAACTTATCTAAAACTGTCATAGCCTTCGACACCTCTATCAATTCTCCCCTCAATCTCCTTTGATACAGGCAGAAAAAACCCTGTTTTTCTAACCTAACCTTGAAACTAAAACCCTCCATCCCTGGAACTATTCTGGTAAATCTCCTCTGCATCCTCTCAAGAATCCGCACATCCTTTCTAAAGATTGGTGAGCAGATCTGGATGCAACAGTCCAATTGGGGCCTAACCAGAGTTCAGCATAACAACCCTGCTTTTGTACTCAATGTCTCTATTTATAAAGCCCAAGATCCCACATGCTTTGCTAACCACACTCGCAATATGTCTGAACAGTTGAGGTGACTGAGCGGTTTCAGCTTCTCTGTTCAGATTGCAGCTTTCACTGGAGGCATGTGTTTAAATCCCACTTCTGACAACTTGATTTTCAGTTACTTTGCAGAGCTTCCTTGAAGGTTTGAGGTAGAGTAATTACTGAGGAACTGTTTCTAACTGCTGAACCGTCAATAACCAAAGGTTACAGATTTAAAGTGACTCACAAAACTGGAAAGAACTTGAGGAAAAATTCCTTTCTGCAACGTGTGGTTAGGATTTCAGTTATGTGGATAGATTGGAGAAGCTGGGGTTGTTCTCCTTAGAGAGGAGATTTGATAGAGGTGTTCACAATCATGAGGGGTCGTGACAGACCCGATAGAGAGAAACTGTTGGTAGAAGGATTGAGACTCAGGTAAAAGCTGTGGCTCAGTTGGTCACACTCACCTCGAAATCACAAGCTTCTGGGTTCAGATTTCACAGCTGACACTCCAGTACAGCACTGAGGGTGTTGAAGGTGCTGCCTTTCAGGTGTGATGTTAACCCAAGACCTGGTCTGCATGTTTGGGTGAATGTAAAAGATCCCGTGCTGCAATTTCAAACAAGTGAAGAGCAATTCTCCCTGGTGTTGTGATCAATATTTGCCCCTCAATCAGATCGGTTGGTCATTATCACATTGCTGTTTGTGGGTATTAGCTGCTGCATTTCTGACATTACAACAGTGATTACACTTCAAAAGTATTTCATTGTCTCCAAAGTGCTTTGATATGTCCAGTGGTCTTGAAAGGTGCTATATAAATGCAAGTCTTTTCTTTCTTTATCACAACACATTACTGTGTAAAAAATGGTTCTTCATGTCACCTCTGGTTCTTCTGCCAATCACCTGATATCTGTGTCCTCTGCTTACTGACCCTTTTACCACTGGAAACAGTTTCTCCTTATTTAAACTATTGAAAACCTCCATGATTTTGAACAAATGTGTCAAATCTTTTCGGAACTTTCTCTGCTGCAAGGAGAACAACCCCAGCTTCTCCAATCTCTCCACATCACTGAAGTCCCTCACCCTGCTACCGTTGTGGCAAATCTCTTTTTTATTCTTTCACGGAATGTGGGCATCGCTGGCAACGCCAGCATTTATTGCCCATTCCTAACTTCCCTTGAGAAGGTGGTGGTGAGCCGCCTTTTTGAGCTGTTGCAGTCCATGTGGTGTAGGTAAATCCACAGTGCTGTTCGGAAGGGAGTTCCAGGATTTTGATCCAGTGACAGTGAAGGAATGGTGATATAGTTCCCAGTCAGGATGGTGTGTAGCTTGGACGGGAACTGGCAGATGGTGGTGTTCCTATGCATCCAATGTCCTTCTAGGTGGTCGAGGTCATGGGTTTGGAAGGTGCTGTCGAAGGAGGCTTGGTGAGTTATTGCAGTGCATCTTGTAGATGGTACGCACTGCTACCACTGTTCACTGGTGGTGGAGGGAGTGAATATTTAAGGTGGTGGATGGGGTGCTGATCAAGCGAGCTGCTTTGTCCTGGATGATGTTGAGCTTCTTGAGTGTTTTTGGAGCTGCACTCATCCAGGCAAATGGGGAGTATTCCATCACGCTCCTGACTTGTGCCTTGTAGATGGTGGACAGGAGGTGAGTGATTCACAGCAGAATTCCCAGCCTCTGACCTACTCTTGTAGCGACGGTATTTATATGGCTGATCCAATTCAGTTCCTGCTCAACGGTAACCCCCAGAATGTTGATAGTGAGGGATTCAGCAATGGTAATGCCATTGAATGTCAAGGGCAGATGGTTAGATTCTCTCTTGTTGGAGATGTTCATTGCCTGGCACTTTTGTGGGTTGAATGTTCCTTGTCACTTATCAGCCCAAGCCCAATGTTGTCCAGGTCTCTCTACATGTGGACATGGACTGCTTCAGTAGCTGAGGAGTTGCTAATGCTACTGAACATTTTGCAATCATCAGCGAACATCCCCACTTCTGACCTTATGATAGAGGGAAGGTCATTGATGAAGCAAAGGAAGATGGTTGGGGCCTAGGACACTACCCTGAGGAACTCCTGAGTGCTGTTCTGGGACTGAGATGATTGGCCACCCACAACTATCACCATATTCCTTTGCGCTAGGTATGACTCCAACTAAAGAACAAAGAACAAGGAAAATTACAGCACAGGAACAGGCCCTTCGGCCCTCCAAGCCTGCGCCGATCCAGATCCTCTACCTAAACATGTCGCCTACTTTCTAAGGGTCTGTATCTCTTTGCTTCCTGCCCATTCATGTATCTGTCTAGATACATCTTAAAAGACGCTATCGTGCCCGCGTCTACCACCTCTGCTGGCAACGCGTTCCAGGCACCCACCACCCTCTGCGTAAAGAACTTTCCACGCATATCCCCCCTAAACTTTTCCCCTCTCACTTTGAACTCGTGACCCCTAGTATTTGAATCCCCCACTCTGGGAAAAAGCTTCTTGCTATCCACCCTGTCTATACCTCTCATGATTTTGTACACCTCAATCAGGTCCCCCCTCAACCGTCGGCTTTCTAATGAAAATAATCCTAATCTACTCAACCTCTCTTCATAGCTAGCACCCTCCATACCAGGCAACATCCTGGTGAACCTCCTCTTCACCCTCTCCAAAGCATCCACATCCTTTTGGTAATGTGGCGACCAGAACTGTATGCAATATTCCAAATGTGGCCGAACCAAAGTCCCATACAACTGTAACATGACCTGCCAACTCTTGTACTCAATACCCCGTCCGATGAAGGAAAGCATGCCGTATGCCTTCTTGACCACTCTATTGACCTGCGTTGCCACCTTCAGGGAACAATGGACCTGAACACCCAAATCTCTCTGTACATCAATTTTCCCCAGGACATTTCCATTTACTGTATAGTTCACTCTTGAATTGGATCTTCCAAAATGCATCACCTCGCATTTACCCTGATTGAACTCCATCTGCCATTTCTCTGCCCAACTCTCCAATCTATTTATATTCTGCTGTATTCTCTGACAGTCCCCTTCACTATATGCTACTCCACCAATCTTAGTGTCGTCTGCAAACTTGCTAATCAGACCACCTATACTTTCCTCGAAATCATTTATGTATATCACAAACAACAGTGGTCCCAGCACGGATCCCTGTGGAACACGTCTCCATTTTGAGAAACTCCCTTCCACTGCTACTCTCTGTCTCCTGTTGCCCAGCCAGTTCTTTATCCATCTAGCTAGTACACCCTGGACCCAATGCGACTTCACTTTCTCCATCAGCCTACCATGGGGAACCTTATCAAACGCCTTACTGAAGTCCATGTATATGACATCTACAGCCCTTCCCTCATCAATCAACTTTGTCACTTCCTCAAAGAATTCTAGTGGAGAGTTTTCTCCCTGGTGACCATTGACTTCAATTTTGCAAGGGCTCCTTGATGCCCTTGGCAAGAGCAGTCACTGTCTCCTCACCTCACCTCTTGAGTTCAGCTCTTTTGTCCAAATTTGGGTCAAGGCTGCAACGAGGTCAGGAACCAAGTGGCTCTGGCAGAACCCAAAATGAGCATTGATGAGCAGGTTAGTGCTGTGTAAGTGCTGCTTGATAGCACTGTCAATGACACCTTCCATCACTTTACTGATGATCAAGAGGAGACTGATGGGGCAGTAATTGACAGGGTTGGATTTGTCCTGCTTTTTGTTTGCAGGACATACCTGGGTAATTTTCCACGTTGCTGGGTAGATGCCAGTGTTGTAGCTGTACTGGAACAGAGTGGCTAGTGGCGCGGCTAGTTCTGGAGCATAAGTCATCAGCACTACAGCCGGGATGTTGTCAGTATCGAGTGCCTTCAGCCATTTCTTGATATCATGTGGAGTGAAGTGGATTTGCTGAAGATTGGCATCTGCGATGCTGGGGACATCAGGAGGAGGTCGAGATGCATTATTTAGTTGATACTTCTGGCTGAAGATGGTTGCAAATTATTCAACCTTGTATTTTGCACTGATATGCTGGTCTCCCCTATCATTAAGGATGGGGATATTTGTGGAACCTCCTGTTGATTGTTTAATTATCCACCACCATTCAGGACTGGATGTGGCAGGACTGCAGAGCTTTGATCTGATCTATTGGTTGTGAGATCACTCAGCTCTGTCTATTGCATGCTGCTTCCACTGTTTGACATGCAAGTAATCCTGTGTTGTAGCTTCACTCATTTTTAGGTCTGCTTGGTGCTGCTCCTGACATGCCCTCCTGCACACTTCATTGAACCACTATTGCTCCCTTGGCTTGATGGTAATGGTAGAGTGAGGGATATGTCAGGCCATGAGGTAACATATTGTGTTTAAATACAATTCTGCTGCTGCAGATGGCCCACAGTGCCACATGGATGCCCAGTTTTGAGTTGCCAGATCTGTTCATTTCTTCCCTCAGATATAATTGGAAAAAAATTCCAAAGGAATGCATGTACTAAATAAAAAGGAGAGAGAAATAAATACTGACAAAATAGATGGCAGCATTTGGAAGGTAAAAAGATTTATAAGTTTTATTATCGATGAGTGAGAGGAATATATCACACTTTGGGGCATCTGTAAGTGGATTTACTGATAATTTTGGGAATTGATAGGAAGCTGCTTCATGGTTGGTGGAACAAACTCCCGCCCTTGGGGTGGAGCCAACAGCTGCATCCGTCCAATAACAGACAGAGTAGAAGTACTGTATCAGGCCTTGTTAGCTCAGTTGGTAGAGCATGAGACTTTTAATCTCAGGGTCTTGGATTTGAGACCCATGTTGTGTGGTTGTTCTTCCCTTTTTCAGACTTCATCGGCAGAGAGTTCAAGGGGTGTTTGAAATTAAATTCAACAACATCACCAGATTTCAACTCCGCCCCCCTGCCAGTGTAGTTGAATGGACCTTCAACCTCTGCCCTCCCCCTTCCCCTCCCTCCCAGAACTGCAACAGGGATCCCCTTGTCCTCACTTTCCACCCCACCTGCCTCCACAGCAGCATAGTGGCGCAGTGGTTAGCACTGCAGCCTCACAGTTCCAGCAACCCGGGTTCAATTCTGGGTACTGTCTGTGTGAAGTTTGCAAGTTCTCCCTGTGTCTGTGTGGGTTTCCTCCGGGTGCTCCAGTTTCCTCCCACAAGCCAAAAGACTTGCAGTTTGGTAGGTAAATTGGCCATTATAAATTGCCCCTAGTATAGGTAGGTCGTAGGGAAATATAGGGACAGGTGGGGATGTGGTAGGAGTATAGAATTATCATAAATGGGTGGTTGATCGTCGGCACAGACCATGTGGGCCGAAGGGCCTGTTTCAGTGCTGTATCTCTAAACATAAACACATCCAAAGGATCATCCTCCATCATTTCCGCCACCTCCAGCGTGATGCCACCACCAAACGCAACTTCCCCTCCCTTGTCAGCGTTCCGAAGGGATTGTTCCTTCCACAACACCCTGGACCACTCCTCCATTACCCCAACACCTCTTCCCCTTCCCAAGGCACCTTCCCATGCAATCGCAGGAGATATAATACCTGCCCTTTTCCATCCTCTCTGCTCATTATCTAAAGCCCCAAACACTCCTTTTAGGTGAAGCAGCAATTTACTTGTACTTCTTTCAATTATGTATACTGTATTCACTACTCACAATGCGGGCTCCTCTAAACTGGGGAGACCAAAAGCAGATTAGGTGGAACACCTCTGCTCAGGCCGAAAGCATGATCCTGAGCTTCTGGTTGCTTGCCATTTCAACACTCCCCCCTGCTCTCATGTCAACATTTCTGTCTTTGGCCTGCTCCAGTGTTCCAGTGAAAATCGACCCAAGCTCGAGGTGCAGCACCCGACCTTTTGATTCGGCACTCTACAGCCTTGTGGATTGAACATTGTGTTCAATAACTTCAGAGCATGACTGGTGTCAGGCAACCACAAGCATTAACACACTTTGTCCCAGGACAGCTTTGTTATTTAATCTCTCCTGCCCTCTGCCCTATCAAACACCTTCCCCTTTGTTCTCTCCCACATGCCCCTCCCCTTCACTTGTTTAAAACCTAATTCTTTTCTGACCTGTGTCTGTTCTGATGAAAGGTCACAGACCAGAAATGTTAACTCCGTTTCTCTCACCACAGATGCTGCCAGAGCTATTGAGTATTTCCAGCACTTTTTGTTTTTATTTCAGATTTCCAGCATCTGCAGTATTTTGCTTTTATTGTGTCAGAAAGTCTTTCCTTGATTCAGGACTCTTACCTCTCTCCAGAATCTCTCTGCTAAAGATTGAACTTTATCTCATTTCACTCACAGCTCAGGGTCAGTGTGGCACAGTGGGACTTCTGGCTGTCTCCCACTTCACAGTCCATCAGTACTGAGAAAACAATGGGGAATATTACTCACATGTTGTGTTCTGTAACTTTTTACAAACACTTTAATGTATATATTGTCTCCCAAAGCAGTGACAGAATGGTGGCTTTAGTGTGTTGTTGAAATAGCTTTGTTGAGTTCGTGCTGTACTAACAGTTAAACAGTTCTTGGTTCAATACCAGGTTTTGGCACTTTCAACCTCTCCTGTGTCTTTTTCTTTGGCTCCAATTGTCAAGCTGCATGATTTACTCTGAAATTAGCACCAGAGAACCAAGGCACCAGCGAGCATGAGGAGCTGAAATTAGCACAGATCAAATCCACTTAATATTTCTGACTGAAGATGGTTGCAAATGCTTCAGTTTTGCCTTTTGCACTGACTTGCTCAGCACCACCATCATTGAGGATGTGAATGTTTTGGAGCCTCCTCATCTTGTTAGTTATTTAATTATCCACCACCATTCACGACTGGATGTGGCAGGACTGTGGAGCTGTGATCTGATCCTGAGGGAGATATCCGTGCGTGGAGTGGCGGGATGTATGGAGAGTGATCCTGAAAAGGGTGTCTGAGCCTGGAGTGGAAGCTTTCTGTGGAGGTACAGGAGTAGGCCATTCAGCCCCAGTGTTTTATAAAGGTTTAGCATAACTTATTTGCTTTTACTCTATGCCTCTATTAATAAAGCCAAGTGTCCTGTTTGCTCTTAGCAACCTTTTCAAACCTTGATCAAAAAAGATTGGTGTACATTGTCTCATTCTTCCTCCCAAACTGTATCACTTCACAATTCTCTGTGTAAAATTTTATCTGTTGTGTGAAAGCCCATTTTACCAGTGTGTTTAAGTTCCTCTGAAGTGTGTTACTGTCACTGGCATAGGACGAAATTCACGAGCATTCTTTGATGCTATCTCCGTGGAAAGAGCAATCTTACACACTAGCTCAAATTGGGATTTTATGTGTTTAGTATCTTTCCTCATCCACCAATATAAGCACAAATCTGTCTCATAATGTACGGTCTAAGAATGTGCCAATGTTGCAATGCAGTGATAAATTCTTCAGTGTCACAATGTACTCACCAACTGTTTCACTACTTTTCTGATTTCTGGATCCAAGTTTGTAGCTTTCCGCGATCTCTAGTGGCTTAGGGTTGAGCCTCACTTCAACGAAGAAATGGAAAATTATGATTTAAAGATTACACTGTCAATCATTCACATCTCTGTCTTCTCCTGAACTTCGAGTTCAAATTTGTTTGTGAAGTTGAGTCACACGTTAAGACAGCATAGTCTTTTTCTTTGTGAAGGAAGTGATTTGGGAATGGCTGTTTGAAACTGTCCCTTCTTGCACAGAAATTCAGTGCAAATACTTGATCACTCACAATTTCCTTGAGAGAAATTTGTTCACAATCGCATTCGACACGGAAACTGCCTCAGCATTAATCTCACTGAAGCAGAATGTGACCGTGTTGTTTGTTTCAGAATGTTGGTGCCGTTATTTGTCGCTTTTAACCGAGACTGGGAGACAGGCCAAGTTTGATCCGAGGTTGGAATATATTATCATTCAGGAGCAAGAAAAATCAAAAGGAACAAAATAAGAAAACCCAGTCTCTGGATTTGAGAATCTGTAGATCCGCTTTGGGAAAGTGAATCAGAGCAGAATGAAGGGTGAACTGTCCAGAAGAGATGAAGACACAGCTCAGTCAACACGTTCCCCTGGTTTATGATGCTGGAACATTCATCACACAGAAATGATTCAACCCAATGACAAACATTCTTACAGCTGATAATTTATGCTACTGATTTAAGGACTGTCTCATGTGGTTACCGAGTGATGACGAGAAGATATTAAACTTTGTTCTATTCAATCTAGCTGTGATGAAGTTTGAATTTTTCTACCTTTTATAAACAGTATTTGAAGGGTCTCGGTAACAATGTTCAGTGTCGATGAGAGTGGGGTCTGGGTGAGAAGCTGCTGAGTGTGACAGGGTCAGGACTGGATGCAGGAAGTTCTCTGACAGTCTCCCTCTATCTCTCTAATGGGTTTGAGTTGATTTACGACTGGTAGCTTTTATTTTACTTTTCTTATTCAGAGATACAGCACTGAAACAGGCCCTTCGGCCCACCGAGTCTGTGCCAACCAGCAACCACCCACTTATACTAATCCTGCATTAATCCCATATTCTCTACCACATCCCCACCATTCTCCTACTACGTACCTGCACTCGGGACAATGTACAATGGCCAATTTACCTACCAACCTGCAAGTCTTTTGGAGGTGGGAGGAAACCAGAGCACCCGGCGGAAACCCACACAGACACAGGGAGAACTTGCAAACTCCACACAGGCAGTACCCAGAACTGAATCCTGGTCGCTGGAGCTGTGAGGCTGCGGTGCTAACCATTGCGCCACTGTGCTGCTGTTGGTGTTTTGATAAATGAAGGAAGTTCCCTCCACCCATTTTTTTTGGACAGACAGTGTGGTATAAGGATGTAAAGGGTTAATGCTGAAGATAGTGGGATCAACCCCTCCCACTGTCAGAGTGATGATGGAACAGTCACATGAGATGAAGTTTGGGAGAAGAGAGAGCAGCACCAAGGATGCTAGCTTAGCAGGCTTGATGAGTGTGTATTGAGTATTGAGTAAATTAGAAAAGAGTTCTTAGTTCTTTCAGCAGGAACTGTGTCCAGAAAATATCGACAAACTCACAATTTTATTATTCAGGAGTCGGAACACAGATATTAATTCCAAGTGACAGTTCTGGGACCAATTAACAAAAAAAGTAGAGAATAATATTGCTCACTGATTGAAATCCCCCAGTGAGGAGACAGTTAAACAGGTGATCTGTTGGGGCATTCTTCGATCCAAGGTTTCAGCAACATTTAATCTCCCTTTTTGGTGAAATTCTCTGTTATTTGCAACATTTTTTATCAGCTTTGATGGGCGAGTGAAAAAACTGAAAAAATTGAACAGTTCCATCCTTTCTTTTCTTCCTTCTTCTCTTCTTTCCATCAGTTTCTCTTTTCTGTCCCAGATCAATATAATGATGAGAATCCCACTTTAATCTGTTGTTTCTGGTGTTTTATCCATTCCAATCAAAATTTCAACATTCCAATCAAATCTATTTGTTATTCCACAGTGTCTCTCCATGTGTTTTATTCTGTTGTATTCTCTCACAGTCTGTTTGATGATCAATGTTACATCTCACTCTCTGTTCTGGTGAAGATCAGAAGTAGTGATATCTGTTTACACCACCCGACAAGTCGGCCTGAGGCTGTGCCTCGCTGATCACGTGGAGTTAAAGCAATTCTTCCAGTCAGTTAGTTCAGTTGTCATTTCATGAGAAATTCGGTCATCATGACTTCGTCAGTGACCTAATAGTTCAGGTGTCTGAGTGATGTTAATCATGATGTGATGAAATGATTGTATGTTCCAGTCTTTCCGTGGTGGGTTTTCACACTGAGTAGAAACGTGTTGGACATGGTCTGGAAATGTTTCACACCACTCCATTCCCAACTTCATTTACTTCCAGAAGGTCTTTTTCCATCAGTGCACAGCTAACTGCACAGCCAGAAGCTGTGCTGAAGGTGACAGCTATGTCTACGCAACAGACAAGGTGGTTGAGAGGTTAAGGTGATGGGCTGCTAATCCATGGTGCTGTGCACACGTGGGTTCAAATCCCATCCTTGTCACTAGTTTATGAACTTTTTAGTGTGTTGTTTCTGTTGGAGAAGTTGATGTGTAAAGTCAGCCTCGAAACCTGTTCTTGTCAACGTCCAGACAGTGATTCCAGAATTGGTTATACTTTATTAAAATTGAGACAGACAATTGGAATTCTTCACCCAAACTGCACTGGAATGAAGATCAAATAGGGATCACGAAACAGAGCAGGATTTTTCCTCCCCTCCTTCCTTCCATCTTTACTTTCTCTCGATTTGCACCAAGTGAAAGACAAATGGGAAAAGCAAATGGCGAGGGAGCAGATGCAGAAAATTATCCTTTGGCAAGAAATTTATTTTCAAATCTTCTTGATAGATTAAGTGAGTGAGCAATGCTTTGGCAGATGGAGTTTAAAATGAGGGGCATTTAGTACCTACGATAGATCAGAGTGTTTTTTTGTAAGAGGTGAGATGTTAGAAACGGTTGAGGAGCAGAGACCCGAATACTGAATTAATAAAAGCTCGTGGACTGGTAGAAAATAATGTGAAAAGTGAACAGAATATGAAGATTGGAACTCATGTTGCAGTGATATAAAGCTCTGTGCTCCTGAAGTAAATGTCCAAGCCCAGATTGTGGGGAATCTGTGGAGAGTGATTTGGTTTTTATTCATTCTTGGGTGTGAGTATCGCTGATAAGGCGAGCATTTATTACCCATTCCCCTTGCCGTTGAGAAGGTGGTGGAGAGCTGCCTTCTTGAACTGATGCAGTCCATATGGTGCAGGAACACCCACAGTGCTATTGGGGAGGAAGTTCCAGGATTGTGACCCAACAACAGTGAAGAAATGGCTATATCGTTCCAAGTCAGGATGGTGAGTGACTTGGAGGGGAACCTGCAGGTAGTGAGTTCCCATGCATCTGCTGCCCTTGTCCTTCGAGGTGGTAGTGGTCACGAGTTTGGAAGGTGCTGTTGAAGGATACTTGGCGAGTTGCTGCAGTGCATATGGAGATGGTACACACTGCAGCCACTGTTTACTGGTTGTGGAGGGATTGAATGTTTAAGGTGGTGGGTTAGGTGCCGATCAAGTGCGCTGCTTTGTCCTGGATGGTGTTGAGCTTCTTGAGTGTTGTTGAGTGGGATGTATTCCATCACACTCCTGACTTGTGCCTTGTAGATGGTGGACAGGATTTGGGGTGTCAGGAGGTGAGATACTCGCTGCAGAATTCGTAATCTCTGACCTGCGCTTATAGCCACAGCATAGATGTGACTGGTCCAGTTACGTTTCTGGTCAAGATGTTGATGGTGGGGGATTTAATGATGATAATGCTTCTGAATATCAAAAGGTAGATTTTTTTTCTCTCTCATTGGAGATGTTCACTGCTTGGCACTTGTGTGGCCAGAAGGTTGCTTGTCACTTATCAGCTCAAGCCTGAATGTTGTTCAGGTCTTGCTGCTTGCAGGCACAGACTGCTTCAGTATCTGAAGAGTTGTGAATCATCATCTAACATTCCCACTTCTGACTTATGTTGAAGAGAAAGTCGTCAATGAAACAGCTGGGATGTTTGTGTCTAGGACACTACCCTGAGAAACTCCTGAGGCAATGTCCTGGGCTGAGATGATTGGCCTCCACTCACCACAACCATCTTGCTTTGTGCGAGGTATGACTTCAACAAGTGGAGAGTTTTCCCCCTGATTCCCATTGACTTCAATTTTGCTGGGGATCCTTGATGCCACACTCACTCAAGGGCAATCACACTCACCTCTCCTCTGGAATTCCACTCTTACGTCTCTGTTTGGACCAAGCTGCAATGAGATCATACGAACATAAGATCAGAAGAACTAGTAGCAGGAGTAGGCCATTTGGCCCCTCGAGCTTGCTCCGCCATTCAATAGGATCATGGCTGACCTGATCATGACCTCAACCCCACTTTCTTGCCTGCCCACATAACCCTTGGCTCTCTTGTAGATAAAAATCTTGAAGACATTCAATGACCCAGCCTCCACTGCTCTCTGCGGTAAAGAATTCCAAAGATTAATGACCCTCTGAGAGAAGAAATTCCTTCTTAAATGAAAAACCCCTCAATCTGAAACTATGTCCCCTCGTTCTAGATTCCACCACGAGAGGAAACATCCTCTCAGCATCTACCCTGTCAAGCCCCCTCAGAATCTTATATGTCTCAATACGTTCACCTTTCATTTTTCTCAACTCCAATGAGTATCGGTCCAACCTGCTCAACTTTCCTCATAAGACAACACCTTCATCACAGGAATCAATCCAATGAACCTTCTCTCAACTGCCTCCAATGCAAGTATATCCCTCCTTAAATAAGGAGACCAAAACTGTACACAGTACTCTAGGTGTGGTTTCACCAGCACCATGTACATTTGTAGCAAGACTTCTCTACTTTTATACTCCATCCCCCTTGCAATAAAGGGTAACATTCCATTTGCCTTCCTAATTATTTGCTGTACCTGCATGGTAACTTTTTGTGATTCATGCACGAGGACACCCAGATCCTTCTACACCGCAGCATTCTGTAATCTCTCACAATTTAAATAATATTTTCCTTTTCTATTCTTCCTACCAAAGTGGATAACCTCACATTTTCCCACATTCTCCTCGATCTGCCAAATTATTTCCTGGAGCTGAGAGACCCTGGCAGAACCTAAACTGAGCATCGATGATCAGATTATTGCTAAGTGTGTGGTGCTTGATAGCACTGTTGGTGACATCTTCCATCGCTTTGCTGATGATTGATAGTAGACTGATGGGGCAGCAAGTAGATGCCTGTGTTGTCGCTCTGCTGGAACAGCTTGGCTGAGGGCGCAGCGAGTTCTGGAGCACAAGTCTTCAGTACTAGAGCCGGAATGATGTTCGGGCCCATAGTCTTTGCTGTATCGAGTGCCTTCAGCTGTTTCTTGCCATTATGTGGAGTGAAGCAAATTGGCTGAAAACTGGAAGCTGTGATGCTGGGGAACTCAAGAGGCCAAGTTGAATCATCCACTGAGCAATTTCTGACTGAAGATGGTTTCAAATGCTTCAGCTTTATCTTTTGCACTGACGTGCTCGGCTCCACCAACATTGAGGATAGGGATGTTTTTGGAGCCTCCTCATCTGGTTCGTTATTTAATTGTCGACCACCATTCAAGACTAGATACCTAGTTTCTCAGGGCAGTGTCCTAGGCCCAAACATCCTCAGCTGTTTCATTGATGGCTTTCTCTTCAACATAAGTGAGAAGTGGGAATGTTCGCTGATGATTCACAACTCCTCAGATACTGAAGCAGTCTGTGCCTGCAGGCAGCAAGACCTGAACAACATTCAGGCTTGAGCTGAGAAGTGACAAGCAACATTCTTTGATCTGATCCTGAGGGAGATATCCGTGCGTGGAGCGGCGGGATGTATGGAGAGTGATTCTGAAGAGGGTGTCTGAGCCTCGAGGGAAGAATCTGTGGAGAGTGGTCCTCAAAGGATGTCCGTGTCTGGAGATTTAGGATCTCTGAAGAGGGTCTCCAAGCCCGTAGTGCTGGGATCTTTGGAGAGTGATCCTGAAGTGGGTGTCCGAACCTGGAATGGCGGGATCTGTGGAGAGTGATCCTGAAGTGGGTGTCCGAGCCTGGAGTGGCGGGATCTGTGGAGAGTGATCCTGACGAGTGTGTGTAAACCTGGAATGGAAGCTTTCTGTGGAGGTACAGGAAGAGGCCATTCATTCCCAGTATTTTATAAAGGTTTAGCATAACTTATATGTTTTTACTCTATGCCTCTATTAATAAAGCCAAGTGTCCTGTTTGCTCTAAGCAACCTTTTCAATCCTTCTAACATTGGTGTACATTATCTCTCTGCTCCTGCACCCAGTTTAGAATTGTAACCTTTCATTTATATGGCATTCTTCCTTCCAAATTGTATCACTTCACACTTCTCTGTGTAAAATTTCATCTGTTATGTGAAAGCCCATTTTACCATTTTTTTTTAAGTTCCCCTGAAGTGTGTTACGATCACTGGCATAGGACAAAATTCCTGAGCATTCTTTGATGCTATCTCCATAGACAGAGCAATCTTTTACGCGAGCTCAAATGTAGGATTTTGTGTGTTTAGTATCTTATTTCACCCACCAATATAAGCACAAATATGTCACGTAAATCTTGTTCACTGCAGTCCCTGCTGCTGTTTGCTGCCTATATTTACAGACTTTAATCTCAACCTCGTCACCATGTTCTCTAATATATTCAGGGGGCATCAGCAGAGAAAATGTTCAACAAGCATGGCAAGTGCAAGGAAATGTTTATTTATGTCATTATGTCATGAACATAATATACAAATTTTTACATGTGTGAATCATCAAGATGTGTCTTCATAAATGGAACCCCGTCACAATAAACACTGTCACCTTTCAATGTTTAGCGGACAGGTTTGACGGCCTGATGTGTGTGATTCCCATATTAATGTGTTTGTACAAAGTTTGGGGAAAGATGGAGATATGAATAATTTACAGGGAAATCTTTTAAACATATTACCACATCTCTCACTCACAAAGATCTGCAAACACATGGATTCCAAAAGAACCTGAGTACAAAATCACCTAAAATAAACACTGCCAGAGAGACTTGCAATAACCTGTAGCTCAGGGAAAGTACATGATGTTATGGAAGGGATTCTGTTTCTTTTGTTAAAATATTTTTTGAAGAAGTCATAATCAAACTGAATAAGTGTAGGACCAGTTCTTTTTCAAGAGGGCACCAAAAGAACCAATTTGGCAACTATGTTTACTGGTTGTCACATGATTCAAGTTAAGTATAGAACAGAAGCCCTGGTAACAGGGAGAAATGTGGACAGAGAAGTCAGCCATGCCCCTTGATTGGACAAGCTTGGCAGCAGCAGCGCAAACCTAAGACGGCAGAAAACTCACAACCTTTGGTTGTAGCAGTCAGTGTGTTTTACCTGCTGGAGTGAGCAGCTGATAAAGTTAGCCTGAAGAATCGTCAAGGAAGGAGAGAAGACCACAACCCAGTTTGTTTTCCAGAAAATCTTTAAAAGACCCCGAGAAGTCCACTGAATTAATTCATCTTGTCGCATGTCTTTGAAGAAGGCCTGCTAAAATTAATTCTCAATGCCTTCTGAAAAGAACTGTTCTAAAATACCCTAGTGACCTGTATACTCGGAAGTTAGACTGTATTCCAGTTTTGGAGCAACATATCTCATCTGATGATTTCTTCAAAAATGAGCAAATAAACAGCCCAAGAGGTTTTTTTTGTCTGTAACAGAGTGCTGAATTTTTTTAAAAATCCCTTTTATTTTTTCAGCTATCCGGTGTGTGTGTGTGTGCATGTGGCTCGAAGATAAAAAAAAGGACTTTAAAAGTTGGTAAAGGTGAAAAAGGAACTTTTAAAATTTCCACCTGTGTGTTTATGCTTTACTTCATGACTCGTTAAAACTTGTTCGACAATAAATGGATAATTTTGTTGTTCATTAAAGAAACCTGGTCAGTGTCTTCTATTCTGGGAAAAATAGAGTACATGATTGACTGTATCAGTATGTGGGAAAAGTTCACATAGATGTTGTGACCTGTGGAGAAGTGGGATGAGAATAAAGAGTGCCCTCCTCTGCCCTTAGTTGTCACAGCACTTGTGATCTGGCTCAGTAGCTTAATTGGTTCGAGTGTTTGTCTTATAATCAGAAAATCTTGGATTCATATCCTTGCTTCAAAAGTTTAGCTATCAATCATTTACATCCATTTTCTTGTGAACTTTAACTTTTCTTATGAATTTCATTCACAAAAGAAAACAGCTCAGTGGTTGCCTTTGTGAAGGATGTGAGTTTGGAATGGCTGTTCCTGCTCGTACAGATGTCCAGTGCTAATATTACAACGGCAACTCAATCCCCTACAATTTCTTTGAGAGCAATGTGTTTGCAGTTGCATTTAACCTGGAAAACAGCTCAACATTAATCTCACTGAAGGAAAGTGTGACCGTGTTGGAAGTTTCAGAGTGTTTGTGCCGTTTTGTGTCTCTTTTAACCAAGACTATAACACGACGCAAAGGGGAGGGTTGATCCGAGGTTTAGAATATATTATCATTCAGGAGCAAGAAAAATCAAAAGGAACAAAATAAGAAAACCCAGTCTCCAGATTTGAGAATCTGTAGATCCACTTTGGGAAAGTGAATCAGAGCAGAATGAAGGGTGAACTGTCCGACTGCCGAGAAGAGATGAAGACACAGCTCAGTCAGCACGTTCCCCTGGTTTATGATGCTGGAACATTCCTCACACAGAAATTATTCAATCAATATTCATCTGCCAAGTCGGTCTGAGGCTGTGCCTCTCTGATCACGTGGAGTTAAAGCAATTCTTCCAGTCAGTTAGTTCAGTTGTCATTTCATGAGAAATTCAAAGTCATCATGACTTCGTCAGTGACCTAATGGTTCAGGTGTCTGAGTGATGTTAATCATGATGTGATCAAATGATTGTATGTTCCAGTCTTTCCGTGGTGGGTTTTCACACTGAGTAGAAACGTGTTGGACATGGTCTGGAAATGTTTCACACCGCTCCATTCCCAACAGGCCATGACCTGATGTGATGGAAATGTCATTTACTAAAAGAAGCTACATTTCCATCATTGCACATCTGGATGCACAATCAGGATCTGAGCTGAAGGTGACCATCCTGCCCAAATTTCCATAGAGGCAAAAAAGACATGTGATGGGTTGCTGGCACAAAGCTGGGTGATGAAGTGTTTGAGAGGTTAAGATGATGGATTATTAATTCCTTCTGTTTTACATGTATGAGTTTGAATCCCATCTGCATCAACAGTTTATAAAATGCTCAATACATTGTTTCTTTGTAATTCACCAGCTTTTGCAGAAAGTAGGACTTAAGCTGTTGCAGTACCTGTTAGAAAGATAGTCTAAGTTATTCTGAAGCCATCTTCCAATGTCATCGACATGTAAGCAGGATTTTAAAGGATAAGATGTAGTTTTTAAAAGTCATTTCAATCTTACTCGAGTCTTTACAAAGAAGCCAGATAAATCTCGATAAAAAGTCATATATATTTAGAGATCTTTTAAAAGCACTTCAATCTTGTTCATAAAAAGTCAGATGTAAATTTAAGAACTCTGATAAGGCGATGCTAAAAAGTTACATACAATTAAGAAACAAAATACAACATTTAAAATGTCTGAACTCCCTTTGAAAGTTGACCCCTGCTGCTGCCGGTGTCTTCCTGGAATAGTGGAGCTGTTGTGTCAACAGAAAAGTCCTTCCCGAGCAGCCCTGAGCCTGTTGGTACCGGCTCTAATCCAACCCAGGTAAAAATCAGGGTACGTTGTGGGCAATGAGCCCAAATTGCTGAACTACAGGTCCCTGTCACTTTAAAGAGTGGGCTGGTGCAATTATGATCAGAGGCTCCTTCTAAGCACATTTCTCACCACCACAACTTCCAGATGCTGGTGTTAGTGTGTGCATGTACCAGTAGTTGCAGTGCTGTTCAGACCCTCAATAGCAGTGAAAGTCTCAGAGTTCACCACTATTGGGCTGCAAAATCCAGGCCAATATCTCACAGTCCTGTTAGATTTGCTCTCCCTCTGTACAAAATCAAACTCCACACATTGTCTTTCACTCACTCCTGTTTCCAGCCCTGAAGGTGCAGAAATCCCCTCTCAAAGGTACACAATCCAGTTGATTTCTGATCAAATACCTCCTTCCTCATTCAATAGAGGAAACAGAGACATGAACAGGAGTCAGGTGCAAGAAAGTTTCACCAACAAAGCAAAGAAAGGCACCAACAAAAGACACACCTACTTTCCAAATCATTTCACTGCAATATTCTTTCACTTGTTTTGTAAGTGACTGCAATAAATCTGAAAATGAGCACCATGAGGTTTGTGTTCACTAGTCACTTGTTCTCCTGTGTTTGTCTGTCAGGTTTGTAATTCAGTTTGTATTGGATATTGAAGAGAATCTATTTTCAAGATGATTGCACATCGCACTGTGTTTAAAGCAACCAACTTGGAAAATGGCAGAAAATGAATGTTTCAATACCTGTGTGACCAGATTCTTCCAATGCTTTTCAACAGCTAGATTGATGATGCTTGCAATCTGTATCCTGTGGAGAATGGGAGAGGAGAATAAAAACATGGTGCATGAACAGGACAGACTGTGTAAAATGGGAGCACAGAAATACTGCCACCTCATTGAAAGTTAATGAGATTTATTCTAAGTCAGACACCTGTCCACAATGAACAAGTGAATACATTAATTGTCCACTTTCAATCTAAATGGGACTGAGGTTCCAACAGAGAAGTTTTCTGGAAAATACCTGCTGCAGTTTTAAAATTGATGAACTGGAGCATCTGATACTAACTTTCAAATAACTGTGGTGATTGTATAGTTCCCATAGTGGAGAGAAGGAGTTGTTTATAAATATAAGCAGAAAGACACATTTGTGGATTGGCGAATGAGCTTTATCTTTCTGAAATGTATTTGTCCATTGGTTGCAGGTCACTGGAAATTCTTTTTTACATTTCAATTGTAGCAGCAGCAGTTAGCAGCAAAATGTCTGATTAATCAGAGTAGTGGGTCTGGGAAACACTTAAACAGCCGAGACCCTGTAAAACAGAACTCCAAGTAATAGTTTAAATAAGGCACTGAACTGACAGAGCGGTAAAGCCCTGCTCAGGTCAGGAAAAAATACCCGACCCGAACCCGACAGAACCACATTGGACCCGAGCCCGACCCGGCCCGAGTATCTCCATTTATTCCCATGCCCAAACCGACCCGAGCCTTACCCGACCACCGGAATGTTCACTTTACCGACCTCCCGATTTCGAATCTACAGGAAGCTGCAGCATGAGCGCAATGACGTCATAGAGATGCTCACTTGCTCACTGAGCAGACTCAGAGTTTCCCTCCTTAATGACCCGGACTCCCGGCTTTGGTTGGCTTTTCAACTTTTGACACTTATTAAACTCAACTTCCCAGCAGAGTTAAAAGTAATACTTACTGTGTGTGTCCGACACGGACTCAGCCCGACCTGGACCCAGCCTGACCTGAACCTGGCCTGACCCTACCCGAGTCCAAAAGCCAGACCCGGAAGAGCGACCCGACATGACCCGAACCCGACACAGGTCGTCAGGTCCCGTCGGGTTCAGGTCGGGTGGCAGGCCTTTACAGAGCGGAGGTCAGATGAGGATTGAATTAATTTCAATCACTGAATCTAAACAAGAAGTAAATCTGCCAGGAATGGAATATTTTACTTTATCTGTGAGCTTGTGGCACAACGGTAGCGCATCTGACTCTGGATCAGAAGGTTGCGTGTTCAAATCACATCAGGCTCAGTTATGTTTTACAGCAGCTCAAGTTCCTGGATTTTATATCAGGAGAGAATTCAATCTTTTGGAATGTTCAGTGAATGGTTGAATTTCAAGATCAACTTTAACAGATTAAAGTCCTGATTTCTGGTTCCGTTCCATTTCCATGCCCAGTTCTTATTTCACACTGTTTTATATCAGAACAATGTTTCAGGGATGTGATGTGTCCATTGTTTGTACAATTGCTCTGTCACCCAGTGTGAGAAATAAAACACAAACCGCCCAGCGTGCGGCTCAAACCCATACCTGGCTCTGTCTATAGGCCACTTAGTTCAGTTGGTTAGGACGCAGTGTTGATAACAACAAGGCTGTGGATTTGATCCCCATGTGTGCTGTCACATGGTCAGTCAATAATTTGACACATTTTTGTTACACTTAAAATCCAACTTTTAGATACAAACAAGTTTACATAAAATGTCAGAGGAAACTTATTTTGAATAACATCCATTGTATCTTTGTCACTGGTCTGGAGTAACACAGAATTCTTTCCAATTATCTTCCGTTTGCTGATAAACGTTGAACTCATGGCCTGTTCTCGTTAATGGTTACGAGCAACAAAAACAGACAGAGCGAGTCTGACCACCCAGAGATGTGGAAAAGGCTTCAGTTTGGGACAAATGCAGCAAATCAAATGTTCACCCGGCCCCGAGAGAGTCAAAAACTGGGGAAAAGGACACAGAGAGATAGAGAATAAGCTACAGCAGACAATGTAAATATTTCCCATCCTTGATATCTCTCTCTTCCAATCCAACCTTCAGAGTTGGGTAAATAATTTCAGTGTAAATTGTGCAGCTCAAGAGTCAAAACCAAATGGCGATGCAGAACAAAGGAGAACTGCCAAAACCCCAGATTGAACCAGGGATCTTCAATCTAACACTCTCCCAACTGAGCTATTTCAGTCACACAGACTTGGGATGATAAGTGGCAAGTAACATTCGCACCACACAAGTGCCAGGCAATGAATATCTCCAACGAGAGAGAATCTAACCATCTCCCCTTGACATTCAATAGCATTACAATCACTGAATCCAGCACTATCAACATTATAGGGGTTACCATGGGTAGCCATACAAATAACGTAGCTACAAGAGCAGGTCAGAGGCTTGGAATCCTGAGGCGAGTAATTACAGTGCAGCTGTTGGCTCCACCCCAGGGGCTGAATTTGTTCTGTAAACCATGAAGCAGCTTCCTCTCAAATCCCAGGTTTATCAATAAATCCTCTTACAAAAGCCCCAAAGTGTGATATATTCCTCTCACTCATCCATGACTCTTGACTCCCCAAAGCCTGTCCACCATCCACAAGGCACAAGTCAAGAGTGTGATGGAATACTCTCCACTTGCCTGGATGGGTGCAATTCCAACTCAAGAATCTCAACATCGCCAGGCCAAAGCAGCCCGCATGATTGGCACCCCATCTGCAAACATTCACTCCCTCCACCATCGACGCACAGTTGCAGAGTGTGTACCGTCTACAAGATGCACTGCAGCAATGCACCACGACTCCTTAGACAGCACCTTCCAAACCAGTGACCTTTACCACCTAGAAGGGTAAGGGCAGCAAATGCAGGGGATACCACCACCTGCAAGTTCCCCTCCAAGCCACACACCATCCTGACTTGGAACTATATCGCCGTTCCTTCACTGTCGCTGGGTCAAAATCCTGGAACTCCCTTTCTCACAGCACTGTGGGTGTACCTACCCCACATGGACTGTAATGGTTCAAGAAGGCAGCTCACCACCACTTTCTCATGGGCAATAAATGCTGGCCTAGCCAGCGATGCCCACATCGCATGAATGAATGAATGAAAATGTGAAGTATCCCTTGTGTCATTGTTTTGGTAGAAAATATAACCCTGGTGGAATTGCCCCTCCCAATCACACCTCACTTCATAGAACATAGAAAATGGAGAAAATTTATGGCACAGAATGAGACCATTTAGCAATCGTGTCTGTGCCAGCTGAAAAAGAGCGATCCAGCCCAATCCCACTTTCCAGGTCTTGGGAATGGGATCTGAACAGATCTCAGAGCTCACATTATGTGAATGTTCTGTTGAAGTATTGGTGAGCTGATATACCAGGGGAGATTCACACTGTTAGACACAGTGTGAAATACATTCAAGTATTTATAAAACATTGTAACATGTGAGTAATATTCCCCATTGATTTCTCAGCACTGATGGATTGTGAAGTGGGAGACAGCCAGAAGTCTCACTGATTCACACTGACCATGAGCTGAAAATGAAATGAGATAAATTTCAATCTTCAGCAGCGAGTTGCTGCAGAGAGGTAAGAGTCCTGAATCAAGGAGAGACTTTCTCATACTGCTGTTGAATCTCATTTCAAACACTCCTTGAACTCTCTGCCGAGGAATTCAGAGCTGGAGAATGCCTGTAAAATCAGCCTAAAAAGGAAATAAAAAACACCCATCGTGGGGCTCAAACTCAAAAACTTGAGATTCAGAGTTTCATGCTTTCATCGACTGAGCTCACCAGGCCTGAGACAGTGTCCCCGTCCTGTCTGTTATTGGACGGTGCAGCTGTTGCCTCCACCCCAGGGACTGAATTTGTTCTGTAAACCATGAACCAGCTTCCTCTCAAATCCCAGGTTTATCAGTAAATCCTCTTAAAAAGCCCCAAAGTGTGATATATTCCTCTCACTCAACCAGAATAAAAGTTACATCTTTTGCTCTTTTTACCTTCCAAACATTGACTTCTATTTTTCTCAGCATTTATTTCTCTCTCTTTTTTATATTGTGCATTTCCTAATAAACATTTCATTTCAATTATTTATGAGGGATGAAATGAACAGAAGAGATTTTCTGCAATGGTACCAGGGGTGTGGGACAGAGTGAGTGGTTCGGATCTGGATTACACTGCCTGAGAGTGCTGGAGGCAGATTCAATCGTGGTTTTCAAAAGGGAATTGGATAAACACCTGAATAGAGAAAATTTGCAGGGTTACAATGAAAGGGCAGAGGAGTGGAATTAGCTGATTTGCTCTTGCAAAGAGCTGTCATGGACATGATGGACTGAATGGTCTCCTTCTGTACTGTAACCATTTGATTCCTTGATTCGAACTCTGTCAAAGTTGTTCTGAACTTGCTCTGCTCCAACGAGAACAACCCCAGCTTTTCCAGTCTGAAGTTATGAGGAACCATGGGGAACCCACTGTAAACCTTCCTCCAGACAGAAATACAACTGTTCACCACCACACTGTGACCCAGCTGTTCACAAAATACATCAATGATTCGGATGTGGGGACCAAATGTAGTATTTCCAAGTTCGCAGATGACACAAAACTAGGTGGGAATGTGTGTTGTGAGGAAGATGCAAAGCGGCTTCAAGGGGATTTGGACAGACTTAGTGAGTGGACAAGAAAGTGGCACATGGAATATAATGTGTAAAAATGTGAGGTTATCCACTTTGGTAGGAGAAACAGATGTGCAGATTATTTGTTAAATGGTAAGAGATTAGAAAGTGTAGATGTACAAAGGGGCCTGGGTGTCCTTGTCAATAAGTGACTGAAAGCTAACATGCAGGTGCAGCAAGCAATTAGGAAGGCGAATGATATGTTAGCCTCTATCGCAAGAGGATTTGAGTACAGGAGCAGTGAAGTCTTGCTTCAATTGTATATAACCTTGGTTGGACTGCACTTTGGAATACTGTGTGAAGTTTTGTTCCCCTTACCTTAGGAAGGATATCATTGCCATCGAGGGAGTGCAATGAAGGTTCACCAGACTTGTTCCCGGGATGGCAGGACTGTCAAATGAAGAGAGATTGGGGAAACTGGGCCTGTATTCTCTAGAGTTTCAAAGAATGAGAGGTGATCTCATTGAAACTTACAAAATATTTAAAGGGATAGACAGGGTAGATGAAGTTTTTCCTCCGGTTGAGGAATCTAGAACCAGGGGACACAATTTCAACAGAAGGGGAAAGTCACTTAGGACAGAGACCAGGAGAAATTTCTTTACTCAGAGGGTTGTGAATCTTTGGAATTCTCTACACCAGAGAGCTGTGGAAGCTCAGTCATTGAGTATGTTTAAAGCAGAGATTGACAGATTTCTAAATACAAATGACAGAGGGGATATGGAGATAGTGTGGGAAAAAGGCATTGAAGTGGATGATCAGTCATCATCATATTGAATGGCAGGGTGGTCTCAATGGGCTGAATGGCCTACTCCTGCTTCTATGTTCCTATCAGTCTGCTAACTTCATATGCATGCTGTCATTGTCTCTTTTATTCCATGGGCTTCAGTTTTACTGGCAGTCTGGTATGTGACATCATCAAGAAGGTTTTCATTCAGTTAAATAAGGAGAAATTGTTTCCAGTGGCAAAAGGGTCAGTAACCAGAGGATGTATTTATCAGGTGATTGAGAAAAGAACCAGAGGCGAAATGAGGAATGATTTTTTATACAGTGATGTGTTGTGATCTGGAATGCACTGTCTGATCAGGACTTGAAAGCAGATTCAGTAGTAACTTTGAAAAGCAATAGGGATAAATACTGGAAGGAAAAATGTACGGATTACAGGAAAAAGCTGAGCAGCAGGACTAATTGGATAGCACAACCAAAGAGACAGCACAATGGACCAAATGGTCTCCTTCTTTGGGTATCAGTCTATGGTTTTATGAACATAATGTTGATACAATTCGCTGAGTTGGAAGGGAAGTGAACCCAGATTCCGGGTATTCTAAACACCAGACCCAAACCAACTGAACAAGCCTGTTGTTTAATCTCTGTTTTTCACACCAGCTTCTCCTCGCTCTTTCTGTGTTTCCAGCCTGGTCTGTTCCTCTGACCTTCATTCCTGACACTTTATTGAGAATGGCCAATTGGAATGGAATACATTGGAATGGATTTTTCTGTCGGCGGCTGACATGGAGGGCAGACGTCGCACATCCACACGGCAAGAAGGCATTTCAAGTATTTATGAGTCCAATTGTCAGCAATTTTATTCACTGGATCCAATTGAACTAATAGCACACGGGAACCACGGGGCTTCAGAGCCTCGCCTGGTTAAAGGAGGTGACTGGGAGGTGGGAGCTGAGTGGTGGCTTCACTGGGAAGCTGTCGGGTGAGGTAGCGTAACTTGGCAGCAAGGGTGGAGGGGGAAAGGGCATCCGGAATCACTGTCAGGAGTGGGGGCCAATGTGCCAGCTCTGCAGGCGGAGCTTCACCAGGGTGCCATTGAGGCAGTGCCACCTCAATGAGGGTAAATCTGAGTGGGTAAAGAGTGAGGTAAATGTGGCTGGGTGTTGTTTACTGTGAAGGCCTTGCACTCAGGGAGGGGCAACCTGTCATGGGCCTCATTCACCCTGGATTCGAGGCTCCCATTGAGGAGGAGTAGAGAGGGAGGGAGGGAAGGGCAGGCACCAGCAGGGACACCACAGCAGCTTGGGGGCCCACAGGAAGGCCAACCTCGAACAGGAGGCTGGAGAAGGAGGCAGAGGAACACGTCAGCCAAGGTTCAACTACCTGCAGATGTCCGAGTGATAGTGTCTCCACAGACTGCACCTCTCCACGGAGGTTGTCACTGATCTCTCTGCCATGATGCAGCTGTGCCCCATGGGACTTGGTGGGCACCTGATGCCGGTGTCACTGAAGGTCACTGTGCCACTGAACTTCTGGATGACCAGATCATTGCGGGGATCCACTGGAGATATGTGTGGAATCTCACAGTCTGTGGTGAATCAGTGCATCAAGGAGGTCAGCAATGTCCTGTTCAGGAGGGCCGGTGACTATGTGCTCATCGATCCAAACAGTCAGGCTGAGAGGGCTATAGGATTCAGGGCCATCGCTGGATTCCCCCAGGTGTAGGGTGTCATCGAATGCACCCCTGTGACCATCATGGCTCCTGCAGACCAGCCAGCAGCCTTCAACAGGAAGGGCTTCCATTTGCTCAGTGTGTAACTGGTCTGTGACCATCACAAATGGATCCTACAGGTGTGTGCACAAATCTCGGGAAGCAGCCACAACGCCTTCATACCAAGGCAGTCGCAGGTGCCAGAACTTTTCCGTGGCCCCATGCGCTTTCTGAGATGGATCCTTGGAGACAAGGGCAACCCAGTGAGGACATGACTACTGACGCCTGTGAGGAATCCACACAAGGATGCAGAGGAGAGGTACAACACCTGCTGCGGGTCAACCCGAGTGACCATCAAGGAGGCCATTGGTCTCCTGAAGATGAGATTGAAGAGCCTGGATTGTTCCAGTGGAGCCCTTCAGTATGTCCCGGCGAGGGTCTCGCATATCGCGGTGGTTTGCTGTGCACAGCACAATCTGGCATTACAGAGGGGTGAGGTGTTGACAAGTGAGGATATCATGGAGTGTGATGTCTCCTCTGATGATGAGGATGTGGAGGAGGACGCTGCTCAGGTAGTGCCAGATGAAGGACCTCAGGCACAGCAGGAAAGCCACCATGAGATACACACAAGGGAGACATGAGACACCCTTATACATTCACGTTTCCTTTGAGCCTTACCACCTTCTGGAACCAAGGCAATAAAGCCTGCGCTTTAAGCAGCCCTGTTGTCACCTCTTTCCTTCTACACTACAGCGCCCAGGTACACATCGCACAGTGGCAAGGCCAAAGCTTTGTGAACTCAGGGCTTGGTCCCTCACTTCCAGCCCCTTGGGAGGAAGGGTTGAAATGAAGTCCCAAAGGGCATCAACAATTGGAAGGAGACATAGTGAGAGAACATCATTTCTTTATTCTGTGTGACACCAAACACAACCCTATCCATCTGGAATGTACATTCACCCGTGAACCCCTCAGTGAATCTAGGTGCTCTTCTTAAATCTTTTCCGGGTGCTCCTTCATGGTGCTCCCCCTGCTCTGGCAGCTGAGGTGGAGACAGGCTGCTGACCTTGCTGCCCCATGGCTTGGGATGACATTGGTGGCCGTCCTCTGGCTGCCTGAGGCCTGGAGGGCCCCGGCACACTGAGGGCCTCCTGCACAGGTACAGGGACCCCCCTCTGTCATCGAGGATGATGGAGGCACTGGCATCACTGGTGTCACTGGCAGAGGGACTTTCGAGCTACTGTCCACACCAGGAGCACCCTGAGAGGAGACCCCAGATGTAGCAGCCAGCTGCTCCTCCCCCTTATAAGACACACTTGTACCTCCCTGCTGACCTGAGAGGGACGTGGACCTGGTGGAGAATTCAGGTGCCTCGTCCCCCCTCTCACCTTGTCACCACTGGATGGAGCTCATGGACAAAGTGATGGAGTGCAGGTCTGCGAACATCTCTGGCAGCCACTGATTGATCGGCTGGATCTGGCTCTCCATGAGAGTCACCAATCTCTCAAAGGAGGAAGCCAGACACACCCCCATCAGAGACAGTGCAGCACCCAAGGCCTGGATGGACTCCTCCACCATCCTTGTTTGGGTACACATAGCCTCTGGCAACTCTGCCAGATGTTACCTGACCTCTCGCTGCAGCTGCGGTATTTCCCGTGTTGCTGGTGACACCAGAGGCATGTCATCAGCCTGAGGCTCAGTGTGGGCCTGGCCTCCCACAGACCACCAACTGTCAGTGGCCTCGGCTGTCACAGCCTCCGTCAGCTGCCCGGGCCTGTCTGTGATGTGCTCATCAGTTTGCGTGAGCGTTTCTGTTCTGGTGGAGGGTGCAGGGGAATGATGTGATGGTGCACCATCTGAGGCTCCCTCCTCCTCCTCACACGTGTCCGGCTGTCTCCCAGTCTCTCCAGCGCTTTGCTTTTGTCGTTCATCCGGGCCTTCATGAGAAAACAGGGACATTGAAGGGTTACGGTCTGCCCATCGTGACATTCCAACCACCCCTACTGTGCAGCTCCATTGATGCAGTGGTGAACAGATGAGCAGTGTGGCTCCTTTGCAGCGGATGCTCCCTTGTGCCCCAGGAGATGTTCACTCACTCTCTTGGGTAGGTGTCCCTGTCTCTCCATCAGCTATGGAGCAGCTGCTTTGCTGCCCTGCCTGTTCCATGGCCTCCTCCTCCATCGGGATGAGGACATGGAGATAAGGCACTCCACCGCCAGTCTTGACACGCTCTTTCCAATTGTGGGATGTCTTCTCCTGCAGACACAATGATGAACAAAGTTAGTCTCCCAGCGGGGACAAGCCCAACATCTCTGATGGTGATAGTCCAGCAGTCCATGATGTGGACACACATATGCCTCCTGCATGCGGCCCCTCTCGAGGGACTGTGTGAGGTTATATAATGACTGACGTGTGCCTCTCCTGCTGCCCTTCCCCAATACAAATGACTGGGTGGTCACTCCCTTTGCACTAAACATTCCCTCTCACTCTGCCACATGCAATGTCCAAAGGGTCCAAAGTGTTTTGAGTTGTCGCCTGAGCAACCTGGATCAGGTCATTGACCCACTTCCTGCACTGGATCCATGTCCTGGGGGTGAACCCATGGCTGCTGACCTCACCTACTATCTCCAGCCAGCTTTGCTTGGACAGGTGGACAGGTCTCCACCTCCCATCCCTGGGGAAGAGGATCTTGCACCTTTCTCTTGCCACCTGGAGGAGAACCTGCAGGGAGGCATCGCTAAACCGTGGCACCATGGTCACTGCAGGCTCGCATTCAGCTCCTTACCCATCAGGCAACAGAGGCAGCAGAACGGGTCCTGGGACAGCAGAGGGCTCTCAGGAAGACACTCCTTTAAACCAGGCAGCAGTGAATGCAGGGCTGGCAGCCCTTTAAATATGGTGCCAGCACCTGCCGTTGTGTCAGATGTCAGTGCCATCGGCACCTCGTTCCCTGCCTCTGGTCCTTGCTTACATGGGCCCCACGCCTCCCCTTCATTAATTTGTCGGCTGCTCCGTGATCGGAGTCGGTCGGCCACATTTCACTCGTGTGGTGACGACACCCGCTTCCGGTGCCTCTGCCGAGAGCCGCACCGTTAGTTTAAAATTCAGCCCATGGGGTCAAGAGTGGAAAATCTCCCCTCTGATTCTCTCTACTTAAAATGAAGGAGACACCAAATTAAAACTGATGAAACCAGGGATTGTATCCTGGTTCTTCAATCTAGTGTTCTCCCAACTGAGCTATTCCATCCTCACTGTGAACTCATCTTCATTGGAGACAAATATAACTCCAGGTGGAATTTCCCACCCCTTCATTCCTCACTTCAGGGGAATGGGACCCGACCAGATCGCGGAACTCAGATTATGTTAATGTTCTGCTCTTGATATCTTCATATTATTTTGCGTTTGAGCCACTTTTAATCAGGTTCACGGACAAATTCTTCGATCATCCCTTCTCCCACATTCTCTCTCTCTCATTCATTCTTTATTCCTCACAATCCAGAAAGGGTTAGGAATCGGAGCTCACCCCCAAACCCTCTGCACACAGACCTCTGTCTGTCACCCTGTTTGCTCCAAGATCCAAGAGACCAGTCAATAAATTACACTCTTTATAAACACAGTGTTGGACACAGAGTGAAACACACTGAAGTCTTTTGAAAAAAGTTCATCTTACGGGCTGTGTTACTGAGCCCACAGAGCAGGACAGGCCCAGGCTCCAGCCCTAGCCCCACCTGGGCTGTGTTAGCTGATGTCACCTGGTGTGATACTGAGCCACATGGAGCAGGAAAGGGCCTGGTTGTATTCATGGCCTGTGTTGAGTTAACTGAACGCACCCAATGTTGTAGGAGCCACACAGAACAGAATGGGCCCAGGCTCCTTCCTCAGCCTGAGGGATGATAGTTCATCTCACACGGTGTTGTACAGAGCCCCACACAGAACAGGAAAATCCCAGGCTCCATCCCCGGCCTGTGGTATTTTACTTCATCACACCTGGTATGGTACGGAGCCCCCAGAGCAGGAAAGATCCAGCTTCCATCTCCAGCCTGTGCTGAATTAGCTGATCTGACCTGGTTGGCACTGAACCACAATCAGGGGAGGATGGGCCGAGGCTGCCTGGCCTGTGGTGTGTTAGTTATTCTCATTTGGTGAGGTACTGAGCACTATATAGAGCAGGAAGGGCCTGTGCTCAGTGAGCTGATCTCACCTTGTGCCTTCCTGAGACCCACACACAGAGCAGGACAGGCCTAGGCCTCATCCTCGGCCTGTGCTCAATTAGCGGATCTCAGCCAAAAGATTTTGATAAGGTTCCACACAAGAGCCTTCTCTATAAGATTAAAGTCCCTGGTATCAGTGGTAATATATTGATCTGGATTGGGAACTGACTGGCACGACGTAGGCAGAAAGTAGTTACAGATGGATCTGGATCTGTTTGGAGACCAGTTACCAGTGGTGTCCCACAGGGATCGGTGTTGGGACTGTTGCTCTTTATTATTTTTATTAATAATCTGGATGTAGGTGTAGGGGGCACCATCTGTAAATTTACAGATGATTTGAAGATCTGTGCGAGTGTTCAGACTGTAGACGATGCTCGACTGTTTCAGGCTGATCTTAATGTGTTGGGAGATTGGGTTCATGACAGGTAAATGATGTTTAATTTGGGTAAGTGCAGTGTTATTCATGTGGACAGGGCGAATGCTCAACATTCATACACCCTTCAGGGAAAAACATTAAAGCAGGTGGAGAAAGAAAATAATTTTGAGCAGAGATCTGGATGTTCTAGTGCACAGATCTCGAAAGGTACAGCAGCCATGCTGTGAAGTGATAGCTGGAGCAAATAAGGGGTTGGGCTGCATTCAGAGGATAATTGCATATAAGATGGGGCATATTCTTTCATGGGATGTGAGCGACACTGGCAAGGCCAGAATTTGTTACCCATCCCGAATTGTCCTTGACAAGATGGCGGTGAGCTGCCTTCTTGAATTGCTGCACTCCATGTGGTGTAGGTACACCCACAGTGCTGTTAGGAAGGGAGATCCAGGATTTTGACCCAACATCAGTGAATGAACAGCGATATTGTTGCAGATCAGATGGTGTGTGACTTGAAGGGGAACTTGCAGATGGTGGTGTTTCCATGCATCTGCAGCCCTTGTCCTTCAAGGTGGTGGAGGTCTTCGGTTTGGAAGGTGTTTTTGAAGGAGCCTTGGTGAGTTGCAGCAGTGCATCTGGTAGATGGTACACACTACTGCCACTGTGCGTCAGTGGTGAAGGGAGTGAATGTTTAAGGTGGTGAATGGGGTGACAATCAAGGCAGCTGCTTTGTCCTGAACAGTGTCGAGTTTCTAGAGTATTGTTGGAGCTGCACTCATCCTGGCTTGTGCCTTGTAGATGGTGGACAAGTTTTGGAGAGTCAAAAATCACAAAATTATTACAGTGCAGAAGGAGGCTATTCGGCCCATTGTCTCTGCATAGAATCATTGAACATAGAAAGTTTACAGCACAGGAAGGCCAAAAATCGGGCAACCCAGCGGAATCCCATTGTCCAGCATTTGGACCGTAGCCCTGCAGGTTCAGGTACTTGCTGTGCACATCCAGACTCCTCTTAAATGAGTTGAGGGTTTCTGCCTCAACTATCCTTATAGGCAGTGAGTTTCAGACCCCTCGCACCCTCTGGGTGAAAAAAGTTTCCTCATCTCCCCTCTAATCGTTCAACGAATCACTTTAAATCTATGCCCCTTAGTCATTGACCTCCCTGCTAAGGTAAATAGACCCTTCCCATCCACTCTATCCAGACCCCTCACAATTTTATACATTTCAATCAAATCTCCCCTCAGCCTCCTCTATTCAACCCCAGCCGATCCAATCTTTCCTCATCGTTGCATTTTTCCAGAGCTGGCAACATCCTCGTAAATCTCCTTTGTAACCTCTCGAGTGCAATTACATCCTTTCTGTAATGAGGTGACCAGAACTGCACACAGAACTGAAGTTGTGGCCTAACTAATGATTGATACAGTTCCAGCATAACCTCCCTGCTCTGATATTCGATACCTCGGCGAATAAAGGAAAGGATTCCATAAGCCTTCTCAACCAACTTATCAACCTGTCCTGCTACTTTCAGGGATCTGTGGACATTCACTTCAAGGTCCCTCACTTCCTCTAGACCTCTCAGTATTCACCCATTAATTGTGTATTCCTTTGCCGTGTTTGACCTCACCAAAGGCATCACCTCACACTTCTCCAAGTTGAATTCCATTTGCCACTTTTCTGCACACCTGACCAGTCCATTTTTCCAGCTCTCCTAATGAGCATTTCACCTCGTGCCGAGAGCTGAATTATTCATTGCAGAATTCTCACTGTCTGTTTTACCTTTGGTGCCACAGTATTTATATGAATGGTCCAGTTAAGCTTTTGTCAATGGTAACCCCCAGGATGTTGATGGTGGGGGGGATTCAGCGATGGTAATGCTGTTGAACGTCAAAGGGAGATGGTTACATTCTCTCTTGTTGGAGATGGTCATTGCCTGGTACTTATGTGGTGTGAATGTTACTTGCCACTTAGCAGGCCAAGCCTGAATGTTGTCCAGGTCTTGCTGCTTCTGGACACGGACTCCTTCAGTATCTGAGATGTCCCGAATTTGTCCTTTTATGAAACCTTGCTCAGGCCTCACTTGGAATATTGTATCCAGTCTTGGTCTCCTCACATGATGGGTGCTATTGAGGCTTTTGACAGGGTACAGAGGAGAGACATTAAACTAATTCCCAGTGTAAGACATCTTCGTTATCAAGTTAGACTAAAAGAGTTGGGACCCTACACCTTAGAGAAACCTAGACTGAGGGGTGATCCAATTGAGGTTCATAAGTAATGAAGGGTCCAATTTAGCATGGGAGAGGAGTCATAATTGTATATTGTAAAAGGCCAGATGTCACCCGGATCACATTAAATTTCATTTTCAGCAACGGGTTCATGAACCAGGAGGGCTGAGTGGTTAAGGTGTTGGACTTAAAATCCAATGAATATATGTCTGTGTGTGTTCAAACCCCACTCCTGGTATCTGTGCCGGCCAAAGGTTACTTGTTGTTTCCCTGACTTTTGCCTTGCACCATCATCTCTTCTGTCATTTAATCACTCCTGCCTTCCAACCGATCACAGCTTCCTATAATTTGCCCCAGCACCGTTCCTTGTCTCTGCACTTGCTTATAAGCTGGGAAACCTTGAACTTAATCTCCTCTGTCCCCTCACAATGACCTTCTCATCTTTCCTGAACTGTGGTTCCTCACAGGATCCGCTGCCTCTCCGACTCCCCTCCAGGGGTAACTGAAGGCCCTGAGCCTGGGTCTTGCTTTATACGCTTGCTGGTAGTTGAGTCCTTGCATGTCCAGACTCCTCCAGGAAGGGCTTGCCATAATCTTCCAATCTTCCCTGGATAAGGGGATTGGAGAGTGGCAAATGACACCCTTATTCAAGAAAGGGTGTAAGGACAGTCCAAGCAACTCCATGCCAGTTAATTTAAGATCAATGCTGGGTAAGGTTTCAGAAATGATAATCAGGGAAAATATCAATGGACATTTAGAGAGGTTTGAGTTAATTAAGGATATCCAGCATGGATTTGTAAAAGGCAGATCATGCTTCACTAATCTAATTGAATTTTTTGATGAAGGAGCAGAGAAGTTTGATGAAGGAAATGCAGTGGATGTTGTTTCTATGGATTTTACGAAAGCATTTGATAAGGTATCACATAAAAGGCTGGTTAACAAAATTGAGGCTCATGGAATAGGAGGGTCAGTGTCCAATTGGTTAAAAAATTGGATTAAGGGCAGAAACAAGCAAGTTGTAGTAAATGGTTTCTTTTCAGACTAGGGGATGTTCGACAGTGGTGTTCCCCGAGGGTCAGTGCTGGGATCACTGCTTTTCTTGCTATGTATAAAATATGTGGATCTTGGAATACGGAACAGAATCTCAAAATTTGCTGACAATACCAAACTTGGAGGTGAGGCAAACAGTGAGGATGATATGAACCGCCTGCAATAGGACATAGATAGGCTAGCAGAATGAGCAGAGAGGTGACGGATGGAATTTAATACTGTTAAGTGTGAGGTGATGCATTTTGACAGAAGGAATAGGGAGAGGCAATGTATCCTTAATGGTACAGTTCTAAAGAGTGTTCAGGGACAGAGGGACCTGGGGATGCATGTGCATCGATCTTTGCAGGTAGCAGGGCATATTGAGAGAGTAGTAGTAAAATATATGGCATCTTGGGCTTTATACAAACATACAAGCATACGAACATATGAATTAGGAGCAGGAGTAGGCCACTCGGCCCTTCCAGCCTGCTCCGCCATTCAATAATTTCATTGCTGAACTGATGACCCACATTTCCAGCTACCCCTGACCACCCCCTTGCTTATCAAGAATCTATCTACATCTGCCTTAAAAATATTCAAAGACTCTGCTTCCACTGCGTTTTGAGGACGAGAACTGCAAAGACTCACAACCCTCTAAGAGAAAAAAATTCTCCTCATCTCTGTCTTAAATGGGCGACCCCATATTTTTAAACAGTGACCCCTAATTTTAGATTCTCCCACAAGAGGAAACATCCTTTGTACATCCACCCTGTCAAGACCCTCAGGATCTTATGTGTTTCAATCAAGTTGCCTCTTACTCTTCTAAAATCTGGTGGATACAAGCCAAGCCTGTCCAATTTTTCCTTGTAAGACAGCCCACCATTCCAGGTATTTGTCCAGTAAACCTTCTCTGAACTGCCTCCAATGCATTCACATCCTTCCTTAAATAAGGAGACCAGTTCTGCAGACAGTACTCCAGATGTGGTCTTACCAATGCCCTGTATAGCTGAAGCATAACCTCCCTACTTTTGTATTCAATTCCCCTCGCGATAAACACGAGCATTCTATTAGCTTTCCTAATTACATGCTGTACCTGCATACTAACCTTGTGCGATTCATACACGATGACACCCAGATCCCTCTGCATCTCAGGGCTCTGCAATCTCTCACCATTTAGATAATATGCTTCTTTTTTATTCTTCCCGCCAAAGTGGACAATTTCACACTTTCCCACATTTTACTCCATTTGCCAGGTTGTTGCCCACTCACTTAACCGATCTACATCTCTTTGTAGCCCCCTTATAAGAACATAAGAAATAGGAGCAGGAGTAGGCCATTCAGTCCCCAAAGCCTGCCCCACCATTTAATAAGATCAGGGATGATTTGCCCCAGACCTCAACTCCTCTTTCGTGCCAGCTCCTCATAGCCCTCAACTCCCCAATATTTCAAAAATCTATCTCCCTCCTCTTTAAATGCTTTCAGTGATCTAGCCTCCACAACTCTCTGGGTAGAGAATTCCAGACATTCACTACCCTCTGAGAGAAGAAATTCCTTTGCATCTCAGTTTTAAATGACTGTCCCCTTATTCTGTAACTATGTCACCTAGTTTGAGATTCCCCCACTAGTGGAAACATCTACCCTGTCAAGCCCCCTCAGAATCTTATACATTTCAATAAGATCACCCTTATTCTTCTAAACTTTAATGTATAAAGGCCTAACTTGTTAGCCATTCTTGATAAGTCAACCCCTTTCTCCCAGGAATCAGCCGAGTGAATCTCTTTTGACTGTATCCAATGCCAATATATCCTTTCTTAAATACGGGGACCAAAACTGTACACAGCACTCCAGGTGTGGCCTCACCAACACCCTGTACAGCTTTAACAAGACTTCCCTATTTTTAAACTCCAGCCCCCTAGCAATAAAGGCCAAAATTCCATTTGCCCTCTTAATTACTTGCTGCACCTGCATGCTAACTTTTTGTGTTTCAATCACAAGAACACCCAGATCCCTCTTTTTTGGAGTCTCTGTCTATCTATATAATAGTCTGCATTTTGATTCTTCCTACCAAAGTGTATGACCTCACACTTTCCTACATTAAACTCCATCTGCCAAGTTTTTGCCCACTCACTCAACCTATCTATATCCCCTTGGAGATTCCTTATGTCTTCATGACAACATGCCCTACCTATTTTTGTATCATCAGCAAATTTGGATATATTACACTCTGCCCCCTCCTCCATGTCATTAATATAGATAGTAAATAATTGAACCCCAAGCACTGATCCTTGTGGCACTCCACCAGTCACATCCTGCCAATGAGAAAATGGCCCATTTATGCCTACTCTTTGTTTCAAGGAATTGGTAACTCGTGTGTGCATCATCACTTCAGGAAGTGATGTCATACAGTATGTGACAGAGTAGGAGATGGGATGATCCCCGGTAAGATGTGCCTGTAATACTCTCCTGTAAATTGTATATAGTATTGTCAGTCTTCAATAAAAAAGTCATATTATTTGTTGGCGTTGATCAGTGTGTGATTGGTAAGTCTGTGTGAAGAACAGGGGTTGGCAACATGTCTGTACATGGACACCAGTGTCCACGTTAAAACAGTTCGGTCCGTGACTGATAATTTCAGGGATGAGAAATTTCCCATTGGCTTCTTCTTCCAGACCAGTCTGACTTTCAATCAAATCGCAGCCGTCAGTTTCACAGCTGACAGGTCCTGAGAGCAGAGACAACGTTTCAGAACCTCGGACAAGTTCGGAGCTTTCCGGCAGTTCTGATTTCATTTAAAAGCCCTCCAGAAAAACCCGAGCTTGTCCGAGTTTCGGAAGTGCTGTCTCTGCTCAAAGCACCTGTCAGCTGTGAAACTGACGGCTGCGATTTTAAAAAAAAGACTAACCATAAAGCTGAGAGTTCTCGCTCTCTGCAACTGTCAGAGAGAGGGAGAGAGAGAGAGAGGAGAGTAAGAGGGAGAGAGGAGACCGGGGGTGGGTGTCGGCAGAGAGAGAGGGGCAGAGAGAGAAAGGACAACCTGAAAGGTTTACCCCGTATCCTTAGATTATGACCCCTGGTTCTGGACTCACACCCAAATCCCATGAACGAATAAAAAAAGTCACAACTGTGATTGGCTCTTGTAGCGGACTCTGGTTAACAGACAATATTCGGAGCGCCGGCCCCAGACTGTTTAACACTGACTGAGCTGAGAAAATACAACTCACCCCCGAGAATCCGCAGCACAGACTGAGCGGAGGGGAAAACCTGTCCTGGGAACTCTACATTCAGGGAACAGTTTGTCCTGTGAATATGCAGATGTGAATATTGTGGAAGAGAGATTGTATTAAAGGGGAGGGCGGGTTAGTCTGAAGCCACTGTGTTTGTGGGTCCGCTCTCATCGCCGGATTTCAGAGTCATTCTTGTGTAAAATCAAATGATTTTCCAGTCAAAGAACCGCCCTGCTCCCTGCTCAGCCCCAAAGTGGGAATTCGGGATCATTTTTTTTTAATTTCAAGATTTCAGTTGAAAAGTAGAGAACATGTCAGCGAGGGGTGAGAGAGGGCGGTCAGTGCAGCAATAAAACCAGGTTAAATGGAAAATGGAGTCCTCAATCCGAGTGAAAGCTTTTCAACAGCAAACATACTGGAGTGAGAGACAGGAAGGATCTAGTCTGGAAGTCTGGAGTCTCTGAATTTCAATGGAATTGGAGAGTTTGTGAGGAGAGAGAAACACAGAGAGACAGCAGGAGCCGGGAGCTGACAGCAGCTTGTCTCCGCCCCGTCCTCTCTCTGCCTTGAAGTTGCTCTGTGCCACCATCACCGGCTTCATTTCTGACCCAGTTCACATTGACTGAGAGAATTTGTGCAGAGTCCCGGACATGACCGATAGTGCAGCCGCCCAAACGGCTCCTCCAGCCGCCGCCGCCGCCCAAGTCAAGACCCCCAAGAAGAAGAAGGCGGCTCCCCGGAACAAGCCAGCCGGTCTCCCGTTGGGCGAACAGATCCTCAAGATTGTGCCGGCTTTCAGCGATCGCAAGGGGATGTCCCTGGCCGCCATAAAGAAGGCTCTGGGTAGCAGCGGTGTCGATGTGGAGAAGCTCAGGACCCAGATCAAGCAAAGTATCAAGAGGAATGTGAACAAAGGCTCCCTGGTGCAGAGCAAGGGACAGGGAGCCTCCGGCTCCTTCAAAATCAGCAAGAAGGAAAACCCAGGGAAAAGTGGGAAAGAAGGTGAAGAAACTAGCAGACAAGAAATCTTTAGTGAAGAAACCAGCAGCTAAGAAATCTTTAGTGAAGAAACCAGCAACCAAGAAATCTTTAGCGAAGACACCAGCAGATAAGAAATCTTTAGTGAAGAAACCAGCAGACAAGAAATCTTTAGTGAAGAAACCAGCAGCTAAGATATCTTTAGTGAAGAAACCAGCAGACAAGAAATCTTTAGTGAAGAAACCAGCAACCAAGAAATCTTTAGCGAAGACACCAGCAGATAAGAAATCTTTAGTGAAGAAACCAGCAGATAAGAAATCTTTAGTGACGAAACCAGCAGACAAGATGTCTTTAGTGAAGAAACCAGCAGCTAAGAAATCTTTAGTGAAGAAACCAGCAGACAAGATATCTTTAGTGAAGAAACCAGCAGACAAGAAATCTTTAGTGAAGAAACCAGCAACCAAGAAATCTTTAGCGAAGACACCAGCAGATAAGAAATCTTTAGTGAAGAAACCAGCAGATAAGAAATCTTTAGTGAAGAAACCAGCAGACAAGAAATCATTCATGAAGAAACTAGCAGACAAGAAATCTTTCATGAAGAAACCAGCAGACAAGAAATCTTTAGTGAAGAAACCAGCAGCCAAGAAATCTTTAGTGAAGACACCAGTAGACAAGAAATCTTTAGTGAAGAAATCAGCAGCCAAGACATCTTTAGTGAAGACACCAGTAGACAAGAAATCTTTCATGAAGAAACCAGCAGACAAGAAATCTTTCATGAAGAAACCAGTAGACAAGAAATCTTTCATGAAGAAACCAGCAGACAAGAAATCTTTAGTGAAGAAATCAGCAGAGAAGAAATCTTTAGTGAAGAAATCAGCAGACAAGAAATCTTTCATGAAGAAACTAGCAGACAAGAAATCTTTCATGAAGAAACCAGCAGACAAGAAATCTTTAGTGAAGAAATCAGCAGCCAAGAAATCTTTAGTGAAGACACCAGTAGACAAGAAATCTTTCATGAAGAAACCAGCAGACAAGAAATCTTTCATGAAGAAACCAGTAGACAAGAAATCTTTCATGAAGAAACCAGCAGAGAAGAAATCTTTAGTGAAGAAATCAGCAGACAAGAAATCTTTAGTGAAGAAATCAGCAGACAAGAAATCTTTCATGAAGAAACTAGCAGACAAGAAATCTTACATGAAGAAACCAGCAGACAAGAAATCTTTAGTGAAGAAACCAGCAGCTAAGAAATCTTTAGTGAAGAAATCAGCAGACAAGAAATCTTTCATGAAGAAACTAGCAGACAAGAAATCTTTCATGAAGAAACTAGCAGACAAGAAATCTTTCATGAAGAAACCAGCAGACAAGAAATCTTTAGTGAAGAAACTCGCAGACAAGAAATCTTTCATGAAGAAACCAGCAGCCAAGAAATCTTTAGTGAAGACACCAGTAGACAAGAAATCTTTCATGAAGAAACCAGCAGACAAGAAATCTTTAGTGAAGAAACCAGCAGACAAGAAATCTTTCATGAAGAACCTGCAGACAAGAAATCTTTCATGAAGAAACTAGCAGACAAGAAATCTTTAGTGAAGAAACCAGCAGACAAGAAATCTTTAGTGAAGAAATCAGCAGACAAGAAATCTTTCATGAAGAAACTAGCAGACAAGAAATCTTTCATGAAGAAACCAGCAGACAAGAAATCTTTCATGAAGAAACGAGCAGACAAGAAATCTTTCATGAAGAAACCAGCAGACAAGAAATCTTTAGTGAAGAAATCAGCAGACAAGAAATCTTTCATGAAGAAACTAGCAGACAAGAAATCTTTCATGAAGAAACCAGCAGACAAGAAATCTTTAGTGAAGAAACCAGCAGCTAAGAAATCTTTCATGAAGAAACCAGCAGACAAGAAATCTTTAGTGAAGAAATCAGCAGCCAAGAAATCTTTAGTGAAGAAACCAGCAGACAAGAAATCCTTCGTTAGAAACCAGCAGCCAAGAAAGTGACAACAAAGAAAGTAACAGCCAAGAAAATGAAGAGCAAGGCGGCGGCAACGCCAAATAAGGCGGTGAAGAAAGCAGCGCTTCAGAAAAAGTCTGCTGCGAAGAAGGTCAAAAAAGGCAAGAGTGCGGCGGGCGGAAAGGCGCTGAAGAAACTGCAGACATGGAAGAGCAAGGTCAAGCCGAAAGCAGCGAAGGCTCAGAAAGCAGGGTCTGGAAAGAAGTGAAAGAGCGCGGGAAACTTGTAAACATCTGAACACAAAGGCTCTTCTCAGAGCCACCCACATCTCTCAGGAAAGAGCTGATCCCCTGATCAAATGATCCCTGTCCCGGCCCCGCCTGCAGATTCCACATGGAAATGATTTGGAG
Organism: Heterodontus francisci; assembly: GCF_036365525.1. Classification (NCBI taxonomy): domain Eukaryota; kingdom Metazoa; phylum Chordata; class Chondrichthyes; order Heterodontiformes; family Heterodontidae; genus Heterodontus; species Heterodontus francisci. The sequence continues at coordinate 18,881,953 of NC_090405.1, forward strand.
TAAATCCAGGATCCCTGGTGACTCGCTGACATCCCCTCCACCCAGCCCTTTCCCCACTCTCTGTAATAAAACAGAAGGATGTCCGGCCCTCACTCTAACTGGAGATGTGTTCGGTGTAGTCTCAGTTCACAAATTCAGGGGGAGAGTCCTGTCAGGTAGCTCGGTCACTCTGACAGAAACCGCCAGTTCCCCGGGGCTGCAGACACTGACACTGCGGGGAGAGAATCACCGACTCTACCCCGCCGCCGGGGGAACAAACAACTTTGTGTCCGGAGAAGAGGGAGGGCCGGGGAGAAGGTACATATTAAAGCGCTGCAGTGGACTCAGCTCCTGTGTGTGCACAACTCTCACTGATTCCGGCCTCTGGGAACAGTGCGGTCGAAACAGATCAGGTTCGGAGAGAAACACACAGCCCGAGAATGGCTTCTTTCTTCCTGCATTTACTCTGTTCTGGGAGCAGATTCTCATTGAGAAGCGGCGCTCAGATCACCGGAGAAAAAAAAAACACAATTCAAACTGTCTAAATAAAAAACAGAGAATTAACCCGGACACTTCCATTATTAAATTAATTCATCAGCTCCGAACCAGTTCCCGTTAATGTACCGGGATAATCTCGGGATTTATCAAATCGAATGCAGCGGGATTTATTAAATTGTTGATTCTACACCCTGTAGTTCAGTTCTTCACTTAACTGGAGGGGGAGATGTGTGAGCAGAGAAACAGAGCGAAATCCAGAGAGGGAACTGAAAACACACCTGGACAGATGTGAAACAGGTCAATCCACTGTGACAATAACTCCATCACTGACTCCCTCCTGACAGTAACCAGTCCTTTCACAGAGACTGTGGGTGGCTCTGAAAAGAGCCTTTGGTTTATTAGATGACATTTTGGCCGCTTTACTTTTTCTGGGAGCTCTGAGTGCTGGTTTTCTTGGGCAGCAGCAAGGCCTGGATATTCGGCAGCACCCCGCCCTGAGCGATGGTCACCCCTCCCAGCAGCTTGTTGAGCTCCTCGTCGTTGCGGACGGGCAGTTGCAGGTGTCTGGGGATGATGTGGGTCTTCTTGTTGTCCCGGGCCGCGTTGCCGGCCAGCTCGAGGATTTCAGCGGTCAGATACTCGAGCACAGCAGCCAGATAGACCGGGGCTCCGGCACCCACACGCTCAGCATAGTTGCCCTTTCTCAGGAGCCTATGAACACGGCCCACCGGGAACTGCAGTCCAGCCCGGGAGGAGTGAGACTTGGCCTTGGCCCGAGCTTTCCCGCTGGTCTTTCCTCTTCCAGACATTTCCACAATCTCACAAATACTTTCACAAAGAATGAATAATTTCCTTAGCATTGATAGTATATCGCCGGCAGTCAGGATGGCCGAGCGGTCTAAGGCGCTGCGTTTAGGTCGCAGCCTCCATTGGAGGCGTGGGTTCAAATCCCACTTCTGACACGTTGCGTTTTGACTGCACTGGAGGCGTTTGGGAGCAGCGGTGAAGAGCAAAGAGAGAACAGGAAAGAACGCAGACAAACAAAATAACAATGGACCCAAAGATGTTGCATCAAAACATTAGAGTAAGAGGCAACGAAGCAAACAGCAGGGCACAGAAAAGATCAAAAATGTAACCTTTGTATCGGGGTGGAATATGTTGCCAATATCCTTAATGAATAGTTTACTGTCTTCTCAAATGAGGGGGTGATGCAGATATTGTTATGAAGGAGGAGGAGTGTGAAGTATTGGACGTGATAACTTAAGGAGAGAGGAAGTCTTAATGGGATGAGCATCCTTGAATGTGGATAAATCACCAGGACCAGATGAAATGTACCCCAGGCTGTTGAATGAAGCCAGGGAAGAAATAGTGGAAGGTCTGACCATCGTTTTCCAGAGGATTGGAGGTCTTGTAACGTTGCAATAAAAGCAAAATACCACGCAGATCAAGCATGGCTGAGCCTTTAGAGTAGAGAAACAGGGCTGAATTCCCTGAACCAGTGCTACAGCTTTCAGAATAGAAGGAGCCTATACAAACCTGATGGGTTCCACTTAAACAAAAGAGCTGGAGGTGTTGACAGTCAGAACAGATAAAATGTGCAGGAGTGTTTGAAGCAGATTCTGTGTGGTTACTGTCGTTGTACTATGGAGTTATTTCAAGGAGGTGATTCTGAATGTAATGGATCAACGTGGACCCATCCAAGGCAAAGGTCACTGAAAGTGGCAACGCAGGTGGATAAGGTAGTCAAGAAGGCTTACGGCATGCTTGCCTTCATCGGTCGGGGCATAGAGTATAAAAATTGGCAAGTCATGTTGCAGCTGTACAGAACCTTAGTTAGGCCACACTTAGAATATTGCGTGCAACTCTGGGCGCCACACTGCCAGAAGGACATGGAGGCTTTGGAGAGGGTACAGAGGAGGTTTACCAGGATGTTGCCTGGTCTGGAGGGCATTAGCTATGAGGAGAGGCTTGAAAAACTCGGATTGTTTTCACTGGAACGACGGAGGTGAAGGGGCGACATGATAGAGGTTTACAAAGTTATGAGCGGCATGGACAGAGGGGACATAGGTTTAAGGTGCGAGGGGCAAAGTTCAGAGGGGATGTGCGAGGCAAGTTTTTTACACAGAGGGTGGTGAGTGCCTGGAACTTGCTGCCAGGGGAGGTGGTGGAAGCAGATACGATAGCGACGTTTAAGAGACATCTTGACAAATACATGAATAGGAAGGGAATAGAGGGATATGGGCCCCGGAAGTGCAGAAGGTGTTAGTTTAGGCAGGCATCAAGATCGGCGCAGGCTTGGAGGGCCAAATGGCCTGTTCCTGTGCTGTACTGTTCTTTGTTCTTTGTTCTAAGCTTCCCTGTGGTCCAGCCTGGTTGAATGGAACTGAAGCAAACAAATCATTCGGAAGAGGAAAAGATATGTAAGGCCATGAAAGCACAGAATTCAGATGGATGCAATACCAGATGGTATGGCAAGAGTGTAAAACAGCAACAGACTGGTGAATAAAACATTCACATTGAATAAGACAAGAGAAGAGAAGGGTAATAATAGTGTCAGAGGTGAGTTGTGACACTATTCACATTCCACCTTGATCTGAATAGGACTGTTGAAGGGAGTGATTGAGAAGAATAGAGGAGAAATGAAAAGAAAGGAGAAATAAACAAAAGGTCTTTTGATTTTAGAATGCTTGTTTTTGGAAATGACAGACTGCAAAGTGTGTGTGTCAGAAGATATAGAGCGAAGTTGGGTATGACAAGATCACAGGAAAGTTGTGCCCTGAGACAAGGTGCGTATTGACAGGAAAGCTGCTTTCTTTTGCACAATATGTAATTATTACATATGTAATTATTATGTAATAGGTACATATGTAATTATTATGTAATAGGTACAATACAGATCAGTTTCTTTCAATAAAGTACATGATGTATCTCACTATCCCTGCCTGCACAGGTTATATTTACAGTATTTACATTACACATCAAACATTCTCTGGTGCAAACAGCCCGAGGGGTTTTACACAGGTTCCAGCCTCTCGCTGCACTAGGGCCTTAGACTGTCCCTTTTCTATTGAGACTCCATGGTGGCTTCCCCAAGCTTTAATGCCGTCCCACAGCACATAGTCTTGGATGTTGCAATGTGCCAGTCTGCAACACTCGGTCATGGACAGCTCTTTGCACTGGAATACCTGTCCCACGGCCGGGCTCGTTCTCAACAGAGATCATTTCAAATGAACATTTCCTAAATATGTGCTTTCTCTCTCGCAATAAGAGAACAGGATGTCTAGCAGATTCAGTGTGAGACAATAACACTGCCGGGTAAAGGCCGCTTTTCAACTCCAATCTTAACACAGGAGATTCCCCAAACAGCTGCAGTAAGGTGCTGTAAACTGCAGGAAGCGGATGTGTGTGGAAATGGTGATGTTACTGAGGAGGTTTCTCAGTATAGAATGGACTATGTTTAGGTGGGAATATTACTGAGTGTTAATTGTAGCGGGACCATATTTAAAAACTCTGGCTTTCTGGAAAGCCTTGACTTTGAAGGTCGAGTCTGGAAGGGTTTGCGTGGAGAGCTGGGTTTCGGTTCTACTGTTAATAAAGGGTTTGAAATTGGCAACCCGGAGGAAACTGGAAGTGGAGCTCAAAGATGAGGGGCCGTTCTCTCTCTGTCTGTCACTCTGGGTGTCTCCTTCATTCTCGCTCTCTGTTTAATCTTCACTCTTGTCTCCTCCCCTCCCTGCTCTCACTCTGCCTTTCTCAGCCAGGTCCGGGCGGCCTGGAAAAAAAAGGAAGCTGACGGAATCAGTCTCTTTTATTGTGCACTGATTTGAGGCAAGAATTATCATGGTGGCTGTGGTGGGGAAGAGACGGTCGCCCACCTCCTCCTGGAATGTGTCTTTGCAAAGCAGGTGTGGAAAGAGATGCAGTGGTTTTTGTCGAGGTTCATCCCAAGCAGCTCGATAACACAGGAGTCTGTGCTCCACGGGCTGTTCCCTGGGACGCACAACGAGATAAACATCAACTGCTGCTGGAGGACTATCAAATCGGTGAAAGACGCCCTTTAGTCTGCCCGAAACTTGCTGGTCTTCCAGCGCAAAGAGTTGTCCACCACCGAATGTCGCAGACTGGCACATTCCAAGGTCCAGGACAACGTGGTCAGGGACGCACTTAAGCTTGGGGCAGCCGCAGCAAAGGCTCAATGGGGAAAGACCACTGTGTAAGGTCCCCCCACCAAGCTGAGCAGAGGGGCTGGATCCATGGGAAACCCCTCGAACCGTCTCGGGAAAATTTTGTGTGCTGTAAATGTAGAAATGTATATGGCATGACAATGAAATGGAAGAGTTGTGAGGCAACTCGTGATTAAATGGAAGGAAACTGATCACCTTTGCACTGTTTGTATTTTTTGACTTGATGCTGTTTTAAACTGTTTGGGAATGTAATTTCTACAGTTTTTTATGAATAAAGTAAATTTTGGAAATTTAAAAAAAAAGTCTGGCAGTATACCAGAGTATGGTCCATGAGGAAAGGCATCATCACCCTCATGTGCAAGCGGAAGGGGGAGGGGGCAGAAATCAGAAATTGGCGGCTCATCTCACTGCTTCACATCGACTACAAGATTCTGTCAAAAGTCATTGCCAGTCGAGTCAAATCTGCTCTGGAGTTGGTGATTGACCCTGATCAGACCTGTACTATACCAGGCAGGAAGATCTCTGATAGTCTTGCGCTACTCAGGGATACGATCACCTATGTATAGGACAGGAGGGTGGACACCTGCCTCATCAGCCTGGACCAGGAGAAGGCTTTTGACAGGATATCGCACACCTACATGATGGACGTACTTTCCAAAATGGGGTTTGGGGAGGGAATCTGCAATTGGATCAAACTGGTCTCCACAAATATCAGGAGCGCAGTCTCAATCAATGGGTGGGAATCAGAAAGTTTCTCAATCCAATCTGGAGTCATGCAGGGCTGTCCTCTCTCCCCTGTCTTCTTTGTTTGCTGTATTGAACCCTTTTCTGAGTCTATTAGGAAGAATGCGAGTATCAGAAGGGTAACAATCCCAGGCAGTGGAGGCACTCAGGTTAAAACCTCCCTGTACATGAATGACGTCGCCGCTTTCTGCTTGAACCCACTGCCTGTGCGCAGACTGATGAGCATCAGTGACCAGCTCGAACTGACCTCGGGAGCCAATGTTAAACACAGCAAGAGCGAGGCCATGTTCTGTGGGAACTCAGCTGACCGATCCTTTGTCCCCTTCACCATTAGGTCAGACAACCTGAAGGTGCTGGGGTGTGATTTGGAAGGGCCGGGGCGTGCACCAAAGCCTGGGAGGAATGAGTAGCCAGGGTACAACATAAGCTGAACATGTGGGAGCAGCGATCTCTCTCCATTGTGTCAGGTTACTGTACGTGGTGCAGGTCTGGCCCATACTGCACTCCTGCACTGTGGTGATCACCTGAGCCATTTTACGCTTCATCTGGGGATCCAAAATGGACCAGGTCCCGAGGGACACGATGTTCAAACCTCTGGAGAAAGGCGGGAAAAATGTACCCAACATCGCCCTCATCCTGATGGCTACCTTTGTGTGTGGCTGTATCAAGCTGTGTGTAGACCTCCAGTACACAAACTCCAAGTGTCACTCCGTGCTGAGGTTCTATCTGTCCCCAGTGTTGCGAAGGATGGGCCTGGTCATATGGCCGTGGAACGCTCCATCCAGTTGGACTGTGCTGTAACACCTATCCTTCATGGAAAAGTTTCTGTGGAAAAACACCTTTGACCACCAATCCATCAGGCACTGGTCTGCACGGAATGTTCTCAAGGCCCTACGGGAAAAGAAGATGGTGGATCCTGTCGGATGGTTCCCCGAGCAGACTTCCAAAGTCATTTGGCGGAATGCCCCATCACCAGAACTTTCAAACAAGCACCAAGATGTAGCTTGGCTGATGGTGAGAAGAGTCCTCCTCGTCAGATCCTTCCTGCACGCCCGAAGTCTCACCCCCTCTGCACAATGCCCTCGAGGTGGCTGTGATGGGGAAGAGACGGTTGCCCACCTCTTTCTGGAATGTGTCTTTGCAAAGCAGGTGTGGAAAGAGATGCAATGGTTTTTGTCGAGGTTCATCCCAAGCAGCTCTGTAGCACAGGGGTCTGTGCTCTACGGGCTGTTCCCAGGGACGCACACCGAGATAAACATCAACTGCTGCTGGAAGACTATCAATTCGTTGAAAGATGCTCTTTGCTCTGCCTGAAACTTGCTGGTCTTCCAGCGCAAAGAGTTGTCCACCACCGAATGTTGCAGACTGGCACATTCCAAGGTCCAGGACTACGTGCTGAGGGACGCACTAAAACTTGGGGCAGCTGCAGCAAAGGCTCAATGGGGAAAGACCACTGTGTAAGGTCCCCCCACCATAGTGAACTGAGGGGCTGGATCCATGGGAAACCCCTCGAACTGTAGCCAGAAATTTTTGGTTGCTGTAAAATGTACATGGCATGAGAAATGAAATGGAAGGGTTGTGAGGCAACTCACTCCTGTATTGAAGGAAACTGATCTCCTTTCCACTCTTTGTATTGTTTGACTTGGTGCTTTTTGGAACTGTTTTGTAATGTATTTTTTTTTACAGATTTTTATGAATAAAGTATATTTTGGAAGTTAATAAAAGAAAGTCTGGCAGAGGTAAAGGAGGGAAAGGACTGGGCAAAGGCGGAGCAAAGCGGCACCGCAAAGTGCTTCCTGATAATATCCAGGTCATCACCAAACCAGCAATCCGCCGCCTGGCTCGCCGTGGCGGGGTCAAGCGGATCTCGGGTTTGATCTGTGAGGAGACTCGCGGGGTGTTGAAGGTTTTCCTGGAGAATGTGATCAGGGATGCGGTCACCGACACTGAGCACGCCAAGCGCAAGACGGTCACTGCCATGGATGTGGTGTTCGCTCTGAAACGGCAGGGCCGCACAACTCGACCCTTTCCAGCAAACACACAACAAAGGCTCTTCGAAGAGCCACCCACCGTCTCACAGAGAGAGCAGTGAGCTGGAAACGGGAGATGGGATAGGCTGTTCAGAACTGACTGGAATAAATCTGTGCTATGTTCGGGTATAAAACTGGAATCCCCGAAATTGACATTTCAGTTGCAGCAAGGATGTGCAGTGGATTTGATTTTCTAAACGGGCTGTGTAAACAGTGCCCGAGACTCTACAGTTAGTTATTTCCCCAGTCGACACATGCCCTCAGTGAAAAGCCACATCACTCCTCCAGAATCACTCATTGTTTTCATAGAATTTCAAAATGATTTCGCTGCAATGAGAGAATCCGGGAGTTTTGCAGCAGCCGTTGAATCGGTCACTGGAAGCAGACCCACTTGTGATGTTATTTCCTCCGAGACGGTGTTTCCTGCAGTGAAACTGACAGGGTTTGTGAAACTGATCAGTTTCAGCTCAATCATTCAGGGACCTGGAATTCCCGCAGTTTGAGCCCGCGCTCACTTCTGATTGGTCACCCTCTTCCCATTCGCATTTCTTAACCAATCGCAGAGCCTCGAATTGGGGAAAATGCAGCAAATCATTGGCTTAAATTGTCGAAATTGGCAGAACGTTTGAATTCGAAAAAGGCGCCAATTTCAGTGTCGGCAAAAAGCGAATTACTGGAAAATCTATTTAAAGTTGTTCGTAAAATATTTTCCACCAACCTTTAAAAACCTTTCTTTATTCCGCTATTATCGCCACAAATTCCTGGCGCTATTTTACGCACTGTTTTAACCTGTCATTTTTCCCCCACTTCTTATCTGCAACCGGCGGTAAAAGACTCCATTCAGCAATCCTTAAGGGACCAATAACTCAAACTCGGTGTGGAAAGGAATAAATTAGACTCTTGGTAATTCCCCTTCACACAGGGATCAGGGGGACAGTGAGAAGCCACTGAAATAGTTGCTCATAAACATTTTAAATAGTTCCTATTCTGTTCTGTTACTGACATGCTGGAATCAGACAGTAATCAGCCCTTTCACAGAGACTGTGGGTGGCTCTGAAAAGAGTCTTTGGTTTATTAGATGACATTTTGTCTGCTTTACTTTTTCTGGGAGCTCTGAGCGCTGGTTTTCTTGGGTAGCACCCCGCCCTGAGCGATGGTCACCCCTTCCAGCAGCTTGTTGAGCTCCTCCTCGTTGCGGACAACCAGCTGCAGGTGTCTGGGGATGATGCGGGTCTTCTTGTTGTCCCGGCCGCGTTACCGGCCAGCTCGAGGATTTCAGCGGTCAGATACTCGAGCACAGCAGCCAGATCGACCGGGGCTCCAGCACCCACATGCTCAGCATAGTTGCCCTTTCTCAGGAGCCTGTGAACACGGCCCACCGGGAACTGCAGTCCAGCCCGGGAGGAGCGAGACTTGGCCTTGGCCCAAGCCTCCCGCCGGTCTTTCCTCCAGACATTTCCACAATCTCACAAATACTTTCACAAATGGATAATTTCCGCAGCATTTACTTTACTTAAAGACTGAGAACTCTCCTCAATGGTCGGTACTTAATTCCATTTGCCTATATTCTTCACCAGTCAGGTCACTGACCAACAGAAGAGGGCGGAATTTACCCGCCACGACATCAGAAGCAGAGAATTTGTCAATTTCAAAAAGCCCGCCAATTTCATTGCCGGAAAGGAGCGGATTAAAATAAATGTCATCCTTAGTCAAAGATTTAAAGTCCCATCTCTTGATTTTGTTTTATTCAACTTGTAAAATGTTATTTAAACTGTGACTCATTCTACAATCGCTTTCAAACTGTCCCGGGTGGGGACTGCATTGGCCTGAAGTGAAATACTCAGTTTAGTTTTCAATCAGAGCCCAGTGTCCTTCTCTGAAAAGAGGAAGCCGGATCAAGTCCTCAAACGGCCCTTAACTTGCTCTGTAATAATCCCATCCCAGGCTGTTACACTGCGGAGAGTTGCTGTTAATAAAATGATTAATCAGTGAAGGGATGAAGGTCGAATCCTTACCGCTGAAATCAGCTGTTAATGCGGTCATTCAGGGGCTGTGAAAAACCAGAATAAGAGCAGCTTTAAGCAAAAAAAGTGAAGGCGGGTGATCAGATTATGGGTTCGTGTTCGGTTAATAACGGGAGATACAAACACAGCAGTGGGATCGTTATTATATTATACATTGTCTTAAAGTGATTTCATAAAGATGTCGGATGCAGCTTTTTCAGAGAGATTGTGGGTGGCTCTTAAAAGAGCCGTTGTGTTTGGGATGTTATTCAGTCCATTGTGCAGTTTTACTTGGAGCTGGTGTACTTGGTCACCGCCTTTGTCCCTTCCGACACGGCGTGCTTGGCCAGCTCCCCGGGCAGCAGCAGGCGCACGGCGGTCTGGATCTCCCGGGAGCTGATGGTGCTGCGCTTGGTGTAATGGGCCAGGCGTGAAGCCTCACCCGCGATGCGCCCGAAAATATCGTTCACAAACGAGTTCATGATGCTCATGGCCTTGGAGGAGATGCCGGTGTCGGGATGAACCTGCTTCATCACTTTGTAGATGTAGATGGAGTAACTCTCCTTCCTCCGCTTCTTGCCGCCCTTTGTTGACGGTTTATTTAAGGTTTTCTTGGCGCCTTTCTTAGGAGCTGCTTTCTTCTCTTTTTTTTATTTCCAAAATATACTTTATTCATAAAAATCTGTTAAAAATACATTGCCAAACAGTTTCAAACAGCACCAAAAAATACAAACATTGCAAGGGAGATCAGTTTCCTTCAGCACAATCATGAGTTGCTTCATGACCCTTCCATTTCACATTTGTCATGCCAATTACATTTTTACATTTACAGCAAATGAAAATTTTCCCGATACAGTTCGAGGGGTTTCCCAGGGGTCCAGCCCCTCAGTGCAGCTTGGTGGGGGGAGCTTACCATTTTCAGTTTCGATTTCAGACACAGAAATAAACCAAACCCCTTCCGAGTGCGGATTAAATAGACAATCCCACAGCTCTATGCTAATGAGGGATGGGAGAAAGTAAAGATTGTGATTTGGTGATTGGCAGTGATGTCAGAATAGTTTTATATCTGCAACCAATCACAAACTCCCTCACTGTATTCAGGAATGACATTTCCCAAAGACTCTCTCCAGCCCCAGTTTCCACTGAAAAATCCACCGGGAAATGACGCCTGGCTGCGAGGGTCTCTTATTCTCAGCAGCTTCTCACATTCCGGCCTCTAAGTTGAGCGCTTTGTTGGGCGGAAATATTTGTTCAGGCAGTTTCAACAGCTCAGAGCCGACACTGGGTCAGAAACCAGAAATGGCAATACGGGTCACAAACAAGGAGTTTATGCTGAACCTTGATAAATCTCACTGGTTATCGGCCTCAGCTGGAGCATTGTGTCTAATTCTAGGTTCCACATTTTTGCAGGGATATCAAGGCCTGAGAGAGAGTGCAGAGGAGATTGACCAGAATGGTTCAAGAGATGCGTGAAAGGATAGCAAAGCTAGGGTCGTTCTTCTTGGTGCAGAGATGTTAATGTAATATTTAATAGTTGTGTTCTACATTCTAATGGGTTGAAGAGGAACTGTTCCCACTGGCAGAAGGGTCTGTAACCAATGGACACAGAATTGTTAAAAGAATCAGGGGAAGATCAGGTGATATTTTAACACGCGTTCTGATGATCAGAAATGTACTGCTTGAAAAGGGAGGTGAAAACAGATTCAATAATAACTTTCCTGAGGGAATTGGATCATTACTTGATGGGGAAATTACAGGGCAATGTGAAAATGACAGGGAGGTGGGACTGATTGGATAGATCTTTCAAAGAGCAGCACAATTGTTCAAATGATCTCTTTCTGTGTTGCAAAAATTGTGATTATTGCTGTTCAGAAACATCCTGACACATCCTGAAACATCATGTCGCCTTTCAGTTCACCTGGAACTGAGCTGAGTATTTTATTGGCTGTGATTATAGCATCAGAGACCAAAAGACAGCGGCCCAGTCCCAAAGTCCACAGAAAGACTCAATGTATTGCTCCATGTGAGCGATGCTGTTAGAGCAGTGAGCATAGCTGCCTTCCAAACAGCTGGAATAAAAACAGAAAATGCTGGAAATACTCAGCAGGTCAGGCAGCATCTGTGGAGAGAGAACAGAGTTAATGTTTCAGGTCAATGACCTTCCAAGCAGCTGTGCCCGGGTTTGATTCCCAGCCATTACAGTTTGGCGTTCCTTAAATTCCTCAGATGAGAAACTGAAAGACAGGAACTGAGTTGGGTGCTGTCTCAAAGGAATTTTGTTTCCCAAAGCAAGAAGTGTATAATTTGAATAAACATATTTCCAACGCTGATTTCCTTCAAATGAAAGTTCAATTGAACTCTGATTTTACTCCTTTTTATTGATAATTATTATTTGACCTGAATCATACAGTGGACTCAGAATAGAATTACTCAGATTCATTTTCCCACAGCTATTCCCGTTCCTTAGAAGAAACAATTCCTGGATTCTGGAAGCTGTGGATTAGAGGGTAACAAACATATCCACACTATTCAAGAAAGGAAGGAGAGAGAAAGCAAGGAACTAGAGGCCAGTTTGCCTGACATCAGCAATCGGGAATATGGTACAATCTATTATTACAGACATGGTAAAGGGTGATGTGGAATATCAGAATATGGTTGGGCAGAGTCAACATGGATTTATTAAAAGGAAATTGTCAATGACAAACTTATTAAAATTTGTTGATGTTGTAACTGCCAGGGCAGATAAGGGGAACCAGTGGATGTAGTCTGTTTGGATTTTCAAAAAGCATTCAATAAGTTATCAAACAAGAGGTTATTACACCAATGTAGGTCCCATGCAATTTGGGGATAATATATCAGTATAGATTGAGTAGTAGTTAACAGACAAAAAACAGAGAGTAGGAATAACCGAGTCATTTTCGGCAGGAAAGCTGTAAGTAATTGGATACTGCAAGGATTGGTGCTCGGGACTCAGTTATTTCCATTCTGTATCAATGACTTAGATGAGGTGACCGAATGTAATGTTATCCATGTTTGCCGATGATATAAAGTGAGGTGGCAAAGTAAACTGTGAGGAGGATGCAAAGGGGGAGAAAAGGGATTTAGACAGACTAAGTATGTGGGCAAGAATGTGAGAGATGGAATATAATGGGGAGAAGTGTAAAGTTACACACTTTGGCAGGAAAACAGCAATACAGAACATTTTTGAAATTAGTGAGAGACTGGGAAATGTTTACATTCAGAGGGACCCGAGTGTCCTTGTCCAGGAATCACAGAAAGTTAACGTGCAGGTACTCAACCAATTAGGAAAGCAAATGATATGTTTGTCTTTATTGCAAAGAGATTAGAGTATGAGTATTTATTTCAATTATACAGCGTGAGATCACCCTTGGAGTGCTGTGCAGTTTTGGTCCCCTTATCTAAGGAAGGATATACTTTCCTTAGAGGGAGTACAGAGACGTGCCACTAGGCTGCTTCCGAGGATGAGGGGATTGTCCTATGAGAAGAGATTGAATAGACTAGGCCTCTATTCCCCAGAATTCAGAAGAGTGAGAGGTAATCTCACTGGCAGATAAAATGCTCAGTGGCTTGACATGGTAAATGCTGGGAGGATGTTTCCTCTAGCTGGGCAATCTAGAATGAAGGGTTACAGTCTCAGTCTAAAGGGCTTGGTCATATTTGACAGAGAAGAGGAGATTTTTTTTTCAGTCAAAGGGTTAAGAATCTTTGGAATTCTCTATCCCAGAGAGCTCTGGATCCTCAATCATTGTGTATATTCAAGAGAGATCGATAGGTTTTTGGATACTAAGGGAATCAAGGGGGCTGTGCCAGTGTGGTAAAATGGAGTTGAGGTAGGAGATCAGCTGTTATCTTATTGAATGGTGGAACTATTTCGATGGGCAGAGTGGCCACTCCTGCTCTTATTTCTTATGTAAACTTTCATTCCCTCCCAGGGATTGTTTTATTCTTCAAAAAGAGAAATAGTGCAGCCGCTAGAAATCTGAATAACAGAAGATTCTGGAAACACTCAGCAGTTCCAGCAGTATCTGTGGAGAGAGGAAGGGAGGAGCAATGTTTCAGGTCTATAGAAGGGTCACAGAACTGGACCATTAACCCGAGCTTCTCTTCTCCACAGTTGTTTCCGGACTGGCTGAGTGTTTTCAGTATTTTAGCTTTTTTTCTTTCTATATGTTATCTCTTTCCCTTTTGACTGTTTGCTGTGAAACTTTCAGCATTGTGCTCAGTTCTTTGTGTCGTTATGTTTTCTTTATTTGAAGTAATGCAAATAGTATCCTGAAAAATCAGACAGAAATACTGCTCAATGTAGTGTAATATATAACAGGGCACATTTACAAATATCAGATCAATGTAGTAAACATTTTTATTAAGAATTGATTACTTTTATTTTCAGTATAAAAATGTGAAGCAATATGAGTTTATTACAAAGTTTATTACCTCACATTACCTGTTTATTAACCCTGACAGACTGTGCCAATTTCTGCTTCTATGTTGCAGTTCTCACTTTCAGCTAGCAAATGTCAGCAATCTGTGATCCAGTGCAGTTTACAGATCAGACAGTCAACACGACATGCAATAATTGTTCAGATTATGGAGGACAGGTGGGATTTAGAAATACTGGGAATGGAGACAAGTTGTTATTACACTGAGTTTGCCCAAAGATTAGAGACACCATTGTGGCAAATCAGTCTGTTGTCCTGTACATGAGAATGAGAATCATTCTGTATTTGTGGCTGTCAGTCTCTATTACTGAGTGGGAGTGTGGGATTCATGCTGCATTGGTCAGTCTCTGGTACAAAGTGTGATATTCACTCTGAATGTATAAGGCTCTGGAACTGTTTGTGTGTGTGGAATTCATTCTGTATCTGTCAATCTCTGGTACTATATATGAATGTGGCATATATGTTATAGCTCTCAGTGTCACTGTATGTGTGTGTGGGTTTCATTTGATATCTGTCAGCCTCTGTTTCTGGACACGACTGTCAGATTCATACTGTGCCAAAATGTCCCTGTTGCTGTATGTGACTGTGTGATTCATTCTGTATCTGTCATTCCCTGGTACTATGTGTCAGTATAGACTCATTCTGTATCCCAGTCACATGCACTATATTTGAGAGTGCGATTAATTCTGTACCTTTAAGTCACTGGTATTATATGTAAGTGTTGGATTTCTGTTGGATCTCTCAGTTATTGTTTCTGTTGTGAATTTGGGATGAACATAACATCTGTCAGTTTCTGGTACTGCCTGTGAGTGTGGGTTATGTTCAATGTCTGTCAGTCTCTGGCACTGCCTGTGAGTGTAGGTTATGTTCAGTATCTGTCAGTCTCTGGTACTGCCTGTGAGTGTGGGTTTTGTTCAGTATCTGTCAGTCTCTGGTACTTCCTGTGAGTGTGGGTTTTGTTCAGTATCTGTCAGTCTCTGGTACTGCCTGTGAGTGTGGGTTTTGTTCAGTATCTGTCAGTCTCTGGTACTGCCTGTGAGTGTGGGTTATGTTCAGTATCTGTCAGTCTCTGGTACTGCCTGTGAGTATGGGTTTTGTTCAGTATCTGTCAGTCTCTGGTACTTCCTGTGAGTGTGAGTTTTGTTTAGCATCTGTCAGTCTCTGGTACTGCCTGTGAGTGTGGGTTTGTTCAGTATCTGTCAGTCTCTGGTACTGCCTGTGAGTGTGGGTTTTGTTCAGTATCTGTCAGTCTCTGGTACTGCCTGTGAGTGTAGGTTATGTTCAGTATCTGTCAGTCTCTGGTACTGCCTGTGAGTGTGGGTTTTGTTCAGTATCTGTCAGTCTCTGGTACTGCCTGTGAGTGTGGGTTTTGTTCAGTATCTGTCAGTCTCTGGTACTGCCTGTATGTGGGATGCATTCAGTAGCCATTAATCTCTGGGTTAGTTTGTCATTCTGGATTCACTCTACACAGAATTACATAGTATTTACAGCACAGTGACAGGCTTTTCTGCCCAAGTGCTGGTAGTTCCAATGAGGTTACTCCAACCCTACTTAATCTAATCCTATCAGCAAATCTCTCAAATTGTTTCTGCCTCATTTAATCATTTAGCTTGACGTTAAATGTAACAATGTTCAGCAGCTCAAGTGCTGTCAAAGCAGGGTAAAGAAGATTCCCGAGTTATTTATTTAATTTATTATTGACTATTTCATATCGACAGCTTTGGACTCCACCACAAGTGGGAAACATCTCTACCTCTACCCTCACAAAACCCTTCATATTATTCAATGCTTCTATTAGGTGACCACTCAGAGAAAAGAGCCCAGGCTTGTTCAATAGTATGAACTCCTGTGGAACATATAGTTCGGTTTGCATTTATGGAATAAATACTGTATCTCAGTCTGAAACTGTATGTGATTTTAGATTGGCATATAATGTGTAGCTCAGGCTGCAATAAATAACTGAGACAATATCTGTCACTCTAACACTATAGTTTTGTGGAGTGCTATGTTATCTGTCATTCAGTCTGTTGTGATAGAATATATAATGTTACCTTTAAGTCTGAGGCAATGGGGGGGGTCAGGTACAGGGTCCGGGGGTGCCCAATGGGGGCGGTTGGAGCTTTGAGGGTGGCTCTCCATGGGGAACAGGGTGCCTAATCAGGAGGACCCCCCCCCCCCCCCCGCAGCCCGCAGGAAAGACGCCTGGTTTTATCAGGCAGGGTTCTTGGTGCCTTTGCCACACTGCCTCCCCGCCCCCAACCCAACCGAGGATAAAATACCTGCAGCAGAGAGAGGAGGCCCATAAGTGGCTGTTAATTGGCCAATTAAGGGCCTTGATTGGCCTGGGGCAGACAGGCTGTTTCTCCCCACCCCCGTTCCCTGTAATATTGCAGTGGGTGTGGGAGGGGGTCAGAAAATTTCCATCAGATTGGAAGTTGGCAAATGTTACACTGCTTTTCAGGAAAGGAGGGAGAGAGAAAACTGTGAACTACAGGTCAGTTAGCCTAATATCAGTCCTTGGGAAAATGCAGGAAGTCTGAACAATGCACTGAGAAAAGCATTCAAACAAGTCAACATGATTTTCCTGGAGGGAAATCTTGTTTGACAGATTTATGAGAGTTTTTTGAGGATGTAACTAGCAGGGTAAAGGGAAACTAGTCGTATTCCTGGATTTCCAAAAGGCATTCAATAAGGTGCTACATAAAAGTTTAATAGAGAAGATAAGGGACTCATGGAATTGTGGGTAATATATTAGCATGGATAGAGGATTGGTTAATGGACAGGAAGCAAAGAGTGGGTATAAACAGATTGGCAGGCAGTGAATAATGGAGTTTCGCAAGGATAAGTGCTGGGGTCTCAGCTATTTACAATCTAAATTAATGACTTAGATGAAGAGACAGAGAGTAATGTATCTAAGTTTGCTGATGATACAAAGGTAGGTGGAAAGGGAAGCTGTGGGAGGACATAGAGAGGCTGCAAAGAGATATAGACAAGTTCAGTGAGTGGGCAAGAAGATGGTAGATGGAGTATAATGTAGGGAAGTGTGAAGTTCTTCACTTTGGTCATAAGAATAGAAAAGTAGAATATTTGATAAAAGGTGTGAAACTTGTAACTGTTGGTGTTCAAAGAGACTTGAGTGTACTTGTCCAAGGAATACAGAAAGTTAGCATGCAGGTACAACAAGCAATTAGGAAGGCAAATGGCGTGTTGGCCTTTATTGCGAGGGGATTAGAATACAGCAATAAAGAAGTGAGTTACAATTGTACAGGATTTCGGTGAGACCACATCTGGAATACAGTGTGAAGTTTGAGTCTGCACACTTAAGAAAGGATATATGTGCATTGGAGGCGGTGCAGCAAATGTTCACTAAATTAGTCCCTGGGATGAGGGGATTGTCCTATGATGAGAGGCTGAGTAAATTGGGCCTATACTCTGGAGTTTAGAAGAATGAGAGGTGATCTCATTGAAACATACATAATTCCGAAGGGGCTGGATAGGGGAGACACTGAGAGATTGTTTCTGCTGGTCAGAGAATCTAAAACATGGGGACACAGTCCCACGAAAAGGGGCTGATCATTTAGGACTGAGATGAGGAGAAATTACTTCACTCAAAGGGTTGTGAAACTTTGGAATTTTCTACTCCAGAGGATTGTGGATGCTCCATCATTGAATACATGTAAAGCTGCGATAGATTTTTGATCTCTCAGAGAATCAGGGGATAAGGCGAGCAGGCGGGAAAGTGGAATTGAAGCCTAAGATCATCCATGATGGTACTGAATGGCGGAGCAGGCTCCACGGGCCACATGATCTACTCCTGCTCCTATTGTGTGTGTTTTTATGTTCTGACTACTTCTGCTGTCGGTGATTGTGGAATTGATGTCTCTGCTCTCTGTGAGTGATACTGCACTTACTGTGTGTGAGGAGCTGGCTGCACTTCCCCTTGTGTCGAGGAATCACTACATTTATTCAGCTTCCTCAAGTATTGCCTGTAGAAAGAAAAAGTATTAATTATAATTCAGGAAGAGATGTGGTGGAAGTTACAAGAGAGACCAAAACAATTTTTCAATGAATAATCATTGTGAACAATCACAAAGGAAACCCAGCAATACAAACAGAGTGTCTGATTCCACTGCAGTCCTGCAGCCCCCAGCTACTGCATACCAGGGGCTTTGGCCATTTTACAACAATTTAATAACATCCAGAAACAGTCCACTGGGCCATGAATGGGACTGACCGACGGAGCAGGGACTTTTACACAGGTCAGATTTCCTGTTCCCGCTCCCATGGTCTAACCGTTCAAATGAAACCAAACAGCCACTGTTTAAAATGTGTCCTTCACACTTCTCACCTGGTGCCTATAATAGATTCTCTTTGTGTAACTCCCCACATCCTGACTGTCCGCTTCTGTTTCCACACTTCACTGTCCAATAACAATAAACTGTGGGAACAGGCTATATCCCTCTCATTCCGCTGGCGCGGACATGATGGGCCGAATGGACTCATTCTGTGCCGGAAGTTTTCCACGTTTCTGGCTGAAGTGCTGCAGAAATCTGGGCCTGCGCTCCCCTCCCCCAGCACTGCCTGTGAGCGGAAGAAAATGGTTTAAAACAGCCGCGAATGGAGAGATCCCGGTCCTGGGGGAAGAGAGAAAACAGCAGCCTCCTTCCAGCAGCACATCGCTTTGGGAGCATGTCCGCAGAAAGACTCAGAGATCAGCATCGAGTCCGGGGCAAGTTCAGGGGCAGGCGGGGGCTGTTTGTAAGAGGCGGAGTGGATCTGAAACTGGTCTCGGAACATGGAGTGAGTGGAGAGGCCATTCTCCGGTTGTGTGTGGACAAGGGGATGGAGACAGAATGGGAAGAAACTTATTGCAGTGGAGTGAAACAGTGACAATATTTGTGTTGCGGTGGTTCTTTTGCGGGTATCCATAATGATTATTATTTGAGAGATTAAATTCATTAAAACTCTATATCTTTGATCTCACCTGTATTTTAGTTACAAACATACTTTTGTTCAAACAGGCAAAAAGATTGAATGAACCAGAATAAATGGGCTATTTCCTCCACCCAAGTTACAAGGAAGAGTGCCACCAGCTCCTTCTCACACACAATTCTTTCTTTCTTTTGGGCCTCCTTATCTCGAGAGACAATGGATACGCGCCTGGAGGTGGTCAGTGGTTTGTGAAGCAGCGCCTGGAGTGGCTATAAAGGCCAATTCTGGAGTGACAGGCTCTTCCACAGGTGCTGCAGAGAAATTTGTTTGTTGGGGCTGTTGCACAGTTGGCTCTCCCCTTGCGCCTCTGTCTTTTTTCCTGCCAACTACTAAGTCTCTTCGACTCGCCACAATTTAGCCCTGTCTTTATGGCTGCCCGCCAGCTCTGGCGAATGCTGGCAACTGACTCCCACGACTTGTGATCAATGTCACACGATTTCATGTCACGTTTGCAGACGTCTTTATAACGGAGACATGGACGGCCGGTGGGTCTGATACCAGTGGCGAGCTCGCTGTACAATGTGTCTTTGGGGATCCTGCCATCTTCCATGCGGCTCACATGGCCAAGCCATCTCAAGCGCCGCTGACTCAGTAGTGTGTATAAGCTGGGGGTGTTGGCCGCTTCAAGGACTTCTGTGTTGGAGATATAGTCCTGCCACCTGATGCCAAGTATTCTCCGAAGGCAGCGAAGATGGAATGAATTGAGACGTCGCTCTTGGCTGGCATACGTTGTCCAGGCCTCGCTGCCGTAGAGCAAGGTACTGAGGACACAGGCCTGATACACTCGGACTTTTGTGTTCCGTGTCAGTGCGCCATTTTCCCACACTCTCTTGGCCAGTCTGGACAGAGCAGTGGAAGCCTTACCCATGCGCTTGTTGATTTCTGCATCTAGAGACAGGTTACTGGTGATAGTTGAGCCTAGGTAGGTGAACTCTTGAACCACTTCCAGAGCGTGGTCGCCAATATTGATGGATGGAGCATTTCTGACATCCTGCCCCATGATGTTCGTTTTCTTGAGGCTGATGGTTAGGCCAAATTCATTGCAGGCAGACGCAAACCTGTCGATGAGACTCTGCAGGCATTCTTCAGTGTGAGATGTTAAAGCAGCATCGTCAGCAAAGAGGAATTCTCTGATGAGGACTTTCCGTACTTTGGACTTCGCTCTTAGACGGGCAAGGTTGAACAACCTGCCCCCTGATCTTGTGTGGAAAATTCCTTCTTCAGAGGATTTGAACGCATGTGAAAGCAGCAGGGAGAAGAAAATCCCAAAAAGTGTGGGTGCGAGAACACAGCCCTGTTTCACACCACCCAGGATAGGAAAGGGCTCTGATGAGGAGCCACCATGTTGAATTGTGCCTTTCATATTGTCATGGAATGAGGTGATGATACTTAGTAGCTTTGGTGGACATCCGATCTTTTCTAGTAGTCTGAAGAGACCACGTCTGCTGACGAGGTCAAAGGCTTTGGTGAGATCAATGAAAGCAATGTAGAGGGGCATCTGTTGTTCACGGCATTTCTCCTGTATCTGACGAAGGGAGAACAGCATGTCAATAGTCGATCTCTCTGCACGAAAGCCACACTGTGCCTCAGGGTAGACGCGCTCGGCCAGCTTCTGGAGCCTGTTCAGCCTTCCGTGTTGTTTTAGTCGCTGTGAGGCAACTATGGAGTGACCTCTCCATGGCGCATGCCTGGGCAAATTTCTGGAGGTTGAGAGTTGCCCAGTCGTCAAAACCCCCCTCTCGGCCTTTCTGGTGGGGTCCAAAGGAGTGCAGGACACGACGTTTGGCACCAGTATGGCTGCAGGAACTGCCGGAAACATGCCAAAGGTGACACATGACCGCCTACGGGGTTCCGCTCCGGATTTTCTGTTAGGGTTTACTCCCTTAGCCTTGGTCTCTCCCGAGACGCCCACAAGGCAGTGGGGTTGTTGGGGCCCCTACACAGGTGTAGGATGGTGCCGGTGGGAGGAGGGGATGCAAGGGGGAGGGGTAGAGGGAGGGGGTGCAGGGGAAGGGGGTGCGGGGTGAAGATGGTGCGAGGGGGGGCGGGCTGGGACGGGGTTGTGAGGGGGTGAGCTGAGAGGGTGGAGCAGGGAAGGGGACGGGGGTGGGGGGGGTGGAATGGGGGTAAAGGGGGGGGGAGGGGGGGTGGAATCTGGTGCAGGTAATAAGCCATTTCCTCAGTGCCCACCATCGACGTCCGGAAAGCTCATCCACGTCCTTCGGGAGGTGAAGCATCATTTGGC
Source organism: Heterodontus francisci (assembly GCF_036365525.1). Taxonomy (NCBI): domain Eukaryota; kingdom Metazoa; phylum Chordata; class Chondrichthyes; order Heterodontiformes; family Heterodontidae; genus Heterodontus; species Heterodontus francisci. Next base: position 18,903,088 of record NC_090405.1, read on the forward strand.
AGACTTAGAGGTGATTACATTTGCTAAGGGTTTTTTTTTTGCAGTGGTTTAAATAAAGGCATGCAGCATTGCCGACAGTGCGCTGCAGATGCTCTCCGAGCCATCTCCCGCGGGCGCTTTGAAGTTGCGGCCGGGGGGGCCGTTCGTGGATGTTTTGGGTGTTCGGGGCACCTTTTCACAGGACTTCTCTCGGGTCCCGCAGCTCCTTCTTCACCTCAATGGACTTACCGCATGCCGTGGCTGCAGACACTCTGGACTGTGAAGACAGCAGGATCGGAGATTAAAGTATCGGCAGCTGTGCTCGTCAGTTTCATCCGGATCAATTTCATTGAGAAAACAAAGAGCAGGTGTGGCTGGGGGAGGGCAGTGGGCCCAGGTAACATACACTAAACTAACTGTTAACTTTTAGATAGGGCTAAAATGAACTGATTTAAAGAGCCAGGGGAATTTAAACAGTTTAAGAGGGCAGATTGGGGGAGAAAACGTTAGGGATGGGAGCAGATGGCCATGGATAGAGTTGAACAGCAAGGGAGCTTGCGAGGGAGCTTCCAGCCCAGGAGCCATCTTTTAGTGAAAAAAAAATACGTACATTACACACAAAATACACACACAATACGTACATTATAACTCACAAAGCGCAGAGACACAGACAGGTCATCAGTTCCACAGTCTCAGACAGCAGAAATAGTTCCAGAGACACATTTTCAATCCATCAATCAAATAGAGCAGGAAAGACAGACGTTGTTTCCATGTCACCCCAACTCATTACCACTGACAGGTAGATACATAAATCCCAGTCCAACATCTCACCCACAATCAAATTATCAGTGCGTCAATCCCACAATAGTGCAACCTCAGCTACAAATTAAACACACAGAGAACTGACACGTTGTTCCTGTTTCAAAGTTACAGAATTAACCTCAATAATGCACTCTGAGATTCAAGTTAAATACCAGCCCAATATTTACACAGGTTATGAGTTTATTATCAGTATTAATTCCCATCATGTTTCCAGACATATACATTAGACTCAAGTCCATAATCAGATTGAGAGATTCTGAAATATCATATAACCTGAGATCCAAACTCAGATTCCAGTTTAAAACTCATCCGGATTGTGAAACTAAAAGATACATTATAAATTTGATCAGTATAGTCTGAGCTCTAAATTACATACCAGTCCTGAAACCTCGTACAGTGGCAGATGGAAGACACTGCACAATTCCAGACTGAGCTCATTTTACATGCAAGTCCAAGATACTCACTCAGACTGAATGGCACTGATCAAATTGATCAGTACAGCCTGAGTTACACTTGCACACCAATCCTGTATCAGATTGTAGGATACATTATCTTTCACTATTGTGTTCACAGTGACAGATATTTAATACTAAGCAAAACCTCAAATATATTGTCTGCTTAAAACCTACCACATCAATGGCCTGTTGCTGTGCTGACATTTTATGGAGAATAAATCCAGACTTGCCATCAGTCCCAGGGACGGAAGATGATATAATGAATCCCACACTCACACAGAGTACCAGATACTGACAGATAGAGAGTGATGCTGAAACACATGCTCAGTGCCAGATGCTGAAAGATATAGGTCGATTACTGCACTCACTCACAGTACTTCAGCCTGAGTCATCTAAAGCAACCTAACACACAAAAAATAGCAGTGAGAGAGTAAGAAAGAGTTCAAAACTCACATAGAGTACCAGACACTGATAGATACAAACTGAATACGACACACACATGGATACCGGATTGGCGAACTCACAGGAAACAGAGAGTGGGGACAAATGGGGCATATTCAGATTGACAAACTGTAACTAATGGATTGTCACAGTGACCAGTGCTGGTGCCTCAACTATTTATGATCTATTATAATAATTGCATGAAGGGACCGAGTGTACTGTTGCCAAATTTATGGATGGTACAAAGATAGGTAGGAAAGAAAGCTGTGAGGAGGACATAAAGTGTCTGCAAAGAGATATAGATAGGTTAAGTCAGTGGGCAAAAGTTTGGCAGATGGAGTATAATATAGGAAAATGTGAGATTGTCTACTTTGGCAGGAAGAATAGAAAAACAGAATATTACTTACATAGAGACAGACTGCAGAATGCTGCTGTACTGAGGGATCTGGGTGCCAGGTACATGAATTACAGAAAAGTTAGCATGAAGGTACAGCAAGTAATTAGGAATGCAAATGGAATGTTGGAATTTCTAGCAAGGGGAATGGGGTATAAAAGTAGGGAAGTTTTGCTGTAACTGTACAGGGCATTAGTGGCATCCCAACTAAAGTACTCCATACAGTTTTGGTCTCCTTACTTAAGGAGGGATATACTTGTATTGGAATCAGTTCAAAGAATGTTCACTAGGCTGATTCCTGGGATGAAGGGTTGACTTGTGAGAAAAAGTTGAGCAGATTGGGCCTCTACTCACTGGAGTTTAGAAGATTGAGAGGTGATCTTATTGAAACCTATAAGATTCTCAGTGGGCTGGACAGGTAGATGCTGGGAAGATGTTTCTCCTTGTGGGGGAATGTAGAATTATGGGCCACAGTTTCAAGATAAGTGGTCTCCCATTCAAGAAAGAGATGAGGAGGAATTTCTTCTGTCAGAGGGTTGCTCATCTTTGGAATTCTGTTCTCCAGAGGACTGTGGAGGCTGGGTCATTGAATATATTCAAGGCTGTGACAGACAGATTTTTTGATGTACAAGGGAGTCATTGGTCAATGGGCACAGGCAGGAAAGTGGAATTAAGGCCTCAATCAGAACAGGCATGATCTTATTGAATGGCAGAGCAGGATTAATGGGCCACATGGCCTTCTGGAAGCGATCCTGAGTGTCATTGTCGATATCTGCCCTTGGTGACAGGAGGTTCCCAAGGTATGAGCAGTGATCCACATTGTCCAGTGATTCGCCGTGGATCTTAATAGTTGGGGGCAGTGTCGGGGAGCAGGCTGGCAGAGGACCTTAGCTTTCCGGATGTTTTGCTTCAAGCCAATTCTTTCATACGCCTCCATGAATGCATCGATGAGGGTTTGAAGCTTGGCCTCTGAGTGTGCGCATATGCAAGCATTGTCAGCACACTGCAGCCCGATGACAGATGTTGGAGTGGCCTTGCTTCAGGACTGCAGGCAATGTAGTTTCAATAGTTTCCCACTCGTCCTGTAGAGTAGATCTGCTTACACGAACTAAAGAACAGCTGATGGGCTGAAAGAGTGCAGGAAATACAGCAACTTGCTGACAGCCACGACATGTGTGGATTCTTCAGCACCATCAAGACCATTTATGGCCCAAATTACCAAGGGCCTACCCTACTGAGAGTAAAGAATGGAGTGACACTGATCAAGGTCAGAGAGGCAGTCAGCACTCGTTGGAAGTAGCACTTTGAAGATCTCCTCAATCGCAACTCAGTCCTTGATGCAAGTACCACATTCCACAGCTTGTTACCCACCATGACGTCAGCACAATCCCAGCCCAACAGAAATTGAAAAGGCAATCTAACAGGTAAAAAAAAATGAAGGCCACCGGCATCGATGGAATTCCCTCTGAAAATCTAAAATACGACAGAAAAGAACACTTAACACAAATACATGGTCTCATTTCCTTCAGCTGGAAGGACGAGAGCACGCCAGGGATCTCTGAGATGCTGTCATTGTGATCATCACCAAAAATGGTGACAAGACCGACTGTGGTAATGACAGAGGGGTATCCCAGCTGTTCACTACAGAGAAGGTCATCACAAGAGTCGTTCTCAACTGTCTCTTCCCCGTGGCTGAAGATCTCCTACTGGAATCACAATGTGGATTCTGTCCATCAAGAGACACAGTGGACATGATCTTCACAGCAAGACAACTCCAAGAAAATGTAGGGAGCAGCAGCAACCTTTCTACCTGGTCTTCTCTGACCTGACAAAGGCCTTCGACTCTACCAACCAGGAGGGATTATGGAACGTCTTCCTCAAATTTGGCTGCCGGAAAAATTCGTCACCAACCTCCAACGACTGCATGATGACATGCAAGCTGAAATCCTTCCCAACGGACCTACCACTGACCCAATCCCAATGCAAACTGGGGTCAACTAAGTCTGTGTCATCGCACCAACGCTCTTTTCCATCTTCCTCGCCGCAACACTCCACCTCAACTCCTCACACTCAAACACAGCAACAGAGACTGACAGATACAGAATGGATGTCATACTCAAACCCAGTACCAGAGTCTGACAGATACAGTGGTGCAGTGGTTAGCACTGCAGCCTCACAGCTCCAGGGACCCGGGTTCGATTCTGGGTACTGCCTGTGCGGAGTTTGCAAGTTCTCCCTGTGACCGCGTGGGTTTTCGCCGGGTGCTCCGGTTTCCTCCCACCGCCAAAGACTTGCAGGTTGATAAGTAAATTGGTCATTGTAAATTGCTCCTAGTGTAGATTGGGATTACTGCAGGGCTAGTATAAATGGGTGATTGTTGGTCGGCACAGACTCGGTGGCCCGAAGGGCCTGTTTCAGTGCTATATTCTCGAAATAAATAAATACGGAATAAATCCATACAGCACCAGAGACTGAGAACTGCTGAATGACAGAACACATTCAAACACAGGAGCAGAGAATAAAAGAAATGGAATTAATTGCACACTCACATGCAATAGCAACGACACAGAATCATCAATAAGCGTCCTCTCAACAACATGCAGAACATTTCCAGAGAGCTTGACACAGGGAGCGGCTCTTTCAATGTAAACTGCAGCTGGAGAGAGTCTTTGTGAAACAGACTTCCTGGTTGCAGTCCGAATGTTTGTGATTGGCTGCAAAGTTTGAATGTGATTGGATGGTGAAGGACACCAATTATATTATTACAATATAAAATCATTGTGACATCACTCCCAACCACCCAATCACAATCTTTACTTTCCCCCATCCCTCATTAGCATAGAGCTGTGGGATTGTCTATTTAATCCGCACTCGGAGGGGGTTTGGTTTATTTCTGTGTCTGAAATTGAAACTGAAGATGGTTGAGGAGAAGAAGAAAGCAGCTGCTAAGAAGGGCGCCAAGAAAACTGTGAGTAAACCATCAGCAAAGGGCGGTAAGAGGCGGAGAAAGTCGAGGAAGGAGAGTTACTCCATCTACATCTACAAAGTGATGAAGCAGGTTCACCCCGACACCGGCATCTCCTCCAAGGCCATGAGCATCATGAACTCGTTTGTGAACGATATTTTCGGGCGCATCGCGGGTGAGGCTTCCCGCCTGGCCCATTACAACAAGCGCAGAACCATCAGCTCCCGGGAGATCCAGACCGCTGTGCGCCTGCTGCTGCCCGGGGAGCTGGCCAAGCACGCCGTGTCGGAAGGGACAAAGGCGGTGACCAAGTACACCAGCTCCAAGTAAAACTACACAATGGACTGAAAAACATCCCAAACACAACGGCTCTTTTAAGAGCCACCCACAATCTCTCTGGAAAAAGCTACGTCATCTCTCTGGTTTTAATTTGTTTTGTTTTTTTATACGAAGAGTCTGGAACTTTCTAATTGCCTTTCTGATCTCTTTTAACCCCATGGATTCTGGGTGATTCAGTTTCACTGTCTGAGATCTTTGTTTCTCTACTTAATAATGCGGCGTAAATTAATTACTGATCACTGAGCCCATGTGCGCTTTGATCTCGGACTATTCTCCGTCCTTTTTGAAACAGTCTGTAAGCGGCGGCAGAAAGTCTCTCACAGCATTCTGGAAGCGGACACATTTCAGGTCAATCTTTGTCAAGATACCGCACCACTGATTCTAGATTGAACCTATTTGTGGGAGACAAAAGCGGAGAGAAGATTTTTACTGTCGAGTTGAAATGAGAGACTGAGGTTTCCTACAACAGCGGGGTTTCTGGTAAATGTACTTATTATTGAGGCCGAGCTTGAACAAGGGAAACAAGTGACTGAGAACTGATCTGTCAGCTTATTGACGAAATAGTACAATAGCGAAAATGAACGCGCACATGGGGTCAGTGATCAGTAATTAATTTACACGGCATTATTAAGTAGAGACACAAAGATCTCAACAGTGAAGGTGAATCACCCAGAATCCATGGGGTTAAAACAGATATCACAAAGGCAATTAGAAAGTTCCAGACCCTTTGTATAAAAAAAAACAAATTGATACTATCGGGATGATGGTGTAGCTTTTTCAGAGAGATTGTGGGTGGCTCTTAAAAGAGCCGTTGTGTTTGATCTGTTTTTCAGTCCATTGTGCAGTTTTACTTGGAGCTGGTGTACTTGGTCACCGCCTTTGTCCCTTCCGACACGGCGTGCTTGGCCAGCTCCCCGGGCAGCAGCAGGCGCACGGCGGTCTGGATCTCCCGAGAGCTGATGGTGCTGCGCTTGTTGTAATGGGCCAGGCGGGAAGCCTCACCCGCGATGCGCTCGAAAATATCGTTCACAAACGAGTTCATGATGCTCATGGCCTTGGAGGAGATGCCGGTGTCGGGGTGAACCTGCTTCATCACTTTGTAGATGTAGATGGAGTAACTCTCCTTCCTCGACTTTCTCCGCCTTTTGCCTCCCTTTGCTGATGGTTTACTCACAGTTTTCTTGGCGCCCTTCTTAGCAGCTGCTTTCTTCTTCTCCTCAACCATCTTCAGTTTCAAATTCAAACACAGAAATAAACCAAACCCCTTCCGAGTGCGGATTAAATAGACAATCCCACAGCTCTATGCTAATGAGGGATGGGAGAAAGTAAAGATTGTGATTGGGTGATTGGGAGTGATGTCAAAACGATTTTATATTGTAATTCTACAATTGGTCTCTTTCGCCATCCAATCAGAATAAATATTTGCAACCAATCACAAACACCCTTACTGCAATCTGTAAGTATATTTCACAAAGACTCTCTCCAGTCCCAGTTTATAGTAAAACAGTCGCTCCCTGTGTAAAGCTCCCTTGAAATGTCCTGGCTGTTGTTGGGAGGACACTTTTTGACTGATTCTGTGTCGTTGTGTCTCTGCTATTGCATGTGAGTGTGCAATTAATTCCGTTTATTTTACTCTCTGCTACTGTGTTTGAGTGTTTTATGTAATTTGGTCGCTCTCAGTCTCTGGTTCCGTGTCAGTGCGCCATTTTCCCACACTCTTGGCCAGTCTGGACATAGCAGTGGAAGCCTTTCCCATGCACTTGTTGACTTCTGCATCGGGAGACAGGTTACTGGTGATAGTTGAGCCTGGATAGGTGAACTCTTGAACCACTTCCAGAGCGTGTTCGCCCATATTGATGGATGGAGTATTTATAATGACCTGTCCCATGATGTTCGTTTTCATGAGGCTGATGGTTAGGCCAAATTCGTTGCAGGCAGCCGCAATGCTGTCAATGAGTCTCTGCAGACACTCTTCAGTGTGGGATGTTAATGCAGCATTGTCAGCAAAGAGGAGTTCCCTGATGCGGACTTTCTGTACTTTGCTCTTCGCTCTTAGACGGGCAAGGTTGAACAAACTGCCATCTGATCTTGTGTGGAGGAAAATTCCTTCTTCTGAAGACTTGAACGCATGTGAGAGCAGCAGGGAGAAGAAGATCCCAAACAGTGTAGGTGCGAGAACACTGCTATGTCCAGACTGGCCAAGTGAGTGTGGGGAAATGGCACACTGACACGGAACACAAAAGTCCAAGTATATCAAGCCTGTGTCCTCAGTACTTTGCTCTACGGCAGCGAGGCCTGGACAACGTATGTCAGCCAAGAGCGACGTCTCAATACATTCCATCTTTGCTGCCTCTGGAGAATCCTTGGCATCAGGTGGCAGGACCGTATCTCCAACACAGACGTCCTTGAGGCGGTCAACATCCCCAGCACATACACCCTACGGAGCCAGCGGCGCTTGAGATGGATTGGCCATGTGAGCCGCATGAAAGATGGCAGGATCCCCAAGGACACATTGTACAGCAACCTCGTCACTGGTATCAGAACCACCGACCATCCATGTCTCTGCTTTAAAGTCGTTTGCAAACACGACATGAAGTCCTGTGACATCGATCACAGGTCGTGGGAGTCAGTTGCCAGTGATCGCCAGAGATGGCGGACAGCCATAAATGCGGAGCTAAAGTATGGTGAGTCGAAGAAACATAGCAGTTGGCAGGAAAAAAGACAGAAGCTCAAGGGGAGAGACAACTGTGTAACAGCCCCGACAACCAATTTTATCTGCAGCACCTGTGGAAGAGTCTGTCACTCTAGAATTTGCCTTTATAGCCATTCCAGACACTGCTTCACAAACCACTGACAAGCTCCAGGCGCTGACCCATTGTCTCTCGAGACAAGGAGGCCAAAGAAGAAGAAGAAGAAAAGAAGTCTCCGGTGCTGTGTGGATTCATTCTGTATCTATCAGACTCGAGGACTGTGAGTGTGATATCCATTCTGTATCTGTCAGTCTCTGGTACTGTGAGTGTGACATCCATTCTGTATCTATCAGACTCTAGGACTGTGAGTGTGAGGAGATGAGGTGGAGTGTTGCGGCAAGGATGATGGAAAAGAGCATTGGTGCAATGACACAGCCTTGCTCGACCCCAGTTTGCATTGGGATTGGGTCAGTGGTAGGTCCGTTGGAAGGATTACAGCTTGCATGTCATCATGCAGTCGTCAGAGGATGATGATGAATTTCTCTGGGCAGCCAAATTTGAGGACGTTCCATAATCCCTCCTGGTTGGGAGAGTCGAAGGCCTTTGTCAGGTCAGAGAAGACCAGGTAGAAAGGTTGTTGCTGCTCCCTACATTTTCTTGGAGTTGTCTTGCTGTGAAGATCATGTCCATTGTGCTTCTTGATGGACAGAATCCACATTGTGATTCCAGGAGGAGCTCTTCAGCCACGGGGAGGAGGCAGTTGAGAAGGACTCTTGTGATGGCCTTCCCTGTGGCGGACAGCAGGGATACCCCTCTGTAGTTACCACAGTCAGTCTTGTCACCTTCTTTAAAGATGATCACTATTACAGTGTCTCGGAGATCCCCTGTCATGCTCTCCTCCTTCCAAATGAGGGAAATGAGACCATGTATTTGTGTCAAGAGTGCTTCTCTGCCAGATTTTAGAATTTTGATGGGAATTCCATCTGTGCCAGCGGCCTTATTGTTTTTTAGCTGTCAGATGGCCTTTTCAATCTCTGTCAGCCTGGGATTGTGCTGACAGCACGGTGGGTAGCATGCTGTGGAATGCGGTCAAGGGCACTCGCATCAAGGACTGAGTCACGATTGAGGAGATCTTCAAAGTGCTCCTTGCAACGAGTGCAGACTGCCTATCTGTCCTTGATCAGTGTCACTCCATTCTTTTGCTCTCAGTAGGGTAGGTCCTTGGGTACGTGGGCCGTGAATGGTCTTGACTGTGCTGAAGAATCCACACATGTCGTGGCTGTCAGCAAGTTTTTGTTGTTCCAGTGTTCTTTCAGCCCATCAGCTGTTCTTTAGGTCGCATGTGTAGATCTACTCTACAGGACGAGTGGGAAACTATTTAACCTATGTTGCCTCCAGTCCAGATGTAAGGCCACTCCAACCTCTGTCATCAAGCTGCAGTATGCTGACGATGCCTGCGTATGCGCACACTCAGAGGCCAAGCGTCAAACCCTGATCAATGCATTCACGGAGGTGTATGAAATAATTGGCCTTAAGCAAAACATCCAGAAGACAAAGGTCCTCTACCAGCCTGCTCCCCGACACTGCCCCTCGACTATCAAGATCCACAGCGAACCACTGGGCAATGTGGATCACTGCTCATACCTTGGGAACCTCCTGTCACCAAGGGCAGATATCGACAATGACACTCAGCATCACGTCTAGTGTGTCAGCGTAGCCTTCAGTCCTCTGAGGAAAAGAATGTTTGATGACAAAGAACTCAAATCAGACACCAAGCTCATGGTTGACATGGCTGCAGTGTTACCTGCCCTCCTGTATGTGTCAGAAACATGGATATTGTACAGCAGACATCTCAAAGCCCTGGAGAGATATCACCGGTGGTGATTCCGCAAGATCCTGCAAATTCAGTTGCAGGACAGGCGCTGCAATATCAGTGTCCTCTCTCAGGCCAACATCCCCAGTATCCAGACACTGGTCATGGCTAGTCAGTTATGTTGGATGGGCCACATCATCCCCAAGCCTGACGCCAGAGTCCCAAAACAAGCTTTCTACTCTGAACTCCATCAGGGCAAGAAGCTACCAGGAGGGCAGAGGAAACATTACAAGAATTTCCTTCAAGACATCCTGAAAAAACGTGACATCTGCACTGATTCATGGGCATCTCTTGCCTGAGACCACCCAAAATGGAGAAGAAGCATCCGCGAAGGTGCCAGCCAGTTTGAAATTCGTCGACATGCCCAGGAAGCAACGAAATGCAAACAGTGGAAGGAGTATTTGGAAATTGGAGAATCCCATTCACCCACTTCACCAAGCACCATCTGCCCCACCTGTGGCCGAGTGTGTGGATCAAGAATTGGACTATTCAGTTACCTAAGGACCCACAACCCTGGAGTGGAAGAAAGTCATCCTCATTCCCAAGGGAGTTCCGAAGAAGAAGTTTAGTGTGACATCCATTCTGCATCTGTCAGTCTCTGGTATTGAATATGAGTGTGGGATTCATTCAGTATCTGTCAGTCCCTTGTACTGTGTTTGAGTGCAGTTTTCAGGCTGTATCTATTAGTATCTTGTGTGTGAGTTTTGTATTCATCTGCATCTTTCAACCTTGAACACATTATTTGAGTTTTGTAGTCATTCTGAACTGACCCTTGGTAATGTATGTGTGTTTGAGGGTAATTGTTTACCTGTTAATCTGTTGTCCTGTACATGAGCGTGAGATTCATTCTGTATAACTCTATCTCTGTTCTTGTTGTGTGTGTGTGTGATTCATTCTGTATAACTCTATCTCTGTTCTTGTTGTGTGTGTGTGATTCATTCTATATGCTCCATCTCTGGTATCACATATATGTGTGGTATCAATTCCATTTCTGTCATTTCTGGTACTGTATGTGAGTGTTTACTTCATTCTGTAACTGTCAGTCTCTGGCACTGTCTGCATGTTCTGGATCCATTTTGTAACTATCAGTCTCTCGCGCAGTGTGAATGTGGAATTAATTTTGTATCTCTCCATCTCTAGTGTCATGTGTAAATTTGGAGTTCATTCTGAATTGGTCATTGGTACTGGATCTGCCATTCTCTAGTACAGTTTGTGAATGTGGGATTCATTCTGTACCTGTCACTCACTGGTACTTTGTGAAAGTTTGCAATACATTCTGTATCTGTCGGCCTCTGGTAGTGTGTGTGATTGTGGGATGAATTAATTAGCAGTCAGTGGTGCTCTATGTGAATGTGGAAATCATTCTGTAACTCAGTCTGATATTGTTCTGTGAGGGTGGGAATCACATGTATCTTTCAATCCCTGGTGCTGTGTGTGAGCATGGGTTTCATTCTGTACCTGTCAGTCATACTGTCCGTATCTGTGGGATTTATTCTGTACCTTTCAGTCTCTGGTATTTTGTACGAAAGTGGGATTAATTCTAGATCCACTGCCACACACTGGTTGAGTGTGTGTGTGTGTGTGTAAGAAGATAAAAAGATACAAAATAGGAGCAGGAGATGGCCATTTGGCCCATCGAGCCTGCTCCGCCATTCAGTAAGATCGGGGTTGTTCTGATTGTGGCCTTGACTCCACTTTCCTGCCTGCGCCCATGACCATTGACTCCCTTGTAGATCAAAAATCTGTCTATCACAGCCTTGAATATATTCAATGACCCAGCCCCCACAGTCCTCTGGAGAACAGAATTCCAAAGATGAACAACCCTCTGAGCGAAGAAATTCCTCCTCATCTCCTTCTTGAATGGGAGGCCACTTATCTTGAAACTGTGGCCCCTAATTCTACATTCCCCTACAAGGAGAAACATCCTCTCAGCATCTACCTGTCCAGCCCACTGAGAATCTTATAGGTTTCAATAAGATCACCTCTCAATCTTCTAAACTCCAGTGAGTATAGGCCCAACCTGCTCAACTTTTTCTCATAAGACAATCCAACTTCCCAAGTATCAGCCGAGTGAACCTTCTCTGAACTGATTCCAATGCAAGTATAGCCCTCCTTAAGTAAGGAGACCACAACTGTGTGGAGTACTTTAGTTGGGATGTCACTAATGCCCTGTACAGTTACAGCAAATCTTCCCTACTTTTAAACTCAATTCCCCTCTCTAAAAATGCCAACATTCCAGTTGCCTTCCTAATTACTTGCTATAGCTGCATGCTAACTTTTTTGTAATTCATGTACCTGGACACACAGATTCCTTGGTACAGCAGCATTCTGCAGTCTCTCTCTATGTAAGTAATATTCTGTTTTTCTATTCTTCCTGCCAAAGTAGACAATCTTACATTTTCCCATATTATACTCCATCTGCCAAACTTTTTCCCACTGATTTAACCTATCTATATCTCTTTGCAGACACTTTGTGTCCTTCTCACAACTTGCTTTCCTCCCTATCGTTGTACCATCCATAAATTTGGATTTACACTCGGTCCCTTCATGCAAGTTATTAATAAAGACCATAAAGATTGAGGCACCAGCACTGATCTCTGTGGCACTCCATTAGTTACAGTTTGCCAATTTGAAAATTCCCCAATTATCCCCACTCTGTTTCTTGTGAGTTAGCCAATACTGTATCCATTGCGTGCAGTTTTCAGATTGTGTCTATCAGTGTCTGTTACTCTGAGTTTTAGACTCTTTCTCAATCTCTCAGTGCTACTATTTGTGTGTTAGGTTGCTTTAGATGACTCAGGCTGAGGTACTGTCAGTGAGTGCAGTAATCAACCTATACCTTTCAGCATCTGGCACCTAGCATGGGTTTCAAAATCACTCTCTAACTGTCAGTGTCTGGTACTCTGTGAGAGTGTGAGATTCATTATATAACCTTCCGTCACTGGGACTGGTGCAAGTCTGGATTTATTCTACATAAAAATTCAGCACAGCAACAGGCCACTGATGTGGTAGGTTTTAAGCAGATAGGTAGATACATAAATCCTGTTTGAGGTTTTGCCCAGTATTAAATAGTATCTGTCACTGTGAACACAATAGTGAAATATAATGTATCCTACAATCTGATACAGGATTGATGTGCAAGTGTAACTCAGGCTGTACTCATCAATTTGATCAGTGCCATTCAGTCTAACTCTGAGTGAGAATCTTGGACTTGCATGTAAAATGAGCTCAGTCTGGAATTGTACAGTATTTTCCATCTGACACTATATGAGGTTTGAGGACTGGTACGTAATTTATAGCTCAAACTATACGAATCAAATTTATATTGTATCTTTTAGTTTCACAATCCGGATGAGTTTTAAACTGGAATCTGAGTTTGTACCTCTGCAATCTGATTATGCACTTGAGATTTGTATCTAATGTATATGTCTGGACACATTATGGGAATTAATACTGATAATAAAGTCAAAACCCGTGTAAATATTAGGCTGGTATTTAACTTGAATCTCGGAGCACTTCATTGAGATTATTTCTGTAACTTTGAAACAGCAACCATGTGTCAGTTCTATGTGTATTTAATTTGGAGCTGAGGTTGCTCTATTGTGAGATTGACACACTGATAATTTGATAGTGGGTGAGAATTTGGACTGGGATTTGTGTATCTACCTGTCAGTGGTACTGAGTTGGGGTGACATGAAAACAACGTGCGTCTCTCCTGCTCCATTTGATTGATGGATTGAAAATGTGTCTCTGGATCTGTTTTTGCTGTCTGAGACTGTGGAACTGATGACCTGTCTGTGTCTCTGCGCTCTGTGAGTGATAACGTACGGACTGTGTGTGAGAAGGAGCTGGTGACACTCTTCCTTGTAACTTGGTGGAGGAAACCACATTTTTTTTTGGTTCATTCAATTATTTGCCTGTTTGAACAAAAGAATGTTTATAATTCAAATACTGGTGAGGTAGAAGATACAGGATTTTAATGAGTTTAATCTCTCATAATAATTATAAACGCCCACAAAGGAAGCCCAGCCATACAAATATTATCATTGTTTGACTGCACTGCAGTAACAGGTTCTTCCCATTCTGTCTCCATCCCCTTGTCCACACACAACCCGAGAATGGCCTCTCCCTTCCCCCACTCACTCCATGTTCCGGGACCAGTTCCCGCTCCACTCCGCCTCTTACAAACAGCCCCCGCCTGCCCCTGAACTTGCCCCGGACTCGATGCTGATCTCTGAGTCCATCTGCGGACACGCTCCCAAAGCGATGTGCTGCTGGAAGGAGGCTGCTGTTTGCTCCCTTCCACCGGGACTGGGATCTCTCCATTCGCGGCTGTTTTAAACCATCTCCTTCCGCTCACAGGCAGTGCTGGGGGAGGGGAGCGCAGGCGCAGATTTCTGCAACAATTCCGCAAACAGAAACATGGAAAATTTCCGACACCGAATGAGGCCATTCGGCCCATCATGTCCGTGCCAGCGCAAAGAGAGCGATTCAGCCTCATCCCACAGTTTCTTGTTATTGGACAGTGAAGTGTGGAAACAGAAGCGGACAGTCAGGATGTGGGGATTTACACAAAGAGAATCTATTATAGGCACCAGGTAAGAAGTGTGAAGGACACATTTTAAACAGTGGCTGTTTGGTTTCGCTTGAACGGTTAGACCATGGGAGCGGGAACTGGAAATCTGACCTGTGTAAAAGTCCCTGTTCCGTCGGTCAGTCCCATTCATGGCCCAGTGGATTGTTTCTGGATGTCATTTAATTGTTGTAAAATGGCCAAAGCCCCTGGTATGCAGTAGCTGGGGGCTGCAGGACTGCAGTGGAATCAGACACTGACTCTGTTTGTATTGCTGGGTTTCCTTTGTGATTGTTCATAATGATTATTCATTGAAAAATTGTTTTGGTCACTTTTGTATCTTCTACCACATCTCTTCCTGAATTATAATAAATACATTTCCTTTCTACAGGCAAATACTTGATGGAAGCAGAATAAATGTCGTGATTCCTCGACACGAGGAAGTGCAGCCGGCTCCTCACACACAGTAAGTACAGTATCACTCACAGAGAGCAGAGACATCAGTTCCACAATCACCGCCAGCAGAAGTAGTCAGACCGGCACTGATCCCAAGTTCCAGAGACCAACAGTCAATCCAACAGTCACACAGAGCAGGAAAGATTGAACTTGTTTCCATTTCACCACAACTCAGTCCCACTGACGGGTAGATACATCAATCCCAGTCCAAAATCACACCCACTATCAGATTGCAAGGCACTGTGTCACTGTCACAAGAGAGCAGCCTGAACTACAAATTCAATGTCAGATAGAACAGACAAACAGTACCTGATTGTAAAGTACAGAATTAATCTCAATAATGTACCCAGACTGCAGACTGAGCTCCATGTTACACACCACTCCACAAATCTCACAAATAGTCAGAGTGGAAGACACAGTATTAATTCCATTTCTGCAAACTGAATGAACCTGACCATTACATACCAGGACATAAAACATATTGTAAGATGAAAGGACACAGACCTGAAATGTTAATTCTGTTTCTCTCTCCACATACGCTGCCTGAACTGTTGAGTATTTTGAGCATTTTTGTTTTTTTAAATTTCATATTTCCAGAATCTGCAGAATTTTGCTTTTATTTTAGAGTTAAAGAAACATTGCATTGTGAGGTGAGAGTGACTGCCCTTGACATCAAGGCAACCTTTGACCATTAATGGCACCAAGGAGCCCGAGCAAAACTAGTGTAAATGGGAATCATGGCAAAACTCTCTGCTGGTCGGAGTCATACCTAGCACTAAGGAAGATGGCTGTGGTTGTTCAGGTCAATCATCTCAGTCTCAGAACATTACAGCTGGAATTCCTTAGGCTCGTGTTCTAGGCCCAACCATCTTCAGCTGCTTCATCAATGACCTTCCCTCCATCACAAGGCCGAAAGTCGGAATGTTCACTGATGATTGCGCAATGTTCAGCACCATTCATGACTCCTCAGCTACTGAAGCAGCCCGTGCCCAGATGCAGCAAGACCTGGACAACATCCAGGCTTGGGCTGATAAGTGGCAAGTAACATTCGCGTCAGATAAGTGCCAGGCAATGACCATCGCAAACAAGAGAGAATCTAATCATCTCCTCTTGATGTTCAGTGGCATTACCATAACTGAATCCCCCACCATCAACATTTGGGGGCGGGGGGAGGGGGTTACCATTGACCATGAACTGAACTGGACCAGCCACATAAATGCCGTGGCGACAAGAGCAGGTCACAAGCTAGGAACTCTGTGGTGAGTAACTTACCTCCTGTCTCCCCAAACCTATCCACCATTCACAAGACACAAGTCAGGAGTATGATGGAAAACTCCCAACTTGCCTGGATGAGTGCAGCTCCAACAACACTCAAGTAGCCTGCTTGATTGCTCCCAAGCACCACCTTCAACAATCACCCCATTCACCACTGATGCACAGTGGCAGCAGTGCGTACCATCTACAAGGTGCACTGCAGCAACACACGAAAGCTCCTTTGACAGTACCTTCCAAACCTGGAACTTCTACTACTGAGGAGGACAAGGGCAGCAGTTGCAAGGGAACACTACCACTTGCAAATTCCCCTCCAATTCACAGATCATCCTGACTTGGAACTATATCGCCATTCCTTCATTGTCGCTGGGTAAAAATCCTGGAACTCCCTTCCAAACAGCACTGTTGGTGTTCCTACATCTCAAGAACTGCAGTGGCTCAAGAAGGCAGCTCACCACCACTTTGTCAAGGGCAATTTGGATTGGGCAATAAATGCTAGCATAGCCAGTGATGCCTACATTCCACAAACAAATGAAAAAAGTGAGGAAATAGTGAAGGGCTTTTTTAGAATACATGGAGACATGCTTCCACTTGTGGTGGCGTCTGAAACAAGAGCCAAAATATAAAATCGTCATTCATAAAACCAATGAGGAATTCATGAAAAATGTATTTACGCAGTGAATGGTTCGAATCTGGAATTTGTTATCACAGGGAGAGGTTGGGGTGAATAGTATCAATGCACTGAAGGGGAGGTGGAACAAATGAACAATTGTATGTGGAGAAAGGAATCGAGGGATATACATCTCGAGCTTCATTTAAAAAAATTTTTTGCATGTGAAGCAGGATGGCTGGAAATATATGTCGAGCAGAGAGCAGTTGGGACGATCCCAGTGCAGTGTTTTGTCTGGATGGATCTGCCCAGAACACTTGCGATGCAGGAGCTGGGAGCTTCAGTACTTCAGTGGAGGCAGATAATGACACCGGTTTTTATTTGTGGATGTTCTTAATGATTATTGATTGAGAAATTAAATTGACCTCTTTGATATTATGCACCTCCCCTGTTCTTGAGTTATCAGATATATTTTTTTCTTCATACAGGCAAATACTTGAAGATATTGTGATGAATGTGATGGTTGCTGCACTCGAGGCACAAGGAACAGTGCAGCCAGCTCCTCTCACACACAGTAGGTACATTATCACTCAGAGTACAGATAGTTCATCAGTTCCCTGGTCTCAGACTGCAGAAATAGTCAGGCTCACATTGATCCCAAGTTCCAGAGACACATTTTCAATCCAACAACCAAACAAAGCAGGAGAGAAAGAAGTTTTTTCCATTTCACCCCGATTGAGTCCCACTGACAGTCAGATACTTCAATCCCACGTCAAAATCACACCCACTAGCAGATTGAAATGCAATGTGTCAATCTAACAAAGAACAAAGAACAGTACAGCACAGGAACAGGCCATTCGGCCCTCCAAGCCTGCGCCGATCTTGATGCCTGCCTAAACTAAAACCTTCTGCACTTCCGGGGTCCGTATCCCTCTATTCCCATCCTATTCATGTATTTGTCAAGATGCCTCTTAAACGTCGCTATCGTACCTGCTTCCACCACTTCCCCCGGCTGCAAGTTCCAGGCACTCACCACCCTCTGTGTAAAGAACTTGCCTCGCACATCCCTCTCAACTTTGCCCCTCGCACCTTAAACCTATGTCCCCTAGTAACTGACTCTTCCACCCAGGGAGAAAGATTCTGACTATCCACTCTGTCCATGCCGCTCATATCTTTGTCAACCTCTATCATGTCGCCCCTCCACCTCCGTCGTTCCAGTGAAAACAATCCGAGTTTATCCAACCTCTCCTCATAGCTAATGCCCTCCAGACCAGGCAACATCCTGGTAAACCTTTTCTGTACCCTCTCCAAAGCCTCCACGTCCTTCTGGTTGTGTCGCGACCAGAATTGCATGCAATATTCTAAGTGTGGCCTAACTAAAGTTCTGTACAGCTGCAGCATGACTTGCCTATTTTTATACTCTATGCCCCGACCGATGAAGGAAAGCATGCCATATGTTCTTGACTACCTTATCCACCTGCGTTGCCACTTTCAGTGACATGTGGACCTGTACGCCCAGATCTCTCTGCCTGTCAAATATAATGCAGACTGAGCTAGCAATTAAATATCAGATAGAATTGGCACACGCTACTGATTGAATGGCACAGAATCTAACCTAGTGATGTACCCTGAGATTTAAATTAAATATCATACCCAAAGCTCACACCCATTCATTATAAAGGATGTTTAAACATCCCCATAGTGTACCCTGAGATACAAGTTGCATACAAGTACAACATTCATTGCAGTGAATGTTTCAAAGGTGCTGAAAGATATTGTAAGCTGAGACACAAATTAGATACCAGTTCAGACCTCGCCCACACTGTGAAATTGAAAGAGACAGAATCAATTCCATCAGTGTAGATTGATATAAACATTACATACCATTTAAAAAGTGATGCAATATCAAACTAAAATACAGTATCAATTCCACCAGACCCCCACCACCCTCTGGCTAAAAAGTATTTTCCTCATCTCCCCTGTGATCTTTCTGCCAATCACTTTGAATCTATTCCCCTAGTCACTGATCTCTTTGCTAAGGTAAACAGGCCCTTCACTTCAATTCTATCCGGACTCCACAAATTTTGTACATGCCAGTCAGATCTCCCCTCAGCCTTCTCTGTGCCAAGGAGAATAGCCCCAGCCTATCCAATCTTTCCTCAAAGCTGCATTTTTCCAGTCCCGGCAACATCCTCGTAAATCTCCTCTGTACCCTCTCTAGTGCAATTACATCCTTTCTGTAATGAGGTGATCAGAACTGCACCTACCTAGGCTCAACTATCACCAGTAACCTGTCTCTAGATGCAGAAATCAACAAGCGCATGGGTAAGGCTTCCACTGCTATGTCCAGACTGGCCAAGAGAGTGTGGGAAAATGGCGCACTGACACGGAACACAAAAGTCCGAGTGTATCAGGCCTGTGTCCTCAGTACCTTGCTCTACGGCAGCGAGGCCTGGACAACGTATGCCAGCCAAGAGCGACGTCTCAATTCATTCCATCTTCGCTGCCTTCGGAGAATACTTGGCATCAGGTGGCAGGACTATATCTCCAACACAGAAGTCCTTGAAGCGGCCAACACCCCCAGCTTATACACACTACTGAGTCAGCGGCGCTTGAGATGGCTTGGCCATGTGAGCCGCATGGAAGATGGCAGGATCCCCAAAGACACATTGTACAGCGAGCTCGCCACTGGTATCAGACCCACCGGCCGTCCATGTCTCCGTTATAAAGACGTCTGCAAACGCGACATGAAATCGTGTGACATTGATCACAAGTCGTGGGAGTCAGTTGCCAGCATTCGCCAGAGCTGGCGGGCAGCCATAAAGACAGGGCTAAATTGTGGCGAGTCGAAGAGACTTAGTAGTTGGCAGGAAAAAAGACAGAGGCGCAAGGGGAGAGCCAACTGTGCAACAGCCCCAACAAACAAATTTCTCTGCAGCACCTGTGGAAGAGCCTGTCACTCCAGAATTGGCCTTTATAGCCACTCCAGGCGCTGCTTCACAAACCACTGACCACCTCCAGGCGCGTATCCATTGTCTCTCGAGATAAGGAGGCCCAAAAGAAAGAAGAACTGCACACAGTACTCAAGTTGTGGCCTGACTAATGATTTATACAGTTCCAGCATAACCTCCCTGCTCTTATATTCTATACCTCAGCTAATAAAGGAATGGATTCCATATTGTCTTCTTACCACCTTATCGACCTGTCCTGCTACCTTCAGGGATCTGTGGACATTTACTCCAAGGTACCTCACTTTCTCTACACCTCTCAACATTTTCCTCTTAATCGTGTATTCCTTTGCCTTGTTTGACCTCCCCAAATGCATCACCTCACACTTCTCTGGATTGAGTTCCATTTGTCATTTTTCTGTGCATCTGACCAGACCATGAAGATCTTCCTGCAGCCAACAGCTATCCTCCTTGCTATTTACCACACAGCCAATCAAAATTTCAATCAAGTTGGTCAGACAAGATCTTCCCTTAACAAATCCATGCTGACTATCCTTGATTAATCTGTGCATTTCTAAGTGACATTTTATCCTGTTACTCAGAATAGATTCCAATAATTTGCCCACTACTGAGGTTAGACTGACTGTCCTTTAATTATTCGGTCTATCCCTCACTCCTTTTTTAAACAGAGGTACAATGTTTGCAGTCTTCCAATCCTCCAGCATCACACCTGTATCCAGTGAGGTCTGGAAAACGATGGTCAAACCTTCCGCTGTTTCCTCTCTTGCTTCTTTTATCAGCGTGGGGTACATTTCATCCATCCCTAGTGATTTATCAACTTACAAATATGCTATTTGTATGTCCTGTCACTAATATGTCCTCTCTCCCTCTATTGATCACATCCAATACTTCATACCCTTCTTCCTTAACTCCAATATCTGCATCATCACCCTCTTTTGTGAAGACAGATGCAAAGTATTTATTAAGAACAGTGCCAACATCTTCTGCCCCTACACATAGGTTACCTTCATGATCTTTTATGGGCCCTACTCTTTCCATAGTTATCCTTTTTCTGTTAATGTATTGATAAAACATCTTTGTGCGAACCTTGATTTTGATTGCCAATATTCTTTCATGCCCTCTCTTAGCTTTCCTAATTTCAATGTTGATATCCCCCCTCCACATTCTATACACCTCTCGGCTTTCAGCAGTATTGAGTTCTCTGAGTCGGGCATAAGCTTTCCGTTACTGCCTTATAATACTACCTTATAAAATCCATGGGGCTCTAGATTTGGCCTTCCCACCCTTTTTCTTTGTGGGAACATATTGACTCTGAACCCCTGGAATCTCCCCTTTGAGTGCTTCTCACTGCTCTGACATTGATTTACCTTCAAGTAGTTGTTTCCAGTCCACTTTTGCTAATTCACTCCTCAGCTTAGTAAAGTTGTCCTTGCCCCAACTGAGAACTTTAACTCCTGTTCTATCCTTGTCCTTTACATAATTATGTTAAAACTGACTGAATTATGATCACTACCACCAAAATGCTCTCCCACTGCCACTCCTTCCACCTGCCTATCTTCATTTCCTAAAACTACATCTAAAACTGCACCCTCTCTTGTTGGACTTGCTACATATTGGCTAAATAAGTTCTCCTGAATGCACCTCAAGACTTCTGCTCCCTCAATTTCTTTCACACTAAAAGTATCCCAGTTCATGTTGGGGTGGTTAAAATCCCCTACTATTACTGCCCTATTGTTCTTGCACTTCTCAGAGATTTGCCTACATATCTGCTCTTCTATCTCCTGTTTGGGGGTCTAAAGCACACTCTCAGCAGTGTGATTGCCCCTTTTTTGTTCCTCAGCTCAATCTATACGGCCTCATTTGATAAACCTTCCAACATATCATCCGTCTTCACAGCTGTAATAGTTACTTTGAGCAAAACTGCCACCCCCCCTCCTTTCTTATCCCCCTCCCTATCACATCTGAAAACCCTTTAACCAGGAATGTTGAGCTGCTATTCCTGTCCCTCCTTAAGCCATGTTTCTGTAATAGCTGTGATATCATACTGCTACATGTCTATTTGTGCCCTCAGCTCATCTGCTTTATTTTCTATACTCCTTGCATTGAAATAGATATGCTTGAGCACTGCCAAACTCTTTTTAAATTTTCTAACCTTTGTTTCCTCTTTCTTCCAGACTCATCCATTAATTTTGTGACTTCCATTTTCATTTCTGATTTTGTCCCATCTGACTCTACCTTCCGGTTCCCATCCCCCTGCTAAATGAGTTTAAACCCTCGCCAACAGCACTAGCAAAATGTCCCGCAAGGAACTCTGTCCAGGCTCTGTTCAACTGCAATCCGTGGGACCTGTCCCAAGAATCTAAAGCCCTCCCTCCTGCACCATCTTTCCAGACACACGTTCATCTGTCTTATCCTTTTATTCCTGTACTCACTTGCGCGTGGCACTGGGAATAATCCGGAGATTACTACTTTTGATGCCCTGCTTGCTAATTTCTTACCTAGCTTCATAAATTCTGACTGCAGGACAACATCCTTATTTCTACCTATGTTGTTGGTTCCGATGTGGACCACAAATGCTGGCTGTTCACCCTCACCCTTCAGGATGCTCTGTAACTGCTCAATGACATCCTTGACCCTGGCACCAGGGAGGCAACACACCATTCCTGGATTCACGTCTGTGGCCACAGAAACAGCTGATTGTTCCCTTCACTATTGAATCATCTATCACTATGGCTTTTCCAATCTTCCCTGTATCCACCTTTGCAGCTGAGTCACCCATGGTGCCATGGACTTGGATCTGGCTGCACTCCCCTGGTGAAGCATCACTGTCCTCCGTATTCAGAAGTGAATACCTGTTGGAGAGTGAGATGCACTCAGGATGTCCTGCACTTCCTGCCTGATTCTTTTTGACTGCCTTGTGGTCACCCATTCCCTCTCTCCCTGCGTACTCTTAAGCTGTGGGGTGACCACATCTAAGAACATGCTTTCCATGTAATTCTCCTCATGAATGCACAGCAGTGTCTCCAGCTGCTGCTCAAGTTCCAAACCCAGAGCTCAAGCAGCCGCAATTGACAACACTTACTTGCACAAATGTTTTTTTTATTTCCAAAATATACTTTATTCATAAAGATCTGTAAAAAATACATTACAAAACAGTTCCAAACAGCACCAAGTCAAAAAATACAAACAGTGCAAAGGAGGTCAGTTTCCTTCAATACAGGAGTGAGTTGCCTCACAACCCTTCCATTTCATTTTTCATGCCATATACATTTTATGGCAAACGAAAATTTTCCCGCTGCAGTTTGAGGGGTTTTCCATGGATCCAGCCCCTCAGTTCAGCTTGGTGGGGGGAGCTTACATGGTGGTCTTTCCCCATTGAGCCTTTGCTGTGGCTACCCCAAGCTTTAGTGCGTCCCTCAACACGTAGTCCTGGACCTTGGAGTGTGCCAGTCTGCAACATTGGACAACTCTTTGCGCTGGAAGACCAGCAAGTTTTGGGCAGACCAAAGAGTGTCTTTCACCGAATTGATAGTCCTCCAGCAGCAGTTGTGGTTATCTCGGTGTGTGTGTCTGGGAACAGCCCGCAGAGCACAGACTCCTGTGTTACAGAGCTGCTTGGGATGAACCTCGACAAAAACCAATGCATCTCTTTCCACACCTGCTTTGCAAAGACACATTCCAGAAGAAGCTGGGCAACCATGTCATCCCCACCACAGCCACTTCGAGGGCATTGTGCGGAGGGGGTGAGACTTCGGGCGTGCAGGAAGGATCTGACGGGGAGGGCTCTTCTCACCACCAGCCAAGCTACACCTTGGTGCTTGTTTGAAAGTTCTGGTGATGAGGCATTCCGCCAAATGATTTGGCGGTCTGCTCTGGTAACCATCCGACAGGATCCACCATCTCCTTTTCCCGTAGGGCCTTGAGGACATTCCGTGCAGACCACTGCCTGATGGATTGGTGGTCAAAGGTGTTTTCCACAGAAACTGTTCCACGAAGGATTGGTGGTACGGCACAGTCCAACTAGATGGAGCGTTCCACGGCAATGCGACCAGGCCCTTCCTTCACAACACTGGGGACAGAGAGAATCTCAGCACGTAGTGACACTTGGTGTTGGCGTATTGGGGATCTGCACACCGCTTGATGCAGCCGCACACGAAGGTAGTCATCAGGATGAGGGTGATATTGGGTACATTATGCCCGCCCTTATCCAGAGGTTTGAACATCGTGTCCCTTTGGACCCGCTCCATTTTGGATCCAGAGATGCAGCTGAAAATGACTCGGGTGATCGCCACAGCGCAGGAATGGGGTATGGGCCAGACCTGTGCCACTTACAGCAACAACGTGAGCGCCTCGCACCTGATGACCAGGTTCTTACCCATAATGGAGAGAGTTGCTGCTCCCACATGCTCAGCTTGTGTTGTACCCTGGCTACTCGCTCCTTCCAGGTTTTGGTGCATGCCACGGCCCTTCAGAACCATATCCCCAGCACCTTCAGGTAGTCTGACCTGACGGTGAAGGGGACAAAGGATCGGTCAGCCCAGTTCCCAAAGAACATGGCCTCTCTCTTGCCGTGGTTAACGTTGGCTCCCAAGGCCAGTGCGAACTGGTCGCAGATGCTCATCTCTGCGCACAGACAGCGGGTTCGAGCAGAAGGCCGCGACGTCATCCATGTCCAGGGAGGTTTTAACCTGAGTGCCTCCACTGTCTGGGATTGTCACCCCTCTTATGCTCGCATCCTTCCTGATAGACTCAGCAAAGGGTTCAATACAGCAAACAAACAAGACAGGGGAGAGAGGACAACCCTGTCTGACTCCAGATTGGATCGGGAAACTTTCCGATTCCCACCCATTGATTGAGACTGTGCTACTGATGTTTGTGTAGAGCAGTTTGATCCAATTGCAGATTCCCTCCCCAAACCCCATTTTGGAAAGTACGTCCATCATGCAGGTGTGCGATATCCTGTCAAAAGCCTTCTCCTGGTCCAGGCTGATGAGGCAGGTGTCCACACTCCTGTCCCGTATGTGGGTGATCGTGTCCCTGAGTGGGTAAAGTACAGGTCTGATCAGGGTGGATCACCAACTCCAGAGCAGACTTGACTCGACTGGCTATGACTTTTGACAGTATCTTGTAGTCTACATTAAGCAGTGAGATGGGCCGCCAATTTCTGATTTCTGCCCTCTCCCCCTTCCCCTTGTTGATGAGGGTGATGATGCCTTTCCTCATGGATTCTGACATGCTGCCGGCTAGGAGCATACTGTCGTATACTTCCAGCAGGTCCGGGCCGACCCAGTCCCACAGGACCAAATACAACTCAACCGGTAAGCCGTCGCTTCCGGGAGTTTTATTTATCTCGAAGGATTTGACGGCCTTAGTCAGCTCATCCAGAATTAGCGGTTTGTCCAGTCTCTCCCTCCTGCTGTCATCTAAGACCTCTGTGATAGATGTCAGGAAGGACTGGGAGGCTCTGCTGTCTGTGGGCTTCGCGTCATACAGCCCAACATAAAAGGATTTGCTGGTCCTTAGTATGTCGGACTGCGAAGACGTTACCGAGCCATCCTCTTCCTTCAGGCTGCTGATAACAGAGCTCTCTGTGTGTACCTTTTAGAAGAAGTAACACAAGCACATCTCATCCTGCTCAATGGAGCGGACTCTGGACTGGAAGATGATCTTGTAGGCCTCCGTGGCAAAGAGCGAGGCCTGCTGGCTCTTCACCTCATGAAGGTCCTCCTTGACCTTGACCCCCATCGACTGAAGCCAGAGCAGATTTTGCATACTTTTCTGGAGTCGTGACATTTCCATCTGTCTCTCTCTCTCACCCTCTGAACCCCTTTGAAGATAAAGAACCTCTTGATGTTCTCCTTGATCGCTTCCCACCAGTGAACTGGAGACTCAAAGGTGGGGTTTCACGGTCCTCCAACCTTTGTAATCTCTTTTGAGTTCCTCAACATTCTCTGGGGTTAGCAGTGTAGCATTGAGCTTCCATGTCCCCCTGCCAACCCGCTGGTCATCCTGTAAGTGAAAGTCAGCCAGTAAAAGGCAATGCTTGGAGAAGAACACCGGCTTGACGTCGGTGAATCTGACCGTGAAAACACGGGACACAAATAGGAAGTCAATCCTGGAATGGGCAGACCCGTCCGTTCTTGACCATGTGTATCTATGCTGCGCTCTGTCTGCAGGTTTGCTGAAGACGTCGTGCAGTTTGGCATCTTTTACTGTTTCTATTAAGGATCTGGACATAGCATCCAGTTTGCTGTCGTCTCTGCCGGATCATCCAGGTGCATCGATGATGCCGTTGAAGTCACTGCCTAGGATGACCGGCCTGGACGTCGCCAGCAGCAGTGGGAGATGCTGGAAGACGGTCAGCTGCTCGCTGCATTGAACCGGGGCGTAGACGTCAATCAACGAGAGCGGAGTATTGTTGTACATTACATCTGCTACGAGGTGATGACCGCCAAATGGTTCTCCAGGACACGGGAAGCATCCAGGAGCTTCCACATAGCACAGGAGGTGCACTCTCGAGGTTGAAGCCCCCCTGCCATTCCTTTACGTTCACTGTTTTTCGGCTGCCGCATACGATGATGGGCCAAGTGGTCTCTTTCTCTGCCTTAAACCTTCTATGATTCTATCATGCTCACTAACATTATCCCCTTTTCATATACAGCACCACAGAGAGAGAGAGAATCAGTCCGACCATTCGTAACAGTGTGTCCATATCACACTGTATTACACATTCTTATGTATCATCAGAGACAGTATTAGTAACACAATAAAGTGCATACATATCATCCTAAATAATGGTATCCCAAACATATGTACAGCATTAGAGAGGGAGTGTCAATAGTGCATTTTCTATTCGTGTGTCCATATCACACCCAATAACTGGATCCCACGTTTTTATAGAGCACAAGAGACAGAGCTGAAAGTGAATAAGTGAGAGAGAGAGAGAGATCCCCATCAGCAGTTACAGGCTGACCTGGAAGCCTCATTTTATCTTGAAAGATCCGTGGGAGACAGACGGTGCAGTCTCATCTCTAACTGATATTGTATCAGAAACAGACACATTATTATTCCTCGACTCTGGGTAACAGTTAGAGAGTGAGGTGAACAATGTTCCAAATTTAACGCTCTTGGCCCTGTTGATCTCTGTAATCTCTCAGCTCACACCGCTCGATATGACTGTCTGTGAAGGACAGTTTCAATGTGATGACATTAATCTGGGACTGTTACTGTCAGATATTAACTCCTGCGCGATCGCAGCAAACACAGCGACTCCCTCGGAGGATTGCTTTGAGAAGACGGGTGAATGAAGAGCAAACACACTGCAGGGAATGATCTCAAACTGAGCTTCAGAAATGGGGAATCCCCCAGCTTGAAACGTTCTCTGACCTTTCCCCACAGCCCCAGTTCCTTTGCTCAAACTCGGAGAAAACTGAACTGGGGAAAGTTCCAGTTTATTTTTGTTAGTTCCGATGAAGGGTCACTGACCCGAAACGTTAACTCTGTTTCACTTTTCACAGATACTGCCAGACCTGCTGAGTGGTTCCAGCATTTCTTGTTTTTATTTCAGATTTCCAGCATCCGCAGTATTTTGCTTTTATTCCAATTTATTTTCTTTTGTAAATGAGTAGGGAAAGAAGCGCATGCGCGATGCGCCTCCTCCAGCCGTGTCCTTCTGCGTCATTTAATTAGTGAGCGGAAGAAGTTTGTTTGAAACAGACGGGAATGGAGACTTAGAGCCCCGGGGTAAGTGAGTGAACAGCAGTCTCCTTCCAGCAGCACATTGCTTTGAGAGCCTGTCCGCAGAGGGGCTCAGAGATCAGCATTGACAACGGAGCAAGTTCAGGGGGAGTTGGGAGCTGTTTGTAAGAGGCGGAGTGGAGCAGGAACATGGAGTGAGCGCGGAAGGAGAAGCCTTTCTCAGGCTGTTTGTGGACAAGGTAACGGAGACAGAGCAGGAAGAAGCTGCTGTTGAAAATCATTGTTGTTTTCTCTCCTCAAACCTGTAATGCATGTTCATGGTTTAGCTCCAGTTTCACACTGTGTTGTTATTGAGCAGTGAATAGAGGGAACAGAGCCGGACAGTAGGGATGGGGACAGTTATGCAAACAACACCTATTGCTGGCGCCAGGTGAGTAGTGTCAAGGAAACATTTTAAACAGCAGCTGTCGGTTTCCGTTGAACGATTGATCCAAGAGAAACAAGGAAATGGCAGATACTCTGAACAAGAATTTTTCATCTGTCTTCACAGAAGTAGACACAAAAAACATCCCAAGAATAGTAGAAAATCAAGGGGAGTAAGGAGGGGGGACCTTAAAACATCACCATCGCGAGAAAAACATGTTTTTGGAAAACTAATGGGACTAAAGGTTGACAAGTCCCCTGGATCTGATGGCCTACATTCTAAGGTTTAAAAGAAGTGTCTGCATAGATAGTGGATGCATTGGTTGTAATCTTCTTAAATTCCCTAGATCCTGCAACAGTTCCAGTGGATATTAAACTGCAAATGTAATGTCCCTGTTCAAGAAAGCAGTAAAGAGAAAGCAGGCAACGATAGGCCTGTTAGCCTAATGTCTGCCATTGAGAAAATGCTGGAACCAATGATTAAGTCAGTCATCGCAGAAAACATAGAAAAATTGGAGCAGGAGTAGGCCATTCGGCCCTGCTCTGCCATTCAAAAATGATCAAGTCTGATCGTATAATTCAGTACCCTCTTCCCGCTTTCTCCCCATATCCCTTGATCCCTTTTGTATTAAGAAATATATCTATCTCCTTCTTGAATATATTTAATGACTTGGCTTCCACTGCCTTCTGCAGTACAAAATCATGAGAGGTATAGACAGGGTGGATAGCAAGAAGCTTTTTCCCAGAGTGGGGGATTCAATTATTAGGGGTCATGAGTTCAAAGTGAGAGGGGAAAAGTTTAGGGGGATATGCGTGGAAAGTTCTTTACGCAGAGGGTGGTGGGTGCCTGGAACGCGTTTCCAGCGGAGGTGGTAGACGCGGGCATGATAGCGTCTTTTAAGATGTATCTGGACAGATACATGAATGGACAGGAAGCAAAGAGATACAGACCCTTAGAAAATAGGCGACATGTTTAGATAGAGGATCTGGATCGGCGCAGGCTTGGAGGGCCAAAGGGCCTGTTCCTGTTCTGTAATTTTCTTTGTAGAGAATTCCACAGGTTCATCACCCTCTGAGTGAAGAAATTTCTCCTCATCTCGGTTCTAAATGGCATACCCGTATCCTGAGACCGTGACCCCTGATTCTGGACTCCCCAGCCATCAGGAACATCCTCCCTGCATCTAGCCTGCCTAGTGCTGTTAGAATTTTATAGGTTTCTATGAGATTCCCTCTCATTGTTCTAAACTCTAGTGAATATAGGCCTAGTCAACCCAATCTCTCCTCATACGTCAATCCTGTCATCCCAGGAATCAGCCTGGTAAATCTTCTTTGCACTCCCTCCATGGCAAGAACATCCTTACTCAGATAAGGAGACCAAAACTGCACACAATACTCCAGATGTGCTCTCACCAAAGCCCTGTATAACTGTAGTAAGACTTCCTTGCTCCTGTACTCAAATCCGCTTGCAATGAAGGCCAACATACCATTTGCCTTCCTAACTGCTTGCTGCACCTGAATATTTGCTTTCAGCGACTGGTGTACAAGGACACCCAGGTCTCTTTGCACCTCCCCCTTTCCCAATCTGTCACCATTCAGATAATAATCTGCCTTCCTGTTTTTACAACTGAAGTGAATAACCTCACATTCAGGCAAACATCACTAGGTTGATTCCAGGGATGAAGATGTTGTCTTATGAGGAACGTTTGACCTGGTTGTGCTACACTCATTGGAGTTTAGAAGAATGAGAGGTGATCTTATGAAACATATAAGATACTGAAGGGGCTTGACAGGGTATTTACTGAGATGATGTTTCCCCTCATGAGGGAATCAAGAACTAGGGGGAACAGTTTCAACATAAGGGGGCTCCCATTTTCGATGGAATTGAAGAGGAATTTCTTCTCTCAAAGGGTTGTTGTTCTTTGGAATTCTCTACCCAAGAGGATGGTGGAGGCTGGTCATTGAATATATTCAAGGCTGAGTTAGACTGACTTTTGATTTACAAGGGAGTGAAGTGTTATTGGGACACACAGGACAGTGGAGTTGAGACTATGATCAGATCTGCCATTATCTTATTGAATGGTGGAACAGACTTGAGTGGCGGAATGGCCTAATCCTGCTCCTAGTTATTATGTTCTTGCATTATAATGCCAGGTGGAATTAAAAACTTGACTTGTGCAAATATCCCTGCTCCAGCAGGTATTCCCATTCATGGAGCAGTGCAGATGTTGGGTTGTTCCTGGATGTCACTAAATTGTTATAAAACTACCAAAGAAAACCTGATCAGCAGAAGCTGAGTGCTGCAGTGGAATCAGACACTGACACTCTTTGTATTACTGATCATCCTGTGTGGTTGGTCATAATGATTATTAATTGAAATATTACATTCATGTCTTTTCTAGTTTCTACCTCAATTGATCTTGAGTTACAAGAGATATTTTTCTTTCCTTCTGTCAGCAAATACTTAAAGGAACCAGAAGGATTGTGATGATTCCCCGGCACAA
This sequence comes from Heterodontus francisci, assembly GCF_036365525.1. Lineage (NCBI taxonomy): Eukaryota > Metazoa > Chordata > Chondrichthyes > Heterodontiformes > Heterodontidae > Heterodontus > Heterodontus francisci. Next base: position 18,933,548 of record NC_090405.1, read on the forward strand.
GGATATGTACAGTCCACTCCTTCTAACACAGAGTAGGTACATTATCACTCCCAGAGCTCAGAGACACAGACAGGCCATGAGTTCCACAGTCACAGAGAGCAGAAGCAGTCAGACTCACACTGATCCCAAGTTCCAGAGACACATTTTCAATCCAGCAGACAATCAAACAAAGCAGGAGAGGCAGAAGTTGTTTCCAATTCACCCCAACTCCGTACTGCTGAAAGGTAGATCCATCAATCTCAGTTCAAAATCACACCCACTATCAGATTGAAAGGCACCGGATCAATCCCACAAGAGTGCACCCTAAGCTACAAATTAAATATGAGGTAGAGCAGCTGATGGAAAGGTACAGAATGAATCCTAATAATGTAGCCCAGACTGCAGACTGAGTGACAGATTACAATGTAGTACAAACATCTGATACAGTATCAAAAGGAAAGTTACAGTATTATGTCAATTAGTGCACACTGCACTACACATTACATACCAATCCAATAATCTCTGCAAGAGCTGTACTGAATGATATCGTATCAATTGAATGATTCTGATTATACTGAGCATGCCATGTGTGAGTTTGAAATATATGTTGTCATTCACAAATGTGTTCATACAGTTGCAGACTAAATACTAGTCCAAAAAGCTCAGACCACAACTGAGTAAAACACACAGTTAAAATGTGCAGTGGTTTATATTTTAAAATACCAGTGAGACAAGAAAATAGTGATACATTATGGTGTCCAACAAATAGTTCTCAATAGCATCCCATTGATACATATTAAGTACAGGTACAGAAGAATTCCACACTCATACAGCACCAGCGTCACATAGATACAGAATGTATCACGTTTGCAGACAATACTAGTAGCTGGGAGATACAAAATTAATCCCACTGTAATGGACTGTCCTCGAGACAGACGCATAAAAAATAAATTGTGACACACATTCAGTACCAGAGACTGCCAAATGCAAAATGAGCCCTGGATATGCACACGCAGACTGTACCAGAAACTGACTGATACAGAATGAGACCCACACTCATACGTAGTACCAGAGGCTAACAGGTAAGGAATAAATACAATATTCACTTCCAGTACCAGAAAATAATATATGCATAACAGATATCACTCACATACACGAGCAGAGATTGACAGACAACAGAATGAATCCCACAATCTCATTCAGTACCAGATACTGACAGGTACAGATACATAAAAGATATCCACACTCACATAGAGTAACAGAGACTGACATGCAGAACTTGAACCACACATATGCATAGTAGCAAAGTCTGAAAGGTATTGAGTCAATCCCATAATCAGATACAGTGTCAAAGACTGATAGGCATATTTGAGTTCACTTCCATAGAATAACAGAGATTTTCATGTACAGAATGAACCTTATTTCACATTCAGTCTGGATACTGATAGATACACAATGAATCCTACAATCATGTTCAATACCAAGTTCAGACAGACACCATATATACCCCCCACTTATTCACAGTATCATAGACTGACAGACACAGAGTGAATCACAAAATCAATTAATTTCAGAGACCAGCAGATAGAGAATTAATCTCACTCTCACAGAAAGAACCAGAGATTAACATATATACATTGATACCCAAGCTCACATAAAATGACAGACACATAATTAAAACCATGGCATATATAGTACTTTAGACTGACACATAGAGAATGAATCACACAGTCACATTCTGACTGTAAAGAGTGGTGCATACAGAATGAATCTCACACTCACATTTAGTTCCAGACACTGACAGATACAGAATGATATCCACATTCAGCCACAGTAGCAGATAGATACAGAAGCTGCCACGCATACAATACTCATGATTGACATACAGAATGAATCACACAATCACATTTAGTTTCATAGACTGATACTCAAATAATCTCACACTCAGACACAGTACCACAGACAGATAGATGTAGAATTAAACTCGCTGTCACATAATGTACCAGAAAGTGTCAAAATTAATCTCATAAAGTACAAAAGATGGATGGAATTTGTCTCACACTCAATGTAATCACCTACACTGAGCACGCCAAGCGCAAGACGGTCACTGCCATGGATGTGGTGTACACTCTGAAACGGCACGGCCGCACTCTCTACGGATTCGGCGGCTGAACAATTCGACCCTTTTCAGCAAACACACAACAAAGGCTCTTCTAAGAGCCACCCACCGCCTCACAGAGCGAGCAGTGACCGAGAAACGGGAGCTGGGATAGGCTGTTTAGAACAGTTCAATCAATCTGAAATATTTCAGATTTCCAGCATTCGCAGTATTTTGCTTTTAATTCTTTGTTCAATCAATCTGCTGTGTTCGGGATGAAAAAAAATGGAATCCCCGAATTTGACATTTCAGTTGCAGCAAGGATGTGCAGTGGATTTGATTTTCTAAACGGGTTGTGGAAACAGTGCCCGAGGCTTCAGTTAGTTATTTCCCCAGTCGACACATGCCCTCAGTGAAAAGCCACATCACTCCTCCAGAATCACTCATTGTTTTCATAGAATTTCAAAATGATTTCGCTGCAATGAGGGAATCCGGGAGTTTTGCAGCAGCCGCTGAATCGGTCACTGGAACCAGACCCACTTGTGATGTTATTTCCCCCGAGACGGTGTTTCCTGCACTGAAACTGACAGGGTTTGTGAAACTGATCAGTTTCAGCTCAGTCATTCAGGGACCTGGCATTCCCACAGTTTGAGCCCGCGCTATCCAGAGCCCACTTCTGATTGGTCACCCTCTTCCCATTCGCATGTCTTAACCAATTGCCGAGCCTCGAATTAGAAAATACAGCAAATCATTGGCTTAAATTGTCGTCCTGGCAGAAAGGTTGAATTCAAAAAAGCCGCCAATTTCAGTGTTGGGCAGAATCGAATTACTCAACGAATCTCAATAACGAATTGGCAGCACATTTTATACTTTCCCCGATTTTCCTTTCCATCGATTGGGGTGCTAATTCACTCGGGTGCGTTTGCTAATACTAACTGTAATCCTCAGATCCATTTAACATTTCAGTAATCCTATTAAATACAAAAGGAATTTTATGATTGAATTTCCATTGGAAGATAGTGAATTAGCAACCCGATCGATGGAAAGGAAAATCCGGCAGAGGATAAAATGTGCTGCCAATTCGTTATTGTGATTTGTTTATATAACTGACCAGGACTGACTTCACCCGAACGCAGCTACTAGCTCCCACCCCACTGACCGCTCTCCCCCCTCTGCAACTCGCTTTCTCCCCCTCCTCCCGACTGGCGAAATTCCGCACTCTGGCTGTTCGCTCTCCGCTCCCCCACCTACCACCCTGTCCCAGCCCAGCCCACAGCTGCTAGCTCTGGCCGTGACACTCGCTCCCACATTTCTTCACCAGGCGCCACCTGTCGTAGCAGGAGGGCCGCAAGGGGTGACAGGGCGACGGAGGAGTGAGTGGCTGAGAGGAGAGAAGCGGCGCGGCCTGGAGCGAGTGGCCAGAGAGTGCGGTGGTGCGAAGCGAGGAACAACTGGCCAGGGGAGTTGTGGGAGGTGGGGGAGCAGCGAGGTCTGGAGCGAGCGGCTGAGGGGGGGAATCGTCGAGGCCTGGAGTGAGTTGCCGAGGGGGGAGAGCTACAGCTTCAAAATCTCCCATTCAGCCACTTCCTCCAGCCAAGTGGTGGGGGGATGAGGTGGCTAGATACCCAATGACGCTTTATCACGCATGCACGAAGATGGATTTGTTGCGGAAATGTGATGACGTTGGCGCTGCAAAATGACATCATCCCGTGCACGCGCCACTCAGTCCTGGCAAGATGTCAAAAATCACTGTGATTTTTTGGTCTTTTCAGTGCACTCCTCTTTCTTTAGTTGCCTCTTACTCGAATGTATTGAAGAAACATCTTTGGGTCCATTTTCATTTTACTTGCCAATATTCTTCCATGTTCTCCCTTCACCGCTGCTCCCAAATCCCTCCAGTTCAGTCAAAACACAACTTACCAGAAGTGGGATTTAAACACACGCCTCCAGAAAACACTACGACCTGAACACAGCCCCTTAGACCACTCGGCCATCCTGACTGTTTCAAGCTTATGACAAAAGCTGAGAAATTATCCATTCTTTGTGAAAGTATTTGTGAGATTGTGGAAATGTCTGGAAGAGGAAAGACCGGCAGGAAAGCTCGGTCCAAGGCCAAGTCTCGCTCCTCCCGGGCTGGACTGCAGTTCCCGGTGGGTCGTGTTCACAGGCTCCTGAGAAAGGGCAACTATGCTGAGCGTGTGGGTGCCGGAGCCCCGGTCTATCTGCCTGCTGTGCTCGAGTATCTGACCGCTGAAATCCTTGAGCTGGCTGGTAACGTGGCCCGGGACAACAAGAAGATCCGCATCATCCCCAGACACCTGCAGCTGGCCGTCCGCAACAACGAGGAGCTCATCAAGCTGCTGGGCGACGTGACCATCGCTCAGGGCGGGGTGCTGCCTAATATCCAGGCCGTGCTGCTGCCCAAGAAAACCAGCGCTCAGAGCTCCCAGAAAAAGTAAAGCAGCCAAAATGTCATCTAATAACCCAAAGGCTCTTTTCAGAGCCACCCACAGTCTCTGTGAAAGAGCTGATTACTGTCAGGAGGGAGTCAGTGATGGAGTTATTGTAACAGTGGATTGACCTGTTGCACATCTGTCCAGCTGTGTTTTTTAATTTGCTCTGTTTTTCTGCTCACACATCTCCCCCTCTAGTTAATTGCAGAACTGAACTACAGGGTGTCAGAATCAACAATTCCCAGAATCGGGGGTGAGATTGTGCTGAGCAGCAATGAGCCTCCAGTAATGCTGCTTTCTAAATTCCAGATCAGCTCTCAGTCCAACAGGCCTTTCGTATTTTAAATATCACAACAGAGCTGAGCGGGGGTGAGCGCAGCCTCAGCTGCACCGAGTCTCAGGGGCTCTCAGGACCCCAATCAGAGCCGCCAGGCCTGGCGGGCGTTCAGCAAGGACCCCGGGGGAGGGAGGGTGCACCATTAAAGTGATGGTGCAGCACCTCCCCCATCCTCGCCGCCACTTCCCGGTTTCTTCTCCCGTTTATCTCAACATTAAGAAGACGCTTTTGCTCTGGACTACACTGGTTATAAAGTAAGACCCAACTTTGTCTCTGAAAGTGATGAATAGCAGCAACAACAGCAGAATCCAACCCCTGCAGTTACATGTGAACTTGCTGATGTTGCAGCAGATTGAATGACTGAGTGAATCCCTTCCCACACACATGGCAGGGGAACGGCCTCTCCCCAGAGTGAGTGTGTTGGTGTTTCAGCAGATCATTACTGCTTTTAAAGCTCTTCTCACAGTCAGGACATTGAAAAGGTCTCCTCTGATCAGTGTGCACAAGTTGATGTTCAGTGAGGTTGGATGACTGAGTGAACCCCTTCCCACACACGGAGCAGGTGAATGATCTCTCCCCAGTGTGAACTCACTGGTGTTTCAGCAGGTTGACTCTGGCTGGGTTCAGTTCTACACTCATTGGTTCCTCTCTCTCTCTTCCCCTGAAGGTGCTGATTACTGTCAGGAGGAATTCACTTTGAAATATTTGTCCAATTCCTTTATGAAAGTTATAATTGAATCTGTTTCCAGCACCCTGTCAGACAATTCATTCCAAATCCGAATCAGTTACTGGGTAAAAAGATCTCTCCTCACCTCCCCTTGACATTTTTGGCCAACAATCCCAGCTTCCCCACCCTGTCCAGAGAACTGAAACCCCTCATCTCTGGTATCATTCTCGTAAATCTCCTCCGAACTGTCTCAAAAGCTTTGATGTCCTTTCTGAAACCTGGTGCCCAGAACTGGACACATTACTGCAGCTGAGATCGAGCCAGCGATGCCCACATCCCACGAACGGATAAAAAAACGCTCCCTGCCAAATCCCCAATGCTTACCCATTTACAGACGCTCCTTGCCCAGTCCCCAAATCTTATTCATTTAGAGACGCTCCCTGCCCAATCCCCAATTCCTATCCATTTACAGACGCTCTCTGACCAGTTGACCTTGCTGGCGGGCAGTTTCGGAAAGCCTCACAGGGAAAAGCTTCACCGCCACCCGCAGGGACACAAACGGGATTGTTCCATCCTATTGTGGCCTTGACGCCCTGCTCCAGCTGTGTGCACCCGCTACGGGCACGGTCTCCCTGCACTTTGTGAATATTCCGCTCCAGCTGCAGATGGAGCTCAGCCACTACCGCGCCTGCTCCTTATCAGAGACAAGGCAAATTCTGGAGCGCAGAGCATTCTGGGTACCACAACTGTCATTAATGCCAATCTCTGACATGATAATCAGGTTTTATTTCCTACATTTCATTTCCTGGTATGTTAGTGCGTGTTTTCTTTTGTACCTGTCAGTGCCTGGGAGGAGAGAGTCAGCTTCACTTTGTAGCCGTGAATTTCTGGTGTGAGAATGTGGGTTTTTACTCTGTATGTTTCAGTTTTTGGTTTGTGACTGTTTCTGCTATTGCTATGTGAGTTAACTTTGTGGAAAGAGATGCAGTGGTTTTTGTCGATGTTCATCCCAAGCAGCTCTGTAACACAGGAGTCTGTGCTCTACGGGCTATTCCCAGGGACGCACACCGAGACAAACATCAACTGCTGCTGGAGGGCTATCAATTCGGTGAAAGACGCCCTTTGGTCTGCCCGAAACTTGCTGGTCTTCCAGCGAAAAGAGTTGTCCACCAGCGAATGTTGCAGACTGGCACATTCCAAGGACCAGGACTACGTGCTGAGGGATGCACTAAAGCTTGGGGCAGCCGCAGCAAAGGCTCAATGGGGAAAGACCACTGTGTAAGGTCCCCCCACCAAGCTGAACTGAGGGGCTGGATCCATGGGAAATCCCTCGAACTGTATCGGAGAAATTTTGTGTGCTGTACATGTAAAAATGTATATGGCATGACAATGAAATGGAAGGGTTGTGAGGCAACTCATGATTGTACAGAAGGTAACTGATCACCTTTGCACTGTTTGTATTTTTTGACTTGATGCTGTTTTAAACTGTTTGGGAATGTAATTTTTACAGATTTTTATGAATAAAGTATATTTTGGAAATAAAAAAAAAATGAGTTTCACCACATATCTTTCAGCAACTTGTATGTGAACATCAGCTTTTGTCCAGATCTATCAGTTTCTGATATAGAGTCATAGAGTTATACAGCACAGAAACAGGCCCTTCAGCCCATTGTGTCTGTGCTGGCCATCAAGCACCTAACTATTCTAATCCCATTTTCCAGTATTTGGCCCGTAGCCTTGTATGCTATAGCATTTCAAGTGCTCATCTAAATACTTCTTAAATGTTGTGAGGGTTCCGGCCTCTGCCACCTCTTCAGGGAGTGCGTTCCAGATTCCAACCACCCTCTGGGTAAAATTTTTTTCCTCAAATCCCATCTAAACCTCCTGCCCCTTACCTTAAATCTATGCCACCTGGTTATTGACCCCTCCGCTAAGGTAAAATGTTTCTTCCTATCTAACCCATCAATGCCCCTCATAATTTTGTAAACCTCAATCTTATCTCCCCTCAACCTTCTCTGCTCTAAGGAAAACAATGCTAGCCTTTTCAGTCTCTCTTCATAGCTGAAATGCTCCAGCCCAGGCAACATTTCCCCCGAGACGGTGTTTCCTGCACTGAAACTGACAGGGTTTGTGAAACTGATCAGTTTCAGCTCAATCATTCAGGGACCTGGAATTCCCACAGTTTGAGCCCGCGCGATCCCCAGCTCACTTCTGATTGGTCACCCTCTTCTCATTCACATGTCTTAACCAATCGCAGAGCTTCGAATTAGGAAATACAACAAATCACTGGCTTAAATTGGCAGACAGTTTGAATTCGAAAAAGCCGCCAATTTCAGTGTCGGAAAGAAGCGAATTGATGGAAAATCTGGCGTTAGTTTAAAGCTGTTCATAAAATCGCGCCACGACTTTGTGCTGATGAAAGCGGAATAAAAAAAGTTTGTGATGGGTTATATATATTACGTAGTTTTAATCTGTGATTTTTTGTCTACTTATCTGTAACTGGCGGTAAAAGACTCTATTCAGCAATCTGTAACGGGACAAATAACTCAAAATTGGTGATGAAGTAATAAATTAGACAGGTTTGAGGGGACAGTGAGAAATCACTGAAACAGATGCTTAAACATTTGAAATAGTTCTCATTCGGTCCTGTTACTGACATTTTGGAATCAGACAGGAACCAGCCCTTTCACAGAGACTGTGGGTGGCTCTGAAAAGAGCCTTTGGTTTATTAGATGACATTTCGGCCGCTTTACTTTTTCTGGGAGCTCTGAGCGCTGGTTTTCTTGGGCAGCAGCACGGCCTGGATATTAGGCAGCACCCCACCCTGAGCGATAGTCACCCCTCCCAGCAGCTTGTTGAGCTCCTCGTCGTTGCGCACGGCCAGCTGCAGGTGTCTGGGAATGATGCGGGTCTTCTTGTTGTCCCGGGCCGCGTTGCCAGCCAGCTCGAGGATTTCAGCGGTCAGATACTCGAGCACAGCAGCTAGATAGACCGGGGCTCCGGCACCCACACGCTCAGCATAGTTGCCCTTTCTTAGGTGCCTGTGAACACGGCCCACCGGGAACTGCAGTCCAGCCCGGGAGGAGCGAGACTTGGCCTTGGCCCGAGCTTTGCCGCTGGTCTTTCCTCTTCCAGACATTTCCACAATCTCACAAAGACTTTCACAAAGAATGGATATTTTCCGCAGCATTTACTTTACTTATAGACTGAAAACTCTCCCCATTGGTCGCTACTAAATTCACCTCATTTGCCTATATTCTTCACCAATCAGGTCACTGACAAACAGAAGTGGGCGGGATTTACCGCCACAACATCAGAAGCAGAAAATTTGTCAATTTCAAAAAGCCCGCCAATTTCATTGTCGGAAAGGAGTGGATTAAAATAAATGTCATCCTTAGTCAAATATTTAAAATCCCTTCTCTTTATTTTGTTCTATTCAACTCTTTCCGTCACCAATTACAGACGCGGGTTTAAAATGTTGTTTAAATTGTGGATCTTTCTACAATTGCTTTCAAACTGTCCCGGGCGGTACAAAATCCCTGTTCACAGCACTTCCCTGAAGGGAAACATTCAGTTTATCTTCAATCAGAGCCCAGTGTCCTTCTCTGAAAAGAGGGAGCCGGATCGAGTCCTCAAACAGCCCTTAGTATGCTGTGTAATAATCCCATTCCGGGCTGTTACAGTGTGGAGAGTTGCTGTTCATAAAATGATGAATCAGTTCACATTTCAGGAATAGGGTGAAGGGACTGAGGTCTGACCCTGACCGCTGAAAGCAGCTGTTAATGCGGTCATTCAGGGGCTGTGCAAAACCACAATAACAGCTTTAAGCAAAAAAGTAAAGGCGGATGAGCGGATTATGGGTTTGAGTTCGGTTTATGGGACAGCAGACAAAAACACAGCAGTGGGACATTTATTATGTTACACATTGTCTTAAAATGATTTCATAGAGATGTTCGGATGCAGCTTTTTCAGAGAGATTGTGGGTGGCTCTTAAAAGAGCCGTTGTGTTTGGGATATTTTTCAGTCCATTGTGCAGTTTTACTTGGAGCTGGTGTACTTGGTCACCGCCTTTGTCCCTTCCGACACGGCGTGCTTGGCCAGCTCCCCGGGCAGCAGCAGGCGCACGGCGGTCTGGATCTCCCGGGAGCTGATGGTGCTGCGCTTGTTGTAATGGGCCAGGCGGGAAGCCTCACCCGCGATGCGCTCGAAAATATCGTTCACAAACGAGTTCATGATGCTCATGGCCTTGGAGGAGATGCCGGTGTCGGGGTGAACCTGCTTCATCACTTTGTAGATGTAGATGGAGTAACTCTCCTTCCTCGACTTTCTCCGCCTTTTGCCGCCCTTTGCTGACGGTTTACTCACAGTTTTCTTGGCGCCCTTCTTAGCAGCTGCTTTCTTCTTCTCCTCAACCATCTTCAGTTTCAATTTCAGACTCAGAAATAAACCAAACCCCTTCCGAGTGCGGATTAAATAGACAATCCCACAGCTCTATGCTAATGAGGGATGGGGGAAAGTTAAGATTGTGATTGCGTGTTTGGGAGTGATGTCACAATGGTTTTTTATTGTAATTCTACAATTGGTCTCTTTCGCCATCCAATCAGATTAAATATTTGCAACCAATCACAAACACCCATACTGCAATCAGGAAGTATATTTCACAAAGACTCTCTCCAGCCCCAGTTTCTGTTGAAAGAGCCGCTCCCTGTGTGGAGCTTCCTGGAAATGTCCTGGCTGTTGTTGGGAGGACACTTATTGACTGATTCTGTGTCGTTGTGTCTCTGCTATTGCATGTGAGTGTGCAATTAATTTCATTTTTAGTCTAGACTACTGTGTTTGAGTGTTTTATGTAATTTGGTAACTCAGTCTCTGGTGCTGTATGGATTCATTCTGTCTCTGTCAGGTACTGTGTTTGAGTGTGAGGAGATGAGGTGGAGTGTTGCAGCAAGGAAGATGGAAAAGAGCATTGGTGCCGATGACACAGCCTTACATGACGTAGGTTGCACTCGGATTGGGTCAGTGATAGATCCGTTGGCAAGGATTACAGCTTGCATGTCGTAGTGCAGTATGTTTGAGGAGGACATTCCATAATCCCTCTCGGTTGGTAGAGTCGAAGGCCTTTGTCAGGTCAGAGAAGGCTATGTATAAAGGTTGCTGCTTCTCCTTACATTTTCTTGAAGTTGTCTTGCTGTGAAGATTATGTTCACTGTGCCTGTTGATGGACAGAATCCACATTGTGATTCCAGTAGGAGTTCTTCAGCCACGGGGAGGAGGCAGTTGAGAAGGACTCTTGTGATGACCTTCCCTGTGGTGGACAGCAGGGATACCCCTCTATAGTTAACACAGTCGGTCGTGTCAACGTTTTTTAAAGATGATCACAATTACCGCATCACGGCGATCCCCTGACATGCTCTCCTCCTTCTAGATGAGGGAAATGAGACATGTATTTGTGTCGAGTGTTTCTCTGCCATATTTTAGAATTTTGATGTGAATTCTATCTATTCTGGCAGTCTTATTGTTTTTTAGCTGTCCATCTCTAGTATCATGTGTGAATGTGGGATTCATTCTGTACCTGTCACTCACTGGTACTTTGTGAAAGTGTGAGATACATTCTGTATCTGGCAGTCTTCGGTATTGTATGTGAGTGTGGAATACATTCTGTCAGTGGCACTGTGTATGAGTATTTGATTCATTCTGTCAGTCTCTGGAATGTTATGTGATTTTGGACTTAGTCTTAATCTGTCAGTGGTTCTGTATGTGTGGAATTCAAGGTATATCTGTCAGTATCTCAGTGTGTGTGTGAGTTCATTCTTTATCTGTCAGTCTGTGGTGATTTATGTGAGTTTGGCAGTCACTGAATCTGCCAGGTACTGTAGGAGTATTTGAGAATGATTTTGTATGTGTCAGTCTTTGCTACTACATAGGAGTGTGGGATTAATTCTGTATCTGTCAGCCTTTGGTAGTGTGTGTGATTGTGGGATGAATTAATTTGCAGTCATTGGTGCCCAGTATGAATGTGGAAATCATTCTGTAACTCAGCCTGATATTGTTATGTGAGGGTAGAAATCACGTGTATCTTTCGATCCTGGGTGCTGACTGTGAGCATGGGATTCATTCTGTACCTGTCGGTGGTACTGTATCTATCTGTGGGATTAATTCTGTACCTTTCAGTCACTGGTATTGTGTATGAAAGTGGGATTAATTCTAGATCCGCCACACATTGGTTGTGTGTGTGTGTGTGTGTGTGTGTGTGTGTGTGTGTGTAAGAACATAAGAAGATACGAAATAGGACAGGAGTAGACCATTTGGCCCATCAAGCCTGCTCTGCCACTCAATAAGATCATGGCAGTTCTGATTGTGGCCTTAACTTCACTTTCCTGCCTGCCCCCATAACCATTGACTCTGTTGTAGATCAAAAATCTGTCTATTGCTGCGTTGAATATATTCAATGACACAGCCTCCACAGTCCTCTGGAGAGCAGAATTCCAAAGATTAACAACCCTCTCAGAGAAGAAATTCCTCCTCATCTCCTTCTTGAAAGAGCGACTGCTCATCTTTATCTCTGGCCCCTAATTCTACAATCCCCCACAAGGAGAAACATCCTCTCAGCATCTACCTGTCCAGCCCACTGAGAATCTTACAGGTTTCAATAAGATCACCACTCAATCTTCTAAACTCCAGTGAGTATAGGCCCAGCCTGCTCAACTTTTTCTCATAAGACAATCAAACATCCCAGCAATCAGCCGAGTGAACCTTCTTTGAAGTGATTCCAATGCAGGTATATTCCTCCTTATGTAAGGAGACCAAAACTGTATGGGGATGGGATGTCACTATTGCCCTGTAAAGTTATGGCAAAACTTCCTTACTTTTATACTCCATTCCCCTTGCTAAAAAAGCCAATTACTTGCGATACCTTCATGCTAACATTTTTGTAATTCATGGACCTGGACACCCAGATTCCTTGGTACAGCAGCATTCTGCAGTCTCTCTCTATATAAATAATATTCTGTTTTTCTATTCTACCTGCCAAAGTAGACAATCTCACATTTCCCCATATTATGCTCCATCTGCCAAATGTTTTCCCACTGACTTAACCTATCTATATCTCTTTGCAGACACATTTTGTCCTCCTCACAACTTTCTTTCCTACCTATCTTTGTACCATCTACAAATTTGGCAACAATATACTTGGTCCCTTCACTCAAGTTATTAATATAGACCATAAATAGTTGAGGCCCCAGCACTGTACCTGTGGCACTCCATTAGTTACAGTTTGCCAATCTGAATATGCTCCATTTATCCCCACTCTCTGTTTTCTGTGAGTTAGCCAATCCCATATCCATGTGTGTGTAGTTTTCATTTTATATCTGTCAGTGCCCGGTACTCTATGTGAGTTTTGGACTCGTTCTCAATCTCTCAGTGCTACTATTTGTGTGTTAGGTTGCTTTAGATGACTCGGGCTGAGGTACTGTGAGTGAGTGCAATAATCAACCTATACTTTTCAGCATCTGGCACTGAGCATGTGTTTCAGCATCACTTTATCTGTCAATGTCTGGTCAATATCTATATATCATTATATAACCTTCCATCCCTGGGACTGTTTGCAAGTCTGGATTCATTCTACATAAAATGTCAGCACAGCAACAGGCCACTGATGTGGTTGGTTTTAAGCAGACAATATGTTTGAAGTTTGGCCAAGTATTAAATATCTGTCACTGTGAACATAATAGTGAAAGATAATGTGTCTTTCAATCTGATACAGGATTGATGTGCAAATGTAACTCAGGCTGTACTAATCAATTTGATCAGTGCCATTCAGTCTGAGGGAGAATCTTGGACTTGTGTGTAAAATGAGCTCAGTCTGGAATTGTACAGTATCTTCCATCTGACACTATGAGGTTTCAGGACTGGTATGTAATTTATAGCTCAGACTAAACTCATCAAATTTACAATGTATCTTTTAGTTTCACAATCCGGATGAGTTTTAAACTGGAATCTGAGTTTGTATCTCAGGTTATACTATATTTCAGAATCTCTCAATCTGATTATGCACTTGAGATTTTGACTTGTATCTAATGTATATGTCTGGACACATTATGGGAATTAATACTGATAATAAACTCATAATGACCTGTGTAAATATTGGATCTCAGAAGATGTTTTTTTTTAGAATTAGAATTAGAATTAGAACATTACAGCGCAGTACAGGCCTTCGGCCCTCGATGTTGCGCCGACCTGTGAAACCATCTGACCTACACTATTCCATTTTCATCCATATGTCTATCCAATGACCACTTAAATGCCCTTAAAGTTGGTGAATCTACTACTGCTGCAGGCAGGGCGTTCCATGCCCTTACTACTCTCTGAGTAAAGAAACTACCTCTCACATCTGTCCTATATCTATCACCCCTCAACTTGAAGCTATGTCCCCTCGTGTTTGCCATCACCATCCGAGGAAAAAGACGTTCACTTTCCACCCTATCTAACCCTCTGATTATCTTATATGTCTCTATTAAGTCACCTCTCCTCCTCCTTCTCTCCAACGAAAACAATCTCAAGTCCCTCAGCCTTTCCTCGTAAGACCTTCCCTCCATACCAGGCAACATCCTAGTAAATCTCCTCTGCACCCTTTCCATAGCTTCCACATCCTTCCTATAATGCGGTGACCAGAACTGCACGCAATACTCCAGGTGCGGTCTCACCAGAGTTTTGTACAGCTGCAGCATGACCTCGTGGCTCCGAAACTCGATCCCCCTACTAATAAAAGCTAACACACCATATGCCTTCTTAACAGCCCTATTAACCTGGGTAGCAACCTTCAGGGATTTATGCACCTGGACACCAAGATCTCTCTGTTCATCTGCACTGCCAAGAATCTTCCCATTAGCCCAGTACTCTGCATTCCTGTTACTCCTTCCAAAGTGAATCACCTCGCACTTTTCCGCATTAAACTCCATTTGCCATCTCTCAGCCCAGCTCTGCAGCCTATCTGTGTCCCTCTGTACCCTGCAACATCCTTTGGCACTATCCACAACTCCACCGACCTTAGTGTCATCTGCAAATTTACTAACCCACCCTTCTACACCCTCTTCCAGGTCATTTATAAAAATGACAAACAGCAGTGGCCCCAAAACAGATCCTTGCAGTACACCACTAGTAATTAAACTCCAGGATGAACATTTGCCATCAACCACCACCCTCTGTCTTCTTTCAGCTAGCCAATTTCTGATCCAAAGCTCTAAATCACCTTCAACCCCATACTTCCGTATTTTCTGCAATAGCCTACCGTGGGGAACCTTATCAAACGCCTTACTGAAATCCATATACACCACATCCACTGCTTTACCCTCATCCACCTGTTTGGTCACCTTCTCAAAAAACTCAATAAGGTTTGTGAGGCACGACCTACCCGTCACAAAACCGTGTTGACTATCTCTAATGAACTTATTCTTTTCAAGATGATTATAAATCCTGTCTCTTATAACCCTTTCCAACATTTTACCCACAACCGAAGTAAGGCTCACAGGTCTATAATTACCAGGGCTGTCTCTACTCCCCTTCTTGAACAAGGGGACAACATTTGCTATCCTCCAGTCTTCCGGCACTATTCCTGTCGACAATGACGACATAAAGATCAAGGACAAAGGCTCTGCAATCTCCTCCCTAGCTTCCCAGAGAATCCTCGGGTAAATCCCATCTGGCCCAGGGGACTTATCTATTTTCACACTTTCCAAAATTGCTAACACCTCCTCCTTGTGAACCTCAATCCCATCTAGCCTAGTAGCCTGAATCTCAGTATTCTCCTCAACAACATTTTCTTTCTCTACTGTAAATACTGACACAAAATATTCATTTAGCACTTCCCTATCTGCTCTGATTCCACACACAACTTCCCACTACTATCCTTGATTGGCCCTAATCTAACTCTCATCATTCTTTTATTCCTGATATACCTATAGAAAGCCTTAGGGTTTTCCCTGATCCGATGCGCCAATGACTTCTCGTGTCCACTCCTTGCTGATCTTAGCTCTCCCTTTAGATCCTTCCTGGCCAGCTTGTAGCTCTCAAGCGCCCTAACTGAGCCTTCACGTCTCATCCTAACATAAGCCTTCTTCTTCCTCTTGACAAGCGCTTCAACTTCTTTAGTAAACCACGGCTCCCTCGCTCGACAACTTCCTCCCTGCCTCACAGGTACATACTTATCAAGGACACGCAGTAGCTGCTCCTTGAATGTTATTGAGGTTAATTCTGTAACTTTGAAACAGGAACAATGTGTCAGTTCTATGTGTGTTTAACTTGTAGCTGAGGTTGCACTATTGTGGGATTGACACACTGATAATTTGATAGTGGGTAAGAATTTGGACTGGGATTTGTGTATCTACCTGTCAGTGGTACTGAGTTGGGGTGACATGGAAACAACGTCTGTCTCTCCTGCTCTATTTGATTGATGGATTGAAAATGTGTCTCTGGAACTATTTCTGCCGTCTGAGACTGTGGAACTGATGACCTGTCTGTGTCTCTGCGCTCTGTGAGTGATAATGTACGGACTGTGTGTGAGAAGGAGCTGGTGACACTCTTCCTTGTAACTTGGTGGAGGAAACATCACATTTATTCTGGTTCATTCAATTATTTGTCTGTTTGAACAAAAGTATGTTTGTAACTAAAATACAGGTGAGATCAAAGATACAGAGTTTTAATGAATTTAATCTCTCAAATAATAATGAGCCCCCACAAAGGAAGCCCAGCCATACAAATATTATCATTGTTTGACTGCATTGCAGTAACAGGTTCTTCCCATTCTGTCTCCATCCCCCATCGACACACAACCCGAGAATGGCCTCTCCCTTCCCCCACTCACTCCATGTTCCGGGACCAGTTCCAGCTCCAATCCGCCTCTTACAAACAGCCCCCGCCTCCCCCTGAACTTGCCCCGGACTCGATGCTGATCTCTGAGTCAATCTGCGGACACGCTCCCAAAGCGATGTGCTGCTGGAAGGAGGCTGCTGTTTGCTCCCTTTCCCAGGGACCGGGATCTCTCCATTCGCGGCTGTTTTAAACCATCTTCTTCCGCTCACAGGCAGTGCTGGGGGAGGGGAGCGCAGGCGCAGATTTCTGCAACAATTCCGCAAACAGAAACATGGAAAATTTCCGGCGCAGAATGAGGCCATTCGGCCCATCGTGTCCGCGCCAGCTCAAAGAGAGCGATCCAGCCTGGTCCCGCAGTTTATTGTTATTGGACAGAGAAGTGTGGAAACACTAACGGACAGTCAGAATGTGGGGAGTTACACAAAGAGAATCTATTATAGGCACCAGGTGAGAAGTGTGAAGGACACATTTTAAACAGCGGCTGTTTGGTTTCGCTTGAACGGTTAGACCATGGGAGCGAGAACTGGAAATCTGACCTGTGTAAAAGTCCCTGCTCCGTCGGTCAGTCCCATTCATGGCCCAGTGGATTGTTTCTGGATGTCATTTAATTGTTGTAAAACGGCCAAAGCCCCTGGTCTGCAGTAGCTGGGGGCTGAAGGACTGCAGTGGAATCAGACACTGATTCTGTTTGTGTTGCTGGGTTTCCTTTGTGATTGTTCACAATGATTATTCATTGAATAATTATTTTGGTCTCTCTTGTAACTTCCACCACACCTCTTCCTGAATTATAATAAATACTTTTTCTTTCTACAGGCAAATACTTGAAGGAAGCAGAATAAATATAATGATGCCTCAGCACAAGGGGAAGTGCAGCCGGCTTCTCACACACAGGAAGGACAGTATCACTCAGAGAGAAAAGAGACATCAGTTCCACAATCACTGCCAGTAGTACTAGTCAGACTGGCACTGATCCCAAGTTCCAGAGACTAACAGTCAATCCAACAGTCACACAGAGCATGACAGACTGAAGTTGTTTCCATTTCACCCCAACTCTGTCCCACTGACAGGTAGATACATCAATCCCAGTCCAAAATCACATCCACTGTCAGATTGCAAGGCACTGTGTCACTCTCACAAGAGAGCAGCCTTAACTACAAATTCAATGTCAGATAGAACAGACAAACAGTACCTGATTGTAAAGTACAGAATTAATCTCAATAATGTAACCAGACTGCAGACTGAGCTACATGTTACACACCACTCCACAAATCTCACAAATGGTCAGACTGGAGGATACAGTATTAATTCCATTACTGCAAACTGAATGCACTGTTATCTACCAGGACATAAAACATATTGTAAAATGAAAGGACACAGACCTGAAATGTTAATTGTGTTTCTCCCTCCACAAATGCTGCCTAAACTGCTGAGTATTTCCAGCATTTTTGTTTATTTCAGATTTCCAGCATCTACAGACTTTTGCTTTTATTTTAAAGTTAAAGAAACATTGCATTTTTTTTATTTATTTAGAGACACAGCACTGAAACAGGCTCTTCGGCCCACCGCGTCTGTGCTGACCAACAACCACCCATTTATACTAACCCGACAGTAATCCCTTCTTCCCTATCACCTACCTACACTTGGGGCAATTTACAATGGCCAATTTACTTATCACCTGCAAGTCTTTGGCTGTGGGAGGAAACCGGAGCACCCGGGGAAAACCCACACAGACACAGGGAGAACTTGCAAACTCCACACAGGCAGTACCCAGAATCGAATCGGGGTCTCTGGAGCTGTGAGGCTGCGGTGCTAACCACTGCACCACTGTGTATTCTCGAGACACCCCTTGAGAAGTGAGACTTTTTGCCCAGAGATGGGGCTCTGTTAGGTGAGAGTGACTGCCCTTGACATCAAGGCAGCCTTTGACGTGTATGGCAACAAGGCAGCCCTAGCAAAACCAGTGTAAATAGAAATCGGGGCAAAATGCTCTGCTGTTTGCAGTCATACCTGGCACTAAGGAAGATGGCTGTGGTTGTTCAGGTCAATCATCTCAGTCTCCGGCCATTACAGCTGGAATTCCTCAGAGAGGTGTTCTAGGCCCAACCATCTTCAGCAGCTTCATCAATGACCTTCCCTCCATCACAAGGCCAGAAGTGTGGATGTTTTCTGATGATTGCACAATGTTCAGCACCATTCATGACTCCTCAGATACTGAAGCAGCCCGTGTCCAGATGCAGCAAGACCTGGACAACGTCCAGGCTTGGGTTGATAAGTGGCAAGTAACATTGGCATCAGATAAGTGCCAGGCAATGACCATCTCAAACAAGAGAGAATCTAATCATCTCCCCTTGATGTTCAATGGCATTACCATCACTGAATCCCCCACCATTAACATTGACCATTGGTTACCATTGACCAGAAACTGAACTGGACCAGCCATATAAATGCTGTGACTGCAAGAGCAGGTCAGAGGCTACGAATTCTGCGGCGAGTAACTGACCTCCTGTTTCCTCACATCCGTCCACCATTCACAAGACACAAGTCAGGACTGTGATGGAATACTGTCCACTTGCCTGGATGAAGGCAGCTCCAACAACACTCAAGTAGCCTGTTTGATTGCCCACATCCACCACCTTCAATATTCACTCCATTCACCACTGATGCACAGTGGCAGCAGTGCGTACCAGCTAAAAGATGCACTGCAGCATCATACCAAGGCTTCTTCGACAGTACCTTCCAAACCCAGAACCTCCACCACCAACAAGGACAAGGGCAGCAGATGCATGGGAACACTACCAACTGCAAGTTCCCCTCCAAGCCACACACCATCCTGACTTGGAACTATATCACCATTCCTTCACTGTCGCTGGGTAAAAATCCTGGAACTCCCTTCCAAACAGCACTGCTGGAATTCCTGCAGCTCAAGGACTGCAGCGGCTTAAGAAGGCAGCTCACCACCACTTTGTCAAGGGCAATTTGGAATGGGCAATAAATGCTGGCATAGCCAGTGATGCCTACATCACACTAACAAATGAAAAAAGTGAGGAAATAGTGAAGGGCTTTTATAGAATACGCGGAGACACGTTTCCACTTGTGGTGTCTGAAACGAGCCAAAAATATAAAATCGACATTCATAAAACCAATGAGGAATTCATGAAAAATGTATTTACGTAGTGAGTGGTTAGAATCTGGAATTTGCAACCACAGGGAGAGGTCGAGGCAAATAGTATTGATGCATTTAAGGGGAAGTGGAACAACTGTATGGGAAGAAAGGAATTGAGGGATATACATAATGGGCTTTATTTTTGTTTATTTGTGCATATGAAGCAGGGTGGCTGGAAATATGTGTAGAGCATAGAGAAGTTGGGACGATCCCAGTGCAGTGTTTTGTCTAGATGGATCTGCCCAGAACACTTGTGATGCAGGAGCTGGGAGCTTCAGTACTTCAGTGGAGACAGATACTGACACTGGTTTTCATTTGTGGGTGTTTTTAATGATTATTAATTGCGAAATTAAATTCACCTCTTTGATATTTTGCACCTCCCCTGTTCTTGAGTTAAGACATATTTTTTCTTCATGCAGGCAAATACTTGAAGGAATCGTGATGAATGTGATGGTTGCTGCACTCGAGGCACAAGGAACAGTGCAGCCAGCTCCTCTCACACACAGTCGGTACATTATCACTCAGAGTACAGAGGGATAGACAGTTCATCAGTTCCCTAGTCTCAGACTGCAGAAGTAGTCAGGCCCACATTGATCCCGAGTTCCAGAGACACATTTTCAATCAAACAATCAAACAAAGCAGGAGAGAAATAAGTTGTTTCCATTTCACCCCAATTCAGTCCCATTGACAGTCAGATACATCAATCCCAGGTCAAAATCACACACATTAACAGATTGAAATACAATGTGTCAATCTAAATATAATGCAGACTTAGCTATCAATTAAATATCAGATAGAATTGGCACACAGTATTGATTGAATGGCACAGAATCTCATGTAATGATGTATCCTGAGATTTAAATTAAATACCATACTCAAATTTCACATCCATTCATGATAAAGGATGTTTAAACATCCCCATAGTGTACCCTGAGATACAAGTTACATACAAGTCCAACATTCATTACAGTGAAAGTTTCTAAGGTGCTGAAAGATATTGTAACCTGAGACACAAATTAGATACCAGTTCAGAACTCACCCACACTGTGAAATGGAAAGATACAGAATCAATTCCATTAGTGTAGATTGATCTAAATATTATATACCATTCTAAAAACTCAGACAATATCAAACTGAAATACAGTATCAATTCCATGAGTGTAGATTGATCTAAACATTGCCAGTCCAAAAATAAAACCGTATTAGATTAAGTAATGCTGATAGAAAGTGCAAACTGTGATGTAAATTAGATGCCTGAACTCACCCAGACTGCGGAATTTAAAAATACAGTCGACTGAGATACACATTATTTACCAGCCAAAAACATCTCAAACATTATCAGAGTGAAATAGATTATCAATTCCATTTGTGTAGACTGAAATCCACAGAACAAACCAGTAAAAAATCTCATACAGCGGTATGGTGGTTTTGTGGTGACATTACAGGACGAGTAATCCTGAAGTCTCCACTAATGGTCCAGAGAAACAAGTTCAATTTCCATTACAACAGCTGGGTAATTATAGTATCATCGAATCAAAGAAAGTTTAAGGCACAGAAAGAGGCCACTTGGCCCATCGTGTCTGTGCCAGATGAAAAACTTTCCACCCATTCTAATTCCACCTTCCAGCATTTGGTCTGTAGCCCTGCAGATTACAGCACTTGAAGTGTATATCCAAACTTCTTTTGAATGAATTGAGGCAGTGAGTTCCAGACCCCCACCACCCTCTGGCTGAAAAAAACTTTTCCTCATCTCCCCCGTAATCTTTCTACCAATCACTTTAAATCTATTTCCCCTAGTCACTGACCTCTCTGCTAAGGTAAATAGGCCCTTCACTTCAACTCTATCCAGGCACCTCAAAATTTTGTATGTTTCAATGAGATTTCTCCTCAGCCTTCTCTGTGCCAAGGAGAACAGCCTCAGCCTATCCAGTCTTTCCTCATAGCTGCATTTTTCCAATCCCGGCAACATCCTCGTGAATCTCCTCTGTACCCTCTCGAGTGCAATTACATCCTTTCTGTAATGAGGCGATCAGAACTGCATACAGTACTCGTTGTGGCCTGACTAATGATTTATACAGTTCCAGCATAACCTCCCTGCTCTTAAATCTATACATCGGCTAATAAAGGAAAGGATTCCATATGCCTTCTTACCACCTTATCGACCTGTCCTGCTACCTTCAGGGATCTGTGGACATTTACTCCAAGGTCCCTCACTTCCTCTACACCTCTCAGTACTCTCCCATTAATTGTGTATTCCTTTGCCTTGTTTGACCTCCCCAAATGCATCAACTCACACTTCTGAATTGAATTCTATTTGCCATTTTTCTGCCCATCTGACCAGACCATGAAGATCTTCCTGCAGCCTACAGCTATCCTCCTTGCTATTTACCACACAGCCAATCTTTGTGCCATCTGCAAACTCATACCCCCTACATTTACATCCATGTAGACTACATCAACTGCACTACCCTCATCTATCTTCCTTCTTAATTCTTCAAAATTTCGATCAAGTTGGGCAGACAAGATCTTCCCTTAACAAATCCATGCTGACTATCCTTGATTAATCTGTGCCTTTCGAAGTAACATTTTATCCTGTCTCTCAGAATAGATTCCAATAATTTGCCCAATACTGATGTTAGACTGACTGGCCTGTAATTATTTGGTCTCCCTCACTCCCTTTTTAAACAAAGGTACAACGTTAGCAGTCCTCCAATCCTCCATCACCACACCTGTATCCAGTGAGGTCTGGAAAATGATGATCAGCTCTTCTGCTATTTCCTCTCTTGCTTCTTTTTAACAGCCTGAGGTGCATTCCATCCGGCGCTCGTGATTTATCAACTTTCATATACACTAATCCCATTAATATGTCCTCTCTCCCTCTGTATGGATCACATCCATACTTCACACCCCTCTTCCTTATCTACAATATATGCATCTTCCCCCTCTTTTGTGAAGACAGATGCAAAGCATTTATTCAGAACAATGCCAGCATCTTCTGCTCTACACATAGGTTACCTTTTTGGTCTTTTCTGTGCCCTATTCTTTCCTTATTTATCCTTTTACTCTCAATGTATTGATAAAACATCTTTGGGTTCACCATGATTTTGATTGCCAATATTCTTTTATGCTCTCGCTTAACTTTCCTAATTTCAATGTTGATTTCCCCCCTCCACATTCTATACTCCTCTCGGCTTTCTGTAGTATTCAGTTCTCTGTGTTGGGCATAAAGTTTCCTTTACTGCCTTATTATACCCGTAAACTCCTTGACATCCATGGGGCTCTAGATTTGGCCTTCCCACCCTTTTTCTTTGTGGGAACATGTTGACTCTGAACCCCTTGAATCTCCCCTTTGAATTCTTCCCACTGCTCTGACACTGATTTTCCTTCAAGTACCTGTTTCCAGTCCACTTTCGGTAAATCACTCCTCAGCTTCGTAAAGTTGGCGTTACCCCAATTCAGAACTCTAACTCCTGTTCTGTCCTTGTCCTTTCCATAATTATATTAAAACTGACTGAATTATGATCACTACCACCAAAATGCTCTCCCACTGCCACTCCTTCCACCTGCCCTCTTCATTTCCTAAAACTAAGTCTAAAACTTCACCCTCTCTTGTTGGACTTGCTACATATTGGCTAAAAAAGTTCTCCTGAATGCACCTCAAGAATTCTGCTCCCTCAATTCCCTGCACACGAAAAGTATCCCAGTTAATGTTGGGGTGGTTCAAATCCCCAACTGTTACTGCCCTATTGTTCTTGCACTTCTCAGATATTTGCCTACATATCTGCTCTTCTATCTCCCCCTGACTGTTTAGGGGTCTATAGTACACTCGCAGCAGTGTGATTGCCTCTTTTTTGTTCCTCAGCTCAATCTATACGGTCTCATTTGATAAACCTTCCAACATATCATCTCTCCTCACAGCTGTAATAGTTTCTTTGACCAAAATTGCCACTCCCTCTCCTTTTTTATCCCCTTCTCTCTCACGTCTGAAAACCCTGTAACCAGGAAAATTGAGCTGCCATGCCTGCCCCTCCTTAAGCCATGTTTGTGTAATAGCTATGATATCATACTGCCATGTGTCTAACTGTGCCCTGAGCTCATCTGCTTCATTTGCTATACTCCTTGCATTGATTTAGATATCCTTCAGCAGTGCCAACATTTTTTGTTTTGAATTTCCTAATCAGTGTTTCCTCTCTCTTCCAAACTGCATTAATTTTCTGCCTTCCATTTTCATTTCTGATTTTGTCCCATCTGACTCTACCTTGCCGTCCCCATCTCCCTGCCAAACTAGTTTAAACCCTCCCCAACAGCACTAGCAAAACATCCTGCAAGAAACTCCGTCCCAGCTCTGTTCAGGTGCGACCTATCCAACCTGTCCCAAGAATCTAAAGTCCTCCCTCCTGCACCATCTTTCCAGCCATGCATTCATCTGACTTATCCATCTATTCCTGTACTCACTTGCACGTGGCACTGGGAGTAATCCGGAGATTATTACTTATGATGTCCTGCTTGCTAATTTCTTACCTTGCTCCCTCCGTTCTGACTGCAGCACAACATCCTTCTCTCTACCTATGTTGTTGGTTCTGATGTGGACTACCACTGCTGGCTGTTCACCCTCCCCCTTCAGGATGCTCTGCAGCTGCTCAATGACATCCTTGACCCTGGCACCAGGGAGCCTACACTCCATTCCTGGATTCACGTCTGTGGCCACCGAAACACCTGATTGTTCCCTTGACGATTGAATCACCTATCACTATGGCTTTTCCAGTCTTCCCTGTACTCCCCTTTGCAGCTGAGTCACCCATGGTGCCATGGGCTTGGCTCTGGCTGCACTCCCCAGGTGAAGCATCATTGTCCTCTGTATTCAGAACTGAATACCTGCTGGAGAGTGAGACGCACTCGGGGTGTCCTGCACGACCTGCCTGATTCCTTTTGACTGCCTGGTGGTCACCCATTCCCTCTCTCCCTGCATACTCTTAAGCTGTGGGGTGACCACATCTATAAACGTGTTATCTATGTAGAAAGAACAAAGAACAGTACAGCACAGGAACAGGCCATTCGGCCCTCCAAGCCTGCGCCGATCTTGATGCCTGTCTAAACTAAAACCTTCTGCACTTCCGGGGACCATATCCCTCTATTCCCATCCTGTTCACGTATTTGTCAAGATGCCTCTTAAACGTCGCTATCGTACCTGCTTCCACCACTTTCCCTGGCTGCAAGTTCCAGGCACTCACAACCCTCTATGTAAAGAACTTGCCTCGCACCTTAAACCTATGTCCCCTCGTAACTGACTCTGCCACCTTGTGAAACAGCTTCTGACTATTCATTCTGTCCATGCCACTCATAACTTTGTAAGCCTCTACCATGTCGCCCCTCCACCTCCGTCGTTCCAGTGAAAACAATCCGAGTTTATCCAACCTCTGCTCATAGCTAATGCCCTCCAGACCAGGCAACATCCTGGTAAACCTCTTCTGTACCCTCTCCAAAGCCTCCATGTCCCTGTGGTAGTGTGGCAACCAGAATTGCACGCAATATTCTAAGTGTGGCCTAACTAAAGTTCTGTACAGCTGCAGCATGACTTACCAAATTTTATACTCTATGCCCCGACCGATGAAGGCAAGCATGCCATATGCCTTCTTGACTACCTTATCCACCTGCGTTGCCACTTTCAGTGACCTGTGGATCTGTACGCCCAG
Source organism: Heterodontus francisci (assembly GCF_036365525.1). NCBI lineage: Eukaryota > Metazoa > Chordata > Chondrichthyes > Heterodontiformes > Heterodontidae > Heterodontus > Heterodontus francisci. The sequence goes on from NC_090405.1 coordinate 18,958,804, forward strand.
ATCTCTCTGCCTGTCAATACTCCTAAGGGTTTTGCCATTTACTGTATACTTCCCACCAGTATTTGATCTTCGAAAATGCATTACCTCACATTTGTCCAGATCAAGCTCCATCTGCCATTTCTTCGCCCAAGTCTCCAACCGATCTATATCCTGCTGTATCCTCTGACAATCATCATCACTATCCGCAACTCCACCAACCTTTGTGTCATCTGCAAACTTATTAATCAGACCAGCTACATTTTCTTCAAAATCATTTATAGAAACTACAAACAGCAAAGGTCCCAGCACTGATCCCTGCGGAACACCGCTAGTCACAGCCCTCCATTCAGAAAAGCACCCTTCCACTGCTACCTATGACCGAGCCAGTTCTGTATCAATCTTGCCAGCTCACCTCTGATTCCATGTGACTTCATTTTTTGTACTAGTCTGCCATGAGGGACCTTGTCAAAAGCTTTACTGAAGTCCATATAGACAACATCTACTGCCCTTCCTTCATCAATCATCTTCATCACTTCCTCAAAAAACTCGATCAAGTTCGGGAAAACTATGCTGCCTCTCGCTAAGAAATCCATTTGTTTCCAAATGGGAGTAAATCCTGTCCCGAAGAATCCTCTCCAATAATTTCCCTACCACTGAATTAAGGCTCACCGGCCTATAATTTCCTGGATTATCCTTGCTACCCTTCTTAAACAAAGGAACACCATTGGCTATTCTCCAGTCTTCTGGGACCTCACCTGTAGCCAGTGAGGATACAAAGATTTCTGTCAAGGCCCCAGCAATTTCTTCCCTTGCCTCCCTCAGTATTCTGGGGTAGATCTCATCAGGCCCAGGGGACTTATCTACCTTAATGCTTTGCAAGACGCCCAACACCTCCTCCTTTTTGATAACGACAAGACCCAGACTATCTACACTCCCTTCCCTAGACTCATCATCCACCAAGTCCTTCTCTTTGGTCAATACTGATGCAAAGTACTCATTTAGTACCTCACCATTTCCTCTGGCTCCACACATAGATGTAGCTCTCATCCTCACCAATGCAGCACAGTGTTGCCAGTTACCGCTCAAGTTCCAAAACCCAGAGCTCAAGCTGCCAAAGTTGACATCACTTCCTGGCACAAATGGTTCTCCAGGATACGGGAAGCATCTGGGAGCTCCCACATAGCACAGGAGGTGCACGCTAGAGATTGAAGCACCCCTGCCATTCCTTTATGTATTAGTTGACCCTTTGCTACTGCTAAAAAAAAGCCTGACAAATTCTACAACACCTTAGAATTATGAATAAAACCTTACTAGTACTGATAAATCCTACTAAAAATCAATACAGTTCACTAGTTAAAATAAACCTTACTGAAAAAAACATACTCACCGACTACTCACTTGTTCCTTATTATTGATACTTTTTTTTTTAAGTCTGCCAGTTGTTGAGATGCGAGAACCCAGCTATTTACACATCCACCCCAACAGTGGTGTACTAACGATTTACTGATTCTCCTTAACAGCATTTGCTCACAACCAATCACCTTGCAGCTTTCCTGTGATGTCACTATTCACTTTGTTTTCACACTACGGCGGCCTGGACTCTTGTCCGCTCCACTCTCGCTGTTTCCCGCTCTTTGAGCGAACTCGAACCCGAACTCGATCTGTCTCTCGATCTCACTCTCGCTCGCTTTCTGGGGTCTTTATGCTCCATTCCACTCTCGCTGCTCCCTACTCTCAATGTATCAATCTATGTTTGTCTTGTGTTTAATTTAAAATATGAATTAACTGTATTTTACAACTGTAGGTTTTATTTGGTAGTCCTGTGCAAGTTGTGGATTGGTATTCAAAATTTAGCTCTGTGAAAACGATCGTGAATGAAAATATAACTTCGATGGGCTGGTATGCAAGCTCCAAGTCCTTCAGTTTGTCATAATCGATTTGATACTGTATCATTCAGTCTTAAACTTTGTGGGATTTTTGGACTGTTATGTAATGTGTAGCTCGGTCTAACGTCTGATGTATATTATTGGGATTTATAGCATCATAGGAAATAGGGGCAGTAGGCCATTCGGCCCATCGGCCTGCTCTACCATTCAAATAGCTCGTGGCTGATCATCTACCTCTACGCCATTTTTCGCCACTATCTCCATATCCCTTGATCTCATTAGTATTTGGAAATCTATCAATTTCTGTCTTGAATATGTTCAATGATTGAGCCTCCACAGCCCTCTGGGGTAGAGAATTCCACGGATTTGCCACACCAAGTAAAGACATTCCTGCTCATCTAAGTCTCAAATGCCTGGCCCTTATTTTGAGACTGTGTCCTCTTGTTCTAAACTCACTAGCCAGAAGAAACCTTCTATCCATATCGACCCTGTCAGACCCTGGAAGAATTTTGTAAGTTTCAATTAGATCATCTGTCATTCTTTGAAACTCTGGAGAATACAGGGCCAGTTTCTGCAGTCTCTCATCATCTTCCATCCCAGGGGATTAGTCTGGTGAACATCTGTTGCACTCCCTCTATGACAAGTGTCAGGCAAACCCCCACCTGCCAAGACTGAGGGACACATTATTTCACCGCATGAACATTAAAACTTAAAAATTGCAAGCCCCAGACTGGAAAGACATTTGCATAGTAACAGACAGTGTTGAAACAATGGGGACCCAGTTGTTGCTTCCCCAATGCACAGAAGAAATGGTCAGACCAGTTTTAGTCACATGACTAACTGGCTATTGCAGAGGTTTGAACTGAGAGTTTTTAAATTGGAGAAAACAGTACTTGAAATCAGAAAGCACTTTTCTCCTGGACTGATAAGACCTCCCTCCTGCCTGCCTCCATCTCTTCCCCATGGAACTGAATCTTGTGAAAACAGATGAAGCTCAAAGAGAGAAAAGTCTCCTACGTGAACAAGGTTTAAGAAGAACACTAGGCCCCAACGAACAGCAAGACTAACTACAATCAAGTGAGCATGCAGCAGAGTAAAATAAAACGTTAGAGACTGCCTCAAACCTTTCACCTAACAATTTCTTCTCTTTTCTGTCCTTATTTGCATGTGTGTATCGCGTATGCATGCTAGCGTGGGCACGTCGTATATCCATATGGGTGAACCGTATTAGAGTTTAAGTAAGTTTAATAAATATCAGTTTTCTTCTTTAAACCAAAGAAAGCCTGTTTTTGCTCATTACTTTGCCTTATAATTGGAAAGCTGTGAACAAGGATTCACAAATGGGGAGCTCAAAACACAATGTGTTTAAAAATTAAGCCCTGTTACAATAAGACCAGGTGAAGAAATTAACAGACCCCTAGACACCTTTCTCACCTGGTCGTAACACAAGTATATACTTCCCGAGATAAAGAAACCACAATTGTACAGAATATTCTCGGTGTGGTCTCACCAAGTCATTATACAATTGAAGCAATACATCTTTACTCAGGTACTCAAATCCCCTTTCAATGAAGCCAACATACAATTTGCCTTCTTAATTGCTTGCTGCACCTGCATACTAGCTTCTAGTAGCTCATGAACAAGGACATCCATCTCCAACAAGAGAGAATCTAATCATCTCCCCATGAGATTCAATGGTAGTACTATCACTGAATCCCCCACTATCAACAGACTAGGGGCTACCACTGGCCAGAAATTGAACTGGAGTAGCCATATAAATACCGTGGCTAAAAGAGCAGGTCAGAGGCTAGGAATCCTGTGGTGAGTAACTCATCTCCTGACTCCCAAAAGCCTGTCCACCATCTCTTAGGCACAAGTCAGGAGTGTGATGGAATATTCTCCATTTGCCTGGATGGGTGCAGCTCCAACAACACTCAAGAAGCTCGACACCATCCAGGACAAAGCAGCCCACTTGATTGGCACCCCATTCACAAACATTCACTCCCTCCACCACTGACGCACAGCAGCACCAGTGTGTACCATCTACAAGATGCATGGCAGAAACACACCAAGGCTCCTTCGACAAAACCTTCCAAACCCGCAACCTCTACCACCTAGAACGACAAGGGCAGCAAATGCATGGGAACACCGCCAGCTGCAAGTTCTCCCCCAAGCCACACACCATCCTGACTTGGAAGTATATTGCCATTCCTTCACAGTTGCTGGGTCAAAATTCTGGAACTCCCTAACAGCACTGTGGGTGTACCTACCCCACATGGACTGCAGCGGTTCAAGAAGGCAGCTCACCACCAACTTCTCAAGGGCAATTAGGGATGGGCAATACATGCTGGTCTCGCCAGTGACACCCACAACCCATGAATGAATAAAAAATAAATCCAGGTCCCTTTGAACATCGACACTTCCCAACCTCTCACCATTTAACAAATACTCTGTCTTTCTGCTTTTTCTACCAAAGTGGATAACTTCACACTTACTCACATTATATTCCATCTGCCATGTTCTTGCCCATTCCCTTAGCCTGTCCAAATCCCCTTGAAGCCTCCTTGCATTCATTCTGTACCTTTCAATCATGTAAATTTTGTCTGTTCTGTTTCAGATTATATATTTAAAATGTCACCATGGTGACAGAGTTTATATAGATCTGATAGTGAGTTTGTTTTTGGACTGCGATTGATGTATCAACCTTTCAGCTGAGCTGAATTGGAGTGAAATGGAAACAACTTCTGTCTCTCCTGCTGTTGTTTGACTGTTGGATTGAAAATGTGTCTCTCGACTTTGGGATCAGTGTCTGTCTGACTACTTCTTTTGTTTGTTCCAGTGGAACTGATGAGCTGGCAGTATCTCTGTGCTTTGCGAGTGATCCTGTACCGACTGTGTGTTGGAACGAGCTCGCTGCACTTTTTCTTGTGGCCAGGAATCACCACATCACCACATCCATTCAGGTTCCTTCATGTATTTGCCTGCAGGAATGAAAAGTAACTCTTAAACCTTAAGAACTGGTGAGGTAGAAGATACAAAAGCGATCAATGCAATCGTCCCAATAATAATCATTATGAACAATCACAAAATGAAAACCAGGAACACAAACAGTGTCAGTGTCTGACTCCACTGTAGTACTGCAGCATTCAGCTTCTGTTTACCAGGTGTTTGCAGTGGTTTTACAACAAGTTTGTGACATTCAGAAACAACACAAGCCCTGCACTGCTCAATGACTGGGACTGTCCGATAGAGCAGTGACCTTTACACAGTCACATTTCTATTTCAATGGAAAACAAGCAGCCACTATTTAAAATGTGCCTTTCACACTTCTCACCTGGTGTCTGCAATAAATGCTCTTTGTCTAACTGTCCACATCGTTATTTTGCAGCTATTTTCCCCCCACTGTTCACGATCCAACGAACAGTGAGAGACTGGAACTTTCTTTTTCTTTTCTTTCTTTTGGGCCTCCTTATCTCGAGAGACAATGGATACGCGTCTGGAGGTGGTCAGTGGTTTGTGAAGCAGCGCCTGGAGTGGCGATAAAGGCCAATTCTGGAGTGACAGGCTCTTCCACAGGTGCTGCAGAGAAATTTGTTTGTCGGGGCTGTTGCACAGTTGGCTCTCCCAACTGGAACTAAAGCAGGAAAATTCCCTCTCCTTTGGGTGGTGAAATTGTCACTGATTTTCAATAGTGATTTCTTCCCATTGTGTCTCCCTGAGCCTGGACAGACACTGTCCGAGAATGAACTCTCCCTTCCCCGTGTCCCCGGCTCACTCCATGTTCCGGGAGCAGCTCCTGCTCCACAGTGTCTGTTCCAAACACTCCCCGACTCCCCCTCAACTTCCCACCACTCAATGCTAATCTCTGAGCACATCTGCGGACACGCTCCCAAAGCAGTGGCTGCTGGAAGCAGATGCTGTTTGTTCCCTTCCCCCGGGCCCGGGAAGTCTCCATTAGCAGCTGATTTAAAGCATCTTCCCCTGATTGAGTGAATGGCCTCACAGACTGGGTTGGGGAAAGACCGCGCATGCGCTCCACTCCTCATTGTGACGTCCCACCGGGGGCGGGGCTATGTCGCGCGTGCGCAGATCTTTGCAGCAATTCCGCATTCAGACATTAATGGGAACTTTCCCCACTTCACCCTCATCAAAGTCCCAACAAAGAAAGTGAAGAGGGGCTTGGACTGGAGGGAGGGAGGGGCGGGGTAGGGGGAACCTAGAACCCCGAAAGCTGCCCACTTGCCCCATTTAGATGCTCAATTTGTGGTCATTCCGTGCAGGGGGTTTGTTATTATTGAGCCCCTCCTGGTAAAACAATCCGATAGAAAGAGGGGAGAAAGGAGGGAGCCGGTGTGTTTGCTGGGACCTTGCAGAATTCATTTCAGCAGCAAAAGTCCCGGGTTATATTAACCCGAGTGAAACACGCTGTCAGTGGGAGGAAAACCGAACGGTCCTTTTCATCATTTCATTGGAAACAAAGTAGAGCCGGAAGTGCGGCGAGCAGAGCAGACACACAAGCTCAATGACAGGAGAGCTCGGCCGTCCCTGAGTTTCAGCTCCCGGCTCTTACATTTCCTCATCCACACTGTCTTTACTGTGGATGTTCAGGGGTTCCTTGTCGGATCTGAGGACTGTATCCATTAAACATTCTGAGCCAGGAGATCCACACACTCTCTGTTATCAAAATTTATGGGCAGGAATGTTTCAAAACTTTGTCTATTAAATCATTGTATTATTCACAGAACTAATGAGGCAATCGGTTCATTATTCAGGCCTTGAACTTGGTTTGGGAAGACCGAAAACTGAGAGGTTCAGCACCTTTCCACTTCTTCACAAATATAACTGATTTTTTTGATGAAGAAACAGAAAAGGTTGATGAAGGGAAAGCAATGGATGTTGTCTATATGGATTTTAAGAAAGCGTTTGAGAAACTACCACATAAAAGGCTGGGTAACAAAACTGAGGCTCCTGGAATAGGAGGGTCAGTATCTGCTTGGATTAAAAAATGGCTGAAATAACAAAAAAAGTGAGTAGTTGGTTGTTTTTCAGAATGGAAGATGGTGGATAGTGATGTCCACAAGGGTCAGTGCCAGGACCACCATATATACAAATGACTTGAATATTGGAATCACAGAATCACAGAATTGTTACTGCACAGAAGGAGGCCATTTGGCCCATCGTGTCTGCACTGACTCTCCAAATGAGCAATTCACCTCATGTCACTTCCCGTCCTCTCCCCATAATCCTGCACGTTCTTCCTTTTCAGATAACAGTCTAATTCCCCTTTGAATGCTTCAATTGAACCTGCCTCCATCACATTCTCAGGCAGTTCATACTTTAACCACTCGCTGCATGAAAAAGTTTTTCCTCATCTCGCTTTTGCTTCTTTTAGCTTTAAATCTGTGCCCTCTTGTTCTCGATCCTTTCACAAGTGGGAATAGTTTCTCCCTATCCACTCTGTCCATTTTGAATACCACTATGAAATCTCCTCTTAGTCTTCGTTTCTCCAAGTAAAACAGTCCTAACTTCTCCAATCTATCTTCATAACTGAAGTTCCTCATCCCTGGAACCATTCTCATGAATCTTTTCCATAATCTCTCCAATGCCTTCACATCTTTCCTAAAGTGTGGCACCCAGAACTGGACGCAGTACTTCAGCTGAGTCTAGTGTCTTGTACAAGTTCAACATGACCTCCTTGTTCTTGTACTCTATGCCTCTATTACTAAAGCTGAGGCAACTGTATGCTTTATTAACAACTCTCTCAACCTATCCTGCCACCTTCAATGACTTCGACCCTCAGGTCCTTCTGCTCCTGCACCCCCTTTAGAATTGTACCCTTTATTTTATATTGTCTCTCCATGTTCTTCTGACCAAAATTTATCAATTGACATTTCTCGACATTGAACTTCACCTGCCATCTGTCTGCCCTTTCCACCAACTTGTCCATGTCCTTTTGAAGTTCTACACTATCCTCCTCAGAGTTCACAATGCTTCCAATTTTCATAACATCCACAAACTTTGAAATTCTGCCCTGTATACCAAGGTCTAGGTAATTAATATATATCAGGAAAAGCAGGAGTCCCAACACTGACCCTTGGTGACCTCCACTCCAAACCTTCCTCTAGCCCGAAAAACATCCATTGATCACTACACTTTGTTTCCCGTCACTCAGCCAATTCCATTTTTTTTTTAGAGATACAGCAATGAAACAAGCCCTTCGACCCACCGAGTCTGTGCCAACCATCAACCACCCATATATACTAATCCTACACTAATCCCATATTCCTACCACATCCCCACCTGTCCCTCTATTTCCCTACCACCTACCTATACTAGGGGCAATTTATAATGGCCAATTTACTTACCAACCTGCAAGTCTTTTGGCTTGTGGGAGGAAACTGGAACACCCAGAGAAAACCCACGCAGACACAGGGAGAACTTGCAAACTGCACACTGGCAGTACCCAGAATTGAACCCGGGTCGCTGGAGCTGTGAGGCTGCAGTGCTGCACTGTGCCACTGTGCCATCCATATCCCTGTTACTACTGTCCCTTATACTCCATGAGTTATAAATTTGTTCACAAGTCTGTTGTGTTGCATTGTATCAAACACCTTTTGAAAGGCAATAAAAGCAAAATACTGCAGATGCTGGAAATCTGAAATAAGTTCACGTTTCAGGTCAGTGACCTTTCAGATGCTGCCAGACCTTTTGAAAGTCCATGTAGACCACATCAACAGCATTGCCCTCATCAACCCTCTCTGTTACCTCATCAAAAAAACTCCAGCAGCACAGTTAAACGTGATTTTCCCTGAAGGAATCTATGCTGGCTTTCTTGAATTAACCCACATTTGTCCAAGGGACTATTAATGTTGTCTCGAATTATTCTTTCGATAAGTTTCCCCACCTTCGAAATTAAACTGACTGGGGAGTGGGACGAGGTGAGTTGCTCTGGCAGAGAGCCAGCACGGGTTCGACAGGCTGAATGGCCTGCTTCTATGCTGTAGCCATTCTATGATTTTATGATTCTAGCAGCAACTGTTGGTGGAGAGGCAATGATGCAAGAATGTGTTGACAGAAAGGGGAAAATCTCGGCTGGTGTGTGTTTGCAGCATTTGCAGCTTGTGTTCGGGTTTGTGAATAAAGGTGATTTGGAAGCTGTGTTCCGGATTGAAGTGTTGACTGGAAGCAAGAAGTTGATGTAAATAAAGAGTAAAATGTGTTAACACAAAGCGTGTTGTGATTGTGGGTAGCAGTAAATAATGTGTTGGTGAATTATTTGTGTTAATAAACTTCCACTGTGCCCTCTGCTGTAGGCTGCTGTTTATATCCAGCTGTGTATTGGTGTTGTGTGTTAGCGAGATAAATGCTTGTTTCAACGCTGTTTATAAAGCAATAGCATTGCACTCAAACAGTCCCAGACATAGCAACACACGTACAAAAGCAAAATACTGCGGATACTGGAAATCTGAAACATAAACAGAAAATGCTTGAAATGCTCAGTAGGTCTGGCAGCATCTGTGCAGAGAGAACAGTTAACATTTCAGGTCTGTTTCGTTAACTCAAGTTAACTTTGTTTCTCTCTCCACAGATGCCGCCAGACCTACTGAGCATTTCCAACATTTTCTGTTTTTATTACAGCAACACAGGTGTTGGGAGGCTCAGCCTGGCTACACAATGTTACAAGGACGCTGAGTAACACCATCGACAACGGGACAGAGAGAGAAAAACACAGAAAACCAAGAATAGACTATTAGGAAGCAGACAGTGAGGGACAGACAGAGAGAGAGAGAGACAATGAGACTGAGATAGAGAAACAGAGCACTTGTCTGAAATAAACACAAGAAATGATGGAAATACCCAGCAGCTCTGGCAGCATCTGTGGAGAGAGAAACAGAGTTAACGTTTCAGGTAGTGACCCTTCTTCAGAACTGACAAATATTAGAAATGTAAAAGATTTGAAGCAAGTAAAGCAGGTGGGGGTGGGGGGGAGAGATAACAAAAGAGGTGTTGATAGGACAAGGTCACAGAGAATAACTGACCAGAAGGTCATGAAAGGCCATGAACAAAGGTTGTATGTTAATGGTGTGCTGAAAGACAAAGCATTACTACAGAGAGGGTGTAAATAGACTGTAAAGCACAGAGCACTCCAAGCACAAGCATTAAAAAAATTAAAAAGCAGAAACAGTAGAAACAAACTAAACACACTAAAAAACCTAAAATAAAATAAGCAAATTAAAAAGAAAAAAAGGAAAAATAACTGCACATAAAAAGGAGAGGGCGGGGGGAGTGTGTGGTGGGTGCTGTCATGCTCGGAAATTATTGAATTCAATGTTCAGTAAAGATTTTGCGTGTTATTGTTTTACTTTCTGTTACTCACCATCTCCTGACTGTGACCATTTGCCGTCGTTTCACATCTGCTGGTGGAGAGGAGGCGCTGCAGGAATGGTTTAACAAAGAGGAGAGACTGGGGTGAAACGTGTTTGCAGCTGGTGCAGCTTGTGTTCCTGTGCGCAACAAATTGGTTTGTGAGACTTGTTGCTGATTGATGTGTTGAGTGGAAGAAAAACGCTGATTGCAATAAAGTGTTTGAAGAAGCATGATGTGATTGTGGATAAATACTTGATGTTTTCAAAGGAAACAATTTGTGTTCCTACAAAATATAAATAGCAGAGAATGGTTTCGATCCATCGACCTCTGGGTTATGGGCCCAGCACGCTTCCGCTGCGCCACTCTGCTACCGGGTGATTTTGATTTCAACTGCCTATTAGTGAAATATGTTCAGTTCCCCAATTTTTTTTACAAAATCGGATTGTTGTCAGATTGCTCAAGAACCCAGACTCAGCAACACACTCGCTGACAGACTCACCCTCACTGCACAATGGCACAAGGACACTGAGTAACAGCACCGACAATCAGGCAGGCAGAGAAAGACACACAGAAAACCAGGAAGAGATTTCAGGACCCAGAAAGGAACAGACAGAGAAAGTTACTGAGCAAACCAGCAAGAGACAGCGAAAGACGGATGATTTATGGAAACGTGTTCTCTGTTAAGATGTCCCCTGTGTTCTTTTAAAGATATTTCCTGCTGTGTAATAGAATATTTTCAGTATTTTCTGTTTTAAGCTCTCCCTCTTGTCCTGGCCAGTATTTATCCCTCAACGTCACTAAAACAAGTGATTATCTGCTCGTTATCAGATTGATCTTAGTGGCAAATTGGATGCAGCATTTCCTACAACAGTGACTATGTTTTAAACGTCCTTCACTGGCTGTCTGGGTCTTTCGGACAGCATGAGGCTGTGTGTGAGATCCCAGTCCAACCCACATTCCCTGTGTGAGAGCCCAGTCCATCCCACATTCCCTGTCTGAGCTCACAATCCACCCCACATTCCCTGTGTGAGAGCCCAGTCCACCCACATTCCCTGTGTGAGATCCCAAAACATCCCACATTCTCTGTCTGAGATCCCAGTCCAACCCACATTCCCTGTCTGAGATCCCAGTCCAACCCACATTCCCTGTGTGAGAGCCCAGTCCACCCACATTCCCTGTGTGAGATCCCAGTCCATCCCACATTCCCTGTCTGAGATCACAATCCACCCCACATTCCCTGTGCACGATAATAATTTGCTTCTTTTCTTTCTTACTGTATTCGCTGTTGTGTAAAGATGTTCTCTGGTATTATGTAAAATGGTTCCCTGTTGGGTAAAGATCTTCTCAGTTGTGTAAATATGATCCGTCTTGTGTAAAAGTGTTCCCGGTTGTTTAAATATGTTCCCTGCTCTGTGATGTAGAGCTGAGTCTGCACTAATGGAATTGCGACAGTATCTTCCAGTCTGATACTGTATGAGGGCTGGAATATGATCCAAAGCTCACAAATTGAATTGCTATTGTATCTTTTAGTTTCACAATCCGGGTGAGTTTTAAACTGAAATCTCAGTTTGTATCTCAGGTTATACTATCTTTCAGATTCTCTCAATCTGATAACGCACTTTAGACTTAGACTTATATAGAGTCATAGAGTTATACAGTACAGAAACAGGACCTTCGGCCCATCGTGTCTGTGCTGGCCATCAAGCACCAAAGTATTCTAATCCCATTTTCCTGCACTTGGCCTGCAGCCTTGTATGCTATGACGTTTCAAGTGCTCACCTAAATGCTTCTTAAATGTTGTGAGGGTTCCTACCTCTACCACCCCTTCAGGCAGTGTGTTCAGATTCCAACCACCCTCTGGGTGAAAAACAATTTCCTCAAATTCCCCTCTAAACCTCTTTCCCTTTACCTTAAATCTTTGCCCCCTGGTTATTGACCCCTCCGCTAAGGGAAGAAGTCTCTTCCTATATAACCTATCAATGCCCCTCATAATTTTGTATACTTCAATGATGTCCCCCCTCAGCCTTCTCTGCTCTAAGGAAAACAACCCTAGCCTTTTCAGTTTCTCTTCATAGCAGAAATGCTCCAGCCCAGGCAACATCCTGGTGAATCTCCTCTGCACCCTCTCCAGTGCAATCACATCCTTCCTATAGTATGGTGTCCAGAACTGTACACAGTACTCCAGCTGTGGCCTAACTAGCGTTTTATACAGCTCCATCATAACCTCCCTGCTCTTATATTCTATGCCTCCACTAATAAAGACAAGTACCCCATATGCTTTCCTAACCACCTTATCTACCTGTGCTGCTGCCTTCAGTGATCTATGGACAAGTACACCAAGGCCCCTCTGACCTTCTGTACTTCCTAGGGTGCTACCATCCATTGTCTATTCCCTTGCCTTGTTAGTCCTCCCAAAGTGCATCTCCTCACACTTCTCAGGATGAAATTCCATTTGCCACTGCTCCGTCCATTTTACCAGCCCATCTATACTGTCCTGTAACCTAAGGCTTTCCTCCTCACTATTACAACATCACCAATTTTTGTGTCATCTGCGAACTTACTTATCATACCTGCTATATTCACGTCTAAATCATTAATAATTATGTATCTAATGTATATGTCAGGATGCATTATGGGAATTAATACTAAAACTTATAAAATCATAACGTGAGTAAATATTGGGCTGGTATTTAATTTGAATCTCAGATTATGTTATTGAGGTTAATTCTGTAACTTTGAAACAGGAACCATGTGTCAGTTCTATGTGTATTTAATTTGTAGCTGAGGTTGCACTATTGTGGGATTGACACACTGATAATTTGATAGTGGGTGAGAATTTGGACTGGGATTTATGTATCTACCTGTCAGTCGTACTGAGTTATGGTAACAGGGAAACAACGTCTGTCTCTCCTGCTCTGTTGGATAGATGGATTGAAAATGTGTCTCTGGAACTGTTTCTGCTGTCTGAGACTGTGGAACTGATGACCTGTCTGTGTCTCTGCGCTCTGTGAGTGATAATGTACGGACTGTGTGAAAGAAGGAGCTGGTGACACTCTTCCTTGTAACTTGGTGGAGGAAACATCCCATTTACTCTGGCTTCTTCATTTATTTTCCTGTTGAAACAAAAGTATGTTTTACAACTCAAGTACAGGTGAGGTGGAAGATACAAAGACCATCAGCTCAATGTCTCGATTAATAATCATTATGAACGGCCACAAAGGAACCCCAGGGATACAAACATTATCAAATGTTTGACTCCACTGCAGTACTGCAGCACTCAGGGTCTGTATCCTTGGTGTATTGGGCGCTATGACAATAATGTAATGATATGTAGACAGAGCCCAAACCCTGCACTGCTCCATGAATGGAAATATCCGATGGAGCAGAGACATTTGCACTGGTCAGATTTCCATTTATTGCTCCCATGGCATTAACCTGTTTAAAATGAGCCTGTCTTAGTTCTCACCTGGCGACTTACAGATGCTCTTTGTATAACTCCCCACATTCTTCCTGTCTGGCTCTGTTTCCGCTCTTCACTGTCAAATAGCAACAAACCGGCTGAGACTGGAACTAAACCAGGAATATTCACTGCTGGTCTGGGGAGAGGAAGCAGCATTGAATTTCAATAACAAATTCTTCCCATTCTGTCGCCATCCCTTTGTCCACACAGCCCGAGAATGGTCTCTCCCTTCCCCCACTCACTCCATGTTCCGGGACCAGTTCCTGCACCACTCCGCCTCTTACAAACAGCCCCCGCCTCCCTCTGAACTTGCCCCGGACTCGATGCTGATCTCTGAGTCCATCTGCGGACACGCTCCCAAAGCGATGTGCTGCTGGAAGGAGGCTGCTGTTTGCTCCCTTCCCCCAGGACCGGGATCTCTCCATTGGCGGCTGTTTTAAACCATCTTCTTCCGCTCACAGGTAGTGCTGGGGGAGGGGAGCGCAGGCGCAGATTTCTGCAACAATTCCGCAAACAGAAACATGGAAAAATTCCGGCACAGAATGAGGCCATTCGGCCCATCATGTCCGTGCCAGCGCAAAGAGAGCGATCCAGCCTCATCCCACAGTTTGTTGTTATTGGACAGTGAAGTGTGAAAACAGAAACGGACAGTCAGGATGTGGGGAGTTACACAAAGAGAATCTATTATGGGCACCAGGTGAGAAGTGTGAAGGACACATTTTAAACAGCGGCTGTTTGGTTTCGCTTGAACGGTTAGACCATGGGAGCGGGAACTGGAAATCTGACCTGTGTAAAAGTCCCTGCTCCGTCGGTCAGTCCCATTCATGGCCCCAGTGGATTGTTTCTGGATGTCATTTAATTGTTGTAAAATGGCCAAAGCCCCTGGTATGCAGTAGCTGGAGGCTGCAGGACTGCAGTGGAATCAGACACTGACTCTGTTTGTGTTGCTGGGTTTCCTTTGTGATTGTTCATAGTGATTATTAATTGAAAAATTGTTTTGGTCACTTTTGTATCTTCTACCACACCTCTTCCTGAATTATAATAAATACATTTCCTTTCTACAGGCAAATACTTGATGGAAGCAGAATAAATGTCGTGATTCCTCGACACAAGGGGAAGTGCAGCCAGCTCCTCACACACAGTAAGTACAGTATCACTCACAGAGAGCAGAGACATCAATTCCACAATCACCGCCAGCAGAAGTAGTCAGACCGGCACTGATCCCAAGTTCCAGAGACATTTACTCAATCCAACAGTCACTCAGAGCAGGAAAGACTGAAGTTGTTTCCATTTCACCCCAACTCAGTCCTACTCACAGGTAGATACATCAATCCCAGTCCAAAATCACACCCACTATCAGATTGCAAGGCACTGTGTCACTCTCACAAGAGAGCAGCCTTAACTACAAATTCAATGCCAGATAGAACAGACAAACAGTACCTGATTGTAAAGTACAGAATTAATCTCAATAATGTACCCAGACTGCAGACTGAGCTCCATGTTACACACCACTCCACAAATCTCACAAATGGTCAGAGTGGAAGACACAGTATTAATTCCATTACTGCAACCTGAATGAACCTGATCTTACATACAACAGATTACGAGATGAAAGGCCACAGACCTGAGAAATTAACTCTGCTTCTCTCTCAACATATGCTGCCTGACGTGCTGGGTATTTTCAGTATTTTATGTTTTTATTTCAGATTTCCAGCATCTGCAGAATTTTGCTTTTATTTTAGTGTTAAAGAAACATTGCATTGTGAGGTGAGAGTGACTGCCCTTGACATCAAGGCAGCTATTGACCTTGTGTAGCATCAAGGAGCCCTAGCAAAACTGGAGTCAATGGGAATTAGGGGGAAAACATTTTTTTTTAAAAAAGGAAGTTAATACCAAGCATAAAGGAAGATGGCTGTGGTTGTTCAGGTCAATCATCTCACTCCCAGGACATCACTGCAGTAGTTCCTCAGGGTATTGTCCAAGGCCCAACCATCTTCAGCTGCTTCATGAATGACCTTCCCTCCATCAAAAGGCGAGAAGTGGGGATGTTCGCTGATGATTGCACAATGTTCAGCACCATTCATGACTCCTCAGATACTGAAGCAGCCCGTGTCCAGATGTAGCAAGACCTGGACAACATCCAGGCTTGGGCTGATACCTGGCAAGTAACATTCGTGCCACATAAATGCCAGGCAATTACCATCTCAAACAAGAGAGAATCTAATCATCTCCCCTTGATGTTCAATGACATTGCCATTGCTGAATCCCCCACTATTAACATCTTGGGGATACCATTGACCAGAAACTTAATTATACCAGCCACATAAATGCTGTGGCTGTAAGAGCAGGTCAGAGGCTAGGAATTCTTCAGCAAGTAACTCACCTCCTGTCTCCCCAATACCTGCCCACTATTTACAAGGCACAAGTCAGAAGTGTGATCAAATATTCTCCCCTTGCGTGGATGAATGCAGCTTTAACAACACTCAAGAAGCTCGACGCCATCCAGGACAAATTAGCCCGCTTGATTGGCATCGCATCCGCCACCTTAAATATTCACTCCCATTACCACTGATGCACAGTGACAGCAGTGTGTACCATCTACAAGCTGCACTGCAACAACTCACCAAGGCTTCTTGGACAGTACCTTCCAAACCCGCCACCTCTACCACCTAAAAGGACAAGGGCAGCAGACACATTGGAAAACCACCATCTGAAAGTTCCCCTCCAAGCCACACACCATCCTGACTTGGAACTAAATTGCCAATCCTTCACTGTCACTGGGTCAAAATCCTGGTACTCCCTTCCAAACAGCGCTTTGGTTGTACCTACACAGCAAAGACTGCAGTGGTTCAAGAAGGCAGCTCACCACCACTATATCAAGGACAATAAGGAACGGACAATAAATGCTGGCCTGGCCAATGATGCCCACAACCTATGAGCAAATGAAAGAAAGGTAAGGAAATGGTGAAGGGCTTTGATAGGGTACACGGAGATATGTTTCTACTTGTGTTGGTGTCCGAAACAAGAGCCAAAAATATAAAATCATCATTAATAAAACCATTGAGGAATTCTTGAAAACCCTATTTATGTAGTGAGTGGTGAGTGGAATCTGGAATTTGCTTTCACAAGGAGAGGGTGCGGCGGATAGTATTGACACATTTAAGGGGAGGTGGAACACGTGTATGGGGAGAAAGGAATTGTGGGATACACACATTGGGCTTTATTTTTCTTTCATTCATTCATATGAAGCAGGATGGCTGGAAATATGTGTGGAGCATAGAGCAGTTGGGATGTTCCCAGTGCAGTGTTTTGTCTGGATGGATCTGCCCAGAACACTTGTGTTGCAGGAGCTGGGAGCTTCAGTACTTCAGTGGAGGCAGTCACTGACACTGGTTTTCATTTGTGGCTATTATTAATGATTATTCGTTGAGAGATTAAATTGATCACTTTGATATTTTACACCTCACCTGTTCTTGAGTTATAAGATATACTTTTTCTTCTTCCAGGCAAATACTTGAAGGAATCATGATGAATGTGATGGTTGCTGCACTCGAGGCACAAGGAACAGTGCAGCCAGCTCCTCTCACACACAGTAGGTACATTATCACTCAGAATGCAGAGCCACAGTTGGTTCATCAGTTCCACAGTGTCAGACTGCAAAAGTAGTCAGGCCCACGTTGATCCCACGTTCCAGAGACATCATTTCAATCCAAGAATCAAACAAAGCAGGAGAGAAAGAAGTTGTTTCCATTTCACCCCAATTGAGTCCCACTGACAGTCAGATACATCAATCCCAGGTCAAAATCACACCCACTAGCAGATGAAAATGTAATGTGTCAACCTAAATATAATGCAGACTTAGCTATCAATTAAATATCAGATAGAATTGGCACATGGTACTGATTGGATGACACAGAATCTAACCTAATGGAATACCCTGACATTTAAATTAAATACCATAGGCAAAGTTCACATCGATTGATGAGAAGGATGTTTAAACATCCCCATAGTGTACCTTAAGATACAAGTTACATACAAGTCCAACATTCATTACAGTGAAATATTTAAAGCTGCTGAAAGATATTGTAACCTGAGACACAAATTAGATACCAGTTCAGAACTCACCCACACTGTAAAATTGAAAGATACAGAATCAATTCCATTAGTGCAGATTGATCTAAACATTATATACCATTCTAAAAACTCAAACAATATCAAACTGAAATACAGTATTGATTCCATTCATATAGATTGATCTAAACAATACCAGTGCAAAAATCACATGCAGTATCAGATTGAGCAATGCTAATATGAAGTCTAAACTGTGATGTAAATTAGATGCCAGTGCAGAACTTACCCAGACTGCGGAATTGAAAAATACAGTAGACTGAGATACGGATTATTTACCAGCCAAAAACATCTCAAACATTATCAGAGTGAAATAGATTATCAATTCAATTTGTGTAGACTGAGCTCCACATTACAAACCAGTATAAAAAAATCTCATATCAGGTTGTTTTAGTTATTATGCTCCAAGAATAATAATCCAGAGGTCTCGACTAATGATCCAGAGACATGAGTTCAAATTCCACGACAGAATCTGAGTAATTTAATTTCAGTTAATTAAAAAAATCTGGAATTAAAAAATCTAGTATCAATACTAGTGACCTTGGAACTACTAGATTGTTGCAAGAAAATCCATCAGATCCAGGAATGTCCTGAAGAGAAGGAAATCTGCCATTCTGACCCAGTCTGGCCCATAAGTGATTCCAGACCCACAGGAATGTGATTCAATCTTAACTGTCCTCTGAAATGGCCCAGTACACCACTCAGCATAATTGTAAGAGTAATTACTGATGGGCAATAAATACTGACCTTGCCAGCGATGTCAACATCCTGTGAATGAATAAACAAGCAGTATCAGACTGAGAAATAACATTATATATTCCATTAGAACAGACAGAAGTGCATATAACATAGCACGCCATAAATCTATAGTGTTCGAATGAAAGATACTGTCTCAATTATTTATTGCAGCCTGAGCTACACATTACATACCTATTTTTCTTTTTTAGAATTAGAACATTACAGCGCAGTACAGGCCCTTCAGCCCTCGATGTTGCGCCGACCTGTGAAACCATCTGACCTACACTATTCCATTTTCATCCATATGTCTATCCAATGACCACTTAAATTTCCTTAAAGTTGGTGAGTCTACTACTGCTGCAGGTAGGGCGTTCCACGCCCCTACTACTCTCTGAGTAAAGAAACTACCTCTAACATCTGTCCTATATCTATCACCCCTCAAGTTAAAGCTATGGCGCAGGGTGGCACAGTGGCGCAGTGGTTAGCACCGCAGCCTCACAGCTGCAGCCACCCGGGTTCAATTCTGGGTACTGCCTGTGTGGAGATTGCAAGTTCTCCCTGTGTCTGCGTGGGTTTCCTCCGGGTGCTCCGGTTTCCTCCCACATGCCAAAGACTTGCAGGTTGATAGGTAAATTGGCCATTAGCAATTGCCCCAAGTATAGGTAGGTGGGAGGGAAATATAGGGACAGGTGGGGATGTGGTAGGAATATGGAATTAGTGTAGGATTAGTATAGATGGGTGGTTGATGATCGGCACAGACTCGGTGGGCCGAAGGGCCTGTTTCAGTGCTGTATCTCTAAACTAAACTAAACTAAACTATGTCCCCTCGTGTTTGCCATCACCATCCGAGGAAAAAGACTCTCACTATCCACCCTATCTAACCCTCTGATTATCTTATATGTCTCTATTAAGTCACCTCTCCTCCTCCTTCTCTCCAACGAAAACAACCTCAAGTCCCTCAGCCTTTCCTCGTAAGACCTTCCCTCCATACGAGGCAACATCCTAGTAAATCTCCTCTGCACCCTTTCCAAAGCTTCCACATCCTTCCGATAATGCGGTGACCAGAACTGCACGCAATACTCCAGGTGCGGTCTCACCAGAGTTTTGTACAGCTGCAGCATGACATTGTGGCTCCGAAACTCGATCCCCCTACTAATAAAAGTTAACACACCATATGCCTTCTTAACAGCCCTATTAACCTGGGTAGCAATTTTCAGGGATTTATGTACCTGGACACCAAGATCTCTCTGTTTATCTACACTACCAAGAATCTTCCCATTAGCCCAGTACTCTGCATTCCTGTTACTCCTTCCAAAGTGAATCACCTCACACTTTTCCGCATTAAACTCCATTTGCCATCTCTCAGCCCAGCTCTGCAGCCTATCTATGTCCCTCTGTACCCTACAACATCCTTCGGCACTATCCACAACTCCACCGACCTTTGTGTCATCCGCAAATTTACTAACCCACCCTTCTACACCCTCTTCCAGGTCATTTATAAAAATGACAAACAGCAGTGGCCCCAAAACAGATCCTTGCGGTACACCACTAGTAACTAAACTCCAGGATGAACATTTGCCATCAACCACCACCCTCTGTCTTCTTTCAGCTAGCCAATTTCTGATCCAAAGCTCTAAATCACCTTCAACCCCATACTTCCGTATTTTCTGCAATAGCCTACCTTGGGGAACCTTATCAAACACCTTACTGAAATCCATATACACCACATCCACTGCTTTACCCTCATCCACCTGTTTGGTCACCTTCTCGAAAAACTCAATATGGTTTGTGAGGCACGACCTACCCTTCACAAAACCGTGCTGACTATCGTTAATGAACTTATTCTTTTCAAGATGATTATAAATCCTGTCTCTTATAACCTTTTCCAACATTTTACCCATAACTGAGGTAAGGCTCACCGGTCTATAATTACCAGGGCTGTCTCTACTCCCCTTCTTGAACAAGGGGACAACATTTGCTATCCTCCAGTCTTCTGGCACTATTCCTGTCGACAATGACGACATAAAGATCAAGGACAAAGGCTCTGCAATCTCCTCCCTAGCTTCCCAGAAAACCCGAGGATAAATCCCATCTGGCCCAGGGGACTTATCCATTTTCACACTCTCCAAAATTGCTAACACCTCCTCCTTGTGAACCTCAATCCCATCTAGCCTAGTAGCCTGAATCTCAGTATTCTCCTTGACAACATTTTCTTTCTCTACTGTAAATACTGACGCAAAATATTCATTTAACACTTCCCCTACCTCCTCTGATTCCACACACAACTTCCCACTACTATCCTTGATTGGCCCTAATCTAACTCTCGTCATTCTTTTATTCCTGATATACCTATAGAAAGCCTTAGGGTTTTCCCTGATCCTATCCGCCAATTACTTCTCGTGTCCTCTCCTTGCTCTTCTTAGCTCTCCCTTTAGATCCTTCCTGGCTAGCTTGTAACTCTCAAGCACCCTAACTGAGCCTTCACGTCTCATCCTAACATAAGCCTTCTTCTTCCTCTTGACAAGCGCTTCAACTTCTTTAGTAAACCACGGCTCCCTCGCTCGACAACTTCCTCCCTGCCTGACAGGTACATACTTATCAAGGACACGCAGTAGCTGCTCCTTGAATAAGCTCCTCATTTCGATTGTTCCCATCCCCTGCAGTTTCCTTCCCCATCCTACGCATCCTAAATCTTGCCTAATCGCATCATAATTTCCTTTCCCCCAGCTATAATTCTTGCCCTGCGGTATATACCTGTCCCTGCCCATCGCTAAGGTAAACCTAACCGAATTGTGATCACTATCACCAAAGTGCTCACCTACATCTAAATCTAACACCTGGCCGGGTTCATTACCCAGTACCAAATCCAATGTGGCATCGTCCCTGGTTGGCCTGGCTACATACTGTGTCAGAAAACCCTCCTGCACACACTGGACAAAAACTGACCCATCTAAAGTACTCGAACTATAGTATTTCCAGTCAATATTTGGAAAGTTAAAGTCCCCCATAACAACTACCCTGTTACTCTCGCCCCTGTCGAGAATCATCTTCGCTATCATTTCCTCTACATCTCTGGAACTATTCGGAGGTCTATAAAAGACTCCCAACAGGGTGACCTCACCTCTCCTGTTTCTAACCTCGGCCCATACTACCTCAGTAGACGAGTCCTCAAACATCCTTTCTGTCGCTGTAATACTCTCCTTGATTAACAATCCCACCCCCCCACCCCCCCCCCCCCCCCTCTTTTACCATCTTCTCTGTTCTTACTGAAACATCTAAATCCCGGAACCTGCAACATCCATTCCTGCCCCTGCTCTCGCCATGTCTGCAAAATGGCCACTACATCGAGATCCCAGGTACCAACCCATGCTGCAAGCTCACCCACCTTATTCCGGATGCTCCTGGCGTTGAAGTAGACACACTTTAAACCAGGTTCTTGCTTGCCAGTGCCCTCTTGCGTCCTTGTAACCTTATCCCTGACCTCACTACTCTCAACATCCTGTACACTGGAACTACAATTTAGGTTCCCATTCCCCTGCTGAATTAGTTTAAACCCCCCCGAAGAGCACTAGCAAATCTCCCCCCCAGGATATTGGTACCCCTCTGGTTCAGGTGAAGACCATCCTGTTTGTAGAGGCCCCACCTACCCCAGAAAGAGCCCCAATTATCCAGGAAACCAAAACCCTCCCTCCTGCACCATCCCTGCAGCCACGTGTTCAACTCCTCTCTCTCCCTATTCCTCGCTTCGCTATCACGTGGCACGGGCAACAACCCAGAGATAACAACTCTGTTTGTTCTCGCTCTAAGCTTCCACCCCAGCTCCCTGAATTTCTGCCTTAAATCCCCATCTCTCTTCCTACCTATGTCGTTGGTGCCTATGTGGACCACGACTTGGGGCTACTCCCCCTCCCCCCTAAGGATCCCAAAAACACGCTCCGAGACATCACCATCTAAAATCGCATACACTTTCAGACTGAGATA
The DNA here is from genome assembly GCF_036365525.1 of Heterodontus francisci. Taxonomy (NCBI): domain Eukaryota; kingdom Metazoa; phylum Chordata; class Chondrichthyes; order Heterodontiformes; family Heterodontidae; genus Heterodontus; species Heterodontus francisci. Next base: position 18,981,343 of record NC_090405.1, read on the forward strand.
CAGTATTTATTCCATTACTGCAAACTGAGCTACTTGTTCCACAGGAGTTCTAAATACTGAACAAGTCTGGTCTCTTTTGTTTGGAAAAGAGGAAGCTGAATGATCACCTAATAGAAGCACTGAATTATATGAAAGGATTTGATAGGGTAGAGGTAGAGATATTTCCCATTTGTGGTGGAGTCAAAAGCTGTAAATATGAAATAGTCAGGAATAAATCAAATAATTAATTCAGGAGAAACTTCTTTACCCTGCTTTGGACCTGGTTAGAATCTGGAACATGCAGCACTTGGGTTTTTTTGGATTAGATTAGAGATGCAGCACTGAAACAGGCCCTTCGGCCCACTGAGTCTGTGCCGAACATCAACCACCCATTTATACTAATCCTACACTAATCCCATATTCCTACCAAACATCCCCACCTGTCCCTATATTTCCCTACCACCTACCTATACTAGTGACAATTTATAATGGCCAATCTACCTATCAACCTGCAAGTCTTTTGGCTTGTGGGAGGAAACCGGAGCACCCGGAGAAAACCCGGGTGAGAATTGTTACATTTAACATCAAATTAAATGATTGATAAATTAAATATGAGGCAGAAAAGATTTGAGGGATTTGCAGATACAATTAGAGGAGGTAAGGTGGGAGGAGGCTCATGTGGAACCAGCAGCACTTGGGCAGAATAGCTTGTCTCTGTGTTGTAAATTCTATGTAATTGTGTGTAGGATGAATTCTGAACTACAAACTATCCCAGAGATTAATGATTTCTGAATGCATCCCACACAGAGAGTACCAGAGACTGACAGACACTGAACAAATCTCACACTCATAGGCAGTACCAGAAACTGGCAGATACTGAATAAAACCCACACTCATAGGCAGTACCAGAGACTGACGGATGTTAAATGAGCCCAGATTCAAAGGTTTACAGTGGCAGAGAGATACAACAGCAATCCTACTCTCACACACAGTACCAGAGGCTGACGGATACAGAATGAATCACACAGTTACATACTGCAACAGAGACTTATTGGCAGTGTCTGAATCCTAAACTCACATCCAGAATTAGAGACTGACTGACGGCAGCATGAATTCCACATTCTCTTTCAGTAACGGAAACTGACAGATTGCCACAGATAAAGAATGATTCTTACTCTAAGGTACGGGACAACAGGCTCACTTATTTGGCACAGGGTCATCACTAACGTTTGGGCTAACTAAATGCAATAACAGCTCGTCTTGTTTCTTAGTATTTCTAAATCCCATCTGTCCAACAAAAGCTGAACAATTATTGCAGGTTGTGTCTGATTGTCTGATCTGTAAACTGCACTATATCACAAATTGCTGACGTTTTCTAGCTAAAAGTGAGAAATGCAACATAGGGGCAGAAATTGACATGGTCTGTCAGGGTTAAAGAAGCAGGTAATGTGAGGTAATAGATTTTTGTCTGTAAGTGCTGCACTGATATTGCTTCATATATTTATATTGAAAATAAAGATAATTGATTCGTAATAAAGGTTGTCTTCATTGATCCGATGATTGTAAATGTGCCCTGTTATATTTTACCAGTATTTACCATTGACCAGTATTTCTGTCTGTATTTTCAGGATAGTATTTACATTACTTCAAATAAAGAAAACATAACTACACAAAGAACTGAGCAGAATGCTGAAAGTTTCACAGCAAACAGTTAAAATAGAAAGAGATGAAATACAGAAAGATAAAAGCTAAAATACTGAAAACACTCAGCCAGTCCGGAAACAACTGTGGAGAAGTGAAGCTCGGGTTAATGGTCCAGTTCTGCGACCCTTCAATAAACCTGAAACGTTGCTCCTACCTTCCTCTCTCCACAGATGCTGCGGGAAGTGCTGAGTGTTTCCAGAATCTTCTATTATTATTCAGATTTCCAGTGTGTGCAAAAAGTCTCTTTTTGAATAAAATATTCCCTGGGAAGGAATTGTAAGATTTAGGTTTTGTGTTCACAGATACACAAAGAAGCGGGTCGAGCTCATAATGTCGAGCTCATAATAGTTTATTAAGAAGCAACAGTTTAAATTCTTTTGGGCCTCCTTATCTCGAGAGACAATGGATACGCGCCTGGAGGTGGTCAGTGGTTTGTGAAGCAGCGCCTGGAGTGGCTATAAAGGCCAATTCTGGAGTGACAGGCTCTTCCACAGGTGCTGCAGAGAAATTTGTTTGTTGGGGCTGTTGCACAGTTGGCTCTCCCCTTGCGCCTCTGTCTTTTTTCCTGCCAACTACTAAGTCTCTTCGACTCGCCACAATTTAGCCCTGTCTTTATGGCTGCCCGCCAGCTCTGGCGAATGCTGGCAACTGACTCCCACGACTTGTGATCAATGTCACACGATTTCATGTCGCGTTTGCAGACGTCTTTATAACGGAGACATGGACGGCCGGTGGGTCTGATACCAGTGGCGAGCTCGCTGTACAATGTGTCTTTGGGGATCCTGCCATCTTCCATGCGGCTCACATGGCCAAGCCATCTCAAGCGCCGCTGACTCAGTAGTGTGTATAAGCTGGGGATGTTGGCCGCTTCAAGGACTTCTGTGTTGGAGATATAGTCCTGCCACCTGATGCCAAGTATTCTCCGAAGGCAGCGAAGATGGAATGAATTGAGACGTCGCTCTTGGCTGGCATACGTTGTCCAGGCCTCGCTGCCGTAGAGCAAGGTACTGAGGACACAGGCCTGATACACTCGGACTTTTGTGTTCCGTGTCAGTGCGCCATTTTCCCACACTCTCTTGGCCAGTCTGAACATAGCAGTGGAAGCCTTACCCATGCGCTTGTTGATTTCTGCATCTAGAGACAGGTTACTGGTGATAGTTGAGCCTAGGTAGGTGAACTCTTGAACCACTTCCAGAGCGTGGTCGCCAATATTGATGGATGGAGCATTTCTGACATCCTGCCCCATGATGTTCGTTTTCTTGAGGCTGATGGTTAGGCCAAATTCATTGCAGGCAGACGCAAACCTGTCGATGAGACTCTGCAGGCATTCTTCAGTGTGAGATGTTAAAGCAGCATCGTCAGCAAAGAGGAGTTCTCTGATGAGGACTTTCCGTACTTTGGACTTCGCTCTTAGACGGGCAAGGTTGAACAACCTGCCCCCTGATCTTGTGTGGAGGAAAATTCCTTCTTCAGAGGATTTGAACGCATGTGAAAGCAGCAGGGAGAAGAAAATCCCAAAAAGTGTGGGTGCGAGAACACAGCCCTGTTTCACACCACTGAGGATAGGAAAGGGCTCTGATGAGGAGCCACCATGTTGAATTGTGCCTTTCATATTGTCATGGAATGAGGTGATGATACTTAGTAGCTTTGGTGGACATCCGATCTTTTCTAGTAGTCTGAAGAGACCACGTCTGCTGACGAGGTCAAAGGCTTTGGTGAGATCAATGAAAGCAATGTAGAGGGGCATCTGTTGTTCACGGCATTTCTCCTGTATCTGACGAAGGGAGAACAGCATGTCAATAGTCGATCTCTCTGCACGAAAGCCACACTGTGCCTCAGGGTAGACGCGCTCGGCCAGCTTCTGGAGCCTGTTCAGAGCGACTCGAGCAAAGACTTTCCCCACTATGCTGAGCAGGGAGATTCCACGGTAGTTGTTGCAGTCACCGCGGTCACCTTTGTTTTTATAGAGGGTGATGATGTTGGCATCGCGCATGTCCTGGGGTACTGCTCCCTCGTCCCAGCACAGGCATAGCAGTTCATGTAGTGCTGAGAGTATAGCAGGCTTGGCACTCTTGATTATTTCAGGGGTAATGCTGTCCTTCCCAGGGGCTTTTCCGCTGGCTAGGGAATCAATGGCATCACTGAGTTCCGATTTGGTTGGCTGTATGTCCAGCTCATCCATGACTGGTAGAGGCTGGGCTGCATTGAGGGCAGTCTCAGTGACAGCATTCTCCCTGGAGTACAGTTCTAGGTAGTGCTCAACCCAGCGGTCCATCTGTTTGCGTTGGTCAGTGATTATGTCCCCCGATTTAGATTTGAGGGGGGTGATCTTCTTGATGGTTGGCCCAAGAGCTCTCTTCATGCCATCATACATTCCTCTGATGTTTCTGGTGTCTGAGGCCAGCTGAATATGACTGCATAGGTGTTGCCAGTAGTCGTTTGCGCAACGCCTAGCTGTTCTTTGTGCAGTACTTCTGGCTGCTTTAAGTGCTGCGGATGTTAAATCGCTGGGGGCTTTCTTGTAGTTCAAAAGTGCAATGCGCTTAGCGGCTATGACAGGTTCCAGCTCTTCATTATGAGATTGAAACCAGTCTGCATTTCTCTTCGCGCTTTTGCCGTAGGTGGTCAAAGCTGACTCATAGATGGCGTCTCTGATGTGGGCCCACTTGGTCTCAGCATCCCCTGTGGGAGTGTTTTGAAGGGCTGTTACAAGTGAATTTAGAAATTTTTGTAACAGCTGTGGGTGAGAAATTCTGCTCGTGTTGATGCGCGGGTGGCCCTTCTGCTTGGAATGATGCAACTTCTTTGGTCTGAGTCTAACCTTGCTGCACACCAGGGAGTGGTCGGTGTCGCAGTCCGCACTGTGGAAGCTGCGTGTGATTTGAACACTGTTTAAGGCGGCTCGCCTTGTGACAATGAGGTCTAGCTGGTGCCAACGACGTGATCTTGGGTGCCTCCATGAAACCTGGTGACAGGGTTTAGTGTGAAAGAACGAGTTGGTGATGCAGAGGTTATGATAGGTACACAACTCAAGCAGTCTCTGCCCGTTCTCATTCATCCTTCCAACGCCATAGCGCCCAAGGCAGGAGGGCCATGAGTCATGGTCGGCCCCAACCCTGGCATTAAAGTCCCCCAGCAGGAATAGGTGTTCGGTGTTGGGGATGCTGCTAATGATGTTATGGAGTTGTTCATAGAACTGGTCTTTAGCTTCAGGTGCGGAACAGAGTGTTGGAGCATAGATGCTGAGTAGGTGTACTGGACCAGAGGTGGTGAGCAGTCGGATGGACAGTATGCGTTCCGAGCCATTTGAGGGAGGCTCTATCATGCTGAGCAAGGAGTTTCTGATGGCGAAGCCCACTCCATGCTGTCTTGGTTCTTCAGGATCCCTGCCCTGCCAGAAGAAGGTGTAGTCTTGCTCTGCTAGAGAGCCACTCGCGGGGAGGCGAGTCTCCTGAAGTGCTGCAATGTCCACATTGAGTCTACTGAGCTCGTTGTTAATGATGGCGGTCTTCCGAGAATCGTTGATTTGTGTAAGGTCTTCCGACAGGCCAGGACACATAGTTCTGACGTTCCAGCTTGCAAAGCGAAGGGCTGGTACCTTAGATTATGATTAGATTAGAGATACAGCACTGAAACAGGCCCTTTGGCCCACCGAGTCTGTGCCGAACATCAACCACCCATTTATACTAATCCTACACTAATCCCATATTCCTACCAAACATCCCCACCTGTCCCTATATTTCCCTACCACCTACCTACACTAGTGACAATTTATAATGGCCAATTTACCTATCAACCTGCAAGTCTTTTGGCTTGTGGGAGGAAACCGGAGCACCCGGAGAAAACCCACGCAGACACAGGGAGAACTTGCAAACTCCACACAGGCAGTACCCGGAATCGAACCCGGGTCACTGTAGCTGTGAGGCTGCGGTGCTAACCACTGCGCCACTGTACCTTCTTTCCTTTTTTCATGTTGTTTGGTGCGGTGTATCAGTCCACCTTTCGGGCAATGACCCTGAGCTCCAAGCACCCATTGAAGCAAGCAGACTGTGGCGGGACAGAACCTTATTGACCGGGGGCTGCCCGGTTTGAGGCGGGCGGTAGCTGTCCAGTGAGGTGCAATGACCTCTCCCACCGACAAAGGCAACCCGTGGCGCCCAGTTTCTACGCCAATTTATCTGGACTTATAACCCGTAACTGCTGCCTTCCGTGTTGTTTCAGTCGCTGTGAGGCAACTATGGAGTGACCTCTCCATGGCGCATGCCTGGGCAAATTTATGGAGGTTGAGAGTTGCCCAGTCGTCAAAACCCCCCTCTCGGCCTTTCTGGTGGGGTCCAAAGGAGTGCAGGACACGACGTTTGGCACCAGTATGGCTGCAGGAACTGCCGGAAACATGCCAAAGGTGACACATGACCGCCTACGGGGTTCCGCTCCGGATTTTCTGTTAGGGTTTACTCCCTTAGCCTTGGTCTCTCCCGAGACGCCCACAAGGCAGTGGGGTTGTTGGGGCCCCTACACAGGTGTAGGATGGTGCCGGTGGGAGGAGGGGATGCAAGGGGGAGGGGTAGAGGGAGGGGGTGGGGGGGGGGTGCAGGGGAAGGGGGTGCGGGGTGAAGATGGTGCGAGGGGGGGGCGGGCTGGGACGGGGTTGTGAGGGGGTGAGCTGAGAGGGTGGAGCAGGGAAGGGGACGGGGGTGGGGGGGGGGGTGGAAGGGGGGTAAAGGGGGGGGGGAGGGGGGGTGGAATCTGGTGCAGGTAATAAGCCATTTCCTCAGTGCCCACCATCGACGTCCGGAAAGCTCATCCACGTCCTTCGGGAGGTGAAGCATCATTTGGCAGACTTAGAGGTGATTACATTTGTTAAGGGTTTTTTTTTGCAGTGGTTTAAATAAAGGCATGCAGCATTGCCGACAGTGCGCTGCAGATGCTCTCCGAGCCATCTCCCGCGGGCGCTTTGAAGTTGCGGCCGGGGGGGCCGTTCGTGGATGTTTTGGGTGTTCGGGGCACCTTTTCACAGGACTTCTCTCGGGTCCCGCAGCTCCTTCTTCACCTCAATGGACTTACCGCATGCCGTGGCTGCAGACACTCTGGACTGTGAAGACAGCAGGATCGGAGATTAAAGTATCGGCAGCTGTGCTCGTCAGTTTCATCCGGATCAATTTCATTGAGAAAACAAAGAGCAGGTGTGGCTGGGGGAGGGCAGTGGGCCCAGGTAACATACACTAAACTAACTGTTAACTTTTAGATAGGGCTAAAATGAACTGATTTAAAGAGCCAGGGGAATTTAAACAGTTTAAGAGGGCAGATTGGGGGAGAAAACGTTAGGGATGGGAGCAGATGGCCATGGATAGAGTTGAACAGCAAGGGAGCTTCCAGCCCAGGAGCCATCTTGAAACAGTTTAAATATAATATTAAGAAGTAGCAGTTTATATATGAAGAGTTTAATTATGGTAATGCATAAGCTAAATAGACAGAAAAGACAAATGACCCATAACAGATTAAATGGATGACCGGTCCCGGATCATATCGCGGGGAAGAACAGTGTTGACAGTCTCCCCGACGATGAGGCAGGTGAGGTGTTGGTGTCCTCAGTCTTCTTGAGCCAACCAAAGTGTCAATCTGAAGGCGACTCTTTCCCTCCCGAGCACCCAAAAAAAGCGGCTCAACTTAGAGAGGCCGGAATGTGAGAAACTGCTGAGAATAAGGGACCCTCGCAGCCAGGACACATTTCCCGGTGGATTTTCCAATAGAAACTGGGACTGGAGAGAGTCTTTGGGAAATGTAATTCCTGAATGGAGTGAAAGAGTTAGTGATTGGTTTGTAGATGTTAAATCTGATTGGATGGCTGAAGAGACCAATTGTAGTATTACAATATAAAACCGTTGTGACATCATTGCCAATCGCCCAATCACAATCTTAACTTTCCCCCATCCCTCATCAGCAAAGAGCTGTGAGATTGTCTATTTAATCCGCACTCGGAAGGGGTTTGGTTTATTTCTGTGTCTGAAATTGAATCTGAAAATGCCTGAAGAGAAGAAAGCAGCTGCTAAGAAGGGCGCCAAGAAAGCCTTAAATAAACCGTCAGCAAAGGGCGGCAAGAAGCGGAGAAAGTCGAGGAAGGAGAGTTACTCCATCTACATCTACAAAGTGATGAAGCAGGTTCACCCCGACACCGGCATCTCCTCCAAGGCCATGAGCATCATGAACTCGTTTGTGAACGATATTTTCGGGCGCATCGCGGGTGAGGCTTCCCGCCTGGCCCATTACAACAAACGCAGAACCATCAGCTCCCGGGAGATCCAGACCGCCGTGCGCCTGCTGCTGCCCGGGGAGCTGGCCAAGCACGCCGTGTCGGAAGGGACAAAGGCGGTGACCAAATACACCAGCTCCAAGTAAAACTGCACAATGGACTGAAAAACATCCCAAACACAACGGCTCTTTTAAGAGCCACCCACAATCTCTCTGAAAAAGCTACATCATCATCTCAATGGTAACGATTTGTTTTTTTAATGAAGAGTCTGGAACTTTCTAATTGCCTTTCTGATCTCTGTTTTAACCCCATGGATTCTGGGTGATTCACTTTCACTGTTGAGATCTTTGTGTCTCTACTTAATAATGCCGTGTAAATTAATTACTGATCACTGACCGCAAGTGTGCTTGGATCTCGGACGCGTTCATATTCGACCCCTTTCCTGTATCTCGTTAATAAAAGCTGACAGATCAGTTCTCAGTCACTTGTTTCCCTTGTTCAAGCTTGGCCTCAATAATTAATAAGTACATTATCTGGAAACCCCGCTGTTGTAGGAACCCTCAGTCTCACATTTCAACACCTGACAGTAAAAATCTTCTCTCCGCTTTTGTCTCCCACAAATAGGTTCAATCTAGAATCAGTGATGCGGTACCTTGACAAAGATTGATCTGAAATGTGTCCTCTTGCAGAATGTTGTGAAAGAGACTTTCTGCCGCCGCTTACAGACTGTTTCAAAAAGGACGGAGAATAAACCCGAATAGATGCCAGAGTGTAAAAGTGTATCTGGAACTTGTAACAAAATGTAGAATAATACAAGAGGAGAAAGATTTTCAAATTTTTTGCTGTAAAATGAAATTGCCTGTTAATGCGATATTCTATATTGAAGCTGCTCCTTGTTTTACAGATATATTAGCGGGCTTTTCAAATTTAAAAAATCGGTTGGAGTCTGACAATTTAGCGCCGTTATTTTCCGCCGTTATTCAGCGTGGAATCTCCGGATTGGTGAATTAAGCAGCTCTGGGATTGGAAACATGAACCACATCATGAGATGCAGTAACAGAGTGACCAATCAGCAGCCTCCACCACTACCATCCCAGCCCAGAGGGACCAATGTCAGCGGATTTCAGCATTCTTTGTGAAAGTATTTGTGAGATTGTGGCCTGAGCAGACTGCCAAAGTCATTTGGCAGAATACCTCATCACCAGAACTTTCAAACAAGCACCAAGATGTAGCTTGGCTGGTGGTGAGAAGAGCCTTCCCCGTCAGATCCTTCCTGCACGCCCGAAGTCACACCCCCTCTGCACGATGCCCTCGAAGTGGCTGTGGTGGGGAAGAGACAGTTGCCCACCTCGTTCTGGAATGTGTCTTTGCAAAGCAGGTGTGGAAAGAGATGCAGTGGTTTTTGTTGAGTTTCATCCTAAGCACCTCTGTAACACAGGACTCTGTGCTCTGCGGGCTGTTCCCAGGGACGAACTCCGAGACAGACATCAACTGCTGCTGGAGAACTATCAATTCGGTGAAAGACACCCTTTGGTCTGCCCGAAACTTTCTGGTCTTCCAGCACAAAGAGTTGTCCAGGACCGAATGTTGCGGACTGGCACATTCCAAGGTCCAGGACTACGTGCTGAGGGACGCACTAAAGCTTGGGGCAGCCGCAGCAAAGGCTCAATGTGGAAAGATCACAGTGTAAGGTCCCCCCAGCAAAGTGAATGGAGGGGCTGGACCAATGGGAAACCCCTCAACTGTATCCAGAAAATATTTGGTTTGCTGTAAAATGTACGTAGCATGTAAAATGAAATGGAAGGGTTGTGAGGCAACTCACTCCTGTATTGAAAGAAACTGATCTCATTTGCACTCCTTGTATTTTTCGACTTTGTGCTTTTTGGAACTGTTTGGTAATGTATTTTTTTACAGTTTTTTATGAATAAAGTATACTTTGGAAATTTAAAAAAAGTGTCTGGAAGAGGGGCAGCTGCTGCAAAGTCTCAATGAGGAAAAAACACTGTGTAAGGTTCTCCCACCAAAGTGAACTGAGGGATGGACCCATGGGAAACCCCTCGGGCTGTATACACTGAATATGGGTTTGCTGTAAAATGGAAGGGTTGTGAGGAAACTCACTCCTGCATCAAAGAAAACTGATTTCCTTTGCACTTTTTGGGATGTCAACTTGGTGTTATTTTGAACTGTTTTGTACTGTATTTTTTACAGATTTTTATGAATAAAGTATATTTTGGGGGAAAAGAGGAAGAGGAAAAGACCAGCGGGAAAGCTCGGGCCAGGGCCAAGGCCAAGTCTCACTCCTCCCGGGCTGGACTGCAGTTCCCGGTGGGCCGTGTTAACAGGCTCCTGAGAAAGGGCAACTATGCTGAGCGTGTGGGTGCCGGAGCCCCGGTCTATCTGGCTGCTGTGCTCGAGTATCTGACCACTGAAATCCTCGAGCTGGCCGGTAACGCGGCCCGGGACAACAAGAAGACCCGCATCATCCCCAGACACCTGCAGCTGGCCGTCCGCAACGACGAGGAGCTCAACAAGCTGCTGGGAGGGGAGACCATCGCTCAGGGCGGTGTGCTGCCTAATATCCAGGCCGTGCTGCTACCCAAGAAAACCAGCGCTCAGAGCTCCCAGAAAAAGTAAAGCGGCCAAAATGTCATCTAATAAACCAAAGGCTCTTTTCAGAGCCACCCACAGTCTCTGTGAAAGGGTTGGTTACTGTCAGGAGGGAGTCAGAGATGGAGTTATTGTCATGGTGCATTGACCAGTTTCACATCTGTCCAGGTGTGTTTTCCGTTCCCTCTCTGGATTTCGCTCTGCTCCTCTGCTCACACATCCCCCTGCACCCTTCCCCCGCCCCCCCCCCCCCCACCCCCAATTAAATGAAGAACTGAACTACATGATGTCAATCAACAATTTAATAAATGCCGCCACCTTCAATTTCATAAATTTGGAGACCCTCCCGGTGCATTAATGATAAGTGGTTTGGTGCTGATGAATTAATTTAATAATGGAAGTTTCTGGGTCAATTCTGGTCTGTTTTTCATTGAGACAGTTTGAATTCTTTTTTTCTCTCCGGTGATCTGAGCGCCGCTTCTCAATGAGAATCTGCTCCCGGAACAGAGTAAGTGCAGGAAGGAAGAGGCCATTCTCGAGCTGTGTGTGGACAAGGTAAGGGAGACAGAACGGGAAGATTCTGCTATTGAAAATCATTGTTGTTTTCTGTCCTCAAACCTGTAATGCACGTTCCTGGTTTGGCTTTAGTTTCACACTGTTTGTTGTTCTTGAACAGTGAATAGAGGAAATAGAGCCGGGCAGTAGGGATGTGGGCAGTTATGCGAACAACAACTATTGCTGTCACTCGGTGAGAAGTATCGAGGAAATATTTTAAACAGCGGCTGTCGATTTCGGTTGAATGGTTGGTCCAATGAGAAACAAGGAAATGACAGAGACTTTGAACAAGTATTTTGACTCAGTCTTCATGGTAGAAAACACTAAAAGCATCCAAAGAATAGTATAAAATCAAGGGGAAAAGGAGGGAAGGAACTTGAAACGATCATTGTCGCTGGAAAAAATGTATGAGGAAAACTAATGGGACTAAAATCTGACAGATCCCCTAGACCTGATGGCCTGCATCCCAGAGTTTAAAAGAAATGGCTCCAGCCATAGTGGATGCGTTGGTTGTAATCTTCGTCAATTCACGAGATTCTGGAACAGTGCCAGTGGATATTAAAACCACAAATGTAAAACCCCTATTCAAAAAGCAGGTAATGATAGGCCTGCTAGCCTAATGTCTGTCATTGGAAAATGCTGAAATCCATGATTAAGTAAGTGGTAGCAGAACATTCAGAAAATTAAAGTACAATCATGCAGAGTCAACATGGATTTATGAAAGGGAAACCATGTTTGACAAAATTATTAGAGTTCTTTGAGGATGTAACAAGCAGGGTATATGAAGGGGAACCAGTAGATGTAGTGTATTTGGATTTTAAAGTGTTCGATAAAGTGCCATGTAAAAGGTTACAACACAAGATAAGAGCTCATGGTGTTCAGGTGTAATATATTAGCACGGATAGAGGATTGGCTAACTAACAAGAAACAGAGAATTGGGTTAAATGGGTCATTTTTCAGGTTGGCAAACTAATTAGTGGGGTGCCACAGGGATTGGTGTTGGGGCGTCTACTACTTCCAATCTATATTAATAACTCGGATGAAGGGATCGAGTGTATTGTAATCAAATTTGCTGGGGATACAAAGATAGGTGGGAAAGCAAGTTGTGAGGAGGCCACACTGAGTTTGCAAAGGGATAAAGACAGGTTAAGTATGTGGACAAAAATTTGGCAATGAAGTATAATGTGGGAAAATGTGAGGTTATCCACTTTGGTATGACGTATAGGAAAGCAGAATATTATTTAATTAGAGAGAGAATGCAGAATGCTGTGGTACAGAGGGATCTGGGTGTCCTCATATATGAATCACAAAATGTTAGCATGAAAACACAGCAAGTAATTAGGAAGGCAAATGGAATGTTGGTGTTTATTGCAAGGGGGATGGGGTATAAATGTGCAGGTTGTTGGTTCGACCACACCTTGAGTGTTGCATGCAGTTTTGGTCTCCTTATTTAAGGAGAGATATATTTGCATTGGAGGTAGTTCAGGCAAGTACCACTAGGTTGATTTCTGGGATAAAGGTGTTGTGTTATGTGGAAAGGTTGACCTGGTTGTGGTGCACTCATTGGAGTTTAGAAGAATGAGAGTCAATCTTATTGAAATATATAAGATTCTGAGGGGGCTTGACAGGGTATTTACTGAGATGATGTTTCCCCTCATGAGGGAATCAAGAACTATGGGGGAACAGTTTCAAAATAAGGAGTCTCCAATTTTAGATGGAGTTGAGGAGGAATTTCTTCTCACAAAGGGCTGCTATTCTTTGGAATTATCTACCCAAGAGGATGGTGGAGGTTGGTCATTGAATATATTCAAGGTTGAGTTAGACTGACTTTTGATCTACAAGGGAATAATTGGTTATAGGGGCAGGCAGGATAGTGGAGTTGAGGCCATGATTGGATCTGCCATGATCGTATTGAATGGTGGAACAGGCTCGAGTGGCAGAATAGCCTAATCCTGCTCTTAGTTATTATGTTCTTCTGCTATAATGCCAGATGGAAATAAAAATCTGACAGAGACTGCAATCTGAAGACAACAGAAGGCAGATCTCTCTCTCTCTCACACACACACATGCAGAGTCCCAGAGACCCATGGGAGTAGCTCAACCCTCAAGACAGAAGACCAGCGAAACAAGTTTGAAAGTGTGCACTGGTCCCCAACAAGAACTGCAAGCCATAACAGCAATCAAAGACTTTACATCAAACCCAAAGCCAGCAACGGAACTCCAGCTGTTGCTTCAAATCTTTTCTCCTTTTCCGTTTCTATTTGTGTGTCTGTTTATCACATGTGCACGCTAGAGTGGTTGTGCTGCGTATCTTTATTCATTTTAACTGAATTAGATTTTTAAGGTTAATAAACTTACACTGTTCTTTTTTAAATCTGAGAAAACATGCCTGGTTGATTTCTTTGCCATTAGAATTAGAGAGTAGTGAAGCTAAAACATGGTGTTTTAAAAAGTTAAACCCTGTTACAGGTAAGGAAGAGGCTGAGAGGGGGAGCCTTTCTCACCTGGTCGTAACAATGTCTTTTCTAGCTTCTACCTCAATTGATCTTGAGTTACAGAGATATTTTTCTTTCTCTCTGTAGGCAAAAACTTGAAGGAACCTGAAGGAAGGTGGTGATTCCCCAGCACAAGAAAAAGTGCAGTCCACTCCTTCCAACACAGAGTAGATACATTATCACACCCAGAGCACAGAGACACAGACAGGCCATGAGTTCCACAGGCACAGAGAGCAGAAGTAGTCAGAATCGCACTGATCCCAAGTTCCAGAGACACATTTTCAATCCAGCAGACAATCAAACAATGCAGGAGAGGCAGATGTTGTTTCCAATTCACCCCAACTCAGTACTGCTGAAAGGTAGGTCTATAAGGGCGGCACAGGGGCGCATTGGTTAACACCGCAGCCTCACAGCTCCAGAGACCCAGGTTCGATTCCGAGTACTGCCTGTGTGGAGTTTGTAAGTTCTCCCTGTGTTTGCGTGGGTTTTCTCCCACAAGCCAAAAGACATGCAGGTTGATAGGTAAATTGGCCATTACAAATTGTCACTAGTATAGGTAGGTGGTAGGGAAATATAGGGATATAGAAATATAGGTGGGGATGTTTGGCAGGAATATGGGATTAGTGTAGGATTAGTATAAATGGGTGGTTGATGTTCGGCACAGACTCGGTGGGCCGAAGGGCCTGTTTCAGTGCTGTATCTCGAATCTAATCTATCAATCTCAGTTCAAAATCACACCCACCATCAGATTGAAAGGCACCGGATTAATCCCACAAAAGTGCAGCCTAAGCTACAAATTAAGTATCAGGTAGAGCAGCTGATGGAAAGGTACAGAATGAATCCTTAGAATGTAGCCCAGACTGCATACTCAGTGACAGATTACAATGTAGTACAAACATCTCATACAGTATCAAAAATAAAGTTATAGTATTATGTCAATTAGTGCACACTGCACTACTCATTTCATACCAGTCCAATAATCTCTGTAAGAGCTGTAACGAAAGATCGAGTATCAATTCAATGATTCTAATTGTACTGAGCACACCATTTGTGAGTTTGAAATATATGCCATCATTCACAAATGTGTTCAGAGTTACAGACTAAATATTAGTCCAAAACAGATAGCAATGAGGAAAAACCTCTTTACTCAGAGCGTTGTTAAACATTTGGAATTCTGTACCCCAGAGGGCTGTGGAAGCTCAGTCATTGAGTATGTTTAAAGCAGAGAGTGACAGATTTCTAAATACAAATGACATAAGGGGATATGAGGATAGTGTGTGAAAAAGGCATTGAAGTGGATGATCAGCCATGATCATATTGAATGGCAGAGCATGCTCAATCGGCTGAATGTCATGATCCTATGTTCCTAAAACTCTCACACCACAACTCAATAAAACACACAGTTAAAATGTGATCCATATTTTGAAATACAAATGAGGCAAGCAAATCGTGACACATTATGGCATTAAACAAATAGTTCTCAATACCATCACTGAGATACATATTAAGTGCAGGTACAGAGGAATCCTGTACCAGAATTTCATAGATACACAATGTATCACATTTGCAGACAATGCCAGTAGCTGAGAGATACAAAATTAATCCCACTGTAACTGACTGTCTGAGAAACAGACACATAAAAAATGAATTGTAACACACATTCAGTACCAGAGACTGCCAAATGCAGAATGAGCCCTGGATGTGCACATGCAGAGTGTACCAGAAATTGACTGATACTGAATGAGCCCCAGACTCATATGCAGTACCAGAGACTAACAGCTGAAGAATAAATCCAACATTCACTTCCAGTACCAGAAAATAATATATGCATAACAGATATCACTCATGTACATTCGCAGAGATTGACAAACAACAGAATGAATCCCACAATCTCATTCAGTGCCAGATACTAACAGGTACAGAATTAATCCCACCCATACACACTGTACTAGGCACAGAAAGACATAGGAAGCATTGCACTATCACATAGAAGAGCAAACATTGACAGATATTGTAGGAGTCACATGCTCATAGTCAGTACCAGATACTGTTGAAAAGAGAATTAATCCCACACTTGCATTCATTGCAAGAGACTGACAGTTACATAAAGGTTTTCCCACACTCACATAGAGTAACAGAGACTGACATGCAGAACTTGATCCACACCCATATATAGTACCAAAACCTGAAAGATATTGAGTCAATACCACAATCAGATACAGTGTCAAAGACTGACATCCATATTATAGAGTTCACTTCCATAGAATACCAGTTATTTACATGTGCAGAATGCATCTTGTTTCACATTCAGTCTGGATACTGACAGATACACAATGAATCACTACAATCATACTCAATACCAAGTTCAGACAAACACCATATATATCCCCCAATTATTCACAGTATCATAGACTGACAGACACAGAGTGAATCACAAAATCAATTAATTTCAGAGACCAGCAGATAGAGAATTAATCTCACTGTCACGGAAAGAACCAGAGAGTGACAGATATACAATGAGACCCAAGCTCACATAAAGTGACACACATAATTAAAACCACGCACATACATAGTACCTTAGATTGACACATCGAGAATGAATCAAACACATTCTGACAATAAGATTGATGCATACACAATGAAGCTCACACTCACATTTAGTTCCAGACATTGACAGATACAGAATGATATCCACATTCAGCCACAGTAGCAGATAGATACAGAAGCTGCCTCACATTCCCATACAACACTCATGAATGACATACAGAATGAATCAAACAATCACATTTAGTTCCATAGACTGTGTTCCATAGACACTCAAATAATCTCACACTCAGACACAGTACCACAGATATAATTAGAATTAAAGGGCAGCAAATGCATGGAAATGCCACCAACTGCAAGTTCCCCCCAAGTCACATACTATCCTGACTTGGAACTATATTGCGGTTCCTTCACTGCCACTGGGTCAAAATCCTGGAACTCCCCTCCGAACAGCACTGTGAGTGTACCTACCTCACATGGACTGTAGTGGTTCAAGACAGCAGCTCACCACCACCTTCTCAAGGGCAGTTAGAGATGGGCAATAAATGCTGGCCTAGCCAGCGACGCCCACATCCCATGAATGAATTTAAAAAAGGTGCACACTACTGCCACTGTGCATCAGTGGTGGAGGGAGTGAATGTTTGTGGATAGGGTGCCAATCAAGTGGGCTGTTTTGTCCTGGATGGTATCGAGCTTCTTGAGTGTTGTTGGAGCTACACCTATCCAGCAAGTGGACAGTATTCCATCATACTCCTGACTTGTGCCTTGTCGATGGTGGACAGGCTTTGTGGAGTCAGGAGGTGAGTTAATTGCCGCAGGATTCCTAGCCTCTGACCTGCTCTTGTAGCCACAGTATTTTTTTGGCTACTCCAGTTCAATTTCTGGTCAATGGTAGCCCCTGGGATGTGATAGTGGGGGATTCGGCGATGGTAATGCCATTGAATGTCAAGGGGAGATGGTTAAATTCTCTCTTGTTGGAGATGGTCATTGCCTGGCACTTGTGTGGCATGAATGTTACTTGCCACTTATCAGCCCAAACCTGGATATTGTCCAGGTCTTGCTGCATTTCTACACAGACTGCTTCAGTGTCTGAGCAGTCATGAATGCTGCTGAACATTTTGCAATTATCAGCGAAAATCCCCACTTCTGACCTTCTGATTGAAGGAAGGTCATTGATGAAGCAGTTGAAGATGGTTGGGCCTTGGACACGACCCTGAGGAACTCCTGCAGTGATGTCCTGTAGCTCAGATGATTGACCTTCAACAACCACAACCATCTTCCTTTGTGCTAGGTATGACTCCAACCAGCGAGAGATTTCCCCCTGATTCCCTGGAAGGACAATAGCAGCAGAACACTGCAACCAGCAACCTCCCCTCCAAGCCACACAACACCGTGACTTGGATCTATTTTGCCGTCCCTTCCCTAGGGCATATCAAAATCCCGGAACTCCCTCCCTAATAGCACTGTGTGTGTACCTATAACATGTGGACTGCAGTGGTTCAAGTAGGCAGCTCACCAAAACCAGGGCAATTAGGGATGGGCAATAAATGATGGTCTTGCCAGCGATGCTTACATCCCTTGAAAAAAATAACAAAAATGAAATGGAGTTAAAATCTCTATGAAAGAAATCTTTATAAAATTCTGCAATCAGTCCATGTGACCAAGGGATCCCCACCCCCTTCATTCCAGTTCCCGCTAATTTTACTTGCATTGATTCCACTTCATTGTCACACACGATTCTCTCATCCTCCTTTAAACCCTCTTCAATAAAACCACTCACTTTCAATAATTTGCAAATGGATTTATTTGCACATAACTCCTAATAAATAGGAGATACTGGAACGGCTGGCTGTACTTCATGTTGATAAGTCATTAGGACTGGATGGGATGCAACCAAGACTGCTGAGGGCTGTAAGGGTGGAAATTGCTAGAATCTTCTGATTTTTATTTTTTGGATTGACAGCTGCCAGCCATTTGTTTGTCCCAGGACACAATAACGGACTAAAGTGAATCTGCACCGAGCAAATATTAACGTCCCACATCTGCAGGTTTCTTCCAAAACATCGGGAATTTCAGCCTCAATCCTCGGACCTTTTATGCTCTCTTCCACCGATAATTTGTCCCCTGATTAAAATTGATCCTGGGAAGTCTGTCCTCTGAGCGGCCTGGCACTCCGAGTTCCTCAGCAGACATCCGGTTGCTGTTGGTGGACCAAAAGAGCCCGAAACCCCGAGAAGAAACGTCTCCCAGGGCCCTCCGAGTGTGTCTCCATTAGACCATGCAGCCACTACCTGTATAATGGATAGCAATGGTGAGGAGTATGAGTTATTTCAGTGCCTGCGTTCTGTGGAAATTGAGGATTAAAGATTAAAAATAATTAAAATCACTGAATAGATCTTCTGTGAGCAGCACTCAAACCAAACTGGGATAAGTCCAGTGGATTTCAATGTTGAAATCTTTAACCACTGAACCATGGCAGCTGAAATCACACCCCTTTTATACAGACCAAGAATCATCCTACACTGATCCACTTCTGTTCATTTTTGTGTTCTGGGACAAAAAATTTCTTTGTAGCTGTCAATCAAAAAATGGTTGGAAGGAACTTAATTTATTCAAACACCAGCAGCCGCCAGTTATCAATGAACTCAATCCCATCAGCAATAGAGAGGGAGAAAGAGAGAGAGAGACTGTTAGAGAACTTCCTGCATTCAGTCCTGACCCTGTCACACTCAGCAGTTTCTCACCCAGACCCCACTCTCATCAGCACTGAACATTGTTACTGAGACCCTTCAAATACTGTTTATAAAATGAATAAAGGTTCAAAGTTTATGACAGCTGGACTGAATGGAACCAAGTTTAATAAACTTTTCACTCTGACTTGATAACCACATTAGACAGTCCTTCAATTGGTAGCAAATTTACAGCTGTAAGAATATTTTTACTGAGTTGAATAATTTCTGTGTGAGGAATGTTCCAGCATCATAAACCAGGGGAACGTGCTGATTGAGCTGTGTCTTCATCACTTCTGGGCAATCAGACAGTTCACCCTTCATTCTGTTCTGATTCACTTTCCCAACGTGGATCTCCAGATTCTCAAATCTGGGGACAAGGATTTCTTATTTGCTTCCTTTCAGTTTTTATCATTCTCAACTGACAATATAATCCAAAACTCGGACAAATCCTCCACCTTGCATCGTGTCCCAGACTCGGTGGAAAGCAGCACATAGTGACATGAACACACTGACAGATACAATCCGTCACACTCTGATTCAGTGAGATTAATGTCAAGAGTGGTTTCCAGATCAAATGCAATGATGAACAAATTTCTATCAAAGGAGGTGTGGTTGACTGAGGTACCTTTATAGTATTTGCAGTGAATTTCTGTACAAGAAGGGACAATGGTCAAACATCCATTCCGAAATCTTTCGCTCAGCAAAGACAGATAGAGTTCTGTTTTAAATAAAAACAGAAAGTGCTGGAAATATTCCGCAGGTCTGGAAGCATCTGTGCAGAGAGGAGCAGAGTTAACATTTCAGCAGTTCTGATAAAATGTCACAGACGTGAAATGTTAACTCTGCTTCTCTGTCCACAGATGCCACAGACCCGCTGAATATTTCCAGCACTTTCTGTTTTCGTTTCAGATTTCCAGCATCTGCAGTATTTTGCTTTTGTTACTGTCCTGTCTTATTGTGCTGCTCAATAAAGTAGTTGGAAAACCAAGTGAAAATCAGGCTTTGAGGGGATTTGAACCTGGGATTGACCTTTTCATTAAAGAGGTACTTCGACCAACTAAGTCACAAGGTCAAAATGCAGTGTTCAAGTGTTTTTTGAGCTATGCATTAGTGCAGATCTCTCTAGCTGTGCTGAACATTAATTTCTATCTCTGGGTTCTTTCTGAATCTGTGAGTTTGCAGTTCTTTGCGAGTGAGTGGGAGACATGGAGATATGTTTAGACGATTTCCTGGCAAATCATTTGCAACTCCATATTTTTCTGAAATTTGTACGAACACATTAATGACATACGTCACGCCGTGAAATTTCTCCACAAAACACTGAAAGGTGACATTGTTAATTGTGAGGGGGGTTTTTCACTTATTCAGACACACATCTGGAAGGAGTGATCAGAACGTGATTCACACATGACGTGATGACGTAATGGCGTGAATAAACACTTCCTTGAACTGGCCATATTTGGTATCCATTTTCTCTGCTCGACCCACCTGAATATTATAGAGAAAATGGCAACAAGGGGAAGATAAAGTCTGGAAATATAGGCAGAAAACAGCAGCAGGGACTGCAGTAAACAAGATCAGCCAGTTCCTGGTGACTTAGTTGCTCGGATAGTGGAGAATTTAGCTGGGTTGTGGACAGCCTGAGCCTCAGACTGTCTCCTGAGTTGAATAGGATACCGCACGGTCTTCGTGCTCATTGAGGAAATTTGGCTGTACTCATGGGATACAGCTGAAAGATGGCAACGTATGAGAGGGTTTGAGCAACATTCCGTTCCTGTATTGAAAGAATGGGCATGTTCTTAGAGTTAAGAATATTTTGGGACTGGAAGGTGAGGCGGTCAAGACTCAGAATAAGGCAATTCCTGAGCAAAAGAAAACAATTTTGCTTGTGGAAATTGGCCTGGAAGTGTATGGCATGCTGACAAAGCTTCCTGCTCTGAACAAAGCAAAATATGTGCCAGTCAAAACAATATCACCAAGTTGGAGGAACATTTCAATCCTAAGCCACGAGAGATAGCAGAATGCTACAAATTTGGAACCAGAAATCAGAAAAGTAGTGAAGCAGTTGGTGAGTATATTGTGGCACTGAAGAATTTTTATTACATTGCAACTTTGGCACATTCTTAGACCATGCATTATGAGACATATTTGTGTGTGGATTTGGTGAACAAAAGAATCCAATCGAAGTTACTAAACACACAAAATCTTACATTTGAGATTGTGTGTAAGATTGCTGTTTCCATGGAGATGGCATCAAAGAATGTTAGGGAATGTTGTCCTATGCAGGTAACTAGTACAGGCTTCTGTCCACTGTTAAAGTGCTTCAGCCAAGTCTAAAGTGGACAGACATAGCCAGAAGAGTGCCAATGATAGCAGTTTAGTGTTGTTATCACCATAAGGGCAACCACACAGCCCAATCATGTCAGTACAGAAATGCAAAATGTTTTAATTGTCAAGCAGAGGCCAAAGAAGGAAAGGGAACTAATTCCAGTGGTAATGGAAAACAGTGATGTTATAAGGGTGGAGTTCACAATCTTGAAGTGAATCCAGAGTGCCTAACCAAAGAGGAGCAAGGGCTGTACAGCATTTATGCCACTAGCAATCACTCAAATGATGGAGACTTTTGTATAATGTTGTTGGTAAATAAACAGTACATTGCTACGACCATGGATTGCTCCATCATGAATAGAGAAATGTATGGGAGCAAAGTCAGTGATGTACCTCTAACTGAGAGCACCAGTCAATTGAAAACCTACTCTGGTGAGGTGTGAGAAATGTGTGGGCAAATGGAGTGCAATATCCAACATAAGGGCAGGCCCCTCAAGTTACCCATTGTTTAAAAAATTAGGTCAGTGGAAGTAGGCATCACTGGCAAGGCCAGCATTTATTGCCCATTCCTAATTGCCCTTGACAACTGAATTGCTTGCTAGGTCATTTCAGAGGACAGGTGAGAGTAAACCACATTGTTGTGGGCCAGCATCACATACAGGCCAGACCAGGTAAGCACAGCAGATTGCCTTCTGTAAAGGGTATGAGTGAACCAGATGGGTTTTAATGAAAATCAATCATAGTTGCATGGCACCACTACTCAAATGTTATATTATTCATTAATGAATTGAATCTGAATTCCACCAGCTGCCATGGTGGGATTTAAACTCATATCCCCAGGGCATTAGTCTGAGTCATGAGATTATTAGTTCAGTGACATTATTGCTATGCCAGCCTCTCCCCTACAAGGTAGTGAGATATGTCAACAAACCAATAATAATGGGGAAAGACTGGCTTTGAAAGCTGAAGTTAGACTGGAAGCATGTTTTTTCAAGTTGAAACAACCAAGGAGCTTGATCAGGCATTGAATTGTTACAGGAACACTTTCGAGGACAGCTATGAAGGCATAATCAGTGTGAAAGCTCACATCTGAATCAGGCCTGATACCAAACCAGTATATTGCAAAGTTTGGCTGCTTCCTTATGCTTCCAAAACCCAGGTTGAAGAGGAGCAAAAGAATCTGGAGAGATATGGTGTGCTGGTGAAAACTGATCACTGTGATTGGGCAAACCCAATTGTCATTGTGCCCAAGTCAGACAAAACCATTAGTCTATGTGGGGATGACAATGTCACAATTAACCAGGCAGTGGATTATGAGAAGTATCCACTACTGATCTCGAGATTTGTATGCGGATTTAGCAGGATCCAAGCTATTCACAAAGTTGGATTTATTCCATGCTTATGCACAGCTCAATGTGAATCAAGTGAATCTGCAGTATCTCACAATAAACACACACATGGGGTTATACTCCTACATAAAGCTGCCGTACGGTGTGAAGCCTTCTCCAAACTTCTTCCAAGTTACAATGGGTAAGATTTTACAAGGAGTGCTACATTGCTTGTGCAATCAGGATGATGTGTTGATCATGACTGTAACAAATGAAGAGAATTTTCAAGTGTTGGATGAAGTGTTAAAAAGGCTCAATGATCACAATGTGTCAGTTGAAAAAGAACAAGTGTGCCTTTGTACAATCTGAGGTGGTGTACCTTGGCCTGATAATCAATGAAAAGTACTACAGCCAGTGAAAGAGAAGATAGAGGCTATGGTCAAAGCCCCTAAGACAAAAAGATGTGTCTGAGCTTAGATCTTTTCTACGCATGGTCCAATACTACTTGCAATTTCTGCCTGAGCATGCAATGGTGTTAGCTCCACTACATGAGTTGTTGAAGAAAGATGTGAAATGGAAATGGTCTAAAGCACAACAAGATGCTTATGATGCATGTAAGAGAAGCTTGACCAGTGACACACTACACATTCATTACCACACAAATGGTGAACTGAAGCTAGCTTCAAAATATGGAGTTGGAGCAGTAATCAGTCATGTTGTGGATCATGGTCAGGAGAAGCCCAGAGCATTTGTGTCACGTACCCTGACCAAGAGTGACTGGAACTACACACAGATAGAAAAGGAAGTGTTTGGAATCATCTTTGGAAACAAAAAGTTTCACCAGATTTTGTTGGGTGGAAACTTTACGCTAGTAACAGATCATAAACCACTAATAACTATTCTGGGACCAAAGTCTACAATACTGACAATGGCAGTATCAAGGATGCTGCAGTGGGCTGTACTTCTCTCACTGTTTGACTGTAACATTGAATATCGTAGTTCAAAGGAGAATGCTATCGCTGACGCACTGTCACATTTACTGCATGAAGATTTAGATGTAGACTGTGAAGGTGCAATCTTCATAATAGAAATTGTGGCCATGGCTGAGTCGACCAGTCGGCAGGTTCACTGTGAGCCGATAACACTGCCGGGTAAAGGCCGCTTTCCAACTCCAATCTTAACACAGGAGATTCCCCAAACAGCTGCAATAAGGTGTTTGTAAACTGCTGGAAGCGGATGTGTGTGGAAATGGTGATGTTACTGAGGAGGTTTCTTAGTATCGAATGGATTGTGTTTCGGTGGGAACATTACTGAGTGTTAATTGTAGCGGGACCATATTTAAAAGCTCCGGCTTTCTGGAAGGCTTTGACTACGAATGCCGAGTCTGGAAGGGTTTGTGTGGAGAGCTGGGTTTCGGTTCTACTGTTAATAAAGGGTTTGAAATTGGCAGCCCGGAGGAAACTGGAGGTGGATCTGAAAGATGAGGGGCCGTTCTCTCTCTGTCTGTCACTCTGGGTGTCTCCTCCCTCTCGCTCTCTGTTTAATCCTCACTGTCTCCTCCACTCCCTGCTCTCACTCTGCCTTTCTCAGCCAGGTCCAGGGGGTCTGTCTACAAAGGATCCTGAAGGATTCTGTTACTCATGTACTGCAGTGATCTGAGTGAAGAATCATCATGTCTGGCAGAGGTAAAGGAGGCAAAGGACTGGGCAAAGGCGGAGCAAAGCGGCACTGCAAAGTGCTTCGTGATAATATCCAGGGCATCACCAAACCAGCAATCCGCCGCCTGGCTCGCCGTGGCGGGGTCAAGCGAATCTCGGGTTTGATCTGTGAGGAGACTCGCGGGGTGTTGAAGGTTTTCCTGGAGAATGTGATCAGGGATGCGGTCACCAACACTGAGCACGCCAAGCGCAAGACGGTCACTGCCATGGATGTGGTGTACGCTCTGAAACGGCAGGGCCGCACTCTCTACGGATTCGGCGGTTGAACAACTTGACCCTTTCCAGCAAACGCACAACAAAGGCTCTTCTGAGAGCCACCCACCGCCTCACAGAGAAAGCAGTGACCTGGAAATGGGAGCTGGGATAGGCTGTTCAGAACAGTTCAATCAATCTGCTGTGTTCGGGATACAAAACTAGAATCCCCGAGTTTGATATTTCAGTTGTAGCAAGGATGTGCAGTGGTTTGATTTTGTAAACGTGCTGTGTAAACAGTGCCCGAGACTCTCCAGTTAGTTATTTCCCCAGTCGACACATGCCCTCAGTGAAAAGCCACATCACTCCTCCAGAATCACTCATTGTTTTCATAGAATTTCAAAATGATTTCGATGCAATGAGAGAATCCGGGAGTTTTGCAGCAGCCGTTGAATCGGTCACTGGAACCAGACCCACTTGTGATGTTATTTCTCCCGAGACGGTGAAACTGACAGGGTTTGTGAAACTGATCAGTTTCAGCTCAGTCATTCAGGGACCTGGAATTCCCGCAGTTTGAGCCCGAGCCCACTTCTGATTGGTCACCCTCTTCCCATTCGTATGTCTTAACCAATCGCAGAGCTTCGAATTGGAAAATGCAGCAAATCAGTGGCTTAAATTGTCGACCTGACAAAGTTTGAATTCGAAAAAGCCGCCAATTTCAGTATCGGAAAGAAGCGATTACTGGAAAATCTATCTAAAGCTGATCGTTATGTATGACCATTAAAAAACATTTATATTCCGCTTTTATCAGCAAATTCCTGGCACCATTTTAAAGCTGTTCGTAAAATAGCGCCAGGAATTTGTGCTGATAAAAGCGGAATAAAAAACAAGATTTTGGATGGTTATGTCCATATTTTACGAACAGCTTTACTCTGTAATATTATTGGTTACTCATCTGTAACTGCCGGCAAAATGTAACGGGACAAATAACTCAAATTCGGTGTGGAAGTAATAAATTGGACAGGGTTTAGGGGGACAGTGAGAAGTCACTGAAATAGTTGCTTGAACATTGTAAATCTGATTCGGTCCTGTTACTGACATTCTGGAATCAGACAGTAACCAGCCCTTTCACAGAGACTGTGGGTGGCTCTGAAAAGAGCCTTTGGTTTATTCGATGATATTTTGGCCGCTTTACTTTTTCTGGGAGCTCTGAGCGCTGGTTTTCTTGGGCAACAGCACGGCCTGGATATTAGGCAGCACCCCGCCCTGAGCGATGGTCACCCCTCCCAGCAGCTTGTTGAGCTCCTCGTCGTTGCGGACGGCCAGCTGCAGGTGTCTGGGGATGATGCGGCTCTTCTTGTTGTCCCGGGCCGCGTTACCGGCCAGCTCGAGGATTTCAGCGGTCAGATACTCGAGCACAGCAGCCAAATAGACCGGGGCTCCGGCACCCACACGCTCAGCATAGTTACCCTTTCTCAGGAGCCTGTGAACACGGCCCACCGGGAACTGCAGTCCAGCCCGGGAGGAGCGAGACTTGGCCTTGGCCCGAGCTTTGCCGCCGGTCTTTCCTCTTCCAGACATTTTCACAAATTCTTTCACGAAGAAT
The DNA here is from genome assembly GCF_036365525.1 of Heterodontus francisci. Classification (NCBI taxonomy): domain Eukaryota; kingdom Metazoa; phylum Chordata; class Chondrichthyes; order Heterodontiformes; family Heterodontidae; genus Heterodontus; species Heterodontus francisci. The sequence continues at coordinate 19,007,381 of NC_090405.1, forward strand.
GGATATTTTCCACAGCATTTACTTTACTTATAGACTGAAAGCTCTCCTCATTGGTCGGTACTTAATTCACCTTATTTGCCTATATTCATCACCAATCAGGTCACTGACAACAGAAGAGGGCGGGATTTACCCACCACAACCTCAGAAACAGAATTTGTCAATTTCAAAAAGCCCGCCAATTTCATTTTCGGAAAGGAGCGGATTAAAATAAATTTCATCCTTCGTCAAAGATTTAAAATCCCTTCTCTTTATTTTGTTTTATTCAACTCCTTTCGTCACCAATCAGAGACGCGGGTTTTAAATGTTGATTAAATTGTGGATCTTCCCACAATTGCTTTCAAACTGTCCCGGGCGGTACTAAATCCCTGTTCACAGCATTTCCCTGAAGCGAAACGTTCAGTTTATCTTCAATCAGAGCCCAGTGTCCTTCTCTGAAAAGAGGGAGCCGGATTGAATCCTCAAACTGCCCTTAATCTGCTCTATAATGATCCCATTCCGGGCTGTTACACTGCGGAGAGTTGCTGTTAATAAAATGATGAATCAGTTCACATTTCAGGAATAGAGTGAAGGAACGGAGGTCTGACTCTTCCCGCTGAAAGCAGCTGTTAAAGCGGTCATTCAGGGGCTGTGCAAAAAAAATAACAGCTTTAAGCAAAAAAGGAAAGGCGAATGAGCGCATTATGGGTTCATGGGACAGGAGACACAAACACAGCAGTGGGATCGTTATTATATTATACATTATCTTAAAGTGATTTAATAGAGATGTTCGGATGCAGCTTTTTCAGAGAGATTGTGGGTGGCTCTTAAAAGAGCCGTTGTGTTTGGGATGTTTTTCAGTCCATTGTGCAGTTTTACTTGGAGCTGGTGTACTTGGTCACCGCCTTTGTCCCTTCCGACACGGCGTGTTTGGCCAGCTCCCCGGGCAGCAGCAGGCGCACGGCGGTCTGGATCTCCCGGGAGCTGATGGTGCTGCGCTTGTTGTAATGGGCCAGGCGGGAAGCCTCACCCGCGATGCGCTCGAAAATATCGTTCACAAACGAGTTCATGATGCTCATGGCCTTGGAGGAGATGCCGGTGTCGGGGTGAACCTGCTTCATCACTTTGTAGATGTAGATGGAGTAACTCTCCTTCCTCGACTTTCTCCGCTTCTTGCCGCCCTTTGCTGACGGTTTATTTAAGGTTTTCTTGGCGCCCTTCTTAGGAGCTGCTTTCTTCTTCTCCTCAACCATCTTCAGTCTCAATTTCAGACACAGAAATAAGCCAAACCCCCTTCCGAGTGCGGATTAAATAGACAATCCCACAGCTCTATGCTAATGAGGGATGGGGGAAAATAAAGATTGTGATTGGGTGACTGGCAGTGATGTCACAAAGGTTTCATATTGTAATTCTCTAATTGGTCTCTTTCGCCATCCAATCAGATTAAACATTTGCAACCAATCACAAACACCCTTCCTGCAATCAGGAAGTATATTTCCCAAAGACTGTCTCCAACCCCAGTTTCTGTTGAAAGAGCCGCTTCTTATGTAAAGCTCCCTGGAAATGTCCTGGCTGTTGTTGGGAAGACACATATTGGCTGATTCTGTGTCCTTGTGTCTCTGCTATTGCATGTGAGCGTGCAATTAATTTCATTTCTTTTTTCTCTGATCCTGTGTTTGAGCGTGTTGTGCAATTCGGTAGCTCTCAGTCTCTGGTGCAGTAGGGATTCATTCTGTATATTACAGACTCTGGTACTGTGAGTGTGACATCCATTCTGTATCTGTCAGTCTCTGGTACTGTGTTTGAGTGTGAGGAGATGAGGTGGAATGTTGCAGGGAGGAAGATGGAAAAGAGCGTTGGTGCGATGACACAGCCTTGCTTGAGCCCAGTTTGCATTGGGATTAGGTCAGTGGTAGGTCCGTTGCCAATGATTACATGTCATGCAGTCGGCAGACGATGGTGCCGAATTTCTCCGGGCAGCCAAATTTGAAGAAGATGTTCCATAATCCCTCCCAGTTTGGAGAGTTGAAGGCCTTTGTCAGGTCAGAGAAGGCCATGTAGAAAGGTTGCTGCTGCTCCCTACATTTTTCTTGGGAATGTCTTGCTGTGAAGATCATGTCCACCGTGCCTCTTGATTGACAGAATCCACATTGTGATTCCAGTAGGAGCTCTTCAGCCATGGGGAGGAGGCGGTTGAGAAGGACTCTTGTGATGACCTTCCCTGTGACGGACAGCAGGACTGCCCCTCTGTAGTTACTACAGTCGGGTTTGTCACCTTTTTTGAAGATGGTCACAATTACGGCATCTCGGAAATCCCTGACATGCTCTCTTCCTTCCACATGAGAGACGTGAGACGATGTATTTGTGTCAAGAGTGCTTCTCTGCTGTATTTTCGAATTTTGGTGGGAATTCCATCTATGCCGGTGGCCTTATTTTTTTTTTAGCTGTCAATCTCTGTCAGTCTGGGATTGTGCTGACGTCATGGTGGGTAGCATGCTGTGGAATGTAGTCAAGGGCACTCACATCAAAGACGGCATCGCAATTGAGGAGATATTCAAAGTGCTCCTTCCAATGAGTGCTGACTGCCTCTCTGTCCTTGATCAGTGTCACTCCATTCTTTGCTCTCAGTGGGGTAGGTCCTTAGATACTTGGGCCGTGAATGATCTTGACAGTGCCGAAGAAGCCACATATGTCGTGGCTTTCAGCAAGTTTTTGCAGTTCCAGCGTTCTTTCAGCCCACCAGCTGTTGTGTCAGTCGATCTACTCTATAGTACGAGTTGGAAACTATTGCACTGACTTTGCCTCCAGTCCAGAAGCAAGGCCATTCCAACATCTGTCATCTAGCTGCAATACGCTGACAACGCCTGCGGGTGCGCACACCCAGTGACCAAGCTTCAAACCCTGATCGATGCATTCATCGAGGAAATGAAAGAATTGGCCTTAAGCTAAATGTCTGGAAGACAAAGGTCCTCTGCCAGCCTGCTCCCCGACACTGCCCCTCTATATCAAGATCCATGGCGAACCACTGGACGATGTGATCACTGCTCATACCTAGCGAGCATTGTCTCATCAAGGGCAGCCATCGACAATAGGGCAGCACAGTAGCGCAGTGGTTAGCACTGCAGCCTCACAGCTCCAGCGACCCGGGTTCAATTCTGGGTACTGCCTGTGTGGAGTTTGCAAGTTCTCCCTGTGTCTGCGTGGGTTTCCTCCGGGTGCTCCGGTTTCCTCCCACATGCCAAAGACTTGCAGGTTGATAGGTTAATTGGCCATTATAAAAATTGCCCCGAGTAGAGGTAGGTGGTAGGGAAATATAGGGACAGGTGGGGATGTGGTAGGAATGTGGAATTAGTGCAGGATTAGTATAAATGGGTGGTTGATGGTTGGCACAGACTCGGTGGGCCGAAGGGCCTGTTTTAGTGCTGTATCTCTAAACTAAACTAAACTAAACTAAAGACAATCCAACATCCCAGGAATCAGCCGAGTGAACTTTCTCTGAACTGATTCCAATGCAAGTGTACCCCTCCTTAAATAAGGAGACCAAAACTGTGTGGAGTCCTTTAGTTGGGATGTCACTAATGCCCTGTACAGTTATAGCAAAACTTCCCGACTTTTATACTCCATTCCCCTTGCTAAAAATGCCAACATTCCATTTGCCTTCCTAATTACTTGCCTTAGCTGCATGCTAACGTTTTTGTAATTCATGTACCTGGACACCCAGATCCCTCGGTACAGCAGCATTCTGCAGTCTCTCTGATGCAAGTAATATTCTGCTTTTCTATTCTTCCTGCCAAAGTAGACAATCTCACATTTTCCCGTATTATACCCCATCTGCCAAATTTTTGCCCACTGACTTAACCCATCTATATCTCTTTGCAGACACTTTGTGGCCTCCTCACAACTTGCTTTCCTACCTATCTTTGTACCGTCCATAAATTTGGCAACAAAACACTCAGTGCCTTCATGCAATTATTAATATAGGCCATAAATAGTTGAGGCACCAGCACTGATCCCTGTGACACTCCATTAGTTACAGTTTGCCAATCTGAAAATGCCCCATTTATCCCCACTCTCTGTTTCCTGTGAGTTAGCCAATTCTATATCCATGTGTGTGTAGTTTTCAGATTGTGTCTGTCAGTGTCTGGTACTCTGAGTTTTGGACTCTTTCACAATCTCTCAGTGCTACTATTTGTGTGTTAGGTTCCTTTAGATGACTCAGGCTGAGGTACTGTGAGTGCAGTAATCAACCTATACAGTGGCGCAGTGGTTAGCACCGCAGCCTCACAGCTCCAGTGACCTGGGTTCGATTCCGGGTACTGCCTGTGTGGAGTTTGCAAGTTCTCCCTGTGTCTGCGTGGGTTTTCTCCGGGTGCTCCGGTTTCCTCCCACAAGCCAAAAGACTTGCAGGTTGGTAGGTAAATTGGCCATTATAAATTGTCACTAGTATAGGTAGGTGGGAGGGAAATATAGGGACAGGTGGGGATGTTTGGTAGGAATATGGGATTAGTGTAGGATTAGTATAAATGGGTGGTTGATGTTCGGCACAGACTCGGTGGGCCGAAGGGCCTGTTTCAGTGCTGTATCTCTAATCTAAAAAAAAAACCTTTCAGCATCTGGCACTTAGTATGTGTTTCAGACGATAGAGGTCGAGGTCAAGGAGGACCTCCATGAGGTGAAGAGTCAGGAGGCCTCACTCTTTGCCACAGAGGCCTCCAAAATCATCTTCCGGTCCAGAGTCCACTCCATCGAACAGGATGAGATGTGTTTGCACTACTTCTTCCAAAAGCTTCACACAGCTTCATCAGAAGCCTGAAGGAAGAGGATGGCTCGGTAACGTCTTCGCAGTCCGACATACTAAGGATTAGCAAATCCTTTTATGCTGGGCTGTCTGACGCGAAGCGCACAGACAGCAGAGCTTCCTGTGATCTATCACAGCTGTCTTAGATGATAGCATGAGGGAGAGACTGGACATGCCGCTAACTCTGGACGAGCTGACAAAGGCCGTCAAGTCCTTTGAGACGAGTAAAACTCCCGGAAGCGATGCCTTACCGGTTGAGTTGTATTCGGCCCTGTGGGACTGGATCGGCCCAGACCTGCTGGAAGTATACGAGAGTATGCTCCTGGCTGGCAGCATGTCAGAATCCATGAGGAAAGGCATCATCACCCTCATCTCCAAGCGGAAGGGGGAGAGGGCAGGAATCAGAAATTGGCAGCCCATCTCACTACTTAATTTTGACTACAAGATGCTGTCCAAAGTCATAGCCAGTCGAGTCAAGTCTGCTCTGGAGTTGGTGATTCACCCTGATCAGACCTGTACTGTACCCGGCAGGAAGATCTCTGATAGTCTCGCGCTACTCAGGGATACGATCGCCTATGTACGGGACAGGAGGGTGGACACCTGCCTCATCAGCCTGGACCAGGAGAAGGCTTTTGACAGGATATCGCACACCTTCATGATGGATGTGCTTTCCAAAATGGGCTTTGGGGAGAGAATCTGCAATTGGATCAAACTGCACTTCACAAACATCAGTAGCGCTGTCTCAATCAATGGGTGGGAATCAGAAAGTTTTCCGATCCAATCTGGAGTCAGACAGGGCTGTCCTCTCTCCCCGGTCTTGTTTGTTTGCTGTTTGAACCCTTTGCTGAGTATATTAGGAAGGATGTGAACATAAGAGGGGTGACAATCCCAGGCAGCGGAGCCACTCAGGTTAAAACCTCCCATGGATGACGTCGTCGTCTTCTGCTTGGACCCGCTGTCTGTGTGCATCTGCGACCAGTTCGAACTCACCTCGGGAGCCAAAGTTAACCACGGCAAGAGCGAGGCCATGTTCTTTGGGAACTGGGCTGACCAATTCTTTGTCCCCTTCACCATTAGGTCACAGTACCTGAAGATGCTGGGGATATGGTTCGGAAGGGCCGGGGCGTGCACCAAAACCTGGGATGAGTGAGTAGCCAGGGTACAACATAAGCTGAGCATGTGGGAGCAGCAATCTCTCTCCAATATGGGTAAGAACCTGGTCATCAGATGCGAGGTGCTCACGTTGTTGCTGTATGTGGCTCAGGTCTAGCCCATATCCCACTCCTGCGCTCTGGTGGTCACCCAAGTCATTTTCCACTTCATCTGGGGATGCAAAATGGACCGGGTCCGGAGGGACACGATGTTCAAACCTCTGGATAAGGGCGGGAAAAATGTACCCAACATTGCCCTCATCCTGATGACTACCATCGTGTGCGGCTGCATCGAGCTGTGTGTAGATCCTCAGTACGCAAACACCAAGTGTCACTATGTGCTGAGGTTCGATCTGTACCCGATGTTGAGAAGGATGGACCTCGTCACATTGCCGCGGAACGCTCCATCCAGTTGGGCCGTGCCGTACCACCTATCCTTCGTGGGAAAATTTCTGCAGAAAAACACCTTTGACCACCAACCCATCAGGCAGTGGTCTGCACGGAATGTCCTCAAGGCCCTACGGGAAAAGGAGATGGTGGATCCTGTTGGATGGTTCCCCAAGCAGACTGCCAAAGTCATTAGACAGAATGCCTCATCACCAGAACTTTCAAACAAGCACCAAGGTGTAGCTTGGCTGGTGGTGAGAAGAGCCCTCCCCGTCAGATCCTTCCTGCACGCCCGAAGTCTCACACCCTCCGCACAATGCCCTTGAGGTGGCTGCGGTGGGGAAGAGACGGTTGCCCACCTCCTTCTGGAATGTGTCTTTGCAAAGCAGGTGTGAAAAGAGATGCAGTGGTTTTTGTCGAGGTTCATCCCAAGCAGCTCTGTAACACAGGAGTCTGTGCTGTATTGGCTGTTCCCAGGGACATACACAGAGATAAACATCAACTACTGCTGGAGGACTATCAATTCGGTCTGCCCCCCGAAACTTGCTGGTCTTCCAGCACAAAGAGTTGTCCACGACCGAATGTTGCAGACTGGCACATTCCAAGGTCCAAGACTACGTGCTGAGGGACGTACTAAAGCTTGGGGCAGCCGCAGCAAAGGCTCAATGGGGAAACACCACTGTGTAAGGTCCCCCCACCAAGCTGAACTGAGGGGCTGGATCCATAGAAAACCCCTCGAACTTTATCGGGAAAATATTTGTTTGCTGTAAAATGTACATGGTACGTAAAATGAAATGGAAGGGTTGTGAGGCAATTCACTCCTGTATTGAAGGAAACTGATCTCCTTTGCACTCTTTGTATTGTCTGACTCGATGATGTTTGGAACTGTTCTGTATTGTTTTTTCTTACAGATTTTTATGAATAAAGTATATTTTGGAAATAAAAAAAGTCAGGAAGAGGAAAGACCAGCGGGAAAGCTCAGTCCAAGGCCAAGTCTCGCTCCTCCCGGGCTGGACTGGAGTTCCCAGTGGGCCGTGTACACAGGCTCCTGAGAAAGGGCAACTATGCTGAGCCTGTGGGTGCTGGCTGCTGTGCTCGAGTATCTAACCACTGAAATCCTCGAGCTGGCCGGTAACGCGGCCCGGAAGATCCGCATCATCCCCAGACACCTGCAACTGGCCGTCCGCGACAACGCTGAGCTCAACAAGCTGCTGGGAGGGGTGACCATTGCACAGGGCGGGGTGCTGGCTAATATCCAGGCCGTGCTGCTGCCCAAAAAAACCAGCGCTCAGAGCTCCCAGAAAAAGTAAAGCGGCCAAAATGTCATCTAATAAGCCAAAGGCTCTTTTCAGAACCACCCACAGTCTCTGTGAAAGGGCTGATTACTGTCTAATTCCAAAACATTTGTAACAGGAATGGCAACTATTTAAAATGTTTAAGCAACTATTTCAGTGACTTCTCACTGTCTCCCTGAAGCCTGTGTGAAGGGGAATTACCAATTGTCCATAATTTATTACTTCCAAAGGATGTAGGTGCTTTGGAGAGGGTGCAGAGGAGGTTCACCAGGATGTTGCCTGGTATGGAGGGCGCTAGCTATGAAGAGAGGTTGAGTAGATTAGGATTATTTTCATTCGAAAGACGGAGGTTGAGGGGGGACCTGATTGAGGTGTACAAAATCGTGACAGGTATAGACAGGGTGGATAGCAAGAAGCTTTTTCCCAGAGTGGGGGATTCAATTACTCGGGGTCACGAGTTCAAAATGAGAGGGGAAAAGTTTAGGGGGGATATGCGTGGAAAGTTCTTTACGCAGAGGGTGGTGGGTGCCTGGAACGCGTTGCCAGCGGAGGTGGTAGACGCGGGCACGATAGCGTCTTTTAAGATGTATCTAGACAGATACATGAATGGGCAGGAAGCAAAGAGATACAGACCCTTAGAAAATAGGCGACATGTTAAGAAAGAGGATCTGGATCGGCGCAGGCTTGGAGGGCTGAAGGGCCTGTTCCTGTTCTGTAATTTTCTTTGTTCTTCGTTCTTTGTTCCATACGGAGTTTGAGTTACTTGTCCCATTATAGATTGCTGAATAGAGTTGTTTACCGCCAGTTCGAACAGTTGACAACAATTGACAAATAAAATCTGCTTGTGAAATAGCGCCCGGAATTTGTGACGGTAAAAGTGGAATATGGAAACAGGTTTTTAAATTGTTACTGGACTTTTTTTTATTATTTCCAAAATATGCATTATTCATAAAAATCTGTAAAAAGTACATGACAAAACAGTTCTAAACAGCACCAAGTCGAAAATTACAAACAGTGCAAAGGAGGTCAGTTTCCTTCATTGCAGGAGTGAGCTGCCTCACAACCCTTCCATTTCATTTTCCATGCCATATACATTTTACAGCAAACGAAAATTTTCCTGATACATTTCGAGGGGTTTTCCATCGACCCAGCCCATCCGTTCAACTTGGTGGGGGGACCTTACACAGTGGTCTTTTCCCATTGAACATTTGCTGCGGCTGCCCCAAGCTTTAGTGTGTCCCTCAGCACATAGTCCTGGACCTTGGAATGTGCCAGTCTGCAACATTCGGTCGTGGACAACTCTTTGTGCTGGAAGACCAGCAAGTTTCGGGCAGAACAACGGGTGTCTTTCACCGAATTGATAGTCCTCCAGCAGCAGTTGATGTTTATCTCAGTGTGCGTCCCTGGGAACAGCCCGGAGAGCACAGACTCCTGTGTTACAGAGGTGCTTGAGATGAAGTTCGACAAAAACCACTGCATCTCTTTCCACACCTGCTTTGCAAAGACACATTCCAGAAGGAGGTGGGCAACCATCTCTTCCCCACCACAGTCACCTCGAGGGTGTTGTGCAGAGGGGGCGAGACTTCGGGTGTGCAGGAAGGATCTGACTGGGAGGGCTCTTCTCACCACCAGCCAAGCTTCATCTTGGTGCTTGTTTGAAGGTTCTGGTGATGAGGCATTCCGCCAAATGACTTCGGTGGTCTGCTTGGGGAACAGGATCCGCCATCTCCTTTTCCTGTAGGGCCTTGAGGACATTCTGTGCAGACCACTGGCTGATGGACCGGTGGTCAAAGGTGTTTTTCCGCAGAAACTGCTCGATGAAGGATAGGTGGAACGACACAGTCCAACTGGATGGAGCATTCCGCGGCAATGTGACAAGGCTTCGCAACACCGGGGACAGATAGAACCTCAGCACATGGTGACACTTGGAGTTTGCGTCGACACACAGCTTGATGCAGCCACACACAAAGGTAGTCATCAGGATGAGGGTGATGTTGGGTACATTTTTCCCACCCTTATCCAGAGGTTTGAGCATCGTGTCCCTCCGGACCCGGTCCATTTTGGATCCCCAGATGAAGCGGAAAATGGCTCGGGTGACCGCCACAGCGCCGGAGTGGGGTATGGGCCAGACCTGCGCCATGAACAGCAACAACGTGAGCGCCTTGCACCTGATGACCAGGTTCTTACCCACATTGGAGAGAGATCACTTCTCCCACATGCTCAGCTTGTGTTGTACCTTGGTTGCTCGCTCTTCCCAGATTTTGGTGCACACCCCGGCCCTTCTGAACCATATTCCCAGCACCTTCAGGTAGTCTGAGCTGACGGTGAAGGGGACAAAGGATCGGTCAGCCCTGTTCCCAAAGAACATGGCCTCGCTCTTGCCGTGGTTAACTTTGGCTCCCGAGGTCAGTTTCAACTGGTCGCAGATGCTCATCAGTCTGCACACAGACAGCGGGTCCGAGCAGAAGACGGCGACGTCATCCATGTACAGGGAGGTTTTAACCTGAGTGCCTCCTCTGCCTGGAATTGTCACCCCTCTTCTGCTCACATTCTTCCTAATAGACTCAGCAAATGGTTCAATACAGCAAACAAACAAGACAGGGGAGAGAGGACAGCCCTGTCTGACTCCAGATTGGATCGGGAAACTTTCCGATTCCCACCCATTGATTGAGACTGCGCCACTGATGTTTGTGTAGGGCAGTTTGATCCAATTGCAGATTCCCTCCGCAAACGCCATTTTCGAAACACGTCCATCATGTATGTGTGTGATATTCTGTCAAAAACCTTCTCCTGGTCCAGGCTGATGAGGCAGGTGTCCACCCTCCTATCCCGTACATAGGCGATTGTATCCCTGAGTAGTGCGAGACTATCGGAGATCTTCCTGCCAGGTGCAGTACAGGTCTGATCAGGGTGGATCACCAACTCCAGAGCAGACTTGACTCGACTGGCTATGACTTTGGACAGAATCTTGTAGTCAACATTAAGCAGTGAGATGGGCTGCCAATTTCCAATTTCTGCCCTCTCCCGTTCCGCTTGTCAATGAGGGTGATGATGCCTTTCCTCATGGATTCTGATATGCTGCCGGCCAGGAGCATACTCTCGTATACTTCCAGCTGGTCCAGGCAAACCCAGTCCCACAGGACACAATACAGCTCAACCGGTAAGCCATCGCTTCCGGGAGTTTTATTCGTCTCGAAGGACTTGACGGCCTTTGTCAGCTCATCCTGAGTTAGCGGCTTGTCCAGTCTCTCCCTCCTGCTGTCATCTAAGACCTCTGTGATAGATGACAGGAAGGACTGGGAGGCTCTTCTGTCTGTGGGCTTCGCGTCATACAGCCCAGCATAAAAGGATTTGCTGATCCTTAGTATGTCGGACTGCGAAGATGTTACCGAGCCATCTTCTTCCTTCTGGCTGCTGATAACAGAGCTCTCTCTGTGTACCTTTTGGAAGAAGTAATGCAAGCACATCTCATCCTGCTCAATGGGGTGGACTCTGGACCGGAAGATGATATTGGAGGTCTCCGTGGCAAAGAGCGAGGCCTGCTTTCTCTTCACCTCTTGGAGGTCCTCCTTGACCTCAACCCCCATTGACTGTAGACGGAGCAGATTTTGCATACTTTTCTGGAGTCAGGACATTTCCCTCTGTCTCTCTCTCGCCCTCTGAACACCTTTTGAGGAGAAAGAACCTCTTGATGTTCTCCTTGATCGCGTCCCACCAGTGAACTGGAGACTCAGGAGGGGTTTCATGGTTCTCCAACCTTTGTAATCCCTTTTAAGTTCCTCAACGTTCTCTGGGGTTAGCAGTGTAGCATTGAGCTTCCACGTCCCTCTGCCAACCCGCTAGTCATCCTGTAAGTGACAGTCGGCCATTACGAGGCAGTGGTTGGACAAGAACACCGGCTTGACGTCAATGGATCTGACCGTGACGGCATGGGCCACAAACAGGAAGTCAATCCTGGAATGGGCAGACCCGTCCAATCTTGACCATGTCTATCTACGCTGCACTCCGTCTGCAGGTTTGCTGAATACGTCGTGCAGTTTTGCATCTTTTACTGTTTCTATTAGGAATCTGGACATAGCGTCCAGTTTGCTGTCGTCTCTGCCAGATCGCCCAGCTGCATCGATGATGCAGTTGAAGTCACCGCCTAGGATGACTGGCCTGCACGTTGCCAGCAGCAATGGTTGATGGCAAATGTTCATCCTGGAGTTTAGTTACTAGTGGTGTACCGCAAGGTTCTGTTTTGGGGCCACTGCTGTTTGTCATTTTTATAAATGACCTGGATGAGGGTGTAGAAGGGTGGGTTAGTAAGTTTGCGGATGACACGAAGGTCGGTGGAGTTGTGGATAGTGTCGAAGGGTGTTGTAGGGTACAGAGGGACATAGATAGGCTGCAGAGCTGGGCTGAGAGATGGAAAATGGAGTTTAATGCGGAGAAGTGTGAGGTGATTCACTTTGGAAGAAGTAACAGCAATGCAGAGTACTGGGCTAATGGGAAGATTCTTGGTAGTGTAGATGAACAGAGAGATTTTGGTGTCCAGGTACATAAATCCCTGAAAGTTGCTACCCAGGTTAATAGGGCTGTTAAGAAGGCATATGGTGTGTTAGCTTTTATTAGTAGGGGGATCGAGTTTCGGAGCCACGAGGTCATGATGCAGCTGTACAAAACTCTGGTGAGGCCGCACCTTGAGTATTGCGTGCAGTTCTGGTCACCGCATTATCGGAAGGATGTGGAAGCTTTGGAAAGGGTGCAGAGGAGATTTACTAGGATGTTGCCTGGTATGGAAGGAAGGTCTTACGAGGAAAGGCTGAGGGACTTGGGGTTGTTTTCGTTAGAGAGAAGGAGGAGGAGAGGTGACTTAATAGAGACATACAAGATAATCAGAGGGTTAGATAGGGTGGATATTGAGAGTCTTTTTCCTCGGATGATGATGGCAAACACGAGGGGACATAGCTTTAAGTTGAGGGGTGAAAGATATAGGACAGATGTGAGAGGTAGTTTCTTTACGCAGAGAGTAGTAGGGGCGTGGAACGCCCTGTCTGCAACAGTAGTAGACTCGCCAACTTTAAGGGCATTTAAGTGGTCATTGGATAGACATATGGATGAAAATGGAATAGTGTAGGTCAGATGGTCGGCGCAACATCGAGGGCCGAAGGGCCTGTACTGCGCTGTAATGTTCTAGTTCTAATTCTAATTCTAATTCTAAAGACGGTCAACCGTTCGCTGCATTGAAACGGGGCGTACATGCTGATCAACCAGAGTGAAGCATTGTTGTACATTACATCTGCGATGAGGAGGCGACTGCCCACCACCTCCTTAACTTTGGAGATGGTTAAGTTACCTCCCCGCAGCAGAAGACCCAGGCCGGAGGAATGGCAATCATTACCCCCTGACCAGATCGATGGCCCGTGGGACCACCATTGCGACCACTGCCTGTCGGTGCTGAGATGTGGTATGCCACACTCCTGCAGAAACAGGGGGTCGGCTTTGACCTTGGCGAGGTAATCCATCGCATAGTGGATTTAATGCTACGCACATTAATTGAAGCAATCCTTATACCCATTTTTTTAAAGTTAGTTGTTGCTTCCCATACCATTTGTCCTTGCTAGTCCCAGTCCTTCAGGATGTTCCTGTATACCCATAGTGTACGCAAGCTGTTTCACACTCGTTGGGCTCAGAAACCCCTCCTGGTTTTTCATGCAGGGTTTCTTCCACTGAGGTGACATCGGTGGGGGGGCGGGGGTCTTGTTGGCAGCAGGGATTGGGCTGTTCTCTGCTGTTCCCCTCTGTTCCTCCTCGAAAACATCACTGCTGCCGGCTTCCCAGAGCTGAAGTGCGCCAGATGTGTCTTTGCTCTCAGTGTCCCAGAGCTGGGATGTGTTGGCCATGTCGCTAGGTGTGGCGCTTTGGGTTTGGGGCTTGACAGGCCCATCACAGCTTCCAGTACCCGGGGGCTGGGGGGCTTTATCTTCCAGCTCCTTTTGAGTTCTGCCGCTTCTTTTGAAGGTGCTGTCGCTCCGGCACTTCCTCATCCAGTGAAGAGGAGCTGCTGTAGTCTGTCTCAGACGGTAGCCTCCTCTTGCCACTGGTTTGGGTGGTGGCCTGTTCCGCTTTTGGAGGTCTTTTCTTTGTGGTTTTCCTTTGGACAAACTGCCACTGACCGGTTTGTCCATCTGCTGCCTCCTCCTCCATTGATTCTGTCTGTGGAGGAGGGGTTTCCGGGTGCAGGGTCGGTGCCGGGTTGCTGGTTTCAGTTGCCTTCCCTTTCTTCTCCTTCTCAGGTAGAAGTTCCTCACTGCAGAGAAGGTTGCTTGTCTCCTTTCCAACACCGGACGCCTTCGTCGAACCTTCTCCCGGCCTTTCCTTGGACCTTGCCGCCTGAGCATAACTGAGGCAGCGTTTGGGGCTGGTTTTGTAGAGATGGCCTGCCGCACCGCACAAGTTGCAACACTTAGTCTGCTTACAGTCCTTGGTCTGATGGCCTTCCTTCTTGCAGTTCTTGCAGACAACCGTGCTGCAGTTAGCTGCCACGTGACCAGATTTGCCACAGGTGCTACAAACTTTGGGCTGCCCAGCGTAGACCAAGAAGCCTCGACTTCCCCTGATAGCGAAGCTGGAGGGAGGGTGGATGATGGCTCCATTGGCATCGACCTTCAAGGTCACCTTGACTTGCCGCTTATTGGTCCAAATCCCAAAGGGGTCCTTGACATCAGTGCTGGCCAACTCGACGTACCTGGCGAGAAAGGTGAGTACATCCACCACCGGAACATGGGGGTTGTAGAGGTGAATTGTCACCACCCGGTCACGTTGTGACGGAAGTGTGAAGAGCGGCTCCACTGTGAGGATCGACAGCGGCGCCCGGTCCCCTTTCTCCTTGAACGCCTTCAGGAACTTGATGCATCCCGCCACATTCTTGAATGTCATGTCGATATACCCACTGCTGGGGAAATCCTGCAGGCAGAAGAGGTCCATAGCTTGAAATCCACAGCAATCGATGAGGATTTTCTTGATGAAGAAGGTGCGATCGACCAGTGCATCTCCTTCCTTGTCCTTCACCACCACCCGAATGGTGTTCCGCACTCCCTGGCCTGAAGCTCAAAGATTGGTTATAGCCATTTTACTCAAAGCCTACCCAGGATCAAAAGCCACTGATCATGGTTTCTCCTCTGCCAAGTAAGTACTGATAAGAACAGATACTACACTTGATCTTAGCCAAAAGGCTGAGAAGCTCCACCACTGGCGGTCCTGCCTTCAGTTGCCTGGACCCCAAGCTACTGGACATAGATTTTCCAGGAATTCGCTTCTTTACTGCACTAAAATTGGAGGCTTTTTCGATTTAAAATATTCTGTCAGGTCGACAATTTAAGCCAATGCTTGGCTGCATTTTCTAATTCAAGGCTCTGCGATTGGTTAAGACATGTGAATAAGAAGAGGGTGACCAATCAGAAGTGGGTTCGGGTAAGCGTGGGCTCAAACTGTGTGAATTCCAGGTCCCTGAATGACTGAGCTGAAACTCTGTCCAAAGTCATAGCCAGTCGAGTCAAGTCTGCTCTGGAGTTGGTGATTCACCCTGACCAGACCTGTACTGTACCCGGCAGGAAGATCTCTGATAGTCTCGTGCTACTCAGGGATACGATCGCCTATGTACGGGACAGGAGGGTGGACACCTGCCTCATTAGCCTGGACCAGGAGAAGGCTTTTGACAGGAAATCGCACACCTACACTCGCCCCCTCCGCGCAATGCCCCCACGGTGGCTGTGGTGGGGAAGAGACGGTTGCCCACCTCCTCCTGGAATATGTCTTTGCAAAGCAGGTGTGGAAAGAGATGCATTGGTTTATGTCGAGGTTTATCCCAAGCAGCTCTGTAACACAGGAGTCTGTGCTCTACGGGCTGTTCCCAGGGACACACACCGAGACAGACATCAACTGCTGTTGGAGGACTATCAATTCGGTGAAAGACGCCCTTTGGTCTGCCCGAAACTTGCTGTCTTCCAGCGCAAGGAGTTGTCCACCACCGAATGTTGCAGACTGGCACATTCCAAGGACCAGGACTACGTGCTGAGGGATGCACTAAAGCTTGGGGTAGCCGCAGCAAAGGCTCAATGAGGAAAGACCACAGTGTAAGGTCCCCCCACCAGGCTGAACTGAGGGGCTGGATCCATGGGAAACCCCTCGAACTGTATCGGGAAAATTTTCATTTGCTGTAAATGTAAAACTGTAATTGGCATGACAAATGTGAACTGGAAGGGTTGTGAAGCAACTCATGATTGTGTTGAAGGAAAATGATCTCCCTTGCAATGTTTGTATTTTTTGGTGCTGTTTGAAACTGTTTGGCAATCTAATTTTTACAGATTTTTATGAATAAAGTATATTTTGGAAATTGGTCAGTTTCACAAACCCTGTCAGTTTCAGTGCAGGAAACACCGTCTGGGGGGAAATAACATCACAAGTGGGTCTGGTTCCAGTGACCGATTTAACGGCTGCTGCAAAACTCCCGGATTCCCTCATTGCAGCGAAATCATTTTGAAATTCTTTGAAAACAATGAGTGATTCTGGAGGAGTGATGTGGCTTTTCACTGAGGGCATGTGTCGACTGGGGAAATAACTAACTGTCGAGCCTCAGGCACTGTTTACACAGCCCGTTTACAAAATCAAATCCACTGCACATCCTTGCTGCAAATGAAATGTCAAACTCGGGGATTCCAGTTTTATACCCGAACACAGTACAGATTTATTCCAGTCAGTTCTGAACAGCCTATCCCATCTCCCGTTTCCAGGTCACTGCTCTCTCTGTGAGGCGGTGGGTGGCTCTTGTTGTGTGTTTGTGGGAAAGGGGCTGTTTTCTCAGCCGCCGAATCCGCAGAGAGTGCGGCCCTGCCGTTTCAGAGCGTACACCACATCCACGGCAGTGACCGTCTTGCGCTTGGCGTGCTCAGTGTAGGTGACCGCATCCCTGATCACATTCTCCAGGAAACCTTTCAACACCCCGCGAGTCTCCTCATAGATCAAACCCGAGATCCGCTTGACCCCGCCACGGCGAGCCAGGCGGAGGATTGCTGGTTTGGTGGTGCCCTGGATATTATCACGAAGCACTTTGCGGTGCCGCTTTGCTCTGCCTTTGCCAGGTCCCTTGCATCCTTCACCTCTGCCAGACACTTTTTCCCAAAAGTATACTCCATTCATAAAAATCTGTTTAAAAAAAGCTTTACAAAACAGTCCAAAACAGCACCAAGTTGACATTCCAAAAAGCGCAAAGGAAATCAGTTTTCTTCGATATAGGAGTGAGTTGCCTCACAACCCTTCCATTCCATTTTACATGCCATGTACATTTTACAGCAGACCCATGTTGGTGTAGACAGCCCGAGGGGTTTCCCATGGGTCCAGCCACTAAGTTCACTCTGGTGGGAAGACCTTACACAGTGTTCTTTCCCCATTGAGCCTTTGCAGCGGCCATGATCCACAACATGACTGATTACTGCTCCAACTCCATATTTTGAAGCTAGCTTCAGTTCACCATTTGTGTGGTAATGAATGTGTAGTGTGTCACTGATCGAGCTTCTCTTACATGCATCATTAGCATCTTGTGTTTTTGACCATTTCCATTTCACATCTTTCTTCAACAACTTCTGTAGTGGAGCTAACACCATTGCATGCTCAGGCAGAAATTGTGAGTAGTATTGGACCATGCCGAGAAAAGATCTAAGCTCAGACACATCTTTTTGTCTTTGGGGCTTTGACCATAGCCTCTATCTTCTCTTTCACTGGCTGGAGTTCTTTTCATTGATTTTCAGGCCAAGGTACACCACATGAAAAAACATGCTTCCAGTCTAACTTCAGCTTTCAAAGCCAGTCTTTCCCCATTATTATTGGTTTGTTGACATATCTCACTACCTTGTAGGGGAGAGGCTGGCATAGCAGTAATGTCACTGAACTGATAATCTCACGACTCAGACTAATGCCCTGGGGATATGGGTTTAAATCCCACCATGGCAGCTGGTGGAATTCAGATTCAATTCATTAATGAATAATATAAAATCTGAGCAGTGGTGCCATGCAACTATAATTGATTTTCATTAAAACCCATCTGGTTCACTCATACCCTTTACAGAAGGCAATCTGCTGTGCTTACCTGGTCTGGCCTGTATGTGATGCTGGCCCACAACAATGTGGTTTACTCTCACCTGTCCTCTGAAATGACCTAGCAAGCAATTCAGTTGTCAAGGGCAATTAGGAATGGGCAATAAATGCTGGCCTTGCCAGTGATGCCCGCCTCCCATGAAATAATGAATAAAAAACAGGTATCTTGAGGGGCCTGCCCTTATGTTGCACATTACACTCCATTTGCCAACACATTGCTAACACCTCACCAGAGTAGGTTTTCAATTGAGCTGTGCTCTCAGTTAGAGGTACATCACTAACTTTGCTCCCATACATTTCTCTATTCATGATGGAGCAATCCATGGTTGTAGCAATTTGCTGTTTATTTACCAACAACATTGTACAAAAGTCTGCGTCATTTGAGTGATTGCTAGTGGCATAAATGCTGTAAAGCCCTTGCTCCTCTTTGGTTAGGCACTCTGGATTCACTTCAAGATTGTGAACTCCACCCTCATAACATCACTGTTTTCCATTACCACTGGAATTAGTTCCCTTTCCTTCTTTGGCCTCTGCTTGACAATTAAAACATTTTGCATTTCTGTACTGACATGATTGGGCTGTGTGGTTGCCCTTATGGTGATAACAACACTAAACTGCTATCATTGGCACTCTTCTGGCTATGTCTGTCCACTTTAGACTTGGCTGAAGCACTTTAACAGTGGACAGAAGCCTGTACTAGTTACCAGCATGGGATAAAATTCCCTAACATTCTTTGATGCCATCTCCATGGAAACAGCAATCTTACACACAATCTCAAATGTAAGATTTTGTGTGTTTAGTAACTTCGATTGGATTCTTTTGTTCACCAAATCCACACACAAATATGTCTCATAATGCATGGTCTAAGAATGTGCCAAAGTTGCAACGTAATAAAAATTCTTCAGTGCCACAATATACTCACCAACTGCTTCACTACTTTTCTGATTTCTGGTTCCAAATTTGTAGCATTCTGCTATCTCTAGTGGCTTAGGATTGAAATGTTCCTCCAACTTGGTGATTTTGTTTTGACTGGCACATATTTTGCTTTGTTCAGAGCAGGAAGCTTTGTCAGCATGCCATACACTTCCAGGCCAATTTCCACAAGCAAAATTGTTTTCTTTTGCTCAGGAATTGCCTTATTCTGAGTCTTGACCGCCTCACCTACCAGTCCCAAAATATTCTTAACTCTAAGAACATGCCCATTCTTTCAATACAGGAACGGAATGTTGCTCAAACCCTCTCATACGTTGCCATCTTTCAGCTGTATCCCATGGGTACAGCCAAATTTCCTCAATGAGCACGAAGACCCTGCGGTATCCTATTCAACTCAGGAGATAATCTGAGGCTCAGGCTGTCCACAACCCAGCTAAATTCTCCACTGTCCGAGCAACTAAGTCACCAGGCTGATCTTGTTTACTGCAGTCCCTGCTGCTGTTTTCTGCCTATATTTACAGACTTTATCTTCCCCTAGTTGCCATTTTCTCTAATATTTTCAGGTGGGTCCAGCAGAGGAAATGGACACCAAATATGGCCAGTTCAAATAAGTGTTTATTCACGCCATTACATCATCACGTCATTACATTATTAGCATAATATACAAATACACTACATATGTGAATCACGTCCTGATCACTTTTACTAGATATGTGTCTGAATAAGTGGAAACCCCTCACAATAAACACTGTCACCTTTCAGTGTTTTGTGGAGAAATTTCACGGCGTGACTTATGTGATTCCCTCATTTAATGTGTTTGTACAAATTTCAGAAAAATATGGAGATGCAAATGACTTACGAGAAATCGTCTAAACATATCTTCATGTCTGGCACTCACTCGCAAAGAACTGCAAACTCACAGACTCAGAAAGAACCCGGAGATGGAAATCAATGTTCAGCACAGCTAGAAAGATCTGCACTAATCTGTAGCTCAAAAAACTCAAACACTGTATTTTGACCCTTTGATTTAGTTGGTCGAAGCACCTCTTTAATGAACAGATCAATCCTGGATTCAAATCCCCTTAAAGCCTTACTGTAACTTGGTTTTCCAACTACTTTATTGAGCAGCACAATAAGACAGGACAGTAACAAAATCAAAATACTGCAGATGCTGGAAATCTGAAATGAAAACAGAAAGTGCTGGAAATACTCAGCGGGTCTGGTGGCATCTGTGGACAGAGAAGCAGAGTGAACCTTTCAGGTCTGTGACATTTTATCAGAACTGCTGAAATGTTAACTCTGCTGCTCTCTGCACAGATGCTACCAGACCTGCTGAATATTTCCAGCACTTTCTGTTTTTATTTAAAACAGGACTCGATCTGTCTTTGCTGAGCGAAGGATTTCGGAATGGATGTTTGACGATTGTCCCTTCTTGTACAGAAATTCACTGCAAATACTATAAAGGTACCTCAGTCAACCACACCTCCTTTGAGAGAAATTTGTTCATCATTGCATTTGATCTGGAAACCACTCTTGACATTAATCTCACTGAATCAGAGTGTGACGGATTGTATCTGTCAGTGTGTTCATGTCACTATGTGCTGCTTTCTACTGAGTCTGGGACACGATGCAAGGTGGAGGATTTGTCCGAGTTTTGGATTATATTGTCAGTTGAGAATGATAAAAACTGAAAGGAAGCAAATAAGAAATCCTTGTCCCCAGATTTGAGAATCTGTAGATCTGCTTTGGGAAAGTGAATCAGAACAGAATGAAGGGTGAACTGTCTGATTGCCCAGAAGTGATGAAGACACAGCTCAGTCAGCACGTTCTAATAAATAGGAGATACTGGAACGGCTGGCTGTACTTCATGTTGATAAGTCATTAGGACTGGATGGGATGGAACCAAGACTGCTGAGAGCTGTAAGGGTGGAAATTGCCAGAATCTTCTGATTTTTATTTTTTGGATTGACAGCTGCCAGCCATTTGTTTGTCGCAGGACACAATAACGGACTAAAGTGAATTTGCACCGAGCAAATATTAACGTCCCACATCTGCAGGTTTCTTCCAAAACATCGGGAATTTCAGCCTCGATCCTCGGACCTTTTATGTTCTCTTCCACTGATATTTTGTCCCCTAATTAAAATTGATCCTGGGAAGTCTGTCCTCTGAGCGGCCTGGCACTCCGAGTTCCTCTGCAGACATCCGGTTGCTGTTGGTAGACCAAAAGATCCCGAAAACCCGAGAAGAAACGTCTCCCAGAGCCCTCCGAGTGTGTCTCCATTAGACCATGCAGCCACTACCTGTATAATGGATAGCAATGGTGAGGAGTATGAGTTATTTCAGTGCCTGCGTTTTGTGGAAATAGAGGATTAAAGATTAAAAATAATTAAAATCACTGAATAGATCTTCTGTGAGCAGGACTCAAACCAAACTCGGATAAGTCCAGTGGATTTCAATGTTGAAAACTTTAACCACTGGACCGTGGCAGCTGAAATCACACCCCTTTTATACAGACCGAGAATCATCCTACACTGATCCACTTCTGTTCATTTTTGTGTCCTGGGACAAAAAAGTTCTGTGTAGCTGTCAATCAAAAAATGGTTGGAAGGAACTTCATTTATTCAAATACCAGCAGCCGCCAGTTGTCAATCAACTCAATCCCTTCAGCAATAGAGAGGGAGAAAGAGAGAGAGAGACTGTTCGAGAACTTCCTGCATTCAGTCCTGACCCTGTCACACTCAGCAGCTTCTCACCCAGACCCCACTCTCATCAACACTGAACATTGTTACCGAGACCCTTCAAATACTGTTTATAAAATGAATAAAGGTTCAAAGTTTATGACAGCTGGATTGAATGGAACCAAGTTTAATAAACTTTTCACTCTGACTTGATAACCACATTAGACAGTCCTTCAATTGGTAGCAAAGTTATCAGCTGTAAGAATGTTTTTACTGAGTTGAATAATTTCTGTGTGAGGAATGTTCCAGCATCATAAATGAATCCATTTGCAAATTGTTGATGGAAAGTGAGTGGTTTTATTGAAGAGGGTTTAAAGGAGGATGAGAGAATCGTGTGTGACAATGAAGTGGAATCAATGCAAGTAAAATTAGCAGGAACTGGAATGAAGGGGGTGGGGATCCCCTGGTCAAATGGACTGATTGCAGAATTTTATAAAGATTTCTTTCATAGAGATTTTAACTCCATTTTATTTTTGTTATTTTTTTTCATGGGATGTAAGCATCGCTGGCAAGACCATCATTTATTGCCCATCCCTAATTGCCCTGGTTTTGGTGAGCTGCCTACTTGAACCACTGCAGTCCATATGTTATAGGTACACACACAGTGCTATTAGGGAGGGAGTTCCAGGATTTTGATATGCCCTAGGGAAGGGACGGCAAAATAGTTCCAAGTCAGGATGTGGATTGGAGGGGAGGTTGCTGATTGTAGTATTCCCATGTGTCTGCTGCTCTTGTCCTTCTAAGGAATCAGGGGGATATCTCTCCGCTGGTTAGAGACATACCTAGCAAAAAGGAAGATGGTTGTGGTTGTTGGAGGTCAATCATCTGAGCTCCAGGAGATCACTGCAGGAGTTCCTCAGGGTAGTGTCCTAGGCCCAACCATCTTCAGCTGCTTCATCAATAACCTTCTTCAATCATAAGGTCAGAAGTGGGGATTTTCGCTGATAATTGCACAGTGTTCAGCACCATTCGTGACTCCTCAGATACTGAAGCAGTCTGTGTAGAAATGCAACAAGTGCTCGACAGTATCCAGGACTTATCCAATGACCACTTTCAACAAGAGAGAATCTAAGCATCTCCCTTGACATTCAATGGCATTACCATTGCCGAATCCCCCACTATCAACATCCTAGGGGCTACCATTGACCAGAAATTGAACTGGAGTAGCCACAAAATACTGTGGCTACAAGAGCAGGTCACAGGCTAGTAATCCTGCAACGAGTAAGTCTCCTCCTGACTCCCCAGAGCCTGTCGACCATCTACAAGGCACAAGTCAGGAACGTGATGGAACACTCTCCACTTGCCTGGATGGATGCAGCTCCAAGAACATGCAAGAAGCTTGATACCATGCAGGACAAAGCAGCCCACTTGATTGGCACCCCATCCACAAACATTCACTCCCTCCACCAGCGCGCACAGTAGCAGCAGTGTGCACCATCTACAAGATGCACTGCAGCAATGCACCGAGGATCCTTAGACAGCACTTTCCAAACCCACAACCTATACCAACTAGAAGTACAAGGGCAGCAAATGCATGGGAACACCACCACCAGCAAGTTCCCCTCCAAGTCACACACTATCCTGATGTGGAACTATATTGTTGTTCCTTCACTGTCACTGGGTCAAAGCCCTGGAACTCCCTTCCTAACGGCACTGTGAGTGTACCTACCTCACATGGACTGCAGCGGTTCAAGAAGGCAGCTCACCACCACCTTCTCCAGGGCAATTAGGGATGGGCAATAAATGCTGGCCTAGCCAGCAACACCCACATCCCATGAATGAATTTTTAAAAATGGTGGTAGAGTTCACGTGTTTGGAAGGTGCTGTCTAGGATTGTAAACACTGCTGCCACTGTGCACCAGTGGTGGAAGGAGTGAATATTTAAGGTGGTGGACGGGGTGTTGATCAAGTGAGCTACTTTGTCCTGGATGGGGTCGAGCTTCCAGAGTGAAGTTAGAGCTGAACTCAGCTAGGCAAGTGGAGAGTATTCCATTACACACCTCACTTGTGCCTTGTAGATGGTGGACACGGTTTGGTGAATCAGGAGGTGTGTTACTCAGAGAATAACATAAAAGGTGTTGCCATGGTTACCCACATGGGTCCTAGTTATGCCTGTCTTTTTGTGGTGTATGTCAAACATTCCTTTTTCCAGTCCTACTCAGGGCCCCACACCCCAGCTCTTTTTCCGGTAGAATGATGACTGTGTCAGTATCATTTCCTGCTCCCGCCCGGAACTGGAAAACTTCATCAACTTTGCTTCCAATTTCCACCCTTCCCTCACCTTCACATGATCTATCTCCGACACTTCCCTTCCCTTTGTGACTTCTCTGTCTCCATCTCTGAATTTAAGGCTGTCCGCTAATATTCTTTCTAAGCCCACCGACTCCCACAGTTACCTTGACTACACTTTCTCACACCCTGCTTCCTGTAAGGACTCCATTCCATTCTCCCAGTTTCTCCATCTCTGACACATCATTTCTGATGATGCAACCTTCGACAGCAGCAGTTCTGATATGTCTTCCTTTTTCCTCAACCGAGGATTCCCCCACACTGTGGTTGACAGGGCCCTCAACCGTGTCTGACCCATTTCCTGCACTTCTGCCCTCATCCCTTCCCCTCCCTCCCAGAACTGCAACCAAGTTCCACCCGACCTGCCTGCACATCCAAAGGATCATCCTCCACTATTTCTGCCACCTCCAGCATGATGCCATTACGAAACACATCTTCCCCTCCACTGCCCTGTCAGCATTCCCCTTCCCATGGCCTCTTCCCATATAATCGCAGGAGGCATAGATCCTGCCCTTTTACCTCCTCTCTCCTCACCATCCAAGGCCCCAAGCACTCCTTCCAGGTGAAGCAGCGATTTACTTGTACTTCTTTCAATTTAGTCTTCTGTATTCGCTGCTCACAATGTGGCACCTCTACATTGGGGAGACCAAACGTAGATTGGGTGACTGCTTTGCGGAACATCTCCGGACAAACTGCAAGCATGAACCCAAGCTTCAGGTTGCTTGCCAATTCAATTCACCACACTGTTCTCATGCCCACATTTCTGTCCTCGGCCTGCTGCAGTGTTCCAGTGAAGCAAGCTCCAGGAACAGAACCTCATTTTCTGATCAGACACTCAACAGCCTTCCGGACTGAACATTGAGTAAAATAATTTCAGAGCATGGCTGGATCTTTTTTTATTATTTTATTTTATTTTGATTGATAATTTTTTGTTACCATGTTCCTGCCTGAATCTTGGTTTTTCAAGTTTGTGCTTTTGGAGAGAGCTGTTCATTATTCTGTCATTAACACTGTCTGTACACTAATGTTTTGTCCTTCACTGCATCATTAGCACTCTCTCTTTGTCTTTGCCGCATGACCTGCTTGTCAGTTAATCTCTCCTGCCCTAAAACTTTTTTTAAAATTCCAAAATATATTTTATTCATAAAAATCTGTAAAAAAAATACATTACAAAACAGTTCCAAACAGCACCAAGTCAAAAAATACAAACAGTGCAAAGGAGATCAGTTTCCTTCAATACAGGAGTGAGTTGCCTCACCACCCTTCCATTTCATTTTTCATGCCATATACGTTTTATAGCAAACAAAAATTTTCCGGATACAGTTCGAGGGGTTTTCCATGGATCCAGTCCCTCCGTTCAGCTTGGTGGGGGGACCTTACACAATGGTCTTTCCCCATTGAGCCTTTGCTGCGGCTGCCCCAAGCTTTAGTGCGTTCCTCAGCACGTAGTACTGGACCTTGGAATGTGCCAGTCTGCAACATTTGGTGGTGGACAACTCTTTGCGCTGGAAGACCAGCACGTTTTGTGCAGACCAAAGGGCATCTTTCACCAAATTGATAGTCTTCCAGCAGCAGTTGATGTTTATCTCCGTGCGCGTCCCTGGGAACAGCCCGTAGAGCACAGACTCTTGTGTTACAGAGCTGCTTGGGATGAATCTCAACAAAATCCACTGCATCTCTTTCCATACCTGCTTTGCAAAGACACATTCCAGGAGGAGGTGGGCAACCGTCTCCTGCCTGAACACACACCTTCCCTTTTGTTCTCTTCCCCACCTCCACCTACCCCCTCTCCCCACCCCTCCGCCATCCCCACTTCACTTACTTAAAACCTATTACATTGAGTGTGGGACAAATTCCATCAATCTTTTGTACTGTATGAGATTAATTTTGTCACACTTTCTGGTACATTATATGACAGCAAATTTAATTCTAAATCTATCTGTCTGTGGTACTGTGCCTGAGTGTGAGATTATTTCAGTGTCAGTCTATGGAACTAAATGTGATTGTGTGATTCATTCTGTATGTCAATCATGAGTATTGTATGTGAATGTGCAGCTTCTGTATTTATCTGCTCCTGTGGGTGAATGTGGATATCATTCTGTATCTGTCAGTGTCTGGAACTAAATGTGAGTGTGAGATTCATTCTGTATGCACCAGACTTACAGTCAGAATGTGATTGTTTGATTAATTCACTATGTGTAAGTCTAAGGTATTATGTATGTGTGTGGTTTTAATTAACTGTCTGTCACTTTATGTGAGCTTGGGTCACATTGTATATTTGTCAGTCTCTGGTTCTTTCTGTGAGAGTGAGATTAATTCTCTATCTGCTGGTCTCTGAAATTAATTGATTTTGTGACTCACTCTGTGTCTGTCAGTCTATGATACTGTGAATAAGTGGGGGATATATATGGTGTCTGTCTGAACTTGGTATTGAGTATGATCATAGGATTCATTGTGTATTGGTCAATATCCAGACTGAATGTGAAATAAGATCATTCTGTCCATGAAAATCTCTGCTATTCTATGCAAGTGACCTCTGTCAGTCTTTGGCACTGTTTTATTGAATGTGTAAGATACTGATTGTTTTATTGATTTAATACCTTTCAGGTTTTGGTACTATGTATGGGTGTGGTTCAAGTTCTGCATGTCAGTCTCCGATGTGAGTATGGATATCATTTATGTATCTGTCAGTCTCTTGCAATGAATGCAAGTGTGGGATTAATTCTCTTTTCAACAGTATCTGGTACTCACTGTGAGCATGTGACTCCTACAGTATCTGTCAGTGTTTGCTATTGAATGTGAATGTACAATTCCTCCAATGTCTTTCAGTGCCTAGTACAGTGTGTATGGGAGTAATTCTGTACCTGTTAGTATCTGGTACTGAATGAGATTGTGGGATTCATTCTGTTGTCTGTCAGTCTCTGCTAGTGTATGTGAGTGATATCTGTTATGCATATATTATTTTCTGGTACTGGAAGTGAATGTTGGATTTATTCTTTAGCTGTTAGTCTCTGGTACAACGTATGAGTGTGGGTCCCATTCAGTATTAGTCAATTTCTGGTACAGTCTGCATGTGCACATCCAGAGCTCATTCTGCATTTGGCAGTCTCTGGTACTTAATGTGTGTTACAATTCACTTTTTATGTGTCTGTTTCTGGGACAGTCAGTTAAAGTGGAATTAATTTTGTATCTCTCAGCTACTGGTATTGTCTACAAGTGTGGTACATTCTGTATCTATGAGACTCTGGTGCAGGATTCCTCTGTACCGGTACTTAATATGTATCTCAGGGATGGTATTGAGAACTATTTGTTTAACGCCATAATGTATCACAATTTGCCTCATTTTAACTGTGTGTTTTATTGAGTTGTGGTATGAGAGTTTTAGGAACATAGGAGCAGGACACCCAGCATGCTCTGCCATTCAATAGGATCAGGACTGATCATCCACTTCAATGCCTTTTTTCCCACACTATCCTCATATCCCCTTATGTCATTTGTATTTAGAAATCTGTCAATCTCTGCTTTAAACATACTCAATGACTGAGCTTCCACAGTTCTCTGGGGTAGAGAATTCCTAATGTTTAACAACCCTCTGAGTAAAGAAATTTCTCCTCATCTCTGTTTGTTTTGGACGAGTATTTAGTCTGTAACTCTGAACACATTTGTGAATGATGACATATATTTCAAACTCACAAATGGTGTGCTCAGTATAATTAGAATCATTGAATTGATACTCTATCTTTCAATACAGCTCTGACAGAGATTATTGGATTGGTATGTAATGTGTAGTGCAGTCTGCACTAATTGGCATAATACTGTAACTTTCCTTTTGATACTGTATGAGATGTTTGTACTACATTGTAATCTGTCTCTCAGTCTGCACTCTGGTCTACATTCTCAGGATTCATTCTGTACCTTTCCATCAGCTGCTCTACCTCATATTTAATTTGTAGCTTAGGCTGCACTGTTGTGAGATTGATCCGGTGCCTTTCAATCTGATAGTGGGTGTGATTTTGAACTGAGATCAATGGACCTACCTTTCAGCAGTACTGAGTTGGGCTGAATTGGAAACAACTTCTGCCTCTCCGGCATTGTTTGATTGTCTGCTGGGAGAGTGGAGTGTGGTGGTGCGTGGGGGGAGGGTTGCATGGGGAGGGGGGAGCGTAATGCAGTATCTTACACATTCAATGTCTCTTGATCATCTCCATTGACAACCCCATCTGGCTAATTGAATCAGGGAGCACTCCCACTGTCTTGTTTAGTCTTTTAGAATGCAAATGTGCAGCCATATTTTCAGCCATTGTTGTGGTCTTTTTAAACAAGGTATTTGAAGTCCATAACAGTTCATACGACAAAATTAATATGTCTCATTTTTGGCAGGTGTGGTTTTCGGCATAACATGAATGTAATATTTCAATTAATAATCATTATGACCAACCACAAAGGATGATCAGTAATACAAAGAGTGTCAGTGTCTGATTCCACTGCAGCACTCAGCTTCTGCTGATCAGGTTTTCTTTGGTAGTTTTACAACAAGTTAGTGACATCCAGGAACAACCCAACATCTGCACTGCTCCATGAATGGGAATACCTGCTGGAGCAGGGATGTATGCATAAGTCAGGATTTTATTTCCACCTGGCATTATAACATAAGAACATAATAACTAGGAGCAGGATTAGGCCATTCCACCAATTGAGCCTGCTCCACCATTCAATAAGATCATGGCAGATCTAATCATGGCCTCAACTTCACTATCCTGCCTGCCCCTATAACCCTTCATTCCCTTGTAGATCAAAAGTCAGTCTAACTCAGCCTTAAATATATTCAATGACCAGTCTCCACCATCCTCTTGGGTAGAGAATTCCAAAGAATAGCAGCCCTTTGAGAGAAGATATTCCTCCTCAACTACATCGAAAATGAGACCCCTTATTTTGAAACTGTTCCCCCGAGTTCTTGATTCCCTCATGAGGGGAAACATCATCTCAGTAAATACCCTGTCAAGCCCCCTCAGAATCTTATGTATTTCAATAAGATTGACTCTCATTCTTCTAAACTCCAATGAGTGCACCACAACCAGGTCAACCTTTCCACATAACACAACACCTTCATCCCAGAAATCAACCTAGTGGTACTTGCCTGAACGACCTCCAATGCAAATATATCTCTCCATCAATAAGGAGACCAAAACTGCATGCAACACTCAAGGTGTGGTCGAACCAACAACTTGCACATTTATACCCCATCCCCCTTGGAATAAAGGCCAACATTCCATTTGCCTTCCTAATTACTTGCTGTACTTTCATGCTAACATTTTGTGATTCATATACAAGGACCCCCTGATTCTCTGTACCACAGCATTCTGCAGTCTCTCTCTATTTAAATAATATTCTGCTTTTCTTCACATCATACCAAAGTGGATAACCTCACATTTTCCCACATTATACTTCATTGCCAAATTTTTGTCCACACACTTAACCTGCCTTTATCCCTTTGCAAACTCTTTGTGGCCTCCTCACAACTTGCTTTCCCACCTATATTTGTATCACCAGCAAATTTGGTTACAATACACTCGATCCCTTCATCTAAGCCAGTAATTATAGATTGTAAGTGGTTGAGGCCCCAACACCGATCCCTGTGGCACACCATTAGTTAGTTTGCCAAACTGAAAAATGACCCATTGAACCCAATTCCCTGTTTCTTGTTAGTTAGCCAATCCTCTATCCATGCTAATATATTACACCTGAACACCATGAGCTCTTATCTTGTGTCTTTTACATGGCACTTTATCGAACACCTTTTAAACTCCAAATAAACAACATCTACTGATATAAAAACAGGAAATGCTGGAAATACTCAGCAGGTCTGGCAGCATCTGTGGAGAGAGAAGCAGAGTTAACGTTTCGGGTCAGTGACACGTCTTTGGAACTGGCAAATATTAGAAATGTCAAAGGTTATAAGCAAGTAAAGCGGGGGTGGGGCAAGAGATAAGAAAGGAGAAGGTGTAGAAAGGACAAGGTCACAGAGAATAACTGACCAGAAGGTCATGGAGCAAAGGCAAACAATATGTTAATGATGTGTTGAAAGACAAAGCATTAGTACAGATAGGGTGTTAACGGACTGAAAATTGAATAGCAGCAAGTACAGACATGAAAAAAAAACAGTGGGTAAGCCAATTGAACAGACTAAGATGAAATAAAATAAACATACAAAAAAATGTAAAAAGAAAAAATAACTAAAAATGAAAGTAAAATGGGGGGCTGTCATGCAATGAAATTATTGAACTCAATGTTCAGTCCGGCAGGCTGTAGTGTGCCTAATTGGTAAATGAGATGCTGTTCCTCGAGCTTTCGTTGATGTTCACCGGAACACTGCAGCAAGCCCATGATAGAGATGTGAGCATGAGAGCAAGGGGGAGTGTTGAAATGGCAAGCAACCGGAAGCTCAGGGTCCTGCTTGCGGACTGAGCGGAGGTGTTTCGCAAAGCGGTCATCCAGTCTGCGTTTGGTCTCCCCAATGTAGAGGAGACCACATTGTGAGCAGCAAATACAGTATACTACGTTGAAAGAAGTACAAATAAGTTGCTGCTTAACCTGAAAGGAGTGTTTGGGGCCTGGGATAGTGAGGAGAGAGGAGGTAAATGGGCAGGTATTACACCTCCTGCGATTGCAGAGGAAGGTGCCATGGGAAGGGGACGAGATGGTGGGGGTAATGGAGGAGTGGACCAGGGTGTGGCGGAGGGAAAGATCCCTTCAGAATGCTGACAGGGGAAGGGAGGGGAAGATGCGTTTGGTAGTGGCATCATGCTGGAGGTGGCGGAAATGGCGGAGGATGATCCTTTGGATATGGAGGCTGATGGGGTGGAAAGTGAGGACAAGGGGAACCCTGTCACGATTCTGGGAGGAAGGGGAAGGGGTGAGGATAGAGGTGCGGGAAATGGGCCCGACACGGTTGAGGGCCCTGTCAACCACGGTGGGGGGAATCCTCTGTTGAGGAAAAAGGAAGACATATCAGAAGTGCTGTCATGGAAGGTAGCATCATCAGAGCAGATCACTACATCTACTGGTTCCCCTTCATATACCCTGCTTGTTACATCCTCAAAGAACTCATAATTTTGTCAAATATGATTTCTTTTTCATAAATCCATGTTGACTCTGCATGATTGTACATTAATTTTCTGAATGTTCTGCTACCACTTACTTAATCATGGATTTCAGCATTTTCCCAATGACAGACATTAGGCTAGCAGGCCTATCATTACCTGCTTTTTGAATAGGGGTTTCACATTTGCGGTTTTAATATCCACTGGGACTGTTCCAGAATCTCGGGAATTTAAGATTACAGCCAATGCATCCACTGTAGACACTTCTTTTAAACTCTCGGATGCAGGCCATCAGGTCCAGGGGATCTGTCAGCCTTTAGTCCCAATAGTGTTCCTCACACATTTTTTCTAGCGATAGTGATTGTTTCAAGTTCCTTCTCTTATTCTGCACTCACTCTGTTCCGTGAGCAGATTCTCATTGAGAAGCGGCGCTCAGATCACCGGAGGGAAAAAAAAACAGAATTCAAACTGTCTAAATGAAAAACAGACCAGAATTGACCCAGATACTGTCATTATTAAATTAATTCATCAGCGCCAAACCACTTATCATTAATGCACCAGGAGGGTCTCCGAATTTATGAAATTGAAGGTGGCGGCATTTATTAAATTGTTGATTGACACCCTGTAGTTCAGTTCTTCATTTAACTGGGGGTGAGTGGGTACAGGGGGATGTGTGCGGAGAGAAACAGAGCACAATCCAGAGAGGGAACGGAAAACACACCTGGACAGATGTGAAACAGGTCAATCCACTGTTACAATAACTCCATCACTGACTCCCTCCTGACAGTAACCAGCCCTTTCACAGAGACTGTGGGTGGCTCTGAAAAGAGCCTTTGGTTTATTAGATGACATTTTGGCCGCTTTACTTTTTCTGGGAGCTCTGAGCGCTGGTTTTCTTGGGCAGCAGCACGGCCTGGATATTAGGCAGCACCCCGCCCTGAGCGATGGTCACTCCTCCCAGCAGCTTGTTGAGCTCCTCGTCATTGCGGACCGCCAGCTGCAGGTATCTGGGGATGATGCGGGTCTTCTTGTTGTCCCGGGCCGCATTACCGGCCAGCTCACCGATTTCAGCGGTCAGATACTCGAGCACAGCAGCCAGATAGACCGGGGCTCCGGCACCCACACGCTCAGCATAGTTACCCTTTCTCAGGAGCCTGTGAACACGACCCACCGGGAACTACAGTCCAGCCTGGGAGGAGCGAGACTTGGCCTTGGCCCGAGCTTTCCCGCTGGTCTTTCCTCTTCCAGACTTTTTTTTTATTTCCAAAATATACTTTATTCATCAAAATCTGTAAAAAAAAATACATTACCGTACAGTTTCAAACAGCATCATGTCAAAAAAGTGCAAAGGAGGTCAGTTTCCTTCAATAAAGGAGTGAGTTGCCTCACAACCATTTCATTTGTCATGCCAGATAAATTTTTACATTTTATAGCACACAAATATTTTCCAGATAAAGTTCGAGGGGTTTTCCATGGATCCAGCCCCTCCATTCAGCTTGATGAGGGGAACTTACACAGTGGTCTTTCCCCATTGAGCCTTTGCTGCGGCTGCCCCAAGCTTTAGTGCGTCCCTCAGCACATAGTCCTGGACCATGGAATGTGCCAGTCTGCAACATTCGGTCATGGACAACACTTTGTGCTGGAAGACCAGCAAGTTTCGGGCAGACCAAAGGGTGTCTTTCACCGAATTGATAGTCCTCCAGCAGTAGTTGATGTTTATCTCGGTGTGCGTCCCTGGGAACAGCCCATAGAGCACAGATTCCTGTGTTACAGAGCTGCTTGGGATGAACCTCGACAAAAACCACTGCATCTCTTTCCACACCTGCTTTGCAAAGACACATTCCAGAAGGAGGTGGGCAACCGTCTCTTTCTCACCACAGCCACCTCGAGGGCATTGTGCGGAGGGGGTGAGACTTCAGGCGTGCAGGAAGGATCTGACGGGGAAGGCTCTTCTCACCACTAGCCAAGCTACATCTTGGTGCTTGTTTGAAAGTTCTGGTGATGAGGCATTCTGCCAAATGACTTTGGCGGTCTGCTCGGGGAACCATCCGACCGGATCCACCATCTACGTTTCCCGTAGGGCCTTGAGGACATTCCGTGCAGACCACTGCCTGATGGATTGGTGGTCAAAGGTGTTTTCCGCAGAAACCTTCCCACGAAGGATAGGTGGTACGGCACGGTCCAACTGGATGGAGCGTTCCGCGGCAATGTGACCAGGTCCATCCTTCTCAACATTGGGTACAGATAGAACCTCAGCACGTAATGACACTTGGTGTTTGCGTACTGAGCAGAAGACGGCAACGTCATCCATGTATGAGAAAAGCTCGAGTAGACTATGCTAGAATTCCCCAGAATGTAGAAGAATGACAAGTAATCGTACTGACAAATAAAAATCTTAAGTGGTTTGACACAATAGATACTGGGAGGCTGTTTCCTCTGGCTGGCAAACCCAGAACAAAGGCTCATAGTCTCAGTGTGAAGGGCTCAGTCATTCAGGACTGAGAAGAGATTTTTTTTCACTCTAATGGTTGTTAATCTTTGGAATTCTCTTCCCCAGAGAGCTGTGGATGCTCAATCATTGCGTATATTCAAGAGAGAGATTAATAGGTTTTTGGACACTTAGGTGATCAAGGGATCTGTGCTATTGTAGTGAGATGGAGTTGAGGTAGGAAATCAGCCCTAATCTTATCGAATGGCAGAGCTATTTCGAAGGGCCGAGTGGCCTAATCCTCCTTTTTATGCAAAGTTCCATTCTGGAAGAAATGGGACCTTTAATAACTGGTTCGTCTCATAATAATGTCGAATGCTTATAGCAATATATTATAGCGGCACAGTGGCGCAGTGGTTAGCACTGCAGCCTCACAGCTGCAGCGACCCCGGTTCGATTCTGGGTACTGCCTGTACGGAGTTTGCAAGTTCTCCCTGCGACCATGTGAATAAATGCAAAAAAAGATTGTAAAAAATGTAAAAAGGAATGCAAAAAAAAAAAGGAAGAAAAAAATAACTAAAAATGACTAAAAATGAAAGCAAAGTGGGGGGCTGTCATGCTCTGAAATTATTGAACTCAATGTTCAGTCCGGCAGGCTGTAGTGTGCCTAATCGGTAGATGAGATGCTGTTCCTCGAGCTTGCGTTGATGTTCACTGGAACACTGCAGCAATCCCAGGACAGAGATGTGAGCATGAGAGCAGGGGGGAGTGTTGAAATGGCAATTTTTAGTCATTTTTAGTTATTTTTTCTTCCTTTTTTTTTTGCATTCCTTTTTACATTTTTTACAATCTTTTTTTGCATTTATTTATTTCATTTCATCTTAGTTTGTTCAGTTTGCTTACCCACTGTTTTTTTCAGGTTGTTTTTCTTCAGGTTTGCACTTGCTGATGTTCAATATTCAGTGTATTCACACCTAATCTGTACTAATGCTTTGTCTTTCAACACACCATTCACATATTGTTTGCCTTTGCTCCGTGACCTTTTGGTCAGCTATGTGGCCTGGTCCAATCTGCACCTTCTCCTTTGTTATCTCTTGCCCAACCCCCACCTCACTTGTTTATAATCTGTGACTTTTCTAATATTTGTCAGTTCCGAAGAAGGGTCACTGACCCGAAACGTTAACTCTGCTTCTCTTTCCACAGATGCTGCCAGACCTGCTGAGTGAATCCAGCATTTCTTGTTTTTGTTTCAGATTTCCAGCATCCACAGTATTTTGCTTTTATCATATTTAAACTGTTCATATTTAAACTGATACTTCTTAATATTACATTAAACTGTTGCTTCTTAATAAACTGTTTAAAAATCACATTATGAGCTCGGTCCCCTTCTTTGTGTATCTGTGAAGACCGAACCAAAATCTTACAATTCCTTCCCAGGGAATATTTCATTCTTCAAAAAGAGAAACTTGCTGGAAATCTGAATAACAGAAGATTCTGGAAACACTCAGCAGTTCCAGCAGTATCTGTGGAGAGAGGAAGGCAGGAGCAATGTTTCAGGTCTATAGAAGGGTCACAGAACTGGACCATTAACCTGAGCTTCTCTTCTCCACAGTTGTTTCTGGACTAGCTGAGTGTTTTCAGTATTTTAGTTTTTTTTTGTATTTCATCCCTTTCCCTTTTGACTGTTTGCTGTGAAACTTTCAGCGTTGTGCTCAGTTCTTTGTGTAGTTATGTTTTCTTTATTTGAAGTAATGTAAATAGTATCCTAAAAAATCAGACAGAAATACTGCTCAATTTAGTGTAAAATATAACAGGGCACATTTACAAATCTCTAATCAATGAAGGCAATTTTTTAAAATAAGAATCAATTACCTTTATTTTCAATATAAAAATATGAAGCAATATGAGTGTAGCACTTACAGACAAAATCTATTACCTCACATTACCTGCTTCTTTAACCCTGACAGACTGTGTAAATTTCTTCTCCTATGTTACAGTTCTCATTTCCAGTTAGCAAATGTCAGCATTCTGTGACACAGTGCAGTTTACAGACCAGACCGTCAGTCACAACATGCAATAATTGTTCAGCTTATGTTGGACAGGTGGAACTTAGAAATACTGGGAATGGAGACAAGCCATTATTGCATTGAGTTTGTCCAAACATTAATTGTACCATTGTGCCACATCAGCCAGCCTGTTGTCCCGTACATGAGAATGCGAATCATTCTTTATATGCGGCTAACTGTCAGTCTTGGTTACTGAGTGGGAGTATGGGATTCATGCTGCAGTCAGTCATATTCTAGTCCTGTATGTGACAGTAGGATTCATACTGTGCTAATAGGTCTCTGTTGCTGTATGTGACTTTATGATCCATTCTGTATCTGTCACTACTGTGTGTTAGTGTGGACTCATTCTGTATCTCAGTCTCAAGTATGGTATTTGAGTGTGCGATTCATTCTGTATCTTTAAGTTACTGGTACAGTATGTGAGTGTAGGAATATTGTTGTAATTCTCAGCCACTGTAAATTTTTGAATCTGGGACTCATTCAGTACCAGTCTCTAGTCCTGTCTATGAGTGTGGCTTTCATTCAGTATCTGTCAGTCTCTGGTACTGCCTGTGAATGTGAGTTTCATTCAGTGTCTGTCAGTCTCTGCTACAGCCTGTGAGTGTGGGTTTTGTTCAGTATCTGTCAGTCCCTGGTACTGTCTGTGAGTGTGGGTTTTGTTCAGTATCTGTAAGTCTCTGGTACTGCCTGTGAATGTGGGTTTCATTCAGTATCTGTCAGTCTCTGGTACTGCCTGTGAATGTGGGTTTCATTCAGTATCTGTCAGTCTCGGGTACTGCCTGTGAATGTGGGTTTTGTTTCGTATCTGTCAGTCTCTGGGACTGCCTGTGAATGTGGGTTTTTTCAGTATCTGTCAGTCCCTGGTACTGTCTGTGAGTGTGGGTTTTGTTTCGTATCTGTCAGTCTCTGGTACTGCCTGTGAATGTGGGTTTTGTTCAGTATCTGTCAGTCTCTGGTACTGCCTGTGAATGTGGGTTTTGTTCAGTATCTGTCAGTCTCTGGTACTGCCTGTGAATGTGGGTTTTGTTCAGTATCTGTCAGTCTCTGGTACTGCCTGTGAATGTGAGTTTTTTCAGTATCTGTCAGTCTCTGCTACAGCCTGTGAGTGTGGGTTTCGTTCAGTATCTGTCGGTCCCTGGTACTGCCTGTGAATGTGGGTTTTGTTCAGTATCTGTAAGTCTCTGGGACTCTGTTTGTGGGATATATTCAGTAACCATTAATCTCTGGGATGTTTTGCTGTTCTGAATTCATTCTACACAGAATTACATAGAATTTACAGCAAAGAGACAGGCTATTCTGCCCAAGATTTTGCATTTCCACATGAGCCTCCTCCAACTCTACTTCATCTAATCTGATCAGCAAATCCCTCAAATCTTTTCTGCCTCATATTATCATTTAACTTGCTGTTAAATGTCGCAATGTTCATTAACTCAACTGCTGCATGTGGTGGCATGTTACAGATTCTAACCACAGTCAAAGCAGGGTGAAGAAGTTTCTCCTGAATTATTTATTTGATTTATTACTGACTATTTCCTATTCACAACTTTTCCCACAAGTGTGAAAAATCTCTACCTCTACCCTATCAAATCCTTTCATAGCCAATGCTTCTATTAGCCTGAACATTGAGCCTCCTTCTTTCCAGAGAAAGGAGCCCAGGCTTATTCAATAATGTGGAACATGTAGTTCTGTTGCAGTAATGGAATAAATATTGTATCTCAGTCTGAAACTGTATGCGATTTTAGATTGGTATGTAATGTGGAGCTCAGGCTGCAATCAATAATTGAGACAGTATCTTTCACTCTAACACTATAGATTTTTGGAGTGCTATGTTATCTGTACTTCAGCCGGTTCCAATGGAATAGATAATGTTATCTCTAAGTCTGATAATGCTTGTTTATTAATTCACAGGACGTTAGTGTCACTGGCAAGGTCAGCATTTATTGCCCATCCCTAATTACACTTTCAATACAGCTGAGTGGTTTGCTGGGCCATTTCAGAGGACAGTTAAGATTCAATCACATTGCTGTGGGCCTGGAATCACTTATACTTCAGACTGGGTCAGAATGGCAGATTTCCTTCTCTCAAGGACATTCATGAATCTGATGGATTTTCTGACAGCAATCCAGTAGCTCCAGGGTCACCAGTGCTGAGACCAGATTTTTTTTATTCCAGATTTATTTAATTAACTGAATTTAAATTACCCAGCTGCTGTAGTGGAATTTAAACTCATGTCTCTGAATCATTAGTCGAGTCTTCTGGATTAATCCTGTACCACAACCACTAAAACCTCCATACCTCTGTTGGATTAGATTTTTTACTGGTTTGTAATGTGGAGCTCAGTCTACACAAATGAAATTGATACTCTATTTCATTCTGATACTGTATATGTTTTTATGGCTGGTAAATAATGTGTAATTCAGTCTACTGTATTTTTCAATTCTGCAGTTTGGGTGAGTTCTGTACTGACATCTAATTTACACCACAGTTTACAATTTACAAGCATTGCACAATCGGATACTGTGGGCTGGATTTTACAGACCCCCACCCGACATTGCCTTTCATGATGGGGGAGGGGGGGGCAGCAGAAAATGCCTCCAGGAGAGACTGGGAGGGTCCTGCCCACCAATATTGCCGGTGGCAGCGAGGCCTCATGGCGGCACCCCCCTTCCCGCCGCTCGGCGACCAGACCTCCATTTGCATATTCAAATATATGTAAATGAATGCACTAATTATATTTACGTCCCCACCTGAGTTACTGCTCCCATCGTCAGCCTGGTGGCTGGCCTTCGGATCCCTGTCCCGGGAAACGAGGCACACACTCATAGGCAGGGGGAAGGAGGTAAGTTTCTTAGTGCAGGAGGGAAGGGGGAACATGGTCAAAGTAACATATTGGTGTAGGGGATGGTGGGAAGGGTTTGAGGTTAAAGTTTATGCACTTTGGGTAGGCACGGAAGGTCAGGTGGACAAGGTAAGTGTTTTTGGGGAGAGAGGGCAAGTCATTAATTTAATTGATACTGGGGGTGGGAGAGAGACAGAAGAAATGTCTTTGTTTATTTTTATGTCCTTGCGGTTTAAATATTTAAATTTAAAGGTAGGGCTCAAAGCCCTTTAAAAATGGTATCAGCGCCTGCGCACAGGCGGCTGACGCCATTGCCAGGGATGGTCAGCTCGCCCCTTACACATGATCGGCGGGAGGTGGCCCACCCCGGCTATTTAAATGAGCCGCCACACTTCGGATCGCGGTGACTCCACGACGTGTGGCCCGCATGAGCGGACCACCATTGTTTTCACCGGCCGTCGATTTCGGCAGCAGGCTTATAAAATTCAGCCCTGTGTGTGATTTTTGGACTGGCAATGTTTAGCTCAATCTGTACTAATGGAACTGATACTGTATTTCAGTTTGATATTGTATCTGTTTTTAGAATGGTATGTAATATTGAGAAATTTTTCATGGTGTGGGTGAGTTTTGAACTGGTATCTAATTTGTGTCTCAGGTTATGCGATTTTTCAGCCCTTTTAAATATTTTACTGTAATGAATGTTGAACTTGTATGTAACTTGTATCTCAGGGTACACTATTGGGATGGTTAATCATCTTTTATAATCAATAGGCGTGAGCTTTGGGTATGGTATTTAATTAAAAACTCAGGGTACATCATTAGGTCAGATTCTGTGCCATTCAGTCAATACTGTGTGCCAGTTCTATCTGATATTTAATTGATAGCTAAGTCTGCATTATATTTAGATTGACACATTACATTTCAATCTGCCAGTGGGTGTGATTTTGACCTGGGATTGATGTATCTACCTGTCAGTGGTACTGAGTTGGGGTGAAACACAAACAATTTATTTCTCTCCCGCTTTGTTTGATTGTTGGATTGAAAATATGCCTCTGGAACTCGGGATCAATGTGAGCCTGACTACTTCTGCAGTCTGAGACTGGGGAACTGATGAACCATCTGTGCCTCTGTACTCTGAGTGATAATGTACCTACTGTGTGTGAGAGGAGCTGGCTGCGCTGTTCCTTGTGCCTCGAGTGCAGCAACCATCACATTCAACACAATACCTTCAAATATTTGCCCGTTGGAAGAAAAAATATATCTTATAACTCAAGAACAGGTGAGGTGCAAAATATCAAAGTGATCAATTTAATTTCTCAATTAATATTCATTAAGAACATCCGCAAATGAAAACCAGCATCAGTGACTGCCTCCACTGAAGTACTGAAGCTCCCAGCTCCTGCATCACAAGTGTTCTGGGCAGATCCATCCAGACAAAATACTGCATTGGGATCATCCCAACTGCTCTATGCTCTACACATATTTCCAGCCATCCTGCTTCATATAAATGAATAACAGAATAATAAAGCCCTATATGTATATTCCTCTATTCCTTTCACCCTATACATCTGTTCAGCTTCCCCTTAAGTGCACCGACCGATACTATTCGCCTCAACCTCTCCCTATGGTCGCATGATCCAGATTCTAAGCACTCACTTCATAAACACATTTTTCATTAATTCCTCATTTCTTTTATTAATGACAATTTTAAATTTCTGGCCCTTTTTTCCCACAAGTGGAAACATGTCTCCATCTACCCTATCAAACCCCCTTCACTATTTCCTCATATTGCAAGGTTTCTTTAACCCTGACAGACTTTGGGAGTTTCTGCCACTCTATTGAAATTCTTGCTTCCAGCCAGTAGATGTCACCTCACTCCAATACAGTGAAGTTTACAAATCTGAGAGGGATGCAACAGGAAATAATTGTTCACATTATAGTGAATGTGTGGGATTTAGAAATACTAGGAGTGGAGATGAGCTATTAATGCATTTTATTTAAGCAATCATTGGTTTTGATGTTGTCATAAATCTGTCAGCTTGTTGTCTTGCCTGTGAAAGTGAAAGTCATTTTTTAAATCTGTCAGTCTCTGGTACTGACCGTCAGTGAAATTCATTACCTATCTGTCATTCACTGGTACAGTGTGTGAGTGTGGGATTAACACTGTATTTGTCATTTTCTGGTAATGCATGTGTGAGTGTGGAAAACACTTTGTATCTGTCACAGCTGCTATACATGAGTCTGGGATTCATTCTGTGTCTGATACTTGGTTTGTTTGGTGGGGGGAGGAGTTTTCTTTCTGTAACTGTGGTCTCTCATTCTGTGTGTGAGTGTGGAATTTATTCAGTCTCTGTTTTTCTGATACATTGTGCCTGAGTATGGGATTAATTCAGTGTTTGTGAGGTTGTGGTAGTGTCTGAGTGTGGAATTCATTCTCTATCTGTCAATCTCTGGCACTGTATGTTTTTATGGGATTCATTCTGCAGCTGTCAATTTCTGGAACAGTATGTGAGTGTGTTTGTCAGTCTCTAACACTGTCAGTGAATGTGGTATTTTTTCGATATCTTTGAATCTTTGGTATTATGTCTGAGTGTGCGCATCTGTATGCCAGGCTCTGTTCCTGTGTGTCCATGATAGATTAATAAAAATATGACAGTCTCTGATACTCTATGTGAGTATAAGTTTCTTTCTTCATCCATCTGCCTTGGGCACTCTATAAAGATGTTGATATCCTTCCTTATCCATCACTCACTGAAACTAAATAGGATTAATTCTGTTTCAGTCAATAACTGAAACTAAATGTCACTGGTAATTACTGAATGTCAGTTAGTCTCTGGTATTGCATCTGAATGCAGGTCTCACTCATTCGTGCCAGTGCCTGGTACTGTGTGTGAATATATTTATTCCATACCTGTTAACACCTGGAGTTGAATGGAAGTGTAAAATTCAGTTTGTATCTGTCAATCTCTGGTACTGTGCGTGAGTCATACAGAGATACAGCACTGAAACAGGCCCTTCAGCCCACTGAGTCTGTGCCAACCATCAGCCACCCATTTACATTAATCCTACATTAATCTCATATTCCCTCCCACATCCCCACCTTCCCTCAATTCTCCTACCACCTACCTACCTACACGAGGGGCAATTTACAATGGCCAATTTACCTATCAACCTGTAAGTCGTTGGCTGTGGGAGGAAACTGGAGCACCCGGCAGAAACCCACAGTCACAGGGAGAACTTGCAAATTCCGCACAGGCAGTACCCAGAACCGAACCCAGGTCGCTGGAGCTGTGAGGCTGCGGTACTAACCGCTGCACCTCTGTGCCACCCTGTGGGATACATCCTCTGTCTGCCATTCTCAGGTATGGTAAGCAACTGAAATTATTCTGCATCTCTCAGTGCCGAGGGCTGAATGAGAATAAATCCCACACTCACAATCACTCCATCTCTTGTATTCATTTAGACTCATTCTATACTTGTCTAACATTGGTGCTGTATGTGAGAGTGGGATTAATTCTGTATCTGTCAGTCTGAGGGATGATATGTGAGTGTGGGATTCATTTTGTCTGTGTGAGACTTTGGTATTCTGTATGATTACATTCTGTAAATCTTAGTCCCTGAGTCTGTGCATAAGTGTGCAATTCATTCTGTCTCCATCAGTCTTTGTTTCTGGTCATGTAATAGTGACTCCTCTGTAACACTCAGCAATGTATGAGTGTGGGATTCATTCGGTAGCTCTCCATCTCTGGAACTGTTTGAGACTTATTCTGCATTGATCAGTCAGTTGTACAATACATGCTTGTGGGATTCATTCTGTACCTGTCAGTCCATGGCACTGTGTATGAGTGTGGGATTCAATCTGCATCTGTCAACCTCTGGTACTGTATGTGAGCACAGGATTTATTTTATAGTTGCCACTCACTAGCACTATGTATCAGTGTGGGATTTATTCTGTATCTGTTAATCTGTTAACATGCAGGATTTGTTGTGTAGCTCTCTGTTTGGAGTGCTGTATATGAATGTGGGATTCATTCAGTTGCTCTCAGTATCTGGTGTTCCATGTGAGTTTGGGATGCATTCTGTATCGGTCAGGTATGGTGTTGGAAAGGATATGTTTCACACCTTAATGTTCCATAAATGTATTCTGACTTGTATCTAATTGAAAGGTGGATCAACTGAAGTTAATAGCTGTTGGTTTTAATCAGATATTGTGTGAGAGTTTTGGTCTGGTATTCAATCAGTATCTCTGAACACAATTTGTGAATGGCAATATATCTTACAATCTGATGGATGGCCTGGTATGCGAGGTCAGCTTCATTCAACTCGTAGCAATGGAATTAATATTGCGTCTTCCAGTCTGACCCTTTGTCAGTTTTGTGGAGTGGTGTGTAACCAGTAGCTCAGTCTGCAGTCTGGGTACATTATTGAGATTCATTCTGTACCTTGCAATCAGGTACTGTTTGTCTGTTCTATCGGACATTGAATTTGCAGTTAAGGCTGCTCTCTTATGAGAGTGACACAGTGTCTTGCAATCTGATAGTGGGTGTGATTTTGGACTGGGATTGATGTATCTACCTGTCAGTGGGACTGAGTTGGGGTGAAATGGAAACAACTTCAGTCTTTCCTGTTCTGTGTGACTGTTGGATTGAATGAATGTCTCTGGAACTTGAGATCAGTGCCAGTCTGACTACTTCTGTTGTTGGTGGAACTGATGTCTCTGCTCTCTGAGAGTGATACTGTACTTACTATGTGTGGATTGGCTGCACTTCCCCTTGAGTCGAGGAATCACTACATTTATTCCACTTCCTTCAAGTATTTGCCTGTAGGAAGAAAGGGTATTTATAATTGACTTTGTTGCAGTTAGATACAACTGAGAGGCTTGCTAGGCCATTTCACAGGGCATTTAAGAGTCAAATTCACTGCTGTGGGTCTGGAGTCACATGTAGGCCGGACCAAGTAAGGAGAGCAGATTTCCTTCCCAGAAGGAAAATAGTGAACCAGATGGGTTTTTACAACAACCAACAATGGTTTTATGGCCATCATAAAACGAGCTTCATTTAATTCCAGATTTATTAAATAAATTCAACATTTTGCCATGGTGTGATTTGAACCCATGTCCCCAGAACAAGGCCCTGGGTTTCTGAGGTACTCGCCCAGTGACAATACCACTGCATCACTGCCTCCCCAATCAAAATCCTGGAACTCCCTTTCTAAGAGCACTGTTGGTGTACCTAACCCACATGGACTGCAGCTGTTCAAGAAGGCAGCTCACCACCACCATCTCAAGGACAATTAGGGTTGGGCAATAAATGTTGGCCTAGCCAGCGATGCCCACATCACATGAACGAATAAAAAAAAATCAGGAAGATGTGTGGTAGAAGATACAAATGTGACCAAAACAATTTTTCAATTAATAATCATTGTGAACAATCACAAAGGAAACCCAGCAACACAAACAGAGTCAGTGTCTGATTCCACTGCAGTCCTGCAGCCCCCAGCTACTGCATACCAGGGGCTTTGGCCATTTTACAACAATTAAATGACATCCAGAAACAATCCACTGGGCCATGAATGGGACTGACCGACGGAACAGGGACTTTTACACAGGTC
The DNA here is from genome assembly GCF_036365525.1 of Heterodontus francisci. NCBI lineage: Eukaryota > Metazoa > Chordata > Chondrichthyes > Heterodontiformes > Heterodontidae > Heterodontus > Heterodontus francisci. Next base: position 19,051,125 of record NC_090405.1, read on the forward strand.
AGATTTCCAGTTCCCGCTCCCATGGTCTAACCGTTCAAATGAAACCAAACAGCCGCTGTTTAAAATGTGTCCTTCACACTTCTCACCTGGTGCCTATAATAGATTCTCTTTGCGTAACTCCCCACATCCTGACTGTCCGCTTCTGTTTCCACACTTCACTGTCCAATAACAATAAACTGTGGGATCAGGCTGGATCGCTCTTTGCGCTGGCATGGTCAAGATGGGCCGAATGGCCTCATTCTGTGCCGGAAATTTGCCATGTATCTGTTTGCGGAATTGTTGCAGAAATCTGCGCCTGCGCTCCCCTCCCCCAGCACTGCCTGTGAGCGGAAGGAGATGGTTTAACACAGCCGCCAATGGAGAGATCCCGGTCCTGGGGGAAGGCAGCAAACAGCAGCCTCCTTCCAGCAGCACATCGCTTTGGGAGCGTGTCCGCAGATAGACTCAGAGATCAGCATCGAGTCCGGGGCAAGTTCAGGGGGAGGCGGGGGCTGTTTGTAAGAGACGGAGTGGAGCGAGAACTGGTCCCGGAACATGGAGTGAGTGGGGGAAGGGAGAGGCCATTCTCGGGTTGTGTGTGGACACGGGGAGGGAGACAGAATGGGAAGAAACTGTTATTGTAGTGGAGTGAAACACTGACAATATTTGTGCGGCTGGGGTTCTTTTGCGGGTATCCATAATGATTATTATTTGAGGGATTAAATTAATTAAAACTCAATCTCCTATTTCACCTGGATTTGAATTAAAAAACATACTTTTGTTCCAACAGGCAAATAATTGAAGAAACCAGAGTAAATGTCAATTTTCCTCCACCCAAGTTACAAGGAAGAGTGTCACCAGCTCCTTCTCACACACAGTAGTACATTATCACTCACAGAGCGCAGAGACACAGACAGGTCATCAGTTCCACAGTCTCAGACAGCAGAAATAGTTCCAGAGACACATTTTCAATGTATCAATCAAACAGAGCAGGAGAGACAGACGTTGTTTCCATGTCACCCCCAACTCAGTACCACTGACAGGTAGATTCATAAATCCCAGTCCAAATTCTCACCCACTATCAAATTATCAGTGTGTCAATCCCACAATAGTGCAACCTCAGCTACAAATTAAACACACATAGAACTGGGTACATGGTTCCCGTTTCAAAGTTACAGAATTAGCCTCAATAATGTACTGTGAGATTCAAGTTAATACCCGCCCAATATTAACACATTATGGGTTTATAAGTTGCAGTATTAATTCCCATAGTGTCTGCTGACATATACATTAGATACTAGTCCAAATTTCAGGTGCAGAATCAGATTGAGAGATTCCGTAAAATAGAATGTCTTTCCTGGATGTCAAGTGATATGGAGGATTGGATAAGGAAAAAAAAGGAGGCTTATGGTAGATTCAGAGTGCTGAAAACAGTGGAGGCACGAGAGGAGTATGGAAAGTGTAGGGCAGTACTTTCAAAAAGTAATTAGGAGAGCAAAGTGGGGTGATGAGAAAACACTGGCGGGCAAGATAAAGGAAAATCCCAAGGCATTTTATAAGTATATTATTTATTTTTTTAATTTTATTTAGAGATACAGCACTGAAACAGGCCCTTCAGCCCACCGAGTCTGCGCCGATCAACAACCACCCATTTGTACTAATCCTACATTAACCCCATATTCTCTACCACATCCCCACCATTCTCCTACCACTTACCTGCACTAGGGGCAATTTACAATGACCAATTTACCTATCAACCTGCAAGTCTTTGGAGGTGGGAGGAAACCGGAGCATCCAGCAGAAACCCACACAGACACAGGGAGAACTTGCAAACTCTGCACAGGCAGTAACCAGAACTGAACACAGGTTGACTGAAGCTGTGAGGCTGCAGTGCTAACTACTGCGCCACTGTGCCGCAAGAGGATAACTAGGGAAAGAGTAGGGCCCATTAGGGACCAAAGTGGCAATCTGTATGTGGAGCCGGAGGACATAGGTGAGGTTTTAAATGATTACTTTTCATCTGTGTTCACTATGGAGAAGGACGATGTAGGTGTAGAGATCAGGGAGGGGGATTGTGATATCCTTCAACAAATTAGCACTGAAAGGGAGGAAGTATTAGCTGTTTTAGCGGGCTTAAAAGTGGATAAATCCGCAGGGCCAGATGAGATGTTATGTGAGGCAAGGGAGGAGATAGCAGGGGCTCTGACACAAATTTTCAAATCCTCACTGGCCACAGGAGAGGTACCAGAAGACTGGAGGAAAGCGACTGTGGTACCTTTATTCATGAAGTGTAGCAGGGATAAACCAGGTAATTACAGGCCGGTGAGTCTAACATCAGTGGTAGGGAAATTATTGGAAAAAATTCTGAGGGACAGGATTAATCTCCACTTGGAGAGGCAGGGATTAATCAGGGATAGTCAGCATGGCTTTGTGAGGGGGAGATCGTGTCTAACTAACTTGATTGAATTTTTCGAGGAGGTGACTAGATGTGTAGATGAGGGTAAAGCAGTTGATGTAGTCTACATGGACTTCAGTAAGGCTCTGATAAGGTTTTTCATGGGAGATTGGTTCAGAAGGTAAGAGCCCATCTGATCCAGGGCAATTTGGCAAATTGGATCCAAAATTGGGTTAGTGGCAGGAGGCAGATGATGATGGTCAAGGGTTGTTGTTGTGAGTGGAAGCCTGTGACCAGTGGTGTACCACAGGGATCGGTGCTGGGACCCTTGCTGTTTGTAGTGTACATTAATGACTTAGACATGAATATAGGAGGTATGATCAGTAAGTTCGCAGATGACACTAAAATTGGTGGGTGTCGTAAATAGTGAGGAGGAAATACTTAAATTACAGGGAGATATAGATGGGCTGGTTAGATGGGCAGAGCAGTGGCAAATGGAAGTTAATCCTGAGAAGTGCAAGGTGATGAATTTTGGGAGGACTAACAAAGCAAGGGAATGCACAATGGATGGTAGGACTCTAGGAAGTACAGAGGGTCAGAGGGACCTTGGTGTACTTGTCCATAGATCACTGAAGGCAGGAGAACAGTCAGATAAGGTGATTAGGAAGGCATATGGGACACTTGCCTTTATTAGCCAACGCATAGAATATAAGAGCAGGGAGGTTATGTTGGAGCTGTATAAAATGTTAGTTCGGCCACAGCTGGAGCACTGTGTACAGTTCTGGGCACTACACTGCAGGTAGGATGTGATTGCACTGGAGAGGGTGCAAAGGAGATTCACCAGGATGTTGCCTGGGCTGGAGCATTTCAGCTGTGAAGAGAAACTGGATAGGCTAGGATTGTTTTCCTTAGAGCATGAAGGCTGAGGGAGGACCTGATTGAGGGATACAAAATTATGAGGGGCATTGATAGGATAGATATAAAGAAACCTTTTTCCTTAGCAGAGGGGTCAATAACCAGGGGCCATAGATTTAAGGTAAGGGGAAGGAGGTTTAGAGGGAATTTGAGGAAAAAAATTTTCACCTAGAGGGTGTTTGGAATCAGGAACACACTGCCTGAAGGGGAGGTAGAAGCAGGAACCCTCACAACGTTTAAGAAGTCTTTAGATGAGCACTTGAAATGCCATAGCATACAAGGCTATGGGCCAAGTGCTGGAAAATGGGATTAGAATAGATAGGTACTTGATGGCCAGCACAAACACGATGGGCTGAAGGGCCTGTTTCTGTGCTGCATAACCCTATGACTCTATAACCTGAGATACAAACTCAGTTTCCACTTTAAAACTCCCCCGGACTGTGAAACTAAAAGATACAATAGCAATTCAATTTGTATTGACTGTGCTTTGGATCACATTCCAGCCTTCATACAGTATGAGACTGGAAGATACTGTAGCAGTTCCATTCGTGCAGACTCAGCTCTACATTACAGGCAAGTCCAAGATTCTCACTCAGAGTCAGACTGAATGGCACTGATCAAATTGATTAGTACAGCCTGAGTTACACTTGCACACCAATCCTGTATCAGATTGGAGGATACATTATCTTTCACTATTGTGTTCACAGTGACAGATATTTAATACTAGGAAAAACCTCAAACATATTGTCTGCTTAAAACCTACCACATCAGTGGCCTGTTGCTGTGCTGAAATTTGTATGTAGAATGAATCCAGACTTGCAAACAGTCCCAGAGACTGAAGGTTACATAATGAATCCCACATTAACATGAAGTAGCAAAGACTGACAGATAGTGATTCTGAAATACATGTCCAGTATTAGATGCTGAAAGATACAGACTGACTATTATGCTCACTCACAGTACCTGAGCCTTGGTGATACTCAATCTCTCACATGCTAATAGGACCACTGACCAATTCAGAAAGAGTACCAGACACTCACGTAGAGTTCCAGACACTCACGTAGAGTTCCAGACACTCACGTAGAGTACCGGACACTCACATTGAACAGCAGACACTCACATAGAGTACCAGACACTCACATAGAGCAGCAGACACTCACATACAATACCATACACTCAGATAGAGTACCAGACACTCACATAGAGCAGCAGACACTCACATAGAGTACCAGACACTCACATAGAGCAGCAGACACTCACATACAGTACCAGACACTCAGATAGAGCACCAGACACTCACATACAGCAGCAGACACTCACATACAGCAGCAGACACTCACATACAGCAGCAGACACTCACATACAGTACCAGAAACTCAGATAGAGTACCAGACACTCAGACAGAGTACCAGACACTCACATAGAGCAGCAGACACTCACATAGAGTACGAGACACATGCATAGAGCACCAGGCACTCACATACAGCAGCAGATACTCACATACAGTACCAGACACTCAGATAGCGTACCAGACACTCACAAAGAGCAGCAGACACTCACATCGAGCAGCAGACACTCACATAGAGTACAAGACACATGCATAGAGCACCAGACACTCACATGGAGTACCAGACACTGACATAGAGCAGCTGACATTGAGACACACACACACACACACACACACACACTACCAGAGACTGACGGATATAGAATGAATCCCACATTTATATACAATACCAGTGACTGAAAAATACCAAATGAATCCAACAATCACATACAGACCACTGACAGAATGTATCCTCCACTCATATACAATACCAGAGACTGACAGGTTCAGAATGTATCTCACACAGTAACAATGAGTAACAGAGACAAAATGAATCCTCCATTCACAAACTGTACTGGAGACTGGCAGGTAATAATGAATCCCACTCTCACTTACAGGACAACAGGCTGATGGATTTAGCACAACATTACAGCTATTGTTTGTATAACAAAAGGTAATCACAGATATTTTCATTCCTCGGCTGGATTTTTTGCAGGAGGCGGGGCTCCTGGTGCCAGGCCTAAAAGGTGGGGGGAATCCCGCCTCTGCATTTTTTCAGCACCCCTGCCCCGAGAGCGATTCTGAATCTTTTGTTGTCAAAGTTTAAGGAGGCGGGATCCGTGTCCTTTTAAAAACTTAATAGGAACCGGGATCCCATCCCCAAGAGCTGCCGGTCGTTTACAGGGCTGGCAGTTCAGCAGTATCGGCAGCTCCACTGGGAGTAGTGGCCACTGCCAGTACTGCAGAGGCCTCAGACCCAGGCCCAGCACTGGATCTTGGCAAAGTGGTAGTGAGGCGGGTTTGCTGGGGCCAGTCCGGAAGGCCCCAGCGAGGGGTGGGGTGGGGTGGGGGTGGGCGTTTGGTTTGGGGGTGTGTTGTCCCTGGGGATACAGTTGTTCCCAGTGGGGCTCCTCTGTCGGCCACAAATTATCCACGAAGGAGGGACCACCCCCGCCATCCCGCAGGGAGGCCATTGAGTAGGAAGGTTGTTGTCAGACGATCCCGCCTCCAGGAGAATCTGAACCAGGATTCCCGACGTCAGGTTCCATGGTGGTGGATAATTCTGCCCTGATTCTTCGCCTCCCCACCTCCCACCACAAAATCCGCCATCAGGATGAGAACAAAAACCAGGCCCTAGTGTTTGTAAACCTACCCGTCCACCAGAATATGAACAATTCTTGTCTGTTGTGTTTTTCTTTGATCTGCAAACTTCGTTGTACCGCAGTGTGGTGATATCTAGTGGCCGGGAGTGAGAACTGCAACAGAGTGGCAGAAATTCATAGGATCTGTCAATGTTGCAGAAACAGGGCAATATGAGGAATTAGGAAGTGGATTGATAGGGTAGACATGGAGATGTTTAGACTTGTGGAGGTTTCCAAAGTGAGGGGCCAAAAATATAAAACAGTCATTAGGGCGGCACAGTGGCGCAGTGGTGAGCACCGCAGCCTCACAGCTCCAGCGACCCGGGTTCAATTCTGGGTACTGCCTGTGTGGAGTTTGCAAGTTCTCCCTGTGGCTGCGTGGGTTTTCTCCGGGTGTTCCGGTTTCCTGCCAAAAGACTTGTAGGTAAATTGGCCATTATAAATTGCCCCTAGTATAGGTAGGTGGTAGGGAAATATAGGGACAGGTGGGGATGTGGTAGGAATATGGGATTAGTGTAGGATTAGTATAAATGGGTGGTTGATGGTCGGCACAGACTCGGTGGGCCGAAGGGCCTGTTTCAGTGCTGTATCTCTAAAACTAAACTAAAACTAAAAACTAAATCAAAAATAAACAGGAGAACGTATTTTCCCTGAGAACGTTTAACATTTGGAAGCTGCTATCACCTAGAGCAGTTATGGCGAAGTGCAGAGTGGGGTTTAAGGAAAAGCTCGATAAGTGTCTGAGGTAGAAAGGATTTCAGGGAGATGCAGATAGTGAGAATTGATGTAGAATGGGTGGAGGGAGGACCATCAAGCAATTGGGACAAATGGCCCCTGTCAGTGGTTATGTTCTATGTAGAATGAATCCAGACTCACAAAATGTCCCAGAGACATAATGAATCCCACACCCATACAATGTACCAGAGACACAACGATACAGAATGAATCTTGCATGCACACATATCATCAGAGATTGACAGGTACAGCCTGAATCCTACACACATTCATTATCCAAGCATAAGAGATACAGAATGATTTCCACACTCAGATACAGTATTAGAGATAGACAGATACAAAACCAATCGTAAGCACACATACAGTGTCAATGACCAATTCAGAATGAGTTCCAAACTCACAAACTGTACCACAGACTGAGAGAAACAAAATCAATTCCACACTCACATGCAGTACCAGATACAAAATGAATCCTATACCTACACACAGTACCACTGACACATTCAAAATTATCTCCAATACTATCCACAGGTCCAGAGACAGACAGATACGGACTGAATACTATGCTCAAATACACTAACAGAGATTGATCGGTATAGCCTGTATCCTACACACACAGTACCAGAGCCTGTCAGATACAGATGAAATACTGCATACATATACAGTACCAGAACTGAGAGATACAGAATGAATCCAATACTCACACATCGTGCCAGAGATTGACAGATATTGAAATAATCCCACACTCACATAAAGCAGTGGAGACAGAACAAGACAGACTGAATTCTACACTCCATACAGTACCACTGACTGACTGAGATAGAATGGATTCCAAACTCACACACACTATTAGAGACTGAGAGATGTATTATGATTCCCACACTCATAGAGAATATTGAATCATACCTTGCAGCCAATGTTCCAGACTCTTCCATCACCATCCATGGGTATGTCATAGAGTCATAGAGTTATACAGAAACAGGCCCTTCGGCCCATTCTGTCCATGCTGGCCATACAACACCCAACTATTCTAATCCCATATTCCTGCACTTGGCCCACAGCCCTGTATGCTATGGCATTTCAAGTGGTCATCTAAATACCTCTTAAATGTTGTGAGGGTTCCTGCCTCCACCACCTCTTCAGGCATTGCGTTCAAGATTCCAACCACCCTCTGGGTGAAAAAATGTTTCCTCAAATCTCCCCTAAACCTCCTGCCCCTTACCCTAAATCTATGCCCCCTGGTTCTTGACCCCTCCGCTAAGGGAAAAAGTTTCCTCCTATCTAACCTATCAATGCCCCTCATAATCTTGTACACCTCAATCATGTCCCCCCTCAGCCTTCTCTGCTCTAAGGAAGACAACCCTAGCCTTTTCAGTCTCTCTTCATAGCTGAAATGCTCCAGCCCAGACAACATCCTGGTGAATCTCCTCTGCACCCTCTCCAGTACAATCGCATCCTTCCTATAGTGTAGTCACCAGAACTGTACACAGTACTCCAGCTGAGGCCTAACTAGCATTTTATACAGCTCCATCATAACCTCCCTGCTCTTATATTCTATGCCTCGGCTAATAAAGGCAAGTGTCCCATATGCCTTCCTAACCACCTTATCTACCTGTGCTGCTGCCTTCAGTGATCTATGGACAAGTACACCAAGGTCCCTCTGACTTTCTGTACTTCCTAGGGTCCTACCATCCATTGTGCATTCCCTTGCCTTGTTAGTCCTCCCAAAATGCATTACCTCACACTTTTCAGGATTAAATTCCATTTGCCACTGCTCTGCCCTTCTTACCAGCCCATATATATCGTCCTGTAATCTAAGTATTTCCTCCTCACTATTTACAACACCAACAATTTTCATGTCATCTGCGAACGTACTGATCATGCCTCCTATATTCACATCTAAATCATTAATGTACACTGCAAAGATCAAGGGTCCCAGCACCGATCCCTGTGGTACACCACTGGTCACAGGCTTCCAATCGCAAAAACAGCCCTCAACCATTACCATGTCCTGTGCTACCAACAGGACAGATCCACCAGAGCTGGCGGTACAATTGTATACAGTCAGGAGAGAGTTGCCCTGGGAGTCCTCAATGAGGTCTCATGGTGTCAGGTCAAACATGGGCAACAGAATTTGTTTATGTTTCTGCTAATGTTTAGAGATACAGCACTGAAACAGGCCCTTCGGCCCACCGAGTCTGTGCCAACCATCAACCACCCATTTATACTAATCCTACACTAATCCCATATTCCTACCACATCCCCACCTGTCCCTATATTTCCCTACCACCTACCTATACTAGGGGCAATTGCGAATGGCCAATTTACCTCTCAACCTGCAAGTCTTTGGCATGTGGGAGGAAACCGGAGCACCCGGAGAAAACCCAAGCAGACACAGGGAGAACTTGCAAACTCCACACAGGCAGTACCCAGAATTGAACCCGGGTCGCTGGAGCTGTGAGGCTGCGGTGCTAACCACTGCGCCACTGTGCCGCCCACTTCCTGCTAATTACCCTCCCTCAGCTGGAGAATCAGTATTCCTCCATGTTGAACACCAACTGGAAGAAGCACTGAGGGTAGCAAGGGCACAGAATGTACTCTGGGCGACTTGAAGGACATATCTGCTAGACTGGAACAATGCAGGTGGAGAACCAACAAGAGGAGAAAATCCTACTTGACCTTGTCCTCACCAATCTACCTGTTGCAGACGTATCTTTCCATGACAGCACTGGTAAGCATGACCACCACACAGTGCTTGTGGAGATAAAGTCCCATCTTCACACTGAGGACTCCCTCCATCGTGGAGTGTGCTAAATGCTAAACCACCATGCTAAATGTGATAGATTCAGAACAGATCTAGCAGCTCAAAACTGGACATCCATGAGGAACTGTGGACCATCAACAGCAGCAGATTGGTATTCAAACACAATCTGTAACCTCTGGCCAGGCATATTCCTCTCTCTACCATTACCATCAAGTCATGGAATCAACCCTGGTTCAATGAAGAGTGCAGGAGAGCATGCCGGGAGCAGCATCAGGCCTACATAAAGATGAGGTGCCAGCCTGATGAAGCTACAACACAGGGCTACATACATGCTAAGTAGCAGAAGCAAAATGTGTTAGACAGAGCTGAACCATCCCACAGCCAATGGATCAGATCGAAGCTCTTCAGTCCTGCAACAGACAGTTGTGAATGGTGGTGGACAATGAAAGAACTAACCAGTGGAGGAGGCTCCACAACCATTCTCATCCACAATGATGTGGGAGTCAAGCACATCAGTGCAAAAGACAAGGCTGCTCATTTACACCATCTTTAGCCCGAGGTGCTGAGTGGATGATCCTCCTCCTGAGATCCCCAGGAGTCACAAATGCCAGTCTTCAGCCAATTGTGATACGAAGAAATAGCTGAAAGCACTGGATACCGAAAAGGTTATCGACCCTGCCAACAATCTGGCTGTAGTACTGAAGACTTGTGTTCCAGAACTAGCCGAACCCCTAGCCATGGTGTTCCAGTATAACTACAACACTGGTAACAGGCAATGTAAAGTACTACTGACAAAATCAGAATGTGACCCAAACTCTCATACAGTATCTGATAGTGACAGATACAGACTTAATACCACACACATAAACTGTACCAGAGACTGAGAGATACAGACTGAATCCAACACACATAAACTGTACCAGAGACTGAGAGATACAGACTGAATCCAACACACATAAACTGTACCAGAGACCAACATATACAGACTGAATCCAACATGCATAAACTGTACCAGAGACTGAGAGATACAGACTGAATCCAACACACATAAACTGGACCAGAGACTGACAGATACAGACTGAATCCAACACACATAAACTGTACCAGAGACTGACAGATACAGACTGAATCCAACACGCATAAACTGTACCAGAGACTGACAGATACAGACTGAATCCAACACACATAAACCGTACCAGAGACTGAGAAATACAGACTGAATCCAGCACGCATAAACTGTACCAGAGACTGAGATATACAGACTGAATCCAACACGCATAAACTGCACCAGAGACCAACATATACAGACTCAATCCAACACGCATAAACTGTACCAGAGACCAACATATACAGACTCAATCCAACACGCATAAACTGTACCAGAGACTGACAGATACAGACTGAATCCAACACGCATAAACTGTACCAGAGACTGAGAGATACAGACTGAATCCAACACACATAAACTGTACCAGAGACCAACATATACAGACTCAATCCAACACGCATAAACTGTACCAGAGACCAACATATACAGACTGAATCCAACACGCATAACCCGTACCAGAGTCTGACAGATACAGACTAAATCCAACACACATAAACCGTACCAAAGACTGAGATATACAGACTGAATCCAACACACATAAACTGTACCAGAGACCAACATATACAGACTCAATCCAACACGCATAACCCGTACCAGAGTCTGACAGATACAGACTAAATCCAACACACATAAACCGTACCAAAGACTGAGAGAGACAGACTGAATCCAGCACGCATAAACTGTACCAGAGACTGAGAGATGCAGACTGAATCCAACAGGCATAAACCATAGCAGAGACTGAGAGAAACAGACTGAACCCAACACACATAAACTGTACCAGAGACTGAGAGATGCAGACTGAATCCAACAGGCATAAACTATAGCAGAGACTGAGAGATACAGACTGAATCCAACACACATAAACTGTACCAGAGACTGAGAGATGCAGACTGAATCTAACAGGCATAAACCATAGCAGAGACTGAGAGATACAGACTGAATCCAACACGCATAAACAGTACCCGAGACTGAGAGGTACAGACTGAATCCAACACGCATAAACTGTATCAGAGACTGAGAGATACAGACTGAATCCAACACGCATAAACTGTACCAGAGACTGAGAGGTACAGACTGAATCCAACACGCATAAACTGTACCAGAGACTGACAGATACAGACTGAATCCAACAGGCATAAACTATAGCATAGACTGAGAGATACAGACTGAATCCAACACACATAAACTGTACCAGAGACTGACAGATACAGACTGAATCCAACAGGCATAAACCATAGCAGAGACTGAGAGATACAGACTGAATCCAACACACATAAACTGTACCAGAGACTGACAGATACAGACTGAATCCAACAGGCATAAACCGTACCAGAGACTGAGAGATACAGACTGAATCTAACACTCATAAACTGTACCAGAGACTGAGAGATACAGACTGAATCTAACACTCATAAACTGTACCAGAGACTGAGATACAGTCTGAATCCAACACGCAGTCTGAATCTCTCGCTGTCTCTTGCTGGTTTGCTCAGTACCTTTTTTTGTCCGCAGTATTTTTCTTTTATTTTACCTTTTTCTGTCTGTTCCTTTCTGAATGCTAATAGTGGTTTGCTGTTTTTCTGTCTGTTTTTCTCTGCCTGCCCCATTCTTGGTGATGTTACTCAGTATCCTTATACCATTGTGCAGTGAGGGTGAGTCTGTCAGCGCGTGTGTTGCTGAGTCTGGGATTCTTGAGCTAGCTGACTGCAAGACTATTATTTTAAAAAGATCAAGAAAAAAGACATCTCTTTCGCTAAGACATAGCACTAATATGTAGCTTGAATTCAATCGTTCCACAGCAGAGTGGCGCAGCGGAAGCGTGCTGGGCCCATCACCCAGAGGTCGATGGATGGAAACCATTCTCTGCTATTTATCTTTCATCGTAACGCAAACAACTCACTTTTAAAACATTGTGTTACCCGCAATCGCATCACGCTTCTGAAAACACTTGAATGCCATCAGCTTTACTTCCACTCAACCGACCAATCTGCAACAAATTACTCTTTTGCTCACACGAACACAAGCTGCACAAGCTGCAAACACGGACCAGCCGACTCTCTCTCCCCTTTGTCAACCCCTTCCTGCAGCGCCTTCTCTCCACCACCAGATGGTGATGTTGGCCACGGTAAAACCAGGGCAAATGGTCAAAGCGAGGAGATGGTCAGCAACAGAAAATAAAACAGGGAACACCTTGACACACCAACAGGGAACACCTTTACACAACAGAAAACATATTTACACAACAGGAAATACCTTTAGACAACAGGGAACACACCATACAAATGCTCTCTTTCTCCATCTCAGTCTCGTTGTCTGTCTCTTTCGATCACTTTCTGATTCCTACAATACTCTGTTGCTGGTTTTTTGTGTGTTTTTCTCTCTGCCCCACTGTCGATGGTGTTACTCAGCGTCCTTGTAACATTGTGTAGCCAGGCTGAGCCTCCCAACACCTGCGTTGCCGTAATAAAAACAGAAAATCTGAAAATTCAGATTTCCAGCATCCGCAGTATTTTGCCTTTGTACATGCGTTGCTTTGTCTGGGACTGTTTGAGTGCAATGCTATTGCTTTAAAAACAGCGTTGAAACAAACATTTATCTCGCTAACACACAACACTAATACACAGCTGCATATAAACAGCAGCCTGCAGCAGAGGGCGCAGTGGAAGTTTATTAACACAAATAATTCACCAACACTATATTTACTGCAACGCACAGTCACCTCGTCTTAACTCTTTATTTTCATCAACTTCTTGCTTCCAACAAACACTTCAATTTGGAACACAGCTTCCAAAACACCTTTATTCACAAACCCGAACACAAGCTGCAAATGCTGCAAACACACACCAGCCCAGACTTTCCCCTTTCTGTCAACACATTCCTGCATCACTGCCTCTCCATCAACAGTTGCTGATAGAATCATACAATCATAGAATGGCGACAGCACAGAAGGAGGCCATTCGGCCTGTCGAACTGGTGCTGGCTCTCTGCTAGAGCAATTCACCTAGTCCCACGCCCCAGTCAGTTTAACTCCGTGGTGGGGAAACTTCGAGAACAAATAATTCAGGACAAAATTAATAGTCACATGGACAAATGCAGGTTCATTCAAGAAAGCCAGCATGAATTTCTTAAGGGAAAATCATGTTTAACTAACTTGCTGGAGTTTTTTGATGAGGTAATAGAGAGGGTTCATGAGGGCAATGCAGTTGATGTGGTGTACATGGACTTTCAAAAGGTGTTTGATACAGTGCCACACAATAGACTTGTGAGCAAAATTATAGCTCATGGAATGAAAGGGAGGTAGCAACATGGATATGGAATTGGCTGAGTGACAGAAAGCAAAGAGTTGTGGTTAATGAATGTTTTTCGAGTTGGGAGAAGATTTGTAGTGCAGTTCCCCAGGAGTCAGTGTTGGGACCCTTGTTTTTCCTGATCTATATTAATGATCTAGACCTTGGTGTACAGGGCAGAATTTCAAAGTTTGTGGATGATATGAAACTTGGAAGCATTGTGAACTATGTAGAACTTCAAAAGGGCATAGACAAGGTGGTGGAATGGGCAGGCAGGTGACAGATGACGTTCAATGTGGAAAAATGTGAGGTGATTTATTTTGGAAAGAAGAGCATGGAGAAACAATACAAAATAAAGGGCACAATTCTAAAGGAGTTTAGGAGCTGAGGAACCTAGGTTTATATGGGCATAGGTCATTGAAGGTGGCAGGACAGTTTGAGAGAGTGGTTAATAAAGCATACAGTATCCTGGGCTTTATTAAGAGGGGCATAGAATACAAGAGCAAGGAAGTTATGTTGATCTTGTTATGAGACACTAGTTCGGCCTCAGCTGGAGTATTGCATCCATTTCTGGGTGCTGCACTTTAGGAAGGATGAGAAGACATTGGAGAGTACAGAAAAGATTCACGAGAATGGTTCCAGGAATGAGGAACTTCAGTTATGAAGATAGATTGGAGAAGTTGGGATGGTTTCCCTTGGAGGAGAGAAGGCTGAGAGGAGATTTGATAGAGGTATTCAAAATCATGAGGGGTCTGGACAGAGTAGATAGAGAGAAACTGTTCCCACTTGTGAAAGGATCGAGAAGGAGAGGGCACAGATTTAATATATTTGGTAAGAGAAGCAAAAGTGACATGAGGAAAAACTTTTCACACAGTGAGTGGTTAAGGTCTGGAATGCGCTGCCTGAGAAAGTGGTGGAGGCAGGTTCAATTGAAGCATTCAAAAGGGAATTAGACAGTTAAGTGAAAAGGAAGAATGTGCAGGGTTATGGGGAGAAGCCAGGAGAATGGGACTGAGAGAATTGCTCTTTCAGAGAGCCGGGGCAGACATGATGGGCCGAATGGCCTCCTTCTGCACTGTAACAATTCTGTGATTCTGCGGTGAGCAGAGCAGACACACAAGCTCAATGACAGGACAGCTCGGCTGTCCCTGAGTTTCAGCTCCCGGCTCTTACATTTCCTCATCCACACTGTCTTTGCTGTGGATGTTCAGGGGTTCCTTGTCGGATCTGAGGACTGTATCCATTAAACATTCTGAGTCAGGAGATCCACACACTCTCTGTTACCAAGATTTATGGGTTATTTATACCCCCAGCTCCCTCTGCTCCTGCACCTGCTTAGAATTGTTCCCTTTATTCTATATTGTCTCTCCATGTTCTTATTACCAAATGAATCACCTAATTTCTCTGCATTGAACTTCATCTGCCATCAGTCCACCAACTTGTCTATGTCCTTTTGAAGTTCTACACTATCCTCCTCACAGTTCACAATGCTTCCAAGTTTCGTATTATCCACAAACTTTGAAATTCTGCCCTGTACACCAAGGTCTCGGTCATTAATATATATCAGGAAAGGCAAGGGTCCCAACACTGATCCCTGGGGAACTCCACTACAAACCTTCCTCCAGCCCAAATAAACATCCATTGATCACCACACTTTGTTTCCTGTCACTCAGCCATGTTGCTACTGTCCCTTTTATTCCATGAGTATCTAATGCTTTTTGAAAGTTCATGTACACCATGTCAACAGCATTGTCCTCAATAACCCTCTCTGTTACCTCCTCAAAAAACTCCAGAAAGTTAGTTAAACATAATTTTCCCTGAAGACATATCCATGCTGGCTTTCCTTAATTAACTCGCATTTCTCCATGTGACTATTGATTTTGTCCCGGATTGTCTTTTCTATAAGATTTCCCACCACCGAAGTTAAACTGACTGGCCTGCAGTTGATGGGCTTATCTTTGCATCCTTTTTTGAACAAGGGTGTAACGTTGGCAATTCTCCAGTCCTCTGGCACCACTCCCGAGTCTAAGACACTTCCGGGTCTCTTTAATTTCGAATGAAAAGATGAAAAAGGCCGTTCGGTTTTCCTCTCACTGACAGCGTGTTTCACTCGGGTTAATATAACCCGGGACTTTTGCTGCTGAAATGAATTCTGCAAGGTCCCAGCAAACACACCGGCTCCCTCCTTTCTCCCCTCTTTCTATCGGATTGTTTTACCAGGAGGGGCTCAATAATAACAAACCCCCTGCAGGGAATGACCGCAAATTGAGCATCTAAATGGGGCAAGTGGGCAGCTTTCTGGGTTCTAGGTTCCCCCTACCCCGGGCCTCCCTCCCTCCAGTCCAAGCCCCTCTTCACTTTCTTTGGGACTTTGATGACGGTGAAATGGGGAAAGTTCCCACTGATGTTTGAATGCTGAATTGCTGCAGGGATCTGCGCACGCGCGATGTAGCCACGCCCCCAGTGGGACGTCACAACGAGGAGTGGAGCGCATGCGCAGTCTTACCCCAACCCAGTCTGTGAGGCCATTCACTCGATCAGGGGAAGATGCTTTAAATCAGCTGCTAATGGAGACTTCCCGGGCCCGGGGGAAGGGAACAAACAGCATCTGCTTCCAGCAGCCACTGCTTTGGGAGCGTGTCCGCAGATGTGCTCAGAGATTAGCATTGAGTGGTGGGAAGTTGAGGGGGAGTCGGGGAGTGTTTGTAACAGACACTGTGGAGCAGGAGCTGCTCCCGGAACATGGAGTGAGCCGGGGACACGGGGAAGGGAGAGTTCATTCTCGGACAGTGTCTGTACAGGCTCAGGGAGACACAATGGGAAGAAATCACTATTGAAAATCACTGACAATTTCACCACCCAAAGGAGAGGGAATTTTCCTGCTTTAGTTCCAATCTCTCACTGTTTGTTGGATTGTGAACAGTGGGGGAAAAATAGCCGCAAAATAACGATGTGGACAGTTCGACAAAGAGCATTTATTGCAGACACCAGGTGAGAAGTGTGAACGGCACATTTTAAATAGTGGCTGCTTGTTTTCTGTTGAAATAGAAATGTGACTGTGTAAAGGTCACTGCTCTATCGGACAGACCCAGTCATTGAGCAGTGCAGGGCTTGTGTTGTTTCTGAATGTCACAAACTTGTTGGAAAACCACTGAAAACACCTGGTAAACAGAAGCTGAATACTGCAGTACTGCAGTGGAGTCAGACACTGACACTGTTTGTGTTCCTGGTTTTCATTTTGTGATTGTTCATAATGATTATTATTGGGACGATTACATTGATCGCTTTTGTATCTTCTACCTCACCAGTTCTTCAGGTATAAGAACAAGAAGTGCTGGAAATACTCAGCAGGTCTGGCAGCATCTGTGGAGAGAGAAGCAGAGTTAACGTTTCAGGTCAGTGACCCTTCTTCAGAACTGGCAAATATTAGAAATGTAAAAGGTTATAAGCAAGTAAAGCAGGGGTGGGGCAAGAGATAACAAAAGAGAAGGTGTGGATAGGACAAGGTCACAGAATAGTTGACCAGAAGGTCGTGGAGCAAAGGCAAACAATATGTTAATGGTGTGTTGAAAGACAAAGCATTAGTACAGCGTGATGCCACTACCAAACGCATCTTCCCCTCCCTTTCCCTGTCAGCATTCCGAAGGGATCGCTCCCTCCGTCACACCCTGGTCCACTCCTCCATTTCCTCCACCACCTCATCCCCTTCCCATGGCACCTTCCCCTGCAATCGCAGGTGGTGTAATACCTGCCCATTTACCTCCTCTCTCCTCACTGTCCCAGGCCCCAAACACTCCTTTCAGGTTAAGCAGCAATTTACTTGTACTTCTTTCAATGTAGTATACTCTATTCACTGCTCACAATATGCTCTCCTGTCCATTGAGGAGACCAAACGCAGACTGGGTGACCACTTTGCGGAACACCTGTGCTCAGTCCGCATGCAGGACCCTGAGCTTTCGGTTGTTTGCCATTTCAACACACCCCCCTGCTCTCATGCTCACATCTCTGTCCTGGGATTGTTGCAGTGTTCCGGTGAACATCAACGCAAGCTCGAGGAACAGTATCTCATTTACCGATTAGGCACACTACACCCAGCTGGAGAACATTGAGTTTAATCATTTCAGAGCATGACGGGCCCCCCATTTTACTTTTATTTTTAGTTTTTTTTTCCTTTTCTAATATGTTTTGTTTTTATTTTATTTCATAGTTTGTTCAGTTTGCTTACCCACTGTTTTTTTTTCATGTTGGTACTTGTGGCTGTTCAATTTTCAGTCCGTTAACACCCTATCTGTACTAATGCTTTGTCTTTCCGCACACATTAACATATCATTTGCCTTTGCTCCGTGACCTTCTGGTCAGCTATTCTGTGACCTTGTCCTATCTACACCTCCTTTGTTATCTCTTGCCCCACCCCCACTTTACTTGCTTATAACCTTTGACATTTCTAATATTTGCTAGTTCTGAAGAAGGGTCACTGTCCTGAAATGTTAACTCTGCTTCTCTCTCCACAGATGCTGCCAGACCTGCTGAGTATTTCCAGCATTTCTTGTTTTTATTTCAGATTTCCAGCATCCGCAGTATTTTGCTTTTATGTTAAGGTTTAAGAGTTACTTTTCATTCCTGCAGGCAAATAAATGAAGGAACCTGAATGGATGTGGTGATTCCTGGACACAAGGAAAAGTGCAGTGATCTCGTTCCAACACACAGTCGGTACAGGATCACTCCCAAAGCACAGAGATACTGCCAGCTCATCAGTTCCACTGGGACAAACAAAAGAAGTAATCAGACATACACTGATGCCAAAGTCGAGAGACACATTTTCAATCCAACAGTCAAACAACGGCAGGAGAGACAGAAGTTGTTTCCATTTCATTCCAATTCAGTACAGCTGACAGGTTGATCCATCAATCGTAGTCCAAAAACAAACTCACCATCAGATCTAAATAAACTCTGTCACCATGGTGACATTTTAAATATAAAATCTGAAATAGAACAGGCAAAATGTAAAAGCAAAATACTGCAAATCTGAAATAAAAGCAAGAAATGCTGGAAATACTCAGCAGGTCTGGCAGCATCTGTGGAGAGAGAAGCAGAGTTAACGTTTCAGGTCAGTGACCTTTCAGATGCTGCCAGACCTACTAAGTATTTCCAGCATTTCTTGTTTTTATTACAGACAAAATTTACCTGTTTGAAAGGTACAGAATGAATGCAAGGAGGCTTCAAGGGGATTTGGACAGGCGAAGTGAATGGGCAAGAACGTGGCAAATGGAATATAATTTGAACAAGTGTGAAGTGATCCACTTTGGTAGAAAAAACAGAAGGGCAGAGTATTTCTAAAATGGTGAGAGGTTGGGAAGTGTCGATGTCCAAAGGGACCTGGGTGTCCTTGTTCATGAGTCACTAAAAGCTAGTGTGCAGGTGCAGCAAGCAATTAAGAGGCAAATGGTAAGTTGGCCTTCATTGAAAGGGGATTTGAGTGCATGAGTAAAGATGTATTGCTTCAATTGTATAAAGCCTTGGTGAGACCGCACCTGCAGTATTCTGTACAATTTTGGTTTCTTTATCGAAAGAAGGATATACTTGTCATAGAGGGAGTGCAATGGAGGTTCACCAGACTCATGGCCTGGGATGGCGGGATTGTCTTATGATGAGAGACTGCAGAAACTGGGCCTGTGTTCTCTGGAGTTTCCAAGAATGAGAGGTGATCTCATTGAAACTTACAACATTCTTACAGGGCGTGACGGGGTAGATATGGTTAGAATGTTTCCTCTGGCTAGTGAGGCTAGAACAAGGGGACACAGTCTCAGAATAAGGGCAGGCCATTTGAGACTGAGATGAGCAGGAATTTCTTTGCTCAGAGGGTGGGAAATCTGTGGAATTCTCTATCCCAGAGGCCTGTGGAGGCTCAATCATTGAATATATTCAAGACAGAAATCGATAGATTTCTGAATACTAATGTTATCATACGTACAAACATACGAATTAGGAGCAGGAGTGGGTCACTCGGTCCTTCGAGCCTGCTCCGCCATTCAATAAGTTCATGGCTGAACTGATTACTCCACATTCCCGCCTACCCCCGATAACCTTTCATCCCCTCGCTTATCAAGAATCTATCTACCTCTGCCTTAAAAAATATGCAAAGACTCTGCTTTCACCACCTTTTGAGCAAGAGAATTCCAAAGACTCACGACCCTCAGGGAAAAAATTTCTCCTTATCTCTGTCTTAAATGGACGACCCCTTATTTATAAACCATGACCCCTGGTTCTAGATTCACAAGGGGAAACATCCTTTCCACATCCACCCTGTCAAGACCCCTCAGGATCTGATATGTTTCAATCAAGTCGTCTCTTACTCTTCTAAATTCCAGCTGATACAAGCCTAGCCTGTCCAATCTTTCTTCATAAACCACCCCCCCACCCCCCCATTCCAGGTATTAGTCTAGTAAACCTTCTCTGTACTGCCTCCAACTCATTTACATCCTTCCTTAAATAAGTAGACCAGTACTGTACTCAGTACTCCAGACATGGTCTCACCAATGCCCTGTATAGCTGCAGCATAACCTCCCTACTTCTGTTTTCAATTCCCCTTGCGTTAAACTATAACATTCTATTAGCTTTCCTAATGACGTGCTGTACCTGCATATTAACCTTTTGTGATTCATGCAGTAGGACACCCAGTTCCCTCGGCATCTCAGAGCTCTGCAATCTCTCACCATTTAGATAATCTGTTTCTTTTTTATTCTTCCAAAGTGGACAATTTCACACTTTCTCACATTATACTCCATTTGCCAGGTCTTTGCCCACTTAACTTATCTATACCCCTTTGTATCCTCCTTATGTCCTCCTCACGAGTGACTTTCCGACCTATCTTTGTCTTCAGCAAATTTAGCAACCATTCCTTCAGTCCCTTCATCAAAGTCATTTCTATTAATTGTAAAATGTTGAGGCCCCATCACAGATCCCTGTGGCACACCACTCGTTACACCTTGCCAACCAGAAAATGACCCATTTTTATGCCTACTCTGTTTCCTGTTAGCTAGCCAATCTTCTGTCCATGCCAATATGTTACCCCCTACACTATGAGCTTTTATTTTCTGTAATAACCTTTGATGTGGCACCTTATCAAATGCCTTCTGGAATCTAAGTGCAATACATCCATTGGTTCCCCTTTATCCACAGCACATGTAACTCCCACAAAGAACTCCAATAAATTGGTAAAACATGATTTCCCTTTCACAAAACCATATTGACTCTGCCTGATTACCTTCAATTTTTCTAAATGCCCTTTAAATGTCTTTAATAGCTTCTAACATTTTCCCTAAGAGAGATTTTGAGCTAACTGGCCTGTAGTTTCCTGCTTTCTGTCTCCTTCCCTTTTTGAATAAGGGAGTTATATTCACTATTTTCCAATCTAACAGAACTTTCCCCGAATCTAGGGAATTTTGGAAAATTAAAACTAACGCATCAACTATCTCAGTAGCCATTTCTTTTAAGACCCTTGGATGAAGTCCATCAGGACCCGGGACTTGTCAGCCCGCAGCTCCTACAATTTGTTCAATATCACTTCCCTGGTGATTGTAATTTTCTTGATTTCCTCTCTCCCTTCCATTTCTGACTTACGGCTAATACTGGGATGTTATTTGTATCTTCAATAGTGAAGACCGATGCAAAATATCTGTTCAATTCATCTGCCATCTCCTTATCCATGATTAATTCCCCAGACTCACTTTTTATAGGACCAATGTTCACTTTATTAACTCTTTTTAAAATATCTATAGAAACTCTTACTATCTGTCTTTATATTTCTAGCTAGCTTTCTCTTGTCCTCTAATTTAACCTTCCTTATCAACCTTTTAGTCATTCTTTGAACAGTATATAAAAAACGGCAATCTTCTGACCTGTCTCCCATCTTTGTGTAATTGTAAGCTTTTTCTTTAAGTTTGATACTATATTTAACTGTTTTAGTTAAATATGGTTGGTGGGTCCCACCTTCAGAATTTTTCTTTCTCGTTGAAATGTATCTTTTCTGTGCATTCTGAAATATCCCCTTTAATGTCTGTCACTGCATCTCAATTGACCTATCCCTTCACCTGATATGCCAGTTCACTTTAGCTAGCTCTGCTTTCATGCTCTCATAATTGCCCTATTTAAGTTTAAAATACTGGTCTTGGACCCACTCTTCCCTCCCTCAAACTGAATGTAAAATTCATTCATATTATGATCGCTGCTACCTGGGGGTGCCTTAACTATGAGGTCATTAATTAATCCTATCACATTGCACAATACCAGGTCTAGTATAGCCTGCTCTCTGGTTGGCTCCAGAATGTATTGTTCCAAGAAATTATCCCAAAAACATTCTGTGTACTCCTCATCGAAGCTACCTCTGCCCATCTGATTTTTCCAGTCTGTCTGTAGGTTAAAATCCCCCATAATTATTGCTGTACCTTTCTGACAAGCTGCCATTATTTTTTTCCTTTATACCCTGTCCTACAGTGTGGTTAATGTTAGGTGGCCTGTACCCCACTTCCAAAAGTGATTTCTTGCCTTTTATGATTTCTCATTTCTACCCAAACTGCGTTACTTCTATATCCTGGTATCCTCAACTTAGGTCATCCCTCTCTATTGCGCTAATAGCATCATTAATTAACAGAGCTACCCCTCCATCTTTTCCTAGCTTCCTATCCTTCCTAAATGCCATGTACCCTTCAATATTCAGGTCCTAATCTATGTTGTCCTGCAGCCATGTCTCTGTAATGGCTAACAGATCATACTGATTTATTTCTATTTGCGCTCTCAGTTCATCTGTTTTGTTTTGTTTCGAATGGTACATGCATTCGGATGCGGAGCCTTTAGTTGTGTCCTTTTATTGTTTTTGTAACCTCTAGCCTTATCTGTTGATTTACTCTTAGATTTGTATGCTCTGTCCTTCCTGTCACAGTCTGTTTATCATTTCCAATATTAATACCATTCTCTCTTGCCTTGTCTCTACTCTTTGATTTACCATTGTCTTCCCAAAGTTGATCCCTTGCCCCTACTATTCCGTTTAAAGCCCTCTCTACTTCCCTAGTTATGCGGCTAGTTATGTCAAGGGATACGGAGATAGTGGGGAAAAATAGTGTAGAGGTAGTTGATCAGCCACGATCTGTTTGAATGGCGGAGCAGGTGCGATGGGCCGATTGGCCTCCTGCCCCTATTTCCTATGATCCTACGAATCTCAATAATGTACGTCAGATGTTAGACCGAGCTACACATTACATAGCAGTCAAAAAGTCCCACAAAGATTAAGACTGAAAGATAAAGTATCAACTCCATTACTACAAAGTGAAGGACTTGGAGCTTGCATAGCAGCCCATGTATAAGATTGAAAGTTAACTTTTCATTCACAATCGTTTTCACAGAGCTAAATATTGAATACCAATCCACAACTCACAATGTACAGCTATAAAATAGAGAGAGAGAGAGACAGAGAGATCACTCAGACAGCAGGAAGCTGCATGAGCGGAGCAGACAGGAGCCCAGGCCACCGGAGTTTGAAAACAAAGTGAACTGTGACATAACAGGAAAGCTGCAAGGTGATTGGTTGTGAGTAACTGCTGTTAGGGATTATCAATAAATAGTTAATACACCACTGTTCGGGTGGGTGCGTAAATAGCTGGGTTATAGCGTCTCAACTCTGGCAGACTAAAAAAAAGACAGTATAAATTCAATATTCATAATAATGAACAAGTGAGTAGCTGAGTATTATTTTTTGAGTAAGGTTTATTTTAACTGGTGAACTGTATTGATTTTTAGTAGGATTTATCAGTACTAGTAAGGTTTTATTAATAATTCTAAGGTGTTGTAGTATTGGTAAGGGTTTTTTTAAGCAGTAGCAAAGGGTCAACTAATAAATAAATGAATGGTAGGGGTGCTTCAGCTTCGAGAGTGCACCTCCTGTGCTATGTGGGAGCTCCAGGATCCTTCCCGTATCCTGGAGAACCATTTGTGCAGGAAGTTTGGTCAATTGCGGCAGCTTGAGCTCTGGGTTTTGGAACTTATGCAGCAGCTGGCAACACTGCGGTGCACTTGAAAGGATGAGAGCTGCATGGATAGCATGTTTATAGATGTAGTCACCCCACAGCTTAACAGTAAGCAGGGAGAGAGGGAATGGGTGACCACCAAGCAGTCAAAAAGAATCAGGCAGGTACTGCAGGACACTGAGTGCATCTCACTCTCCAACTGGTATTCAGTTCTGAATATGGAGGACAATGATGCTTCCCTGGGGAGTGCAGTCAGAACCAAGTCCATGGCACCATGAGTGGCTCAGCTGTAAAGGGGAGTACAGGGAAGACTGGAAAAGCCATAGTGATAGGCGACTCAATAGTCAAGGAAAAATGAAGCATTCGTGTGGCCGCAGACGTGAATCCAGGAATGGAGTGTTGCCTTCCTGGTGCCAGGGTCAAGGATGTCATTGAGCATCTACAGAGCATCCTGAAGGGGGAGGATGAACAGCCAGCAGTTGTGGTCCACATCGGAACCATCGACATAGGTAGAAAGAAGGATGTTGTCCTGCAGTCAGAACTTAGGCAGCTAGGTAAGAAATCAGCAAACTTGCCATCAAAAGTAGTAATCTCCAGATTATTCCCAGTGCCACGTGCAAATGAGTACAGGAATAGAAGGGTAACACAGATGAATGTGTGGCTGGAAAGATGGTGCAGGAGGGAGGGCTTCAGATTCTTGGGACAGATCGGATGGGTTGCACCTGTACAGAGCTGGGACTGAGTTCCTTGCGGAACATTTTGTCAGTGCTGTTGGAGAGGGTTTAAACTAGTTTGGCAGGGGGATGGGGACCTGAGGGTAGACTCAGATGGGATAAAAGCTGAAATGAAAATGGAAGGCAGAAAATTAATGTCTGGAAGACAGAGGAAACAAAGGTTAGAAAATTTTAAAAAAAGTTTGGCAGTGCTCAAGGGTATCTATTTTAATGCAAGGAGTATAGCAAATAAAGCAGATGAGCTGAAGGCACGGAGAGACACATGGCAGTATGATATCATAGCTATTACAGAAACATGGCTTAAGGAGGGACAGGAATAGCAGCTCAATGTTCCTGTTTACAGGGTTTTCAGACGCGATAGGGAGGGGGATAAGAAAGGAGTGAGAGTGGCAATTTTGGCCAAAGAAACTATTACAGCTGTGAGGAGGGATGATATGTTGTAAGGTTTATCAGATGAGACCATATGGATCAAGCTAAGGAACAAAAAAAGGGGCAATCCCACTGCCGTGAGTGTACTATAGACCCCCAAACAGTCAGCGGGAGATAGAACAGCAGATATGTAGGCAAATCTCTGAGAAGTGCAAGAACAATAGAGCAGTAATAGTAGGAGATTTTAACCAACATGAACTGGGATAGTTTTAATATGAAAAGAATTGAGGGAGCAGAATTCTTGAGCTGCATTCAGGAGAACATTTTTAGCCAATATGTAGCAAGTTCAACAAGAGAGGGTGAAGTTTTAGACTTAGTTTTAGGAAATGAAGATGGGCAGGTGGAAGGAGTGGCAGTGGGAGAGCATTTTGGTGGGAGTGATCATAATTCAGTCAGTTTTAACATAATTATGGAAAGGACAAGGATACAACAGGAGTTAGAGTTCTCAATTGGGGCAAGGCCAACTTTACGAAGCTGAGGAGTGATTCAGCAAAAGTGGATTGGAAATGGCTACTTGAAGGTAAATCAGTGTCAGAGCAGTGGGAGTCATTCAAACGGGAGATTCAAGGGGTTCAGAGTCAACATGTTCCCACAAAGAAAAAGGGTGGGACGGCCAAATCTAGAGCCCCATGGATGTCAAGGAGCTTATGGGTATAATAAGGCAGTAAAGGAAAGCTTATGCCCGACACAGAGAACTCAATACTGCAGAAAGCCAAGAGGAGTATAGAATGTGGAGGGGGGAAATCAAAAATGAAATTAGGAAACTGAAGAGAAAGCATGAAAGAATATTGGCAATCAAAATCAAGGTGAACCCAGAGATGTTTGACCAATACATTAAGAGTAAAAGGATAACTAAGGAAATTGTATGGCCCATAAAAGACCAAAAAGGTAACTTGTGTGTAGGGGCAGAAGATGTTGGTAATGTTCTTAATGAATACTTTGCATCTGTCTTCACAAAAGAGAGGGGACGATGCAGGTGTTGTAGTTAAGGAAGAGGGGTGTGAAGTATTGGATGTGATCAACAGAGGGAGAGAGGACATATTAATAGGATTAGTGTATTTGAAAGTTGATAAATCACCAGGGCAGGATGAAAAGTACCCCAGGCTGTTAAAAGAAGAAAGAGAGGAAACAGCAGAAGGTCTGACCATCATTTTCCAGTCCTCACTGGATACAGGTGTGGTTTTGGAGAACTGCTAACGTTGTACATCTGTTTAAAAAGGGAGTGAGGGCTAGACCGAATAATTACAGGCCAGCCAGACTAACCTCAGTAGTGGGCAAATTATTGGAAACTATTCAGAGCGACAGGATAAACTGTCACTTAGAAAGGCACAGATAAATCAAGCATAGTCAGCATGGATTTGTTATGGGAAGATCCTGTCTGACCAACTTGATTGAATTTTTTGAAGAAGTAACAAGGAAGATAGACGAGGGTCGTGCAGTTGATGTAGTCTGCATGGACGTAAACGTGCGGGTCACGATCCAAGAAATTTGCAGATGACACAAAGATTGTCCATCTGGTAAATAGCATGGAGGATAGCTGTAGGCTGCAGAAAGATATTGATGGTCTGGTTAGGTGGGCAGAAAAATGGCAAATGGAATTCAACCTGGAGAAGTGTGTGGTGAAGCATTCGGGGAGGTCAAACAAGGCAAAGGAACACACGATTAATAAGAAAATGCTGATAGGTGTAGAGAAAGTGAGGGACCTTGGAGTAAATGTCCGCAGATCCCTGAAGGTAGCAGGACAGGTCGATAATGTGGTCAGAAGGTATGTGGAATCCTTTTCTTTATGAGCCGAGGTATAGTATATAAGAGCAGGGAGGTTGTGCTGTAACTGTATAAATCATTAGTCAGGCCACAACATGAGTACTGTGTGCAGTTGTGATCATCTCATTACAGAAAGGATGTAATTGCACTAGAGAGGGTACAGAGGAGATTTACGAGGATGTTGCCGGGACTGGAAAAATGCAGCTATGAGGAAAGATTGGATAGGCTGGGGCTGTTCTCCTTGGTACAGAAAAGACTGAAATGTACAAAATTTTGAGGGGTCTGGATAGAGTTGAGGTGAAGGGTCTATTCACCTTCGCAGAGAGATCAGTGACTAGGGGCATAGATTTAAAGTGATTGGTAGAAAGGTTACAGGAGAGAAGAGGAAATGTTTTTTCAACCAGAGGGTGGTGAGGGTCTGGAACTCACTGCCTGAAAGGGGAGTTGAGACAGAAACCTTCAACTCATTCAAAAGGAGTCTGGATATGCACCTCAAATGCCATAATCTGCAGGGCTGCGGACCAAATGTTGGAAGGTGGGATTCGAATGGGTAGAATGTTTTTCATCTGGCACAGACACAATGGGCCAAGTGGCCTCTTTCTGTGCCTTCAACTTTCTATGATTCTATAAATTACCCAGCTGCTTTAGTGGAATTTGAACTCATGTCTTTGGACCATTCGTGGAGACTTCTGGATTACTCGTCCTGTAAAGTAACCACAAAATCACCATACCTCTGAGATTTTTTACTGGTTTGTAATGTGGATTTCAGTATACACAAATGGAATTGATAATCTGTTTCACTCTGATAATGTATGAATTTTTTGACTGGTAAATAATGTGTATCTCTGTCTTTGTATTTTTCAATTCCGCAGTCTGGATGAGTTCTGTACAGGCATCTAATTTATATCACAGTTTACACTTCATATCAGTTTTGCTCAATCTAATACTGTATGTGATTTTTGGATTGGCAATGTTTAGATCAATCTGCACTATTGGAATTTATACTGCATCTTTCAATTTCACGGTGTGGGTGAGTTCTGAACTGGTATCTAATTTGTGTCTCAGGTTACAGTATCTTTCAGCACCTTTGAAGCTTTCACTGTAAAAAATGTTGGACTTGTATGTCACTCAAGGTACACTATGGGGATATTTAAACATCCTTTATCATGGGTGTGAGCTTTGGGTATGGTATTTAATTTAAATATCAGGCTATATCATTAGGTCAGATTCTGTGCCATTCAATCAGTACCGTGGGCCAATTCTATCTGATATTTAATTGCTAGCTAAGTCTGCATTATATTTAGACTGACACATTGCATTTCAATCTGCTAGTGGGTGTGATTTTGACCTAGGATTGAGGTATCTGACTGTCAATGGGACTGAATTGGGGTGAAATGGAAACAACCTCTTTCTCTCCTGCTTTGTTTGATTGTTGGATTGAAAATGTGCCTCTGGAACTTGGGATCAATGTGAGCCTGACTACTTCTGCAGTCTGAGACTAGGGACCTGATGAACTGTCTGTGCCTCTGTACTCTGAGTGATAATGTACCTACTGTGTGAGAGAGGAGCTGGCTGCACAGTTCCTTGTGCCTCAAGTGCAGGAACCATCACAATTCCTTCAAGTATCTGCCTGCATGAAGAAAAAGTATATCTTATAACTCAAGAACAGATGCGGTGCAAAATATCAGATGAATTAAATTTCTCAATGAATAATCATTAATAACAGCCACAAATGTAGACCAGTGTCAGTATCTGCCTCCACCGAAGTACTGAAGCTCCCAGCTCCTGCATCACAAGTGTTCTGGGCAGATCCATAGAGTCATAGAGTCGTACAGCATAGAAACAGGCCCTTCAGCCCACCGCGTCCATGCTGACCATAATGCCCATCCAGACTAATCACACCTGCCTGCATTAATTCCATATCCCTCTATGCCTTGCTCATTCAAGTACCTGTCCGGATGCCTCTTAAATGTTGCTACTGTTCCTGCCTCCACCACCACCTCAGGCAGCTCATTCCAGATACCCACTACTCTTTGTGTGAAAGATTTACCCCTTTGATCCTCTTTAAACCTCCTCCTTCTCACGTTAAATCTATGCCGTCTAGTTTTAGTCACCCCTACCATGGGAAACAGACTCTGGCTATCCACCCACCTATGCCTCATAATTTTATATACCTCTATCATGTCCCCTCTCAGTCTCCTTCGCTCCACGGAAAACAGACCCAGCCTATCCAATCTCTCTTTATAACTCAAGCCCTCCAAACCAGGCAACATCCTTGTGAATCTTTTCTGCACCCTCTCTAGCTTAATCACATCTTTCCTGTCGTGTGGCGACCAGAACTGCACACCGTACTCCAAATGCAGCCTAACCAACGTTATGTACAACTGTAACATGTTGTCCTAACTCTTGTACTCAATGCCTCAGCCGATGAAGTCAAGCATGCCATATGCCTTCTTCACCATCCTGTCTACCGGTGTTGCTACTTTCAGGGAACTATGTAGTTGCACCCCAAGGTCTCTCTGCTCAACAACACTCCCCAAGGCCCTGCCATTCACTATATATGTCCTGCCCTGGTTTAACTTCCCAAAATGCATCACTTCACACTTGTCTGCGTTAAATTCCATTTGCCAATCCCTTGCCCACTTTCCCAGTTTATCTATATCCTGTTGTAACCTTAGACAACCTTCTTCACTGTCCACTATACCACCAATTTTGGTGTCATCTGCAAACTTACTAATCATGCCCCCTACATTCACATCTAAGTCATTAATATATATGACAAACAGAGGGCAAAGCACCGATCCCTGCGGCACACCACTGGTCACCGGCCTCCGATCGGAAAAACAACCCTCCACTACCACCTTCTGCCTCCAATCACCAAGCCAATTTTGTATCCAATTTGCTAGCTTACCCTGGATCCCATGTGTTCGAACCTTCCGGACCAGCCTACCTTGCGGGGCCTTGCTAAAGGCCTTGCTAAAGTCCATGTAGAAAACGTCCATCGCTCTGCCCTCATCAATCCTCTTGGTCACCTCCTCGAGAAACTCAATCAAATTCATGAGACATGATTTCCCACGCACAAAGCCATGCTGACTATCCCTAATCAGACCATGCCTTTCCAAATGCATATAAATCCTGTCTCTCAGAATCCCTTTCAATAACTTTCCCTCCACTGATGTAAGGCTCACCGGCCTGCAGTTCCCTGGCTTATCCCTGCTGCCCTTCTAAAATAAAGGCACAACATCAGCTATCCTCCAGTCTTCCGGTACCTCAGCCGTGGCTAACGATGATACAAAAATCTCTGCCAGGGCCCCAGCAATCTCCTCCCTTGCTTCCCATAGCATCCTAGGATACACCTGGTCAGACCCTGAGGATTTATCCACCTTAATGCACTTCAAAACCTCCAACACCACCTCCTTTGTAATGTTGATATGCTTCAGGATATCGCTGTTCCCTCCCTTGAACTCACTAGATTCCATGACCTTCTCCACGGTAAATACGGACGAAAAATATTCATTTAAGACCTCGCCCATTTCCTGTGGCTCCACACATAGATTGCCACACTGATCCTTAAGGGGACCTACTGTCTCCCTAGCTACCCTCTTACTCTTAATATACTTATAGAATCTTTTAGGATTCTCCTTTATAATATCCAGGGAAATCTCATGGCCCCTTTTCAAAGAACAAAGAACAGTACAGCACAGGAACAGGCCATTCGGCCCTCCAAGCCTGCGCCGATCTTGATGCCTGCCTAAACTAAAACATTCTGCACTTCCGGGGACCGTATCCCTCTATTCCCTTCCTATTCATGTATTTGTCAAGATGCCTCTTAAATGTCGCTATCGTACCTGCTTCCACCACCTCCCCCGGCAGCAAGTTCCAGGCACTCACCAACCTCTGTGTAAAGAACTTGCCTCGCACATCCCCTCTAAACTTTGCCCCTCTCACCTTAAACCTATGTCCCCTAGTAACTGACTCTTCCACCCTGGGAAAGAGCTTCTGACTATCCACTCTGTCCATGCCGCTCATAACTTTGTAAACCTCTATCATGTCGCCCCTCCACCTCCGTCGTTCCAGTGAAAACAATGAGTTTATCCAACCTCTCCTCATAGCTAATGCCCTCCAGACCAGGCAACATCCTGGTAAACCTCTTCTGTACCCTCTCCAAAGCCTCCACGTCCTTCTGGTCGTGTGGCGACCCTCCTAATTTCCTATTTCCTTCTTACGTGTAGTCCTACATCCCCGATACTCCTCGAGGGACTCACTCGATCCCAGCTGCCTATACCTGACATGTGCCTCCTTCTTTGTCCTGACCAGACCCTCAATATCCCTCGTCAACCAAGGTTCCCTAAACTTGCCAGCCTTGCCCTTCCATCTAACAGGAACATGCTGGCCCTGAACTCTTCCTATCTCACTTTTAAAAGCCTCCCACTTGCCAGACGTCCCTTTACCTGTAAACAACCTCTCCCATTCAACTTTTGAGAGTTCCTGTCTGATGCCATCAAAATTAGCCTTCCCCCAATTTAGGGCTTCAACCTGAGGACCAGTCCTATCCTTTTCCATAACTGTCTTGAAGCTAATAGAGTTATGGTCACTGATCCCAAAGTGCTCCCCCACTGACACATCAACCACCTGCCCATCCTCATTTCCAAAGAGGAGGTCGAGTGTAGCCCCTTCTCTCGTAGGGCCATCCACATACTGCTTCAGAAAACTATCCTGGACACATTTAAAAAATTCTTCCCATCTGATCCCTTAGTACGAAGGCAGTCCCAGTCAATATTAGGGAAGTTAAAATCACCTACTATTACAACCCGATAATTCCTACACCTATCTGTGATTTCCCTACCTATATGCTCCTCCACTTCCCTCTGACTATTGGGGGGTCTATAGTATAATCCCATCAAAGGAATCACCCCTTTCTTATTTCTAAGTTCTACCCATATGGCCTCACTGGACATTCACCCCGGGATATCCTCTCTAAGTACTGCCGTGATGTCTTTCCTAATCAATAGTGCAACTCCCCCTCCTCTCTTACCTCCACCTCTGTCACACCGGAAGGATCGGTACCCCGGAACATTGAGCTGCCAGTCCTGCCCATCCCTCAACTACAATTCCGTAATAGCTATAATATCACAATCCCATGTACCGATCCATGCTCTGAGTTCATCTGCCTTACCTGTAAGGCTTCTTGCATTAAAATAAATGCAGTTTATCCATCCAGACAAAACACTGCACTGGGATTGTTCCAACTGCTCTATGCTCTACATATATTTCCAACCATCTTGCTTCATATGAATGAAAGATAAATAAAGTCCGATATGTATATCTCTCAATTCCTTTCTCCCCATACACTTGTTCCACCTTCCCTGCATCGATACTATTTGCCTCAACCTCTCCCTGTGATAGCAAATCCCAGCTTCTAACCATTCACTACATAAATACATATTTCATGAATTCCTCATTGGTTCTATGAATGGCGATTTTATATTTTTGGCTCTTGTTTCAGACACCACCACAAAAGTAAACATGCCTCCTTGTACTTTATAAAAGCCGTTCATTATTTCCTCACTTTTTTCATTTGTTCATGGGATGTAGGCATCACTGGCTATGCCAGCATTCATTGCCCATTCCAAATTGCCCTAAACAAAGTGGTAGTGAGCTGCCTTCTTGAGCCGCTGCAGTCCTTGAGATGTCGGAACACCAACAGTGCTGTTTGGAAGGGAGTTCCAGGATTTTTACCCAGCGACAATGAAGGAATGGCGATATAGTTCCAAGTCAGGATGGTTTGTGGCTTGCAGGGGAACTTGGTGTTCCCATGTATCTGCTACCCTTGTCCTTTTAGGTAGTAGAGGTTGCGGGTTTGGAAGGTGCTGTCGAAGGAGCGTTGGTGAGTTGCTGCAGTGCATCTTGTAGATGGTACACACTGCTGCCACTGTGCATCGGTGATGAATGTTGAAGGTGGCGGATGGGGGCAATCAAACAGGCTACTTGAGTGTTGTTGGAGCTGCACTTATCCAGACAAGTGGAGAGTATTGCATCACACTCCTGACTTGTGCCTTGTAAATGGTGGACAGGTGTGGGGAGACAGGAGGTGAGTTATTCGCCACAGAGTTCCTAGCCTCTGACCTGCTGTTGTAGCCACAGCATTTATGTGGCTGGTCCAGTTCAGTTTCTGGTCAATGGTAACCTCCAGGATGTTGATGGTGATGGATTCAGTGATGGTAATGCCATTGATCATCAAGGAGAGATGATTAGATTCTCTCTTGTTTGAGATGGTCATTGCCTGGCACTTATGTGGCATGAATGTTACTGCCACTCATCAGCCCAAGCCTGGATGTTGACCAGGTCTTGCTGCATCTGATCATGGGCTATCTGAGGAGTCACGAATGGTGCTGAACATTGTGAATATCGCCACTTCTGGCCTTGTGATGGAGGGAAGGTCATTGCTGAAGCAGCTGAAGATGGTTGGGCCTAGAACACTAGCCTGAGGAACTCCAGCAGTAATGTCCTGTGACTGAGATGATTGACCTGAACAACCACAGCCATCTTCCTTTGTGCTAGGTCTGACTCCAACCAGCGGAGAGTTTTACTCCTGATTCCCATTTACTCTAGTTTTGCTCGGGCTCCATGGTACCATACACGGTCAAAGGCTGCCTTGATGTCAAAGGCAGTCACTCTCACCTCACAATGCAGTGTTGCTTTAACCCTAAAACAAAAGCAAAATTCTGCAGCTGCTGGAAATTTGAAAAAAAAAACAAAAATGCTGCAAATACTCAGCCCTTCAGGCAGCAAATGTGGAGAGTGAAACACAATTAAGGTTTCAGGTCTGTGTCCTTTCATCTTACGATATGTTTTATGTCCTGGTATGTAAGGTCAGGTGATAGGCGGGGTATAAAGAGTGGTGAGCTGAGGCCCGAGACCAGAAGCAGTGACAGTGTCGGTGGCGAGAGGAGCTGGTGTATAAAGAGCAGTGAGCCGAGGCCCGAGACCAGAAGCAGTGACAGTGTCAGTGGCGAGAGGAGCTGGTGTATCAAGAGCGGTGAGCCGAGGCCCGAGACCAGAAGCAGTGACAGTGTCGGTGGCGAGAGGAGCTGGGGTATAAAGAGCAGTGAGCCGAGGCCCGAGACCAGAAGCAGTGACAGTGTCGGTGGCGAGAGGAGCTGGGGTATAAAGAGCAGTGAGCCGAGGCCCGAGACCAGAAGCAGTGACAGTGTCGGTGGCGAGAGGAGCTGGGGTATAAAGAGCAGTGAGCCGAGGCCCGAGACCAGAAGCAGTGACAGTGTCGGTGGCGAGAGGAGCTGGGGTATAAAGAGCAGTGAGCCGAGGCCCGAGACCAGAAGCAGTGACAGTGTCGGTGGCGAGAGGAGCTGGTGTATCAAGAGCGGTGAGCCGAGGCCCGAGACCAGAAGCAGTGTCGGTGGCGAGAGGAGCTGGGGTATAAAGAGCAGTGAGCCGAGGCCCGAGACCAGAAGCAGTGACAGTGTCGGTGGCGAGAGGAGCTGGGGTATAAAGAGCAGTGAGCCGAGGCCCGAGACCAGAAGCAGTGACAGTGTCGGTGGCGAGAGGAGCTGGGGTATAAAGAGCAGTGAGCCGAGGCCCGAGACCAGAAGCAGTGACAGTGTCGGTGGCGAGAGGAGCTGGGGTATGAAGAGCAGTGAGCCGAGGCCCGAGACCAGAAGCAGTGACAGTGTCGGTGGCGAGAGGAGCTGGGGTATAAAGAGCAGTGAGCCGAGGCCCGAGACCAGAAGCAGTGACAGTGTCGGTGGCGAGAGGAGCTGGGGTATAAAGAGCAGTGAGCCGAGGCCCGAGACCAGAAGCAGTGACAGTGTCGGTGGCGAGAGGAGCTGGGGTATAAAGAGCAGCGAGCCGAGGCCCGAGACCAGAAGCAGTGACAGTGTCGGTGGCGAGAGCTGGGGTATAAAGAGCAGTGAGCCGAGGCCCGAGACCAGAAGCAGTGACAGTGTCGGTGGCGAGAGGAGCTGGGGTATAAAGAGCAGCGAGCCGAGGCCCGAGACCAGAAGCAGTGACAGTGTCAGTGGCGAGAGGAGCTGGGGTCTAAAGAGCAGCGAGCCAAGGCCCGAGACCAGAAGCAGTGACAGTGTCGGTGGCGAGAGGAGCTGGGGTATAAAGAGCAGTGAGCCGAGGCCCGAGACCAGAAGCAGTGACAGTGTCGGTGGCGAGAGGAGCTGGGGTATAAAGAGCAGTGAGCCGAGGCCCGAGACCAGAAGCAGTGACAGTGTCGGTGGCGAGAGGAGCTGGGGTATAAAGAGCAGTGAGCCGAGGCCCGAGACCAGAAGCAGTGACAGTGTCGGTGGCGAGAGCTGGGGTATAAAGAGCAGTGAGCCGAGGCCCGAGACCAGAAGCAGTGACAGTGTCGGTGGCGAGAGGAGCTGGGGTATAAAGAGCAGTGAGCCGAGGCCCGAGACCAGAAGCAGTGACAGTGTCGGTGGCGAGAGGAGCTGGGGTATAAAGAGCAGTGAGCCGAGGCCCGAGACCAGAAGCAGTGACAGTGTCGGTGGCGAGAGGAGCTGGGGTATAAAGAGCAGTGAGCCGAGGCCCGAGACCAGAAGCAGTGACAGTGTCGGTGGCGAGAGGAGCTGGGGTATAAAGAGCAGTGAGCCGAGGCCCGAGACCAGATGCAGTGACAGTGTCGGTGCGAGAGGAGCTGGGGTATAAAGAGCAGTGAGCCGAGACCAGAAGCAGTGACAGTGTCGGTGGCGAGAGGAGCTGGGGTATAAAGAGCAGTGAGCCGAGGCCCGAGACCAGAAGCAGTGACAGTGTCGGTGGCGAGAGGAGCTGGGGTATGAAGAGCAGTGAGCCGAGGCCCGAGACCAGAAGCAGTGACAGTGTCGGTGGCGAGAGGAGCTGGGGTATAAAGAGCAGTGAGCCGAGGCCCGAGACCAGAAGCAGTGACAGTGTCGGTGGCGAGAGGAGCTGGGGTATAAAGAGCAGTGAGCCGAGACCAGAAGCAGTGACAGTGTCGGTGGCGAGAGGAGCTGGGGTATAAAGAGCAGTGAGCCGAGACCAGAAGCAGTGACAGTGTCGGTGGCGAGAGGAGCTGGGGTATGAAGAGCAGTGAGCCGAGGCCCGAGACCAGAAGCAGTGACAGTGTCGGTGGCGAGAGCTGGGGTATAAAGAGCAGTGAGCCGAGACCAGAAGCAGTGACAGTGTCGGTGGCGAGAGGAGCTGGGGTATAAAGAGCAGTGAGCCGAGACCAGAAGCAGTGACAGTGTCGGTGGCGAGAGGAGCTGGGGTATAAAGAGCAGTGAGCCGAGACCAGAAGCAGTGACAGTGTCGGTGGCGAGAGCTCTGTTCAGTTCTGTGGACCTGCTTGACCAGCAATAATTGAAGTGTGACATCACAGGAGAGCCGGTAAGTGATTGGTGGGTATTTCTTCCATGTCTCTGTTTTGTTTTGGCCAAGTGATTTAAATCAGGAGACGTCATTACAGGTTAAGATTACAATTAAATGTTTTTTTTTAAATACTGCAATCCAAATTAATTCATTAAATAGAATAGAGATGGCTGGGCAGGCGATGTGTTACAGCTGTAGTATGTGGGAGCTGGTGGACGCCGATGCAATCCACGGTGACCACATCTTCAGCAAGTGTTAGCTGATTGAGGAACTTCGGCTCAGAGTTGATGAGCTGGAGTCCGAGCTGTGGACACTGCGACGCATCAGGGAGGGGGAAAGTTACCTGGACACTGTTTCAGGAGACAGTCACACCCCTTAGATTAATTACATCCAATTTGGACCATGGTCAGGGACAGGAGGGTGTGACTGCGAGTGAGGCAGGTATGGGGATCCAGAATTTAGCTTTGGAGGAGCCTCAGCCAGTGCCCTTATCCAATAGGTACGAGATTTTTGCTTCCAATGTGGATAAGGGCACAGGCTGCAGGGAGGATGAGTGAACTGACCACTGCACCCTGGTTCAGAGCACCATTCAAGTGGGGGAAGAAAAGAGAAATATTGCAGTCATAGGGGATAGCATAGTTAGGGGAATAGATACTGTTATCCACAGCAAAGATATAGAGAGTCCCGAAGATTGTGTTGCCTACCTGGTGCCAAGGTTAAGGACATCTCTTCCGGGCGAGAGAGGAATTTGTAGTGGGAGGGAAAGGATCCAGTTGTTGTGATCCACATAGATACCAACAACATAGGTCGGACTAGGAAAGAGGTTCTGCTGAGGGACTATGAGCAGCTCGAGGCTAAATTAAAAAGCAGAACCACAAAGGTAATAATCTCCGGATTACTATCTGAGCCACGTGCAAATTGGCACAGGGTAAATAAGATTAGAGAGGTAAATGCGTGGCTCAAAGATTGGTGTTGGAGAAATGAGTTCCGATTCATGGGACACTGGCACCAGTACTGGAGAAAGAGAGAGCTGTTCCATTGGGATGGGCTGCACCTGAACCATGCTGGGACCAGTGTCCTGGCGAATCGTACAACTAGGCTTGTAGATAAGGCTTTAAACTAAATAGTGGGGGGGAGGGTTCAATTGAAGGGAAGTTTATAAAGTTGAAAAGTAACGAGAGAACAGAGGTGCAGGGTAGTGAAGGGGCATACATTAATCAGAGTGTGACCGTAAGGAACAGAGAATACAAGCATAAGAGTACAGCAGAAATTAGAACTAGAATAGGTAAAAATGGGAATAAGTCAAAGCTTTAGGCTCTTTATCTGAATGCACATCGCATTTGTAACAAGATAGATGAGCTGACGGCACAGAGAGAAATAAATGAATATGATTTGATAGCTATCACTGAGACGTGGTTGCAGGATGACCAGGACTGGAATCTCAATGTTCAAGGATATTCGACGTTCCGGAAGAATAGGCAGAAAGGAAAAGGAGGTGGGGTAGCTTTGTTAGTAAAGGAAGGGATCAGTGCAGTTGTGAGGAATGATATAGGTGTAATAGATGGTGATGTAGAATCAGTTTGGGTGGAAATAAGGAATAGCAAGGGGAAGAAATCACGGATGGGAATGGTCTAGAGGCCCCTGAGGAGTTGCGCCTCTGTAGGACAAAATATTAATCAGGAAATAATGGAGGTGTGTAAGAAGAACACTGCAATTATCGTGGGTGATTTTAATCTTCATATAGACTGGACAAATCAAATTGGCAAGGGTAGCATGGAAGATGAATTTGTAGAGTGCATCAGGGATTGTTTCTTAGAACAATACATTGCAGAACCTACCCGGGAACAGGCTATTTTAGACTTGGTAATGTGTAATGAGGTAGGATTAATAAGATATCTCGTAGTTAAGGATCCTCTAGGGGGAAGTGATCATAACATGGTAGAATTTCAAATTCAGTTTGAGGGTGAGCAACTGGGGTCTCAAACCAATGTCTTCAACTTAAACAAGGGCAATTACAGAGATAGGAAGAATGAGTTGTCTAAAGCAGGCTGGGAAAATAGACTACGAGGGAAGTCAGTCGATGAGCAGTGGCAGACTTTTAAGCAGATATTTCATAACACTCAGCAAACATTTATTCCGGTCAGAAGGAAGGACTCGAGGAAAACGATGAACCATCCGTGGATAACAAAGGAAGTTAAGGAGAGTATCAAATCAAAAGCAAAGGCATACAAAGCAGCAAAAGCTAGTGCTAGGCCAGAGGAATGGGAATTTTTTAGAAACC
The DNA here is from genome assembly GCF_036365525.1 of Heterodontus francisci. Taxonomy (NCBI): domain Eukaryota; kingdom Metazoa; phylum Chordata; class Chondrichthyes; order Heterodontiformes; family Heterodontidae; genus Heterodontus; species Heterodontus francisci. Next base: position 19,089,577 of record NC_090405.1, read on the forward strand.
AGCAGTGCATGACTAAAAAACGAATAAAGAGAGAAAATTGATTGAGAGTAAATTGGCAAGAAATATAAAAACAAACAGCAAGAGCTCGGGGGCCGATAGACCACTCCAATGCGTGATTTCTTTCCCTTGCTATTCCTTATTTCCACCCAAACTGATTTTACATCACCATCTATTACACCGATATCATTACTCACAACTGCACTGATCCCTTCCTTTAATAACAAAGCTACCCCACCTCCTTTTCCTTTCTCCCTATTCTTCCGGAATATCGAATATCCTTGAACATAAAAAGGAAGAGAGTAGCTAAAGTACATGTGGGACCCTTAGAGGATGAGACTGGGGAATAAATAACATGGAACAGGGGAATGGCAGATAATTTAAGCCAATATTTTGCATCGGTCTTCACGGTGGAAGACACTATAAACATCCCAACAATAATAGATGAGCAAGGTGTAAATGGGAGGGAGGAACTTGTAACAATCTCTATCACGAGGGAAAAGGTGCTGGACAAACTGATGGGACTAAAGACAGACAAGTCGCCAAGACCTGATGGCCTCCATCCAAGGGTTTTAAAAGAAGTGGCTGCAGAGATAGTAGGGGCATTGGTCATAATATACCAAAATTCACTGGATTCCAGTAGGGTGCCAGCGGATTGGAAAACCGCTAATGTGACGCCCTTATTCAAGAAAGGAGGGAGACAGAAGGCAGGAAACGATAGACCAATTAGCTTAACATCTGTCATTGGGAAAATGCTAGAGTCCAATATTGAGGAAGAAATAGCAGGACATTTAGAAAAACATAATGCAATCAAACAGAGTCAACATGGTTTTATGAAAGGGAAATCATGTTTGACAAACTTGTTAGAGCTTTTTGAGGATATAACAAGCAGAGTGGATAAAGGGGAACCAGTAGATGTAGTGTATTTGGATTTTCAGAAGGCGTTCACTAAGGTGCCACATAAAAGGTTATTGCACAAAATAGGAGCTCAGGGTATTGGGGGTAATGTGTTAGCATGGATTGAGGATTGGCTAACACACAGAAGGCAGAGTGTCGGGATTAATGGGTCTTTTTCAGGTTGGAAAGCCGTATTTAGTGGGGTGCCACAAGGATCAGTCCTCGGGCCTCAACTATTTACTATCTATATTAATGACTTGGAGGAAGGGACAGAGTGTAGAATATCCAAATTTGCTGACGATACAAAAATAGGTGGAAAGGCATGTTGTGATGAGGACACAAAGAAACTGTAAAGGGATATGTTAAGTGAGTGGGCAAAAACTTGGCAGATGGAGTTCAATGTGGGAAAGTGTGAGGTAATCCACTTTGGCAGGAAGAACAAAAAGGCAGATTATTATTTAGATGGAGAAAAACTACAAAATTCAAAATGCAGTTCAGAGGGATCTGGGTGTTCTTCTGCAGGAAACACAAAGTTAGCATGCAGGTGTAGCAAATAATTAGGAAGGCAAATGGAATTTTGGCCTTTATTGCTAGCGGGTGAGAGTTTAAAAATAGGAAAGTCTTATTACAACTGTACAGGGTGTTGGTGAGGCCACACGTGGAGTACTGCGTACAGTTTTGGTCACTGCATTTAAGGAAGGATATCCTAGCATTGGAGGCAGTTCAGAAAAGGTTCACTAGGCTGATTCCTGGAATGCAGGGGTTGTCTTATCAAGAACAGAATGAGAGGTGATCTTATTGAAACAAATAAGATTCTAAGGGGGCTTGACAGGGTAGATGTTGAGAATATATTTCCACTGGTGGGGGAATCTCGAACTAGGGGACATTGTTACAGAATAAGGGGGCACACATTTAAAACTGAGATGTGTATGAATTTTTTCTCTGAGGGTGGTGAATCTCTGGAATTCTCTACCTCAGAGACTTGTGGAGGCTAGGTCACTAAATGTATTTAAGGAGGTGGTAGATAGATTTTTGAAATCTCAGGGAGTGGAGGGTTAAGCGGAGCAGGCCCAAAAGAGGAGTTGAGGCATGGGAGAGATCAACCATGATCTTATTGAATGGCGGGCCAGGCTTGAGGGGCTGAATGGCCTACTCCTCCTCCTACTTGTGCTCAGTTTGCAGTAATGGAAGACTATGTCTTCCATTTTTACCATTTATGAGTTTTGTGGAGTAGTGTGTAACATGTAGCTCAGTCTGCAGTCTTACATTATTGAGATTAATTCTGTACTTTACAATCAGGTCCTGTTTGTCTTTCCCATCTGACATAGAATTTGAAGTTCAGGCTGCACTCTTGTGAGAATGACACAGTGCCTTGCAATCTGATAGTGGGTGTGATTTTGTGCGGAGATTGATGTATCTACCTGGGACAGAGTTGGGGTGAAATGGAAACAACCTCAGTCTGTCCTGCGTGACTGTTGGATTGAATAAATGTGTCTGGAACTTGGGATCAGTGCCGGTCTGACTACGTTTGCTGTCGGTGATTGTGGAACTGATGTCTCTGCTCTCTGTGAGTTGATACTGTACTGACTGTGTGTGAGGAGCTGGCTGCACTTCCCCTTGTGTCGAGGAATCACTACACTTATTCTACTTCCTTCAAGTATTTGGCTGTAGAAAGGAAAATATTTATTATAATTCAGGAAGATGTGTGGTAGAAGATACAAATGTGACCAAAACAATTTTTCAATTAATAATCATTATGAACAATCACAAAGGAAACCCAGCAATGCAAACAGAGTCAGTGTCTGATTCCACTGCAGTCCTGCAGCCCCCAGCTACTGCATACCAGGGGCTTTGGCCATTTTACAACAATTAAATGACATCCAGAAACAATCCACTGGGCCATGAATGGGACTGACCGACGGAACAGGGACTTTTACACAGGTCAGATTTCCAGTTCCCGCTCCCATGGTCTAACCGTTCAAGCGAAACCAAACAGCCGCTGTTTAAAATGTGTCCTTCACACTTCTCACCTGGTGCCTATAATAGATTCTCTTTGTGTAACTCCCCACATCCCACTGTCCAATAACAAACTATGGGATTAGACTGGATTGCTGCCTTTGCATTGGTGTGGATACGATGGGCCAAATGGCCTAATTCTGTGCTGGAACTTTTTGATGTTTCTGTTTGGTGAATTCTTGCAGAAATCTGCACCTGCGCTCCCCTCCCCCATCTACCTGTCATGGGGCAGTGCAATGGTTAAAGAATGGAGGGTTTCACCAACTGGATGGTGACGTATATTTAATATAACAGTGACGTGCTGTCTACTACACCACAGAGCCATTCACAGACAAAGCCCAACCACCAGCTCCTTCTCACACACAGTCCGTACATTATCACACACACAGCACAGAGACACAGACAGGTCATCAGTTCCACAGTCTCAGACAGCAGAAATCGTTCCAGAGACACATTTTCAATCCATCTATCCAACAGAGCAGGAGAGACAGACGTTGTTTCCATGTCACCCCAACTCAGTACCACTGACAGGTAGATTCATAATTCCCAGTCCAAATTCTCTCTCACTATCAAATTATCACTGTGTCAATCCCACAATATTGCAAGCGAATAATGCAAGGCTGGATTTCATCTATTTTAACGCAAGGCGTCTTACAAGTAAGGCAGATGAATTGAGGGATAAAAACAAGAAATGCTCAAAATACTCAGCAGGTCTGGCAGCATCTGTGGAGAGAGAAGCAGAGTTACCATTTCAGGGCATTTGGGGCAGCACAGTGGTTAGCACCGCAGCCTCACAGCTCCAGCGACCCGGGTTCAATTCTGGGTGCTGCCTGTGTGGAGTTTGCAAGTTCTCCCTGTGTCTGCGTGGGTTTTCTCCGGGTGCTTCGGTTTCCTCCCACATGCCAAAGACTTGCAGGTTGATAGGTAAAATTGGCCATTATAAATTGCCCCTAGTATAGGTATGTGGTAGGGAAATATAGGGACAGGTGGGGATGTGGTAGGAATATGGAATTAGTGTAGGATTAGTATGGATGGGTGGTTGATGGTCGGCACAGACTCGGTGGGCCGAAGGGCCTGTTTCAGTGCTGTATCTCTAAATAAAAAAATAAAAGGTCAGTGACCATTCTTCGGAACTCCGAAGATGAATTGAGGGCGTTGATTAACACATGGCAATATGATATTGCTATCACAGAAACATGGTTGAGGGAAGGGCAGGACTGACAGCTCAATATTCCAGGGTATAGAATCTTCAGGTGTGACAAGGACTGGAGTGGGGGCGAGGGCGAGGGGGAGGGGGAGGGGGTGGGGGGAATGTTAAAGAGGAGGTGGCATTGCACTATTGACCAAGGAATCATTTTCTACAGTAAGGAAGGATGATATATTAAAAGGTTCTTTAAATGAGGCCATATGGTTAGAACTTAAAAACAAAAAGGGGGCAAGCACTTGGCTGGGAGTGTACTACAGGCCTCCAAACAGTCAGGGAGAGATAGAGGAGCAGATATGTAGGCAAATCTAAGAGGGGTGTAAAAATAATAGGGTAATAAGAGGGAATTTCAACTTCCCCAATATTAACTGGGATAGCCGTAGTGCAAAAGGTTAAAGGGGGTGGAATTCTGAAAGTGCATTCGGGAGAGCTTTTTGAGCAAGCACGTAGAGAGTCCTGCAAGAGAAAGTGGTACTGGACCTAATCTCGGGGAATGAAGCCGAACAAGTGGTAGAAGTGTCAGTGGGGGAGCATTTCATGGATAGTGACCAAAACTCTAAGATTTAAGGCAGTTATGGAAAAGGACAAAAATGAACTGGAAATAAAGGTACTGTTTTGGGGGAAGGTCAATTTCAATATGATAAAACAGGATCTGGCCAAAGTGGACTGGGAGCAGCTACTTCTAGGAAAGTCTACATCAGACCAGTGGGAGTCATTTATAAAGGAGATAGTGAGAGTTCAGGGCCCACATGTTCCCGTAAAGATGAAGGGTAGGACCAACAAGTTTAGGGAACCCTGAATGTCAAGGGATATCGAGGATTGAATAAGGAAAAAAAAAAGGCTTATGGCAGATTCAGAGAGCTGAAAACAGCAAAGGCCCTAGAGGAGTATAGAAAGTGCAGGTGGGGGGGGGGGGGGGGTACATTAAAAAAAAAAGTAATTAAGAGAGCGAAGAGGGGGCATGAAAAAACACTGGTGGGCAAGATAAAGGAAAATCCCAAGGCATTTTATAAGTATATTAAGGGCAAGACGATAACCAAGGAAAGAGTAGGGCCCATTAGGGACCAACGTGGCAATCTGTATGTGGAGCCGGAGGATGTAAGCGAGGTTTTGGTTGGTTACTTTTCGTCTGTGTTCACTATGGAGAAGGACGGTGTTGGTGTAGAGATCAGGGAGGGGGATTGTGATATACGTGAACAAATTAGCATTGAACGGGAGGAGGTGTTAGCGGTTTTAGCGGGCTCAAAAGTGGATAAATCATCAGGCCCAGATGAGATGTATTCCAGGCTGCTATGTGTGGCAAGGGAGGAGATTGCATGGTCTCTGACACAAATTTTCAAATCCTCTCTGGCCACAGGAGAGGTGCCAGAGGACTGGAGGACAGTGAATGTGGTACCATTATTCAAGAAGGGTAGCAGGGATAAACCAGGTAATTACAGGCCAGTGAGTCTAACATCAGTGGTAAGAAAACTATTGGAAAAAATTCTGAGGTACAGGATTAATCTCCACTTGGAGAGGCAGGGATCAATCAGGGATAGTCAGTATGGCTTTGTCAGGGGGAGATCGTGTCTAACAAATTTGATTGAATTTTGTGAGGTGGTGATTAGGCATGTAGATGAGGTTAAAGCAGTTGATGTAGTCTACATGGACTTCAGTAAGGCTTTTGATAAGGTCCCACATGGGAGATTGGTCAAGAAGGTAAGAGTCCATGGGATCCAGGCCAATTTGGCAAATTGGATCCAAAATTGGCTTATTGGCAGGAGGCAGAGGGTGATGGTCGAGGGTTGTTTTTGCGATTGAAAGCCTGTGACCAGTGGTGTACGCAGGGATTGGTGCAGGGACCCTTGCTGTTTGCAGTGTACATTAATGATTTAGATGTGAATATAGGTGATATGATCAGTAAGTTCGCAGATGACATGAAAATTGGTGGGTGTCGTAAATAGTGAGGAGGAAAGCCTTAGATTACGGATGATGTGGATGGGTTGGTAAGGTGGGCAGAGCAGTGGCAGATAAAATTCAATTCTGAGAAGTGTGAGGTGATGCATTTTGGGAGGACTAACAAGGCAAGAGAATATACAATAGATGAAAGGACCACAGGAAGTACAGAGGGACATTGGTATACTTGTCCATTGAACACCGAAGGCAGCAGCACAGGTGGAAAAGGTGGTTAGGAAGACATATGGGATAGTTGCCTTTATTAGCCGAGGCATAGAATATAAGAGCAGGGAGGTTATGATGGAGTTGTATAAAATGCTAGTTCGGCCACAGCTGGAGTACTGTGTACAGTTCTGGTCGCCACACTATAGGAAGGATGTGATTGCACTGGAGAGGTTGCAGAGGAGATTCACCAGGATGTTGCCTGAGCTGGAACATTTCAGCTGTGAAGAGAGACTGGATAGACCATGGTTGTTTTCCTTAGAACAGAGAAGGCCGAGGGGGGACTTGATTGAGGTATAAAAAATTATGAGTGGCATAGATACTGTAGATGGGAAGAAACTTTTTTTCCCTTAGCAGAGGTGTCAATAACCAGGGGGCATGGATTTAAGGTAAGGGGCAAGAGGTTGAGCGGGGAATTGAGGAAAAACCTTTTCTCCCAGAGAGTGGTTGGAATCTGGAACACACTGCTTGAAGGGGCGGTAGAGGCAGGAACCCTCACAACATTTAAGAATAATTTAGATAAGCACTTGAAATGCCATAGCATACAAGGCTACAGGCCAAGTGCTAGAAAATAGGATTAGAATAGATAGGTCCTTGATGGCTGACATGGACACGATGGGCTGAAGGGCCTGTTTCTATGCTGTATAACTCTGACTCTTTGACTAACCTCAGCTACAATTTAAATACATATAGAACTGGCACGTGGTTCCCGTTTCAAAGTTACAGAATTAACCTCAATAATGTACTCTGAGATTCAGGTTAAATACCAGCTAAATATTTACACGTTATGAGTTTAGAAGTTGCAGTATTAATTCCCATAATGTATTTATTTTTATTTAGAGATACAGCATTGAAACAGGCCTATCGGCCCACCGGGTCTGTGCCGACCAACAACCACCCATTTATATTAACCCTACATTAATCCCATACTCCCTACCACATCCCCACCATTCTCCTACCACCTACCTACACTAGGGGAAATTTACAATGGCCAATTTACTGATCAACCTGCAAGTCTTTGGCTGTGGGAGGAAACCGGAGCACTCGGCGGAAACCCACGCGGTCACAGGGAGAACTTGCAAACTCCACACAGGCAGTACCCAGAACTGAACCCGGGTCGCTGGAGCTGTGAGGCTGCGGTGATAACCACTGCATCACCCACATTTGGACACTAGTCCATATCTCAACTGCATAATCAGATTGAGAGATTATGAAAAACAGTATAACCTGAGATACAAACTCATATTCCAGTTTAAAACTTATCTGGATTGTGGAACTAAAAGATACAATATAAATTTGATTTGTCTAGTGAGCTATAAGTTTTCTACCAGTCCAAAAACCACATATAGTGTCAGATGGAAGATACTGTACAGTTCCAGGCTGAGCTCATTTTACATGCAAGTCCAAAATTATCACTGTCCGACTGAATGGCACTGATCAAATTGCTTCGTACAGTCTGAGTTACACTTGCACACCAATCCGGTACTAGATTGTAGGATACATTATCTTTCACTATTGTGTTCACAGTGACAGATATTTAATACTAGGCAAAACCTCAAACGTATTGTCTGCTTAAAACCGACCACATCAGTGGCCTGTTGCTGTGCTGACATTTTATGTAGAATGAATCCAGACTTGCAAACAGTCCCAGGGACAGAAGATTATATAATGAATCCCATACTCATACAGAGTACCAGATACTGCCAGATAGAGAGTGATGCTGAAACACATGCTCAGTGCCAGGTGCTGAAAGGCATCAGTTGATGACTGCACTCACTCACAATTCCTCAGCCTGAGTCATCTAAAGCAATCTAACACACAAATAGTAGCACTGAGAGATTGAGAAAGAGTCCAAAACTCACATGGAGCACTCGATGCTGACAGATACAAACTGAAGACTATACACACATGGATCTAGGATTAGCTAACTCACAGGAAACAGAGAGTGGGGATAAATTGGGCATTTTCATTTTTGCAATCTGTAACTAATGGAGTGCCACAGTGATCTGTGCTGGTGCCTCAACTATGTATGGTCGATATTCATAACTTACATGAAGCGATCAAGTGTATTGTTGCCAAATTTATGGATGTGACAAAGATCGATAGGAAAGCAAGTTATGAGGAGGATAAAGTGTCTGCAAAGAGATATAGATAGGTTAAGTCAATGGGCAAAAGTTTGGCAGCTGGAGTATAATGTGGGAAAATGTGAGGTTGTCTAATTTGACAGGAAGAATAGAAAAACAGAATATTACTTACATAGAGAGAGAGACTGCAGAATGCTGCTGTACCAAGGGATCTGGGTGTCCAGGTACATGAATTACAAAAAGTTAGCATGAAGGTATAGCAAGTAATTAGGAAGGAAATGGAATGTTGGCATTTTTAGCAAGGGGAATGGAGTATAAAAGTAGGGAAGTTTTACTATAACTGTCTAGGGCATTAGTGACAACCCAACTAAAGGACTCCATACAGTTTTGGTCTCCTTACTTAAGGAGGTATATACTTGCATTGGAATCAATTCAGAGAAGGTTCACTAGGCTGATTTCTGTGATGAAGGATTGCCTTATGAGACAATGTTGAGCAGGTTGGGCCTATACCCACTGTAGTTAGAAGATTGAGAGGTGATCTTATTGAAACCTATAAGATTCTCAGTGGGCTGGACAGGTAGATGCTGAGAGGATGTTTCTCCTTGTGGGGGAATGTAGGGGCGAGAGTTTCAAGCTAAGTGGTCTTCCATTCAAGAAGGAGATGAAGAGGAATTTCTTCTCTCAGAGGGTTGTTCATCTTTGGAATTCTGTTCCCCAGAGGACTGTGGAGGCTGAGTCATTGAATCAAGGCTCTGTTAGACAAATTTTTGATCTACATGGAAATCAATGGTTGGGAATCAATGGTTATGGGCGCAGGCAGGAAGGTGAAATTAAGGTCACAATCAGAAGAGCCATGATCTTATCGAATGGCAGAGCAGGCTTGGTGGGTCAAATGGCCTATTTCTGCTCCTATTTCGTATCTTATTATATTCTTACACACACACGTACACACACACACACACACACACAACCAGTGTGTGGCAGATCTAGAATTCATCTCACTTTCATACACAATACCAGTGACTGAAAGGTACAGAATCAATCCCACAGATGCATACAGTACCACCGACAAGTACAGGATGAATCCCATGCTCACACACACCACTAGGTATTAAAAAATACATGTGATTCCCACTCGCACATGACAATATGAGACGGAGTTACAGAATGATTTCCACATTCACATAGAGCACCACTGACTGCTGATCAATTCATCCCACAATCTCACACACTACCAGAGGCTGAGAGATACAAAATTAATCCCACACTCCGATGTAGTAGCAAAGACTGACACATACAAAATCAATCACAAACACTCCTACAGTACCACTGGCAGATTCAGTAACTGCCAAAATTACCAGAGACTGACAAATAAATCGTGAACTCCTACATATTGTGAGGTGCTGACACAGATAGCTTGAATTCCACACATACAGAACCACTGACAGATTCAGAGTAAGTCCCAAATTCACGTACCATCCCAGAGACCGACAGATACAGAATGGATGTCATACTCAAACACAGCACCAGAGTCTGACAGATAGAGAAGGAATCCAAACAGCACCAGAGACCGAGAGCTACCGAATTACATAACATGTGCAAACACAGTACCACAGACTAAAAGCAGTGGAATTAATTGCACATTCACATGCAATAGCAGAGACACAACGACACTGAATCTTCAATAAGTGTCCTCCCACCAACAGCCAGGACATTTCCAGGGAGCTGTACACAGGGAGCGGCTCTTTCAATATCAACTGGTGCCGGAGGATCTTCGTGAAATATCCTTCCTGATTGCAGGAAGGGTGTTTGTGATTGGTTGCAAATATTTATTCTGATTGGATGGGGAAAAACACCAATTAGAGAATTACAGTAAAAAACCTTTATGACATCACTCCCAATCACCCAATCACAATCTTTACTTTCCCCCCATCCCTCATTAGCATAGAGCTGTGGGATTGTCTATTTAATCCGCACTCGGAAGGGGTTTGGTTTATTTCTGTGTCTGAAATTGAATCTGAAGATGGTTGAGGAGAAGAAGAAAACAGCTGCTAAGAAGGGCGCCAAGAAAACTGTGAGTAAACCGTCAGCAAAGGGCGGCAAGAGGCGGAGAAAGTCGAGGAAGGAGAGTTACTCCATCTACATCTACAAAGTGATGAAGCAGGTTCACCCCGACACCGGCATCTCCTCCAAGGCCATGAGCATCATGAACTCGTTTGTGAACGATATTTTCGAGCGCATCGCGGGTGAGGCTTCCCGCCTGGCCCATTACAACAAGCGCAGCACCATCAGCTCCCGGGAGATCCAGACCGCCGTGCGCCTGCTGCTGCCCGGGGAGCTGGCCAAGCACGCCGTGTCGGAAGGGACAAAGGCGGTGACCAAGTACACCAGCTCCAAGTAAAACTGCACAATGGACTGAAAAACAGATCAAACACAACGGCTCTTTTAAGAGCCACCCACAATCTCTCTGAAAAAGCTACATCCGACATCTCCATTAAATTATTTTAAAACAATGTATAACATAATAACGTTCCCACTGCTGTTCCTGTGTCTCCTGTCCCATAAACTGTACACGGACACATAATCCGGTCGTCCGCCTTCGCTTTTTTGCTTAAAGCTGTTATTATGGCACAGCTCCTGAATGACTGCATTAACAGCTGTTTTTAGCTGCAACGGTCAGACCTCAGTCCCTTCACTCTTTTCCTGAAATGTGAACTGATTCATCGTTTTATTAACAGCAACTCGCCGGAACAGGAACAGAGCAGATTAAGCAGATCCGGCTTCCTCTTTTCAGAGAAGGACACTGGGCTCTGATTGAAGACTAAACTGAGTGTTTTCCTTCAGGGAAATGCTGTGAACAGGGATTTATTCCCACCTGGAACAGTTTGTAAACGATTGTGGAATGAACCACAATTTAAACAACATTTTTAAACCGCGCTTGTGATTGGTGACGGAAAGAATAGAATAAAACAAAAAAAAGAGAAGGGATTTGAAATCTTTGACTAAGGATGACATTTATTTTAATCCGCTCTTTTCCGGTAATGAAATTGGCGGGCTTTGTGAAATTGACAAATTCTCTGCTTCTGGTCGTGTGGCGGTAAATCCCGCCCTCTTCTGTTTGTGTCCTGATTGGTGAAGAATATAGGCAAATGAGGTGAATTAAGTACCGACCAATGAGATGAGTTCTCAGTCTATAAGTACAGTAAATGCTGCAGAAAATAACCATTCTTTGTGAAAGTATTTGTGAGATTGTGAAAATGACTGGAAGAGGAAAGACCAGCGGGAAAGCTCGGGCCAAGGCCAAGTCTCGCTCCTCCCGGGCTGGACTGCAGTTCCCGGTGGGCCGGGTTCACAGGCTCCTGAGAAAGGGTAACTATGCCGAGCGTGTGGGTGCCGGAGCCCCGGTCTATTTGGCTGCTGTGCTCGAGTATCTGACCGCTGAAATCCTCGAGCTGGCCGGTAACGCGGCCCGGGACAACAAGAAGAGCCGCATCATCCCCAGACACCTGCAGCTGGCCGTCCGCAACGACGAGGAGCTCAACAAGCTGCTGGGAGGAGTGACCATCGCTCAGGGCGGGGTGCTGCCTAATATCCAGGCCGTGCTGCTGCCTAAGAAAACCAGCGCTCAGAGCTCCCAGAAAAAGTAAAGCGGCCATAATGTCATCCAATAAACCAAAGGCTCTTTTCAGAGCCACCCACAGTCTCTGTGAAAGGGCTGGTTACTATCAGGAGGGAATCAGAGATGGAGTTATTGTAACAGTGGATTGACCTGTTTCGCATACAGACAGTTTGAATTCTGTTTTTTATCTCTCTCCGGCTTCTCAATGAGAATTTGCTCCCGGAACAGAGTAAATGCAGGAAGGAAGAGGCCATTCTCGGGCTGTGTGTTTCTCTCCTAACCTGATCTGTTTAGACCGCACTGTTCCCAGAGGACGGAATCTGAGAGTTGCTCACACACGGGAGCTGAGTCCATTGCAGCGCTTTAATATGTGCCTTCCCCCCGGCCCTCCCTATTCTCCGGACACAAAGCTGTCTAATCCCCCGGCGGCGGGAGAGTCGGGGATTCTCTCCCCGCAGTGTCAGGGTTTGCAACCCTGGGCAACTGGCGGTTCGAGTCAGTGACCGAGCTGCCTCACCTGTCCTGTGTACCGATTTCCAAGGGATTCAACTATTAGCGAACTCATTGGGTAATGTTTGTAAATAACCCTCATGTGAACGGAGCTGGCTCCATTAATTCCTTCCAAATAAAACTGGGATCTATTTATTTTCCCCAAATGTCAGCTAACGGATCGCAGGAGCAGGGTTGAGATTGTGCTGAACAGCAATGAGTCTCCGGTAATGCTGCTTTCTAAATTCCAGATCAGCTCTCAGTCTTCCAGGCCTTCACCAGAAACCATGTGGCCGCCCCTCCAATCTAATGGGTTTGATGATGAACAGAGATGGCAGCTCTTTCCTTTGCTGATTTGGTGGCTCTGAAAAGAGCCCTTGTTTCACTTGTTACTGAAGCCGGGTTTTAGGCGCGTTCACCGCGGATGCGGCGAGCCAGCTGGATGTCTTTGGGCATGATGGTGACTCGCTTGGCGTGGATGGCGCACAGGTTGGTGTCCTCAAAGAGCCCCACCAGGTAAGCCTCGCTGGCCTCCTGCAGGGCCATGACGGCCGAGCTCTGGAAGCGCAGGTCTGTCTTGAAGTCCTGAGCGATCTCTCTGACCAGGCGCTGGAAGGGCAGTTTGCGGATGAGGAGCTCAGTGGATTTCTGGTAGCGGCGGATCTCCCTCAGAGCCACAGTGCCGGGTCTGTAGCGATGAGGCTTCTTTACTCCACCCGTGGCTGGAGCGCTCTTCCGGGCCGCTTTGGTAGCCAGCTGTTTGCGAGGAGCTTTCCCTCCGGTCGATTTACGCGCTGTCTGCTTTGTCCGGGCCATTTTCTCAACGGATTCTGCACAATCTGAGACACACAGCCTGTTAATACTGAATCTGCTGCACATCCGCCTTTTTAAACTCTGTGAGGAACCGCCCTGAGCAGTAATTGGCTGGAACCCGACACCCAGTCAGTTTAAACCAAACTCCGATAATGAACAGAAACACAGGAAACTGTTGGCTCCGATTGGCCGATTATTACTGATACATCAATTTTTAAAAAACCGCCAATATCAGTGCCGGAAACAACGGTTTTGACATTGAAAAATTTGCTTTAATTCATCTTATGAACATGATCCGAACATTTCAATGATATTTGTCAGCAAAGATCTTTTACAGCAAAGATTTTAAACTCTTTCTCTTGTATTATTCTACACTTTGTCACAAGTTCCAGACACACATTTCCAATCCGGTATCTATTCGGGTTTATTCTCCGTCCTTTTTGAAACAGTCTGTAAGCGGAGGCAGAAAGTCTCATTCACAGCATTCTGCAAGCGGATACATTTCAGATCAATCTTTGTCAAGATATCACATCAATGATTCTAGATTGAACCTATTTGTGGGAGACAAAAGCGGAGAGAAGATTTTTACTGTCAGGTGTTGAAATGTGAGACTGAGGGTTCCTACAACAGCGGGGTTTCCAGATAATGTACTTATTAATTATTGAGGCCAAGCTTGAACAAGGGAAACAAGTGACTGAGAACTGATCTGTCAGCTTTTATTAACGGAATACAGGAAAGGGGCCGAATATGAACGCGTCCGAAATCAAAGCGCACTTGCGGTCAGTGGTCAGTAATTAATTTACACAGCATTATTAAGTAGAGACACAAAGATCTCACAGACAGTGAAAGTGAATTACTCACATATAGCTGGGATAAAACAGATCACAAAGGCAATTAGAAAGTTCCAGACTTTTCATATATAAAAAACAAAACAACCCGATACCATAGAGATGAAGTTGTAGCTTTTTCAGAGAGATTGTGGGTGGCTCTTAAAAGAGCCGTTGTGTTTGGGATGTTTTTCAGTCCATTGTGCAGTTTTACTTGGAGCTGGTGTATTTGGTCACCGCCTTTGTCCCTTCCGACACGGCGTGCTTGGCCAGCTCCCCGGGCAGCAGCAGGCGCACGGCGGTCTGGATCTCCCGGGAGCTGATGGTGCTGCGCTTGTTGTAATGGGCCAGGCGGGAAGCCTCACCCGCGATGCGCTCGAAAATATCGTTCACAAACGAGTTCATGATGCTCATGGCCTTGGAGGAGATGCCGGTGTCGGGGTGAACCTGCTTCATCACTTTGTAGATGTAGATGGAGTAACTCTCCTTCCTCGACTTTCTCCGCTTCTTGCCGCCCTTTGCTGACGGTTTACTCACAGTTTTCTTGGCGCCCTTCTTAGCAGCTGCTTTCTTCTTCTCCTCAACCATCTTCAGTTTCAATTTCAGACACAGAAATAAACCAAACCCCTTCCGAGTGCGGATTAAATAGACAATCCCACAGCTCTATGCTAATGAGGGATGGGGGAAAGTAAAGATTGTGATTGGATGATTGGGAGTGATGTCATAAAGGTTTTTTACTGTAATTCTCTAATTGGTGTTTTTCCCCATCCAATCAGAATAAATATTTGCAACCAATCACAAACACCCTTCCTGCAATCAGGAAGGATATTTCATAAAGACTCTCTCCAAACCCAGTTTATATTGAAAGAGCCGCTGCCCGTGTAAACCTCCCTGGAAATGTCCTGGCTGTTGTTGGGAGGACACTTATGTGTCCTTGTGTCTCTGCTATTGCATGTGAGTGTGCAATTAATTCAATTATTTTACTCTCTTTTGTGTTTGAGTGTGTTCTGTCATTCGGTAGCTCTCAGTGTCTGGTGCTGTATGGATTCATTCTGTATCCTCAGACTCTGGTACTGTGTGTGAGTTTGACATCCATTCTATATCTGTCAGACTCTGGTACTGTGCTTGAGTGTGACATCTATTCTGTCTCTCAGTCTCTGGTAATGTGAGTGTGAGGAGATGAGGTGGAGTGTTGTGGCGAGGATGATAGAAAAGAGCATTGGTGTGATGACACAGCCTTGCTTGAGCCCAGTTTATATTAGCATTGGTTCAGTGGTAGGGCTGTTGGGAAGGATTACAGCTTGCATGTCCTCATGCAGTCATCGGAGGATGGTGACGAATTTCTCCAGGCAGCCAAATTTGAGGAGGACGTTCCATAATCCCTCTCGGTTGGTAGAGTCGAAGGCCTTTGTCAGGACAGAGAAGGCCATTTATAAAGGTTGTTGCTGCTCCCTACATTTTCTTGAAGTTGTCTTGCTGTGAAGATTATGTCCACTGTGTCTGTTGATGGACAGAATCCACATTGTGATTCCAGTAGGAGGTCTTCAGCCATGGGGAGGAGGCAGTTGATAAGGACTCTTGTGATGACCTTCCCTGTGGTGGACAGCAGGGATACCCCTCTGTAGTTACCACAGTCTGTCTTGTCACCTTTTTTTGAAGATGATCACAATTACAGCATCTCAGAGATCCCCTGTCATGCTCTCTTCCTTCCAGATGAGAGAAATGAGACCATGTATTTGTGTCAAGAGTGCTTCTCTGCCATATTTTAGAATTTCAGTGGGAATTCCATATACGCAAGCGGCCTTATGGATTTTTAGCTGTCAGTTTGCCTTTTCAGTCTCTGTCAGTCTGGAATTGTGCTGACAGCACGGTGGGTACCATGCATTGGAATGTAGTCAAGGACGGGGGCCCGTCATTTTACTTATATTTTTAGTTCTTTTTTACATATTTTACAATTTTTTTTCTTTTGTTCATTTCATTTCATTGTAGTTTGTTCAGTTTGCTTACCCACTGATTTTTTTTCATGTTTGTACTTGCTGCTGTTCAATCGTCAGTTCGTTAATACCCTATCTGTACTAATGCTTTGTCTTTCAACACACCATTAACATATTGTTTGCCTTTGCTCCATGACCTCTTGGTCAGCTATGTGGCCTTGTCCAATCTACTCTTTCTCCTTTGTTATCTCTTGCCCCACCCCCGGCTTACTTGCTTATAACCTTTGACATTTCTAATATTTGCCAGTTCCGAAGAAGGGTCACTGACCTGAAACGTTAACTCTGCTTCTCTTTCCACAGATGCTGCCAGACCTGCTGGGAAACTGTTTAACCTATGTTGCCTCCAGTCCAGATGCAAGGCTATTCCAACCTCTGTCATCGAGCTGCAGTATGCTGATGACGCTGGCATATGCACACCCTCAGAGGGCAAGCTTCAAACCCTTATCGATGCATTCACAGAGGCATATGAAATAATTGGCCTTAAGCTAAGGATCCAGAAGACAAAGGTCCTCTACCAACCTGCTCCCTGACACTGCCCCCCGACTATCAAGATCCACGGCGAACCACTGGACAATGTGGATCACTGCTCATATCTTGGGAACCTCCTGTCACCAAGGACAGATATCGACGATGACACTCAGCATCGCCTCCAGTGTGTCAGCGCAGATTTCAGTCGTCTGAAGAAAAGAATGTTTGATGACAAAGACCTCAAATCAGACACCAAGCTCTTGGTTGACATGGCTGCAGTGTTACCTGCCCTCCTGTATGTGTCAGAAACATAGATACTGTACAGCAGACATCCCAAAGCCCTGGAGAGATATCACCAGTGGTGCCTCCGCAAGATCCTGCAAATTCAGTTGCAAGACAGGCGCACCAATATCAGTGTCCTCTCTCAGGCCAACATCCCCAGTATCCAGACACTGGTCATGGTGAGTCAGTTATGTTGGGCAGGCTACATTATTCGCATGCCCGACACCAGAGTCCCAAAACAAGCTTTCTACTCTGAGCTCCGTCAGGGCAAGAGGCTACTAGGAGGGCAGAGCAAACGTTACAAGAATTTCCTTTCAACACTCCCTGAAAAAATGTGACATCTGCACTGATTCATGGGCATCTCTTGCCTGAGACCACCCAAAATGGAGAAGAAGCATCCGCGAAGGTGCCAGCCAGTTCAAAATTCATCGACATGCCCAGTAAGCAACCAAATGCAAACAGTGGAAGGAGAACTTGGAAATTGGAGAATCCCATTATCCCACCTCACCAAGCACCATCTGCCCCACCTGTGGCCGAGTGTCTGGATCCAGAATTGGACTATTCAGTTACCTAAGGACCCACAAACCCTGGAGTGGAAGGAAGTCATCCTCCTTACCGAGGGACTGCCTAAGAAGAAGTTTAGTGTGACATCCATTCTGCATCTGTCAGTCTCTGGTATTGAGTATGAGTGTGGGATTCATTCATTATCTGTCGGTATCTGGTACTGTGTTTGAGTGCAGTTTTCAGGCTGTATCTATTGGTATCTTGTGTGTGAGTTTTGTATTCATCTGTATCTTTTAGCCTCTAACACATTATTTGAGTTTTGCAGTTATTCTGAACTAACCCTTGGTAATGTATGTGTGTTTGAGATTGACGGTTTACCTGTTAATCTGTTGTACTGCACATGAGTGTGAGATTCATTCTGTATAACTCTATCTCTGTTCCTGTTACGTGTGTGTGATTCATTTTGTATGCTCCATCTCTGGTATCACATATGTGTGTGGTATCAATTCCATTTCTGTTATTTCTGGTACTGTATGTGAGTGTTTATTTCATTCTGTAACTATCAGTCTCTGGCACTGTCTGCACGTTCTGGATCCATTTTGTAACTATCAGTCTCTCGCAGAGTGTGAATGTGGAATTAAGTTTGTATCTCTCCATCTCTAGTGTCATGTGTAAATTTGGAATTCTTTCTGAATTGGTCATTGGCACTGGATCTGCCATTCTCTAGTACAGTTTGTGAATTTGGGATTCATTCTGTACCTGTCACTCACTAGTACTTTGTGAAAGTGAGCGATACATTCTGTATCTGCCAGCCTCTGGTAGTGTGTGTGATTGTGGGATGAATTAATTAGCAGTCAGTGGTGCTCTATGTGAATGTGGAAATCATTCTGTAACTCAGTCTGATATTGTTCTGTGAGGGTGGGAATCACATGTATCTTTCAATTCCTGATGCTGTGTGTGAGCATGGGATTCATTCTGTCCCTGTCGGTGGCACTGTATATAGC
Organism: Heterodontus francisci; assembly: GCF_036365525.1. NCBI lineage: Eukaryota > Metazoa > Chordata > Chondrichthyes > Heterodontiformes > Heterodontidae > Heterodontus > Heterodontus francisci. The sequence continues at coordinate 19,107,932 of NC_090405.1, forward strand.
TGTGGGATTAATTCTGTACCTTTCAGTCTCTGGTATTTTGTACGAAAGTGGGATTAATTCTAGATCCGCCACACACTGGTTGAGTGTGTGTGTGTAAGAAGATAATAAGAGACAAAATAGGAGCAGGAGAAGGCCATTTGGCCCATCGAGCCTGTTCCGCCATTCAATAAGACCATAGCTGTTCTGATTGTGGCCTTAATTCCACTTTCCTGCCTGCGCCCATGACCATTGACTCCCTTGTAGGTCAAAAATCTATCTATCACAGCCTTGAATATATTCAATGACCCAGCCTCCACAATCCTCTGGAGAGCAGAATTCCAAAGATGAACAACCCTCTGAGAGAAGAAATTCCTCCTCATCTCCTTCTTGAGACCACTTATCTTGAAACTGTGGCCCCTAATTCTACATTCCCCCACAAGGAGAAACATCCTCTCAGCATCTACCTGTCCATCAACTGAGAATCTTATAGGTTTCAATAAGATCACCTCTCAATCTTCTAAACTCCAGTGAGTATAGGCCCAACCTGCTCAACCTTTTCACATAAGACGGCACAGTGGCGGCGCAGTGGCCCAACCTGCTCAACCTTTTCACATAAGACGGCACAGCGGCATATAGGGCGGCACAGTGGCGCAGTGGTTTGCACCGCAGCCTCACAGCTCCAGCGACCCAGGTTCAATTCTGGGTACTGCCTGTGTGGAGTTTGCAAGTTCTCCCTGTGTCTGCGTGTGTTTCCTCCCACATGCCAAAGACTTGCAGGTTGATAGGTAAATTGGCTGTTAAAAATTGCCCCTAGTATAGGTATGTGGTAGGGAAATATAGCGACAGGTGGGGATGTGGTAGGAATATGGAATTAGTGTAGGATTAGTATGGATGGGTGGTTAATGGTCGGCACAGACTCGGTGGGCCGAAGGGCCTGTTTCAGTGCTGTATCTCTAAACTAAACTAAAAATGCCACTCAGCATCACCTCCAGTGTGTCAGCACAGCCTTCAGTTGTCTGAGGAAAAGAATGTTTGATGACAAAGGCCTCAAATCAGACACAAACGCATGGTTGACATGGCTGCATTGTAACCTGCCCTCCTGTATGTGTCGGAAACACCAACACTGTTCAGCAGACATCTCAAAGCCCTGGAGAGATATCACCAGCGGTGCTTCCGCAAGATCCTGCAAATTCAGTGGCAGGACAGGCGCTTCCAATATCAGTGTCCTCTCTCAGGCCAACAACCCCAGTATCGAGACACTGTTCATGGCTAGTCAGTTATGTTGGGTGGGCCACATTATCCGCATGCCTGACACCAGACTTCCAAATCAAGCTTTTTACTCTGAGGTCCGTCAGGGCAAGAGACTACCAGGAGGGCAGAGGAAACGTTACAAGAATTTCCTTAAAGACTCCCTGAAAAAAAAGTAACATCTCCACTGATTCGTGGACATCTCTTACCTGAGACCACCCAAAATGGTGAAGAAGCAACCGTGAAGGTGCCAGCCAGTTTGAACAACGTCGGCATGCCCAGGTAGCAACCAAACGCAAACAGTGGAAGGAGTATTTGGAAATTCAAGTATCCCATTCATCCACCTCACCAAACACCATCTGCCCCACCTGTAGCCGAGTGTGTGGATCAAGAATTGGACTATTCAGTTACTTAAGGACCCACAACCCTGTAGTGGAAGAAAGTCATCCTTGTTCCCAAGGGACTGCCTAAGAAGAAGTTTGAGTGTGACATTCATTCTGCATCTGTCAGTCTCTGGTATTGAGTATGAGTGTGGGATTCATTCTATATTGTCAGTCTCTGGAATTATGTGCGAGTGTGGGATTCATTCTGTATCTGTCGGTCTCCAGTACTGTGTTTGAGTGTGGCTTTCAGGCTGTATCTTGTGTTTGAGCTTTGTATTCATCTGTATCTTTCAGCCTCCAACACATTAATTGAGTTTGTTAGTCATTCTGAACTGACCCTTGGTAATGTATATGTGTTTGAGGTTGATATTTTACCTGTTAATCTGTTGTACTGTACATGAGTGTGAGATTCATACTGTATAACTCTATCTCTGTTCCAGAATGTGATTCATTCTGTATGCTCCATCGCTGGTATCACATATGTGTGTGTTATCAATTCCATTTCAGTCATCTCTGGTACTGTATGAGAGTGTTTAATTCATTCTGTAATTGTCAGTCTCAGGCACTGTCTGCAAGTTCTGGATCCACTTTGTAACTATCAGTCTCTCGCGGAGTGTGAATGTGGAATTAATTTTGTATCGGTCCATCTCGAATTTCATGTGTAAATTTGGGATTAATTCTGAATTGTCATTGGTACTGTATCTGTCATTCTCTAGGACAGTTTATGAATTTGGGATTCATTCTGTACCTGTCACTCAATTTGTGAAAGTGTGAGATAGATTCTGTATCTGTCAGCCTCTGTAGTGTGTATGATTGTGGGATGAATTAATTAGCCGTCAGTGGTGCTCTATGTGAATGTGGAAATCATTCTGTAACTCAGTCTGATATTTTTTTTAGATTAGAGATACAGCACTGAAACAGGCCCTTCGGCCCACCGAGTCTGTGCTGACCAGCAGCCACCCATGTATACTAATCCTACACTAATCCCATATTCCTACCAAACATCCCCATCTGTCCCTATATTTCCCTACCACCTACCTATACTAGTGACAATTTATAATGGCCAATTTACCTACCAACCTGCAAGTCTTTTGGCTTATGGGAGGAAACCGGAGCACCCGGAGAAAACCCACGCAGACACAGGGAGAACTTGCAAACTCCACACAGGCAGTACCCAGAATCGAACCCGGGTCCCTGGAGCTGTGAGGCTGCAGTGCTAACCACTGCGCCACTGTGCCGCCCTAATTGTTCTGTGAGGGTGGGAATCACATGTTTTTTTCAATCCCTGGTGCTGTGTGTGAGCATGGGATTCATTCTGTACCTGTCACTGGTACTGCGTGCATCTGTGGGATTAATTCTATACCTTTCAGTCACTGCAATTGTGGATGAAAGTGGGATTCATTCTAGGTCCACCACACACTGGTTGAATGTGTGTGTGCAAGAAGATAAGAAGATACAAAATAGGAGCAGGAGAAGACCATTTGGCCCATCGAGCCTGCTCCGCCATTCAATAAGATCATAGCTGTTCTGATTGTGGCCTTAATTCCACTTTCCTGCCTGCGCCCAAAACCATTGACTCCCTTGTAGATCAAAAATCTGTCTGTCACAGCCTTGAATATATTCAATGACCCAGCCTCCACAGTCCTCTGGGGAACAGAATTCCAAACATGAACAACCCTCTGAGAGAAGAAATTCCTCCTCATCTCCTTCTTGAATGGGAGACCACTTATCCTGAAACTGTGGTCCCTAATTCTACTTTTCCCCACAAGTAGAAATATCTTCTCAGCATCTCCCCGGCCAGCAACTGAGAATCTTGTAGGTTTCCAGAAGATCAACTCTCAATGTTCTAAACTCCAGTGAGTATAGGCCCAACTTGCTCAACTTTTTCTCATATGACAATCCAACATCCCAGGAATCAGCCTAGTGAACCTTCTCTGAACTGATTCCAATGCAAGTATATCCCTCCTTAAGTAAGGAGACCAAAACTGTGTGGAGTTGGGATGTCACTAATGCCCTGTAAAGTTATAGCAAAACTTCCTTACTTTGATACTCCGTTCCCCTTGCTAAAAATACCAACATTCCATTTGCCTTCCTAATTACTTGCTCTACCTTCATGCTAACTTTTTTGTAATTCATGTACCTGGACACCCAGATTCCTTGGTACAGCAGCATTCTGCAGTCTGTCACTGTGTAAATAATATTCTGTTTTTCTATTCTACCTGCCTAAGTAGACAATCTCACATTTTCTCATATTATACTCCATCTGCCAAACGTTTGACCGCTGACTTAACCTATCTATATCTCTTTGCAGACACATTGTGTCCTCCTCACAACTTGCTTTCCTACCTATCTTTGTACCATCCATAAATTTGGCAACAGTACACTCAGTCCCTTCATGCAAGTTATTAATATAGACCATAAATAGTTGAGGCCCCAGCACTGATCCCTGTGACATTCCATTAGTTACAGTTTGCCAATCTGAAAATGCTCCATTTATCCCCACTCTGTTTTCTGTGAGTTAGCCATTCCCATATCCATGTGCGTGTAGTTTTCAGTTTGTATCTGTCAGTGCCTGGTACTCTATGTGAGTTTTGGACTCATTCTCAATGTCTCACTGCAACTATTTGTGTGTTAGGTTGCTTTAGATGACTCAGGCTGCGATACTGTGAGTGAGTGCAGTAATCAACCTATAACTTTCAGCATCTGGCACTGAGCATGTGTATCAGAATCACTCTGTATCTGTCAGTATCTGGTACTCTGTGTGAGTGGGGGATTCATGATATAACCTTCCGTCCCTGGGACTGTTTGCAAGTCTGGATTCATTCTACATAAAATGTCAGCAATGCAACAGGCCACAGATGTGATAGGTTTTAAGCAGACAATATGTTTGAGGTTTTACCTGATATTAAATATCTGTCACTGTGAACACAATAGTGAAAGATAATGTATCCTTCAATCTGATACAGGATTGGTGTGCAAGTGTAACTCAGGCTGTACTAATCAATTTGATCAGTGCCATTCAGTCTGACTGTGAGTGAGAATCTTGGACTTGCATGTAAAATGAACTCAATCTGGAATTGTACGGTATCTTCCAACTGACACAGTATGAGGTTTCAGGACTGGTATGTTATTTATAGCTCAGACTACACAAATCAAATTTATATTGTAACTTTTATTTTCATAATCCAGATGAGTTTTAATGTATATGTCTGGACACATTATGGCAATTAATACTGATAAACTCAGAACGTGTTGGGCTGGTATTTAACATGAATCTCAGAGTATATTTTTATATTATTTAGAGATACAGCATTGAAACAGGCCCTTCGGCCCACTGAGTCTGTGCCAACCAACAACCACCCATTTATCCTAATCCTACATTAATCCCATATTCTCTACCACATCCCCACCATTCTCCTACCACCTACCTACACTGGGGGCAATTTACAATGGCCAATTAATCTATCAACCTGCAAGTCTTTGGAGGTGGGAGGAAACCGGAGCAGCCGGCGGAAACCCACGCAGACACAGGGAGAACTCGCAAACTCCGCACAGGCAGTACCCAGAACTGAACCCGGGGGTCGCTGGAACTGTGAGGCTGCGGTGATAACCACTGTGCCGCCCAGAAACACACATAATGCCTCCATTATTGAGGTTAATTCTGTAACTTTGAAACGGGAACCATAATTTGGTCGCCCACCTCCTCCTGGAATGTGCCTTTGCAAAGCAGGTGTGGAAAGAGATGCAGTGGTTTTTGTCAAGGTTCATCCCAAGCAGCTCTGTAACACAGGAGTCTGTGCTCTACGAGCTGTTCCCAGGGACGCACACCGAGACAAACATCAACTGCTGCTGGAGGACTATCAATTCGGTGAAAGACGCCCTTTGGTCTGCCCGAAACTTGCTGGTCTTCCAGCGCAAAGAGTTGTCCACCACCGAATGTTGCAGACTGGCACATTCCAAGGTCCAGGACTACGTGCTGAGGGACGCACTAAAGCTTGGGGCAGCCGCAGCAAAGGCTCAATGGGGAAAGACCACAGTGTAAGGTTCCCCCACCAAGCTGGACTGAGGGGCTGGAACCATGGGAAACCCCTCGAACTGTATCGTTAATATTCTCAATTGCTGTAAATGTAAAACTGTAATTGACATGACAATTGTGAAACGGAAGGGTTGGGAAGAAACTCATGACATTATTGAAAGAAACTGATCTCTTTTGCAATGTTTGTATTTTTTCGTGCTGTTTGGAAACTGTTTGGCAATGTAATTTTTACAGATTTTTATGAATAAAGTATATTTTGGAAATAAAAAAAAATAAATAAATAATTTGTAGCTGAGGTTGCACTATCGTGGGATTGGCACAGTGATAATTTGATAGTGGGTGAGAATTTGGACTGGGATTTATGTATCTACCTGTCAGTGGTACTGAGTTGGGGTGACATGGAAACAACGTCTGTCTCTCCTGCTCTGTTTGATTGAGGGATTGAAAATGTGTCTCTGGATCTATTTCTGCTGTCTGAGACTGGAACTGATGACCTGTCTGTGTCTCTGCGCTCTGTGAGTGATAATGTACGGACTGTATGAGAAGGAGCTGGTGACACTCTTCCTTGTAACTTGGGTGGAGGAAACATCACATTTATTCTGGTTCATTCAATCATTTGCCTGTTTGAACAAAAGTATGTTTATAACTGAAATACAGGGAAGGTAGAACATGCAGGATTTTAAAGAATTTAATCTCTCAAATAATAATGATGAACGCCCGCAAAGGAAGCCCAGCCATACAAATATTATCATTGTTTGACTGCACTGCAGTAACAGGTTCTTCCCATTCCGTCTCCTTTCCCTGTCCACACACAGCCCGAGAATGGCCTCTCCCTTCCCCCACTCACTCCATGTTCCGGGACCAGTTCCTGCTCCATTCCACCTCTTACAAACAGCCCCCGCCTCCCCCTGAACTTGCCCCGGACTCGATGCTGATCTCTGAGTCCATCTGCGGACACGCTCCCAAAGCGATGTGCTCCTGGAAGGAGGCTGCTGTTTGTTCCCTTTCCCCGGGACTGGGATCTCTCCATTCGCGGCTGTTTTAAACCATCTCCTTCCGCTCACAGGCAGTGCTGGGGGAGGGGAGCGCAGGCGCAGATTTCTGCAACAATTCAGCAAACAGAAACATGGAAAATTTCCGGCGCAGAATGAGACCATTCGGCCCATCATGTCCGTGCCAGCGCAAAGAGAGCGATCCAGCCTGATCCCACAGTTTCTTGTTATTGGACAGTGAAGTGTGGAAACAGAAGCGGACAGTCAGGTTGTGGGGAGTTACACAAAGAGAATCTATTATCGGCACCAGGTGAGAAGTGTGAAGGACACATTTTAAACAGCGGCTGTTTGGTTTCGCTTGAACGGTTAGACCATGGGAGCGGGAACTGGAAATCTGACCTGTGTAAAAGTCCCTGTTCCGTCGGTCAGTCCCATTCATGGCCCAGTGGATTGTTTCTGGATGTCATTTAATTGTTGTAAAATGGCCAAAGCCCCTGGTATGCAGTAGCTGGGGGCTGCAGGACTGCAGTGGAATCAGACACTGACTCTGTTTGTGTTGCTGGGTTTCCTTTGTGATTGTTCACAATGATTATTCATTGAAAAATTGTTTTGGTCACTTTTGTATCTTCTACCACATCTCTTCCTGAATTATAATAAATACTTTTTTCTTTCCATAGGCAAATACTTGAAGGAAGCAGAATAAATATAGTGATTCCTCGACACAAGGGGAAGTGAAGCCAGCTCCTCACACACAGTAAGTACAGTATCACTCAGAGAGCAGAGACATCAGTTCCACAATTACCGACAGCAGAAGTAGTCAGACCGGCATTGATCCCAAGTTCCAGAAACATTTATTCAATCCAACAGTCACTCAGAGCAGGAAAGACTGAAGTTGTCTCCATTTCACCCCAACTGACAGGTAGATACATCAATCCCAGTCCAAAATCACACCCACTATCAGATTGCAAGGCACTGTGTCACTCTCACAAGTGTGCAGCCTGAACTACAAATTCAATGTCAGATACAGCAGACAAACAGAACCTGATTGTAAAGTACAGAATTAATCTCAATAATGTACCCAGACTGCAGACTGAGCTCCATGTTACACACCACTCCACAAATCTCACAAATGGTCAGAGCGGAAGACACAGTATTAATTCCATTACTGCAAACTGAATGAACTTGACCATTACATACCAGGACATAAAACATATTGTAAGATGAAAGGACACAGACGTGAAATGTTAATTCTGTTTCTCTCTCCACATACGCTGCCTGAACTGCTAAGTATTTCCAGCAATTTTGTTTTTTTTAATTTCAGATTTGCAGCATCTGCAGAATTTTGCTTTTATTTTAGAGTTAAAGAAACATTGCCTTGTGAGGTGAGAGTGACTGCCCTTGATATCAAGGCAGCTATTGACCATGTATGGCATCAAGGAGCCCAAGCAAAACTGGAGTAAATGGGAATCGGGCAAAACTCTCTGCTGGTTGGAGTCATGCCTAGCACAAAGGAAGATGGCTGTGGTTGTTCAGGTCAATCATCTCAGTCTCAGGACATTACAGCTGGAATTCCTCAGGCTCGTGTTCTAGGCCCAACCATCTTCAGCTGCTTCATCAATGACCTTCCCTCCATCACAAGGCTGAAAGTGGAGATGTTCACTGATGATTGTGCAATGTTCAGCACCATTCATGACTCCTCAGATACTGAAGCAGCCCGTGCTCAGATGCAGCAAGACCTGGACAACATCCAGGCTTAGGCTGATAAGTGGCAAGTAACATTCACGTCACATAACAAATGAAAAAAGTGAGGAAATACTGAAGGGCTTTTATGGAATACACAGAGACATGTTTCCACTTGTGGTGGTGTCTGAAACAAGAGCCAAAAATATAAAATCATCATTCCTAAAGCCAATGAGGAATTCATGAAAATTGTATTTACGCAGTGAATGGATAGAATCTGGAATTTTCTATCACATGGAGAGATTGAGGTGATGCACTTAAGGGGAGGTGGAACAAGTGAGCAAGTGTATGGGGAGAAATGAATTGAGCAATATACATATCAGGCTTTATTTTTCTTTATTTGTGCAAATGATGCAGGATGGCTGGAAATATTGTGTAGAGCATAGAGCAGTTGGGACGATCCCAGTGCAGTGTTTTGTCTGGATGAATCTGCCCAGAATACATGTGATGCAGGAGCTGGGAGCTTCAGTACTTCAGTGGAGGCAGATACTGACACGGGTTTTCAATTGTGTGTGTTCTTAATAATTATTAATTCAGAAAGTAAATTCACATCTTTGATATTTTGCACCTCACCTGTTCTTGAGTTATAAGATGTATTTTTTCTTCATACAGGCAAATACTTGAAGATATTGTGATGAATGTGATGGTTGCTGCACTCGAGGCACAAGGAACAGTGCAGCCAGCTCCTCTCACACACAGTAGGTACATTATCACTCAGAGTACAGAGGTACAGATGGTTCATCAATTCCCTAGTCTCAGACTGTAGAAGTAGTCAGGCCCACATGGATCCCAAGTTCCAGAAACACATTTTCAATCCAACAATCAAACAAAGCAGGAGAGAAAGAAGTTGTTTCCATTTCGCCCCAATTCAGTCCCACTGATAGTCAGATACATCAATCCCAGGTCAAAATCACACCCACTAGCAGATTGAAATACAATGTGTCAATCTAAATATAATGCAGACTTAGCTAGCAATTAAATATCAGATAGAATTGGTACACGTTACTGTTTGTTATTGATTCCATCAATATCGGCGACCACACTCTGGAAGTGGTTCAAGAGTTCACCTACCTCGGCTCAACTATCACTAGTAACCTATCTCTCAATGCAGAAATCAACAAGCGCATGGGAAAGGCATCTGCTGCTATATCCAGACTGGCCAAGAGGGTGTGGGAAAATGATGCACTGACACGGAACACAAAAGTCCAAGTTTATCAAGCCTGTGTCCTCAGTACCTTGCTCTACAGCAGCAAGGCTAGACAACGTACATCAGCCAAGAGTGACATCTCAACTCATTCCATATTTGCTGCCACCGTAGAATCCTTGGCATCAGGTGGCAGGACTGTATCTCCAATGCAGAAGTCCTCGTGACGGTCAGCATTCCCAGCATATACACCCTACTGAGCCAGCGGCGCTTGAGATGGCTTGGCCATGTGAGCCACATGGAAGATGACAGGATCCCCATCTCGCATTGTGCAGGAACTCGTCACTGGTATCAGACCCACCGGCCATCCATGTCTCCGCTTTAAGGACGTGTGCAAACGCGACATGAAGTCCTGTGACACTGACCACAAGTCATGGGAGTCAGTTGCCAGAGATTGCCAGAGCTGGCGGGCAGCCATAAAAGCGGGGCTAAAGAGTGGCGAGTCGAAGAGATTTAGCAGATGGCAGGAAAAAAGACAGAAGCACAAGGAGAGAGCCAACTGTGTAACAGCCCCGACAACCAATTTTATCTGCAGTGCCTGTGGAAGAGTTTGTCACTCTAGAATTGGCCTTTCTAGCCACTCCAGGCGCTGCTTCACAAACCACTGACCGCCTCTAGGCACTTACCCATTGTCTCTCGAGACAACGAGGCCAAAGAAGAAGAAGACTGATTGATTGGCACAGAATCTAACCGAATGATGTACCCTGAGATTTAAATTAAATACCATACCCAAAGCTCACACCCATTGATTATAAAGGATGTTGAAAAATCCCCATGGTGTACCCTGAGATACAAGTCCAACATTCATTACAGTGAAAGTTTCAAAGGTGCTGAAAGATATTGTAAGCTGAGACACAAATTAGATACCAGTTCAGAACTCACCCACACTGTGAAATGGAAAGATACAGAATCAATTCCATTAGTGTAGATTGGTCTAAACATTATAGACCATTCTAAAAACTCATACAATACCAAACTAAAATACAGTATCAATACTATTCATGTAGATTGATCTGAACATTGTATATCATTCTAAAAACTCATACAGTATCAATTCCATGAGTGCAGATTGATCTAAACATTACATACCATTCTAAAAACTGATACAATATCAAACTGAAATACAGTATCAATTCCATTACTGTAAATTTATCTAAACATTGCCAGTCCAAAAATCACATACAGTATCAGACTGAGCAATGCTGATACGAAGTGTAAACTGTGATGTAAATTAGATGCCTGGGTAGAACTCACCCAGACTGCAGAATTGAAAAATACAGTTGACTGTGATCCACATTATTTACCAGCCAAAAACATCTCATACATGATCAGAGTGAAATAGATTATCAATTCCATTAGTGTAGACTGAACTCCACATTACAAACCAGTAAAAACTCTCATACAGAGGTATGGTGATTTTGTGGTTACATTAAAGGACGAGTAATCCAAAAGTCTCCACTAATGGTCCAGAGACATGAGTTCAAATTCCACTGCAGCAGCTGGATAATTTATAGAATCAAAGCAAGTTTATGGCACAGCAAGAGGCCATTTGGCCCATCATGTCTGTGCCAGATGAAAAACTTTCCACCCATTCTAATCCCACATTTCAGCATTTGGTCGGTACCCCTGCAGATTACGGCATTTGAGGTGTATATCCTTTTGAATGAGCTGAGGGTTTCTGCCTCAACTACCCTTTCAGGCAGTGAGTTCCAGACACCCACCACCCTCTGGCTGAAAAAATTTTTTCCTCATCTCCCCTGTAATCTTTCTGCCAATCACTTTAAATCTATTCCCCGAGTCACTGATTTCTTTGCTAAGGTAAACAGGCCCTTCACTTCAACTCTATCCAGACTCCACAAAATGTTGTACATTTCAGTCAGATCTCCCCTCAGCCTTCTCTGTGCCAAGGAGAACAGCCCCAGCCTATCCAATCTTTCCTCACAGCTGCATTGTTCCAGTCCCAGCAACATCCTCGTAAATCTCCTCTGTACTCTCTCTAGGGCAATTACATCCTTTCTGTAATGAGGTGCTCAGAACTGCACACAGTACTCAAGTTGTGGCCTGACTAATGATTTATACGGTTCCAGCATAACCTCTCTGCTCTTATATCTATCCCTCGGCTAATAAAGGAAAGGATTCCATATGCCTTCTTACCACCTTATCGACCTGTCCTGCTACCTTCAGGGATCTGTGGACATTTACCCCAAGGTCCCTCACTTTCTCTACACCTTTCAGCATTTTCCTATTAATTGTGTATTCCTTTGCCTTGTTTGACCTCCCCAAATGCATCACCTCACACTTCTCTGGATTGAATTCCATTTGCCATTTTTCTGCCCATCTGGCCAAACCATGAAGATCTTCCTGCAGCCTACAGTTATCCTCCTTGCTATTTACCACATGGCCAATCTTTGTGTCATCTGCAAACTTCTTGATCATGCCTCCTACATTTAAGTGCATGTAGACTACATCAGCTGCACTGCCCTCAACTATCTTCCTTTTTAATTCTTCAAAATTTTGATCAAGTTGGTCAGACAAGATCTTCCCTTAACAAATCCATGCTGACTATCCTTGATTAATCTGTGCCTTTCTGAGTGACATTTTATCCTGTCTCTCTGAATAGATTCCAATAATTTTCCCACTACTGAGGTCAGACTGACTGTCCTGGAATTATTCGGTCTAGCCCTCACTCCCTTTTTAAACAGAGGTACAATTTTAGCAGTCCTCCAATCCTCCAGCACAACACCTGTATCCAGTGAGGTCTGAAAAACGATGGTCAGACCTTCCGCTATTTCCTCTCTTGCTTTTGAAGAGCCTGGGGTTCATTTCATCCGGCCCTGGTGATTTATCAATTTTCAAATAAGCTAATTCCATTAATATGTCCTCTCTCCCTCTGTTGATCACATCTAATACTTCACACCCCTCTTCGTTATCTACAGTATCTGCATCATCCCCCTCTTTTGTGAAGACAGATGCAAATTATTCATTAAGAACAATGCCAGCATCTTCTGCCTCTACACATAGGTTGCCTTTTTGGTCTTTTCTGTGCCCAACTCTTTCCTTAGTTCTCCTTTTACTCTTACTGCATTGATAAAACATTTTTGTGTTCACCTTGATTTTGATTGCCAATATTCTTCCATGCCCGCTCTTAGTTTCCCTAATTTCGATGTTGATTCCGCATCCCCACCCCCCCCCCCCCCCCCCACTCCACTCCACATTCTATACCCCTCTCGGCTTTCTGTAGTATTGAGTTCTCTATGTCGGGCATAATTTTTCCTTTACTGTCTTATCATACCCATAAGCTCCTTGACATCCATGGGGCTCTAGATTTGGCCGTCCCACCCTTTTTCTTTGAGGGAACATGTTGACTCCGAACCCCTTGAATCTCCCCTTTGAATTCTTCCCACTGCTCTGACACTGATTTACCTTCAAGTACCTGTTTCCAGTCCACTTTTGCTAAATCACTCTTCAGCTTAGTAAAGTTGGCCTTGCCCCAACTGAGAACTTTAACTCCTGTTCTATCCTTGTCCTTTAATAATTATGTTAACTCTGACTGAATTATGATCACTCCCACCAAAATGCTCTCCCACTGCCACTCCTTCCACCTGCCCATCTTCATTTCCTAAAACTACATCTAAAACTTCACCCTCTCTTGTTGCACTTGCTACATATTGGCTAAAAAAAAGTTCTCCTGAATGCATCACAAGAATTCTGCTCCCTCAATTCCTTTCACACTAAAAGTATCCCAGTTCATGTTGGGGTGGTTAAAATCCCCTACTGTTATTGCCCTATTGTTCTTGCACTTCTTAGAGATTTGCCAACATATCTGCTCTTCTATCTCCCTCTGACTGTTTGGGGGTCTTTAGTACACTCCCAGCAGTGTGATAGCTCCTTTTTTTTTCCTTAGCTCAATCTATACGGCCTCATTTGATAAACCTTCCAACATATCATTCCTTCTCACAGCTGTATTAGTTTCTTTGACCAAAATTGCCACTCCCCCTCCTTTCTTATCCTCCTCCCTATCGTGTCTGAAAACCCTGTAACCAGTAATGTTGAGCTGCCATTCCTGTCCCTCCTTAAGCCATGTTTCTATAATAGCTATGATATCATACTGCTACGTGTCTATCTGTGCCCTCAGCTCATCTGCTTCGTTTTCTATACTCCTTGCGTTGAACTTGATACTCTTGAGCACTGCCAAACTTTAAAAAAAATTTCTAACCTTTGTTTCCTCTGTCTTCCAGACTCATCCATTAATTTTCTGCCTTCCATTTTCATTTTTAATTTTGTCCCATCTGAGTCTACCTTCCAGTCCCCACCCCCCTGCCAAATGAGTTTAAACCCTCCCCAACAGGATTGGAAAATGTCCCACAAGGAACTCCATCCAGGCTCTGTTCAGGTGTAACCCATCCGAGCTGTCCCAAGAATCTAAAGCCCTCCCTCCTGCACCATCTTTCCAGCCAGGCATTTATCTGTCTTATCCTTCTATTCCTGTACTCATTTTTGCCTGGCACTGGGAGTAATCCGGAGAATACTGCTTTTGATGCTAATTTCTTACCTAGCTCCCTAAATTCTGACTGGAGGACAACATCCTTCTTTCAACTTTGTCATTGGTTCCGATGTGGACCACAACTGCTGGCTGTTCACCCTCCCCCTTTAGGATGCTCTGTAACTGCTTAATGACATCCTTGACCCTGGCAGCAGGGAGGCACCACAGTATTCTGGGATTCACGTCTACAGCCACAGAAATGCCTGATTGTTCCCTTGACTATTGAATCATCTATCACTATGGCTTTTCCAGTCTGTACTCCCCTTTGCAGCTGAGCCACCCGTGGTGCCATGGATTTGGCTCTGGCTGCACTCCCCAACTGAAGCATCACTGTCCTCTGTATTCAGAACCTGTTGGAGAGTGTGATGCACTCAGGGTGTCCTGCACTACCTGCCTGATTCTCTTTGACTGCCTAGTGGTCACCCATTCCCTCTCTCCCTGCATACTCTTAATCTGTGGGGTGACCACATCTATAAACATGCTATCCATATAACTCACTTCTCACGAATGCACCGCAGTTTCACCAGCTGCCGCTTAAGTTCCAAACCCAGAGCTTAAGCAGCTGCAATTGACAATACTTCCTGGCACAAATGGTTCTCCAGGATACGGGAAGCATCCTGGAGCTCCCACATAGCACAAGAGGTGCATTCTCGAGGTTGAAGCACCCCTGCCATTCCTTTATGTTAGCCCTTTTTCTGCTGCCACAGATCATGATGGGCCAAGTGGCCTCTTTCTCTGCCTTAAACCTTCTATGATTCTATCATGTTCACTAACATTATCCCCCTTCATATACAGCACCACAGAGAGAGAATAAGTCCGACCATTCCTAACAGTGTGCCCATATCACACTGTATTACACATTCATATGTATCATCAGAGACAGTATCAGTAACACAATAAAGTGCACACGTATCACACTCAATAACTTTGATAACAATAATGTATCCCAAACATATGTACAGCATTTAGAGAGGAAGAGAGACAGTATCAATAGTGCATTTTCTATCAGTATGTCCATATCACACCCAATAACTGGATCCCACGTTTATAGAGAGCACTCGAAACAGAGCTGATAGTGAAAAATTGAGAGAGACGGGGGCGGGGTGGAAACGGGCGGGGGGTGATGTGAAGTGAGACAGAGAGAGATCCCCATCAGCAGTTACAGGCTGACCTGGAAGCCTCATTTTATCTTGAAAGATCCGTGGGAGACAGACGGTGCAGTCTCATCTCTAACTGATACTATGTCATAAACAGACACATTATTATTCCTCGACTCTGTGAAACAGTTCGTGAGTTGAACAATGTTCCAAATTTAACGCTCTTTGCCCTGTTGAACTCTCTGCAATCTTTCAGCTCACACCGTTCGATATGACTGTCAGTGAGGGACAGTTTCAATGTGATGACATTAATCTGGGACTGTTACTGTCAGATATTAACTCCTGCGCGATCGCAGCAAACACAGCGACTCCCTCGGAGGATTGCTTTGAGAAGACGGGTGAATGAAGAGCAAACACACTGCAGGGAATGATCTCAAACTGAGCTTCAGAAAGGGGGAATCCCCCAGCTTGAAACGTTCTCTGACCTTTCCCCAAAGCCCCAGTTCCTTTGCTCAAACTCGGAGAAAACTGAACTGGGGAAAGTTCCAATTTATTTTTGTTTTCTGAATGATTGGGGAAAGAAGCGCATGCGCGATGCAGTCCCGCCCGCCTCGCTGATTGTTCAGGAGCATCCCCTTGCCGTGTCCTTTCGCGTCATTTACTCTGTGAGCGGAAGAAGTTTGTTTGAAACAGATGGGAGTCCTGGTGTAAGCGAGTAAACAGCAGTCTCCTTCCAGCAGCACGTTGTTTTGTGAACCTGTCCGCAGAGGGGCTCAGAGATCAACAAGGGCGGCACAGTGGCGCAGTGGTTAGCACCGCAGCCTCACAGCTCCAGGGACCCGGGTTCGATTCCGGGTACTGCCTGTGTGGAGTTTGCAAGTTCTCCCTGTGTCTGCGTGGGTTTTCTCCGGGTGCTCCGGTTTCCTCCCACAAGCCAAAAGACTTGCAGATTGATAGGTAAATTGGCCGTTATAAATTGTCACTAGTATAGGTAGGTGGTAGGGAAATATAGGGACAGGTGGGGATGTTTGGTAGGAATATGGGATTAGTGTCGGATTAGTATAAATGGGTGGTTGATGTTCGGCACAGACTCGGTGGGCCGAAGGGCCTGTTTCAGTGCTGTATCTCTAATCTAATCAAATTGACTCTGGAGCAAGTTCGGGGGCTGTTTGTAAGAGGCGGAGTTGAGCAGGAACTGGTCCCGGAACATGGAGTGAGCGCGGAAGGAGAAGCCTTTCTCAGGCGATTTGTGGACAAGGGAAGGGAGACAGAACGGGAAGAAGCTGCTGTTGAAAATAATTGTTGTTTTCTATCCTCAAACCTGTAATGCATGTTCCTGGTTTAGCTCCAGTTTCACACTGTTTGTTGTTATTGAGCAGTGAATAGAGGGAACAGAGCCGGACAGTAGGGATGGGGACAGTTATGCAAACGACACTTATGGCTGGCACCAGGTGAGAAGTGTCAAGGGTTTGAACAGCGGCTGTTGGTTTCGGTTGAATGGTTGGTGGAATGAGAAACAAGGAAATGGCAGAGACTTTGAACAAGAATTTTGCATGTCTTCACTGAAGACACTAAAAGCATCCCAAGAATAGTAGAAAATCAAGGCGGAAAAGGAGGGAGGAATTTGAAACAATCACTATCACTAGAGAAAATGTACGAAGAAAACTAATGGGACTAAAGGCTGACGGGTCCCCTGGACCTGATGGCTTGCATCGGTTTAAAAGAAGTGGCGACAGAGATAGTGGACGCATTGGTTGTAATCTTCTTAAATTCCCTAGATTCTGGAACAGTTCCAGTGGATATTAAAACCACAAATGTAACGCCCCTATTCAGGAAAGGAGGAAGAGAGAAAGCAGGCAATGACAGGCCTGCTAGCCTAATGGGTGTCATTGGGAAAATGCTGGAATCCATGATGAAGTAAGGAGCAAAAGAACATTTATAATACAATCATGCAGAGTCAACATGGATTTATGAAAGGGAAATCATGTTTGACAAAATTAGTAGAGTTCTTTGAGGATGTAACAAGCAGGGTAGATGCAGGGGAACCAGTAGATGTAGTGTATTTGGACTTTTAAAAGGTATTTGCTAAAGTGCCATGTATAAGATTACAACACAAGGTAAGAGCTCATGGTATTGAGGGGTAATATATCAGCATGGATAGAGGATTGACTATTGAACAAGAAACAGAACTGGGATAAATGGGTCATTTTCAGGTTGGCAAACTGTAACTAGTGGGGTGCCACAGGGATCAGTGCTGGGGCCTCAACTACTTACAATCTATATTAATGATTTGGATGAAGGGACCGAGTGTGAAAGGGAGTTCAGTCACCCTCTGTCCATAATAGACCACACGAGACTCAAGCTCTTTGTTCACCGGTTTATTGCATGCATCTGCAAGGGAGACCGTACCCATTCGAGATGGTGTACGAACTCCCCAAATAGTTCCAAAAACATCATTTTTATACCATTTTACAGATAGCAGCTCATTTACATTTACCAATCATTCTGTTACACAGTCTTGTCTCTTATCTCAATCCAGTTGTGTCTACTTGTACATAGCTAGGTTACCCAATTACATTCTAAGCAGGTATACATTATACTATCCAATCATTAGCAAGGCACGAACACATGAAACTTTCACCCTTGTCTGGTTTATGTCAGACATGACTACTCGTGGTTCATCAGGCCTTCTCCTTTGTTCACTGTTACATGTCCTTTTCCCTTTCACCTCCCCCTTCAGAATGTATTGTAACGAAATTTACTGATACAAAGATAGGTGGGAAAGCAAGTTGTGAGGAGGACACAAAGAGTCTGCAAAGGGATAAAGACAGGTTAAATGTGTGGGCAAAAATTTGGCAAATTAAGTATAGTGTGGGGAAAATGTGAGGTTATCCACTTTGGTAGACTGTATAGAAAAGCAGAATATTATTTAAATGGAGAGAGACTGCAGAATGCTGTGGTACAGCGGGATCTGGGTGTCCTTGTGTATGCATCCCAAAAAGTTAGCATGAAAGTACAGCAAGTAATTAGGAAGGCTAATGGAATGTTGGCCGTTATTGCAAGGGGGATGTGGTATAAATGTAGGAAAGTCTTGCTGCAACTGAACAGGGTGTTGGTGAGACCTCACCTTGAGTGTTGCCTACAGTTTTGGTCTCCTTATTTAAGGAGGAACATATTTGCATTGGAGGTAGTTCAGGCAAGTGTCACGAGGTTGATTCCTGGGATGAATGGTTCTCTTGTGAGGAAAGGTTGACCTGGTTGTGCTACACTCATTGGAGTTCAGAAGAATGAGAGGTGATCTTTTGAAACATATAGGATACTGAGGGGCTTGATGATGTTGAGATGATGTTTCCCCTCAAGAGGGGAAACAAGAACTCGGGGGAACAGTTTCAACATAAGGGATCTCCCATTTTCGATGGAATTGAGGAGGAATTTCTTCTCTCAAAGGGTTGTTGTTCTTTGGAATTCTCTACCCAAGAGGATGGTGGAAGCTGGTCATTGAATATATTCAAGGCTGAGTTAGACTGACTTTTGATTTACAAGGGAGTGAAGTGTTATGGGGACAGGCAGGACAGTGGAGTTGAGACTATGATCAGATCTGCCATGATCTGATTGAATGGTGGAACAGACTCGACTGGCAGATGGCCTAATCCTGCTCCTAGTTCTTGCATTATAATGCCAGCTGGAATTAAAAACCTGACTTGTGCAAATATCCCTGCTCCAGCAGGTATTCCCATTCATGGAGCAGTGCAGATGTTGGGTTGTTCCTGGATGTCACTAAATTGTTATAAAACTACCAAAGAAAACCTGATCAGCAGAAGCTAAGTGCTGCAGTGGAATCAGACACTGACACTCTTTGTATTACTGATCATCCTTTGTGGTTGGTCATAATGATTATTAATTGAAATATTACATTCATGTCTTTTCTAGTTTCCACCTCAATTGATCTTGAGTTACAAGAGATATTTTTCTTTCTTTCTGTCGGCAAATACTTGAAGGAACCAGAAGGAATGTGATGATTCCCCGGCACAAGGACATGTACAGTCCACTCCTTCTAACACAGAGTAGGTACATTATCACTCCCAGAGCTCAGAGACACAGACAGGCCATGAGTTCCACAGTCACAGAGAGCAGAAGCAGTCAGACTCACACTGATCCCAAGTTCCAGAGACACATTTTCAATCCAGCAGACAATCAAACAAAGCAGGAGAGGCAGAAGTTGTTTCCAATTCAACCCAACTCAGTCCTGCTGAAAGGTAGATCCATCAATCTCAGTTCAAAATCACACCCACTATCAGATTGAAAGGCACCGGATCAATCCCACAAGAGTGCAGCCTAAGCTACAAATTAAATATCAGGTAGAGCAGCTGATGGAAAGGTACAGAATGAATCCGAATAATTTAGCACAGACCCACAGCAATGTGGTTAACTCTTACATGCCCTCTGAAATGGCCCAGCAAGCCACTCAGTTGTACCTAACCGCTACGAAGTCAATAAAAAGGAATGAAACTGGACGGACCACCCGGCATCGACCCAGGCACCGGAAGCGACAATGGCAAACCCAGCCCTGTCGACCCTGCAAAGTCCTCCCTACTAACATCTGGGGGCTTGTACCAAAGTTGGGAGAGCTGTCCCACAGACCAGTCAAGCAACAGCACGACATAGTCATACTCACGGAATCATACCTGACAGACAGTGTCCCAGACACTGCCATCACCATCCCCGTGTATGTCCTGTCCCACCGGCAGGACAGACCCACCAGAGGTGGCGGCATAGTGGTATACAGTAGGGAGGGAGTTGCTCTGGGAGTCCTCAACATTGACTCTGGACCCCATGAAGTCTCATGGCATCAGATCAAACATGGACAAGGAAACCTCCTGCTGATTACCACCTACTGCCCTCCCTCAGCTGATGAGTCAGTACTCCTCCATGTTGAACAGCACTTGGAGGAAGCACTGAGGGTGGCGAGGGCACAGAATGTACTCTGGGTGGTGACCTCAATGTCCATCACCAACAGTGGCTCGGTAGCACCACTACGGACCGAGCTGGCCGAGTCCTAAAGGACATATCTGCTAGACTGGGTATGTGGCAGGTGGTGAGGGAACCAACAAGAGGGGAAAACATACTTGACTTCGTCCTGACCAATCTGCCTGCTGCAGATGCATCTGTTCATGACTGTATTGATAGGAGTGACCACCGCACAGTCCTTGTGGAGACGAAGTCCCGCCTTCACATTGAGGATACCGTCCACCGTGTTGTGTGGCACTACCACCGTGCTAAATGGGATTGATTTTGAACAGATCCAGCAATGCAAAACTGGGCATCCATGAGGCGCTGTGGGCCATCAGCAGCAGCAGAATTGTACTCAACCACAATCTGTAACCTCATGGCCCGGCATATCCCCCACTCTACTCCATCAAGCCAGGAGACCAACCCTAATTCAATGAAGAGTGCAGGAGGGCATGCCAGGAGCAGCACCAGGCATACCTCAAAATGAGGTGTCAACCTGGTGAAGCTACAACACAGGACTATCTGCGTGCCAAACTGCATAAGCAGCATGCAATAGACAGAGCTAAGTGATCCCATAACCAACGGATCAGATCTAAGCTCTGCTATCCTGCCACATGCAGCCATGAATGGTGGTGGACAACTAAACAACTAACTGGAGGAGGTGGCTCCACAAATATCCCCATCCTCAATGATGCAGGAGCCCAGCACATCAGTGTGAAAGATAAGGCTGAAGCATTTGCAACAATCCTCAGCCAGAAGTGCCGAGTTGATGATCCATCTCGGCCTCCTCCTGAAGTCCCCAGCATCACGGATGCCAGACTTCAGCCAATTCGATTCACTCCACATGATATCAAGAAACGACTGAAGGCACTGGATACGGAAGACACGTAAATCTCAATGGAGAAAAGACTGCTACATCAGAACCTGTGCCCCAACAAATTTCAAGACCTATCGACAACCAAAGACTCCACATTGAACTTAAAGGACTGTAACTACCAGATATTGCCTCAAACTTTTCCCATTTATTCCTTCTACCTTTTCTGTCTCTATCTGCGTGTGTTTATCGTATATGCATGCTAGCCTGGTCGCATCGCATATTCATAATCATTAACCTGATTAGAGGTTAAGATTAATAAACCTTTACCTTGTTGAAATCTAAGGAAACCTATTTGATTTCTTTGCCTTACAATTGGTGCAGTGAACAAAGATTCACTAAGGGGGAGCTAAAAACACAGTGTTTTAAAAATTAGCCCCTGTTACAGTTAAACCAGGCAAAGGCTGAGAGGGAACCCCTCGACCCCTTCTCACCTAGTCATAAGAGAAATTTGGGGGCGAGCATCTGAGATTTTACCCATAGACAAAAGGGAAATTGGAAGTGGGAAGCCAATATTTTCCCAATCAACAAAGAGAAAAGATTTCAATACAGGTTTTCTCGTGGTTGTGTGTGCTGGAATACTAACATGTCTGCGATGGAAGCTAGTAGCTCCCCAAGCCAGGGGGAAGTAACTTGGAATAAGTTAAAAGCACTGACTATGGAGGAGTTGAGGAAAATGGCTGAGCAGTGTGGGATCACTGTACGTGACAAGGTGAGGAAGTCTGAACTCCTAAGACCAGTGGCCAATCATTTTTCCCTTGAATCTGAAGAAGCAGAAACAGGGTTAGAAGTAGACTCTGACAGGGTATTGCTAGCAAAGGTACAATTGGAACAGAGGAAACTTGAATTAGAAGACAGGGAAAGAGAGAGAGAGGAGAGGGAAAGAGAAAGAACCTTCCAGAAAGAATGCAAAGAAAGAGAGCTGAGATGGATTGAGTTAACTCAGGGGCGACAGAGTAACCACAGTGAAAGCATGGCCAATATGGAGGAACACAATTCAGGGCTGGGTACAGGATTGTTAAAACTTTCCCAACTGATCCCAAAATTCAATGAGGGAGACATGGAAGCATTTTCTGTGTCTTTTGAAAAACTGGTAAGGCAGTTAAAGTGACCAGCTGAGGCTTGGACTCTGTTGTTACAGAGCAAATTAGTGGGAAAAGCTGATGAGGTTTATTCCATGTTGCCAGATGAGAGTTCATGAAATTATGAACTGACAAAAAATGCTATCTTCGGGTCATATGAGTTAGTACCAGAAGCCTATCGCCAAATATTTAGAACCCTCAAAAACAAGCTGATCAAAATTACCTGGAGTTTGAGAGAAATAAGCAGGTGGCTTTTGACCAGTGGCTGAGGGCTCTTAAAGTACAGCTCAGCTATGAAAATCTCAGAGAGGTAATTTTGTTAGAGGAATTTAAAAACTCTCTCCTGCTCTCCATAAAGACACATGTGGAGGAACAAAAGGCTCATAAAGCACAGCAGGCAGCAGTCCTGGCCGATGAGTTTGCTCTCATTTATAAATCAGTTTCCCAGGGGAAAACCTTTCCTAATCACCCCTACAAATCCGAAAAGGACAGAGGGTGGGAAGGTGATAGAAGCCCAAGCAATCCTGGGAGGGGAAGAAAAGCAGGAAACACAGGGGACCCTCCTTCAGCCAAAAAGGAAAGTGCTGTAAGTAGGAGTGAGACCCGGAGACCTGTGTGCTTCCATTTGTAATAAAGCAGGGCATTTAAGAGCTGACTGCTGGAAACTAAAAGGAAAACCTGTAGGGTTAATCAGGGCACACCCGCTCAGTGAAGAAAGGACCCTGATGGAAAGCACAGCAGAACAAGTTATGGCTTTAACTGCAGTAAGAGTGAGACCCAGGAAGTCTACCGTTGCAAGTGCAGGAAAATGTAATAGGATTCCTGAAGGTTATCAGGGTTGTGTGTCTGAAGGAAGAGTAACCCCATACCACTGGAGTGGGGCCAGCAAGCCCATAGTAATTCTCAGGGACACAGGGTCACTAGATCCCTTTTACTGGGAAAAGGCCTGACCTTTGCCCCAGAGAGTGCAGTAAACTACGGAATGGTGGTAAATGGTATAGGAGGGCAGCGTATGCCTGTACCTTTACACCAGGTGCACTTGGAGTGCGACCTATTTTTAGGACCGGTGACCATAGGGATTGTCCCTAGTTTGCCTGTGGATGGGGTTGACCTGCTCCTAGGTAATGATCGGGCAGGGACAAAGGTGGTAGCTTCCCCAGTAGTGAAAGAGAGACCGCAGGAGGTGAGAGAGACAGGGCAGTGGCAGGAGATGGTCCTCTGCAGTTTCTCTGAATGTAATGAGTGAGGCCATGATCAAACCAGCTCCCCCAGAGGAGACTGAATTGGCACTGCGGGCAGATGACCATGAGGTCTGCCTGTCCGAGACTTTCTTTGGGAAGTTAGAAGACCCAGGGAATCAGTTAAATAGATCTTCCCTAGCTGAGGCTCAGCGAGCTGACCCAGTATTGAGAGAGTTAGCACAGGCTACCTATTCTGAAATTGAAGCAGAGGGAGTCCCTGATTGCTACTGTTTAAAGAATGAGGTACTGATGAAGAAGTGGAGTTCTCGTCACAGACCTGAGAGCAAGGAGTGGACAGTGGTTCACCAGTTAGTGCTGCCACAGAGGGACCGGAGAGAAATATTAAGAATGGCCCACGGGACTACAGTGGCTGTATATGTCGGTATACAAAAACCCAGAGCCCACATAGCACAGCGGTTTGACTGGCTAAAACTCTACAAAGATGTGGTGGAGTACTGTAGGAGTTTCCACATGTGCCAGGTTGAGGGGAAACCCCAGCCTGCAGTGAAATCTACACCTCTAAGTCCTGTATCGGTGTTTGGAGGCCCCGACAGCAGAAGGCTGGTGAACTGTAAGGGACTCCTGCTGAGAACAAAAGGGAATAGGCCAGGCACCAGGCTGGCAAAAGGTTAGAAAGGAATGGGGGAAAAGGGACCAAGAGGGCAGGTTAAAGGAAGTCTGGAAAGAATCCCGGATGAAACCCCCACTGTCCAGTCAGCAAACCCCAAAATGTTTGAAAAATTAAACACCACATCCTCCTATGTAAATGCAGACACTAGAAGCACCCCGCCAGAGTTGCTAGCAGCATTTGCAGGCACCTGCAGAGACAAATAAAGTTCTCAAGAGGCAGAGAAACATTGCAGGTGATGCCTCACCTAGTCGAAGTAACGTAGGGGATTGCAGCAGAAATTGGACAAATAGCTGCAGGCAGGACTGTCCCAGAGGAGAATGGGGGGGATTAGCAAACAATCCACCCCCACAGTCAGGAAAAAAGGGAATCAGCCGTTCCCTGAGTGAAGAGCCCTTGCATGACTCATCAAAGCACTGAAAGAGAATTCAGAGTGGAACTGCCCACTGCCCCCACCCCTGAGCAGAACTCTCACCGAGGGCTACTTAAACCTAACCCTCCCCTCTGCAGACCTCAACATAAAGGCCTGCTCAGATCACAAAAAAAAACCCAACCCGAATCCGACAGAATCACATTGGACCCAACCCGGCCTGAGTTCCCTCCATTTTCCCCCCGAGCCCAGCCCGACCCGACCCGACCCCCGCAATGTTCTCTTTACTTCCCTTCCGACTCCCAATCTTCAGGAAGCTGCAGCACAAGCGTGATGACGTCATAAAGATGCTCACTGCGCAGATTCAGAGTTTCCCTGCTTGACATTCTGGACTCGCAGCTCAGGTACGTTTTTAACTCTTAACACTTACCTGCAATTCTTGCAGTGTGCGTCCGGCCCGACCCGGACCCAGCCCAACCCAACCCGAGCCCAAAGGCGGACCCGGAAGAGCGGCCTGACCCGAACCCGACACGTCGTCGGGTCCCGTCAGGTTCGGGTTGGGTCGCAGGCTTTTACCTCAATTGGAACAAAGACACCTTAGACAATCTTGGAAATATGTAAACTGTAAAAAAACTTCCCCAAAATCCACATGTTTATTGGGATGTCAAAAAATGCCGTTTAAAGCAGCACTGCTACCAAGAAAAGACAGCCTGTAACAATCGTTCGGGTTCTGAATGAGTGGGAGAGATGAGTGTATGTGTTCCATTCCTAATTTTCTCTCTAGTACCTTTTAATGAAATGCACTTTAAAAACAATTTGCATTTCATTTCGCTGGCCCCCACCTGCCAAGAATGAGGCATATTACTTTTGTCAAATGAACATTGATTTTAAACTGTTGCTGGAATGAAGAAATAACTTGCTTGAAGATCACCAGACACTGGGCTGGAAGGTTATTTACATACTAAGAGATGCTGCATGTGGAGATAAAGGACTGTTTCCCTGCTCTAATTAACCCCAAATGGATTTTGATCACCAGACATTGAAGGTGTAAGGAAGCACATTCCAGGCCCTGCTAAGATGATGCAATTCACAGAGCCAGGACCGGTTAAACCAGCTGGTCACATGACTAACTGGCTGGTCCAGGTTTTTTGAACTTGCCACAGGACAGTTTGAATTCAGAAGGCGGTGTGCAACTGTAGTTGAAACAAACAAGTCTCTCGCCTGGCTCTCCTCCTTTCACCCAAGCCACCAGACCCACAGAAGACACATAAACCTCAAGAGAGAAAAGACTCCTACATCGGAACAAGTTGAAGTGTGAAATCAGCCCCAACGAATTGCAAGACTTACTGGCAACCAAAGACTCCATGTTGAACCTAAAGGACTGTAAATACCAGATATTGCCTCAAACTGTTCCCCCCTTTATTCCTTCTATGTATTTTGTCTCTATCTGCATCTGTGTTTATCGGGTATGCTAGCCTGGTCACTTCGCGTATTCATAGTCATTAACCAGATTAGAGTTTAAGGTTAATAAACTTCTAACTTTCTTGTTTAAGTCTAAGGAAATCTGTTTGATTTCTTTGCCTTACAACTGGAGCAATGAACAAGGATTCACTAAGGGGGAGCTAAAAGCACGGTGTTTTAAAAATTGAACCCTGTTACGACTAAACCAGGCAAAGACTGAGAGGGAACCCCTGGACCCCTTCTCACCTGGTCGTGACAGTATACAACCAATTTAGTCAGCTCTCATCATAGTACAACACTCTAATCTCCGGAATCAATCGAGTGAATATTCATTTCACCATCTCCAATGCAAGTATATCCTTCCTTAAATATGGAAACCAGGAAGAGTGCACACAGCTGCATGTGTGGTCTCATCAAAACCCTCCACAATTGTAGCAAGTCTTCCTTCTGCTTGGACTCCAATGTCCTTTTAATAAAGGCTAACATGCCATCTGCCTTCCTAATTGTTTGCAGTATTTGCAAGCTGACTTTGTGTTCCTTGTACGACTGCACCCAAGACTCTGAACTTCAAGATTTAAAAGTTTCACAAAGAGTAACAGAGACTGTCAGACACAGAAATAAATCCCACAAAACATGCAGTAGCAGTGAGTGACAGTTGGAGAATAAATCTCATATTGACAAACATCACCACAGATTGACAGAGATACAAAATGAATGACTAATTAACATACAATAGCACAGAAGAACATTTGGAAAAATGTGACAGACTCACATACAGCACATTGCGGACAAGCACAGATTTAATTTCATACTAACGTACAGCACTGGAGACTATGTTGTACAGATTTAATCTAACTCTCACACAGTACGAGAGACTCACAATTACATATTCACACATTCACATGTAGTACCAGAGACTGACAGATTAAAATTAATCCCACAATGGCACATAGCAATACGGACTGGCAAATATAAAAATATTCACACTCTGACACACATTAACACAAAGACACAGAATAGATCAAGTTCAAGCGACTGACTGACACTTAATGAATCTCACACACAAGCTGCCTCAATGAGTATCAGATATAGAACTGTGACAGTTATCAAACAACTGAAAGCTGAGTTGGTATTTAATGGACAGAAATTGTGGTAGTAATTCACAATTAAAAATCTGAAAATTAGCAGGATTCTGTGAATGTAATTGAATTTTAGATATTTTGACAAATGCAAGAGTTAGAAATAGGTGAGGGGTTGGGTGTAGATGTGGTTGGTGTTCTGGTCATTGAAAGTAAATACTAAACACACACACACACAGAAATAATCATTTAAATGAGACTAACAGATATAGATTAAAATAAACATGCCCACATCAGGGACTGACAGATACAGAGGAGTTTAACTGAGAGACACATTCCAAGGTGAAGATACAAGATTTGTACACAATAAAACGCACACTTATCTACTGGAAACTGACAGATACAGTGTGAAAAGCACATTAAAAAGTATTTGAAAAGTTTAAATAAAGATTAAAATCCTCACTCACAAAACAGAAACTGACATGTACAGTGAATAAAATAAACCACTCATATACCAGAGACTGCCAGATACAGAATAAACCAGTTTCCCAAAACAAAGATGGACAATTACAATGTAAAACACACAGACATATACCAAAAACAGAGAGGTCCAGAGTAGAATCAATTCCTCTATAACAAAAATTGAAAGGTAAGAATGACACGCAGACGTTGATAGCTACAGAAAAACACATACACATGAATCAGAAACTGAAAGATGCAAATTAAAACACACAGTCACATACCAGAAACCAACAGATACAGAGAAGAGCTGCTACTCATATGCTGGAGATTGAATGATACAGAATAAACCCACGCTCACATACCCAAAACCTACAAGCACAGATTAAAACTGATACTCAGATACCAGAAACTGACAGGTACAAAGTAAAACGCACTCAAGTAACAGATACGGAGAGGTACAGATCAAAAGCCCCAACCATATGCCAGAAAAATGACAGGTACAGATTAAAATAGCAGACACGTACCAGAACCTGGCAGATACAGATTGAAACCCAGACTCACATACCAGAAACAGGCAGTAAAATTGACATTTGCATCCCAGAAAATGAGAGATACAGAATAAAACACACATTTACACACTGACAGATGCAGAGTGAAATCCATACTGAAATACTGGAAATTGACAGGTATAGAATAAAAATCTCTCATACATACCAGAACCTGACATGTACAAAGAAAACCCTATTCTCACACTTCAGACTCTGACAGATACAGAGTAAAACCCACACACAATTAAGCAGATTTATATACCAGATACAGATCCAGACTACAACTTGCACTCACATATTAGAAACTGACAGGTATGGAATAAAATCTACAGTCCGATACCAGAGAATGAAATGTATGGAGTAAAAATCACACCAACATGTCAGAAACTGGGACACAATGATTAAAAATCACAATCACATCCTAGACAATAAGAGATATGGTGTAAAATCCACACACGTACCAGAATAAAACCCCTACTCCCATCAGAGAATGACATGCACAGATTAAAAATCACACCCACACATTAGCAGTGGACGGGTACTGGTCAAAATTCAAAATCCAGACAATAAAAGATAAAAAATGAATCCCCACTCATAAACCAGAAATGAAAAATAAAGAGATAGACCCATACTCATACCAGAAACTGACCAGGACAGAGTACAAGCCATAAACACACATCAGAAGCTGAAAGATACAGAATAAGACCTTTCTCACAAAATAGAATTTGACAGGTACAGATAACACCGCACTTAAAATCAGAAACTGACAGGTATCGAGAAGCCGTAGACCAGAGATTGAGAGATATGGAGTGAAACACACACTCACAGACCAG
This sequence comes from Heterodontus francisci, assembly GCF_036365525.1. Taxonomy (NCBI): domain Eukaryota; kingdom Metazoa; phylum Chordata; class Chondrichthyes; order Heterodontiformes; family Heterodontidae; genus Heterodontus; species Heterodontus francisci. The sequence goes on from NC_090405.1 coordinate 19,136,742, forward strand.
AAATTGAATGATAACAGTAGAAAAAGAAAGAAAACATAACTCACCTCCCAGAAAAGTATAAAACCATGCTGACATACCAGAAACTGACCGGGATGAAGCAAAACCCACACCCATTGCAGAAAGTGACAGGTACGGAACAAAATACACATTTACAAAAACTGACAGGTCCAGACAAAATACACATTTATATACCAGAAACTGACAGGTATGAGTACAACCCATATCTACATACTAGAAACTGACAGGTACAGAGTAAAATTTATACTCATATTCCAGAGACTGACAGATACAGAGTGAGCCCACAATTGATTAGCAGGAGTTGGCAGATCCAGTGTAAAAGCTGTAAAACTCTATGACTCTCATCCACATCCATACAGTAAGGTCTTCTTCTTCTTTGGCCTCCTTGTCTCGGGAGACAATGGGTAAGCGCCTGGAGGTGGTCAGTGGTTTGTGGAGCAGCGCCTGGAGTGGCTATAAAGGCCAATACTCGAGTGACAGACTCTTCCACAGGTGCTACAGAAAAAATTGGTTGTCGGGGCTGTTACACAGTTGGCTCTCCCCTTGCGCTTCTGTCTTTTTTCCTGCCAACTGCTAAGTCTCTTCGACTCACCACACTTTAGCCCCGCCTTTCTGGCTGCCCGCCAGCTCTGGCAAATGCCGGCAACTGATTCCCACGACTTGTGATCAATGTCACAGGACTTCATGTCGCGTTTGCAGACTTCTTTAAAGCGGAGACATGGACGGCTGGTAGGTCTGATACCAGTGGCGAGCTCACTGTACAATGTGTCCTTGGGGATCCTGCCATTTTCCATGCGGCTCACATAGCCAAGCCATCTCAAGCGCCGCTGACTCAGTAGTGTGTATAAGCTGGGGATGTTGGCCGCCTCGAGGACTTCTGTGTTGGAGATGCGGTCCTGCCACCTGATGCCAAGGATTCTCCGGAGGCTGCGAAGATAGAATGAATTGAGACGTCGCTCTTGGCTGACATACGTTGTCCAGGCCTCGCTGCCATAGAGCAAGGTACTGAGGACACAGACTTGATACACTCGGACTTTTGTGTTCCGTGTCAGTGCGCCATTTTCCCACACTCTCTTGGCCAGTCTGGACATAGCAGTGGAAGCCTTTCCCATGCACTTGTTGATTTCTGCATCGAGAGACAGGTTACTGGTGATATTTGAGCCTAGGTAGGTGAACTCTTGAACCACTTCCAGAGCGTGGTCGCTGATATTGATGGATGGAGCATTTCTGACGTCCTGTCCCATGATGTTCATTTTCTTGAGGCTGATGGTTAGGCCAAATTTGTTGCAGGCAGCCTCAAACCTGTCGATGAGACTCTGCAGACACTCTTCAGTGTGAGATGTTAATGCAGCATCGTCAGCAAAGAGGAGTTCCCTGATGAGGACTTTCCGTACTTTGGTCTTCGCTCTTAGGTGGGCAAGGTTGAACAACCTGCCACCTGATCTTGTGTGGAGGAAAATTCCTTCTTCTGAAGACTTGAACGCATGTGAGAGCAGCAGGGAGAAGAAAATCCCAAACAGTGTAGGTGCGAGAACACAGCCCTGTTTCACGCCACTCAGGATAGGAAAGGGGTCTGATGAGGCGCCACTATGCTGAATTGTGCCTTTCATATTGTCATGTAATCAGGTGATGATACTTAGTAGCTTTGGTTGACATCCGATCTTTGCTAGTAGTCTGAAGAGACCACGTCTGCTGACGAGATCAAAGGCTTTGATGACATCAATGAAAGCAATGTAGAGGGGCATCTGTTGTTCGCGGCATTTCTCCTGTAGCTGACGAAGGGAGAACAGCATGTCAATGGTTGATCTCTCTGCTTGAAAGCCACACTGTGCCTCAGGGTAGACATGCTGGGCCAGCTTCTGGAGTCTGTTTAAAGCAACTCGAGTGAAGACTTTCCCCACTATGCTGAACAGGGAGATTCCACGGTAGTTGTTGCAGTCACCGCGGTCACCTTTGTTTTTATAGAGGGTGATGATATTGGCATCGCGCATGTCCTGTGTACTGCTCCCTCGTCCCAGCACAGGCAAAGCAGTTCATAGAGTGCTGAAAGTATGGCAGGCTTAGCACTCTTGATTATTTCAGGGGTAATGCCGTCCTTCCCAGGGGCTTTTCCGCTGGCTAGAGAATCAATGGATTCACTGAGTTCCGATTTTGTTGGCTGTAAGGTACAAAGGAAAAAAGGCTCACAAAGAACAAAAAGAACAAAGAACAGTACATTCGGCCCTCCAAGCCTGCGCCGATGTTGATGCCTGCTGAAACTAACACCTTCTGCACTTCCGGGGCCCATATCCCTCTATTTCCTTCCTATTCATATATTTGTCAAGATGTCTCTTAAACGTCTCTATCGTATCTGCTTCCACCACCTCCCCTGGCAGCAAGTTCCAGGCACTCACCACCCTCTGTGTAAAAAACTTGCCTCTCACATCCCCTCTAAACTTTGCCCCTCGCACCTTAAACCTATGTCCCCTAGTAACTGACTCTTCCACCCTGGGAAAAAGCTTCTGACTATCCACTCTGTCCATGCCGCTCATAACTTTGTAAACCTCTATCATGTCGCCCCTCCACCTCCGTCGTTCCAGTGAAAACAATCCGAGTTTTTCCAACCTCTCCTCATAGCTAATGCCCTCCAGACCAGGCAACATCCTGGTAAACCTCCTCTGTACCGTCTCCAAAGCCTCCACATCCTTCTGGTAGTGTGGCGACCAGAATTGCACGCAATATTCTAAGTATGGCCTAACTAAGGTTCTGTTCAGCTGCCACATGACTTGCCAATTTTTATACTCTATGCCCCGACCGATGAAGGCAAGCATGCCGAATGCCTTCTTGACTACCTTATCCACCTGCGTTGCCACTTTCAGTGACCTGTGGACCTGTACGCCCAGATCTCTCTGCCTGTCAATACTCCTAAGGGTTCTGCCATTTACTGTATACCTCCCACCTGCATTAGACCTTCCAAAATGCATTACCTCACATTTGTCCGGATTAAACTCCATCTGCCATTTCTCCGCCCAAGTCTCCAACCGATCTATATCCACACTTCAGAGACAGACAGATACAGAGCAAAACCCAGACTCATATACCAGAAACTGACAGGTACATAACAACATACGGATTTACATAACAGAAATTGACAGGTACAGGATAATATACATTTGTATAAAGCAGAAACTGACAGGTACAGTGTAGAACTCACAAATCAGAAACTAGCAGATATACATTTACATACTAAAAACTGCCACGTACAGAGTAAAACCCATACTCACATACAAGAGACTGACAGATACAGAGTGAAACCTAGATTCGAGTAGCAGAAACTGGCAGATAGAGAATAAAATGCATATTTACATACCACAAACTGCCAGTGTTACAGCAATGTGGTTTGATGTGAGTGGTTCCCATTCTTCAACTCCCCACCTGACCACAGCAAGTGTATTTGAATTTGTGTTTAGCATCTTGATGTTTTATTTTGCAAATAAACAGAAAGCAACAGATTTTCTTGTAGATTCTAAAAACAGAAAATCAATTGTTTATTGATAACTATGCTTTATCCTGAAATTGTGGCAACCACATCCACTCATGCATTCGCGCGCACACACACAAGAAGATAGATCGAGAAGGGCAAATGGAAGATGGTTTTTAGTGGGGGAAAGGTTATGATAAACCTGTTGAATACTCTTGGAAATCAAGTTCTCGATGAATTCAGGCCTGAGATGAGTGTAGATTTCTCTCTTGATTGAAGGTTCTGTTGAAAACGATGGGTTACTTCCAGCTCTCACTGCTAAAAAAGGGAGATGTTGGATTTTTTCAGCAGGGCACGTGCTTCTTTGCTTGGCTGGAATGAAAGCTGTTCTGATGTTGCTTTTTGCTCCTGGGTGAGTCTCTCTCTCTCTGGCTCTTTTTCAAGGAAATGCTGTTATCTCTCAACTCTTGTTGGGAGGAACTCTGGTTTCCTCCGCATGGTGATTGCACAATGGACCAGGACATGGATACTTCACACCTCCTTTGTTTCATAAGAAGACATTCAATTCTGGAATGTTTTAGGATAGATGTAGGATGGGTTACCTCAACACCTTTTAGATTCGAAGATTTGTCCTTTGCCTTTGTCAGACAGTTTGAGCACACAAAAGGCCAATCCCCTTTTTCTTCGGTGGCCATTTTGGACCATTGTTCACTTTCTAACATAAAGGTTTATTTTTTAAAGACAAAGTCCGTTTGTCATAACACTTCAGAGCTATTCCATGGTTGTGTATCATCGCAGTTCCGGTGTGCATGACAGCAGGTACAGTGCATTACACACCAGAGACTGGCATATACATTGATAGATTAGAGGAGTTTTGTCTGTTCCACTTAGAGAAGAGATGGTTGGAGGGGATTTGATAGAGCTATTCAAAATCATGAGAGCTCTGGACAGAGTGCATAGGGAGAAACTGTTCTCGTTGGTGGAGAGTTTGAGAACCAAAGTACACTAATCTAAGGTGACTGGTAAAAGAACCAAAGCCAACATGAGAAAAAACTTTTTTTTTTATGCAGCGACTGGTTAAGATCTGATATGCACTACCTGAGATTGTAACAGAGGTAGATTCAACCATGCCTTTCAAAAGGGTATCAGATAATTATCTGAAGAGAAAAGAAAATTGCAGAGCTTCATGAATACATGAGGATGTGTCCTGAGCTGAGTAGCTTGTGCAGAGAGGCAGCACAAGCACGACAGGCTGTAACTACTCTACGATCTATGATTCAATACAGAGTAAAACCAACACTCCGAGACCAGAAACTAACAGTTACAGTGTAAACCTTACACTAACATACCAGAGACTGACAGATACAGTGTGAAACCCACAAACCCATACGTTGAGGAACCGGCTAGAGAGCAGGTCATCCTAGACTGGGTATTGTCTAGTGAGAGAGGAATAATTGACAGTCAAGTTGTGCGAGACCCCTTGGGGGTGAGCGACCATAATATGATAGAATTCTTCATCAAGATGGAGAGTGACGTAGTTGATTCTGAGACTAGATCCTGAATCTTAAAAAATGAAAGTACGAAAGTATGGGCGGCACAGTGGCGCAGCGGTTAGCACCGCAGCCTCACAGCTCCAGGGACCCGGGTTCGATTCTGGGTACTGCCTGTGTGGAGTTTGCAAGTTCTCCCTGTGTCTGCGTGGGTTTTCGCCGGGTGCTCCGGTTTCCCCCACATCCAAAAACTTGCAGGTGATAGGTAAATTGGTCACTGTAAATTGCCCCTCGTGTAGGGAGGTGATAGGGAATATGGGATTACTGTAGGGTTAGTATAAATGGGTGGTTGTTGGTCGGCACAGTCTCGGTGGGCCGAAGGGCCTGTTTCAGTGCTGTATCTCTAAATAAAAATAAAATAAAAAATATGAGGCTCGAGTTGACTATGATGGATTGGGAAACGTTACTTAAAGGGATGTCGGTGGATAGGCAATGGCAAACATTCAAAGTGCACATGGATGAAGTGCAACAATTGTTTATTCCTGTCTGGCGCAAAAGTAAAACGGAAAGGCAGCCAAACCATGGCTTACAAGGGAAAGTAGAGATAGCATTCGATCCAAGGAAGAGGCATACAAATTAGCCAGAAAAAAACAACAGACCTGAGGATTGGGAGTAGTTTAGAGTTCAGCAAAGGAGGATCAAGGGATTGATTAAGAAGGGGAACATAGAGTACGAGAGTAAGCTTGCAGGGAACATAAAAACTGACTCTAAAAGTTTCTATAGGTATGTGAAGAGGAACAGATTGGTGAAGACAAATGTAGGCCCCTTACAGTCAGAAACAGGGGAAATTATTCTGGGGAACAAAGAAATGGCTGACCAACTAAATGTATACTTTGGTTCAGTCTTCACAAATGAGGACATAAATAACATATCAGAAATGTTGGGGAACACAGGGTTTAGTGAGAGGGAGGAACTGAGAGAAATCAGTATTAGTAGAGGAATTGAGTTGGGGAAATTGATGGAATTGAAGGCCGATAAATCCCCAGGGCCTGATAATCTATATCCCAGAGGACTTAAGCAAGTGAGCCTAAAATAGTGGATGCATTGGTGGTCATCTTTCAAGATTCTGTAGACTCTGGAACAGTTCCTATAGATTGGAGGGTAGCTAATGTAACCCCACTATTTAAAAAGGGAGGTAGAGAGGAAACAGGGAATTATAGACCAGTCAGCCTGACGTCGGTAGTGGTAAAAATTCTGGAGTCCATTATCAAAGATTTTATAGCAGAGCACTTAGAGAACAGTGGTAGAATCGGATAGAGTCAGCATGGATTTGAGTCAGCATAGATTTACGAAAGGGAAATCATTTTTGACAAATCTACAAGAATTCTTCGAGGATATAACTAGTAGAGTTGATGAGGGGGAGCCAGTGGATGTGGTTTACTTGGACTTTCAGAAGGCTTTCGACAAAGTCCCACATAAGAGGTTAGCATGTAAAATTAAAGCGCATGGGATTGGGGATAGTGTACTGCAATGGATACAAAATTGGTTGGCAGATAGGAAACAAACAGGAGGAATAAACGGGTCTTTTTCTGAATGGCAGGCAGTGACTAGTGGGGTACCGCAGGGATCAATGCTAGGACCCCAGCTATTCACAATAGATATTAATGATTTAGAAGAGGGAACTAAATGTAATATCTCCAAATTTGCAGATGACACAAAACTGGGTGGGAGGGTGAGTTATGAGGGGGATGCAGAGAGGCTTCAGGGTGATTTGGGCAAGTTGACTGAGTAGGCAAATGCATGGCAGATGGAGTATAATGTGGATAAATGTGAGGTTATCCACTTTGGTAGCAAAAACAGGAAGGCAGATTATCATCTGAAGGGCTATAAACTGAGAGAGGGGAATATGCAACGAGACCTGGGTGTTCTCATACACCAATCACTGTAGGTAAGCATGCAGGTGCAACAGGCGGTAAAAAGGGCAAATGGTATGTTGGCCTTCATCGCGAGAGGATTCGAGTACAGGAGCAGGGATGTCTTGCTGCAATTATACAGCGCCTTGGTGAGGCCACACCTGGAATATTGCGTGCAGTTTCAGTCTCCTAATCTGAGGAAGGATGTTCTTGCTATATAGGGAGTGCAGCGAAGGTTTACCAGACTGATTCCTGGGATGGCGGGACTGACGTATGAGAGATTGAGTCAGCTCGGATTATATTCGCTGGAGTTCAGAAGAGTGAAGGGGGATCTCATAGAAACCTATAAAATTCTAACAGGACTTGACAGGGTAGATGCAGGAAGGATGTTCCCGATGGTGGGGGAGTCCATAACCAGGGGTCATAGTCTGAGGATGCGGAGTAAACCTTTCAGGACTGAGATGAGGAGAAATTTCTTCACCCAGAGAGTGGTGAGCCTGTGGAAGTCGCTACCACATAAAGCAGTTGAGGCCAAAACTTTATATGTTTTCAAGAAGGAGTTAGATATAGCACTTGGGGCGAAAGGGATCAAAGGATATGGGGGGAAAGCGGGAACAGGTTACTGAATTGGATGATCAGCCATGTGCATAATGAATGGCGGAGCAGGCTCAAAGGGCTGAATGGCCTACTCCTGCTCCTATTTTCTATGTTTTTATCACTTAGCAGGAGTTGGCAGTTAACGTGTAAAAACCTCTCTTCCATATCCAAACTGCAAGGTCCAAAGGAAACTAGGTACAAACCCAGGCTCACACTTGGAAGAGTGAGAGATACAAAGCAAAACACAGACTACAAGAGACTGACAAGTATAGAGAATACTTAGAGGAGGTATGTAATGTAACAGAAACTGGTAGGGATAGAATCAAACCCTTTCTCACATATTAGAAACTGATAGATATCAACAAAAGCTGATGCTCACATACAAGTTGTTGAAATACATGTGGTGAAACTCACATGACAATAGCAGAAACAGTCACAATGGCGCAGTGGTTAGCACCGCTGCTTCACAGTTCCAGGGACCAGCGTTCAATTCTGGGTACTGCCTGTGCGGAGTTTGCAAGTTCTCTCTGTGACTGTGTGGGTTTTCGCCGAGTGCTCCGGTTTCCTCCCACCGCCAAAGAAATTGGCCATTGCAAATTACCCCTAGTGCAGGTAGGGAATATGGGATTACGGTAGGGTTAGTATAAATGGTGGTTCTTGGTCGGCACAGATTCTGTGGTCCGAAGGACCTGTTTCAGTGCTGTATCTCAAAATAAAAACTGAAACATACCGAGCAGAAGCCCACTGTCTCACACCAGAAACTCACGGTGACAACGTGAAGCTGGCTCTCTCCTCCCAGGTACAAAAGAAAACATGCAGTAACATACCAGGAACTGAAAAGTACGAAATAAACCCTGATTGGCATTAATGACAGGTGTGGTTACCGAGAATGCTCTGCGCTCCGGAATCCGCCCTGTCTGTTCCAGGAGCGGGGGCACGCAAGCGCGGTTGGGGCTGAGTTCCGTCAGCAGTTGGAGCTCCGGCTCCGGAGCGGGAGCGGAATATTCACAAAGTGCGGGAAGACCGTGCTCATTGCGGGCTCACACAGCTGGAGCAGGGCCTCAGGGCCACAATATAATGGAACAATCCCGTCTGTGTCCCTGCGGATGGCGGCGGTGAAGCTTTTCCTGGTGAGGCTTCTCGGAAACTGCCAGCCAGACATGTCGGGCAACTGGGCAGGGAGCGTCTGTAAATGGATAAGTATTGAGGACTGGGCAGGGAGTGTCTGTAAATGGATAAGTATTGAGGACTGGGCAGGGAGCGTCTGTAAATGGATAAGTATTGAGGACTGGGCAGGGAGTGTCTGTAAATGGAGGGAAATGGGAACTGGTCAGGGGACTTTTCTTGTTCGTTCGTGGGATGTGGGCGTCGCTGGCTCGATCTCAGCTAGAGTAATGTATCCAGTTCTGGGCACCAGGCTTTAGAAAGGACATCACAGCTTTTGAGACAGTTCAGAGGAGATTTACTAGAATGATACCAGAGATGAGGGGTTTCAGTTCTCTGGACAGGCTGGTGAAGCTGTGTTTGTTCTCCTCAGAGTAGAGAAGGTTAAGGGAAGATTTAATAGAGGTGTTCAGAATCATGAAGGATTTTCATAGGGTAGAGAGGGAGAAATTGTTTCCACTGTCCTGGGGGTCAGTAACCAGAGGACACAGATTTAAAATAATCGGCCAAAAACGTCAAAGACAGTCGAGGAGAGATCTTTTTACCCAGTAACTGATTCGGATTTGGAATGAATTGTCTGACAGGGTGGTGGAAACAGATTCAATTAGAACTTTCATAAAGGAATTGGACAAGTATTTCAAAGTGAAATTCTCCAGGATTATGGGGAAATAGGCACTGAGCGGGACTAATTGCATAATTTTTTTTTAGAGATTCAGCACAGGCACAATGTGCCGATTGGCCTCCTGTGCTGTATGATTCTGTGAAATAGTGACAGTCAGGGAAAGTCTGTATAAGAAGGAGAAATGGAGAGGGGTCAGGGAGAGCACGTCACCAAAACTGGGAGATACTACGTTGAACCGGGAGGATCCGCGTGTTGGGGTTGGCGGGGGGGGGTGCGAAGAGAGAGCATGTACACACAGACAGAATCAGCACCTTCAGTGGAGGAGAGGGAGGGGAAGCAGTGAGTGTGGAACTGAACCCAGCCAGAGTTAGCACCTTCAGGGGAGGAGAGAGAGGGGAAGCAGTGAGTGTAGAACTGAATCAAGCCAGAGTCAGCACCTTCAGGAGAGGAGAGAGAGGGGAAGCAGTGAGTGTGGAACTGAACCCAGCCAGAGTCAGCACCTCCAGGGGAGGAGAGAGAGGGGAAGCAGTGAGTGTAGAACTGAATCAAGCCAGAGTCAGCACCTTCAGGAGAGGAGAGAGAGGGGAAGCAGTGAGTGTGGAACTGAACCCAGCCAGAGTCAGCACCTTCAGGGGAGGAGTGGGAGGGGAACCAGTGAGTGTGGAACTGAACCCAGCCAGAGTTAGCACCTTCAGGGGAGGAAAGAGAGGGGAAGCAGTGAGTGTAGAACTGAACCCAGCCAGAGTCAGCACCTTCAGGGGAGGAGAGAGAGGGGAACCAGTGAGTGTAGAACTGAACCCAGCCAGAGTCAGCACCTTCAGGGGAGGAGTGGGAGGGGAAGCAGTGAGTGTGGAACTGAACCCAGCCAGAGTTAGCACCTTCAGGGGAGGAGAGAGAGGGGAAGCAGTGAGTGTAGAACTGAATCAAGCCAGAGTCAGCACCTTCAGGAGAGGAGAGAGAGGGGAAGCAGTGAGTGTGGAACTGAACCCAGCCAGAGTCAGCACCTTCAGGGGAGGAGTGGGAGGGGAACCAGTGAGTGTGGAACTGAACCCAGCCAGAGTTAGCACCTTCAGGGGAGGAAAGAGAGGGGAAGCAGTGAGTGTAGAACTGAACCCAGCCAGAGTCAGCACCTTCAGGGGAGGAAAGAGAGGGGAACCAGTGAGTGTAGAACTGAACCCAGCCAGAGTCAGCACCTTCAGGGGAGGAAAGACAGGGGAAGCAGTGAGTGTAGAACTGAACCCAGCCAGAGTTAGCACCTTCAGGGGAGGAAAGAGAGGGGAAGCAGTGAGTGTGGAACTGAACCCAGCCAGAGTCAGCACCTTCAGGGGAGGAGAGAGAGGGGAAGCAGTGAGTGTAGAACTGAATCAAGCCAGAGTCAGCACCTTCAGGGGAGGAGTGGGAGGGGAAGCAGTGAGTGTGGAACTGAACCCAGCCAGAGTTAGCACCTTCAGGGGAGGAGAGAGAGGGGAAGCAGTGAGTGTAGAACTGAATCAAGCCAGAGTCAGCACCTTCAGGAGAGGAGAGAGAGGGGAAGCAGTGAGTGTGGAACTGAACCCAGCCAGAGTCAGCACCTTCAGGGGAGGAGTGGGAGGGGAACCAGTGAGTGTGGAACTGAACCCAGCCAGAGTTAGCACCTTCAGGGGAGGAAAGAGAGGGGAAGCAGTGAGTGTAGAACTGAACCCAGCCAGAGTCAGCACCTTCAGGGGAGGAAAGAGAGGGGAAGCAGTGAGTGTAGAACTGAATCAAGCCAGAGTCAGCACCTTCAGGGGAGGGAGAAAAGTCAACCAAAAGGAAAACTGTGGGAGATGGTGTGATGAGTTTGGATTTCAGCACAGGGAGGAGGGGGAGTGTGTGGGATGGGGATTTTCAGCTTTTGGAGAACAAGACAGGAAAGAATGTTCCATAGAAATTAGAACTGTCTGTTCTGAATATCTATCCTGCATTTACACTGATAACTTTTGTAAACTTCTTTTACAGGGTTTTAGAAGTAGAGGATTTGAGATAGAAAGTTCAAACCAAACATCACGCCGAGGATTGACGTCACTAGACTTATCAGAACCGGAATATCATCAGCCTTTGTATGTAGAAAGAAAAATATTCGTCTGTTCTGTCTGTTGGAAAAGATTTGAAACATCGGTTTCACTGGAAAGGCAATGAGACACATACCAGAGTGATATTGTTCCTGTACACTGACTATGGAAAGAACTTTAACCAATTACACAGCCTGAAAACACATCACACCATTCACAGTGGGGAGTACCTGTACACGTGTTCATGTGTGTGGACAAGGCTTCAACTGATTGTCCAACCTGGAGAGAGACAAGGACACCCGCACCATGGAGAAACCATGGAAATGTGGGGACTGTGGGAAGGGATTCAGATCTCCATCCCAGCTGAAAATACATCGACGCAGTCACACTGGGGAGAAGCCTTTCACCTGCTCAGTGTGTGGGAAGGGATTCACTCACTCATCACCCCTGCGAAGTCACACTCTGGAACAACCTTTCACCTGTTCCATGTGTCAGAAAGGATTTACAACTGCCTCCAATCTATTCTCACACCAGCGAGTTCACACTGGGGAGAAGCCATTCACTTGCTCCGTCTGTCAGAAAGGATTCAAAACTTCATCAAACCTTTTGACACACCAGCGAGTTCACACTGGGGAGAGGCCATTTACCTGCTCCGTGTGTGGGAAGGGATTCACTCAGACATCCCAGCTCACTGAACATCAACTTGTTCACACTGATGAGAGACCTTTTAAATGTCCTGACTGTGGGAAGAGTTTTAAAAGCTCAAGGTATCTGCTAAACCACCAACGCACTCACACTGGGGAGAGGCCATTCCCCTGCACTGTGTGTGGGAAAGCATTTCCTCGGTTATTCAATCTGCAGCAACACCAACAAGTTCACACTGATGAGAGACCTTTTAAATGTCCTCACTGTGAGAAGAGCTTTAAAAGCAGCAATGATCTACTGCAGCACCAATACACTCACTCTGGGAAGAGGCCATTCACCTGCTCCGTGTGTGAGAAGACATTTAATCGCCCATCCAACTTGCTGAAACACCAGAGAATTCACACTGGGGAGAGACCATTCACCTGCTCCGTGTGTGGGAAGGGATTCACTCAGTCATCCAACCTCACTGAACATCAACTTGTTCACACTGATCAGAGACCTTTTCAATGTCCTGACTGTGAGAAGAGCTTTAAAAGCAGTAATGATCTGCTGAAACACCGACGCACTCACTCTGGGGAGAGGCCGTTCCCCTGCTCCGTGTGTGGGAAGAGATTCACTCAGTCATCCAATCTGCTGCAACATCAGCGAGTTCACATGTGACTGTAATGGCTAGATTCTGCTGTTGTTGCTGCTATTAATCACATTCAGTGACAAAGTTGGGTCTTACTTTATAACCAGTGTAGTCCAGAGCAAAAGCGTCTTCTTAATGTTGAGATAAACGGGAGAAGAAACCGGGTAGCGGTGGCTAGGATGGGGGAGGTGCTGCACCATCACTTTAATGGTGCATCCTCCCTTCCCCGGGGTCCTCGCTGCACGTCCGCCGGGCCCAGCGGCTTTGATTTGGGTCCTGAGAGCCGCAGAGACTCGGTGCAGCGGAGGCCGCGCTCACCCCCTCTCAGCTCTGTTGTGATATTTAAAGTTCTCTTCTCTTTGGCCTCCTTATCTCGAGAGACAATGGGTAAGCGCCTGGAGGTGGTCAGTGGTGTGTGGAGCAGCGCCTGGAGGTGGTCAGTGGTGTGTGGAGCAGCGCCTGGAGGTGGTCAGTGGTGTGTGGAGCAGCGCCTGGAGGTGGTCAGTGGTGTGTGGAGCAGCGCCTGGAGGTGGTCAGTGGTGTGTGGAGCAGCGCCTGGAGGTGGTCAGTGGTGTGTGGAGCAGCGCCTGGAGGTGGTCAGTGGTGTGTGGAGCAGCGCCTGGAGGTGGTCAGTGGTGTGTGGAGCAGCGCCTGGAGGTGGTCAGTGGTGTGTGGAGCAGCGCCTGGAGGTGGTCAGTGGTGTGTGGAGCAGCGCCTGGAGGTGGTCAGTGGTGTGTGGAGCAGCGCCTGGAGGTGGTCAGTGGTGTGTGGAGCAGCGCCTGGAGTGGCAGGCTGTTCCACAGGTGCTGCAGAAAAATGTGTTTGTCGGGGCTGTTACACGGTTGGCTCTCCCCTTGCGCTTTTGTCTTTTTTCCTGCCACCTGCTAAGTCTCTTCGACTCGCCACACTTTAGCCCCGCCTTGATGAATGCCCGCCAGCTCTGGCGAACGCTGGCAACTGACTCCCACGACTTGTGATCAATGTCACAGGACTTCATGTCGCATTTGCAGACGTCTTTGAAGCGGAGACATGGATGTCCGGTGGGTCTGGTACCAGTGGCGAGCTCGCTGTACAATGTGTCTTTGGGGATCCTGCCATCTTCCATGCGGCTCACAGGCGGCTCACATGGCCATGTGAGCCGCATGGAAGATATTTAAAGTAACTTTGATTAATTTACTACTCTTCCCCCACCATGCTCTGATTGAGAGACTTCAGTCTCCTGCTGAGCCTGTGACTGGCCACTGGTTATACTGGTTTTTCTGCTTCAGCCTATTCCTGCCAACTCCATGAGGTGTCCCGTGGAGCCCTTCTCACAGGAGCCCTCGGAGCAGGCTTTCAGCTGCTCTTTCAGGAACACCCTGACACAGATCCACACAGCCTGCGTCCGGGCTCGCCAGCTGGACCTGCTGGCCATGTGTACGTATTAGTCCCCATCTGTGTAGTGGAGACTGGTCTCCAGTCACCTCGGCCATCCCTGCCATTGGACAAAGACAGTGCTTCGCTCGGACTGTGTGGTAGTCGGTGTGCAATGGCCACCCCAAGTTAAAAGAACCCACGCAAAGGCATCTACCACCCCCTCAAAATGGACTTGGGGATCTGGAATATCAGAATTGGATTATTTAGTCACCTAAGCATCCTGGAGGGGAAGATAGTGATCCTCGTTCCCGAGGAACTGCCTACAACTAATCACATCCAGGACTGAAATATGTTTAATTGTCAGAGTTTAATTGTCCTATTGTCAATAACTCCTATAAATAGGCTTGAGTTTCATATTTTGAGATCTGTTAAATCAATTAATGTTGTTTTAAACACACACTGTGTCAGGTCCTTAATTTCTCCAAGATAAGTGTTGACTAATTCATATCCTGTTACCGACTGTTCCCATTTTTGGGCCTTTTCTTCTTTCTAACTCTAGATTATTTCAGTTCTGATACTGTCAGTTATTCTCAGGAACAACACACGGCTCCCCATACCTTCCAGAATGCCTCTCCTAGCTTTGGTATTCAGGGAAGGCATCACAAACTCTTCCAGCGTTCCAGACGACTACATCTGCAGGAAGTGTACCCAGTTGCAGCTCCTCACAGACCGCATGGATCGGTTGGAGCAGCAACTGGAGGCACTTAAGAGCATGCAGGTGGCAGAAATTGTCAAAGACAGGAGCTTTAGAGAAGTGGTTACACCCAAGGTGCAGGCAGATAGATGGGTGACTGCTAGAACGGGCAGGCAGTCAGTGCAGGAATTCCCTGAAACAATACGTAGATAGTCCAACTTGGGATGGGGCCGTACTGGAGCTGGTATTGGGGAATAAGCCCGGCCAGGTGGACATCAAGAGGTTCTTCATTCACAAAGGTGTTCAGAGGGTGAGAGAGAGACAGAGGGAAATGTCCCGACTCCAGAAAAGTATGCAAAATCTGCTCCGGTTGCAGTCAATGGGGGTCAAGGTCAAGGAGGACCTCCAAGAGGTGAAGAGCCAGCAGGCCTCGCTCTTTGCCAGGGAGGCCTCCAAGACCATCTTCCGGTCCAGAGTCCGCTCCATCGAGCAGGATGAGACGTGCTCGCGTTACTTCTTCCAAAAGGTACACAGAGAGCTCTGTTATCAGCAGCCTGAAGGAAGAGGATGGCTCGGTAACATCTTCGCAGTCCGACGTACTGAGGATCAGCAAATCCTTTTATGCTGGGCTGTATGACGCGAAGCCCACAGACAGCAGAGCCTCCCAGTCCTTCCTGTCATCTATCACAGAGGTCTGAGATGACAGCAGGAGGGAGAGACTGGACAAGCCGCTAACTCTGGACAAGCTGACAAAGGCCGTCGAGTCCTTCGAGACGAGTAAAACTCCCGGAAGCGACGGCTTACCGGTCGAGTTGTACTCGGCCCTGTGGTACTGGGTCGGCCCGGACCTGCTGGAACTATACGAGAGTATGCTCCTGGCCGGCAACATGTCAGAATCCATGAGGAAAGGCATCATCACCCTCATTTACAAGCGGAAGCGGGAGAGGGCAGAAATCAGAAATTGTCGGCCCATCTCACTGCTTAATGCTGACTACAAAATTCTGTCCAAAGTCATAGCCAGTTGAGTCAAATCTGCTCTGGAGTTGGTGATTCACCCTGATCAGACCTGTACTGTACCCGGCAGGAAGATCTCTGACAGTCTCGCGCTACTCAGGGATACAATCGCCTATGTACGGGACAGGAGGGTGGACACCTGCCTCATCAGCCTGGACCAGGATAAGGCTTTTGACAGGATATCGCACACCTACATGATGGACGTGCTTTCCAAAATGGGGTTTGGGGAGGGAATCTGCAATTGGATCCAACTGCTCTCCACAAACATCAGTAGCGCAGACTCAATCAGTGGGTGGGAATCGGAAAGTTTCCCGATCCAATCTGGAATCAGACAGGGCTGTCCTCTCTCCCCGGTCTTATTTGTTTGCTGTATTGAACCATTTGCTGAGTCTATTAGGAAGGATGCGAGCACAAGAGGGGTGACAATCCCAGGCAGTGGAGGCACTCAGGTGAAAACCTCCCTGTACATGGATGACGTCGCCGTCTTCTGCTCGGATCCGCTGTCCGTGTGCAGACTGATGAGCATCTGCGACCAGTTCGAACAGGCCTCGGGAGCCAAAGTTAACCACGGCAAGAGCGAGGCCATGTTCTTTGGGAACTTGGCTGACCAATCCTTTGTCCCCATCACCGTTAGGTCAGACTACCTGAAGGTGCTGGGGATATGGTTCGGAAGGGCCGGGGCGTGCACCAAAACCTGGGAGGAGCGAGTAGCCAAGGTACGACAAATGTTGGGCATGTGGGGGCAGCGATCTCTCTCCATTGTAGGTAAGAACCTGGTCATCAGGTGCAAGGCACTCACGTTGTTGCTGTACGTGGTGCAGGCCTGGCCCATACCCCACTCCTGCGCTCTGGTGGTCACCCGAGCCATTTTCCGCTTCATCTGGGGATCTAAAATGGACCGGGTCCGGAGGGACACGATGTTCAAATCTCTGGACAAGGGCGGGAAAAATGTACCCAACGTCGCCCTCATCCTGATGACCACCTTCGTGTGCGGCTGCATCAAGCTGTGTGTAGATCCCCAGTACGCAAACTCCAAGTGTCACTACGTGCTGAGGTTCTATCTGTCCCTGGTGTTGCGAAGGGTGGGCCTGGTCAGATTGCCGCGGAACGCTCCATGCAGTTGGACCGTGCCGTATCACCTATCCTTCATGGAGCAGTTTCTGCGGGAAAACACCTTTGACCACCGGTCCACCAGGCAGTTGTCTGCACGGAATGTCCTCAAGGCCCTACCAGAAAAGGAGACGGGGGATCCTGTCGGATGGTTCCCCGAGCAGACTGTCAAAGTCATTTGGCGGAATGCCTCATCACCAGAACTTTCAAGCAAGCACCAAGATGTCGCTTGGCTGGTATTGAGAAGGGCCCTCCCCGTCAGATCCTTCCTGCACGCCCGAAGTCTCGCCCCCTCCGCGCAATGCCCCCGCGTTGGCTGTGGTGGGGAAGAGATGGTTGCCCACCTCCTCCTGGAATGTGTCTTTGCAAAGCAGGTGTGGAAAGAGATGCAGTGCAAGGTTCATCCCAAGCAGCTCTGTCACACAGGAGTCTGTGCTCTACGGGCTGTTCCCAGGGACGCACACCGAGACAAACGTCAACTGCTGCTGGAGGACTATCAATACGGTGAAAGACGCCCTTTGGTCTGCCCGAAACTTGCTGGTCTTCCAGCGCAAAGAGTTGTCCACCACCGAATGTTGCAGACTGGCACATTCCAAGGTCCAGGACTACGTGCTGAGGGACGCACTAAAGCTTGGGGCAGCCGCAGCAAAGGCTCAGTGAGGAAAGACCATAGTGTAAGGTCCCCCCACCAAGCTGAACTGACGGGCTGGATCCATGGGAAACCCCTCGAACTGTATCGGGAAAATTTTGTGTGCTGTAAATGTAAAAATGTATATGGCATGACAATGAAATGGAAGGGTTGTGAGGCAACTCATGATTGTATGGATGGAAACTGATCACCTTTGCACTGTTTGTATTTTTTGACTTGATGCTGTTTTAAACTTTTTGGGAATGTAATTTTTACAGATTTTTATGAATAAAGTATATTTTGGAAATAAAAAAAATAAGCCCGGCCAGGTGGTCGAAGTTTCAGTATGGGAGCATTTCGGGAACAGTGACCCTAATTCCATAAGTTTTAAGGTACTTGTGAATAAGGATAAGAGTAGTCCTCGGGTGAAGGTGCTAAATTGGGGGAAGGCTAATTATAACAATATTAGGCAAAAACTGAAGAATTTAGATTGAGGGCGGCTGTTTGAGGGTCAATCAACATCTGACATGTGGGAGTCTTTCAAACGTCAGTTGATTAGAATCCAGGGCCAGCGTGTTCCTGTGAGGAAGAAGGATAAGTTTGGCAAGTTTCGGGAACCTTGGATAACGTGGGATATTGTGAGCCTCGTCAAAAAGGAAGCATTCGTAAGGCCTGGAAGGCTAGGAACAGACGAATCCCTTGAGGAATATAAAGACAGTAGCAAGGAGCTAGGAGGGCTAAAAGGGATTATGAGAAGTCATTGGCAAACAGGATTAAGGAAAATCCCAAGGGTTTTTCTACGTATATAAACAGCAAGAGGGTAACCAGGGAAAGGGTTGGCCTACTCAAGGACAGAGAAGGGAATCTATGTGTGGAGCCAGAGGAAATGGGCGAGGTACTAAATGAGTACTTTGCATCAGTATTCACCAAGGAGAAGGACTTGGTGGATGATGAGCCTAGGGAAGGGAGTGTAGATAGTCTCCGTCATCTCATTTTCAAAAAAGAGGAGGTGTTTGGTGTCTTGCAAAGCTTTATGGTAGATAAGTCCCCAGGGCCTGATGGGATCTGCCCCAGAATACTGAGGGAGGCAAGGGAAGAAATTGCTGGGGCCTTGACAGAAATCTTTGCATCCTCATTGGCTACAGGTGAGGTCCCAGAGGACTGGAGAATAGCCTATGTTGTTCCTTTGTTTAAGAAGGGTAGCAAGGATAATCCAGGAAATTATAGGCTGGTGAGCCTTACGTCAGTGGGAGGGAAATTATTAGAGAGGATTCTTCGGGACAGGATTTACTCCCATTTGGAAACAAATGGACTTATTAGCGAGAGGCAGCATAGTTTTGTGAAGGGCAGGTCGTGTCTCACTAACTTGATTGAGTTTTTTGAGGAAGTGACAAAGATGATTGATGAAGGAAGGGCAGTGGAAGTTATCTATATGGACTTCAGTAAAGCCTTTGACAAGGTCCCTCATGGCAGACTGATACAAAAGGTGAAGTCACATGGGATCAGAGGGGAGCTGGCAAGATGGATACAGAACTGGCTCGGTCATAGAAGACAGAGGGCAGCAGTGGAAGGGTGCTTTTCTGAATGGAGGGATGTGACTAGTGGTGTTCCGCAGGGATCAGTGCTGGGACCTTTGCAGTTTGTAGTATATATAAATGATTTGGAGGGAAATGTAGCTGGTCTGATTAATAAGTTTGCAAACGACACAAAGGTTGGTGGAGTTGCGGATAATGATGAGGATTGTCAGAGGATACAGCAGGATATAGATCGGTTAGAGACTTGGGTGGAGAAATGGCAGATGGAGTTTAATCTGGACAAATATGAGGTAATGCATTTTGGAAGGTCTAATGCAGGTGGGAGGTATACAGTAAATGGCAGAACCCTTAGGAGTATTGACAGGCAGAGGGATCTGGGTGTACAGGTCCACAGGTCACTGAAAGTGGCAACGCAGGTGGATAAGGTAGTCAAGAAGGCATACGGCATGCTTGCCTTAATCGGTTGGGGCATAGAGTATAAAAATTGGCAAGTCATGCTGCAGGTGTACAGAACCTTAGTTCGGCCACACTTAGAATATTGCGTGCAATTCTGGTCGCCACACTACCAAAAGGACGTGGAGGCTTTGGAGAGGGTACAGGAGAGGTTTACCAGGATGTTGCCTGGTCTGGAGGGTATTAGCTATGAGGAGAGGTTGGATAAACTCGGATTGTTTTCACTGGAACGACGGAGGTGGAGGGGCGACATGATAAAGGTTTACAAAGTTATAAGCGGCATGGACAGAGTGGATAGTCAGAAGCTTTTTCCCAGGGTGGAAGAGTCAGTTACTTGGGGACACAGGTTTAAGGTGAGAGGGTCAAAGTTTAGAGAGGATGTGCGAGGCAAGTTCTTTACACAGAGGGTGGTGAGTGCCTGGAGCTTGTTGCCGGGGGAGGTGGTGGAAGCAGGTACCATAGAGACGTTTAAGAGGCATCTTGACAAATACATGAATAGGATGGGAATAGAGGGATACGGACCCCGGATGTGCAGAAGGTTTTAGTTTAGGCAGGCATCAAGATCGGCGCAGGCTTGGAGGGCCGAATGGCCTGTTCCTGTGCTGTACTGTTCTTTGTTCTAACAGACCCGGGATCACTAAACACAAAACCCAGTCTGTTAATCACTTTTAGCGACTGGATTTTGTGTGTGTCCCACAACATCTCTCACACCTTCTATGTGTGAATAGAGCAAACCTGGTTTAAATTGAAATTATCCCAGTAAATGTACTTTACAGGAGCCTTTTGGTTAATGAAATTCAGTCGCTGAGACTCTTAAGGTGCCATCGTTATAAACCTGTCGTTAATTAGTTCAAATCATTTCATTCACATTAAAAATTAAATTGGGATTTATGCTGTGGAAACGTTTACATATCTGGATCAATCAGCTTTTCTGCCACATGCAATTCAGCCTTTTCCTGACACTCGTAATCAGGAGATGGTGCTATCACAGAAAGGGAAGATCAATGGGGCTTTAAGTCAGCACCTGATTCACACCAGGATGAGTCTGATTTCCTTCCACTCTGATTAATGTTGTTCTTATCTACCATCATCTTCATGTATCCTGATTGTAAATGACTGGAAACATTGGTCCAATTGTCTTCTGTATGAGGTCACAGCCCTGGGCTCATGTGTGTTGTGTTGACCTTGGAGTGGCAGCTCAAAGGTATCTGAACAGGAGAATCAATGTCAGCGTAAGACAAAATGAGAGCAAGTGAGATAGAGACAGAGAGAGGGTGGGATATAAACAGAGAGTGAAAGGTAGAGTGTGAGAGACAGACAGAGGGTAAGAGAGAGCGAGACAGAGGGGGAGATTCAGAGAGGGGGAGACACATAGAGGGTGGGAGATAGACACAAAGGGTGAGAGTGAAAGATAGAGACAGAGAGAGGGAGCAAGAGACTGACCACGAGAGAGAGTGAATTTCAAAACTTGAGATTGATATATTTTTGTTCAGTTAGGTTATGAAAGGATGTGGAACCAACCTGGGTAAATGTAGTTGAAATACAGATCAGTCATGATGTAATTGAATGGTGGACCAGGCTGGAGGGACTGAATGGCCTCATTACGCTCATGTGTTCCTCTATTTTACAGATTCACTGAGACTGATGCCCTGAGGCTCTCCTTGCAATATCAGGACCTTCTCTTCGTGACAGTTATGGAGCAAGGATAATCAGGGTGGTCTAGACAGGACAACAACCTCCCCGTCATAGACACCAGGTATCGAGTGATACATCTGGAGAGACGGCACTTTCCTCGGGACAGGATCAAAATGGTCCTCAAGTTAGTGTGAGATAGAGAAAAAATAATCAGAAAGATTACAGATAACTCACCAGAAGATTTTTTAATTTAAACTTTTGACATTTCACATGATGCGGATGATTTAGATCCCGAAGGACAGGTTGATCTATTTGGACATGCTGGTGTTTGAGGAAGAGTAGCAGGAACAGTGAATGTAAAGGAACGTGGGTGGATTGAAACAATGACTGAGGATCCGGACACTGGGAACAGACCATGGATTTCTAGGTACAGCTTCATGAATAAAATTGCTCATCGTTCACTAACTACCAATAATTCACGAACTCAGAAATGTCCCTTCAATAAATGTGCTGGTTAAAGTCACACATTAATTAATCAATTCACAGATTTCATCATCTCAAGTCAATGTTTAGAAATAGATGCATTCGATCTTTAAACACAGATTGTGGCAGTCGACCAAATGTCTGGATCCCCGTCAGTAGACAGAATGTCTAGAGCTCCATCCATAGACAGAATGTCTGGATCCCCCTCCCTAGACAGAATGTCTGGTCCTCTGTCCGTGGACAGAATGTCTGGATCTCCATCAGTAGACAGAATGTCCGGATCCCCGTAGGTGGACCAAATGTCTGGACCTCCATCCACAGGCAGAATATTTGGACCTCCATCTACAGACAGAATGTCTTAGCCTCCGTCCGTAGACAGAATTTTTACACTTCCGTCCACAGACAGAATGTCTGGGCCTCTCTCTGATCTCTCAAAGCAGTTGTCCTGACACAAAGTGGGAGATGGTGAAAAGTTCTCCCACTCCCTGCACCAGGGAAGTGTCTGGTCCAAGTACATTGAGACACATTTCAAACTATTATCGTCAGATCCAGGTTAGCATCAATTTACTTCACATTCTATCATTGTACAGACTCATTCTCATTAAACAAAAGCCGACATCAGATCATGAACAGAGATTTATTCTCTGAAGGCAGCGTGAGTCTGGATCTGGGACAGGAAGTCACTGATGCTGAAGAATAATCCTGTAAATCAGTGGTTTTCAAACTGGAGTCTGTGAACCCCTGCCACTCCGTACAGATTTTCCAGGGGGTGTGTGGAGTAATGGGAATGGGATCCATTTCCAGCAAGACTTTGGGAAGTGATCACTGGGCCAGCACTGGGGCTGAGGCAGTTCTGGAAACAGACATGTAACCAGATTAGCGATGCCTTGGACTGACTGAGAATCTCGAGAGAGAAGACGGGAGGCCCCAGACACACCAGGAATGGATTCACAGGACTGGGGCTGGGGGAGGTGAGGAAGGAGCCGCCACATCAGCCTTGTTCAGAGGCCTGGAATGATGATTACTCTCAGCTTCATTCACTGCGTATGGCAGCTGGACCCGGAATAAAGCCGCAGTCCCAGTTACTGGCGGTGTCCTGATGGCAGGAATGCTGAACACCAGGCAGTGAGTCAGAGATATTCCAGTGCACACAGGCTGGGAAACAGCAGAGGGGGAGAAAAATACCCTGAAACACTCAGCAACTGTGCAGTGAGTAGGCAGGTGGTGGAGGGTTACACCTGAAACTTGCAACAGGAGCCACCAAGCCTAATCCCACTCCAGGAAGAGCAAGCAGGTGTCATGTGGTGAAGTTTTTTTTTTTATTTCCAAAATATACTTTATTCATAAAAATCTGTAAAAATTACATTGCCAACCAGTTTCCAAACAGCACGAAAAAATACAAACATTGCAAAAGAGATCAGTTTCTTTCAATAATGTCATGAGTTTCTTCCCAACCCTTCCGTTTCACAATTGTCATGTCAATTACAGTTTTACATTTACAGCAATTGAGAATATTAACGATACAGTTCGAGGGGCTTCCCATGGTTCCAGCCCCTCAGTCCAGCTTGGTGGGGGAACCTTACACTGTGGTCTTTCCCCATTGAGCCTTTGCTGCGGCTGCCCCAAGCTTTAGTGCGTCCCTCAGCACGTAGTCCTGGACCTTGGAATGTGCCAGTCTGCAACATTCGGTGGTGGACAACTCTTTGCGCTGGAAGACCAGCAAGTTTCGGGCAGACCAAAGGGCGTCTTTCACCGAATTGATAGCCCTCCAGCAGCAGTTGATGTTTGTCTCGGTGTGCGTCCCTGGGAACAGCCCGTAGAGCACAGACTCCTGTGTTACAGAGCTGCTTGGGATGAACCTTGACAAAAACCACTGCATCTCTTTCCACACCTGCTTTGCAAAGGCACATTCCAGGAGGAGGTGGGCGACCGTCTCTTCCCCACCACAGCCAACGCGGGGGCACTGTGCGGAGGGGGCGAGACTTCGGGTGTGCATGAAGGATCTGACGGGGAGGGCCCTTCTCACCACCAGCCAAGCTACGTCTTGGTGCTTGTTTGAAAGTTCTGGTGATGAGGCATTCCGCCAAATGACTTTGACGGTCTGCTCGGGGAA
The DNA here is from genome assembly GCF_036365525.1 of Heterodontus francisci. Taxonomy (NCBI): domain Eukaryota; kingdom Metazoa; phylum Chordata; class Chondrichthyes; order Heterodontiformes; family Heterodontidae; genus Heterodontus; species Heterodontus francisci. Next base: position 19,160,333 of record NC_090405.1, read on the forward strand.
CCATCCGACAGGATCCACCGTTTCCTTTTCCCGTAGGGCCTTGAGGACATTCCGTGCAGACCACTGCCTGATGGACCGGTGGTCAAAGGTGTTTTTCCGCAGAAACTGCTCCACGAAGGATAGGTGGTACGGCGCCGCCCAACTGCACGGAGCGTTCCGCGGCAATGTGACCAGGCCCATCCTTCGCAACACCGGGGACAGATAGAACCTCAGCACGTAGGTCTTGTTTGTTTGCTGTATTGAACCCTTTGCTGAGTTTATTAGGAAGGATGCGAGCATAAGAGGGGTGACAATCCCAGGCAGCGGAGGCACTCAGGTCAAAACCTCCCTGTACATGGATGACGTCGCCGTCTTCTGCTCGGATCCGCTGTCCGTGCGCAGACTGATGAGCATCTGCGACCAGTTCGAACTGGCCTCGGGAGCCAAAGTTAACCACGGCAAGAGCGAGGCCATGTTCTTTGGCAACTGGGCTGACCGATCCTTTGTCCCCTTCACCGTCAGGTCAGATTACCTGAAGGTGCTGGGGAAATGGTTCGGAAGTGCCGGGGCGTGCACCAAAACCTGGGAGGAGCGAGTAGCCAAGGTACGACAAAAGTTGGGCATGTGGGGGCAGCGATCTCTCTCCATTGTGGGTAAGAACCTGGTCATCAGGTGCGAGGCGCTCACGTTGTTGCTCTACGTGGCGCAGGTCTGGCCCATACCCCACTCCTGCGCCGTGGCAGTCACCCGAGCCATTTTCCGCTTCGTCTGGGGATCTAAAATGGACCGGGTCCGGAGGGACACGATGTTCAAATCTCTGGACAAGGGCGGGAAAAATGTACCCAACGTGGCCCTCATCCTGATGACCACCTTCGTGTGCGGCTGCATCAAGCTATGTGTAGATCCCCAGTACGCAAACTCCAAGTGTCATGTGGTGAAGTATTCAACAGGCAGGTTGCTGAACCTGTCGAGTTACCTTTCAGCTGAAGGGAGGATAAAAGTTTTCACATCATCAATCACATCAGTGTACACTATACTGGACAGTCCTGGTAAACTTTCCTGTAACTCCCTTTAACAGGTCACTGATGAATTTTACATTCAGAAATGTAAATGTGAAAGGAGGTTATAGTATAATTTAGATGGGGAGGGGTCCATGATTACTAATCCATTTAAAAAGGGGTCCTTCAACCAAAACACTTTGAGAACCACTGCTGTCGATTTGATGTAACTCTATGTACTCAATGTAATGCGGGGTCAGTGGTGGAGTTCCACAGCAGGAGTGATCTCAGAGTAACTGTCGGGATTGTGCCTCCCGTGGATGTTGCAGATTGTGTATTTTTAGTTCTCCTGGTGTCGAACACTCACAAATCAATAAAACAGGGAATTCCTGGAAACACGCTTCTTTATCCGAGGATCAAATATCTGTTGTATAATTGTACCAGCAGTTAACAGGCTTCTGTCAGCTCCTCCTTCTGCTATTTTAATGACTTTAACCTGTTTATTTGAAATGAATTTATTTAAAATGAGTTAATGCCTGTCTTAAAATAGAACAGAGGCATTTAAAGGGAATCTAGATAAGCAGGATTGAGAAAGGAATAGAAGGATATGTTAATGGCATTAGAACAAGACGGATGGGAGGAGGCTGTGTGAGGCATTAACACTGACACAGACCAGTTGTGGTTGAATGGCCTGTTTCTGTGCTGTGAATCTATGTAAATCTATGTAAAAAGATTGGACTTGCAGGAAGAAGGCAGCCATATTTCCTGCCTGCCTTCAGGCCAATCAGTTTAACAGCATGTATTGGTTACTGTAGTGATATTGTGCTTACTGCCTTCTATATGTGGGTTCATCCATTATGGAAGGTACAGCAGGTATGCAGCCATAAGGCCCAACTTCAAATCCACGGACCAACAAGCTTACAGAATCACAGGTGCAATTTAGTCCAATCCTGCATATTGGAAACTACCTTCTACATCCATCTATAAACAGGTGCTGCATGTTCCTCACCAACTGATTTATTTTTATGCTTTACAACAGGACACACCCTGGTGTCAGGTTTCTATGGATACCAGGATCTAGAAAATTCATTCAGGCAGAACAGTTTGTTCTGGTACTGCCTTACACGGATGTTACATTTTCTAATAGCGTTGTTCTCTCCAACAAAACCCCACAACACTGCAAGTGAAGTGAAAAATTACAGCACTTTACAGTTTGGGCCTTCTAATTTGACAGATGATCATTTCACACAAACATGTTGAACCCTCCACAAGTTACCCTGATATGGAAATAGGGAAAAGAAATGAGACCAGTTTTTGTTGAAAAACTGTTTAAAGCAATGAAGTGATTGCAGAGAGCAGTAGCTTCAATTCGGTGAAAGACGCCCTTTGGTCTGCCCGAAACTTGCTGGTCTTCCAGCGCAAAGAGTTGTCCACCACCGAATGTTGCAGACTGGCACATTCCAAGGTCCAGGACTACGTGCTGAGGGATGCACTAAAGCTTGGGGCAGCCGCAGCAAAGGCTCAATGGGGAAAGACCTCAGTGTAAGGTCCCCCCACCAAGCTGAACTGAGGGGCTGGATCCTTGGAAAACCCCTCGAACTGTATTGGGAAAATTTTGTGTGCTGTAAATGTAAAAATGTATATGGCATGACAATGAAATGGAAAGGTTGTGAGGCAACTCATAATTGTATAGAAGGAAACTGATCACCTTTGCACTGTTTGTATTTTTTGACTTTTTGCTGGTTTAAACTGTTTGGGAATGTAATTTTTTGAGATTTTTATCAATAAAGTATATTTTGGAAAAAAAAAGTAGCTTCTTGAAAGCAAGGTTGGTTACCAGAGACAAGTGAATCATTTGGTAATTAACTCAAAAGGTTTTACCTGCTTCACTTCTTCTTACATCCTTTACCTAAACCAGCACTGACTGGAGTTCCAATTTGTCAGTTTCCAAAATCCCAATGCTCTCTCCGTGATGCTGCAAATCATATTAAATTATTCAGACTTCTCATGAATTAATTCAATAACCAACACAACAATCATCGGTTTAAAATTCATTTCAGAGTCTTAGAGTCATTTATTTATGACACTGACGGAGGCCATTCGGTCCATTGAGTCCATACCAGCTCTCTATGGAGCAATGCAGTCAGTCCAACTCCCCGGCTCGATCCCTGTAACCTTGCAAGTCTATTTCTGTCAGGTGGCCATCCAACTTCCTCGTGAAGTCATTGATCATCTTCGCTGTCACCACGCTTGTGGGCAGCGAGTTCCAGGTCATTACTTCCCACTGTGTAAAAAAGTGCTTCCTCATATTTCCCCTGCCTCTTCTGCCCAAAACTTTCAATCTGTGTCCCCTAGCCCTTGTACCATTTGTTAATGGGAACAGGTTTTCCTTGTCTAACTTATCTACTGACTGTCATAACCTTGTACACTTCTATTAAATCTCCACCCAGCTTTTCCAAGTTCTAACTGTAACTAAAATCCTCCAGCCCTGGAACCATTGTGGTAAATCTCCTCTGCACACTCTCAAGGACCCTCACATACTTCCGAAAGTGCAGTGACCAGAACTGCATGCAGTAATCCATTTGGCCCCTAACCAGAGCTATATAAAGGTTTAGCATACCTTCCCTGCTTTTGTACTCACTGCCTTTATTTATCAAGCATAAGATCCCATATGCTTTACCAACCACTCTCTCAATATGTCCTGTCACCTTCAAAGATCTATGCACATGTACCCCCAGGTCCCTCTGACCCTGCACACTCTTTAGAACTGTGCCATTAGGTATACATTGCCTCTCCCTATTCCTTCTGTCAAAATGCATCAACTCATACATAACAGTATTAAATTCCATCTGTCACCTCTCTGCCCATTCTGCTGGCCTATCTATGTCCTGTTGCAAACAGTTCATATCATCCTCACTGTTTGCCTCACCTCCAAGTTTGGTGTCATCGGCAAATTTTGAGATTCTACTCTATATTCCAAGATCCACATATTTTATACATAGCAAGAAAAGCATTGATCCCAGCACATTCCCCAATTCAAAAAGCAACCATCTGCGACAACTCACTGTTTTCGGCCCTGAAGCCTATTTTCTTTCCAATTGGACACTGACCCTCCTATTCCATGAGCCTCAATTTTGTTAACCAGCCTTTTATGTGGTGCCTTATCAAAGGCTTTCTTCAAATCCAATGGCGCAGTGGTTAGCACCGCAGCCTCAGAGCTCCAGCGACCTGGGTTCAATTCTGGGTACTGCCTGTGCGGACTTTGCAAGTTCTCCCTGTGACCGCGTGGGTTTTCGCCGGGTGCCCTGGTTTCCTCCCACAGCCAAAGACTTGCAGGTTGATAGGTAAATTGGCCATTATAAATTGCCCCTAGTATAGGTAGGTGGTAGGGGAATTGAGGGAAGGTGGGGATGTGGTAGGAATATGGGATTAATGTAGGATTAGTGTAAATGGGTGGTTGATGGTCGGCACAGACTCGGTGGGCCAAATGGCCTGTTTCAGTGCTGTATCTCTAAATAAAATAAATAAACAACATCCACTGCATTTCCTTCATCAACCTTCTCTGTTATTTCATCAAAAAATTCAATTAGATTAGTCAAGCATGATCTGCCTTTTACAAATCCATGCTGGTTATCCTTAATTAACTCAAACCACTCTAAGTGTCCATTGATATTTTCCCTGATTATCATTTCTGAATCCTTATCCAACACTGATGTGAAATTAACGGGCATGGAGTCGCTTGGACTGTCCTTACACCCTTTCTTGAATCAGGGTGTTATTTGCCACTCTCCAATCCCCTTATCCAGGGAAGATTGGAGGATTATGGCAAGCCCTTCCTGGAGGGAGTCTGGAGCGGTGGTGGACCTCTGAGGAACCAACTACCGGCGAGCCTATCAAGTGAGACCCAGGCGCGGGGCCTTCAATTACCTGGAGGGGAGTTGGAGAGGCAGCGGATCCTGTGAGGAACCACAATTCAGGAAGGATGAGAAGGTCATTGTGAGGGTACAGAGGAGATTAAGTTCAAGATTTACCAGTTTATAAGCAAATGCAGAGGCAAGGAAAGGTGCGGGGCAGATCAAATAATAGGAAGCTGTGTTTGGTTGGAAGGCAGGAGTGATTAAATGACAGAAGAGATGATGGTGCAAGGCAAAAGTGGGAGCAAACAACATTTAGAAGGCATAGATACCAGGAGTGGGACTTAAACCCAGGCAGACACATGTCTACTGGATTTTAAGTCCAACACCTTAACCACTCAGCCATCCTGATGCAGTAGCCAAATCCAACAAAATGAAATTTAATGTGATTCAGGTGCCATCTGGCCTTTTACAATCTACAATTATGACTCATCTCCCACGCTAAATTGGACCCTTCATCATCTTATAAACCTCAATCAGATCACCCCTCAGTCTAGGTTTCTCTCAGATGTGGGATCCCAACTCTTTTAGTCTAACTTGATAACGAAGATGTCTTATACTGGGAATTAGTCTAATGTCTCTCCTCTGTACCCTTTCCAAGGCCTCAATATCACCCATCATGTGAGGAGACCAGGACTGGACACGATATTCCATGTGAGGCCTGACCAAGGTTTCATAAAAGGACAAATTCGGGACATCTCAGATACTGAAGGAGTCCGTGTCCAGAAGCAGCAAGACCTGGACAACATTCAGGCTTGGCCTGCTAAGTGGCAAGTAACATTCACACCACATAAGTACCAGGCAATGACCATCTCCAACAAGAGAGAATGTAACCATCTCCCTTTGACGTTCAACAGCATTACCATCGCTGAATCCCCCCACCATCAACATCCTGGGGGTTACCATTGACAGAAGCTTACTGGACCATCCATATAAATATTGTGGCACCAAGGGTAAATCAGAGGCTGGGAATTCTTGGAATTCTGCAATCAGTCACGCAGCTCTAGGCACTTGGTGAAAAGCTCATCAGGAGAGCTGGTGCAATGGACTGATCAGGTGTGCAGAAAAGTGGCAAATGGAGTTCAACTCGGAGAAGTGTGAAGTGATGCATTTGGGGAGGTCAAGCTGTCAAAGGAATACACTATTAGTGGGAGAATACTGAGAGCTGTAGAGGAAGTGAGGGACCTTGAAGTGAATGTCCACAAATCCCTGAAAGTAGCAGGACAGGTTGATAAGTTGGTTGAGAACGCTTATGGAATCCTTTCCTTTATTAGCCGAGGTATAGAATATAAGAGCAGGGAGGTTATGCTGGAACTGTATGAATCTTTAGTTAAGCGCCAGCTTGAGTTCTGTGTGCAGTTCTGGTCACCTCATTACAGAAAGGATGTAATTGCACTAAAGAGGATACAAAGGAGATTTACGAGGATGTTGCCAGGACTGGAAAAATGCAGCAATGAAGAAAAATTGGAAACCATAGAAACCATAGAAAAATTACAGCACAGAAGGAGGCCATTCAGCCCATTGTGTCCGTGCAGGCCGAAAAAAAACTAGCCGCCCAATCTAATCCCACCTTCCAAAACCTGGTCCATAGCCTTGCCGGTTACAGCACTTCAGGTGCATGTCCAGGTACCTTTTAAAAGAATTGAGGGTTTCTGCCTCCACCACCATTCCTGGCAGTGAATTCCAGACACCCAGCACCCTCTGGGTGAAAAACTTTCTCCTCATGTCCCCTCTAATCCTTCTACCAATCACCTTAAATCTGTGTCCCCTGGTAATTGACCTCTCCGCTAGGGGAAATAGGTCCTTCCTGTCTATTCTATCTGGGCTCATAATTTTTTACACCTCTATTAAGTCAACCCTCAGCCTCCTCTGTTCCAAGGAAAACAACCCTAGCCTATCCAATCTTTCCTCATAGCTACAACTTTTGAGTCCTGGCAACATTCTGGTAAATCTCCTCTGTACTCTCTCCAGTGCAATTATGTCCTTTCTGTAATGTGGTGACCAGAACTGTATGCAATTCTCCAACTGTGGCATAACCAGCATTTTATACAGTTCCAGCATTACATCCCTGCTTTTGAATTTTGATTGAAATGTACAAAATTGTGAGGGGCCTGGATAGAGTGGATGGGAAGGGCTTATTTACCTTATCAGAGAGGTCAGTGACTAGGGGGTCATCGAATTAAAGTGATTAGTAGAATGATTAGAGGGGAGATGAGGAAACGTTTTTTCACCCAGAGGGTGCGAGGAGTCTGGAAATGAGTGCCTGCAAGGGTAGTTGAGGCGGAAACCCCCAACTCATTTAAAAGGAGTCTGGATGTGCACCTCGAGTGCCTGAACCTGCAGGGCTACGGACCAAATGCTGGACAATGGGATGAGGCTGGGTGACTTGTTTTTTGACTGGTGCAGAGACGATGGACTAAGCAGCCTCTTTCTGTGTCGTTGACTTTCTATGATTCTATGCAGACACGATGGGCCGAATGGCCTGCTTCTGCACTGTAACAATTCTGTGATTCTTGACTCTCCAAAACTTGTCCATCTACAAGGCAGAAGTCAGGATGAGTGCAGCACCAACAGCACTCTAGATGCTCAACATCATTCAGGACAAAGCAGCCCACTTGATTGTCACCCCATCCACCACCTCCATTCTCTCCCTCCATCACTGACACACGGTGGCAGCAGTGTGTACCATCTACAAGATGCACTGCTGCAACCCGCCAAGGCTCCTTTGACAGCACCTTCCAAACCCAAGACCTCCACCACCTTGAAGGACAAGGGCTGCAGATTCATGGAAACACCACCATCTGCAAATTCCCCTCCAAGTCACCCACCATCTGATCTGCAAATATATCGCTGTTCATTCACTGATGTTGGGTCAAAATCCTGGATCTCCCTTCCTAACAGCACTGTGGGTGTACCTACACCACATGGAGTGCAGCAATTCAAGAAGGCAGCTCACCGCCACCTTGTCAAGGACAAATGGGGATGGGTAACAAATTCTGGCCTTCCCAGCGTCACTCACAACCCATGCAAGAATATGCCTCATCTTATACTCAATTGTCCTCTGAATGCAGCCCAACCCCCTATTTGCTCCAGCTATCACTTCACAGCATTGCTGCTGTACCTTTAGAGATCTGTGCACTAGAACATCCAGATCTCTGCTCAAAATTATTTTCTTTCTCCACCTGCTTTAATGTTTTTCCCTGAAGGGTGTATGAATGTTGAGCATTCGCCCTGTCCACATGAATAACACTGCACTTACCCAAATTAAACATCATTTGCCAGTCATGAACCCAATCTCCTAACACATTAAGATCAGCCTGAAACAGTCAAGCATCGTCTACAGTCTGAACACTCGCACAGATCTTCAAATCATCTGTAAATTTACAGATGGTGCCCCCTACACCTACATCCAGATCATTAATAAAAATAATAAAGAGCAACAGACCCAACACCGATCCCTGTGAGATACCATTGGTGACTGGTCTCCAAACAGATCCAGATCCATCTGTAACTACTTTCTGCCTACGTCCTGCCAGTCAGTTCCCAATCCAGATCAATATATTACCACTGATACCAGGGACTTTAATCTTATAGAGAAGCCTCTTGTGTGGAACCTTATCAAAATCTTTTGGATGAGATCAGCTAATTGAACACAGGCCAGATATTAGGCCTAGTCCTGTCCTGCTCTGTGTGTGGGTCTCAGGACTACACAAGGTGAGATCAGTTCACTGAGCACAGGCCCTTCCTGCTCTATATGGTGCTCAGTACCTCATCAAATGAGAATAACTAACAAAGAACAAAGAAAATTACAGCACAGGAACAGGCCCTTCGGCCCTCCAAGCCTGCGCCGAACCAGATCCTCTATCTAAACATGTCGCCTATTTTCTAAGGGTCTGTATCTCTTTGCTTCCTGCCCATTCATGTATCTGTCTGGATACATCTTAAAAGACGCTATCGTGCCCGCGTCTCCCACCTCCGCTGGCAACACACCACAGGTCATGGAGCCTCGGCCCATCCTCCCCTGATTGTGGTTCAGTGCCAACCAGGTCAGATCAGCTAATTCAGCACAGGCCGGAGATGGAAGCTGGACCTTTCCTGCTCTGGGGACTCCGTACCATACCAGGTGCGATGAAGTAAAATACCACAGGCCGGGGATGGAGCCTGAGATTTCCCTGTTCTGTGTGGGGCTCTGTACAACAACGTGTGAGAAGAACTATCATCCCTCAGGCTGAGGAAGGAGCCTGGGCCCATTCTGTTCTGTGTGGCTCCTACCACACTGAGTGGGATCAGTTAACACAACACAGGCCATGAATATAACCAGGCCCTTTCCTGCTCCGTGTGGCTCAGTATCACACCAGGTGGCATCAGCTAACACAGCACAGGCTGGGGCTGGAGCTGGAGCCTGGGCCCGTCCTGCTGTGTGGGTTCAGTAACAACCCGTAAGATGAACTTTTTTCAAAAGACTTCAGTGTATTTAACTCTGTCCAACACTGTGAGGCAGCTTTCTGTGTTTATAAAGAGTGTAATTTATTGACTGGTCTCTTGGATCAAACAGGGTGACAGATAGAGGTCTGTGTGCAGAGGGTTTGGGGGTGAGCTCTGATTCCTAACCCTTTCTGGATTGTGAGGAATAAAGAATGAATGAGAGAGAGAGAATGTGGGAGAAGGGATGATGGAAGAATTTGTCCGTGAACCTGATTAAAAGTGGCTCAAACTCAAGATAATATTAAGATATCAAGAGCAGAACATTAACATAATCTGAGTTCCGCGATCTGGTCGGGTCCCATTCCCCTGAAGTGAGGAATGAACGCGTGGGGAAATTCCGCCTGGAGTTATATTTGTCTCCAATGAAGATGAGTTCACAGTGAGGCCGGAATAGCTCAGTTGGGAGAACACTAGATTGAAGAACCAGGATACAATCCCTGGTTTCATCAGTTTTAATTTGGTGTCTCCATCAGTTTAAGTAGAGAGAATCAGAGGGGAGATTTTCCACTCTTGACCCCATGGGCTGAATTTTAAACTAACGGTGCGGCTCTCGGCAGAGGCACCGGAAGCGGGTGTCATCACCACACGAGTGAAATGTGGCCGACCGACCCCGATCACGGAGCAGCCGACCAATTAATGAAGGGGAGGCGTGGGGCCCATGTAAACAAGGACCAGAGGCAGGGAACGAGGCACCGATGGCACCGACATCTGACACAATGGCAGGTGCTGGCACCATATTGAAAGGGCTGCCAGACCTGCATTCACTGCTGCCTGGTTTAAAGGAGTGTCTTCCTGAGAGCCCTCTACTGTCCCAGGACCCGTTCTGCTGCCTCTGCTGTCCCAGAACCCCTTCTGCTGCCTCTGCTGCCCCTGGATCCGTTCTGCTGCCTCTGCTGTCCCAGGACCCGTTCTGCTGCCTCTGCTGCCCCAGGACCCGTTCTGCTGCCTCTGCTGCCCCAGGATCCGTTCTGCTGCCTCTGCTACCCCAGGATCTGTTCTGCTGCCTCTACTGCCCCAGGACCCGTTCTGCTGCCCCAGGACCCGTTCTGCTTCCTCTGCTGCCCCAGGACCCATTCTGCTGCCCCAGGATCCGTTGTGCTGCCTCTGCTGCCCCAGGACCCATTCTGCTGTCTCTGCTGCCCCAGGATCCGTTCTGCTGCCCCAGGACCCATTCTGCTGCCCCAGGATCCGTTCTGCTGCCTCTGATGCCCCAAGACCTATTCTGCTGCCTCTGCTGCCCCAGGACCTGTTCTGCTGCATCTGCTGCCCCAGGACCCGTTCTGCTGCCTCTGCTGCCTGATAGGTAAGGAGCTGAATGCGAGCCTGCAGTGACCATGGTCCCACAGTTTAGCGATGCCTTCCTGCAGGTTCGCCTCCAGGTGGCAAGAGATAGGTGGAAGATCCTCTTTCCCAGGGATGGGAGGTGAAGACCTGCCCACCTGACCAAGTAAAGCTGGCTGGAGATAGTAGGTGAAGTCAGCAGCTGTGGGGTCACCCCCAGGACATGGATCCAGTGCAGGAAGTGGGTCAATGACCTGATCCAGGCTGCTCAGGTGAGAACTCCAAACACTTTGGACCCTTTGGACATTGCATGTGGCAGAGTGAGAGGGAGTGTTTGGTGGAAAGGGAGTGACCACTAAGTCATGTGTATTGGGGAAGGGCAGCAGGACATGCTGCCTGAGGCTTGGCTGCATCTCGGTGAGAGGTGCACGTCAGTCATTGTATAAACTCACACAGTCCCTCGAGAGGGGGCCACATGCAGGAGGAATACGTGTGTCCCCATCATGGACTGCTGGACTATCACCATCAGAGATGTTGGGCTTGTCCCCGCTGGGAGACTAACTTTGTTCATCATAGTGGCTGCAGGAGAAGACAGCCCACAATCGGAAAGAGCGTGTCAAGACTGGCGGTGGAGTGCCTTATCTCCGTGTTCTCATCCCGATGGAGGAGGAGGCCATGGAACAGGCCGGGCAGCAAGGCAGCTGCTCCATAGCTGATGGAGAGACAGGGTCACCTACCCAAGAGAGTGACTGAACATCTCCTGGGGCACAAGGGAGCATCCGCTGCAAAGGAACCACACTGCACATCTGTTCACCACTGCATCAATGGAGCTGCACAGTAGGGGTGGTTGGAATGTCGCGATGGGCAGACCCTAACCCTTCAATGTCACTGTTTTTTCATGCAGGCTAGGATGAACGACAAGCATGAAGAGCTGGAGAGACTGGGGACAGCCGGACACCTCTGAGGAGGAGGTGGGAGCCTCAGAGGGTGCACCGTCACATCATTCCCCTGCACCCTCCACCAGCACAGAAACCCTCACTCGGTGGGAATCCACTCGCTGTTAGATTTGGTCACACAAGCTGGTGAGCACGTCACAGACAGGCCCGGGCAGCTGACGGAGGCTGTGACAGCCGAGGCCACTGGCAGTTGGGAGTCTGTGGGAGGCCAGGCCCATGCTGAGTCCCAGGCTGATGACGTGCCTCTGGTGTCACCAGCAACACGGGAAATGCTGCAGCTGCAGCAAGAGGTCAGGCAACATCTGGCAGAGTTGCCGGAGGTTATGTGTACCCAAGCTCGGATGATGGAGGAGTCCATCCAGGCCTTGCATGCTGTACAGTCTCCGATGGGGGTGTGTCTGGCTTCCTTCCTTGAGAGATTGGTGACTCTGATGGAGAGCCAGATCCAGCCGACCAATCAGTGGCTGCCGGAGATGTGCGCAGACCTGCACTCCATCACTTTGTCCATGAGCTCCATCCAGTGGTGACAAGGCGAGAGGGGGGACGAGGCACCTGAACTCTCCACCAGGTCCACGTCCCTCTCAGGTCAGCAGGGAGGTACAAGTGTGTCTTATAACTGGGGAGGAGCAGCTGGCTGCTACATCTGGGGTCTCCTCTCTGGGTGCTCCTGGTGTGGACAGTAGCTCTAAAGCCCCTCTGCCAGTGACACCAGTGATGCCAGTGCCTGCCTCCATCACCCTCGATGACAGAGGGGGGTCTCTGTACCTGTGCAGGAGGCCCTCAGTGTGCCGGGGCCCTCCAGGCCTCAGGCAGCAAGAGGACGGCCACCAATGTCATCCCAAGCCATGGGGCAGCAAGGTCAGCAGCCTGTCTCCATCTCAGCTGACAGAGCAGGGGGAGCACCACGTAGGAGCACCCGGAAAAGATTTCAGAAGAGCACCTAGATTCACTGAGGGGTTCACGGGTGAATGTGCATTCCAGATGGATAGGGTTGCGTTTGTTGTCACACGGAAGAAAGAAATGATGTTCTCTCACTATGTCTCCTTCCTATTGTTGATGCCCTTTGGGACTTCATTTAAACCCTTCCTCCCAAGGGGCTGGAAGTGAGGGACCAAGCCCTGAGTTCACAAAGCTTCGGCCTTGTCACTGTGCGATGTGTACCTGGACTCTGCAGTGCAGAAGGAAGGAGGCGACAACAGGGCTGCTTAAAGCTAAGACTTTATTGCTGTGGTTCCAGAAGGTGGTAAGGCTCAAAGGAAACTTGAATGTATAAGGGTGTCTCATGTCTCCCTTGTGTGTATCTCATGGCCCCTTTCCTGCTGTGCGTGAGGTTCTTCATCTGGCACTGCTTGGGCAGCATCCTCCTCCACATCCTCATCATCAGAGGAGACATCACACTCCACGATATCCTCACTAGTCAACACCTCACCCCTCTGTAATGCCAGATTGTGCTGTGCACAGCAAACCACCACGATATGCGAGACCCTCGCCGGGACATACTGAAGGGCTCCACTGGATCGATCTAGGCACCTGAATCTCATCTTCAGGAGACCAATGGCCTCCTTGATGGTCGCTCGGGTTGACCCGCAGCAGGTGTTCTACCTCTCCTCTGCATCCGTGCGTGGGTTCCTCACAGACGTCAGTAGTCATGTCCTCAGTGGGTAGCCCTTGTCTCCAAGGATCCATCTCTGAAAGCGGATGGGGCCGCGGAAAGGTTCTGGCACCTGGGAGTGCCTTGGTATGCAGGCGTTGTGGCTGCTTCCCGGGATTTGTGCACACACCTATGGGATCCATTTGCAGTGGTCGCAGACCAATTGCACACTGAGCAAGTGGAAGCCCTTCCTGTTGAAGGCTGCTGGCTGGTCTGCAGGAGCCTTGATGGTCACATGGGTGCAGTCAATGACACCCTACACCTGGTGGAATCCAGCGATGGCCCCAAATCCTATAGCTCTCTCAGCTTGACTGTTTGGATCAATGTGCACATAGTCACCGGCCCTCCTGAACAGGACATTGGTGACCTCCTTGATGCACTGATTCACCACAGACTGTGAGATTCCACACATATCTCCAGTGGATCCCCACAATGATCTGGTGGTGCAGAAGTTCAGTGGCACGGTGACCTTCAGTGACACTGGCATCAGGTGCCCACCAAGTCGCATGGGGCACAGCTGCATCATGGCAGAGAGATCAGTGACGACCTCCGTGGAGGGGTGCAGTCTGCGGAGACACTGTCACTCGGACATCTGCAGGTAGTTGAACCTCAGCTGACGTGTTCCTCTGCCTCCTTCTCCAGCCTCCTGTTCGAGGCTGGCCTTCCTGTGGGCCCCCAAGCTGCTGTGGTGCCCCTGCTGGTGCCTGCGCCTCCCTCCCTTCCTCTCTACTCCTCCTCCTCCTCCTCAATGGGAGCCTCGAATGAGGCCCATGACAGGTTGCCCCTCCCTGAGTGCAAGGCCTTCACAGTAAACAACACCCAGCCACATTTACCTCATTTGTCATCCTCAATGAAGTGGCACTGCCCCAATGGCACCCTGGTGTTGTTCCCTCTGCAGAGCTGGCACATTGGCCCCCACTCCTGACAGTGTTTCCTGATGCCCTTTCCCCCTCTACCCTTGCTGCCAAGTGACGCTGCCTCACCCGATAGCTTCCCAGTGAAGCCAACACTCAGCTACCACCTTGCAGTTGCCTCCTTTAACCAGGCGAGGCACTGAAGCCCCGTGGTTCCCGTGTGCTATTAGTTCAATTGGATCCAGTGAATAAAATTGCTGACAATTGGACTCATAAATACTTGAAATGCCTTCTTGCCGTGTGGATGTGCGAAGTCTGCCCTCCACGTCAGCCGCCGACAGAAAAATCCGGTCCAACGTCTTCCATCCCTATTTTATACACCACCCCCCCCCCTCCCCCTCCCCGGCCTCCATTCCCGTCTCCAACGGTCCCTTAAAATTCTGGCCCATGTCTCTAAGACTAATGGGAGAGAAACTACATCTGCTCCTTAGACTGAACAGGGAGAGCTGCTCTCTCTGTGTTTAAAGTGAATGAATCTGCTCTTTACCTTGTCTTACCGGAACGTTCACTGTCTGGAAATGTCTGTTTGAAAATGTTTTCCTGTTATATTAATGGAGCAGAGGAGCAGATGTGAGGTACTGTTGAACAGAGAGGTTTAGAAGTGGGTGAAGGGGTGGAGTGACGGTGTGAGTGAGAGGCGCAGTGATTTGGCCATTCTCAATAGAGTGTCAGGAATGAAGGTCAGAGGAACAGACCAGGCAGGAAACACAGAAAGAGCGAGGAGAAGCTGGTGTGAAAAACTGAGATTAAACAACGTGTTTGTTCATTTGGTTTGGGTCTGGTGTTTAGAATACCCGGAATCTGGGTTCACTTCCCTTCCAATTCAGCGAATTGTATCAACATTATGTTCATAAAACCAAAGAATGATACCCAAAGAAGGAGACCATTTGGTCAGTTGTGTCAGTGCTGTCTCCTGTAATCTGTACATTTTTCCTTCCAGTATTTATCCCAATTGCTTTTCAAAGTTACGACTGAATCTGCTTTCAAGTCCTGATCAGACAGTGCATTCCAGATCACAACACATCACTGTATAAAAAATCATTCCTCATTTCGCCTCTGGTTCTTTTCTCAATCACCTGATAAATACATCCTCTGGTTACTGACCCTTTTGCCACTGGAAACCATTTCTCCTTATTTAACTTATTGAAAACCTTCTTGATGATGTCACATACTAGACTGCCAGTAAAACTGAAGCCCATGGAATAAAAGGGACAATGACAGCATGCATATGAAGTTGCAGACTGATCGGAACATAGGAGCAGGAGTAGGCCATTCAGCCCGTCGAGCCCACCCTGCCATTCAATATGATGATGACTGATCATCCACTTCAATGCCTTTTTCCCACACTATCTCCATATCCCCTATGTCATTTGTATTTAGAAATCTGTCAATCTCTGCTTTAAACATACTCAATGACTGAGCTTCCACAGCCCTCTGAGGTAGAGAATTCCAAAGATTCACAACCCACTGAGTAAAGAAATTTCTCCTCATCGCTGTCCAAAGTGGTTTTCCCCTTACGTTGAAATTGTGTCCCCTGGTTCTAGACTCCTCAACCGGGGGAAACATCTTAGCTTCATCTACCTGTCTATCCCTTTAAATATTTTGTAAGTTTCAATGAGATCACCTCTCATTCTTTGAAATTCTAGAGAATACAGGCCCAGTTTCCCCTATCTCTCTTCATAGGACAGTCCTGCCATCCCGGGAACAAGTCTGGTGAACCTTCATTGCACTCCCTCGATGGCAATGATATCCTTCCTAAGGTAAGGGGAACAAAACTTCACACAGTATTCCAAACTGCAGACCAACCAAGGTTATATACAATTGAAGCAAGACTTCACTACTCCTGTACTCAAATCCTCTTGTGATAGAGGCTAACATATCATTAGCCTTCCTAATTGCTTGCTGCACCTGCATGTTAGCTTTCAGTCACTTATTGACAAGGACACCCAGGCCCCTTTGTACATTCACATTCTTACCATTTAACAAATAATCTGCACATCTGTTTCTCCTACCAAAGTAGATAACCTCACATTTTTACACATTATATTTCATGTGCCACTTTCTTGTCCACTCACTAAGTCTGTCCAAATTCCCTTGAAGCCGCTTTGCATCTTCCTCACAACACACATTCCCACCTAGTTTTGTGTCATCTGCAAACTTGGAAATACTACATTTGGTCCCCACATCCAAATCATGTGAATAGCTGGGTCACAGTGTGGTGGTGAACAGTTGTATTTCTGTCTGGAGGAAGGTTTACAGTGGGTTCCCCATGGTTCCTCATAACTTCAGTTATGTGCAGACACTGGAAAAGCTGGGGTTGTTCTCCTTGGAGCAGAGCAAGTTCAGAACAACTTTGACAGAGTTAGAATCAAGGAATCAAATGGTTACAGTACAGAAGGAGACCATTCAGTCCATCATGTCCATGACAGCTCTTTGCAAGAGCAGATCAGCTAATTCCACTCCTCTGCCCTTTCATTGTAACCCTGCAAATTTTCTCTATTCAGGTGTTTATCCAATTCCCTTTTGAAAACCACGATTGAATCTGCCTCCAGCACTCTCAGGCAGTGTATTCCAGATCCAAACCACTCACTCTGTCCCACACCCCCGGTACCATTGCAGAAAGTCTTTTCTGTTCATTTCATCCCTCATAAATAATTGAAATGAAATGTTTATTAGGAAATGCACAACATAAAAAGGAGAGAGAAATAAATGCTGAGTAAAATAGAAGTCAATGTTTGGAAGGTAAAAAGAGCAAAAGATGTAACTTTTATTCTGGATGAGTGAGAGGAATATATCACACTTTGGGGATTTTGTAAGAGGATTTACTGATAAACCTGGGATTTGAGAGGAAGCTGGTTCATGGTTTACAGAACAAATTCAGCCCCTGGGGTGGAGCCAACAGCTGCACCGTCCAATAACAGACAGGACGGGGCACTGTCTCAGGCCTGGTGAGCTCAGTCGATGAAAGCATGAAACTCTGAATCTCAAGTTTTTGAGTTTGAGCCCACGATGGGTGTTTTCTATTTCCTTTTTAGGCTGATTTTACAGGCGTTATCCAGCTCTGAATTCCTCGGCAGAGAGTTCAAGGAGTGTTTGAAATGAGATTCAACAGCAGGATGAGAAAGTCTCTCCTTGATTCAGGACTCTTACCTCTCTGCAGCATCTCGCTGCTGAAGATTGAACTTTTTCTCATTTCATTCTCAGCTCAGGGTCAGTGTGGATCACTGGGACTTCTGGCTGTCTCCCACTTCACAATCCATCAGTGCTGAGAAATCAATGGGGAATATTACTCACATGTTGTAATGTTTTATAAATACTTGAATGTATTTCACACTGTGTCCAACAGTGTGAATCTCCCCTGGTATATCAGCTCACCAACACTTCAACAGAACATTCACATAATGTGAGCTCTGAGATCTGTTCAGATCCCATTCCCAAGACCTGGAAAGTGGGATTGGGCTGGATCGCTCTTTTTCAGCTGGCACAGACACGATTGCTAAATGGTCTCATTCTGTGCCATAAATGTTCTCCATTTTCTATGTTCTATGAAGTGAGGTGTGATTGGGAGGGGCAATTCCACCAGGGTTATATTTTCTACCAAAACAATGACACAAGGGATACTTCACTTTTTTATTCATTCATTCATGCGATGTGGGCATCGCTGGCTAGGCCAGCATTTACTGCCCATGAGAAGGTGGTGGTGAACTGCCTTCTTGAACCGCTGCAGTCCATGTGGGGTAGGTACACCCACAGTGCTGTGAGAAAGGGAGTTCCAGGATTTTGACCCAGCGACAGTGAAGGAACGGCGATATAGTTCCAAGTCAGGATGGTGTGTGGCTTGGAGGGGAACTTGCAGGTGGTGGTATCCCCTGCATTTGCTGCCCTTGCCCTTCTCGGTGGTAAAGGTCGCTGGGTTTGGAAGGTGCTGTCTAAGGAGTCTTGGTGCATTGCTGCAGTGCATCTTGTAGACGGTACACACTGCTGCCACTGTGTGCCGATGGTGGAGGGAGAGAATGTTTGTAGATGGGGTGCCAATCAAGTGGGCTGCTTTGTCCTGGACGGTGTTGAGATTCTTGAGTTGGAATTGCACCCATCCAGGCAAGTGGAGAGTATTCCATCACACTCTTGACTTGTGAATTGCAGATGGTGGACAGGCTTTGGGGAGTCAGGAGTCATGGATGAGTGAGAGGAATATATCACACTTTGGGGCTTTTGTAAGAGGATTTATTGATAAACCTGGGATTTGAGAGGAAGCTGCTTCATGGTTTACAGAACAAATTCAGCCCCTGGGGTGGAGCCAACAGCTGCACTGTAATTACTCATCTCAGGATTCCAAGCCTCTGACCTGCTCTTCTAGTCACGTTATTTGTATGGCTACCAATGGTAACCTCCATGATGTTGATGGTGGGGGATCCAGTGATTGTAATGGTATTGAATGTCAAGGGGAGATAGTTAGATTCTCTCTTGTTGGAGATGGTCATTGCCTGGCACTTGTGTGGTGCGAATGTTACTTGCCACTTATCATCCCAAGCCTGTGAGACTGAAATAGCTCAGTTGGGAGTGTGTTGGACTGAAGATCCCTGGTTCAATCTGGGGTTTTGGCAGTTCTCCTTTATTCTGCATCGCCCTTTGGTTTTGACTCTTGAGCTGCACAATTTACACTGAAATTATTTACCCAACTCTGAAGGTTGGATTGGAATAGAGAGATATCAAGGATGGGAAATATTTACATTGTCTGCTGTAGCTTATTCTCTATCTCCTTGTGTCCTTTTCCTCAGTTTTTGACTCTCTCGGGGCAGGGTGAACATTTGATTTGCTGCATATGTCCCAAACTGAAGCCTTTTCCACATCTCTGGGCGGTCAGACTCGCTCTGTCTGTTTTTGCTGCTCGTGACCATTAACGAGAACAGGCCACGAGTTCAACGTTTATCAGCAAACGGAAGATAATTGGAAAGAATTCTGTGTTACTCCAGACCAGTGACAAAGATGCAATGGATGTTATTCAAAATAAATTCCCTTTGACATTTGATGTAAACTTGTTTGCATCTAAAAGTTGGATTTTAAGTGTTACAAAAATGTGTCAAATTAATGACTGACCATGTGACAGCGCACATGGGGATCAAATCCACAGCCTTGTTGTTATCAACACTGCGTCCTAACCAACTGAACTAAGTGGCCGATAGACAGAGCCAGGTATGGGTTTGAGCCGCACGCTGTGCGGTTTGTGTTTTATTTCTCACACTGGGTGACAGAGCGATTGTACAAACAATGGACACATCACATCCCTGAAACATTGTTCTGATATAAAACAGTGTGAAATAAGAACTGAGCATGGAAATGGAACGGAACCAGAAATCAGGACTTTAATCTATTAAAGTTGATCTTGAAATTCTACCATGCACGAACATTCCAAGAGAACGAACTCTCTTCTGATATAAAATCCAGGAACTTGAACTGCTGTAAAATATAACTGAGCCTGATGTGATTTGAACACACAACCTTCTGATCTGGAATCAGACGCGCTACCGTTGCGCCACAAGCTCACAGATAAAGCAAAGCCTTCCATTCCTGGCAGATTTACTTCCTGTTTAGATTCAGTGATTGAAATTAATTCAATCCTCATCTGACCTCCGCTCTGTAAAGGCCTGCCACCCGACCTGAACCCAACGGGACCCGACGACCTGTGTCGGGTCCGGGTCGTGTTGGGTCGCTCTTCCGGGTCTGGCTTTCGGGCTCGGGTCAGGTTGGGCCAGGTTCGGGTCGGGCTGGGTCCAGGTCGGGCTGAGTCCGTGTCGGACATACACAGTAAGTATTACATTTAACTCTGCTGGGAAGTTGAGTTTAATAAGTGTCAAAAGTTGAAAAGCCAACCTAAGCTGGGAGTCCGGGTCATCAAGGAGGGAAACTCTGAGTCTGCTCAGTGAGCAAGTGAGCATCTCTATGACGTCATTGCGCTCATGCTGCAGCTTCCTGTAGATTCGGAATCGGGAGGTAGATAAAGTGAACATTCCAGTGGTTGGGTAAGGCTCGGGTTAGTTTGGGCGTGGGAATAAATGGAGATACTCGGGCCGGGTCGGGCTCGGGTCCAATGTGGTTCTGTCAGGTTCCTGACCTGAGCAGGCCTTTACCGCTCTGTCAGTTCAGTGCCTTATTTAAACTATTACTTGGAGTTCTGTTTTACAGGGTCTCGGCTGTTTAAGTGTTTCCCAGACCCACTATTCTGATTAATCAGACATTTTGCTGTTAACTGCTGCTGCTTCAATTGAAATGTAAAAAAGAATTTCCAGTGACCTGCAACCAATGGACAAATACATTTCAGAAAGTTAAAGTTCATTCACCAATCCACAAATGTGTTTTTCTGCTTATATTTATAAACAACTCCTTCTCTCCACTATGAGAACTATACAATCACTCCAGTTATTTGAAAGTTAGTATAAGATGTTCCAGTTCATCAATTTTAAAACTGCAGCAGGTATTTTCCAGAAAACTTCTCTGTTGGAACCTCAGTCCCATTTAGATTGAAAGTGGACAATTAATGTATTCACTTGTTCATTGTGGACAGGTGTCTGACTTTGAATAAATCTCATTAACTTTCAATGAGGTGCCAGTATTTCTGTGCTCCCATTTTACACAGTCTGTCCTGTTCATGCACCATGTTTTTATTCTCCTCTCCCATTCTCCACAGGATACAGATTACAAGCATCATCAATCTAGCTGTTGAAAAGCATTGGAAGAATCTGGTCACACTGGTATTGAAACATTCATTTTCTGCCATTTTCCAAGTTGGTTGCTTTAAACACAGTACGATGTGCAATCATCTTGAAAAGAGATTCTCTTCAATATCCAATACAAACTGAATTACAAACCTGACAGACAAACACAGGAGAACAAGTGACTAGTGAACACAAACCTCATGGTGCTCATTTTCAGATTTATTGCAGTCATCCGACAAAACAAGTGAAAGAATATTCCAGTGAAATGATTTGGAAAGTAGGTGTGACTTTTGTTGGTGCCTTTCTTTGCTCTGTTGGTGAAACTTTCTTGCACCTGACTCCTGTTCATGTCTCTGTTTCCTCTATTGAATGAGGAAGGAGGTATTTGATCAGAAATCAACTGGATTGTGTACCTTTGAGAGGGGATTTCTGCACTATCAGGGCTGGAAACAGGAGTGAGTGAAAGACAATGTGTGGAGTTTGATTTTGTACAGAGGGAGAGCAAATCTAACAGGACTGTGAGATATCGGCCTGGATTTTACAGCCCCAATAGTGGTGAACTCTGAGACTTTCACTGCTATTGAGGGTCTGAACAGCACTGCAACTGCCGGTACATGCACACACTAACACCAGCATCTGGAAGTTGTGGTGGTGAGAAATGTGCTTAGAAGGAGCCTCTGATCATAATCGCACCAGCCCACTCTTTAAAGTGACAGGGACCTGTAGTTCAGCAATTTGGGCTCATTGCTCACAATGTACCCTGATTTTTACCTGGGTTGGATTAAAGCCGGTACCAACAGGCTCAGGGCTGCTCGGGAAGGACTTTTCTGTTGACACAACAGCTCCACTATTCCAGGAAGACACCGGCAGCAGCAGTGGTCAACTTTCAGAGGGAGTTCAGAGCTTTTAAATGTTGTATTTTGTTTCTTAATTGTATGTAACTTTTTAGCATAGCCTGATCAGAGTTCTTAAATTTACATCTGACTTTTTATTAACAAGATTGAAGTGCTTTTAAAAGATCTCTAAATGTATATGACTTTTTATCAAGATTTACTTGGCTTCTTTGAAAAGACTCTTGAGCAAGATTGAAGTGACTTTTAAAAACTACATCTTATCCTTTAAAATCCTGCTTCCATGTAGATGACACTGGAAGATGACTTCAGAATAGCTTAGACTATCTTTCTAACAGGTACTGCAACAGCTTAAGACCGACTTTTCTGCAAAAGCTGGTGAATTACCTTCCGGGAGCGGAGAGGAGCGGAGCGGAGCAGACCTATATGGACCGATATGAGGAGAACGTTGAGAGCGGAGCCTATAAATCCAATCCGAGGATCGAGGCCCAGTCTCTTACCTTCCAGGAGTGGAGTGGAGATCTTCCAGTGTGCTGGAGTTTTGAAAAAAAAAGAAGCCAACTGTGATGTCAGAGGAGAGCTGCAAGGTGATTGGTTGGTGAGTCACTGCTGTTAGTGTATTTAAATATCTTAAAGAAAAGGGCAAAGTTTTTTTACTTGAAAAAAAAACCTCTGCTGATAAGATGAGTACTACTAAAGTGTTTTTTTTATTCAGTGTAGCTTATGAAGGACTTTAGATTGTAGTGGGTAGAACAATGCCCCTAGTGTCATTAGTATTTTTTAATTAAGGGAGTAACTAATTAATCTAAGGGTAAGTCATGGCAGGAGAGCTCAGCCCCGTGATATGCTCCTCCTGCGCTATGTGGGGATTCAGGAACCCTCCCAGTCTCCATGATGACCATGTGTGCAGGAAGTGTATCCAGCTGCAGCTACTGGCTACTCGCATTATGGAGCTGGACCTGCGGGTGGTTTCACTGTGGAGCGTCCACGAAGCTGAGGGCGTCATGGATAGCATGTTTAGTGAGGTGGTCGCACTGCAGGTAATGGATGCACAGGCAGAAAAGGGATGGGTGACCACCAGATGGAATAGTAGGAGCAGGCAGGTAGTGCAGGAGTCCCCTGTGGCCATCCCCCTCTCAAACAGATACACCGCTTTGGTTACTGTTGGGGGGAAGACCTCCCAGGGGAAAAGAGCAACAGCGCGGTCCGTGGCACCACGGAGGGCTCTGCTGCACAGCAGGGGAGGAAAAGGGGTGGAAGAGCTATTGTGATAGGGGATTCTATCATAAGGGGTGCAGATAGGCGTTTCTGTGGCCGCAAACGAGACTCCAGGATGGTATGTTGCCTCCCTAATACTAGGGTCAAGGATGTTTCGGAGCAGCTGCCGGAAATTCTGAAAGGGGAGGGTGTGCAGCCAGAGATCGTGGTCCATATTGGTACGAACGACATAGGCAGGAAGAGAGATGAGGTTCTGCAAAGTGAATATAGGGAGTTAGGCAGAAGGTTAAAGAGCAGGACCTCTAGGGTTGTAATCTCAGGATTACTCCCTGTGACACGTGCTAGTGCGGGTAGGAATAGGAGGATTAGGCAAATGAATGCATTGCTGAAGACTGGCGAAGGCGGGAGGGCTTCAGGTACTTGGATCATTGGGATCTCTTCTGGTGCAGAGGTGACCTGTACAAGAGGGACGGGTTGCATCTGAACTGGAAGGGGACCAATATCCTTGTAGGGAGATTTTATAGTAATACACTGGAGGGTTTAAACTAGTCTTGCAGCGGGGGTGGGACCCAAAGTAGTAGTCTCTCCGATGAGATAGTTGAGGCAAATGGAGAGGTTAAAGCAAGCAAGTCCAGTAGGCAGGCCAGGCAGGGGCAGGACAGGGAGCGTGGAAGGTGTGGTGGGCTAAACTGCATTTACTTTAATGCAAGTATCCTTACAGGTAAGGCAGATGAACTCAGAGCATGGATCGGTACATGGGATTGTGGTATTGTAGCTATTACGGAAATGTGGTTGAGGGATGGGCAGGACTGGCAGCTCAATGTTCCGCGGTACCAATCCTTCCGGCGTGACAGAGGTGGAGGTAAGAGAGGAGGGGGAGTTGCACTATTGATTAGGGAGGACATCACGGCAGTACTTAGAGAGGATATCCCGGGGTGAATGTCCAGTGAGGCCATACTGGTAGAACTTAGAAATAATAAAAGGGTGATCCCTTTGATGGGATTATACTATAGGCCCCCCAATAGTCAGAGGGAAGTGGAGGAGCATATATGTAGGGAAATCACAGATAGGTATAGGAATTATAGGGTTGTAATAGTAGGTGATTTTAACTTCCCTAATATTGACTGGGACTGCCTTAGTGCTAAGGGATCAGATGGGGAAGAATTTGTTAAGTGAGTCCAGGATAGTTTTCTGAAGCAGTACGTGGATGGCCCGACTAGAGAAGGGGCTACACTCGATCTCCTCTTAGGAAATGAGAATGGGCAGGTGGTTGATATGGCAGTGGGGGAGCACTTTGGGACCAGTGACCATAACTCTATTAGCTTCAAGATAGTTATGAAAAAGAATAGGACTGGTCCTCAGGTTGAAATCCTAAATTGGGGGAAGGCTAATTTCCATGGCATCAGACAGGAACTCTCAAAAGTTGAATGGGAGAGGCTGTTTACAGGTAAAGGGACGTCTGGCAAGTGGGAGGCTTTTAAAAGTGAGATAGGAAGAGTTCAGGGCCAGCATGTTCCTGTTAGATGGAAGGGCAAGGCTGGCAAGTTTAGGGAACCTTGGTTGACGAGGGATATTGAGGGTCTGGTCAGGACAAAGAAGGAGGCATACGTCAGGTATAGGCAGCTGGGATCGAGCGAGTCCCTCGAGAAGTATAGGGGATATAGGAGTATACTTAAGAAGGAAATTAGGAGGGCGAAAAGGGGCCATGAGATTTCCCTGGCAGATAAGATAAAGGAGAATCCTAAAAGATTCTATAAGTGTATTAAGAGTAAAAGGGTAGCTAGGGAGAGAGTAGGTCCCCTTAAGGATCAGTGTGGCAATCTATGTGTGAAGCCACGCGAAATGGGCGAGGTCTTAAATGAATATTTCTCGTTTGTATTTACCGTGGAGAAGGTCATGGAAGCTAGTGAGTTCAAGGGAGGGAACAGCGATATCCTGCAGCATATCAACATTACAAAGGAGGAGGTGTTGGAGGTTTTGAAGCGCATTAAGGTGGATAAATCCCCAGGGCCTGATCAGATGTATCCTAGGATGCTATGGGAAGCAAGGGAGGAGATTGCTGGGGCGCTGGCAGAGATTTTTGTATCATCGTTAGCCACGGGTGAGGTACCGGAAGACTGGAGGATAGCTAATTTGTTAATTAATAAATTAAATAACAAATCATGTCGCCTCTTTCTCTTCTAAACTCTGGCGGAGACAAGCCTAGCTTGTCCAATCTTTCCTCGTAAGACAGCCCACCCATTCCATGTATTAGTCTCGTAAACTTTCTCTGTACTACCTCCAATGCATTTACATCCTTCCGCAAATAAGGAGACCAGTACAGTACTCAGTACTGCAGAAGAGGTCTCACCAATGTCCTGTATAGCTGAAGCATAACCTCCCTACTATTGTATTCAATTCCCATGGTGATAAATGATAACATTCTATTAGCTTTCCTAATTACGTGCTGGACCTGCATACTAACCTTTTGCAATTCATGCCCTCGGACACCCAGATCCCTCTGCATCTCAGAGCTCTGCAATCTCTCACCATTTAGATAATATGCTTTTTTATTCTTCCTGCCATAGTGGACAATTTCCGACTTTCCCACATTATACTCCATTTGCCAGGTCTTTGCCCAATCACTTAACCTATCTATATCCCTTTGTAGCCCCCTTATGTCCTCTTCACAACCTACTTTCCTACCTATCTTTGTGATCAGCAAATTTAGCAACAATACCTTCGGTCCCTTCATCTAAGTCATTTATATAAATTGTAAAAAGTTGAGGCCCCAGCACAGATCCCTGTGGCACACCACTCGTTACTTCTTGCCAACCAGAAAATGACCCATTTATGCTGACTCTCTGTTTCCTGTCAGCTAGCCAATCTTCTATCCATGCCAATATGTTACCCCCGACACCATGAGCTTTTATTTTCTGCAATAACCTTTGATATGGCACCTTATCCTTCTGGAAATCGAAATACAATACATCCACTGGTTCCCCTTTATCCACAGCACATGTAACTCCCTCAAAGAACTCCAATAAATTGGTTAAACATGATTTCCCTTTCAAAAAACCATGTTGACTCTGCCTGATTACCTTAATTTTTTCTAAATGCCCTGCTATAACATCCTCTGTAATAGCTCCAAACATTTTCCCTCAGACAAATGTTAAGCTAACTGGCCTGTCGTTTCCTGCTTTCTGTCTCCCTCCCTTTTTGAATAAATGAATTACATTCACTCTTTTCCAATCTAACGGAACCTTCTCGAATCTAGGGAATTTTGGAATATTAAAACCAGCGCATCAACTATCTCACTAGCCAATTCAGGACCTGGCGACTTGTCAACCCGCAGCTCCAACAATTTGTTTAGTACCACTTCCCTGGTGATTGTAATTTTCTTGAGTTCCTCCATCCCTTCAATTTCCTGATATACGGCTAATACTGGGATGTTATTTGTATACTCAATAGTGAAGACCGATGCAAAGTATCTGTTTAATTCATCTGCCATCTCTTAATTATCCATTATTAATTCCCCAGACACACTTTCTATTGGACCAACAGTCACTTTGTTAACTCTTTTCTTTTTAAAATATCTATCGAAAGTCTTACTAGTTGTCTTGAAATTTCTTGCGAGCTTTCTCTCATACTCTAATTTTACCTTCCTTATCAATCTTTTAGTCATCCTTTGCTGTTTTTTTTATATTCTGTCCAATCTTCTGACCTGCCTCCCACCTTTGCACAATTATAGGCTTTTTCTTTAAGTTTGATAGTATCTTTAACTGTTTTCGTGAACCATGGATGGTGAGTCCCACCTTTGGAACTTTTCTTTCTCGTTGAAATGTATCTATTCTGTGTATTCTGAAATATCCCCTTAAATGTCTGCCACTGCATCTCTATTGACTTATCCCTTAACCTAATTTGCCAGTTCACTTCAGCTAGCTCTGCTTTCATGACCTTATAATTGCCCTTATTTAAATTTAAAATACTAGTCTGGGACCCACTCTCCTCTCCCTCAAACTGAATGTAAAATTCAATCATATTATAATCGCTACTACCTAGGGGCACCTTAACTATGAGGTCATTAATTAATCCTATCTCGTTGCACAATGCCAGGTCTAGTATAGCCTGCTCTCTGGTTGGCTCCAGAATGTATTGTTCCAAGAAATTATCCCCAAAACATTCTATGTATTCCTCATCTAGGCTACCTCTGCCCATCTGAATTTTCCAATCTATATGTAGATTAAAATCCCCCATAATTATCACAGTACCTTTCTGACAAGCTGCCATTATTTCTTCTTTTATATCCCATCCGACAGTGTGGTTAATGTTAGGTGGCCTGTACACCACTCCCACAAGTGACTTCTTGCCTTTATGATTTCTCATTTGTACTCAAACTGCTTTTGCATCCTGATCTCCAGAACTCAGGTCATCCCTCTCTATTACGCTAATACCATCATTAATTAACAGAGCTACCCCGCCACCTTTTCCGAGCTTCCTGTCCTTCCAAAATGCCATGTCACCTCCAATATTCACATCCCAATCTATGTCGCCCTGCAGCCATGTCTCTGTAATGACTATCAGATCGTACTTATTTATTCTATTTGTGCTCCCAGTTCATCTGTTTTGTTTCAAATGCTCCATGCATTCAGATACAGAGCATTTAGTTTTGTCCTTTTATTATTTTTGTCACCTCTAGCCTTATCTGTCGATTTACTCTTAGATTTGTACATTCTGTCCCTTCCTGTCACAGTCTGTTTATCATTTCCCATATTTATACCTTTCTCTCTTGCCTTGTCTCTCCTCCTTGATTCACCATATCTTCCCAAATTTGATCCCTTGCCCCCACTATTCGGTTTAAAACCGTCTCTACTTCCCTCGTTATGTGGCTCGCTAGAACACCGGCACCAGCACGGTTCAGGTGTAGACCGTCCCAACGGTACAGCCACCTCTTTCCCCAGTACTGGTGCCAATGCCCCATGAACCAGAACCCACTACTACCACACCAGTCTTTCAGCCGCACATTACTTTCTCTAATCTTATTTGTCCTATGCCAATTTGCACATGGCTCAGGTAATAATCCAGAGATGATTAACTTTGAGGTTCTGCTTCTTAATTTGGTGCCTAATTCCTCATACTGACTTTGCAGAACCTCTATCCTTGTCCTGCCTATGTCGCTGGTACCGACATGGACCACGACGACTGGATCCTCCCCCTCCCATTGTATGTTTCGCTCCAGCCCTGAGCAGATGTCCTGAATCCTGGCACCGGCAGGCAACACAGCCGTCTGGACTCTTGCTTTTGCTGCAGAGAACAGAGTCAATCCACCTTACTATACTGTCCCCTACTACCACTACATTCCTTTTTTCTCCCTCTTTGAGCCGCAAACACTTACTGCAGACGTGTTTGCCCTGGATCACACTGGCATCCAGGAACTCCCACATGCTGCAGCTGTGACACATCACCTGTCCTGTCATCCTTAACGTGTTTCAATTAACTACTTAAATATTTTATTCAATTATTCATTTTATTGCATATTTTATTAAACTTACCACTAGTTTGTTTACTATTTTAAACGTTAGGACTAAAATGGATCTTAATCACTTACCAGATGCGCATCAAGCAGGTCGGTTCTTCCAAAACAATCAACTACCTGCTTGCCTGTGATGTCACAGCTTACCAGATCCTCACCAAACAGCTCCTTCCACTGCACCGAAGAAAGAACCAAATCCTGTATCCTCACCCCAGCGGCTCTCTGTTTCCCTGCTCTCACTCTCCATTGTGACGTCACTCCTCGATTTTTTTCCCCTGCTCTGCTCCTGCCGTGCTCCTCTCTCTCTCGCTCTGTCTCCGAGTCTGTGCTTTTGGCGCATTTCTTGTTCCGTTGTGCTCCTCTGTTTCTGGTCCATAATCTGACTCTGGTGGGACTTGAACCCACAACCTTTGAATATCGTCTTAATCATTATTTAGAAGTCCAACACGCTATCCATTGCGCCACAGAGCCTCACACATTTTTATTAACATCACTAAGGCCTTTGATCTTGTCAGCAGAGACGGCCTCTTCAAACTGCAATGGAACATAGGCTGCCCTCCTGACCTCTTGGGCATCATCTCTTCTTTCCACGAGAACATGCACAGTTCCATCAGTTACAATGGAGCAACATCAGACGCTTTCAAGATCAGCAGTGGGGTAAAGCAGGGCTGCGCGCTGGCGCCAACTCTCTTAGGAACAGAGGAACATAGGAGTAAGCTATTCAGCCCGTCGAGCCTGCTCTGTCATTCAATTCGATCATGGCTGATCACCTACCTCAAAGCCCCTTTCCTGTGCTATCCCCATATCCCTTGATGTCATGAGTATCAAGATTTCTATCAATTTCTGTCTTGAACATGCTCAATGATTGAGCTGCCACAGCCCTCTGGGGCACAGTATTCCAATGATTCACCACCGTCTGAGTGAAGAAATTCCACCCATCTCAGTTTTAAATGGCCTACTCCTTATTCTGAGACGATGTCCTTTGGTTTTAGACTCACCAACCAGGGCAAACATCCTGTCTACATCCACACTGTCACGCCCTGTAAGAATTTTGTCAGTTTCAATCAGATCACCTCTCATTCTTCGAAACTTTAAGGAATACAGGCCCAGTTTCCTCATAAGACAATCCCACCATCCCAGGGATTAGTCTGGTGACAGAAAAACAAGAAATGCTGGAACCACTCAGCAGGTCTGGCAGCATCTGTGAAAAGAGAAGCAGAGTTAACGTTTCAGGTCAGCGACCCATCTTCGGAACTGACATATATTAGAAAAGTCACAGGTTATAAGCAAGTGGGGTGGGGGTGGGGCAAGAGATAACAAAGGAGAAGGTGTAGATTGGACAAGGCCACATAGCTGACCAAAAGGTCATGCAGCAAAGGCAAACAATATGTTAATGGTGTGTTGAAAGACAAAGCATTAGTACAGATTAGGTGTTAATGGACTGAATATTGAACAGCAGGAAGTACAAACCTGAAAAAAAACAGTAGGTAAGCAAACTGAACAAACTGAGATGAAATGAAATAAATGCAAAAAAAAGATTAGTCTGTTGACCCTCTGTTTCACCCCCTCTATGGCAAGTGTATCCTTCATAAGATGAGGAGACTAAACTGTACACAATACTCCAGTGCGGATTCACCAAGGCTCTAGACAATTGCAGCAAGACATCTTTACTCCTGTACTCATGACCCCTCGTGTGGGTACAACATACCATTTGCCTTCCTAATTGATTGCTGCACCTGCACAAGAGCTTTTAGTGTCTCAGGAACAAGGACACCCAGGTCCCTTTGGACATCGACACTTCCCAACCTCTCACCATTTAAGAAATACTCTGTCTTTCTGTTTATTCTACCAAAGTGAATAACTTCACACTTATTCACATTATATTCCATGTTCTTGCCCATTCACTTAGCCTCTCCAGGTCCCCTGGAAGCCTCTCTGCATCCTCCTCACAACTCACACTTCACCGAGCTTTGTGTCATCTGCAAACTTGGAAATATTACATTTAATCCCCACATCCAAATCATTTATAGAGGTTGTTAACAGCTGTGGCTCCAACACTGATCCTTGCAGTACCCCAATAGTAACAGCCTGCCATCCTGAGAAGGACCCGTTATTCCTGCTCTCTGTTTTCGGTCTGTTAACCAATTCTCAATCCATATCAGTATATTATCCCCAAGCCTATGTGCTCTGATATTGTTTACTCACCTCCTGTGTGGGATCTTACCAAAGGAAAATACAAATACCACACATCCACTGGTTCTCCTTTATCTGTTCTATAGGTAACATCCTCAAAAATCTCAACAGGTTTTTCAAACCTGTTTTCCTTTTCATAAATCTATGTTGACTCTGCCCAATCATGTCATCATTTTCGAACTGTCTAGTTATCACATCCTTTATAATTGGCATATTCTTCTCCATGCTGCTATTGTACACTTTCAATTACTCAGATATAGGTGTTCACCTGCACATCAGAGCTGACGACAAGCTGTTCAACTTGGCAAGACTGTGCGCCAAGACCAAAGTGGGTAAATTCCTAGTCTGTGAGTTGCTATTTGCTGATGATGCTGTGCTGACATCCCATAATGAAGTTCAGTCACAGCAGCTTGTAGATCGGTTCTCCCTGGCCTGCAAAGAGTTTGGACTGACAATCAGCATCAGGAAGATGAAAGTTATGGGCCAGGACGTAGAGACTCCACTTTCCATCAACATCGACAACCTCACTTTGGAGGTTGTCAACAGCTTCACATACCTTCAATCAACAATCACCAGCAATCTGTCCCTTGATGCTGAAATCAGCACCAGGATTGCCAATGCTGCAGCTGTCATGTCAAAGTTGAGAAGCCAAGTGTGAACCGACAGCAAACTGACCGAAAATACAAAGCTCCACGTGTACCAGGCTTGTGTTCTCAGCACCCTCCTTTATAGTAGAGAAGCATCAACAACTTATACAAGCCAAAAAAAGCGGCTGAACAGCTTCCACCTCCACTGCCTCAGATGGATACTGGGCATCTCCTGGCAGGACAGAGTGCCGAATGCGGAAGTACACCAGCGTGCAGGGATCCGCAGCATGTTTGCCCTCTTGAGTCAGCGGTGACTCTGTTGACTGGGCCAAATGGATGACGGTCACATTGCCAAATACATGCTCTATGGTGAGCTTGCTATCAGCACGAGATCAACAGGTCAGGGAAAAAAATCAAGTCCTTTGGAGAGGTTTGAGTTAATTCAGGAGAGTGGGCATGGATTTATAAATGGGAGTTCATGCTTGACTAATCTAACTGCATTTGTTGATAAACTATCTGAGAATGCTGATGACGGGAATGCAGTGGATGTTGTTTATATGGATGTTACGAAAGCATTTTATAAAGTACCACATAAAAGGGTGGTTAACAAAATTGAGGTTCATGGATTAGGAGGGTCAGTATCCATTTGGATAGTAAATTGTTTTAAAGACTGAAAACAGCGAGTCATATTAAATGGTTTTTGGTCAGACCGGAGGATAGTCGACAGTGGTGTTCCCCAAGGGTCAGTGCGAGAACCACTGCTTTTTTTGCTAAAGGTAAGTGACTTGGATCTTGGAATACAGAGTAGAATCTCAAAATATGCCGATGACACCAAACTTGGAGGAGTGGCAAACAGTGAGGATGATATGAACTGCCTGCAACAGGACAGTGATAGGCCAGCAGAATGGGCAGACAGGTGGCAGATGGAATTTAATAGTGACAAGTGTGAGGTGATGTATTTTGGCATAAGGAATAGGGAGAGGCAATATATACTTAATGGCACAGTTCTAAAGAGTGTACTGGAATAGAGGGACTTGGGGTTCATGTGCACCGATCTTTGAAGGTGGCAAGACATATTGCGAGAGTGGTTAGCAAAGCATATGGGATCTTGGGCTTTATAAATAGAGGCGTTGAGTACAAAAGCAGGGAAGTTATGCTGAACCATTATAAAGCTCTGGTTCGGCCCCAATTGGAGTGTTGCTTCCAGTTCTGCTCAGCAGACTTTAGAAAGAATGTGAGGGTCCTTGAGAGGACGCAGAGGTGATTTACCAGAATGGATCCAGGGATGGGGGATTTTAGTTACAAGGTTAGGTTGGAAAAGCTAGGATTATTCTGCCTATATCAAAGGAGATTGAGTGGAGAATTGATAGAGGTGTATAACACCTCGAGAGAACAGGCCATCCTAGACTGGGTATTGTGTAATGAGAAAGGATTAGTTAACAATCTTGTTGTGTGGGGTCCCTTGGGGAAGTGCGCCCATAATATGATAAAATTCTTCATTAAGATGGAGAGTGAGAGAGTTGATTCCGAGACTCGGGTCCTGAATCTAAATAAAGGAAACTATGAAGGTATGAGGCGGGAGTTGGCGATGATAGATTGGGGAACGTTACTTAAAGGGTTGACAGTGGATAGGCAATGGCTAGCATTTAAAGAGCGCATGGATGAATTACAACAATTGTTCATTCCTGTCTGTGCAAAAGTAAAACAGGAAGGGTGGCTCAACTGTGGCTTACAAAAGAAATTAAGGAAAGTATTAGATCCAAGGAGGAGAAATATAAAATGGCCAGAACAAGCAGCAAACCTGAAGATTGTGAGCAGTTTGGAATTTAGCAGAGGAGGACAAAAGGATTGATTAAGAAGGGGGAAATAGAGTATGAGAGTAAGCTAGCAGAGAACATAAAAACTGACTGTAAAAGCTTCTATAGATATGTGCAGAGAAAAAGATTAGTGAAGACAAATGTGGGTCCCTTACAGTCAGAAACGGGGGAATTTATAATGGGGAACAAAGAAATGGCAGACCAATTAAATACATACTTTGGATCTGTCTTCACAAAGGAGGATACAAATTATCTCCCAGAAATGTTGGGGAACATAGGGTCTAGTGAGAAGGAGGAACTGTATGAAATCAGTATTAGTAGGGAATGTTTGGGAAATTGATGGGATTGAAGGCCGATAAATCCCCAGGGCCTGATAATCTACATCCCAGAGTAATTAAGGAAGTGGCCCTTGAAATAGCAGATGCATTTCTGGTCTTTTTTCAAAATTCTATCGACTCTGGAACAGTTCCAATGGATTGGATGGTAGTTAATGTAACTCCATTATTTAAAAAAAGAGGCAGAAAGAAAACAGCGAATTATATACCGGTTAGCCTGACATCAGTCGTGGGGAAAATGCTGGAGTCCATTATAAAAGATGTAATAGCAGAGTGCAATAATAACTCGTCTCCACTCCTAGTATTTCTAAATCCCACACATTCACTATAATGTGAACAATTATTTCCTGTTGTGTCTCTCTCAGATTTGTAAACTTCACTGTATTGGAGTGAGGTGACATCTACTGGCGGGAAGCAAGAACTGCAATCAAGCAGCAGAAACTCCACAGTCTGTCAGGGTTAAAGAAACATTGCAATGTGAGGAAACAGCGAAGTGGTTTGACTGGGTAGATGGAGACATGATTCCACTTGTGGTGGTGTCTGAAGCAAAGGCCAGAAATACAAAATTGTCATTAATAAAAGAAATGAGGAATTCATGAAAAATGTAGTAACGGAGTGAATGGTTAGAATGTGGATAGAATAGAAAGTGAGATTGGATGGACAGACGCAGTCTGAAAGGATGGCTGAAACAAAAGGTGAGTGCCCAGAAACGTTAACTGTGTTTCTCACAGCACAGATGCTGCCAGAGCTGCTGAACATTTCCAGCACTTTCTGTTTTTATTTCAGCATTTGCAGGATGTTGCTTTGATCTGAAAAAAAATGGATGATTGGCTGGGGGGTTCCAGTGAAATTCCACAGCAGCTAATAAAGCCTGACCTGTCAGTGGCTCGTTGGTCTAGGGGTATGATTCTCGCTTAGGGAGTATGGTTAATTAACATGCGAGAGATCCTGCGTTCAAGTCCTGGACGAGCCCTGGTCTGCTGGCATTTTTAGATTAAGGTTATCTATTGGTGTCAGCCTTGCAGAAGGTGGAATTGACTTCCATACGGAGCTGGCTTGAGGACCAGACAACTGGATTCAAAGAGCTTGTCGACAAAATTGCAATTAACTAAATGTACAGATGGCCAAGTGGGAATATAAAGTTGTTGCTGTAATTGTGACCTGACTCCAAAAACAACAGGACTGGGTTCTGGACTGGAATGGAATGGAATTCTTCAGTGTTTCTGTTGTTTGGCTTGCATTGACTCATCAATTTTCTTGTTTTTCACTTTGTCGATGCCTTTGAATAATTGTGGATCCTTCTTCAGGGTGTCTCCTTTCACCAGGTAGTTCTGACCTCCGATGATGTTGATTGTAATCAGCTTCAATTCGCTGATAGTTTTGGAAGTGAGCAGATTTCCTTTGCTTGAGTCTGCAACATGGAACTCAGTCTGACATGTGGACCCATGGGAGGATTTGAATGCCATCCCTGCGTTGGAGTTGCATCCATCCAATAAGAGACCGAGTAGAAGTGACAGTTCTGTCAGTCGAATATGAGACTTTTAATGGCAGGGTTGTGAGTTTGAGTGCCATTCTGTTTTTCCCTTTTTTAAGGCTTCATGAGCAGAGAGTACAGGGAGTGTTTGAAATGAGCAAGTCTCGCTTTGATTCAGGACTCTTACCTCTCAGCACCATCTCACGATGAAAGATTGAATTTGATCACAGTTCATTCTCAGCTCGGGGTCTGTGCGGCTCAATGGCACTTCTGGCTGTCTCCCGCTTCACAATCCATCAGTACTGAAAAAGCAATGGGGAATATTACTCACATGTTGTGTTCTTTAATTTTTTGGAAAACTTGAATGTATGTATTTTCTTCCAAAACAAGGACACCAAGCTGCTGTTAATGTAGTGCTGAAATAGCTCAGTTGGGAGAGCGTTAGACTGAAGATCTAAAGGTCCCTCGTTCAACCCTGGGTTTCAGCAATTTCACTTCTTTATGTGTCCCTTGCCTTGGATCTGATTTTCCAGTTGCACAATTTACTTTGAGATTATTTACCAAGCACCAGTGGATTGAATTTGAGAAACAACACAGAATCATTTACAACATAGAAGGTGGTCATTTGGCCTATCACGTCCATGCTGGCTCTCCCCGTAACAATCTAGTCAGTTCCACTCACCAGATCGATCCCTTTCCTCCTGCAAGTTTCTTTCCTTCAAGTATCCATCCAATTTCCTTTTCAAATCATTGATTGTCTCTGCTTCCACCACACTCGTGGGGCCAAGACATTACCACCTACAACATAAAAAATTCCACCTCATCAAGGATGGGAAATACTTACATCTTCTATATTTGCTTATTCTCTATTTCTATGAGAATAGACTGGCAGTCAACATGAAAGGAAACCCAAAAATCTTCGAGCAGCATGTAAATGATAAGTGGGTAGTAAGAGGTTGAGTCGGGCCTATTAGGGACAAAAAGGATAATATAAGCTTAGAGGTGCAGGGCAATGTTAATCTACTTAATGAGTACTTTGCATCAGTGATCACTAAGGAAGTGGAATTTGACAAAATATCAGTTGAAGTGAAGAAAGTAGAGACAATGGAGAGAGTACAAATTAGGAGAGGGAGGTACTAAAAAGGCTGGCTGTGCTTAGGGAAGATAAATCACCTGGTCCGGATGGCTCACATCCCAGGTTGCGAAAGGAAATGCGGATGCAGATAACGGAAGGGCTTGCTATAATCTTCCAATCTTCCCTGGATACGGGGGAGGTGCCAGAGGATTAAACAGTGGCAAATGCGACACCCTTATTCAAGAAAGGGTGTAAGGACAGTCCGGGTAACTACAGGCTAGTTAGATTAACAGCAGCGGTGGGGAAGGTTTTAGAAAGAATAATCAGGGTAAAAAATCAACAGTCACTTGGAGAGGTTCGAGTTAATTAAGGAGAGTGAGCATGGATTTATAAATGGGAGTTCATGCTTGACTAATCTAACTGCATTTTCTGATGAACTAACAGAGCAGGTTGATGAAGGGAATGCAGTGGATGTTGTTTATATGGATTTTAAGGAAGCGTTTGACAAGGTACCACATAAAAGGGCGGTTAACAAAATTGAGGTTCGTGGTATAGGAGGGTCAGTGTCCAATTGGATAGAAAATTGGTTTAAGGACAGAAAACAGCGAGTCTTATTAAATCGTTCTTTGTCAGACTGGAGGATAGTTGACAGTGGTGTTCCCCAAGGGTCAGTGCTAGAACCACTGCTTTTTCTGCTCAAGGTAATTGACTTGGATCTTGGAATACAGAGTAGAATCTCAAAATATCCCGATGACAACAAACATGGAGGAGTGGCAAACAGTGAGGATGATATGAACTGCCTGCAACAGGACAGTGATAGGCTAGCAGAATGGGCAGACAGGTGGCAGATGGAATTTAATAGTGACAAGTGTGAGGTGATGTATTTTGGCATAAGGAATAGGGAGAGGCAATATATACTTAATGGCACAGTTCTAAAGAGTGTACTGGAATAGAGGGACTTGGGGTTCATGTGCATCAATCTTTGAAGGTGGCAAGACATATTGCGAGAGTGGTTCGCAAAGCATATGGGATCTTGGGCTTTATAAATAGAGGCATTGAGTACAAAAGCAGGGAAGTTATGCTGAACCATTATAAAACTCTGGTTAGGCCCCAATTGGAGTGTTGCTTCCAGTTCTGCTCAGCAGACTTTAGAAAGAATGTGAGGGTCCTTGAGAGGACGCAGAGGCGATTTACCAGAATGGATCCAGGGATGGGGGATTTTAGTTACAAGGTTAGGTTGGAAAAGCTAAGATTATTCTGCCTATATCAAAGGAGATTGAGTGGAGAATTGATAGAGGTGTAAAACACCTCTAGAGAACAGGCCATCCTGGACTGGGTATTGTGTAATGAGAAAGGATTAGTTAACAATCTTGTTGTGTGGGGTCCCTTGGGGAAGTGCGCCCATAATATGATAAAATTCTTCATTAAGATGGAGAGTGAGAGAGTTGATTCCGAGACTCGGGTCCTGAATCTAAACAAGAAAACTATGAAGGTATGAGGCGGGAGTTGGCTATGATAGATTGGGGAACGTTACTTAAAGGGTTGACAGTGGATAGGCAATGGTTCGCATTCAAAGAGCGCATGGATGAATTACAACAATTGTTCATTCCTGTCTGTGCAAAAGTAAAACAGGAAGGGTGGCTCAACTGTGGCTTACAAAAGAAATTAAGGAAAGTATTAGATCCAAGGAGGAGAAATATAAAATGGCCAGAACAAGCAGCAAACCTGAAGATTGTGAGCAGTTTGGAATTTAGCAGAGGAGGACAAAAGGATTGATTAAGAAGGGGGAAATCGAGTATGAGAGTAAGCTAGCAAAGAACATAAAAACTGACGGTAAAAGCTTCCATAGATATGTGTAGAGAAAAAGATTAGTGAAGACAAATGTGGGCCCCTTACAGTCAGAAACGGGGGAATTTATAATGGGGAACAAAGAAATGGCAGACCAATTAAATACATACTTTGGATCTGTCTTCACAAAGGAGGATACAAATTATCTCCCAGAAATGTTGGGGAACATAGGGTCTAGTGAGAAGGAGGAACTGTATGAAATCAGTATTAGTAGGGAATGTTTGGGAAATTGATGGGATTGAAGGCCGATAAATCCCCAGGGCCTGATAATCTACATCCCAGAGTAATTAAGGAAGTGGCCCTTGAAATAGCAGATGCATTTCTGGTCTTTTTTCAAAATTCTATCGACTCTGGAACAGTTCCAATGGATTGGACGGTAGTTAATGTAACTCCGCTATTTAAAAAAAGAGGCAGAAAGAAAACAGCGAATTATATACCGGTTAGCCTGACATCAGTCGTGGGGAAAATGCTGGAGTCCATTATAAATGATGTAATAGCAGAGTGCAATAATAACTCGTCTCCACTCCTAGTATTTCTAAATCCCACACATTCACTATAATGTGAACAATTATTTCCTGTTGTGTCTCTCTCAGATTTGTAAACTTCACTGTATTGGAGTGAGGTGACATCTACTGGCGGGAAGCAAGAACTGCAATCAAGCAGCAGAAACTCCACAGTCTGTCAGGGTGAAAGAAACATTGCAATGTGAGGATCCAGCGAAGTGGTTTGATTGGGTAGATGGAGACATGATTCCACTTGTGGTGGTGTCTGAAGCAAAGGCCAGAAATACAAAATTGTCATTAATAAAAGAAATGAGGAATTCATGAAAAATGTAGTAACGTAGTGAATGGTTAGAATGTGGATAGAATAGAAAGTGAGATTGGATGGACAGAAGAAGTCTGAAAGGATGGCTGAAACAAAAGGTGAGTGCCCTGAAACGTTAACTGTGTTTCTCACAGCACAGATGCTGCCAGAGCTGCTGAACATTTCCAGCACTTTCTGTTTTTATTTCAGCATTTGCAGGATGTTGCTTTGATCTGAAAAAAAAATGGATGATTGGCTGGGGGGTTCCAGTGAAATTCCACAGCAGCTAATAAAGCCTGCCTTGTCAGTGGCTCGTTGGTCTAGGGGTATGATTCTCACTTAGGGAGTATGGTTAATTAACATGCGAGAGATCCCGGGTTCAAGTCCCGGACGAGCCTTGGTCTGCTGGCATTTTTAGATTAAGGTTATCTATTGGTTTCAGCCTTGCAGAAGGTGGAATTGACTTCCAAACGGAGCTGGCTTGAGGACCAGACAACTGGATTCAAAGAGCTTGTCGACAAAATTGCAATTAACTAAATGTACAGATAGCCAAGTGGGAATATAAAGTTGTTGCTG
Source organism: Heterodontus francisci (assembly GCF_036365525.1). Taxonomy (NCBI): domain Eukaryota; kingdom Metazoa; phylum Chordata; class Chondrichthyes; order Heterodontiformes; family Heterodontidae; genus Heterodontus; species Heterodontus francisci. The sequence continues at coordinate 19,199,514 of NC_090405.1, forward strand.
TAATTGTGACCTGACTCCAAAAACAACAGGACTGGAATGGAATGGAATTCTTCAGTGTTTCTGTTATTTGGCTTGCATTGACTCATCGATTTTCTTGCTTTTCACTTTGTCGATGCCTTTGAATAATTGTGGATCCTTCTTCAGGGTGTCTTCTTTCACCAGGTAGTTCTGACCTCTGATGATGTTGATTGTAATCAGCTTCAATTCGCTGATAGTTTTGGAAGTGAGCAGATTTCGTTTGCTTGAGTCTGCAACATGGAACTCAGTCTGACATGTGGACCCATGGGAGGATTTGAATGCCATCCCTGCGTTGGAGTTGCATCCATCCAATAAGAGACCGAGTAGAAGTGACAGTTCTGTCAGTCGAATATGAGACTTTTAATGGCAGGGTTGTGAGTTTGAGTGCCATTCTGTTTTTCCCTTTTTTAAGGCTTCATGAGCAGAGAGTACAGGGAGTGTTTGAAATGAGCAAGTCTCGCTTTGATTCAGGACTCTTACCTCTCAGCAGCATCTCACGATGAAAGATTGAATTTGATCTCATTTCATTCTCAGCTCGGGGTCTGTGCGGCTCAGTGGCACTTCTGGCTGTCTCCTGCTTCACAATCCATCAGTACTGAGAAAGCAATGGGGAATATTACTCACATGTTGTGTTCTTTAATTTTTTGGAAAACTTGAATGTATGTATTTTCTTCCAAAACAAGGACACCAAGCCGCTGTTAATGTAGGGCTGAAATAGCTCAGTTGGGAGAGCGTTAGACTGAAGATCTAAAGGTCCGTGGTTCAATCCCGGGTTTCAGCAATTTCGCTTCCTTATGCGTCCCTTGCCTTGGTTCTGATTTTCCAGTTGCACAATTTACTTTGAGATTATTTCCCAAACACCAGTGGATTGAATTTGAGAAACAACACAGAGTCATTTACAACATAGAAGGTGGTCATTTGGCCTATCACGTCCGTGCTGGCTCTCCCCGGAGCAATCTAGTCAGTTCCACTCACCAGCTCGATCCCTTTCCTCCTGCAAGTTTCTTTCCTTCAAGTATCCATCCAATTTCCTTTTCAAATCATTGATTGTCTCTGCTTCCACCACACCCGAAGACATTACTACCCACAGCATAAAAAATTCCACCTCATCAAGGATGGGAAATACTGACATCTTCTATATTTGCTTATTCTCTATTTCTATGAGAATAGACTGGCAGTCAACATGAAAGGAAACCCAAAAATCTTCGAGCAGCATGTAAATGATAAGTGGGTAGTAAGAGGTTGAGTCGGGCCTATTAGGGACAAAAAGGATAATATAAGCTTAGAGGTGCAGGGCAATGTTAATCTACTTAATGAGTACTTTGCATCAGTGATCACTAAGGAAGTGGAATTTGACAAAATATCAGTCGAAGTGAAGAAAGTAGAGGCAATGGAGAGAGTACAAATTAGGAGAGGGAGGGACTAAAAAGGCTGGCTGTGCTTCAGGAAGATAAATCACCTGGTCCGGATGGCTCACATCCCAGGTTGCGAAAGGAAATGCGGATGCAGATAACGGAAGGGCTTGCTATAATCTTCCAATCTTCCCTGGATACGGGGGAGGTGCCAGAGGATTAAACAGTGGCAAATGCGACACCCTTATTCAAGAAAGGGTGTAAGGACAGTCCGGGTAACTACAGGCTAGTTAGATTAACAGCAGCGGTGGGTAAGGTTTTAGAAAGAATAATCAGGGTAAAAAATCAACAGTCACTTGGAGAGGTTCGAGTTAATTAAGGAGAGTGAGCATGGATTTATAAATGGGAGTTCATGCTTGACTAATCTAACTGCATGTTTTGATGAACTAACAGAGCAGCTTGATGAAGGGAATGCAGTGGATATTGTTTATATGGATTTTTAGGAAGCGTTTGACAAGGTACCACATAAAAGGGCGGTTAACAAAATTGAGGTTCGTGGTATAGGAGGGTCAGTGTCCAATTGGATAGAAAATTGGTTTAAGGACAGAAAACAGCGAGTCTTATTAAATCGTTCTTTGTCAGACTGGAGGATAGTCGACAGTGGTGTTCCCCAAGGGTCAGTGCTAGAACCACTGTTTTTTTTGCTCAAGTTAAGTGACTTGGATCTTGGAATACAGAGTAGAATCTCAAAATATGCCGATGACACCAAACCTGGAGGAGCGGCAAACAGTGAAGATGATATGAACTGCCTGCAACAGGACAGTGATAGGCTAGCAGAATGGGCAGACAGGTGGCAGATGGAATTTAATAGTGACAAGTGTGAAGTGATGTATTTTGGCATAAGGAATAGGGAGAGGCAATATATACTTAATGGCACAGTTCTAAAGAGTGTTCTGGAATAGAGGGACTTGGGGTTCATGTGCATCAATCTTTGAAGGAGGCAAGTCATATTGCGAGAGTGGTTCGCAAAGCATATGGGATCTTGGGCTTTATAAACAGAGGCATTGAGTACAAAAGCAGGGAAGTTATGCTGAACCATTATAAAACTCTGGTTAGGCCCCAATTGGAGTGTTGCTTCCAGTTCTGCTCAGCAGACTTTAGAAAGAATGTGAGGGTCCTTGAGAGGACGCAGAGGCAATTTACCAGAATGGATCCAGGGATGGGGGATTTTAGTTACAAGGTTAGGTTGGAAAAGCTAGGATTATTCTGCCTTTCTCAAAGGAGATTGAGTGGAGAATTGATAGAGGTGTATAACACCTCTAGAGAACAGGCCATCCTGGACTGGGTATTGTGTAATGAGAAAGGATTAGTTAACAATCTTGTTGTGTGGGGTCCCTTGGGGAAGTGCGCCCATAATATGATAAAATTCTTCATTAAGATGGAGAGTGAGAGAGTTGATTCCGAGACTCGGGTCCTGAATCTAAACAAAGAAAACTATGAAGGTATGAGGCGGGAGTTGGCTATGATAGATTGGGGAACGTTACTTAAAGGGTTGACAGTGGATAGGCAATGGCTAGCATTTAAAGAGCGCATGGATGAATTACAACAATTGTTCATTCCTGTCTGTGCAAAAGTAAAACAGGAAGGGTGGCTCAACTGTGGCTTACAAAAGAAATTAAGGAAAGTATTAGATCCAAGGAGGAGAAATATAAAATGGCCAGAACAAGCAGCAAACCTGAAGATTGTGAGCAGTTTGGAATTTAGTAGAGGAGGACAAAAGGATTGATTAAGAAGGGGGAAATAGAGTATGAGAGTAAGCTAGCAGAGAACATAAAAACTGACTGTAAAAGCTTCTATAGATATGTGTAGAGAAAAAGATTAGTGAAGACAAATGTGGGCCCCTTACAGTCAGAAACGGGGGAATTTATAATGGGGAACAAAGAAATGGCAGACCAATTAAATACATACTTTGGATCTGTCTTCACAAAGGAGGATACAAATTATCTCCCAGAAATGTTGGGGAACATAGGGTCTAGTGAGAAGGAGGAACTGTATGAAATCAGTATTAGCAGGGAATGTTTGGGAAATTGATGGGATTGAAGGCCGATAAATCCCCAGGGCCTGATAATCTACATCCCAGAGTACTTAAGGAAGTGGCCCTTGAAATAGCAGATGCATTTCTGGTCTTTTTTCAAAATTCTATCGACTCTGGAACAGTTCCAATGGATTGGACGGTAGTTAATGTAACTCCACTTTTTAAAAAAAGAGGCAGAAAGAAAACAGCGAATTATATACCGGTTAGCCTGACATCAGTCGTGGGGAAAATGCTGGAGTCCATTATAAAAGATGTAATAGCAGAGTGCAATAATAACTCGTCTCCACTCCTAGTATTTCTAAATCCCACACATTCACTATAATGTGAACAATTATTTCCTGTTGTGTCTCTCTCAGATTTGTAAACTTCACTGTATTGGAGTGAGGTGACATCTACTGGCGGGAAGCAAGAACTGCAATCAAGCAGCAGAAACTCCACAGTCTGTCAGGGTGAAAGAAACATTGCAATGTGAGGATACAGCGAAGTGGTTTGATTGGGTAGATGGAGACATGATTCCACTTGTGGTGGTGTCTGAAGCAAAGGCCAGAAATACAAAATTGTCATTAATAAAAGAAATGAGGAATTCATGAAAAATGTAGCAACGTCGTGAATGGTTAGAATGTGGATAGAATAGAAAGTGAGATTGGATGGACAGAAGCAGTCTGAAAGGATGGCTGAAACAAAAGGTGAGTGCCCAGAAACGTTAACTGTGTTTCTCACAGCATAGATGCTGCCAGAGCTGCTGAACATTTCCAGCACTTTCTGTTTTTATTTCAGCATTTGCAGGATGTTGCTTTGATCTGAAAAAAAATGGATGATTGGCTGGGGTGTTCCAGTGAAATTCCACAGCAGCTAATAAAGCCTGACCTGTCAGTGGCTCGTTGGTCTAGGGGTATGATTCTAGCTTTGGGAGTATGGTTAATTAACATGCGAGAGATCCCGGGTTCAAGTCCCGGTCGAGCCCTGGTCTGCTGGCATTTTTAGATTAAGGTTATCTATTGGTTTCAGCCTTGCAGAAGGTGGAATTGACTTCCAAACGGAGCTGGCTTGAGGACCAGACAACTGGATTCAAAGAGCTTGTCGACAAAATTGTAATTAACTAAATGTACAGATAGCCAAGTGGCAATATAAAGTTGTTGCTGTAATTGTGACCTGACTCCAAAAACAACAGGACTGGAATGGAATGGAATTCTTCAGTGTTTCTGTTGTTTGGCTTGCATTGACTCATCGATTTTCTTGTTTTTCACTTTGTCGATGCCTTTGAATAATTGTGGATCCTTCTTCAGGGTGTCTTCTTTCACCAGGTATTTCTGACCTCTGATGATGTTGATTGTAATCAGCTTCAATTCGCTGATAGTTTTGGAAGTGAGCAGATTTCCTTTGCTTGAGTCTACAACATGGAACTCAGTCTGACATGTGGACCCATGGGAGGATTTGAATGCCATCCCTGCGTTGGAGTTGCATCCATCCAATAAGAGACCGAGTAGAAGTGACAGTTCTGTCAGTCGAATATGACACTTTTAATGGCAGGGTTGTGAGTTTGAGTGCCATTCTGTTTTTCCCTTTTTTAAGGCTTCATGAGCAGAGAGTACAGGGAGTGTTTGAAATGAGCAAGTCTCGCTTTGATTCAGGACTCTTACCTCTCAGCAGCATCTCACTATGAAAGATTGAATTTGATCTCATTTCATTCTCAGCTCGGGGTCTGTGCGGCTCAGTGGCACTTCTGGCTGTCTCCCGCTTCACAATCTATCAGTACTGAGAAAGCAATGGGGAATATTACTCACATGTTGTGTTCCTTAATTTTTTGGAAAACTTGAATGTATGTATTTTCTTCCAAAACAAGGACACTAAGCCACTGTTAATGTCGGGCTGAAATAGCTCAGTTGGGAGAGCGTTAAACTGAAGATTTAAAGGTCCCTGGTTCAATCCCGGGTTTCAGCAATTTCGCTTCCTTATGCGTCCCTTGCCTTGGTTCTGATTTTCCAGTTGCACAATTTACTTTGAAATTATTTACCAAGCACCAGTGGATTGAATTTGAGAAACAACACAGAGTCATTTACAGCACAGAAGGTGGTCGTTTGGCCTATCACGTCCATGCTGGCTCTCCCCGGAGCAATCTAGTCAGTTCCACTCACCAGCTCGGTCCCTTTCCTCCTGCAAGTTTCTTTCCTTCAAGTATCCATCTAATTTCCTTTTCAAATCATTGATTATCTCTGCTTCCACCACACTCGTGGGCCAAGACATTACTACCCACAACATAAAAAATTCCACCTCATCAAGGATGGGAAATACTTATATCATCTATATTTGCTTATTCTCTCTTTCTATGAGAATGGACTGACAGTCAACATGAAAGGAAACCCAAAAGTCTTTGAGCAGCATGTAAATGTTAAGTGGGTAGTAAGAGGTTGAGTCGGGCCTATGAGGGACAAAAAGGATAATATAAGCTTAGAGGTGCAGGGCAATGTTAATCTACTTAATGAGTACTTTGCATCAGTGATCACTAAGGAAGTGGAATTTGACAAAATATCAGTCGATGTGAAGAGAGTAGAGTCAATGGAGAGGGTACAAATTGAGAGAGGGAGGTACTAAAAAGGCTGGCTGTGCTTAGGGAAGATAAATCACCTGGTGGCTCACATCCCAGGTTGCGAAAGGAAATGCGGATGCAGATAACGGAAGGGCTTGCTATAATCTTCCAATCTTCCCTGGATACGGGGGAGGTGCCAGAGGATTAAACAGTGGCAAATGCGACACCCTTATTCAAGAAAGGGTGTAAGGACAGTCCGGGTAACTACAGGCTAGTTAGATTAACAGCAGCGGTGGGTAAGGTTTTAAAAAGAATAATCAGGGTAAAAAATCAACAGTCACTTGGAGAGGTTCGAGTTAATTAAGGAGAGTGAGCATGGATTTATAAATGGGAGTTCATGCTTGACTAATCTAACTGCATTTTTTGATGAACTAACAGAGCAGGTTGATGAAGGGAATGCAGTGGATGTTGTTTATATGGATTTTAAGGAAGCGTTTGACAAGGTACCACATAAAAGGGCGGTTAACAAAATTGAGGTTCGTGGTATAGGAGGGTCAGTGTCCAATTGGATAGAAAATTGGTTTAAGGACAGAAAACAGCGAGTCTTATTAAATGGTTCTTTGTCAGACTGGAGGATAGTCGACAGTGGTGTTCCCCAAGGGTCAGTGCTGGAACCACTGTTTTTTTTGCTCAAGGTAAGTGACTTGGATCTTGGAATACAGAGCAGAATCTCAAAATATGCCGATGACACCAAACCTGGAGGAGCGGCAAACAGTGAAGATGATATGAACTGCCTGCAACAGGACAGTGATAGGCTAGCAGAATGGGCAGACAGGTGGCAGATGGAATTTAATAGTGACAAGTGTGAGGTGATGTATTTTGGCATAAGGAATAGGGAGAGGCAATATATACTTAATGGCACAGTTCTAAAGAGTGTTCTGGAATAGAGGGACTTGGGGTTCATGTGCATCAATCTTTGAAGGAGGCAAGTCATATTGCGAGAGTGGTTCGCAAAGCATATGGGATCTTGGGCTTTATAAACAGAGGCATTGAGGACAAAAGCAGGGAAGTTATGCTGAACCATTATAAAACTCTGGTTAGGCCCCAATTGGAGTGTTGCTTCCAGTTCTGCTCAGCAGACTTTAGAAAGAATGTGAGGGTCCTTGAGAGGACGCAGAGGCAATTTACCAGAATGGATCCAGGGATGGGGGATTTTAGTTACAAGGTTAGGTTGGAAAAGCTAGGATTATTCTGCCTTTCTCAAAGGAGATTGAGTGGAGAATTGATAGAGGTGTATAACACCTCTAGAGAACAGGCCATCCTGGACTGGGTATTGTGTAATGAGAAAGGATTAGTTAACAATCTTGTTGTGTGGGGTCCCTTGGGGAAGTGCGCCCATAATATGATAAAATTCTTCATTAAGATGGAGAGTGAGAGAGTTGATTCCGAGACTCGGGTCCTGAATCTAAACAAAGAAAACTATGAAGGTATGAGGCGGGAGTTGGCTATGATAGATTGGGGAACGTTACTTAAAGGGTTGACAGTGGATAGGCAATGGCTAGCATTTAAAGAGCGCATGGATGAATTACAACAATTGTTCATTCCTGTCTGTGCAAAAGTAAAACAGGAAGGGTGGCTCAACTGTGGCTTACAAAAGAAATTAAGGGAAGTATTAGATCCAAGGAGGAGAAATATAAAATGGCCAGAACAAGCAGCAAACCTGAAGATTGTGAGCAGTTTGGAATTTAGCAGAGGAGGACAAAAGGATTGATTAAGAAGGGGGAAATAGAGTATGACAGTAAGCTAGCAGAGAACATAAAAACTGACTGTAAAAGCTTCTATAGATATGTGTAGAGAAAAAGATTAGTGAAGACAAATGTGGGCCCCTTACAGTCAGAAACGGGGGAATTTATAATGGGGAACAAAGAAATGGCAGACCAATTAAATACATACTTTGGATCTGTCTTCACAAAGGAGGATACAAATTATCTCCCAGAAATGTTGGGGAACATAGGGTCTAGTGAGAAGGGGGAACTGTATGAAATCAGTATTAGCAGGGAATGTTTGGGAAATTGATGGGATTGAAGGCCGATAAATCCCCAGGGCCTGATAATCTACATCCCAGAGTACTTAAGGAAGTGGCCCTTGAAATAGCAGATGCATTTCTGGTCTTTTTTCAAAATTCTATCGACTCTGGAACAGTTCCAATGGATTGGACGGTAGTTAATGTAACTCCACTTTTTAAAAAAAGAGGCAGAAAGAAAACAGCGAATTATATACCGGTTAGCCTGACATCAGTCGTGGGGAAAATGCTGGAGTCCATTATAAAAGATGTAATAGCAGAGTGCAATAATAACTCGTCTCCACTCCGAGTATTTCTAAATCCCACACATTCACTATAATGTGAACAATTATTTCCTGTTGTGTCTCTCTCAGATTTGTAAACTTCACTGTATTGGAGTGAGGTGACATCTACTGGCGGGAAGCAAGAACTGCAAGCAAGCAGCAGAAACTCCACAGTCTGTCAGGGTTAAAGAAACATTGCAATGTGAGGATACAGCGAAGTGGTTTGATTGGGTAGATGGAGACATGATTCCACTTGTGGTGGTGTCTGAAGCAAAGGCCAGAAATACAAAATTGTCATTAATAAAAGAAATGAGGAATTCATGAAAAATGTAGCAACGTAGTGAATGGTTAGAATGTGGATAGAATAGAAAGTGAGATTGGATGGACAGAAGCAGTCTGAAAGGATGGCTGAAACAAAAGGTGAGTGCCCTGAAACGTTAACTGTGTTTCTCACAGCACAGATGCTGCCAGAGCTGCTGAACATTTCCAGCACTTTCTGTTTTTATTTCAGCATTTGCAGGATGTTGCTTTGATCTGAAAAAAAATGGATGATTGGCTGGGGTGTTCCAGTGAAATTCCACAGCAGCTAATAAAGCCTGACTTGTCAGTGGCTCGTTGGTCTAGGGGTATGATTCTCGCTTTGGGAGTATGGTTAATTAACATGTGAGAGATCCCGGGTTCAAGTCCCAGACGAGCCCTGGTCTGCTGGCATTTTTAGATTAAGGTTATCTATTGGTTTCAGCCTTGCAGAAGGTGGAATTGACTTCCATACGGAGCTGGCTTGAGGACCAGACAACTGGATTCAAAGAGCTTGTCGACAAAATTGTAATTAACTAAATGTACAGATAGCCAAGTGGGAATAGAAAGTTGTTGCTGTAATTGTGACCTGACTCCAAAAACAACAGGACTGGAATGGAATGTAATTCTTCAGTGTTTCTGTTGTTTGGCTTGCATTGACTCATCGATTTTCTTGTTTTTCACTTTGTCGATGCCTTTGAATAATTGTGGATCCTTCTTCAGGGTGTCTTCTTTCACCAGGTAGTTCTGACCTCCGATGATGTTGATTGTAATCAGCTTCAATTCGCTGATAGTTTTGGAAGTGAGCAGATTTCGTTTGCTTGAGTCTACAACATGGAACTCAGTCTGACATGTGGACCCATGGGAGGATTTGAATGCCATCCCTGCGTTGGAGTTGCATCCATCCAATAAGAGACCGAGTAGAAGTGACAGTTCTGTCAGTCGAATATGAGACTTTTAATGGCAGGGTTGTGAGTTTGAGTGCCATTCTGTTTTTCCCTTTTTTAAGGCTTCATGAGCAGAGAGTACAGGGAGTGTTTGAAATGAGCAAGTCTCGCTTTGATTCAGGACTCTTACCTCTCAGCAGCATCTCACGATGAAAGATTGAATTTGATCTCATTTCATTCTCAGCTCGGGGTCTGTGCGGCTCAGTGGCTCTTCTGGCTGTCTCCCGCTTCACAATCCATCAGTACTGAGAAAGCAATGGGGAATATTACTCACATGTTGTGTTCTTTAATTTTTTGGAAAACTTGAATGTATGTATTTTCTTCCAAAACAAGGACACCAAAGTGTTGTTAATGTAGGGCTGAAATAGCTCAGTTGGGAGAGCGTTAGACTGAAGATCGAAAGGTCCCTGGTTCAATCCCGGGTTTCAGCAATTTTGCTTCCTTATGCGTCCCTTGCCTTGGTTCTGATTTTCCAGTTGCACAATTTACTTTGAGATTATTTCCCAAACACCAGTGGATTGAATTTGAGAAACAACACAGAGTCATTTACAACATAGAAGGTGGTCATTTGGCCTATCACGTCCGTGCTGGCTCTCCCCGGAGCAATCTAGTCAGTTCCACTCACCAGCTCGATCCCTTTCCTCCTGCAAGTTTCTTTCCTTCAAGTATCCATCCAATTTCCTTTTCAAATCATTGATTGTCTCTGCTTCCACCACACTCGTGGGCCAAGACATTACCACCCACAACATAAAAAATTCCACCTCATCAAGGATGGGAAATACTTACATCTTCTATATTTGCTTATTCTCTATTTCTATGAGAATAGACTGGCAGTCAACATGAAAGGAAACCCAAAAATCTTCGAGCAGCATGTAAATGATAAGTGAGTAGTAAGAGGTTGAGTCGGGCCTATTAGGGACAAAAAGGATAATATAAGCTTAGAGGTGCAGGGCAATGTTAATCTACTTAATGAGTACTTTGCATCAGTGATCACTGAGGAAGTGGAATTTGACAAAATATCAGTCGAAGTGAAGAAAGTAGAGTCAATGGAGAGGGTACAAATTAGGAGAGGGAGGTACTAAAAAGGCTGGCTGTGCTTAGGGAAGATAAATCACCTGGTCCGGATGGCTCACATCCCAGGTTGCGAAAGGAAATGCGGATGCAGATAACGGAAGGGCTTGCTATAATCTTCCAATCTTCCCTGGATACGGGGGAGGTGCCAGAGGATTAAACAGTGGCAAATGCGACACCCTTATTCAAGAAAGGGTGTAAGGACAGTCCGGGTAACTACAGGCTAGTTAGATTAACAGCAGCGGTGGGTAAGGTTTTAAAAAGAATAATCAGGGTAAAAAATCAACAGTCACTTGGAGAGGTTCGAGTTAATTAAGGAGAGTGAGCATGGATTTATAAATGGGAGTTCATGCTTGACTAATCTAACTGCATTTTTTGATGAACTAACAGAGCAGGTTGATGAAGGGAATGCAGTGGATGTTGTTTATATGGATTTTAAGGAAGCGTTTGACAAGGTACCACATAAAAGGGCGGTTAACAAAATTGAGGTTCGTGGTATAGGAGGGTCAGTGTCCAATTGGATAGAAAATTGGTTTAAGGACAGAAAACAGCGAGTCTTATTAAATGGTTCTTTGTCAGACTGGAGGATAGTCGACAGTGGTGTTCCCCAAGGGTCAGTGCTAGAACCACTGTTTTTTTTTGCTCAAGGTAAGTGACTTGGATCTTGGAATACAGAGTAGAATCTCAAAATATGCCGATGACACCAAACCTGGAGGAGCGGCAAACAGTGAAGATGATATGAACTGCCTGCAACAGGACAGTGATAGGCTAGCAGAATGGGCAGACAGATGGCAGATGGAATTTAATAGTGACAAGTGTGAGGTGATGTATTTTGGCATAAGGAATAGGGAGAGGCAATATATACTTAATGGCACAGTTCTAAAGAGTATACTGGAATAGAGGGACTTGGGGTTCATGTGCATCAATCTTTGAAGGAGGCAAGTCATATTGCGAGAGTGGTTCGCAAAGCATATGGGATCTTGGGCTTTATAAGTAGAGGCATTGAGTACAAAAGCAGGGAAGTTATGCTGAACCATTATAAAACTCTGGTTAGGCCCCAATTGGAGTGTTGCTTCCAGTTCTGCTCAGCAGACTTTAGAAAGAATGTGAGGGTCCTTGAGAGGACGCAGAGGCGATTTACCAGAATGGATCCAGGGATGGGGGATTTTAGTTACAAGGTTAGGTTGGAAAAGCTAGGATTATTCTGCCTTTCTCAAAGGAGATTGAGTGGAGAATTGATAGAGGTGTATAACACCTCTAGAGAACAGGCCATCCTGGACTGGGTATTGTGTAATGAGAAAGGATTAGTTAACAATCTTGTTGTGTGGGGTACCTTGGGGAAGTGCGCCCATAATATGATAAAATTCTTCATTAAGATGGAGAGTGAGAGAGTTGATTCCGAGACTCGGGTCCTGAATCTAAACAAAGAAAACTATGAAGGTATGAGGCGGGAGTTGGCTATGATAGATTGGGGAACGTTACTTAAAGGGTTGACAGTGGATAGGCAATGGCTAGCATTTAAAGAGCGCATGGATGAATTACAACAATTGTTCATTCCTGTCTGTGCAAAAGTAAAACAGGAAGGGTGGCTCAACTGTGGCTTACAAAAGAAATTAAGGAAAGTATTAGATCCAAGGAGGAGAAATATAAAATGGCCAGAACAAGCAGCAAACCTGAAGATTGTGAGCAGTTTGGAATTTAGCAGAGGAGGACAAAAGGATTGATTAAGAAGGGGGAAATAGAGTATGAGAGTAAGCTAGCAGAGAACATAAAAACTGACTGTAAAAGCTTCTATAGATATGTGTAGAGAAAAAGATTAGTGAAGACAAATGTGGGCCCCTTACAGTCAGAAACGGGGGAATTTATAATGGGGAACAAAGAAATGGCAGACCAATTAAATACATACTTTGGATCTGTCTTCACAAAGGAGGATACAAATTATCTCCCAGAAATGTTGGGGAACATAGGGTCTAGTGAGAAGGAGGAACTGTATGAAATCAGTATTAGCAGGGAATGTTTGGGAAATTGATGGGATTGAAGGCCGATAAATCCCCAGGGCCTGATAATCTACATCCCAGAGTACTTAAGGAAGTGGCCCTTGAAATAGCAGATGCATTTCTGGTCTTTTTTCAAAATTCTATCGACTCTGGAACAGTTCCAATGGATTGGACGGTAGTTAATGTAACTCCACTTTTTAAAAAAAGAGGCAGAAAGAAAACAGCGAATTATATACCGGTTAGCCTGACATCAGTCGTGGGGAAAATGCTGGAGTCCATTATAAAAGATGTAATAGCAGAGTGCAATAATAACTCGTCTCCACTCCGAGTATTTCTAAATCCCACACATTCACTATAATGTGAACAATTATTTCCTGTTGTGTCTCTCTCAGATTTGTAAACTTCACTGTATTGGAGTGAGGTGACATCTACTGGCGGGAAGCAAGAACTGCAAGCAAGCAGCAGAAACTCCACAGTCTGTCAGGGTTAAAGAAACATTGCAATGTGAGGATACAGCGAAGTGGTTTGATTGGGTAGATGGAGACATGATTCCACTTGTGGTGGTGTCTGAAGCAAAGGCCAGAAATACAAAATTGTCATTAATAAAAGAAATGAGGAATTCAAGAAAAATGTAGCAACGTAGTGAATGGTTAGAATGTGGATAGAATAGAAAGTGAGATTGGATGGACAGAAGCAGTCTGAAAGGATGGCTGAAACAAAAGGTGAGTGCCCTGAAACGTTAACTGTGTTTCTCACAGCACAGATGCTGCCAGAGCTGCTGAACATTTCCAGCACTTTCTGTTTTTATTTCAGCATTTGCAGGATGTTGCTTTGATCTGAAAAAAAATAGATGATTGGCTGGGGTGTTCCAGTGAAATTCCACAGCAGCTAATAAAGCCTGACTTGTCAGTGGCTTGTTGGTCTAGGGGTATGGTTCTCGCTTTGGGAGTATGGTTAATTAACATGTGAGAGATCCTGGGTTCAAGTCCCGGACGAGCCCTGGTCTGCTGGCATTTTTAGATTAAGGTTATCAATTGGTTTCAGCCTTGCAGAAGGTGGAATTGACTTCCATACGGAGCTGGCTTGAGGACCAGACAACTGGATTCAAAGAGCTTGTTGACAAAATTGTAATTAACTAAATGTACAGATAGCCAAGTGGGAATATAAATTTGTTGCTTGAAATGTGACCTGACTCCAAAAACAACAGGACTGGAATGGAATGTAATTCTTCAGTGTTTCTGTTGTTTGGCTTGCATTGACTCATCGATTTTCTTGTTTTTCACTTTGTCGATGCCTTTGAATAATTGTGGATCCTTCTTCAGGGTGTCTTCTTTCACCAGGTAGTTCTGACCTCTGATGATGTTGATTGTAATCAGCTTCAATTCGCTGATAGTTTTGGAAGTGAGCAGATTTCGTTTGCTTGAGTCTACAACATGGAACTCAGTCTGACATGTGGACCCATGGGAGGATTTGAATGCCATCCCTGCGTTGGAGTTGCATCCATCCAATAAGAGACCGAGTAGAAGTGACAGTTCTGTCAGTCGAATATGAGACTTTTAATGGCAGGGTTGTGAGTTTGAGTGCCATTCTGTTTTTCCCTTTTTTAAGGCTTCATGAACAGAGAGTACAGGGAGTGTTTGAAATGAGCAAGTCTCGCTTTGATTCAGGACTCTTACCTCTCAGCAGCATCTCACGATGAAAGATTGAATTTGATCTCATTTCATTCTCAGCTCGGGGTCTGTGCGGCTCAGTGGCTCTTCTGGCTGTCTCCCGCTTCACAATCCATCAGTACTGAGAAAGCAATGGGGAATATTACTCACATGTTGTGTTCTTTAATTTTTTGGAAAACTTGAATGTATGTATTTTCTTCCAAAACAAGGACACCAAACCGTTGTTAATGTAGGGCTGAAATAGCTCAGTTGGGAGAGCGTTAGACTGAAGATCGAAAGGTCCCTGGTTCAATCTCGGGTTTCAGCAATTTTGCTTCCTTATGCGTCCCTTGCCTTGGTTCTGATTTTCCAGTTGCACAATTTACTTTGAGATTATTTCCCAAACACCAGTGGATTGAATTTGAGAAACAACACAGAGTCATTTACAACATAGAAGGTGGTCATTTGGCCTATCACGTCCGTGCTGGCTCTCCCCGGAGCAATCTAGTCAGTTCCACTCACCAGCTCGATCCCTTTCCTCCTGCAAGTTTCTTTCCTTCAAGTATCCATCCAATTTCCTTTTCAAATCATTGATTGTCTCTGCTTCCACCTCACTCGTGGGCCAAGACATTACCACCCACAACATAAAAAATTCCACCTCATCAAGGATGGGAAATACTTACATCTTCTATATTTGCTTATTCTCTATTTCTATGAGAATAGACTGGCAGTCAACATGAAAGGAAACCCAAAAATCTTCGAGCAGCATGTAAATGATAAGTGAGTAGTAAGAGGTTGAGTCGGGCCTATTAGGGACAAAAAGGATAATATAAGCTTAGAGGTGCAGGGCAATGTTAATCTACTTAATGAGTACTTTGCATCAGTGATCACTGAGGAAGTGGAATTTGACAAAATATCAGCCGAAGTGAAGAAAGTAGAGTCAATGGAGAGGGTACAAATTAGGAGAGGGAGGTACTAAAAAGGCTGGCTGTGCTTAGGGAAGATAAATCACCTGGTCCGGATGGCTCACATCCCAGGTTGCGAAAGGAAATGCGGATGCAGATAACGGAAGGGCTTGCTATAATCTTCCAATCTTCCCTGGATACGGGGGAGGTGCCAGAGGATTAAACAGTGGCAAATGCGACACCCTTATTCAAGAAAGGGTGTAAGGACAGTCCGGGTAACTACAGGCTAGTTAGATTAACAGCAGCGGTGGGTAAGGTTTTAAAAAGAATAATCAGGGTAAAAAATCAACAGTCACTTGGAGAGGTTCGAGTTAATTAAGGAGAGTGAGCATGGATTTATAAATGGGAGTTCATGCTTGACTAATCTAACTGCATTTTTTGATGAACTAACAGAGCAGGTTGATGAAGGGAATGCAGTGGATGTTGTTTATATGGATTTTAAGGAAGCGTTTGACAAGGTACCACATAAAAGGGTGGTTAACAAAATTGAGGTTCGTGGTATCGGAGGGTCAGTGTCCAATTGGATAGAAAATTGGTTTAAGGACAGAAAACAGCGAGTCTTATTAAATGGTTCTTTGTCAGACTGGAGGATAGTCGACAGTGGTGTTCCCCAAGGGTCAGTGCTAGAACCACTGTTTTTTTTGCTCAAGGTAAGTGACTTGGATCTTGGAATACAGAGTAGAATCTCAAAATATGCCGATGACACCAAACCTGGAGGAGCGGCAAACAGTGAAGATGATATGAACTGCCTGCAACAGGACAGTGATAGGCTAGCAGAATGGGCAGACAGGTGGCAGATGGAATTTAATAGTGACAAGTGTGAGGTGATGTATTTTGGCATAAGGAATAGGGAGAGGCAATATATACTTAATGGCACAGTTCTAAAGAGTGTTCTGGAATAGAGGGACTTGGGGTTCATGTGCATCAATCTTTGAAGGAGGCAAGTCATATTGCGAGAGTGGTTCGCAAAGCATATGGGATCTTGGGCTTTATAAACAGAGGCATTGAGTACAAAAGCAGGGAAGTTATGCTGAACCATTATAAAACTCTGGTTAGGCCCCAATTGGAGTGTTGCTTCCAGTTCCGCTCAGCAGACTTTAGAAAGAATGTGAGGGTCCTTGAGAGGACGCAGAGGCGATTTACCAGAATGGATCCAGGGATGGGGGATTTTAGTTACAAGGTTAGGTTGGAAAAGCTAGGATTATTCTGCCTTTCTCAAAGGAGATTGAGTGGAGAATTGATAGAGGTGTATAACACCTCTAGAGAACAGGCCATCCTGGACTGGGTATTGTGTAATGAGAAAGGATTAGTTAACAATCTTGTTGTGTGGGGTCCCTTGGGGAAGTGCGCCCATAATATGATAAAATTCTTCATTAAGATGGAGAGTGAGAGAGTTGATTCCGAGACTCGGGTCCTGAATCTAAACAAAGAAAACTATGAAGGTATGAGGCGGGAGTTGGCTATGATAGATTGGGGAACGTTACTTAAAGGGTTGACAGTGGATAGGCAATGGCTAGCATTTAAAGAGCGCATGGATGAATTACAACAATTGTTCATTCCTGTCTGTGCAAAAGTAAAACAGGAAGGGTGGCTCAACTGTGGCTTACAAAAGAAATTAAGGAAAGTATTAGATCCAAGGAGGAGAAATATAAAATGGCCAGAACAAGCAGCAAACCTGAAGATTGTGAGCAGTTTGGAATTTAGCAGAGGAGGACAAAAGGATTGATTAAGAAGGGGGAAATAGAGTATGAGAGTAAGCTAGCAGAGAACATAAAAACTGACTGTAAAAGCTTCTATAGATATGTGTAGAGAAAAAGATTAGTGAAGACAAATGTGGGCCCCTTACAGTCAGAAACGGGGGAATTTATAATGGGGAACAAAGAAATGGCAGACCAATTAAATACATACTTTGGATCTGTCTTCACAAAGGAGGATACAAATTATCTCCCAGAAATGTTGGGGACCATAGGGTCTAATGAGAAGCAGGAACTGTATGAAATCAGTATTAGTAGGGAATGTTTGGGAAATTGATGGGATTGAAGGCCGATAAATCCCCAAGGCCTGATAATCTGCATCCCAGAGTACTTAAGGAAGTGGCCCTTGAAATAGCAGATGCATTTCTGGTCTTTTTTCAAAATTCTGTAGACTCTGGAACAGTTCAAATGGATTGGACGGTAGTTAATGTAACTCCACTATTTAAAAAAAGAGGCAGAAAGAAAACAGCGAATTATATACCGGTTAGCCTGACATCAGTCGTGGGGAAAATGCTGGAGTCCATTATAAAAGATGTAATAGCAGAGTGCAATAATAACTCGTCTCCACTCCTAGTATTTCTAAATCCCACATATTCACTATAATGTGAACAATTATTTCCTGTTGTGTCTCTCTCAGATTTGTAAACTTCACTGTATTGGAGAGAGGTGACATTTTACTGGCGGGAAGCAAGAACTGCAATGAAGCAGCAGAAACTCCACAGTCTGTCAGGGTTAAAGAAACATTGCAATGTGAGGAGAGAGCGAAGTGGTTTGATTGGGTAGATGGAGACATGATTCCACTTGTGGTGGTGTCTGAAGCAAAGGCCAGAAATACAAAATTGTCATTAATAAAAGAAATGAGGAATTCATGAAAAATGTAGTAACGTAGTGAATGGTTAGAATGTGGATAGAATAGAAAGTGAGATTGGATGGACAGAAGCAGTCTGAAAGGATGGCTGAAACAAAAGGTGAGTGCCCTGAAACGTTAACTGTGTTTCTCACAGCACAGATGCTGCCAGAGCTGCTGAACATTTCCAGCACTTTCTGTTTTTATTTCAGCATTTGCAGGATGTTGCTTTGATCTGAAAAAAAATGGATGATTGGCTGGGGGGTTCCAGTGAAATTCCACAGCAGCTAATAAAGCCTGACTTGTCAGTGGCTTGTTGGTCTTGGGGTATGATTCTCGCTTAGGGAGAATAGTTAATTAACATGCGAGAGATCCCGGGTTCAAGTCCTGAACGAGCCCTGGTCTGCTGGCATTTTTAGATTAAGATTATCTATTGGTTTCAGCCTTGCAGAAGGTGGAATTGACTTCCATACGGAGCTGGCTTGAGGACCAGACAACTGGATTCAAAGAGCTTGTCGACAAAATTGCAATTAACTAAATGTACAGATAGCCAAGTGGGAATATAAAGTTGTTGCTGTAATTGTGACCTGACTCCAAAAACAACAGGACTGGGTTCTGGACTGGAATGGAATGGAATTCTTCAGTGTTTCTGTTGTTTGGCTTGCATTGACTCATCGATTTTCTTGTTTTTCACTTTGTCGATGCCTTTGAATAATTGTGGATCCTTCTTCAGGGTGTCTTCTTTCACCAGGTAGTTCTGACCTCTGATGATGTTGATTGTAATCAGCTTCAATTCGCTGATAGTTTTGGAAGTGAGCAGATTTCCTTTGCTTGAGTCTACAACATGGAACTCAGTCTGACATGTGGACCCATGGGAGGATTTGAATGCCATCCCTGCGTTGGAGTTGCATCCATCCAATAAGAGACCGAGTAGAAGTGACAGTTCTGTCAGTCGAATATGAGACTTTTAATGGCAGGGTTGTGAGTTTGAGTGCCATTCTGTTTTTCCCTTTTTTAAGGCTTCATGAGCAGAGAGTACAGGGAGTGTTTGAAATGAGCAAGTCTCGCTTTGATTCAGGACTCTTACCTCTCAGCAGCATCTCACGATGAAAGATTGAATTTGATCTCATTTCATTCTCAGCTCGGGGTCTGTGCGGCTCAGTGGCACTTCTGGCTGTCTCCCGCTTCACAATCCATCAGTACTGAGAAAGCAATGGGGAATATTACTCACGTGTTGTGTTCTTTAATTTTTTGGAAAACTTGAATGTATGTATTTTCTTCCAAAACAAGGACACCAAACCGCTGTTATTGTAGGGCTGAAATAGCTCAGTTGGGAAAGCGTTAGACTGAAGATCTAAAGGTCCCTGGTTCAATCCCGGGTTTCAGCAGTTTTGCTTCCTTATGCGTCCCTTGCCTTGGTTCTGATTTTCCAGTTGCACAATTTACTTTGAGATTATTTCCCAAGCACCAGTGGATTGAATTTGAGAAACAACACAGAGTCATTTACAACATAGAAGGTGGTCATTTGGCCTATCACGTCCATGCTGGCTCTCCCCGGAGCAATCTAGTCAGTTCCACTCACCAGCTCGATCCCTTTCCTCCTGCAAGTTTCTTTCCTTCAAGTATCCATCCAATTTCCTTTTCAAATCATTGATTGTCTCTGCTTCCACCACACTCGTGGGCCAAGACATTACCACCCACAACATAAAAAATTCCACCTCATCAAGGATGGGAAATACTTACATCTTCTATATTTGCTTATTCTCTATTTCTATGAGAATAGACTGGCAGTCAACATGAAAGGAAACCCAAAAATCTTCGAGCAGCATGTAAATGATAAGTGGGTAGTAAGAGGTTGAGTCGGGCCTATTAGGGACAAAAAGGATAATATAAGCTTAGAGGTGCAGGGCAATGTTAATCTACTTAATGAGTACTTTGCATCAGTGATCACTGAGGAAGTGGAATTTGACAAAATATCAGTCGATGTGAAGAGAGTAGAGTCAATGGAGAGAGTACAAATTAGGAGAGGGAGGTACTAAAAAGGCTGGCTGTGCTTAGGGAAGATAAATCACCTGGTCCGGATGGCTCACATCCCAGGTTGCGAAAGGAAATGCGGATGCAGATAACGGAAGGGCTCGCTATAATCTTCCAATCTTCCCTGGATACGGGGGAGGTGCCAGAGGATTAAACAGTGGCAAATGCGACACCCTTATTCAAGAAAGGGTGTAAGGACAGTCCGGGTAACTACAGGCTAGTTAGATTAACAGCAGCGGTGGGTAAGGTTTTAGAAAGAATAATCAGGGTAAAAAATCAACAGTCACTTGGAGAGGTTCGAGTTAATTAAGGAGAGTGAGCATGGATTTATAAATGGGAGTTCATGCTTGACTAATCTAACTGCATTTTTTGATGAACTAACAGAGCAGGTTGATGAAGGGAATGCAGTGGATGTTGTTTATATGGATTTTAAGGAAGCGTTTGACAAGGTACCACATAAAAGGGCGGTTAACAAAATTGAGGTTCGTGGTATAGGAGGGTCAGTGTCCAATTGGATAGAAAATTGGTTTAAGGACAGAAAACAGCGAGTCTTATTAAATGGTTCTTTGTCAGATTGGAGGATAGTCGACAGTGGTGTTCCCCAAGGGTCAGTGCTAGAACCACTGCTTTTTTTGCTAAAGGTAAGTGACTTGGATCTTGGAATACAGAGTAGAATCTCAAAATATCCCGATGACAACAAACTTGGAGGAGTGGCAAACAGTGAGGATGATATGAACTGCCTGCAACAGGACAGTGATAGGCTAGCAGAATGGGCAGACAGGTGGCAGATGGAATTTAATAGTGACAAGTGTGAGGTGATGTATTTTGGCATAAGGAATAGGGAGAGGCAATATATACTTAATGGCACAGTTCTAAAGAGTGTTCTGGAATAGAGGGACTTGGGGTTCATGTGCATCAATCTTTGAAGGAGGCAAGTCATATTGCGAGAGTGGTTCGCAAAGCATATGGGATCTTGGGCTTTATAAACAGAGGCATTGAGTACAAAAGCAGGGAAGTTATGCTGAACCATTATAAAACTCTGGTTAGGCCCCAATTGGAGTGTTGCTTCCAGTTCTGCTCAGCAGACTTTAGAAAGAATGTGAGGGTCCTTGAGAGGACGCAGAGGCGATTTACCAGAATGGATCCAGGGATGGGGGATTTTAGTTACAAGGTTAGGTTGGAAAAGCTAGGATTATTCTGCCTTTCTCAAAGGAGATTGAGTGGAGAATTGATAGAGGTGTATAACACCTCTAGAGAACAGGCCATCCTGGACTGGGTATTGTGTAATGAGAAAGGATTAGTTAACAATCTTGTTGTGTGGGGTCCCTTGGGGAAGTGCGCCCATAATATGATAAAATTCTTCATTAAGATGGAGAGTGAGAGAGTTGATTCCGAGACTCGGGTCCTGAATCTAAACAAAGAAAACTATGAAGGTATGAGGCGGGAGTTGGCTATGATAGATTGGGGAACGTTACTTAAAGGGTTGACAGTGGATAGGCAATGGCTAGCATTTAAAGAGCGCATGGATGAATTACAACAATTGTTCATTCCTGTCTGTGCAAAAGTAAAACAGGAAGGGTGGCTCAACTGTGGCTTACAAAAGAAATTAAGGAAAGTATTAGATCCAAGGAGGAGAAATATAAAATGGCCAGAACAAGCAGCAAACCTGAAGATTGTGAGCAGTTTGGAATTTAGCAGAGGAGGACAAAAGGATTGATTAAGAAGGGGGAAATAGAGTATGAGAGTAAGCTAGCAGAGAACATAAAAACTGACTGTAAAAGCTTCTATAGATATGTGTAGAGAAAAAGATTAGTGAAGACAAATGTGGGCCCCTTACAGTCAGAAACGGGGGAATTTATAATGGGGAACAAAGAAATGGCAGACCAATTAAATACATACTTTGGATCTGTCTTCACAAAGGAGGATACAAATTATCTCCCAGAAATGTTGGGGAACATAGGGTCTAGTGAGAAGGAGGAACTGTATGAAATCAGTATTAGTAGGGAATGTTTGGGAAATTGATGGGATTGAAGGCCGATAAATCCCCAAGGCCTGATAATCTGCATCCCAGAGTACCAAAGGAAGTGGCCCTTGAAATAGCAGATGCATTTCTGGTCTTTTTTCAAAATTCTGTAGACTCTGGAACAGTTCAAATGGATTGGACGGTAGTTAATGTAACTCCACTATTTAAAAAAAGAGGCAGAAAGAAAACAGCGAATTATATACCGGTTAGCCTGACATCAGTCGTGGGGAAAATGCTGGAGTCCATTATAAAAGATGTAATAGCAGAGTGCAATAATAACTCGTCTCCACTCCTAGTATTTCTAAATCCCACACATTCACTATAATGTGAACAATTATTTCCTGTTGTGTCTCTCTCAGATTTGTAAACTTCACTGTATTGGAGTGAGGTGACATCTACTGGCGGGAAGCAAGAACTGCAATGAAGCAGCAGAAACTCCACAGTCTGTCAGGGTTAAAGAAACATTGCAATGTGAGGAGACAGCGAAGTGGTTTGATTGGGTAGATGGAGACATGATTCCACTTGTGGTGGTGTCTGAAGCAAAGGCCAGAAATACAAAATTGTCATTAATAAAAGAAATGAGGAATTCATGAAAAATGTAGTAACGTAGTGAATGGTTAGAATGTGGATAGAATAGAAAGTGAGATTGGATGGACAGAAGCAGTCTGAAAGGATGGCTGAAACAAAAGGTGAGTGCCCTGAAACGTTAACTGTGTTTCTCACAGCACAGATGCTGCCAGAGCTGCTGAACATTTCCAGCACTTTCTGTTTTTATTTCAGCATTTGCAGGATGTTGCTTTGATCTGAAAAAAAATGGATGATTGGCTGGGGTGTTCCAGTGAAATTCCACAGCAGCTAATAAAGCATGACTTGTCAGTGGCTCGTTGGTTTAGGGGTATGATTCTCACTTTGGGAGTATGGTTAATTAACATGCGAGAGATCCCGGGTTCAAGTCCCGGACGAGCCCTGTCTGCTGGCATTTTTAGATTAAGGTTATCTATTGGTTTCAGCCTTGCAGAAGGTGGAATTGACTTCCATACGGAGCTGGCTTGAGGACCAGACAACTGGATTCAAAGAGCTTGTCGACAAAATTGCAATTAACTAAATGTACAGATAGCCAAGTGGGAATATAAAGTTGTTGCTGTAATTGTGACCTGACTCCAAAAACAACAGGACTGGGTTCTGGACTGGAATGGAATGGAATTCTTCAGTGTTTCTGTTGTTTGGCTTGCATTGACTCATCGATTTTCTTGTTTTTCACTTTGTCGATGCCTTTGAATAATTGTGGATCCTTCTTCAGGGTGTCTTCTTTCACCAGGTAGTTCTGACCTCTGATGATGTTGATTGTAATCAGCTTCAATTCGCTGATAGTTTTGGAAGTGAGCAGATTTCCTTTGCTTGAGTTTACAACATGGAACTGAGTCTGACATGTGGACCCATGGGAGGATTTGAATGCCACCCCTGCGTTGGAGTTGCATCCATCCAATAAGAGACTGAGTAGAAGTGACAGTTCTGTCAGTCGAATATGACACTTTTAATGGCAGGGTTGTGAGTTTGAGTGCCATTCTGTTTTTCCCTTTTTTAAGGCTTCATGAGCAGAGAGTACAGGGAGTGTTTGAAATGAGCAAGTCTCGCTTTGATTCAGGACTCTTACCTCTCAGCAGCATCTCACTATGAAAGATTGAATTTGATCTCATTTCATTCTCAGCTCGGGGTCTGTGCGGCTCAGTGGCACTTCTGGCTGTCTCCCGCTTCACAATCCATCAGTACTGAGAAAGCAATGGGGAATATTACTCACATGTTGTGTTCTTTAATTTTTTGGAAAACTTGAATGTATGTATTTTCTTCCAAAACAAGGACACCAAGCCACTGTTAATGTAGGGCTGAAATAGCTCAGTTGGGAGAGCGTTAGACTGAAGATCTAAAGGTCCCGGGTTTCAGCAATTTTGCTTCCTGATGCGTCCCTTGCCTTGGTTCTGATTTTCCGGTTGCACAATTTACTTTGAAATTATTTACCAAGCACCAGTGGATTGAATTTGAGAAACAACACAGAGTCATTTACAGCACAGAAGGTGGTCGTTTGGCCTATCACGTCCATGCTGGCTCTCCCCGGAGCAATCTAGTCAGTTCCACTCACCAGCTCGGTCCCTTTCCTCCTGCAAGTTTCTTTCCTTCAAGTATCCATCTAATTTCCTTTTCAAATCATTGATTGTCTCTGCTTCCACCACACTCGTGGGCCAAGACATTACTACCCACAGCATAAAAAATTCCACCTCATCAAGTATGGGAAATACTTAGATCATCTATATTTGCTTATTCTCTCTTTCCATGAGAATAGACTGACAGTCAACATGAAAGGAAACCCAAAAATCTTCGAGCAGCATGAAAATGATAAGTGGGTAGTAAGAGGTTGAGTCGGGCCTATGAGGGACAAAAAGGAAAATATAAGCTTAGAGGTGCAGGGCAATGTTAATCTACTTAATGAGTACATTGTATCAGTGATCACTAAGGAAGTGGAATTTGACAAAATATCAGTCGATGTGAAGAGAGTAGAGTCAATGGAGAGGGTCCAAATTGAGAGAGGGAGGTACTGAAAAGGCTGGCTGTGCTCAGGGAAGATAAATCACCTGGTCCGGATGGCTCACATCCCAGGTTGCGAAAGGAAATGCGGATGCAGATAATGGAAGGGCTTGCTATAATCTTCCAATCTTCCCTGGATACGGGGGAGGTGCCAGAGGATTAAACAGTGGCAAATGCGACACCCTTATTCAAGAAAGGGTGTAAGGACAGTCCGGGTAACTACAGGCTAGTTAGATTAACAGCAGCGGTGGGTAAGGTTTTGGAAAGAATAATCAGGGTAAAAAATCAACAGTCACTTGGAGAGGTTCGAGTTAATTAAGGAGAGTGAGCATGGATTTATAAATGGGAGTTCATGCTTGACTAATCTAACTGCATTTTCTGATGAACTAACAGAGCAGGTTGATGAAGGGAATGCAGTGGATGTTGTTTATATGGATTTTAAGGTAGCGTTTGACAAGGTACCACATAAAAGGGCGGTTAACAAAATTGAGGTTCGTGGTATAGGAGGGTCAGTGTCCAATTGGATAGAAAATTGGTTGAAGGACAGAAAACAGCGAGTCTTATTAAATGGTTCTTTGTCAGACTGGAGGATAGTCGACAGTGGTTTTCCCCATGGGTCAGTGCTAGAACCACTGCTTTTTTTGCTCAAGGTAATTGACTTGGATCTTGGAATACAGAGTAGAATCTCAAAATATGCCGATGACACCAAACCTGGAGGAGCGGCAAACAGTGAAGATGATATGAACTGCCTGCAACAGGACAGTGATAGGCTAGCAGAATGGGCAGACAGGTGGCAGATGGAATTTAATAGTGACAAGTGTGAGGTGATGTATTTTGGCATAAGGAATAGGGAGAGGCAATATATACTTAATGGCACAGTTCTAAAGAGTATACTGGAATAGAGGGACTTGGGGTTCATGTGCATCAATCTTTGAAGGAGGCAAGTCATATTGCGAGAGTGGTTCGCAAAGCATATGGGATCTTGGGCTTTATAAGTAGAGGCATTGAGTACAAAAGCAGGGAAGTTATGCTGAACCATTATAAAACTCTGGTTAGGCCCCAATTGGAGTGTTGCTTCCAGTTCTGCTCAGCAGACTTTAGAAAGAATTTGAGGGTCCTTGAGAGGACGCAGAGGCGATTTACCAGAATGGATCCAGGGATGGGGGATTTTAGTTACAAGGTTAGGTTGGAAAAGCTAGGATTATTCTGCCTTTCTCAAAGGAGATTGAGTGGAGAATTGATAGAGGTGTATAACACCTCTAGAGAACAGGCCATCCTGGACTGGGTATTGTGTAATGAGAAAGGATTAGTTAACAATCTTGTTGTGTGGGGTCCCTTGGGGAAGTGCGCCCATAATATGATAAAATTCTTCATTAAGATGGAGAGTGAGAGAGTTGATTCCGAGACTCGGGTTCTGAATCTAAACAAAGAAAACTATGAAGGTATGAGGCGGGAGTTGGCTATGATAGATTGGGGAACGTTACTTAAAGGGTTGACAGTGGATAGGCAATGGCTAGCATTTAAAGAGCGCATGGATGAATTACAACAATTGTTCATTCCTGTCTGTGCAAAAGTAAAACAGGAAGGGTGGCTCAACTGTGGCTTACAAAAGAAATTAAGGAAAGTATTAGATCCAAGGAGGAGAAATATAAAATGGCCAGAACAAGCAGCAAACCTGAAGACTGTGAGCAGTTTGGAATTTAGCAGAGGAGGACAAAAGGATTGATTAAGAAGGGGGAAATAGAGTATGAGAGTAAGCTAGCAGAGAACATAAAAACTGACTGTAAAAGCTTCTATAGATATGTGTAGAGAAAAAGATTAGTGAAGACAAATGTGGGCCCCTTACAGTCAGAAACGGGGGAATTTATAATGGGGAACAAAGAAATGGCAGACCAATTAAATACATACTTTGGATCTGTCTTCACAAAGGAGGATACAAATTATCTCCCAGAAATGTTGGGGAACATAGGGTCTAGTGAGAAGGAGGAACTGTATGAAATCAGTATTAGTAGGAAATGTTTGGGAAATTGATGGGATTGAAGGCCGATAAATCCCCAGGGCCTGATAATCTACATCCCAGAGTACTTAAGCAAGTGGCCCTTGAAATAGCAGATGCATTTCTGGTCTTTTTTCAAACTTCTATCGACTCTGGAACAGTTCCAATGGATTGGACGGTAGTTAATGTAACTCCGCTATTTAAAAAAAGAGGCAGAAAGAAAACAGCGAATTATATACCGGTTAGCGAGGCCTGGACAAGGTATGCCAGCCAAGAGCGACGTCTCAATTCATTCCATCTTCGCTGCCTTCGGAGAATACTTGGCATCAGGTGGCAGGACTATATCTCCAACACAGAAGTCCTTGAAGCGGCCAACACCCCCAGCTTATACACACTACTGAGTCAGCGGCGCTTGAGATGGCTTGGCCATGTGAGCCGCATGGAAGATGGCAGGATCCCCAAAGACACATTGTACAGCGAGCTCGCCACTGGTATCAGACCCACCAGCCGTCCATGTCTCCGCTATAAAGACGTCTGCAAACGCGACATGAAATCGTGTGACATTGATCACAAGTCGTGGGAGTCAGTTGCCAGCATTCGCCAGAGCTGGCGGGCAGCCATAAAGACAGGGCTAAATTGTGGCGAGTCGAAGAGACTTAGTAGTTGGCAGGAAAAAAGACAGAGGCGCAAGGGGAGAGCCAACTGTGCAACAGCCCCGACAAACAAATTTCTCTGCAGCACCTGTGGAAGAGCCTGTCACTCCAGAATTGGCCTTTATAGCCACTCCAGGCGCTGCTTCACAAACCACTGACCACCTCCAGGCGCGTATCCATTGTCTCTCGAGATAAGGGGGCCCAAAAGAAGCCTGACATCAGTCGTGGGGAAAATGCTGGAGTCCATTATAAAAGATGTAATAGCAGAGTGCAATAATAACTCGTCTCAACTCCTAGTATTTCTAAATCCCACACATTCACTATAATGTGAACAATTATTTCCTGTTGTGTCTCTCTCAGATTTGTAAACTTCACTGTATTGGAGTGAGGTGACATCTACTGGCGGGAAGCAAGAACTGCAATCAAGCAGCAGAAACTCCACAGTCTGTCAGGGTTAAAGAAACATTGCAATGTGAGGATACAGCGAAGTGGTTTGATTGGGTAGATGGAGACATGATTCCACTTGTAGTGGTGTCTGAAGCAAAGGCCAGAAATACAAAATTGTCATTAATAAAAGAAATGAGGAATTCATGAAAAATGTAGTAACGTAGTGAATGGTTAGAATGTGGATAGAATAGAAAGTGAGATTGGATGGACAGAAGCAGTCTGAAAGGATGGCTGAAAGAAAAGGTGAGTGCCCTGAAACGTTAACTGTGTTTCTCACAGCACAGATGCTGCCAGAGCTGCTGAACATTTCCAGCACTTTCTGTTTTTATTTCAGCATTTGCAGGATGTTGCTTTGATCTGAAAAAAAATGGATGATTGGCTGGGGGGTTCCAGTGAAATTCCACAGCAGCTAATAAAACCTGACCTGTCAGTGGCTCGTTGGTCTAGGGGTATGATCCTCGCTTAGGGAGTATGGTTAATTAACATGCGAGAAATCCTGGGTTCAAGTCCCGGACGAGCCCTGGTCTGCTGGCATTTTTAGATTAAGGTTATCTACTGGTTTCAGCCTTGCAGAAGGTGGAATTGACTTCCATACGGAGCTGGCTTGAGGACAAGACAACTGGATTCAAAGAGCTTGTCGACAAAATTGTAATTAACTAAATGTACAGATAGCCAAGTGGGAATATAAAGTTGTTGCTGGAATTGTGACCTGACTCCAAAAACATCTGGACTGGAATGGAATGGAATTCTTCAGTGTTTCTGTTGTTTGGCTTGCATTGACTCATCGATTTTCTTGTTTTTCACTTTGTCGATGCCTTTGAATAATTGTGGATCCTTCTTCAGGGTGTCTTCTTTCACCAGGTAGTTCTGACCTCTGATGATGTTGATTGTAATCAGCTTCAATTCGCTGATAGTTTTGGAAGTGAGCAGATTTCCTTTGCTTGAGTCTACAACATGGAACTCAGTCTGACATGTGGACCCATGGGAGGATTTGAATGCCATCCCTGCGTTGGAGTTGCATCCATCCAATAAGAGACCGAGTAGAAGTGACAGTTCTGTCAGTCGAATATGAGACTTTTAATGGCAGGGTTGTGAGTTTGAGTGCCATTCTGTTTTTCCCTTTTTTAAGGCTTCATGAGCAGAGAGTACAGGGAGTGTTTGAAATGAGCAAGTCTCGCTTTGATTCAGGACTCTTACCTCTCAGCAGCATCTCACTATGAAAGATTGAATTTGATCTCATTTCATTCTCAGCTCGGGGTCTGTGCGGCTCAGTGGCACTTCTGGCTGTCTCCCGCTTCACAATCCATCAGTACTGAGAAAGCAATGGGGAATATTACTCACATGTTGTGTTCTTTAATTTTTTGGAAAACTTGAATGTATGTATTTTCTTCCAAAACAAGGACAACAAGCCACTGTTAATGTAGGGCTAAAATAGCTCAGTTGGGAGAGTGTTAAACTGAAGATCTAAAGGTTCCTGGTTCAATCCCGGGTTACAGCAATTTTGCTTCCTTATGCGTCCCTTGCCTTGGTTCTGATTTTCCAGTTGCACAATTTACTTTGAAATTATTTACCAAGCACCAGTGGATTGAATTTGAGAAACAACACAGAGTCATTTACAGCATAGAAGGTGGTCGTTTGGCCTATCACGTCCATGCTGGCTCTCCCCGGAGCAATCTAGTCAGTTCCACTCACCAGCTCAATCCCTTTCCTCCTGCAAGTTTCTTTCCTTCAAGTATCCATCCAATTTCCTTTTCAAATCATCGATTGTCTCTGCTTCCACCACACTCGTGGGCCAAGACATTCCCACCCACAACATAAGAAAGTTCCACCTCATCAAGGATGGGAAATACTTACATCTTCTATATTTGCTTATTCTCTATTTCTATGAGAATAGACTGGCAGTCAACATGAAAGGAAACCCAAAAATCTTCGAGCAGCATGTAAATGATAAGTGGGTAGTAAGAGGTTGAGTCGGGCCTATTAGGGACAAAAAGGATAATATAAGCTTAGAGGTGCAGGGCAATGTTAATCTACTTAATGAGTTCTTTATATCAGTGATCACTAAGGAAGTGGAATTTGACAAAATATCAGTCAAAGTGAAGAGAGTAGAGTCAATGGAGAGGGTACAAATTGAGAGAGGGAGGTACTAAAAAGGCTGGCTGTGCTTAGGGTAGATAAATCACCTGGTCTGGATGGCTGGCATCCCAGGTTGCGAAAGGAAATGCGGATGCAGATAATGGAAGAATTTGCCATAATCTTCCAATCTTCCCTGGATACGGGGGAGGTGCCAGGAGTAAACAGTGGCAAATGCGACGCCCTTATTCAAGAAAGGGTGTAAGTACAGTCCGGCTAACTACAGGCTAGTTAGATTAACAGCAGCGGTGGGTAAGGTTTTAGAAAGAATAATCAGGGTAAAAAATCAACAGTCACTTGGAGAGGTTTGAGTTAATTAAGTAGAGTGAGCATGGATTTATAAATGGGAGTTCATGCTTGACTAATCTAACTGCATTTTTTGATGAACTAACAGAGCAGGTTGATGAAGGGAATGCAGTGGATGTTGTTTATATGGATTTTAAGGAAGCGTTTGACAAGGTACCACATAAAAGTGTGGTTTACAAAATTGAGGTTCGTGGTATAGGAGGGACAGTGTCCAATTGGATAGAAAATTGGTTTAAGGACAGAAAACAGGGAGTCTTATGAAATGATTCTTTATCAGACTGGAGGATAGTCGACAGAGGTGTTCCCCAAGGGTCAGTGCTAGAACCACTGCTTTTTTTGCTAAAGATAAGTGACTTGGATCTTGGAATATTGAGTAGAATCTCAAAATATCCCGATGACAACAAACTTGGAGGAGTGGCAATGAGTGAGGATGATATGAACTGCCTGCAACAGGACAATGATAGGCTAGCAGAATGGGCAGACAGGTGGCAGATGGAATTTAATAGTGACAAGTGTGAGGTGATGTATTTTGGCATAAGGAATAGGGAGAGGCAATATTTACTTAATGGCACAGTTCTAAAGTGTGTGTTGGAATAGAGGGACTTGGGGTTCATGTGCATCAATCTTTGAAGGTGGCAAGACATATTGCGAGAGTGGTTAGCAAAGCATATGGGATCTTGGGCTTGAAAAAAAGAGGCATTGAGTACAAAGCAGGGAAGTTATGCTGAACCATTATAAAGCTCTGGTTAGGCCCCAGTTGGCGTGTTGCTTCCAGTTTTGCTTACCACACTTAAGAAAGAATGTGAGCGTCCTTGAGAGGATGCAGAGGAAATTCACCAGAATGGATCCAGGGATGGAGGATTTTAGTTACAAGGTTAGATTGGAAAAGCTAGGGTTGTTCTACCTGCATCAAAGGAGAGTGAGGGGAGAATTGATAGATGTGTTTTCGGCTATGACAGTTTTAAATAAGTTGGCAAGGAAACATTGTTCCCGTTAACTATTGGTACAAGGACTAGGGGACACAGATTGAAGGTTTTGGACAGGAGGTACAGGGGGAATGTGCGCAAGAACTTTCTTCCACTGATTGGTGATGATCTGTAACTCGCTGCCCACGAGGGCGGTGGAAATGGAGACAATCGAGGATTACAAAAGGAATTTGAATGGGCACTTGAAGGAAATAATTTTACAGGGCTATGGGGATCGAGCAGACAAGTAATAACTCGTCTCCACTCCTAGTATTTCTAAATCCCACACATTCAATATAATGTGAACAATTATTTCCTGTTGTGTCTCTCTCCGATTTGTAAACTTCACTGTATTGGAGTGAAGTGACATCTACTGGCAAGAAACAAGAACTGCCGTGATGAGATCAGCCATGATTGTATTGAATGGCAGAGCAGGCTCGAGTGGCTGACTTGCCGACTCCGGCTCCTCGTTCTTATGTTCATCGAATCATCCAGCACAGGAGGCCATTTGGCCCCATTGTGCCTCTGCTGACTCTCTGACAAAAAGATGCAATTAGTCCAACCCCCTGCCTATTTCCCCATAATACTGGAGAATTTCACTTTGAAATATTTGTCCAATTCCTTTATGAAAGTTATAATTGAATCTGTTTCCACCACCCTGTCAGACAATTCATTCCAAATCCGAATCAGTTACTGGGTAAAAAGATCTCTCCTCACCTCCCCTTGACATCTTTGGCCAATTATTTTAAATCTGTGTCCTCTGGTTACTGACCCCCCAGGACAGTGGAAACAGTTTCTCCCTCTCTACCCTATGAAAATCCTTCATGATTCTGAACACCTCTATTAAATCTTCCCTTAACCTTCTCTACTCTGAGGAGAACAATCCCAGCTTCACCAGCCTGTCCAGAGAACTGACACCCCTCATCTCTGGTATCATTCTAGTAAATCTCCTCTGAACTGTCTCAGAAGCTTTGATGTCCTTTCTAAAGCCTGGTGCCCAGAACTGGACACATTACTCGAGCTGAGATCGAGCCAGCGACGCCCACATCCCACGAACGAATAAAAAAACGCTCCCGAACCAGTCCCCAATTCTTAAGCATTTATCGATGCTCCCTGCCCAGTCCCCAAATCTTATTCATTTAGAAACGCTCCCTGCCCAGTCTCCAACTCTTATTCAATTATAGACACTCCCTGCCCAGTACCCAAATCTTATTCATTTAGAGACGCTCCCTGCCCAGTCCCCCAATTCTTATCCATTTGCAGACGCTCCCTGCCCAGTCCCCAATTCTTATCCATTTACAGACGCTCCCTGACCAGTACCCTAATTTTATTCATTTAGAGACGCTCCCTGCCCAGTCCCCAATTCTTATCCATTTACAGACGCTCCCTGACCAGTACCCTAATTTTATTCATTTAGAGACGCTCCCTGCCCAGTCCCCAATTCTTTTCCATTTCTCGACGCCGTTTCGGGAAGCCTCACCGGGAAAAGCTTCACCACCGCCATCCGCAGGGATACAGATGGGATTGTTCCATGCTATTGTGGCCTGAGGCCCTGCTCCAGCTGTGTGAGCCCGCAAAGTCTTCTCGCACTTTGTGAATATCCCGCTCCAACTCCGTTTCCGCAGCTCTTGCTGCTGACAGAGCTGTCTCTACCGCGCCTGCGCGCCCCGCTCCTGTCACAGATAGGGCGGATTCTAGGCCGCTGAGCATTCTGGGTATCACACCTGTCATTAATGCTATTCTTTCAGCTGAAAGGTTTTATTCCGTACATTTCATGTCCTGGAATCGTCGTGAGTGTTTTCTTTTGCACCTGTCAGTGCCTGGGAGGATAGAGTCAGCTTCACTTTGTAGCCATGAGTTTCTGGTGTGAGAAAGTGGTGTTTAACTCAGTATATTTCAGTTTTTGGTCTGTGACTGTGGGTATTATTCAGTACCTGTTTGTTTCTGCTATTGCTCTGTGAGTTTCACCACATATCTTTCAACAACTTGTATGTGAGCATCAGCTTTTGTCTATATCTATCAGTTTCTGAGAAGTGAGAAAGGGTTTGATTCTATCCCTATCAGTTTCTGTTACATGCATGTGTCTTTAATCTGCACCTCCTCTGAGTGTGTCTTCGTCTCTGTACTTGTAGGTGAATATGTGTTTTGCTTTGTATCTCTCAGTCTTTGAAGTGTGAGCCTGGGTTTGTACCTAATTTCCTTTGTACCTTGCAGTTGGGATATGAAAGAAAGATTTTTACACGTTACCTGCCAACTGCTGCTACGTGACTGTGGGTTTCACACTGTATCTGTCAATTTCTTGTCTGGTAATGCAAAGTTTACAGTGTACCTGTCAGTTTCTTGTATGTGAGTGTTGATTTCACTCTGAAAAGAATCATAGATCATAGAATAGTTACAGAACAAAAGGAAGCCATTCAGTTCATTGTGCTTGTGCTGCTTCTATGCACGAGCAACTCAGCTCATGCCACAGACTCATGTATTCCATGAAAACATGCAATTTTTCCACTTCAGATAATTATCTTATACCATTTTGAAAGCCATGGTTGAATCAGCCTCCATCACACTCTCAAGCAGTGCATATCAGATCTTAACCACTCGCTGTTGCCTTTGGTTCTTTTGCCATTCACCTTAAATCGGTGTCCTCAGGTTACAGAGCCGTGAATAATATTCCCCATTGCTTTCTCAGCACTGATGGATTGTGAAGCAGGAGACAGCCAGAAGTCCCACTGAGCCGCACTGACCCCGAGCTGGGAATGAAATGAGATGAAGTTCAATCTTTCACAGCGAGATGCTGCAGAGAGATAAGAGTCCCGAATCAAAGTGAGACTTTCTCATACTTTTGCTGAATTTCATTTCAAACACTCCTTGTACTCTCTGTTAATGAAGCCTTAAAAAAGGGAAAAACAAAATGGCACTCAAACTCACCACCCTGAAATTAAAAGTTTAATGTTTGACTGACTGAACTGTCACTTCTACTCGCTCTCTTATTGGATGGATGCAACTGTATTCTCCAACGCAGGGGTGGCATTCAAATCCTCCCATGGGTCCACATGTCAGACTGAGTTCCATGTTATAGACTCAAGCAAAGGAAATCTGTTCAGTTCCAAAACTATCAGTGAGTTGAAGCTCATTACGATCATCATCATCAGAGGTCAGAACTACCTGGTGAAAGAAGACACCCTGAAGAAGGATCCACAATTATTCAAAGGCATCGACAAAGTGAAAAACAAGAAAATCGATGAGTCGATGCAAGCCAAACAGCAGAAACACTGAAGAATTCGATTCCATTCCAGTCCAGAACCCAGTCCTGTTGTTTTTGGAGTCAGGTCACAATTGCTGCAAAAACTTTATATTCCCACTTGGCTATCTGTACATTTAGTTAATCAAGCTCTTTGAATCCAGCTCTCTGGTCCTCAAGCAGGCTCCATATGGAAATCAATTCCGCCTTCTGCAAGGCTGAAACCAATCGACGACCTTAAACTAAAAATGCCAAAGAGGAAGGGCATGTCCAGGATTTGAACCCAGGATCTCTCACACATTAATTAATCACTCACCCGAAGCAAGAATCATACCCCTAGATCAACATGCCACTTCCTTTTAGCTCCTGTGGAATTTCACTGGCAGCCAAAGCCGACCATCCATTTTTTTTTCAGAGCAAAGCAACATCTTGCAAATTCTGAAATAAAAACAGAAAGTGTTGGAAATGTTCAGAAACTCTGGCAGCATCTGTGGAGAGAGAAACAGAGTTCACCTTTCAGGGCGTTTACCTTTTGTTTGAGCCATCCTTTCACACTGCTTCTGTCCACCCAATCTCACTTTCTATTTTATCTGGATTCCACCCACTCACTACCAAAATACATTTATCATGAATTCCTCATATCTTTTAATAACGACAATTTTATATTTCTGGTCTTTGCTTTGGACTCCACCACAAGTGGAATCATGCCTCCATCAACCCAATCAAACCCATTCACTATTTCCTCACATTGCAATGTTTCTTTCACCCTGACAGACGATGGAATTTCTGCTGCTTGATTGCAGTTCTTGCTTCCTGCCAGTAGATGTCACCTCACTCCAGTCCAGTGAAGGTGACAAATCTGAGAGCACACAACAAGAAGTAATTGTTCACGTTGTTCATTGTTCAGTGAACAGGTCCCTCTATTCCTGCGCACTCTTTAGAACTGTGCCATTAAGTATATATTGCCTCTCCCTATTCCTTCTGCTAAAATGCATCACCTCACACTAGTCACTATTAAAATCCATCTGCACCTGTCTGCCCCTTCTGCTAGCCTATCACTGTCTTGTTGCAGGTGGTTCATTTCATCCTCACTGTTTGCCACTTCTCCAAGTTTGGTGTTATCGGCATATTTTGAGATTCTACTCTATATTCCAAGATCCAAGTCATTTATCTGTCGCAAGTAAAAAGCAGTGGTTCCAGCAGTGACCCTTGGGGAACAGCACTGTCGACAACCTTCCAGTCTGAGAATGAATCATTTATTACGACTTGCTGTTTTCTGTCCTTAAGCCAATTTTCTATCCAATTGGACACTGACCCTCCTATTCCATGAACCTCAATGTTGTTAATCACCCTTTTATGTGTCGTTTCTTAAAATCCACATAAACAACATCCACTGCATGCCCTTCATAAACCTTCTCTGTTAGTTCATCAAAAAATGCAGTTAGATTAGTCAAGCATGAACTCCCATTTATAAATCCATGCTCACTCTCCTTAATTAACTCAAATCTCTACAAGTGACGGTTGATTTTTTCCCTGATTGTTCTTTCTGAAACCTTACCCACCACTGCTGTTAATCTAACTGGCCTGTAGTTAGCCGGACTGTCCATACACCCTTTCTTGAATAAGGGTGTCACATTTGCAACTGTTTAATCCTCTGACACCTCCCCCGTATTCAGGGAAGATTGGAAGATTATAGAAAGCCTTTCTGTTATCTGCATCCACATTTCCTTTCGCAATCTGGGATGAAAGCCATCCGGACCAGGTAATTTATCTTCCTGAAGCATAACCAGCCTTTTTAGTACCTCCCTCTCTCAATTTGTACCCTCTCCATTGCCTCTACACTCTCCACTTCTACTGATATTTTGTCAAATTCCACTTCCTTAGTGATCATTGATACAAGGTACTTATTAACTAGATTAACATTGCCCTGCAGCTCTAAGTATATATTACCCTCTTTGTCCCTCATGGGGCCCACTTCACCACTGACTACCTGCTTATTATTTATATACTGCTCGAAGATTTTTGGGTTCCCTTTCATGTTGACTGCCATTCTATTCTCGTAGAGATAGAGAATAAGCTAAATATAGAAGATATAAATATTTCCCATCCTTGGGTGAGGTGGAATTTTTTTATGCTGTGAGTGGTAATGTCCTGACCCACGAGTGTGGTGGAAGTAGAGACAATCAATGATTTGAAAAGGAAATTGGATGGATACCTGAAGCAAAGGAACTTGCAGGAGGAAAGGGATCGAGCAGGTGAGTGGAACTGAGTAGCTGGCTCCGATAATTGCTGCAGTCACTGCGATCCCCCTTAATTTTGTACAAGGTGACAATGTTTGCATCACGCATGTTTTGAGCCCTTGTTGAGCTCGACTATGGAGGACTCACTGTCCAGTTCCTCCATGACAGGGAAGTCTGGAATGGCACTGAGAGCTACTTCAATGACAATGTTCTCCGTTATGTAGAGTTCAAGGTAATGCTCCACTCACCTTTCCATCTGCTTGTTAGGTTCAGTGATGATCACCCCTCTCTTTGTCTTCAAAAGGTGCTGATTTAGTTACTACTGGGCCCATTGCTTTCTTCATTCCTTCATACATCCCTCTAGCATCCCCGGATTCATCAGCAGAGTTTTAACCAGTATTGATTGGTGCAGTGCCGAGCAGTCTGCAGAGACTTGTTTCTGGCAGCTCTGAGAGCATTTAGATGTTGTTTGCTGGGGACTTGTTTGTAGTTCATGAGGGCTCTCCTCTTAGTTACAGTAACTGACTCCATTTCAGTCCAATAAGCCTCAAACCAGTCAGCATTCCTCCCATCTCTTTTCCTATACACAGTGAGTGCAGAGTTATAGATGGTGGTGTGCTGATGATTCCACTTTGACACTGCACTGAGGCCTTGAGCATTGTTGTCTGAAAGAGCCTGATCGAGGATGTTGAGGAACTCCTGGGTCCTTTCTGGGTCAGTGGTTCGGCAAGTGTTGATCAGAAGACGAGCTTTCATCATGGATGGATGAAGCTTCCTTGGCTGAAGCCTGACCTTGTTACCCACCAGGGAGTGGTCAGTGTCACAGTCAGCGCTGTGATAGCTGCGAGTGATGAGGACACTGCTGAGGGTGTTATGTCTGGTGAAGATAAGGTCTAGCTGGTGCCAGTGGTGTGATCTCAGACGTCTCCAGGAAACCTTGTAGCACAGCTTGACCTGGAAGTAGCTGTTCATCACACAGAATCCATGGTGACAGCATAGCTCCAGCAACCTCTGTCCATTTTTGTTCATCTTGCCAATCCCCTGGTGCCCTATGCACATTGGCAAAGCTGTGTAGTCAGTACCCAAGCTTGAGTTGAAGTCTCCTAGAAGGTACAGTCCCTCAGTGCTGGGAATTCTACTGATGGCAGTGTCAAGTGTCACATAGAATTGATCCTTGACATCTGGGGTGGAGGTGAGTGTCGGGACATAGATGCACATGAGATTAACTGGGCCCACACTTGTTGACAAGTGAAGAGTAAGAAGTCTCTCTGAGCCTACTGTGGGTGGTTCACTCATCTGAAGTGGCGTGTATTTTACTGTGAAACCCACTCCATGCTCACGAGTTGCCTCTTGGGCTTTCCCCTGCCAGAAGAAGGTGTAGTGTTTCTCTTTGAGGGATCCACTTTGAACGAGTCTAGTTTCTTGCAGCACAGCAATGTCCACATTGAGCCTTGTGAGTTCCTTGTCGATCACAGCTGTCTTGTGTGTGTCATCAACCTGCAGAAGGTTGTCGGTAAGGCCAGGACACATGGTCCTTACATTCCAGCTTGTGATGCGAAGGACTGGTGTCTTCTTTGTTGAGTTTGTTTTTCTTGGTGCATAGATTATCGATCCGCCTGTTGAGAGATGACTCTCTCAGCTCCAAGCACCCATTGAAGCAAGCAGGTCGTGGCTTCACAGCACCTAACTGACTGGGGGCTGCCCAGCTTGGAGTGAATGGTAGCTATCCAATGAGACACTAAGAGCTCTCCCACTGTCCGAAGTAACCCCTGCCGCTCATACTCTACACCAATTGAATGAGAGCTTATAATCAGTAACTGTTTATTCCCGGGTTGTGCTCATGTTTAACCACGAAGCTGGAGTGTCCTCTCTAGGGCACAGGCCTGGGCAAACAGTATGGAGACCCTGAGCATCAGGACCCCCTCTCAGCATTGCTCGTATTGTCCAAAGGAAAGGAAAAACCAGTACTGTTTGTTACCAGTTCTGCTGTAGGAGTTGCTGGAAAACTGCCTGATAAGTCACAGGTAACCGCCTCCAGGACTCCACTCCGGATTTACTGTCCAGGTTTACTGCCTCAGCCTTCTTATTTATTTATTTAGAGATACAGTACTGAAACAGGTCCTTCCAGCCCACCGAGTCTGTACCGACCATCAACCACCCATTTATACTAATCCTACATTAATCCCATATTCCTACCACATCCCCTCAATTCCCCTACCACCTACCTACATTAGGGGCAATTTACAATGGCCAATTTACCTATCAACCTGCAAGTCTTTGGCTGTGGGAGGAAACCAGAGCACCCGCCAGAAACCCAAGCAGTCACAGGGAGAACTTGTAAACTCTGCACAGGCAGTACCCAGAATCGAACGCGGGTCACTAGAGGTGTGAGGCTGCGGTGCTAACCACTGCGCCACTGTGTCTTCTCGAGACACCCCTTGAGAAGTGAGACTTTTTGCCCAGAGATGGGGCTCTGTTTCTTGGCATCAGGATGGAACCACACACCAGTGGGCCTGTATGACATGCACAAGGATATCACACACTGCCCCATCTCTGGTCCAGATCAGAGTCAGACACTGAACAGATTGCAACCCACAAGGACATCACAACCTTCCCGCTCTCTGGG
Organism: Heterodontus francisci; assembly: GCF_036365525.1. NCBI lineage: Eukaryota > Metazoa > Chordata > Chondrichthyes > Heterodontiformes > Heterodontidae > Heterodontus > Heterodontus francisci. The sequence continues at coordinate 19,238,620 of NC_090405.1, forward strand.
ACAGGTCAGTGTGATACACCAAACAAACAGCACCCCACAGGGACCTCATAAATGCCACGTCCCTGTGACAGATCAAGGTCAGACACTGCAAATATTGCAACCACAGGAACATCACAAATTGCCCCATCCCTCGGACAGCTCGGGGTCTGACATTGAACATATTGCAACAACAAGGACATTACTGTATAACTCCCTCCATTCTGAAAAACAAGCATTCACCCTACTTTTTACCCTGCAGCCAATTTTGGATCCACACTGCCACTGCCCCTTTAATCCCATCTGCTTGAATTTTGTTAGCAAGTCAAAGAGAGATGCAAAACTGAAACAAGCCCTACCGCCCACTGAGTCTGTGCTGACCAACCACCACCCATTTATAGTAATCCTACACCATAATCCCATATTCCCTACCACATCCCCACCATTCTCTTACCTACACTAGGAGCAATTTACAACAGCCAATTTACCTATCAACCTGCAGTCTTTGCTTGTGGGAGGAAACCGGAGCACCCAGCAGAAACACACACAGTCACAGGGAGAACTTGCAAACTCTGCACAGGCAGTACCCAGAACTGAACCTGGGTTGCGAGAGCTGTGAGGTTGCAGTGCCAACCACTGTGCCATTGTGCTGCCCCAAGTCTAGTTTGTGGTATCTTTTCAAACACAATTTTGATGTCCAGACACGGACCATCAACCTCACCACCCTCGTCAACTCTCTCTGAAACTTCATCAAAGAAATTAATTTATTAATTATTTCAGACACAATCTTCTGTGAACCAATCTGTTCTGGCTGTCATTTATTAGCCCATGTTCTACCAAGTGACAGTTAATTTCCTCCTGGATAATTGTCTCTAAAAGTTTCCCCACCACCGACATTAGACTAATTGGTCTGTAGTTCCTGGGTTTATCTCTCTTTTTAAACAGGGCTGTAATATTCACAACCCTTGCAGACTTATCTTTTAATTCTGGAAAGTCTATTGCAGACAATCACTTTGGGCATGACTTTAACCAATTAAAGCAACAGGATACTTGATTAATAAGTCCAGAACTTTTACTGAGAGTAAAATAGTACTTAATAATTGAAAGTAAAATTATACTTAACAAACTTGGGGAATATAACTTTACAGCTCTGGGGACTGGTCGAGCTTGGTCTCAGAGCGTCACGGTCCTCTTTGTCCAGCCTAGATCCCTCATCAGGTGGAGAACTTGGTTGATGATCTGAGTCTTTACCCCTGAGATCTTCTAGTGTTCCTGCACACTGAAACCTTACAAGATCCCTACTTTTAACCCCTGGATGGCCATCACACCACCATGTAAAATAATAATTGGTCTTAGCTGTTGCTAGGTACATTTAATTAGTTCTTAATAATGTCTTCCACTAACAGTCACCTGTCCTCAGAATCTCAGACATGAGTACAATGGAGTGGTTTCACACTGTCTCCCAATCTGATCTGAAACAAGTTTCCTGTTCATTAAATCTAGACTCTTGAAGGTCACGATGTACCATACCATGGGTTTTATCAGGGGTCCGAGAAAGGTCCATTGTTTGAATACATTTAGCTGAAACTGTCCTTTCCCACACAGACACAGAAACTCACAGTAATTAGATTGAACTAACTTTAAATGAAAACCCATTCTCTCTAAAATGTTTATTGATTCATTAATTATAACTCAATCAAGGTTCATTACTTTTACAATCATCTGTTTCAGGATGGGTAGCTACTCATTAATTATACAGGATATAAACGTTAGTACTGAACACAAAATGGTTCCTTTGGTCATGTGTTCATTATAAAATGGCTTTCTTAACGTTGTTAGTTATGACAATGGATACATTATAAAAATGGTCAAGTTAAACTAAGATCGAACTACCCAAGCTTACCTCCATCCTCCAGTCCTCTGGCATCATTCCCATATTCAAGGAGGATTGAAAGATTGTGGTTCGAGTCTCTGCTATTTCCACCCTGACTTCCCTCAGCAACCCAGGATGCAGCCCATCCAGACCGGGTGACCTGTAGACAGGTGTGAGCACTGCTAACCTTGTAATTGTCTCCTCTTTATCTATTTTCATCCCCTCCAAATTCTCCACTTCCTCCTCCTTTACTGTGACATTTGCAGCACCCGTTTGTTTTGTGATGACAGATGAAATGTACTTAATTAGTACCTCAGCCACACCCTCTGCCTCCACAGGATCTCCTAATTGACCCACCCTTTCATTGACTGTCCATATGTTGGTAAAAGACTTCAGTGTTCCCAGTTATGTGACCTGCTAATCTTTTCTCATACATTCTCTTGCTGATCTCATTTCCTTTTTCAGCTCTCCTCTGTACTTTCTGTATTCTGCTTGTTTCTCTCCTGCATATGAATCCTCACATGATTTTTCAGTGAATGATTTTTGAACTATTTTGTAAAAGGATTTAGTTTTGTAAATTTCTCCCTAGCTCCCCTCATGGTCAGGCAGAAAGTTTAACTGCTGTGTTTTCAAACAGCAACAGCTTTATTTGAAAAGTCATTATGACAGGATTCCGGGTTTTAATCCAGTCACAAATCTGATTCTGATGTCTTGTGGCTCCAGCTGTCACATGACCTGTCAGAGGATGACCTCATAATTGACCCAGTCATGGAGCTGTGGGTTGATGTTTAAATTGCTTCAAAATAATTTTCCAGAAGGACAATCAAAATGAATCGATATATAAAAGGTAGATTTTGTGAATTTGTGCTCCCAGTGGAAATTCCTGCAGAGTCTGCTGGTTTTCATATCCCCAATTCCCCACAGGAAGCTCTGTGCTCGGAGTCTGTATTCATTACATCAACATTATACAGAATCATTTCATGGGAGACCCCAGTGTGAATTGTAGACAGGTGGGTCAGTTTTAACTTTCAAAGTAACACAGAAGCAAAATACTGCAGATACTGGAAATCTGAAATAAAAACAGAAAATGCTGGAAATACTCAGCAGGTCTGGCAGCATCTGTGGAGAGAGAGACAGAGTTAACGTTTCAGATCTGTGATCTTTCATCAGAACTGGGCTGAAATTGTCTGAGGGACTGCGATTGTGGAATCAATTTCAGGGTCAAAGACATTGTACTTGGTAAGGATAGGAAGATGGAGATTATTAAGTACAGTGCAAAAATACAGATGCTTTTACATTATTTTAATCAAAATTGATTTAAACTTTGTGCTCATGAATCCTATCTTTTGATCACAATGACACTGATAACAATGGAAAAAGCAAGACTTGCATTTCACGACCACAGGACATTGCAAACCCTTTTACAGCCAATGAAGGAAGGACTTTTCAAGTGTAGTCACTCAACAGTACAATAGAGTACCCTACAATAAAGATGTATAAGATTCTCACCACACAACTGCCAGACAATGACCATCCCAAACAAGAGAGAATCTAACCATCTCCCTTTGATATTCAATGGCATTACCATCGCTGAATCCCCCACTCTCAACAACCTGGGGGTTACCATTGAGCAGAAACTGAACTGCAGTAGCCATATAAATATTATGGCTACAAGAGCAGGTCAGAGACTAGGAATCCTGCGGCAAGTAACTCACCTCCTGACTCCCCAAAGCCTGTCCACAAGTCAGGAGTGTGATGGAATACTCTCCACTTGTCTGGCTGGGTGCAGCTCCAACAATACTCAAGAAACTCAACAGGACAAAGCAGCCCGCTTGATTGGCACCCCATTTACAACATTCATGCCCTCCATCACTGGCACACAGTGGCAGCAGTGTGTACCATCCACAAGATGCACTGCAGCAATGTGCCAAGGCTCCTGAGACAGCACCTTCCTAACCCGTGACCTTTATCACCTAGAAGGACAAGGGCAGCAGATGCATGGGAACACCACAACCTGCAAGTTCCCCTCCAAGCCACACACCATCCTGAATTGTAACTGTATCACCGTTCCTTCACTGTTGCTGGGTCAAAATCCTGGAACTCTCTTCATAACAGCAGCACATGGACTGCAGTGGTTCAAGAAGGCAGCTCAGCACCACCTTCTCAAGGCAATTAGGGATGGATAATAAATGCTGGCCGAGCCAGCGACACCTACCTCCCATGAATGAATTAAAAAAATGATAATATCCTGTAATCCTCCAAAGTAGAAAATACAGATGGAAATGAAAAATAATAAAACACAGTCAGCATGGATTTCATAAAGAAAGACTTGATTAACCTTATCTTTGAAAAATCAACAGCAAGAGTAATATAGCAGATGTAGAAGAGTTTAAGTTAATAAAGCCTCATCTATTTATGTGCTTGAACCATCAAATTGTGGGTTAACAAACAAACATACTAACTGACAGAGCTGCATGTTGTTCTTTCTAAATTACCCTAAAGTAGGGTGTTAATGAGTTAAAGCTTCAGGTTGCTGCAACCAGAATAGCCATTGTCCACTATCAGTTTTACTGTTATAAATAAAGGGTGGAATATTCATCGTGAATCTATAGAAACAGTCTAGTCCTGCACACTGCAGACACATCCATGTCATCACCAACCAGCTCTCCTATAATTGGTGCAGTTATTTGACTTTGCCCCATTAGCTCCATGGAATTACTTTTAAAAGATTTTAAATTACAAGCAGTTTTGTCAATGTTCAGCCTTTGAGAAGAAATCATTCCCTGGCCACAGTGGAGACAGCATTAAATATAAAACTGTAGACTACCAGGTAACACAGTGAAAGCTGATCAGCTAATCTATAATTACTTACATTTCTTAATTTTGCTCTTGCTATTCGGTTTTTCATCATTTTCAGCTCCTGACTGTGGATATTATTGTGATTAAATGTGAAAAGATGCACTGTGTCTCAGCCCCGGTATATTGACTCTTTCTCTGTACAGTGCTGTATACACTCAGATACTGACAGTGTCTCTCCCTCACTCAACTTTCCAGCCCTGACGGTGCAGAAAGCGCTGCTCAAAGTTACACATTCTGACTGTTTGCAGTTGATTAGTGAGAGATTATTAACGTATCCTTCTGCAGCGCTGCCTCGGTTAATAACAGCAGATTGAAGTCACATTTCAGATACAGAAACAGACGCATCAATTATTCACTCTTTCCCAGAGTGAGTGAGGCCGGGACAAGCAGCAACATTCCGGCCCCACACTCTGCAATTACCCAGCACCAGCGGAAAGCAGTGAATACAGATTCAATCAGTGGGTTAATGTCCATTACAGGGATGCAAGATTCCACAGCCCAGGATAAACATCCCCATACACCGAGAACAAGCTCAGGAAAACCCGGGGGAGTTAATATCCCAGTCACTGAGCATTCCAGCAACATTGAACAAGTTCCTGAACTGAGTGAACCTTTCAAAGTACAGAAGTGAGGACGAGGTCAAAAAGGTCTGAACAGTTGAGGTGACTGAGCGGTTTCAGCTTCGCTGTTCAGGTTGCAGCTTTCACTGGAGGCATGTGTTTAAATCCCACTTCTGACAACTTGATTTTCAGTTACTTTGCAGAGCTTCCTTGAAGGTTTGAGGTAGAGTAAATACTGAGGAACTGTTTCTAACTGCTGAAAGGTCAATAACCGAAGGTTATAGATTTAAGGTGACTCACAAAACCAGAAGGAACTTGAGGAAAAATCGATTTCTGCAACATGTGGTTAGGATTTCAGTTATGTGGATAGATTGGAGAAGCTGGGGTTGTTCTCTTTAGAGAGGAGATTTGATAGAGGTGTTCACAATCATGAGGGGCCGTGACAGACCCGATAGAGAGAAACTGTTGGTAGAAGGATTGAGACTCAGGTAAAAGCTGTGGCTCAGTTGGTCACACTCACCTCGAAATCACAAGCTTCTGGGTTCAGATTTCACAGCTGACACTCCAGTGCAGCACTGAGGGTGTTGAAGGTGCTGCCTTTCAGGTGTGATGTTAAACCAAGACCTGGTCTGCATGTTTGGGTGAATGTAAAAGATCCCATGCTGCAATTTCAAACAAGTGAAGAGCAATTCTCCCTGGTGTTGTGATCAATATTTGCCCCTCAATCAGATCAGTTGGTCATTATCACATTGCTGTTTGTGGGTATTAGCTGCTGCATTTCTGACATTACAACAGTGATTACACTTCAAAAGTATTTCATTGTCTACAAAGTGCTTTGATATGTCCAGTGGTCTTGAAAGGTGCTATATAAATGCAAGTCTTTTCTTTCTTTATCACAACACATTGCTGTGTAAAAAATGGTTCCTCATGTCACCTCTGGTTCTTCTGCCAATCACCTGATATCTGTGTCCTCTGCTTACTGACCCTTTTACCACTGGAAACAGTTTCTCCTGATTTAAACTATTGAAGAACTTCATGACTTTGAACAAATGTGTCAAATCTTTTCTGAATTTTCTCTGCTGCAAGGAGAACAACCCCAGCTTCTCCAATCTCTCCACATAACTGAAATCCCTCACCCTGCTACCATTGTGGTAAATCTCTTTTTTATTCTTTCATGGGATGTGGGCACTGCTGACACAATGTGATTCCTGTCAACGCAGCATCGGACTGTGCCAAGCTGTGCATAGGCACAGCTACATCTTGCCAGGATTAAGTGGCACATGTGGAGGATGATGTCATTGCGCAGCGCCAACATCATCGCATATCCGCGCTTGGTCCATCTTCGCACATGTGCGCTAAAGCGTCATCAGGTATCCAGCCCCTCACTCAGCTGGAGGAAGCGGCTGAATAGGAGACTTTGAGGCTGGAGCTCTCCCCCCTCGGCAACTCGCTCCAGGCCTCGACGCTTCCTCCCCTCAGCCGCTCGCTCTACACCTCGATGCTCCCCTGGAAAATTGTTCCCCACTCGCGTCATCCAGCTCTATGGCCGCTTGCTCTCTGCCCCCCAACCCCCACTCCAGCCGCTAGCTCTAGGCCGTGCCACTTCCCTCCCCTAGGCCACTCACTACTCACTCCTACGTCACACTTTGCAGCCCACCTTGCTTCTTCGGGCGGCGCGTGGAGACTGGACAAACGTGGGAGCAAGTGGCCGAGAGAAGGGAAGCAGCGCAGCCGAGAGCTAGCAGCTGGAGGGGAGGGGGGGTGGGGAGTGAGCGAACGACTGGAGAATGGGGTGACATGATCGGGAGACAATCGGCCAGGGAAGTAGGGGGGGGAGCAGCGAGGTCTGGAGTGAGCGACTGTGGAGGGTGGAAGCGGCCGGTGCAAAGCAGGGGGAGAAAGCGAGTTGTGCCACCTAGTGGTTGCGTTGTCAGCAAACGCAGCCTTTATTGTCCATCCTTAATTGCCCTTGAGAAGGTGGTGGTGAGCTGCCTTTTTGGAGCTGCTGCAGTCCATGTGTTGTACGTAAACCCACAGTGCTGTTAGGAAGGGAGTTCCAAGATTTTGATCCAGTGACAGTGAAGGAATGGTGATATAGTTCCCAGTCAGGACAGTGTGTAACTTGGAGGGGAGCTTGCAGATGGTGGTGTTCCCATTCATCCAATGTCCTTCTAGGTGGTTGAGGTTGGGGGTTTGGAAGGTGCTGTCGAAGGAGGCTTGGTGAGTTGCTGCAGTGCATCTTGTAGATGGTACACACTGCTGCCACTGTTCACTGGTGGTGCAGGAAGTGAATATTTAAAGTAGTGGATGGAGTGCTGATCAAGTGATCTGCTTTGTCCTGGATGGTGTTGAGTTTCTTTGGTGTTGTTGGAGCTCCACTCATCCAGGCAAGTGGGGAGTATTACATCACACTCCTGACTTGTGCCTTGTAGATGGTGGACAGGAGGTGAGTTACTTGCAGCAGAATTCCCAGCTTCTGACCTGCTCTTGTAGCTACGGTATTTATATGACTGATCCAATTCAGTTTCTGCTCATTGGTAACCCCCCGGATGTTGATTGTGAAGGATTCAGCAATGGTAATGTCATTGACTGTCAAGGGGAGATGGTTAGATTCACTCTTGTTGGAAATGGTCATTGCCTGGCATTTTTGTGGCGTGCATGTTACTTGCCACTTATCAGTCCAAGCCCAATCTTGCCCAGGTCTCTCTACATGTGGACACGGACTGCTTCAGTATCTGAGGAGTTACTAATGCAACTGAACATTTTGCAATCATCAGTGAACATTTCCACTTCTGACCTTATGATGGAAGGAAGTTTATTGATGAAGCAACTGAAGACGGTTGGGGCCGAGGACACGACCCTGAGGAACTCCTGAGCGATGTCTGGTACTGAGATGATTGGCCACCAACAACCAGCACCATATTCCTTTGCGCAAGGTATGCCTCCAACCAGTGGAGATTTTTCTCCTTGATTGCCATTGACTTCAATTCTGCAAGGGTTCCTTGATGCCCTTGGCAAGAGCAGTCACTGTCACCTCACCTCACCTCCTGAATTCAGCTCTTCTGTCCATATTTGGGCCAAGGCCATAATGAGGTCAGGAACTAAGTGGCCCTGGCGGAACCCAAAATGAGCATTGGTGAGTAGGTTATGGCTGTGTAAGTGCTGCTTGATAGCACTGTCAACGACACCTTCCATCACTTTACTGATGATCAAGAGGAGGCTGATCGGGCAGGAATTGACCGGGTTGGATTTGTCCTGCCTTTTGTATACAGAACATACCTGGGCAATTTTCCACATTGCTGGGTAGATGCCAGTGTTGTAGCTTGGCGGGCGGCGTGGCTAGTTCTGGAGCACAAGTCTTCAGCACTGCAGCCAGGATGTTGTCAGTATCCAGAGCCTTCAGCCATTTCTTGATATCATGTGGAGTGAAGTGGATTTAGCTGAAGATTGGCACCTGTGATGCTGGGGACCTCAGGAGGAGGCCGAGATTGATCATCTACTTGGCACTTCTGGCTGAAGATGGTTGCAAATGATTCAACCTTGTATTTTGCACTGATATACTGGTCTCCCTTATCATTAAGGATGGGGATATTTGTGGAGCCTCGTCCTCCTGTTAATTGTTTAATTATCCACCACCATTCAGGACTGGATGTGGCAGGACTGCAGAGCTTTGATCTGATCTGTTGGTTGTGAGATCACTCAGCTCTGTCTATTGCATGCTGCTTCCGCTATATGACATGCAAGTAATCCTGTGTTGTAGCTTCACTCATTTTTAGGTCTGCTTGGTGCTGCTCCTGATATGCCTTCCTGCACACTTCATTGAACCACTATTGCTCCCTTGGCTTGATGGTAATGGTAGAGTGAGGGATATGCCAGGCCATGAGGTAACATATTGTGTTTAAATACAATTCTGCTGCTGCTGATGACCCACAGTGCCTCATGGATGTCCAGTTTTGAGCTGCCAGATCTGTTCATTTCTTCCCTCAGATATAATTGAAAAAAAAATTCTGAAGAAATGCATGAACTAAATAAAAAGGAGAGAGAAATAAATACTGACAAAATGGATGGCAGAATTTGGAAGGTAAAAAGATTTCAGTTTTATTATTGATGAGTGAGAGGAATATATCACACTTTGGGGCTTCTGGAAGTGGATTTACTGATAATCTGGGGAATTGATAGGAAACTGCTTCATAGTTGGTGGAACAAATTCCCGCCCTTGGGGTGGAGCCAACAGCTGCATCCGTCCAATAACAGACAGAGTAGAAGTACTGTATCAGGCCTTGTTAACTCAGTTGGTAGAGCATGAGACTTTTAATCTCAGGGTCTTGGATTTGAGACCCTTGTTGTGTGGTTGTTCTTCCCTTTTTCAGTCTTCATCAGCAGAGAGTTCAAGGATTGTTTGAAATTAAATTCAACAACATCACCAGATTTCAACTACTCCCACCCCGCCCCCTCCCAGTGTAGTTGACAGGACTCTCAACCTCTGCCTTCCCCCTTCCCCTCCCTCCCAGATCTGCGACAGGGTTCCCCTTGTCCTCACTTTCCACCCCACCTGCCTCCACATCTAAAGGATCATCCTCCACCATTTCCGCCACCTCCAGCGTGATGCCACCACCAAATGCATCCTCCCATCCCCTGTCAGCATTCTGAAGGGATTGTTCCCTCCGCGACACCCTGGTCCACTCCTCCATTACCCCCAATACCTCGTCCCCTTCCCAAGGCACCTTCCCATGCAATCGCAGGAGATATAATACCTGCCCTTTTCCCTCCTCTCTGCTCATTATCTAAAGCCCCAAACACTCCTTTTAGGTGAAGCAGCGATTTACTTGTACTTCTTTCAATTATGTATACTGTATTCACTGCTCACAATGCGGTCTCCTCTAAACTGGGGAGACCAAATGCAGATTGGATGGAACACCTCTGCTCAGGCCGAAAGCATAATCCTGAGCTTCGGGTTGCTTGCCATTTCAACACTCTCCCCTGCTCTCATGTCAACACTTCTGTCTTTGGCCTGTTCCAGTGTTCCAGTGAAAATCAACCCAAGCTCGAGGAGCAGCACCTGACCTTTTGATTCGGCACTCTACAGCCTTGTGGATTGAACATTGTGTTCAATAACATCAGAGCATGACTGGTGTCAGGCAACCACAAGCATTAACACACTCTTTGCCTTTGTCCCAGGACAGCTTTGTTATTTAATCTCTCCTGCCCTCTGCCCTATCAAACACCTTCCTCTTTGTTCTCTCCCACATGCCCCTCCCCGTCACTTGTTTAAAACCTAATTCTTTTCTAACCTGTGTCAGTTCTGATGAAAGGTCACAGACCAGAAACGTTAACTCTGTTTCTCTCACCACAGATGTTGCCAGAGCTATTGAGTATTTCCAGCACTTTTTGTTTTCATTTCAGATTTCCAGCATCTGCAGTATTTTGCTTTTATTGTGTCAGAAAGTCTTTCCTTGATTCAGGACTCTTACCTCTCTCCAGAATCTCTCTGCTAAAGATTGAACTTTATCTCATTTCACTCACAGCTCAGGGTCAGTGTGGCACAGTGGGACTTCTGGCTGTCTCCCACTTCACAGTCCATCAGTACTGAGAAAACAATGGGGAATATTACTCACATGTTGTGTTCTGTAATTTTTTACAAACACTTTAATGTATATATTGTCTCCCAAAGCAGTGACAGAATGCTGGCTTTGGTGTGTTGTTGAAATAGCTTTGTTGAGTTCGTGCTGTACTAACAGTTAAACAGTTCTTGGTTCAATACCAGGTTTTGGCACTTTCAACCTCTCCTGTGTCTTTTTCTTTGGCTCCAATTGTCAAGCTGCATGATTTACTCTGAAATTAGCACCAGAGAACCAAGGCACCAGCGAGCATGAGGAGCTGAAATTAGCACAGATCAAATCCACTTAATATTTCTGACTGAAGATGGTTGCAAATGCTTCAGCTTCATCTTTTGCACTGACGTGCTCAGCACCACCATCATTGAGGATGTGAATGTTTTTGGAGCCTCCTCATCTTGTTAGTTATTTAATTATCCACCACCATTCACAACTGGATGTGGCAGGACTGTGGAGCTGTGATCTGATCCTGAGGGAGATATCCGTGTGTGGAGTGGCGGGATGTATGGAGAGTGATCCTGAAGAGGGTGCCCGAGCCTGGAGTGGAAGCTTTCCGTGGAGGTACAGGAGTAGGTCATTCAGCCCCAGTGTTTTATAAAGGTTTAGCATAACTTATTTGCTTTTACTCTATGCCTCTATTAATAAAGCCAAGTGTCCTGTTTGCTCTTAGCAACCTTTTCAAACCTTGATCAAAAAAGATTGGTGTACATTGTCTCATTCTTCCTCCTAAACTGTATCACTTCACAAGTCTCTGTGTAAAATTTTATCTGTTGTGTGAAAGCCCATTTTACCAGTGTGTTTAAGTTCCTCTGAAGTGTGTTACTGTCACTGGCATAGGATGAAATTCACGAGCATTCTTTGATGCTATCTCCATGGAAAGAGCAATCTTACACACTAGCTCAAATTGGGATTTTGTGTGTTTAGTATCTTTCCTCATCCACCAATATAAGCACAAATCTGTCTCATAATGTACGGTCTAAGAATGTGCCAATGTTGCAATGTGGTGATAAATTCTTCAATGTCACAATGTACTCACCAACTGTTTCACTACTTTTCTGTTTTCTGGATCCAAGTTTGTAGCTTTCCGCGATCTCTAGTGGCTTAGGGTTGAGCCTCACTTCAACGAAGAAACGGAAAATTATGATTTAAAGATTACACTGTCAATCATTCACATCTCTGTCTTCTCCTGAACTTCGAGTTCAAATTTGTTTGTGAAGTTGATTCACACGTTAAGACAGCACAGTCTTTGTCTTTGTGAAGGAAGTGATTTGGGAATGGCTGGTTGAAACTGTCCCTTCTTGCACAGAAATTCAGTGCAAATACTTGATCACTCACAATTTCCTTGAGAGAAATTTGTTCACAATCGCATTCGACACAGAAACTGCCTCAGCATTAATCTCACTGAAGCAGAATGTGACCGTGTTGTATGTTTCAGAATGTTGTTGCCGTTATTTGTCGCTTTTAACCAAGACTGCGAGACAGGGCAAGGTTGATCCGAGGTTGGAATATATTATCATTCAGGAGCAAGAAAAATCAAAAGGAACAAAATAAGAAAACCCAGTCTCCAGATTTGAGAATCTGTAGATCCGCTTTGGGAAAGTGAATCAGAGCAGAAGGAAGGGTGAACTGTCCAGAAGAGAGATGAAGATACAGCTCAGTCAACACGTTCCCCTGGTTTATGATGCTGGAACATTCCTCACACAGAAATGATTCAACCCAATGACAAACATTCTTACAGCTGATAATTTATGCTACTGATTTAAGGACTGTCTCATGTGGTTACCGAGTGACGACGAGAAGATATTAAACTTTGTTCTATTCAATCTAGCTGTGATAAAGTTTGAATTTTTCTCCCTTTTATAAACAGTATTTGAAGGGTCTCGGTAACAATGTTCAGTGTTGATGAGAGTGGGGTCTGGGTGAGAAGCTGCTGAGTGTGACAGGGTCAGGACTGGATGCAGGAAGTTCTCTGACAGTCTCTCTCTATCTCTCTAATGGGTTTGAGTTGATTTACGACTGATAGCTTTTATTTTACTTTTCTTATTTAGAGAGATAGCCCCTTCGGCCCACCGAGTCTGTGCCAACCAGCAACCACCCATTTATACTAATCCTGCATTAATCCCATATTCTCTACCACATCCCCACCATTCTCCTACCACGTACCTACACTAGGGACAATTTACAATGGCCAATTTACCTATCAACCTGCAAGTCTTTTGGAGGTGGGAGGAAACCAGAGCACCCGGCGGAAACCCACACAGACATAGGGAGAACTTGCAAACTCCACACAGGCAGTACCCAGAACTGAATCCTGGTCGCTGGAGCTGTGAGGCTGCGGTGCTAACCATTGCGCCACTGTGCTGCTGTTGGTGTTTTGATAAATGAAGGAAGTTCCCTCCACCCATTTTTTTTGGACAGACTGTGTGGTATAAGGATGTAAAGGGTTAATGCTGAAGATAGTGGGATCAACCCCTCCCACTGTCAGAGTGATGATGGAACAGTCACATGAGATGAAGTTTGGGAGAAGAGAGAGCAGCACCAAGGATGCTAGCTTAGCAGGCTTGATGAGTGTGTATAGAGTATTGTGCAAATTAGAAAAGAGTTGTTAGTTCTTTCAGCAGGAACTGTGTCCAGAAAATATCGAGAAACTCACAATTTTATTATTCAGGAGTCGGAACACAGATATTAATTCCAAGTGACAGTTCTGGGACCAATTAACAAAAAAAGTAGAGAATAATATTGCTCACTGATTGAAATCCCCTAGTGAGGAGACAGTTAAACAGGTGATCTTTTGGGGCATCCTTCGATCCAAGGTTTCAGCAACATTTAATCTCCCTTTATGGTGAAATTCTCTGTTATTTGCAACTTTTTTTTATCAGCTTTGATGGGCGAGTGAAAAAACTGAAAAGATTGAACAGTTCACCCTTTCTTTTCTTCCTTCTTCTCTTCTTTCCATCAGTTTCTCTTTTCTGTCCCAGATCACTATAATGATGAGAATCCCAATTTAATCTGCTGTTTCTGGTGTTTTATCCATTCCAATCAAAATTTCAACATTCCAATCAAATCTATTTGTTATTCCACAGTGTCTCTCCATGTGTTTTATTCTGTTGTATTCTCTCACAGTCTGTTTGATGATCAATGTTACATCTCACTCTCTGTTCTGGTGAAGATCAGAAGCAGTGATATCTGTTTACACCACCCGACAAGTCAGCCTGATGCTGTGCCTCGCTGATCATGTGGGGTTAAAGCAATTCTTCCAGTCAGTTAGTTCAGTTGTCATTTCATGAGAAATTCGGTCATCATGACTTCGTCAGTGACCTAATAGTTCAGGTGTCTGAGTGATGTTAATCATGATGTGTTGAAATGTTTGTATGTTCCAGTCTTTCCGTGGTGGGTTTTCACACTGAGTAGAAACGTGTTGGACATGGTCTGGAAATGTTTCACACCGCTCCATTCCCAACTTCATTTACTTACAGAAGATATATTTCCATCATTCCACAGCCGGCTGCACAGCCAGAAGCTGTGCTGAAGGTGACAGCTATGCTTCTGCAACTGTCAAGGTGGCCGAGAGGTTAAGGCGATGAACTGCTAATCCATTGTGCTTTGCACACGTGGGTTCGAATCCCATCCTTGTCGCTAGTTTATGAGCTGTTTCGTGTATTATTTATGTTGGGTGAGCTTATTTGTAAAGTCAGCCTCGAAACCTGTTCTTGTCAATGTCCAGACAGTGATTCCAGAATTTGTTATACTTTATTAAAATTGAGTCAGACAATTGGAATTCTTCACCCAAACTGCACTGGAATGAAGATCAAATAGGGATCACGAAACGGAGCAGGATTTTTCCTCCCCTCCTTCCTTCCATCATTACTTTCTCTGGATTTGCACCAAGTGAAAGACAAATGGGAAAAGCAAATGGCGAGGGAGCAGATGCAGAAAATTATCCTTTGGCAAGAAATTTATTTTCAAATCTTCTTGATAGATTAAGTGAGTGAGCAATGCTTTGGCAGATGGAGTTTAAAATGAGGGGTCATCGACTACCGACGATAGATCAGAGTGTTTTTTTGTAAGAGGTGAGATGTTAGAAACGGCGGAGGAGCAGAGACCCGAAATACTGAATTAATAAAAGCTAGTGGACTGGTAGAAAATAATGTGAAAAGTGAACAGAATATGAAGATTGGAACTCATGTTGCAGTGATATAAAGCTCTGTGCTCCTGAAGTAAATGTCCAAGCCCAGATTGTGGGGAATCTGTGGAGAGTGATTTGGTTTTTATTCATTCTTGGGTGTGAGTATCGCTGATAAGGCGAGCATTTATTACCCATTCCTATTGCCGTTGAGAAGGTGGTGGAGAGCTGCCTTCTTGAACTGATGCAGTCCATATGGTGCAGGAACACCCACACTGCCGTTGGGGAGGGAGTTCCAGGATTGTGACCCAACAACAGTGAATAAATGGCGATATTGTTCCAAGTCAGGATGGTGAGTGACTTGGAGGGGAACCTGCAGTTAGTGAGTTCCCATGCATCTGCTGCCCTTGTCCTTCGAGGTGGTAGTGGTCACGAGTTTGGAAGGTGCTGTTGAAGGATACTTGGCGAGTTGCTGCAGTGCATATGGAGATGGTACACACTGCAGCCACTGTTTACTGGTTGTGGAGGGATTGAATGTTTAAGGTGGCGGGTTAGGTGCCGATCAAGTGGGCTGCTTTGTCCTGGATGGTGTTGAGCTTCTTGAGTGTTGTTGAGTGGGATGTATTCCATCACACTCCTGACTTGTGCCTTGTAGATGGTGGACAGGATTTGGGGTGTCAGGAGGTGAGATACTTGCTGCAGAATTCGTAATCTCTGACCTGCGCTTATAGCCACAGCATAGATGTGACTGGTCCAGTTACGTTTCTGGTCAAGATATTGATGGTGGGGGAATTAACGATGATAATGCTTCTGAATATCAAAAGGTAGATTTTTTTTCTCTCTCATTGGAGATGTTCACTGCTTGGCACTTGTGTGGCCAGAAGATTGCTTGCCACTTATCAGCTCAAGCCTGAATGTTGTTCAGGTCTTGCTGCTTGCAGGCACAGACTGCTTCAGTATCTGAAGAGTTGTGAGTCATCATCTAACATTCCCACTTCTGACTTATGTTGAAGAGAAAGTCGTCAATGAAACAGCTGGGATGTTTGGGTCTAGGACACTACCCTGAGAAACTCCTGAGGCAATGTCCTGGACTGAGATGATTGGCCTCCACGAACCACAACCATCTTGTTTTGTGCGACGTACGACTCCAGCAAGTGGAGAGTTTTCCCCCTGATTCCCAGTGACTTCAATTTTGCTAGGGATCCTTGATGCCACACTCACTCAAGGGTGGTTCAAGAAGGCAGCCCACCCCACCACCTTCTCAAGGGCAATTAAGGATGGGCAGTAAATGCTGGCCTGGCCAGCAACGCCCACATCGCATGAATGAATGAATAAAAAAGTGAAGAATCCCTTGTGTCATTGTTTTGGGAGAAA
This sequence comes from Heterodontus francisci, assembly GCF_036365525.1. Classification (NCBI taxonomy): domain Eukaryota; kingdom Metazoa; phylum Chordata; class Chondrichthyes; order Heterodontiformes; family Heterodontidae; genus Heterodontus; species Heterodontus francisci. The sequence goes on from NC_090405.1 coordinate 19,255,000, forward strand.
ATATAACCCTGGTGGAATTGCCCCTCCCAATCACACCTCACTTCATACAACATAGAAAATGGAGAAAATTTATGGCACAGAATGAGACCATTTAGCAATCGTGTCTGTGCCAGCTGAAAAAGAGCGATCCAGCCCAATCCCACTTTCCAGGTCTTGGGAATGGGATCTGAACAGATCTCAGAGCTCACATTATGTGAATGTTCTGATATACCAGGGGAGATTCACACTGTTAGACACAGTGTGAAATACATTCAAGTATTTATAAAACATTGTAACATGTGAGTAATATTCCCCATTGCTTTCTCAGCACTGATGGATTGTGAAGTGGGAGACAGCCAGAAGTCCCAGTGATCCACACTGACCCTCAGCTGAGAATGAAATGAGATAAAGTTCAATCTTCAGCAGCGAGTTGCTGCAGAGAGGTAAGAGTCCTGAATCAAGGATAGACTTTCTCATACTGCTGTTGAATCTCATTTCAAACACTCCTTGAACTCTCTGCCGAGGAATTCAGAGCTGGAGAATGCCTGTAAAATCAGCCTAAAAAGGAAATAAAAAACACCCACCGTGGGGCTCAAACTCAAAAACTTGAGATTCAGAGTTTCATGCTTTCATCGACTGAGCTCACTAGGCCTGAGACAGTGTCCCCGTCCTGTCTGTTATTGGACAGTGCAGCTGTTGGCTCCATCCCAGGGGCTGAATTTGTTCTGTAAACCATGAACCAGCTTCCTCTCAAATCCCAGGTTTATCAATAAATCCTCTTCCAAAATCCCCAAAGTGTGATATATTCCTCTCACAATAAAAGTTACATCTTTTGCTCTTTTTACCTTCCAAACATTGACTTCTATTTTGCTCAGCATTTATTTCTCTCTCCTTTTTATGTTGTGCATTTCCTAATAAACATTTCATTTCAATTATTTATGAGGGAGGAAATGAACAGAAGAGATTTTCTGCAATGGTACCAGGGGTGTGGGACAGAGCGAGTGGTTTGGATCTGGAATACACTGCCTGAGAGTGTGCTGGAGGCAGATTCAATCGTGGCTTTCAAAAGGGAATTGGATAAACACCTGAATAGAGAAAATTTGCAGGGTTACAATGAAAGGGCAGAGGAGTGGAATTAGCTGATTTGCTCTTGCAAAGAGCTGTCATGGACATGATGGACTGAATGGTCTCCTTCTGTACTGTAACCATTTGATTCCTTGATTCTAACTCTGTCAAAGTTGTTCTGAACTTGCTCTGCTCCAAGGAGAACAACCCCAGCTTTTCCAGTCTCTGCACATAACTGAAGTTATGAGGAACCATGGGGAACCCACTGTAAACCTTCCTCCAGACAGAAATACAACTGTTCACCACCACACTGTGACCCAGCTGTTCACAATATATATCAATGATTCGGATGTGGGGACCAAATGTACTATTTCCAAGTTCGCAGATGACACAAAACTAGGTGGGAATGTGTGTTGTGAGGAAGATGCAAAGCGGGTTCAAGGGGATTTGGACAGACTTAGTGAGTGGACAAGAAAGTGGCACATGGAATATAATGTGCAAAGATGTGAGGTTGTCCACTTTGGTAGGAGAAACAGATGTGCAGATCATTTCTTAAATGGTAAGAGATTAGAAAGTGTAGATGGACAAAGGGGCCTGGGTGTCCTTGTCAGTAAGTGACTGAAAGCTAACATGCAGGTGCAGCAAGCAATTAGGAAGGCGAATGACATGTTAGACTCTATCACAAGAGGATTTGAGTACAGGAGTAGTGAAGTCTTGCTTCAGTTGTATATAACCTTGGTTGGACTGCACTTTGGAATACTGTGTGCAGTTTTGGTCCCCTTACCTTAGGAAGGATATCATTGCCATAGAGGGAGTACAACGAAGGTTCACCAGACTTGTTCCCGGGGTGGCGGGACTGTCCTATGAAGAGATTTTGGGGAAACTGGGACTGTATTCTCTAGAGTTTCAAAGAATGAGAGGTGATCTCATTGAAACTTACCATATATTTAAAGGGATAGACAGGTAGATGAAGCTATTTCCTCCGGTTGAGGAATCTAGAACCAGGGGACACAATTTCAACATAAGGGGAAAGCCACTTAGGACAGAGACGAGGAGAAATTTCTTTACTCAGAGGGTTGTGAATCTTTGGAATTCTCTACCCCAGAGGGCTGTGGAAGCTCAGTCATTGGGTATGTTTAAAGCAGAGATTGACAGATTTCTAAATGCAAATGACATAGGGGATATGGACATAGTGTGGGAAAAAGGCATTGAAGTGGATGATCAGTCATCATCATATTGAATGGCGGGGTTGGCTCGACGGACTGAATGGCCTACTCCTGCTCCTATGTTCCTATCAGTCTGCTAATTTCATATCCATGCTGTCATTGTCCCTTTTATTACATGGGCTTCAGTTTTACTGGCAGTCTAGTATGTGACATCATCAAGAAGGTTTTCAATAAGTTAAATAAGGAGAAATTGTTTCCAGTGGCAAAAGGGTCAGTAACCAGAGGATGTATTTATCAGGTGATTGAGAAAAGAACCAGAGGCGAAATGAGGTCGGGATTTATACGGTGATGTGTTGTGATTTGGAATGCACTGTCTGATCAGGACTTGAAAGCAGATTCATTAGTAACTTTGAAAAGCAATAGGGATAAATACTGGAAGGAAAATGTGCAGATGACAGGAAAAAGCTGAGCATCAGAACTAATTGGACAGCACAACCAAAGAGACAGCATTGACACAATGGACCAAATGGTCTCCTTCTTTGGGTATCATTCTATGGTTTTATGAACATAATGTTGATACAATTCGCTGAGTTGGAAGGGAAGTGAACCCAGATTCCGGGTATTCTAAACACCAGACCCAAACCAACTGAACAAGCCTGTTGTTTAATCTCTGTTTTTCACACCAGCTTCTCCTCGCTCTTTCTGTGTTTCCTGCCTGGTCTGTTCCTCTGACCTTCATTCCTGACACTCTATTGAGAATGGCCAACTCACTGCGCCTCTCACTCCCACCGTCACTCCACCCCTTCACCCACTTCCAAACCTCTCTGTTGAACAGTACCTCACTTCTGCTCCTCTGCTCCATTAATATAACAGGAAAACATTTTCAAACAGACATTTCCAGACAGTGAACGTTCCAGTAAGACAAGGTAAAGAGCAGATTCATTCACTTTCAACACAGAGAGAGCAGCTCTCCCTGTTCAGTCTAAGGAGCAGCTGTAGTTTCACTCCCATTAGTCTTAGAGACATGGGCCAGAATTTTAAGGGACCGTTGGAGATGGGAATGGAGGCTGGGGAGGGGGAGGGGGGGTGTATAAAATAGGGATGGAAGACGTCGGACCGGATATTTCTGTCGGCGGCTGACATGGAGGGCAGACTTCGCACATCCACACGGCAAGAAGGCATTTAAAGTATTTATGAGTCCAATTGTCAGCAATTTTATTCACTGGGTCCAATTGAATTAATAGCACACGGGAACCACGGGGCTTCAGAGCCTCGCCTGGTTAAAGGAGGTGACTGGGAGGTGGGAGCTGAGTGTTGGCTTCACTGGGAAGCTGTCGGGTGAGGCAGCGTAACTTGGCAGCAAGGGTGGAGGGGGAAAGGGCATCGGGAAACACTGTCAGGAGTGGGGGCCAATGTGCCAGCTCTGCAGGGTGAGCCACACCAGGGTGTTATTGGGGCAGTGCCACCTCATTGAGGGTGACAAATGAGGTAAATGTGGCTGGGTGTTGTTTACTGTGAAGGCCTTGCACTCAGGGAGGGGCAACCTGTCATGGGCCTCATTCACCCTGGATTCGAGGCTCCCATTGAAGAGGAGGAGGAGTAGAGAGGGAGGGAGGGAGGCGCAGGCACCAGCAGGGACACCACAGCAGCTTGGGGGCCCACAGGAGGGCCAGCCTCGAACAGGAGGCTGGAGAAGGAGGCAGAGGAACACGTCAGCCGAGGTTCAACTACCTGCAGATGTCCGAGTGACAGTGTCTCCGCAGACTGCGCCTCTCCACGGAGGTTGTCACTGATCTCTCTGCCATGATGCAGCTGTGCCCCATGGGACTTGGTGGGCACCTGATGCCAGTGTCACTGAAGGTCACCGTGCCACTGAACTTCTCCACCAGCAGATCATTGCGGGGATCCACTGGAGATATGTGTGGAATCTCACAGTCTGTGGTGAATCAGTGCATCAAGGAGGTCACCAATGTCCTGTTCAGGAGGGCCGGTGACTATGTGCACATCGATCCAAACAGTCACGCTGAGAGGGCTATAGGATTCGGGGCCATCGCTGGATTCCCCCAGGTGTAGGGTGTCATCGACTGCACCCATGTGACCATCAAGGCTCCTGCAGACCAGCCAGCAGCCTTCAACAGGAAGGGCTTCCACTTGCTCAGTGTGAAACTGGTCTGTGACCATCACAAATGGATCCTACAGGTGTGTGCACAAATCCCGGGAAGCAGCCACAACGCCTGCATACCAAGGCACTCCCAGGTGCCAGAACCTTTCCGTGGCCCCATGCGCTTTCTGAGATGGATCCTTGGAGACAAGGGCAACCCAGTGAGAACATGAGTACTGACGCCTGTGAGGAACCCACACAACGATTCAGAGGAGAGGTACAACACCTGCTGCGGGTCAACCCGAGCAACCATCAAAGAGGCCATTGGTCTCCTGAAGATGAGATTTAGGCACTTAGATTGTTCCTGTGGAGCCCTTCAGTATGTCCCGGCGAGGGTCTCGCGTATCATGGTGGCTTGCTGTGCTCTGCACAATCTGGCATGACAGAGGGGTGAGGTGTTGACTCGTGTGGATATCATGGAGTGTGATGTCTCCTCTGATGATGAGGATGTGGAGGAGGATGCTGCCCAAGCAGTGCCAGATGAAGGACCTCAGGCACAGCAGGAAAGCCTCCATGAGATACACACAAGGGAGACACGAGACACCCTTATACATTCACGTTTCCTTTGAGCCTTACCACCTTCTGGAACCACAGCAATAAAGTCTTAGCTTTAAACAGCCCTGTTGTCACCTCCTTCCTTCTGCACTACAGCGCCCAGTTACACATCGCACAGTGACAAGGCCGAAGCTTTGTGAACTCAGGGCTTGGTCCCTCACTTCCAGCCCCTTGGGAGGAAGGGTTGAAATGAAGTCCCAAAGGGCATCAACAATAGGAAGGAGACATAGTGAGAGAACATCATTTCTTTATTCTGTGTGACACCAAACACAACCCTATCCATCTGGAATGTACATTCACCCGTGAACCCCTCAGTGAATCTAGGTGCTCTTCTTAAATCTCTTCCGGGTGTTCCTACCTGCTACTCCCCCTGCTCTGTCAGCTGAGGTGGAGACAGGCTGCTGACCTTGCTGCTCCATGGCTTGGGATGACATTGGCGGCCGTCCTCTGCTGCCTGAGGCCTGGAGGGCCCTGGCACACTGAGGGCCTCCTGCACAGGTACAGGGACCCCCTCTGTCATCGAGGATGATGGAGGTGCTGGCATCACTGGTGTCACTGGCAGAGGGACTTTGGAATTACCGTCCACACCAGGAGCACCCTGAGAGGGGCCCCCAGATGTAGCAGCCAGCTGCTCCTCCCCCTTATAAGACACACTTGTACCTCCCTGCTGACCTGAGAGGGACGTGGACCAAGTGGAGAGTTCAGGTGCCTCGTCCCCCCTCTCACCTTGTCACCACTGGATGGAGCTCATGGACAAAGTGATGGAGTGCAGGTCTGCGCACATCTCCGGCAGCCACTGATTGATCGGCTGGATCTGGTTCTCCATGAGAGTCACCAATCTCTCAATGGAGGAAGCCAGACACACGCCCATCAGAGACAGTGCAGCACCCAAGGCCTGGATGGACTCCTCCATCGTCCGTGCTTGGGTACACATAGCCTCTGGCAACTCTGCCAGATGTTGCCTGACCTCTCACTGCAGCTGCAGCATTTCCCGTGTTGCTGGTGACACAAGAGGCACGTCATCAGCCTGGGGCACAGCATGGGCCTGGCCTCCCACAAACCACCAACTCCCAGTGGCCTCGGCTGTCACAGCCTCCGCCAGCTGCCCGGGCCTGTCTGTGATGTGCTCACCAGTTTGTATGCCAGAATCTAACCGCGAACGGATACCCACCAACGTGAGAGTTTCTGTGCTGGTGAAGGGTGCAGGGGAATGAGGTGATGGTGCACCCTCTGAGGCTCCCTCCTCCTCCTCAGACATGTCCGGCTGTCCCCCAGTCTCTCCAGCTCTTTGCTTTTGTCGTTCATCCGGGCCTTCATGAGAAAACAGTGACATTGAAGGGTTAGGGTCTTCCCATCATGACATTCCAACCACCCCTAACGTGCAGCTCCATTGATGCAGTGGTGAACAGATGAGCAGTGTGGCTCCTTTGCAGCAGATGCTCCCTTGTGCCCCAGGAGATGTTCACTCACTCTCTTGGGTAGGTGTCCCTGTCTCTCCATCAGCTATGGAGCAGCTGCTTTGCTGCCCTGCCTGTTCCATGGCCTCCTCCTCCATCGGGATGAGGACATGGAGATAAGGCATCCACCGCCGGTCTTGACATGCTCTTTCCAATTGTGGGATGTCTTCTCCTGCAGACACAATGATGAACAAAGTTAGTCTCCCAGCGGGGACAAGCCCAACATCTCTGATGGTGATAGTCCAGCAGTCCATGATGGGGACACACGTATTCCTCCTGCATGTGGCCCCTCTCGAGGGACTGTGTGAGTTTATACAATGACTGACGTGCACCTCTCACCGAGATGCAGCCAAGCCTCAGGCAGCATGTCCTGCTGCCCTTCCCCAATACACATGACTGGGTGGTCACTCCCTTTCCACCAAACACTCCCTCTCACTCTGCCACATGCAATGTCCAAAGGGTCCAAAGTGTTTTGAGTTTTCGCCTGAGCAGCCTGGATCCGGTCATTGACCCACTTCCTGTACTGGATCCATGTTCTGGGGGTGACCCCACGTCTGCTGACCTCACCGACTATCTTCAGCCAGCTTTGCTTGGTCAGGTGGGCAGGTCTCCACCTCCCATCCCTGGGGAAGAGGATCTTCCACCTTTCTCTTGCCACCTGGAGGAGAACCTGCAGGGAGGCATCGCTAAACCGTGGGACCATGGTCACTGCAGGCTCGCATTCAGCTCCTTACTCAGCAGGCAGCAGAGGCAGCAGAACGGGTCCTGGGGCATCAGAGGCAGCAGAACGGGTCCTGGGGCATCAGAGGCAGCAGAACGTGTCCTGGGACAGCAGAGGCAGCAGAAAGAGTTCTGGGGCAGCAGTGACAGCAGAATGGGTCCTGGGGCAGCAGAGACAGCAGAACGGATCCTGGGGCAGCAGAGGCAGCAGAACGCGTCCTGGGGCAGCAGAGGCAGCAGAACGGGTCCTGGGGCATCAGAGGGCTCTCAGGAAGACACTCCTTTAAACCAGGCAGCAGTGAATGCAGGGTTGGCAGCCCTTTAAATATGGTGTCAGCACCTGCCGTTGTGTCAGATGTCGGTGCCATCGGTGCCTTGTTCCCTGCCTCTGGTCCTTGTTTACATGGGCCCCACGCCTCCCCTTCATTAATTGGTCGGCTGCTCCGTGATCGGAGTCGGCCGGCCACATTTCACTCGTGTGGTGACGACACCCGCTTCCGGTGCCTCTGCCGAGAGCCGCACCGTTAGTTTAAAATTCAGCCCATGGGGTCAAGAATGGAAAATCTCCCCTCTGATTCTCTCTACTTAAACTGATGGAGACACCAAATTAAAACTGATGAAACCAGGGATTGTATCCTGGTTCTTCAATCTAGTGTTCTCCCAACTGAGCTATTCCAGCCTCACTGTGAACTCATCTTCATTGGAGACAAATATAACTCCAGGTGGAATTTCCCCACCCGTTCATTCCTCACTTCAGAGGAATGGGACCCGACCAGATCGCGGAACTCAGATTATGTTAATGTTCTGCTCTTGATATCTTAATATTATCTTGCGTTTGAGCCACTTTTAATCAGGTTCACAAACAAATTCTTCCATCATCCCTTCTCCCACATTCTCTCTCTCTCATTCATTCTTTATTCCTCACAATCCAGAAAGGGTTAGGAATCAGAGCTCACCTCCAAACCCTCTGCACACAGACCTCTATCTGTCACCCTGTTTGATCCAAGATCCAAGAGACCAGTCATTAAATTGCACTCTTTATAAACACAGAAAGCTGCCTCACAGTGTTGGACACAGAGTTAAATACACTGAAGTCTTTTGAAAAAAGTTCATCTTATGGGTTGTATAATGATGGAAATATACCTTCTGTAAGTAAATGAAATAGAGAATGGAGCGGTGTGAAACATTTCCAGACCATGTCCAACACGTTTCCACTCAGTGAGAAAACCCACCACGGAAAGAGTGGAACATGCAATCATTTGATCACATCATGATGAACATCACTCAGACACCTGAACCATGAGGTCACTGCAGCTGGCTGCACAGCCAGGAGTTGTGCTGAAGGTGACAGCCATGCTTGTGCATCTGACAAGGTGGCTGCGAGGTTAAGGTCATGGACTGCTAATGCATTGTGTTCTTCATGTATGGGTTCAAATCCCATCCTTGTTGTTAGTTTGTGAGCTGTATAGTTCCTTTATTTCTAATGGGTGACTTTTTGCACAAAGTCAGACTGGAAACCTGTTCTTGTCAATTTCCAGACGGTGTTTCCAGAATTGTTTATATATTATTAAAATTGAGACAGACAATTGGGATTCTTCACCCAAATTGGACTGGAATGAAGATCAAATTGGGATCACAAAACGGAGCAAGATTTTCCCTCCCTCCCTTCCTTCCATCTTTATATTCTCTGGATTTACACCAAGTGAAAGACTAATGGGAAAAGCAAACGGCGAGGGAGCAGAAGCAGAATATTATCCTTTGGCAAGAAATTTATTTTCAAATCTTCTTGATAGATTAAGTGAGTGAGCAATGCTTTGACAGATGGAGTTTAAAATGTGGAGTCATGTAATACTGAAGAAAGATAGATCAGAGTGTTTTTTTGTCAGAGGTGAGATGTTAGAAACTGTGGAGGAGCCGAGACCCGAATACAGAATTACTAAAAGCCAGTGGACTGGGAGAAAATAATGTGAAAAGCGAACGGAATATGAAGTTTGGAACTCATGTTGCAGTTATATAAAGTTCTGTGCTCCTGAAGCGAATGTCCAAGCCCAGATTGTGGGGAATCTGTGGAGAGTGATTTGTTTTTTATTCATTCTTGGATGTGAGTATCGCTGATAAGGCGAGCATTTATTATCCATCCCTAATTGCCCTTGAGAATGTAGTGGTGAGCTGCCGTCTTGAACTGCTGCAGTCCATGTAGTGCAGGAACACCCACACTGCCATTGGGGAGGGAGTTCCAGGATTGTGACCCAACAACAGTGAAGAAATGGCGATATAGTTCCAAGTCAGGATGGTGAGTGACTTGGAGGGGAACCTGCAGATGGCGAGTTCCCATGCATCTGCTGCCCTTGTCCTTCGAGGTGGTAGAGGTCACGGGTTTGAAAGGTGCTGTTGAAGGATACTTCGCGAGTTACTGCAGTGCATATAGAGATGGTACACACTGCAGCCACTGTGTACTGGTGGTGGAGAGAGTGAATGTTTAAGGTGGTGGGTTAGGTGGCGATTAAGTGGGCTGCTTTGTCCTGGATGGTATTGAGCTTCTTGAGTGTTGTTGAGTGGGATGTATTCCATCACACTCCTGACTTGTGCCTTGTAGATGGTGGACAGGTTTTGATGTATCAGGAGGTGAGATACTTGCTGCAGAATTCCTCATCTCTGACCTGCACTTATAGCCGCAGCATAGATGTGACTGGTCCAGTTTAGTTTCTGGTCAATGGTAACCCCCAACATATTGATAGTGGGGGATTCAGCGATGATAATGCTCTGAATATCAAAAGGTAGATTTTTTTCTCTCTCTCATTGGAGATGTTCACTGTTTGGCACTTGTGTGGCCAGAAGGTTGCTTGTCACTTATCAGCTCAAGCCTGAATATTGTTCAGGTCTTGCTGCTTGTAGGCACAGACTGCTTCAACTGAGGAGTTGTGAATCATCACCTAACATTCCCACTTCTGACTTATGTTGAAGGGAAAGTCGTCAATGAAACAGCTGAGGGTGTTTGGGTCGATGACACTACCCTGAGAAACTACTGAAGCAATGTCCTGGGCTGAGATGATTGGCCTCCACGAACCACAACCATCTTGTTTTGTGCGAGGTACAACTCCAGCAAGTGGAGAGTTTTCCCCCTGATTCCCATTGACTTCAATTTTGCTAGGGATCCTTGATGCCACACTCACTCAAGGGCAATCACTCTCCCCTCTCCTCTGGAATTCCACTCTTTCATCTCTGTTTGGACCAAGCTGCAATGAGGTCATAAGAACAGAAGATCAGAAGAACTAGTAGCAGGAGTAGGCCATTTGGCCCCTCGAGCTTGCTTCGCCATTCAATAGGATCATGGCTGACCTGATCATGACCTCAACCCCACTTTCTTGCCTGCCCACATAACCCTTGGCTCTCTTGTAGATAATAATCTTGAAGACATTCAATGACCCAGCCTCCACTGCTCTCTGCGGTAGAGAATTCCAAAGATTAATGACCCTCTGAGAGGAGAAATTCCTTCTTAAATGAAAAACCCCTAAATCTGAAACTGTGTCCCCTAGTTCTAGATTCCACCACGAGTGGAAACATCCTCTCAGCATCTACCCTGTCAAGCCCCCTCAGAATCTTATATGTCTCAAGACATTCACCTCTCATTTTTCTCAGCTCCAATGAGTATCGGTCCAACCTGCTCAACTTTCCTCATACGACAACCCCTTCATCACTGGAATAAATCCAGTGAACCTTCTCTGAACTGCCTCCAATGCAAGTATATCCCTCCTTAAATAAGGAAACCAAAACTGTACACAGTACTCTAGGTGTGGTTTCACCAACACCCTGTACATTTGTAGCAACACTTCTCTACTTTTATACTCCATCCCCCTTGCAATAAAGGGTAACATTCCATTTGCCTTCCTAATTATTTGCTGTACCTGCATGGTAACTTTTTGTGATTCATGCACGAGGACACCCAGATCCTTCTACACCGCAGCATTCTGTAATCTCTCACAATTTAGATAATATTTTCATGTTCTATTCTTCCTACCAAAGTGGATAACCTCACATTTTCCCACATTATACTCTATCTGCCAAATTATTTCCTGGAGCTGAGAGACCCTGGCAGAACCTAAACTGAGCATCGATGAGCAGATTATTGTTAAGTGTGTGGTGCTTGATAGCACTGTTGGTGACATCTTCCATCACTTTGCTGATGATTAATAGTAGACTTATGGGGCGGCAATTGGTCAGATTGCATTTGTCCTGCATTTTTACGGACAGGGCACACCTGGGCAATTTTCCACATTGTCAAGTAGATGCCTGTGTTGTAGCTCTACTGGAACAGCTTGGCTGAGAGCGCAGCTAGTTCTGGAGCACAAGTCTTCAGTACTGGAGCCGGGATGTTGTTAGGGCCCATAGTCTTTGCTGTATCGAGTGCCTTCAGCTGTTACTTGCTATCATGTGGAGTGAAGCGAATTGGCTGAAAACTGGAAGCTGTGATGCTGGGGACCTCAAGAGGCCGAGATGAATCATCCACTGAGCAATTTCTGACTGAAGATGGTTTCAAATACTTCAGCTTCATCTTTTGCACTGACGTGCTCGGCTCCACCAACATTGAGGATAGGGATGTTTTTGGAGCCTCCTCATCTGGTTCGTTATTTAATTGTCCACCACCATTCATGACTGGATTCTTAGTTTCTCAGGGCAGTGTCCTAGGCCCAACCATCCTCAGCTGTTTCATTGATGGCTTTCTCTTCAACATAAGTGAGAAGTGGGAATGTTCGCTGATGATTCACAACTCCTCAGATACTGAAGCAGTCTGTGCCTGCAAGCAGCAAGACCTGAACAACATTCAGGCTTGAGCTGATAAGTGACAAGCAACATTCTTTGATTGGATCCTGAGGGAGATATCCGTGAGTGGAGCGGTGGGATGTATGGAGAGTGATTCTGAAGTGGGTGCCCGAACCTGGAATGGCGGGATCTGTGGAGAGTGATCGTGAAGTGGGTGTCCGAGCCTGGAGTGGCAGGATCTGTGGAGAGTGATCCTGATGAGTGTGTGTAAACCTGGAATGGAAGCTTTCTGTGGAGGTGCAGGAAGAGGCCATTCATTCCCAGCATTTTATAAAGGTTTAGCATAACTTATATGTTTTTACTCTATGCCTATATTAATACATCCAAGTGTCCTGTTTGCTCTTAGTTACCTTTTCAATCCTTCTAACATTGGTGTACATTGTCTCTCTGCTCCTGCACCCACTTTAGAATTGTAATGCTTCATTTATATGGCCTCTCCTCATTCTTCCTTCCAAATTGTATCACTTCACACTTCTCTGTGCAAAATTTCATCTGTTATGTGAAAGCCCATTTTACCATTTTTTTTTAAGTTCTCCTGAAGTGTGTTACTATCACTGGCACAGGACAAAATTCCTGAGCATTCTTTGATGCTATCTCCATAGACAGAGCAATCTTATACGCGAGCTCAAATGTAGGATTTTGTGTGTTTAGTATCTTATTTCACCCACCAATATAAGCACAAATATGTCACGTAAATCTTGTTCACTGCAGTCCCTGCTGCTGTTTGCTGCCTATATTTACAGACTTTTATCTCAACCTCGTCACCATGTTCTCTAATATATTCAAGGGGCATCAGCAGAGAAAATGTTCACCAAGCGTGGCAAGTGCAAGGAAGTGTTTATTTACGCCATTATGTCATGAATATAATATACAAATACATTACATGTGTGAATAATCAAGATGTGTCTGAATAAATGGAATCCCGTTACAATAAACACTGTCACCTTTCAATGTTTCGCGGACAGGTTTGACGGCTTGATGTGTGTGATTCCCTCATTAATGTGTTTGCACAAAGTTCGGGGAAAGACGGAGATATGAATAAGTTATAGGGAAATTTTTTAAGCATATCTCCACATCTCTCACTCACAAAGATCTGCAAACACATGGATTCAGAAAGAACCTGAGTACAAAATCACCTAAAATAAACACAGCCAGAGAGACTTGCAATAACCTGTAGCTCAGGGAAAGTACATGATGTTTTGGAAGGGATTCTGTTTCTTTGGTTAAAATATTTTTGAAGAAGTCAGAATCAAACTGAATAAATGTAGGACCAGTTCTTTTTCAAGAGGGCACCAAAAGAACCAATTTGGCAACTATGTTTACTGGTTGTCACATGATTCAAGTTAAATATAGAACAGAAACCCTGGTAACAGGGAGATGTGGTTAGTGAAGTCATTCGCGCCCCTTGATTGGACAAGCTCGGCAGCAGCAGCGTACACCTAAGACAGCAGAAAACTCACAAGCTTTTGGTTGTAGAGTCAGTGTGTTTTACCTGCTGGAGTGAGCAGCTGATAAAGTTAGCCTGAAGAAGTGTCAAGGAAGGAGAGAAGACCACAACCCAGCTTGTTTTCCAGAAAATCTTTAAAAGATCCTGCGAAGTCCAGTGTGTTAATTCATCTTGTTACATGTCTTTGAAGAAGGCCTGCTAAAATTAATTCTCAATGCCTTCTGAAAAGAACTGTTCTAAAATACCCTAGTGACCTGTCTACGTATACTCAGAAGTTAGACTGTATTCCAATTTTGGAGCAACATATCTCATCTGATGTTTTCTTCAAAAATGAGCAAGTAAACAGCCCAAGAGTTTTTTTTTGTGTTTGTAACAAAATTTTAAAAAAATAAAAAAAAATAATCCCTTTTATCTTTTCTGTTAACAGGTGTATGTGTGTGCGCGCATGTGGCTCGAAGATTTTTAAAATAGACTTTAAAAGTAAAGGTGAAAAGGGAACTTTTAAAATTTCCACCTGTGTGTTTATGCTTTATTTCATGACTAGTTAAAACTTGTTCTACAATAAATGGATAATTCTGTTCTTCATTAAAGAAACCTGGTCAGTGTCTTCTATTCTGGGAAAAATAGAGTATATGACTGACTGTTTCAGTAAGTGGGAAAAGTTAAAATAGATGTTGTGACCTGTGGAGAAGTGGGATGAGAATAAAGAGTGCCCTCCTCTGCCCTTAGTTGTCACAGCATTTGTGATCTGGCTCTGTAGCTTCGTTGGCTCGAGTGTTTGTCTAATAATCAGAAAATCTTGGATTCATATCCTTGCTTCAAAAGTTTAGCTGTCAATCGTTTACATATGTTTTCTTGTGAACTTTAACTTTTCTTATGAATTTTATTCACACAAGAAAACAGCTCAGTGGTTGCCTTTGTGAAGGATGTGAGTTTGAAATGGCTGTTCCTGCTCGTACAGAAGTCCAGTGCTAATATTTCAATGGCAACTCAATCCCCTACAATTTCTTTGAGAGCAATGTGTTTGCAGTTGCATTTAACCTGGAAAACAGCTCAACATTAATCTCACTGAAGGAAAGTGTGACCGTGATGTATGTTTCAGAGTGTTTGTGCCGTTTTGTGTCTTTTTTAACCAAGAATGTAACACGACGCAAAGGGGAGGGTTGATCCGAGGTTTAGAACATATTTGTCAGTCAGGAGCAAGAAAAATCAAAAGGAACAAAATAAGAAAACCCAGTCCCCAGATTTGAGAATCTGGAGATCCGCTTTGGGAAAGTGAATCAGAGCAGAATGAAGGTGAACTGTCTGACTGCCCAGAAAAGATGAAGACACAGCTCAGGCAGCATGTTCCCCTGGTTTATGATGCTGGAACATCCCTCACACAGAAATTATTCAATCAATACTCATCTGCCAAGTCGGTCTGAGGCTGTGCCTCTCTGATCATGTGGAATTAAAGCAAATCTTCCAGTCAGTTAGTTCAGTTGTCATTTCATGAGAAATTCGGTCATCATGACTTCGTCAGTGACCTCATGGTTCAGGTGTCTAAGTGATGTTAATCATGATGTGATGATATGATTGTATGTTCCAGTCTTTCCGTGGTGGATTTTCACACTGAGTAGAAACGTGTTGGACATGGTCTGGAAATGTTTCACACCGCTCCATCCCCAACAGGCCATGACCTGACGTGATGGAAATTTCATTTACTTACAGAAGCTGCATTTCCATCATCGCACATCTGGCTGCACAGCCAGGATCTGTACTGTCCAAACAGCTGACAAGGTGGCCGAGAGGTTAAGACGGTGGCGTGCTAATGCATTTTGCTTTGCATGTGTGGGTTCGGATCCCAATTTTGTCGTTAGTTTATGAAGTGTCTGGTACATTGTTGTGGGGGAGCTTTTGTGGAAAGTTGGCCTGGAAACATGTTCTTGTCAATATCTCGCTGGTGATTCCAGAATTGTTTATCCTTTATTAAAATTGAGACAGACAATCGGAATTCTTCACCCAAATTGGACTGGAATGAAGATCAAATAGGGATCACGAAAAGGAGCAAGATTTTTCCCTCCCTCCTTCCTTCCATCTTTACTTTCTCTGGATTTACACCAAATGAAAGACGAACGGGAAAAGCAAACGGCGAGGGAGCAGAAGCAGAACATTATCCTTTGGCAAGAAATTTATTTTCAAATCTTCTTGATAGATTAAGTGAGTGAGCAATGCTTTGGCAGATGGAGTTTAAAATGTGCGGTCATCTAGGACCTACGAAAGAGAGATCAGAGTGTTTTTTATAAGTGGTGAGATGTTAGAAACTGGAGAAGCAGAGACCCGAGTGCTGAATCACTAAAAGCTAGTGGACTGGTAGAAAATAATGTGAAAGGCTAATGGAATCTGAAGATTGGAACTCATGTTGTAGTTATATAAAGCTCTGTGCTCCTGAAGTAAATGTCCAAGCCTGAATTGTGGGGAATCTGTGGAGAATGATTTGTTTTTTATTCATTCTTGGGTGTGAGTATCGCTGGCAAGGCTGGCATTTATTGCCCATCCCTAATTGCCCTTGAGAATGTGGTGGGGAGCTGCCTTCTTGAACTGCTGCAGTCAATGTGGTGTAGGAACACCCACACTGCTATTGTGGAGGGAGTCCCAGGATTTTGACCCAGCAACAGTGAAGAAATGGTGATATAGTTCCAAGTCATGATGGTGAGTGACTTGGAGGTGAACCTGCAGGTGGTGGTGTTCCCATGCATCTGCTGCCCTTGTCCTTCGAGGTGGTAGTGATCACGGGTTTGGATGGTGCTGTCGAACGTTACTTAGCGAGTTATTGCAGTGCATCTTGTAGGTGGTACACACTGCTGCCACTGTGCTCTGGTGGTGGAGGGAGTGAATGTTTAAAGTGGTGGGTGAGGTACCGATGAAGAGGACTGCTTTGTCCTGGGTGGTATTGAGCTCTTTATGTGTTGTTGGAGCTGCAGCTATCCAGAAAAGTGGAGAGTATTCCATCACACTCCTGACTTGTGCTTTGTAGACAATGGACAGGCTTTGGCATGTCAGGAGGTGAGATACTTGCTGCAGAATTCCCAATTTCTGACCTACGCTAAAAGCCGCAGCATAGATGTGACTGGTCCAGTTTAGTTTCTGGTCAATGGTAACCCCCAAGATGTTGATGGTGAGAGATTCAGTGATGATAATGCTGCAGAGTATTAAAAGGTAGATGGTTTGATTCTCTCTCATTGGAGATGTTCACTGCGTGGCACTTTTGTGGCAACCAAGTCGCTTGTCACTTATCAGCTCAAGCCTGAATGTTGTTCAGGTCTCGCTGCTTGCGGACAAGGACTGCTTCAGTATCTGAGGAGTTGTGAATCATCACCTAACATTCCCACTTCTGACTTAAGTTGAGGGGAAACTCATTAATAAAACAGCTGAGGATGGTTGAGCCTAGGACACTACCCTGAGAAACTCCTGAGGCAATGTCCTGGATTGAGATGATCGGCCTCCACCAACCATAATCATCTTGCTTTGTGCTCGGTATGACTCCAACAAGTGGACAGTTTTCCCCTGATTCCCATTGATTTCAATTTTGCTAGGGATCCTTGATGCCACACTCACTCAAAGGTAATTACTCTCACCTCTCCTCTGGAATTCCACTCTTTTGTCTCTATTTGGAACAAGCTGCAATGAGATCATAAGAACAGAAATAGTAGCAGGAGGAGGCCATTTGGCCCCTCGAGCCTTCTCCGCCATTCAATAGGATCATGGCTGATCTGATCATGGCATCAACCCCACTTTCTTGCCTGCCCCCCATAACCCTTGACTTCCTTGTAGATAAAAATCCAAAGATGAACGACTGTCTGAGAGAAGAAATTCCTCCTCATTTCCTTCTTAAATTGAAAATCCCTAATTTTGAAACTCTGTCCTCAAGTTCCAGATTCCACCACGAGGGGAAACATCCTGTCAAGACCCTTCAGAATCTTATATGTCTCAATACGATCACCTCTCATGTTTCTAAACTCCAATCAGTATAGGTCCAACCCGTTCAATCCTCCTCACAAGACAACCCCTTCATCACAGGAATAAATCCAGTGAACATTCTCTGAACTTTTTTTTAATTTCCAACATATACTTTGTTCGTTAAAAAAACTATAAAAAGTTACATTACAAAACAGTTCAAAAACAAGCACCAAGTCAACAATACAAAGATTGCAAAGGAGATCAGTTTCCTTCAGTACAGGAATGAATTGCCTCACAACCCTTCCATTTCATTTTACCTGCCATGTACTTTTTGCAGCAACCAAATATTTTCTGGAATAAAAACAAGAAATACTGGAACCACTCAGCAGGTCTGGCAGCATCTGTGGAAAGAGAAGCAGAGTTAACGTTTCGGGTCACTGACCCTTCTTCGGAACTGACAAATATTAAAAATGTCAGGTTATAAGCAAGTGAGGTGGGGGTGGGGCAAGAGATAACAAAGGAGAAAGTGCAGGTTGGACAAGGCCACATAGCTGACCAAAAGGTCATGGAGCAAAGGCAAACAATATGTTAATGGTGTGTTGAAAGACAAAGCATTAGTACAGAATAGGTGTTAACGGACTGAATATTGAACAGCAGCAAGTGCAAACCTGAAAAAAAACAGTGGGTAAGCAAACTGAATAAACTAAGATGAAATGAAATAAATGCAATATAAAAGGTTGTAAAAAATGTAAAAAAGAAAAAAAGAAGAAAAAAGAAAAAACAACTATAAATGAAAATAAATGGGGGGCTGTCATGCTCTGAAATTATTGAACTCAAAGTTCAGTGCGGCAGGCTGCAGTGTGCCTAATTGGTAGATGAGATGCTGCTCCTCGAGCTTGCGTTGATGTTCACTGGAACACTGCAGCAATCCCAGGACAGAGATGTGAGCATGAGAGCAGGGGGGAGTGTTGAAATGGCAAGAAACCGGAAGCTCAGGGTCCTGCTTGCGGACCGAGCGGAGGTGTTCCGCAAAGCGGTCACCCAGTCTGCGCTTGGTCTCCCCAATATAGAGGAGACCACATTGTGAGCAGCGAATACAGTATACTACATTGAAAGAAGTACAAGTAAATCACTGCTTCACCTGAAAGGAGTATTTGGGACCTGGGATAGTGAGGAGAGAGGAGGTAAATGGGCAGGTATTACACCTCCTGCGATTGCAGGGGAAGGTGCCATGGGATGGGGACGAGATGGTGGGGGTAATGGAGGAGTGGACCAGGGTGTCGCGGAGGGAACGATCACTTCGGAATGCTGACAGGGGAAGGGAGGGGAAGATGCGTTTGGTAGTGGCATCATGCTGGAGGTGGCGGAAATGGCAGAGGATGATCCTTTGGATATGGAGGCTGAAGGGGTGGAAAGTGAGGACAAGGGGAACCCTGTCACGGTTCTGGGAGGGAGGGGAAGGGTTGAGGGCAGAGGTACGGGAAATGGGTCGGACACGGTTGAGGGCCCTGTCAACAACAGTGGGGGGGATTCCTCGGTTGAGGAAAAAGGTCATACCAGAAGCACCGTCATGGAAGGTAGCATCATCAGAGCAGATGCATCGAAGATGGAGAAACTGGGAGAATGGAATGGAATCCTTACAGGAGGTAGGGTGTGAAGAAGTGTAGTCGAGGTAGCTGTGGGAGTCGGTGGGCTTCTAATGGATATTAGTAGACAACCTATCCCCAGAGATGGAGACAGAGAAGTCGAGGAAGGGAAGGGAAGTGTCAGAGATGGACCATGTAAGGGTGAGAGAAGAGTGGAAATAGGAAGCAAAGTTGATAAAGTTTTCCAGTTCGGGGCGGGAGCAGGAAACGGCACCGATACAGTCATCAATGTACCGGAAAAAGAGTTGGGGGAGGGGGCCTGAGTAGGACTGGAACAAAGAATGCACGACATATCCCACAAAAAGACAGGCATAACTTGGACCCATGCGGGTACCCATAGCGACACCTTTTACTTGAAGGAAGTGCGTGGAGTTGAAGGAGAAGTTGTTCAATGTGAGAACAAGATCAGCCAGGCGGAGGAGGGTGGTGGTGGATGGGGACTGGTTGGGCCTCTGTTCCAGGAAGAAGCGGAGAGCCCTCAAACCATCCTGGTGGGGGATGGAGGTGCAGAGCGATTGGACGTCCATAGTAAAGAGGAGGAGGTTGGGACCAGGAAACTGGAAATTGTCAAAATGACGTAAGGCGTCAGAAGAGTCACGGATGTAGGTGGGAAGAGACTGGACCAGCGGAGAAAAGATAGAGTCAAGATAGGAAGAAATAAGTTCAGTGGGGCAGGAGCAGGCTGACACAATGGGTCTGCCGGGACATTCCCGTTTGTGGATTTTGGGAAGGAGGTAGAAGCGGGCTGTCCGGGGTTGCGGGACTATGAGGTTGGAAGCTGTAGAGGGAAGATCTCCAGGGGAGATGAGGTCAGTGACAGTCCTTTGGATGGTGGCTTGATTTTCGGCGATGGGGTCATGGTCCAGAGGGAGGTAGGAAGAAGTGTCTGTGAGTTGGCGCTGAGCCTCTGCAAGGTAGAGGTCAGTACGCCATACAACAACAGCACCACCCTTGTCTGCAGGTTTGATGACCATGTTGGGTTTAGACCTGAGAGAACGGAGTGCCTCAAGTTCAGAGGGGGACAGGTTAGAGTGAGTGAGGGGGGCAGAGAAATTGAGATGACAAATGTCTCGCCGACAGTTTTCAATGAAGAGATCAAGAGTGGGTAAGTGGCCAGGGGGAGGGGTCCAGGTAGAGGGAGAATGCTGGAGGTGGGTGAATGGATCTGCTGGTCGGGAGGAGGACTCCTGGTCAAAGAAGTGAGCCTGGAGGCGGAGAAATATTTTCTGGATACAGCCCGAGGGGATTTCCATGGATCCAGTCCCTCAGTTCACCTTGGTGGGGGTGCCTTACACAGTGGTCTTCCCCAGTGAGCCTTTGCAGCAGCTGCCCCAAGCTGTAGTGCGTCCCTCAGCACGTAGTCTTGGACCTTGGAATGTGCCAGTCTGCAACATTAGGTCGTGGACAACTCTTTGCGCTGGAAGACCAGCAAGTTTCGGGCAGACCAAAGGGCGTCTTTCACCGAATTGATAGTCCTCCAGCAGCAGTTGATGTTTATCTCGGTGTGCATCCCTGAGAACAGCCTGTAGAGCACAGACTCCTGTGTTACACAGCTGCTTGGGATGAACCGCGATAAAAACCACTGCATCTTTTTCTACACCTGCTTTGCAAAGACAGACAGGGCAGTCCTCTCTCCTCTGTCTTGTTTGTTTGCTGTATTGAACCCTTTGCTGAGTCGATTAGGAAGGATGCAAGCATAAGGGGGGGGTTACAATCCGAGGCAGTGGAGTCACTCAGGTTAAAACTTCCCTGTACCTGGATGACGTCGCCGTCTTTTGCTCGGATCCGCTGTCCGTTCGCAGACTGATCAGCATCTGCGACCAGTTCGAACTCACCTCGGGAGCCAAAGTTAACCACGGCAAGTGCGAGTCCATGTTCTTTGGGAACTGGGCTGACCGATCCTTTGTCCCCTTCACCGTCAGGTCAGATTACCTGAAGGTGCTGGGGATATGGTTCGGAAGGGCCGGGGCATGCACCAAAACCTGGAAGTAGCGAGTAGCCAGGATACACCATAAGCTGAGCATGTGGGAGCAGCGATCTCTACCCATTGTGGGTAAGAACCTGGTGATCAGGTCCGAGGCACTCACGTTGCTGTACGTGGTGCAGGTCTGGCCCATACGCCACTCCTGCGCTGTGGCGATCACCCGAGCCATTTTCCGCTTCATATGGGGTTCCAAAATGGACCAGGTCTGGAGGGACACAATGTTCTAACCCCTGGATAAGGGCGGGAAAAATGTACCCAACGTCGCCCTCATCCTGATGACTACCTTCGTGTGCAGCTGCATCAAGCTGTGCGCAGATCCCCAGTACACAATCTCCAAGTGTCACTACATGCTGAGGTTCTATCTGTCCCCAGCGTTGTGAAGGATGGGCCTGGTCACATTGCCGCGGAATGCTCCATCCAGTTGGACCGTGCCGTACCACCTATCCTTCGTGGGAAAGTTTCTGTGGAAAAACATCTTTGACCACCAATCCTTCAGGTAGTGGTCTGCACGGAATGTCCTCAAGGCCCTACAGGAAAAGGAGATGGTGGATCCAGTCGGATGGTTCCCCAAGCAAACTGCCAAAGTCATTTTGCGGAATGCCTCATCACCAGAACTTTCACACAAGCACCAAGATGAAACTTGGCTGGTGGTGAGAAGAACCCTCCCCATCAGATCCTTCCTGCACGCCCGAAGTCTCACCCCCTCCGCACAATGCCCTCGAGGTGGCTGTGGTGGGGAAGAGACTGTTGCCCACCTCTTTCTCTGAATTGCCTCCAGTGCAAGTAGATTCCTC
The DNA here is from genome assembly GCF_036365525.1 of Heterodontus francisci. Classification (NCBI taxonomy): domain Eukaryota; kingdom Metazoa; phylum Chordata; class Chondrichthyes; order Heterodontiformes; family Heterodontidae; genus Heterodontus; species Heterodontus francisci. The sequence goes on from NC_090405.1 coordinate 19,276,734, forward strand.
CTTGAATAAGGAGACCAAAACTGTACACAGTACTCCAGGTGTGGTTTCACCAACACCCTGTACATTTGTAGCAAGGCTTCTCTCCTTTTATACTCCACTCCCCTTGTAATAAAGGGTAACATTCCATTTGCCTTCCTAATTATTTGCTCTACCTGCATGCTAACTTTTTGTGATTCATGTACGAAGACACCCAGATCCTTCTATACCGCAGTATTCTGTAGTCTCTCGCAATTTAAATAATATTTAATTTATCTGTTCTTACTACCAAAGTGAATAACCTCACATTTTCCCACATTATGCTCCAGCTTCCAAATGTTTGCCTGGATCCGAGAGGCCCTGGCGGAATCTAAACTGAGCATCGATGAGCAGATTATTGCTAAATGCGTGGTGATTGATATCACTGTTGATGACATCTTCCATCACTTTGCTGATGATTGATAGTAGACTGATGGGGCGGTAATTGGTCAGATTGGATTTGTCCTGCTTTTTTTTTATGGACAGGGCACACCTGGGCAATTTTCCACATTGTCGAGTAGCTGTTTGTGTTGTAGCTCAAAAAAAAATTATCTTAATAAATTATCGGCTGTAAGCACGTTTGTCATCGGGTTGAATAATTTCTGTGTGAGGAATGTTCCAGCATCATAAACCAGGGGAACGTGCTGACTGAGCTGTGTCTTCATCTCTTCTGGGCAGTCGGACAGTTCACCCTTCATTCTGCTCTGATTCACTTTCCCAAAGCGGATCTACAGATTCTCACATCTGGAGACTGGGTTTTCTTGTTAGGTTCCTTTTGATTTTTCTTGCTCCTGAATGATAATATATGCCAACCTTGGATCAACCTTGCGTTGTGTCCCAGTCTTGGTTAAGAGCGACACATAACGGCACCAACACTCTGAAACAAACAACACAGTCACACTTTCCTTCAGTGAGATTAATGTTGAGGCGGTTTCCATGTCGAATGCAATTGTGAACAAATTTCTCACAAAGAAATTGTGGGTGATTTGAGCATTTGCACTGAATTTCTGTGCAAGGAGGGACAGTTTCAAACAGCCATTCTGAAATCACTTCCTTCACAAAGACAAAGACTGTGCTGTCTTAACGTGTCACTCAACTTCACAAACAAATTTGAACTCGAAATTCAGGAGAAGACAGAGTGGTGAATGATTGATAGTGTAATCTTTGGATGAGAAAAGATACTTAACATACAAAATCCAACATTTGAGCTGGCGTGTAAGATTGTTCTTTCCATGGAGATGTTCACTGGAACACTGGAACAGGCCCAAGACAGAAATGTTGACATGAGAGCAGGGGGGAGTGTTGAAACAGCAAGGAAACAAAAGCTCGGGGTCATGCTTTCGGACTGAGCAGAGGTGTTCGACATAATCTGCGTTTGGTCTCCCCAATTTGGAGGAGACTGCAATGTGAGCAGCGAATACAGTATAGTAAATTGAAAGAAGTACAAGTAAATCGCTGCTTCACCTGAAAGGAGTGTTTGGGCTTTAAATAATGAGCAGAGAGGAGGGAAAAGGGCAGGTATTATATCTCCTGCGATTGCATGAGAAGGTGCCTTGGGAAGGGGACGAGGTGTCAGGGATAATGGAGGAGTGGACCAAGGTGTCGTGGAGGGAACGATCCCTTCGGAATGCTGACAGGGTAGGGGAAGATGAGGTAGGTGGTGGCATCATGCTGGAGGTGGTGGAAATGGTGGAGGATGATCCTTTGGATGTGGAGGCAGGTGGGGTGGAAAGTGAGGACAAGGGGAACCCTGTCGCAGTTCTGGGAGGGAGGGGAAGGGGGAAGGCAGAGGTTGAGGGTCCTGTCAACTACACTGGGATGGGGGCAAGGGGGGGGTGTTGAAATCTGGTGATGTTGTTGAATTTAATTTCAAACACTCCTTGAACTCTCTGCCAATGAAGACTGTAAAAGGGAAGAACAACCACACAACAAGGGTCTCAAATCCAAGACCCTGAGATTAAAAGTCTCATGCTCTACCAACTGAGCTAACAAGGCCTGATACAGTACTTCTACTCTGATACAGTAAATCCACTTACAGAAGCCCCAAAGTGTGAGAAATTCCTCTCACTCATCAATAATAAAATGGAAATCTTTTTACCGTCCAAATGCTGCCATCTATTTTGTCAGTATTTATTTCTCTCTCCTTTATATTTAGTTCATGCATTTCTTCAGAATTTTTTTTTCAATTATATCTGAGGGAAGAAATGAACAGATCTGGCAGCTCAAAACTGGGCATCCATGAGGCACTGTGGGTCATCAGCAGCAGCAGAATTGTATTTAAACACAATATGTTACCTCATAGCCTGACATATCCCTCACTCGACCATTACCATCAAGCCAAGGGAGCAATAGTGGTTCAATGAAGTGTGCAGGAGGGCATGTCAGGAGCAGCACCAAGCAGACCTAAAAATGAGGTGTCAACCTGGTGAAGCTACAACACAGGATTACTTGCATGTCATATAGCGGAAGCAGCATGCAACAGACAGAGCTAAGCAATCTCACAATCAACAGATCAGATCAAAGCTCTGCAGTCCTGCCACATCCAGTCCTGAATGGTGGTAGATAATTAAACAATTAACAGGAGTCACAGAGAGTCATAGAGTCATGCAGCATAGAACCAGGCCCTTCGGCCCACCGCGTCCATGCCGACTATAATGCCTATCTATACTAATCCGACCTGCCTGCATTAATTCCATATCCCTCCATGCCTTGCTCATTCAAGTACCTGTGCAGATGCCTCTTAAATGTGACTACTGTTCCTGCCTCCACCAGGCAGCTCATTCCAGATACCCACTATTCTTTCTGTGAAAAATTTACCCCTTTGACCCCCTTTAAACCTCCTCCCTCTTAACTTAAATCTATGCCCTCTAGTTTTAGTCACCCCTACCATGGGAAACAGAGTCTGGCTATCTACACTATCTATGCCTCTCATAAAGTGTGACGTAGGAGTGAAGAACGAGTGGCCAAGAGGAGGGAAGTGGCACGGCCCAGAGCTAATGGCTGGAGTGGGGGTTGGGGGGCTGGGAGCGAGTGGCAGGAGAGCTGGGTGACGCGAGCGGGGAACAATCATCCAGGGGAGCAGCGAGGTGGAGAGCGAGCAGTTGAGGAGAAGAAGCGTCAAGGCCGAGGGGGGAGAGCTCCAACCTCAAAGTCTCCCATTCAGCCGCTTCCTTCAGCTGAGTGAGAGGCTGGATACCCGATGACGCTTTAGCGTGAATGTGCGAAGATGGACCATGGGCGGATATGCGATGATGTTGGTGCTGAGCCATGACATCATCCTGTGCATGTGCCACTTAATCCTGGCAAGATGTAGCTGTGCCTATGTGCAGCTTGGCGCTCTCCGATGATGTCAGCGGGCCGCTCCATTGACAGGAATCACATTGTGTCAGCAGTGCCCACATCCCAGGAAAGAATAAAAAAGAGATTTACCACAATGGTAGCAGGGTGAGGGATTTCAGTTATGTGGAGAGATTGGAGAAGCTGGGGTTGTTCTCCTTGCAGCAGAGAAAATTCAGAAAAGATTTGACACATTTGTTCAAAATCATGGAGGTTTTCAATAGTTTAAACAAGGAGAAACTGTTTCCAGTGGTAAAAGGGTCAGTAAGCAGAGGACACAGATATCAGGTGATTGGCAGAAGAACCAGAGGTGACATGAAGAACCATTTTTACACAGTAATGTGTTGTGATAAAGAAAGAAAAGACTTGCATTTATATAGCACCTTTCCTGACCACTGGACATATCAAAGCACTTTGGAGACAATGAAATACTTTTGAAGTGTAATCACTGTTGTAATGTCAGAAATGCAGCAGCTAATACCCACAAACAGCAATGTGATAATGACCAACTGATCTGATTGAGGGGCAAATATTGATCACAACACCAGGGAGAATTGCTCTTCACTTGTTTGAAATTGCAGCATGGGATCTTTTACATTCACCCAAACATGCAGACCAGGTCTTGGTTTAACATCACACCTGAAAGGCAGCACCTTCGACACCCTCAGTGCTGTACTGGAGTGTCAGCTGTGAACTCTGAACCCAGAAGCTTGTGATTTCGAGGTGAGTGTGACCAACTGAGCTACAGCTTTTACCTGAGTCTCAATCCTTCTACCAACAGTTTCTCTCTATCGGGTCTGTCACGACCCCTCATGATTGTGAACACCTCTATCAAATCTACTCTCTAAGGAGAACAACCCCAGCTTCTCCAATCTATCCACATAACTGAAATCCTAACCACACGTTGCAGAAAGGAATTTTTCCTCATGTTCCTTCTGGTTTTGTGAATCACTTTAAATCTGTAACCTTTGGTTATTGACCTTTCAGCAGTTAGAAACAGTTCCTCAGTATTTACTCTACCTCAAACCTTCAAGGAAGCTCTGCAAAGTAACTGAAAATCAAGTTGTCAGAAGTGGGATTTAAACACATGCCTCCAGTGAAAGCTGCAACCTGAACAGAGAAGCTGAAACCGCTCAGTCACCTCAACTGTTCAGACCTTTTTGACCTCGTCATCACTTCTGTAATTTGAAAGGTTCACTCAGTTCAGGAACTTGTTCAATGTTACTGGAATGCTCAGTGATTGGGATATTAACTCCCCCGGGTTTTCCTGAGCTTGTTCTCGGTGTATGGGGATGTTTGTCCTGGGTCGTGGAATCTTGCATCCCTGTAATGGACATTAACCCACTGATTGAATCTGTATTCACTGCTTTCCACTGGTGCTGGGTAATTGCAGAGCGTGGGGCCGGAATGTTGCTGCTTGTCCCGGCCTCACTCACTCTGGGAAAGAGTGAATAATTGATGCGTCTGTTTCTGTCTCTGAAATGTGACTTCGATCTGCTGTTATTAACCGAGGCAGCGCTGCAGAAGGATACGTTAATAATCTCTCACTAATCAACTGCAAACAGTCAGAATGTGTAACTTTGAGCAGCGCTTTCTGCACCGTCAGGGCTGGAAAGTTGAGGGAAGGAGAGACAGTGTCAGTATCTGAGTGTATACAGCACTGTACAGAGAAAGAGCCAATATACCGGGGCTGAGACATCTTTTCACATTTAATCACAATAATATCCACAGTCAGGAGCTGAAAAGGATGAAAAACCGAATAGCAAGAGCAAAAGTAAGAAAACTAAGCAATTATAGATTAACTGATAAGCTTTCACTGTGTTACCTGGTAGTCTACTGTTTTATATTCAATGCTCTCTCCACTGTGGCCAGGGAATGATATCTTCTCAAGGGCTGAATATTAACAAAACTTCTTGGAATTTAAAATCTTTCAAAATTAATTCCATGGAGCTAATGGGGAAAAGTCAAATAACTGCATCAATTCTCGGAGAGCTGGTTGGTGATGACGTGGCTGTGTCTGCAGTGTGCAGGACCAGACTGTTTCTATAGATTCACAATGAATGTTCCACCCTTTATTTGTAACAGTAAAACTGATTGTGGACAATGGCTATTCTGGTTGCAGCAACCTGAAGATTTAACTCATTAACACCCTGCTTTCGGGTAATCTAGAAAGAACAACACCCAGCTCTGTCAGTTAGTGTGCTTGTTTGTTAACCCACAATTTGTTGGTTCAAGCACTTAAAAGGATGAGGCTTTATTAACTTAAACTCTTCTACATCTGCTATATTACTCTTGCTGTTGATTCTTCAAAGATAAGGTTAATCAAGACTTTCTTTGTGAAATCCATGCTGACTGTGTTTTATTATATTTTCATTTTCATATGTATTTTCTACTTTTGGGGATTACAGGATATTGTCATTTTTTATTGATTTTATTTTTATTTATTGCATTTATTTCCCATCCCTAATTCCCTCGAGAAGGTGGTGGCGAGCTGCCTTCTTGAACCACTGCAGTCGATGTGGTGCTGTTAGGAAGGGAGTTCCAGGATTTTGACCCAGCAACAGTGAAGGAACAGTGATATAGTTCCAATTCCAGGATGGTGTGTGGCTCAGAGGGGAACTTGCAGGTGGTGGTGTTCCCATGACTACACTTGGAAAGTCCTTCATTGGCTGTAAAAGGCTTTACAAAGTCCTGTGGTCGTGAAATGCATGTGTTGCTTTTTCCATTGTTATCAATGTCATTTTGATCAAAAGATAGGTTTCATGAGCACAAAGTTTAAATCAATGTTGATTGAAATAATGTAAAAGCATCTATATTCTTGCACTATACTTAATAATCACCATCTTCCCATCCTTACAGAGTACAATGTTTTTGACCCTGAAATTGATTCCACAATCTCAGTCCCTCAGACAATTTCAGCCCAGTTCTGATGAAAGATCACAGATCTGAAATGTTAACTCTGTTTCTCTCTCCACAGATGCTGTCAGACCTGCTGAGTATTTCCATCATTTTCAAGAGTCTCGATTTAATGAATAGGAAACTTGTTTCAGATCAGATTGGGAGACAGTGTGAAACCACTCCATTGTACTCATGTCTGAGATTCTGAGGACAGTTGGCTGTTAGTGGAAGACATCATTAATTAAATGTACCTAGCAACAGCTCAGACCAATTATTATTTTACAAGGTGGTGTGATGGCCATCCAGGGGTTAAAAGTAGGGATCTTGTAAGGTTTCAGTGTGCAGGAACACTAGAAGATCTCAGGGGTAAAGGCTCAGATCATCGACCAAGTTCTCCACCTGATGAGGGATCTAGACTGGACAAAGAGGACCGTGACACTCTGAGACCAAGCTCGACCAGTCCACACACCTGCTAGAGCTGTAAAGTTATATTCCCCAAGTTTGTTCAAGATAATTTTACTTCCAATTATTAAGTACTATTTTACTCTCAATAAAAGTTCTGGACTTATTAATCAAGTATCCTGTTGCTTTAATTGGTTGAAGTCATACCCAAAGAGATTGTCCACAATAGACTTTCCAGAACTGAAAGATAAGTCTGCAAGGATTGCTAATTTTACAGCCCTGTTTAAAAAGAGAGATAAACCCAGGAACTACAGACCAGTTAGTATAATGTCAGTGGTGGGGAAACTTTTAGAGACAATTATCCAGGAGAAAATTAACTGGCACTTGGTAGAACATGGGCTAATAAATGACAGCCAGTACAGATTGGTTAACAGAAGATTGTGCAAGAATTAATTAATGAATTAATTTCTTTGATGAAGTTTCACAGAGAGTTGACCAGGGTGGTGAGGTTGATGGTGTGTGTCTGCACTTCAAAATTGTGTTTGAAAAAGTACCATAAAATAGACTTGTGAACAAAATTGGAGCAGATGGGATTAAAGAGGCAGTGGCAGCGTGGATACAAAATTGGCTGAGAGACGGAAAGCATAAAGTAGGGTGAATGCTTGTTTTTCAGAATGGAGGGACTAATACAGTAATGTCACTGTTGTTGCAGTGTGTGCAGTGTCTGACCCTGAGCTGTCCTAGGGAGGGGGCTGTTTGTGATGTTCCTGTGGGGTGTATTATCATCAGGGTATCTCCCTGAGCTGTCACAGGGATGGGGCAGTGTGTGATATCCTTGTGCATGTCATGCAGGCCCACTGGCGTGTGGTTCCATCCTGATGCCAAGAAACAGAGCCCCATCTATGGGCAAAAAGTCTCACTTCCCTGTGGGTGTCTTGAGAGAGAAGAAGGCTTAGGGAGTAAACCTGGACAGTAAATCCGGAGTGGAGTCCCGTAGGCGGTTACCTGTTACTTGTCAGGTAGTTTTCCAGCAACTCCTACAGCAGAGCTGGTACCAAACAGTACTGTTTTTTTCCTTTCCTTTGGACAATACTAGCAATGCTGAGAGGGGGTCCTGATGCTCAGTGTCTCCATACTATTTGCCCAGGCCTGTGCCCTGGAGAGGACACTCCAGCTTCATGGTTAAACATTAGCAAAACATGGGAAGAAACAGTTACCGATTATAAGCTCTCACTCAATTGGTGTAGAGTATGAGCACCAGGGGTTACTTTTGACAGTGGGAGAGATCATCGCGTCTCAATGGATAACTACCACCTACTCCAAGCTGTGCAGCCCCCAGTCAGTTAGGTGCTGTCCTGCCACGACCTACCTGCTTCAATGGGTGCTTGCACCTTCAAGAGATATCTCTCAACTGGCGGATTGATAATCTATGCACCAGGCAAGACAAACTCAACAAAGAAGACACCAGTGCTTCGCATCACAAGCTGGAATGTAAGGACCATGTGTCCTGGCCTTACCGACAACCTTCTGCAGCACACACAAGACAGCTGTGATTGACAAGGAACTCACAAGGCTCAATGTGGACATTGCTGTGCTGCAAGAAACTGGACCCATTCAAAGTGGATCCCTCAAAGAGAAACACTACACCTTCTTCTGGCAGGGGAAATCCCAAGAGGCAACTCGTGAGCATGGAGTGGGTTTCACAGTAAAAAACACGCCACTTGCAATGAGTGAACCCTCCACAGTTGGCTCAGAGAGACTTCTTCCCCTTCACTTGTCAACAAGCGCGGGCCCAGTTAATCTCATGTGCATCTATGTCCCGACACTCACCTCCACCCCAGATGTCAAGGATCAATTCTATGAGACACTTGACACTGCCATCAGTAGAATTCCCAGCACTGAGGGACTGTATCTTCTAGGGGATTTCAACGCAAGCTTGGGTACTGACTACAGCTTGGCCAATGAGCATAGGGCACCAGGGGATTAGCAAGATGAACAAAAATGGACAGAGGTTTTGGAGCTATGCCGTCACCATGGACTCTGTGTGACGAACAGCTACTTCCAGGTCAAGCTGTGCCACAAGGTGTCCTGGAGACGTCCGAGATCATGCCACTGGCACCAGCTAGACCTTATCATCACCAGACATACCACCCTCAGCAGTGTCCTCATCACTCGCAGCTATCACAGCGCTGACTGTGACACTGATCACTCCCTGGTGTGTAGCAAGGTCAGGCTTCAGCCAAGGAAGCTTCATCCATCCATGAAGAAAGGTCGTCCTCTGATCAACACTTGCCGAATCACTGATCCAGAAAGGACCCAGGAGTTCCTCAACATCCTAGATCAGGCTCTTTCAGAAAACACCCAAGGCCTCAGTGCAGTGTCAAAGTGGAATCATCTGCACGCCACCATCTATAACTCTGCACTCACTGTATGGGAAAAGAGATGGGAGGAATGCTGACTGGTTTGAGGCTTATTGGACTGAAATGGAGTCAGTTACTGCAACTAAGAAGAGAGCCCTCATGAACTACAAACAAGTCCCCAGCAAACAAACTCTCGATGCTCTCAGAGCTGCCAGAAACAAGTCTCTGCAGACTGCTCGGCACTGCACCAATCAATACTGGTTAAAACTCTGCAACAGCATACAATCTGCCACTGAATCTGGGGGATGCTAGAGGGACATATGAAGGAATTCAACACACCAAGGTTCCTTAGACAGCACCTTCCATACCCGCAACCTCTATCAACTAGAAGGACAAGGCAGCAAATTCATGGGAACACCACCACCTGCAAGTTCCCCTCCAAGCCACACACTATCGTGACTTGGAACTATATCGCCTTTCCTTCACTGTTGCTGGGTCAAAATCCTGGAACTCCCTTCCTAACAGCACTGTGGGTGTACCTACCTCACACAGACTGCAGCGGTTCAAGAAGGCAGCTCACCACCACCTTCTCATGGGAAACGAGGGATGGGCAATAAATGCTGGCTTAGCCAGTGATGACCACATCACATGAATGAATAAAAAAAAAATTATGAAAGCAACCGGCCCAGCAGTAACTAAATCAGCACCTTTGAAGACAAAGACAGGGGCAATCATCACTGAACCTAACAAGCAGATGGAAAGGTGAGTGGAGCATTACCTTGAACTCTACATAACGGAGAACATTGTCATTGAAGTAGCTCTCAGTGCCATTCCAGACTTCCCTGTCATGGAGGGGTTGGACAGTGAGTCCACTATAATAGAGCTCAACAAGGCCATTGACCGTCTTGCCAGTGGTAAAGCCCCGGGAAATGATGGTATTCCACCTGAAATCATCAAAAGTGGAAAAGCAGCTCTGCTGCAGCATCTCCATGAACTTCTGTGTCTCTGTTGGAAGGGGAGATCTGCGTCTCTAAACATGCGTGATGCAAACATTGTCACCTTGTGCAACAATAAAGGTGATCGCAGTGACTGCAGAAATTAGCGAGGCATCTCCTTGCTAAGTATTGTGGGGAAGGTCTTTGCTCACATTGCTCTGACCAGATTGCAGACCCTGACATCACACATCTATCCTGAGTCTCAGTGCAGCTTCAGAGCTGGTAGATCGACAGTCGACATGATTTTCTCACTTCGGCAGTTACAGGAGAAGTACTGTGAACAGTACAGACCACTCTACATTGTCTTTATAGACATCACCAAGGCCTTCGATCTTGTTAGCAGAGACAGACTCTTCAAACTGCTGTGGAAACTAGGCTGCCCTCCTGAACTCTTGGGCGTCATCTCTTCTTTCCACGAGAACATGCACAGTTCCGTCAGTTACAATGGAGCAACATCAGACACTTTCACGATCAGCAGTGGGGTAAAACAGGGCTGTGTCCTGGTGCAAACTCTTTCGGAACGTAGGAGGAGGCAGTTTAACCTGTCGAGCCTGTTCTGTCATTCAATTACATCCTTGCTGATCATCTACCTCAACACCACTTTCCCGCGCTCTCCCCATATCCCTTGAAGTCATGAGTATCAAGATTTCTATCAATTTCTGTCCTGAGCATGCTCAATGATTGAACTTTCACAAACCCCTGAGGTAGAGAATTCCAAAGATTCACCACCCTCTGAGTGAAGAAATTCCACCCTATCTCAGTTTTAAATGGCCTTTTAAATGAAACTTTAAGGAATACAATCCCAGTTTCCTCATAAGACAATCCCACCATCCCAGGGATTAGTCTGGTGACCCTCTGTTGCACTCCCTCTGTGGCAAGTATATCCTTCCTTAGATAAGGAAACCAAAACTGTACACAATACTCCAGCACAATCTCACCAAGGCTGTATACGATTGCAGCAAGACATCTTTACTCCTGTACTCATGACCCCTTGTGTTAAGGCCAACATACCATTTGCCTTCCTAATTGATTGCTGCACCTGCATGCGAGCTTTTAGTGTCTCATGAACAAGGACACCCAGGTCCCTTTGGACATCAACACTTCCCAACCTCTCACCATTTAAGAAATATTCTGTCTTTCTGTTTATTCTACCAAAGTGGATAACTTCACACTTATTCACATTATATTCCATCTGTCATTTCATTCACTTATCCTGTCCAAGTCCCCTGGAAACCTCCTTGTAACCTCCTCACAGCTCACATCCTTTACAATTGGCATATTCTTCTCCATGCTGCTATTTTAAACTTTCAGTGACTCAGATGGGGGTGTCCACCTGCATACCAGAGCTGGTGACAAGCTGTTCATCTTGGCAAGACTGTGCACCAAGACCAAAATGAGTCAGTTCTTGGTCTGTGAGTTGCTGTTTGCTGATGACGCTGTGCTGACATCCCATAATGAAGTTCAGTCACAGCAGCTTGTATATCGGTTCTCCCTGGCCTGCAACGAGTTTGGACTGACGATCAGCATCAGGAAGATCAAAGTTATGGGCCAGGCCGTAGAGACTCCACTTTCCATCAACATCGACAACCTCACTTTGGAGGTTGTCAACAGCTTCACATACCTTGGATCAACAATCACCAGCAATCTGTCCCTTGATACTGAAATCAGCACCAGGATTGTCAATGCTGCAGCTGTCATGTCAAAGTTGAGAAGACGAGTGTGAACCGACAGCAAACTGATCGAAAATACAAAGCTCCGCGTGTAACAGGCTTGTGTTCTCAGCACCCTCCTTGAAGTAGAGAAGCATCAACAACTTATACAAGCCAAGAAAAGCAGCTGAACAGCTTCCACCTCCGCTGTCTCAGATGGATATTGGGCATCTCCTGGCAGGACAGAGTGCCGAATGCGGAAGTACACCAGCGTGCAGGGATCTGCAGCATGTTTGCCCTCTTGAGTCAGCAGTGACTCTGTTGACTGAGTCATGTGTGCTGATTGGATGACGGTCGCTTTGCCAAAGACACGCCCTTTGGTGAGCTTGCTATCAGCACGAGACCAACAGGTCACCTACGTCTGTGATGCAAGGACATCTGCAAAGCGAGATCTCAAGCTGACTGGGATTGGAGTCGATGCATGGGACGTCCTTCCTGCTGACTGGAATTCCTGGAGAAAGGCATTCAGGAAGACCATGGGAAAAGCAGAGGACAAAAGAAATGACCAGATGGTGGGAAAGAGAGCTCAGAGGAAGGAAAAATTATCAGTCGACCTCGGGCCAATGATATTCATCTGTACCAGCTGCGGAAGGGATTGTCACTCACGAGTCATCCTCTACAGCCACAACAAACGATGTTTCATACAGAAGTGACGTACACCCCGGGTGTAGCCCATCGTCTTCCAAGACGGACGGTTGCCTATTACAATTACAACGACAGCTACAACTACAAGAGCGAGTCAGAGGCTGGGAACTCTGCCGTGACGAACTCAACTCTTGACTCGCCAAAGCCTGCCCACTATCTACAAGGCCTTCCTCTGATTTCAATTGTACACACATTTGTGATCTGGCTCTGTAGCTTAGTTGGTTAAAGCACCTGTACAGTAAATAGAAGATCTTGGGTTCAACTCCCAGTTGAGCCTTGTTTCACAGTAACAACATGCTTGAAAAGTTTCATTATCAACTTTGACATTTGTGAACTTTAATTCAAAATACATGATGAATTTCAATTACATAAAAAAACAGCCTTTGTGAAGGATATGAGTTTGGAATGGCTGTTCCTCCTTGTACAGAATTTCAGTGCTGATACATCAAAGGTAACTTCTTTGACATAAATTTGTTCACAGTTCCATTCAACCTGGAAAACAGCTTGATATTAATCTCACTGAAGGAGAGTGTTTGTGTCATTATGTGTTGCTTTTAACCGAGACTGGGACATGACGCAAGTGGGAGGGTTTATCTGAGGTTTGGAATATTTGTCAGTCAGGAACAAGAAAAATCAAAGGAACCAAATAAGAAAACCTATGTCTCATGTGGTTACCGAGAAACGGTGAGAAGATATTAAACTTTGTTGTATTTAATACAACTGTGTGAACTTTGATCTTTGCGGCAGTATAAACAGTATTTGAAGGGTCTCAGTAAAAATGTTCAGTGTTGATGAGAGTGGGGTCTGGCTGAGCAGCTGCTTAATGTGACAGGGTCAGGACTGGATGCAGGAAGTTCTCTGACAGTCTCTCTCTGATGGGTTGAGTTGATTTTCAACTGGCAGCTGTTGCTGTTTTGATAATTCAAGTTCCCTCCACCAATTTTTTTGGACAGACAGTGCAGTATGAGGATGTAAAGGGTTAATGCTGAAGACAGTGGGATCAACCCCTCCCACAATCAGAGTGATGATGTAACAGTCACATGAGATGAGGTTTGGGAGGAGAGAGAGCACCACCAAGGATGCTAGTTTAGGAGGCTTGATGAGTGTGTATATAGTATTGTGTAAATTAGAAAAGAGTTCTTAGTTCTTTCAGCAGGAAATGTGTCCAGAAAATATCGCGAAACTCACAATTTTATTATTCAGGAGTTGGAACACAGGGATATTAACTCCAAGTGACAGTAGTGGTTTCATTTAACAAAAGAAAAGTAGAGAATAATATTGCTCATTGATTGAAATCCCCCAGTGAGGAGACAGTTAAACAGGTGATATGTTGGGGCATCCTTCCATCCAAGGTTTCGGCAGCATTTAATCTCCCTTTTTGGTGAAATTCTCTGTTTTTTGCATCTTTTTTTAATCTAGCTTTGATGGACCAGTGAAAAAACTGAAAAAAGTGAACAGATCCATCCTTTCTTTTCCTTCTTCCCATCAGTTTCTCTTTTCTGTCCCAATTTAATCTGCTGTTTTATCCATTCCAATCATAATTCAACATTCCAATCAAATCTATTTGTTATTCCACAGTGTCTCTCCATGTGTTTTATTCTGTTGTATTCTCTCACAGTCTGTTTGATGATCAATGTTACATCTCACTCTCTGTTCTGGTGAAGATCAGAAGCAGTGTTATCTGTTTGCAACACCCGACAAGTCGGCCTGAGGCTGTGTCTCATCGATAATGTGGAGTTAGGAACATAGGAACATAGGAGCAGGAGTCGGCCATTCAGCCCATCGAGCCGACCCCACCATTCAATATGATCATGGCTGATCATCCACTTCAATGCCCTTTTTCCAACACTTTCCTCATATTCCCTTATGTCATTTGTATTTAGAAATCTATCAATCTCTGCTTTAAACATACTCAATGACTGAGCTTCCACAGCCCTCTGGGTTACAGAATTCCAAAGATTCACAACCCTCTGAGTAACAACATTTCTCCTCATCTCTGTCCTAAGTGGCTTGCCCCTTATTTTGAAATTGCGTCCCCTGGTTCTCGACTCCCCAACCAGGGGAAACATGTTAGCTGCATCTACCCTGACTGTCCTTTAAATATTTTGTAGGTTTCAATGAGATCACCTCTCATTCTTCAAAACTCTAGAGAATACAGCCCCAGTTTCCCCAATCTCTCTTCATAGGACAGTCCCACCATCCCAGGAACAAGTCTGATGAACCTTCTTTGCACTCCATCTATGGCAATAATATCCTTCCTGAGGTAAGGGGACCAAAGCTGCACACAGTACTCCAAGTGCAGTCTAACCAAGGTTCTATACAATTGAAGCAAGAATTCACTACCCCTGTACTCAAATCCTCTTGCAATAAAGGCTAACATACTATTCGCCTTCCTAATTGCTTGCTGCACCTGCATGTTAGCTGTCAGTGACTTATTGACATGGATACCAGGTCACCCTTATATTCTATACCTGAGTTATTGACCTGTACTGCTACTTCAGGGATCTGTGGACATTCACTCCAACGTCCCTCACTTCCTCTACACCGTTCAGTGTTCTCCCATTAATTGTGTATTCCTTTGCCTTTTTTGACGCCTTCTCTCGCTGTTCCCTGCTCTCCGAGTGAACTCTTGCTCCCTCTCTCTCCTGGGCTCTTTATGCTCCACTCTGCTCTCACTGTTTCCTGCTCTCTTAATGTATCAATATTTGTTTGCCTTGTGTTTAATTTAAAATATGGATTAACTGTATTTTACAGTTGTAGGTTTTATTTGGTAGTCCTGTGCAAGTTGTGGATTGGTATTTAATATTTAGCTCTGTGAAAACAATTGTGAATGAAAATATAACTTTCAATCTTATACATGGGCTGGTCTGCAAGCTCCAAGTCCTTCATTTTGTAGTAATGGAATTGATACTGTATCTTTCAGTCTTAATCTCTGTGGCATTTTTGAACTGGTATGTAATGCAT
This sequence comes from Heterodontus francisci, assembly GCF_036365525.1. Lineage (NCBI taxonomy): Eukaryota > Metazoa > Chordata > Chondrichthyes > Heterodontiformes > Heterodontidae > Heterodontus > Heterodontus francisci. The sequence goes on from NC_090405.1 coordinate 19,292,058, forward strand.
AACTTGGTCCAACGTCTGATGTACATTATTGGGATTCATAGGATCATAGGAAATAGGGGCATTAGGTCATTGAGCCCATCAAGCCTGCTCCAACATTCAAACAGATCGTGACTGATCATCTACCTCTACGCCATTTTTCCCTGCTATCACCATATCCCTTGATCTTGTTAGTATTTAGAAATCTATCGATTTATGTCTTGAATATGTTCAATGATTGATCTTCCACAGCCCACTGGGATAAAGAATTCCACAGATTTCTCACCCTCTGAGTAAAGAAATTCCTGCTCATCTCAGTCTCAAATGGCCTGCCCTTATTTTGAGACTGTGTCCCCTTGTTCTACACTCACTAGACAGAGGAAACATCCTATCCATATCTACCCTGTGACACCCTGTAAGAACTTTGTCTGTTTCAATGAGATCACCTCTCATTCTTCAAAACTCCAGAGAATTTCGGCCCAGTTTCTGCAGTCTCTCATCATCAGACAATCCCACCATCCAAGGGGATGAGACCGGTGAATCTCTGTTGCACTCCTTCTGTGACAAGTCTATCCTTCCTTAGATAAGGAAACCAAAATTGTACAGAATACTCCAGGTGCGGTCTCATCCAGACTTCATACATCTTTACTCATGTACTCAAATACGCTTTCAATGAAGCCAACATACCATTTGCCTTCCTGATTGCTTGCTGCACCTGCATACTAGCTTTTAGTCTCATGAACAAGGACACCCAGGTGCCTTTGGACATCGACACTTCCCAGCCTCTCACCATTTAAGAAATACTCTTTCTGTTCATTCTACCAAAGTGGAGAACTTCACACTTATTTACATTATATTCCATCTGCCATGTTCTTGCCCATTCATTTAACCTGTCCAAATCCCCTTGAAGCCTCCTTGCATTCATTCTGTACCTTTCAACCAGGTAAATTTTGTCTGTTCTATTTCAGATTTTATATTTAAAATGTAACCATGGTGACAGAGTTTATTTAGATCTGATAGTGAGTTTGTTTTTAGACTGTGATTGATGTATCAACCTGTCAGCTGTATTGAATTGGAGTGAAATGGAAACAACTTCTGTCTCTCCTGCTGTTGTTTGACTGTTGGATTGAAAATGTGTCTCTTGACTTTGGGATCAGTGTCTGACTACTTATTTTGTTTGCTCCAGTGGAACTGATGAGCTGGCAGTATCTCTGTGCTTTGGGAGTGATCCTGTGCCGACTGTGTGTTGGAACGAGATCACTTTCCTTGTGTCCAAGAATCACCACATCCATTCAGGTTCCTTCGTGTATTTTCCTGCAGGAATGAAAGAACTGGTGAGGTAGAAGATACAAAAGCGATCAATGTAATCATCCCAATAATAATCATTATGAACAATCACAAAATGAAAACCAGGAACACAAACAGTGTCAGTGTCTGACTCCACTGCAGTACTGCAGCATTCAGCTTCTGTTTACCAGGTGTTTGCAGTGGTTTTACAAACACTCCCCGACTCCCCCTCAACTTCCCGCCACTCAATGCTAATCTCTGAGCACATCTGCGGACACGCTCCCAAAGCAGTGGCTGCTGGAAGCAGATGCTGTTTGTTCCCTTCCCCCGGGCCCGGGAAGTCTCCATTAGCAGCTGATTTAAAGCATCTTCCCCTGATTGAGTGAATGGCCTCACAGACTGGGTTGGGGAAAGACTGCGCATGTGCTCCACTCCTCATTGTGACGTCCCACTGGGGCGGGGCTGCATCGCGCGTGCGCAGATCTTTGCAGCAATTCAGCATTCAAACATCAATGGGAACTTTCCCCATTTCACCCTCATCAAAGTCCCAAAGAAAGTGAAGAGGGGCTTCGACTGGAGGGAGGGAGGGGCGGGGTAGGGGGAACCTAGAACCCAGAAAGCTGCCCACTTGCCCCATTTAGATGCTCAATTTGCGGTCATTCCCTGCAGGGGGTTTGTTATTATTGAGCCCCTCCTGGTAAAACAATCCGATAGAAAGAGGGGAGAAAGGAGGGAGCTGGTGTGTTTGCTGGGACCTTGCAGAATTCATTTCAGCAGCAAAAGTCCCGGGTTATATTAACCCGAGTGAAACACGCTCTCAGTGAGAGGGAAACCGAACGGCCCTTTTCATCTTTTCATTGGAAACAAAGTAGAGCCGGAAGTGCGGCGAGCAGAGCAGACACACAAGCTCAATGACAGGAGAGCTCGGCCGTCCCTGAGTTTCAGCTCCCGGCTCTTACATTTCTTCATCCACACTGTCTTTACTGTGGATGTTCAGGGGTTCCTTGTCGGATCTGAGGACTGTATCCATTAAACATTCTGAGTCAGGAGATCCACACACTCTCTGTTATCAAGATTTATGGGCAGGAATGTTTCAAAACTTTGTCTATTAAATCATTGTATTATTCACAGAACTAATGAGGCAATCGGTTCATTATTCAGGTCTTAAACTTGGTTTGGGAAGACCGAAAACTGAGAGGTTCAGCACCTTTCCACTTCTTCACTAACATAACTGATTTTTTTGATGAAGTAACAGAAAAGGTTGATCAAGGGAAAGCAATGGATGTTGTCTATATGGATTTTAAGAAAGCGTTTGACAAACTACCACATAAAAGGCTGGGTAACAAAACTGAGGCTCCTGGAATAGGAGGGTCAGTATCTGCTTCGATTAAAAAATGGATGAAATATCAAGAAAAGCGAGTTGTGATATTTGGTTGTTTTTCAGAATGGAAGATGGTGAACAGTGATGTCCACAAGGGTCAGTGTCAGGACCACTATATATAGAAATGACTTGAATATTGGAATCACAGAATCACAGAATTGTTCCTGCCCAGAAGGAGGCCATTTGGCCCATCGTGTCTGCACTGACTCTCCAAATGAGCAATTCACCTCATGTCACTTCCCCGTCTTCTCCCCATAATCCTGCACATTCTTCCTTTTCAGATAACAGTCTAATTCCCCGTTGAATTCTTCAATTGAACCTGCCTCCATCACATTTTCAGGCAGTTCATACTTTAACCACTCGCTGTGTGAAAAAGTTTTTCCTCATGTCGCTTTTGCTTCTTTTACCAATTACTTTAAATCTGTGCCCTCTCATTCTCGATCCTTTCACAAGTGGGAACAGTTTCTCCCTATCCACTCTGTCCACACCCCTCATCATTTTGCACACCACTATGAAATCTCCTCTTAGCCTTCTTTTCTCCAAGGAAAACAGTCCTAACTTCTCCAATCTATCTTCATAACTGAAGTCCCTCATCCCTGGAACCATTCCCGTGAATCTTTTCCATAATCTCTCCAATGCCTTCACATCTTTCCTAAAGTGTGGCACCCAGAACTGGATGCAGTACTTCAGCTGAGGCTAGTGTCTTATACAAGTTCAACATGACCTCCTTGTTCTTGTACTCTATGCCTCTATCACTAAAGCCGAGGATACTGTATGCTTTATTAACCACTCTCTCAACCAATGACATATAACCCCAGGTCCCACTGCTCCTGCACCCCCTTTAGAATTGTACCCTTTATTCTATATTGTCACTCCATGTTCTTCCTACCGAAATGAATCAATTCACATTTCTCAGCATTGAACTTCACCTGTCATCTGTCCTCCCATTCCGCCAACTTGTCTATGTCCTTTTGAAGTTCTGCACTATCATCCTTACAGTTCACAATGCTTCCAATTTTCGTATCATCCATAAACTTTGAAATTCTGCCCTGTACACCAAGGTCTAGGTCATTAATATATATCAGGAAAGGCAAGGGTCCCAACACTGACTCCTGGGGAACTCCACAACAAACCTTCCTCCAGCCCGAAGAACATCCATTGATCACTACTCTTTGTTTCCTGTCAATCAGCCAATTCCATATCCATGTTACTACTGTCCCTTTTATTCCATGAGTTATAACTTTGCTCACAAGTCTGTTGTGTTGCACTGTATCAAACTCCTTTTGAAAGTCAATAAAAGCAAAATACTGCAGATGCTCGAAATCTGAAATATAAACAAAAAGTGCTGGAAATACTCAGCAGGTCTGGCAGCATCTGTAGAGAGAGAAACAGAGTTAATGTTTCAGGTCAGTGACCATTCAGATGCTGCCAGACCTTTTGAAAGTCCATGTACACCACATCAACAGCATTGCCCTCATCATCTCTCTCTGTTACCTCATCAAAAAACTCCAGCAGGACAGTTAAACATGACTTTCCCTTAAGAAATCCATGCTGTCTTCCCTGAATTAACCCACATTTGTCCATGGGACTATTAATTTTGTCCCGAATTATTCTTTCGAGAAGTTTTCCCACCACCGAAATTGAACTGACTGGGGAGTGAGACGAGGTGAGTTGCTTTAGCAGAGAGCCAGCATGGGTTCGTCAGGCCGAATGGCCTCCTTCTGTGCTTTAGCCATTCTATGATTGTATGATTCGAGCAACAACTGTTGGTGGAGAGGCAGTGATGCAGGAATGGGTTAACAGAAAGGGAAAAGTCTGGGCTGGTGTGTGTTTGCAGCATTTGCAGTTTGTGTTCGGGTTTGTGAATCAAGGTGATTTGGAAGCTGTGTTCCAAATTGAAGTGTTTATTGGAAGCAAGAAGTTGATGTAAATAAAGAGTAAAACGTGTTAAGATGAAGCGTGGTGTGATTGTGGATAGCAGTAAATATAGTGCTGGTGAATTATTTGTGTTAATAAACTTCCACTGCGCCCTCTGCTGCAGGCTGCTGTTTATATCCAGCTGTGTATTAGTGCTGTGTGTTAACTAGATAAATGTTTGTTTCAACGCTGTTTATAAAGCAATAGCATTGCACTCAAACAGTCCCAGACATAGCAACACACGTACAAAAGCAAAATACTGCGGATGCTGGAAATCTGAAATATAAACAGAAAATCCTTGAAGTGCTCAGCAGGTTTGGCAGCATCTGTGGAGAAAGAAACAAAGTTAATGTGAGCTAAGGAAACAGATCTGAACTGTTAACTGTTTCTCTCTGCACAGATGCTGCCAGACCAACTGAGCATTTCCAGCATTTTCTGTCTTTATTACAGCAACACAGGTGTTGGGAGGCTCAGCCTGGCTACACAATGTTACAAGGACGCTGAGTAACACCATTGACAACGGGACAGAGAGAAAAACACACAGAAAACCAAGAATAGACTGTGAGGAAGCTAAAGTGAGGGACAGAGAGAGAGACAACGAGACTGAGATGGAGACACAAGGCATTTGCATGATTGTATTCTCCCTGTTGTCCAAAGGTATTTCCTGGTGTGTAAATATGTTTTCTGTTGTGTAAAGATGTACCCTGTTGTTGTGTAAAGGTTTTCCCTGTTATTGTTTTATTTTCTGTTACTGACCGTCTCCTCACTGTGACCATTTGTCCTGGTTTTATTGTGGCCAACATCACCATCTGGTGGTGGAGAGGTGGCTCTGCAGGAAGGGGTTGACAAAGAGGGAGCGACTCGGCTGGTCCGTGTTTGCAGCTTGTGTTCGTGTGAGCAAAAGCAATTTGTTGATGATTGATGTGTTCACTCGAAGGAAGAAGCTGAATGCAACAGAGTGCCTTTGGAAGCATCTTGTTATTATGGGGTAATACCTGATGTTTTGAAAGTGAACTGTTTGTGTTATTACCAAACATAAATAGCAGAGAATGGTTTCGATCCATCGACCTCTGGGTTATGGGCCCAGCACGCTTCCGCTGCGCCACTCTGCTAACTGCTATTTTGGATTTTAGCTGCCTGTTAGTTAAATATGTTCATTTCCCCAATGTTTTTATCAAAATAGGATTGTAGTCGGATTTCTCAAGAATCCCGGACTCAGCAACACACGTGCTGACGGAATCACCCTCACTGCACAATGACACAAGGACACTGAGTAACAGCACCGACAATGAGGCAGACAGAGAAAGACACACAGAAAACCAGGAAGAGATTATCAGGACCCAGAAATGAACAGACAAAGTCACTGAGCAAACCAGCAAGAGACAGCGAGAGACTGATGAACACCACTTGGAGGGAGCACTGAGGGTGGCAACGGCACAGAATGTAGTCTGGCTGAGGGATTTCAATGTCCATCACCATGAGTGGCTCGGTAGCACCACTACTGACCATGCTGGCCGAGTCCTAACGGAGATAGCTGCTCGATTGGGTCTGCAGTATGTGGTGAGGGAACTAACAAGAGGGAAAAACATACTTGACCTCATCCTCACCAATCTGCCTGCCGCAGATGCATCAGTCCATGACAGTATTGGTAGGAGTGACCACTGCACAGTCCTTGTGGAGATGATGTCCCGTCTTCACATTGAGGATACCCTCTATCGTGTTGTGTGCCACTACCACTGTGCTAAATGGGATAGATTTTGAACAGATCTAGCAATGTATAACTGGGCATCCATGAGGTGCTGTGGACCATTACCAGCAGCAGAATTGTAGTCAACCACATTCTGTAAACTCATGGCCCGGCATATTCCCCCACTCTAACATTACCAACAAGCTGGGGATCAACCCTAATTCAATGAAGAGTGCAGGAGGGCATGCCAGGAGCAGCACCAGGCATACCTTGAAATGAGGCGTCAGCCTGATGAAGCTACAGCCCAGGACAACTTTCATGCCAAACAGCAGAAGCAGCATGTAATAGACAGGGCTAAGTGATCCCACAACTAACGGATCAGATCTACACCCTGACACATCCAATGATGAATGGTGGTGGACAATTAAACAACCAACAGGAGGAGGTGGCTCCACAAATATCCCCATCCTCAATGATGGGGGAGCCCAGCACATCAGTGCAAAAGACAAGGATGAAGAATTTGAAACAATCTGCAGCCAGAAGTGCCGGGTTGATGATCCATCTCGGCCTCCTTCTGAAGTCCCCAGCATCACAGATGCCAGTCTTCAGCCAATTCGATTCACTCAACGTGATATCAAGAAACGACCGAAGGCTCTGGATACAGCAAAGGCTACAGGCCCTGACAATATTCCGGCAATAGTACTGAAGACCTGTGCTCCAGAACTTGGCGCGCCCCGAGCCAAGCTGTTCCAGTACAGCTACAACACTGGCATCTACCCGGCAATGTGGAAAATTGCCCAGGTATGTCCTGTACACAAATAGCGGGACAAATCCAACCCAGCCAATTGCTGCCTCATCAGTCTACTCCCAATCATCAGTATAGCGATGGAAGATGTCAGCGACGGGGCACTTGCTTTGCAATAACCTGTTCAGTGATGCTCAGTTGGGTTCCGCCAGGGCCATTCAGCTCCTGACCTCATTACAGCCTTGGTTCAAACAAGGACAAAAGAGCTGAACTCAAGAGGTGAGGTGAGAGTGTCTGCCCTTGACATCAAGGTAGCATTTGATTGAGTATGGCATCAAGGAGCCAGAGTAAAACTGGAGTCAATGGGAATCAAGAGGAAAACTCTCCACTGGTTGGAATTGCACCTAGCACAAAAGAAAATGGTTGTGATTGTTGGAGGTCAATCATCTCAGCTCCAGGACATTACTGCTGGAGTTCCTCAGGGTAGTATCCTCGGCCCAACCTTCTTCACTACTTCATCAGTGACCTTCCTTCAATCATAAGGTCAGAAATGGGGATGTTCACTGATGATTGCAACATTTAGCACCATTCGCGACTCCTCAGATACTGAAGCAGTCCATGTAGAAATGCAGCAAGACCTGGACAATATCCAGGCTTGGGCTGATAAGTGGCAAGTAACATTCGCGCCACACAAGTGCCAGGCAATGACCATCTCGAACAAGAGAGAATCTAACGATCTCCCATTGACATTCAACGGCATTACGATCGCTGAATCCCCCACTATCAACTTCCTGGGGGGTTCCCATTGACCAGAAACTGAACTGGAATAGCCTTATAAATAGTGTGACTACATGAGCTGGTCAGAGGGTAGGAAGCATGCGGTGAGTAACTCACCTCCTGACTCCCCAAGCCTGTCCACCATTTACAAGGCACAAGTCTGGAGTGTGATGGAATACTATCCACTTGCCCGGATGGGTGCAGCTCCAACAACATTCAAAAAGCTCGACACCATCCAGGACAAAGCAACACGCTTGATTGGCACCCCGTCCACAACATTCACTCCCTTCACCACTGACGTACAGTGGCAGCAGTGTGTACCATCGACAAGATGCACTGCAACAATGCACCAAGGCTACTCAGGCAGCACCTTCCAAACCTGCATCCTCTATTGCCTAGAAGGACAAGGGCAGCAGATGCATGGGAACACCACCACCTGAAAGTTCTCCTCCAAGCTACACATCATCCTGACTTGGAACTATATCGCCATTCCTTCACTGTCGCTGGGTCAAAATCCTGGAACTCCCTTCCTAATAGCACTGTGGGTGTACCTACCCCACATGGACTGCAGTGGTTCAAGAAGGAAGCTCACCACCACCTTCTCATGGGCAATTAGGGATGGACTATAAATGCTGGCCTGGCTGGCGACGTCCACATCCCATGAAACAAATAATTAAATACAATAACAGCTCATCTCAATTCCTAGTATTTCTAAATCCCACCAGTCCAACATAAGCTGAACAATTATTGCATGTTGTGATTGACGGTCTGGTCTGTAAACTGCACTGTATCACAGATTGCTGACATTTGCTAACTGGAAGTGAGAACTGCAAAATCGGGACAGTAGTTCACATAGTCTGTCAGTGTGAAAGAATCAGGCAATGTGAAGTAATAGAATTTGTCTGTAAATGTTACACTCATATTGCTTTATATTTTTATATTGAAAATAAAATTAATCATTTCGTGAAAATAGTGACATGTTGTCCAAACTTTGGTAGCCAGTTGTTTTCGTCTTGCACTCAGCAGGGCAATCCGCAAGAATACCAATTTAAGGGAAAACAACAACTTTCTTCTGTATGAGAAGAGAGTGCTGATTGGTTGGCAAGTGAACTCTGATTGGTCGAGGCATTGCCATTCAGAATGCACCAGTTTATGGTAACTGACAGATAACTGCCCAGCTTTGTTTGAAATTTAAACCAGGCAGCTTGACTCTGATTGGTCAAGGCATTGCCCTGTGGAATGAGCCAGTGAATGGCTGTCACTTATTTTGTTTAGCTGAAACTGGCACAATATGTGTGCATGTTCTTTCTGTCTGCAAAGAACAAGGCCCTGTGTATTAATACATGTAGCTTACAGTGCACACCAGTGCACCACACTGCGAGCCCTACTGACAGTCTTAAATCGGTTGTCAACGTAATTCTTAGCACACTGAGAATTATTTAGCAAATGTTGTCCTATTGTGGAATCACATCTCATGTTGGATACTGTGTTTTGAGTTTTGCAAGCACGGGTTGGTTGGGTAGGGCCCATTGCGAACAGCGGAAGGGACATGTTATTTGATACAATCCGCCAGTTTTGGGATGTACGGTCTAGAAACCTAGCATCACACTGGTATTAAAATTCATATATCACGTTACTTATTTGTGTGATAGGCAGGACGTCTCTTTTGCTTGACAGCAGCATCCTGTTAGTGGTGAACACCACACTTGTTGCTCCTGCATAGTAACAGCAGGAAACAGCGAGCTTCACCTGTTACTCAAATATTGGGGATATATTACCTTTCCAGGGTAATTTGAGGGAGACTGGGCACTTTTCAGGGCTCAAAATGACGTCCTTCAGCCCGTTTATAAGTTTGTGCGATATACAGAAATGATCTGATCAGTGTAGCCATTGTAATGCAGGATGTCTTTGATTCGCCCTATTTCAGCATCAAGCTTGCATGGTGAGCAAATGGCTCAGCCCTATTTATGAGGTTTTCGATAAGACTCCGTGGTTACGGAGGGAGGGAGGGAGGTGGTTACGGAGGGAGGGAGGTGGTTACGGAGGGAGGGAGGGAGGTGGTTACGGAGGGAGGAAGGAGGTTGGGACAGGTGAGAACACATAAGGATTTAGAAACAAGGATGAGTATTTTGAAATAAAAACAAGAAATGCTGGAACCACCCAGCAGGTCTGAGGATTTTGAGGTTGAGTTGTTGCTGGACCAGGAGCCAATGTCGGTCAGTGATTGGTTGCCGATAAGGCCAATCTTATAGCTCATGGAACTGTAATAATCCCAACGCGTGTATTGACCAGTGAAGGTAGGTTTGCGGTAGACCGTGGTAGAAAACCCCTTAGCAGATTTCTCAACTAGTACATCAAGGAAAGGGAGCTCATTTGACTGCTCCATTCCAAAGGTGAATTAGAGTGCAGGATGGAGCCCATGAAGACGTGCAAGGAAATTATTTCATGCAGCTGCGGATTCAAATATAGCAAACGTATCATCTACATATTGGAAATATGCAAGAGGTCGGAGGTTAGGTGTCATTCCCTTAAAAACAGGTTTGTCATGGAATCCAACAAAGGTGTTTGTGAGAGCTGGGCCTAGAGGGGATCCCATGGCAACACCAGCGATACATGGTGTCAATAAAACTGAACTCAACTGTGCAAGTTGCCGAGTTCATAAGTTCAATGAATACTGTTTCACACAATGGTGACGGGTCTAGATCACCATGATGTAGCACTACAGTGCAAATATCTATGGCTTCCTGAAGTGGTACATTGGTGAATAGGCTAGCAATGTCAAATGAACACATGGACACGGCATTGCTATCGATATGCAAGTCCTGTATGGTCTTCACAAATATGAAGGAATCCTTCACTGTGTATGTGGAGAACTTGCTCAAAAACTGGTTGTAACAATTTGCCCAACCATTTGGCAAATTCATTTCAGGATACTATTTACATTACTTCAAATAAAGAAAACACAACGACACAAAGAACTGAGCACAACGCTGAAAGTTTCACAGCAAATAGTCAAATGGGAAAAGGATGAAATACAGAAAGAAAAAGCCTAAAATACTGAAAACACTCAGCCAGTCCGGAAACAACTGTGGAGAAGAGAAGCTCGGGTTAATGGTCCAGTTCTGTGACCCTTCTATAGACCTGAAACATTGCTCCTACCTTCCTCTCTCCACAGATACTGCTGGAACTGCTGAGTGTTTCCAGAATCTTCTGTTATTATTCAGATTTCCAGTGTGCAGTATTTCTCTTTTTGAAAATAAAATATTCCCTGAGAGGAATGGAACTTTACATAAAAAATAGGCGTAGGCCATTCGGCCCATCGAAATAGCTCTGCCATTTAATAAGATCACAGCTGATCTCCTACATCAACTCCATCTTACCACACTAGCACAGATCCCTTGATTCCCTTAGTATCCAAAAACCTATCGATCTCTCTCTTGGATATACCCAATGATTGAGCATCCACATCTCTACAGTCACAGAGAGATACAGCACTGAAACAGGCCCTTCGGCCCACCGAGTCTGTGCCGACCAACAATCACCCATTTATACTAATCCTCCATTCATCCCATATTCCCTACCACATTCCCACCATTCTCCTACCACCTATCTACACTAGGGGCTATTTACAATGGCCAATTTACCTATCAACCTGCAAGTCTTTGGCTGTGGGAGGAAACTGGAGCACCCGGCGGAAACCCACGCGGTCACAGAGAGAACTTGCAAACTCCGCACAGGCAATACCCAGAACAGAACCGAGGTCACTGGAGCTGTGAGGCCGCGGTGCTAACCACTGTGCGTAGAGAATTCCAAAGATTCACAATGCTTTGAGTGAAAAAAAATTCTCCTCTTCTCAGTCCTAAATGATTGAGCCATTTATACTGAGACTGGGATCCCTAGTTCAAGATTCCCCAGACAGAGGAAACATCCTCCCAGCATTTACCCTGTTAAATCCCTTAAGATTTTTAGGTGCCAGTAAGATTACCTCTCACTCTTCGAAATTCTGAGGAATATTTTTTTTTATTTCCAAAATATACTTTATTCATAAAAATCTGTAAAAATTACATTGCAAACAGTTTCAAAACAGCACCAAAAAATACAAACATTGCAAGGGAGATCAGTTTCCTTCAGTACTGTCATGAGTTTCTTCACAACCCTTCCGTTTCACAATTGTCATGTCAATTACAGTTTTACATTTACAGCAATCGAAAATATTAACGATACAGTTCGAGGGGTTTCCCATGGATCCAGCCCCTCAGTTCAGCTTGGTGGGGGGGACCTTACACTGTGGTCTTTGCCCATTGAGCCTTTGCTGCGGCTGCCCCAAGCTTTAGTGCGTCCCTCAGCACGTAGTCCTGGACCTTGGAATGTGCCAGTCTGCAACATTCGGTGGTGGACAACTCTTTGCGCTGGAAGACCAGCAAGTTTCGGGCAGACCAAAGGGCGTCTTTCACCGAATTGATAGTCCTCCAGCAGCAGTTGATGTTTGTCTCGGTGTGCGTCCCTGGGAACAGCCCGTAGAGCACAGCCTCCTGCATTCCAGAGCTGCTTGGGATGAACCTCGACAAAAACCACTGCATCTCTTTCCACACCTGCTTTGCGAAAACACATTCCAGGAGGAGGTGGGCGACCGTCTCTTCCCCAACACAGCCACCGCGGCGGCACTGTGCGGAGGGGGCGAGACGTCGGGTGTGCATGAAGGATCTGATGGGGAGGGCGGAGGGCCCTTCTCACCACCAGCCAATCTACGTCTTGGTGCTTGTTTGAAAGTTCTAGTGATGAGGCATTCCGCCAAATGACTTTGACAGTCTGCTCAGGGAACCATGCGACAGGATCCACCGTCTCCTTTTCCCGTAGGGCCTTGAGGACATTCCATGCAGACCACTGTCTGATGGACCGGTGGTCAAAGGTGTTTTCCCGCAGAAACTGCTCCACGAAGGATAGGTGGTATGGCACGGTCCAACTGCATGGAGCGTTCCGCGGCAATGTGGCCAAGCCCATCCTTCACAACACCAGGGACAGATAGAACCTCAGCACGTAGTGACACTTGGAGTTTGCGTCCTGGGGATCTACACACAGCTTGATGCAGCCGCACACAAAGGTGGTCATCAGGATGAGGGCCACGTTGGGTACATTTTTCCCGCCCTTGTCCAGAGATTTGAACATCGTGTCCCTCCGGACCCGGTCCATTTTAGATCCCCAGATGAAGCAGAAAATGGCTCGGGTGACTGCCACAGCGCAGGAGTGGGGTATGGGCCAGACCTGCGCCATGTAGAGCAACAACGTGAGCACCTCGCACCTGATGACCAGGTTCTTACCCAGAATGGAGAGAGATCGCTGCCCCCACATACCCAACTTTTGTCATACCTTGGCTACTCGCTCCTCCCATGTTTTGGTGCACGCCCCGGCCCTTCCGAACCATATCCCCAGCACCTTCAGGTAGTCTGACCTGACGGTGAAGGGGACAAAGGATCGGTCAGCCCAGTTCCCAAAGAACATGGCCTCGCTCTTGCCGTGGTTAACTTTGGCTCCCGAGGCCAGTTCGAACTGGTCGCAGATGCTCATCAGTCTGCGCACGGACAGCGGATCCGAGCAGAAGACGGCAACATCATCCATGTACAGGGAGGTTTTCACCTGAGTGCCTCCGCTGCCTGGGATTGTCAACCCTCTTATGCTCGCATCCTTCCTAATAGACTCAGCAAAGTGTTCAATACAGCAAACAAACAAGACCGAGGAGAGAGGACAGCCCTGTCTGACTCCAGATTTGATCGGGAAACTTTCCGATTCCCACCCGTTGATTGAAACTGCGCTACTGATGTTTGTGTCGAGCAGTTGGATCCAATTGCAGATTCCCTCCCCAAACCCCATTTTGGAAAGCACGTCCATCATGTCGGTGTGCGATATCCTGTCAAAAGCCTTCTCCTGGTCCAGGCTGATGAGGCAGGTGTCCACCCTCCTGTCCCGTATGTAGGCGATCGTATCCCTGAGTAGCGCGAGACTATCAGAGATCTTCCTGCCGGGTACAGTACAGGTCTGGTCAGGGTGGATCACCAACTCCAGAGCAGACTTGACTCGACTGGCTATGACTTTGGACAGAATCTTGTAATCAACATTAAGCAGTGAGATGGGCCGCCAATTTCTGATTTCTGCCCTCTCCCCCTTCCGCTTGTAAATGAGGGTGATGATGCCTTTCCTCATGGATTCTGACATGCTGCCGGCCAGGAGCATACTCTCGTATACTTCCAGCAGGTCCGGGCCGACCCAGTCCCACAGGGCCGAGTACGAGGAATATCGGCCTTGTCGACTCAATCTCTTCTCATAGGACAATTCCCTCATCCCAGGAAGCAATCGAGTGACACTTTGTTACACTTCCTTTAAGGCAAGTATGTCCTTCGTTAGGTAAGGGGAACCAAAACTGTACACAGTGCTCCAGGTGTGATCTCACCAAGGCTCTGTCTAATTTAAGTCAAACTTCTTTATTCTTATAAAAACTCTTCACAATGTTGAACACAACTATTAACTACCTCATTAACATCTCTGCTCGAAGAAGAAGGACCCCAGCTTCACACACCCCAGACCCCTATTCTTTCCACATTAGCTGAATTCGTGCATCTCTGATACCATTCTAGTAAATCTCCTCTGTGCCCTCTCTGAGGCCTTGACATTCCTGCTAAAGTGTGGAACATGGAATTCGACACAATGCTCGAGCTGAGGCCTATAGCCAGTGAGATTTATAAAGGTTCAGCCTCAATTCCTTGTCTGTGTCCCGTACTCCCATTTCTGGTTTCTGACTCAATGTCGGCTCTGAGCTGTTGAAACTGCCTGAAGAAACATTTCCACCCAACAAAGCGCTCGGAATGTGAGAAGGGACAAAGTGAGTGACCAAGTACATCAACTCCAAGTAAAACTCCACCATGTAGTGAAAACACTCGAAACACAACGGCTCTTTTAAGAGCCACCCACAATCTCTCTGAAAAAGCTACATCATCTCTCCAGAATTGGTTTATTTAATTGGTTTTAATGCTAAGTAACTCTCTTGAACTTTCTCTGTCTATGTTTTCTGTTTCAATCTGGTATGGAGATTCTGGGAAGATGAATTTCACTGCCTGGGAGGATCTTTGTGGTTTTCCTGCAGAATGCAGCATCAGTGAAGCGGTCACTTGCACTGAGCAGGTCAAGCGCAAGATGTAACCATGTGGTGTCCGCTCTGAAACGGCAGGGCTGCACTCCCTGTGGATTCGGCAGTCAAAAAACTCGACCGTTTCTCTCAAACACAAAACAAAGTCTCTTTTCAGAGTCACCCACCGCCTCATAGGGACAGCAGTGACCTGGGAACGGGAGCTGGGGTGTGTTTTATGCCGGAAATAACAGTTAATGATTTATGTTGTGCTCTCGTTATATTCCAATCTCTGAATTGAGCCTTTCCACCGCACCAGGGTTATGGGGAGTTTTCATCGTTTCTTTTCTAAATGTACAGACGATGTTATAAAGTTGCTGATTTACCCAGATGGCAGATTCTCCCCTCACAGTGAAAAGTAACATCGCACCTTCACATCTGCCCATTGTTTTATAATTGAATAATTAGTCAAATGGAATTATTTGTGATGTAATTTCCCCCGAGACGGTGTTTCCTGCAGTGAAACTGACAGGGTTTGTGAAACTGATCAGTTTCAGCTCAGTCATTCAGGGACCTGGAATTCCTGCAGTTTGAACCTGCTGTAACCCCAGCCCACTTCTGATTGGTCACCCTCTTCTCATAAAGTCAGTGACAGCACTTTTTCTTTATTTCCAAAATATACTTTATTCATAAAAATCTGCAAAAATTACATTGCCAAACAGTTTCAAACAGCACCAAAAAATACAAACATTGCAAGGGAGATCAGTTTCCTTCTATACTATCATAAGGTTCTTCACAACCCTTCCATTTCACTATTGTCATGCCAATTACAGTTTCACATTTACAGCAAATGAAAATATCAACGATACAGTTCGAGGGGTTTCCCATGGATCCAGCCCCTCAGTTCAGCTTGGTGGGGGTCCTTACACTGTGGTCTTTCCCCATTGAGCCTTTGCTGCGGCTGCCCCAAGCTTTAGTGTGTCCCTCAGCACGTAGTCCTGGACCTTGGAATGTGCCAGTCTGCAACATTCGGTGGTGGACAACTCTTTGCGCTGGAAGACCAGCAAGTTTCGGGCAGACCAAAGGGCGTCTTTCACCGAATTGATAGTCCTCCAGCAGCAGTTGATGTTTGTCTCGGTGTGCGTCCCTGGGAACAGCCCGTAGAGCACAGACTCCTGTGTTACAGAGCTGCTTGGGATGAACCTCGACAAAAACCACTGCATCTCTTTCCACATGAGGAGGCCATTCGCCCCATCAAGTCCATGTCGGGTTTCCAATCTGTTCAGTCCCTGACTCGATCCCCAAAGCCCTGCATAACCCCTTTGGGTCAAAATGACCGTGGCAGAACTCGAACCTACAATCTTCCGATAACCTCATAAAATACACTGAAGTCAAACGCCTTATTCATTAGGCCACACGGCCATTAGATAAAATGAATGATCCAATCGGAGAACCTCGAAGCACAAAATACAGCAAATCATTGGCTGAACCTGTCAACCTGGCAGAATATTTGAATTCGTGAAAGCTGCCAATTTCACTGTGGAAAAGAAGTGATCGACTGGAAAAGTACATAAAAATCTATTTTCCCGTCACGCTTTAAAAAAACGCTTTTAAAACACAATTCTGCTTTTACCGACTCAAATTGCTGGCGCTATTTTATGAACAGCTTTATTTTGCCAATTTTTGTCAACTTCTTATCCGTAACTGACAGGAAAAGACTCCGTTCAGCAATCTTTCACGTGAAAAATAACTCAAACTCGGTGTGGAAGTAATAAATTACAGACTATTGGTAATTCCCCTTCACACAGGCTTCAGGGGGACAGTGAGAAGCCACTGAAATAGTTGCTTCATTCTTTTAAAGGTTCCCATTCTGTCCTGTTACTGACATGTTGGAATCAGATTTGTATTTAACAAGATATTTCTGTGAAAACAAAATCCTCAACGGACCAGCTGGGAATCTGGGAATCACTGTAGTAAAATAAAAGGCTTTTGATTGAGAAGACGGGACCTTCTCACCAGCAGCCGGGTTACATTCCCCTCACATCCTTACACAGTGAGCAGCTCTTTCCCTCTAGAAATAGACAGCAGCAGTTGGAAGTTCAGTGAAAGGATCAGTTCATTGAGACAAGTTTCTGACTGACAGGTGGTGCTGAATATTAATACAAGAAGGTCCTGGAATGGGAAACAAGTGTCCAGAGTGGGGTCTGAAATCAGGACAGGGAAATGGCCAGCACTGACACAGACCATTTCATTATTACATTGATATCTGACTGTCTATAAGGAGAAGCGAGTTAAACACATGATGGTGAAAGGAATGGAAGATGACGCTGGTTGTTCTAGATGAAGAGGGATAGACAGAGGTGTGGGTACAGCAGACTTCAGACAGTAATCAGCCCTTTCAGATACTGTGGGTGGATCTGAAAAGAGCCTTTGGGTATTTGATAAAATCCTGGCAGATTGACTTGGTTTTGGTGCCCGGAGCGCTGGTTTTCTTGGGCAGCAACACGGCCTGGATATTCGGCAGCACCCCGCCCTCAGTGTCCTGGAATCAAAAGCAAGTGTCCAGAGTGGGACCTGAAATCAGGATAGGGGAAAAAGCTCTTTGTTTAAAAACCCTCAAATAGCTACCTTGTAATTGGTCAGGTTACTAATGTTTTAGTTAGTGTAATTTCTAATAATTAGTAATTAGAAAGTGCTGTTTGGACAGAGTGTAAAGCTGTGAGTTGATGTGTGAGGGACTTCACTGACTAGGGGAAGGAGGTGCTCTTTGGTCTCTTTTCTTTTCTGCTTTTTCAGCCGCCATGGTACAGGGGAAGAAGCTGATTGGTGAGTAACTGGTAAATTAATCTACTTATTACACTTATTACATGAGCAATAATGAGTTTGTAAAGCTAAGTAATGGCAGGGCAGCTCGGCCAAGTGGAATGTGCCTCCTGTGGTATGTGGGAAGTCATGGATGCACCATGTGTCCTTGACAAACACATCTGCAGGAAGTGTCACCAGCTGCAGAAGCTTGAGCTCCAGGTTTCAGAACTCGAGCAGCAACTGGAGTCAGTGTTGTGCATCCGCAAGGCAGAGAACTACGTGGATAGGACTTTTCAGCAGGTTGTCACCTCGGAGTTGAAGAGAGCACACGCTGAGAGGGATTGGGAGTTTGCCAGACAGACAAGAAGGTCAAGGCAGGTAGTGCAGGAGTCCCTGGAGGGCATCCCACTTTCTAACTGGTATTCAGTTCTGAGTACTGATGGGAGAGAGGGTTCCTCTGGAGAGTGCAGTGAGAGTCATGACCAGAACTCCATGCGTGGCTCAGCTGTGCAGGGAGGGAGGAGAAAATACAAGCGAGCAATACTGGTAGGGGATTGTATAGTTCGGGGAACAGATAGGTATTTCAGTGCTCGCAAACCAGGTTTCCTCCTTGGTGCAAGGATCATGGATATCACTGAGTGGCTACAGAGCATTCTGGAGGGCAAGGATGCACAGCCAGAGGTCGTGGTCCACATTGGTACCAACGATATAGGAAGAAAGAGGGATGAGATCCTTCAGGCTGAGTTTAGGGAGTTAGGAAAGAGATTAACAAACAGGACCTCAAAGGTAGTAATCTCCAAATTACTCCCAAGGCCACATGCTAGTGAGTATAGAAATAGGAGAATACACCAGATGAATGCATGGCTGGAGAGATGGTGCAGGAAGGAGGGCTTCCGATTTCTGGGGCATTGGGACCAGTTCTGGGGAAGGTAGGACCTATATAAGTCGAACGGTCTACACCTGAACAGGACCAGGATGAATATCCTTGCAGGTGCTGTTGGGGATTGTTTAAACTAATTTGGCAGCTTGATGGGAACCTGAGGGCAGTTTCAGACAGGGCAATTTCAGGGCAGGGAACGGGAGGCAGAAAATTAGCGAATGACTCTGAAAGACAGAAGAAGCAAAGTTTAAAAAGTGTGCAGCAGAGGAATTTGGCAGTGTTAAAGGATATTTATTTATTTAAAGAGGCAACTTGATTGAAACATATCAGATCCTGAGGAGTCTTGACAGGGTGGATGTGGAAAGGATGTTTCCCCTTGTGGGAGAATCTGGAATTCGGGGTCACTGTTAAAAAATAAGGGGTCACCCATTTAAGACAGAGATGAGGAGAATTTTTTTCCCTCAGAGGGTGGTGAGTTTTTGGAACTCTCTTCCTCAATAGGCGGTGGAAGCAGAGACTTTGAATATTTTTAAGGCAGAGGGACATCGATTCTTGATAAGCAAAGGGGTGAAAGGTTATCGGGGGTAGGCGGGAATGTGGAGTAATCAGTTCAGCCGTGAACTTATTGAATGGGGAAGCAGGGTCTAGGGGTCGAATGGCCTACTCCTGCTCCTAATTTTTATACTTGTATGTATATTCATATAGTAAATAAAGCTGATGAGCTGAGGGCACAGATAGACACATAGAACAATACAGCACAGGAACAGGCCATTCGGCCCTCCAAGCCTGTGCTGATAAAGTAACATCACACTTTTTATTTTTATTTAGAGATACAGCACTGAAACAGGCCCTTTGGCCCACTGAGTCTGTGCTGACCAACAACCACCCATTTATACTAAGCCTACAGTAATCCCATATTCCCTACCACCTACTTACACTAGGTGCAATTTACAATGGCCAATTTACCTATCAACCTGCAAGTCTTTGGCTGTGGGAGGAAACCGGAGCACCCGACGAAAACCCACAGGGAGAACTTGCAAACTCCACACAGGCAGTACCCAGAATCGAACCCGGGTTCCTCGAGCTGTGGTGCTAACCACTGCGCCATTGTGCCCACACATGGTAACACAATATCATTGCAATAAGGGAAACTTGGCTTCAAGAGGGCAAGAATGGCAGCTCAACATCTCTGGATATAGAGTTTTCATGTGGCATAGGGATAAAAAAGGTGGGAGTGTAGCATTATTAGTTAAGGAAGGCATACAG
The DNA here is from genome assembly GCF_036365525.1 of Heterodontus francisci. Classification (NCBI taxonomy): domain Eukaryota; kingdom Metazoa; phylum Chordata; class Chondrichthyes; order Heterodontiformes; family Heterodontidae; genus Heterodontus; species Heterodontus francisci. The sequence continues at coordinate 19,311,896 of NC_090405.1, forward strand.
CTTTGAGGAGGGATTATATGCTGAATGAATCATCAAATGAGGCCATATGGGTGGAGCTCAGAAATAAAAAAGGGGCAGCCACACTACTAGGAGTGTACTGTAGACCCCCAAATAGTGAGAGAGAGATAGAAGAAGAAATATGTAGGCAAATTTCTGAGTGCAAAACTATAGGGAAATAATAGTTGGGGATTTCAACTATCCCAATATCAACTGGGATACAAACAGTGTGAAGGGCACAGAGGGCACAAAATTCCTGAACTGCATTCAAGAGAACTTTAATAGCCAGCACATCACAAGTCCAATGAGAGGGGGCACAATTCTAGAGCGAGTCTTCAGTAATGAAGCTGGGCAAGTAGCAGTGGGTGACCATTTTGGAGATAGCATTTTTTTATTCATTCATGGGATTTTGGGCGTCGCCGGCCAGGTCAGCATTTATTACTCATCCCTAATTGCCCTTGGGAAGGTGGTGGTGAGCTGCCTTCTTGAACCGCTGCAGTCCATTTGGGGTAGGTGCACCCACAGTGCTATTCAGAATGGAGTTCCAGGATTTTGACCCAGTGACAGTGAAGGATCAGCGATATAGTTCCAAGTCAGGATGGTGTGTGTCCTGGTGGGGAACTTGCAGGTGGTGGCGTTCCCATGCATTTTCTGCCCTTGTACTTCTAGTTGGCAGAGGTCACAGGTTTGGAAGGTGCTGTTCAAGGAGCCTTGGTGCATTGCTGCAGTGCATCTTGTAGATGGTACACACTGCTGCCACTGTGCGTCGGTGGTGGAGGGAGTGAATGTTTGTAGATGGGGTGCCAATCAAGTGGGCTGCTTTGTCCTGGATGGTGTTGAGCTTCTTGAGTGTTGTTGGAGCTGCACCTATCCAGGCAAGTGGAGACTATTCCAACACACTCCTGACTTGTGCCTTGTAGATGGTGGACAGGCTTTGGGGAGTCAGGAGGTGAGTTACTCGCCTCAGGATTCCTAGCCTCTGACCTGCTCTTGTAGCCACGGTATTTATATGGCTACTCCAGTTCAGCTTCTGGTCAATGGTGCCCCTAGGATGTTGATAGTGGGGGATTCAGCAATGGTAATGCAATTGAATGTCAAGGGGAGTTAGTTCGATTCTCTCTTGTTGGTGATGGTCAATGCCTGGCACTTGTGCGGCCCGAATGTTACTTGCCGCTTATCAGCCCAATCCTGGATATTGTCCATGTCTTGCTGCATTTCTACACAGAAATGCTTCAGTATCTGAGGAGTCATGAATGGTGCTGAACATTGTGCAATCATCAGCGAACATCCCCACTTCTGACCTTCTGATTGAAGGAAGGTCATTGATGAAGCAGCTGAAGATGGTTGGGCTGAGGACATTACCCTGAGGAGCGCCTGCAGTGATGTCCTGGAGCTCAGATGATTGACCTCCAACAACCACAACCATCTTCCTTTGCGCTAGGTATGACTTCAGCCAGTGGAGGGTTTTCCCATTGACCTCAGTTTTGCTCGGGCTCCTTGATGCCATACTCGGTCAAATACTGCCTTGATGTCAAAGGCAATCACTCACACCTCACCTCTTTTGTCCATGTTTGAACCAAGGCTGTCATGAGGTCAGGAGCTGAGTGGCCCTGGCAGAACCCAAACTGAGTGTCACTGAGGCAGGTTATTGCTAAGCAAGTGCCGCTTGATGGCACCTTCCATCATTTTACTGATGATTGAGAGTAGACTTATGGGGCCTAAAGTGATGGAAGGTGTCATCAACATTGCCATCAAGCAGCACTAGCAGATATGTCCTTTAGGATTCGGCCAGTAGAGATGCTCCCGAGCCACTCTTGGTGATGGACATTGAAGTCCCCCACCCAGAGTACATTCTGTGCTCTTGCCACCCTCAGTGCTTCCTCCAAGTGCTGTTCAACATGGAGGAGTACTGACTCATCAGCTGAGGGAGGGCAGTAGGTGATAATCAGCAGGAGGTTTCCTTGTCCATTGTTTGATCTGATGCCATGAGACCTCATGGGGTCCAGAGTCGATGTTGAGGACTTCCAGGGCAATTCCCTCTCTACTGTACCGACACCTCTGGTGAGTCTGTCCTGCCCGTGGGACAGGACATACCTAGGGATGGTGATGGCAGTGTCTGCGACATTGCCTGTAAGGTATGATTCTGTGAGTATGACTACGTCAGGCTGTTGCTCTCCCAACTTAACACAAGCCACCAGATGTTACTAAGGAGGACTTTGCAGGGTCGACAGCGCTGGGTTTGCCATTGTCATTTCTGGTGCCCAGGTCGACGCCGGGTGGTCCGTCTGCTTTCATTCCTTTTTATTGACTTCATAGACCTCATTTCCCGGCGGAGCAGCAGGAGAAGGTAGCGACTCTTCGGTGGGTAAGTGAAGGCACCAGGAGCTGTGTTTTAAAAGTTGTACTTACTGTTTTCCTTGTGTTCAAGTTACTTTTGGCGCGGGAGGAACCGGAAGCTGGACGGCAGCAAGGACTCCTGGGTAGGTATTTTCTTTAAAGGTGCGGAGCTCCGTGGACGCGGCCTCATTTCCCGGCGGAGCAGCAGGAGAAGGTAGCGACTCTTCGGTGGGTAAGTGAAGGCACCAGGAGCTGTGTTTTAAAAGTTGTACTTACTGTTTTCCTTGTGTTCAAGTTACTTTTGGCGCGGGAGGAACCGGAAGCTGGACGGCAGCAAGGACTCCTGGGTAGGTATTTTCTTTAAAGGTGCGGAGCTCCGTGGACTCGGCCTCATTTCCCGGCGGAGCAGCAGGAGAAGGTAGCGACTCTTCGGTGGGTAAGTGAAGGCACCAGGAGCTGTGTTTTAAAAGTTGTACTTACTGTTTTCCTTGTGTTCAAGTTACTTTTGGCGCGGGAGGAACCGGAAGCTGGACGGCAGCAAGGACTCCTGGGTAGGTATTTTCTTTAAAGGTGCGGAGCTCCGTGGACTCGGCCTCATTTCCCGGCGGAGCAGCAGGAGAAGGTAGCGACTCTTCGGTGGGTAAGTGAAGGCACCAGGAGCTGTGTTTTAAAAGTTGTACTTACTGTTTTCCTTGTGTTCAAGTTACTTTTGGCGCGGGAGGAACCGGAAGCTGGACGGCAGCAAGGACTCCTGGGTAGGTATTTTCTTTAAAGGTGCGGAGCTCCGTGGACTCGGCCTCATTTCCCGGCGGAGCAGCAGGAGAAGGTAGCGACTCTTCGGTGGGTAAGTGAAGGCACCAGGAGCTGTGTTTTAAAAGTTGTACTTACTGTTTTCCTTGTGTTCAAGTTACTTTTGGCGCGGGAGGAACCGGAAGCTGGACGGCAGCAAGGACTCCTGGGTAGGTATTTTCTTTAAAGGTGCGGAGCTCCGTGGACTCGGCCTCATTTCCCGGCGGAGCAGCAGGAGAAGGTAGCGACTCTTCGGTGGGTAAGTGAAGGCACCAGGAGCTGTGTTTTAAAAGTTGTACTTACTGTTTTCCTTGTGTTCAAGTTACTTTTGGCGCGGGAGGAACCGGAAGCTGGACGGCAGCAAGGACTCCTGGGTAGGTATTTTCTTTAAAGGTGCGGAGCTCCGTGGACTCGGCCTCATTTCCCGGCGGAGCAGCAGGAGAAGGTAGCGACTCTTCGGTGGGTAAGTGAAGGCACCAGGAGCTGTGTTTTAAAAGTTGTACTTACTGTTTTCCTTGTGTTCAAGTTACTTTTGGCGCGGGAGGAACCGGAAGCTGGACGGCAGCAAGGACTCCTGGGTAGGTATTTTCTTTAAAGGTGCGGAGCTCCGTGGACTCGGCCTCATTTCCCGGCGGAGCAGCAGGAGAAGGTAGCGACTCTTCGGTGGGTAAGTGAAGGCACCAGGAGCTGTGTTTTAAAAGTTGTACTTACTGTTTTCCTTGTGTTCAAGTTACTTTTGGCGCGGGAGGAACCGGAAGCTGGACGGCAGCAAGGACTCCTGGGTAGGTATTTTCTTTAAAGGTGCGGAGCTCCGGGGGAAGATGGGACCTGTTCAAACAGGATGGGCTGCATCTGAACCAGAGGGGCACCAATATCCTGGGAGGGAGGTTTGCTAGTACTGTTCGGGAGGGTTTAAACTAGTTTGGGAGGGGGATGGGAACCGGACTTGTAGTCCAGGGACCAGTGGGTCCACTCAGAAAGACAAAGAGTGTAGTGAGGTATTGGGGAAGGTAGCACTGTCGCAGAGGACAGATGGGCACGGAGAAGGGTTGAAGTGCGTATACTTCAACGCAAGAAGCATCAGGAATAAGGTGAGTGAATTGAAGGCGTGGATGGGCACTTGGGACTACGATGTTGTGGCCATCACTGAAACGTGGATAGGTGAGGGGGAGGAATGGTTCTTGGAGGTACCTGGTTATAGATGTTTTCATAAGATTAGGAATGGTGGTAAAAGAGGTGGGGGGGTGGCATTGTTAGTTAGAAATAGTGTAACAACTGCTGAAAGAATTTTCGAGGAGGATCTGCCGACTGAGGCACTGTGGGTTGAGGTCAGGAACAGGAAAGGAGCAGTCACCTTGATGGGAGTTTTCTATCGGCCCCCCAATAGCAGCAGGGAGGTGGAAGAGCAGATTGGGAAACAGATTTTGGAAAGGAGCAGAAGTCACAGGGTAGTAATTATGGGGGATTTCAACTTCCCAAATATTGATTGGCAACTCTTTAGATCGAATAGTTTGGATGGGGTAGTGTTTGTGCAGTATGTCCAGGAAGCTTTTCTGACTCAGTATGTAGACTGCCCGACCAGAGGGGAGGCAATATTGGATTTGGTACTAGGTAATGAACCAGGGCAAGTGATAGAGCTGTTGGTGGGCGAGCACTTTGGAGATAGTGATCACAATTCTGTAGCATTCACTGTGGTAATGGAGAGGGATAGGTATGTGCAACAGGGCAAGGTTTACAATTGGGGGAAGGGTAGATATGATGCTGTCAGGCAGGAACTGAGGAGCATAAGTTGGGAGCATATGCTGGCAGGGAAGGGCACGGTCGAAATGTGGAACTTTTTCAAGGAGCAGATAGTAGGGGCCATTGATAAGCATGTCCCTGTCAGACAGGGAAGGGATGGTCATGTGAGGGAACCGTGGTTGACAAGAGAGGTTGAGAGTCTTGTTAGGAAGAAGAAGGATGCGTATATAAGGTTGAGGAAAAAGGGCACAGGCATAGCTCTGGAGGGATACAAGATGGCCAGGAAGGATCTGAAGAAAGGGATTAGGAGAGCTAAGAGAGGGCATGAAAAATGCTTGGCGGGTAGGATAAAAGAAAACCCCAAGGCCTTTTACGCGTATGTCAGAAATATGAGGATGACTAGGGGGACCGTAGGTCCGGTCAAGGACAATAGCGGGAGACTGTGTGTTGAGCCGGAAGAGATAAGTGAGGTTTTGAATGAGTACTTCTCTTCGGTATTTACGAATGAGAAGGGGTGTATTACTGAAGAGGACGGTGTGAAACAGACTGGTAAGCTCGAGGAAGTGCTCGTTAGGAGGGAAGATGTGTTGGGGTTTTTGAATAACTTGAAGATAGACAAGTCTCCCGGGCCTGACGGGGTATATCCAAGGATGTTATGGGAAGCAAGGGATGAAATTGCAGAGCCGCTGGCAATGATCTTTTCATCTTCTCTGTTGACGGGGGTGGTACCAGGTGATTGGAGGGTGGCAAATGTTGTGCCCCTGTTCAAGAAAGGGAATAGGAACAACCCTGGGAATTACAGGCCAGTTAGTCTTACTTCGGTGGTAGGCAAGTTGATGGAAAAGGTGCTGAGGGATAGGATTTCTGAGCATCTGGAAAGACACTGCTTGATTCGGGACAGTCAGCACGGTTTTGTGAGGGGTAGGTCTTGCCTCACAAGCCTGAATGAATTCTTTGAGCAGGTGACCAAGCAAGTGGATGAGGGTAAACCAGTGGATGTGGTGTACATGGATTTTAGTAAGGCATTTGATAAGGTCCCCCATGGTAGACTTATGGAGAAAGTCAGGAGGCATGGGATAGTGGGGAATGTGGCCAGTTGGATTAAGAATTGGCTAACTGATAGAAGGCAGAGAGTGGTCTTAGATGGTAAATACTCAGCCTGGAGCCCAGTTACCAGTGGCGTGCCACAGGGATCAGTTCTGGGTCCTCTCCTGTTTGTGATTTTTATTAACGACTTGGATGAGGAAGTCGAAGGGTGGGTCAGTAAATTTGCAGATGATACAAAGGTTGGTGGAGTTGTGGATACCGAGGAGGGCTATTGTCGTCTGCAAAGGGACTTGGATAGGTTGCAGTGCTGGGCTGAAAAGTGGCAGATGGAGTTTAACCCTGAAAAGTGTGAGGTCGTCCATTTTGGAAGGACAAACACGAATGCAAAATACTGGGTTAACGGTAGGGTTCTTGGGCATGTGGAGGAGCAGAGAGACCTTGGGGTCTATGTGCATAGATCGTTGAAAGTTGCAACTCAAGTGGATAGGGCTGTGAAGAAGGCATATGGGGTGTTAGCGTTCATTAGCAGAGGGATTGAATTTAAGAGCCGTGAGGTGATGATGCAGCTGTACAGGACCTTGGTAAGGCCTCATTTGGAGTACTGTGTGCAGTTCTGGTCGCCTCATTTTAGGAAGGATGTGGAAGCCTTGGAGAGGGTGCAGAGGAGATTTACCAGGATGTTGCCTGGAATGGAGAATAAGTCTTACGAGGAAAGGCTGAACATTCTAGGCCTCTTCTCATTAGAACGGAGAAGGATGAGGGGTGACATGATAGAGGTTTATAAGATGATCAGGGGAATAGATAGGGTAGACAGTCAGAAACTTTTTCCCCGGGTGGAGCAAAGCGTTACAAGGGGTCATAAATTTAAGGTGAAGGGTGGGAGATATAAGGGGGATGTCAGGGGAAGGTTCTTTACCCAGAGAGTGGTCGGGGCATGGAATGCCTTGCCTGGGGAAGTTGTTGAGTCAGAAACTTTAGGGACTTTCAAACGGCTTTTAGATAGGTATATGGATAAAGGAGAATGATGGGGTATAGATTAAATTGTCCTTGACAGAGGACAAAGGATCGGCACAACATCGTGGGCCGAAGGGCCTGTTCTGTGCTGTATTTTCTATGTTCTATGTTCTATAGTGTTTAGTTTCAACTGAGTGGCTCGCTCGGCCATTTCAGAGGGCATGTAAGAGTCAACCACATTGCTGTGGGTCTGCAGTCGCATGCAGGCCAGACAAGAACAACAGATTTCCTTCCCTAAAGGGCATTAGTAAACCAGATGGGTTTTTACAACCATCGACAATGGTTTCATGGCCATCATTAGACTTGCTTTTTAATTGCAGATTTATTATTTGGATTTAAATTTCAATGGTGGGATTTGAACCCACGTCCCCTGAGCAATACCCTAGGTGTCTGGGTTACTAATCCACTGACAAGTCCACTGACAAGACCACTACGCCACCACCACCCCTAGTGACCATACTGCAATTAGTTTTGGCATAATCATGTAAAAGGACAAAGATACAACAGAAGTAAAAGTTCTAAATTGGGGGAAGGCAAATTTTACAAAACTGAGAGGTGACTTGGTGGATGTGGACTGGATACAACTACTTGAAGGAAACCCCAAAGATGTTCTATCAGTACATTAAGAGCAAGAGGATAACTAAGGAAAGGGTACGGCCGATCAGAGATGTACAAGGGAACGTATGAGTGGATGCAGAAGATGTGTGTGGGGTTCTTAATGAGTTTTTGTCTCTGCCTTCACAAAGGAGAGGGATGATGCAGACAAAGAAGAGGAGTGTGAAATATTAGATACGATAAGCATAATGAGAGTGGAAGTACTAGAGAGTCTGACATCCTTCAAAATGAATAAATCACCAGGGCCGGATGATTTGCATCTGAGGTTGTTACAGGAAGCCAGGGAGGAAATAGTGGATGCGCTGAGGATCATCTTCAAATCCTCACTGGATATGGGGGAGGTGCCGGAGGATTGGAGGTCTGCGAACGTTGTACTATTATTTAAAAAGGATGTGAGGGATAGGCCAAATAATTATAGGCCGGTCAGTCTGGCCTCGGTGGTGGGTAAATTATTAGAATCAATTCTGAGGGACAGGATAAACTGCCACTTAGAAAGGCACGGATTAATCAGGGATAGTCAGCATGGATTTGTTAAGGGAAGGTCATGTCTCACTAACTTGATTGAGTTTTTTGAGGAAGTAACAAGAAACATTGATAAGGATAGTGTGGTGGATGTGGTCTACATGGATTTTAGTAAGGTCCCACATGGCAGACTGGTCAGTAAAATGAAAGCCCATGGAATACAGAGGAATGTGGCAGGTTGGATCCAAAATTGACTCAGTGACAGGAAACAAAGGATAGTTATCGACGGATGTTTTTGCGAATGGAAAGCAGTTTTCAGTGGCATTCCACAGGGCTCAGTGTTGGGTCCCTTGCTGTTTGTGGTATATATTAATGATTTGGAATTAAATGTGGGAGCTATGATTGGGAAATTTGCTGATGACACAAAAATTGGCCGTGTAATTGATAGTGAGGAGGATAGCTGTAGACTTCAGAATGATATGAATGGATCGGTTGAGTGGGCGGAAAAATGGCAAATGGAATTCAATCTGGAGAAGTGTGAGGGAATGCATTTGGGGAGGGCAAACAAAGCAAGGGAATACACAATAAACGGGAAGATATTGAGAGGGGTAGAAGAAGTGAGAGACTTTGGAGTGCATGTCCACAGGTCCTTGAAAGTGGCAGGACAGGTAGATAGAGTGGTGAAGAAGGCATATAGAATGCTTTCCTTTATTGGCCAAGGTATAGAATAGAAAAGCAGGGATGTAGTGCTAGAACTGTATAAAATGGCGGTTAGGCCACAGCTGGAGTATTGCGTACAGTTCTGGTCATCACATTACAGAAAGGACATAATTGCTCTGGAGAGAGTACAGAGGAGATTTACAAGAACGTTGCCAGGGCTTGAAAGTTGCAGCTATGAGCAAATATTGGAGCGGCTCGGGTTGTTTTCCTTAGAACAGAGGAGTCTGAGGGGTGACTTGAATGAGGTGTACAAAATTATGAGGCGCCCAGACAGAGTGGACAGTAAGGACCTGTTTCCCCTGGTGGGGAGGTCAGTTACCAGGGGGCACAGATTTAAGGTGATTGGTAGAAGGATTAGAGGGGACATGAGGGGAAACGTTTTTACCCAGAGGGTGGTGGGTGCCTGGAATTCGCTGACAGGAATGGTGGTGGAGGCAGAAGCCCTCAACTCATTTAAAAATACCTGGACATGCACCTGAAGTGCTGTAACCTGCAAGTCTACGGATCAGGTGCTGGAAGGTGGGAATAGATTGGGTGGCTAGTTTTTTCGGCCAGAGCAAACGCGATGGGCTGAATGGGCTCCTTCTGTGCCCTAATTTTTCTATGATTCTATGGAAATTGCCAGCACTGACACAGATCATTTCATTAGTACATTGATATTGGACTGACTAGAAAAGATCGGATGTCCACCAAAGCTACTAAGTATCATCACCTCATTCCATGACAATATGAAAGGCACAATTCAACATGGTGGCTCCTCATCAGAGCCCTTTCCTATCCTGAGTGGTGTGAAACAGGGCTGTGTTCTCGCACCCACACTTTTTGGGATTTTCTTCTCCCTGCTGCTTTCACATGCGTTCAAATCCTCTGAAGAAGGAATTTTCCTCCACACAAGATCAGGGGGCAGGTTGTTCAACCTTGCCCGTCTAAGAGCGAAGTCCAAAGTACGGAAAGTCCTCATCAGAGAACTCCTCTTTGCTGACGATGCTGCTTTAACATCTCACACTGAAGAATGCCTGCAGAGTCTCATCGACAGGTTTGCGTCTGCCTGCAATGAATTTGGCCTAACCATCAGCCTCAAGAAAACGAACATCATGGGGCAGGATGTCAGAAATGCTCCATCCATCAATATTGGCGACCACGCTCTGGAAGTGGTTCAAGAGTTCACCTACCTAGGCTCAACTATCACCAGTAACCTGTCTCTAGATGCAGAAATCAACAAGCGCCTGGGTAAGGCTTCCACTGCTATGTCCAGACTGGCCAAGAGAGTGTGGGAAAATGGCGCACTGACACGGAACACAAAAGTCCGAGTGTATCAGGCCTGTGTCCTCAGTACCTTGCTCTACGGCAGCGAGGCCTGGACAACGTATGCCAGCCAAGAGCGACGTCTCAATTCATTCCATCTTCGCTGCCTTCGGAGAATACTTGGCATCAGGTGGCAGGACTATATCTCCAACACAGAAGTCCTTGAAGCGGCCAACACCCCCAGCTTATACACACTACTGAGTCAGCGGCGCTTGAGATGGCTTGGCCATGTGAGCCGCATGGAAGATGGCAGGATCCCCAAAGACACATTGTACAGCGAGCTCGCCACTGGTATCAGACCCACCGGCCGTCCATGTCTCCGTTATAAAGACGTCTGCAAACGTGACATGAAATCGTGTGACATTGATCACAAGTCGTGGGAGTCAGTTGCCAGCATTCGCCAGAGCTGGCGGGCAGCCATAAAGACAGGGCTAAATTGTGGCGAGTCGAAGAGACTTAGTAGTTGGCAGGAAAAAAGACAGAGGCGCAAGGGGAGAGCCAACTGTGCAACAGCCCCAACAAACAAATTTCTCTGCAGCACCTGTGGAAGAGCCTGTCACTCCAGAATTGGCCTTTATAGCCACTCCAGGCGCTGCTTCACAAACCACTGACCACCTCCAGGCGCGTATCCATTGTCTCTCGAGATAAGGAGGCCCAAAGAAAGATAAGGAGAAGCTAATTAAACACATAATGGTGAAAGGAATGGAAGATAGCGTTGGTTGTTCCAGATGAAGAGGGATAGACAGAGGTGTGGGTACAGCAGACTTCAGACAGTAATCAGCCCTTTCAGATACTGTGGGTGGCTCTGAAAAGAGCCTTTGCGTATTTGAATAAATTCTGGCAGATTGACTTGGTTTTGGTGCCCGGAGCGCTGGTTTTCTTGGGCAGCAACACGGCCTGGATATTAGGCAGCACCCTACCCTGAACGATGGTCACCCCTCCCAGCAGCTTGTTGAGCTCCTCATCATTGAGGACGGCCAGCTGTAGGTGGCTGGGGATGATGCAGGTCTTCTTGTTGTCCCGGGCCGCGTTACCGCCCAGTTCGAGGATTTCCGAGGTCAGATACTCGAGCACAGCAGCCAGATAGACTTGGGCTCTGGCACCCACACGCTCAGCATAGTTACCCTTTCTCAGGAGCCTGTGAACACGGCCCACCGGGAACTGCAGTCCAGCCCGGGAGGAGCGAGACTTGGCCTTGGACCGAGCTTTCCCGTTGGTCTTTCCTCTTCCAGACATTTCCACAATCTCACAAATACTTTCACAATGAATGGATAATTTCGTCAGCATTAAACATACACATGGGGTAGTCAGGATGGTCGAGCAGTCTGAGACGGTTCATTCAGATCACAATTCTCTCTGCAGGGGTGGGTTCAAATTCCCCTTCTGATAAGTTGTGTTTTGACATGACTAGAGGTATTTGGGAGTAGCGATGAAGAACAAACAGAGATCATGAAAGAATATTGACAAGCAAAATCAAAACAAATCCAAAGATGTTTCATCAATACATTGCAGTCAGAGGCAACTGAGGAAAGAGTAGGGCCCATCAAAGACCTAAAAATGTAACCTATGTGTCAGTGTGGAAGATGTTGGTATGTTTATTAATGAATATTTTACTGTCTTCGCAAATGAGGGGGTGATGCAGATATTGTAATTAAGGAGAAGGAGTGTGAAGTATTGGACATGATAAACTGAGGGAGAGAAGAAGTATAAATGGGATTAACATCCTTGAAAGTGGATAAATCATCAGGGCCGGATGAAATGTACCACAGGCTGTTAAAAGAAGCCAGGAAGGAAATAGTGGAAGGTCTGACCATCAGTTTCCAATCCCTCACTGGATACGGGTGTGATGTCAGAGGATTGGAGGTCTCGTAACACTGCAATAAAAGCAAAATTCTGCAGATGCTGCAAATCTGAAATAAAAACTAGTTGCATTGGAAATACACAGCAGATCTGGCAGCAACTGTGGAGAGAGAAGCAAAGTTAACGTTTCTGTTCTGATGAAAGGTCACTGACCTGAAATGTTAACTTTGTTTCTCTCTCCACAGATGCTGCCAGACCTGCTGTGTCTGTCCAGCACTTTTTGTTTTTATTGCTAACATTGCACCATTCTTGAAAAAGGAAGCGAGTGATGGACCAAATAATTAAAGGCCAGTCAGCCTAACCTCAATAGTGGGTGAATTATTGGAATTAATTCTGAGAGACAGGATAAACTGTCACATAGAAAGGCACAGATTAATCAAGTATCATCAGCATGGATTTGTTCAGGGAAGCTCCTGTCTGACGAACTTGATTGAATGTTTTTGAAGAAGTAACAAGGAGGATTGATGAGGATAGTGCAGTTGATCTGATCTACATGGATTTTAGCAAGACTTTTGACAAGGTCCCACATGGCAAACTGGTTAAAAAAAATAAAAGCACATGGGATCCAGGGGAATGTAGCAAGCTGGACACAAAATTGGTTCAGTGGCAGGAAACAAAAAGGAATTGGTTACAGGTGTTTTTGCAACTGGAGGACTGTCTCCAGTGGTGTTCCACAGGGCTCAGAACTAGGTCCCCTGCTTTTTGTGGCATATATTAATGATATGGACATAAATGTAGAGGGCACAATCAAGATGTTTGCAGATGACACAAAAATTGTCCGTGTTGTTGATAGGGAGGAGGATAGCTGTACACTGCAGGAAGATATCAATAGACTGGTCAGGTGGGCAGAGAAGTGGTAAATGGAATTCAAATTGGACAAGGGTGAGGTGATGCATTTGGGAGGTCAAAAAAGGCAAAGGAATACACAATTAATGGTAGAACACTGAACGGTGCAGAGGAAGTGAGAGACGTTGGAGTGAATGTCCACAGATCCCTGAAGTAGCAGTACAGGTCAATAAGGTGGTTCAGCAGGTATATGGAATCCTTTCCTTTATTAGCTGAGGTACAGAATATAAGGGTGATCTGGGTATCCATGTCAATAAGTCACTGAAAGCTAACATGCAGGTGCAGCAAGCAATTAGGAAGGCTAATAGTATGTTAGCCTTTATCACAAGAGGATTTGAGTACAGGAGTAGTGAATTCTTGCTTCAATTGTACAGAACCTTGGTTAGACCGCACTTGGAGTACTGTGTGCAGATTTGGTCTCCTTACCTTAGGAAGGATATTATTGCCATGGAGGGAGTTCAACGAAGGTTCATCAGACTTGTTCCTGGGATGGTGGGACTGTTCTATGAAGAGAGATTGGGAAACTGGGGCTGTATTCTCTAGAGTTTCAAAGGATGAGAGGTGATCTCATTGAAACCTACAAAATATTTAAAGGACAGTCAGGGTAGATGCAGCTAAGATGTTTCATCTGGATGGGGAGTCGAGAACCAGAGGCTCAATTTCAAAATAAGGGTGAAGCTCCTTAGGACAGAGATGAGGAGAAATTTCTTTACACGGAGGGTTGTGAATCTTTGGAATTCTGTACCCCAGAGGGCTGTGGAAGCTCAGTCGTTGAGTATGTTTAAAGCAGAGATTGACAGATTTCTAAATACAAATGACATCAGGGAATATGAGGAAAGTGTGGGGAAAAGGGCATTGAAGCGGATGATCAGCCATGATCATATTGAATGGTGGGGCAGGCTCGATGGGCTGAATGGCCGACTCCTGCTCCTATGTTCCTATGTTCCTAACTCCACATGATCGGCGAGGCACAGCCTCAGGCCGACTTGTCAGGTGGTGTAAACAGATATCACTGCTTCTGATCTTCACCAGAACAGAGAGTGAGATGTAACATTGATCATCAAACAGACTGTGAGAGAATACAACAGAATAAAACACATGGAGAGACACTGTGGAATAACAAATAGATTTGATTGGAACATTGACTTTGATTGGAATGGATAAAACACCAGAAACAGCAGATTAAATTGGGATTCTCATCATTATATTGATCTGGGACAGAAAAGAGAAACTGATGGAAAGAAGGGAAGAAGGAAGAAAAGAAAGGATGGAACTGTTCAGTTTTTTCAGTTTTTTCACTTGCCCATCAAAGCTGGATAAAAAAAAAAGTTGCAAATAACAGAGAATTTCACCAAAAAGGGAGATTAAATGCTGCCGAAACCTTGGATCGAAGGATGCCCCAACAGATCACCTGTTTAACTGTCTCCTCACTGGGGGATTTTAATCAGTGAGCAATATTATTCTCTACCTTTCTTTGTTAAATGAACCCAGAACTGTCACTTGGAATTAATATCTGTGTTCCGACTCCTGAGTAATAAAATTGTGAGTTTCTCGATATTTTCGGGACACATTTCCTGCTGAAAGAACTAAGAACTCTTTTCTAATTTACACAATACTATATACACATTCATCAAGCCTCCTAAGCTGGCATCCTTGGTGCTGCTCTCTCCTCCCAAACCTCATCTCCTGTGACTGTTACATCATCACTCTGACAGTGGGAGTGATTGATCCCAATGTCTTCAGCATTAACCCTTTACATCCTTATACTACACTGTCTGTCCAAAAAAATGGGTGGAGGGAACTTGATTTATCGAAACACTAACAGCTGCCAGTTGAAAATCAACTCAAACCCATCAGCGAGAGAGAGAGAGACTGTCAGAGAACTTCCTGCATCCAGTCCTGACCCTGTCACACTCAGCAGATGCTCACCCAGACCCCACTCTCATCAACACTGAACATTGTTACCGAGACACTTCAAATACTGTTTATAAAAGGCTGGAAAGGTCAAAGTTCACACAGCTTTATTGAACAGAACAAAGTTTAATATCTTCTGACCGTTTCTCGGTAACCACATGAGACATAGGTTTTCTTATTTGGTTCCTTTGATTTTTCTTGTTGCTGACTGACAAATATTCCAAACCTCAGATCAACCCTCCCACTTGCGTCATGTCCCAATCTCAGTCACAAGCAACACATAACGACACAAACACTCTGAAACATACAACGCAATTGGATTCACTCCACATGATAGCAAGAAACAACTGAAGTCACTCGATACAGCAATGACAATAGGCCCTAACAACATCCCGGCTCTAGTACTGAAGACTTGTGCTCCAGAACTAGCTGCGCTCTCAGCCACACTGTTCCAGTTGAGCTACAACACAGGCATCTACCCGACAATGTGGAAAATTGCCCAAGTGTGCCCACTCCATAAAAAAAAAGCAGGACAAATCCAATCTGACCAATTACCACCCCATCAGTCTCCTATCAATCATCAGCAAAGTGATGGAAGATGTCATCAACAGTGCTATCAAGCACCAGACACTTAGCAATAATCTGCTCATCGATGCTCAGTTTAGGTTCTGCCAGGGTTCCTCGACTCCAGGCAAATACTTGGCAGGTAGAGTATAATGTGGGAAAATGTGAGGTTATCCACTTTGGTAAGAAGAATGGAAAAGCAAAATATTATTTAAATTGCGAGAGACTACAGAATGCTGCGGTATAGAAGGATCTGGGTGTCCTCGTACATGAATCACAAAAAGTTACCATGCAGGTAGAGCAAATAATTAGGAAGGCAAATGGAATGTTGCCCTTTATTTCAAGGGGGATGGAGTATAAAAGTAGAGAAGTCTTGCTGCAAATGCACAGGGTGTTGGTGAATCCACACCTGGAGTACTGTGTACAGTTTTGGTCTCCTTATTTAAGGAGGGATATACTTGCATTGGAGGCAGCTCAGAGAAGGTTCACTGGATTGATTCCTGTGATGAATTGGTTGTCTTATATGGAGAGTTGATCAGGTTGGACCTATACTCATTGGAGTTAAGAAAAATGATAGGTGATCGTATTGAGACATATAAGATTTTGAGGGGGCTTGACAGGGTGGATGCTGAGAGGATGTTTCCCCTCATGGTGGAATTTAGAACTAGGGGACACAGTTTCAGAATAATGGTCTTCCATTTCAGAAGGAAATGAGGAGGAATTTCTTCTCTCAGAGAGTCATTAATCTTTGGAATTCTCTACCACAGAGAGTAGTGGAGGCTGGGTCATTGCATGTCTTCAAGACTGAGTTTGACAGATTTTTATCCACAAGGAAGTCAAGGGTTATGGGGGGCAGGCAACAAAGTGGGGTTGAGGCCATGATCAGGTCAGCCATGATCCTATTGAATGGTGGAGCAGGCTCGAGGGGCCAAATGGCCTACTACTGCTAATATTTCTTCTGTTCTTATTTTTTATTGCAGCTTGGTTCAAACAGACACAAAAGAGTGGAGTTCTAGAGGAGAGGTGAGAGTGATTACCCTTGAGTGAGTGTGGCATCAAGGATCCCGAGCAAAATTGAAGTCAATGAGAATCAGGGGGAAAACTCTCCACTTGGTGGAGTCATACCTCGCACAAAGCAAGATGGTTGTGGTTAGTGGAGGCCAATCATCTCAGCCCAGGACATTGCCTCAGGAGTTTCTCAGGGTAGTGTCCTCAGCCCAAACATCCTCAGCTGTTTCATTGATCACTTTCCCTTCAACATAAGTCAGAAGTGGGAATGTTCGCTGATGACTCACAACTCCTCAGATACTGAAGCAGTCTGTGCCCACAAGCAGCGAGACCTGTACAAACTTCAGGCTTGAGCTGATAAGTGACAAGCAACCTTCTGGCCACACAAGTGCTAAGCAGTGAACATCTCGATTGAGAGAGAATCAAACCATCTACCTTTTGATATTCAGCAGCATAATCATCACTGAATCCCCCACCATCAACATCTTGGGGGTTACCATTGACCAGAAACTAAACTGGACCAGTCACACCTATGCTGCAGCTATAAGTGCAGGTCAGAGATTAGGAATTCTGCAGCAAGTATCTTGCCTCCTGACACCTCAAATCCTGTCCACCATGTACAAGGCACAAGTCAGGAGTGGGATGGAATACATCCCACTCAACAACACTCAAGAAGCTCAACACCATCCAGGAGAAAGCAGCCCACTTGATCAGCACCTAACCCACCACCTTACACATTCACTTCCTCCACTACCAGTACACAGTGGCTGCAGTGTGTACCATCTCCATATGCACTGCAGTATCTCGCCAAGTATCCTTCAACAGCACCTTCCAAACCCGTGACCACTACCACCTCGAAGGACAAGGGCAGCAGATGCATGGGAACTCGCCATCTGCAGGTTCCCCTCTAAGTCACTCACCATCCTGACATGGAACTATATCGCCATTTCTTCACTGTTGTTGGGTCACAATCCTGGAACTCCCTCCCCAATAGCACTGTGGGTGTTCCTACACCATATGGACTGTAGCAGTTCAAAAAGGCAGCTCACCACCACATTCTCAACGGCAATAGGAATGGGTAATCAATGCCAGCCTTATCAGCGATACTTGCGCCCATTAATGAATAAAAAACAAATCACTCTCCACAGATTCCCCACAATCTGGGCTTGGACATTTACTTCAGGAGCACAGAGCTTTATATAACTACAACATGAGTTCCAATCTTCATATTCCATTCACTTTTCACATTATGTTTCTACCAGTCCACTAGCTTTTAGTGATTCAGTACTCGGGTCTCTGCGCCTCCGCAGTTTCTATCATCTCACCACTTAACAAAAAACACTCTGATCTATCTTTCGTAGGTACTAGATGACCCCTCATTTTAAACTCCATCTGCCAAAACATTGCTCACTCACTTAATCTATCAAGAAGATTTGAAAATAAATTTCTTGCCAAAGGATAATGTTCTGCTTCTGCTCCCTCGCCATTTGCTTTTCCCGTTAGTCGTTCACTTGGTGTAAATCCAGAGAAAGTAAAGATGGAAGGAAGGAAGGAGGGGAGGGAAAATCCTGCTCCGTTTCGTGATCCCTATTTGATCTTCATTCCAGTCCAATTTGGGTGAAGAATTCCAATTGTCTGTCTCAATTTTAATAAAGTATAAACAATTCTGGAACCACCGTCAAGATACTGACAAGAACAGGTTTCCAGGCCGACTTTACATTGAAGCTGTAAACAAGAATGCAACAGGAATTTGATAAACTAACGACAAGGATGGGATTCAAACCCACGCGTGCACAGCACAATGGTTTAGCAGTCCATCACCTTAACCTCTCAGCCACCACGGCATCTGGCAAGTAATAGAAGCACAACCGTCACCTTCACACAGATCCTGACTGTGCCGCCAGCTGTGTAATGATGGAAATGTAGCTTCTGTAAGTAAATGAAATTTCCATCACATCAGGTCATGGCCTGTTGGGAATGGAGTGGTGTGAAACATTTCCAGACCATGTCCAACACGTTTCTACTCAGTGTGAAAACCCACCACGGAAAGACTGGAACATACAATCATTTGATCACAGCATGATTAACATCACTCAGACACCTGAACCATTAGGTCACTGACGAAGTCATGACGACTTCGAATTTCTCATGAAATGACAACTGAACTAACTGACTGGAAGAATTGCTTCAACTCCACGTGATCAGCGAGGCACAGCCTCAGCCGACTTGTCAGGCGGTGTAAACAGATATCACTGCTTCTGATCTTCACCAGAACAGAGAGTGAGATGTAACATTGATCATCAAACAGACTGTGAGAGAATACAACAGAATAAAACACATGGAGAGACACTGTGGAATAACAAATAGATTTGATTGGAATGTTGAATTTTGATTGGAATGGATAAAACAGCAGAAACAGCAGATTAAATTGGGATTCTCATCATTATATTGATCTGGGACAGAAAAGAGAAACTGATGGAAAGAAGGGAAGAAGGAAGAATGGAATTGTTCAGTTTTTTCACTCGTCCATCAAAGCTGGATAAACAAAAGTTGCAAAAGTTGCAAATGCTGCCAAAACCTTGGATCGAAGGATGTCCCAACTGTTTAACTGTCTCCTCACTGGGGGATTTCAATCAGTGAGTAATATTATTCTCTATTTTTTTTGTTAAATGAACCCAGAACTGTAACTTGGAATTAATATCTGTGTTCCGACTCCTGAATAATAAAATTGTGAGTTTCTTGATATTATCTGGACACATTTCCTGCTGAAAGAACTAAGAACTCTTTTCTAATTTACACAGTACTATATACACACCCATCAAGCCTCCTCAGCGAGCATCCTTGGTGCTGCTCTCTCTTCTCCCAAACCTCATCCCATGTGACTGTTACATCATCACTCTGACAGTGGGAGAGGTTGATCCCACTGTCTTCAGCATTAACCCTTTACATCCTTATACTACACTGTGAATCAAAAAAAAATGGTTAGAGGGAACTTCCTTCATTTATCGAAACACCAACAGCTGCCAGTTGTGAACCAACTCAAAACCATCAGAGAGAGAGAGAGAGAGAGACTGTCAGAGAACTTCCTGCATCCAGTCCTGACCCTGTCACGCTCAGCAGTTGCTCACCCAGACCCCACTCTCATCAACACTGAACATTGTCACTGAGACCCTTCAAATAATGTTTATAAAAGGCAGAAAAATTCAAAGTTCATCGCAGCTGGATTGATTGAAACTAAGTTTAATATCTTCTTACCACTAGGTAACCACATGAGAAAGTCCTTCAATCATTAGCATAAATTATCAGCTGTAAGAATGTTTGTCATTGGGTTGAATCATTTCTGTGAGAGGAATGTTCCAGCATCATAAACCAGGGGAACGTGTTGACTGAGCTGTGTCTTCATCTCTTCTGGACAGTTCACCCTTCATTCTGCTCTGATTCACTTTCTCAAAGCGGATCTACAGATTCTCAAATCTGGAGACTGGGTTTTCTTATTCGGTTCCTTTTGATTTTTCTTGCTCCTGAATGATAATATCGTCCAACCTTGGATCAACCTTGCGTTGTGTCCCAGTCTCGGTTAAAAGCGACACATAATGGCACCAACACTCTGAAACATACAACATGGTCACACTCTGCTTCAGTGAGATTAATGTTGAGGCGGTTTCACTTCAAATGCAATTGTGAACAAATTTCTCTCGTGGAAATTGTGGGTGATTTGAGTATTTGCACTGAATTTCTGTGCAAGGAGGGACAGTTTCAAACAGCCATTCCCAAATCACTTCTTTCACAAAGACAAAGACTGTGCTGTCTTAACGTGTCACTCAACTTCACAAACAAATTTGAACTCAAAGTTCAGGGGAAGACAGAGTGGTGAATGATTGACAGAGTAATCTTTAAATCATAACTTTCCGTTTCTTCACTGCAGTGAGGCTTTGTTGGGGTCTGAAGTTAGGTTCTGCTGTTTATTAGACAGAGGCTTTAACCAACTAAGCTACAGGGCAAAATCTCAAACACATCCTTTCCTGGAGTTACGGGTTATTGCAGGACTATCTGTCTCTGGGTTCTTTCTGAATCCACAAGTTTGCAGATCTTTGTGAGTGAGAGACATGGAGATATGCTTCAAAGATTTCCCTGTAAATTATTCATATCTCCATCTTTTCCTGAACTTTGAACAAACACATTACTGTGGGAATCACACACATCTGGCCCTCACATTCGTCCGCTAAACATTGAAAGGTGACAGTGTTTATTGTGAGGGGATCCATTTATTCAGACACATCTTGATCGGGACGTGTTTCACACATGTAATGTTTTTGTATATTATGTTTATGATGTAATATTGCAAATAAACATTCCCTTGCACTTGTCGCATTTGGTCTCCATTTTCTCTGCTGATGCCCCCTGAATATATTGGAGAAAATGGTGATGAGGATGAGATAAAAGTCTGTAAATATAGGCAGCAAACAGCAGCAGGGACTGCAGTGAACAAGAACAGCTAGCTCCTGGTGACCTACCTGCTCAGATGGTGGAGATTTTAAGTGGATTGTGTGAAGCCTGTGCTACAGACTGTCTCCTCAGTTGAATGAGATGCCCTAGGGTAAAGCATGGCTACCCGACCCGACTCCGACCAGACCGGATGACATGTGTCAGGTTCGGGTCGGGTCTCTCTTCCGTGTCCGGCATTCGGGTTCGTGACGGGTTGGGCTGGAGGCGGACACAGTGCTGCCTTGCTCAGGGAGGGAACTTCTGCATGATTCCGCAGGAATAGCCAGCTTTCGGAATGGAGGATCACAACATTTGGACAAGGTATGTTTGATATAATTAACTTTATTATGGTAGTCGGGTCGGGTCGGGTCGGGTGCGGGAAAAAAATCAAAGGACTCGGGCCCGGGTCAGGTTCAGGTTGGATGTGGTCAGGTCGGACCGGGTCGGGTTTCAATTTCATAAACGAGCAGGCCTTTACCGCAGGGTCTTAGTGTGCATCAGATTCAAAGTGATTATTTGGGACAATATGGTTGCACCCAAGGGATACATCAGAAGGCTAGGAACTTATGAGAGGGCTCGAGAACCATTCAGTTCATATATTGAAAGAATGGACATGTTTTTCAGAGCTAATAACATTTTGGAACTTGAAGGTGAAAGTGAAGAGGTCGAGACTCAGAATAAGGCAATTCTTGAGGGCAAGAAAGTAATTTTGCGAATGTAAATTATCCTGGAAGTGTATGACATGCTAACAAATCTTCCTGCTCCCATCAAGGCAAAAGATGTGAATTCAAAACAATCATCCCCAAGTTGGAGGAACATTTTAACCCTAAGCCACTAGAGATCACGGCAAGCTAGAAATTTGGAACCAGAAAGCAGAAAAGTAGTGAAATAGTTGGTGAGTACATTGTGGAACTGAAGAATTTATCACTACATTGCAACTTTGGCACATTCTTAGACTGTACATTACGAGACAGATTTGTGCTTATATTGGTGGATGAGAAAAGATTCAAAACACACAAAATCCTACATTTCAGCTGGCGTGTAAGATTGCTCTCTCCATGGAGATAGCATCAAAGAATGCTGCGGAATTTTGTCTTATGCCAGTGACAGTAACACACTTCAGGAGAAGATAAAAAAACTGTCAAAATGGGCTTTCACATGGCAGATAAAATTTTACAGAGAGAAGTGTAAAGTGATAAAGTTTGGGAGGAAGAATGAAACAATGTGCACCAATCTTAGAAGGTTTGAAAATGTTGCTAAAAGCAAACAGGACACTTGGCTTTATTCATAGAGGCATCGAGTAAAAGCAAATAAGTTATACTAAACCTTTATAAAACACTGGGGTTGAATGGCCTACTCCTGCACCTCCATGGAAAGCTTCCACTCCAGGCTCGGACACCCTCTTCAGGATCACTCTCCATACATCCTGCCACTCCATGCACGGATATCTCCCTCAGGATCAGATCACAGCTCCACAGTCCTGCCACATCCAGTCGTGAATAGTGGTGGATAATTTAATAACTAACAAGATGAGGAGGCTCCAAAAACACCCACATCCTCAATGATGGTGGAGCCGAGCACGTCAGTGCAAAAGGCAAAACTGAAGCATTTGCAACCATCTTCAGTCAGAAATATTAAGTGGATTTGATCTGTGCTAATTTCAGCTCCTCATGCTCGCTGGTGCCTTGATTCTCTGGTGCTAATTTCAGAGTAAATCATGCAGCTTGACAATTGGAGCCAAAGAAAAAGACACAGGAGAGGTTGAAAGTGCCAGAACCTGGGATTGAACCAAGAACTGTGATTTTTAGTGCAATGCAAATCCAGCTGATCTATTTCAGCCACACACTAAAACCAGCCTTCGCTCATTGCTTTGGAAGACAATATTTACATTCAAGTGTTTGTCAAAATTTACAGAACACAACATGAGTAATATTTCCCATTGTTTTCTCAGCACTGATGGAATGTGAAGCGGGAGACAGCCAGAAGTCCCACTGATCCACACTGACCCAGAGCTGAGAGTGAAATGAGATAAAGTTCAATCTTTAGCAGCGAGACGCTGGAGAGACGTAAGAGTCCTGAATCAAGGAGAGACTTTCTGATATAGTAAAAGCAAAATACTGCATATGCTGGAAATCTGAAATAAAAACAAAGGTGCTGGAAATACTCAGCAGGTCTGGCAGCATCTGTGGAGAGAGAAACAGAGTTAAAGTTTCAAGTCTGTGACCTTTCATTAGAACTGCCAAAGGTTAGAAAAGAATTAGGTTTTAAACAAGTGAAGGAGAGGGGCCTGGGGGAGAGAACAAAGGGGAAGGTGTTTGATAGGGCAGAGGGCAGGAAAGATTAAATAACAAAGTTGTCCTGGGACAAAGGCAAAGAGTCCGTTAATGCTTGTGGTCAAAGACAAAGCATTTGTCCAGAGAGAGTGTTAATAGCAGAATAATGAGCAGCTCTGACTACATGAAAAACAGGCACATGGTTTTAAACACACTGTGTTTTGTGCTCCCCCTTTTGTGAATCCTTGTTCACAGCTTTCCAATTATAATGCAAAGAAATGAACACAAACAGGCTTTCTTTGGTTTAAAGAAGAAAAGTGAAACTTATTAAACTTGCTTAAACTTTAATACGGTTCATGCCTACAGATATACGATGTACCCATGCTAGCATGCACACGTGATATACAGATGCAGCTAGGGACAGAAAAAATAAAAGTTAAAGTGGAACAGTTTGAGGCAATATCTTGTTACTGTGCTTCGAGCTCACGGTATAGCACTTTTGTAGGTAATTCTTGCATTTCGTAGGGCCCAGTATTCTACTTAAACCTTGTACATGTTGGAGACTTTTCTCTCTTTGAGATTCACATGTTTTCACAAGGTTCAGTTCTGTGGGAAAGAGATGGAGGCAGGCAGGACTGGAGAGGGTCTGCCCGATCCGGGAGCACATGGTGTTCTGAGTTCAAATCTGTGGCAAGTTCAAAAAACCAACAGCCAACTAGTCATGTGACTAAAACTGGTCTGACCACTTCTGCTGTGTATTGGGGAAGCAAAAGACTGTGTCCCTTTGTTTCAATACTGTTTGTTACTATGCAAATTTCTTTCCAGTCAGGCGCTTGCAATTTTAAGTTTTAATGTTCATGTGGCAAAAATCATGTGTGCCTCAGTCTTGGCAGGTGGGTTGCAGGGGTTTTCCTGACACCAGTCATGTTCTGAAGTTATTGAACTCAAGGTTCGGTCCACAAGGCTGTCGAGTGACGAATCGAAAGATCAGGTGCTGTTCCTCGAGCTTGCGTTGATGTTCACTGGAACACTGGAGCAGGCCAAAGACAGAAATGTTGACATGAGAGCAGGGGGATGTGTTGAAATGGCAAGCAACCAGAAGCTCAGGGTCATGCTTTCGGACTGAGTGGAGGTGTTCTACAAAGCGGTCAGCTAATCTGCGTTTGGTCTCCCCAATTTAGAGAAGACCGCATTGTGAACAGAAAATACAGTACACTAAATTGAAAGAAGTACAAGTAAATCGCTGCTTCACCTGAAAGGGGTGTTTGGGGCCTTGGATAGTGAGAAGAGAGGAGGTAAAAGGGAAGCTATTACACTTCCTGCGATTGAATGGGAAGGTGCCGTGGGAAGGGGACGAGGTATTGGGGTTAATGGAGGAGTGGACCAGAGTGTTGCGGAGGGAACGATCCTTTCAGAATGCTGACAGGGGAGGGGAAGATGCATTTGGTGGTGGCATCACGCTGGAGGTGGTGGAAATGGCGGAGGATAATCCTTTGGATGTGGAGGCAGGTGGGGTGGAAAGTAAGGACAAGGGGAAACCTGTGGCGTTTCAGGGAGGGATGGGAAGAGGGGAGGGCAGATGTGTGGGAAATGGACCAGACACACTCCTTGAACTCTCTGCTGACGAAGTCTGAAAAAGGGAAGAACAACCACACAACATGGGTCTCAAATCGAAGACCCTGGGATTAAAAGTCTCATGCTCCACCAACTGAGCTAACAAGGCCTGATACAGTACTTCCACTCTGTCTGTTATTGGACGGATGCAGCTGTTGGCTCCACCCCAATGGCGGGCGTTTGTTCCACCAACCATGAAGCAGCTTCCTATCAATTCCCAAAATTATCATCTCCAACAAGAGAGAATCTAACTATCTCCCCTTGACATTCAATGGCATTATCATTGCTGAATCCCTCACTATCAACATCCCGGGGTTTGCCAATGAACAGAAACTGAATTGGAACAGCCATATAAATACCATAGCTTCAAGAGCAGGTCAGAGGCTGGGAATTCTACTGTGAATCACTCACGTCCTGTCCACCATCTCCAAGACACAAGTCAGGAGTGTGATGAAAGGCTCCTCACTTGCCTGGATGAGTGCAGCTCCAACAACACCAAAGAAGCTCAACACCATCCAGGACAAAGCAGCTCACTTGATCAGCACTCCATCCATCACGACCTCGACCACCTATAAGGACATTGGATGAATGGCAACACCACCATCTGCAAGTTCCCCTCCAAGCTACACACCATCCTGTCTTGGAACTATATCATGATTCCTTCACTGTCACTGGATCAACATCCTGGAACTCCCTTCCTAACAGCAGGTATTGCAATGGCTCAAAAAGGCGGCTCACCACCACCTTCCCAATGGAAATTAGGGATGGGCAATAAATGCTGGCTTTGCCAGCAATGCCCACATCCCATGAAAGAATAAAAAAGAGATTTACCACAATGGTAGCAGGGTGAGGGATTTCAGTTATGTGGAGAGATTGGAGAAGCTGGGGTTGTTCTCCTTGCAGCAGAGAAAGGTCAGAAGAGATTTGACACATTTGTTCAAAATCATTTTAAATAAGGCGAAACTGTTTCCAGTGGTAAAAGGGTCAGTAAGCAGAGGACACAGATATCAGGTGATTGGCAGAAGAACCAGAGGTGACATGAAGAACCATTTTTGACACAGCAATGTGTTGTGATAAAGAAAGAAAATACTTGCATTTATATAGCACCTTTCAAGACCACTGGACATATCAAAGCACTTTGTAAACAATGAAATACTTTTGAAGTGTAATCACTGTTGTAATGTCAGAAATGCAGCAGCTAATACCCAAAAACAGCAATATGATAATGACCAACTGATCTGATTGAGGGGCAAATATTGATCATAACACCAGGGATAATTAGAATTAGAATTAGAATTAGAATTAGAACATTACAGCACAGTACAGGCCCTTCGGCCCTCGATGTTGCGCCGACCTGTGAAACCATCTGACCTACACTATTCCATTTTCATCCATATGTCCATCCAATGACCACTTAAATGCCCTTAAAGTTGGCGTGTCTACTACTGTTGCAGGCAGGGCGTTCCACGCCCCTACTACTCTCTGAGTAAAGAAACTACCTCTGACATCTGTCCTATATCTATCACCCCTCAACTTAAAGCTATGTCCCCTCGTGTTTGCCATCACCATCCGAGGAAAAAGACTCTCACTATCCACCCTATCTAACCCTCTGATTATCTTATATGTCTCTATTAAGTCACCTCTCCTCCTCCTTCTCTCCAACGAAAACAACCTCAAGTCCCTCAGCCTTTCCTCGTAAGACCTTCCCTCCATACCAAGCAACATCCTAGGAAATCTCCTCTGCACCCTTTCCATAGCTTCCACATCCTTCCTATAATGCGGTGACCAGAACTGCACGCAATACTCCAGGTGCGGTCTCACCAGAGTTTTGTACAGCTGCAGCATGACCTCGTGGCTCCGAAACTCGATCCCCCTACTAATAACAGCTAACACACCATATGCCTTCTTAACAGCCCTATTAACCTGGGTAGCAACCTTCAGGGATTTATGCACCTGGACACCAAGATCTCTCTGTTCATCTACACTACCAAGAATCTTCCCATTAGCCCAGTACTCTGCATTCCTGTTACTCCTTCCAAAGTGAATCACCTCACACTTTTCCGCATTAAACTCCATTTGCCATCTCTCAGCCCAGCTCTGCAGCCTATCTATGTCCCTCTGAACCCTACAACATCCTTCGGCACTATCCACAACTCCACCGACCTTAGTGTCATCAGGATGAACATTTGCCTTCAGCCACCACCCTCTGTCTTCTTTCAGCTAGCCAATTTCTGATCCAAAGCTCTAAATCACCTTCAACTCCATACTTCCGTATTTTCTGCAATAGCCTACCATGGGGAACCTTATCAAATGCCTTACTGAAATCCATGTACACCACATCCACTGCTTTACCCTCATCCACCTGTTTGGTCACCTTCTCGAAAAACTCAATAAGGTTTGTGAGGCACGACCTACCCATCACAAAACCGTGCTGACTATCGCTAATGAACTTATTCTTTTCAAGATGATTATAAATCCTATCTCTTATAACCTTTTCCAACATTTTATCCACAACCGAAGTAAGGCTCACAGGTCTATAATTACCAGGGCTGTCTCTACTCCCCTTCTTGAACAAGGGGACAACATTTGCTATCCTCCAGTCTTCCGGCACTATTCCTGTCGACAATGACGACATAAAGATCAAGGACAAAGGCTCTGCAATCTCCTCCCTAGCTTCCCAGAGAATCCTAGGATAAATCCCATCTGGCCCAGGGGACTTATCTATTTTCACACTTTCCAAAATTGCTAACACCTCCTCCTTGTGAACCTCAATCCCATCTAGCCTAGTAGCTTGAATCTCCGTATTCTCCTCGACAACATTTTCTTTCTCGACTGTAAATACTGACGCAAAATATTCATTTAACACTTCCCCTACCTCCTCTGATTCCACACACAACTTCCCACTACTATCCTTGATTAGCCCTAATCTAACTCTAGTCATTCTTTTATTCCTGATATACCTATAGAAAGCCTTCGGGTTTTCCCTGATCCTATCCGCCAATGACTTCTCGTGTCCTCTCCTTGCTCTTCTTAGCTCTCCCTTTAGATCCTTCCTGGCTAGCTTGTAACTCTCAAGCGCCCGAACTGAGCCTTCACGTCTCATCCGAACATAAGCCTTCTTCTTCCTCTTGACAAGCGCTTCAACTTCTTTCGTAAACCACGGCTCCCTTGCTCGACAACTTCCTCCCTGCCTGACAGGTACATACTTATCAAGGACACGCAGTAGCTGCTCCTTGAATAAGCTCCACATTTCGATTGTTCCCATCCCCTGCAGTTTCCTTCCCCATCCTACGCATCCTAAATCTTGCCTAATCGCATCATAATTTCCTTTCCCCCAGCTATAATTTTTACCCTGCGGTATATACCTGTCCCTGCCCATCGCTAAGGTAAACCGAACCGAATTGTGATCACTATCACCAAAGTGTTCACCTACATCTAAATCTAACACCTAGCCGGGTTCATTACCCAGTACCAAATCCAATGTGGCATTGCCCCTGGTTGGCCTGTCTACATACTGTGTCTGAAAACCCTCCTGCACACACTGGACAAAAACTGACCCATCTGAAGTACTCGAACTATAGTATTTCCAGTCGATATTTGGAAAGTTAAAGTCCCCCATAACAACTACCCTGTTACTCTCGCCCCTGTCGAGAATCATCTTCGCTATCCTTTCCTCTACATCTCTGGAACTATTTGGAGGTCTATAAAAGACTCCCAACAGGGTGACCTCACCTCTCCTGTTTCTAACCTCGGCCCATACTACCTCAGTAGACGAGTCCTCAAACATCCTTTCTGTCGCTGTAATACTCTCCTTGATTAACAATGCCACACCCCCCCCCTCTTTTACCATCTTCTCTGTTCTTACTGAAACATCTAAATCCCGGAACCTGCAACTTTTGCTCTTCACTTGTTTGAAATTGCAGCATGGGATCTTTTACATTCACCCAAACATGCAGACCAGGTCTTGGTTTAACATCACACCTGAAAGGCAGCACCTTCAACACCCTCAGTGCTGCACTGGACTGTCAGCTGTGAAATCTGAACCCAGAAGCTTGTGATTTAGAGGTGTGTGTGACCAACTGAGCCACAGCTTTTACCTGAGTCTCAATCCTTCTACCAACAGTTTCTCTCTATCTGGTCTGTCACGACCCCTCATGATTGTGAACACCTCTATCAAATCTCCTCTCTAAGGAGAACAACCCCAGCTTCTCCAATCTATCCACATAACTGAAATCCTAACCACACGTTGCAGAAAGGAATTTTTCCTCATGTTCCTTCTGGTTTTGTGAGTCACTTTAAATCTGTAACTTTCGTTATGGACCGTTCAGCAGTTAGAAACAGTTCCTCAGTATTTACTCCACCTCAAACCTTCAAGGAAGCTCTGCAAAGTAACTGAAAATCAAGTTGTCAGAAGTGGGATTGAAACACATGCCTCCAGTTAAAGCTGCAACCTGAACAGAGAAGCTGAAACCGCTCAGTCACCTCAACTGTTCAGACCTTTTTGACCTCATCATCACTTCTGTACTTTGAAAGTTCACTCAGTTCAGGAACTTGTTCAATGTTACTGGAATGCTCAGTGACTGGGATATTAACTCCCCCGAGTTTTCCTGAGCTTGTTCTCAGTGTATGGGGATGTTTATCCTGGGCCGTGGAATCTTGCATCCCTGTAATGGACATTAACCCACTGATTGAATCTGTATTCACTGCTTTCCGCTGGTGCTGGGTAATTGCAGAGTGTGGGGCTGGAATGTTGCTGCTTGTCCGGGCCTCACTCACTCTGGGAAAGAGTGAATAATTGATGCGTCTGTTTCTGTATCTGAAATGTGACTTAGATCTGCTGTTATTAACCGAGGCAGCGCTGCAGGAGGATACGTTAATAATCTCTCACTAATCAACTGCAAACAGTCAGAATGTGTAACTTTGAGCAGCGCTTTCTGCACCGTCAGGGCTGGAAAGTTGAGGGAGGGAGAGACACTGTCAGTATCTGAGTGTATACAGCACTGTACAGAGAAAGAGTCAATATACCGGGGCTGAGACACAGTGCATCTTTTCACATTTAATCACAATAATATCCACAGTCAGGAGCTGAAAAGGATGAAAAACCGAATAGCAAGAGCAAAAGTAAGAATACTAAGCAATTATAGATTAGCTGATAAGCTTTCGCTGTGTTACCTGGTAGTCTACTGTTTTATATTCAATGCTTTCTCCACTGTGGCCAGGGAATGGTTTCTTCTCAAGGGCTGAATATTAACAAAACTTCTTAGAATTAAAATCTTTGAAAATTAATTCCATGGAGCTAATGGGGAAAAGTCAAATAACTGCATCAATTACAGGCGAGTTGGTTGGTGATGACGTGGATGTGTCTGCAGTGTGCAGGACCAGACTGTTTCTATAGATTCACAATGAATGTTCCATCTTTATTTATAACAGTGAAACTGACAGTGGACAATGGCTATTCTGGTTGCAGCAACTTGAAGCTTTAACTCATTAACACCCTGCTTTCGGGTAATTTAGAAAGAACAACACCCAGCTCTGTCAGTTAGTGTGCTTGTTTGTTCACCCACAATTTGTTGGTTTAAACACAAAAAAGGATGAGGCTTTATTAACTTAAACTCTTCTCTTTCTTTCTTTTGGGCCTCCTTATCTCGAGAGACAATGGATACGCGCCTGGAGGTGGTCAGTGGTTTGTGAAGCAGCGCCTGGAGTGGCTATAAAGGCCAATTCTGGAGTGACAGGCTCTTCCACAGGTGCTGCAGAGAAATTTGTTTGTTGGGGCTGTTGCACAGTTGGCTCTCCCCTTGCGCCTCTGTCTTTTTTCCTGCCAACTACTAAGTCTCTTCGACTCGCCACAATTTAGCCCTGTCTTTATGGCTGCCCGCCAGCTCTGGCGAATGCTGGCAACTGACTCCCACGACTTGTGATCAATGTCACACGATTTCATGTCGCGTTTGCAGACGTCTTTATAACGGAGACATGGACGGCCGGTGGGTCTGATACCAGTGGCGAGCTCGCTGTACAATGTGTCTTTGGGGATCCTGCCATCTTCCATGCGGCTCACATGGCCAAGCCATCTCAAGCGCCGCTGACTCAGTAGTGTGTATAAGCTGGGGATGTTGGCCGCTTCAAGGACTTCTGTGTTGGAGA
Organism: Heterodontus francisci; assembly: GCF_036365525.1. NCBI lineage: Eukaryota > Metazoa > Chordata > Chondrichthyes > Heterodontiformes > Heterodontidae > Heterodontus > Heterodontus francisci. Next base: position 19,342,630 of record NC_090405.1, read on the forward strand.
TATAGTCCTGCCACCTGATGCCAAGTATTCTCCGAAGGCAGCGAAGATGGAATGAATTCTACATCTGCTGTATTACTCTTGCTGTTGATTCTTCAAAGATAAGGTTAATCAAGTCTTTCTTTGTGAAATCCATGCTGACTGTGCTTTAATATTTTCATTTTCATCTGTATTTTCTAGTTTTGGGAATTATTGTCTTTTTTATTGATTTTATTTTTATTTATTGCATTTATTGCCCATCCCTAATTCCATGGAGAAAGTGGTGGTGAGCTGCCTTCTTGAACCACTGCAGTCGATGTGATGCTGTTCGGAAGGGAGTTCCAGGATTTTGACCCATCAACAGTAAGAGAACAGTGATATATTTCCAATTCAGGATGTTGTATGGCTTAGAGGGGAACTTGCAGGTGGTGGTGTTCCCATGCATCTGCTGCCCTTGTCCTTCTAGGTAGCAGAAGTCACGGGTTTGGAAGGTGCTGTCTAAGGAGGCTTGCTGCCTTGCTGCAGTGCATCTTGTGGATGGTGCACACTGCTACCACAGTGCATCGGTGATGGAGAGAGTGAATATTGTGAATGAGGTGCCAATCAAGTGGGCTGCTTTGTCCCAGATGGCGTTGAGCTTCTGAAGTGTTGTTGGAGCTGCACCTATCCAGGCAAGTGGAGAGTATTCCATCACACTCCTGACTTGTGCCTTGTAGATAGTGGACAGGCTTTGGGGAGTCAGGAGGTGAGTTACTCGCCGCAGGATTCCTAGTCTCTGACCTGCTCTTGTAGCCATGATATTTATATGGCTACTGCAGTTCATTTTCTGGTCAATGGTAACCCCCAGGATGTTGATAGTGGGAGATTCAGCAAACGTAATGCTGTTGAACGTCAAGGGGAGATGGTTCGATTTTCTCTTGTTTGAGATGGTCATTGCCTGGCACTTGCGTGACTCGAATGTGAAATATCCTTATTGTTGGGTATTGTATTGTACTGTACAGTGACAACACTTGGAAAGTCCTTCATTGGCTGTAAAAGGCTTTACAAAGTCCTGTGGTCGTGAAATGCATGTGTTGCTTTTTCCATTGTTATCAGTGTCATTTTGATCAAAAGATAGGATTCGTGAGCACAAAGTTTAAATCAATGTTGATTCAAATAATGTAAAAGCATCTATATTTTTGCACTTTACTTAATAATCACCATCTTGCTATCCTTACAGAGTACAATGTCTTTGACCCTGAAATTGATTCCACAATCTCAGTCCCAAAGACAATTTCAGCTCAGTTCTGATGTAAGATCACAGATCTGAAACGTAAACTCTGTTTCTCTCTCCACAGATGCTGCCAGACCTGCTGAGTATTTCCAGCATTTTCTGTTTTTATTTCAGATTTCCAGTATCTGCAGTATTTTGCTTCTGTGTTACTTTGAAAGTTAAAACTGACCCACCTGTCTACAATTCACACTGGGGTCTCCCATGAAATGATTCTGTGTAATGTTGATGTAAGGAATACAGACTCCGAGCACAGAGCTTCCTGTGGGAAATTGGGGATATGAAAACCGGCAGACTCTGCAGGAATTTCCACTGGGAGCACAAATTCACAAAATCTACCTTTTATATATCGATTCATTTTGATTGTCCTTCTTGAAAATTATTTTGAAACGATTTAAACATCAACCCACAGCTCCATGACTTGGTCAATTATGAGGTCATCCTCTGACAGGTCATGTGACAGCTGGAGCCACAAGACATCAGAACCAGATTTGTGACTGGATTAAAACCCGGAATCCTGTCCCAATGGCTTTTCAAATAAAGCTGTTGCTGTTTGAAAACACAGCAGTTAAACTTTCTGCCTGACCATGAGGGGAGCAAGGGAGAAATTTACAAAACTCAATCCTTCAACAAAATAGTTCGAAAACCATTAATATAGAAATCATGTGAGGATTCATATGCAGGAGAAACAAGCAGAATACAGAAAGTACAGAGGAGAGCTGAAAAAGGAAATGAGATCAGCAAGAGAATGTATGAGAAAAGATTAGCAGGTCACATAACTGGGAACACTGAAGTCTTTTACCAACATATGGACAGTCAATGAAAGGGTGGGTCAATTAGGAGATCCTGTGGAGGCAGAGGGTGTGACTGAGGTACTAATTCTTTCTTTTTTTTTCTTCTTTTGGGCCTCCTTATCTCGAGAGACAATGGATACGCGCCTGGAGGTGGTCAGTGGTTTGTGAAGCAGCGCCTGGAGTGGCTATAAAGGCCAATTCTGGAGTGACAGGCTCTTCCACAGGTGCTGCAGAGAAATTTGTTTGTTGGGGCTGTTTCACAGTTGGCTCTCCCCTTGCGCCTCTGTCTTTTTTCCTGCCAACTACTAAGTCTCTTCGACTCGCCACAATTTAGCCCTGTCTTTATGGCTGCCCGCCAGCTCTGGCGAATGCTGGCAACTGACTCCCACGACTTGTGATCAATGTCACACGATTTCATGTCGCGTTTGCAGACGTCTTTATAACGGAGACATGGACGGCCGGTGGGTCTGATACCAGTGGCGAGCTCGCTGTACAATGTGTCTTTGGGGATCCTGCCATCTTCCATGCGGCTCACATGGCCAAGCCATCTCAAGCGCCGCTGACTCAGTAGTGTGTATAAGCTGGGGATGTTGGCCGCTTCAAGGACTTCTGTGTTGGAGATATAGTCCTGCCACCTGATGCCAAGTATTCTCCGAAGGCAGCGAAGATGGAATGAATTGAGACGTCGCTCTTGGCTGGCATACGTTGTCCAGGCCTCGCTGCCGTAGAGCAAGGTACTGAGGACACAGGCCTGATACACTCGGACTTTTGTGTTCCGTGTCAGTGCGCCATTTACCCACACTCTCTTGGCCAGTCTGAACATAGCAGTGGAAGCCTTACCCATGCGCTTGTTGATTTCTGCATCTAGAGACAGGTTACTGGTGATAGTTGAGCCTAGGTAGGTGAACTCTTGAACCACTTCCAGAGCGTGGTCGCCAATATTGATGGATGGAGCATTTCTGACATCCTGCCCCATGATGTTCGTTTTCTTGAGGCTGATGGTTAGGCCAAATTCATTGCAAGCAGACGCAAACCTGTCGATGAGACTCTGCAGGCATTCTTCAGTGTGAGATGTAAAAGCAGCATCGTCAGCAAAGAGGAGTTCTCTGATGAGGACTTTCCGTACTTTGGACTTCGCTCTTAGACGGGCAAGGTTGAACAACCTGCCCCCTGATCTTGTGTGGAGGAAAATTCCTTCTTCAGAGGATTTGAATGCATGTGAAAGCAGCAGGGAGAAGAAAATCCCAAAAAGTGTGGGTGCGAGAACACAGCCCTGTTTCACACCACTCAGGACACCACTCTGTCATCACAAAACAAGCAGATTGTGCAAATGTCACAGTAAAGGAGGAGGTTGTGGAGGAATTGGAGGGGATGAAAATAGATAAAGAGGAGATAATTACAAGGTTAGCAGTGCTCACAGTAGAAAAGTCACCCGGTCTGGATGGGCTGCATCCTGGGTTGCTGAGGGAAGTAAGGGTGGAAATAGTGGAGACTTGAGCCACAATCTTTCAATCCTCCTTTCTATGGGAATGATGGCAGAGGACTGGAGGATGCAGGTAAGCTTAGGTAGTTCGATCTCAGTTTAACTTGACCATTTTTATAATGTATCTGTTGTAATAACTAATAAGGTCAAGGAAGCCATTTTACAATTAACACATGACCAAAGGAGCCATTTTGTGTTCAGTACTAACATTTATATCCTGTATAATTAATGAGTAGCTACCCATCATGAAACTGATGTTTGTAAAGGTAATGAACCTTGATTGAGTTATAAATAATGAATCAATAATCATTTTAGAGAGAATGGGTTTTCATTTCAAGTTAGTTCAATCTAATTACTGTGAGTTTCTGTGTCTGTGTGGGAAAAGGCAGTTTCAGCGAAACGTATTCAAACAATGGACCTTTCTAGGACATCGGATAAAACCCATGGTCTGGTACATCGTGACCTTCAAGAGTCTCGATTTAATGAATAGGAAACTTGTTTCAGATCAGATTGGGAGACAGTGTGAAACCACTCCATTGTACTCATGTCTGAGATTCTGAGGACAGGTGACTGTTAGTGGAAGACATCATTAAGAACTTATTAAATGTACCTAGCAACAGCTCAGACCAAATATTATTTTACAAGGTGGTGTGATGGCAATCCAGGGGTTAAAAGTAGGGATTTTGTAAGGTTTCAGTGCGCAGGAACACCAGAAGATCTCAGGGGTAAAGGCTCAGATCATCAACCAAGTTCTCCACCTGATGAGGGATCTAGACTGGACAAAGAGGACCGTGACACTCTGAGACCAAGCTCGACCAGTCCACACACCTGCTGGAGCAGTAAAGTTATATTGTCCAAGTTTGTTAAAGATAATTTTGCTTTCAATTATTAAGCACTATTTTACTCTCAATAAAAGTTCTGGACTTACTAATCAAGTATCCTGTTGCTTTAATTGGTTAAAGTCATGCCCAAAGTGATTGTCCACAATAGACTTTCCAGAACTGAAAGATAAGTCTGCAAGGATTGCTAATTTTACAGCCCTGATTAAAAAGAGAGATAAACCCAGGAACTAAAGACCAGTTAGTCTAATGTCGGTGGTGGGGAAACTTTTAGAGACAAATATCCAGGAGAAAATTAACTGGCACTTGGTAGAACATGGCCTAATAAATGACAGCCAGTACAGATTGGTTAACAGAAGATTGTGTCTGAAATAATTAATTAATTTCTTTGATGAAGTTTCAGAGAGAGTTGACCAGGGTGGTGAGGTTGATGGTGTGTGTCTGCACTTCAAAATTGTGTTTGAAAAAGTACCATAAAATAGACTTGTTAACAAAATTTGAGCAGATGGGATTAAAGAGGCAGTGGCAGCGGGGATACAAAATTGGCTGAGGGACAGAAAGCATAAAGTAGGGTGAATGCTTGTTTTTCAGAATGGAGGGACTAATACAGTAATGTCACTGTTGTTGCAGTGTGTGCAGTGTCTGACTCTGAGCTGTCCTAGGGAGGGGGCTGTTTGTGATGTTCCTGTGGAGTGCATTATCATCAGGGTATCTCTCTGAGCTGTCACAGGGATGGGGCAGTGTGTGATATCCTTGTGCATGTCATGCAGGCCCACTGGTGTGTGGTTCCATCCTGATGCCAAGAAACAGAGCCCCAGCTATGGGCAAAAAGTCTCACTTCCCTGTGGATGGCTTGAGAGAGAAGGCTGAGGGAGTAAACCTGGACAGTAAATCCGGAGTGGAGTCCCTTAGGCAGTTACCTGTTACTTATCAGGTAGTTTTCCAGCAACTCCTACAGCAGAGCAATACCAAACAGTACTGTTTTTTTCCTTTCCTTTGGACAATACTCGCAATGCTGAGAGGGTGTCCTGATGCTCAGTGTCTCCATACTATTTGCCCAGGCCTGTGCCCTGGAGAGGACACTCCAGCTTTGTGGTTAAACATTAGCACAACACGGGAATAAACAGTTGCTGATTGTAAGCTCTCACTCAATTGGTGTAGAGTATGAGCACCAGGGGTCACTTCTGACAGAGGGAGAGATCATCATGTCTCATTGGATAGCTACCACCCACTCAGTTAACTGCTGTCCTGCCACGACCTACTTGCTTCAATGGGTGCTTGGAGCTCAGAGAGTCATCTCTCAACAGGCGGTTCGATAATCTATGCACCAGGCAAGACAAACTCAACAAAGAAGACACCAGTCCTTCGCATCACAAGCTGGAATGTGAGGACCATGTGTCCTGGCCTTACCGACAACCTTCTGCAGGTTGATGACACACACAAGACAGCTGTGATCGACAAGGAACTCACAAGGCTCAATGTGGACATTGCTGTGCTGCAAGAAACTAGACTCGTTCAAAGTGGATCCCTCAAAGAGAAACACTACACCTTCTTCTGGCAGGGGAAAGCCCAAGAGGCAACTCATGGGTTTCACAGTAAAAAACACGCAACATGTGATGAGTGAACCACCCACAGTAGGCTCAGAGAGACTTCATACTCTTCACTTGTCAACAAGCGTGGGCCCAGTTAATCTCATGTGCATATATGTCCCGACACTCACCTCCACCCCAGATGTCAAGGATCAATTCTATGAGACACTTGACGCTGCCATCAGTAGAATTCCCAGCACTGAGGGATTGTATCTTCTAGGAGATTTCAACGCAAGTGTGGGTACTGACTATAGCTTGGCCAACGAGCATAGGGCACCAGGGGATTGGCAAGATGATCAAAAATGGACAGAGGTTGCTGGATCTATGCTGTCACCATGGTCTCTGTGTGACAAACAGCTACTTCCAGTTCAAGCTGTGCCACAAGGTGTCCTGGAGCCATCCAAGATCACGCCACTGGCACCAGCTAGAACTTAACATCACCAGATGTACCACCCTCAGCAGTGTCCTCATCACTCACAGCTATCACAGCGCTGTCTGTGACAATGACCACTCCCTGGTGTGTAGCAAGGTCAGGCTTCAGCCAAGGAAGCTTCACCCATCCAAGAAGAAAGGTCCTTCATGGATCAACACTTGCCGAACCACTGATCCAGAAAGGACCCAGGAGTTCCTCAACATCCTCGATCAGGCTCTTTCAGAAAACACCCAAGGCCTCAGTGCGGTGTCAAAGTGGAACCATCTGCACACCACCATCTATAACTCTGCACGGGAAAAGAGATGGGAGGAATGCTGACTGGTTTGAGGCTTATTGGACTGAAATGGAGTCAGTTACTATAACTAAGAAGAGAGCCCTCATGAACTACAAACCAGTCCCCAGCAGACAAACTCTAGACACTCTCAGAACTACCAGAGACAAGTCTCTGCAGACTGCTCGGCACTGCACCAATCAATACTGGTTAAAACACTGCAACAGTATTCAATCTGCCGCTGAATCTGGGGGATGCTGGAGGGACATATGAAGGAATTCAACACACCAAGGTTCCTTAGACAGCACCTTCCATACCCGCAACCTCTGCCAACTAGAAGGACAAGGGCAGCAAATTCATGGGAACACCACCACCTGCAAGTTCCCCTCCAAGCCACACACTATCGTGACTTGGAACTATATCGCCTTTCCTTCACTGTCGCTGGGTCAAAATCCTGGAACTCCCTTCCTAACAGCACTGTGGGTGTACCTACCTCACACAGACTGCAGCGGTTCAAGAAGGCAGCTCACCACCACCTTCTCATGGGAAATGAGGGATGGGCAATAAATGCTGGCTTAGCCAGTGATGACCACATCACATGAATGAATAAAAAAAAAATTATGAAAGCAACCGGCCCAGCAGTAACTAAATCAGCACCTTTGAATACAAAGACAGGGACGATCATCACTGAACCTAACAAGCAGATGGAAAGGTGAGTGGAGCATTACCTTGAACTCTACATAACGGAGAACATTGTCATTGAAGTAGCTCTCAGCGCCAATCCAGACTTCCCTGTCATGGAGGAGTTGGACAGTGAGTCCACTATAATGGAGCTCAACAACGCCATTGACCATCTTGCCAGTGATAAAGCCCTGGGAAATGATGGTCTTCCACCTGGAATCATCAAAAGTGGAAAAGCGGCACAGCTGTAGCATCTCTATGAACTTCTGTGGCTCTGTTGGAAGGAGAGATCTGCGCCTCTAAACATGCCTGATGCAAACATTGTCACCTTGTACAAAAATATAGGGGATCACAGTGACTGCAGCAATTACCGAGGCATCTCCTTGCTAAGTATTGTGGGGAAGGTCTTTGCTCACATTGCTCTGACCAGATTGCAGACCCTGGCATCACACATCTATCCTGAGTCTCAGTGCAGCTTCAGTGCTGATAGATCGACAGTCGACATGATTGTCTCACTTCGGCAGTTACAGGAGAAGTACTGTGAACAGTACAGACCACTCTACATTGTCTTTATAGACATCACCAAGGCCTTTGATCTTGTCAGCAGAGACGGACTCTTCAAACTGCGATGGAACATAGGCTGCCCTCCTGAACTCTTGGGCATCATCTCTTCTTTCCACGAGAACATGCACTGTTCCGTCAGTTACAATGGACCAACATCAGATGCTTTCAAGATCAGCAGTGGGGTCAAGCAGGGCTGTGTCCTGGTAACAACTCTCTTAGAAACAGAGGAACATAGGAGGAGGCCATTTAGCCCGTCGAGACTGTTCTGCCATTCAATTAGATCATGGATGATCATCTACCTCAACACCACTTGCCCGTGCTATCCCCATATCCCTTGATGTCATGAGTATCAAGGTTTCTATCAATTTCTGTCTTGAACACGCTCAATGATTGAACTTCCACAGACGCCTGGGGTAGAGAATTCCAAAGATTCACCACCCTCTGAATGAAGAAACTCCACCCTATCTCAGTTTTAAATGGCCTTTTAAATGAAACTTTAAGGAATACAAGCCCAGTTTCCTCATCCCAGGGATTAGTCTGGTGACCCTCCGTTGCACTCCCTCTGTGGCAAGTATATCCTTCCTTAGATAAGGAAACCAAAACTGTACACAATACTCCAGCGCAGTCTCACCAAGGCTCTATACAATTGCAGCAAGACATCTTTACTCCTGTACTCAAGACCCTTTGTGTGAAGGCCAACATACCATTTGCCTTCCTAATTGATTGCTGCACCTGCACAAGAGCTTTTAGTGTCTCATGAACAAGGACACCCAGGTCCCTTTGGACATTAACACTTATTCAGCTCTCACCATTTAAGAAATACTCTGTCTTTCTGTTTATTCTACCAAAGTGGATAACTTCACACTTATTTATATTATGTTCCATCTGTCATTTCATTCACTTATCCTATCCAAGTCCCCTGGAAGCCTCCTTGTAACCTCCTCACAGCTCACATCCTTTACAATTAGCATACTCTTCTCCATGCTGCAATTGTACATTTTCAGTGACTCAGATGGGGGTGTCCACCTGCATACCAGAGCTGATGACAAGCTGTTCATCTTGGCAAGACTGCGCGCCAAGACTAAAATGAGTCAGTTCCTAGTCTGTGAGATGCTGTTTGCTGATGACGCTGTGCTGACATCCCATAATGAAATTCACTTGCAGCAGTTTGTATTTCGGTTCTCCCTGGCCTGCAAGGAGTTTGGACTGACGATCAGCCTCAAGAAGATCAAAGTTATGGGCCAGGACGTCGAGACTCCACCTTCCATCAAAATCGACAACCTCACTTTGGAGGATCAACAATCACCAGCAATCTGTCCCTTGATGCTGAAATAAGCATCAGGATTGTCAATGCTGCAGCTGTCATGTCAAAGTTGAGAAGACCAATGTGAACCAACAACAAACTGACCAAAAATACGAAGCTCTGCGTGTACCAGGCTTGTGTTCTCAGCACCCTCCTTTATAGTTGAGAAGCATCAACAACTTATACAAGCCAAGAAAAGCAGCTGAACAGCTTCCACCTCCGCTGCCTCAGATGGATATTGGGCATCTCCTGGCAGGACAGAGTGCCGAATGCGGAAGTACACCAGCGTGCAGTGATCCGCAGCAAGTTTGTCCTCTTGCGTCAGCGGTGACTCTGTTGACTGGGTCATGTGTGCTGAATGGATGACGGTCGCATTGCCAAAGACATGCTCTATGGTGAGCTTGCTATCAGCACGAGACCAACAGGTCACCCACGTCTGTGATACAAGGACATCTGCAAACGAGATCTCCAGCAGACTGGGAGTGTAGTCAATGCATGGGAAGTCCTTCCTGCTGACTGGAATTCCTGGAGAAAGGCATTCAGGAAGACGATGGGAAAAGCAGAGGACAAAAGAAATGACCAGTTGGGGGGAAAGAGAGCTCAGAGGAAGGAAATATTATCAGTCGACCTCGGGCCAATGATATTCATCTGTACCAGCTGCGGAAGGGATTGTCACTCACGAGTCATCCTCTGCAGCCACAACAAACGATGTTTAATACAGACGTGACCTACACGCCAGGCGTAGCCCATCGCCGTCCGAGACGGACAGTTGCCTATTACAATTACAGCTACAGCTACAACTGCAAGAGCGGGTCAGAGGCTGGGAACTCTGCGGCGACTAACTCACCTCTTGACTCGCCAAAGCCTGCCCACCAGCTACAAGGCACAAGTCAGGAATGTGATGGAATACTCATGCCTGGATGAGTGCAGCTCCAACAACACTCAAGAGATTGACACCATCAGGTCAAAGCAGCCCACTTGATTGGCACCCCATCCACCACCTTAAACATTCATTCCCTCTAGCACCAGTGCAGAGTGGCAGCAGTGTGTAACATTTACAATATGTACTGCAGCAACTTGCCAAGCCTCCTTCAACAGCACCTTCCAACCCACAAACTCAACCACCTAGAAGGACAAAGGTAGCAGACGCATGGGAACATCACCACCTTCAAGTTCCCCTTCAAGTCACACACCCTCCTGACTTGGCACTATACCGCCATTCCTTTACTGTTGCAGGGTCAAAAACCAGGAACACCCTCCCAAAAAGCACTGTGGAGGTGCCAGAGGACTGAACAGTGGCAAATGTGACTTCCTATTTCAACAAAGGGTGTAAGGGGTAACTACAGGCCAGTGTGATTAACAGCAGTGGTGAGTAAGGTTTTAGAAACAATATTAGGGAAAAAATCAACAGTCACTTGGAGAGATTTGAGTTAATTGAGGAGAGTGAGCATGGATTTATAAATGGGAGTTCATGCTTGACTAACTGCATTTTTTGATGAACTAACAGGAAGATGATGCAGCGAATGTTGTTGATATGGATTTTAAGAAGGATGGATGGATGGATTCAGAATGAATGATAAGGTAGCACATAAAAGGGTGGTTAACAAAATTGAGGTTCATGGAATAGGAGAGTCACTGTCCAATTGGATAGAAAATTGCTTTAAGGACAGAAAATAGCGAATCATAGTAAACGGTTCTTTGTCAGGCTGGAGGATAGTCGACAGTGGGTGTTCTCCAGTGGTCACTGTGAGAACCACTGCTTTTTCTGCTATATGTAAATGACTCGGATCTTGGAATATTGAGTAGAATCTCAAAATATACCGATAACACCAAACCTGGAGGAGTGGTAAGCAGTGAGGATGATATGACCTGCCTGCAACAGGACAGTGATAGGCTAGCAGAATGGGCAGACAGGTGGCAGATAGAATTTAATAGTGACTAGTGTGAGGTGATGCATTATAGCAGAAGGAATTGGGAGAGACAATATATACTTAATAGCACAGTTCTGAATAGAACTAAAAATAATGCACCTTGTAAGTGGCTTGTTGGTTTAGGGGTATGATTCCCACTTTGGGTGTCTGATTGGTTAATATGCGAGAGGTTAACAGACTAGCCCTTCTTCATTTGTGTTTTTAGTTGAAGGTCATCAATTGGTTGCAGCCTTACAGAAAGCGAAATTGACGTTCATACAGATCCTGTTTGAGGACCAGAGAACTGGATTCAAAGAGCCTGTCGACAAAATTGAAATGAACAAAATGTACAGGTCACCAAGTGGGTGTCTGAAGGTGGAGCAGTAACTGAGAGCTGGATACAAAAACAACACGACTAGTAGCTAATATGGAATGGAATTCTTCTGTGTTTCTGTTGTTCGGTTTCGATTAGGGTGGCACAGTGGCGCAGTGGTTAGACCCACAAACTCACAGTTTCAGGGCCCTGGGCTCAATTCTGAGTACTGCCTGTGTGGAGTTTGCAAGTTCTTCCTGTGTCTGTGTGGGTTTTTGCTGGGTGCTCTGGTTTCCTCCCCCCTCCAAAGACTTGCAGGTGATAGGTAAATTGCCCGTAGTGTAGGTAGGTGGTAGGGAATATGGGATTCCTGGAGGGTTAGTATAAATGGGTGGTTGTTGGTCGCCACAGACTTGGTGGGCCGAAGGGCCTGTTTCAGTGCTGTATCTCTAATAATAATAACTCATCGATTTTCTTGTTTTTCTCTTTTTTGATGCGTTTGAATAATTGTGGATCCTTCTTCAGGGTGTTTCCATTCACCAGGAAGTTCTGACCTCTGATGATGTTGATCAGAATAAGCTTCTGATAGTTTTGGAACTGAGCAAATTTCCTTTGCTTGAGTCTGCAAGATGTAACTCAGTCTGACATGTGGATCCAAGGGAGGATTTGAATGCCACCCCTGCATTGGAGCATACAGTTGTATCCATCCAATAAGAGAGTGAGTAGAAGTGACAGTTCAGTCAGTCGAATATGAGACTTTTAATCTCAGGGTTGTGAGTTTGAGTGCCATTCTGTTTTTCCCTTTTTTGAGGCTTCATTAGCAGAGAGTACAAGGAGTGTTTGAAATGAAATTCAACAACAGTATGAGAAAGTCTCACTTTGATTCGGGACTCTTCTCTCTGCAGCATCTCGCTGCAAAAGATTGAACTTTATCTCATTTCTTTCTCAGCTCGGGGTCAGTGCGGCTCGGTGGGACTTCTGGCTGTCTCCCGCTTCACAATCCATCAGTACTGAGAAAGCAATGGGGAATATTACTCACATGTTGTGTTCTGTAACCTTTCGGAAAAATTGAATGTATGTATTTTCTTCCAAAACAAGGACACAAAGACATTAACAATGTGGGGCTGAAATAGCTCAGTTGGAGGAGTGTTAGATTGAAGATCTAAAGGCAATTTCAATTCTTTATGCGTCCCATGCTTTTGTTCTGATTTTCCAGTTGTACAATTTACTTTGAAATTATTTACCAAGCACCAGTGGATTGAATTTGAGAAACAACACAGAGTCATTTGCAGCACAGAAGGTGGTCATTTGGCCTATCGTGTCCATGCTGGCTCTTCCCGGAGCAATCTAGTCAGTTCCACTCACCAGCTCAATCCCTTTCCTCCTGCAAGTTTCTTTCCTTCAAGTATCCATCCAATTTCCTTTTCAAATCATTGATTGTCTCTGCTTCCACCTCACTCGTGGGTCAGGTCATTACCACCCACAACATAAAAAATTCCACCTCATCAAGGATGGGAAATATTTATATCTTCTATATTTAGCTTATTGTTTATTTCTATGAGAAGAGAATGGCAGTCAACATGAAAGGGAACCCAAAGATCTTTGAGCAGTATATAAGTAATCAGTGGGTAGTAAGAGGTGGAGTGGGCCTTATTAAAGACAAAGAGGATAGTACATGCTGAGAGGTGCTGGGCAATGTTAATATATTTAATGAGTACTTTGTATCAGTGATCACTAAGGAATTGGAATCTGACAAAATATCAGCAGAAGCGGAGAGAGTAGAGGCAATGGATCGGGTACAAATTGAGAGAGGGAGCTACTAAAAAGGCAGGCTGTGCTTAGGGTAGATAAATCACCTGGTACGGATGGCTTACATCCCAGGTTGCAAAAGGAAATGCGTATGCAGATAACAGAAGGGCTTGTTATAATCTTCCAATCTTCCCTGGATACGGGGGAGGTGCCAGAGGATTGAACAGAGGCAAATGTGACACCCTTATTCAAGAAAGGCTGTCAGGACAGTCTGGGTAACTACAGGCCAGTTAGATTAACAGCAGTGGTGGGTAAGGTTTTAGAAAGAATAATCAGGGTAAAAAATCAACAGTCACTGGAGAGGTTTGAGTTAATTAAGGATAGCGAGCATGGATTTATAAATGGGAGTTCATGCTTGACTCATCTTAACAGCATTTTTTGATGAACTAACAGAGAAGGTCGATGAAGGGAATGCAGTGGATGTTGTTTATATGGATTTTATGAAAGTATTTGACAAGGTATCACATAAAAGGGTGGTTAACAAAATTGAGGTTCATGGAATAGGAGGATCAGTGTCCAATTTGATAGAAAAGTGGCTTAAGAACAGAAAACAGTGAGTCTTATTAAATGGTTCTTTGTCAGACTGGAGGATAGTCGACAGTGGTGTTCCCCAGGGGTAAGTGCTAGAACCACTGCTTTTTTTGCTACAGATAAATGACTTGGATCTTGAAATATAGTGTAGAATCTCAAAATATGCCGATAACACCAAACCTGGATGAGTGGCAAACAGTGAGGATGATATGAATTGTTTGCAACAGAGCAGTGATAGGCGAGCAGAATGGGCAGACAGGTGGCAGATGGAATTTAATAGTGACTGATGTGAGGTGATGTATTTTAGCAGAAGGAACAGGGAGAGACAATATATACTCAATGCTACAGTTGTGAAGAATGTGCAGGAGCAGAGGGACTTGGGTGCATGTCCATCAATCTTTGAAGTTGGCAAGACATATTGCGAGAGTGGTTAGCAAAGTATATGGGATCTTGGGCTTTATAAATAGAGGCATTGAGTACAAAAGCAGGGGAATTATGCTGAACCATTATAAAGCTCTGGTTTGGCCCCAATTGGAGTGTTGCGTCCAGTTCTGCTCACCACACTTTAGAAAGAATGTGCGGATCCTTGAGAAGATGCAGAGGAGATTTACCAGAATGGTTCCAGGTATGGAGGATTATAGTTTCAAGGTTAGGCTGGAAAAGCTAGGGTTGTTCTGCCTGTATCAAAGGAGATTGAGGGGAGAATTGATAGAGGTGTATAAGGCTATGACAGTTTTAGATAAGTTGGCAAGGAAAAATTGTTCCCATTAACTATTGGTACAAGGACTAGGGACACAGATTGAATGTTTTGGGCAAGAGATGCAGGGGGAATGTGCGGAAGAACCTTTTTTACACAGTGATTGGTAATGATCTGCAACTCGCTGCCCATGAGGGTGATGGAAGTGGAAACAATCGATGATTACAAAATTTGGATGGGCCCTTGACGGAAATAAATTTACAGGGCTACGGGGATCGAGCATTCGAGTGGGACTGACTGGATCGTTCCCTGGAGAGCCGCCATGGACTCAATGGGGCGAATGGCCTCCTTTTATCCCACAAATGACTCAGTGACTCAATGACTCCAGGTCACTCGCAGAGTCAAGAAAACAGAGTGATGGATTTAACACAACATTATAAGTTATGTTTGTTTTGACAAAATGCAATAATAACTCGTCTCCACTCCTCGTGTTTCGAAATCCCACACATTCACTATAATGTGAACAATTATTTCCTGTTGTGTCTCTCTCAGATTTGTAAACTTCACTGTATTGGAGTGAGGTGACATCTACTGGCAGGAAACAAGAACTGCAATCAAGCGGCAGAAACTCCACAGTCTGTCAGGGTTAAAGAAACATTGCAATGTGAGGAAATAGTGAAGGGGTTTGATTGGGTAGATGGAGACATGATTCCACTTGTGGTGGTGTCCGAAGCAAGCGCCGGAAATATGAAATTGTCATTCATAAAAGAAATGAGGAATTCATGAAAAATTTAATTACGTAGTGAATGGTTAGAATGTGGATAGAATAGAAAGTGGGATTGGATGGACAGAAGCAGTCTGAAAGGATGGCTGAGACAAAAGGTGAACACCCTGAAACGTTAACTGTGTTTCTCTCTCCACAGATGCTGCCAGAGCTGTTGAACATTTCCAACACTTTCTGTTATGATTTCAGCATTTACAGGATGTTGCTTTGATCTGAAAAAAAAATGGATGAACAGCTTTTCCACAGGAGCTAAAAATACATGTATTGTAAGTGGCTCGTTGGTCTAGAGGTATGATTCTCGCTTTGGGTATACAATTGGTTAATATGCGAGAGATCCCGGGTTCAACTCCCAGACGAGCCCATTCTCTTTCGTGTTTTTAGTTGAAGGTCATTGATCGGTTGCAGGCGGAATTGACTTTCATGCGGAGCCTGTTTGAGGACCAGAGAACTGGATTCAAAGAGCCTGTCGACAAAATTGAAATGAACAAAATGTACAGATCACCAAGGGGGTGTATGAAGGTGGAGCAGTAACTGAGAGCTGGATACAGGAACAACACGACTAGTATCTGGTATGGAATGGAATTCTTCTGTGTTTCTGTTGTTTGGTTTGGATTAACTCATGGATTTATTGGTTTTTCACTTTTTTGATGCGTTTGAAGAATCGTGGATCCTTCTTCAGGGTGTTTTCTTTCACCAGGTAGTTCTGACCTCTGATGATGTTGATCGTAATCAGCTTCAACTCACTGATAGTTTTGGAAGTGAGCAGATTTCCTTTGCTTAAGTCTACAACATGTAACTCAGACTGACATGTGGATCCATGGGAGGATTTGAAAGCTGCCCCTGCATTGGAGCATACAGTTGCATCCATCCAATAAGAGACTGAGTAGAAGTGACAGTTCAGTCAGTCGAACATGAGACTTTTAATCTCAGGGTTGTGAGTTTGAGTGCCATTCTGTTTTTCCCCTTTTTTGGGGCTTCATTAGCAGAGAGTACAAGGAGTGTGTGACATGAAATTCAACAACAGTATGAGAAAGTCTCACTTTGATTCGAGACTCCTCTCTCTGTAGCATCTCGCTGTGAAAGATTGAACTTTATCACATTTCTTTCTCAGCTCGGGGTCAGTGCGGCTCAGTGGGACTTCTGGCTGTCTCCCGCTTCACAATCCATCAGTACTGAGAAAGCAATGGGGAATATTACTCATATGTTGTGTTCTGTAACCTTTCAGAAACAATTGAATGTATGTATTTTCTTCCAAAACATTCATTCTCAGTACAGAGAAAAATAGAGCATATGATTGACTGTATCAGGAAGTGAGAAATGTTTAAAATATGTTGTGACCAGTGGAGAAATGGGATGAGAATATAGTGCCCTCTTCTGATTTCAACTGTAGAAACATTTGTTATTTGGTTCTGTAGCTTAGTTGGCTAAAACACCTGCCTATTAAATAGAAGATCCTGGGTTCAACTCCCAGCAGAGCCTTCTGTCATTATTAGCAACATGCTTCAGAAGTTCACATCTGTGTCTTGAACTCATAATTCAAGTTACATGATGAATTTCAGTCACAGGAGAAAACAACCTTTGTGAAGGATGTGAGTTTGGAATGGCTGTTCCTCCTTGTCCAGAAATTCAGTCCTGATATTTCAAAGGTAATTTCTTTGATAGAAATTTGTTCACCGTTCCATTCAACTTGGAAAACAGCTTGACATTAATCTCACTGAAGGAACGTGTGACCGCGTTCTGTGTTGCAGAGTGTTTGTGTCATTATGTGTTGCTTTTAACCGAGACTGGGACATGACGCAAGTGGGAGATTAGATTTTAGATACAGCACTGAAACAGGCCCTTCGGCCCACCGAGTCTATGCCGAACATCAACCACCCATTTAGACTAATCCTACATTCCCACCAAACATCCCCACCTGTCCCTATATTTCCCCTACCACCTACCTATACTAGTGACAATTTATAATGGCCTATAACCTGCAAGTCTTTTGGCTTGTGGGAGGAAACCGGAGCACCCGGAGAAAACCCACGCAGACACAGGGAGAACTTGCAAACTCCACACAGGCAGTACCCGGAATCGAACCCGGGTTCCTGGAGCTGTGAGGCTGCGGTGCGAACCACTGCGCCACTGTGCCGCCCACAACGGGGTTTATCTGAGGTTTGGAATATTCGTCAGTCAGGAACAAGAAAAATCAAAGTAACCAAATAAGAAAACCTATGTCTCGTGGTGACTGAGAAAAGTTCAGAATATATTAAACTTTGTTCGATTCAATACAACTGTGTGAACTTTGACCTTTCCTGCCTTTTATAAACAGTATTTGAAGTGTCTCAGTAAAAATGTTCAGTGTTGATGAGAGTGGGGTCTGGGTGAGCATCTGCTGAGTGTAACAGGGTCAGGACTGGATGCAGGAAGTTCTCTGACAGTCTCTCTCTCTCTCTCTCTCTGATGGGTTGAGTTGATTTTCAACTGGCAGCTGTTGGTGTTTCGATAAATCAAGTTCCCTCCACTGATTTTTTTGGACAGACAGTGCAGTATAAGGATGTAAAGGGTTAATGCTGAAGACAGTGGGATCAACCCCTCCCACTGTCAGAGTGATGATGTAACAGTCACATGAGATGAGGTTTGGGAGAAGAGAGAGCAGCACCAAGGATGCTAGCTTCGGAGGCTTGATGAGTGTGTATATAGTATTGTGTAAATTAGAAAAGAGTTCTTAGTTCTTTCAGCAGGAAATGTGTCCAGAAAATATCGAGAAACTCACAATTTTATTATTCAGGAGTCGGAACACAGATATTAACACCAAGTGACAGTTCTGGGTTCATTAACAAAAAAAAGGTCGCGAATAATATTGCTGACTGATTGAAATCCCCCAGTGAGGAGACAGTTAAACAGGTGATCTGTTGGGACATCCTTCGATCCAAGCTTTCTGCAGCGTTTAATCTCCCTTTTTGGTGAAATTCTCTGTTATTTGCAACTTTTTTTAATCCAGCTTTGATGGGCGAGTGAAAAAACTGAAAAAAATTGAACAGTTCCATTCTTTCTTTTCTTCCTTCTTCCCTTCTTTCCATCAGTTTCGCTTTTCTGTCTCAGATCAATATAGTGATGAGAATCCCAATTTAATCTGTTGTTCCTGGTGTTTTATCCATTCCAATCAGAATTCAACATTCCAATCTAATCTATTTGTTATTCCACAGTGTCTCTCCATGTGTTTTATTCTGTTGCATTCTCTCACAGTCTGTTTGATGATCAATGTTACATCTCACTCTCTGTTCTGGTGAAAATCAGAAGCAGTGATATCTGTTTACACCACCCGACAAGTCGGTCTGAGGCTGTGCCTCGCTGATCATGTGGGGTTCGGAACATAGGAACAGGAGTCGGCCATTCAGCCCATCGAGTCTGCCCCGCCATTCAATATGATCATGGCTGATCATCCACTTCAATGTCCTTTTCCCCACACTTTCGTCATATTCCCTTATGTCATTTGTATTTAGAAATCTGTCAATCTCTGCTTTAAACATAGTCAATGACTGAGCTTCCACAGCCCTCTGGGGTACAGAATTCCAAAGATTTACAACCCTCTGAGGAACAACATTTCTCCTCATCTCTGTCCTAAGTGGCTTCCCCCTTATTTTGAAAATGCGTCCCCTGGTTCTCGACTCCCCAACCAGGGGAAACATCTTAGCTGCATCTACCCTGACTGTCCTTTAAGTATTTTGTAGGTTTCAATGAGATCACCTCTCATTCTTCGAACCTCTAGAGAATACAGTCCCAGTTTCCCAATCTCTCTTCATAGAACAGTCCCACCATCCCAGGAACAAGTCTGATGAACCTTCGTTGAACTCCCTCCATGGCAATAATATCCTTCCTAAGGTAAGGAGACCAAAACTGTACACAGTACTACAAGTACGGTCTAACCAAGGTTCTATACAATTGAAGCAAGAATTCACTAATTCTGTACTCAAATCCTCTTGTGATAAAGGCTAACATACTATTAGCCTTTCTAATTGCTTGCTGCACCTGCATGTTAGCTGTCAGTGACTTATTGACATGGATACCAGGTCACCCTTATACTCTATACCTCAGTTAATAAAGGAAAGGATTCCATATACCTGCTGAACCACCTTATTGACCTGTACTGCTACTTCAGGGATCTGTGGACATTCACTCCAACGTTCCTCACTTCCTCTGCACCGTTCAGTGTTCTCCCATTAATTGTGTATTCCTTTGCCTTTTTTGACCTCCCAAATGCATCACCTCACACTTGTCCAATTTGAATTCCATTTACCACTTTTCTGCCCACCTGACCAGTCTATTGATATCTTCCTGCAGTGTACAGCTATCCTCCTCCCTATCAACAACACGGACAATTTCTGTGTCATCTGCAAACATCTTGATTGTGCCCTCTACATTTATGTCCATATCATTAATATATACCACAAAAAGCAGGGGACCTAGTTGTGAGCCCTGTGGAACACCACTGGAAACAGTCCTCCAGTTGCAAAAACACCCGTAACCAATTCCTTCTTGTTTCCTGCCACTGAGCCAATTTTGTATCCAGCTTGCTACATTCCCCTGGATCGCATGCGCTTTTATGTTTTTTTAACCAGTTTGCCATGTGGGACCTTGTCAAAAGCCTTGCTAAAATCCATGTAGATCACATCAACTGCACTATCCTCACAATCCTCATTGTTACTTCTTCAAAAAATTCAATCAAGTTCGTCAGACAGGAGCTTCCCTGAACAAATCCATGCTGATGATACTTGATTAATCTGAGCCTTTCTAAGTGACAGTTTATCCTGTCTCTCAGAATTAATTCCAATAATTCGCCCACGATTGAGGTTAGGCTGACTGGCCTTTAATTGTTCCCTCGCTTCCTTTTTCAACAATGGTGCAATGTTAGCAATAAAAACAAAAAGTGCTGGACATACACAGCAGGTCTGGCAGCATCTGTGGAGAGAAAAGCAAAGTTAACATTTCAGGTCAGTGACCTTTCATCAGAACAGAAACATTAACTTTGCTTCTCTCTCCACAGTTGCTGCCAGACCTGCTGTGTATTTCCAGCGCTAATAGTTTTTATTTCAGATTTCCAGCATCTGCAGAATTTTGCTTTTATTGCAACGTTACGAGACCTCCCATCTTCTGGCATCACACCTGTATCCAGTGAGGGATTGGAAACTGATGGTCAGACCTTCCACTATTTCCTTCCTGGCTTCTTTTAACCTCCTGGGGTACATTTCATCCAGTCCTGATGATTTATCCACTTTCAAGGATGCTAATCCCATTTATACTTCTTCTCTCCCTCAGTTTATCATGTCCAATACTTCACACTCCTTCTCCTTAATTACAATATATGCATCACCCCCTCATTTGTGAAGATAGTAAAGTATTCATTAACAAACATACCCACATCTTCCACCCTGATGGGCCCTACTCTTTCCTCAGTTGCCTCTTACTCCAATGTATTGATGAAACATCTTTGGATCCATTTTGATTTTGCTTGTCAATATTCTTTCATGCTCTCTGTTTGCTCTTCGTCGCTGCTCCCAAATGCCTCTAGTTAAGTCAAAAGACAACTTATCAGAAGTGGGATCACAAGGCCGAAAGTGGGGATGTTCACTGATGATTGCACAATGTTCAGCACCATTCATGACTCCTCAGATACTGAAGCAGCCCGTGTCCAGATGTAGCAAGACCTGGACAACATCCAGGCTTGGGCTGATAAGTGGTTAATAACATTTGCGTCACATAAATGCCAGGCAATGACCATCTCAAACAAGAGAGAATCTAATCATTTCCCCTTGATGTTCAATGGCATTACCATCACTGAAACCCCCACCATCAACATTGGGGGAGTTACCATTGACCATAAACTGAACTGGACCAGCCACATAAATGCATTTGCTACAAAAGCAGGTCAGAGGCTAGGAATTCTGCAGTGAGCAACTTACCTCCTGTCTCCCCACATCTTTACATCTTTCCACCATTTACGAGGCACCAGTCAGGAGTTTGATGGAATACTCTCCACTTGCCTGGATGAGTGCAGCTCCAACAACACTCAAGTAGCCTGCTTGATTGCCCCCATCCAGCAGCTTCAACATTCACTCCATTCACCACTAATGCACAGTGGCAGCAGTGTGTACAATCTACATGATGCACTACAGCAACACACTAAGGCTTTTTCAACAGTACCTTCCAAACTCTGAACCTCTACTACCGAGAAGGACAAGGGCAGCAGATGCAAGGGAGCACTACCACCAGCAAGTCCCTCTCCAAGCCACACACCATCCTGACTTGGAACTGTATCGCCATTCCTTCATTGTCGTTGGGTAAAAATCCTGGAACTCCCTTCCAAACAGCACTGTTGGTATTCCTGCATCTCAAGGACTGCAGCGGCTCAAGAAGGCAGCTCACCACCACTTTGTCAAGGGCAATTTGTAATGGGCAACAAATGCTGGCATAGCCAGTGATGCCTACATCACACTAACAAATGAAAAAAAGTGAGGAAATAGTGAAGGGCTTTTATAGAATACACAGAGACATGTTTCCACTTGTGGTGGTTTCTGAAATAAGAGCCAAAAATATAAAATCAACATTCATAAAACCAATGAGGAATTCATGAAAAATGTATTTATGCAGTGAATGGATAGAATCTGGAATTTTCTATCACAGGGAGAGGTTGGGGTGAATAGTATTGATGCACTTAAGGGGAGGTGGAACAAATGAACAAGTGTATGGGGAGAAATGAATTGAGGGATATACATATCGGGCTTCATTTTTTAAAATTTGTGCATATGAAGCAGGATGGCTGGAAATATGTGTAGAGCAGAGAGCAGTTGGGATGATCCCAGTGCAGTGTTTTGTCTGGATGGATCTGCCCAGAACACTTGTGATGCAGGAGCTGGGAGCTTCAGTACTTCAGTGGAGGCTGATACTGACACCGGTTTTCATTCGTGGGTGTTCTTAATGATTATTAATTGAGAAATTAAATTCACCTCTTTGATATTTTGCCCCTCACCTGTTCTTGAGTTATAAGATATATTTTTTCTTCATACAGGCAAATACTTGAAGGTATCGTGATGAATGTGATGGTTGCTGCACTCGAGGCACAAGGAACAGTGCAGCCAACTCCTCTCACACACAGTAGGTACATTATCACTCAGAGTACAGAGGGATAGACAGTTCATCAGTTCCCTAGTCTCAGACTGCAGAAGTAGTCAGGCCCACATTGATCCCGAGTTCCAGAGACACATTTTCAATCAAACAAAGCAGGAGAAAAAGAAGTTGTTTCCATTTCGCCCCAATTCAGTCCCACTGACAGTCAGATACATCAATCCCAGGTCAAAATCACACCCACTAGCAGATTGAAATACAATGTGTCAATCTAAATATAATGCAGACTCAGCGAGCAATTAAATATCAGATAGATTTGGCACACGTTACTGATTGAATGGCACAGAATCTAAGCTAATGATGTACCCTGAGATTTAAATTAAATATCATACCCAAAGCTCACACCCATTCATTATAAAGGATGTTTAAACATCCCCATAGTGTACCCTGAGGTACAAGTTACATACAAGTCCAACATTCATTACAGTGAAAGTTTCAAAGGTGCTGAAAGATATTGTAAGCTGAGACACAAATTAGATACCAGTTCAGAACTCACGCACGCTGTGAAATTGAAAGATACAGAATCAATTCGATTAGTGTAGATTGATCTAATCATTATATACCATTCTAAGACCTCATACAATATCAAATTGAAATACAGTATCAATTCTATTAGTGCACATTGACCTAAACATTATATACCATTCTAAAAACTCATACAATATCAAACTGAAATACAGTATTAATTCCATTAGTGTAGATTGATCTAAACATTATATACCATTCTAAGACCTCATACAATATCAAATTGAAATACAGTATCAATTCTATTAGTGCACATTGACCTAAACATTACATACTATTCCAAAAACTCATGCAGTATCAATTCCATTAGTGTAGATTGATCTAATCATTGCCAGTCCAAAAATCACATACAGTATCAGATTGAGCAATGCTGATATGAAGTGTAAACTGTGATGTAAATTAGATGCCTGGACAGAACTCACCCAGACTGCGGAAATAAAAAATACAGTTGTCTATGATACGCATTATTTTCCAGCCAAAAACATCTCATACATGATCAGAGTGAAATAGATTATCAATTCCATTTGTGTAGACTGAACTCCACATTATGGCGGCACAGTGGCGCAGTGGTTAGCATTGCAGATTCAAAGCTCCACTGACCTGGGTTCAGTTCTGCAGAGTTTGCAAGTTCTCCCTGTGATCGCGTGGGTTTCTGCTGTGTGCTCCAGTTTCCTCTTACAGCCCAAGAATTGCAGGTTGTTAGGTAAATTGCCCCTCGTGTGAAGATGTGGGAGGGAATATGGGATTGATGTAGGATTAGTGTATATGGGTGGTTGTTGGTTGGCACAGACTCGGTGGGTTGAAGGGCCTGTTTCAGTGCCATATCTGAAAATAAAATTACAAACCTGTAAAAACTCTCATCCAGGGGTATGGTGATTTTGTGGTTACTTTACAGGACGAGTAATCCAAAAGTCTCCACTAATGGACCAGAGACATGAGTTCAAATTCCACTGCAGCAGCTGGGTAATTTATAGAATCAAAGTAAGTTTATGGCACAGGAAGAGGCCAGTTGGCCCATTGTGTCTGTGCCAGATGAAAACTGTCCACCCATTCTAATCCCACCTTCCAGCATTTGGTGCATAACCCTGCAGATTACGTCATTTGAGGTGCATATCCAGACTCATTTTGAATGAGTTGAGGGTTTCTGTCTCAACTCCCCTATCAGGCAGTGAGTTCCAGACCCCCTCCACCCTCTGGCTGAAAAAAAACTTTTCCTCATCTCCTCTGTAATCTTTATATCAATCACTTTAAATCTATTCCCCTAGTCACTGACCTCTCTGCTAAGGTGAACAGGCCCTTCACTTCAACTCTATACAGGCCCCGCAAAATTTTGTACATTTCAGTCTGATCTCCCCTCAGCCTCCTCTGTTCCAAGGAGAACAGCTCCATCCTATCCAATCTTTCCCCATAGCTGCATTTTTCCAGTCCCGGCAACATCCTCATAAATCTCCTCTGTACCCTCTCCAGGGCAATTACATCCTTTCTGCAATGAGGTGATCAGAACTGTACACAGTACTCAAGTTGTGGCCTTACTAATGATTTATACAGTTACAGTACAACCTCCCTGCTCTTATATTCTATACCTCGTCGAAAAAAAAAGGATTCCATATGCCTTTTTAACCACCTTATCAACTTGTCCTGTTACCTTCAAGGATCTGTGGACATTTACTCCAAGGTCCCTCACTTCCTCTACACCTCTCAGCATTTTCCTATTAATCGTGTATTCCTTTGCCTTGTTTGACCTCCCCAAATGCATCACCTCACACTTCTCTGGATTGAATTCAATTTGCCATTTTTCTGCCCATCTGACCAGACCATCAAGATCTTCCTGCAGCCTACAGTTATCCTCCTTGCTATTTACCACATGGCCAATCTTTGTGTCATTTGCAAACTTCTTGATCATGCCCCCTACATTTACATCCATGTAGACTACATCATAAACTGCACTACCCTCATCTATTTTCCTTGTTAATTCTTCAAAATTTCGATCAAGTTGTTCAGACAAGATCTTCCCTTAACAAATCCATGCTGACTATCCTTGATTAATCTGTGCCTTTCTAAGTGACATTTTATCCTGTCTCTCTGAATAGATTCCAATAATTTTCCCACTATTGAGGTTAGACTGACTGGCCTGTAATTATTCGGTCTAGCCCTCACTCCCTTTTTAAACAGAGGTACAATGTTAGCAGTCCTCCAATCCTCCAGCACAACACCTGTATCCAATGAGGTCTGGAAAACGATGGTCAGACCTTCCGCTATTTCCTCTCTTGCTTCTTTTAACAGCCTGGGGTACATTTCATCCATCCCTAGTGATTTATCAACTTACAAATAAGCTAATTCCATTAGTATGTCCTCTCTCCCTCTGTTGATCATATCCAATACTTCACACCCCTCTTCCTTATCTACAATATCTGCGTCGTCCCCCTCTTTTGTGCAGACAGATGCAAAGTATTTATTAAGAACAATGCCAACATCTTCTGCCCCTACATATAGGTTACCTTTCTGGTCTTTTCTGTGCCCTCCTCTTTCCTTAGTTATCCTTTTACTCTTAATGTATTGATAAAACATCTTTGTGTTTACCTTGATTTTGATTGCCAATATTCTTTCATGCCTCTCTTAGTTTTCCTAATTTCAATGTTGATTTCCCCCCTCCACATTCTATAGACCTCTCAGCTTTCTGTAGTATTGAGTTCTCTGTGTCGGGCATAATTTTTCCTTTACTGCCATATCATACCCATAAGCTCCTTGACATCCATGGGGCTCTTGATTTGGCCTTCCCACCCTTTTTCTTTGAGGGAACATGTTGACTCTGAACCCCTGGAATCTCCCCTTGAATTCTTCCCATTGCTCTGACACTGATTTACCTTCAAGTACCTGTTTCCAGTCCACTTTCGCTAAATCACTCCTCAGCTTAGTAAAGTTGGCCTTGCCCCAATTGAGAACTCTAACTCTTGTTGTATCCTTGTCCTTTCCATAATTATGTTAAAACTGACTGAATTATGATCACTACCACCAAAATGCTCTCCCACTGCCACTCCTTCCACCTGCCCATCTTCATTTCCTAAAACTGCGTCCTCTCTTGTTGGACTTGCTACATATTCGCTAAAATATTTCTCCTGAATGCATCACAAGAATTCTGCTCCCTCAATTCCTTTTACACTAAAACTATCTCAGTTAATGTTTGGGTGGTTAAAATCCCTTTCTATTGCTGCCGTACTGTTGCTTTGACAAAAATTGCCACTCTCCCTCCTTTCTTATCTCCCTCCCTATCGCGTCTGAAAACCCTGTAACCAAGACTGTTGAGCTGCCATTCCTGTCCCTCCTTAAGCCATGTTTCTCTCAGAGCTATGATATCATACTGCCACCTGTCTATCTGTCCTCAGCTCATCTGCTTTATTTGCTATACTCCTTGCATTGAAATAGATACACTTGAGCACTGCCAAACACTTTTTTAATTTTCTAAACTTTGTTTCCTCAGTCTTCCAGACTCATCCATTAATTCTCTGCCTTCCATTTTCATTTCTGATTTTGTCCCATCTGACTCTACCTTCCAGTCCCCATCCCCCTGCCAAACTAATTTAAACCCTCCCCAACAGCTCGAGCAAAATGCCCCGCAAGGAACTCCGTCCCAGCTCTGTTCAGGTGCAACCCGTCCGACCGGTCCCAAGAATCTAAAGCCATTCCTCCTGCACCATCTTTCCAGCCACACATTCATCTGTCTTCTTCTATTCCTGTACTCACTTGCGCTTGGCACTGGGAGTAATCCGGAGATTATTACTTTTGATGTCCCATTTGCAAATTTCTTACCTCACTCCCCAAATTCTGACTGCAGGACAACATCCTTATTTCTACCTATGTTGTTTGTTCCGATGTGGACCACAACTGCTGGCTGTTCACCCTCCCCTTTCAGGATGCTCTGTAACTGCTCAATGACATCCTTGATCTTGGCACCAGGGAGGCAACATACCATTCCTGGATTCATGTCTGCGGCTACAGAAATGCCTGATTGTTCCCTTGACTATTGAATCACCTATCACTATGGCTTTTCCAGTCTTCCTTGTACCTCCCTTTGCAGCTGAGTCACCCATGGTGCCATGGACTTGGCTCTGGCTGCACTCCCCAGGGAAGCATCACTGTCCTCCATATTCAGAACTGAATACCCGTTGGAGAGCGTCATGCAGTCAGGGTGTCCTGCACTACCTACTCGATTCTTCTTGACTGCCTGTTGATCACCCATTCCCTCTCTCCCTGCATACTCTTAAGCTGTGGGGTGACCACATCTATAAACGTGCTATCCATGTAGCTCTCTTCTCACAAATGCACTGCAGTGTCACCAGCTGCCACTCAAGTTCCAAAACCCAGAGCTCAAGCTGCCACAATTGAGAACACTTCCTGGCACAAATGTTCTCTAAGATAGTGGAAGCATCCTGGAGCTCCCACATATCACAGGAGGTGCACTCTCAAGGTTGAAACACCCCTGCCATTAGTTGACCATTTGCTACTGCTAAAAAAAACCTTAACAGTACTACAACACCTTAGAATTATAAATAAAACTTTCCTAGTACTGATAAATCCCACTAAAAATCAATACAGTTCACTAGTTAAGATAAACCTTACTCCAAAAAACTCACCAACAATTCACTTGTCCCTTATCATTAATACTTAATTTATACTCTTTTTATTCTGCCTGTTGTTGAAATGCTATAACCCAGCCATTTACACACCCACCCTAACAGTGGTGTACTAACTATTTACTGTTACTCCCTAACAGCCGTTAATCACAACCAGTCACCTTGCAGCTTTCCTGTGATGTCACTATTCACTTTGTTTCCAAACTCCAGCTTGCTTGGACTCCTGTCCACTCCGCTTTCACCGTTTCCTGCTCTCTGAGTGAGCCCTTGCTTACTCTCTCTCTCTCCCCACCCCGGGCTCTTTATGCTCCACTCTGATCTCACTGTTTCCTTCTCTCTTGATGCATCAATATTTGTTTGCGTTGTGTTTAATTTAAAATATGGATTAACTGTATTTCACAGTTGTAGGTTTTATTTGGTAGTCCTGTACAAGTTGTGGATTGGTATTCAATATTTAGCTCTGTGAAAATGATTGTGAATGAAAACATAACTTTCAATCTTATACATGGGCTGGTCTGCAAGCTCCAAGTCCTTCACTTTGTAGTAATGGAATTGATACTGTATCTTTCAGTCTTAATCTCTGTGGGATTTTTGAACTGGTATGTAATGCATAGCTCGGTCTAACGTCTGATGTACATTATTGGGATTCATAGGATCATAGGAAATAGGGGCATTAGGCCATTCAGCCCATTGAGCCTGCTCTGCCATTCAAACAGATCGTGGCTGATCATATCCCTCTTTGCCATTTTTCCCTGCTATCTCCATATCCCTTGATCCCGGTAGTATTTAGAAATCTATTGATTTCTGTCTTGAATATGTTCAGTAATTGAGCCTCCACAGCCCTCTGGGATAAAGAATTCCACAGATTACCCATCCTCTGAGTAAAGAAATTCCTGCTCATCTCAGTCTCAAATGGCCTGTCCTTATTCTGAGACTGTGTCCCCTTCTTCCAGACTCACTAGACAGAGGAAACATCCTATCCATATCTACCCTGTCACACCCTGTAAGAATTTTGGAAGTTTCAATGAGATCACCTCTCATTCTTTGAAACTCCAGAGAATTTGGGCCCAGTTTCTGCAGTCTCTCATCATAAGGGGATTAGTCTGGTGAATCTCCATTGCATTCCCTCTGTGACAAGTCTATCCTTCCTTAGATAAGGGGAGGTGATGGCGTAGTGGCATTGTCATGGGCGGCACAGTGGTTAGCACCGCAACCTCACAGCTCCAAAAACCGAGGTTTGATTCTGGCTACTGCCTGTGCAGAGTTTGCAAGTTCTCCCTGTGACCATGTGGGTTTTTGCTGGGTGCTTTGGTTTCCTCCCGCAGCCAGAGACTTGCAGGTGATAGGTAAATTGGCTGTTGTAAATTGCTCCTAGTGCAGGTAGGTGGTAGGGAACATGGGATTACTGCAGGGCGAGTATAAATGGGTGGTTTTTGGTCAGCACAGACTCGGTAGGCTGAAGGGCCTGTTTCAGTGCTGTATCTCTAAATAAATATAAAATAAGGAAACCAAAATTGTACAGAATACAGTGCTCGACCCCAAGGGTCACTGTTGGAACCACTGCTTTTTTTTGCTACAGATAAATGACTTGGATCTTGGAATATAGAGCAGAATCTCAAAATATGCCGATAAAACCAAACTTGGAGAAGTGGCAAACAGTGAGGATGAAATGAACCGCCTGCAACAAGACAATGATAGGCTAGCAGAATGGGCAGGCAGGTGGCAGATGGAATTTAATAGTGACTAGTGTGAGGTGATGCATTTTGGCAGAAGAAATAGGGAGAGGCAATATATACTTAATGGCACAGTTCTAAAGAGTGTGCAGGAATAGAGGGACTTGTTCACTATAATGTGAACAATTTTTCTTCTTGTGTGGCTCTCAGATTTGTAAACTTCACTGTACTGGAGTGAGGGGACATCTACTGGCAGGAAGCAAGAACTGCAACCAAGCAGCAGATACTCCATAGTCTGTCAGGGTGAAAGAAACATTGCAATGTGAGGAAATAGTGAATGGGTTTGATTGGGTTGATGGAGACATGATACCACTTGTGGTGGAGTCCAAAGCAAAGGCCAGAAATATAAAATTGTCATTATTAAAAGATATGAGGAATTCATGACAAATGTATTTAGGTGGTGAGTGGGTGGAATCTAGATAGAATAGAAAGTGAGATTGGGTGGACAGAAGCAGTGTGAAAGGATGGCTCAAACAAAAGGGAAACGCCCTGAAAGGTTAACTCTGTTTCTCTCTCCACAGATGCTGCCAGAGTTTCTGAACATTTCCAGCACTTTCTGTTTTTATTTCAGAATTTGCAGGATGTTGCTTTGATCTGAAAAAAAATGGATGATTGGCTTTGGCTGCCAGTGAAATTCCACAGGAGCTAAAAGGAAGTTCTGATATCAGTGGCATGTTGATCTCGGGGTATGATTCTTGCTTAGGGTAAGTGATTAATTAATGTGTGAGAGATCCTGGGTTCAAATCCTGGACAAGCCCTTCTTTGTTGGTGTTTTTAGTTTAAGGTCGTCGATTGGTTTCAGCCTTACAGAAGGCGGAATTGATTTCCATATGGAGCCTGCTTGAGGACCAGAGGGCTGGATTCAAAGAGCTTGTCGACAAAATTGGAATGAATGAAATGTACAGAGAGCCAAGTAGGAATATAAAGTTGTAACTTTAACTGAAGCCTGGCTCCAAAAAACAACAGAACTGGGTTCTGGTATGGAAAGGAAACCTTTCCCATTTCTGTTGTTTGGCTTGCATTGGCTCATTGATTTTCTTGTTTTTCACTTTGTTGATGCCTTTGAATAATTGTGGATCCTTCTTCAGGGTGTTTTCTTTCACCAGGTAGTTCTGACCTCTGATGATGATCGTAATGAGCTTCAACTCACTGATAGTTTTGGAACTGAGCAGATTTCCTTTGCTTGAGTCTACAACATGGAACTCAGTCTGACATGTGGACCCATGGGAGGATTTGAATGCCACCCCTGCGTTGAAGAATACAGTTGCATCCATCCAATAAGAGACCGAGTAGAAGTGACAGTTCAGTCAGTCGAACATTAAACTTTTGATTTCAGGGTGGTGAGTTGGAGTGCCATTTTTTTCCCCCTTTTTTAAGGCTTCATGAGCAGAGAGTACAAGGAGTGTTTGAAATGAAATTCAGCAAAACTATGAGAAAGTCTCACTTTGATTCGGGACTCTTATCTCTCTGCAGCATCTCGCTGTGAACGATTGAACTTCATCTCATTTCATTCCCAGCTCGGGATCAGTGCGGCTCAGTGGGACTTCTGGCTGTCTCCTGCTTCACAATCCATCAGTGCTGAGAAAGCAATGGGGAATATTATTCAAGGCTCTGTAACCAGAGGACACCGATTTAAGGTGAATGGCAAAAGAACCAAAGGCAACATGAGGAAAAACTTATTTTGCACAGCGAGTGGTTAAGATCTGATATGCACTGTTTGAGAGTGTGATGGAGGCTGATTCAACCATGACTTTCAAAATGGTAAAAGATAATTATCTGAAGTGAAACAAAGTGCATGTTTTCATGAGTCTCTGGCATGAGCTGAGTTGCTCGTGCAGAGAAGCAGCACAAGCACAATGAACTGAATGGCTTCCTTTTGTTCTGTAACTATTCTATGATCTATGATTCTTTTCAGAGTGAAATCAACACTCACATACAAGAAACTGACAGGTACAATGTAAACCCCACACTAACAGACCAGCGAATGCTAGGGACAGAGTAAAACCAATCAGTCCTAGACGAGAAACTGACAGGTGCACAGTAAGCTTCGCATTACCAGACAAGAAATTGACAGTTACAGTGTAAAACCCACAGTCACTTTGCAGCAGTTGGCAGGTAACGTGTAAAAATCTTTCTTTCATATCCCAACTGCAAGGTAAAAAGGAAATTAGGGACAAACCCAGGCTCACACTTCAAAGACTGAGAGATACAAAGCAAAACACATACTCACCTACAAGTACAGAGAAGAAGACACACTCAGAGGAGGTGCAGATTAAAGACACATGCATGTAACAGAAACTGATAGGGATAGAATCAAACCCTTTCTCACTTCTCAGAAACTGATAGATATAGACAAAAGCTGATGCTCACATACAAGTTGTTGAAAGATATGTGGTGAAACTCACAGAGCAATAGCAGAAACAAACAGGTACTGAATAATACCCACAGTCACAGACCAAAAACTGAAATATACTGAGTTAAACACCACTTTCTCACACCAGAAACTCATGGCTACAAAGTGAAGCTGACTCTATCCTCCCAGGCATTGACAGGTACAAAAGAAAACACTCACGACGATACCAGGACATGAAATGTACGTAATAAAACCTATCAGCTGAAAGAATAGCATTAATGACAGGTGTGGGACCCAGAATGCTCAGCGGCCTAGAATCCGTCCAATCTGTCACAGGAGCGGGGCGCGCAGGCGCAGTAGAGACAGCTCTGTCAGCAGCTGGAGCTGCGGGTTCGGAGTTGGAGCAGGATATTCACAAAGTGCGAGAAGACCGCGCCCTTTGCGGGCTCACACAGCTGGAGCAGGGCCTCCGGGCCACAATAACATGGAACAATCCCATCTGTATCCCTGCGGATGGCGACGGTGAAGCTTTTCCCGGTGAGGCTTCCCGAAACGGCGTCCATAAATGGATAAGAATTGGGGTCTGGGCAGGGAGCGTCTATAAATGGATAAGAATTGGGGTCTGGGCAGGGAGCGTCTGGAGATGGATCAGAATTGGGAACTGGGCAGGGAGCGTCTCTAAATGAATAAAATTTGGGTACTGGTCAGGGAGCGTCTATAAATGGATAAGAATTGGGGTCTGGGCAGGGAGCGTCTGGAGATGGATAAGAATTGGGAACTGGGCAGGGAGCGTCTCTAAATGAATAAAATTTGGGTACTGGTCAGGGAGCGTCTATAAATGGATAAGAATTGGGGTCTGGGCAGGGAGCGTCTGGAGATGGATAAGAATTGGGAACTGGGCAGGGAGCGTCTCTAAATGAATAAAATTTGGGTACTGGTCAGGGAGCGTCTGTAAATGGATAAGAATTGGAGACTGGGCAGGGAGCGTCTCTAAATGAATAAAATTTGAGTACTGGTCAGGGAGCGTCTGGAGATGGATAAGAATTGGAGACTGGGCAGGGAGCGTCTCTAAATGAATAAAATTTGGGTACTGGTCAGGGAGCGTCTGTAAATGGATAAGAATTGGGGACTGGGCAGGGAGCGTCTCTAAATGAATAAAATTTGGGTACTGGTCAGGGAGCGTCTATAAATGGATAAGAATTGGGGTCTGGGCAGGGAGCGTCTGGAGATGGATAAGAATTGGGAACTGGGCAGGGAGCGTCTCCAAATGAATAACATTTGGATACTGGTCAGGGAGCGTCTGTAAATGGATAAGAATTGGGGACTGGGCAGGGAGCGTCTCTAAATGAATAAAATTTGGGTACTGGTCAGGGAGTGTCTCTAAATGAATAAGATTTGGGTACTGGTCAGGGAGTGTCTGCAGATGGATAAGAATTAGGGACTGGGCAGGGAGCGTCTCTAAATGAATAAAATTTGAGCACTGGTCAGGGAGCGTCTGTAAATGGATAAGAATTGGGGACTGGGCAGGGAGCGTCTCTAAATGAATAAGATTTGGGTACTGGTCAGGAAGCGTCTGCAAATCGATAAGAATTGGAGACTGGGCAGGGAGCGTTTCTAAATGAATAAGATTTGGGGACTGGGCAGGGAGCGTCTATAAATGCTTAAGAATTGGGGACTGGTTAGGGAGCGTTTTTTTATTCGTTCGTGGGATGTGGGCGTCGCTGGCTCGATCTCAGCTCGAGTAATGTGTCCAGTTCTGGGCACCAGGCTTTAGAAAGGACATCAAAGCTTCTGAGACAGTTCAGAGGAGATTTACTAGAATGATCCCAGAGATGAGGGGTGTCAGTTCTCTGGACAGGCTGGTGAAGCTGGGATTGTTCTCTTCAGAGTAGAGAAGGTTAAGGCAAGATTTAATAGAGGTGTTCAGAATCATGAAGGATTTTCATACGGTAGAGAGGGAGAAACTGTTTCCAATGTCCTGGGGGTCAGTAACCAGAGGACACAGATTTAAAATAATTGGCCAAAAATGTCAAGGGGAGGTGAGGAGAGATCTTTTAACCCAGTAACTGATTCGGATTTGGAATGAATTGTCTGACAGGGTGGTGGAAACAGATTCAATTATAACTTTCATAAAGGAATTGGACAAATATTTCAAAGTGAAATTCTCCAGGATTATGGGGAAATAGGCAGGGGGTTGGACTAATTGCATCTTTTTGTTAGAGAGTCAGCAGAGGCACAATGGGGCCGAATGGCCTCCTTCTGTGCTGTGTGATTCTATGAACATAAGAACTAGAAGCAGGAGTCGGCAATTCAGCCCCTCGAGCCTGCTCTGCCATTCAATACAATCATGGCTGATCTCATCACGGCAGTTCTTGTTTCTTGCCAGTAGATGTCACTTCACTCCAATACAGTGAAGTTTACAAATCTGAGAGAGACACAACAGGAAATAATTGTTCACATTGTATTGAATGTGTGGGATTTAGAAATACTAGGAGTGGAGACGAGTTATTACTTGTCTGCTCAATCCCCATAGCCCTGTAAAATTATTTCCTTCAAGTGCCCATTCAAATTCCTTTTGTAATCCTCGATTGTCTCCATTTCCACCGCCCTCGTGGGCAGCGAGTTACAGATCATCACCAATCACTGTGTAAAAAAGTTCTTCCGCACATTCCCCCTGTACCTCCTGTCCAAAACCTTCAATCTGTGTCCCCTAGTCCTTGTACCAATAGTTAACGGGAACAATGTTTCCTTGCCAACTTATTTAAAACTGTCATAGCCTAAAACACATCCATCAATTCCTCCCTCACTCTCGTTTGATACAGTCAGAACAACCCTAGCTTTTCCAACCTAACCTTGTAACTAAAATCCTCCATCCCTGGATCCATTCTGGTGAATTTCCTCTGCATCCTCTCAAGGACCCTCACATTCTTTCTTAAGTGTGGTAAGCAAAACTGGAAGCAACACTCCAATTGGGGCCTAATCAGAGCTTTATAATGGTTCAGCATAACTTCCCGGCTTTGTACTCAATGCCTCTATTTATAAAGCCCAAGATCCCATATGCTTTGCGAACCACTCTCGCAATATGTCTTGCCACCTTCAAAGATTGATGCACATGAACCCCAAGTCCCTCTATTCCAGCACACTCTTTAGAGCTGTGCCATTAAGTATATATTGCCTCTCCTTATTCCTTCTGCCAAAATACATCACCTCACACTTATCACTATTAAATTCCATCTGCCACCTGTCTGCCCATTCTGCTAGCCTATCATTGTCCTGTTGCAGGCAGTTCATATCATCCTCACTGTTTGCCACTCCTCCAAGTTTGTTGTCATCGGGATATTTTGAGATTCTACTCTGTATTCCAAGATCAAAGTCATTTATCTTGAGCAAAAAAAGCAGTGGTTCTAGCACTGACCCTTGGGGAACACCTCTGTCGACTATCCTCCAGTCTGACAAAGAACCATTTCATAAGACTCGCTGTTTTCTGTCCTTAAACCAATTTTCTATCCAATTGGACACTGACCCTCCTATACCACGAACCTCAATTTTGTT
This sequence comes from Heterodontus francisci, assembly GCF_036365525.1. Lineage (NCBI taxonomy): Eukaryota > Metazoa > Chordata > Chondrichthyes > Heterodontiformes > Heterodontidae > Heterodontus > Heterodontus francisci. The sequence continues at coordinate 19,377,838 of NC_090405.1, forward strand.
AACCGCCCTTTTATGTGGTACCTTGTCAAACGCTTCCTTAAAATCCATATAAACAACATCCACTGCATTCCCTTCATCAACCTGCTCTGTTAGTTCATCAGAAAATGCAGTTAGATTAGTCAAGCATGAACTCCCATTTATAAATCCATGCTCACTCTCCTTAATTAACTCGAACCTCTCCAAGTGACTGTTGATTTTTTACCCTGATTATTCTTTCTAAAACCTTACCCACCGCTGCTGTTAATCTAACTAGCCTGTAGTTACCCAGACTGTCCTTACACCCTTTCTTGAATAAGGGTGTCGCATTTGCCACTGTTTATCCTCTGGCACCTCCCCCGTATCCAGGGAAGATTGGAAGATTATACTGAACCCTTCCGTTATCTGCATCCGCATTTCCTTTCGCAACCTGGGATGTGAGCCATCCGGACCAGGTGATTTATCTACCCGAAGCACAGCCAGCCTTTTTAGTACCTCCCTCTCCTAATTTGTACTCTCTCCATTGACTCTACTTTCTTCATTTCTACTGATATTTTGTCAAATTCCACTTCCTCAGTGATCACTGATGCAAAGTACTCATTAAGTAGATTAACATTGCCCTGCACCTCTAAGCTTATATTATCCTTTTTGTCCCTAATAGGCCCGACTCAACCTCTTACTACCCACTTATCATTTACATGCTGCTCGAAGATTTTTGGGTTTCCTTTCATGTTGACTGTCAGTCTATTCTCATAGAAATAGAGAATAAGCTAAATATAGAAGATATAAGTATTTCCCATCCTTGATGAGGTGGAACTTTTTTATGTTGTGGGTAGTAATGACTTGGCCCACGAGTGTGCTGGAAGCAGAGACAATCAATGATTTGAAAAGGAAATTGGATGGATACTTGAAGGAAAGAAACTTGCAGGAGGAAAGGGATCGAGCTGGTGAGTGGAACTGACTAGATTGCTCCAGGGAGAGCCAGCATGGACGTGATAGGCCAAACGACCACCTTCTGTGCTGCAAATGACTCTGTGTTGTTTCTCAAATTCAATCCACTGGTGTTTGGTAAATAATTTCAAAGTAAATTGTGCAACTGGAAAATCAGAGCCAAGGCAAGGGACGCATAAGGAAGCGCAATTGCTGAAACCCGGGATTGAACCAGGGACCTTTAGATCTTCAGTCTAACGCTCTCCCTACTGAGCTATTTCAGCCCGACATTAATAGTGGCTTGGTGTCCTTATTTTGGAAGAAAATACATACATTCAAGTTTTCCAAAAAATTAAAGAACACAACATGTGAGTAATATTCCCCATTGCTTTCTCAGTACTGATGGATTGTGAAGCGGGAGACAGCCAGAAGTGCCAATGAGCCGCACAGACCCTGAGCTGAGAATGAAATGAGATCAAATTCAATCTTTCATAGTGAGATGCTGCAGAGAGGTAAGAGTCCTGAATCAAAGCGAGATTTGCTCATTTCAAACACTCCCTGTACTCTCTGCTCAAGAAGCCTTAAAAAAGGGAAAAACAGAATGGCACTCAAACTCACAACCCTGCCATTAACAGTCTCATGTTCGACTGACAGAACTGTCACTTCTACTCGCTCTCTTATTGGATGGATGCAACTCCAACGCAGGGGTGACATTCAAATCCTCCCATGGGTCCACATGTCAGACTGAGTTCCATGTTGTAGAATCAAGCAAAGGAAATCTGCTCACTTCCAAAACTATCAGCGAATTGAAGCTGATTACGATCAACATCATCAGAGGTCAGAACGACCTGGTGAAAGAAGACACTCTGAAGAAGGATCCACAATTATTCAAAGGCATCAACAAAGTGAAAAACAAGAAAATCGATGAGTCAATGCAAGCCAAACAACAGAAACACTGAAGAATTCCATTCCATTCCAGTCCAGAACCCAGTCCTGTTGTTTTTGGAGTCAGGTCACAATTACAGCAACAACTTTATATTCCCACTTGGCTATCTGTACATTTAGTTAATTACAATTTTGTCGACAAGCTCTTTGAATCCAGTTGTCTGGTCCTCAAGCCAGCTCCGTATGGAAGTCAATTCCACCTTCTGCAAGGCTGAAACCAATAGATAACCTTAATCTAAAAATGCCAGCAGACAGGGCTCGTCCGGGACTTGAACCCGGGATCTCTCGCATGTTAATTAACCATACTCCCTAAGCGAGAATCATACCCCGAGACCAACAAGCCACTGACAGGTCAGATTTTATTAGCTGCTGTGGAATTTCACTGGAACCCCCCAGCCAATCATCCATTTTTTTTCAGATCAAAGCAACATCCTGCAAATGCTGAAATAAAAACAGAAAGTGCTGGAAATGTTCAGCAGCTCTGGCAGCATCTGTGCTGTGAGAAACACAGTTAACGTTTCAGGGCACTCACCTTTTGTTTCAGCCATCCTTTCAGACTGCTTCTGTCCATCCAATCTCACTTTCTATTCTATCCACATTCTAACCATTCACTACGTTACTACATTTTTCATGAATTCCTCATTTCTTTTATTAATGACAATTTTGTATTTCTGGCCTTTGCTTCAGACACCACCACAAGTGGAATCATGTCTCCATCTACCCAATCAAACCACTTCGCTGTATCCTCACATTGCAATGTTTCTTTAACCCTGACAGACTGTGGAGTTTCTGCTGCTTGATTGCAGTTCTTGCTTCCCGCCAGTAGATGTCACCTCACTCCAATGCAGTGAAGTTTACAAATCTGAGAGAGACACAACAGGAAATAATTGTTCACATTATAGTGAATGTGTGGGATTTAGAAATACTAGGAGTGGAGACGAGTTATTATTGCACTCTGCTATTACATCTTTTATCATGGACTCCAGCATTTTCCCCACGACTGATGTCAGGCTAACCAGTATATAATTCGCTGTTTTCTTTCTGCCTCTTTTTTTAAATAGTGGAGTTACATTAACTACCGTCCAATCCATTGGAACTGTTCCAGAGTCGATAGGATTTTGAAAAAAGACCAGAAATGCATCTGCTATTTCAAGGGCCACTTCCTTAAGTACTCTGGGATGTAGATTATCAGGCCCTGGGGATTTATCGGCCTTCAATCCCATCAATTTCCCAAACATTCCCTACTAATACTGATTTCATACAGTTCCTCCTTCTCACTAGACCCTATGTTCCCCAACATTTCTGGGAGATAATTTGTATCCTCCTTTGTGAAGACAGATCCAAAGTATGTATTTAATTGGTCTGCCATTTCTTTATTCCCCATTATAAATTCCCCCGTTTCTGACTGTAAGGGGCCCACATTTGTCTTCACTAATCTTTTTCTCTACACATATCTACAGAAGCTTTTACAGTCAGTTTTTATGTTCTCTGCTAGCTTACTCTCATACTCTATTTCCCCCTTCTTAATCAATCCTTTTGTCCTCCTCTGCTAAATTCCAAACTGTTCACAATCTTCAGGTTTGCTGCTTGTTCTGGCCATTTTATATTTCTCCTCCTTGGATCTAATACTTTCCTTAATTTCTTTTGTAAGCCACAGTTGAGCCACCCTTCCTGTTTTACTTTTGCACAGACCGGAATGAACAATTGTTGTAATTCATCCATGCGCTCTTTAAATGCTAGCCATTGCCTATCCACTGTCAACCCTTTAAGTAACGTTCCCCAATCTATCATAGCCAACTCCCGCCTCATACCTTCATAGTTTTCTTTGTTTAGATTCAGGACCCGAGTCTCGGAATCAACTCTCTCACTCTCCATCTTAATGAAGAATTTTATCATATTATGGGCGCTCTTCCCCAAGGGACCCCACACAACAAGATTGTTAACTAATCCTTTCTCATTACACAATACCCAGTCCAGGATGGCCTGTTCTCTAGAGGTGTTATACACCTCTATCAATTCTCCACTCAATCTCCTTTGAGAAAGGCAGAATAATCCTAGCTTTTCCAACCTAACCTTGTAACTAAAATCTCCCATCCCTGGATCCATTCTGGTAAATCGCCTCTGCGTCCTCTCAAGGACCCTCACATTCTTTCTAAAGTCTGCTGAGCAGAACTGGAAGCAACACTCCAATTGGGGCCTAACCAGAGTTTTATAATGGTTCAGCATAACTTCCCTGCTTTTGTATTCAATGCCTCTATTTATAAAGCCCAAGATCCCATGTGCTTTGCGAACCACTCTCGCAATATGTCTTGCCACCTTCAAAGATTGATGCACATGAACCCCAAGTCCCTCTATTCCAGTACACTCTTTAGAACTGTGCCATTAAGTATATATTGCCTCTCCCTATTCCTTATGCCAAAATACATCACCTCACACTTGTCACTATTAAATTCTATCTGCCACCTGTCTGCCCATTCTGCTAGCCCATCACTGTCCTGTTGCAGGCAGTTCATATCATCCTCACTGTTTGCCGCTCCTCCAGGTTTGGTGTCATCGGCATATTTTGAGATTCTACTCTGTATTCCAATATCCAAGTCACTTACCTTGAGCAAAAAAAGCAGTGGTTCCAGCACTGACCCTTGGGGAACACCACTGTCGACTATCCTCCAGTCTGACAAAGAACCATTTAATAAGACTCCCTGTTTTCTGTCCTTAAACCAATTTTCTATCCAATTGGACACTGACCCTCCTATACCACGAACCTCAATTTTGTTAACCGCCCTTTTATGTGGTACCTTGTCAAACGCTTCCTTAAAATCCATATAAACAACATCCACTGCATTCCCTTCATCAACCTGCTCTGTTAGTTCATCAAAAAATGCAGTTAGATTAGTCAAGCATGAACTCCCATTTATAAATCCATGCTCACTCTCCTTAATTAACTCGAACCTCTCCAAGTGACTGTTGATTTTTTACCCTGATTATTCTTTCTAAAACCTTACCCACCGCTGCTGTTAATCTAACTAGCCTGTAGTTACCCGGACTGTCCTTACACCCTTTCTTGAATAAGGGTGTCGCATTTGCCACTGTTTAATCCTCTGGCACCTCCCCCTTATCCAGGGAAGATTGGAAGATTATAGCAAGCCCTTCCGTTATCTGCATCCGCATTTCCTTTCGCAACCTGGGATGTGAGCCATCCGGACCAGGTGATTTATCTTCCCTAAGCACAGCCAGCCTTTTTAGTACCTCCCTCTCTCAATTTGTACTCTCTCCATTGCCTCTACTCTCTTCATTTCGACTGATATTTTGTCAAATTCCACTTCCTTAGTGATCACTGATACAAAGTACTCATTAAGTAGATTAACATTGCCCTGCACCTCTAAGCTTATATTATCCTTTTTGTCCCTCATAGGCCCGACTCAACCTCTTACTGCCCACTTATCATTTACATGCTGCTCGAAGATTTTTGGGTTTCCTTTCATGTTGACTGCCAGTCTATTCTCATAGAAATAGAGAATAAGCAAATATAGAAGATGTAAGTATTTCCCATCCTTGATGAGGTGGAATTTTTTATGTTGTGGGTGGGAATGTCTTGGCCCACGAGTGTGGTGGAAGCAGAGACAATCAATGATTTGAAAAGGAAATTAGATGGATACTTGAAGGAAAGAAACTTGCAGGAGGAAAGGGATCGAGCTGGTGAGTGGAACTGACTAGATTGCTCCGGGGAGAGCCAGCATGGACGTGATAGGCCAAACGACCACCTTCTGTGCTGTAAATGACTCTGTGTTGTTTCTCAAATTCAATCCACTGGTGCTTGGTAAATAATTTCAAAGTAAATTGTGCAACCGGAAAATCAGAACCAAGGCAAGGGACGCATAAGGAAGCAAAATTGCTGAAACCCGGGATTGAACCAGGAACCTTTAGATCTTCAATTTAACGCTCTCCCAACTGAGCTATTTAAGCCCAACATTAACAGTGGCTTGGTGTCCTTGTTTTGGAAGAAAATACATACATTCAAGTTTTCCAAAAAATTAAAGAACACAACATGTGAGTAATATTCCCCATTGCTTTCTCAGTACTGATGGATTGTGAAGCGGGAGACAGCCAGAAGTGCCACTGAGCCACACAGACCCCGAGCTGAGAATGAAATGAGATCAAATTCAATCTTTCATCGTGAGATGCTGCAGAGAGGTCAGAGTCCTGAATCAAAGCGAGACTCGCTCATTTCAAACACTCCCTGTACTCTCTGCTCATGAAGCCTTAAAAAAGGGAAAAACAGAATGGCACTCAAACTCACAACCCTGCCATTAAAAGTCTCATGTTCGACTGACAGAACTGTCACTTCTACTCGCTCTCTTATTGGATGGATGCAACTCCAACGCAGGGGTGGCATTCAAATCCTCCCATGGGTCCACATGTCAGACTGAGTTCCATGTTGTAGACTCAAGCAAAGGAAATCTGCTCAGTTCCAAAACTAACAGCGAATTGAAGCTGATTACGATCAACATCATCAGAGGTCAGAATTACCTGGTGAAAGAAGACACTCTGAAGAAGGATCCACAATTATTCAAAGGCATCGACAAAGTGAAAAACAAGAAAAACAAGAAAATCAATAAGCAAGATGCTGGAGAGAGTTAAGAATCACAGAATCAGAGAAAGTGTAGTGCACAGAAAGAGGCCACTTGGCCCATTATGTCTGTGGCGGCTGAAAAATGATCCACCTGTTCTAATCCCACCTTCCAGCATTTGGTCCGTAGCCCTGCAGATTACGGCACTTGAGGTGATTATCCAGACTCCTTTTGGATGAGTTGAGGGTTTCTGTCTCAACCACCCTTTCAGGCAGTGAGTTCCACACCCACACCATCCTCTGGGTGAAAAGGCTTTTCCTCGTCTCCCCTCTAATTTTTCTACCAATCACTTTAAATCTATGCCTCCTCGTCACTGACCTCTCTGCTAAGGTGAATAGACCTTGCACTTCCACTCTATTTAGACCGCTCAAAATTTTGTACATTTCAATCAGATCTCCTCTCAGCCTTCTCTGTTCCAAGGAGAACAGCCCCAGCCTATCCAGTCTTTCCTCGTAGCTGCATTTTTCCAGTCCTGGCAACATCCTTGTAAATCTCCTCTGTATCTTCTCTGGTGCAATTGCATCCTTTCTGTAATGAGGTGTCCAGAACTGCACACAGAACTCAAGTTGTAGCCTAACCCATGAGTTATACAGTTGCAGCATAAGCTCGCTGCTCTTGTATTCTATACCTCGGCTAACAAAGGAAAGGATTCCATCTGCCTTCTTAACCACCTTATCGACCTGTCCTGCCATCTTCAGGGATCTGTGGACATTCAATCCAAGGTCTCTCACTTCCTCTATACTTCTCAGTATCGTGTATTCTGTTGCCTTGTTTGACCTCCCCAAATGCATCACCTCACACTTCTCCAGGTTGAATTCCATTTGCCACTTTTCTGCCCACTTGACCAAACCATCAATATCTTCCTGCAGCCTACAGCTATCCTCCTCATTATCTACCTCATGGCCAATCTTTGTGTCGTCTGCAAAGGTCTTGATCATGCCCCCTACTTCCAAATCGCTAATATGTACCACAAAAAGCAGGGGACCTGGTACTGAGCCCTGCAGAACACCACTGGAAACAGCCCTTCGGTCGCTAAAACACCCGTCAACAATTACCCTTTGTTTCCTGCCACTGAGCTAATTTTGTATCCACCTTACTGCATTTCCCTGTATCCCATAGGTTTTTATTTTTTTAACCAGTCTGCCATGTGGGACCTTGTCAAATGCCTTGCTAACATCCATGTGGGACACGTCAGTTGCACTACCCTCATTTATCTTCCTTGTTACTTCTTCAAAAAATTCCATCAAGTTGGTCAAACAAGATCTTCGCTTAAAAATCCATGCTGACTATCCTTGATTAACCTGTGCTTTTCGAACTGACAGTTTATTCTGTCTCTCAGAATAGGTTCCAGTTATTGGGCCATGACTGAGGTTAGTCTGACTGGCCTGTAATTACTCGGTCTTTCCTTCGCTCCCTTTTTCAACAGAGGTTCAACCTCTTTTGTAGCAGACTACTGTAAATTTCACAATTCGCATGGGAAAAAGTATTAAATACTTCACTTACAAGTTCTAATGTTACTGGCAAAATGAGGGCTTATGTATGATTTGAACCCAGGACCTCACACAAATACACAGCAGGAATTCTGCTCCTTTACCAAAAAGCCATCTCCTTTATAGAGATGTAAATATGTAATATTGGAAGAGTGGAGGGCTTGGGACCAGGACAGTGACTTTGACTTTTCTGCCTGTCTTCCAAATTCTGCAAGGTTCCATACAGACAATTAATGAACTGTCAGGGTGTTACTTTATTCCATTCTTCTTCTTCTTCTTCTTCTTCTTAGGCAGTCCCTCGGGAACGAGAATGATTTTCTTCCACTTCAGGGTTCTGGGTCCAGTGACTAGATGTCTACTTAAATCGCAGAGAAATTAAACACTTTTCAATTTGTCTCACGACATAAATAGCAACATTTGCAGATATTTCACAGCTGTATGATTGGATGCTGCTAACGTTGTTACACTCAGTACACATGGTACCTTAATGTTGCAATAAATATTATAATATCTATTCAGGTAACTGTCATCCCACAGCTGCAAAATTTCACTGGTTCAACATTCTCATCAAATACTAAAGCATTCCACAAAGCAAGCCTCACAAATTCAACACCAGTTTCTCTTTTGGAGTCTCTCTGGTGTAATCTGATCTCTGATAGATTACTGGTGATCATCCTCCACATGAGCAGTCGTCCTAATCCCATGTGCCTGTCCTGTTCCCACCTCCCTTTCCTGTATACACAACAGAATTCCATACTGCTGATATATGCTGGTAAACACTTTCCTTGTTCTATGAAACTGTGATTACAGTGGAAATCCGCAAGAGAGGAAGCTATTGTTGGCACCTTTAACTCTGCAGCCAGTGACCAGAAGAATTCTCACTCCTGAACGAGGACTGTTTCAATTTCCTTTTGGAAGATCACATCATCACATGAAGGAAGTGAAGTGTTTTTGTATCACAGTGACCACAGAGGAGTTTTAAAACAAACTATTAAATTATGAATTCATATTTTATTTTGAATGCTACATTGGAGGTTAATTTCACAGACAGTCCTGCAGTTTATGATTTGTGTGAAATCAGTGAGATTGTGAGTTGGGTCGACCCCTCCCTATCAGAGTCACCAGGACAAAGGGAGTGTTTAGTCATCGACATCTTGCTCAGTTCAGCATTTTGGTGGCTGGCTCTTGAACTCACACCGTCTCCTGACAGTGACAGGAGTAAACATGTCATCGCTGAGGATTTCAAGTGCTATTTAAAGATTAATCACTTTTTACTGTTCACTTACTGCTGGAGGTTTGAAGAGGACATTTGAAACACGTTGGGAGACTTTCTGGGAAACTTTGTCAAGACTTCACCAACACTCTGTCAGCATTTACTCGGGAAAAACTCTGAGGATTTCACCTATAAAGAGTAAGTGCTGTGTTACTCCACCTTATTGGAAACTTTATAGGAATCAGCAGGAGAAAGGGAGCGTTTGGTCATTGACATCTTGCTCGGTCTGCGGGAGAAATGGGAGGAGGACACGAGGCCAGGCTGAGCAGCACCAGCCGCGGCAGGAGAGAAGGACAGGAGAGACAGGAGAGGGAGGTGGACTCCTTCTCCTCTAAGTACAGGACATTCCTCCTCCTTTGGACCTCCTCCATCAAGACCTCCAGTACTGTATCTGTGAACCTGTGCCTTCGTTCCCTCAGTCCCTGAGTGATCCTGAAACATGCTGCTGTGTGTCAGACAGCACACTTCACACCTTCAGTGGAAATGTGTGTGTGGAACCCACTTATACTGCACCAAGAACATTGCTTCAAATCAGCACTCGAATGATGAACTGCAGCTTTCTGTTTTCATGCCTCCAGGCAATTTCAAATTATGGTCATCAGAATGTTGTGTGAAAACCAGATTTCAAACAGGCGAATCTTATTATCACAGCACCCGTATCCCAAAATCACCAGCTGGAATTTCCTTCTGAAAACCACCCACTTCTGGGAGCTGGTCTGGCAAGTGAAGTGGGACACGGCCCCTCAGCAAAACTCCACATCAGAAGTGACCACTGGGATTTCTGCCATGATTTCCCTCTCTGAGCCTCTGTAACTCTGATCATTTTGTGACAGTGCACCCACCAGAATCAAATGACTGGGGCGACGGGAGAGAAATGGCTAAATGTGAACACACAGTGGGCTAATTCTGGATCAGGGATTTACCAGGAGTTATGGCAATGATGATGAAACTGCAGTTTCTGAGCAGTCAAGGCTACGTTGTCAGAATGCCAGCTATGGAAGCAGTAACTGTTGTCACTGTAGAAGTGACCAGAGCTCTTCTACCCTCCTCCTAATGTCTGGTTGGCAGCTACATTGATCTCCCGGACGGCCAGTGCCCAGGGTCTTCCTCACTTCATGTGTTGCCTCCCTCATTGTGTTGTCGGTGTGAGTTCTGGACTCCTCCAATTGTCCCGTCATCTGCACCAGGAGAGAAGAGACTGTCTCCACAGCCTGTGTGTGAGACCAATGCTCATCAATCATTGATCTTTACCAGCCGAGGCCTCGGAGATCTTGCTCTTGGAATCCTCAGCTGAGACCTCCTGCTTCTGTCACTCCCAGGGGAGAGACAGATTTCTCCTCAATGTTATCCCCAGTTCCTCCTGCTCACTGCTGCTCTGTGTCAGGAATACTGCCTCCCTGAATGGGTTTGAAGATTCACCAATAGTTACAATAACACAACAGAATATTTATTTAATTACAATCCATACATTTACAAATGTGTAGGTCATGTTGAAAGAATGATCAGTTTGTTGTTCTGAAGAGGAGGAGGTGGAGGAGGATCGAGGTCTGTGTCTTTAGGTTTCATTCTGGTGGGGGACAGCAGCAGTTCATTACACAGCTCGTCCACCAGGTAACCCACCGGGCGGGTCAGACACGTTCCAGCTGCTGCAGGAGTAAAGTTGAAAAGGTCACGCGTGTTCTCGGAGCTGCTCCTGCTCATTATTGAAGAATAACTCACAATCCATGGTATAGGAATTGATCTTTCTCTGATCAATGGTTTTGTTTCTGAGAGTGAATCACAGCAGAGAGAATTCACAGCTAAATTTCAAACATCTATAAGTAGGGATTTGTGTGTCAATAGTGTGGAGACACTAAAGATTCCTTTGAATCAGACAATTATAGAGACGGAGCTGAATACATGGAAAGAAATGGAGGATGGGAACAGATGATGAACCTCTGCAAATTCAACAAGGGGGTTGTTCTGCTGCCAGAGCAATGGTGGAATATGCTGGTCCCAGTCTGCCTGGTATTGTGGAGCAGCTGGCTTCTCACATCCTTAAGATCCAACACTGTCAGTCAGTCACTGTGACTGTCTTCCTTGGAGAAGTGATAAAAGCTCCACAGGTTTCGAAGCATCTTAAACTAACTGCTGTGATAGGTATCTGAGGAAGTCCATGTAACTCCCATTGGGCTCCTCTAGATATCTATGAGGAAGCCTCGGCAGATCCAGTAAGTGGCAAGATCATCCACAGTGTTGACCTACAAGATCTGATGATCTCCTCACTCTTTCCATCCAAGTGCAACAATAAGTGAACCAGTTTGGAATGGACCTGTTGGTAGAAGAAAGATCTTCACCCTCAGATTCCACTTGGTCAAGTTTCCCAACACATTGGAACATTTCCACCTGTACTTTCTCACACCTTCCCTCAAAGAGTGACTGAATTCTGCTGAGGATTGTGTCGACAAAGGGTGGATTAGTATTTTCTCTCAACTGAATCATGTATGACAGCACCTCAAGCATTAGCATCTCTTTGTTCTGCTTATTCCTCAACAGGTTAATGATTGAGTCCAGCACCCTCCAAAACCATCCAACATCTCCAAAGGTCATGTTCTCCAGGCCCCTGACACACTGCAATGAGAGAAGCAAACAGCAAATAGAGCCTTGGTCAGAACCCAGCTGGAGAGGTGTGTTCAGTATTTGGGCACCACACCTCAGGAAGGAAATATTGGCCTTGGAGTGGGTGCAGTGCTCATTCAGCAGAATTATACCAGTTGGGTGGTTGATGGTCGGCACAGACTCGGTGGGCCGAAGGGCCTGTTTCAGTGCTGTATCTCTAAACTAAACTAAACTAAAACTAAAAACTAAACAAATACCTCAACAATCTGCTCACCAGAGTGATTGTGAGTGGTTGCGAAGAGGATGGAAGGACAGCAAGTGACAATATTAGCTTGCCCAGCGGAGACAGAAATTGATGAAACCTGGTGGTGTTTGGTGGATCTCCCAGCTCCAAAACTTGAACAGAGACAGGGAATGAGGCCACCGTTCCCTTCTGCACCCCCTTTATCATCTCCGACTTCGGAGCACCAAACCTACATGGCTCAAGTGGTGACTAAGGTAACTGCAGCAGCCCCGACAGCGTCTCTAGTTGAAATTAGCTAACTCAATCAAGAGTGGGAATCAAGCCTGAGATCCTCTGGTTCATATGGTTGAATGTCAGGTGAACGGCAGTGCCTTTACCACTAGACCATTGGGAGAACTTGACAAAATGCATTTCTAAATTAAAACGTGCAATTTGTTTTCAGCAGCTTAAAAAACACAGATTTAGTTTATTTTCACAATTCCCTGTCTGGTTTTTACACAAATGCACTGAGTTCCCATTGAGCCTTGAGGATAGAGTGTAATTAGTCTACAAAAGCAGACAGGTCAAATGGCTACTGATTGGGACAATCCGATTAATGTCATTTGAGAATTATAATAACTTAAATCTCTGGGAAGGAGAGGAACTTATTACACTGGGTTTTTAAAAATCCACAATATAAGTGATTATGTTTGTAAACAGTTTCAAAGCAGCTGTTTACAGAAGTTAAAGGAACTCGGTTATGAATTATAGTCATCTTTTTGATGAGGCATTATTAGAGGTCATGCTAGATTAACGCTGGTGTTTTGTAGAACCAATGCTTCTCTGGTCTCAAAATTCCTCGCGTTCGACCACAATGTTGCTCATCAACACATTTAGCCTTTAGATCCTTAACTATTTACAAACATCTCCCACTCCCCAAAAAATCTTATTCCCCGTGCTTGAATGGATCAGATTGTCGGACGGCTCTAATCTTGATTATCTCATGTTTTTTCATGCTTGTAGAGAAAGTGAATACATTTACAAAAGGTCAGGGATGAGTTCTGTTTGACTTGTGGGTTCTGGATTTCTTCGGTAAGTTGTATGGTCTGTTTAGTAGTGCAGTCTTCGGAAGGAAAGCCTGCTCTTGCTGCAGAGCCTCTGCTGGAAGCACAGCAGCTCAGTGAAGTGCTTGAAGACTCAATATCATCTGTCAAGCTGCTGTCTTCTAGATCTGGGGAGTAAAAAACACAATCACATGAATAAAAAGTTACTGTGCTGAGAATGTTTCAGGTTATTGAAGTGTTCTGGCTCAGTCTGGGTTCAACAAAATCCATAAGACAAACAAGCAGTTTCTCAATTGTATAAAATCCGTCATTCTTCAACTCAACCTAAATCGAAACAAATGTTACATTCTGTAGAAAAAAATTATTCCCTTATTGCTCAGGCTGTCAACACAGGCCAAACCCATGCATACGAGGTAGTCAATGTGACTGCATGGTGTCACAAGTGTTTCTGCCCCGACCTTTGAGGCCAGACTCCTTTTCTTAAAGATGGCCTTTTTGCACCTTCCCCATGCCCCGCACCATAATTCACTCCTCTCCAAGTGCACAAGTGACCTTACACACTACAAATTAGCAGCACTAGAACAGAACCGTGTGGGGCACTGCTCCCCACTTCCATCCCCACGGAGAAACTGCCCTTAACTCCTACTCTCCCCTCCCTCAGAACCAGTTTTTAATCCCATTTCATCCCCTTCCCCTAATTCCAAAAGTGTTAATCTTCTCCAATGGTCTCCTCTCTACTAACTTTTCCAAGGCATTCCGAATGTCCCTGTACACACGGCCACCATTATCTGTCACTTCGAAAGAACTCTATTGGGTTTTGTCGAGCACGATTTTCCTTTATGAAACCAGTGTTTCTGCTTCTAATTATTTTCTCACTTGGATATTTAGTAATTTTATCTTTAAAGATTCTAAACATTGACCTAGAAAATAAGAAATAGGAGCGGGTGTAGATTGTACGGCCCCTCGAGCCTCTCCACCATCCAATAAGATCATGGTTGATCTTCTACCTCAATCCATTTCCCACCCTATCCCCATTTCCCTTGTTTCCATTCGTGTCCAACACTCTACCAATCTCAGTCTTGAACATACTCACTCAACTAACATAGATGTTAAATTAACTGGGCTGCAATTATTCGGCTTAGTTCTGTCACCCTTTTCGAAGATGGATCTTACATTACCTCTGAATGAACACAATAAAAGTGTCAGTGCAAAGCTGAAACCACTTCACACTGATCGAAAATGCAGTCTAAATACACCCAAAATGGAAGAGGGAACTTCAGGATTTTGACCACAAGGACTTCATAATGGCTCCAGTTGATGTGAGGATTAGTGAAATAGATTCAGCAACACATTTGTGAATAAGATCTAGGGTTTTACAAAGAGGTGATGTAAAATACATACAGGTTTGACAAATCTATTTTGGAGATCTGTTAGCTGTACCTTGAGCTCACAGTTCTGTGTCCTCACCGTGCTTATCGTAACCTTGTCACTCTGCATGAGAGGGAGTCTCATGTAGGTGAGTTATCTCTTTTCCATTGGTTGTTTTGCCAATGCAAGCCACTTCACTCAGACTACAAAGCAAACAGATAACATATCCCCAGACATGTAGCTATTCAGCCTTACAGGTTATAAACATTGGGATTCTGAGGAATGCCATCTGGCCTATTCACAGGAACAAAGAACAAAGAACAGTACAGCACAGGAACAGGCCATTCGGCCCTCCAAGCCTGCGCCGATCTTGATGCCTGGCTAAACTAAAACCTTCTGCACTTCCGGGGCCCATATCCCTCTATTCCCATCCTATTCATGTATTTGTCAAGATGCCTCTTAAACGTCTCGATGGTACCTGCTTCCACCACCTCCCCTGGCAGCAAGTTCCAGGCACTCACCACCCTCGCACATCCCCTCTAAACTTTGCCCCTCTCATCTTAAACCTATGTCCCCTAGTAACTGACTCTTCCACCCTGGGAAAAAGCTTCTGACTATCCACTCTGTCCATGCCGTTTATAACTTTGTAAACCTCTATCATGTCGCCCCTCCACCTCCGTCGTTCCAGTGAAAACAATCCGAGTTTATCCAACCTCTCCTCATAGCTAATGCCCTCCAGACCAGGCAACATCCTGATAAACCTCTTCTGTACCCTCTCCAAAGCCTCCACATCCTTCTGGTAGTGTGGTGACCAGAATTGCATGCAATATTCTGTGGCCTAACTAAAGTTCTGTACAGCTGCAGCATGACTTGCCTATTTTTGTACTCTATGCCCCAACCGATGAAGGCAAGCATGCCATATGCCTTCTTGACTACCTTATCCACTTGCGTTGCCACTTTCAGTGACCTGTTGACCTGTACGCCCAGATCTCTCTGCCTGTCAATACTCCTAAGGGTTCTGCCATTTACTGTATACTTCCCACCTGCATTAGACCTTCCAAAATGCATTACCTCACATTTGTCTGAATTAAACTCCATCTGCATTTTCTCCGCCCAAGTCTCCAACCGATCTATATCCTGCTGTATCCTCTGACAATCCTCATCACTGTCCGCAGCTCCACCAATCTTTATGTCGTCCGCAAACTTACTAATCAGACCAGCTACATTTTCCTCCAAATCATTTATATATACTGCAAACAGCAAAGGTCCCAGCACTGATCCCTGCGGAACACCACTAGTCACAGCCCTTCATTCAGAAAAGCACCCTTCCACTGCTACCGTCTGTCTTCTATGACCGAGCCAGTTCTGTATCCATCTTGCCAGCTCCCCTCTGATCCCGTGTGACTTCACCTGTTGTATCTGTCTGCCATGAGGGACCTTGTCAAAGGCTTTACTGAAGTCCATATAAATAACATCCACTGCCCTTCCTTCATCAATCATCTTTGTCACTTCCTCAAAAAACTCAATCAAATTAGTGAGACACGGCCTCCCCTTCACAAAACCATGCTGCCTCTCGCTAATAAGTTCGTTTGTTTCAAAATGGGAATAAATCTGTCCCGAAGAATCCTCTCTAATAATTTCCCTACCACTGACATAAGGCTCACCGGCCTATAATTTCCTGGATTATCCTTGCTACCCTTCTTAAACAAAGGAACAACATTGGCTATTCTCCAGTCCTCTGGGACCGCACCTGTAGCCAATGAGGATGCAAAGATTTCTGTCAAGGCCCCAGCAATTTCTTCCCTTGCCTCCCTCAGTATTCTGGGATAGATCCCATCAGGCCCTGGGGATTTATCTACCTTAATGCTTTGCAAGACACCCAACACCTCCTCCTTTTTGATAATGAGATGACTGAGACTATCTACACTCCCTTTCCTAGGCTCATCATCCACCAAGTCCTTCTCCTTGGTGAATACTGATGCAAAGTACCCATTTAGTACCTCGCCCATTTCCTCTGGCTCCACACATAGATTCCCTTCTCTGTCCTTGAATGGGCCAACCCTTTCCCTGGTTACCCTCTTGCTCTTTATATACGTGTAAAAAGCCTTGGGATTTTCCTTAATCCTGTTTGCCAATGACTTCTCATAACCCCTTTTAGCCCTCCTGACTCCTTGCTTAAGTTCCTTCCTACTGCATTTATATTCCTCAAGGGATTCGTCTGTTCCTTGCCTTCCAGCCCTTACAAATGCTTCCTTTTTCTTTTTGACGAGGCTCACAATATCCCGTGTTATCCAAGGTTCCCGAAACTTGCCAAACTTATCCTTCTTCCTCACAGGAACATGCTGGTCCTGGATTCTAATCAACTGACGTTTGAAAGACTCCCACATGTCAGATGTTGATTTACCCTCAAACAGCCGCCCCCAATCTAAATTCTTCAGTTCTTGCCTAATATTGTTATAATTAGCCTTCCCTCAATTTAGCACCTTCACCCGAGGACTACTCTTATTCTTATCCATAAGTACCTTAAAACTTATGGAATTATGGTCACTGTTCCCGAAATGCGCCCCTACTGAAACTTTGATCACCTGGCCGGGCTCATTCCCCAATACCAGGTCCAGTACGGTCCCATCCCTAGTTGGACTATCTACATATTGTTTCAAGAAGCCCTCCTGGATGCTCCTTACAAATTCTGCCCCATCCAAACCCCTAGCACTAAGTGAGTCCCAGTCAATATAGGGGAAGTTAAAATCACCCACCACGACAACCCTGTTACCTTTACATCTTTCCAAAATCTGTCTACATATCTGCTGGCTGTTGGGAGGCCTGTCGTAAACCCCCAACATCGTGACTGCACCCTTCCTATTCCTGAGCTCCACCCATATTGCCTCGCTGCATGACCCCTCCGAGGTGTCCTCCCGCAGTACAGCTGTGATATTCTCCTTAATGTAATGCAACTCCCCCACCCCTTTTACATCCCCCTCTATCCCGCCTGAAGCTTCTAAATCCTGGAACATTTAGCTGCCAATCCTGTCCTTCCCTCAACCAAGTCTCTGTAAAAGCAACAACATCATCGTTCCAAGTACTAATCCAAGCTCTAAGTTCATCTGCCTTCTGTTATACTTCTGGCATTGAAACAAATGCACTTCAGACCACCAGTCCCGCTGTTCTCCGCAACATCTCCCTGCCTGCTCTTCCTCTTAGCCTTCCTGGCCTTATATACTAGTTCCTCTTCATTTATTTCACTTGCTGTCCTACTGCTCTGGTTCCCACCCCCATGCCACACTAGTGTAAACCCTCCCGAGTGACACTAGCAAACTTCGCAGCCAGCTCATTGATGCAGAAAGAACTGCATCCCTCACTCCCACACTCTCCAACTGTTTCTTCAATGTTGCCAAGCTTTTTTATCTTCACTGCCCTATCTGGAAGTCTTTTCCACATGGCGATCACTATTTGTGTACGGAACACCTGACATCAGTCCTAATTTTGCTTTCTACCAGTTGAACCTGTGTGTCTTGGTTTGCTAAAATAACTGGCACTAGCCTTCATGTCCTAGGCTGACACTCCAATTTCACTTTCACTGAGGAGCCTCCTAGTCTGTAGATGGAGAATATTACTGCTGGGCACTTACGGGTTCAAACCCACATCATGTTGTTTTGTTGCAGCATCAACTATTGCATTATATATAACTTTACAAATAGCATTTCAATTATTTTATCCAATCATTGTTTTTTTTAACTTTTTCTCCTCCTCTGGTTGTTGAGTCCTCACTGGGATTATGATCCATGGGTTCGGTCAGCCCTCTAGAACATTCTTCATGTGTGAGCTGAGAGAGCCATTGTTGACAGGCTGCTTGGAGCACATCACAAGTTGAGCTTAATCTCTCCCTTGCCTCAGGTCCATCCCTGTGTAATTGACATCAAGTCACTGAATTGCTATTAGGAGGAGGAATCCTGGCTACGTTTTCCCATTCTTAAACTAAGGACACTGAGACTAAATGTGGTACATCAGCTCAGCACAAATCTGGGCAAATCTACCTTGGGGTTTCCGAGTTTCCATCATTCCATTGCCACGCCACATACACCCATTAAACCTTTAGGGGAGGTGGAACAACAAACAGCGGCAAAGAATTTTGATCCAGTTTCTCCAGTTGAATGTGTCCAGTGCATTTCTTTCTTTGTTTTAAAGAACATTTTTTCCTCAAGCCCCAAGAGAGTGGAAAAAGGAACTGGATTGTTATCTCACAACATTCTGTGCAGTTCAGTTCAGTCAAAACTCCGAATGGATGTGTTCTTTGAGATTTATGTCTTCTGGGAAAGCCATTCCCCCTCCCTCCTACCCTAAATGAAGAGGGAGCCCCTCTTATCTGTGCAGGGATAGGCACTGACATGTTGATGTTGCACCATGGACATTTGACAAAATTATTGACTCAGCCACAGACATGGAGGCAATTAATCTGTATATAAATTGTATAGCCAATCTGATGCCTTCAAAACACAGTCTGATTTAAAACATATTTCTCCCTGTAAATAAAGTAGCATACAAACATCAATGGAGAGCAGCACAAATGCATTAGCTAGCAAGCAAGCAATATAGTATGTAATGCCAATGCGAATTACTTCCATTGACAGAATAGAGCCAGCTACACCATGTCACGAGGCAGTAGATGGACCTTATCGATGACTTCTGTGGATTCACACTGTGTCAGGACTGCAAATTCATTCAATAAACCATGAAACCCAAGGAGATGATTGTTATTGTTTTTATTGAGGTGAGGCAATAGAAATATCAGCAGGAAAATGGACCATTTCTCATACTACTGATGTTCTTGTGTTCTTGTGTCTGTACAGAGTAGATAGGGAGAAACTGTTCCCATTGCTGGAAGGATCGACAACCAGAGGACACTGATTTAAGATGATTGACTAAAGAATCAATGGCAACATGAGGAAAAACTATTTTAAGCAGCGAGTAGTTAGGATCTGGAAGGCACTGCCTGAGAGTGCGGTGGAGGCAGGTTCAATCGAGGCCTTCAAAAGAGAATTGGATAATTACCTGAGGAGAAAAATTTGCAGGGCAATGGAGAAAAGGCAGGGGATTGAGACTAGGTGAGTTGCTCTTGCAGAGAGCTGGCATGGCCTCCTTCTGTGCTGTAACCAGTCACTGATTCGATGAGTTTATCATCTTAAAGCCCTGTTACATTTGCTCTTCCTTTTATCCATGTTAAAGACGAACATTTTTGATTTCTTTTGTTAAATACTGCTTACATGCTTACTTGCATGAATTTGTATTATTTATTCAGGTTGAATTGTCTTATTCAAAAAAATTATCTGTTTATTTATTTCTGTCTTATTTATTAATAACACCTAAGTACATTTATACACAATGATACACACAAATATATTCCAAAACCACACATACAGACACACACATTTATTCATAATGAGCCCATTGATGCACCCCCGGCTACAGTAAAATAGTGGTAATATTTACTGCACTAGTAATCCAGAGGCCTGGACTAATAATCTGGTGACAGTGATTTCAAATCCCAGTAATAATTTGGTGACAGTGATTTCAAGTCCTATCACCACATTTGCAGAATTTAAGTTCAGTTAATGAAATAAATCAGCAATAAATAGCTTGTATCAGTAATGGTGACAATGAAACAACTGGATTATTGGTTCACTGATGTTGTCAGGACAGGAAATCTGCTGTCCTCACCTGGTCTGGCCCATGTGTGACTTCAAACTCACAGCAATGTAGTTAACTCTTTACTGCTCTCTGAAATGCCTGAGCATACCGTTCATCTGTTTCAAATGAACAACAAGAAGAAAAACTGCAAATCCACATGGGCTGCAGCTGTTCAGGAAGCCGGTTCAGCAGCAGCAGCTCAAGGGCAAGTCGGGATGGGCAGTAAATGTTGGCCTTGTAAACGATGTCCATATCTAATGAATGATCAATAAAACTCATCATTTACAGGATCACAGTTTCAATCACAGACATGTATAACATGATGTAGATTAGAAACATAATGAAAATACATTTACAACTGATACCGTCATAACTTCAGCACTCATTTCGTATATAAATGTGATACCCACATACACACACTGACAGTTTATATTGTCACAAGGTACTATTTGCAGTTCTAGGAAAAGTCTACACACCAGAGCTTTCCAAAGCCAAATGCTGCAGTTGTAGAAAATGTGAAATTAGGAAGGGAAATGTTCATAGAATCATAGAATAGTGAACAAAGAGACCATTTGGCCCATCGTGCCAGTGCTGTATATTTGGCAGTGTTCTCCAATTAGTCTAAGTGCGCTGCTTTTTCCTAAAAACATCTCAAAATGATACTCCCCTGTCCTGGCAATATATCCACATGACATTCATTTTATGGAAACTTTGCATGTAAGTCAGCCAATGACCAGAAGAGGGCAGCATGAACCGCCATTGCAGCTGAACATATTGGGCTGAATTTTACCAGCCTCTCGATGTCATGGGTCACGGCAGGAGGGGGCCATAAAATTCTGCGGGAAGAGGCCCGCCTCGACCCCCGACTTCGGGAAAGGCCCGCCGCATATTACCAGCAGTGGGGGGACCTCGGTGCAGCCTCCCCCCTCCCCCCCTCCACCCACCCCCAGCCGCTTGGCAATGGGACCAAGTGTGAGATTCTGAAACCAGTTTTCAGGCTTCAAAATATGTTCAATGGGGAAGAAGAACAGTCAGAAGTCGTGGTCTATTTTGGAACCAATGACATGGGTAAGAAAAGGGTTGAGATCCTAGAATCAGAGTTTTAGGAGCTGGGAAGGAAGTTAAAGAGCAAGACCACAAAGGTTATAATATTTGGATTACTCCCATGTGTATTAGTGAGTATAGGAATAGTAGGATAATACAGGTTAATGCATGGCTGGAGAAATGGTGGATGAGGCAGGGCTACAGCTTCCAGGAACATTGTCACCACGTCTCATGTTGATGTGACCTGCACAAGATGGACAGGACAAATGTCCTCGCAGTCACTTTAATTAATGCTTTGTGAAAGGATTTATACTAATTTGGCTGGGGGAGGGGCACAAGGATGAAGCATTAAAGAATAGATACAAGGTGCACCGAGGACTGAGAGAAACAAACAGCATTAGAATAAAGAATAGTTCAGAAACACAAGCCTCAAACAAGAGACAAATGCAAGTCAGACTGAGATAGGTTTAGAGTGCATGTTTGTAAATACTTGCAGCATGGTAAATAGGATTGGTGAGCTGCAGGTACAAGCAGTCACATGGGATTGTGATCCAGTGGCAATAACGGAGACATGGATCAAACAAGGGGAGGAATGGGAACTTAATATTCCTCACTGCGATGTATTCAAGAAAGATAGAGAAGAAAAATAGGCAGAGGATTGTGTGGGTGCAGCTGTATTGATCAAAGATACTGTTACAGCACTAGGAAGAGAAAATGTACTTGAGGGTTGAAAGGTAGAATCTATTTGTTTAGAATAATGCATCAACAGAGGAGTTATTCCACTGCTCAGTGTATATCCAGGCCACTAAATAGTAGGAAGTGGATAGAGGAGCAAATTTGTAGGCAAATTGTCGAAAGATGCAAGAACCTCTGAGTAATGCTAATGGGGATTTCAATTATCCGAATACAGGCTGGGAAAATAACTGTGTGAAGGGCAAAGAGGGAGAAGAATTCCTGGAATGTGTGTAAGAGAACTTTCTGAATCAGTATATTTCCATCCAATGGGGAAGGAGATGGTACTGGATCTAGATTTGGAGAATGAAGTCAGGTGAATGAAGTATGTTTCAGTCGGAGAGGATTGTGTGCAAGAATCATTAAAATATCATTCGTTTTAGAGTAGCTGTGAAAAAGGACTGTCTGTGTGGGTATAAGAACATAAGAAGTAGGAACAGCAGTAGGCCATTCAGCCCCTTGATCCTACTCCGCCATTCAATAAAATCATGGCTGATCTGATCGTGGTCTTAACTTCACTTTCCTGCCCCCTCATAACCCTTGGCTCCCTTGTCAATCAAAAATCTGTCGAACTCAGCCTTGAATATATTTATTGACCCAGCCTCCACTGCTCGCTGGGAAAGAGAATTCCAAACGCTAATGACCTACTGAGAGAAGAAATTCCTCCTCATCACCATCTTCAATTGGAATCACCTTAATTTGAAACTGTGTGCCCTATTTCTACATTCCCCCATGAGAGGAAACATCCTCTCAGCATCTAGCCTGTCGAGCCCCCTCAGGATCTGATATGTTTCAATAAGATCACCTCTCATTCTTCTAAACTCCAATGAGTACAGGCCCAACCTGCTCAACCTTTCCTCATAAGACAAACCCCTCATCCGAGGAATCAGCCTAGTGAACCTTTTCTGAACTTTTTCTCCCCCCAAAAATATGCTTTATTCATAAAAATCTGTAAAAAAAAATGCATGACAAAACAGTTCAAAACAGCACCAAGTTGACATTCCAGAGATGTAGAGGAAAGGATAGCGAAGATGATTCTCGACAGGGGCGAGAGTAACAGGGTAGTTGTTATGGGGGACTTTAACTTTCCAAATATTGACTGGAAATACTATAGTTCGAGTACTTTAGATGGGTCTGTTTTTGTCCAGTGTGTGCAGGAGGGTTTTCTGACACAGTATGTAGACAGGCCAACCAGGGGCGATGCCACATTGGATTTGGTACTGGGTAATGAACCCGGCCAGGTGTTAGATTTAAATGTAGGTGAGCACTTTGGTGATAGTGATCACAATTCGGTTAGGTTTACCTTAGCGATGGGCAGGGACAGGTATATACCGCAGGGCAAGAATTATAGCTGGGGGAAAGGAAATTATGATGCGATTAGGCAAGATTTAGGATGCGTAGGATGGGGAAGGAAACTGCAGGGGATGGGAACAATCGAAATGTGGAGCTTATTCAAGGAGCAGCTACTGAGTGTCCTTGATAAGTATGTACCTGTCAGGGAAGGAGGAAGTTGTCGAGCGAGGGAGCCGTGGTTTACTAAAGAAGTTGAAGCGCTTGTCAAAAGGAAGAAGAAGGCTTATGTTAGGATGAGACGTGAAGGCTCAGTTAGGGCGCTTGAGAGTTACAAGCTAGCCAGGAAGGATCTAAAGGGAGAGCTAAGAAGAGCAAGGAGAGGACACGAGAAGTCATTGGCGGATAGGATCAAGGAAAACCCTAAGGCTTTCTATAGGTATATCAGGAATAAAAGAAT
Organism: Heterodontus francisci; assembly: GCF_036365525.1. Taxonomy (NCBI): domain Eukaryota; kingdom Metazoa; phylum Chordata; class Chondrichthyes; order Heterodontiformes; family Heterodontidae; genus Heterodontus; species Heterodontus francisci. Next base: position 19,401,544 of record NC_090405.1, read on the forward strand.
GACTAGAGTTAGATTAGTTTAGAGATACAGCACTGAAACAGGCCCTTCAGCCCACCGAGTCTGTGCCGACCATCAACCGCCCATTTATACTAATCCTACACTAATCCCATATTCCCACCTGTCCCTATATTTTCCCTACCACCTACCTATACTAGGGGCAATTTCTAATGGCCAATTTACCTATCAACCTGCAAGTCTTTGGCATGTGGGAGGAAACCGGAGCACCCGGAGAAAACCCACACAGACACGGGGAGAACTTGCAAACTCCACACAGGCAGTACCCGGAATTGAACCCAGGTCGCTGGAGTTGTGAGACTGCGGTGCTAACCACTGCGCCACTATTCCGCCCCAGATGAGGGACAATCAAGGATAGTAGTGGGAAGTTGTGTGTGGAATCAGAGGAGATAGGGGAAGCGTTAAATGAATATTTTTCGTCAGTATTTACAGTAGAGAAAGAAAATGTTGTCGAGGAGAATACTGAGATTCAGACGACTAGGCTAGATGGGATTGCGGTTCACAAGGAGGAGGTGTTATTTTGGAATTTTGGAAAGTGTGAAAATAGATAAGTCCCCTGGGCCAGATGGGATTTATCCTAGGATTCTCTGGGAAGCTAGAGAGGAGATTGCAGAGCCTTTGTCCTTGATCTTTATGTCATCATTGTCGACAGGAATAGTGCTGGAAGACTGGAGGATAGCAAATGTTGTCCCCTTGTTCAAGAAGGGGAGTAGAGACAGCCCTGGTAATTATAGACCTGTGAGCCTGACTTCGGTTGTGGGTAAAATGTTGGAAAAGGTTATAAGAGACAGGATTTATAATCATCTTGAAAAGAATAAGTTCATTAGCGATAGTCAGCACGGTTTTGTGAAGGTTAGGTCGTGCCTCACAAACCTTATTGAGTTTTTCGAGAAGGTGACCAAACAGGTAGATAAGGGTAAAGCAGTGGATGTGGTGTCTATGGATTTCAGTAAGGCGTTTGATAAGGTTCCCCACGGTAGGCTATTGCAGAAAATACGGAAGTATGGGGTTGAAGGTGATTTAGAGCTTTGGATCAGAAATTGGCTAGCTGAAAGAAGACAGAGGGTGGTGGTTGATGGCAAATGTTCATCCTGGAGTTCAGTTACTAGTGGTGTACCGCAAGGATCTGTTTTGGGGCCACTGCTGTTTGTCATTTTTATAAATGACCTGGAAGAGGGTGTAGAAGGGTGGGTTAGTAAATTTGCGAGTGACACGAAGGTCGGTGGAGTTGTGGATAGTGCCGAAGGATGTTGTAGGGTACAGAGGGACATAGATAGGCTGCAGAGCTGGGCTGAGAGATGGCAAATGGAGTTTAATGTGGAAAAGTGTGAGGTGATTCACTTTGGAAGGAGTAACAGGAATGCAGAGTACTGGGCTAATGGGAAGATTCTTGGTAGTGTAGATGAACAGAGAGATCTTGGTGTCCAGGTACATAAATCCCTGAAAATTGCTACCCAGGTTAATAGGGCTGTTAAGAAGGCATATGGTGTGTTAGCTTTTATTAGTCGGGGGATCGGGTTTCGGAGCCACGAGGTCATGCTGCAGCTGTACAAAACTCTGGTGAGACTGCACCTGGAGTATTGCGTGCAGTTCTGGTCACCGCATTATAGGAAGGATGTGGAAGCTTTGGAAAGGGTGCAGAGGAGATTTACTAGGATGTTGCCTGGTATGGAGGGAAGGTCTTACGAGGAAAGGCTGAGGGACTTGAGGTTGTTTTCGTTGGAGAGAAGGAGGAGGAGAGGTGACTTAATAGAGACATATAAGATAATCAGAGGGTTAGATAGGGTGGATAGTGAGAGTCCTTTTCCTCGGATGGTGATGGCAAACACGAGGGGACATAGCTTTAAGTTGAGGGGTGATAGATATAGGACAGATGTTAGAGGTAGTTTCTTTACTCAGAGAGTAGTAGGGGCGTGGAACGCCCTGCCTGCAACAGTAGTAGACTCGCCAACTTTAAGGGCATTTAAGTGGTCATTGGATAGACATATGGATGAAAATGGAATAGTGTAGGTCAGATGGTTTCACAGGTCGGCGCAACATCGAGGGCCGAAGGGCCTGTACTGCGCTGTAATGTTCTAATTCTAATTCTAAAAAAAAGGTGCAAAAGAAATCAGTTTTCTTCAAAGCAGGAGTGAGTTGCCACACAACCCTTCCATTCCTTTTTTCATGTCGTGTACATTTTACAGCAAACCCACATTTGGTGTATACAGCCCGAGGGGTTTCCCATGGGTCCAGCCCCTCAGTTCACTATGGTGGGAGGACTTTACACTGTGGTCTTTCCCCATTGAGCCTTTGTGACGGCAGCCCCAAGCTTGAGTGCATCCCTCAGCCTGTAGTCCTGGACCTTGGAATGTGCCAGTTTGCAACACTCGGTGGTGGACAACTCTTTGCGCTGGAAGACCAGCAAGTTTCGTACAGACCAAAGAGCGTCTTTCACCAAATTGATAGTCCTCCAGCAGCAGTTGATGTTTATCTCAGTGTGTGTCCCTGGGATCAGCCCACAGAGCACAGACTCCTGTGTTACAGAGCTGCTTGGGATGAACCTCGACAAATGCTTTTCCACACATGCTTTGCAAATACACATTCCAGAAGGAGTCTCTTCCCCACTGCAGCCACCTCAAGGGCAGCGTGTGGAGGGGGATAGACTCCGGGTGTGCAAGAGGGATCTGACGGGGAGGGCCCTTCTCACCAGCAGCCAAGCTACATCCTGGTGCTTGTTTGATAGTTCTGGTGATGAGGCATTCCGTCAAAGGACTTTGACGGTCTGCTTGGGGAACCATCCGACCGGATCCACCATCTCCTTTTCCCAAAGGGCCTTGAGGACATTCTGTGCAGACCACTGCCTGATGGATTGGTGGTCAAAGGTGTTTTCCCGCAGAAACATTCCCACATAGGATAGTTGGTACGACATGGTCCAACTGGATGGAGCGTTCCGCGGCAATGTGACCAGGCCCATCCTTCACAACAACGGGGACAGATAGAACCTCAGCACGTAGTGACACTTGGAGTTTGCATACTGGGGCTCTACACACAGCTTGATGCAGCCGCACAAGAAGGTGGTCATCAGGATGAGGGCGATGTTGGATACATTCTTCCCGCCCTTATCCAGAGGTTAGAACATCGTGTCCCTCCGGACCTGGTCCATTTTAGACCTCCAGATAAAGCGGAAAATGGCTCGGGTGACCACCACAGCGCAGGAGTGGAGAATGGGCGACTTGCGCCACGTACAGCAACAACGTGAGCACCTCGCACCTGATGACCAGGTTCTTACCCACAATGGAGAGATTGTTGCTCCCACATGCTCAGTTTATGGTGGACCCTGGCTTCCCTGAACTTTTTTTTAATTTCCAAAATATACTTTATTCATAAAAATCTGTAAAAAAATTACATGACAAAACAGTTCTAAACAGCACCAAGTCAAAAATTACAAATAGTGCAAAGGAGGTCAGTTTCCTTCAATACAGGAGTGAGTTGTCTCACAACCCTTCCATTTCATTTTTCATGCCATGTACATTTTACAGCAAACGGAAATTTCCCAAAACAGTTCGAGGGGTTTTCCATGGAGCCAGCCCCTCAGTTCAGCTTGGTGGGGGGACCTTACACTGTGGTCTTTCCCCATTGAGCCTTTGCTGCAGCTGCCCCAAGCTTTAATGCGTCCCTCAGCACGTAGTGCTGGACCTTGGACTGTACCAGTCTGCAACATTCGGTCGTGGACAACTCTTTGCGCTGCAAGACCAGCAGGTTTCGGGCAGACCAAAGGGCGTCTTTCACCGAATTGATAGTCCTCCAGCAGCAGTTGATGTTTGTCTCGGTGTGTGTCCCTGGGAACAGCCCGCAGAGCACAGACTCCTGTGTTACGGAGCTGCTAGGGATGAACCTCAACAAAAACCACTTCATCTCTTCCACACCTGCTTTGCAAAGACACATTCCAGGAGGAGGTGGGCAATCATCTCTTCCCCACCACAGCCACCGCGGGGGGAATTGCGCGGAGGGGACGAGACTTCGGGCGTGCAGGAAGGATCTGACGGGGAGGGCCCTTCTCACCACCAGCCAAGCTACATCTTGGTGCTTGCTTGAAAGTTCTGGTGATGAGGCCTTCCACCAAATGACTTTGACGGTCTGCTCAGGGAACCATCCGACAGGATCCCCCGTCTCCTTTTCCCGTAGGGCCTTGGGGACATTCCGTGCAGACCACTGCCTGATGGATCGGCGGTCAAAGGTGTTTTCCCGCAGAAACTGCTCCACGAAGGATAGGCAGTACGGCACGGTCCAACTGCATGGAGCGTTCCGCGGCAATGTGACCAGGCCCATCCTTTGCAACACCGGGGACAGATAGAACCTCAGCACGTAGTGACACTTGGAGTTTGCGTACTGGAGATCTACACACAGCTTGATGCAGCTGCACACGAAGGTGGTCATCAGGATGAGGGCCACGTTGGGTACATTTTTCCCACCGTTGTCCAGAGATTTGAACATCGTGTCCCTCCGGATCCGGTCCATTTTAGATCTCCAGATGAAGCGGAAAATGGCTCGGGTGACCGCCACAGCGCAGGAGTGGGGTATGGGCCAGACCTGCACCACATACAGCAACAAAGTGAGCGCCTCGCACCTGATGACCAGGTTCTTACCCACAATGGAGAGAGATCGCTGCCCCTCCCTTCCGAACCATATCCCCAGCACCTTCAGGTAGTCTGACCTGACGGTGAAGGGGACAAAGGATCGGTCAGCCCAGTTCCCAAAGAACATGGCCTTGCTCTTGCCATGGTTAACTTTGGCTCCCGAGGCCAGTTCAAACTGGTCGCAGATACTCATCAGTCTGCGCACGGACAGTGGATCCGAGCAGAAGACGGCGACGTCATCCATGTACAGGGAGGTTTTCACCTGAGTGCCTCCACTGCCTGGGATTGTCACCCCTCTTACGCTCGCATCCTTCCTAATAGACTCAGCAAAGGGTGCAATACAGCAAACAAACAAGACCGGGGAGAGAGGACAGCCCTGTCTGACTCCAGATTTGATCGGGAAACTTTCCGATTCCCACCCGTTGATTGAGACTGCGCTACTGATGTTTGTGTAGAGCAGTTGGATCCAATTGCAGATTCCCTCCCCAAACCCCATTTTGGAAAGCACGTCCATCATGTAGGTGTGCGATATCCTGTCAAAAGCCTTCTCCTGGTCCAGGCTGATGAGGCAGGTGTCCACCCTCCTGTCCATACATAGGCGATCGTATCCCTGGGTAGTGCGAGACTATCAGAGATCTTCCTGTCGGGTACAGTACAGGTCTGATCGGGGTGAATCACCAACTCCAGAGCAGACTTGACTCGACTGGTGATGACTTTGGACAGAATCTTGTAATCAACATTAAGCAGTGAGATGGGCCGCCAATTTCTGATTTTTGCCCTCTCCCCCTTCCGCTTGTAAATGAGGGTGATGATGCCTTTCCTCATGGATTCTGACATGCTGCCGGCCAGGAGCATACTCTCGTATACTTCCAGCAGGTCCGGGCCGACCCAGTTCCACAGGGCCGAGTACAACTCAACCGGTAAGCCGTCGCTCCCGGGAGTTTTACTCGTCTCGAAGGACTCAACGGCCTTTGTCAGCGTGTCCAGAGTTAGTGGCTTGTCCAGTCTCTCCCTCCTGCTGTTATCTAAGACCTTTGTGATAGATGACAGGAAGGACTGGGAGGCTCTGCTGTCTGTGGGCTTCGCGTCATACAGCCCAGCATTAAAGTATTTGCTAATCCTTAGTATGTCGGACTGTGAAGACGTGACTGAGCCATCCTCTTCCTTCAGGCTGCTGATAACAGAGCTCTCTGTGTGTACCTTTTGGAAGAAGTAATGCGAGCACATCTCATCCTGCTCAATGGAGCGAAATCTGGACCGGAAGATGATCTTGGAGGCCTCCGCGGCAAAGAACGAGGCCTGCTGGCTCTTCACCTCTTGGAGGTCCTCCTTGACCTCGACCCCCATTGATTGCAGCCGGAGCAGATTTTGCATACTTTTCTGGAGTCGGGACATTTCCCTCTGTCTCTCTCTCGCCCTCTGAACACCTTTGTGGATGAAGAACCTCTTGATGTTCTCCTTGATCGCTTCCCACCACTGAACTGGAGACTCAAAGAGAGGTTTCACGGTCCTCCAACCTTTGTTATCCCTTTTGAGTTCCTCAACGTTCTCTGGGGTCAGCAGTGTAGCATTGAGCTTCTACCTCCCTCTGCCAACCCGCTGGACGTCCTGTAAGTGACAGTCGGCCAGTAAGAGGCAGTGGTCGGAGAAGAACACCGGCTTGACATCGGTGGATCTGACCGTGACAGCACGGGACACAAACAGGAAGTCAATCCTGGAACGGGCAGACCCGTTCGATCTTGACCATGTGTATCTGCGCTGCGCTCCGTCTGCAGGTTTGCTGAAGACGTCGTGCAGTTTGGCATCTTTAACTGTTTCTATTAGGAATCTGGACGTAGCGTCCAGTTTGCTGTCGTCACTGCTGGATCGTCCAGCCGCATTGATGATGCAGTTGAAGTCACCGCCTAGGATGACTGGCCTGGACGTCGCCAGCAGCAGTGGGAGCTGCTGGAAGACGGTCAGCCGCTCGCTGCGTTGTACCGGGGCGTACACGTTGATCAACCGGAGCGGAGCGTTGTTGTCCATTACGTCTGCTACGAGGAGGCGACCGCCCACCACCTCCTTAACTTCGGAGATGGTGAAGTTACCTCCCCGCAGCAGAATACCCAGGCCGGAGGAATGGCAGTCATTACCCCCCGACCAGATCGATGGCCCATGGGACCACCATCGTGACCACTGCCTGTGGGTGCTGAGATGTGGTATTCCACACTCCTGCAGAAACAGGAGGTCGGCTTTGACCTTGGCAAGGTAATCCAAGGTTGAAACATATCGCGTAGTGGATTTAATGCTACGCACATTTATGGAAGCAATCCTTATACCCATTTTTTAAAAGTTGGTTGTTGCTTCCCATACCATTTGTCCTTGCTAGTCCCAGTCCTTCGGGATGTTCCTGCATACCCATAGTGTACGCAAGCTGTTTCACATTCGTTGGGCTCAGAAACCCCTCCTGGTTTTTCATGCAGGGTTTGTTCCGCTGGGTTGACATCGGGGGGGTCTTGTAGGCAGTAAGGATAGGGTTGTCCTCTGCTGTTCCCCTCTGTTCCTCCTCGAAAACATCACTGCTCCCTGCTTCCCGGAGCTGAGGTGCGCCAGACGTGTCTTTGCTCTCAGTGTCCCGGAGCTGGGATGCGCTGGCCATTTCGTTAGGTGTGGCACTTTGGGGTTGGGGCTCGCCAGGCCCATCACATCTTCCTGTGTCCGGGGGCTGGGGGGCGTTATCTTCCAGCTCCTTGGAGTTCTGCCGCTTCTTTTGAAGGGGCCGTCGTTCCAGCACTTCCTCATCCAGTGAAGAGGAGCTGTTGTAGTCTGTCTCAGAAGGTAGTCTCCTCTTGCCACTGGTTTGGGTGGTGACCTGTTCTGCTTTTGGAGGTCTTTTCTTTGTGTTTTTCCTTTGTACCACTTTCCACTGACCGGTTTGTCCATCTGCTGCCTCCTCCTCCATTGATTCTGTCTGTGGAGGAGGGGTTTCCGGGTGCAGGGGAGGTGCTGGGTTGCTGGTTTCAGCTGCCTCCCCTTTGTTCTCCTTCTCAGGTAGAAGTTCCTCACTGCGGAGAAGGTTGCTTGTCTTCTTTCCAGCACCTGACGCCTTCGTCGAACCTTCTCCCGGCCTTTCCTTGGACCTTGCTGCCTGAGCATAACTGAGGCAGCGTTTGGGGCAGGTTTTGTAGAGATGGCCTGCCGCACCGCACAAGTTGCAACACTTAGTCTGCTTACAGTCCTTGGTCTGATGGCCTTCCTCCTTGCAGTTCTTGCAAACAACCATGCTGCAGCTAGCTGCTGCGTGACCAGATTTGCCACAGGTGCGGCAAAATCTGGGCTGCCCAGCGTAGACCAAGAAGCCTCGACTTCCCCCGATAGCGAAGCTGGAGGGAGGGTGGATAATGGTTCCACTGGCATCGACCTTCAAGGTCACCTTGACCTGCCGCTTGCTGGTCCAAATCTCAAAGGGGTTCTTGACATCAGTGCTGCTGCCGGCCACCTCGACGTACTTGGCGAGAAAGGTGAGTACATCCACCACCGGAACATGGGGGTTGTAGAGGTGAATCGTCACCACCTGGTCACGTTGTGAAGAGTGCCTTCACTGTGAGGGTCGACAATGGCGCCTGGTCCCCTTTCTCCTTGAACGCCTTCAGGAACTTGATGCATCCTGCCACATTCTTGAACATCATGTCGAAATACCCACTGTTGGGGAAATCCTGCAGGCAGAAGATGTCCGAAGCTTGAAATCCACAGCAATTGATGAGGATTTTCTTGATGAAGAAGGTGCGATCGACCAGTGCATCTCCTTCCTTGTCCTTCACCACCACCCGAACGGTGTTCCGCACTCCCTGGCCTGAAGCGCGAAGATTGGTTATAGCCATTTTACTCAAAGCCTACCCAGGATCAAAAGCCAATGATCATGCTTTCTTCTCTTCCAAATAAGCACCGATAAGAACAGATACTACACTTGATCTTAGCCAAAAGGCCCTTATTTATGTTTAAAATACTAGTCTGGGACCCACTCTTCTCTCCCTCAAACTGAATGTAAAATTCAATCATATTATGATTGCTACTACCTAGGGGCACCTGAACTATGAGGTAATTAATTAATCCTATCTCGTTGCACAATGCCAGGTCTAGTATAGCCTGCTCTCTGGTTGGCTCCAGAATGTATTGTTCCAAGAAGTTATCCCAAAAACATTCTATGTATTCCTCATCTAGGCAACCTCTGCCCATCTGAATTTTCCAGTCTATATGTAGATTAAAACCCCCCATAATTATCGCTGTACCTTTCTGACAAGCTGCCATTATTTCTTCCTTTATACCCCATCCTACAGTGTGGTTAATGTTAGGTGGCCTATACACTGCTCCCACAAGTGACTTCTTGCCTTCATGATTTCTCATCTCTACCCAAACTGCTTCCTGATCTCCTAAACTTAGGTCATCCCTCTCTATTGTGCTAATACCATCATTAATTAACAGAGCTACCCCATCACCTTTTCCAAGCTTCCTGTCCTTCCTAAATGCCATGTCACCTCCAATATTCACATTCCAATCTATGTCGCCCTGCAGCCATGTCTCTGTAATGACTATCAGATCGAGATCGTACTTATTTATGCTATTTGTGCTCACAGTTCATTTGTTTTGTTTCGAATGCTCCATGCATTCAGATACAGAGCATTTAGTTTTGTCCTTTTATTATTTTTGTCACCTCTAGCCTTTTCTGTTGATTTACTCTTTGATTTGTATGCTTTGTCTCTTCCTGTCTCGGTCTCTTTATCATTTCCCCTATTTATACCTTTCTCTCTTGCCTTGTCTCTCCTCCTTGATTCACCATATCTTCCCAAATTTGATCCCTTGCCCCCACTATTCAGTTTAAAACCGTCTCTACTTCCCTAGTTATGTGGCTCGCTAGAACACCGGCCCCAGCATGGTTCAGGTGCAGACTGTCCCAACGGTACAGCCACTTCTTTCCCCAGTACTGGTGCCAATGCCCCACGAACCAGAACCCACTACTACCACACCAGACTTTGAGCTGTGCATATGTTTCTCTAATCTTATTTGTCCTATGCCAATTTGCACGTGGCTCAGGTAATAATCCAGAGATGATTACCTTTGAGGTTCTGCTTCTTAATTTGCTGCCTAGTTCCTCATTCTGACGATGCAGAACCTCTATCCTTGTCCTGCCTATGTCGTTGGTACCGACATGTACCACGACAACTGGATCCTCCCCCTCCCATTGTATGTTTCGCTCCAGCCCTGAGCAGATGTCCTTAATCCGAACACCGGCAGGCAACACAGCCGTCTGGACTCTTGCTCTTTGCTGCAGAGAACAGAGTCAATCCACCTTACTATACTGTCTCCTACTACCACTACATTCCTTTTTTCTCACTCTTTGAGCCGCAAACACTTACTACAGATGTGTTTGCCCTGGATCACACTGGCATCCAGGAGCTCCCACATGCTGCAGCTGTGACACATCACCTGTCCTGTCATCCTTAAAGTGTTCTAATTAACTACTTAATTATTTTATTCAATTATTTATTTTATTGTATATTTTATTAAGCTTACCACTAGTTTGTTTACTATTTTAAACGTTAGGACTAAAATGGACCTTAATCACTTACCAGATAGTCATCAAACATGCAGCTTCTTCCAAATCAATGAACTACCTGCTTGCCTGTGATGTCACAGCTTACCAGATCCTCACCAAACAGCTCCTTCCACTGCACCGAAGCAAGAACCAAATCCTGCAAACTCACCCCAGCGGCTCTCTGTTTCCCTGCTCTCACTCTCCATTGTGATGTCACTCCTGCCTTGCTCTGTCTCCAAGTCTGTGCTTTTGACGCACTTCTTATCTCTCTGTTCCGTCGTGCTCCTGTGTCTCTGGTCCAAAATTAGACTTTGATGAGACTCGAACCCACACCTTTGAACATTTTCTTTATCATTATTTATCAGGTCCAACACGCTATCCATTGCACCACAGAGCCACATATGTTTTAAGAAACATCGCCAGGGCCTTTGATCTTGTCAGCAGAGATGGTCTCTTCTTCTTTCCACAAGAACATGCACAGTTCCATCAGTTACAATGGAGCAACATCAGACACTTTCAAGATCAACAGTGGGGTAAAGCAGGGCTGCGCGCTGGCGCCAACTCTCTTAGGAACAGAGGAACATAGGACTAGGCCATTCAGCCCGTCGAGCCTGCTCGACCATTCAATTTGATCATGGCTGATTATCTACCTCTATGCCCCTTTCCCCTGCTATCCCCATATCCCTTGATATCATGAGTATCAAGATTTCTATCAATTTCTGTCTTGAACATGCTCAATGATTGAGCTGCCACAGCCCTCTGGGGTACAGAATTCCAATGATTCACCACCATCTGAGTGAAGAAATTCAACCTTTTCTCAGTTTTAAATGGCCTACTCCTTATTCTGAGACTATGTCCCCTGGTTTTAGACTCACCAACCAGGGCAAACATCCTGTCGACACCCACACTATCACGCCCTGTAAGAATTTTGTCAGTTTCAATGAGATCACCTCTCATTCTTCGAAACTTTAAGGAATACAGGCCCAGTTTCCTCATCAGACAATCCCACCATCCCAGGGATTAGTCTGGTGACCCTCTGTTTCACTCCCTCTATGGCAAGTATATCCGTCCTTAGATGAGGAGACTAAACTGTACACAATACTCCAGTGCGGATTCACCAAGGCTCCATACAATTGCAGCAAGACATCTTTACTCCTGTACTCATGACCCCTCGTGTGAAGGCCAACATACCATTTGCCTTCCTAATTGATTGCTGCACCTGCACAAGAGCTTTTAGTGTCTCAGGAACAAGGACACCCAGGTCCCTTTGGACATCAACACTTCCCAGCCTCTCACCATTTAAGAAATACTCTGTCTTTCTGTTTATTCTACCAAAGTGGATAACTTCACACTTACTCACATTATAGTCCATGTTCTTGCCCATTCACTTAGCCTCTCCAGGTCCCCTGGAAGCCTCTCTGCATCCTCCTCACAACTCACACTTCACCGAGCTTTGTGTCATCTGCAAACTTGGAAATATTACATTTAATCCCCACATCCAAATCATTTATATAGGTTGTTAACAGCTGTGGCTCCAACACTGATCCTTGCAGCACCCCAATAGTAACAGCCTGCCATCCTGAGGAGGACCCGTTATTCCTGCTCTCTGTTTTCGGTCTGTTAACCAATTCTCAATCCATATCAGTATATTATCCCCAATCCTATGTGCTCTAATATTGTTTACTCACCTCCTGTGTGGGATCTTACCAAAGGAAAATGCAAATACCACACATCCACTGGTTCTCCTTTATCTGTTCTATATGTAACAACCTCAAAAATCTCAACAGGTTTTTCAAACCTGTTTTCCTTTTCATAAATCTATGTTGACTCTGCCCAATCATATCATTATTTTCTAACTGTCTAGTTATCACATCCTTTATAATTGGTGTATTCTTCTCCATGCTGCTATTGTACGCTTTCAGTGACTCAGATGGGGGTGTTCACCTGCACATCAGAGCTGACGACAAGCTGTTCAACTTGGCAAGACTGTGCGCCAAGACCAAAGTGGGTAAATTCCTAGTCTGTGAGTTGCTGTTTGCTGATGATGCTGCGCTGACATCCCATAATGAAGTTCACTGACAGCAGCTTGTAGATCGGTTCTCCCTGGCCTGCAAGGAATTTGGAATGACGATCAGCCTCAGGAAGATCAAAGTTATGGGCCAGGACGTAGAGACTCCACCTTCCATCAACATCGACAACCTCACTTTGGAGGTTGTCAACAGCTTCACATACCTTGGATCAACAATCACCAGCAATCTGTCCCTTGATACTGAAATCAGCACCAGGATTGTCAATGCTGCAGCTGTCATGTCAAAGTTGAGAAGATGAGTGTGAACCGACAGCAAACTGAACGATACAAAGCTCCACGTGTAACAGGCTTGTGATCTCAGCACCCTCCTTTGTAGTAGAGAAGCATCAACAACTTATATAAGCCAAGGAAAGCAGCTGAACAGCTTCCACCTCCGCTGTCTCAGATGGATATTGGACATCTCCTGGCAGGACAGAGTGCCGAATGCGGAAGTACACCAGCGTGCAGTGATCCGCAGCATGTTTGCCCTCTTGAGTCAGCGGTGACTCTGTTGACTGGGCCAAATGAATGACGGTCACATTGCCAAATACATGCTCTATGGTGAGCTTGCTATCAGCATGAAACCAACAGGTCAGGAAAAAAATTGAAGTCATTTGGGCGGCACAGTGGTTAGCACCGCAGCCTCACAGTTCCAGGGACCCACGTTCGATTCTGGGTACTGCCTGTGTGGAGTTTGCAAGTTCTCCCTGTGTCTACGTGGGTTTTCTCAGGGTGCTCCGGTTTCCTCCCACAAGCCAAAAGACTTGCAGGTTGATAGGTAAATTGGCCATTATAAATTGCCACTGGTATAGGTATGTGGTAGGGAAATATAGGGACAGGTGGCGATGTTTGGTCGGAATATGGGATTAGTGTAAATGGGTGGTTGATTTTCGGCACAGACTCGGTGGGTCGAAGGGCCTGTTTCAGTGCTGTATCTCTAATCTAATCATAATCTAATCAAATTTGGAGAGGTTTGAGTTAACTAAGGAGAGTGGGCATGGATTTATAAATGGGAGTTCATGCTTGACAAATCTAACTGCATTTTTTTATAAACTATCTGAGAAAGTTGATGAAGGGAATGCAGTGGATGTTGTTTATTTGGATTTTACGAATGCATTTGAAAAAGTACCACTTGCAAATTCCACACAAGCAGTACTCAGAACTAAACCTGGGTCATTGGAGTTGTGAGATTGCAGTGCTCACCACTGTATCACCTTTAGAATGTGGATAGAATAAAAAGTGAGATTGGATGGACAGAAGCAGTCTGAAAAGATGGCTCAAACAAAAGGTGAAAACCCTGAAATGTTAATTCTGATTCTCTCTCCACAGATGCTGCCCGAGGTGCTGAGCATTTCCTGCACTTTCTGTTTTTATTTCAGCTTTGCAGGATGTTGCTTTGATCAGAAAAAAATGGATGATCGGCTGTGGGCGCCAGTGAAATTCCACAGGAGCAAATAAAAAGTTCACCAATAGTGGCTCGTTGGTCTTGGGGCATGATTCTCACTTTGGGTGTATAAATGATTAACATGCGAGAGGTCCTGCGTTCAAATCCCAGACGAGCCCTTCTCTGTTGCTATTTTTAGTTTAAGGTCATCGATTGGTTTCAGCCTTCCAGAAAGCGGAATCGATTTCCAAACTGAGCCTGCTTGAGGACCGGGGAACTGGATTCAAAGAGCTTGTCGACAAAATTGAAATGAACAAAATATACAGATTGTCAAGTGGGAATATAAGGTTGCAACAGTAACTAAAGGCCTGCTCGGGTCAGCAAATGAAACCCGACCCAAGCCTGACAGCACCGCATCCGACCTGGTCCGAGTCCTTTCATTTTTTCCCGTGCCCGAACCGACCACCAGAATGTTCAGTTAAACTTGCTTCCGTTTTTCACTTTTTAAGCTTGTGCAGATAAGGCAACAAAAACTGTAACTGGACTTGAAATGTTGTTTAAATGTACATTAAGATTAGAGCTATGTACCGGAGGTGATGAGCTGAAGATTGTTACCATAGAAGTTAGTGATTGTTAGGTCACTAGTTAAAGAGAAACTCATGGAGTTGTGCCCAGACAGGTTGTCCCACACTGTATTGATTAAAATATTGCCCGAAGGCGAGAAAATATCATTATACATTCCCTAGACTCCTGCTTTACAGGTTGAAATACTTTCTGCAAGTTTATCCAGAGAGCAGCTGAGATGCAGAGACCAGGAAGGTCTTGAGTGATTAATTATTATAAAATATACATTCTTATATTAAAGAGATTGTGCTCTACCTTCGATGGAATCGCTCACTGCAGACTAGTGTGGAGTGTTTCCCGCCTTAACGTCCTGGCTGTCACTGGATCTTGAGTCTAGGCCTCTGGATTACTGGTCCAGTAATCTTTGAAATTTCTCCCTTGATCTAATATTTTAATCTGGTAATCAGATTTTACAAAAAAAAAATTAACTTATTTAAGACTGCTTCATATTTAGCAGTGTCAAATGAATAAAGAAATTAAAATATATTCAAAATTATATATCAACTATTAAGTACTAATGCCCAGCTTTGTATATAAAAAATGCCTCTTAATTTCATTAATTATCCATAAACACTGAGGCCACATTAAACTAAAAGCAGCGATTTATCAAGTCTGACACTTAATTAATTAAATATATTCCAAATTCAGAGCATAATTCATTGTCTTTCCCCTTTAAATCTCTTAATTTGCATTTCAAGCCTCCTTCACTTTCCAATCTTTATTCAATACAATATGTTTTGAGGCAGGCACGAGACGTCTTGCCAACCCCTAACGGGATGCAGTCAATTCATTTGCAAACTGTGCACTTAAAGAAAAGGGTGAAGTTGCTATTAATGCAGATTGTAGCTGTTCAACTGCTTTTGTCACCAAGAATACAAAGCACGAAGGAAAACCAAGAGAGAAACCAAAACACAAAAAGGTTAAATTTGTGTCAATGAAAAATAGAACTCATTAAAAACATCTTATTACACAACAGTGCAGCAACTGATTACATTGTAAATATTTCATTAAGATTAAAATGGCAAAGACCTTCAACACCCCTAGAATCAGGAAAGGGCAAGAAAGAGCTAACCGGATAATTATGTGCCTGTGGCTGAGTTCTGCTACAATGTACACAAAAACTGTTTATTGATTAGTGCACAGTAAGTTGAAATACCAAGCAGAGTAGGAAGTACACTTCAAAAGATCTGCGGTTTCCAGTGTTTCACTAACACAATTCGAACACAAGGCATTTAGAGTATACGAGTGTGTCTGACCCAGCCCGGCCTGACCTGAGCCCGAATGCCGAACCCAAATGCCGAACCTGGAGGAGCGACCCAAACCCGACACATGTCATCAGGACCCGTCGGGTTAGGGGCAGGCAGGTAGCCATGTTCTAGCATTAACTGAGACCTGGCTCCAAAAGCAACAAAATTGTGTTCTGGTCTGGAATGGAATTCTTCAATTGTTTCTGTTTGGCTTGGATTGACTCATCGATTTTCTTGTTTTTCACTTTGTCGATGCCTTTGAATAATTGTGGATCCTTCTTCAGGGTGTCTTCTTTCACCAGGTAGTTCTGACCTCTGATGATGTTGATCGTAATCAGCTTCAATTTGCTGATAGTTTTGGAAGTGAGCAGATTTCCTTTGCTTGAGTTTACAACATGGAACTCAGTCTGACATGTGGATCCATGGGAGGATTTGAAAGCTGCCCTTGCATTGGAGCATACAGTTGCATCCATCCAAACAGAGGTAGAGTAGAAGTGACAGTTCAGTCTGTCAATCATGGGACGTTTAATCTCAGGGTTGTGAGTTTGAGTGCTATTTAGATTTTCCCTATTTTTCGGCTTCAGTAGCAGAGAGTACAAGGAGTGTTTGAAATGAAATTCAACAACAGTATGAGAAAGTCTCACTTTCATTCGGGACTCTTAACTCTCTGCAGCATCTCGCTGTGAAAGATTGAACTTTATCTCATTTCTTTTTCAGCTGGGAGTCAGTGCAGCTCAGTGGGACTTCTGGCTGTCTCCCACCTCACAATCCATCAGTACTGAGAAAGCAATGGGAAATATTACTCATGGCTGAGTAAGCAGAGGATTTAAGGTGATTGGGAAAAGAACCAAAGGCAACATGAGGAAAAACCTTTTTTTACGCAGCGAGTGGTTAAGATCTGATATGTACTGCCTGAGAGTGTGACGGAGGAAGGTTCAACCATAGCTTTCAAAAGGATATATGATAATTATCTGAAGAGAAAAAAAAATCAGGTTTTCATGGAATACATGAGGATGTGGCATGAGCTGAGTTGCTTGTGCAGAGAGGCAGCACAAGCACGATGAGCTGAAACCTCCTTTTGTGCTGTAAGTATTCTGTGATCTATGATTCTATACAAAGTGAAACCAACACTCACATCTGAGAAACTGACAGGTACAGTGTAAACCCCACACTAACAAACCAGCAAATGCCAGGGACAGATTAAAACAACAGGCCTAGACAAGAAACTGACAGATACTGTGTGAAACCCAAAAATCATTTCGCAGGATTTGGCAGGTAATGTGTAAAAACCTCTCTTCCATATCCATACTGCAAGGTACAAAGAAAATTAGGTACAAAACCAGGCTCATACTTGGAAGACTGAGAGATAAAAACAAAACACAGACTCACCTACAAGAGACTGACCATTACAGAGAATAAAACACACTCACTTAGAGGAGGTGCAGATTAAAAACACATGCATGTAACAGAAATTGATAGGGATAGAATCAAACCCTTTCTCACACATGACACGAAAATTGGTGGCGTCGTAAATATTAGATTACAGGACGATATAGATCATCTGAGGCATAGAATATAAGAGCAGGGCGTTATGATGGAGCTGTATAAAATGCTAGTTAGGCCACAGATGGAGTACTGTGTACTGTTCTGGGCACCACATGATAGGAAGGATGTGATTGCCCTGGAGAGGGTGCAGAGGAGATTCACCAGGATGTTGCCTGGACTGGGGAATTTCAGCTATGAAGAGAGACTGAAAAGGCGAGGGTTGTTTTCCTTAGAGCAGAGAAGGCTGAGGGGAGAGCTATACAGAATTATGAAGGGCATTGATAGTTTAGATAGGAAGAAAGTATTTCCATTAGCAAAGGGGTTAATAACCAGGGGGCGTAGATTTAAGGTAAGGGGCAGGAGGTTTAGAGGGGATTTGAGGAAAAAATTTTACCCAGAGGGTGGTTGGAATCTGGAACGCACTGCCTGAAGGGGTGGTAGAGGCAGGAACCCTCACAACATTTTAGAAGTATTTAGATGAGCACTTGAAATGCCATAGCATACAAGGCTACAGGCCAAGTACTGGAAAATGGGATTAGAATAGTTAGGTGCTTGATGGCTGGCACAGACACGATGGGCCGAAGGGCCTGTTTCTGTGCTGTATAACTCTATGACTCTATATCAGAAACTGATAGATCTGGACAAAAGCTGATGCTCACATACAAGTTGTTGAAAGATAGGTGGTGAAACTCACATCGCAACAGCAGAAACAAACAGTCACAGATCAAAAATTGAAACATACAGAGTAAAAACCCACATTGTCACACCAGAAATTCACGGTTACGAAGAGAAGCTGACTCTCTCCTCCCAGGCACTGACGGGTACAAAAGAAAACACGCACGAACATACCAGGAAATGAAAGGCTGCATTTGCTGACAATGCCATCACTAGGTGGCGCTGCATCAGCACATGTGCAAAAGCAGCCTGTTCAAAGAAAACGTCCCAGTCAGCGACGTTCTGGCAGCTGCCAGGACTAAAGATGGCGCTGCTCAAATAATCACACAAAGGCAATGTAAAGCAAAACAAAGGCCATGTGTTTACATGGCAGCAGGGAATGGCCAGAGAGATCAGGCGGGGGAGAATGTCCGGAGAGAGCGGGGAGGAGGAGGAGAGCACACCCACCGCCACCAAGGTCTTCGGCCGCTCCCTCCCCACTTCCCCCACGCTCTCTACTTGCTTCCCCCACACTCTCTCCCCGCTTCCCCCACGCTCTCTACTTGCTTCCCACCCCTCTCCCCGCCCTCTCCCCTCACTTCCCCCGCTATGTCCCCCCACCCTCTCCAACCCCCACTTCCCCCGCCCTCTCCTTCTGTTAAGCTATTCCGTGACCTTGTCCTATCAATACCTTCTCCTTTGTTATCTCTTGCCCCACCCCCACTTTACTTGCTTAAAATCCTTTACATTTCTTATATCTGCCAGTTCTGAAGAAGGGTCACTGACCTGAAATGTTAACTCTGCTTCTCTCTCCACAGATGCTGCCAGACCTGCTCAGTTTTTCCAACACTTTCTGTTTTTATCATCGATTTTCTTCTTTTTTACTTTGCTGATGTCTTTGAATAATTGTGGATCCTTCTTCAGGGTGTCTTCTTTCACCAGGTCGTTCTGACCTCTGATGATGTTGATCGCAATCAGCTTCAATTTGCTGATAGTTTTGGAACTGAGCAGATTTCCTTTGCTTGATTCTACAACATGGAACTCAGTCTGACATGTGGACCCATGGGAGGATTTAAAAGTAACTTGGATGATCCCTAGTGGATCCCTAGTGGAGGAGTATCTGATCCATGGGAACCCAGGTTCAATCCCGGGTTTCAGCAATTCTGCTTCCTTATGCGTCCCTTGCCTTGGTTCTGATTTTCCAGTTGCACAATTTACTTTGAAATTATTTACCAAGCACCAGTGGATTGAATTTGAGAAACAACACAGAGTTATTTACAGCATAGAAGGTGGTCGTTTGGCCCATCATGTCCATGCTGGCTCTCCCTGGAGCAATCTAGTCAGTTCCACTCACCAGCTCGATCCCTTTCCTCCTGCAAGTTTCTTTCCTTCAAGTATCCATCCAATTTCCTTTTCAAATCATTGATTGTCTCTGCTTCCACCACACTCGTGGGCCGAGACATTACTACCCACAACATAAAAAAGTTCCACCTCATCAAGGATGCGAAATATTTATATCTTCTATATTTAGCTTATTCTCTATTTCTATGAGAATAGACTGGCAGTCAACATGAAAAGGAACCCAAAAATCTTTGAGCAGCATGTAAATGATAAGTGGGTAGTAAGAGGTAGAGTGCGGCCTATTAGGGACAAAGAGGGTAATATATGCTTGGAAGTGCAGGGCAATGTTAATCTACTTAATGAGTACTTTGTATCAGTGATCACTAAGGAAGTGGAATTGGACAAAATATCAGTGGAAGTGAAGAGAGTAGAGGCAATGGAGAGGGTACAAATTGAGAGAGGGAGGTACGAAAAAGGCGGAGCAAAGCGGCACCGCAAAGTGCTTCGTGATAATATCCAGGGCATCACTAAACCAGCAATCCGCCGCCTGGCTCGCCGTGGCGGGGTCAAGCGGTTCTCGGGTTTGATCTATGAGGGGACTCGCGGGAATGTGATCAGGGATGCGGTCACCTACACTGAGCACGCCAAGCGCAGGACGGTCACTGCCATGGATGTGGTGTACGTTCTGAAACGGCAGGGCCGCACTCCACGGATTCGGCGGCTGAACAACTCGACCCTTTCCAGCAAACACACAACAAAGGCTCTTCTAAGAGCCACCCACCGCCTCACACAGAGAGAGCAGTGACCTGGAAACGGGAGCTGGGATAGGCTGTTCAGAACTGACTGGAATAAATCTGTGCTGTATTCGGGAATAAAACTGGAATCCCCGAATTTGACATTTCACTTGCAGCAAGGATGTGCAGTGGATTTGATTTTCTAAACGGGCTGTGTAAACAGTGCCCGAGGTTCTACAGTTAGTTATTTCCCCAGTCGACACATGCCCTCAGTGAAATGCCACACCTTCTTCTTTGGCCTCCTTGTCTCGAGAGACAATGGGTAAGCGCCTGGAGGTGGTCAGTGGTTTGTGGAGCTGTGCCTGGAGTGGCTATAAAGACCAATTCGAGAGTGACAGACTCTTCCACAGGTGCTGCAGATAAAATTGGTTGTCAGGGCTGTTACGCAGTTGGCTCTCCCCTTGCGCTTCTGTCTTTTTTCCTGCCAACTGCTAAGTCTCTTCGACTCGCCGCACTATAGCCCCGCCTTTATGGCTGCCCGCCAGCTCTGGCGATCACTGGCAACTGACTCCCATGACTTGTGATCAATGTCACAGAACTTCATGTCGCATTTGCAGACGTCTTTAAAGTGGAGACATGGATGGCCGGTGGGTCTGGTACCAGTGGCGAGCTCGCTGTACAATGTGTCCTTGGGGATCCTGCCATCTTCCATGCGGCTCACATGGCCAAGCCATCTCAGGCGCCGCTGGCTCAGTAGGGTCTATAAGCTGGGGATGTTGGTCACCTCGAGGACTTCTGTGTTAGAGATACGGTCCTGCCACCTGATGCCAAGGATTCTCCGGAAGCAGCGAAAATGGAATGAATTGAGACGTCGCTCTTGGCTGACATATGTTGTCCAGGCCTCGCTGCTGTAGAGCAAGATACTGAGGACACAGGCTTGATACACTCGGACTTTTGTGTTCTGTGTCAGTGTGCCATTTTCCCACACTCACTTGGCCAGTCTGGACATAGCAGTGGAAGTCTTTCCCATGCGCTTGTTGATTTCTGCATCGAGAGACAGGTTACTGGTGATAGTTGAGCCTAGGTAGGTGAACTCTTGAACCACTTCCAGAGTGTGGTTGCTGATATTGATGAATGGAGCATTTCTGACATCCTGTCCCATGATGTTCGTTTTCTTGAGGCTGATGGTTAGGCCACATTCGTTGCAGGCAGTCGCAAACCTGTCGATGAGACTCTGCTGACACTCTTCAGTGTGAGATGTTAATGCAGCATTGTCAGCAAAGAGGAGTTCCCTGATGAGGACTTTCCGTACTTTGGTCTTCGCTCTTAGACAGGCAAGGTTGAACAACCTGCCACCTGATCATGTGTGGAGGAAAATTCCTTCTTCTGAAGACTTGAATGCATATGAGAGCAGCAGGGAAAAGATGATCCCAAACAGTGTGGGTGCGAACAGTTCCGGATCCAAAACGTTAACTCTGTTTCTCGTTCCACAGATGCTGCCAGACCTGCTGAGTGGTTCCAGCATTTCTTGTTTTTATTACATTGGTTTAAATTGTCGACCTGGCAGAAAGTTTGAATTCGCAAAAGGCGCCAACTTCAGTGTCGGAAAGAAGCGATTACTGGAAAATCTATTTAAAGTTGTTCGTAAAATATTTTCCACCAACCTTTAAAAACCTTTGTTTATTCCGCTATTTTCGCCACAAATTCCTGGCGCTATTTTACGCACAGTTTTAACCTGTCATTTTTTTCCCCACTTCTTATCTGTAACTGGCGGTAAAAGACTCCATTCAACAATCCTTAAGGGACCAATAACTCAAACTTGGTGTGGAAAGGAATAAATTAGACTATTGGTAATTCCCTTCACACAGGGATCAGGGGGACAGTGAGAAGCCACTGAAATAGTTGCTTAAACATTTTAAATAGATCCTATTCTGTCCTGTTACTGACATGCTGGAATTAGACAGTAATCAGCCCTTTCACAGAGACTGTGGGTGGCTCTGAAAAGAGCCTTTGGGTTATTAGATGACATTTTGGCCGCTTTCCTTTTTCTGGAAGCTCTGAGCGCTGGTTTTCTTGGGCAGCAGCACGGCCTAGATATTAGGCAGCACCCCGCCCTGTGCGATGATCACTCCTCCCAGCAGCTTGTTGAGCTCCTCGTCGTTGCAGACGGCCAGCTGCAGGTGTCTGGGGATGATGCGGGTCTTCTTGTTGTCCCGGGCCGCGTTACCGGCCAGCTCGAGGATTTCAGCGGTCAGATACTCGAGCACAGCAGCCAGATAGACCGGGGCTCCGGCACCCACACGCTCAGCATAGTTACCCTTTCTCAGGAGCCTGTGAACACGGCCCACCGGGAACTGCAGTCCAGCCTGGGAGGAGCGAGACTTGGCCTTGGACCGAGCTTTTCCGCTGGTCTTTCCTCTTCCAGACATTTCCACAATCTCACAAATACTTTCACAAAGAATGGATAACTACCTCAGCATTAAGCATCCACATGGGGTAGACAAGATGGTCAAGCAGTCTGAAATGGTGCATTCAGATCACAACGCTCTCTGGAGGGGTGGGTTTAAATCCCACTTCTGACAAGTTGTGCTTTGACATGACTCCAGGCATTTGGGAGCAGTGGTGAAAAACACAGAGCATGAAAGAATTTTGACAAGCAAAATCAAAACGAATTCAAAGATATTTCTTCAATACATGGGAGTAAGAGGCAACAGAGGAAAAAGTAGGGCCCATCAAAGAACTAAAAAGTAACCTATGTGTCAGGGTTGAAGATGTTGGTATGTTTGTTAATGAATACTTTACTGTCTTCACAAATGAGGGGGTGATGCAGACATTCTAATTAAGGAGAAGGAGTGTGAAGCATTGGACATGATAAACTGAGGGGGAGAAGAAGTATAAATGGGATGAGCATCCTTGAAAGTGGATAAATCATCAGGGCCGGATGAAATGTACCCCAGGCTGTTAAAAGAAGCCAGTGAGGAAATAGTGGAAGGTCTGACCATCAGTTTCCAATCCCTCACTGGATACAGGTGTGATGTCAGAGGATTGGAGGTCTCTGCAATAAAAGCAAAATTCTGCAGATGCTGCAAATTTGAAATAAGAACTATTAGTGCTGGAAATGCACAGCAGGTCTGGCAGCATCTGTGGAGAGAGAAGCAAAGTTAACATATCTGTTCTGATGAAAAGTCACTGACCTGAAATGTTAACTTTGCTTCTCTCTCCACAGATGCTGCCAGATCTGCTGTGTATTTGCAGTACATTTTGTTTTTATTGCTAACATTGCACCATTGTTGAAAAAGGAAGCAAGACCGAATAATTAAAGACCAGTCAGCCTAACCTCAATAGTGGGTGAATTATTGGAATTAATTCTGAGAGACAGGATAAACTGTCACTTAGAAAGGCTCAGATTAATCAAGTATCATCAGCATGGATTTGTTCAGGGAAGCTCCTGTCTGACTAACTTGAGTGAATTTTTTGAAGAAGTAACAAGGAGGATTGATGAGGATAGTGCAGTTGATCTGATCTACATGGATTTTAGCAAGGCTTTTGACAAGGTCCCACATGACAAACCGTTTAAAAATATAAAAGCACATGGGATCCAGGGGAATGTAGCAAGCTGGACATAAAATAGACTCAGTGGCAGGAAGCAAAAAGGAATTGGGTACGGGTGTTTGTGCAACTCGAGGTCTGTTTCAAGTGGTGTTCCACAGGGCTCAGAACTAGGTTCCCTGCTTTTTGTGGTATATATTAATGATTTGGACATGAATGTAGAGGGCATAATCAAGACGATTGCAGATGACATGAAAATTGTCCGTGTTGTTGATAGGGAGGAGGATAGCTGTACACTGCAGGAAGATATCAATAGACTGGTCAGGTGGGGAGAATAGTGGCAAATGGAATTCAAATTGGACAAGTGTGAGGTGATGCATTTGGGAGGTCAAAAAAGGCAAAGGAATACACAATTAATGGGAGAACACTGAACGGTGTAGAGGAAGTGAGGGACGTTGGAGCGAATGTCCACAGATCCCTGAAGGTAGCAGGACAGGTCAATAAGGTGGTTCAGCAGGTATATGGAATCCTTTCCTTTATTAGCTGAGGTATAGAATATAAGGGTGATCTGGGTGTCCTTGCCAATAAGTCACTGAAAGCTAACATGCAGGTGCAGCAAGCAATTAGGAAAGCTAATAGTATGTTAGCCTTTATCGCAAGAGGATTTGAGTACGGGAGTCGTGAATTCTTGCTTCAATTGTACAGAAACTTGGTTAGACCGCACTTGGAATACAGTTTTGGTCTCCTTACCTTAGGAAGGATATTATTGCCATGGAGGGAGTTCAACGAAGGTTCATCAGACTTCTTCCAGGGATGGTGGGACTGTTGTATGAAGAAAGGTTGGAGAAACTGGGGCTGTATTCTCTAGAGTTTCAAAGAATGGGAGGTGATCTCATTGAAACCTACAAAATACTTAAACGACAGTCAGGGTAGATGCAGCTAAGATCCCTGGTTGGGGAGCCGAGAACCAAGGGAAGGAATTTCAAAATAAGGGAGTAGCCGCTTAGGACAGAGATGAGGAGAAATTTCTTTACTCAGAGGTTTGTGAATCTTTGGAATTCTCTACCCCAGAGGGCTGTGGAAGCTGAGTCATTGAGTATGTTTAAAGCAGAGATTGACAGATTTCTAAATACAAATGACATAAGGGAATATGAGGAAAGTGTGGGGAAAAGGGCATTGAAGTGGACGATCAGCCATGATCATATTGAATGGTGGGGCAGGCTCGATGGGCTGAATGGCCGACTCCTGCTCCTATGTTCCTATGTTCCTAACTCCACATGATCAGCGAGGCACAGCCTCAGGCCGACTTGGTGGGTGGTGCAAACAGATATTACTGCTTCTGATCTTCACCAGAACAGAGAGTGAGATGTAACATTGATCATCAATCAGACTGTGAGAGAATACAACAGAATAAAACACATGGAGAGACACTGTGGAATAACAAATAGATTTGATTGGAATGTTGAATTCTGATTGGAATGGATAAAACAGCAGATTAAATTGGGATTCTCATTGATCTGGGACAGAAAAGAGAAACTGATGGAAAGAAGGGAAGAAGAAAGAAAAGAAAGGATGGAACTGTTCACTTTTTTCCGTTTTTTCACTCACCCATCAAAGCTGGATAAAAAAAGTTGCAAATAACAGAGAATTTCACCAGAAAGGGAGATTAAGTGCTGTCGAAACCTTGGATCGAAGGATGCCCCAACAGATCATTTGTTTAACTGTCTCCTCACTGGGGGATTTCAAGCAGTGAGTAATATTATTCTCTACTTTTGTTAAATGAACCCAGAACTGTCACTTGGAATTAATATCTGTGTTCCGACTCCTGAATTATAAAATTGTGACTTTATCAATATTTTCGGGACACATTTCCAGCTGAAAGAACTAAGAACTCTTTTCTAATTTACACAATACTATATACACACTCTTCAAGCCTCCTAAGCTGGCATCCTTGGTGCTGCTCTCTCTTCTCCCAAACCTCATCTCATTTGACTGTTACATCATCACTCTGACAGTGGGAGGGGTTGATCCCACTGTCTTCAGCATTAACCCTTTACATCCTTATACTACACTGTCTGTCAGAAAAAAATGGAGAGAGGGAACTTCCTTCATTTATCGAAAAACCAGCTGCTCCCAGTTGAAAATCAACTCAAACCCATCAGCGAGAGAGAGAGACTGTCAGAGAACTTCCTGCATCCAGTCCTGACCCTGTCACACTCAGCAGATGCTCACCCAGACCCCACTCTCATCAACACTGAACATTGTTACCGAGACACTTCAAATACTGTTGAGAAAAGGCAGGAAAGGTCAAAGTTCACAGCTGTTATGAATAGAACAAAGTTTAATATCTCCTCACCGTTTCTCGGTAACCACATGAGACAATGGTTTTCTTATTTGGTTCCTTTGATTTGTCTTGTTCCTGACTGAGAAATATTCCAAACTTTTTTTTTTATTTCCAAAATATACTTTATTCATAAAATTCTGTAAAAATTACATTGCCAAACAGTTTCCAAACAGCACCAAAAAATACAAACATTGCAAGGGAGATCAGTTTCCTTCAATACTGTCATGAGTTTCTTCACAACCCTTCCGTTTCACAATTGTCATGTCAATTACAGTTTTACATTTACAGCAATTGAGAATATTAACGATACAGTTCGAGGGGTTTCCCATGGATCCAGCCCCTCAGTCCAGCTTGGTGGGGGAACCTTACACTGTGGTCTTTCCCCATTGAGCCTTTGCTGCGGCTGCCCCAAGCTTTAGTGCGTCCCTCAGCATGTAGTCCTCAGCATGTCTGCAACATTCGGTGGTGGACAACTCTTTGCGCTGGAAGACCAGCAAGTTTCGGGCAGACCAAAGGGCGTCTTTCACCGAATTGATAGTCCTCCAGCAGCAGTTGATGTTTGTCTCGGTGTGCGTCCCTGGGAACAGCCCGTAGAGCACAGACTCCTGTGTTACAGAGCTGCTTGGGATGAACCTTGACAAAAACCACTGCATCTCTTTCCACACCTGCTTTGCAAAGGCACATTCCAGGAGGAGGTGTGCGACCGTCTCTTCCCCACCACAGCCAACGCGGGGGCACTGTGCGGAGGGGGCGAGACTTCGGGTGTGCATGAAGGATCTGACGGGGAGGGCCATTCTCACCACCAGCCAAGCTACGTCTTGGTGCTTGTTTGAAAGTTCTGGTGATGAGGCATTCCGCCAAATGACTTTGACGGTCTGCTCGGGGAACCATCCGACAGGATCCACCGTTTCCTTTTCCCGTAGGGCCTTGAGGACATTCCGTGCAGACCACTGCCTGATGGACCGGTGGTCGAAGGTGTTTTCCCGCAGAAACTGCTCCACGAAGGATAGGTGGTACGGCACCGCCCAACTGCATGGAGCGTTCCGCGGCAATGTTACCAGGCCCATCCTTCGCAACACCGGGGACAGATAGAACCTCAGCACGTAGTGACACTTGGAGTTTGCATACTGGGGATCTACACACAGCTTGATGCAGCCGCACACGAAGGTGGTCATCAGGATGAGGGCCACGTTGGGTACATTTTTCCCGCCCTTGTCCAGAGATTTGAACATCGTGTCCCTCCGGACCCGGTCCATTTTACATCCCCAGACGAAGCGGAAAATGGCTCGGGTGACTGCCACGGCGCAGGAGTGGGGTATGGGCCAGACCTGCGCCACGTAGAGCAACAACGTGAGCGCCTCGCACCTGATGACCAGGTTCTTACCCACAATGGAGAGAGATCGCTGCCCCCACATGCCCAACTTTTGTCGTACCTTGGCTACTCGCTCCTCCCATGTTTTGGTGCACGCCCCGGCCCTTCCAAACCATATCCCCAGCACCTTCAGGTAATCTGACCTGACGGTGAAGGGGACAAAGGATCGGTCAGCCCAGTTGCCAAAGAACATGGCCTCGCTCTTGCCGTGGTTAACTTTGGCTCCCGAGGCCAGTTCGAACTGGTCGCAGATGCTCATCAGTCTGCGCACGGACAGCGGATCCGAGCAGAAAACGGCGACGTCATCCATGTACAGGGAGGTTTTGACCTGAGTGCCTCCGCTGCCTGGGATTGTCACCCCTCTTATGCTCGCATCCTTCCTAATAGACTCAGCAAAGGGTTCAATACAGCAAACAAACAAGACCGGGGACAGAGGACAGCCCTGTTTGACTCCAGATTTGATCGGGAAACTTTCCGATTCCCACCCGTTGATTGAGACTGCGCTACTGATGTTTGTGTAGAGCAGTTGGATCCAATTGCAGATTCCCTCCCCAAACCCCATTTTGGAAAGCACGTCCATCATGTAGGTGTGTGATATCCTGTCAAAAGCCTTCTCCGGGTCCAGGCTGATGAGGCAGGTGTCCACCCTCCTGTCCCGTACGTAGGCGATCGTATCCCTGAGTAGCGCGAGGCTATCAGAGATCTTCCTGCCGGGTACAGTACAGGTCTGATCGGGGTGAATCACCAGCTCCAGAGCAGACTTGACTCGACTGGCTATGACTTTGGACAGAATCTTGTAATCAACATTAAGCAGTGAGAAATATTCCAAACCTCAGATCAACCCTCCCACTTGTGTCGTGTCCCAGTCTCAGTTACAAGCAACACATAATGACACACACACTTTGAAACATACAATACGGTCACACTTTCCTTCAGTGAGATTAAGGTCGAGCTTTTTTTCCAGGTTGAATGCAACTGTGAACAAATTTGTATCAAAGAAGTTGCCTTTGAAACATCAGCACTGAATTTCTGTACGAGGAGGAAGAGCCATTCCAAACTCACATCCTTCACAAAGGCTGTTTTCTCCTGTGAATGAAATTCATCATGTAATTTGAATTCTCAGTTAAAGTTCACAAGACACAGACATAAATGTTGATCCGGAAACTTCTCAAACATATTGCAAATATGAAATAAAGCTCCGCTGGGAATCGAACCCAGGATCTCCTGTTTACAAGACAGGTGCTTTAACCAACTAAGCTACAGAGCCAGATCACAAGTGCTGTTGTAATTGAAATCTGAGGTGGTTACTATTTATTCTCATCCCACTTCTCCACAGGTCACAACAAAAATTTTAACTTTTCCCACTTACTGATACAGTCAATCATATGCTCTATTTTTCCCAGAATAGGAGACACTTAATGAACAACAAAATTATCAGTTTCTTATAGAACAAGTTTTATCTAATCATGAAGTAAAGCATAAACACACAGGTGGAAATTTTAAAAGTTCCCTTTTTACCTTAACCAACATTTAAAGTCCCTTTCTTACCTCAGCTGAACACACGCACACACACATACTGAAAAAAAAGGGATTTTTCTATACAATTCAGGGCTCTGTTAAAGACAAAAAAAAACACTTGGACTGATTACTTGCTCATTTCTGAAGAAAACAGCAGATGAGATATGTTGTTCCAAAATTGACATCCAGTCTAATTTCCGAGTACATGTACACAGGTCACTAGGTTCTTTTAGAAGAGTTTATTTAGAGGCGGGGTTGAGAATTAATTTTAGCAGGCTTTCTTCAAAGACAGAATATGAGACGAATTGACACAGTGAACTTCTCAGAGTCTTTTCAAGATTTGCTGCAAAACAAGGTGGGTTGCGGTCTTCTCTCATTCCTTGACACTTCTTCTGGCTAACTTTATCAGCTGCTCACTCCAGAAGGTAAAACACAATGACTGCTACAAACAAAAGCTTGCGATTTTTCTGCCCTCTTTGGTGCGCGCTGCTGCTGCCGGGCTTGTCCAATCAAGAGGCACGACTGACTTCTCTGTCCACATTTCCCCGTTACCAGGGCTTCTGTTCTACATTTAACTTGAGTCGTGACAACTTGTCAACATAGTTGTCAAATTAATACTTTCAGTGCCCTCTTGAAAAAGAACTGGTCTTACATTTATTCAGTTTGATTATAATTTCCTCAACAAAATAAAATTCACAAAAAAAAAATTCAAAGTCCCTTCCATAACATCATGTACTTTCCCTGAGCTACAGGTTATTGCAAGTCTCTCTGGCTGTGTTTTTTTCTGTTGATTTTGCACTCAGGTTCTTTCTGAATCCATGTGTTTGCAGTTCTTTGTGCGTGAGAGACATGGAGATATGCTTAAAGATTTCCCAACAAATTATTCATATCTCCGTCTTTCTCCAAACTTTGTACAAACACATTAATGTGGGAATCACACACACCAGGCCGTCAAACCTCTCCGCTAAACATCGAAAGGTGACAGTGTTTATTGTGACGGGGTTCCATTTATTCAGACACATCTGGTATAAAGGTAATAGTGATCAAGATGTGATTCACACATGTAATGTATTTGTATATTATGTTCATGAGGTAATGATGTAAATAAACACGTCCTTGCACTTCCCACACTTGGTGTACATTTTCTCTGCTGATGCCCCCTGAATATATCAGAGAAAATGGTGATGAGGATGAGATAAAAGTCCGAAAATATTGGCAGCAAACAGCAGCAGGGACTGCAGTGAACAAGATCAGCCAGCTCCTGGTGAGCTACCTGCTCGGATGGTGGAGGTTTTGGGTGGATTGTGTGAAGCCTGGGCCACAGACTGTCTCCTCAGTTGAATGAGATGCCGCAGGGTCTTAGTGTGCATCCGATTCAAAGTGATATTTTGGGAAAATATGGCTACACCCAAGGGATACATGGCTCGGAACATATGAGAGGGCTCGAGAACCATTCAGTTCATATATTGAAAGAATTGAAATGTTTTTCAGAGCTAATAACATATTGGAATGTGAAGATGAAAATATAGAGGTCAAGACTCAGAATAAAGCAATTCTTGAGGGCAAGAAAGCAATTTTGCTAATGGAAATTAGCCTGGAAGTGTACGACCAGCTAACAAAGCTTCCTGCTCCTATCAAGGCAAAAGATGTGCCATTCAAAACAATCATCACCAAGTTAGAGGAACATTTCAACCCTAAACCACTAGAGATCACGGCAAGCTAGAAATTTGGAACCAGAAATCAGAAAAGTAGTGAAACAGTTGGTGAGTACATTGTGGCACTGAAGAATTTATCACTACATTGCAGCTTTGGCACATTCTTAGACGGTACATTATGAGACAGATTTGTGCTTATATTGGTGAATGAGAAAAGATACTAAACACACAAAATCCTACATTTGAGCTAGCGTGTCAGATTGCTCTTTCCATGGAGATAGCATCAAAGAATGCTCGGGAATTTCATCCTGTGCCAGTGATAGTAACACACTTCAGGGGAGCTTAAAAAAAAAACTGGAAAATGGGCTTTCAAATGGCAGATAAAATTTACACAGAGAATTGTGAAGTGATACAATTTGGGAGGAAGAATAAGGAGAGGCCATATAAATGAAATGTTACAATTCTAAAGTGGGTGCAAGAACAAAGAGACAATGTACACCAATCTTAGAAGGTTTGAAAAGGCTGCTAAGAGAAAACAGGACACTTGGCTTTATTAATAGAGGCATAGAGTAAAAGTAAATAAGTTATGATAAACCTTTATAAAATACTGGGTCTGAATGGCCTACTCCTGTACCTCCACAGAAAGCTTCCATTCCAGGTTTACACACACTTGTCAGGATCATTCTCCATAGATCCCACCACTCCATGCAAGGATATCTCCCTCACGATCAGATCACAGGTCCTTAGTCCTACCACATCCAGTCATGAATGATGGTGGACAGATGAGATGAGGAGGCTCCAAAAACATCCCCATCCTCAATGATTTGGAGCCAAAGCTGAAGCATTTCTAACAATCTTCTGTCAGAAATTGCTCAGTGGATGATTCATCTCGGCCTCCTGAGGTCCCCAGCATCACAGTTTCCAGTCTTCAGCCAATTCGATTCACTCCACATGATAGCAAGAAACAGATGAAGGCACTCGATACAGCAAAGACTATGGGCCCTAACAACATTCCGGCTCTAGTACTGAAGACTTGTGCTCCAGAACTAGCTGCACTCTCAGCCAAGCTGTTCCAGTAGAGCTACAGCACAGGCATCTACTCGACAATGTGGAAAATTGCCCAAGTGTGCCCTCTCCATAAAAAAAATCAGGACAAATGCAATCTGACCAATTACCACCCCATCAGTCTATTATCAATCATCAGCAAAGTGATGGAAGATGTCATCAACAGTGCGATCAAGCACCACACACTTGGCAATAATCTGCTCATCGATGCTCAGTTTAGGTTCTGCCAGGGTCTCTCGGCTCCAAGCAAATACTAGCAGGTAGAGTATAATATGGGAAAATGTGAGGTTATCCACTTTGGTAGGAAGAATGGAAAAGCAAAATATTACTTAAATTGCAAGAGACTACAGAATGCTACGGTGTAGAAGGATCTGGGTGTCCTTGTACATGAATCACTAAAAGTTGGCATGCAGGTAGAGCAAATAATTAGGAAGGCAAATGGAATGTTACCTTTTATTTCAAGGGGAATGGAGGACAAAAGTAGAGAAGTCTTGCTGCAAATGTACAGGGGTGTTGGTGAAAACACACCTAGAGTACCGTGTACAGTTTTGGTTTCCTTATTTAAGGAGGGATATCCTTGCAGTGGAGGCAGTTCAGAGAAGGTTCACTGGATTGATTCCTGTGATGAAGGGGTTGTCTTATGAGGAGAGTTGAGCAGGCTGGACCTGTACTCATTGGAACTGAGAAAAAATGATAGGTGATCGTATTGAAACATATAAGATTCTGAGGGGGCTTGACGGGGTAGATGCTGAGAGGATGTTTCCCCTCATGGTGGAATCTAGAACTCAGGGACACGGTTTCAGAATTAGGGGTTTTCCATTTAAGAAGGAAATGAGGCCGATTTTCTTCTCTCAGAGATTCATTAATCTTTGGAATTCTCTAGCGCAGAGAGCAATGGAGGCTGGATCATTGAATGTCTTCAAGACTGAGTTCGACAGACTTTTATCTACCAGGAAGTCAAGGGTTATGGGGAGCAGGAAGAAAGTGGGAGTGAGGCCATGATCAGGTCAGCCATGATCCTATTGAATGGCGGAGCAGGCTCGAGGGGCAAAATGGCCTACTCCTGCTACTATTTCTTCTGTTCTTCTGTTCTTATAACCTCATTGCAGATTGGTTCAAACAGAGACGAATGAGTGGAATTCCAGAGGAGAGGTGAGAGTGATTGCCCTTGAGTGAGTGTGGCATCAAGGATCCCTAGCAAAATTGAAGTCAATTGGAATCGGGGGAAAACTCTCCACTTGGAGTCGTACCTCGCACAAAGCAAGATGGTTGTGGTTAGTGGAGGCCAATCATCTCAGCCCAGGACATTGCCTCAGGAGTTTCTCAGGGTAGTGTCCTAGGTCCAGACATCCTCAGCTGTTTCATTGTTGACTCAGAAGAGTCAGAAGCGGGAATGTTCCCTGCTGATTCACAATTCCTCAGATACTGAAGCAGTCTGTGCCCACAAGCAGCAAGACCGATACAACGTTCAGGCTTCTGCTGATAAGTGACAAGCAACCTTCTGGCCACACAAGTGCTAAGCAGTGAACATCTCCAATGAGAGAAAATCAAACCATCCACCTTTTGATATTCAGCAGCATTACCATCGCTGAATCCCTCACCATAAACATCTTGGGGGTTACCATTGACCAGAAACTAAACTAGACCAGTCACATCTATGCTGCGGCCATAAGCGTAGGTCAGAGATTGGGAATTCTGCAGCAAGTATCTCACCTCCTGATACACCAAAACCTATCCACTATCTACAAGGCACAAGTCAGGAGTGTGATGGAATACACCTCACTCAACAACACTCAAGAAGCTCAACACCATCCAGGACAAAGCATCCCACTTGATCAAAACCTAACCCACCACCTTAAACATTCACTTCCTCCACCACCAGTACACAGTGGCTGCAGTGTGTACCATCTCCATATGAACTGCAGTAACTTGCCAAGTATCCTTCAACAGCACCTTCCAAGCCCGTGACCACTACCACCTCGAAGGACAAGGGCAGCAGATGCATGGGAACTCACTATCTGCAGTTTCCCCTCCAAGTCACTCACCATCCTGACATGGAACTATATCGCCATTTCTTTGCTATTGTTGGGTCACAATCCTGGAACTCCCTCCCCAATAGCACTGTGGGTGTTCCTACACCATATGGACTGCAGTGGTTCCAGAAGGCAGCTCACCACCACATTCTCAAAGGCAATTAGGGATGGGTAATAAATGCTAGACTTATCAGCGATACTCGCGCCCAAGAATGAATAAAAACCAAATCATTCTCCAAAGATTCCCCACAATTCAGGCTTGGACATTTACTTCAGGAGCACAGAGCTTTATATAACTACAACATGAGTTCCAATCTTCAGATTCCATTAGCCTTTCACATTATTTTATACCAGTCCACTAGCTTTTAGTGATTCAGCACTCGGGTCTCTGCTTCCCCAGTTTCTAACATCTCACCACTTATAAAAAACACTCTGATCTATCTTTCGTAGGTCCTAGATGACCCCTCATTTTAAACTCCATCTGCCAAAGCATTGCTCACTCACTTAATCTATCAAGAAGATTTGAAAATAAATTTCTTGCCAAAGGATAATGTTCTGCTCCCGCTCCCTCGCCGTTTGCTTTTCCCGTTAGTCTTTCATTTGGTGTAAATCCAGAGAAAGTAAAGATGGAAGGAAGGGAGGGAGGGAAAAATCTTCCTCCTTTTCGTGATCCCAATTTGATCTTCATTCCAGTCCAATTTGGTGAAGAATTCCAATTGTCTGTCTCAATTTTAATAAAGTATAAACAATTCTGGAATCACCTTCTAGATATTTAGTTTAGTTTAGAGATACAGCACTGAAACAGGCCCTTCGGCCCACCGAGTCTGTGCCGACCATCAACCACCCATTTATACTAATCCTGCACCAATCCCATATTCCTACCACATCCCCACCTGTCCCTGCCACCTACCTATACTAGGGGCAATTTATAATGGCCAATTAACCTATTAACCTGCAAGTCTTTGGCATGTGGGAGGAAAACAGAGCACCCGGAGAAAACCCACACAGACACAGGGATAACTTGCAAACTCAACACAGGCAGTACCCGGAATTGAACCCAGGTCGCTGGAGCTGTGAGACTGCGGTGCTAACCATTGCACCGCCAAGATATTGACAAGAACAGGTTTCCAGGCCGACATAACACAAAATTTCCCCCCCTGGAAACAACAATGCACTGGACAGTTCATAAACTAACAACAAGGATGGGATTTGAACCCACACGCACAAAGCATTAACAATCCATCAAGTTAACCTCTCCGCCACCTTGTCAACTGTTTTGGTGTGATGGTCACCTTCAGCTCAGATCCTGACTGTGCAGACAGATGTGCAATGATGGAAATGTAGCTTCTGTAAGTAAATGAAATTTCCATCACATCAGGTCATGGCCTGTTGGGAATGGAGCGGTGTGAAACATTCCAGACCATGTCCAACACGTTTCTACTCAGTGTGAAAACTCACCACGGAAAGACTGGAACATACAAACATTTGATCACATCATGATCAACATCACTCAGACACCTGAACCATTAGGTCACTGACGAAGTCATGATGACTTCTAATTTCTCATGAAATGACAACTGAACTGACTGGAAGAATTGCTTTAACTCCACATGATCAGAGAGACACAGCCTCAGCCGACTTGTCAGGTGGCGTAAACAGATATTACTGCTTCTGATCTTCACCAGAACAGAGAGTGAGATGTAACATTGATCATCAAACAGACTGTGAGAGAATACAACAGAATAAAACACATGGAGAGACACTGTGGAAAAACAAATAGATTTGACTGGAATGTTGAATTTTAATTGGAATGGATAAAACACCAGAAACAACAGATTAAATTGGGATTCTCATCATTATATTGATCTGGGACAGAAAAGAGAAACTGATGGAAAGAAGGGAAGAAGGAAGAAAAGAAAGGATGGAACTGTTTACTTTTTTCAGTTTTTTCACTTGCCCATCAAAGCTGGATAAAAAAGTTGCAAATAACAGAGAGTTTCACCAAAAAGGGAGATTAAATGCTGCCGAAACCTTGGATTGAAGGATGCCCCAACAGATCACCTGTTTAACTGTCTCCTCACTGGGGGATTTCAATCAGTGAGCAATATTATTCACTACTTTTTTTGTGAAATAAACCCAGAACTGTCACTTGGAATTAATATCTGTGTTCCGACTCCTGAATAATAAAATTGTGAGTTTCTCGATATTTTCGGGACACATTTCCTGCTGAAAGAACTAAGAACTCTTTTCTAATTTACACAATACTATATACACACTCATCAAGCCTCCTAAGCTGGCATCCTTGGTGCTGCTGTCTCTTCTCCCAAACCTCATCTCATGTGACTGTTACATCATCACTCTGACAGTGGGAGAGGTTGATCCCACTGTCTTCAGCATTAACCCTTTACATTCTTATGCTACACTGTCTGTCCAAAAAATGGTTAGAGAACTTCCTTCATTTATCGAAACACCAACAGCTGCCAGTTGTAAATCAACTCAAACCCATCAGAGAGAGAGAGAGAGAGACTGTCAGAGAACTTCCTGCATCCAGTCCTGACCCTGTCACACTCAGCAGCTGCTCACCCAGACCCCACTCTCATCAACACTGAATACTGTTACCGAGACCCTTCAAATAATGTTTATAAAAGGCGGAAACATTCAAAGTTCATCGCAGCTGGACTGAATAGAACAAAGTTTAATATCTTTTCACCGTCACTCGGTGACCACATGAGAGACAGTCCTTAAATCAGTAGCATAAATTATCAGCTGTAAGAATGTTTGTCATTGGGTTGAATAATTTCTGTGTGAGAAATATTCCAGCATCATAAACCAGGGGAACGTGCTGACTGAGCTGTGTCTTCATCTCTTCTGGTCAGTCGGACAGTTCACCCTTCATTCTGCTCTGATTCGCTTTCCCCAAGCGGATCTTCAGATTCTCAAATAGTCATAGAGTCGTACAGCATAGAAACAGGTCCTTCGGCCCACCGCATCCATGTCGACCATAATGCCTATCTATACTAATCCCACCTGCCTGCATTAATTCCATATCCCTCTCTGCCTTGCTCATTCAAGTACCTGTCCAGATGCCTCTTAATTGTCACTACTGTTCCTGCCTCCACCACCTCCTCAGGCAGCTCATTCCAGATACCCACGATTCTTTATGTGAAAAATTTACCCCTTTGATCCCCTTTAAACCTCCTCCCTCTCACCTTAAATCTATGCCCTCTAATTTTAGTCACCCCTCCCATGGGAAACAGACTCTGGCTATCTATGCTATCTATGCCTCTCATAATTTTATATACCTCTATCATATCTCCTCTCAGCCTCCTTCGCTCCAGGGAAAACAGACCCAGCCTGTCCAATCTCTCTTGATAACTCATGCCCTCCAAACCAGGCAACATCCTTGTGAATCTTTTCTGCACCCTTTCTAGCTTAATCACATCTTTCCTGTAATGCGGCAACCAGAACTGCACACAGTACTCCAAATATGGCCTAACCAACGTTATGTATAACTGTAACATGACGTCCTAACTCTTGTACTCAATGCCTCGGCTGATGAAGGCAAGCATGCCATACGCCCTCTTCACCACCCTGTCTACCTGTGTTGCCACTTTCAGGGAACTATGTACTTGCACACCAAGGTCTCTCTGCTCAACAACACTCCCCAGAGCCCTGCCATTCACTGTATATGTCCTGCCCTGGCTTAACTTCACAAAATGCATCACTTCACACTTGTCTGCATTAAATTCCATTTGCCAAGCCCTTGTCCACTTTCCCAGTTGATCTATATCCTGTTGTAACCTCAGACAACCTTCTTCACTGTCCACTATACCACCAATTTTGGTGTCTTCTGCAAACTTACTAATCATGCCCCTTACATTCACATCCAAGTCATTCATATATATGAAAAACAACAGGGGGTCCAGCACCGATCCCTGCGGCACACCACTGGTCACCGGCCTCCAATCTGAAAAACAACCGTCCACTACCACCCTCTGCTTCCTATCACCAAGCCAATTTTGCATCCAATTTGCGAGCTCATCCTGGATCCCATTTGTTCGAACCTTCTGGACCAGCCTACCAAGTGGGACCTTGTCAAAGGCCTTGCTAAAGTCCATGTAGACAACATCCATCGCCCTGCCCTCGTCAATCCTCTTGGTCACTTCCTTGAAAAACTCAATCAAATTCGTGAGACATGATTTCCCACGCACAAAGCCATGCTGACTATCGCTAATCAGACCATGCCTTTCCAGAAGCATATAAATTCTGTCTCTCAGAATGCCTTCCAATAACCTTCCCACCACTGATGTAAGACTCACCGGCCTGTAGTTTCCTAGCTTATCCCTTCTGCCCTTCTTAATAAAGGCACAACATTAGCTATCCTCCTGTCTTCCGGTACCTCACCCGTGGCTAACGATGACACAAAAATCTCTGCCAGGGCCCCAGCAATCTCCTCCCTTTCTTCCCATAGCATCCTAGGATACACCTGGTCAGGCCCTGGGGATTTATCCACCTTAATGCACTTCAAAACCTCCAACACCTCATCCTTTGTAATGTTGATATGCTCCAGGATATCAGTGTTCCTTCCCTTGAACTCACTAGCTTCCATGACCTTCTCCACGGTAAATACGGATAAGAAATATTCATTTAAGACCTCGCCCATTTCCCGTGGCTCCACACATAGATTGCCACACTGATCCTTAAGGGGACCTACTCTCTCCCTAGCTACCCTTTTACTCTTAATATACTTATAGAATCTTTTAGGATTCTCCTTTATCTTATGTGCCAGGGAAATCCCATGGCCCCTTTTCGCCCTCCTAATTTCCTTCTTAAGTGTAGTCCTACATCCCCTATACTCCTCGAGTGAGTCGCTCGATCCCAGCTGCCTATACCTGACATATGCCTCCTTCTTTGTCCTGACCAGACCTCAATATCCCTCGTCAACCAAGGTTCCCTAAACTTGTCAGCTTGCCCTTCCATCTAACAGGAACATGCCTGCCCTGAACTCTTCCTATCTCATTTTTAAAAGCCTCCCACTTACCTGCAAACAGCCTCTCCCATTCAACTTTTGAGAGTTCCTGTCTGATGCCATCGAAATTAGCCTTCCCCCAATTTAGGACTTCAACCTGAGGACCAGTCCTATCCTTTTCCAGAACTATCTTGAAGCTAATAGAGTTATGGTCACTGGTCCCAAAGTGCTCCCCCACTGGCACATCAACCACCTGCCCATCCTCATTTCCTAAGGGGAGGTCGAGTGCAGCCCCTTCTCTAGTAGGACCATCCATATACTGCTTCAGACAACTATCCTGGACACATTTAACAAATTCTTCCCCATCTGATCCCTGAGCACTAAGGCAGTCCCAGTCAATGTTAGGGAAGTTAAAATCACTTACTATTACAACCCTATAATTCCTACACCTATCTGTGATTTCCCTACATATATGCTCCTCCACTTCCCTCTGACTATTGGGGGGCCTATCGTATAATCCCATCAAAGTGATCACCCTTTTCTTATTTCTAACTTCTACCCACAGGTCCTCGCTGGACATTCCCCCCCAGATATCCTCTCTAAGTACTGCTGTGATGTCCTCCCTAATCAATAGTGCAACTCTCCCTCCTCTCTTACCTCCACCTCTGTCACGCTGAAAGCTTCGGTACCCCGGAACATTGAGCTGCCAGTCCTGCCCATCCCTCAACCACGTTTCCGTAATAGCTACAATATCACAATCCCATGTACCGATCCATGCTCTGAGTTCATCTGCCTTACCTGTAAGGCTTCTTGCATTAAAGTAAATGCAGTTTAGCCTACCAGACCTTCCACGCTCCCTGTCCTGCCCCTGCCCAGCCTGCCTACTGGACTTGCTTGCTTTAACCTCTACATTTGCCTCAACCATCTCATCTGGGAGATTACTACTTTAGATCCCACCCCCTGCAAGACTAGTTTAAACCCTCCTGATTAGTACTAGCAAACCTCTCTGCAAGGATATTGGTCCCCCTCCAGTTCAGATGCAACCCATCCTTCTTGTCCAGGTCACCTCTGCACCAGAAGAGATCCCAATGATCCAAGTAGCTGGAGCCCTCCCGCCTTCGCCAGTCTTCAGCAACGCATTCATTTGCCTTATCCTCCTATTCCTACCCTCACTATCACGTGGAATAATCCTGAGATTACAACCCTAGAGGTCCTGCTTTTTAACCTTCTGCCTAACTCCCTATATTCACTTTGCAGGACCTCATCTCTCTTCCTGCCTATGTCGTCAGTACCAATATGGACCACGAACTCTGGCTGCTCACCTTCCCCTTTCAGAATGTCCTGCAGCCGCTCCGAGACATCCTTGACCTTAGCACCAGGGTGGCAACATACCATCCTGGAGTCTCGTTTGTGGCCACAGAAACGCCAATCTGCACCCATTACTATAGAATCCCCATCAGTATAGCTCTTGCAACACTTTTCCTCCGTGGTGCCACAAACTTGGCTGTTGCTGCTTTCCCCTGGGAGGTCATCCCCCCGCAACAGTATCCAAAGCGGTATATCTGTTTGAGAGGGGGATGGCCACAGGGGACTCCTGCACCATCTGCTACTCCGTCTGTTGGTCACCCATCTCTTTTCTGCCTGTGCAGCCATTACCTGCATTGTGACCACCTCACTAAACATGCTATCCACAACGTCCTCAGCATCGCGGATGCTCCACAGTGAATCCACCTGCAGCTCCAGTTCCGTAATGCGGGTAGCCACTAGCTGCAGCTGGATACACTTCCTGCAGACATGGTCACCAGGGACACTGGAAGCGTCCCTGATTTCCCTCAAAGCGCAGGAGGAGCATATCACGGGGCTGAGCTCTCCTGTCATGACTTACCCTTAGGTTAATTAGTTACTACCTTCATTAAAAAATACTAATTATACTAGGGTAATTGTTCCACCCACTACAATCTAAAGTCCTGAAAAAAAGAACACTTTAGTAGAACTCACCTTATCACCAGAGGTTTTTTTTCCAACAAAAAAACCCAACTTTCCCCTTATTTTTTAAGATATTCAAACAGCTGCTACTTACCAACCAATCGGCTTGCAGCTCTCCTCTGATGTCACTGTTTGCCTTTTTTGTTCAATATTCCGGCGCATTGGAAGAGGTTCGACTGCTCTCCGCTCCCGGAAGGTAAGAGACTGGGCCTCGATCCTCGGGGTCAATTTACAGGCTCCGCTCCCGGTGTTCCCCCCACAGGTCCGCTCTGCTCCTCGCCTCTCCACTCTTGGAAGGTAAGAGCAAATCTGGACACTGGGTTTTCTTATATAGTTCCTTTCGATTTTTCTTGCTCCTGAATGATAATATATTTCAACCTTGGATCAACCTTGCGTTGTGTCCCAGTCTCGGTTAAAAGTGACACATAACGGCACCGACACTCTGAAACATACAACATGGTCACACTCTGCTTCAGTGAGATTAATGCTGAAGCAGTTTCCATGTCGAATGCGATTGTGAACAAATTTCTTTCGAGGAAATTGTGGGTGATTGAGTATTTGCACTGAATTTCTGTGCAAGAAGCGACAGTTTCAAACAGCCATTCCCAAATCACTTCCTTCACAAAGACAAAAACTGTGCTGTCTTAACGTGTGACTCAACTTCACAAACAAATCTGAACTCGAAGTTCAGGAGAGGACAGAGAAGTGAATAATTGACAGTGTAATCTTTGAATCATAATTTTCTGTTTCTTCGCTGAAGTGAGGCTCAACCCGAAGACACGCGAGATTACGGAAATCTACAAATTTGGAATGAGAAAGCATAAAGTAGTGAAACAGTTGGTGAGTACATTGTGGCACTGAAGAATTTATCACTACATTGCAACTTTGACACATTCTTAGATCGTACATTATGAGACAGATTTGTGCTTATATTGGCGGATGAGAAAAGATACTAAACGCACAAAATCCCACATTTGAGCTAGCGTGTAAGATTGCTCTTGACATGGAGATAGCATCAAAGAATGCTCGGGAATTTCGTCCTATGCTAGTGACAGTAATACACTTCAGAGGAACTTAAACACACTGGTAAAATGGGCTTTCACACAACAGATAAAATTTTACACAGAGAAGTGTGAAGTGATACAGTTTGGGAGGAAGAATGAGACAATGTACACCAATCTTTTTTGATCAAGGTTTGAAAAGGTTGCTAAGAGCAAACAGGACACTTGGCTTTATTAATAGAGGCATAGAGTAAAAGCAAATAAGTTATGCTAAACCTTTATAAAACACTGGGGCTGAATGGCCTCTTCCTGTACCTCCACAGAAAGCTTCCACTCCAGTCTCGGACACCCTTGTCAGGATCACTCTCCATACATCCCGCCACTCCACGCACGGATATCTCCCTCAGGATCAGATCACAGCTCCACAGTCCTGCCACATCCAGTCGTGAATGGTGGTGGATAATTAAATAACTAACAAGATGAGGAGGCTCCAAAAACATTCACATCCTCAATGATGGTGGTGCTGAGCAAGTCAGTGCAAAAGGCAAAACTGAAGCATTTGCAACCATCTTCAGTCAGAAATATTAAGTGGATTTGATCTGTGCTAATTTCAGCTCCTCATGCTCGCTGGTGCCTTGGTTCTCTGGTGCTAATTTCAGAGTAAATCATGCAGCTTGACAATTGGAGCCAAAGAAAAAGACACAGGAGAGGTTGAAAGTGCCAAAACCTGGTATTGAACCAAGAACTGTTTAACTGTTAGTACAGCACGAACTCAACAAAGCTATTTCAACAACACACTAAAGCCACCATTCTGTCACTGCTTTGGAAGACAATATATACATTAAAGTGTTTGTAAAAATTTACAGAACACAACATGTGAGTAATATTCCCCATTGTTTTCTCAGTACTGATGGATTGTGAAGCGGGAGACAGCCAGAAGTCCCACTGAGCAGCACTGACCCTGAGCTGTGAGTGAAATGAGATAAAGTTCAATCTTTAGCAGAGAGATTCTGGAGAGAGGTAAGAGTCCTGAATCAAGGAGAGACTTTCTGACATAATAAAAGCCAAATACTGCAGATGCTGGAAATCTGAAATAAAAACAAAAAGTGCTCGAAATATTCAGTAGGTCTGGCAGCATCTGTGGAGAGAGAAACAGAGAAAACATTTCAGGTCTGTGACCTTTCATCAGAACAGACAAAGGTTAAAAAAGAATTAGGTTTTAAACAAGTGAAGGGGAGGGGTGTGTGCGAGAGAACAAAGGGGAAGGTGTTTGATAGGGCAGAGGGCAGGAGAGATTAAATAACAAAGCTGTCCTGGGACAAAGGCAAAGAGTGTGTTAATGCTTGTGGTTGCCTGACACCAGTCATGCTCTGAAGTTATTGAACTCAATGTTCAGTCCACAAGGCTGCAGAGTGCTGAATCGAAAGGTCAGGTGCTGCTCCTCGAGCTTGCGTTGATGTTCACTGGAACACTGGAACAGGCCAAAGACAGAAATGTTGAAATGAGAACAGGGGGCAGTGTTGAAATGGCAAGCAACCAGAAGCTCAGGGTCATGCTTTCGCACTGAGCAGAGGTGTTCCACCTAATCTGCGTTTGGTCTCCCCAGTTTAGAGGAGACCGCATTGTGAGCAGTGAATACAGTATACATAATTGAAAGAAATACAAGTAAATCGCTGCTTCACCTGAAAAGAGTGTTTGGGGCTTCAGATAATGAGCAGAGAGGAGGGAAAAGGGCAGGTATTATATCTCCTGCGATTGCATGGGAAGGTGCCTTGGGAAGGGGACGAGGTGTTGGGGTAATGGAGGAGTGGACCAGGGTGTCATGGAGGGAACAATCCCAGCAGAATGCTGACAGGGGAGGGGAGGATGCGTTTGGTGGTGGCATCACGCTGGAGGTGGCGGAAATGGTGGAGGATGATCCTTTGGATGTGGAGGCAGGTGGGGTGGAAAGTGAGGACAAGGGGAACCCTGTCGCAGTTCTGGGAGGGAGGGGAAGGAGGCAGGCAGAGGTTGAGAGTCCTGTCAACTACACTGGGAGGGGGTGGGGGGGGGAGTAGTTGAAATCTGGTGATGTTGTTGAATTTAATTTCAAACACTCCTTGAACTCTCTGCTGATGAAGACTGAAAAAGGGAAGAACAGCCACACAACAAGGGTCTCAAATCCAAGACCCTGAGATTAAAAGTCTCATGCTCTACCAACTGAGCTAACAAGGCCTGATACAGTACTTCTACTCTGTCTGTTATTGGACGGATGCAGCTGTTGGCTCCACCCCAAGGGCGGGAATTTGTTCCACCAACTATGAAGCAGTTTCCGATCAATTCCCCAGATTATCAGTAAATCCACTTCCAGAAGCCCCAAAGTGTGATATATTCCTCTCACTCATCAATAATAAAACTGAAATCTTTTTACCTTCCAAATGCTGCCATCTATTTTGTCAGTATTTATTTCTCTCTCCTTTTTATTTAGTTCATGCATTTCTTCAGAATGTTTTTTTCAATTATATCTGAGGGAAGAAATGAACAGATCTGGCAGCTCAAAACTGGGCATCCATGAGGCACTGTGGGCCATCAGCAGCAGCAGAATTGTATTTAAACACAATATGTTACCTCATGGCCTGACATATCCCTCACTCTACCATTACCATCAAGCCAAGGGAGCAATCGTGGTTCAATGAAGTGTGCAGGAGGGCATGTCAGGAGCAGCACCAAGCAGACCTAAAAATGAGTGAAGCTACAACACAGGACTACTTGCATGTCATATAGCGGAAGCAGCATGCAATAGACAAAGCTGAGTGATCTCACAACCAACAGATCAGATCAAAGCTCTGCAGTCCTGCCACATCCAGTCCTGAATGGTGGTGGATAATTAAACAATTAACAGGAGGACGAGGCTCCACAAATATCCCCATCCTTAATGATAAGGGAGACCAGTATATCAGTGCAAAATACAAGGTTGAATCATTTGCAACCATCTTCAGCCAGAAGTGCCAAGTAGATGATCAATCTCGGCCTCCTCCTGAGGTCCCCAGCATCACAGTTGCCAATCTTCAGCTAAATCCACTTCACTCCACATGATATCAAGAAAAGGCTGAAGGCTCTGGATACTGACAACATCCTGGCTGCAGTGCTGAAGACTTGTGCTCCAGAACTAGCCACGCCGCCCGCCAAGCTACAACACTGGCATCTACCCAGCAATGTGGAAAATTGCCCAGGTATGTTCTGTATACAAAAGGCAGGACAAATCCAACCCGGTCAATTCCTGCCCCATCAGCCTCCTCTTGATCATCAGTAAAGTGATGGAAGGTGTCGTTGACAGTGCTATC
The DNA here is from genome assembly GCF_036365525.1 of Heterodontus francisci. Taxonomy (NCBI): domain Eukaryota; kingdom Metazoa; phylum Chordata; class Chondrichthyes; order Heterodontiformes; family Heterodontidae; genus Heterodontus; species Heterodontus francisci. The sequence goes on from NC_090405.1 coordinate 19,446,162, forward strand.
AAGCAGCACTTACACAGCTATAACCTACTCACCAACGCTCATTTTGGGTTCCGCCAGGGCCACTTAGTTCCTGACCTCATTATGGCCTTGGCCCAAATATGGACAGAAGAGCTGAATTCAGGAGGTGAGGTGAGGTGACAGTGACTGCTCTTGCCAAGGGCATCAAGGAGCCCTTGCAAAATTGAAGTCAATGGCAATCAAGGAGAAATTTCTCCACTGGTTGGAGTCATACCTTGTGCAAAGGAATATGGTGCTGGTTGTTGGTGTCCAATCATCTCAGTACCAGACATCGCTCAGGAGTTCCTCAGGGTCGTGTCCAAGGCCCCAACAGTCTTCAGTTGCTTCATCAATAAACTTCCTTCCATCAGAGAAGGTCAGAAGTGGAAATGTTCACTGATGATTGCAAAATGTTCAGTTGCATTAGTAACTCCTCAGATACTGAAGCAGTCCGTGTCCACATGTAGAGAGACCTGGGCAAGATTGGGCTTGGACTGATAAGTGGCAAGTAACATGCACGCCACAAAAATGCCAGGCAATGACCATTTCCAACAAGAGTGAATCTAACCATCTCCCCTTGACAGTCAATGACATTACCATTGCTGAATCCTTCACAATCAACATCCGGTGGGGTTACCAATGAGCAGAAACTGAATTGGATCAGTCATATAAATACCGTAGCTACAAGAGCAGGTCAGAGGCTGGGAATTCTGCTGCAAGTAACTCACCTCCTGTCCACCATCTACAAGGCACAAGTCAGGAGTGTGATGTAATACTCCCCACTTGCCTGGATGAGTGGAGCTCCAACAACACCAAAGAAACTCAACACCATCCAGGACAAAGCAGATCACTTGATCAGCACTCCATCCACTACTTTAAATATTCACTTCCTGCACCACTAGTGAACAGTGGCAGCAGTGTGTACCATCTACAAGATGCACTGCAGCAACTCACCAAGCCTCCTTCGACAGCACCTTCCAAACCCCCAACCTCGACCACCTAGAAGGACATTGGATGAATGGGAACACCACCATCTGCAAGCTCCCCTCCAAGTTACACACTGTCCTGACTGGGAACTATATCACCATTCCTTCACTGTCACTGGATCAAAATCTTGGAACTCCCTTCCTAACAGCACTGTGGGTTTACGTACAACACATGGACTGCAGCAGCTCCAAAAAGGCGGCTCACCACCACCTTCTCAAGGGCAATTAAGGATGGACAATAAAGGCTGCGTTTGCTGACAATGCAGCCACTAGGTGGCACAACTCACTTTCTCCCCCTCCTTCGCACCGGCCGCTTCCACCCTCCACAGTCGCTCGCTCCAGACCTCGCTGCTCGCCCCCCTACTTCCCTGGCCGATTGTCTCCCGATCATGTCACCCCATTCTCCGGTCGTTCGCTCACTCCCCACCCCACCCCCCTCCCCTCCAGCCACTAGCTCGAGGCCGCGCTGCTTCCCTTCTCTCGGCTCCTTGCTCCCACGTTTGTCCAGTCTCCACGCGCCGCCCGAAGAAGTAAGGTGGGCTGCAAAGTGTGACGTAGGAGCGAGTAGTGAGTGGCCTAGAGGAGGGAAGTGGCACGGCCTAGAGCTGGCGGCTGGAGCAGGGGTTGGGGGGCAGAGAGCAAGCGGCCATAGAGCTGGATGACGCGGGCGGGGAACAATTGTCCAGGGGAGCATCGAGGTGTGGAGCGAGCGGCTGAGGGGAGGAAGCGTCGAGGTCTGGAGCGAGTTGCCGAGGGGGAAGAGCTCCAGCCTCAAAGTCTCCTATTCAGCCGCTTCCTCCAGCTGAGTGAGAGGCTGGATACCCGATGAGGCTTTAGCGCACATGTGCGAAGATGGACCAGGCGCAGATATGCGATGACGTTGGCGCTGTGCAATGACATCATCCTGCGCATGTGCCACTTAATCCTGGCAAGATGTAGCTGTGCCTATGCGCAGCTTGGCACAGTCCGATGATGTCAGCGGACCGCTCCGTTGACAGGAATCACATTGTGTCAGCAGTGCCCACATCCCATGAAAGAATAAAAAAGAGATTTACCACAATGGTAGCAGGGTGAGGGATTTCAGTTATGTGGAGAGATTGGAGAAGCTGGGGTTGTTCTCCTTGCAGCAGAGAAAATTCAGAAGAGATTTGACACATTTGTTCAAAATCATTAAGGTTTTCAATATTTTAAATAAGGAGAAACTGTTTCCAGTGGTAAAAGGGTCAGTAAGCAGAGGACACAGATATCAGGTGATTGGCAGAAGAACCAGAGGTGACATGAAGAACCATTTTTTACACTGCAATGTGTTGTGATAAAGAAAGAAAAGACTTGCATTTCTATAGCACCTTTCAAGACCACTGGATATATCAAAGCACTTTGTCGACAATGAAATACTTTTGAAGTGTAATCACTGTTGTAATGTCAGAAATGCAGCAGCTGATATTCACAAGCAGCAATGTGATAATGACCAACTGATCTGATTGAGGGGCAAATATTGATCATAACATCAGGGGTGGTGCAATGGTTAGCACTGCAACCTCACAGTTCCAAGGGCCCAGGTTCGACTCTGGGTATTGCCTGTGCGGAGTTTGCAAGTTCTCCCTGTGACCATGTGGGTTTTTGCCGGGTGCTCCGGTTTCCTCCCTTGCAGGTGATAGGTAAATTGGCTGTTGTAAATTGCCCCGAGTGGAGGTAGAGAATATGGGATTACTGTAGGATTAGTATAAGTGGGTGGTTGTTGGTCGGCACAGACGAGGTGGGCTGAAGGGCCTGTTGCAGTGCTGTAGCTCTCAATAAAAATAAAATACTTGCTCTTCACTTGTTTGAAATTGCAGCATGGGATCTTTTACATTCACCCAAACATGCAGACCAGGTCTTGGTTTAACATCACACCTGAAAGGCAGCACCTTCAACACCCTCAGTGCTGTACTGGAGTGTCAGCTGTGAACTCTGAACCCAGAAGCTTGTGATTTCGAGGTGAGTGTGACCAACTGAGCTACAGCTTTTACCTGAGTCTCAATCCTTCTCCCAACAGTTTCTCTCTATCGGGTCTGTCACGACCCCTCATGATTGTGAACACCTCTATCAAATCTCCTCTCGAAGGAGAACAACCCCAGCTTCTCCAATCTATCCACATAACTGAAATCCTAACCACACATTGCAGAAAGGAATTTTTCCTCATGTTCCTTCTGGTTTTGTGAGTCACCTTAAATCTGTAACCTTCGGTTATTGACCATTCAGCAGTTAGAAACAGTTCCTCTGTATTTACTCTACCTCAAACCTTCAAGGAAGCTCTGCAAAGTAACTGAAAATCAAGTTGTCAGAAGTGGGATTTAAACACATGCCTCCAGTGAAAGCTGCAACCTGAACAGAGAAGCTGAAACCGCTCAGTCACCTCAACTGTTCAGACCTTTTTGACCTCGTCATCACTTCTGTACTTTGAAAGGTTCACTCAGTTCTGGAACTTCTTCAATGTTACTGGAATGCTCAGTGATTGGGATATTAACTCCCCCGGGTTTTCCTGAGCTTGTTCTCGGTGTATGGGGATGTTTGTCCTGGGCCGTGGAATCTTGCATCCCGGTAATGGACATTAACCCACTGATTGAATCTGTATTCACTGCTTTCCGCTGGTGCTGGGTAATTGCAGAGCGTGGGGCTGGAATGTTGCTGCTTGTCCCGGCCTCACTCACTCTGGGAAAGAGTGAATAATTGATGCGTCTATTTCTGTATCTGAAATGTGACTTCGATCTGCTGTTATTAACCGAGGCAGCGCTGCAGAAGGATACGTTAATAATCTCTCACTAATCAACTGTAAACAGTCAGAATGTGTAACTTTGAGCAGCGCTTTCTGCACCGTCAGGGCTGGAAAGTTGAGTGAGGGAGAAACACTGTCTGTATCTGAGTGTATACAGCACTGTACAGAGAAAGAGCCAATATACCGGGGCTGAGACACAGTGCATCTTTTCACATTTAATCACAATAATATCCACAGTCAGGAGCTGAAAATGATGAAAAACCAAATAGCAAGAGCAAAATTAAGAAATGTAAGTAATTATAGATTAGCTGATCAGCTTTCACTGTGTTACCTGGTAGTCCACTGTTTTATATTCAATGCTCTCTCCACTGTAGCCAGGGAATGATTTCTTCTCAAAGGCTGAACATTAACAAAACTGCTTGTAATTTAAAATCTTTTAAAAGTAATTCCATGGAGCGAATGGGGCAAAGTCAAATAACTGCACCAATTATAGGAGAGCTGGTTGGTGATGACATGGATGTGTCTGCAGTGTGCAGGACCAGACTGTTTCTATAGATTCACAATGAATGTTCCACCCTTTATTTATAACAGTAAAACTGATAGCGGACAATGGCTATTCTGGTTGCAGCAACCTGAAGCTTTAACTCATTAACACCCTACTTTAGGGTAATTTAGAAAGAACAACATGCAGCTCTGTCAGTTAGTGTGTTTGTTTGTTCACCTACAATTTGATGGTTCAAGCACATAAATGGATGAGGCTTTATTAACTTAAACTCTTCTACATCTGCTATATTACTCTTGCTGTTGATTTTTCAAAGATAAGGTTAATCAAGTCTTTCTTTGTGAAATCCATGCTGACTGTGTTTTATTATTTTTCATTTCCATCTGTATTTTCTACTTTGGAGGATTACAGGATATTATCATTTTTTAATTCATTCATGGGAGGTGGGTGTCACTGGCTGGGCCAGCATTTATTATCCATCCCTAATTGCCTTGAGAAGGTGGTGCTGAGCTGCCTTCTTGAACCACTGCAGTCCATGTGCTGCTGTTATGAAGAGAGTTCCAGGATTTTGACCCAGCAACAGTGAAGGAACGGTGATACAGTTACAATTCAGGATGGTGTGTGGCTTGGAGGGGAACTTGCAGGTTGTGGTGTTCCCATGCATCTGCTGCCCTTGTCCTTCTAGGTGATAAAGGTCACGGGTTTGGAAGGTGCTGTCTAAGGAGCCTTGGCGCATTGCTGCAGTGCATCTTGTGGATGGTACACACTGCTGCCACTGTGTGCCAGTGATGGAGGGCATGAATGTTGTAAATGGGGTGCCAATCAAGCGGGCTGCTTTGTCCTGTTGAGTTTCTTGAGTATTGTTGGAGCTGCACCCAGCCAGACAAGTGGAGAGTATTCCATCACACTCCTGACTAGTGTACAGGCTTTGGGGAGTCAGGAGGTGAGTTATTTGCCGCAGGATTCCTAGTCTCTGACCTGCTCTTGTCGCCATAATATTTATATGGCTACTGCAGTTCAGTTTCTGCTCAATGGTAACCCCCAGGTTGTTGATAGTGGGGGATTCAGCGATGGTAATGCCATTGAATGTCGAAGGGAGATGGTTAGATTCTCTCTTGTTTGGGATGGTCTTCGTCTGGCAGTTGTGTGGTGGGAATCTTATACATCTTTATTGTAGAGTACTCTATTGTACTGTTGAGTGACTTGAAAAGTCGTGAAATGCAAGTCTTGCTTTTTCCATTGTTATCAGTGTCATTGTGATCAAAAGATAGGATTCATGAGCACAAAGTTTAAATCAATTTTGATTAAAATAATGTAAAAGCATCTATATTTTTGCACTATACTTAATAATCTCCATTTTCCTATCCTTACCAAGTACAATGTCTTTGACCCTGAAATTGATTCCACAATCTCAGTCCCTCAGACAATTTCAGCTCAGTTCTGATGAAAGGTCACAGATCTGAAACGTTAACTCTGTCTCTCTCTCCACAGATGCTCCCAGACCTGCTGAATATTTCCAGCATTTTCTGTTTTTATTTCAGATTTCCAGTATCTGCAGTATTTTGCTTCTGTGTTACTTTGAAAGTTAAAACTGGCCCACCTGTCTACAATTCACACTGGGGTCTCCCATGAAATGATTCTGTATAATGTTGATGAAAGGAATACAGACTCTGAGCACAGAGCTTCCTGTGGGGAATTGGGAATATGAAAACCAGCAGACTCTGCAGGAATTTCCACTGGGAGCACAAATTCACAAAATCTACCTTTTACATATCGATTCATTTTGATTGTCCTTCTGGAAAATTATTTTGAAACAATTTAAACATCAACCCACAGCTCCATGACTGGGTCAATTATGAGGTCATTCTCTGACAGGTCATGTGACAGCTGGAGCCACAAGACATCAGAACCAGATTTGTGACTGGATTAAAACCCGGAATCCTGTCAAAATGGCTTTTCAAATAAAGCTGTTGCTGTTTGAAAACACAGCAGTTAAACTTTCTGCCTGACCATGAGGGGAGCTAGGGAGAAATTTACAAAATTAAATCCTTTTACAAAATAGTTCAAAAACCATTAATATAGAAATCATGTGAGGATTCATATGTTGTAGAGAAACAAGCAGAATACAGAAAGTGCAGAGGAGAGCTGAAAAAGGAAATGAGATCAGCAAGATGTATGAGAAAAGATTAGCGGGTCACATAACTGGGAACACTGAAGTCTTTTCCCAACATATGGACAGTCAATGAAAGGGTGGGTCAATTAGGAGATCCTGTGGAGGCAGAGGGTGTGGCTGAGGTACTAATTAAGTACATTTCATCTGTCATCACAAAACAAGCGGGTGCTGCAAATGTCACAGTAAAGGAGGAGGAAGTGGAGAATTTGGAGGGGATGAAAATAGATAAAGAGGAGACAATTACAAGGTTAGCAGTACTCACAGTAGAAAAGTCACCCGGTCTGGATGGGCTGAATCCTGGGTTGCTGAGGGAAGTAAGGGTGGAAATAGCGGAGACTCGAACCACAATCTTTCAATCTTCCTTGAATATGCGAATGATGCCAGAGGACTGGAGGATGGAGGTAAGCTCGGGTAGTTCGATCTTAGTTTAACTTGACCATTTTTATAATGTATCTATTGTCATAACTAACAACGTGAAGAAAGCCATTTTATAATTAACACATGACCAAAGGAACCATTTTGTGTTCAATACTAACGTTTATATCCTGTATAATTAATGAGTAGCTACCCATCCTGAAACAGATGATTGTAAAAGTAATGAACCTTGATTGAGTTATAATTAATGAATCAATAAACATTTTAGAGAGAATGGGTTTTCATTTAAAGTTTGTTCAATCTAATTACTGTGAGTTTCTGTGTCTTTGTGGGAAAGGGCAGTTTCAGCGAAATTTATTCAAACAATGGACCTTTCTCGGACCCCTGATAAAACCCATGGTATGTCACATTGTGACCTTCAAGAGTCTAGATTTAATGAATAGGAAACTTGTTTCAGATCAGATTGGGAGACAGTGTGAAACCACTCCATTGTACTCATGTCTGAGATTCTGAGGACAGGTGGCTGTTAGTGGAAGACATTATTAAGAACAAATTAAATGTACCTAGCAACAGCTAAGACCAATTATTATTTTACATGGTGGTGTGATGGCCATCCAGGGGTTAAAAGTAGGGAGCTTGTAAGGTTTCAGTGTGCAGGAACACTGGACGACCTCAGGGGTAAAGGCTCAGATCATCGACCAAGTTCTCCACCTGATGAGGGATCTAGACTGGACAAAGAGGACCGTGACACTCTGAGACCAAGCTCGACCAGTCCCCAGAGCTGTAAAGTTATATTCCCCAAGTTTGTTAAGTATAATTTTACTTTCAATTATTAAGTCCTATTTTACTCTCAATAAAAGTTCTGGACTTATTAATCAAGTATCCTGTTGCTTTAATTGGTTAAAGTCATGCCCAAAGTGATTGTCCACAATAAACTTTCCAGAATTAAAAGATAAGTCTGCAAGTGTTGTGAATATTACAGCCCTGTTTAAAAAGAAAGATAAACCCAGGAACTACAGACTAATTAGTCTAATGTCGGTGGTGGGGAAACTTTTAGAGACAATTATCCAGGAGAAAATTAACTGTCACTTGGTAGAACATGGGCTAATAAATGACAGCCAGAACAGATTGGTTAACAGAAGATTGTGTCTGAAATAATTACTGAATTAATTTCTTTGATGAAGTTTCAGAGAGAGTTGACGAGGGTGGTGAGGTTAATGGTACGTGTCTGGACATCAAAATTGTGTTTGAAAAGCTCCCATAAACTAGACTTGGGGCAGCACAATGGCACAGTGGTTGGCACTGCAACCTCACAGCTCTCGCAACCCAGGTTCAGTTCTGGGTACTGCCTGTGCAGAGTTTGCAAGTTCTCCCTGTGACTGTGTGTGTTTCTGCTGGGTGCTCCGGTTTCCTCCCACAAGCAAAGACTGCAGGTTGATAGGTAAATTGGCTGTTGTAAATTTCTCCTCGTTTTCGTAAGAGAATGGTGGGGATGTGGTAGGGAATATGGGATTGGTGTAGGATTACTATAAATGGGTGGTGGTTGGTCAGCACAGACTCAGTGGGCCGGATGGCCTGTTTCAGGTTTGCATCTCTCTATGACTTGCTAACAAAATTCAAGCAGATGGGATTAAAGGGGCAGTGGCAGTGTGGATCCAAAATTGGCTGCAGGGTAAAAAGTAGGGTGAATGCTTGTTTTTCAGAATGGAGGGAGTTATACAGTAATGTCCTTGTTGTTACAATATGTTCAATGTCAGACCCCGAGCTGTCCGAGGGATGGGGCAATTTGTGATGTTCCTGTGGTTGCAATATTTGCAGTGTCTGACCTTGATCTGTCACAGGGATGTGGCATTTATGAGGTCCCTGTGGGGTGCTGTTTGTTTGGTGTATCACACTGACCTGTCCCAGAGAGCGGGAAGGTTGTGATGTCCTTGTGGGTTGCAATCTGTTCAGTGTCTGACTCTGATCTGTACCAGGGATGGGACAGTGTGTGATATCCTTGTGCATGTCATACAGGCCCACTGGTGTGTGGTTCCATCCTGATGCCAAGAAACAGAGCCCCATCTCTGGGCAAAAAGTCTCACTTCTCAATGGGTGTCTCGAGAAGACACAGTGGCGCAGTGGTTAGCACCGCAGCCTCACACCTCCAGTGACCCACGTTTGATTCTGTGTACTGCCTGTGCAGAGTTTACAAGTTCTCCCTGTGACTGCGTGGGTTTCTGCCGGGTGCTCCGGTTTCCTCCCACAGCCAAAGACTTGCAGATTGATAGGTAAATTGGCCATTGTAAATTGCCCCGAGTGTAGGTAGGTGGTAGGGGAATTGAGGGGATGTGGTAGGAATATGGGATTAATGTAGGATTAGTATAAATGGGTGGTTGATGGTCGGTACAGACTCGGTGGGCTGGAAGGACCTGTTTCAGTACTGTATCTCTAAATAAATAAATAAGAAGGCTGAGGCAGTAAACCTGGACAGTAAATCCGGAGTGGAGTCCTGTAGGCGGTTACCTGTTACTTATCAGGCAGTTTTCCAGCAACTCCTACAACAGAACTGGTAACAAACAGTACTGGTTTTTCCTTTCCTTTGGACAATACGAGCAATGCTGAGAGGGGGTCCTGATGCTCAGGGTCTCCATACTATTTGCCCAGGCCTGTGCCCTAGAGAGGACACTCCAGCTTCGTGGTTAAACATGAGCACAACCCGGGAATAAACAGTTACTGATTATAAGCTCTCATTCAATTGGTGTAGAGTATGAGCACCAGGGGTTACTTCGGACAGTGGGAGAGCTCTTAGTGTCTCATTGGATAGCTACCATTCACTCCAAGCTGGGCAGCCCCCAGTCAGTTAGGTGCTGTGAAGCCACGACCTGCTTGCTTCAATGGGTGCTTGGAGCTTAGAGAGTCATCTCTCAACAGGCGCATTGATAATATATGCACCAGGAAAAACAAACTCAACAAAGAAGACACCAGTCCTTCGCATCACAAGCTGGAATGTAAGGACCATGTGTCCTGGCCTTACCCACAACCTTCTGCAGGTTGATGACACACACAAGACAGCTGTGATCGACAAGGAACTCACAAGGCTCAATGTGGACATTGCTGTGCTGCAAGAAACTAGACTCGTTCAAAGTGGATCCCTCAAAGAGAAACACTACACCTTCTTCTGGCAGGGGAAAGCCCAAGAGGCAACTCGTGAGCATGGAGTGGGTTTCACAGTAAAATACACGCCACTTGAGATGAGTGAACCACCCACAGTAGGCTCAGAGAGACTTCTTACTCTTCACTTGTCAATAAGCGTGGGCCCAGTTAATCTCATGTGCATCTATGTCCCGACACTCACCTCCACCCCAGATGTCAAGGATCAATTCTATGTGACACTTGACACTGCCATCAGTAGAATTCCCAGCACTGAGGGACTGTACCTTCTAGGAGACTTCAACACAAGCTTGGATACTGACTACACAGCTTTGCCAATGTGCATAGAGCACCAGGGGATTGGCAAGATGAACGAAAATGGACAGAGGTTGCAGGAGCTATGCTGTCACCATGGATTCTGTGTGATGAACAGCTACTTCCAGGTCAAGCTGTGCTAGAAGGTGTCCTGGAGACATCCGAGATCATGCCATTGGCACCAGCTAGACCTTATCATCACCAGACATACCACCCTCAGCAGTGTCCTCATCACTCGCAGCTATCACAGTGCTGACTGTGACACTGATCACTCCCTGGTGTGTAACAAGGTTAAGCTTCAGACAAGGAAGCTTCATCCATCCATGAAGAAAGGTCGTCTTCTGATCAACACTTGCCGAACCACTGATCCAGAAAGGACCCAGGAGTTCATCAACATCCTCGATCAGGCTCTTTCAGACAACAATGCTCAAGGTCTCAGTGCGGTGTCAAAGTGGAATCATCTGCACACCACCATCTATAACTCTGCACTCACTGTGTATGGGAAAAGAGATGGGAGGAATGCTGACTGGTTTGAGGCTTATTGGACTGAAATGGAGTCAGTTACTGCAACTAAGAGGAGAGCTCTCATGAACTACAAACAAGTCCCCAGCAAACAACATCTAGATGCTCTCAGAGCAGCCAGAAACAAGTCTCTGCAGGGTGCTCAGCACTGCACCAATCAATACTGGTTAAAACTCTGCTGCTGAATCCGGGGATGCTAGAGGGATGTATGAAGGAATTAAGAAAGCAATGGACCCAGTAGTAACTAAATCAGCACCTTTTGAAGACAAAGACATGGGTGATCATCACTGAACCGAACAAGCAGATGGAAAGGTGAGTGGAGCATTACCTTGAACTCTACATAACGGAGAACATTGTCACTGAAGTAGCTCTCAGTGCCATTCAAGACTTCCCTGTCATGGAGGAACTGGACAGTGAGCCCTCCATAGTCCAGCTCAACAAGGGCTCAAAACATGCGTGAAGCAAACATTGTCACCTTGTACAAAATTAAGGGGGATCGCAGTGACTGCAGCAATTATCGGAGCCAGCTACTCAGTTCCACTCACCTGCTCGATCCCTTTCCTCCTGCAAGTTCCTTTGCTTCAGGTATCCATCCAATTTCCTTTTCAAATCATTGATTGTCTCTACTTCCACCACACTCGTGGGTCAGGTCATTACCACTCACGGCATAAAAATATTCCACCTCACCCAAGGATGGGAAATATTTATATCTTCTCTATTTAGCTTATTCCCTATCTCTACGAGAATAGAATGGCAGTCAACATGAAAGGGAACCCAAAAATCTTCGAGCAGTATATAAATAATAAGCAGGTAGTCAGCGGTGAAGTGGGCCCCATTAGGGACAAAGAGGGTAATATATACTTAGAGCTGCAGGGCAATGTTAATCTAGTTAATGAGTACCTTGTATCAATGATCACTAAGGAAGTGGAATTTGACAAAATATCAGTAGAAGTGGAGAGTGTAGAGGCAATGGAGAGGGTACAAATTGAGAGAGGGAGGTACTGAAAAGGCTGGTTATGCTTCAGGAAGATAAATTACCTGGTCCGGATGGCTTTCATCCCAGATTGCGAAAGGAAATGTGGATGCAGAGAACAGAAAGGCTTGCTATAATCTTCCAATCTTCCCTGGATATGGGGGAGGTGTCAGAGGATTAAACAGTGGCAAATGTGACACCCTTATTCAAGAAAGGGTGTAAGGACAGTCCGGCTAACTACAGGCCAGTTAGATTAACAGCAGTGGTGGCTAAGGTTTTAGAAGGAACAATCAGGGAAAAAATGAACAGTCACTTGGAGAGGTTTGAGTTAATTGAGGAGAGTGAGCATGGATTTATACATGGGAGTTCATGCTTGACTAATCTAACTGCATGTTTTGATGAACTAACAGAGAAGGTTTATGAAGGGAATGCAGTGGATGTTGTTTATGTGGATTTTAAGAAACGACACATAAAAGGGTGATTGAGGTTCATGGAATAGGAGGGTCAGTGTCCAATTGGATAGAAAATTGGCTTAAGGACAGAAAACAGCAAGTCGTAATAAATGGTTCATTCTCAGACTGGAAGGTTGTCGACAGTGCTGTTCCCCAAGGGTCACTGCTGAAACTACTGCTTTTTATTTGCTACAGATAAATGACTTGGATCTTGGAATATAGAGTAGAATCTCAAAATATGCCGATAACACCAAACATGGAGAAGTGGCAAACAGTGAGGATGAAATGAACCACCTGCAACAAGACAGTGATAGGCTAGCAGAATGGGCAGACAGGTGCAGATGGATTTTAATAGTGACGAGTGTGAGGTGATGCATTTTAGCAGAAGGAATAGGGAGAGGCAATATATACTTAATGGCACAGTTCTAAAGAGTGTGCAGGAATAGGGGGACCTGTTCACTGTCACGTGAACAATTACTTCTTGTTGTGTGCTCTCAGATTTGTCACCTTCACTATACTGGAGTGAGGTGAGATCTACTGGCAGGAAGCAAGAACTGCAATCAAGCAGCAGAAACTCCATAGTCTGTCAGGGTGAAAGAAACATTGCAATGTGAGGAAATAGTGAATGGGTTTGATTGGGTTGATAGAGACATGATTCCACTTGTGGTGGAGTCCAAAGCAAAGGCCAGAAATATAAAATTGTCATTATTAAAAGATATGAGGAATTCATGATAAATGTATTTTGGTAGTGTGTGGGTGGAATCTGGATAGAATAGAAAGTGAGATTGGGTGGACAGAAGCAGTGTGAAAGGATGGCTCAAACAAAAGGTAAACGCCCTGAAAGGTTAACTCTGTTTCTCTCTCCACAGATGCTGCCAGAGTTTCTGAACATTTCCAACACTTTCTGTTTTTATTTCAGAATTTGCAGGATGTTGCTTTGCTCTGAAAAAAAATGGATGATCGGCTTTGGCTGCCAGTGAAATTCCACAGGAGCTAAAAGGAAGTTCTGATATCAGTGGCATGTTGATCTAGGGGTATGATTCTTGCTTAGGGTGAGTGATTAATTAATGTGTGAGAGATCCTGGGTTCAAATCCTGGACAGGCCCTTCTTCTTTGGTATTTTTAGTTTAAATCATTGATTGGTTTCAGCCTTGCAGAAGGCGGAATTGATTTCCATATGGAGCCTGCTTGAGGAGCAGAGAGCTGGATTCAAAGAGCTTGATTAACTAAATGTACAGATAGCCAAGTGGGAATATAAAGTTGTTGCAGTAATTGTGACCTGACTCCAAAAACAACAGGACTGGGTTCTGGACTGGAATGGAATGGAATTCTTCAGTGTTTCTGTTGTTTGGCTTGCATTGACTCATCGATTTTCTTGTTTTTCACTTTGTCGATGCCTTTGAATAATTGTGGATCCTTCTTCAGAGTGTCTTCTTTCACCAGGTAGTTCTGACCTCTGATGATGATGATCGTAATGAGCTTCAGCTCACTGATAGTTTTGGAAGTGAGCAGATTTCCTTTGCTTGAGTCTACAACATGGAACTCAGTCTGACATGTGGACCCATGGGAGGATTTGAATGCCACCCCTGCGTTGAAGAATACAGTTGCATCCATCCAATAAGAGACCGAGTAGAAGTGACAGTTCAGTCAGGCAAACATTAAACTTTTAATTTCAGGGTGGTGAGTTTGAGTGCCATTTTGTTTTTCCCTTTTTTAAGGCTTCATTAGCAGAGAGTACAAGGAGTGTTTGAAATGAAATTCAGCAAAAGTATGAGAAAGTCTCACTTTGATTCGGGACTCTTATCTCTCTGCAGCTTCTCGCTGTGAAAGATTGAACTTCATCTCATTTCATTCCCAGCTCGGGGTCAGTGCGGCTCAGTGGGACTTCTGGCTGTCTCCTGCTTCACAATCCATCAGTGCTGAGAAAGCAATGGGGAATATTATTCACGGCTCTGTAACCAGAGGACACCGATTTAAGGTGAATGGCAAAAGAACCAAAGGCAACATGAGGAAAAACTTCTTTTGCACAGCGAGTGGTTAAGATCTGATATGCACTGTTTGAGAGTGTGATGGAGGCTGATTCAACCATGGCTTTCAAAATGGTATAAGATAATTATCTGAAGTGAAAAAAATTGCATGTTTTCATGGAATACATGAGTCTGTGGCATGAGCTGAGTTGCTCGTGCAGAGAAGTAGCACAAGCACAATGAGCTGAATGGCTTCCTTTTGTTCTGTAACTATTCTATGATCTATGATTCTTTTCAGAGTGAAATCAACACTCACATACAAGAAACTGACAAGTCCAATGTAAACCCCACACTAACATACCAGCGAATGCTAGGGACAGAGTAAAACCAACTCAGTCCTAGACTAGAAACTGACAGGTACTTTGTAAACTTCGCATTACCAGACAAGAAATTGACAGATTCTGTGTGAAACCCACAGTCACTAAGCAGCAGTTGGCAGGTAACGTGTAAAAATCTTTCTTTCATATCCCAACTGCAAGGTACAAAGGAAATTAGGTACAAACCCAGGCTCACACTTCAAAGACTGAGAGATACAAAGCAAAACACATATTCACCTCCAAGTACAGAGAAGAAGACACACTCAGAGGAGGTGCAGATTAAAGACACATGCATGTAACAGAAACTGATAGGGATAGAATCAAACCCTTTCTCACTTCTCAGAAACTGATCGATCTAGACAAAAGCTGATGCTCACATACAAGTTGTTGAAAGATATGTGGTGAAACTCACAGAGCAATAGCAGAAACAAGCAGGTACTGAATAATACCCACAGTCACAGACCAAATACTGAAATATACTGAGTTAAACACCACTTTCTCACACCAGAAACTCATGGCTGCAAAGTGAAGCTGACTCTATCCTCCCAGGCATTGACAGGTGCAAAAGAAAACACTCACGACGATTCCAGGTCATGAAATGTACGTAATAAAACCTTTCAGCTGAAAGAATAGCATTAATGACAGGTGTGGTACCCAGAATGCTCAGCGGCCTAGAATCTGCCCTATCTGTGACAGGAGCGGGGCGCGCAGGCGCGGTAGAGCTTTGTCAGCAGCTGGAGCTGCGGGTTCGGAGTTGGAGCGGGATATTAACAAAGTGCGAGAAGACTTTGTGGGCTCACACAGCTGGAGCAGGGCCTCAGGGCCACAATAACATGGAACAATCCCATCTGTATCCCTGCGGATGGCGGTGGTGAAGCTTGTCCCGGTGAGGCTTCCCGAAACGGCGTCTATAAATGGATAAGAATTGGGGACTGGGCAGGGAGCGTCTCTAAATGAATAAAATTTGGGTACTAGTCAGGGAGCGTCTCTAAATGAATAAGAATTGGGGACTGGGCAGGGAGCGTCTGTAAATGGATAAGAATTGGGGACTGGGCAGGGAGCGTTTTTTTATTCGTTCGTGGGATGTGGGCGTCGCTGGCTCGATCTCAGCTCGAGTAATGTGTCCAGTTCTGGGCACCAGGCTTTAGAAAGGACATCAAAGCTTCTGAGACAGTTCGGAGGAGATTTTTTTTTAGATTAGAGATACAGCACTGAAACAGGCCCTTCGGCCCACCGAGTCTGTGCCGAACATCAACCACCCATTTATACTAATCCTACACTAGTCACATATTACTACCAAACACCCCCACATGTTCCTATATTTCCCTACCACCTACCTATACTAGTGACAATTTATAATGGCCAATTTACCTATCAACCTGCAAGTCTTTTGGCTTGTGGGAGGAAACCGGAGCACCCGGAGAAAACCCACGCAGACACAGGGAGAACTTGCAAACTCCACACAGGCAGTACCCGGAATCGAACCCGGGTCCTTGGAGCTGCGAGGCTGCGGTGCTAACCACTGCGCCACTGTGCCGCCCTAGTTATTTACTAGAATGATACCAGAGATGAGGGGTTTCAGTTCTCTGGACAGGCTGGTGAAGCTGGGATTGTTCTCTTCAGAGTAGAGAAGGTTAAGGGAAGATTTAATAGAGGTGTTCAGAATCATGAAGGATTTTCATAGGGTAGAGAGGGAGAAACTGTTTCCACTGTCCTGGGGGTCAGTAACCAGAGGACACAGATTTAAAATAATTGGCCAAAAATGTCAAGGGGAGGTGAGGAGAGATCTTTTTACCCAGTAACTGATTCGGATTTGGAATGAATTGTCTGACAGGGTGGTGGAAACAGATTCAATTATAACTTTCATAAAGGAATTGGACAAATATTTCAAAGTGAAATTCTCCAGGATTATGGGGAAATAGGCAGGGGGTTGGACTAATTGCATCTTTTTGTCAGAGAGTCAGCAGAGGCATAATGGGGCCGAATGGTCTTCTTCTGTGCTGTATGATTCTATGAACATAAGAACGAGGAGCCGGAGTCGGCAAGTCAGCCCCTCGAGCCTGCTCTGCCATTCAATACAATCATGGCTGATCTCATCACGGCAGTTCTTGTTTCTTGCCAGTAGATGTCACTTCACTCCAATGCAGTGAAGTTTACAAATCTGAGAGAGACACAACAGGAAATAATTGTTCACATTATAGTGAATGTGTGGGATTTAGAAATACTAGGAGTGGAGACGAGTTATTACTTGTCTGCTCAATCCCCATTGCCCTGTAAAATTATTTCCTTCAAGTGCCCATTCAAATTCCTTTTGTCATCATCGATTGTCTCCATTTCCACCGCCCTCGTGGGCAGCGAGTTACAGATCATCACCAATCACTGTGTAAAAAAGTTCTTCCGCACATTCCCCTGTACCTCCTGTCCAAAACCTTCAATCTGTGTCCCCTAGTCCTTGTACCAATAGTTAACGGGAACAATGTTTCCTTGCCAACTTATTTAAAACTGTCATAGCCTAAAACACATCTATCAATTCTCCCCTCACTCTCCTTTGATACAGGCAGAACAGCCCTAGCTTTACCAACCTACACTTGTGACTAAAATCCTCCATCCCTGGATCCATTCTGGTGAATTTCCTCTGCATCCTCTCAAGGACCCTCACATTCTTTCTTAAGTGTGGTAAGCAAAACTGGAAGCAACACGCCAACTGGGGCCTAACCAGAGCTTTATAATGGTTCAGCATAACTTCCCTGCTTTGTACTCAATCCCTCTATTTATAAAGCCCAAGATCCCATATGCTTTGCGAACCACTCTCGCAATATGTCTTGCCACCTTCAAAGATTGATGCACATGAACCCCAAGTCCCTCTATTCCAACACACTCTTTAGAACTGTGCCATTAAGTAAATATTGCCTCTCCCTATTCCTTATGCCAAAATACATCACCTCACACTTGTCACTATTAAATTCCATCTGCCACCTGTCTGCCCATTCTGCTAGCCTATCATTGTCCTGTTGCAGGCAGTTCATATCATCCTCACTGTTTGCCGCTCCTCCAAGTTTGTTGTCATCGGGATATTTTGAGATTCTACTCAATATTCCAAGATCCAAGTCATTTATCTTCAGCAAAAAAAGCAGTGGTTCTAGCACTGACCCATGGGGAACACCACTGTCGACTATCCTCCAGTCTGACAAAGAACCATTTAATAAGACTCGCTGTTTTCTGTCCTTAAACCAATTTTCTATCCAATTGGACACTGACCCTCCTATACCACGAACCTCAATTTTGTAAACCACCCTTTTATGTGGTACCTTGTCAAACGCTTCCTTAAAATCCATATAAACAACATCCACTGCATTCCCTTCATCAACCTGCTCTGTTAGTTCATCAAAAAATGCAGTTAGATTAGTCAAGCATGAACTCCCATTTATAAATCCATGCTCACTCTACTTAATTAACTCAAACCTCTCCAAGTGACTGTTGATTTTTTACCCTGATTATTCTTTCTAAAACCTTACCCACCACTGCTGTTAATCTAACTGGCCTGTAGTTAGCCGGACTGTCCTTGCACCCTTTCTTGAATAAGGGCATCGCATTTGCCACTGTTAACTCCTGGCGCCTCCCCCGTATCCAGGGAAGATTGGAAGATTATAGCAAACTCTTCCATTATCTGCATCCGCATTTCCTTTCGCAACCTGGGATGTGAGCCATCCGGACCAGGTGATTTATCTTCCCTAAGCACAGCCAGCCTTTTTAGTACCTCCCTCTCTCAATTTGTACTCTCTCCATTGACTCTACTCTCTTCACTTCCACTGATATTTTGTCCAATTCCACTTCCTTAGTGATCACTGATACAAAGTACTCATTAAGTAGATTAACATTGCCCTGCACCTCTAAGCTTATATTATCCTCTTTGTCCCTAATAGGCCCGACTCAACCTCTTACTACCCACTTATCATTTACATGCTGCTCGAAGATTTTTGGGTTTCCTTTCATGTTGATTGCCAGTCTATTCTCATAGAAATAGAGAATAAGCAAATATAGAAGATGTAAGTATTTCCCATCCTTGATGAGGTGGAACTTTTTTATGTTGTGGGTGGTAATGACTTGGCCCACGAGTGTGGTGGAAGCAGAGACAATCAATGATTTGAAAAGGAAATTGGATGGATACTTGAAGGAAAGAAACTTGCAGGAGGAAAGGGACCGAGCTCGTGAGTGGAACTGACTAGATTGCTCCGGGGAGAGCCAGCATGGACGTGATAGGCCAAACGACCACCTTCTGTGCTGTAAATGACTCTGTGTTGTTTCTCAAATTCAATTCACTGGTGCTTGGTAAATAATTTCAAAGTAAATTGTGCAACTGGAAAATCAGAACCAAGGCAAGGGACGCATAAGGAAGCGAAATTGCTGAAACCCGGGATTGAACCCTGGACCATTAGATCTTCAGTTTAATGCGCGCCCAATTGAGCTATTTCAGCCCTACATTAACAGTGGTTTGGTGTCCTTGTTTTGGAAGAAAATACATACATTCAAGTTTTCCAAAAAATGAAAGAACACAACATGTGAGTAATATTCCCCATTGCTTTCTCAGTACTGATGGATTGTGAAGCGGGAGACAGCCAGAAGTGCACTGAGCCACACAGACCCCGAGCTGAGAATGAAATGAGATCAAATTCAATCTTTCATAGTGAGATGCTGCTGAGAGGTAAGAGTCCTGAATCAAAGTGAGACTTGCTCATTTCAAACACTCCCTGTACTCTCTGCTCATGAAGCCTTAAAAAAGGGAAAAACAGAATGGCACTCAAACTCACAACCCTGCCATTAAAAGTCTCATGTTCGACTGACAGAACCGTCACTTCTACTCGGTCTCTTATTGGATGGATGCAACTCCAACGCAGGGTTGGCATTCAAATCCTCCCGTGGGTCCACATGTCAGACTGAGTTACATGTTGTAGACTCAAGCAAAGGAAATCTGCTCAGTTCCAAAACTATCAGCGAATTGAAGCTGATTACGATCAACATCATCAGAGGTCAGAACTACCTGGTGAAAGAAGACACCCTGAAGAAGGATCCACAATTATTCAAAGGCATCGACAAAGTGAAAAACAAGAAAATCAATGAGTCAATGCAAGCCAAACAACAGAAACACTGAAGAATTCCATTTCATTCCAGTCCAGATGTTTTTGGAGTCAGTTCTCAATTACTGCAACAACTTTATATTCCCAGTTGGTTATCTGTACATTTAGTTAATTACAATTTTGTCGACAAGCTCTTTGAATCCAGTTGTCTGGTCCTCAAGCCAGCTCCGTATGGAAGTCAATTCCACCTTCTGCAAGGCTGAAACCAATAGATAACCTTAATCTAAAAATGCCAGCAGACCAGGGTTCGTCCGGGATTTGAACCCGGGATCTCTCGCATGTTAATTAACCATACTCCCTAAGCGAGAATCATACCCTTAGACCAACGAGCCACTGACAGGTTAGGCTTTATTAGCTGCTGTGGAATTTCACTGGAACCCCCCAGCCAATCATCCATTTTTTTTCAGATCAAAGCAACATCCTGCAAATGCTGAAATAAAAACAGAAAGTGCTGGAAATGCTCAGCAGCTCTGGCAGCATCTGTGCTGTGAGAAACACAGTTAACGTTTCAGGGCACTCACCTTTTGTTTCAGCCATCCTTTCAGACTGCTTCTGTCCATCCAATCTCCCTTTCTATTCTATCCACATTCTAACCATTCACTACGTTACTACATTTTTCATGAATTCCTCATTTCTTTTATTAATGACAATTTTGTATTTCTGGCCTTTGCTTCAGACACCACCACAAGTGGAATCATGTCTCCATCTACCCAATCAAACCACTTCGCTGTATCCTCACATTGCAATGTTTCTTTAACCCTGACAGACTGTGGAGTTTCTGCTGCTTGATTGCAGTTCTTGCTTCCCGCCAGTAGATGTCACCTCACTCCAATACAGTGAAGTTTACAAATCTGAGAGAGACACAACAGGAAATAATTGTTCACATTATAGTGAATGTGTGGGATTTAGAAATACTAGGAGTGGAGACGAGTTATTATTGCACTCTGCTATTACATCTTTTATAATGGACTCCAGCATTTTCCCCACGACTGATGTCAGGCTAACCGGTATATAATTCGCTGTTTTCTTTCTGCCTCTTTTTTTAAATAGCGGAGTTACATTAACTACCGTCCAATCCATTGGAAGTGTTCCAGAGTCTATAGAATTTTGAAAAAAGACCAGAAATGCATCTGCTATTTCAAGGGCCACTTCCTTAGGTACTCTGGGATGTAGATTATCAGGCCCTGGGGATTTATCGGCCTTCAATCCCATCAATTTCCCAAACATTCCCTACTAATACTGATTTCATACAGTTCCTCCTTCTCACTGGACCCTATGTTCCCCAACATTTCTGGGAGATAATTTGTATCCTCCTTTGTGAAGACAGATCCAAAGTATGTATTTAATTGGTCTGCCATTTCTTTGTTCCCCATTATAAATTCCCCCGTTTCTGACTGTAAGGGGCCCACATTTGTCTTCACTAATCTTTTTCTCTACACATATCTATAGAAGCTTTTACAGTCAGTTTTTATGTTCTCTGCTAGCTGACTCTCATACTCCATTTCCCCCTTCTTAATCAATCCTTTTGTCCTCCTCTGCTAAATTCCAAACTGCTCACAATCTTCAGGTTTGCTGCTTGTTCTGACCATTTTATATTTCTCCTCCTTGGATCTAATACTTTCCTTAATTTCTTTTGTAAGCCACAGTTGAGACACCCTTCCTGTTTTACTTTTGCACAGACAGGAATGAACAATTGTTGTAATTCATCCATGCGCTCTTTAAATGCTAGCCATTGCCTATCCACTGTCAAGCCTTTAAGTAACGTTCCCCAATCTATCATAGCCAACTCCCGCCTCATACCTTCATAGTTTCCTTTGTTTAGATTCAGGACCCGAGTCTCGGAATCAACTCTCTCACTCTCCATCTTAATGAAGAATTTTATCATATTATGGGCGCATTTCCCCAAGGGACCCCACACAACAAGATTGTTAACTAATCCTTTCTCATTACACAATACCCAGTCCAGGATGGCCTGTTCTCCAGAGGTGTTATACACCTCTATCAATTCTCCACTCAATCTCCTTTGATATAGGCAGAATAATCCTAGCTTTTCCAACCTAACCTTGTAACTAAAATCCCCCATCCTTGGATCCATTCTGGTAAATCACCTCTGCGTCCTCTCAAGGACCCTCACATTCTTTCTAAAGTCTGCTGAGCAGAACTGGAAGCAACACTCCAATTGGGGCCTTACCAGAGTTTTATAATGGTTCAGCATAACTTCCCTGCTTTTGTACTCAATGCCTCTATTTATAAAGCCCAAGATCCCATATGCTTTGCAAACCACTCTCGCAATATGTCTTGCCACCTTCAAAGATTGATGCACATGAACCCCAAGTCCCTCTATTCCAGCACACTCTTTAGAACTGTGCCATTAAGTATATATTGCCTCTCCCTATTCCTTTACATCACCTCACACTTGTCACGATTAAATTCCATCTGCCACCTGTCTGCCCATTCTGCTAGCCTATCACTGTCCTGTTGCAGGCAGTTCATATCATCCTCACTGTTTGCCACTCCTCCAAGTTTGGTGTCATCGGCATATTTTGAGATTCTACTCTGTATTCCAATATCCAAGTCACTTACCTTTAGCAAAAAAAGCAGTGGTTCTAGCACTGACCCTTGGGGAACACCACTGTCGACTATCCTCCAGTCTGACAAAGAACCATTTAATAAGACTCGCTGTTTTCTGTCCTTAAACCAATTTTCTATCCAATTGGACACTGACCCTCCTATACCACGAACCTCAATTTTGTTAACCGCCCTTTTATGTGGTACCTTGTCAAATGCTTCCTTAAAATCCATATAAACAACATCCACTGCATTCCCTTCATCAACCTGCTCTGTTAGTTCATCAAAAAATGCAGTTAGATTAGTCAAGCATGAACTCCCATTTATAAATCCATGCTCACTCTCCTTAATTAACTCGAACCTCTCCAAGTGACTGTTGATTTTTTACCCTGATTATTCTTTCTAAAACCTTACCCACCACTGCTGTTAATCTAACTAGCCTGTAGTTACCCGGACTGTCCTTACACCCTTTCTTGAATAAGGGTGTCGCATTTGCCACTGTTTAATCCTCTGGCACCTCCCCTGTATCCAGGGAAGATTGGAAGATTATAGCAAGCCCTTCCGTTATCTGCATCCGCATTTCCTTTCGCAACCTGGGATGTGAGCCATCCGGACCAGGTGATTTATCTTCCCTAAGCACAGCCAGCCTTTTTAGTACCTCCCTCTCCTAATTTGTACTCTCTCCATTGCCTCTACTTTCTTCACTTCAACTGATATTTTGTCAAATTCCACTTCCTTAGTGATCACTGATACAAAGTACTCATTAAGTAGATTAACATTGCCCTGCACCTCTAAGCTTATATTATCCTTTTTGTCCCTAATAGGCCCTACTCAACCTCTTACTACCCACTTATCATTTACATGCTGCTCGAAGATTTTTGGGTTCCCTTTCATGTTGACTGCCAGTCTATTCTCATAGAAATAGAGAATAAGCAAATATAGAAGATGTAAGTATTTCCCATCCTTGATGAGGTGGAATTTTTTATGTTGTGGGTAGTAATGACTTGGCCCACGAGTGTGGTGGAAGCAGAGACAATCAATGATTTGAAAAGGAAATTGGATGGATACTTGAAGGAAAGAAAATTGCAGGAGGAAAGGGATCGAGCTGGTGAGTGGAACTGACTAGATTGCTCCGGGGAGAGCCAGCATGGACGTGATAGGCCAAACGACCACCTTCTGTGCTGTAAATGACTCTGTGTTGTTTCTCAAATTCAATCCACTGGTGCTTGGTAAATAATTTCAAAGTAAATTGTGCAACTGGAAAATCAGAACCAAGGCAAGGGACACATAAGGAAGCAAAATTGCTGAAACCCGGGACCTTTAGATTTTCAGTCTAACGCTCTCCCAACTGAGCTATTTCAGCCCGACATCAGCAGTTTTTTGGTGTCCTTGTTTTGGAAGAAAATACATTCATTCAAGTTTTCCAAAAAATTAAAGAACACAACATGTGAGTAATATTCCCCATTGCTTTCTCAGTACTGATGGATTGTGAAGCAGGAGACAGCCAGAAGTGCCACTGAGCCGCACAGACCCCGAGCTGAGAATGAAATGAGATCAAATTCAATCTTTCATAGTGAGATGCTGCTGAGAGGTAAGAGTCCTGAATCAAAGCGAGACTTGCTCATTTCAAACACTCCCTGTACTCTCTGCTCATGAAGCCTTAAAAAGGGGAAAAACAGAATGGCACTCAAACTCACAACCCTGCCATTAAAAGTCTCATGTTCGACTGACAGAACTGTCACTTCTACTCGGTCTCTTATTGGATGGATGCAACTCCAACGCAGGGGTGGCATTCAAATCCTCCCATGGGTCCACATGTCAGACTGAGTTCCATGTTGTAGACTCAAGCAAAGGAAATCTGCTCAGTTCCAAAACTATCAGCGAATTGAAGCTGATGACTATCAACAT
The DNA here is from genome assembly GCF_036365525.1 of Heterodontus francisci. Lineage (NCBI taxonomy): Eukaryota > Metazoa > Chordata > Chondrichthyes > Heterodontiformes > Heterodontidae > Heterodontus > Heterodontus francisci. The sequence continues at coordinate 19,470,299 of NC_090405.1, forward strand.
CATCAGAGGTCAGAACGACCTGGTGAAAGAAGACACCCTGAAGAAGGATCCACAATTATTCAAAGGCATCGACAAAGTGAAAAACAAGAAAATCGATGAGTCAATGCAAGCCAAACAACAGAAACACTGAAGAATTCCATTCCATTCCAGTCCAGAACCCAGTCCTGTTGTTTTTGGAGACAGGTCACAATTACAGCAACAACTTTATATTCCCACTTGGCTATCTGTACATTTAGTTAATTACAATTTGGTCGACAAGCTCTTTGAATCCAGTTGTCTGGTCCTCAAGCCAGCTCCGTATGGAAGTCAATTCCACCTTCTGCAAGGCTGAAACCAATAGATAACCTTAATCTAAAAATGCCAGCAGACCAGGGCTCGTCCGGGATTTGAACCCGGGATCTCTCGCATGTTAATTAACCATACTCCCGAAGCAAGAATCATACACCTGGACCAACGAGCCACTGACAGGTCAGGTTTTATTAGCTGCTGTGGAATTTCACTGGCACCCCCCAGCCAATCATCCATTTTTTTTCAGATCAAAGCAACATCCTGCTAATGCTGAAATAAAAACAGAAAGTGCTGGAAATGCTCAGCAGCTCTGGCAGCATCTGTGCTGTGAGAAACACAGTTAACGTTTCAGGGCACTCACCTTTTGTTTCAGCCATCCTTTCAGACTGCTTCTGTCCATCCAATCTCACTTTCTATTCTATCCACATTCTAACCATTCACTACGTTACTACATTTTTCATGAATTCCTCATTTCTTTTATTAATGACAATTTTGTATTTCTGGCCTTTGCTTCAGACACCACCACAAGTGGAATCATGTCTCCATCTACCCAATCAAACCACTTCGCTGTATCCTCACATTGCAATGTTTCTTTAACCCTGACAGACTGTGGAGTTTCTGCTGCTTGATTGCAGTTCTTGCTTCCCGCCAGTAGATGTCACCTCACTCCAATACAGTGAAGTTTACAAATCTGAGAGAAACACAACAGGAAATAATTGTTCACATTATAGTGAATGTGTGGGATTTAGAAATACTCGGAGTGGAGACGAGTTATTATTGCACTCTGCTATTACATCTTTTATAATGGACTCCAGCATTTTCCCCACGACTGATGTCAGGCTAACCGGTATATAATTCGCTGTTTTCTTTCTGCCTCTTTTTTTAAATAGCGGAGTTACATTAACTACCGTCCAATCCATTGGAACTGTTCCAGAGTCTATAGAATTTTGAAAAAAGACCAGAAATGCATCTGCTATTTCAAGGGCCACTTCCTTAGGTACTCTGGGATGTAGATTATCAGGCCCTGGGGATTTTTCGGCCTTCAATCCCATCAATTTCCCAAACATTCCCTACTAATACTGATTTCATACAGTTCCTCCTTCTCACTAGACCCTATGTTCCCCAACATTTCTGGGAGATAATTTGTATCCTCCTTTGTGAAGACAGATCCAAAGTATGTATTTAATTGGTCTGCCATTTCTTTGTTCCCCATTATAAATTCCCCCGTTTCTGACTGTAAGGGGCCCACATTTGTCTTCACTAATCTTTTTCTCTACACATATCTATAGAAGCTTTTACAGTCAGTTTTTATGTTCTCTGCTAGCTGACTCTCATACTCCATTTCCCCCTTCTTAATCAATCCTTTTGTCCTCCTCTGCTAAATTCCAAACTGCTCACAATCTTCAGGTTTGCTGCTTGTTCTGACCATTTTATATTTCTCCTCCTTGGATCTAATACTTTCCTTAATTTCTTTTGTAAGCCACAGTTGAGACACCCTTCCTGTTTTACTTTTGCACAGACAGGAATGAACAATTGTTGTAATTCATCCATGCGCTCTTTAAATGCTAGCCATTGCCTATCCACTGTCAAGCCTTTAAGTAACGTTCCCCAATCTATCATAGCCAACTCCCGCCTCATACCTTCATAGTTTCCTTTGTTTAGATTCAGGACCCGAGTCTCGGAATCAACTCTCTCACTCTCCATCTTAATGAAGAATTTTATCATATTATGGGCGCATTTCCCCAAGGGACCCCACACAACAAGATTGTTAACTAATCCTTTCTCATTCCACAATACCCAGTCCAGGATGGCCTGTTCTCTAGAGGTGTTATACACCTCTATCAATTCTCCACTCAATCTCCTTTGATATAGGCAGAATAATCCTAGCTTTTCCAACCTAACCTTGTAACTAAAATCCCCCATCCCTGGATCCATTCTGGTAAATCGCCTCTGCGTCCTCTCAAGGACCCTCACATTCTTTCTAAAGTCTGCTGAGCAGAACTGGAAGCAACACTCCAATTGGGGCCTAACCAGAGTTTTATAATGGTTCAGCATAACTTCCCTGCTTTTGTACTCAATGCCTCTATTTATAAAGCCCAAGATCCCATATGCTTTGCAAACCACTCTCGCAATATGACTTGCCTCCTTCAAAGATTGATGCACATGAACCCCAAGTCCCTCTATTCCAGCACAGCTCTTTAGAACTGTGCCATTAAGTATATATTGCCTCTCCCTATTCCTTTACATCACCTCACACTTGTCACTATTAAATTCCATCTGCCACCTGTCTGCCCATTCTGCTAGCCTATCACTGTCCTGTTGCAGGCAGTTCATATCATCCTCACTGTTTGCCACTCCTCCAAGTTTGGTGTCATCGGCATATTTTGAGATTCTACTCTGTATTCCAATATCCAAGTCACTTACCTTTAGCAAAAAAAGCAGTGGTTCTAGCACTGACCCTTGGGGAACACCACTGTCGACTATCCTCCAGTCTGACAAAGAACCATTTAATAAGACTCGCTGTTTTCTGTCCTTAAACCAATTTTCTATCCAATTGGACACTGACCCTCCTATACCACGAACCTCAATTTTGTTAACCGCCCTTTTATGTGGTACCTTGTCAAATGCTTCCTTAAGATCCATATAAACAACATCCACTGCATTCCCTTCATCAACCTGCTCTGTTAGTTCATCAAAAAATGCAGTTAGATTAGTCAAGCATGAACTCCCATTTATAAATCCATGCTCACTCTCCTTAATTAACTCGAACCTCTCCAAGTGACTGTTGATTTTTTACCCTGATTATTCTTTCTAAAACCTTACCCACCACTGCTGTTAATCTAACTAGCCTGCAGTTACCCAGACTGTCCTTACACCCTTTCTTGAATAAGGGTGTCGCATTTGCCACTGTTTAATCCTCTGGCACCTCCCCCGTATCCAGGGAAGATTGGAAGATTATAGCAAGCCCTTCCGTTATCTGCATCCGCATTTCCTTTCGCAACCTGGGATGTGAGCCATCCGGACCAGGTGATTTATCTACCCTAAGCACAGCCAGCCTTTTTAGTACCTCCCTCTCTCAATTTGTACCCTCTCCATTGACACTACTCTCTTCACTTTGACTGATATTATGTCAAATTCCACTTCCTTAGTGATCACTGATACAAAGTACTCATTAAGTAGATTAACATTGCCCTGCACCTCTAAGCTTATATTATCCTTTTTGTCCCTAATAGGCCCTACTCAACCTCTTACTACCCACTTATCATTTACATGCTGCTCGAAGATTTTTGGGTTTCCTTTCATGTTGACTGCCAGTCTATTCTCATAGAAATAGAGAATAAGCAAATATAGAAGATGTAAGTATTTCCCATCCTTGATGAGGTGGAATTTTTTATGTTGTGGGTGGTAATGTCTTGGCCCACGAGTGTGGTGGAAGCAGAGACAATCAATGATTTGAAAAGGAAATTGGATGGATACTTGAAGGAAAGAAACTTGCAGGAGGAAAGGGATCAAGCTTGTGAGTGGAACTGACTAGATTGCTCCGGGGAGAGCCAGCATGGACGTGATAGGCCAAATGACCACCTTCTATGTTGTAAATGACTCTGTGTTGTTTCTCAAATTCAATCCACTGGTGCTTGGTAAATAATTTCAAAGTAAATTGTGCAACTGGAAAATCAGAACCAAGGCAAGGGACACATAAGGAAGCAAAATTGCTGAAACCCGGGATTGAACCAGGGACCTTTAAATCTTCAGTCTAACGCTCTCCCAACTGAGCTATTTCAGCCCTACATTAATGGTGTCTTGGTGTCCGTGTTTTGGAAGAAAATACATACATTCAAGTTTTCCAAAAAATTAAAGAACACAACATGTGAGTAATATTTCCCATTGCTTTCTCAGTACTGATGGATTGTGAAGCGGGAGACAGCCAGAAGTGCCACTGAGCCGCACAGACCCCGAGCTGAGAATGAAATGAGATCAAATTCAATCTTTCATAGTGAGATGCTGCTGAGAGGTATTCCCTATTCCTTTACATCACCTCACACTTGTCACTATTAAATTCCATCTGCCACCTGTCTGCCCATTCTGCTAGCCTATCACTGTCCTGTTGCAGGCAGTTCATATCATCCTCACTGTTTGTCACTCCTCCAAGTTTGGTGTCATCGGCATATTTTGAGATTCTACGCTGTATTCCAAGATCCAAGTCACTTACCTTTAGCAAAAAAAGCAGTGGTTCTCGCACTGACCCTTGGGGAACACCACTATCGACTATCCTCCAGTCTGACCGAGAACCATTTAATAAGACTCGCTGTTTTCAGTCTTTAAAACAATTTACTATCCAAATGGACACTGACCCTCCTAATCCATGAACCTCAATTTTGTTAACCACCCTTTTATGTGGTACTTTATAAAATGCTTTCGTAACATCCATATAAACAACATCCACTGCATTCCCTTCATCAGCATTCTCAGATAGTTTATCAACAAATGCAGTTAGATTCGTCAAGCATGAACTCCCATTTATAAATCCATGCCCACTCTCCTGAATTAACTCAAACCTCTCCAAAGGACTTGATTTTTTTCCCTGACCTGTTGATCTCGTGCTGATTGCAAGCTCACCATCGAGCATGTATTTGGCAATGTGACCATCATCCATTTGGCCCAGTCAACAGAGTCACCGCTGACTCAAGAGGGCAAACATGCTGCGGATCCCTGCACGCTGGTGTACTTCCGCATTCGGCACTCTGTCCTGCCAGGAGATGCCCAGTATCCATCTGAGGCAGTGGAGGTGGAAGCTGTTCAGCTTCTTTTTTTGGTTTGTATCAGTTGTTGATGCTTCTCTACTCTAAAGGAGGGTGCTGAGAACACAAGCCTGGTACACATGGAGCTTTGTATTTTCGGTCACTTTGATTAGAGATACAGCACTGAAACAGGCCCTTCAGCCCACCGAGTCTATGCTGACCATCAACCACCCATTTACACTAATCCTACACTAATCCCATATTCCTACCAAACATCCCCACCTGTCCCTATATTTCCCTACCACCTACCTATACTAGTGACAATTTATAATGGCCAATTTACCTACCAACCTGCAAGTCTTTTGGCTTGTGGGAGGAAACCCACACAGACACAGGGAGAACTTGCAAACTCCACACAGGCAGTACCCAGAATCAAACCCAGGTCCCTGGAGCTGTGAGGCTGCGGTGCTAACCACTGCGCCACTGTGCCGCCCTGTGCTGTTGGTTCACACTTGTCTTCTCAACTTTGACATGACAGCTGCAGCATTGGCAATCCTGGTGCTGATTTCAGCATCAAGGGACAGATTGCTGGTGATTGTTGATTGAAGGTATGTGAAGCTGTTGACAACCTCCAAAGTGAGGTTGTCGATGTTGATGGAAAGTGGAGTCTCTACGTCCTGGCCCATAACTTTCATCTTCCTGATGCTGATTGTCAGTCCAAACTCTTTGCAGGCCAGGGAGAACCGATCTACAAGCTGCTGTCAGTGAACTTCATTATGGGATGTCAGCACAGCATCATCAGCAAACAGCAACTCACAGACTAGGAATTTCCCCACTTTGGTCTTGGCGCACAGTCTTGCCAAGTTGAACAGCTTATCGTCAGCTCTGATGTGCAGGTGAACACCCCCATCTGAGTCACTGAAAGCGTACAATAGCAGCATGGAGAAGAATATGCCACTTATAAAGGATGTGATAACTAGACAGTGAGAAAATAATGATATGATTGGGCAGAGTCAACATAGATTTATGAAAAGAAAAACAGGTTTGAAAAACCTGTTGAGTTTTTTGAGGATGTTACCTATAGAACAGATAAAGGAGAACCAGTGGATGTGTGGTATTTGTATTTTCCTTTGGTAAGGTCCCACACAGGAGGTGAGTAAACAATATCAGAGCACATAGGCTTGGGGATAATATACTGATATGGATTGAGAATTGGTTAACAGACCAAAAACAGAGAGCAGGAATAACGGGTCCTTCTCAGGATGGCAGGCTGTTACTATTGGGGTACTGCAAGGATCAGTGTTGGAGCCACAGCTGTTAACAACCTATATAAATGATTTGGATATGGGAATTAAATGTAATATTTCCAAGTTTGCAGATGACACAAAGCTCGGTGAAGTGTGAGTTGTGAGGAGGATGCAGAGAGGCTTCCAGGGGACCTGGAGCGGCTCAGTGAATGGGCAAGAACATGGAATATAATGTGAATAAGTGTGAAGTTATCCACTTTGGTGGAATAAACAGAAAGACAGAGTATTTCTTAAATGGTGAGAGGTTGGGAAGTGTTGATGTCCAAAGGGACCTGGGTGTCCTTGTTCCTGAGACACTAAAAGCTCTTGTGCAGGTGCAGCAATCAATTAGGAAGGCAAATGGTATGTTGTACCCACATGAGGGGTCATGAGTACAGGAGTAAAGATGTCTTGCTGCAATTGTATGGAGCCTTGGTGAATCCGCACTGGAGTATTGTGTACAGTTTAGTCTCCTCATCTTATGAAGGATACACTTGCCATAGAGGGGGTGAAACAGAGGGTCAACAGACAAATCTTTTTTTTGCATTTATTTCATTTCATCTCAGTTTGTTCAGTTTGCTTACCTACTGTTTTTTTTCAGGTTTGTACTTGCTGCTGTTCAATATTCAGTCCGTTATTACCTAATCTGTACTAATGCTTTGTCTTTCAACACACCATTAACATATTGTTTGCCTTTGCTGCATGACCTTTTGGTCAGCTATGTGGCCTTGTCCAATCTACACCTTCTCCTTTGTTATCTCTTGCCCCACCCCCACCTCACTTGCTTATAACCTGTGACTTTTCTAATATATGTCAGTTCCGAAGAAGGGTCACTGACCTGAAACGTTAACTCTGCTTCTCTTTTCACAGATGCTGCCAGACCTGCTGAGTGGTTCCAGCATTTCTTGTTTTTGTGTCACCAGACTAATCCCTAGGATGGTGGGATTGTCTTATGAGGAAACTGGGCCTGTATTCCTTAAAGTTTCGAAGAATGAGAGGTGATCTGATTGAAACTGACAAAATTCTTACAGGGCGTGACAGTGTGGATGTAGACAGGATGTTTGCCCTGGTTGGTGAGTCTAAAACCAAAGGACATCGTCTCAGAATAAGGAGTAGGCCATTTAAAACTGAGATGGGTGGAATTTCTTCACTCAGACGGTGGTGAATCATTGGAATACTGTGCCCCAGAGGGCTGTGGCAGCTCAATCATTGAGCATGTTCAAGACAGAAATTGATAGAAATCTTGATACTCATGACATCAAGGGATATGGGGATAGCATGGGAAAGGGGCTTTGAGGTAGGTGATCAGCCATGATCGAATTGAATGACAGAGCAGGCTCGACGGGCTGAATAGCTTACTCCTATGTTCCTCTGTTCCTAAGAGAGTTGGCGCCAGCGCGCAGCCCTGCTTTACCCCACTGCTGATCTTGAAAGCGTCTGATGTTGCTCCATTGTAACTGATGGAACTGTGCATGTTCTCGTGGAAAGAAGAGATGATGCCCAAGAGGTCAGGAGGGCAGCCTATGTTCCATCGCAGTTTGAAGAGGCCGTCTCTGCTGACAAGATCAAAGGCCTTAGTGATGTTGATAAAATTGTGTGAGGCTCTGTGGCGCAATGGATAGCGTGTTGGACTTCTAAATGATGACTAAGAAGATATTCAAAGGTTGTGGGTTCAAGTCCCACCAGAGTTAGATTTTGGACCAGAAACAGAGGAGCACAACGGAACAACAAATGAAGAAATGCGCCAAAAGCACAGACTCGGAGACAGAGCGAGAGAGAGAGGAGCAGAGCAGGGGAATAAAATCGAGGAGTGACGTCACAATGGAGAAGTGAGAGCAGGGAAACAGAGAGCCGCTGGGGTGAGCGCACAGGATTTGGTTCTTTCTTCGGTGCAGTGGAAGGAGCTGTTTGGTGAGGATCTGGTAAGCTGTGACATCACAGGCAAGCAGGTAGTTCATTGATTTGGAAGAAGCTGCATGTTTGATGACTATCTGGTAAGTGATTAAGGTCCATTTTAGTCCTAACGTTTAAAATAGTAAACAAACTAGTGGTAAGCTTAATAAAATATACAATAAAATAAACAATTGAATAAAATAATTAAGTAGTTAATTGAAACACGTTAAGGATGACAGGACAGGTGATGTGTCACAGCTGCAGCATGTGGGAGCTCCTGGATGCCAGTGTGATCCAGGGCAAACACGTCTGCAGTAAGTGTTTGCGGCTCAAAGAGGGAGAAAAAAGGAATGTAGTGGTAGTAGGGGACAGTATAGTAAGGTGGATTGACTCTGTTCTCTGCAGCAAAGAGCAAGAGTCCAGACGGCTGTGTTGCCTGCCGGTGCCAGGATTCAGGACGTCTGCTCAGGGCTGGAGCGAAACATACAATGGGAGGGGGAGGATCCAGTCGTCGTGGTTCATGTCGGTACCAACGGCATAGGCAGGACAAGGATAGAGGTTCTGCACAGTCAGTATGAGGATCTAGGCAGCAAATTAAGAAGCAGAACCTCAAAGTTAATCATCTCTGGATTAATACCTGAGCCATGTGCAAATTGGCATAGGACAAATAAGATTAGAGAAAGTAATGTGCGGCTGAAAGACTGGTGTGGTAGTAGTGGGTTCTGGTTCGTGGGGCATTGGCACCAGTACTGGGGAAAGAGGTGGCTGTACCGTTGGGACGGTCTGCACCTGAACCGTGCTGGTGCCGGTGTTCTAGCGAGCCACATAACGAGGGAAGTAGAGACGGTTTTAAACTGAATAGTGGGGGCAAGGGATCAAATTTGGGAAGATATGGTGAATCAAGGAGGAGAGACAAGGCAAGAGAGAAAGGTATAAATATGGGAAATGATAAACAGACTGTGACAGGAAGGGACAGAATGTACAAATCTAAGAGTAAATCGACAGATAAGGCTAGAGGTGACAAAAATAAATAAAAGGACAAAACTAAATGCTCTGTATCTGACTGCATGATGCATTCAAAACAAAACAGATGAACTGAGAGCACAAATAGAATAAATAAGTACGATCTGATAGTCATTACAGAGATATGGCTGCAGGGCGACATAGATTGGGATGAGAATATTGGAGGTGACATGGCATTTTGGAAGGACAGGAAGCTTGGAAAAGGTGGCGGGGTAGCTCTGTTAATTAATGATGGTATTAGCGTAATAGAGAGGGATGACCTGAGTTCTGGAGATCAGGATGCAGAAGCAGTTTGGGTACAAATGAGAAATCATGAAGGCAAGAAGTCACTTGTGGGAGTGGTGTACAGGCCACCTAACATTAACCACACTGTCGGATGGGATATAAAGGAAGAAATAATGGCAGCTTGGCAGAAAGGTACTGTGATAATTATGGGGGATTTTAATCTACATATAGACTGGAAAATTCAGATGGGCAGAGGTAGCCTAGATGAGGAGTACATAGAATGTTTTGGGGATAATTTCTTGGAACAATACATTCTGGAGCCAACCAGAGAGCAGGCTATACTAGACCTGGCATTGTGCAACGAGATAGGATTAATTAATGACCTCATAGTTAAGGTGCCCCTAGGTAGTAGCGATTATAATATGATTGAATTTTACATTTAGTTTGAGGGTGAGGAGAGTGGGTCCCAGACTAGTATTTTAAATTTAAATAAGGGCAATTATAAGGTCATGAAAGCAGAGCTAGCTAAAGTGAACTGGCAAATTAGGTTAAGGGATAAGTCAATAGAGATGCAGTGGCAGACATTTAAGGGGATATTTCAGACTACACAGAATAGATACATTTCAACGAGAAAGAAAAGTTCCAAAGGTGGGACTCACCATCCATGGTTCACGAAAACAGTTAAAGATACTATCAAACTTAAAGAAAAAGCCTATAATTGTGCAAAGATGGGAGGCAGGTCAGAAGATTGGACAGAATATAAAAAAAACAGCAAAGAATTACTAAAAGATTGATAAGGAAGGTAAAATTAGAGTATGAGAGAAAGCTCGCAAGAAATTTCAAGACAACTAGTAAGAGTTTCGAAAGATATTTTAAAAAGAAAAGAGTTAACAAAGCGACTGTTGGTCCTATAGAAAGTGTGTCTGGGGAATTAATAATGGATAATTAAGAGATGGCAGATGAACTGAACAGATACTTTGCATCGGTCTTCACTATTGAGGATACAAATAACATCCCAGTATTAGCCGTATATCAGGAAATTGAAGGGATGGAGGAACTCAAGAAAATTACAATCACCAGGGAAGTGGTACTAAACAAATTGTTGGAGCTGCGGGTTGACAAGTCGCCAGGTCCTGAATTGGCTAGTGAGATAGTTGATGCGCTGGTTTTAATATTCCAAAATTCCCTAGATTCGGGAAGGTTCCGTTAGATTGGAAAAGAGTGAATGTAACTCATTTATTCAAAAAGGGAGGGAGACAGAAAGCAGGAAACGACAGGCCAGTTAGCTTAACATTTGTCTTAGGGAAAGTGTTTGGAGCTATTACAGAGGATGTTATAGCAGGGCATTTAGAAAAAATTAAGGTAATCAGGCAGAGTCAACATGGTTTTTTGAAAGGGAAATCATGTTTAACCAATTTATTGGAGTTCTTTGAGGGAGTTACATGTGCTGTGGATAAAGGGGAACAAGTGGATGTATTGTATTTCGATTTCCAGAAGGATAAGGTGCCATATCAAAGGTTATTGCAGAAAATAAAAGCTCATGGTGTCGGGGGTAACATATTGGCATGGATAGAAGATTGGCTAGCTGACAGGAAACAGAGAGTCAGCATAAATGGGTCATTTTCTGGTTGGCAAGAAGTAACGAGTGGTGTGCCACAGGGATCTGTGCTGGGGCCTCAACTTTTTACAATTTATATAAATGACTTAGATGAAGGGACTGAAGGTATTGTTGCTAAATTTGCTGATCACAAAGATAGGTAGGAAAGTAGGTTGTGAAGAGGACATAAGGGGGCTACAAAGGGACATAGATAGCTTAAGTGATTGGGCAAAGACCTGGCAAATGGAGTATAATGTGGGAAAGTCGGAAATTGTCCACTATGGCAGGAAGAATAAAAAAGCATATTATCTAAATGGTGAGAGATTGCAGAGCTCTGAGATGCAGAGGGATCTGGGTGTCCGAGGGCATGAATTGCAAAAGGTTAGTATGCAGGTCCAGCACGTAATTAGGAAAGCTAATCGAATGTTATCATTTATCACCATGGGAATTGAATACAATAGTAGGGAGGTTATGCTTCAGCTATACAGGACATTGGTGAGACCTCTTCTGCAGTACTGAGTACAGTACTGGTCTCCTTATTTGCGGAAGGATGTAAATGCATTGGAGGTAGTACAGAGAAAGTTTACGAGACTAATACATGGAATGGGTGGGCTGTCTTACGAGGAAAGATTGGACAAGCTAGGCTTGTCTCCACCAGAGTTTAGAAGAGAAAGAGGCAACATGATTTGTTATTTAATTTATTAATTAACAAATTAGCTATCCTCCAGTCTTCCGGTACCTCACCCGTGGCTAACGATGATACAAAAATCTCTGCCAGCGCCCCAGCAATCTCCTCCCTTGCTTCCCATAGCATCCTAGGATACATCTGATCAGGCCCTGGGGATTTATCCACCTTAATGCGCTTCAAAACCTCCAACACCTCCTCCTTTGTAATGTTGATATGCTGCAGGATATCGCTGTTCCCTCCCTTGAACTCACTAGCTTCCATGACCTTCTCCACGGTAAATACAGACGAGAAATATTCATTTAAGACCTCGCCCATTTCGCGTGGCTTCACACATAGATTGCCACACTGATCCTTAAGGGGACCTACTCTCTCCCGAGCTACCCTTTTACTCTTAATATACTTATAGAATCTTTTAGGATTCTCCTTTATCTTATCTGCCAGGGAAATCTCATGGCCCCTTTTCGCCCTCCTAATTTCCTTCTTAAGTGTACTCCTACATCCCCTATACTTCTCGAGGGAGTCACTCGATCCCAGCTGCCTATACCTGACGTATGCCTCCTTCTTTGTCCTGACCAGACCCTCAATATCCCTCGTCAACCAAGGTTCCCTAAACTTGCCAGCCTTGCCCTTCCATCTAACAGGAACATGCTGGCCCTGAACTCTTCCTATCTCACTTTTAAAAGCCTCCCACTTGCCAGACGTCCCTTTACCTGTAAACAGCCTCTCCCATTCAACTTTTGAGAGTTCCTGTCTGATGCCATGGAAATTAGCCTTCCCCCAATTTAGGACTTCAAGCTGAGGACCAGTCCTATTCTTTTTCATAACTATCTTGAAGCTAATAGAGTTATGGTCACTGGTCCCAAAGTGCGCCCCCACTGACACACCAACCACCTGCCCATCCTCATTTCCGAAGAGGAGATCGAGTGTAGCCCCTTCTCTAGTCGGGCCATCCACGTACTGCTTCAGAAATCTATCCTGGATTCACTTAACAAATTATTCCCCATCTGATCCCTTAGCACTAAGGCAGTCCCAGTCAATATTAGGGAAGTTAAAATCACCTACTATTACAACCCTACAATTCCTACACCTATCTGTGATTTCCCTACATATATGCTCCTCCACTTCCCTCTGACTATTGGGGGGCCTATAGTATAATCCCATCAAAGGGATCACCCTTTTATTATTTCTAAGTTCTACCAGTATGGCCTCACTGGACATTCACCCCGGGATATCCTCTCTAAGTACTGCCGTGATGTCCTCCCTAATCAATAGTGCAACTCCCCCTCCTCTCTTACCTCCACCTCTGTCACGCCGGAAGGATCGGTACCGCGGAACATTGAGCTGCCAGTCCTGCCCATCCCTCAACCACGTTTCCGTAATAGCTACAATATCACAATCCCATGTACCGATCCATGCTCTGAGTTCATCTGCCTTACCTGTAAGGATACTTGCATTAAAGTAAATGCAGTTTAGCCCACCAGACCTTCCACGCTCCCTGTCCTGCCCCTGCCTGGCCTGCCTACTGGACTTGCTTGCTTTAACCTCTCCATTTGCCTCAACTATCTCATCGGAGAGACTACTACTTTGGGTCCCACCCCCGCTGCAAGACTAGTTTCAACCCCCCCGTGTATTACTATAAAATCTCCCGACAAGGATATTGGTCCCCTTCCAGTTCAGATGCAAACCGTCCCTCTTGTACAGGTCACCTCTGCACCAGAAGAGATCCCAATGATCCAAGTACCTGAAGCCCTCCTGCCTTCTCCAGTCTTCAGCAACGCATTCATTTGCCTAATCCTCCTATTCCTACCCGCACTAGCACGTGTCACAGGGAGTAATCCTGAGATTACAACCCTAGAGGTCCTGCTCTTTAACCTTCTGCCTAACTCCCTATATTCACTTTGCAGAACCTCATCTCTCTTCCTGCCTATGTCGTTCGTACCAATATGGACCATGATCTCTGGCTGCACACCCTCCCCTTTCAGAATTTCCGGCAGCTGCTCCGAAACATCCTTGACCCTAGTATTAGGGAGGCAACATACCATTCTGGAGTCTCGTTTGCGGCCACAGAAACGCCTATCTGCACCCCTTATGATAGAATCCCCTATCACAATACCTCTTCCACTCCTTTTCCTCCCCTGCTGTGCAGCAGAGCCCTCCGTGGTGCCACGGACCGCGCTGTTGCTCTTTTCCCCTGGGAGGTCTTCCCCCCAACAGGAACCAAAGCGGTGTATCTGTTTGAGAGGGGGATGGCCACAGGGGACTCCTGCACTACCTGCCTGCTCCTACTATTCCATCTGGTGGTCACCCATCCCTTTTCTGCCTGTGCATCCATTACCTGCGGTGCGACCACCTCACTAAACATGCTATCCATGACGCCCTCAGCTTCGTGGACGCTCCACAGTGAAACCACCCGCAGGTCCAGCTCCATAATGCGAGTAGCCAGTAGCTGCAGCTGGATACACTTCCTGCACACATGGTCGTCATGGAGACTGGGAGGGTTCCTGAATCCCCACATAGCGCAGGAGGAGCATATCACGGGGCTGAGCTCTCCTGCCATGACTTACCCTTAGATTAATTAGTTACTCCCTTAATTAAAAAATACTAATGACACTAGGGGCCTTGTTCTACCCACTACAATCTAAAGTCCTTCATAAGCTACACTGAATAAAAAAAACAATTTAGTAGTACTCATCTTATCAGCAGAGGTTTTTTTTTCAGGTAAAAAACTTTGCCCTTTTCTTTAAGATATTTAAATACACGAACAGCAGTGACTCACCAACCAATCACCTTGCAGCTCTCCTCTGACATCACAGTTGGCTTCTTTTTTTTCAAAACTCCAGCACACTGGAAGATCTCCACTCCACTCCTGGAAGGTAAGAGACTGGGCCTCGATCCTCGGATTGGATTTATAGGCTCCGCTGTCGGCGTTCTCCTCATATCGGTCCATATAGGTCTGCTCCGCTCCGCTCCTCTCCGCTCCCGGAAGGTAATTCACCAGCTTTTGCAGAAAAGTAGGACTTAAGCTGTTGCAGTACCTGTTAGAAAGATAGTCTAAGTTATTCTGAAGTCATCTTCCAATGTCATCTACATGGAAGCAGGATTTTAAAGGATAAGATGTAGTTTTTAAAAGTCACTTCAATCTTGCTCAAGAGTCTTTTCAAAGAAGCCAAGTAAATCTTGATAAAAAGTCATATACATTTAGAGATCTTTTAAAAGCACTTCAATCTTGTTAATAAAAAGTCAGATGTAAATTTAAGAACTCTGATCAGGCTATGCTAAAAACTTACATACAATTAAGAAATAAAATACAACATTTAAAATGTCTGAACTCCCTCTTAAAGTTGACAACTGCTGCTGCCGGTGTCTTCCTGGAATAGTGGAGCTGTTGTGTCAACAGAAAAGTCCTTCCCGAGCAACCCTGAGCCTGTTGGTACTGGCTTTAATCCAACCCAGGTAAAAATCAGGGTACATTGTGGGCAATGAGCCCAAATTGCTGAACTACAGGTCCCTGTCACTTTAAAGAGTGGGCTGGTGCGATTATGATCAGAGGCTCCTTCTAAGCACATTTCTCACCACCACAACTTCCAGATGCTGGTGTTAGTGTGTGCATGTACCAGCAGTTGCAGTGCTGTTCAGACCCTCAATAGCAGTGAAAGTCTCAGAGTTCACCGCTATTGGGGCTGTAAAATCCAGGCCAATATCTCACAGTCCTGTTAGATTTGCTCTCCCTCTGTACAAAATCAAACTCCACACATTGTCTTTCACTCACTCCTGTTTCCAGCCCTGACGGTGCAGAAATCCCCTCTCAAAGGTACACAATCCAGTTGATTTCTGATCAAATACCTCCTTCCTCATTCAATAGAGGAAACAGAGACATGAACAGGAGTCAGGTTCAAGAAAGTTTCACCAACAGAGCAAAGAAAGGCACCAACAAAAGTCACCCCGACTTTCCAAATCATTTCACTGGAATATTCTTTCACTTGTTTTGTCGGATGACTGCAATAAATCTGAAAATGAGCACCATGAGGTTTGTGTTCACGAGTCACTTGTTCTCCTGTGTTTGTCTGTCAGGTTTGTAATTCAGTTTGTATTGGATATTGAAGAGAATCTCTTTTCAAGATTATTACACATCGTACTATGTTTAAAGCAACCAACTTGTAAAATGGCAGAAAATGAATGTTTCAATACCTGTGTGACCAGAATCTTCCAATGCTTTTCAACAGCTCGATTGATGATGCTTGTAATCTGTATCCTGTGGAGAATGGGAGAGGAGAATAAAAACATGGTGCATGAACAGGACAGGCTGTGTAAAATGGGAGCACAGAAATACTGCCACCTCATTGAAAGTTAATGAGATTTATTCGAAGTCAGACACCTGTCCGCAATGAACAAGTGAATACATTAATTGTCCACTTTCAATCTAAATGGGACTGAGGTTCCAACAGAGAAGTTTTCTGGAAAATACCTGCTGCAGTTTTAAAATTGATGAACTGGAACATCTTATACTAACTTTCAAATAACTGGAGTGATTGTATAGTTCTCATAGTGGAGAGAAGGAGTTGTTTATAAATATAAGCAGAAAAACACATTTGTGGATTGGTGAATGAGCTTTATCTTTCTGAAATGTATTTGTCCATTGGTTGCAGGTCACTGGAAATTCTTTTTTACATTTCAATTGTAGCAGCAGCAGTTAGCAGCAAAATGTCTGATTAATCAGAGTAGTGGGTCTGGGAAACACTTAAACAGCCGAGACCCTGTAAAACAGAACTCCAAGTAATAGTTTAAATAAGGCACTGAACTGACAGAGCGGTAAAGGCCTGCTCAGGTCAGGAAAAAAAACCCGACACGAACCTGACAGAACCACATTGGACCCGAGCCCGACCCGGCCCGAGTATCTCCATTTATTCCCACGCCCAAACTAACCCGAGCCTTACCCGACCACTGGAATGTTCACTTTATCTACCTCCCGATTCCGAATCTACAGGAAGCTGCAGCATGAGCGCAATGACGTCATAGAGATGCTCACTTGCTCACTGAGCAGACTCAGAGTTTCCCTCCTTGATGACCCGGACTCCCAGCTTAGGTTGGCTTTTCAACTTTTGACACTTATTAAACTCAACTTCCCAGCAGAGTTAAATGTAATACTTACTGTGTGTGTCCGACACGGACTCAGCCCGACCTGGACCCAGCCCAACCCGAACCTGGCCCGACCTGACCCGAGCCCGAAAGCCAGACCCGGAAGAGCGACCCAACACGACCCGGACCCGACACAGGTCGTCGGGTCCCGTCGGGTTCAGGTCGGGTGGCAGGCCTTTACAGAGCGGAGGTCAGATGAGGATTGAATTAATTTCAATCACTGAATCTAAACAAGAAGTAAATCTGCCAGGAATGGAAGACTTTGCTTTATCTGTGAGCTTGTGGCACAACGGTAGCGTGTCTGACTCCAGATCAGAAGGTTGTGTGTTCAAATCACGTCAGGCTCAGTTATGTTTTACAGCAGCTCAAGTTCCTGGATTTTATATCAGAAGAGAGTTCGTTCTCTTGGAATATTCGTGCATGGTAGAATTTCAAGATCAACTTTAATAGATTAAAGTCCTGATTTCTGGTTCCGTTCCATTTCCATGCTCAGTTCTTATTTCACACTGTTTTATATCAGAACAATGTTTCAGGGATGTGATGTGTCCATTGTTTGTACAATCGCTCTGTCACCCAGTGTGAGAAATAAAACACAAACCGCACAGCGTGCGGCTCAAACCCATACCTGGCTCTGTCTATCGGCCGCTTAGTTCAGTTGGTTAGGACGCAGTGTTGATAACAACAAGGCTGTGGATTTGATCCCCATGTGCACTGTCACATGGTCAGTCATTAATTTGACACATTTTTGCAACACTTAAAATCCAACTTTTAGATGCAAACAAGTTTACATCAAATGTCAAAGGGAATTTATTTTGAATAACATCCATTGCATCTTTGTCACTGGTCTGGAGTAACACAGAATTCTTTCCAATTATCTTCCGTTTGCTGATAAACATTGAACTCGTGGCCTGTTCTCGTTAATGGTCACGAGCAGCAAAAACAGACAGAGCGAGTCTGACCGCCCAGAGATGTGGAAAAGGCTTCAGTTTGGGACATATGCAGCAAATCAAATGTTCACCCGGCCCCGAAAGATTCAAAAACTGGGGAAAAGGACACAAGGAGATAGAGAATAAGCTAAAGCAGACAATGTAAATATTTCCCATCCTTGATATCTCTCTATTCCAATCCAACCTTCAGAGTTGGGTAAATAATTTCAGTGTAAATTGTGCAGCTCAAGAGTCAAAACCAAAGGGCGATGCAGAATAAAGGAGAACTGCCAAAACCCCAGATTGAACCAGGGATCTTCAGTCCAACACACTCCCAACTGAGCTATTTCAGTCTCACAGGCTTGGGATGATAAGTGGCAAGTAATATTTGCACCACACAAGTGCCAGGCAATGACCATCTCCAACAAGAGAGAATCTAACTATCTCCCCTTGACATTCAATAGCATTACAATCACTGAATCCCCCACCATCAACATCATGGGGGTTACCATGGGTAGCCATACAAATAACGTGACTAGAAGAGCAGGTCAGAGGCTTGGAATCCTGAGGTGAGTAATTACAGTGCAGCTGTTGGCTCCACCCCAGGGGCTGAATTTGTTCTGTAAACCATGAAGCAGCTTCCTCTCAAATCCTAGGTTTATCAATAAATCCTCTTACAAAAGCCCCAAAGTGTGATATATTCCTCTCACTCATCCATGACTCCTGACTCCCCAAAGCCTGTCCACCATCTGCAATTCACAAGTCAAGAGTGTGATGGAATACTCTCCACTTGCGTGGATGGGTGCAATTCCAACTCAAGAATCTCAACACCGTCCAGGACAAAGCAGCCCACTTGATTGGCACCCCATCTACAAACATTCTCTCCCTCCACCATCGGCACACAGTGGCAGCAGTGTGTACCGTCTACAAGATGCACTGCAGCAATGCACCAAGACTCCTTAGACAGCACCTTCCAAACCCAGCGACCTTTACCACCGAGAAGGGCAAGGGCAGCAAATGCAGGGGATACCACCACCTGCAAGTTCCCCTCCAAGCCACACACCATTCTGACTTGGAACTATATCGCCGTTCCTTCACTGTCGCTGGGTCAAAATCCTGGAACTCCCTTTCTCACAGCACTGTGGGTGTACCTACCCCACATGGACTGCAGCGGTTCAAGAAGGCAGTTCACCACCACCTTCTCATGGGCAGTAAATGCTGGCCTAGCCAGCGATGCCCACATCGCATGAATGAATGAATAAAAAAGTGAAGTATCCCTTGTGTCATTGTTTTGGTAGAAAATATAACCCTGGTGGAATTGCCCCTCCCAATCACACCTCACTTCATAGAACATAGAAAATGGAGAACATTTATGGCACAGAATGAGACCATTTAGCAATCGTGTCTGTGCCAGCTGAAAAAGAGCGATCCAGCCCAATCCCACTTTCCAGGTCTTGGGAATGGGATCTGAACAGATGTCAGAGCTCACATTATGTGAATGTTCTGTTGAAGTGTTGGTGAGCTGATATACCAGGGGAGATTCACACTGTTGGACACAGTGTGAAATACATTCAAGTATTTATAAAACATTACAACATGTGAGTAATATTCCCCATTGATTTCTCAGCACTGATGGATTGTGAAGTGGGAGACAGCCAGAAGTCCCAGTGATCCACACTGACCCTGAGCTGAGAATGAAATGAGAAAAAGTTCAATCTTCAGCAGCGAGATGCTGCAGAGAGGTAAGAGTCCTGAATCAAGGAGAGATTTTCTCATCCTGCTGTTGAATCTCATTTCAAACACTCCATGAACTCTCTGCCGAGGAATTCAGAGCTGGATAACGCCTGTAAAATCAGCCTAAAAAGGAAATAGAAAACACCCACCGTGGGCTCAAACTCAAAAACTTGAGATTCAGAGTTTCATGCTTTCATCGACTGAGCTCACCAGGCCTGAGACAGTGTCCCCGTCCTGTCTGTTATTGGACGGTGCAGCTGTTGCCTCCACCCCAGGGGCTGAATTTGTTCTGTAAACCATGAAGCAGCTTCCTCTCAAATCCCAGGTTTATCAGTAAATCCTCTTAAAAAGCCCCAAAGTGTGATATATTCCTCTCACTCATCCAGAATAAAAGTTACATCTTTTGCTCTTTTTACCTTCCAAACATTGACTTCTATTTTACTCAGCATTTATTTCTCTCTCCTTTTTATGTTGTGCATTTCCTAATAAACATTTCATTTCAATTATTTATGAGGGATGAAATGAACAGAAAAGATTTTCTGCAATGGTACCAGGGGTGTGGGACAGAGTGAGTGGTTTGGATCTGGAATACACTGCCTGAGAGTGTGCTGGAGGCAGATTCAATCGTGGCTTTCAAAAGGGAATTGGATAAACACCTGAATAGAGAAAATTTGCAGGGCTACAATGAAAGGGCAGAGGAGTGGAATTAGCTGATCTGCTCTTGCAAAGAGCTGTCAAGGACATGATGGACTGAATGGTCTCCTTCTGTACTGTAACCATTTGATTCCTTGATTCTAACTCTGTCAAAGTTGTTCTGAACTTGCTCTGCTCCAAGGAGAACAACCCCAGCTTTTCCAGTGTCTGCACATAACTGAAGTTATGAGGAACCATGGGGAACCCACTGTAAACCTTCCTCCAGACAGAAATACAACTGTTCACCACCACACTGTGACCCAGCTGTTCACATGATTTGGATGCGGGGACCAAATGTAGTATTTCCAAGTTTGCAGATGACACAAAACTAGGTGGGAATGTGTGTTGTGAGGAAGTTGCAAAGCGGCTTCAAGGGAATTTGGACAGACTTAGTGAGTGGACAAGAAAGTGGCACATGAAATATAATGTGTAAAAATGTGAGGTTATCCACTTTGGTAGGAGAAACAGATGTGCAGATTATTTGTTAAATGGTAAGAGTGTGAATGTACAAAGGGGCCTGGGTGTCCTTGTCAATAAGTGACTGAAAGCTAACATGCAGGTGCAGCAAGCAATTAGGAAGGCTAATGATATGTTAGCCTCTATCGCAAGAGGATTTGAGTACAGGAGTAGTGAAGCCTTGCTTCAATTGTATATAACCTTGGTTGGTCTGCACTTTGGAATACTGTGTGAAGTTTTGTTCCCCTTACATAGAACATAGAACATAGAAAAATACAGCACAGAACAGGCCCTTCGGCCCACGATGTTGTGCCGATCCTTTGTCCTCTGTCAAGGACAATTTAATCTATACCCCATCATTCTCCTTTATCCATATACCTATCTAAAAGCCGTTTGAAAGTCCCTACCTTAGGAAGGATATCATTGCCATAGAGGGAGTGCAACGAAGGTTCACCAGACTTGTTCCCGGGATGGCGGGACTGTCACATGAAGAGAGATTGGGGAAACTGGGCCTGTATTCTCTAGAGTTTTGAAGAATGAGAGGTGATCTCATTGAAACTTACAAAATATTTAAAGGGATAGACAGGTAGATGAAGCTAAGATGTTTCCCCCGGTTGAGGAGTCGAGAACCAGGGGACACAATTTCAACGTAAGGGGAAAGCCACTTAGGACAGAGATGAGGAGAAATTTCTTTACTCAGTGGGTTGTGAATCTTTGGAATTCTCTACCTCAGAGGGCTGTGGAAGCTCAGTCATTGAGTATGTTTAAAGCAGAGATTGACAGATTTCTAAATACAAATGACATAGGGGATATGGAGATAGTGTGGGAAAAAGGCATTGAAGTGGACGATCAGTCATCATCATATTGAATGGCAGGGTGGGCTCGACGGGCTGAATGGCCTACTCCTGCTCCTATGTTCCTATCAGTCTGCAAACTTCATATGCATGCTGTCATTGTCCCTTTTATTCCATGGGCTTCAGTTTTACTGGCAGTCTAGTATGTGACATCATCAAGAAGGTTTTTAATAAGTTAAATAAGGAGAAATTGTTTCCAGTGGCAAAAAGGTCAGTAACCAGAGGATGTATTTATCAGGTGATTGAGAAAAGAACCAGAGGCGAAATGAGGAATGATTTTTTATACAGTGATGTGTTGTGATCTGGAATGCACTGTCTGATCGGGACTTGAAAGCAGATTCAGTAGTAACTTTGAAAAGCAATTGGGATAAATACTGGAAGGAAAAATGTACAGATTACAGGAGACAGCACTGACACAATGGACCAAATGGTCTCCTTCTTTGGGTATCATTCTATGGTTTTATGAACATAATGTTGATACAATTCGCTGAGTTGGAAGGGAAGTGAACTCAGATTCCGGGTATTCTAAACACCAGACCCAAACCAAATGAACAAGCCCGTTGTTTAATCTCTGTTTTTCACACCAGCTTCTCCTCGCTCTTTCTGTGTTTCCTGCCTGGTCTGTTCCTCTAACCTTCATTCCTGACACTCTATTGAGAATGGCCAACTCACTGCACCTCTCACTCACAACGTCACTCCACCCCTTCACCCACTTCCAAACCTCTCTGTTCAACAGTACCTCACATCTGCTCCTCTGCTCCATTAATATAACAGGAAAACATTTTCAAACAGACATTTCCAGACAGTGAACGTTCCAGTAAGACAAGGTAAAGATCAGATTCATTCACTTTAAACACAGAGAGAGCAGCTCTCCCTGTTCAGTCTAAGGAGCAGATGTGGTATCACTCCCATTAGTCTTAGAGACATGGGCCAGAATTTTAAGGGACCGTTGGAGACGGGAATGGAGGCCGGGGAGGGGGAGGGGGGGGGTGGTGTATAAAATAGGGATGGAAGACGTTGGACCGGATTTTTCTGTCGGCGGCTGACATGGAGGGCAGACTTCGCACATCCACACGGCAAGAAGGCATTTCAAGTATTTATGAGTCCAATTGTCAGCAATTTTATTGACTGGATCCAATTGAACTAATAGCACACGGGAACCACGGGGCTTCAGAGCCTCGCCTGGTTAAAGGAGGTGACTGGGAGGTGGTAGCTGAGTGTTGTCTTCACTGGGAAGCTATCGGGTGAGGCAGCGTCACTTGGCAGCAAGGGTGGAGGGGGAAAGGGAATCGGGAAACACTGTCAGGAGTGGGGGCCAATGTGCCAGCTCTGCAGAGGGAACAACACCAGGGTGCCATTGGGGCAGTGCCACTTCATTGAGGATGACAAATGAGGTAAATGTGGCTGGGTGTTGTTTACTGTGAAGGCCTTGCACTCAGGGAGGGGCAACCTGTCATGGGCCTCATTTGAGGCTCCCATTGAGGAGGAGGAGGAGGAGTAGAGAGGAAGGGAGGGAGGCGCAGGGGCACCACAGCAGCTTGGGGGCCCACAGGAAGGCCAGCCTCGAACAGGAGGCTGGAGAAGGAGGCATAGGAACACGTCAGCCGAGGTTCAACTACCTGCAGATGTCCGAGTGACAGTGTCTCCGCAGACTGCACCTTTCCACGGAGGTCGTCACTGATCTCTCTGCCATGATGCAGCTGTGCCCCATGCGACTTGGTGGGCACCTGATGCCAGTGTCACTGAAGGTCACCGTGCCACTGAACTTCTGCACCACCAGATCATTGTGGGGATCCACTGGAGATATGTGTGGAATCTCACAGTCTGTAGTGAATCAGTGCATCAAGGAGGTCACCAATGTCCTGTTCAGGAGGGCCGGTGACTATGTGCACATTGATCCAAACAGTCAAGCTGAGAGAGCTATAGGATTTGGGGCCATCGCTGGATTCCACCAGGTGTAGGGTGTCATTGACTGCACCCATGTGACCATCAAGGCTCCTGCAGACCAGCCATCAGCCTTCAACAGGAAGGGCTTCCACTTGCTCAGTGTGCAATTGGTCTGCGACCACTGCAAATGGATCCCATAGGTGTGTGCACAAATCCCGGGAAGCAGTCACAACGCCTGCATACCAAGGCACTCCCAGGTGCCAGAACCTTTCCGCGGCCTCATCCACTTTCAGAGATGGATCCTTGGAGACAAGGGCTACCCACTGAGGACATGACTACTGACGTCTGTGAGGAACCCACGCACGGATGCAGAGGAGAGGTACAACACCTGCTGCGGGTCAACCCGAGCGACCATCAAGGAGGCCATTGGTCTCCTGAAGATGAGATTCAGGTGCCTAGATCGATCCAGTGGAGCCCTTCAGTATGTCCCGGCGAGGGTCTCGCATATCGTGGTGGTTTGCTGTGCACAGCACAATCTGGCATTACAGAGGGGTGAGGTGTTGACTAGTGAGGATATCGTGGAGTGTGATGTCTCCTCTGATGATGAGGATGTGGAGGAGGATGCTGCCCAAGCAGTGCCAGATGAAGAACCTCATGCACAGCAGGAAATGGGCCATGAGATACACACAAGGGAGACATGAGACACCCTTATACATTCAAGTTTCCTTTGAGCCTTCCCACCTTCTGGAACCACAGCAATAAAGTCTTAGCTTTAAGCAGCCCTGTTGTCGCCTCCTTCCTTCTGCACTGCAGAGTCCAGGTACACATCGCACAGTGACAAGGCCGAAGCTTTGTGAACTCAGGGCTTGGTCCCTCACTTCCAGCCCCTTGGGAGGAAGGGTTTAAATGAAGTCCCAAAGGGCATCAACAATAGGAAGGAGACATAGTGAGAGAACATCATTTCTTTCTTCCGTGTGACACCAAACGCAACCCTATCCATCTGGAATGCACATTCACCATGAATCCTAAGTGAATCTAGGTGCTCTTCTGAAATCTTTTCCGGGTGCTCCTACGTGGTGCTCCCCCTGTTCTGTCAGCTGAGATGGAGACAGGCTGCTGACCTTGCTTGGGATGACATTGGTGGCCGTCCTCTTGCTGCCTGAGGCCTGGAGAGCCCCGGCACACTGAGGGCCTCCTGCACAGGTACAGAGACCCCCCTCTGTCATCGAGGGTGATGGAGGCAGGCACTGGCATCACTGGTGTCACTGGCAGAGGGGCTTTAGAGCTACTGTCCACACCAGGAGCACCCAGAGAGGAGACCCCAGATGTAGCAGCCAGCTGCTCCTCCCCAGTTATAAGACACACTTGTACCTCCCTGCTGACCTGAGAGGGACGTGGACCTGGTGGAGAGTTCAGGTGCCTCGTCCCCCCTCTCGCCTTGTCACCACTGGATGGAGCTCATGGACAAAGTGATGGAGTGCAGGTCTGCGCACATCTCCGGCAGCCACTGATTGGTCGGCTGGATCTGGCTCTCCATCAGAGTCACCAATCTCTCAAGGAAGGAAGCCAGACACACCCCCATCGGAGACAGTGCAGCATGCAAGGCCTGGATGGACTCCTCCATCATCCGAGCTTGGGTACACATAACCTCCGGCAACTCTGCCAGATGTTGCCTGACCTCTTGCTGCAGCTGCAGCATTTCCCGTGTTGCTGGTGACACCAGAGGCACGTCATCAGCCTGGGACTCAGCATGGGCCTGGCCTCCCACAGACTCCCAACTGCCAGTGGCCTTGGCTGTCACAGCCTCCGTCAGCTGCCCGGGCCTGTCTGTGACGTGCTCACCAGCTTGTGTGACCAAATCTCACAGCGAGTGGATTCCCACCGAGTGAGGGTTTCTGTGCTGGTGGAGGGTGCAGGGGAATGATGTGACGGTGCACCCTCTGAGGCTCCCACCTCCTCCTCAGAGGTGTCCGGCTGTCCCCCAGTCTCTCCAGCTCTTCATGCTTGTCGTTCATCCTAGCCTGCATGAAAAAACAGTGACATTGAAGGGTTAGGGTCTGCCCATCGCGACATTCCAACCACCCCTACTGTGCAGCTCCATTGATGCAGTGGTGAACAGATGTGCAGTGTGGTTCCTTTGCAGCGGATGCTCCCTTGTGCCCCAGGAGATGTTCAGTCACTCTCTTGGGTAGGTGACCCTGTCTCTCCATCAGCTATGGAGCAGCTGCCTTGCTGCCCGGCCTGTTCCATGGCCTCCTCCTCCATCGGGATGAGGACACGGAGATAAGGCACTCCACCGCCAGTCTTGACACGCTCTTTCCGATTGTGGGCTGTCTTCTCCTGCAGCCACTATGATCAACAAAATTAGTCTCCCAGCGGGGACAAACCCAATATCTCTGATGGTGATAGTCCAGCAGTCCATGATGGGGACACACATATTCCTCCTGCATGTGGCCCCCTCTCGAGGGACTGTGTGAGTTCATACAATGACTGACGTGCACCTCTCACCGAGATGCAGCCAAGCCTCAGGCAGCATGTCCTGCTGCCCTTCCCCAATACACATGACTTAGTGGTCACTCCCTTTCCACCAAACACTCCCTCTCACTCTGCCACATGCAATGTCCAAAGGGTCCAAAGTGTTTGGAGTTCTCACCTGAGCAGCCTGGATCAGGTCATTGACCCACTTCCTGCACTGGATCCATGTCCTGGGGGTGACCCCACAGCTGCTGACTTCACCTACTATCTCCAGCCAGCTTTACTTGGTCAGGTGGGCAGGTCTTCACCTCCCATCCCTGGGAAAGAGGATCTTCCACCTATCTCTTGCCACCTGGAGGCGAACCTGCAGGAAGGCATCGCTAAACTGTGGGACCATGGTCACTGCAGGCTCGCATTCAGCTCCTTACCTATCAGGCAGCAGAGGCAGCAGAATGGGTCCTGGGGCAGCAGATGCAGCAGAACAGGTCCTGAGGCAGCAGAGGCAGCAGAATGGGTCCTGGGGCAGCAGATGCAGCAGAACAGGTCCTGGGGCAGCAGAGGCAGCAGAATAGGTCTTGGGGCATCAGAGGCAGCAGAACGGATCCTGGGGCAGCAGAATGGGTCCTGGGGCAGCAGAACGGATCCTGGGGCAGCAGAGACAGCAGAATGGGTCCTGGGGCAGCAGAGGCAGCACAACGGATCCTGGGGCAGCAGAATGGGTCCTGGGGCAGCAGAGGCAGCAGAACGGGTCCTGGGGCAGCAGAACGGGTCCTGGGGCAGCAGAGGCAGCAGAACAGATCCTGGGGTAGCAGAGGCAGCAGAACGGATCCTGGGGCAGCAGAGGCAGCAGAACGGGTCCTGGGACAGCAGAGGGCTCTCAGGAAGACACTCCTTTAAACCAGGCAGCAGTGAATGCAGGTCTGGCAGCCCTTTCAATATGGTGCCAGCACCTGCCGTTGTGTCAGATGTCGGTGCCATCGGTGCCTCGTTCCCTGCCTCTGGTCCTTGTTTACATGGGCCCCACGCCTCCCCTTCATTAATTGGTCGGCTGCTCCGTGATCGGGGTCGGTCGGCCACATTTCACTCGTGTGGTGATGACACCCGCTTCCGGTGCCTCTGCCGAGAGCCGCACCGTTAGTTTAAAATTCAGCCCATGGGATCAAGAGTGGAAAATCTCCCCTCTGATTCTCTCTACTTAAACTGATGGAGACACCAAATTAAAACTGATGAAACCAGGGATTGTATCCTGGTTCTTCAATCTAGTGTTCTCCCAACTGAGCTATTCCATCCTCACTGTGAACTCATCTTCATTGGAGACAAATATAACTCCAGGTGGAATTTCCCCACCCGTTCATTCCTCACTTCAGGGGAATGGGACCCGACCAGATCACAGAACTCAGATTATGTTAATGTTCTGCTCTTGATATCTTAATATTATCTTGAGTTTGAGCCACTTTTAATCAGGTTCACAGACAAATTCTTCCATCATCCCTTCTCCCACATTCTCTCTCTCTCATTCATTCTTTATTCCTCACAGTCCAGAAAGGGTTAGGAATCAGAGCTCACCTGCAAACCCTCTGCACACAGACCTCTGTCTGTTACCCTGTTTGATCCAAGAGACCAGTCAATAAATTACACTCTTTATAAACACAGAAAGCTGCCTCACAGTGTTGGACAGAGTTAAATACACTGAAGTCTTTTGAAAAAAGTTCATCTTACGGGTTGTTACTGAACCCACAGAGCAGGACGGGCCCAGGCTCCAGCTCCAGCCCCAGCCTGTGCTGTGTTAGCTGATGCCACCTGGTGTGATACTGAGCCACACGGAGCAGGAAAGGGCCTGGTTATATTCATGGCCTGTGTTGAGTTAACTGATCCCACTCAGTGTGGTAAGAGCCACACAGAACAGAATGGGCCCAGGCTCCTTCCTCAGCCTGAGGGATGATAGTTCTTCTCACACGTTGTTGTACAGAGCCCCACACAGAACAGGGAAATCTCAGGCTCCATCCCCGTCCTGTGGTATTTTACTTCATCGCACCTGGTATGGTACGGAGTCCCCAGAGCAGGAAAGGTCCAGCTTCCATCTCCGGCCTGTGCTGAATTAGCTGATCTTACCTGGTTGGCACTGAACCACAATCAGAGAAGGATGGGCCGAGGCTCCATGGCCTGTGGTGTGTTAGTTATTCTCATTTGGTGAGGTACTGAGCACCATATAGAGCAGGATGGGCCTGTGCTCAGTGAGCTGATCTCACCTTGTTTGGTCCTGCGACCCATACACAGAGCAGGACAGGCCTAGGCCTAATCCTCAGCCTGTGTTCAATTAGCTGATCTCATTCAAAAGATTTTGATAAGGTTCCACACAAGAGGCTTCTCTATAAGATTAAAGTCCCTGGTATCAGTGGTAATATATTGATCTGGATTGGGAACTGACTGGCACGACGTAGGCAGAAAGTAGTTACAGATGGATCTGGATCTGTTTGGAGACCAGTCACCAATGGTATCTCACAGGGATCGGTGTTGGGACTGTTGCTCTTCATTATTTTTATTAATGATCTGGATGTAGGTGGAGGGGGCACCATCTGTAAATTGACAGATGATTTGAAGATCTGTGCGAGTGTTTAGACTGTAGACGATACTCGACTGTTTCAGGCTGATCTTAATGTGTTGGGAGATTGGGTTCATGACTGGTAAATGATGTTTAATTTGGGTAAGTGCAGTGTTATTCATGTGGACAGGGCGAATGCTCAACATTCATACACCCTTCAGGGAAAAACATTAAAGTAGGTGGAAAAAAGAAAATAATTTTGAGCAGAGATCTGGATGTTCTAGTGCACAGATCTCTAAAGGTACAGCAGCAATGCTGTGAAGTGATAGTTGGAGCAAATAGAGGGTTGGGCTGCATTCAGAGGATAATTGAGTATAAGATGAGGCATATTCTTTCATGGGATGTGAGCGACACTGACAAGTCCAGAATTTGTTACCCATCCCTAATTGTCCTTGACAAGATGGCGGTGAGCTCCCTTCTCGAATTGCTGCACTCCATGTGGTGTAGGTACACCCACAGTGCTGTTAGGAAGGGAGATCCAGGATCTTGACCCAGCATCAGTGAATGAACAGCGATATATTTGCAGATCAGATGGTGTGTGACTTGGAGGGGAGCTTGCACATGGTGGTGTTTCCATGCATCTGCAGCCCTTGTCCTTCAAGGTGGTGGAGGTCTTCGGTTTGGAAGGTGCTGTCTGCGGAGCCTTGGTGAGTTGCAGCAGTGCATCTGGTAGATGGTACACACTACTGCCACTGTGCGTCAGTGGTGAAGGGAGTGAATGTTTAAGGTGGTGAATGGGGTGACAATCAAGGTGGCTGCTTTGTCCTGAACAGTGTCGAGTTTCTAGAGTATTGTTGGTGCTGCACTCATCCTGGTTTGTGCCTTGTAGATGGTTGACAAGTTTTGGAGAGTCAAAAATCACAAAATTATTACAGTGCAGAAGGAGGCCATTCGGCCCATTGTGTCTGCATAGAATCATAGAACATAGAAAGTTTACAGCACAGGCAGGCCAAAAAACGAGCCACCCAGCTGAATCCCATTGTCCAGCATTTGGACCGTAGCCCTGCAGGTTCAGGTACTTGAGGTGCACATCCAGACACCTTTTAAGTGAGTTGAGGGTTTCTGCCTCAGCTACCCTTACAGGCAGTGAGTTCCAGACTCCCACAGCCCTCTGGGTGAAAAAACCTTTCCTCATCTCCCCTCTAATTGTTCAACACATCACTTTAAATCTATGCCCTCTAGTCACTGACCTCCCTACTAAGGTAAATAGACCCTTCCCATCCATTCTATCCAGACCCCTCACAATTTTGTACATTTCAATCAAATCTCCCCTCAGCCTCTTCTATTCCAAGGAGAACAACCCCAGTCTATCCAATCTTTCCTCATAGCTGCATTTTTCCAGTCCTGGCAACATCCTCGTAAATCTCCTCTGTAACCTCTCTAGTGCAATTACATCCTTTCTGGAATGAGGTGACCAGAACTGCACACAGAACTCAAGTTGTGGCCTAACTAATGTTATATACAGTTCCAGCATAACCTCCCTGCTCTGATATTCTATACATCGGCTAATAAAGGAAAGGATTCCATAAGCCTTCTCAACCAACTTATCAACCTGTCCTGCTACTTTCAGGGATTTGTGGACATTCACTTCAAGGTCCCTCACTTCCTCTACACCTCTCAGCATTCACCCATTAATTGTGTATTCCTTTGCTGTGTTTGACCTCACCAAAGGCATCACCTCACACTTCTCCAAGTTGAATTCCATTTGCCACTTTTCTGCCCACCTGACCAGTCCATTTCTCCAGCTCTCCTAATGAGCATTTCACCACGTGCCTTGAGCTGAGTTACTCATCACAGAATTCCCACTATCTGATTTACTCTTGTAGCCAGAGTATGTATATGAATGGTCCAGTTAAGCTTTTGTCAATGGTAACCCCCAGGATGTTGATGGTGGGGGGATTCAGCGATGGTAATGCTGTTGAACGTCAAAGGGAGATGGTTACACTCTCTCTTGTTGGAGATGGTCATTGCCTGGTACTTATGTGGTGTGAATGTTACTTGCCACAGCAGCCCAAGTCTGAATGTTGTCCAGGTCTTGCTGCTTCTGGACACGGACTCCTTCAGTATCTGAGATGTCCCGAATTTGTCCTTTTATGAAACCTTGGTCAGGACTCACTTGGAATATTGTATCCAGTCTTGGTCTCCTCACATGATGGGTGATATTGAGGCTTTGGAAAGGGTACAGAGGAGAGACATTCGACGAATTCCCAGTATAAGACATCTTGGTTATCAAGTTAGACTAAAAGATTTGGGACCCTACACCTTAGAGAAACCTAGACTGAGGGGTGATCCGATTGAGGTTCATAAATAATGAAGGGTCCAATTTAGCATGGGAGAGGAGTCATAACTTTATATTGGAAAAGGCCAGATGGCACCCGGATCACATTAAATTTCATTTTTAGTGGTGAGTTAATGTACCAGGATGGCCGAGTGGTTAAGGCGTTGGACTTAAGATCCAATAGACATGTGTCTGCGTGGGTTCAAACCCCACTCCTGGTATCTGTGCTTACAAAATGTTACTTATTCTGTCCCTGACTTTTGCCTTGCACCATCATCTCTTCTGTCATTTAATCACTCTTGCCTTCCAACTGATCACAACTGCCGATTATTTGATCTGCCCCAGCACCGTTCCTTGGCTCTGCGCTTGCTTATAAACTGGTAAATCTTTAACTTAATCTCCTCTGTACCCTGACAATGACCTTCTCATCCTTCCTTGATTGTGGTTCCTCACAGGATCCGCTGCCTCTCCGACTCCCCTCCAGGTCACTGAAGGCCCTGAGCCTTGGTCTCGCTTTATACGCTAGCTGGTAGTTGATTCCTTGCAGGTCTGCCACCGCTCAGGAGAAGCTCAAGACCCAGATCAAGCGAAGTATCAAGAGGAATGTGAACAAAGGCTCCCTGGTGCAGAGCAAGGGACAGGGCGCCTCCGGCTCCTTCAAAATCAGCAAGAAGGAAAACCCAGGGAAAAGTGGGAAAGAAGGTGAAGAAACCAGCAGCCAAGAAATCTTTAGTGAAGAAACCAGCAGACAAGAAATCTTCAGTGAAGAAACCAGCAGACAAGAAATCTTTAGTGAAGAAACCAGCAGACAAGAAAGTGACAACAAAGAAAGTAACAGCCAAGAAAACGAGCAGCAAGGCGGCGGCAACGCCAAATAAGGCGGTGAAGAAAGCAGCGCTTCAGAAAAAGTCTCCTGCGAAGAAGGTCAAAAAAGGCAAGAGTGCGGCGGGCGGAAAGGCGCTGAAGAAAGTGCAGACATGGAAGAGCAAGGTCAAGCCGAAAGCAGCGAAGTCTCAGAAAGCAGGGTCTGGAAAGAAGTGAAAGCGCGGGAAACTTGTAAACATCTGAACACAAGGGCTCTTCTCAGAGCCACCCACATCTCTCAGGGAAGAGCTGATCCCCTGATCAAATGATCCCTGTCCCGGCCCCGCCTGCAGATTCCACATGGAAATGATTTGGAGTAAATCCAGGATCCCTGGTGACTCGCTGACATCCACTCCACCCAGCCCTTTCCCCACTCTCTGTAATAAAACAGAGGGATACCCGGCCCTCACTCTAACTGGGGATGTCTTCGGTGCAGTCTCAGTTCACAAATTCAGGGGGAGAGTCTGTAAGACAGTAACACTGGCGGAGAAACCCCACCTCACAACTCAAACCCCAACACATGAGTTTCTCCAATTCAGCTGGAGTCGGGTGACAACAGGAGCTGGGATAGGCTGTGATCGGGAATGTTAGGAATGGATTTGTTCAGGGAGGAACGTACCTGGAATCTCCGAATATATAATAGTTCCTTATTTCCCCAGATGACACATTCTGCAGTGAGAGTGAAAAGTCTCTTCACTGCTTCACATTTACTAATTGTTTGGTTCGAGATGAATAATGAGTCAGAGAGTAATGACAGGATCTGAAGCTTCTCTCACACCAGCCCTTGAATGACTCAGTGTGAAGTGTCCAATGTGTGAAGCTACTGCCAGGGTTTGTCAATCTGAACAGTTTCAGCTCAGTTACTGGGGGCCTGGAATCCCCACAGTTTGACTCTGTCTCTGATTGGTCACCCGCTTCTCAATCCAATTCTTAACCAATAGGAGAATCACATATAAGTAAATAGAAGTTCTCATTGGCTTAGATTTTCCAATTGGAAAAAGCCTGGCAATTCCAGAGCAGGAAGGAATTGAAGTGATGGAAAATTTCAATTTTCAGGCAACAATTTTAAAACCTCTCATTTTATGTTCTGTTTTATTGTATTTACCGTCACAAAATCCTGACGCGATTTTAGGAATCGTTTTCATTTGTCAATCTGTTAACTGTAAGCGGCGGGAGGAAGGTCCGGTTCAGCAATTTAAAACGGGACAAATATCAGCTTCCACTCTGTAAAAGGAACAAATTAGCGACTAACCGCTTCTCACAGGCTTCTCGGGGACTGACAGAAACGAGCGGTTTCTGATCTTTTCTCCTGAAAGAGGCGGATAATGCTGCAGGGAGCAATGAACTGCCCTTCACTTTCTGGCTGCTAATACACCACTGACTTTAAACAGTTCAAACAGCGACTGATGCTTCTGCCGGAAAATGAGCAGATTCACCAGAATGATCCCGGTCCATCATGGCCAAAGACATCCAGCTGGCCCGCCGCATCCGCGGGGAACGCACCTAAAACCCAGCTTCAGTAACAAGTGTAACAAGGGCTCTTTTCAGAGCCACCAAATCAGCAAATGAAAGAGCTGCCATCTCTGTTCATCATCAAACCCATTAGATTGGAGGGGAGGCCACATGGTTTCTGTTTTGTCACATCACTTTCCCGAAAGGCCTGTCGGACTGAGAGCTGATCTGGAATTTAGAAAGCAGCATTACCGGAGACTCATTGCTGCTCAGCACAATCTTAACCCCGCTCCTGGGATCCGTTAGCTGGCATTTGGGGAAAAGAAATGGATCCCAGTTTTATTTGGAAGGCATTAATGGAGCCGGGTCCGTTCACATGAGGGTTATTTACAAACATTACCCAATGAGTTCACTAATATTTGAATCCATTGGAGATTAGTACACAGGATATGTAAGGCAGCTCGGTCACTCTGACTGAAACCGCCAGTTCCCCGGGGTTGCAGACCCTGACACTGCGGGGAGAGAATCCCCGACTCTATCCCGCCGCCGGGGGAAACAGACAGCTCTGTGTCCGGAGAATAGGGAGGGCCGGGGAGAAGGCACATATTAAAGCGCTGCAATGGACTCAGCTCCTGTGTGTGCACAACTCTCACTGATTCCGTCCTCTGGGAACAGTGCGGTCGAAACAGATCAGGTTAGGAGAGAAACACACAGCCCGAGAATGGCCTCTTCCTTCCTGCATTTACTCTGTTCCGGGAGCAGATTCTCATTGAGAAGCGGCGCTCAGATCACCAGAGAGAAAAAAAAACACAATTCAAACTGTCCAAATGAAAAACAGAGAATTAACCCGGACACTTCCATTATTAAATTAATTCATCAGCTCCGAACCAGTTCCCGTTAATGTACCGGGATGGTCTCGGGATTTATAAAATCGAAGGCAGCGGGATTTATTAAATTGTTGATTCTGACACCCTGTAGTTCAGTTCTTCACTTAACTGGAGGGGGAGATGTGTGAGCAGAGAAACAGAGCGAAATCCAGAGAGGGAACTGAAAACACACCTGGACAGATGTGAAACAGGTCAATCCACTGTTCCAATAACTCCATCTCTGACTCCCTCCTGACAGTAACCAGTCCTTTCACAGAGACTGTGAGTGGCTCTGAAAAGAGCCTTTGGTTTATTAGATGACATTTTGGCCGCTTTACTTTTTCTGGGAGCTCTTGAGTGCTGGTTTTCTTGGGCAGCAGCACGGCCTGGATATTAGGCAGCACCCCGCCCTGAGCGATGGTCACCCCTCCCAGCAGCTTGTTGAGCTCCTCGTCGTTGCGGACGGCCAGCTGCAGGTGTCTGGGGATGATGCGGGTCTTCTTGTTGTCCCGGGCCGCGTTACCGGCCAGCTCGAGGATTTCAGCGGTCAGATACTCGAGCACAGCAGCCAGATAGACCGGGGCTCCGGCACCCACACGCTCAGCTTTCTCAGGAGCCTGTGAACACGGCCCACCGGGAACTGCAGTTCAGCCCGGGAGGAGTGAGACTTGGCCTTGGCCCGAGCTTTCCCGCCGGTCTTTCCTCTTCCAGACATTTCCACAATCTCACAAATACTTTCTCAAAGAATGAATAATTTCCTTAGCATTGATAGCACATCACAGGCAGTCAGGATGGCCGAGCGGTCTAAGGCGCTGCGTTCAGGTCGCAGTCTCCACTGGAGGCGTGGGTTCGAATCCCACTTTTGACAAATTGTGTTTTGACTGAACTGGAGGCGTTTGGGAGCAGCGGCAAAAAGCAAAGAAAAAGCAGGAAAGAACATGGACAAACAAAGTAACAATGGACCCAAAGATGTTGCAACAAAACATGAGAGTCAGAGGCAACTAAGCAAACAGCAGGGCACATAAAAGATCAAAAATGTAACCTTTGTATCGGGGTGGAAGATGTTGCCAATATCCTTAATGAATACTTTACTGTTTTCCCGAATGAGAGGGTGATGCAGATATTGTTATTAAGGAGGAGGAGTGTGAAGTATTGGACGTGATAACTTAAGGAGAGAGGAAGTCTTAATGGGATGAGCATCCTTGAATGTGGATAAATCATCAGGACCAGATGAAATGTACCCCAGGCTGTTGAAAGAAGCCAGGGAAGAAATAGTGGAACAAAAACAAGAAATGCCGGATTCACTCAGCAGTTCTGGCAGCATCTGTGGAAAGAGAAGCAGAGTTAACGTTTCGGGTCAGTGACCCTTCTTCGGAACTCCGAAGTTCCGAAGAAGGGTCACTGACCCGAAACGTTACCTCTGCTTCTCTTTCCACAGATGCTGCCAGACCTGCTGAGTGAATCCGGCATTTCTTGTTTTTGTTTCAGATTTCCAACATCCGCAGTAGTTTGCTTTTAAGAAATAGTGGAAGGTCTGACCATCATTTTCCAATCCCTCACTGGATACAGGTGTGGTGCCAGAGGATTGGAGGTCTTGTAACGTTGCAATAAAAGCAAAATACGAGGCAGATCAAGCATGGCTGATCCTTTCGAGTAGAGAAACAGGGCTGAATTCCCTGAACCAGTGCTACAGCTTTCAGAATAGAAGGAGCCTATACACACCTGATGGGTTCCACTTAAACAAAAGAGCTGGAGGTGTTGACGGTCAGAACAGATAAAATGTGGAGGAGTGTTTGAAGCAGATGCTGTGTGGTTACTGTAGTTGTACTATGGAGTTATTTCAAGGAGGTGATTCTGAATGTAATGGATCAACGTGGACCCGTCCAAGGCAAAGGTTCTAAGCTTCCCTGTGGTCCAGCCTGGTTGAATGGAACTGAAGCAAACAAATCATCCAGAAGAGGAAAAGATATGTAAGGCCATGAAAGCACAGAATTCAGATGGATGCAATACCAGATGGTATGGCAAGAGTGTAAAACAGCAACAGACTGGTGAATAAAACTTTCCCATTGAACGAGACAAGAGAAAAGAAGGGTAATAATAGTGTCAGGTGAGTTGTGACACTATTCACATTCCACCTTGATCTGAATAGGACTGTTGAAGGGAGTGATTGAGAAGAATAGAGGAGAAATGAAAAGAAAGGAGAAATAAACAAAAGGTCTTTTGATTTTAGAATGCTTGTTTTTGGAAATGACAGACTGTAAAGTGTGTGTGTCAGAAGATATAGAGCGAAGTTGGGTATGACAAGATCACAGGAAAGTTGTGCCCTGAGACAAGGTGTGTGTTGACAGGAAAGCTGCTTTCTTTTGCACAATATGTATTTTATTCGTATAATTTGTGCAATTACATTGCAAAGCAGTTCAATTTTAATATTACATAAGGTACAATACAGATCAGTTTCCTTCAATAATGTACATGATGTATCTCACTATCCCTGCCTGCACAGGTTATATTTACAGTATTTACATTACACATCAAACATTCTCTGGTGCAAACAGCCCGAGGGGTTTTACACGGGTTCCAGCCCCTCACTGTACTATGGCCTACTAGGGCCTTAGACTGCAGCCTTTCCCCATTGAGTCTCCATGGTGGCTTCCCCAAGCTTTAATGCCGTCCCACAGCACATAGTCTTGGACGTTGCAATGTGCCAGTCTGCAACACTTGGTCATGGACAGCTCTTTGCACTGGAATACCTGTCCCACAGCTGGGCTCGTTCTCAATAGAGATCATTCAAATGAACATTTCCTAAATCCGTGCTTTCTCTCTCGCAATAAAGAGAACAGGATATCTAGCAGATTCAGTGTGAGACAATAACACTGCCGGGTAAAGGCCGCTTTCCAACTCCAATCTTAACACAGGAGATTCCCCAAACAGCTGCAGTAAGGTGCTGTAAACTGCTGGAAGCGGATGTGTGTGGAAATGGTGATGTTACTGAGGAGGTTTCTTGTTAAAGAATGGACTGTGTTTAGGTGGGAATATTACTGAGTGTTAATTGCATCGGGACCATATTTAAAAGCTCCGGCTTTCTGGAAAGCCTTGACTATGAAGACCGAGTCTGGAAGGGTTTGTGTGGAGAGCTGGGTTTCGGTTCTACTGTTAATAAAGGGTTTGAAATTGGCAGCCCGGAGGAAAATGGAGGTGGAGCTGAAAGATGAGGGGCCGTTCTCTCTCTGTCTGTCACTCTGGGTGTCTCCTCCATCTAGCTCTCTGTTTAATCTTCACTCTTGTCTCCTCCCCTCCCTGCTCTCACTCTACCTTTCTCAGCCAGGTCCGGGTGGCCTGTATAAAAAGGAGCCTGACGGAATCAGTCTCTTTTATTGTGCACTGATTTGAGGCAAGAATCAACATGTCTGGCAGTAAACAAGAGTATGCTCCAGGCTGGCAGTATGTTAGAATCCATGAGGAAAGGCATCATCACCCTCATCGACAAGCGGAAGGGGGAGAGGACAGAAATAAGAAATTGGTGGCCCATTTCACTGCTTAATGCTGACTACAAGATTCTGTCAAAAGTCATAGCCAGTCGATTCAAGTCTGCTCTGGAGTTGGTGATTCACCCTGATCAGACCTATACTATACCAGGCAGGACAATCTCTGATAGCATTGCGCTACTCAGGGATATGATCACCTATGTACGGGACAGGAGGGTGGACACCTGCCTCATCAGCCTGGACCAGGAGAAGGCTTTTGACAGGATATCGCACACTTACATGATGGATGTGCATTCCAAAATGGGGTTTGGGGAGGGAATCTGCAATTGGGTCAAACTACTCTACACAAACATCAGTAGTGCAGTCTCAATCAATGGGTGGGAATCAGAAAGTTTCCCGATCCAATCTGGAGTCAGACAGGGCTGTCCTCTCTCCCCTGTCTTGTTTGTTTGCAGTATTGAACCCTTTGCTGAGTCTATTAGGAAGAATGCGAGCATCAGAGGGGTGACAATCCCAGGCAGCGGAGGCACTCAGGTGAAAACCTCCCTGTACATGGATGACATCGCCATTTTATGCTCGGATCCACTGTCTGTGCGCAGAGTGATGAGCATCTGTGACCAGCTCGAACTGGCTTTGGGAGCCAATGTTAAACACGGCAAGAGCGAGGCCATGTTCTTTGGGAACTGGGCTGACCGATCCTTTGTCCCCTTCACCGTTAGGTCAGACTACCTGAAGGTGCTGGGGATATGGTTTGGAAGGGCTGGGACGTGCACCAAAACCTGGAAGGAGCGAGTAGCCAGGGTACAACATAAACTGAGCATGTGGGAGCAGCGATCTCTCTCCATTATGGGTAAGAACCTGGTCATCAAGGGTGAGGTGCTCACATTGCTGTACGTGGTGCTGGTCTGGCCCATACCGCATTCCTGCGCTGTGGCGATCACCTGAGCCATTTTCCGCTTCATCTGGGGATCCAAAATGGTGCGAGTCCGGAGGGACACGATGTTCAAACCTCTGGATAAGGGCGGGAAAAATGTACCCAACGTCGCCCTCATCCTTATGGCTACCTTTGTGTGCAGCTGCATCAAGCTGTGTGTAGATCCCCAGTTTGCAAACTTCAAGTGTCACTACGTGCTGAGGTTCTATCTGTCCCCGGTGTTGCAAAGGATGGGCCTGGTCATATTGCTGCGGAATGCTCCATCCAGTTGGACTGTGCCGTACTGCCTATCCTTCATGGAAAAGTTTCTGTGGAAAAACACCTTTGACCACCAATCCATCAGGCAGTGGTCTGCACGGAATATCCTCAAGGCCCTACGGGAAAAGGAGATGGTGGATCCTGTCGGATGGTCCCCTGAGCAGAAGTCCAAAGTCATTTGGCAGAATGCCTCATCACCAGAACTTTCAAACAAGCACCAAAATGTAGCCTGGCTGATGATGAGAAGAGCCCTCCCTGTCAGATCCTTCCTGCACACCCGAAGTCTCACCCCATCCACACGCGGCCCTCGAGGTGGCTGTGGTGGAAAAGAGACGTTGCCCACCTCTTTCTGGAATGTGTCTTTGCAAAGCAGGTGTGGAAGAGATGCAGTGGTTTTTGTCGAGGTTCATCCCAAGCAGCTCTGTAGCACAGGAGTCTGTGCTCTGTGGGCTGTTCCCAGGGACGCACACCAAGATAAACATCAACTGTTGCTGGAGGACTATCAATTCGGTGAAAGATGCCCTTTGGTCTGCCCGAAACTTGCTGGTCTTCCAGTGCAAAGAGTTGTCCACGACCGAATGTTGCAGACTGACACATTCCAAGGTCCAGGACTATGTGCTGAGGGACGCACTAAAACTTGGGGCAGCCGCAGCAAAGGCTCAATGTGGAAAGACCACTGTGTAAGGTCCCCTCACCAAGCTGAACTGAGGGGCTGGATCCATGGGAAACCACTCGAACTGTAGCCAGAAAATATTTGTTTGCTGTAAAATGTACATGGCATGACAATGAAATGGAAGGGTTGTGAGGCAACTCACTCCTGTATTGAAGGAAACTGATCTCCTTTGCACTCTTTGTATTGTTTGACTTGGTGCTTTTTGGAACTGTTTTGTAATGTATTTTTTTTTTTACAGATTTTAATGAATAAAGTATATTTTGGAAATTAATAAAAGAAAGTCTGGCAGAGGTAAAGGAGGGAAAGGACTGGGCAAAGGCGGAGCAAAGCGGCACCGCAAAGTGCTTCGTGATAATATCCAGGGCATCACCAAACCAGCAATCCGCCGCCTGGCTCGCCGTGGCGGGGTCAAGCGAATCTCGGGTTTGATCTATGAGGAGACTCGTGGGGTGTTGAAGGTTTTCCTGGAGAATGTGATCAGGGATGCGGTCACCGACACTGAACACGCCAAGCGCAAGACGGTCACTGCCATGGATGTGGTGTGCGCTCTGAAACGGCAGAGCCGCACTCTCTACGAATTCAGCGGCTGAACAACTCGACCCTTTCCAGCAAACACACAACAAAGGCTCTTCTAAGAGCCACCCACCGCCTCACAGAGAGAGCAGTGACCTGGAAACGGGAGCTGGGATAGGCTGTTTAGAACTGTCTGGAATAAACCTGTGCTGTGTTCGAGATACAAAACTAGAATCCCCAAATTTGACATTTCATTTGTAGCAAGGATGTGCAGTGGATTTGATTTTCTAAACGGGCTGTGTAAACAGTGCCCGAGACTCTACACTTAGTTATTTCCCCAGTCCACACATACCCTCAGTGAAAAGCCACATCACTCCTCCAGAATCACTCATTGTTTTCATAGAATTTCAAAATGATTTCGCTGCAATGAGGGAATCCGGGAGTTTTGCAGCAGCCGTTGAATCGGTCACTGGAACCAGACCCACTTGTGATGTTATTTCCCCCGAGACGGTGTTTCCTGCACTGAAACTGACAGGGTTTGTGAAACTAATCAGTTTCAGCTCAGTCATTCAGGGACCTGGAATTCCCGCAGTTTGAGCCCGCGCTATCCAGAGCCCACTTCTGATTGGTCACCCTCTTCCCATTCGCATGTCTTAACCAATTGCCGAGCCTCGAATTAGAAAATACAGCAAATCATTGGCTTAAATTGTCGTCCTGGCAGAAAGGTTGAATTCAAAAAAGCCGCCAATTTCAGTGTTGGGCAGAATCGAATTACTCAACGAATCTCAATAACGAAATTGGCGGCACATTTTATACTTTCCCCGATTTTCCTTTCCATCGATTGGGGTGCTAATTCACTCGGGTGTGTTTGCTAATACTAACTGTAATCCTCAGATCCATTTAACATTTCAGTAATCCTATTAAATACAAAAGGAATTTTATGAT
Organism: Heterodontus francisci; assembly: GCF_036365525.1. Taxonomy (NCBI): domain Eukaryota; kingdom Metazoa; phylum Chordata; class Chondrichthyes; order Heterodontiformes; family Heterodontidae; genus Heterodontus; species Heterodontus francisci. The sequence continues at coordinate 19,511,069 of NC_090405.1, forward strand.
TGAATTTCCATTGGAAGATAGTGAATTAGCACCCCGATCGATGGAAAGGAAAATCGGGCAGAGGATAAAATGTGCTGCCAATTCGTTATTGTGATTTGTTTATATAACTGACCAGGACTGACTTCACCCAAACGCAGCTACTAGCTCCCACCTCACTGACCGCTCTCCCCCCTCTGCAACTCGCTTTCTCCCCCTCCTCCCTACTGGCGAAATTCCGCACTCTGGCTGTTCGCTCTCCGCACCCCCACCCCCCACCCTGTCCCAGCCCAGCCCACAGCTGCTAGCTCTGGCCGTGACACTCGCTCCCACATTTCTTCACCAGGCGCCACCTGTAGAAGCAGGAGGGCCGCAAGGGGTGACAGGGCGACGGAGGAGTGAGTGGCTGAGAGGAGGGAAGCGGCGCGGCCTGGAGCGAGTGGCCAGAGAGTGGGGTAGTGCGAAGCGAGGAACAACTGGCCAGGGGAGTGGGGGGGTGGGGGAGCAGCGTGGTCTGGAGCGAGCGACTGAGGGGGGGAATCGTCGAGGCCTGGAGTGTGTTGCCGAGGGGGGAGAGCTACAGCTTCAAAATCTCCCATTCAGCCACTTCCTCCAGCCAAGTGGTGGGGGGATGGGGTGGCTAGATACCCAATGACGCTTTATCACGCATGCACGAAGATGGATTTGTTGCGGAAATGTGATGACGTTGGCGCTGCAAAATGACATCATCCCGTGCACGCGCCACTCAATCCTGGCAAGATGTCAAAAATCACTGTGATTTTTTTGGTCTTTTCAGTGCACTCCTCTTTCTTTAGTTGCCTCTTACCTTAATGTATTGAAGAAACATCTTTGGGTCCATTTTCATTTTCCTTCTCAATATTCTTCCATGCTTTCCCTTCACCGCTGCTCCCAAATCCCTCCAGTTCAGTCAAAACACAACTTGGTAGATTTGGGATTTGAACACACGCCTCCAGAAAACACTACGACCTGAACACAGCCCCTTAGACCACTCAGCCATCCTGACTGTTTTAAGCTTATGACAAAAGCTGAGAAATTATCCATTCTTTGTGAAAGTATTTGTGAGATTGTGGAAATGTCTGGAAGAGGAAAGACCGGCAGGAAAGCTCGGTCCAAGGCCAAGTCTCGCTCCTCCCAGGCTGGACTGCAGTTCCCGGTGGGCCGTGTTCACAGGCTCCTGAGAAATGGCAACTATGCTGAGCGTGTGGGTGCTGGAGCCCCGGTCTATCTTGCTGCTGTGCTCGAGTACCTGACCGCTGAAATCCTCGAGCTGGCCGGTAACGCGGCCCGGGACAACAAGAAGACCCGCATCATCCCCAGACACCTGCAGCTGGCCGTCCGCAACAACGAGGAGCTCAACAAGCTGCTGGGAGGGGTGACCATCACTCAGGGCGGGGTGCTGCCTAATATCCAGGCCGTGCTGCTGCCCAAGAAAACCAGCGCTCAGAGCTCCCAGAAAAAGTAAAGCGGCCAAAATGACATCTAATAAACCAAAGGCTCTTTTCAGAGCCACCCACAGTCTCTGTGAAAGAGCTGATTACTGTCAGGAGGGAGTCAGTGATGGAGTTATTGTAACAGTGGATTGACCTGTTGCACATCTGTCCAGCTGTGTTTTTTAATTTGCTCTGTTTTTCTGCTCACACATCTCCCCCTCTAGTTAAGTGAAGAACTGAACTACAGGGTGTAGAATCAACAATTCCCAGGATCGGGGGTGAGATTGTGCTGAGCAGCAATGAGCCTCCAGTAATGCTGCTTTCTAAATTCCAGATCAGCTCTCAGTCTAACAGGCCTTTCGTATTTTAAATATCACAACAGAGCTGAGCGGGGGTGAGCGCAGCCTCAGCTGCACCGAGTCTCAGGGGCTCTCAGGACCCCAATCAGAGCCGCCAGGCCTGGCGGGCGTGCAGCGAGGACCCCGGGGGAGGGAGGGTGCACCATTAAAGTGAGGGTGCAGCACCTCCCCCATCCTCGCCTCCACTTCCCGCTTTCTTCTCCCGTTTATCTCAACATTAAGAAGACGCTTTTGCTCTGGACTACACTGGTTATAAAGTAAGACCCAACTTTGTCTCTGAAAGTGATGAATAGCAGCAACAACAGCAGAATCCAACCCCTGCAGTTACATGTGAACTTGCTGATGTTGCAGCAGATTGAATGACTGAGTGAATCCCTTCCCACACACATGGCAGGGGAACGGCCTCTCCCCAGAGTGAATGTGTTGGTGTTTCAGCAGATCATTACTGCTTTTAAAGCTCTTCTCACAGTCAGGACATTAAAAAGGTCTCTGATCAGTGTGAACAAGTTGATGTTCAGTGAGGTTGGATGACTGAGTGAACCCCTTCCGACACACGGAGCAGGTGAATGATCTCTCCCCAGTGTGAACTCACTGGTGTTTCAGCAGGTTGACTCTGGCTGGATTCAGTTCGACACTCACTGGTTCCTCTCTCTCTCTTCCCCTGAAGGTGCTGATTCTGACTGTATGTACATGCTCTCTCCCCCTCCGACCCTCCCTGTCCAATGTAGTATCTCTCAGTTTTGGTGATGTGCTCTCCCTGACCTGTCTCCATTTCTCCTTCTTATACAGACTTGCCCTGACTGTCACTATTTCATAGAATCATACAGCACAGAAGGAGGCCAATCGGTCTTTTGTGCCTGTGCTGAATCTGTGAAAAAAATGATGCAATTAGTCCAACCCCCTGCCTATTTCCCCATAGTCCTGGAGAAATTCACTTTGAAATATTTGTCCAATTCCTTTATGAAAGTTATAATTGAATCTGTTTCCAGCACCCTGTCAGACAATTCATTCCAAATCCGAATCAGTTACTGGGTAAAAAGATCGCTCCTCACCTCCCCTTGACATTTTTGGCCAACAATCCCAGCTTCACCACCCTGTCCAGAGAACTGAAACCCCTCATCTCTGGGATCATTCTCGTAAATCTCCTCCGAACTGTCTCAAAAGCTTTGATGTCCTTTCTGAAACCTGGTGCCCAGAACTGGACACATTACTGCAGCTGAGATCGAGCCAGCGCCGCCCACATCCCACGAACGGACGAAAAAACGCTCCCTGCTAAATCCCCAATTCTTATCCATTTACAGACGCTCCTTGCCCAGTCCCCAAATCTTATTCATTTAGAGACGCTCCCTGCCCAAGCCCCAATTCCTATCCATTTACAGACGTTCTCTGATCAGTTGACCTTGCTGGCGGGCAGTTTCGGGAAGCCTCACAGGGAAAAGCTTCACCACCACCCGCAGGGACACAAACGGGATTGTTCCATCCTATTGTGGCCTTGACGCCCTGCTCCAGCTGTGTGCACCCGCTACGGGCGCGGTCTCCCTGCACTTTGTGAATATTCCGCTCCAGCTGCAGATGGAGCTCAGCCACTACCGCGCCTGCTCCTTATCAGAGACAAGGCAAATTCTGGAGCGCAGAGCATTCTAGGTACCACAACTGTCATTAATGCCAATCTCTGACATGATAATCAGGTTTTATTTCCTACATTTCATTTCCTGATATGTTAGTGCGTGTTTTCTTTTGTACCTGTCAGTGCCTGGGAGGAGAGAGTCAGCTTCACTTTGTAGCCGTGAATTTCTGGTGTGAGAATGTGGGTTTTTACTCTGTATGTTTCAGTTTTTGGTTTGTGACTGTTTCTGCTATTGCTATGTGAGTTAACTTTGTGGAAAGAGATGCAGTGGTTTTTGTCGATGTTCATCCCAAGCAGCTCTGTAACACAGGAGTCTGTGCTCTACGGGCTATTCCCAGGTTCGCACACCGAGACAAACATCAACTGCTGCTGGAGGACTATCAATTCGGTGAAAGACGCCCTTTGGTCTGCCCGAAACTTGCTGGTCTTCCAGCGAAAAGAGTTGTCCACCACCGAATGTTGCAGACTGGCACATTCCAAGGTCCAGGACTACGTGCTGAGGGACGCACTAAAGCTTGGGGCAGCCGCAGCAAAGGCTCAATGGGGAAAGACCACAGTGTAAGGTCCCCCCACCAAGCTGAACTGAGGGGCTGGATCCATGGGAAATCCCTCGAACTGTATCGGAGAAATTTTGTGTGCTGTAAATGTAAAAATGTATATGGCATGACAATGAAATGGAAGGGTTGTGAGGCAACTCATGATTGTACAGAAGGTAGCTGATCACCTTTGCACTGTTTGTATTTTTTGACTTGATGCTGTTTTAAACTGTTTGGGAATGTAATTTTTACAGATTTTTATGAATAAAGTATATTTTGGAAATAAAAAAAAAATGTGAGTTTCACCACATATCTTTCAACAACTTGTATGTGAACATCAGCTTTTGTCCAGATCTATCAGTTTCTGATATAGAGTCATAGAGTTATACAGCACAGAAACAGGCCCTTCAGCCCACTGTGTCTGTGCTGGCCATCAAGCACCTAACTATTCTAATCCCATTTTCCAGTATTTGGCCCGTAGCCTTGTATGCTATAGCATTTCAAGTGCTCATCTAAATACTTCTTAAATGTTGTGAGGGTTCCGGCCTCTACCACCTCTTCAGGGAGTGCGTTCCAGATTCCAACCACCCTCTGGGGAAAATTTTTTTCCTCAAATCCCATCTAAACCTCCTGCCCCTTACCTTAAATCTATGCCACCTGGTTATTGACCCCTCCGCTAAGGTAAAATGTTTCTTCCTATCTAACCCATCAATGCCCCTCATAATTTTGTAAACCTCAATCTTATCTCCCCTCAGCCTTCTCTGCTCTAAGGAAAACAACGCTAGCCTTTTCAGTCTCTCTTCGCAGCTGAAATGCTCCAGCCCAGGCAACATCCTGGTGACTCTCTTCTGCACCCTCTCCAGTGCAATCACATCCTTCCTATAGTGTGGTGCCCAGAACAGTACACAGTACTCCAGCTGTGGCCTAACTAGCATTTTATACAGCTCTGTCATAACCTCCCTGCTCTTATATTCTCTGCCTCGGATGATCTATATTGGCCTGTAATCTAAGGCTTTCCTCCTCACTATTTACGACACCACCAATTTTCATGTCATGTGTGAGAAAGGGTTTGATTCTATCCCTATCAGTATCCATTACATGCATGTGTTTTTAATCTGCACCCCCTCTGTTTTATTCTCTGTACTTGTCAGCCTCTTGTAGGTGAGTCTGTGTTTTGCTCTTTATCTCTCAGTCTTCGAAGTATGAGCCTGGGTTTGTACCTAATTTTCTTTGTACCTTGCAGGATGGATATTGAAGAGAGGTTTTTACACATTAACTGCTAAATCCTAAAAAGTGATTTTTGGGTTTCACACAGTATCTGTCAGTTTCTTGTCTAGGACTGTTGGTTTTACTCTGTCCCTGGCATTTGCTGGTTTGTTAGTGTGGGGTTTACACTGTACCTGTCAGTTTCTCATATGTGAGTGTTGGTTTCACTTTGTATAGAATCATTGATCACAGAATACTTGCAGCACAAAAGGAGGGATTCAGCTCATTGTGCTTGTGCTGCCTCTCTGCACAAGCAACTCAGCTCATGCCACATCCTCATGTATTCCATGAAAACCTGATTTTTTTTTTCCCTTCAGATAATTATCATATATCCTTTTGAAAGCTATGGTTGAATGTTCCTCCGTCCGTCTCAGGCAGTGCATATCAGATCTTAACCATTTGCTGCATAAAAAAGGTTTTTCCTCATGTTGCCTTTGGTTCTTTTCCCATTCACCTTAAATCGGTGCCCTCTGCTTACTCAGCCATGAGTAATATTCCCCATTGCTTTCTCAGCACTGATGAATTGTGAGGTGGGAGACAGCCAGAAGTCCCACTGAGCCGCACTGACTCCCAGCTGAAAAAGAAATGAGATAAAGTTCAATCTTTCACAGCGAGATGCTGCAGAGAGTTAAGAGTCCCGAATGAAAGAGAACGTTTCTCATACTGTTGTTGAATTTCATTTCAAACACTCCTTGTACTCTCTGCTAATGAAGCCTAAAAAGTGGAAAAACTAAATGGCGCTCAAACTCACAACCCTGAGATTAAAAGTCCCATGATCGACAGACTGAACTGAATATGTCACTTCTACTGTACCTCTGTTTGGATGGATGCAACTGGATGCTCCAATGCAAGGGCAGCTTTCAAATCCTCCCATGGGTCCACACGTCAGACTAAGTTCCATGTTGTAAACTCAAGCAAAGGAAATCTGCTCACTTCCAAAACTATCAGCAAATTGAAGCTGATTACGATCAACATCATCAGAGGTCAGAACTACCTGGTGAAAGAAGACTCCCTGAAGAAGAATCCACAATTATTCAAAGGCATCGACAAAGTGAAAAACAAGAAAATCGATGAGTCAATCCAAGCTAAACAGAAACACTGAAGAATTCCATTCCAGACCAGAACACAATTAGAGGCATTTTTTGTATTCAAAGCTGGGCATTAGTATTTAATAGTTGATATATAATTTTGAATATATTTGAATTTCTTTATTCATTTGGCACTGCTGAACATGAAGCAGTCTTAAATCATTTAATTTTTTTTTGTAAAATCTGACTTACCAGATTAAAATATTAGATCAAGGGAGAAATTTCAAAGATTACTGGACCAGTAATCCAGAGGCCTGGACTCAAGAACCAGTGACAGCCAGGACGTCAAGGCGGGAAACACTCCGCACTAGTCTGCAGTGAGCGATTCCATCGAAGGTAGAGCACAATCTCTTTAATATAAGAATCTATATTTTATACTAATTAATCACTCAAGACCTTACTGGTCTCTGCATCTCAGCTGCTCTCTGGATAAACTTGCAGAAAGTATTTCAACCTGTAAAGCAGGAGTCTAGGGAATGTATAATGATATTTTCTAGCCTTCGGGCAATATTTTAATCAATACAGTGTGGGACAACCTGTCTGGGCACAACTCCATGACTTTCTCTTTAACTAGTGACCTAACAATCACTAACTTCTATGGTAACAATCTTCAGCTCATCACCTCCGGTACGTAGCTCTAATCTTAATGTACATTTCAACAACCTTTCAAGTCCAGTTACAGTTTTTGTTGCCTGACCTGCACAAGCTTAAAAAGTGAAAAACGGAAGCAAGTTTAACTGAACATTCTGGTGGTCAGTTCGGGCACGGGAAAAAAATGAAAGGACTCGGACCAGGTCGGATGTGGTGCTGTCAGGCTTGGGTCGGGTTTCATTTGCTGACCCGAGCAGGCCTTTAGTTACTGTTGCAACCTTATATTCCCACTTGACAATCTGTATATTTTGTTCATTTCAATTTTGTCGACTAGCTCTTTGAATCCAGTTCCCCGGTCCTCAAGCAGGCTCAGTTTGGAAATCGATTCCGCTTTCTGGAAGGCTGAAAGCAATTGATGACCTTAAACTAAAAATGGCAACAGAGAAGGGCTCGTCTGGGATTTGAACCCAGGACCTCTCACATATTAATCACTTATATACCCAAAGCAAGAATCACACCCCTAGACCAACGAGCCACCGTTGGCATGGTTTTTATTGGCTCCTGTGGAATTTCACTGGCACCCACAGCTGATCATGCATTTTTTTCAGATCAAAACAATATCCTACAAAGCTGAAATAAAAACAGAAAGTGCTGGAAATACTCAGCACCTCTGACAGCATCTGTGGAGAGAGAAACAGAGTTAACATTTCAGGGTTTTCACCTTTTGTTTGAGCCATCTTTTCAGACTGCTTCTGTCCATCCAATCTCACTTTTGACTCTATCCACATTCTAAGGGTGGTGCAGTGGTGAGCACTGTAGCTTCACAACTTCAATGACCCCGATTCAGTTCTGTATACTGCCTGTGTGGAGTTTGCAAGTTGTTTATGTGGGCTTCCACAAGGTACTCTGGTTTCCTCCCACAACGAAAGACTTGTGGGTTGATAGATAAATTGACTGTTGTAAATTGGCCCCAGGGTAGGTGATAGGAGAAATGTGGGGATGTGGTAGGGAATTCTGGGTTAACATAGGATTAGTATAAATGGGTGGTTGATGGTCAGTGCAGACTCAGTGGGCCAAAGGGCCTATATCAGTGCTGTATATCTCTATAACCATTCTCTAAGCAAATGCATTTTTCATGAATTCCTCATTTCTTTTATTAATGACAATTTTATATTTCCGGCCCTTGCTTCATACGATACCACAAGTGGAATCATGTTTCCATCAACCCGATCAAACCCCTTCACTATTTCCTCATATTGCAATGTTTCTTTAACCCTGACAGACTGTGGAGTTTCTGCTGCTTGATTGCAGTTCTTGCTTCCCGCCAGTAGATGTCACCTCACTCCAATATAGTGAAGTTTACAAATGTGAGAGAGACACAACAGGAAATAATTGTTCACATTATAGTGAATGTGTGGGATTTAGAAATACTAGGAGTGGAGACGAGTTATTATTGAATTTGTCAAACCAAACATATGTTATAATGTTGTGTTAAATCTGTCACTCTGTTGTCTTGATTCTGAGAGTGACATAGACTCATCGAGTCATTGGGTCATTTGTGGTATAGAAGGAGGCCATTCGCCCCATCGAGTACAGGCCAGCTCTCCATGGAGCGATCCAGTCAGTCCCACTCGCCTGCTCGATCCCCCTAGCCCTGTAAATTTATTTCCTTCAAATGCCCATCGAAATTCCTTTTGTAACCAACGATTGTCTCCACTTCCTCCGCCCTCGGGGGCAGCGAGTTACAGATCATTACCAATCACTGTGTAAAAAAGCTCTTCCGCACATTGCCCCTGCGTCTCTTGTCCAAAACCTTCAATCTGAATCCCCTAGTCCTTGTACCAATAGTTAATGGGAACAATTTTTCCTTGCCAACTTATCTAAAACTGTCATAGCCTTCGACACCTCTATCCATTCTCCCCTCAATCTCCTTTGATACAGGCAGAAAAAACCCTGTTTTTCTAACCTAACCTTGAAACTAAAACCCTCCATCCCTGGAACTATTCTGGTAAATCTCCTCTGCATCCTCTCAAGAATCCGCACATCCTTTCTAAAGATTGGTGAGCAGATCTGGATGCAACACTCCAATTGGGGCCGAACCAGAGTTCAGCATAACAACCCTGCTTTTGTACTCAATGTCTCTATTTATAAAGCCCAAGATCCCACATGCTTTGCTAACCACTCTCGCAATATGTCTTGCCAACTTCAAAGAATGATGGACATGTACTCCAGGTCCCTCTATTCCAGCACACTCTTCAGAACTGTAGCATTGAGTATATATTGCCTCTCCCTATTTCTTCTGCTAAAATGCATCACCTCACACTTGTCACTATTAAATTCCATCTGCCACCTGTCTGCCCATCCTACTAGCCGATAACTATCCTGTTTCAGGCAGTTCATATCATCCTCACTGTTTGCCACTCCTCCAAGTTTGGTGTCATCGGCATATTTTGAGATTCTACTCGATATTCCAAGATCCAAGTCATTAATCTGTAGCAAAAAAAAGCAATGGTTCTAGCACTGACCCTTGGGGAACACCACTGTCGACTATCCTCCGGTCTGACCAAGAACCATTTCATATGACTCGCTGTTTTCTGTCCTTAAACCAATTTCCTATCCAAATGGACACGGACCCTCCTAATCCATGAACCTCAATTTTGTTAACCACCCTTTTATGTGGTACTTTATAAAATGCTTTTGTAAAATCCATATAAACAACATCCACTGCATTCCCTTCATCAACTTTCTCAGATAGTTTATCAAAAAATGCAGTTAGATTCATCAAGCATGAACTTCCATTTATAAATCCATGCCCACTCTCCTTCATTAACTCAAACCTCTCCAAATGACTTGATTTTGTCCCTGACCTGTTGGTCTTGTGCTTATAGCAAGCTCACCACAGAGCATGTATTTGGCAATGTGACTGTCATTCATTTGGCCCAGTCAACAGAGCCGCCTCTGACTCAAGAGGGCAAACATGCTGTGGATCCCTGCACGCTGGTGTACTTCCTCATTCGGCACTCTGTCCTGCCAGGAGATGCCCAATATCCATCTGAGGCAGTGGAGGTGGAAGCTGTTCAGCTGCTTTTCTTGGCTTGTCTAAGTTGTTGATGATTCTCTACTATAAAGGAGGGTGCTGAGAACACAAGCCTGGTACACATGGAGTTTTGTATTTTCGGTCAGTTTGCTGTCGGTTCACACCCGTCTTCTCAACTTTGACATGACAGCTGCAGCATTGGCAATCCTGGTGCTGATTTCAGCATCAAGGGATAGATTGCTGGTGATTGTTGATCCAAGGTATGTGAAGCTGTTGACAACCTCCAAAGTGAGCTGGTCAATGTTGATGGAAAGTGGAGTCTCTACGTCCAAATCTCTACGTCCAAGTGGAGTCTTGCCAAGATGAACAGCTTGTCGTCAGCTCTGATATACAGGTGAACACCCCCATCTGAGTCACTGAAAGTGTACAATAGCAGCATGGAGAAGAATACACCAATTATAAAGGATGTGATAACTAGACAGTTAGAAAATAATGATATGATTGGGCAGAGTCAACATAGATTTATGAAAAGGAAAACAGGCTTGAAAAAACCCGTTGAGTTTTTTGAGGATGTTACCTGTAGAACAGATAAAGGAGAACCAGTGGATGCTTTGGTAATGTCCCACACAGGAGGTGAGTAAACAAAATTAGAACACATAGGATTGGGGATAATATACTGGTGTGGATTGAGAATTGGTTAACAGACCGAAAACAGAGAGCAGGAATAACGGGTCCTCCTCAGGATGGCAGGCTGTTACTATTGGGGTACTGCAAGGATCAGTGTTGGAGCCACAGCTGTTAACAACCAAAATAAATGATTTGGATGTGGGGGTTAAATGTAATATTTCCAAGTTTGCAGATGACACAAAGCTCGGTGAAGTATGAGCTGTGAGAAGGATGCAGAGAGGCTTCCAGGGAACCTGGAGAGGCTAAGTGAATGGGAAAGAACATGGCAGATGGAATATAATGTGAATAAGTGTGAATAAGTGCAGTTGGCTGCCATGTGACCAGATTTGCCACAGGTGCGGCAAACTCTGGGCTGCCCAGCGTAGACCAAGAAGCCTCGATACCGGAAACCCCTCCACTTCCACTTTGGTGGAATAAACAGAAAGACAGAGTATTTCTTAAATCGTGAGAGGTTGGGAAGTGTTGATGTCCAAAGGGACCTGGGTGTCCTTGTTCATGAGACACTAAAAGCTCTTGTGCAGGTGCAGCAATCAATTAGGAAGGCAAATGGTATGTTGGCCTTCACACGAGGGGTCTTGAGTACGGGAGTAAAGATGTCTTGTTGCAATTGTCTTGAGCCTTGGTGAAACCGCGCTGGAGTATTGTGTATAGTTTGGTCTCCTCATCTAAGGAAGGATATACTTGCCATAGAGGGAGTGAAACAGAGGGTCACCAGACTAATCCCTGGGATGGTGGGACTGAAATTGGGCCTGTATTCCTTAAAGTTTCGAAGAATGAGAGGTGATCTCATTGAAACTGATAAAATTCTTCCAGGGTGTGACAGTGTGGATGTAGATAGGATGTTTGCCCTGGTTGGTGAGTCTAAAATCAGGGGACCAAGTCTCAGAATAAGGAGTAGGCCATTTAAAACTGAGATAGGGTTGAATTTCTACACTCAGACGGTGGTGAATCATTGGAATTCTCTACCCCAGAGAGCTGTGGCAGTTCAATCATTGAGCATGTTCAAGACAGAAATTGTTAGAAATCTTGATACTCATGACATCAAGGGATATGGGGATAGCACGGGAAAGGGGCAGATAGAGGTAGATGATCAGCCATGATCATCAGGCTCGACGGGCTGAATGGCCTACTCCTATGTTCCTCTGTTCCTAAGAGAGTTGGCGCCAGCGCGCAGCCCTGCTTTACCCCACTGCTGATCTTGAAAGTGTCTGATGTTGCTCCATTGTAACTGATGGAACTGTGCATGTTCTCGTGGAAAGAAGAGATGATGCCCAAGAGTTCAGGAGGGCAGCCGAGTTTCCATCGCAGTTTGAAGAGTCAGTCTCTGCTGACAAGATCAAAGGCCTTGGTGATGTCATTCAAAATATGTGCGGCTCTGTGGCGCAATAGATAGCGTGTTGGACTTCTAAATAATGATAAAAAAGGCTTTCAAAGGTTGTGGATTCAAATCCCACCAGAGTCAGATTTTGGACCAGAGACAGAAGAGCACAACGGAACAGAGAGTTAACAAGTGTGTCAAAAGCACCGACTCAGAGACAGAGCGAGAGAGAGAGGAGCACGGCAGGAGCGGAGCAGGGGTAAAAAAAATCAAGGAGTGACATCACAACGGAGAGTGAGAGCAGGGAAACAGAGAGCCGCTGGGGTGAGTTTACAGGATTTGGTTCTTGCTTCGGTGCAGTGGAAGGAGCTGTTTGGTGAGGATCTGGTAAGCTGTGACATCACAGGCAAGCAGGTAGTTGATTGGTTTGGAAAAAGCTGCATGTTTGATGAATATCTGGTAAGTGATTAAGGTCCATTTTAGTCCTAATGTTTAAAATAGTAAACAAACTAGTCGTAAGCTTAATAAAATATACAATAAAATAAACAATTGAATAAAATAATTAAGCAGTTAATTGAAACACGTTAAGGATGACAGGACAGGTGATGTGTCACAGCTGCAGCATGTGGGAGCTCCTGGATGCCAGTGTGATCCAGAGCAAACACATCTGCAGTAAGTGTTTAGTTTCCGTTCCGGAACGTGGCGGGATGCATCAAGTTCCTGAAGGCGTTCAAGGAGAAAGGGGACCGGGCGCCACTGTCGATCCTCACAGCGGAGCCGCTCTTCACGCTTCCGTCACAACGGGACCGGGTGGTGACGATTCACCTCTACAACCCCCATGTTCAGGTGGATGTACTCACCTTTCTCGCCAGGTACGTCGAGGTGGCCGGCAGCAGCACTGATGTCAAGGACCCCTTTGGGATCTGGACCAGCAAGCGGCAGGTCAAGGTGACCTTGAAGGTAGATCCCAGTGGAGCCATCATCCACCCTCCCTCCAGCTTCGCTATCGGGGGAAGTCGAGGCTTCTTGGTCTACGCTGGGCAGCCCAGAGTTTGCCGCACCTGTGGCAAATCTGGTCACATGGCAGCCAACTGCAGCACGGTTGTTTGCAAGAACTGCAAGGAGGAAGGCCATCAGACCAAGGACTGTAAGCAGACTAAGTGTTGCAACTTGTGCGGTGCGGCAGGCCATCTCTACAAGACCTGCCCCAAACGTTGTCTCAGCTATGCTCAGGCGGCAAGGTCCAAGGAATGGCCGGGCGAAGGTTCGACGAAGGCGTCCGCTGTTCGAAAGGAGACCAGCAACCTTCTCCGCAGTGAGGAACTTCAACCTGAGAAGGAAGGGGAGGCGGCTGAAACCAACGACCCAGCACCTACCCAGCGCCCGGAAACCCCTCCTCCACAGACAGAATCAATGGAGGAGGAGGCAGCAGATGGACAAACAGGTCAGTGGCAAGTGGTCCAGAGGAAAACCACAAAGAAAAAACATCCCAAAGCCACCACCCAAACCAGTGGCAAGAGGAGGCTCTCTTCTGAATCAGACTGCAACAACTCCTCTTCACTGGACGGGGAAATGCTGGAACGACAGCCCCTTCAAAAGAGGCGGCAGAACTCCGAGATGGATGATAAAGCATCCCAGCCCCCGGGCACTGGAAGCTGTGATGGGCCCGGCGTGCCCCAACCCCAATTCCCCACACGTAACGACGTGGCCAACGCATCTCAGCTCCGGGACACCGGGAGCAAAGACACGTCTGGCGCACCTGAGCTCCGGGAGACCGGGAGCTGTGATGTTTTCGAGGAGGAACAGATGGAAGCAGCTGAGGACAACCCAATGCTCTTTGCATACAAGACCCCCCCGATGTCACCCGAGCGGCACAAACCCTGCATGAAAAATCAGGAGGGGTTTCTGAGCCCAACCAACGTGAAACTGCTTGAGCACACGATGGGTATGCAGGAACATCCCGAAGGGGAAGGCTTGGGACTAGCGAGGACAAATGGTATGGGAAGCAACAACTAATTTTTAGTAATAAATGGGTGTAAGAATTGCTTCCATTAATGTGCGTAGCATTAAATCGACTACGCGATGTGTTTCAACCTTGGATTACCTTGCCAAGGTCAAAGCTGACCTACTGTTTCTGCAGGAGTGTGGAATACCACACCTCAGCACCTACAGGCAGTGGTCGCGATGGTGGTCCCACGGGCCATCGATCTGGTCGGGGGGTAATGACTGCCGTTCCTCCGGCCTGGGTATTCTGCTGCGGGGAGGTAACTTCACCATCTCCGAAGTTAAGGAGGTGGTGGGCGGCCGCCTCCTCGTAGCAGACGTGATGTACAACAACGCTCCGCTCCGGTTGATCAACGTGTACGCCCCGGTACAACGCAGCGAGCGGCTGACTGTCTTCCAGCAGCTCCCACTGCTGCTGGCGACGTCCAGGCCGGTCATCCGAGGCGGTGACTTCAACTGCATCATCGATGCGGCTGGATGATCCGGCAGTGACGACAGCAAACTGGACGCTACGTCCAGATTCCTAATAGAAACAGTTAAGGATGCCAAACTGCACGACGTCTTCAGCAAACCTGCAGACGGAGCGCAGCGCAGATACACATGGTCAAGATCGGACGGGTCTGCCCGTTCCAGGATTGACTTCCTGTTTGTGTCCCGTGCGGTCACGGTCGGATCCACCGACGTCAAGCCGGTGTTCTTCTCCGACCACTGCCTCTTACTGGCCGACTGTCACTTACAGGATGACCAGCGGGTTGGCAGAGGGATGTGGAAGCTCAATGCGACACTGCTGACCCCAGAGAACGTTGAGGAACTCAAAAGGGATTACAATGGTTGGAGGACCGTGAAACCCCTCTTTGAGTCTCCAGTTCACTGGTGGGAAGCGATTAAGGAGAACATCAAGAGGTTCTTCATCCACAAAGGTGTTCAGAAGGCGAGAGAGAAACAGAGGGAACTGTCCCGACTCCAGAAAATTATGCAAAATCTACTCCGGTTGCAGTCAATGGGGGTCGAGGTCAAGGAGGACCTCCAAGAGGTGAAGAGCCAGCAGGCCTCGCTCTTTGCCAAGGAGGCCTCCAAGATCATCTTCCGGTCCAGAGTCCGCTCCATCGAGCAGGATGAGACGTGCTCGCGTTACTTCTTCCAAAAGGTACACAGAGAGAGCTCTGTTATCAGCAGCCTGAAGGAAGAAGATGGCTCGGTAACGTCTTCGCAGCCCGACATACTCAGGATCAGCAAATCCTTTTATGCTGGGCTGTATGACGCGAAGCCCACAGACAGCAGAGCCTCCCAGTCCTTCCTGTCATCTATCACAGAGGTCTTAGACGACAGCAGGAGGGAGGGACTGGACAAGCCGCTAACTCTGGACGAGCTGACAAAGGCCGTCGAGTCTTTCGAGACGAGTAAAACTCCCGGGAGCGACGGCTTACCGGTCGAGTTGTACTCGGCCCTGTGGGACTGGGTCGGCCCAGACCTGCTGGAAGTATACGAGAGTATGCTCCTGGCCGGCAGCATGTCAGAATCCATGAGAAAAGGCATCATCACCCTCAGTTACAAGCAGAAGGGGGAGAGGGCAGAAATCAGAAATTGGCGGCCCATCTCACTGCTTAATGTTGACGACAAGATTCTGTCCAAAGTCATAGCCAGTCGAGTCAAGTCTGCTCTGGAGTTGCTGATTCACCCCGATCAGACCTGTACTGTACCCGGCAGGAAGATCTCTGATAGTCTCGCGCTACTCAGGGATACGATCGCCTACGTACGGGACAGGAGGGTGGACACCTGCCTCATCAGCCTGGACCAGGAGAAGGCTTTTGACAGGATATCGCACACCTACATGATGGACGTGCTTTCCAAAATGGGGTTTGGGGAGGGAATCTGCAATTGGATCCAACTGCTCTACACAAACATCAGTAGCGCAGTCTCAATCAACGGGTGGGAATCTGAAAGTTTCCCGATCAAATCTGGAGTCAGACAGGGCTGTCCTCTGTCCCCGGTCTTGTTTGTTTGCTGTATTGAACCCTTTGCTGAGTCTATTAGGAAGGATGCGAGCATAAGAGGGGTGACAATCCCAGGCAGCGGAGGCACTCAGGTCAAAACCTCCCTGTACATGGATGACGTCGCCGTCTTCTGCTCGGATCCGCTGTCCGTGCGCAGACTGATGAGCATCTGCGACCAGTTCGAACTGGCCTCGGGAGCCAAAGTTAACCACGGCAAGAGCGAGGCCATGTTCTTTGGGAACTGGGCTGACCGATCCTTTGTCCCCTTCACCGTCAGGTCAGATTACCTGAAGGTGCTGGGGATATGGTTCGGAAGGGCCGGGGCGTGCACCAAAACATGGGAGGAGCGAGTAGCCAAGGTACGACAAAAGTTGGGCATGTGGGGGCAGCGATCTCTCTCCATTGTGGGTAAGAACCTGGTCATCAGGTGCGAGGCGCTCACGTTGTTGCTCTACGTGGCGCAGGTCTGGCCCATACCCCACTCCTGCGCCGTGGCAGTCACCCGAGCCATTTTCCGCTTCGTCTGGGGATCTAAAATGGACCGGGTCCGGAGGGACACGATGTTCAAATCTCTGGACATGGGCGGGAAAAATGTACCCAACGTGGCCCTCATCCTGATGACCACCTTCGTGTGCGGCTGCATCAAGCTATGTGTAGATCCCCAGTACGCAAACTCCAAGTGTCACTACGTGCTGAGGTTCTATCTGTCCCCGGTGTTGTGAAGGATGGGCCTGGTCACATTGCCGCGGAACGCACCATGCAGTTGGGCGGCGCCGTACCACCTATCCTTCGTGGAGCAGTTTCTGCAGAAAAACACCTTTGACCACCGGTCCATCAGGCAGTGGTCTGCACGGAATGTCCTCAAGGCCCTACGGGAAAAGGAAACGGTGGATCCTGTCGGATGGTTCCCCGAGCAGACCGTCAAAGTCATTTGGCGGAATGCCTCATCACCAGAACTTTCAAACAAGCACCAAGACGTAGCTTGGCTGGTGTTGAGAAGGGCCCTCCCCGTCAGATCCTTCATGCACACCCGAAGTCTCGCCCCCTCCGCACAGTGCCCCCGCGTTGGCTGTGGTGGGGAAGAGACGGTCGCCCACCTCCTCCTGGAATGTGCCTTTGCAAAGCAGGTGTGGAAAGAGATGCAGTGGTTTTTGTCAAGGTTCATCCCAAGCAGCTCTGTAACACAGGTGTCTGTGCTCTACGGGCTGTTCCCAGGGACGCACACCGAGACAAACATCAACTGCTGCTGGAGGACTATCAATTCGGTGAAAGACGCCCTTTGGTCTGCCCGAAACTTGCTGGTCTTCCAGCGCAAAGAGTTGTCCACCGCCGAATGTTGCAGACTGGCACATTCCAAGGTCCAGGACTACGTGCTGAGGGACGCACTAAAGCTTGGGGCAGCCGCAGCAAAGGCTCAACGGGGAAAGACCACAGTGTAAGGTCCCCCCACCAAGCTGGACTGAGGGGCTGGATCCATGGGAAACCCCTCGAACTGTATCGTTAATATTCTCAATTGCTGTAAATGTAAAACTGTAATTGACATGACAATTGTGAAACGGAAGGGTTGGGAAGAAACTCATGACAGTATTGAAGGAAACTGATCTCCCTTGCAATGTTTGTATTTTTTGGTGCTGTTTGGAAACTGTTTGGCAATGTAATTTTTACAGATTTTTATGAATAAAGTATAGTTTGGAAATTAAAAAAAAAAAAAGTGTTTAGTTTCTGCGGCAAAACACCTTTGACCACCGGTCCATCAGGCAGTGGTCTGCACGGAATGTCCTCAAGGGCCTACGGGAAAAGGAGATGGTGGATCCTGTCGGATGGTTCCCCGAGCAGACCGTCAAAGTCATTTGGCGGAATGCCTCATCACCAGAACTTTTGGGCGGCACAGTGGCGCAGTGGTTAGCACCGCAGCCTCACAGCTCCAGGGACCCGGGTTCGATTCCAGGTACTGCCTGTGTGGAGTTTGCAAGTTCTCCCTGTGTCTGCGTGGGTTTTCTCCGGGTGCTCCGGTTTCCTCCCACAAGCCAAAAGACTTGCAGGTTGATAGGTAAATTGGCCATTATAAATTGTCACTAGTGTAGGTAGGTGGTAGGGAAATATAGGGACAAGTGGGGATGTTTGGTAGGAATATGGGATAAGCGTAGGATTAGTATAAATGGGTGGTTGATGTTCGGCACTGGCTCGGTGGGCCGAAGGGCCTGTTTCAGTGCTGTATCTCTAATCTAATCATAATCTCAACACCAAGACGTAGCTTGGCTGGTGGTGAGACGGGCCCTTCCCGTCAGATCCTTCATGCACACCCGAAGTCTCGCCCCCTCCGCACAGTGCCCCCGCGTTGGCTGTGGTGGGGAAGAGACGGTCGCCCACCTCCTCCTGGAATGTGTCTTTGCAAAGCAGGTGTGGAAAGAGATGCAGTGGTTTTTGTCGAGGTTCATTCCAAGCAGCTCTGTAACACAGGAGTCTGTGCTCTCAGGGCTGTTCCCAGGGACGCACACCGAGACAAACATCAACTGCTGCTGGAGGACAATCAATTCGGTGAAAGACACCCTTTGGTCTGCCCGAAACTTGCTGGTCTTCCAGCGAAAAGAGTTGTCCACCACCGAATGTTGCAGACTGGCACATTCCAAGGTCCAGGACTACATGCTGAGGGACGCACTAAAGCTTGGAGCAGCCGCAGCAAAGGCTCAATGGGGAAAGACCACAGTGTAAGGTCCCCCCACCAAGCTGAACTGAGGGGCTGGATCCATGGGAAATCCCTCGAACTGTATCGTTGATATTTTCTTTTGCTGTAAATGTAAAATTGTAATTGGCATGACAATAGTGAAATGGAAGGGTTGTGAAGAAACTCATGATGGGAGAGAAGGAAACTGATCTCCCTTGCAATGTTTGTATTTTTTGGTGCTGTTTGAAACTGTTTGGCAATGTAATTTTTGCAGATTTTTCTGAATAAAGTATATTTTGAAAATTAAAAAAAAGTGTTTGCGGCTCAAAGAGTGAGAAAAAAGGAATGTAGTGGTAGTAGGGGACAGTATAGTCAGGTGGATTCACACTGTTCTCTGCAGCAAAGAGCAAGAGTCCAGACGGCTGTGTTGCCTGCCGGTGCCAGGATTCAGGACGTCTGCTCAGGGCTGGAGCGAAACATACAATGGGAGGGGGAGGATCCAGTTGTCGTGGTCCATGTCGGTACCAACGACATAGGCAGGACAAGGATAGAGGTTCTGCATAGTCAGTATGAGGAACTAGGCAGCAAATTAAGAAGCAGAACCTCAAAGGTGATCATCTCTGGATTATTACCTGAGCCATGTGCAAATTGGCATAGGACAAATAAGATTAGAGAAAGTAATGTGCGGCTGAAAGACTGGTGTGGTAGTAGTGGGTTCTGGTTCGTGGGACATTGGCACCAGTACTGGGGAAAGAGGTGGCTGTACCGTTGGGACGGTCTACACCTGAACCGTGCTGGGACCGGTGTTCTCGCGAGCCACATAACGAGGGACGTAGAGACGGTTTTAAACTGAATAGTGGGGACAAGGGATCAAATTTGGGAAGATATGGTGAATCAAGGAGGAGAGGCAAGGCAAGAGAGAAAGGTATAAATATGGGAAATGATAAACAGACTGTGACAGGAAGGGACAGAATGTACAAATCTAAGAGTAAATCAACAGATAAGGCTAGAGGTTACAAAAATAATAAAAGGACAAAACTAAGTGCTCTGTATCTGAATGCATGGAGCTTTCGAAACAAAACAGATGAACAGAGAGCACAAATAGAATAAATAAGTACGATCTGATAGTCATTACAGAGACATGGCTGCAGGGCGACATAGATTGGGATGTGAATATTGGAGGTGACATGGCATTTAGGAAGGACAGGAAGCTTGGAAAAGGTGGTGGGGTAACTCTATTAATTAATGATGGTATTAGCGCAATAGAGAGGGATGACCTAAGTTCAGGAGATCACGATGTAGAAGCAGTTTGAGTTGAGATGAGAAATAATACAGGCAAGAAGTCACTTGTGGGAGTGGTGTACAGACCACCTAACATTAACCACACTGTAGGATGGGGTATAAAAAAAGAAATAATGGCAGCTTGTCAGAAAGGTACAGCAATAATTATGGGGGATTTTGATCTCCATATAGACTGGAAATTCTGATGGGCAGAGGTAGCCTAGATGAGGAGTACATAGAATGTTTTTGGGATAATTTCTTGGAAAAATAAGTTCTGGAGCCAACCAGAGAGCAGGCTATACTAGACCTGGCATTGTGCAATGAGATAGGATTAATTAATGACCTCATAGTTAAGGTGCCCCAAAGTAGTAACGATTATAATATGATTGAATTTTACATTCAGTTTGAGGGAGAGAAGAGTGGGTCCCAGACTAGTATTTTAAACTTAAATAAGGGCAATTATAAGGGCATGAAAGCAGAGCTAGCTAAAGTGAACTGGCAAATTAGGTTAAGGGATAAGTCAATAGAGATGTAGTGGCAGACATTTAAGGAAAATTTCAGAATACACAGAATAGATACATTTCAAAGAGAAAGAAAAATTCCAAAGGTGGGACTCACCATCCGTGGTGAACGAAAACAGTTAAAGATACTATCAAACTTAAAGAAAAAGCCTATAATTGTGCAAAGGTGGGAGGCAGGTCAGAAGATTGGACAGAATATAAAAAACAGCAAAGAATGACTAAAAGATTGATAAGGAAGGTAAAATTAGAGTACGAGAGAAAGCTAGCGAGAAATATAAAGACAACTAGTAAGAGTTTCGATAGATATTTTAAAAAGAAAAGAGTTAACAAAGTGAGTGTTGGTCCTATGGAAAGTGTGTCTGGGGAATTAATAATGGATAATTAAGAGATGGCAGATGAATTGAACAGATACTTTGCATCGGTCTTCACTATTGAGTATACAAATAACATCCCAGTATTAGCTGTAAGTCAGGAAATGGAAGGGAGGGAGGAACTCAAGAAAATTACAATCACCAGTGAAGTGGTACTAAACAAATTGTTGGAGCTGCGGGCTGACAAGTCGCCAGGTCCTGAAGTGGCTAGTGAGATAGTTGATGCGCTGGTTTTAATTTTCCAAAATTCCCTCGCTTCGGGAAGGTTCTGTTAGATTGGAAAGTAGCGAATGTAATTCATTTATTCAAAAAGGGAGGGAGACAGAAAGCAGGAAACGACAGGCCAGTTAGCTTAACATCTGTCTCAGGGAAAATGTTAGGAGCGATCACTGAAGATGTTATAGCAGGGCATTTAGAAAAAATAAAGGTAATCAGGCAGAGTCAACATGGTTTTGTGAAAGGGAAATCATGTTTAACCAATTTATTGGAGTTCTTTGAGGGAGTTACATGTGCTGTGGATAAAGGGGAACCGGTGGATGTATTGTACTTCGATTTCCAGAAGGATAAGGTGACATATCAAAGGTTATTGCAGAAAATAAAAGCTCATGGTGTCAGGGGTAACAAATTGGCATGGATAGAGGATTGGCTAGCTGACAGGAAACAGAGAGTCAGCATAAATGGGTCATTTTCTGGTTGGCAAGAAGTAACGAGTGGTCCACAGGGATCTGTGCTGGAGCCTCAACCTTCTACAATTCTCGAAATGACTTTGATGAAGGGACCAAAAGTATGGTTGCTAAATTTGCTGATGACAAAGATAGGTAGGAAAGTAGGTTGTGAAGAGGACATAAGGGGGCTACAAAGGGATATAGATAGGTTAAGTGACTGGGCAAAGACCTGGCAAATGGAGTATAATGTGGGAAAGTGGGAAATTGTCCACTTTGGCAGGAAGAATAAAAAAGCATATTATCTAAATGGTGAGAGATTGCAGAGATCTGAGATGCAGGGGATCTGGGTGTCCTAGTGCACGAATCGCAAAAGGTTAGTCTGCAGGTACAGCACGTAATTAGGAAAGCTAATAGAATGTTATCATTTATCACCAGGAGAATTGAATACAATAGTAGGGAGGTTATGCTTCAGCTATACAGGGCATTGGTGAGACCTCTTCTGCAACACTGAGTACAGTACTGGTCTCCTTATTTATGGAAGGATGTAAATGCATTGGAGGTAGTACAGAGAAGGTTTACTAGACTAATACATGGAATGGGTGGGCTGTCTTACGAGGAAAGATTGGACAGGCTAGGTTCGTATCCACTAGAGTTTAGAAGAGAAAGAGGCGACATGATTGAAACATACAAGATCCTGAGGGGTTTTGACAGGGTGGATGTGGAAAGGATGTTTCCCCTTGTGGGAGAATCTAGAGCTAGGGGTCACTGTTTAAAAATAAGGGGTCACCCATTTAAGACAGAGATGAGGAGCAATTTTCCCCCTCAGAGGGTCGTGAGTCTTTGGAATTTTCTTCCTCAAAAGGCGGTGGAAGCAGAGTCTTTGAATATTTTTAAGGGAGAGATGGATAGATTCTTTATCTGCAAGGGGGTGAAAGGTTATCGGAGGTAGATGGAAATGTGGAGTAATCAGTTCAGCCATGAGCTTATTGAATGGTGAAGCAGGCTCGAAGGGACGAGTGGCCCACTCCTGCTCCTAATTCGTATGTTCATATGTAAAGACAATGTAGAGTGGTCTGTACTGTTCACAGTACTTCTCCTGTAACTGCCGAAGTGAGACAATCATGTCGACTGTCGATCTACCAGCTCTGAAGCTGCACTGAGACTCAGGATAGATGTGTGATGCCAGGGTCTGCAATCTGGTCAGAGCAATGCGAGCAAAGATCTTCCCCACAATACTTAGCAAGGAGATGCCTCGGTAATTGCTGCAGTCACTGCGATTCCCCCTTATTGTTGTACAAGGTGACAATGTTTGCATCACGCATGTTTTGAGGTGCAGATCTTTCCTTCCAACAGAGACACAGAAGTTCATGGAGATGCTGCAGTAGAACCGCTTTTCCACTCTTGATGATTCCAGGTGGAATACCATCATTTCCTGGGGCTTTACCACTGGCAAGATGGTCAATGGCTTTGTTGAGCTCCACTATGGTGGGGTCACTGTCCAGCTCCTCCATGACAGGGAAGTCTGGAATGGCACTGAGAGCCACTTCAATGACAATATTCTCCGTTATGTAGAGTTTAAGGTAATGCTCCACTCACCTTTCCATCTGCTTGTCAACAGATGATTCCACTTTGACACCGCACTGAGACCTTGAGCATTGTTGTCTGAAAGAGCCTGATCGAGGATGTTGAGTAACTCCTGGGTCCTTTCTGGATCAGTGGTTCGTCAAGTGTTGATCTGAGGACGACGTTCTTCTTGGATGGATGAAGCTTCCTTGGCTGAAGCATGACCTTGCTACACACCAGGGAGTGCTCAGTGTCACAGTCAGCGCTGTGATAGCTGTGAGTGATGAGGACACTGCTGAGGGTGTTTGCACTGGTGATGATAAGGTCTAGCTGGTGCCAGTGGCATGATCTCGGATGTCTCCAGGACACCTTGTGGCACAGCTTGACCTGGAAGTAGCTGTTCATCACACAGAATCCATGGTGACAGCATAGCTCCAGCAACCTCTGTCCATTTTCATTCATCTTGCCAATCCCCTGGTGCTCTATGCACATTGGCAAAGCTGTAGTCAGTACCCAAGCTTGTGTTGAAGTCTCCTAGAAGGTACAGTCCCTCAGTGCTGGGAATTCTACTGATGGCAGTGTCAAGTGTCACATAGAATTGATCCTTGACATCTGGGGTGGAGGTGAGTGTCGGGACATAGATGCACATGAGATTAACTGGGCCCACGCTTGTTGACAAGTGAAGAGTAAGAAGTCTCTCTGAGCCTACTGTGGCTGGTTCACTCATCTCAAGTGGCGTGTTTTTTACTGTGAAAACCACTCCATGCTCACGAGTTGCCTCTTGGGCTTTCCCCTGCCAGAAGAAGGTGTAGTGTTTCTCTTTGAGGGATCCACTTTGGACGAGTCTAGTTTCTTGCAGCACAGCAATGTCCACATTGAGCCTTGTGAGTTCTTTGTCCATCAAAGCTGTCTTGTGTGTGTCATCAACCTGCAAAAGGGTGTCAGTAAGGACAGGACACATGGTCCTTACATTCCAGCTTATGATGCGAAGGACTGGTGTCTTCTTTGTTGAGCTTGTTTCTCTTGGTGCATTGATTATCGATCCGCCTGTTGAGAGATGACTCTCTAAGCTCCAAGCACCCATTGAAGCAAGCAGGTCGTGGCAGGACAGCACCTAACTGATTGGAGGCTACCCAGCTTGGAGTGGGTGGTAGCTATCCAATGAGATGCGATGATCTCTTCAAATGTCAGAAGTAACCCCTGGTGCTCATACTCTGCACCAATTGAGTGAGAGCTTATAATCGGTAACCGTTTCTTCCCGTGTTGTGCTGATGTTTAAGCACAAATAGTCTCCTCTTCACGGCACATTAGTACTGAACACAAAATGGCTCCTTTGGTCATGTGTTAATTATAAAATGGCTTTCTTGACCTTGTTAGTTATTACAATGGATACATTATAAAAATGGTCAAATTAAACTAAGATCGAACTACCCAAGCTTACCTGCATCCTCCAGTCCTCTGGCAACATTCCCATATTTAAGGAGGATTGAAAGATTGTGGTTCGAGTCTCTGATATTTCCACCCTTACTTCCCTCAGCAACCCAGGATGCAGCCCATTCAAACTGGGTGACTTTTCTACTGTGAGAGCTGCCAACCTTGTAATTGTCACCTCTTTATCTATTTTCATCCTGTCCAATTTCTTCACTTCCTCCTCCTTTACTGTGACATTTGCAGCATCCGCTTATTTTGTGATACTTAATTAGTGCCTCAGCAACACCCTCTGTCTCCACAGGATATCCTAATTGATCCCCCCTTTCATTGTCTGTCCATATGTTGGTAAAAGACTTCAGTGTTCCCAGTTATGTGACCTGCTAATCTTTTCTCATACATTCTCTTGCTGATCTCATTTCCTTTTTCAGCTCTCCTCTGTACTTTCTATATTCTGCTTGTTTCTCTACTGCATATAAATCCTCACATGATTTCGATATTAATGATTGTTGAACTATTTTGTTGAAGGATTGAGTTTTGTAAATTTCTCCCGAGCTCCCCTCATGGTCAGGCAGAAAGTTTAACTGCTGTGTTTTCAAACAGCAACAGCTTTATTTGAAAAGCCATTATGACAGGATTCCGGGTTTTAATCCAGTCACAAATCTGGTTCTGATGTCTTGTGGCTCCAGCTGTCACATGACCTGTCAGAGGATGACCTCATAATTGACCCAGTCATGGAGCTGTGGGTTGATGTTTAAATTGTTTCAAAATAATTTTCCAGAAGGACAATCAAAATGAATCAATATATAAAAGGTAGATTTTGTGAATTTGTGCTCCCAGTGGAAATCCCTGCAGAGTCTGCTGGTTTTCATATCCCCAATTCCCCACAGGAAGCTCTGTGTCGGAATCTGTATTCATTATATCAATATTATACAGAATCATTTCATGGGAGACCCCAGTGTGAATTGTAAACAGGTGGGTCAGTTTTAACTTTCAAATTAACACAGAAGCAAAATACTGCAGATGCTGGAAATCTGAAATAAAAACAGAAAATGCTGGAAATACTCAGCAGGTCTGGCAGCATCTGTGGAGAGAGAAACAGAGTTAACGTTTGTG
Source organism: Heterodontus francisci (assembly GCF_036365525.1). Taxonomy (NCBI): domain Eukaryota; kingdom Metazoa; phylum Chordata; class Chondrichthyes; order Heterodontiformes; family Heterodontidae; genus Heterodontus; species Heterodontus francisci. The sequence goes on from NC_090405.1 coordinate 19,536,613, forward strand.
ATCTGTGACCTTTCATCAGAACTGGGCTGAAATTGTCTGAGGGCCAAGTGGCCTCTTTCTGTGCCTTAAACTTTCTATGAGTCTAAGATTCTATGAGATTCTGGAATCAATTTCAGGGTCGATGACATTGCACTCTGTAAGGATAGGAAGATGGAGATTATTAAGTACAGTGCAAGAATATAGATGCTTTTACATTATTTTAATCAAAATTGATTTAAACTTTGTGTTCACGAATCCTATCTTTTGATCACAATGACACTGATAACAATGGAAAAAGCAAGACTTGCATTTCACGACCACAGGACATTGCAAAGCCTTTTATAGCCAATGAAGGACTTTCCAAGTGTAGTCACTGTAGTCATGTAGGAAACATGGTGGCCAATGTGCGCACAGCAAGCTCCCAGAAACAACAACGTGATAAAAACGAGATAATCTGTTTTTAAGTGATGTTGATTCAGGGTTAAACAATGACCAGCATCCCAGAAATAATTCCCCTTCTATTCTCTGAAATAGTGCCATGGTACCTTTAACATCCACCTGAGAGGGCAGAGGGATCCTCAGTTTTCTGTCTCACCTGAAAAACAGCATTTCTGATAGTGCAGCACTGCCTTAGTACTGTACTGGAGTGTCAGCCATTTTTAAAGGGCTGTTAGTCCTACTGGAAAATATTTAAAGGAAGATTAAATGAAATAAAATAAATACATTGCTTTTGCCTCTCTCCCATCCCCCCAATAACAGTTAAATTAATTATTTGCCCTTCCCTCCCAAAACCTACCTTTACCATCTGACCTTCCGCCCAAAACTGCACAAACTGTAAACTGTAACCCTTCCCACCATCCCCTACACCCATGACATTAATTTGACTCCGCCCCCCCTCCCCCACACTGAGAAACTTACCTTCTCCCCCCTCCTCACCAGTGTTGCACCTCATTTGCCCGGATGGGGCTCCGAAGGCACGGCAGTGCCGGCCACTGGGCTGAAGATCGCAGCGGGATATCAGGAAGTGATGGGATAATAATTAATGCAGGTTTGTGGTCCCGTTGCCGAGCGGTGGGGGTCCCCCACAAGGCCTCGCCGTCGCCGGCAATATCGAGCCAGGCCCTGCCGGCATTGAGGTCCGTGGCGGGTCTCATCCGGGGCCATCTTCAGGCGGCCCCCACCCCACCCCCACCACAGATCTCGACGTCGAGGGCTCTATAGAATCCAGCCCATTGTTTCTGTCAATCTCAACTCCACAAGGATTTGCCTGTTAATTGTAGAAAAATTAAAGCTCTATCACCTTTTGATAAAAGGGGGTTCAAATCCATTTCCAAACAAATGATAGTTCTCATTGTATCTAGAACATGTTTTCTTACATACAAACATACCAATTAGGAGCAGGAGTAGACCACTCGGCCCCTCGAGCCTGCTCTACCATTCAATAAGATCATGGCTGATCTGATTGTAACCTCAACTCCACATTCCCACCTGCCCCCGATAACCTTTCACCCCCTTGTTTATCAAGAATCTATCTACCTCTATCTTAAAATATTTCAGAATTTCTGTCGTCCAGCAACTCTCACTTTATTTCCTGGATTTCACCTAAAAAATGTATTTCCACACTGGATATCCTGTACTTCATTAATGTTTTTGCTGTCTGGGGATTTCCCTTTAATTATATTCAGTGCTGGTATTTTACTGCCACACACTGACTGAAAGTGTCCCATCTTTCTGCAGGAAAAACACTCAGCTTCTTTGGCGAGGCAGTTTTCCCACTTGTGTCTCTCTCGGCCACACCTACTGCAATTGGTTGCAGCTACCACTAGATGCTCTTCCCGTCTTTCTTGTCTTTTACCCCTAATTTTTCCTTTTGTTTTCTGAACAAATTCAATTGAGTCTGCAACTCTGGAGATCAGACTCTCCCTGTCCCCTCGGACAACGGATTGGTTAAACTTTCTAACCTCTGTTTGTCTGCTCAATTGAAACTCTTTCGTTAATGTGAGACCAGCCCTGGACTGTAGATGATCTGAAAGGGTGTTGTCTAATACCCCGAACATAATCCTGTCTCCATTCAGCTCTTCTCTTAAGTTGCTGTATTCACAATCCTCCGTGAGATTGTACAAGTCATTGATAAATGAATGAATACTCTCCCCTTTCTGTTTTGTACGCTTATTAAATTCAAAGTGATTCCTGACAATGCAGCAGCCAGCCGACGTCATCAGAGCGCTCCAAGCTGCGCACATGCACAAACGCTCTCCTGCGCTCTGAGATGCTGCGCATGCTCAGCCTACGTCTTCCAGGACGAAGTGTCGCATGCGCGGGAAAACTCTCTACCCCCTCTCAGCCACTCACTCCAGGCCGCTCACTGCCCGCTCCTCGCTACCCCGCTCCCCCGCCCTCCGGCCGCTTGCTACCCCCCCACCCCCGCACTGCACTCTCTCCGTCCACTCACACCCCGCTTCCCCCCCACGTCCCTCCAGACACTAGCTCTAAGCCATGCTGCTTCCCTCCTCTCGGCCTCTCGCTCCAACATTCGATCATTCTTCACCGCACCACCCGATAAAGCAAGGCGAGCCTCGAGGGGTGATGGGGCAATGTTGGAGCGAGTGGCCGAGAGGAGGGAAGCGGCAGAGCCCATGGCCTGGAGTGTGAGCGGCCAGACAGCAGGATGGGGCTGGTGGTGGGTGAAGCGGGGAGTGAGCAGTCAGAGAGTGGGATGGGGGGAAGTGGGGAATGATCGTCCGGAGAATGGGATGGCACTGTTTAGAGGGGATTTGAGGAAAAAATGTTTCACCTCGAGGGTGGTTGGAATCTGGAACACATTGCCTGAAGGAGTGGCAGAGGCAGGAACCCTCACAACATTTAAGAAGTATCTAGATGAGCACTCAAAACGCCACAGAATACAAGGCTACGGCCACGTGCTGGAAAATGGAATTAGAATAGATAGGTACTTGATGGCCGGCACGGACATGATGGCCGAAGGGCCTGTTTCTGTGCTGTATAACTCTATGACTCTATGAAACCTCACTGAATTACAGAGGGTGTGCAGCACTGTCAGAGGTGCTGTCCTTCTAATGAGACTTCAAACAGCGCAACGTTCTCCGAGTATCAACCAAAACATGTCCATTGTGTAGATATGTGCCATATTTGCTTATGAAATGACAGTCACTGCTCCAAAAGTAATTCACTTTAGGTGAATTAAGATGACTTGGTACTATATAACTGGCGACTGCACAAGAAGGAGCGGGGGACTGTTGGGGTGGGACGGAGGCGGTGATGGCAACCTTTGAGGGGATTTTTGGGTCTAAGTTGTTTTCTGTGATAAATTGAGTAGCTCCATCTTTAATCCTTGCAGCTGCCTGAATGTCACAGACAGTGACGTTTCAGTGGAAGAGGCTGCATTTGCGCATGTGCTAGTACAGCGTCACCTGGTGGTTGCGTTGTCAGCAAATGCAGCGTTTTAACTTTGGCTCCACGATGACATTTTTTTCCTCAATTAAAATAGGTCTTGAGTGCCTTAATAACTTCTTCACATGTAGCCTTCTGTTCTTCATGAGGATGTTGCCTGCACACTCCCTCCATTGCAGACAATAGCGTACTGACCTGCTCCATGTCTGGCTTCTGCACGAGACCCGATGCAGTACGATACCTTGCAAACCTCTGGAACCATCTCGGCCACTCCTCGGCTTGGTTCAGTCCAGTGACCTTTTCAAAGGTACAGGCAAAGATTTCTCCATCTTCACTTTGGTTTACTGTGGCCCCCATATAATATTCTGATATCTGTCAAGGCTTAGTACAGAATTTATAAGAATCTGACGGTTAAAATAACCTGAGTTTACTCTGCACATCTTGCATTGAAGGTTTCATCGACAACTCTCCATGAGGTGCCGTACAGATTATATTACATCACTTCCTGTGATGATGCACATAGTCTATTTATATAATCTGCCCAGTAACAACCCAATGTCCACTCTTATATTATTGTACAGATGTGAGAAAAGCTGAGGATGGGAATGGAACGTCTAAATGAAGATTTCATGATGCTGATGATGGAAATGAGGCTGATCTGTTTCCCATTCCACAATCCCTCTTTATTTCTGTGCATGTTTCTCGATGCTGTTTCAACCAAATTGAAAAAGAATCACAAATCCTCCTCTGGAGCCTCAGGTGTCCATTAAGAAAAGGCATGGTGGCCAAGTGGTAAGGCATCAGTCTCGTAAACTGAAGATCACAGGTTCTATCCCCGTCCATGCCTTATGATTAGTTTCTCACTTTAAATGTGATGTTTCCAGAAAAGATGTCTGTTGCATTTGTTTCGGCCATCTGGAAATCAGTGTGATGTTACACTTTATCCTGGACACTGGGAAGAACATGAGGAGTAGCCACATGGTTCCTCGAGCCTTCTCTGCCATTGATAGAGTGAAAATAACTGAGGTCCAAGCACTGAACCTTATTACTGTGCATTTGCTTGATATTTAACAGAGCTATTCTATTAATCCCACATCCCACACTCCTGTCCTTTCCCCCATTGCCCTGTTATATTTTCCATGTCAGGTATATATCCAATTCCATTCAGAGTTTACATTGAATCTGCTTCCACTGACCTTTCAGGATTGCATTCCAGACCAGAACAACACACTGCTGAAAAAACAACTTCCTCATCACAGTTCGAATTCTTTTGTCAATTACTTTAAATGTGTTTCCTCTGGTTACTGACCCTTCTGTCACTGGCAACACTTTCTCCTTCTTCACTCTATCAAAACTCTTCAGGATTTGCATTTCCTGCTGCCTTTGCTGATATAACAAAGCTGAGCACACATCACCAAAAGGAATATGATTGGCTCTGAATCACATTTATCCTTCCTGTCAATCTGATGTGGACGTTGTATTTTCCCGGAACCAAACAATCTGAGCAGCAAGTGTGGGTTCCAGTGATTCCCACCGCTCTGAGAGAGAGAGGATGTGATAATGAGCCAGATAGAAGAAAGGAGTGAGATAGAGAGTAAAATAGCCCTGGTCTGTTTCTACTAACCCCCGGCCCCCTACTTAAAATGGCATCATTTTCTCCTGCCTCTCCACATTCTAATCCATTGATTAATGCAATCCTTTCATCTGGAACATAGAACATAGAACAGTACAGCACAGTACAGGCCCGTCGGCCCACGATGTTGTGCCAAACCTTTAACCTACTCTAAGATCAAACTACCTACATACCCTTCATTCTACTATCATCCATGTACCTATCCAAGAGTCGCTTAAATGTCCCTAATGTATCTGCTTCTACTACCACCGCTGGCAGTGCATTCCACGCACCCACCACTCTCTGTGTAAAGAACCTACCTCTGACATCTCCCCGAAACCTTCCTCCATCACCTTAAAATTATGCCCCCTGGTGATAGCCCTTTCTGCCCTGGGAAAAAGTCTCTGGCTATCCACTCTATCTATGCCTCTCATCATCTTGTACCCCTCTATCAAGTCACCTCTCATCCTTCTTCGTTCCAATGAGAAAAGCCCTAGCACCCTCAACCTTTCTTCGTAAAACATACCCTCCAGTCCAGGCAGCATCCTGGTAAATCTCCTCTGCACCTTCTCTAAAGCTTCCACATCCTTCCTATAATGAGGCGACCAGAACTGAACACAATATTCCAAGTGTGGTCTAACCAGGGCTTTATAGAGCTGCAGCATAACCTCGCGGCTCTTAAACTCAATCCCCCTGTTAATGAAAGCCAACACACCATACGCCTTCTTAACAACCCTATCAACTTGGGTGGCAACTTTGAGCGATCTATGGACATGGACCCCAAGATCCCTCTGTTCCTCCACACTACCAAGCATCCTGTCTTTAAGCCTGTATTCTGCATTCAAATTCGACCTTCCAAAATGAATCACTTCACACTTTTCCAGGTTGAACTCCATCTGTCCCTTTAATTCCTGTTTCCTAATCCATTGATGTTTCACAATGTACTGAACTGTCCCAATCCATTGATATAACTCAGTCTATAGAATTTCCCAATCCACTGATATTTTCCAGTCCATTGACTTTCCCAATCCATTGATGGTTCCTGACCATTGACATTCCCAATCCATTTATATTGCCTGTGATTTCAAAGCAACTGTGGAATACAAATAGTATCAGTATTATCAGATACATCGAGACGAGGTGCAATAGCCAAGTGGACAGATGTTGGGTTTATAAAGAAAAAAGCACTGGCTCGATATTTGTCCAGTCTATCACTGGATCTGAACTCTCAACCTACTGTTTTTCTGTGGGTCTGCTGACTTGTAGATGTGAAGAACCATTGGATGTTTCTCAATCCTCTGACTTTTCTCATTCTTGTGCCATATTTGTTCCTTTGGGTTCACCAGTGAAGAAAATTATTCCCTATTACATTTGGTGAAGACTTTAATAACCTCACATCCTTGTGTCTCACCATCTCAGGTCAAACTCCCTACAGAAACTTTAAACATTTAACTATTCTGCTGGAAACATTTTCAAGGGCGCAGACATTCCTTCATTACGCTTCCTTCTTTGACATGTGATTGACAAATATGTGTGTAATGGAGAGAGAGACAGTGAAAAAAAAAAGAGAGAGTGCGAAAGAAAGTTAGAGGACCAGCCAAAGACAGCTAGAGAGAGAGAGGCAGAGAGAGGTAAAGCGATAGACAGAGAGAGAGAGAGAAGGAGAGAGAGTCATTGAGTCCTGGAGTCACTACAGTACAGGAAGTCATTTTGCCCATCAAGCCCATGTAAATCAGTCCATTCAGTCCCATTCCCCCGCTCTATCCCCAAAGCCCTGTAAGTTATCTAAACCTGTCATATTTATTATAATCTTGTCCATGTCTATCAAATCTCCCCTCAATCTCCTTTGCTGCAGGGAGAACAACCCCAGCTTCTCCAACCTAACCTAACAGCGAAAATCCCTCATGTCTGGAACCATTCTGTTAAATCTCCTCCACCCTCTCAAGGACACTCACATCCCTCCAAACGTGTGTTGACTAGAACTGGATGCAATTCTCTGGTTGTTGCCCAACTAGAAATTTATACAGATTCTGCATCGCTTCCCTACTTTTGTCCTCAATACCTCTATTTATGAAGCCCAAGATCCCATATGCTTTGCTAACTACTTTCTCAATGTGTCCTGCCACCTTCAAAGAACTATGCATATGAATCCCCAGGTTTTTATTCCTAAAAATATGCTTTATTCATATAAATCTGTAAAAAATGCATTATACAACCGTTCAAAACAGCACCAAGTTGACATTCCAAAAAGTGCTAAGGAAATCAGTTTTTTTCAATACAGGAGTGAGTTGCCTCACAACCCTTCCACTCCATTTTACCTGACATGGACATTTTACAGCAAACCCATATCTGGTGTATACAGCACGAGGGGTTTCCAATGGGTCCAGCTGCCCAGTTCACTATGGCGGGAGGACCTTACACAGTGTTCTTTCCCCATTGAGCCTTTGCAGTGGCTACCCCAAGCTTTAGTGTATCCCTCAGCACGTGGTCCTGGACCTTGGAATGTGCCAGTCTGCAAAACTCGGTCGTGGACAACTCTTTGCGCTGCAAGACCAGCAGGTTTTGGGCAAACCAAAGAGTGTCTATCACCAAATTGATGGTCCTCCAGCAGCAGTTGATGTTTATCTTGGTGTGCATCCCTGGGAACAGCCTGTAGAGCACAGACCCCTGTGTTACAGAGCTGCTTAGGATGAACCTCGACAAAAACCACTGCATCTCTTTCCACACCTGCTTTGCAAAGACACATTCTAGAAGGAGGTGGGCAACTGTCTCTTCCCCACCACAGCCACCTCGAGGGCCGCGTGTGGAGGGGGCGAGACTTCGGGCATGCAGGAAGGATCTGACAGGAAGGGCTCTTCTTACCACCAGCCAAGCTACATCTTGGTGCTTGTTTGATAGTTCTGGTGATGAGGCATTCTGCCAAATGACTTTGACGGTCTGCTCGGGGAACCATCCGACCGGATCCACCATCTCCTTTTCCCGTAGGGCCTTGAGGACATTCCGTGCAGACCACTGCCTGATGGATTGGTGGTCAAAGGTGTTTTCCCGCAGAAACATTCCCACGAAGGATAGCTGGTACCCCACAGTCCAACTGGATGAAGCAATCCGCGGCAATGTGACCAGACCCATCCTTCGCAACACCGGGGACAGATAAAACCTAAGCACATAGTGACACTTGGTGTTTGTGTACTGGGGCACTGCACACAGCTTGATGCAGCTGCACACGAAGGTGGTCATCAGGATGAGGGCGACGTTGGGTACATTTTTCCCGCCTTTGTCCAGAGGTTTGAACATCGTGTCCCTCCCACCCTGGTCCATTTTAGATCTCCAGATAAAGTGGAAAATGGCTCGGGTGACCGCCACAGTGCAGGAGTGGGGTATGGGCCAGACCTGCGCCACGTACAGCAACAACGAGAGTGCCTCGCACCTGATGACCATTTTCTTACCCACAATGGAGAGAGATCGCTGCTCGCACACACTCAGTTTATTGTGTACCCTGGCCACTCGCTCCTTCCAGGTTTTGGAGCAGGCCCCGGCCCTTCCGAACCGTCTCCCCAGCACCTTCAGGTAGTCTGACCTGATGGTGAAGGGGACAAAGGATCGGTCGGCCCGGTTCCCAAAGAACATGGCCTCACTCTTGCCATAGTTGACTTTGGTTCGAGCTGGTCGCAGATGCTCATCTGTCTGCGAGGGGATGGTGGATCCGAGCAGAAGACAGCGACATTGTCCATGTACAGGGAGGCTTTTACCTGAGTGCGTCCACTGACTGGGATTGTCACCCGTCTTTTGCCTGCATCCTTCCTAATGGACTCTGCAAAAGGTTCGATACAGCAATCAGACAAGACAGGGGAGAGAGGACAGCCCTGTCTGACTCCAGATTGGATCAGGAAACTTTATGACTCCCACCCATTGATTGAGACTGCACTACTGATGTTTGTGTAAAGCAGTTTGAACCAATTGCAGATTCCCTCCCCAAACCCCATTTTGGAGAGCACGTCCATCATGAATGTGTGCAATATCCCGTCAAAAATCTTCTCCTGGTCCAAGCTGATGAGGCAGATGTCCATATCCCTGAGTAGTGTGAGACTATCAGAGATCTTCCTGCTGAGTACAAAGAACAAAGAACAAAGACAATTACAGCACAGGAACAGGCCCTTCGGCCCTTCAAGCCTGCGCCGATCCAGATCCTCGATCTAAACATGTCGCCTATTTTCTAAGGGTCTGTATCTCTTTTCTTCCTGCCCATTCATGTATCTGTCTAGATACATCTTAAAAGACGCCATCGTGCCCGCATCTACCACCTCCGCTGGCAACGCGTTCCAGGTACCCACCACCCTCTGTGTAAAGAACTTTCCACACATATCCCCCCTAAACTTTTCCCCTTTCACTTTGAACTCGTGTCCTCTCGTAATTGAATCCCCCACTCTGGGAAAAAGCCTCTTGCTATCCACCCTGTCTATCCCTCTCATGATTTTGTACACCTCAATCAGGTCCCCCCTCAACCTCCGTCTTTCTAATGAAAATAATCCTAATCTACTCAACCTCTCTTCATAGCTAGCGCCCTCCATACCAGGCAACATCCTGGTGAACCTCCTCTGCACCCTCTCCAAAACATCCACATCCTTTTGGTAATGTGGCGACCAGAACTGCACGCAGTATTCCAAATGTGGCCGAACCTAAGTCCTATACAACTGTAACATGTCCTGCCAACTCTTGTACTCAATACCCCGTCCGATGAAGGAAAGCATGCCGTATGCCTTCTTGAACACTCTATTTACCTGCGTTGCCACCTTCAGGGAACAGTGGACCTGAACACCCAAATCTCTCTGGACATCAATTTTCCCCAGGACTTTTCCATTTACTGTATAGTTCACTCTTGAATTGGATCTTCCAAAATGCATCACCTCGCATTTGCCCTGATTGAACTCCATCTGCCATTTCTCTGCCCAACTCTCCAATCTATCTATATTCTGCTGTATTCTCTGACAGTCCCCTTCACTATCTGCTACTCCACCAATCTTAGTGTCGTCTGCAAACTTGCTAATCAGTCCACCTATACTTTCCTCCAAATCATTAATGTAGATCACAAACAACAGTGGTCCCAGCACGGATCCCTGTGGAACACCACTGGTCACACGTCTCCATTTTGAGAAACTCCCTTCTACTGCTACTCTCTGTCTCCTGTTGCCCAGCCAGTTCTTTATCCATCGAGCTAGTACACCTTGGACCCCATGCACCTTCACTTTCTCCATCAGCCTGCCATGGGGAACCTTATCAAACGCCTTACTGAAGTCCATGTATATGACATCGACAGCCCTTCCCTCATCAATCAACTTTGTCACTTCCTCAAAGAATTCTATTAAGTTGGTAAGACATGACCTTCCCTGCACAAAACCATGTTGCCTATCACTGATAAGCCCATTTTCTTCCAAATGGGAATAGATCCTATCCCTCAGTATCTTCTCCAGCAGCTTCCCTACCACTGACGTCAGGCTCACCGGTCTATAATTACCTGGATTTTCCCTGCTACCCTTCTTAAACAAGGGGACAACATTAGCAATTCTCCAGTCCTCCGGGACCTCACCCGTGTTTAAGGATGCTGCAAAGATATCTGTTAAGGCCCCAGCTATTTCCTCTCTCGCTTCCCTTAGCAACCTGGGATAGATCCCATCCGGACCTGGGGACTTGTCCACCTTAATGCCCTTTAGAATACCCAACACTTCCTCCCTCCTTATGCCGACTTGACCTGGAGTAATCAAACATCTGTTCCTAACCTCAACATCCGTCATGTCCCTCTCCTCGGTGAATACCGATGCAAAGTACTCGTTTAGAATCTCACCCATTTTCTCTGACTCCAAGCATAACATTCCTCCTTTGTTCTTGAGTGGGCCAATCCTTTCTCTAGTTACCCTCTTTCTCCTTATATATGAATAAAAGGCTTTGGGATTTTCTTTAACCCTGTTTGCTAAAGATATTTCATGACCCCTTTTAGCCCTCTTAATTCCTCGTTTCAGATTGGTTCCACTGCAGTGCAGTTCAGTGCAGGTCTGGTCAGGGTGAATCACCAACTCCAGAGCAGACTTGACTCGACTGGCGATGACTTTGGACAGAATCTTGTAATCTACATTAAGCAGTGAGATGGGCCGCCAATTTCTGATTTCCGCCCTCACCCCCTTCCGCTTGTAGATGAGGGTGATGATGCCTTTCCTCATGGATTCTGACATGCTGCCGGCCAGGAGCATAATCTCGTATACTTCCAGCAGGTCTGGGCCGACCCAGTCCCACAGGGCCGAATACAACCCAACCGGTAAGCCGTCGCTTCCGGGAGATGTACTCGTCTCGATGGACCTGATGGCCTTTGTCAGCTCGTCCAGAGTTAGCGGCTTGTCCAGTCTCTCCCTCATGCTGTCTTCCAAGACCTCTGTGATAGATGACAGGATGAACTGGGAAGCTGTGCTGTCTGTGGGCTTCGCGTCTTACAGCCCAGCATAAAAGGATTTGCTGATCCTTAATTTTTTTTTAAGAGATACAGCACTGAAACAGGCCCTTTGGCCCACCGAGTCTGTGCCGACCATCAACCACCCATTTATACTAATCCCATATTCCTACCATATTCTCACCTGTTCCTATATTTCCCTACCACCTACCTATACTAGGAGCAATTTATAATGGCTAATTTATCTACCAACCTGCAAGTTTTTTGGCTTGTGGGAAGAAACCGGAGCACCCAGAGAAAGCCCACACAGACACAGGGAGTACTTGCAAACTCCACACAGGCAGTCTCCAGAATTGAACCCGGGTCATTGGAGCTGTGAGGCTGCGGTGCTAACCACTGCGCCACTGTACCGCTATATCGGATTGTGAAGACGTTACTGAGCCATCCTGTTCCTTCAAGCTGCTGATAACAGAGCTCTCTCTGTGTACATTTTGGAAGAAGAAACGTGAGCATGTCTCATCCTGCTCAATGGAGAGGACTCTGGACCGGAAAATGATCTTGGAGGCCTCCGTGGCAAAGAGCGAGGCCTGCTGGTTCTTCACCTCTTGGAAGTCCTCCTTGACCTCGACCCCCATCGGCTGCAGCCAGAGCAGATTTTGCATTCTTTTCTTGAGTCGGGACATTTCCCTCTGTCTCTCTCTCGCCCTCTGAACACCTTTGAAGAGAAAGAACCTTTATCTTAATAACCTTAATAAAAATGTGCAGCCTGCATGGGAGCTTTCATGGTCTGATAGATTGGAAGGAATATTGATCGTGATCTCTTTAGTCCCCTTGTGGTCCATTGTGAAGTCAGGTTCAGTTCTCAAACTGCTTCATTCTGCTTAGACCAGGGGTCTGCAACCCTCAGCTCCAGAACAGAATGTGGTTCTTCAACATCTCATTGTGGTCGCCAACCTAAAAATCGTTAAGTCTAGAAAATAAGAGCCATGTTTTTATTGTGGGGATAAAGGGCTACACTTTATGGTTTCAAATATTTATTCTGATGAAAAACATCATTCTGCTCCAAATAAACCTTTCACGTGGTTATAGCTACACCCTGGTTATACATAAAATAAAAGCAAAATACTGCAGATGCTGGAAATCTGAAATAAAAACAAGAAATGCTGGAAATACTCAGCAGGTCTGGCAGCATCTGTGGAGAGAGAAGCAGAGTTAACGTTTCAGGTCAGTGACCCTTCTTCAGAACTGGCAAATATTAGAAATGTAAAAGATTATAAGCAAGTAAAGCGTGGGGTGGGGCAAGAGATAACAAAGGAGAAGGTGTAGATAGGACAAGGTCACAGAATAGCTGACCAGAAGGTCATGGAGCAAAGGCAAACAATATGTTAATGGTGTGTTGAAAGACAAATATAGATAGGGTGTTAACGGACTGAAAATTGAACAGCAGCAAGTATAAACATGAAAAAAAAACAGTGGGTCAGCAAACTGAACAAACTAAGATGAAAAAAAATAAACATACAAAAAAATGTAAAAAATATAAAAAAGAAAAAATAACTAAAAATTAAAGTAAAATGGGGGGCCGGTCATGCTCTGAAATTATTGCACTCAATGTTCAACATTAATTGGGATAGTCATCGTGTTAAGGGCTCAGATGGAGTGGAGTTCTTAAAATGTATACAGGAGAACTTTTTAGCTCAATATGTAGAGGATTTTTTTTTTATTCCCAAAATATACTTTATTCATAAAAATCTGGAAAAAATACATGACAAAACAGTTCCAAACAGCACCAAGTCAAAATATACAAACAGTGCAAAGGAGGTCAGTTTCCTTCAATACAGGAGTGAGTTGCCTCACAACCCTTCCATTTCATTTTTCATGCCATGTACATTTTACAGCACACGAAAATTTTCCCGATACAGTTCGAGGGATTTCCCATGGATCCAGCCCCTCCGTTCAGCTTGGTGGGGGGACCTTACACAGTGGTCTTTCCCCATTGAGCCTTTGCTGCAGCTGCCCCAAGCTTTAGTGCGTCCCTCAGCACGTAGTCCTGGACCTTGGAATGTGCCAGTCTGCAACATTCGGTCGTGGACAACTCTTTGCGTTGGAAGACCAGCAGGTTTAGGGCAGACCAAAGGGCGTCTTTCACCGAATTGATAGTCCTCCAGCAGCAGTTGATGTTTATCCTGGTATGTGTCCCTGGGAACAGCCCGTAGAGCACAGACTCCTGTGTTACAGAGCTGCTCCATTGCTTTTTCCAAGGTATCAGATTCGGAATGGTGTTTCAAAGGATGAGAAGGCAAACAATGACTTCCTGGTGGCCTGAAGGAAGGCAACTGAGCGGTGGGGTGGAGCGTGTTGATATCCTTTTAAGGGCAATATGCACATGAGCATTGCAGACCCTGGATACATGCAGTATTTTCTTGAAAGGTCCAATAAATGATACAGTGCAATAGCTGCAAAGAATTACCATGTCAACGTAGCATCAGATTCTGAATAGCGTGACAAGATGATTTATACAACTGTGTATTGAAACCGTAAGAGGTGGTGTGTGATGTCAGGTGTCAGTGTGTGGCAGATTATAGCATATTTCCCTGATAGGGGAAAAACTGTGCTTAAAAAAAAAAAAATTTCAAGTAATGTAGTGGTTTTGGTTCTACTTCATTCCAAGCAGCTCAGTAACACAGGAGTCTATGCTCCATGGACTGTTCTTGGGGATGCACACTGATACAAACATCAACTGCTTCCAGAGGACTATTAATTCAGCAGAAGATGCCCTTTGGTCTGCTGGAAACTTGCTGGTCTTCCAGTGCAAAGAGTTGTCTGTGCCAGAACGTTGCGAAGAAGGGTCACTGACCCGAAACGTTAACTCTGCTTCTCTTTCCACAGATGCTGCCAGACCTGCTGAGTGATTCCAGCATTTCTTGTTTTTGTTGCAGAATGTTGCAGACTGGCTCAAGGTCCAGGACTACGTGCTGAGGGGCGCACTTAAGCTTGGGGCAGCTGCAGCAAAGGCTCAATGGGGAAAGACCACAGTGTAAGGTCCCCCCACCAAGCTGAACTGGGGGGCTGGATCCATGGGAAACCCCTCGAACTGTATCGGGAAAATTCTGTGTGCTGTAAATGTAAAAATGTATATGGCATGACAATGAAATGGAAGAGTTGTGAGGCAACTCATGATTGTATAGAAGGAAACTGATCACCTTTGCACTGTTTGTATTTTATGACTTGATTCTGTTTTAAACAGTCCGACATACTAAGGATCAGCAAATCCTTTTATGCTGGGCTGTATGACGCGAAGCCCACAGACAGCAGAGCCTCCCAGTCCTTCCTGTCATCTATCACAGAGGTCCTAGATGACAGCAGGAGGGAGAGCTAATTCTGGACGAGCTGACAAAGGCCGTCGAGTCTTTCGAGACGAGTAAAACCCCCGGGAGCGACGGCTTACCGGTCGAGTTGTACTCGGCCCTGTGGGACTGGGTCGGCCCGGACCTGCTGGAAGTATACAAGAGTATGCTCCTGGCCGGCAGCATGTCAGAGACCATGAGAAAAGGCATCATCACCCTCATTTACAAGCAGAAGGGGGAGAGGGCAGAAATCAGAAATTGGCGGCCCATCTCACTGCTTAATGTTGATTACAAGATTCTGTCCAAAGTCATAGCCAGTCGAGTCAAGTCTGCTCTGGAGTTGGTGATTCACCCCGATCAGACCTGTACTGTACCCGGCAGGAAGATCTCTGATAGTCTCGCGCTACTCAGGGATACGATCGCCTACGTACGGGACAGGAGGGTGGACACCTGCCTCATCAGCCTGGACCAGGAGAAGGCTTTTGACAGGATATCGCACACCTACATGATGGACGTGCTTTCCAAAATGGGGTTTGGGGAGGGAATCTGCAATTGGATCCAACTGCTCTACACAAACATCAGTAGCGCAGTGGCAATCAACGGGTGGGAATCTGAAAGTTTCCCGATCAAATCTGGAGTCAGACAGGGCTGTCCTCTGTCCCCGGTCTTGTTTGTTTGCTGTATTGAACCCTTTGCTGAGTCTATTAGGAAGGATGCGAGCATAAGAGGGGTGACAATCCCAGGCAGCGGAGGCACTCAGGTCAAAACCTCCCTGTACATGGATGACGTCGCCGTCTTCTGCTCGGATACGCTGTCCGTGCGCAGACTGATGAGCATCTGCGACCAGTTCGAACTGGCCTCGGGAGCCAAAGTTAACCACGGCAAGAGCGAGGCCATGTTCTTTGGGAACTGGGCTGACCGATCCTTTGTCCCCTTCACCGTCACGTCAGATTACCTGAAGGTGCTGGGGATATGGTTCGGAAGGGCCGGGGCGTGCACCAAAACATGGGAGGAGCGAGTAGCCAAGGTACGACAAAAGTTGGGCATGTGGGGGCAGCGATCTCTCTCCATTGTGGGTAAGAACCTGGTCATCAGGTGCGAGGCGCTCACGTTGTTGCTCTACGTGGCGCAGGTCTGGCCCATACCCCACTCCTGCGCCGTGGCAGTCACCCGAGCCATTTTCCGCTTCGTCTGGGGATCTAAAATGGACCGGGTCCGGAGGGACACGATGTTCAAATCTCTGGACATGGGCGGGAAAAATGTACCCAACGTGGCCCTCATCCTGATGACCACCTTCGTGTGCGGCTGCATCAAGCTATGTGTAGATCCCCAGTACGCAAACTCCAAGTGTCACTACGTGCTGAGGTTCTATCTGTCCCCGGTGTTGCGAAGGATGGGCCTGGTCACATTGCCGCGGAACGCTCCGTGCAGTTGGGCGGCGCCGTACCACCTATCCTTCGTGGAGCAGTTTCTGCGGAAAAACACCTTTGACCACCGGTCCATCAGGCAGTGGTCTGCACGGAATGTCCTCAAGGCCCTACGGGAAAAGGAAACGGTGGATCCTGTCGGATGGTTCCCCGAGCAGACCGTCAAAGTCATTTGGCGGAATGCCTCATCACCAGAACTTTCAAACAAGCACCAAGACGTAGCTTGGCTGGTGGTGAGAAGGGCCCTCCCCGTCAGATCCTTCATGCACACCCGAAGTCTCGCCCCCTCCGCACAGTGCCCCCGCGTTGGCTGTGGTGGGGAAGAGACGGTCGCACACCTCCTCCTGGAATGTGCCTTTGCAAAGCAGGTGTGGAAAGAGATGCAGTGGTTTTTGTCAAGGTTCATCCCAAGCAGCTCTGTAACACAGGAGTCTGTGCTCTACGGGCTGTTCCCAGGGACGCACACCGAGACAAACATCAACTGCTGCTGGAGGACTATCAATTCGGTGAAAGACGCCCTTTGGTCTGCCCGAAACTTGCTGGTCTTCCAGCGCAAAGAGTTGTCCACCACCGAATGTTGCAGATTGGCACATTCCAAGGTCCAGGACTACGTGCTGAGGGACGCACTAAAGCTTGGGGCAGCCGCAGCAAAGGCTCAATGGGGAAAGACCACAGTGTAAGGTTCCCCCACCAAGCTGGACTGAGGGGCTGGAACCATGGGAAGCCCCTCGAACTGTATCGTTAATATTCTCAATTGCTGTAAATGTAAAACTGTAATTGACATGACAATTGTGAAACGGAAGGGTTGGGAAGAAACTCATGACATTATTGAAAGAAACTGATCTCTTTTGCAATGTTTGTATTTTTTCGTGCTGTTTGGAAACTGTTTGGCAATGTAATTTTTACAGATTTTTATGAATAAAGTATATTTTGGGGGAAAAAAAAACTGTTTGGGAATGTAATTTTTACAGATTTTTATGAATAAAGTATATTTTGGAAATAAAGAAAAAAGTTCTCCCAGGATGAGGCTAACCTATTGTACTGTGGGTTTGCTGATGTCTGCGATGTCTTCAAATGTGGGATACTCAACTGCAGAATTTGTGATAGTTGGGGGTCTGCTTTTGCGCTCACCCCTGATTATATGAATCAAAAACAGAATTTACTAGCTGTTGCTGGACAGTGTTTCTGCTCCCAAATATTTTTTGCTATAAACACTCGTGCTCGTTTCTTCGCAGCTCCAAGTACGCACTTCTCCACTTCAATGCTTGGACTTAGCTGGCAGGGGAGAGACCGTGATCAGTGGCGTTTGATAATGCAGGTGCTGTTTTTGTGTTTTTTTGGGGGTGGGAGGTGGTTTCAGCACCGTAATTCGGGCATTCCGCCCTTTGGGATTGGACATCTACCGTGGTGGTGGTTTCCCTGTCAGTTGAGGATTTAGTACTTGTCCCAGGAAAACGTCAAGTAAAAATGGCTGCAACCAACACCAGAGCTCCAGGCCAGGGGGTGTGTAACACCGTTAGGGTGGCGGTGAAAGATAGCGAAGGAGTTGCACCCATCGACTGCGCCTACTTCATTAAGAATTTTGTTTTTCCAAAATATACTTTATTCATAAAAATCTGGAAAAAACCACTGCAGCCTCACAGCTCCAGCGACCCGGGTTCGGTTCTGGGTACTGCCTGTGTGGAGTTTGCAAGTTCTCCCTGTGACTGCGTGGGTTTCCGCCAGGTGCTCTGGTTTCCTCCCACAGCCAAAGACTTGCCGGTTGATAGGTAAATTGGCCATTGTAAATTGCCCCGAGTGTAGGTAGGTGGTAGGAGAATGGTGGGGATGTGGTAGGGAATATGGGATTAATGTAGGATTAGTGTAAATGGCGAAGCCCACTCCATGCTGTCTTGGTTCTTCAGGATCCCTGCCCTGCCAGAAGAAGGTGTAGTCTTGCTCTGCTAGAGAGCCACTCGCGGGGAGGCGAGTCTCCTGAAGTGCTGCAATGTCCACATTGAGTCTACTGAGCTCGTTGTTAATGATGGCGGTCTTCCGAGAATCGTTGATTTGTGTAAGGTCTTCCGACAGGCCAGGACACATAGTTCTGACGTTCCAGCTTGCAAAGCGAAGGGCTGGTACCTTCTTTCCTTTTTTCATGTTGTTTGGTGCGGTGTATCAGTCCACCTTTCGGGCAATGACCCTGAGCTCCAAGCACCCATTGAAGCAGGCAGACTGTGGCGGGACAGAACCTTATTGACCGGGGGCTGCCCGGTTTGAGGCGGGCGGTAGCTGTCCAGTGAGGTGCAATGACCTCTCCCACCGACAAAGGCAACCCGTGGCGCCCAGTTTCTACGCCAATTTATCTGGACTTATAACCCGTAACTGCTGCCTTCCGTGTTGTTTCAGTCGCTGTGAGGCAACTATGGAGTGACCTCTCCATGGCGCATGCCTGGGCAAATTTATGGAGGTTGAGAGTTGCCCAGTCGTCAAAACCCCCCTCTCGGCCTTTCTGGTGGGGTCCAAAGGAGTGCAGGACACGACGTTTGGCACCAGTATGGCTGCAGGAACTGCCGGAAACATGCCAAAGGTGACACATGACCGCCTACGGGGTTCCGCTCCGGATTTTCTGTTAGGGTTTACTCCCTTAGCCTTGGTCTCTCCCGAGACGCCCACAAGGCAGTGGGGTTGTTGGGGCCCCTACACATGTGTAGGATGGTGCCGGTGGGAGGAGGGGATGCAAGGGGGAGGGGTAGAGGGAAGGGGTGGGGGGGGGGTGCAGGGGAAGGGGGTGCGGGGTGAAGATGGTGCGAGGGGGGGGCGGGCAGGGACGGGGTTGTGAGGGGGTGAGCTGAGAGGGTGGAGCAGGGAAGGGGACGGGGGTGGGGGGGGGGGTGGAAGGGGGGTAAAGGGGGGGGGGAGGGGGGGTGGAATCTGGTGCAGGTAATAAGCCATTTCCTCAGTGCCCACCATCGACATCCGGAAAGCTCATCCACGTCCTTCGGGAGGTGAAGCATCATTTGGCAGACTTAGAGGTGATTACATTTGCTAAGGGTTTTTTTTTTTGCAGTGGTTTAAATAAAGGCATGCAGCATTGCCGACAGTGCGCTGCAGATGCTCTCCGAGCCATCTCCCGCGGGCGCTTTGAAGTTGCGGCCGGGGGGGCCGTTCGTGGATGTTTTGGGTGTTCGGGGCACCTTTTCACAGGACTTCTCTCGGGTCCCGCAGCTCCTTCTTCACCTCAATGGACTTACCGCATGCCGTGGCTGCAGACACTCTGGACTGTGAAGTCAGCAGAATCGGAGATTAAAGTATCGGCAGCTGTTCTCGTCAGTTTCATCCGGATCAATTTCATTGAGAAAACAAAGAGCAGGTGTGGCTGGGGGAGGGCAGTGGGCCCAGGTAACATACACTAAACTAACTGTTAACTTTTAGATTGGGCTAAAATGAACTGATTTAAAGAGCCAGGGGAATTTAAACAGTTTAAGAGGGCAGATTGGGGGAGAAAACGTTAGGGATGGGAGCAGATGGCCATGGATAGAGTTGAACAGCAAGGGAGCTTCCGAGGGAGCTTCCAGCCCAGGAGCCATCTTGAATGTACCTATCATAACCTCTGCATCACCAACTCGTTCTTTCACACTAAACCCTGTCACCAGGTTTCATGGAGGCACCCAAGATCACGTCGTTGGCACCAGCTAGACCTCATTGTCACAAGGCGAGCCGCCTTAAACAGTGTTCAAATCACACGCAGCTTCCACAGTGCGGACTGCGACACCGACCACTCCCTGGTGTGCAGCA
The DNA here is from genome assembly GCF_036365525.1 of Heterodontus francisci. Lineage (NCBI taxonomy): Eukaryota > Metazoa > Chordata > Chondrichthyes > Heterodontiformes > Heterodontidae > Heterodontus > Heterodontus francisci. The sequence goes on from NC_090405.1 coordinate 19,556,596, forward strand.
AGGTTAGACTCAGACCAAAGAAGTTGCATCATTCCAAGCAGAAGGGCCACCCGCGCATCAACACGAGCAGAATTTCTCACCCACAGCTGTTACAAAAATTTCTAAATTCACTTGTAACAGCCCTTCAAAACACTCCCACAGGGGATGCTGAGACCAAGTGGGCCCACATCAGAGACGCCATCTATGAGCCAGCTTTGACCACCTACGGCAAAAGTGCGAAGAGAAATGCAGACTGGTTTCAATCTCATAATGAAGAGCTGGAACCTGTCATAGCCGCTAAGCGCATTGCACTTTTGAACTACAAGAAAGCCCCCAGCGATTTAACATCCGCAGCACTTAAAGCAGCCAGAAGTACTGCACAAAGAACAGCTAGGCGTTGCGCAAACGACTACTGGCAACACCTATGCAGTCATATTCAGCTGGCCTCAGACACCGGAAACATCAGAGGAATGTATGATGGCATGAAGAGAGCTCTTGGGCCAACCATCAAGAAGATCACCCCCCTCAAATCTAAATCGGGGGACATAATCACTGACCAACGCAAACAGATGGACCGCTGGGTTGAGCACTACCTAGAACTGTACTCCAGGGAGAATGCTGTCACTGAGACTGCCCTCAATGCAGCCCAGCCTCTACCAGTCATGGATGAGCTGGACATACAGCCAACCAAATCGGAACTCAGTGATGCCATTGATTCCCTAGCCAGCGGAAAAGCCCCTGGGAAGGACAGCATTACCCCTGAAATAATCAAGAGTGCCAAGCCTGCTATACTCTCAGCACTACATGAACTGCTATGCCTGTGCTGGGACGAGGGAGCAGTACCCCAGGACATGCGCGATGCCAACATCATCACCCTCTATAAAAACAAAGGTGACCGCGGTGACTGCAACAACTACCGTGGAATCTCCCTGCTCAGCATAGTGGGGAAAGTCTTTGCTCGAGTCGCTCTGAACAGGCTCCAGAAGCTGGCCGAGCGCGTCTACCCTGAGGCACAGTGTGGCTTTCGTGCAGAGAGATCGACTATTGACATGCTGTTCTCCCTTCGTCAGATACAGGAGAAATGCCGTGAACAACAGATGCCCCTCTACATTGCTTTCATTGATCTCACCAAAGCCTTTGACCTCGTCAGCAGACGTGGTCTCTTCAGACTACTAGAAAAGATCGGATGTCCACCAAAGCTACTAAGTATCATCACCTCATTCCATGACAATATGAAAGGCACAATTCAACATGGTGGCTCCTCATCAGAGCCCTTTCCTATCCTGAGTGGTGTGAAACAGGGCTGTGTTCTCGCACCCACACTTTTTGGGATTTTCTTCTCCCTGCTGCTTTCACATGCGTTCAAATCCTCTGAAGAAGGAATTTTCCTCCACACAAGATCAGGGGGCAGGTTGTTCAACCTTGCCCGTCTAAGAGCGAAGTCCAAAGTACGGAAAGTCCTCATCAGAGAACTCCTCTTTGCTGACGATGCTGCTTTAACATCTCACACTGAAGAATGCCTGCAGAGTCTCATCGACAGGTTTGCGTCTGCCTGCAATGAATTTGGCCTAACCATCAGCCTCAAGAAAACGAACATCATGGGGCAGGATGTCAGAAATGCTCCATCCATCAATATTGGCGACCACGCTCTGGAAGTGGTTCAAGAGTTCACCTACCTAGGCTCAACTATCACCAGTAACCTGTCTCTAGATGCAGAAATCAACAAGCGCATGGGTAAGGCTTCCACTGCTATGTTCAGACTGGCCAAGAGAGTGTGGGAAAATGGCGCACTGACACGGAACACAAAAGTCCGAGTGTATCAGGCCTGTGTCCTCAGTACCTTGCTCTACGGCAGCGAGGCCTGGACAACGTATGCCAGCCAAGAGCGACGTCTCAATTCATTCCATCTTCGCTGCCTTCGGAGAATACTTGGCATCAGGTGGCAGGACTATATCTCCAACACAGAAGTCCTTGAAGCGGCCAACATCCCCAGCTTATACACACTACTGAGTCAGCGGCGCTTGAGATGGCTTGGCCATGTGAGCCGCATGGAAGATGGCAGGATCCCCAAAGACACATTGTACAGCGAGCTCGCCACTGGTATCAGACCCACCGGCCGTCCATGTCTCCGTTATAAAGACGTCTGCAAACGCGACATGAAATCGTGTGACATTGATCACAAGTCGTGGGAGTCAGTTGCCAGCATTCGCCAGAGCTGGCGGGCAGCCATAAAGACAGGGCTAAATTGTGGCGAGTCGAAGAGACTTAGTAGTTGGCAGGAAAAAAGACAGAGGCGCAAGGGGAGAGCCAACTGTGCAACAGCCCCAACAAACAAATTTCTCTGCAGCACCTGTGGAAGAGCCTGTCACTCCAGAATTGGCCTTTATAGCCACTCCAGGCGCTGCTTCACAAACCACTGACCACCTCCAGGCGCGTATCCATTGTCTCTCGAGATAAGGAGGCCCAAAAGAAGTGTAAATGGGTGGTTGGTGGTCAGCACAGACTCGGTGGGCCAAAGGGCCTGTTTTAGTGCTGTATCTCTCCATGACTCTATGACATTCCAAAAAGTGTGAAAGAAAATCAGTTTTCTTTAATAGAGGAGTGAGTTGCCTCACAACCCTTCCATTCCATTTTACCTGCCATGTACATTTTACAGCAAAACCATATTTGGTGTATACAGCCCGATGGGTTTCCCATGGGTCCAGTTCCTTAGTTCACTATGGCGGGAGGACCTTACACAGTGGTCTTTCCCCATTGAGCCTTTGCAGCGGCTACCCCAAGCTTTAGTGCATCCCTCAGCACGTAGTCCTGGACCTTGGAATGTGCCAGTCTGCAACACTCGGTCGTGGACAACTTTTTGCGCTGGAAGACCAGCAAGTTTAGGGCAGACCAAAGAGTGTCTTTCACCGAATTGATGGTCCTCCAGCAGCAGTTGATGTTTGTCTCGGTGTGCGTCCCTGGGAACAGCCCGTAGAGCACAGACTCCTGTGTTACAGAGCTGCTTGGGATGAACCTCGACAAAAACCACTGCATCTCTTTCCACACCTGCTTTGCAAAGACACATTCCAGAAGGAGGTGGGCAACTGTCTCTTCCCCACCTACTCAGCAGAGATGACATCTGTTATTGAAGCAAAAAGCAGAACCGACCTGATGCACAACATCAAACCAGCAGCCAGAACATTATATGACTTGAAATTAGCCAAGGCAGTTGTGCAAAAGACAGTGAGACACTGCGCAAATAAACACTGGACAAAATCACAAATGTAACAATGCTTTCAAAAGCAAATCTCCCGAGTATGCTCACACTCGTCAAGCAGGGGTGACTTTGCTGGCTCAGGCACGTTTGCAGGATGGAAGATGACACATTCCCAAGGGTATTCTGTATGGGGAGGTCGCCAGAGACAGACGACCAGTTGGATGCCCAAAGCCCCACTTCAAGGATGCCTGCAAGCAGGACATGAAGGCCCGAAACATCGATTTTCACACATGGGAGACACTGGCCAACAACAGAGGGAAATGGTGATATTACCCCTGGACTGGTGTGTGCGTCACCATGACGATCAGTGACTACAGCAGCTTGACAGCAGGTGCCAACATGGAAAACAGCGACACCTGATAATCCCACCTCACATGTGCCACTTGTGGAAGAACCTGCCTCTCACAGATTGACCTCTTCAGCTATCGGACAAAGTGCACCATGGGAAACTATCCCATCACCAATGGATTTGCTGCAAGTCCATCATCTCACGTAGAAGGAAGGATGACGACGACGACATCTACAACCAGGGCGGCCCATCGTGCCTGTGGCAGCTCTTTCATTTCCTTTCAACTATTTATCGAAATTCCCTTTTCAACCTTACGATTGAGTCTCCTTCCACCATCCTCTCAGGCAATACATTCCAGACCAAAAACAACAACAACTTGTGTGTAAATTTATAGAGCACCTTTAACGTAATACAGCGTCCCATGGCACTTCACAGGAGTGTCGGAAAGCAAATTTGGACCCCAAGCCACACAAGGCCGTATTAGAGCAGATGGCCAAAAGCTTGGTCACAGAAGTAGGCTTCCATGAGTGTTTTAAAGGAGGGAAGAGAGGTCGAGAGGCAGTGAGTTCAGGGAGGGAAATCTCAGGCTTCGGGCCTGGACAGCTGATGTCACAGCTGCCAGCGGTGGAGCGATAAAAATCAGCGATGCTCAAAAGACCAGAATTGGAGCAGTGCAGGAATCTCGGGGGGAGTGAACCAAATAAAATCCGGCCCTTTGTATCCCCCTCACAGTTTACATTCCCACCGAGCTTTTTATTATCAATCAATTTCCCTCTTGCAGTTCTATTTCACACCAAGAGATGTCAGTCTCATGCCATTTCACAGCAAGCTGCATACAAGCTACTTTACTGCCAGTCTAATACTGTGTTGAGTGGACAAGGATGTGTGTGGTGTGCAGTGTGTGGTAGGCAGCAAGCTTGGACTCAAACCAAAGAAGCTGCATCACTCCAAGCGGAAGGGCCGCCTGCACATCAACACTAGCAGAATCTGGAACACAGGAGTCTGTGCTCTACGGGCTGTTCCCAGGGACGCACACCGAGACAAACATCAACTGCTGCTGGAGGACTATCAATTCGGTGAAAGACGCCCTTTGGTCTGCCCGAAACTTGCTGGTCTTCCAGCGCAAAGAGTTGTCCACCACCGAATGTTGCAGACTGGCACATTCCAAGGTCCAGGACTACGTGCTGAGGGACGCACTAAAGTTTGGGGCAGCTGCAGCAAAGGCTCAATGGGGAAAGACCACAGTGTAAGATTCCCCCACCAAGCTGGACTGAGGGGCTGGATCCATGGGAAACCCCTCGAACTGTATCGTTAATATTCTGAATTGTTGTAAATGTAAAACTGTAATTGACATGACAATTGAGAAACGGAAGGGTTGGGAAGAAACTCATGACAGTATTGAAGGAAACTGATCTCCCTTGCAATGTTTGTATTTTTTGGTGCTGTTTGGAAACTGTTTGGCAATGTAATTTTTACAGATTTTTATGAATAAAGTATATTTTGGAAATAAAATAAAAAAAACACTAGCAGAATTTCTTATCCACAGCTGTTACGTAAGTTTCTAAATTCACTTGATAAAGTCCTTCAAAACACTCCTACAGGGGATGCAGAAACCAAGTGGGCCCACATCAGAGATGCCATCTTTGACTCAGCAATGATCACCTATGGCAAACGTGTGAAGCAGAATGCAGACTGGTTTCAATCACACTTTGAAGAGCTGGAACCTGTCATAGCCGCTAAGCGCATTGCACTGTTGAACTACAAGAAAGCCCCCAGCGAGTTAACATCCGTAGCTCTTAAAGCAGCCAGAAGCGCTGCACAAAGAACAGCCAGGCACTGTGTAAATGACTACTGGCAACACCTATGCAGTCATATTCAGCTGGCCTCTGACACCGGAAACATCCGAGGAATGTATGATGGCATTAAGAGAGCTTTTGGGCCAACCATCAAGAAGATCGCCCCCCTCAAATCTAAATCAGGGGACATAATCACTGACCAACGGAAGTCAATGGACTGCTGGGTGGAGCACTACTTAGAACTGTACTCCAGGGAAAATATTGTCACTGAGACCGCCCTCAATGCAGCCCAGTCTCTGCCAGTCATGGATGAGCTGGACGTACAGCCAACAAAATCGGAACTCAGTGATGCCATTCATTCTCTAGCCAGCAGAAAAGCACCTGGGAAGCACAGCATTACCCTGAAATAATCAAGAGTACCAAGCCTGCTATACTTCCAGCACTCTACGAACTGCTTTGCCTGTGCTGGGACGAGGGAGCAGTACCACAGGACATGCGCGATGGCAATATCATCACCCTCTATCAGAACAAGGGTGACCGTGGTGACTGCAACAATTACCGTGGAATCTCCCTGTTCAGGATAGTGGGGAAAGTCTTCACTCGAGTCGCTTTAAACAGGCTCCAGAAGCTGGCTGAGTGTGTCTACCCTGAGGCACAGTGTAGCTTTCGAGCAGAGAGATCCAACATTGACATGCTGTTCTCCCTTTCCCAGCTACAGGAGAAATGCCGTGAACAACAGATGCCCCTCAATGTTGCTTTCATAGATCTCACCAAAGCCTTTGACCTCGTCAGCAGACATGGTCTCTTCAGACTACTAGAAAAGATTGGATGTCCACCAAAGCTACTAAGTATCATCACCTCATTCCATGACAATATGAAAGGCACAATTTAGCATAAGGGCACCTCATCAGACCCCTTTCCTATCCTGAGTGGCATGAAACAGGGCTGTGTTCTCACACCTACATTGTTTGGGATCTTCTTCTCCCTGCTGCTCTCACATACGTTCAACCCTTCAGAAGAAGGAATTTTCCTCCACACAAGATCAGGGGGCAGGTTGCCCGTCTAAAAGCGAAGACCAAAGTACGGAAAGTCCTCATCAGGGAACTCCTCTTTGCTGACGATGCTGCTTTAACATCTCACACTGAAGAGTGGCTGCAGAGTCTCATCGACAGGTTTGCGGCTGCCTGCAACGAATATGGCCCAACCATCAGCCTCAAGAAAAAGAACATCATGGGACAGGACGTCAGAAATGCTCCATCCATCAATATCGGTGACCACGCTCTGGAAGTGGTTCAAGAGTTCACCTACCTAGGCTCAACTATCACCAGTAACCTGTCTCTCGATGCAGAAATCAACAAGTGCATGGGAAAGGCTTCCACTGCTATGTCCAGACTGGCCAAGAGAGTGTGGGAAAATGGCGCACTGACACGGAACACAAAAGTCCAAGTGTATCAAGCCTGTGACTAAGTACCTTGCTCTACGGCAGCGAGGCCTGGACAACGTATGTCAGCCAAGAGCGACGTCTCAATTCATTCCATCTTCGCAGCCTCCGGAGAATCCTTGGCATCAGGTGGCAGGACCGTATCTCCAACACATCCCCAGCATATACACCCTACTGAGCCAGTGGCACTTGAGATGGCTTGGCCATGTGAGCCACATGGAAGATGGCAGGATCCCCAAGGACACATTGGACAGCGAGCTCATCACTGGTATCAGACCCACCGGCCGTCCATGTCTCCGCTTAAAAGACGTCTGCAAACGCGATATGAAGTCCTGTGACATTGATCACAAGTCGTGGGAGTCAGTTGCCAGTGATCGCCAGAGCTGGCGGGCAGCCATAAAGGTGGGGCTAAAGTGTGGCGAGTCGAAGAGACTTCGCAGTTGGCAGATAAAAAGACAGAAGCGCAAGGGGAGAGCCAACTGTGTAACAGCCCTGACAACCAATTTTATCTGCAGCACCTGTGGAAGAGTCTATCACTCTAGAATTGGCCTTTATAGCCACTCCAGGCGCTGCTTCACAAACCACTGACCACCTCCAGGTGCTTACCCATTGTCTCTCGAGACAAGGAGGCCAAAGAAGAAGATTCTTCCACCTCTCTGAGATTTGCCTACATATTTTCTCCTCTATCTCTTCCTGTCTGTTTAGAGGCCTGTAGGACACTCCCAGCCAAGTGATTGTCCCCTTTTTGTTTTTAAGTTCTACCCATATGGCCTCATTTGAGGAATTTCTAAGATATCATCCTTCCTTACTGCAGTAATTGACTCCTTGATCAACAGTGCAATGCCACCTCCTCTTTTACTCCCTCACCTGTCTTGCCTGTAGATTCTGTACCCTGGAATACTGAGCTGCCAGTCCAGCCCCTCCCTCAACCATGTCTCTGTGATAGGAATCAGAAACAGACCCAGTGGTCGAGGAAACTAAGGCCCTCCCTTCTGCACCATATCCTCAGCCAAGCATTCATCTGCTCTACCCTCTTATTCCTATACTCATTAGCATGTGGCATTGGGAGTAATCCAGAGATTACAACCTTTGAGGTCCTGCTTTTTAATCTGCTATCTAGCTCCCTAAATTCTGGTTGCAGGACCTCATCCCTCTTTCTACCTATGTCATTTGTGCCAATGTGTACCATGACCTCTGACTGTTCACCCTCCCCCTTGTCCTGCAGCCACTCTGTGACATCCTTGACCCTAGCACCAGGGAGGCAACATATCATCCTGGAGTCACGTTTGCAGCCACAGAAATGCCTATCTGTACCTCTTACGATAGAATCCCCTATCACTATAGATCTTCTACTCCTTTTCCGCCCCTCCTGTGCAGCTGATCCACCTGTGGTGCCACAGACTTGGTTCTTGCTGCATTCCCCTGAGAAGCTATCTCCTCCAACTGTATTCAAAGTAGAAAATCTGTTAGAAAGGGAGATGGATCCAAGGGACTCCTTCACTACCTGCCTAGTTCTTCTACTCTGCCTGGTGGTCACCCATTCCCTTTCTACTTGAGCAGTCTTTACCTGCGGTGTGACCACCTCCCTATACGTGCTATCCATGATGATCTCAGCCTCGCGGATGCTCCACAGTATCTCCAGCCGCCGCTCCAGATCTCAAACGTGGATTTCGAGTAGCTGCAGCTGGAGACACTTCCTGCACACGTGTTCGCCCTGGACACTGGAAGTGTCCCTGACTTCCCACATTGCACAGGAGGATCACTCCACATTGCTGAGCTGCCCTGCCATGACTTACCCTTAATTTATCCCCTTAAATTACTCAAAAATTAAATTATTTACACTAGGGACCTTGATTCTCCCCCAAAAAACACGACCTCCTTTATTGGAAAAACTGTAGACCTTTCCCTTTACTTTTAGTTACTGACCCAGCTATTTAGAGTAACTCCCGAACAGCAGATACTAACAAACCAATCACCTTGCAGCCTTCCTGTGACATCACTGCTCACTTTGTTTTCAAACTCCGGCATGCCTGGACTGCTCTCCGCTCCTCTCCCGGAAGGTGAGTGACTGGGCCACGATCCTCAGGCTCAATTTATCGGCTCCACTGTCGGTGTTCTCCCCACAGGTCCGCTCCTCTCCCGGAAGGTGAGTGACTGGGCCACGATCCTCGGGCTCAATTTATCGGCTCCGCTCTCGGTGTTCTCCCCTCAGGTCCAGTCCTCTCCCGGAAGGTGAGTGACTGGGCCGCGAACCCTGTGCTCAATTTATTGGTTCTGCTCTTGGCGTTCTCCCCACAGGTCCACTCCTCTCTGCTCCACTCCCGGAAGGAAAGTAAGTCTGGTATCTGTGACGGACAATGAGGAGAAACACAATATAAGGAGAGAGTGAAATACATTTTACTCTTTAGACGATATTATTTATTATATTTCAGCTGTTTCTTGTTTTACAAATATTTTGGCGGGCTTTTCAAATTTGTGAATGGGTTTCAGCTCTGACAATTTGCTGCTGTCAATCTCCGCCCCATTTTCTCATTGCTCTTTGATGATCGGCGAAATAGCAACTACCTGATTGGTGACAGGAACCAGCCAATGAGATTCAGCAGACAGTAACCAATCAGAAGTAGCCGGACTGCATTCCTCCAGAAGGTAAAGCAGGGAAGTGCGGGAGGAATTCCTCACTCTTTGTGAAAGTATTTGTGAGATTGTGGAAATGTCTGGAAGAGGAGCAAGGGAGAGACCATGATCCTGTCTCAGGTAGGTTTTTGAGTAAAATGGCTGTAACCAATTCTGTAACTTCAGGCCAGGGAGTGTGTAACATCGTTCGGGTGGTAGTGAAGGATAAGGAAGGAGATGCACCGGTTGATCGTACCTTCTTCATTGAGAAAATCCTTATTGATTGCTGTGGATTCCAAGCTGTAAACATCTTCTGCCTGCAGGACTTCCCCAGCAGTGGATATTTTGACGTGATGTTCAAGTACGTGGCGGATGCATCAAGTTCCTGAAGGTGTTCAAGGAGAAGGGAAACCAGGCGCCGCTGTCGATCCTCACAATGGAGCTGCTCTTCACACTGCCATCGCAATGTGACTGGGTGGTGAGAATCCACCTCAACAACCTCCATGTTCCTGTCGTGGATGAACTCACCTTCCTCACCAGGTATGTTGAGGTGGCCGGCGGCAGCACTGATGTCAAGGACCCATTTGGGAATTGGACCAGCTAGCGGCAGGTCAAGGTGACCTTGAAGGTCGATGCCAACGGAGCCATCATCCATCCTCTCTCCAGCTTCGCTTTCGGGGGAAGTCGAGGCTTCATGGTCGATGCGGAGCAGCCCAGAGTTTGTCGTACCTGCGGCAAATCTGGTCACGTGGCAGCTAACTGCAGCACAGTCGTCTGCAAGAACTGCAAGAAGGAAGGCCATCACACCAAGGACAGTAAACAGAGTAAGTACTGCAACCTGTGAGGTGGGGCAGGCCACCTCTACAAAACCTGCCCAAACGCTGCCTCAGTTATGCACAGGCAGCAAGGACCAAGGAAAGGCTGGGTTAAGGAATGGTGAACACGTCTGGTGCTGGGAGGGAAACAAGCAATCCTCCCCACAGCGATGAAAGTCTATCTGAGAAAGAGAAGAAAGAGGAGGCAGCTGTAACCAGCGACCCAACACCTACTCCGTGCCTGGAAACTCCTCCTCGACAGACAGAATTAATGGAGGAGGAGGCAGCAGATGGACAAACAGGTCAGTGGCAGGTGGTACAAAGGAAGACCACAAAGAAAAAACCTCCAAAAAAAGAACAGGTCACCACCCAAACCAGTGGCAAGAGGAGGCTACTGTCTGAGACAGACTACAGCAGCTCCTCCTCACTGGACGAGGAAGGGCCGGAACGATGGCACCTCCAAAAGAAGCAGCAGAACTCAAAGGAGCTGGAAGATAAAGCCCCCCAGCTCCGGGGCACTGGAAGCTGTGACGAGCCCAGCGCAGCCCTAACCAAAAGCATGGAACCCAAGGAGATGCTCAGTGCACCCCAGCTCCGGGAGACCGAGAGCAGCGAAGTGTCCTGCGCACTCCAGCTCCAGCTCCGGGAAGTCAGGAACAGTGATGTCTTCGAGGAGGGACCGAGGGGAAAGACACCAACAGCAGAGGACAACCCAACCCTTGCTGCCTACAAGACCCGCCCCTCACCCGTCGATGTCACCCCAGTGGAACAAAACCCTCATGAATAACCATGAGGGGTTTCTGGGCTCAACGAATGTGAAACAGCTTGCGGACACGATGGGTATGCAGGAACATACTCAAGGACTGGGACTAGCAAGGACACCTGGTGTGGGAAGCAACACCCAACTTTATAGTGGATATAAAGATTGCTTCAATTAACATGCATTGTGTTAAATCCACCACGTGATGTGTTTCAACCTTGGATGACTTTGCAAAGGTCAAAGCCGGCGTACTGTTTTGTCAGGAGTGTGGAATCCTGCACCGCAGCACTTACAGGCAATGGTCACGATGGTGATCCCATGGGTCATCGATCTGGTCCAGGGGAAATGATTCCTGTTCCTCCGGCCTGGGTATTCTGCTGCGGGAAGGCAACTTAACCATCTCTGAAGTTAAGATGCTGGTGGGCGGTCGCCTTCTCGTAGCAGATGTAATGTCCAACAATGCTCTGCTCCAGTTAAGCAACGTATATGCCCCGGTTCAATACAGTGAGCGGCTGACCATCCTCCAGCAACTCACACTGCTGCTGGCGACATCCAGGCTGGTCATTCTTGGAGGTGACTTCAACTGCATCATTGATGCAGCTGGACGATCTGGCAGTGACGACAGAACACTGGACGCTCCGCACAGATTCTTAAATGAAACAGTAAAAAATGCCAAACTGCACAATGTCTTCAGCAAACCTGCAGACAGAGAGCAGCGTAGATACACCTGGTCAAGATCGGACGGGTCTGCCCGTTCCAGGATTGACTTCCTGTATGTGTCCCCTGCTTTCACGGTCAGATCCACCGACGTCAAGCCGGTGTTCTTCTCCGACCACTGCCTCTTACTGGTTGACTGTCACTTACAGGATGACCAGCGGGTTAGCAAGGGGACATGGAAGCTCAATGCTACACTGTTAACCTCAGAGAACATTGAGGAACTCAAAAGAGATTGAAAAAGTTGGAGAACAGTGAGACCCTCTTTGAGTATCCGGTGAACTGGTGGGAAGTGATCAAGGAGAACATCAAGAGGTTCTTTATCTCCAAAGGTGTTCAGAGGGTGAGAGAGACAGAGGGAAATGTCCCGACTCCAGAAAAGAATGCAAAATCTGCTCTGGCTGCAGTCGATGGGGGTCGAGGTCAAGGAGGATCGCCAAGAGGTGAAGAGCCAGCAGGCCTCGCTCTTTGCCACAGAGGCCTCCAAGATCGTCTTCCAGTCCAGAGTCCGCTCCATTGAGCAGGATGAGACGTGCTCGCGTTTCTTCTTCCAAAAGGTACACAGAGAGAGCTCTGTGATCAGCAGCCTGAAGGAAGAGGATGGCTCGGTCACAACTTCGCAGTCCGACATACTAAGGATCAGCAAATCCTTGAATGCTGGGCTGTAAGACGTGAAGTCTATGGACAGCACGTCCTCCCAGTCCTTCCTGTCATCTATCACAGAGGTCTTAGATGACAGCATGCAGGAGAATCTGGACAAACCGCTAACTCTGGACAAGCTGACAAAGGCCATCAAGTCTTTTGAGACGAAGAAAACTCCCGGAAGCGACGGCTTACCAGTTGAGTTGTATTCGGCCCTGTGGTACTGGGTCAGCCCAGACCTGCTGGAAGTATACGAGAGTATGCTCCTGGCCGGCAGCATGTCAGAATCCATGAGGAAAGGCATCATCACCCTCATCTACAAGCAGAAGGGGGAGAGGGCAGAAATCAGAAATTGGCGGCCCATCTCACTGCTTAATGTAGACTACAAGGTTCTGTCCAAAGTCATCGCCAGTCGAGTCAAGTCTGCTCTGGAGTTGGTGATTCACCCTGATCAGACCTGTACTGTACCCAGCAGGAAGATCTCTGATAGTGTCGTGCTACTCAGGGATACGATCACCAATGTACGGGTCAGGAGGGTGGACACCTGCCTCATCAGCCTGGACCAGGAGAAGGCTTTTGACAGGATATCGCACACATACATGATGGACGTGCTTTCCATAATGGGGTTTGGGGAGGGAATCTGCAATTGGATCAAACTGCTCTACACAAACATCAGTAGTACAGTCCAAAAAATTGGGTGGGAATCAGAAAGTTTCCAATCAAATCTGGAGTCAGACAGGGCTGTCATCTTTCCCCTGCCTTGTGTGTTTGCTGTATCGAACCCTTTGCTGAGTCTATTTGGAAGGATGCGGGCATAAGAGGGGTGACAATGCCAGGCAGTGGAGTCACTCAGGTCAAAGCCTCCCTGTACATGGATGATGTTGCTGTCGTCTGATCGGATCCGCTGTCCATTCACAGACTGATGAGCATCTGCGACCAGTTCGAACTGGATTCGGGAGCCAATGTTAACCATGGCAAGAGCGAGGCCATGTTCCTTGGAAACTGGGCTGACCGATCCTTTGTCCCCTTCACCGTCAGGTCAGACTACCTGAAGGTGCTGGGGATATGGTTTGTAAGGGCCGGGACGTGCACCAAAACCTGGGAGGAGCGAGTAGCCAGGGTACAACATAAACTGAGCAAGTGGGAGCAGCGATCTCTCTCTATTATGGGTAAGAACCTGGTCATCCGGTGCAAGGTGCTCACGTTGTTGCTGTAAGTGGCACAGGTCTGGCCCATACCCCACTCCTGTGCTGTGGCGATCACCCGAGCCATTTCCCGCTTTATCTGAAGACGCAAAATGGACAGGGTCCAGAGGGACACGATGTTCAAACCTCTGGATAAAGGCGAAAAAATGTACTCAACATCGCCCTCAACCTGATGGCCGCCTTAGTATGTGGCTGCATCAAGCTGTGCGTAGAGCCCCAGTATGCAAACACCAAGTGTCACTACGTGTTGAGGTTCTATCTGACCCCGGTGTTGTGAAGGATGGATCTGTCCAGTTGGACTGTGCGTTCGTGGAAATGTTTGTGTGGAAAAACACCTTTGACCACCAATCCATCAGTCAGTGGTCTGCACGGAATGTCCTCAAGTATATTTTTGGAAAAGAAAAGTCTGGAAGAGGAAAGACCGGCGGGAAAGCTCGGTCCAAGGCCAAGTCTTGCTCCTCCCGGGCTGGACTGCAGTTCCCGGTGGGCCGTGTTCACAGGCTCCTGAGAAAGGGCAACTATGCTGAGCGTGTGGGTGCCGGAGTCCCGGTCTATCTGGCTGCTGTGCTCGAGTATCTGACCGCTGAAATCCTCGAGTTGGCCAGTAACGCAGCCCAGGACAACAAGAAGACCCGCAACATCCTCAGACACCTACAGCTGGCTGTCCAGAATGACGAGGAGCTCACCAAGCTGCTGGGAGGGGTGACCATCACTCAGGGCTGGGTGCTGCCTAATATCTAGGCCATGCTGCTGCCCAAGAAAACCAGCGCTCCGGGCACCAAAACCAAGGCAATCTGCCAGGATTTTATCAAATACCCAAAGGTTCTTTTCAGAGCTACCCACAGTATCATTCTTGTAAATCTCCTCTGTACTCTCTCCACAGCAATTATGTCCTTTCTGTAATGTGATGACCAGAACTGTACGCAATACTCCAGCTGTGGCCAAACCACCGTTTTAAACAGTTCTCGCATTACATCCCTGCTTTTGTTGACCAAGAAAGGAAAGCATTCCATATGCCTTCTTCACCACTCTATCTACCTATCCTGTCACTTTCAGGGACCTGTGGACATGCACTCCAAAGTCTCTCACTTCTTCTACCCATCTCAATATCTTCCCGTTTATTGTGTATTCCCTTGCTTTGTTTGCCCTCCCCAAATGCATTACCTCACACCTCTCCAGATTGAATTCCATTTGCCACTTTTCCGCCCACTCAATTAATCCATTCATATAATTCTTAAGTCTACAGCCATCCTCCTCACTATCAATTACACGGCCAATTTTTGTGTCATCAGCAAATTTCCCAATCATACCTCCCACATTTAATTCCAAATAATTAATTTTTTTTTAAAGAGATACAGCACTGAAACAGGCCCTTCGGCCCACCGAGTCTGTGCCGACCATCAACCATCCATGTTATACTAATCCTACACTAATTCCATATTCCTACCACATCCCCACCTGTCCCTATATTTCTCTACCACCTACCTATACCAGGGACAATTTATAATGGCCAATTAACCTATCAACCAGCAAGTCTTTGGCATGTGGGAGGAAACTGGAGCACCCAGAGGAAACCCATGCAGACACAGGGAGAACTTGCATACTCCACACAGGCAGTACCCAGAATTGAACCCGGGTCGCTGGAGCTATATTTCACACTCCTCTTCTTTTGCTACAATGTCTGCATCATCCCTCTCCTTTGTGAAGGCAGAGACAAAAAACTCATTCAGAACCCCGCCCACATCTTCTGGATCCACACAGAAGTTCCCTTGTACATCTCTGATAGGTCATACCCTTTCCTTAGTTATCCTCTTGCTCTTAATGGACTGAGAAAACATCCTTGGGGTTTCCTTCAAGTAGTTGTATCCTGTCCACATCCACCAAATCACCTCTCAGTTTTGTAAAATTTGCCTTCCCCCAATTTCGAACTTTTACTTTTCGAGCTGCCCTGCCATTACTTAGCTTTACAAAGTCATTATTGCTCGTGTAATAAGTGTAATAAGTAGAATAATTTACCAGTTACTCACCGATCAGCTTCTTCCCCTGTATCATGGAGGCTGAAAAGGCAGAAGAGAAGAGACCAAAGAGCACCTCCTTCCCCGAGTCAGTGAAGTCCCTCACACATCAACTCACAGCTTTACACTCTGTCCAAACAGCACTTTCTAATTAGTAATTATTCATAAATTACAATAACTAAAACATTAGTAACCTGACCAATTACAAGGTAGCTATTTGAGGGTTTTTAAACAAAGAGCTTTTTTCCCTCTCCCAAAGGCTCTTTTCAGATCCACCCACAATATCTGAAAGGGCTGATTACTGTCTGAAGTCTGCTCTACCCACACCTCTGTCTATCCCTCTTCATCTAGAACAACCAGCGTCATCTTCCATTCCTTTCACCATCATGTGTTTAACTCGCTTCTCCTTATAGACAGTCAGATATCAATGTAATAATGAAATGATCTGTGTCAGTGCTGGCCATTTCCCTGTCCTGATTTCGGACCCCACTCTGGACACTTGTTTCCCATTCCAGAACCTTCTTGTATTAATATTCAGCACCACCTGTCACTCAGAAACTTGTCTCAATGAACCAATC
This sequence comes from Heterodontus francisci, assembly GCF_036365525.1. Taxonomy (NCBI): domain Eukaryota; kingdom Metazoa; phylum Chordata; class Chondrichthyes; order Heterodontiformes; family Heterodontidae; genus Heterodontus; species Heterodontus francisci. Next base: position 19,572,699 of record NC_090405.1, read on the forward strand.
CTTTTACTGAACTTCCAACTGCTGCTGTCTATTTCTCGAGGGAAAGAGCTGCTCACTGTGTAAGGATGTGAGGGGAATGTAACCCGGCTGCTGGTGAGAAGGTCCCGTCTTCTCAATCAAAAGCCTTTTATTTTACTTCAGTGATTCCCAGATTCCCAGCTGGTCCATTGAGGATTTTGTTTTCACAGAAATATCTTGTTAAATACAAATCTGATTCCAACATGTCAGTAACAGGACAGAATGGGAACCTTTTAAATGGATTTCAGTGGCTTCTCACTGTCCCCCTGAAGCCTGTGTGAAGGGGAATTACCAATAGTCTGTAATTTATTACTTCCACACCGAGTTTGAGTTATTTGTCGTGTGAAAGATTGCTGAACGGAGTCTTTTACTGTCAGTTACGGATGAGAAGTTGACAAAAATTGGCAAAATAAAGATTTAGATATACAGCACTGAAACAGGCCCTTTGAGTCTGTGCCGACTATTAACCACCCATTTATACTAATCCTACACTAATCCCATATTCCTACCACATCCTCATCTGTCCCTATATATTTCCCTACCACCTACCTATACTAGGGACAATTTATAATGGCCAATTTACCTATCAACCTGCAAGTCTTTTGGCTGTGGGAGGAAACCGGAGCACCCGGAGAAAACCCATGCAGACACAGGGAGAACTAGCAAACTCCACACAGGCAGTACCCAGAATTGAACCCAGGTCACTGGAGCTGTGAGGCTGCAGTGCTAACCACTGCGCCACTGTGCCGCCCCCATATAAAGCTGTTCATAAAATAGCACCAGCAATTTGAGTCGGTAAAAGCAAAATTGTGTTTTAAAAGTTTATTTAAACCGCTACGGGAAAATAGATTTTTATGTACTTTTCCAGTCGATCACTTCTTTTCCATAGTGAAATTGGCGGCTTTCACAAATTCAAATATTCTGCCAGGTTGACAGGTTCAACCAATGATTTTTTGTATTTTGTGCTTCGAGGTTCTCTGATTGGATCATTCTTATGAGCTAATGGCTGTGTGGCCTAATGGATAAGGCGTCTGACTTTAGTATTTTTCGTGATGTTATTAGAAGATTGCAGGTTCGAGTCCTGCCACGGTCATTTTGACCCGCAGGGATTTGGGGATCGAGTCGGGGACTGAACAGATTGGAAACCCGACATGGATTTAATGGGGCGAATGGCCTCCTCATGTGCAGTCACTGACTTTATGAGAAGAGGGTGACCAATCAGAAGTGGGCTGGGGTTACAGCGGGTTCAAACTGCAGGAATTCCAGGTCCCTGAATGACTGAGCTGAAACTGATCAGTTTCACTGCAGGAAACACCGTCTCGGGGGAAATAACATCACAAATAATTCCATTTGACTAATTATTCAATTATAAAACAATGGGCAGATGTGAAGGTGTGATGTTACTTTTCACTGTGAGGGGAGAATCCGCCATCTGGGTAAATCAGCAACTTTATAACATCGTCTGTACGTTTAGAAAAGAAACGATGAAAACTCTCCCCATAACCCTGGTGCAGTGGAAAGGCTCAATTCAGAGATTGGAATATAACGAGAGCACAACATAAATCATTAATTGATATTTCCGGCATAAAACACACCCCAGCTCCCGTTCCCAGGTCACTGCTGTCCCTATGAGGCGGTGGGTGACTCTGAAAAGAGACTTTGTTTTGTGTTTCTGCAGGAAAACCACAAAGATCCTCCCAGGCAGTGAAACTCATCTTCCCAGAATCTCCATACCAGATTGAAACAGAAAATACAAAGACAGTGAGAAAGTTCCAGAGAGTTACTGAGCATTAAAACCAATGAAATAAACCAATTCTAGAGAGATGTTGGTGCAGCTTTTTCAGAGAGATTGTGGGTGGCTCTTAAAAGAGCCGTTGTGTTTCGAGTGTTTTCACTACATGGTGGAGTTTTACTTGGAGTTGATGTACTTAGTCACTCACTCTGTCCCTTTTCACATTCCGAGCGCTTTGTTGGGTGGAAATGTTTCTTCAGGCAGTTTCAACAGCTCAGAGCCGACATTGAGTCAGAAACCAGAAATGGGAGTACGGGACACAGACAAGGAATTGAGGCTGAACCTTTATAAATCTCACTGGTTATAGGCCTCAGTTAGAGCATTGTGTCTAATTCCATGCTCCACACTTTAGCAGGAATGTCAAGGCCTTAGAGAGGGTGCAGAGGAGATTTACTGGAATGGTATCAGAAATGCAGGAATTCAGCTAATGTGGAAAGAATAGGGGTCTGGGGTGTGTGAAGCTGGGGTCCTTCTTCTTCGAGCAGAATGGCAGTTAATAGTTGTGTTCAACATTGTGAAGAGTTTTTATAAGAATAAAGAAGTTTGACTGCAATTAGACAGAGCCTTGGTGAGATCACACATTATGGGCGGCACAGTGGCGCAGTGGTTAGCACCGCAGCCTCACAGCTCCAGCAACCCGGGTTCAATTTTGGGTACTGCCTAGGTGGAGTTTGCAAGTTCTCCCTGTGTCTGTGTGGGTTTTCTCCAGGTGCTCTGGTTTCCTCCCACAAGCCAAAAGACTTGTTGGTAGTTAAATTGGCCATGATAAATTGTCCCTAATATCGGTAGGTGGGAGGGAAATATAGGGTCGGTGGGGATGTGGTAGGAATATGGGATTAGTGTAGGATTAGTATAAATGGGTGGTTGTTGGTTGGCATAGACTCGGTGGGCCGAAGGGCCTTTTTCAGTGCTGTATCTCTCTGTGACTCGAGAGATGTGGATGCTCAATCATTGGGTATATCCAAGAGAGAGATCGATAGGTTTTTGGATACTAAGGGGATCAAGGGATCTGTGCTAGTGTGGTAAGATGGAGTTGATGTAGGAAATCAGCTGTGATCTTATTGAATGGCAGAGCTATTTCGATGGGCCGAATGGCCTACTCCTATTTTTTATGTAAAGTTCCATTCCTCTCAGGGAATATTTTATTTTCAAAAAGAGAAATACTGCACACACTGGAAATCTGAATAATAACAGAAGATTCTGGAAACACTCAGCAGTTCCAGCAGTATCTGTGGAGAGAGGAAGGTAGGAGCAATGTTTCAGGCCTATAGAAGGGTCACAGAACTGGACCATTAACCCGAGCTTCTCTTCTCCACAGTTGTTTCCGGACTGGCTGAGTGTTTTCAGTATTTTAGGCTTTTTCTTTCTGTATTTCATCCATTTCCCATTTGACTATTTGCTGTGAAACTTTCAGCGTTGTGCTCAATTCTTTGTGTCGTTGTGTTTTCTTTATTTGAAGTAATGTAAATAGTATCCTGAAATGAATTTGCCAAATGGTTGGGCAAATTGTTACAACCAGTTTTTGAGCAAGTTCTCCACATACACAGTGAAGGATTCCTTCACATTTGTGAAGACCATACAGGACTTGCATATCGATAGCAATGCCGTGTCCATGTGTTCATTTGACATTGCTAGCCTATTCACCAATGTACCACTTCAGGAAGCCATAGATATTTGCACTGCAGTGCTATATCATGGCGATATAGACCCGTCACCATTGTGTGAATCCGTATTCATTGAACTTATGAACTCGGCAACTTGCACAGTTGAGTTCAGTTTTATTGACACCATGTATCGCTGGTGTTGCCATGGGATCCCCTCTAGGCCCAGCTCTCACAAACATCTTTGTTGGATTCCATGACAAACCTGTTTATAAGGGAATGACACCTAACCTCCGACCTCTTGCATATTTCCAATATGTAGATGATACGTTTGCTATATTTGAATCCGCAGCTGCATGAAATAATTTCCTTGCACGTCTTCATGGGCTCCATCCTACACTCAAATTCACCTTTGGAATGGAGCAGTCAAATGAGTTCCCTTTCCTTGATGTACTAGTTGAGAAATCTGCTAAGTGGTTTTCTACCACGGTCTACCGCAAACCTACCTTCACTGGTCAATACACGCGTTGGGATTCTTACAGTTCCACGCGCTATAAGATTGGTCTTATCGACAACCTCATAAATAGGGCTGAGCCATTTGCTCACCATGCAAGCTTGATGCTGAAATAGGGCGAATCAAAGACATCCTGCATTACAATGGCTACACTGATCAGATCATTTCTATCTGTATATCACACAAACTTAGAAACGGGCTGAAGGACGTCATTTTGAGCCCTGAAAAGTGCCCAGTCTCCCTCAAATTACCCTGGAAGGGTAATATATCCCCAGTATTTGAGTAACAGGTGAAGCTCGCTGTTTCCTGCTGTTACTATGCAGGAGCAACAAGTGTGGTGTTCGCCACTAACAGGATGCTGCTGTCAAGCAAAAGAGACATCCTGCCTATCACACAAATAAGTAACGTGATATATGAATTTCAATACCAGTGTGATGCTAATTTTCTAGACCGTACATCCCAAAACTGGCGGATTGTATCAAATAACATGTCCCTTCCGCTGTTTGCAATGGGCCCTACCCAACCAACCCGTGCTTGCAAAACTCAAAACACAGTATCCAACATGAGATGTGATTCCACAATAGGACAACATTTGCTAAATAATTCTCAGTGTGCTAAGAATTACGTTGACAACCAATTTAAGACTGTCAGTAGGGCTCGCAGTGTGGTGCATTGGTGTGTACTGTAAGCTACATATATTAATACACAGGGCCCTGTTCTTTGCAGATAGAAAGAACATGCACACATATTGTGCCAGTTTCAGCTAAACAAAATAAGTGACAGCCATTCACTGGCTCATTCCACAGGGCAATGCCTTGACCAATCAGAGTCAAGCTGCCTGGTTTAAATTTCAAACAAAGCTGGGCAGTTATCTGTCAGTTACCATAAACTGATGCATTCTGAATGGCAATGCCTCGCCCAATCAGAGTTCACTTGCCAACCAATCAGCATTCTCTTCTCATACAGAAGAAAGTTGTTGTTTTCCCTTAAATTGGTATTCTTGTGGATTGCCCTGCTGAGTGCAAGACGAAAACAACTGGCTACCAAAGTTTGGACAATATGTCACTATTTTCACGAAATAATTACTTTTATTTCCAATATAAAAATATAAAGCAATATGAGTGTAACATTTACAGACAAATTCTATTACCTCACATTGCCTGATTCTTTCACACTGACAGACTGTGTGAACTACTGTCCCGATTTTGCAGTTCTCACTTCCAGTTAGCAAATGTCAGCAATCTGTGATACAGTGCAGTTTACAGACCAGACCGTCAATCACAACATGCAATAATTGTTCAGCTTATGTTGGACTGGTGGGATTTAGAAATACTAGGAATTGAGATGAGCTGTTATTGCATTTAATTATTTGTTTCATGGGATGTGGACGTCGCCAGCCAGGCCAGCATTTATTGTCCATCCCTAATTGCCCATGAGAAGGTGGTGGTGAGCTTCCTTCTTGAACCACTGCAGTCCATGTGGGGTAGGTACACCCACAGTGCTATTAGGAAGGGAGTTCCAGGATTTTTACCCAGCGACAGTGAAGGAAGGAATGTTGATATAGTTCCAAGTCAGGATGATGTGTAGCTTGGAGGAGAACTTTCAGGTGGTGGTGTTCCCATGCATCTGCTGCCCTTGTCCTTCTAGGCAGTAGAGGATGTAGGTTTGGAAGGTGCTGCCTGAGTAGCCTTGGTTCATTGTTGCAGTGCATCTTGTAGATGGTACACACTGCTGCCACTGTACGTCAGTGGTGAAGGGAGTGAATGTTGTGGATGGGGTGCCAATCAAGCGTGTTGCTTTGTCCTGGATGGTGTCGAGCTTCTTGAGTGTTGTTGGAGCTGCACCCATCCGGGCAAGTGGATAGTATTCCATCACACTCCAGACTTGTGCCTTGTAAATGGTGGACAGGCTTGGGGAGTCAGGAGGTGAGTTACTCACCGCATGCTTCCTACCCTCTGACCAGCTCATGTAGTCACACTATTTATAAGGCTACTCCAGTTCAGTTTCTGGTCAATGGGAACGCCCAGGAAGTTGATAATGGGGGATTCAGCGATCGTAATGCTGTTGAATGTCAATGGGAGATGGTTAGATTCTCTCTTGTTCGAGATGGTCATTGCCTGGCACTTGTGTGGCGCGAATGTTACTTGCCACTTATCAGCCCAAGCCTGGATATTGTCCAGGTCTTGCTGGATTTCTACATGGACTGCTTCAGTATCTGAGGAGTCGTGAATGGTGCTAAATTTTGCAATCATCAGTGAACATCCCCACTTCTGACCTTATGATTGAAGGAAGGTCACTGATGAAGTAGTGAAGAAGGTTGGGCCGAGGATACTACCCTGAGGAACTCCAGCAGTAATGTCCTGGAGCTGAGATGATTGACCTCCAACAATCACAACCATTTTCCTTTGTGCTAGGTACGATTCCAACCAGTGGAGAGTTTTCCTCTTGATTCCCATTGACTCCAGTTTTAGTCTGGCTCCTTGATGCCATACTCAGTCAAATGCTACCTTGATGTCAAGGGCAGACACTCTCACCTCACCTCTTGAGTTCAGCTCTTTTGTCCTTGTTTGAACCAAGGCTGTAATGAGGTCAGGAGCTGAATGGCCCTGGCGGAACCCAACTGAGCGTCACTGAACAGGTTATTGCAAAGCAAGTGCCCCGTCGATGACATCTTCCATCACTATACTGATGATTGAGAGTAGACTGATGAGGCAGCAATTGGCTGGGTTGGATTTGTCCTGCTATTTGTGTACAGGACATACCTGGGCAATTTTCCACATTGCCGGGTGGATGCCAGTGTTGTAGCTGTACTGGAACAGCTTGGCTAGGGGCGCGGCAAGTTCTGGAGCACAGGTCTTCAGTACTATTGCTGGAATATTGTCAGGGCCCGTAGCCTTTGCTGTATCCAGTGCCTTCAGTCGTTTCTTGATATCACGTTGAGTGAATCGAATTGGCTGAAGACTGGCATCTGTGATGCTGGGGACTTCAGAAGGAGGTCGAGATGGATCATCAACCCGGCACTTCTGGCTGAAGATTGTTTCAAATTCTTCATCCTTGTCTTTTGCACTGATGTGCTGGGCTCCCCCATCATTGAGGTTGGGGATATTTGTGGAGCCACCTCCTCCTGTTGGTTGTTTAATTGTCCACCACCATACATCATTGGATGTGTCAGGGTGTAGATCTGATCCGTTGGTTGTGGGATCACTTAGCCCTGTCTATTACATGCTGCTTCTGCTGTTTGGCATGAAAGTAGTCCTGGGCTGTAGCTTCATCAGGCTGACGCCTCATTTCAAGGTATGCCTGGTGCTGCTCCTGGCATGCCCTCCTGCACTCTTCATTGAATTAGAGTTGATCCCCAGCTTGTTGGTAATGTTAGAGTGGGGGAATATGCCGGGCCATGAGGTTATAGAATATGGTTGACTGCAATTCTGCTGCTGCTAATGGTCCACAGCACCTCATGGATGCCCAGTTATACATTGCTAGTTCTGTTCAAAATCTATCCCATTTAGCACAGTGGTAGTGGCACACAACACGATAGAGGGTATCCTCAATGTGAAGACGGGACATCATCTCCACAAGGACTGTGCAGTGGTCACTCCTACCAATACTGTCATGGACTGATGCATCTGCGGCAGGCAGATTGGTGAGGATGAGGTGAAGTATGTATTTCCCTCTTGTTAGTTCCCTCACCACCTACTGCAGACCCAATCGAGCAGCTGTGTCCATTGGGACTTGGCCAGCATGGTCAGTAGTGGTGCTACCGAGCCACTCATGGTGATGGACATTGAAATCCCCCAGCCAGACTACATTCTGTGCCCTTGCCACCCTCAGTGCTCCCTCCAAGTGGTGTTCATCAGTCTCTCGCTGTCTCTTGCTGGTTTGCTCAGTACCTTTCTCTGTCTGTTCATTTCTGAGTCCTGATAATCTCTTCCTGGTTTTCTGTGTGTCTTTCTCTGCCTGCCTCATTGTCGGTGCTGTTACTCCGTGTCCTTGTGTCATTGCGCAGTGAGGGTGAGTCCGTCAGCACGTGTGTTGCTGAGGCCAGAATTCTTGAGCATTCAGACGACAATCCTATTTTTATAAAAACATTGGGGAAATGAACATATTTCACTAACGGGCAGCTAAAATTTAAGCCAACAGTTAGCAGAGTGGCGCAGCGGAAGCGTGCTGGGCCCATAACCCAGAGGTCGATGGATCGAAACCATTCTCTGCTATTTATGTTCGGTAGTAACACAAACAGTTCACTTTCAAAACATCAAGTGTTTCCCTATAATTACAAGATGCGCTCGATTGCGATCTGCTGGTTTGCTCAGTACCTTTCTCTGTCTGTTCATTTCTGAGTCCTGATAATATCTTCCTGGTTTTCTGTGTGTCTTTCTCTGCCTGCCTCATTGTCGGTGCTGTTACTCCGTGTCCTTGTGTTATTGCGCAGTGAGGGTGAGTCCGTCAGCACGTGTGTTGCTGAGTCCGGGATTCTTGAGAAATCCGACAACAATCCTATTTTTATAAAAACATTGGGGAAATAACACAAACAGTTCACTTTCAAAACATCAAGTATTTACCCATAATAACAAGATGCTTCCAAACGCACTCTATTGCAATCAGCTTCTTCTTTCTAGTGAACACATCAATCAGCAACAAAATCACTTTTGCTCACACGAACACAAGCTGCAAACACGGACCAGCCGAGTCTCTCCCACTTTGTCAACCCCTTCCTGCAGAGCCTCCTCTCCACCACCAGATAGTGATGTTGGCCACAATAAAACCAGGACAAATGGTCACAGTGAGGAGACGGTCAGGAACAGCAAATAAAACAATAACAGGGAAAACCTTTACACAACAACAGGGTACATCTTTACACAACAGAAAACATATTTACACACCACGAAATACCTTTAGACAACAGGGAGAATACAATCATACAAATGCCTTGTTTCTCCATCTCAGTTTCGTTGTCTCTCTCTCTGTCCCTCACTTTTGCTTCTTCACAGTCTATTCTTGGTTTTCTGTGTGTTTTTCTCTCTGTCCCGTTGTCGATGGTGTTACTCAGCGTCCTTGTAACATTGTGTAGCCAGGCTGAGCCTCCCAACACCTGTGTTGCTGTAATAAAAACAGAAAATGCTGGAAATGCTCAGTAGGTCTGGCAGCATCTGTGCAGAGAGAAACAGTGAACAGTTCATGTCTGTTTCGTTAGCTCACATTAACTTTGTTCTCTCTCCACAGATGCTGCCAGACCTGCTGACTATTTCAAGCATTTTCTGTTTATATTTCAGATTTCCAGCATCTGCAGTATTTTGCTTTTGTACGTGTGTTGCTATGTCTGGGACTGTTTGAGTGCAATGCTATTGCTTTATAAACAGCATTGAAACAAACATTTATCTCGTTAACACACAGCACTAATACACAGCTGGATATAAACAGCAGCCTGCAGCAGAGGGCGCAGTGGAAGTTTATTAACACAAATAATTCACCAACACTATATTTACTGCTATCCACAATCACACCACGCTTCATCTTAACACGTTTTACTCTTTATTTACATCAACTTCTTCCTTCCAGTAAACACTTCAATTTGGAACACAGCTTCCAAATCACCTTTATTCACAAACCCGAACACACACCAGCCCAGACTTTCCCCTTTCTGTTAACCCATTCCTGCATCACTGCCTCTCCACCAACAGTTGTTGCTAGAATCATACAATCATAGAATGGCTACAGCACAGAAGGAGGCCATTCGGCCTGTCGAACCCGTGCTGGCTCTCTGTTAGAGCAACTCACCTCATTTCACTCCCCAGTCAGTTCAATTTTGGAGGTGGGAAAACTGCTCGAAAGAATAATTTGGGACAAAATTAATAGTCCCATGGACAAATGTGGGTTAATTCAAGAAAGCCAGCATGGATTTCTTAAGGGAAAATCATGTTTAACTGTCCTGCTGGAGTTTTTTGATGAGGTAACAGAGAGGGTTGATGAGGGCAATGCTGTTGATGTGGTGTACATGGACTTTCAAAAGGTCTGGCAGCATCTGAAAGGTCACTGACCTGAAACGTTAACTTTGCTTCTCTCTGTACAGATGTTGCCTGACCTGCTGAGTATTTCCAGCATTTCTTGTTTTCATTATGGCACAGAGTTCCCTTTTCAAACTTACAGAATTAACCACAATAATGTACTCAGAGATTCAAGTTAAATACCAGCCCAATATTTACACACATTATGAGTTTATAAGTTTCAGTATTAATTCCCATTAGTGCATCCTGACATATACATTAGATATAACATAACATAAGAACAGAAGAAATAGGAGCAGGAGTAGGCCATTCGGCCCCTCAAGCCTGCCTCGCCATTCAGTAAGATCATGGCTGATCTGCCCCAGACCTCAACTCCTCTTTCATGCCAGCTCTTCATGGACCTCAACTCTCCAATATTTCAAAAATCTATTTACATCCTCTTTAAATACTTTCAGTGATTTAGCCTTCAATACTGTCTGGGGTAGAGAATTCCAGACATTCATTACCCTCTGAGAGAAGAAATTCCTTTGCATCTCAGTTTTAAATGAGTGTCCCCTTATTCTGTAACTATGTCGCCTAGTTTGAGATTCCCCCACGAGTGGAAACATTTTCTCAGCATCTTCCCTGTTAATAAAAACAAGAAATGCTGGAAATACTCAGCAGGTCTGGCAGCATCTGTGAAGAGAGAAGCAGAGTTAATGTTTCAGGTCAGAGACCCTTCTTCACCCTGTTAAGCCCCCTCAGAATCTTGTACGTTTCAAAAAGATCACCCCTCATTCTTCTAAACACGAATGAATAACCTGTTTAGCCGTTCTTGATAAGTCAACCCCTTCATCTCAGGAATCAGCTGAGTGAATCGCTTTTGAACTCCTCCAATGCCAGTACATCCTTTCTTAAGTCTAAATCTCAAGTGTGATATCAGATTGAGAGAATCTGAAAGATAGTATAACCTGAGATACAAACTGAGAATTCAGTTTAAAACTCCCCCGGATTGTGAAACTAAAAGATACAATAGCAATTCAATTTGTATAGACTGTGCTTTGGATCACATTCCAGCCCTCATACAGTATCAGACTGGAAGATACTGTAGCAATTCCATTAGTGCAGACTCAGCTCTACATTACAGAGCAGGGAACATATTTAAACAACCGGGAACACTTTTACACAAGACGGATCATATTTACACAACTGAGAAGATCTTGACCCAACAGGGAACCATTTTACACAATAACAGAGAACATCTTTACACAACAGCGAATACAGTAACACAACAGAGAACATATTACACAGCAGGAAATATCTTTAAAAGAACACAGGGAACATCTTTACACAACAGAGAACACAATTACATAAATCATCAGTCTTTCGCTGTCTCTTGCTGGTTTGCTCAGTTCCTTTCTCTGTCTGTTCCCTTCTGGGTCCTGATAATCTCTTCCTGGTTTTCTGTGTGTCTTTCTCTGTCTGTTCCCTTCTGGGTCCTGATAATCTCTTCCTGGTTTTCTGTGTGTCTTTCTCTGTCTGTTCCTTTCTGGGTCCTGATAATCTCTTCCTGGTTTTCTGTGTGTCTTTCTCTGCCTGCCTCATTGTCGGTGCTGTTACTCAGTGTCCTTGTGTCATTGTGCAGTGAGGGTGAGTCCGTCAGCACGTGTGTTGCTGAGTCCGGGATTCTTAAGAAATCCGACCACAATCCGATTTTGATAAAAACATTGGGGAAATGAACATATTTCACTAACAGGCAGCTAAAATTTAAAACAGCAGTTAGCAGAGTGGCGCAGCGGAAGCGTGCTGGGCCCATAACCCAGAGGTCGATGGATCGAAACCATTCTCTGCTGTTTATGTTTGGTAGTAACACAAACCGTTCACTTTCAAAACATCACGTGTTTCCCCATAAAAGCAAGACGCGCTCGATTGCAATCAGCTTTTTCCTTCTAGTGAACACATCAATCAGTAACAAATCACTTTTGCTCACACGAACACAAACTACAAACACGGACCAGCCGAGTCTCCCACTTTGTCAACCCCTTCCTGCAGAGCCTCCTCTCCACCACCAGATGGTGATGTTGGCCACAATAAAACCAGGACAAATGGTCACAGTGAGGAGACGGTCAGTAACAGAAAATAAAACAATAACAGGGAAAACCTTTACACAACAACAGGGTACATCTTTACACAACAGAAAACATATTTACACAACAGGAAATACCTTTAGACAACAGGGAGAGCACAATCATACAAATGCCTTGTTTCTCCATCTCAGTTTCGTTGTCTGTCTCTCTCTCTCCGTTCCTCACTTTTGCTTCCTCACAGTCTATTAGTTTTCTGTGTGTTTTTCTCTCTGTCCCGTTGTCGATGGTGTCACTCAACGTCATTGTAACATTGCGTAGCCAGGCTGAGCCTCCCAACACCTGTGTTACAGAACATAGAACATAGAACAGTACAGCACAGTACAGGCCCTTCGGCCCACGATGATGTGCCAAACCTTTAACCTGCTCTAAGATCAAAACTACCTACATACCCTTCATTCTACTATCATCCATGTACCTATCCAAGAGACGCTTAAATGTCCCTAATGTATCTGCTTCTACTACCACCGCTGGCAGTGCATTCCATGCACCCACCACTCTCTTGTGTGAAGAACCTACCTCTGACATCTCCCCGAAACCTTCCTCCATCACCTTAAAATTATGCCCCCTGGTGATAGCCCTTTCCACCCTGGGAAAAAGTCTCTGGCTATCCACTCTATCTATGCCTCTCATCATCTTGTACCCCTCTATCAAGTCACCTCTCATCCTTCTTCGTTCCAATGAGAAAAGTCCCAGCTCCCTCAATCTTTCTTTGTAAGACATGCCCTCCAGTCCAGGCAGCATCCTGATAAATCTCCTCTGCACCCTCTCTAAAGCTTCCACATCCTTCCTATAATGAGGCGACCAGAACTGAACACAATATTCCAAGTGTGGTCTAACCAGGGCTTTATAGAGCTGCAGCATAACCTCGCGGCTCTTAAACTCAATCCCCCTGTTAATGAAAGCCAACACACCATACGCCTTCTTAACAACCCTATCAACTTGGGTGGCAACTTTGAGCGATCTATGGACATGGTCCCCAAGATCCCTCTGTTCCTCCACACTACCAAGAATCCTGTCTTTTCGCCTGTATTCTGCATTCAAATTCAACCCTCCAAAATGAATCACTTCACACTTTTCCAGGTTGAACTCCATCTGCCACTTCTCAGCCCAGCTCTGCATCCTGTCAATGTCCTGTTGCAACCTACAACAGCCTTCCACACTATCCACAACTCCAGCAACCTTCGTGTCATCGGCAAACTTGCTAACCCAGACTTCCACTTTCTCACCCAAGTCATTTATAAAAATCACAAAGAGCAGAGGTCCCAGAACAGATCCCTGCGGAACACCACTGGTCACCGAGCTCCAGGCTGAATACTTTCCATCTACTACCACCCTCTGTCTTCTATGGGCCAGCCAATTCTGTATCCAGACAGCCAACTTTCCCTGTATCCCATGCCTCCTTACTTTCTGAATGAGCCTACCATGGGGAACCTTATCAAACACCTTGCTGAAATCCATATACACCACATCCACTGCTCTTCCTTCATCAATGTGTTTTGTCACATCTTCAAAGAATGTAATAAGGCTTGTGAGGCATGACCTGCCCCTCACAAAGCCATGCTGACTGTCTCTAATCAAACTATGCTTTTCCAACTAATCATAAATCCTGTCTCTCAGAATCCTCTCCAATAATTTGCCCACTACCTACGTAAGACTGACTGGTCTATAATTCCCAGGGTTATCCCTATTCCCTTTCTTGAACAAGGGAATAACATTTGCCACCCTCCAATCATCTGGTACTACTCCAGTGGACAGTGAGGATGCAAAGATCATCGCCAAAGGCGCGGCAATCTCTTCCCTCACTTCCCTTAATATCCTTGGGTATATCCCGTCTGGCCCCAGGGACTTATCTGTCCTCATGTCTTTCAAAATTTCCAGCACATCCTCCCTCTTAACATCAACCTGTTCGAGCATATCAGCCTGTTTCACGCTGTCCTCACAAACGACCAGGTCCCTCTCACTAGTGAATACTGAAGCAAAGTATTCATTTAGGACCTCCCCTACCTCCTCCGACTCCAGGCACAAGTTCCCTCCACTATCCCTGATCGGCCCTACCCTCACTCTGGCCATCCTCTTGTTCCTCACATAAGTGTAGAACGCATTGGGATTTTCCTTAATCCTACCCGCCAAGACTTTTTCATGTCCCCTTCTAGCTCTCCTAAGTCCATTCTTCAGTTCCTTCCTGGCTACCTTGTAACCCTCTAGAGCCCTGTCTGATCCTTGCTTCCTCAACCTTAAGTAAGCTTCCTTCTTCCTCTTGACTAGCTGTTCCACATTTCTTGTCATCCAAGGTTCCTTCACCCTACCATCCCTTCCTTGCCTCATCGGGACAAACCTATCCAGCAGTCGCAGCAAGTGCTCCCTAAACAACCTCCACATTTCTGTCGTGCATTTCCCTGAGAACATCTGTTCCCAATTTATGCACCCCAGTTCCTGCCTAATAGCATTGTAATTCCCCCTCCCCCAATTAAATATTTTCCCATCCCGTCTGCTCCTGTCCCTCTCCATGACGATAGTAAAGGTCAGGGAGTTGTGATCACTATCACCGAAATGCTCTCCCACCAAGAGATCTGCCACCTGGCCTTGTTCGTTGCCAAGCACCAAATCCAACATAGCTTCCCCTCCAGTCAGCCTATCTACACAAACAGGTCAGTGGCAAGTGGTCCAGAGGAAAACCACAAAGAAAAAACATCCCAAAGCCACCACCCAAACCAGTGGCAAGAGGAGGCTCTCTTCTGAATCAGACTGCAACAACTCCTCTTCACTGGACGGGGAAATGCTGGAACGACAGCCCCTTCAAAAGAGGCGGCAGAACTCCGAGATGGATGATAGAGCATCCCAGCCCCCGGGCACTGGAAGCTGTGATGGGCCCGGCGTGCCCCAACCCCAATGCCCCACACGTAACGACGTGGCCAACGCATCTCAGCTCCGGGACACCGGGAGCAAAGACACGTCTGGCGCACCTTAGCTCCGGGAGACCGGGAGCTGTGATGTTTTCGAGGAGGAACAGATGGAAGCAGCTGAGGACAACCCAATGCTCTCTGCCTACAAGACCCCCCCGATGTCACCCGAGCGGAACAAACCCTGCATGAAAAATCAGGAGGGGTTTCTGAGCCCAGTCAACGTGAAACTGCTTGCGCTTACGATGGGTATGCAGGAACATCCCGAAGGGGAAGGACTGGGACTAGCGAGGACAAATGGTATGGGAAGCAACAACTAATTTTTAGTAAAAAATGGGTGTAAGAATTGCTTCCATTAATGTGCGTAGCATTAAATCTACTACGCGATGTATTTCAACCTTGGATTACCTTGCCAAGGTCAAAGCTGACCTACTGTTTCTGCAGGAGTGTGGAATACCACACCTCAGCACCGACAGGCAGTGGTCGCGATGGTGGTCCCACGGGCCATCGATCTGGTCGGGGGGTATTGACTGCCGTTCCTCCAGCCTGGGTATTCTGCTGCGGGGAGGTAACTTCACCATCTCCGAAGTTAAGGAGGTGGTGGGCGGCCGCCTCCTCATAGCAGACGTGATGTACAACAACGCTCCGCTCCGGTTGATCAACGTGTACGCCCCGGTACAACGCAGCGAGCGGCTGACCGTCTTCCAGCAGCTCCCACTGCTGCTGGCGACGTCCAGGCCGGTCATCCTAGGCGGTGACTTCAACTGCATCATCGATGCGGCTGGACGATCCGGCAGTGACGACAGCAAACTGGACGCTACGTCCAGATTCCTAATAGAAACAGTTAAAGATGCCAAACTGCACGACGTCTTCAGAAAACCTGCAGACGGAGCGCAGCGCAGATACACATGGTCAAGATCGGACGGGTCTGCCCGTTCCAGGATTGACTTCCTGTTTGTGTCTCGTGCTGTCACGGTCGGATCCACCGACGTCAAGCCGGTGTTCTTCTCCGACCACTGCCTCTTACTGGCCGACTGTCACTTACAGGACGTCCAGCGGGTTGGCAGAGGGACGTGGAAACTCAATGCTACACTGCTGACCCCAGAGAACGTTGAGGAACTCAAAAGGGATTACAAAGGTTGGAGGACCGTGAAACCCCTCTTTGAGTCTCCAGTTCACTGGTGGGAAGCGATTAAGGAGAACATCAAGAGGTTCTTCATCCACAAAGGTGTTCAGAAGGCGAGAGAGAGACAGAGGGAACTGTCCCGACTCCAGAAAATTATGCAAAATCTACTCCGGTTGCAGTCAATGGGGGTCAAGGTCAAGGAGGACCTCCAAGAGGTGAAGAGCCAGCAGGCCTCGCTCTTTGCCAAGGAGGCCTCCAAGATCATCTTCCGGTCCAGAGTCCGCTCCATCGAGCAGGATGAGACGTGCTCGCGTTACTTCTTCCAAAAGGTACACAGAGAGAGCTCTGTTATCAGCAGCCTGAAGGAAGAAGATGGCTCGGTAACGTCTTCGCAGTCCGACATACTAAGGATCAGCAAATCCTTTTGTGCTGGGCTGTATGACGCGAAGCCCACAGACAGCAGAGCCTCCCAGTCCTTCCTGTCATCTATCACAGAGGTCTTAGATGACAGCAGGAGGGAGAGACTGGACAAGCCGCTAACTCTGGACGAGCTGACAAAGGCCGTCGAGCCTTTCGAGACGAGTAAAACTCCCGGGAGCGACGGCTTACCGGTCGAGTTGTACTCGGCCCTGTGGGACTGGGTTGGCCCGGACCTGCTGGAAGTATACGAGAGTATGCTCCTGGCCGGCAGCATGTCAGAATCCATGAGAAAAGGCATCATCACGCTCATTTACAAGCAGAAGGGGGAGAGGGCAGAAATCAGAAATTGGCGGCCCATCTCACTGCTTAATGTTGATTACAAGATTCTGTCCAAAGTCATAGCCAGTCGAGTCAAGTCTGCTCTGGAGTTGGTGATTCACCCCGATCAGACCTGTACTGTACCCGGCAGGAAGATCTCTGATTGTCTTGCGCTACTCAGGGATACGATCGCCTACGTACGGGACAGGAGGGTGGACACCTGCCTCATCAGCCTGGACCAGGAGAAGGCTTTTGACAGGATATCGCACACCTACATGATGGACGTGCTTTCCAAAATGGGGTTTGGGGAGGGAATCTGCAATTGGATCCAACTGCTCTACACAAACATCAGTAGCACAGTCTCAATCAACGGGTGGGAATCTGAAAGTTTCCCGATCAAATCTGGAGTCAGACAGGGCTGTCCTCTGTCCCCGGTCTTGTTTGTTTGCTGTATTGAACCCTTTGCTGAGTCTAGTAGGAAGGATGTGAGCATAAGAGGGGTGACAATCCCAGGCAGCGGAGGCACTCAGGTCAAAACCTCCCTGTACATGGATGACGTCGCCGTTTTCTGCTCGGATCCGCTGTCCGTGCGCAGACTGATGAGCATCTGCGACCAGTTCGAACTGGCGTCGGGAGCCAAAGTTAACCATGGCAAGAGCGAGGCCATGTTCTTTGGGAACTGGGCTGACCGATCCTTTGTCCCCTTCACTGTCAGGTCAGATTACCTGAAGGTGCTGGGGATATGGTTCGGAAGGGCCGGGGCGTGCACCAAAACATGGGATGAGCGAGTAGCCAAGGTACGACAAAAGTTGGGCATGTGGGGGCAGCGATCTCTCTCCATTGTGGGTAAGAACCTGGTCATCGGGTGCGAGGCGCTCACGTTGTTGCCCTATGTGGCGCAGGTCTGGCCCATACCCCACTCCTGCGCCGTGGCAGTCACCCGAGCCATTTTCCGCTTCGTCTGGGGATCTAAAATGGACCGGGTCCGGAGGGACGCGATGTTCAAATCTCTGGACATGGGCGGGAAAAATGTACCCAACGTGGCCCTCATCCTGATGACCACCTTCGTGTGCGGCTGCATCAAGCTATGTGTAGATCCCCAGTACGCAAACTCCAAGTGTCACTACGTGCTGAGGTTCTATCTGTCCCCGGTGTTGCGAAGGATGGGCCTGGTCACATTGCCGCGGAACGCACCATGCAGTTGGGCGGCGCCGTACCACCTATCCTTCGTGGAGCAGTTTCTGCGGAAAAACACCTTTGACCACCGGTCCATCAGGCAGTGGTCTGCACGGAATGTCCTCAAGGCCCTACGGGAAAAGGAAACGGTGGATCCTGTCAGATGGTTCCCCGAGCAGACCGTCAAAGTCATTTGGCGGAATGCCTCATCACCAGAACTTTCAAACAAGCACCAAGACGTAGCTTGGCTGGTGGTGAGAAGGGCCCTCCCCGTCAGATCCTTCATGCACACCCGAAGTCTCGCCCCCTCCGCACAGTGCCCCCGCGTTGGCTGTGGTGGGGAAGAGACGGTCGCCCACCTCCTCCTGGAATGTGCCTTTGCAAAGCAGGTGTGGAAAGAGATGCAGTGGTTTTTGTCAAGGTTCATCCCAAGCAGCTCTGTAACACAGGAGTCTGTGCTCTGCGGGCTGTTCCCAGGGACGCACACCGAGACAAACATCAACTGCTGCTGGAGGACTATCAATTCGGTGAAAGACGCCCTTTGGTCTGCCCGAAACTTGCTGGTCTTCCAGCGCAAAGAGTTGTCCACCACCGAATGTTGCAGACTGGCACATTCCAAGGTCCAGGACTACGTGCTGAGGGACGCACTAAAGCTTGGGGCAGCCGCAGCAAAGGCTCAATGGGGAAAGACCACAGTGTAAGGTTCCCCCACCAAGCTGGACTGAGGGGCTGGAACCATGGGAAACCCCTCGAACTGTATCGTTAATATTCTCAATTGCTGTAAATGTAAAACTGTAATTGACATGACAATTGTGAAACGGAAGGGTTGGGAAGAAACTCATGACATTATTGAAAGAAACTGATCTCTTTTGCAATGTTTGTATTTTTTGGTGCTGTTTGGAAACTGTTTGGCAATGTAATTTTTACAGATTTTTATGAATAAAGTATATTTTGGAAATAAAAAAAAAAAATCTACTCCGGTGGGTTTGGTGAGGGAATCTGCAATTGGATCCAAAAGCTCTACACAAACATCAGTAGTGCAGTGTCAATCAACGGGTGGGAATCTGAAAGTTTCCCGATCAAATCTGGAGTCAGACAGGGCTGTCCTCTGTCCCCGGTCTTGTTTGTTTGCTGTATTGAACCCTTTGCTGAGTCTATTAGGAAGGATGCGAGCAGAAGAGGGGTGACAATCCCAGGCAGCGGAGGCACTCAGGTCAAAACCTCCCTGTACATGGATGACGTCGCCGTCTTCTGCTCGGATCCGCTGTCCGTGCGCAGACTGATGAGCATCTGCGACCAGTTCGAACTGGCCTCGGGAGCCAAAGTTAACCACGGCAAGAGCGAGGCCATGTTCTTTGGCAACTGGGCTGACCGATCCTTTGTCCCCTTCACCGTCACGTCAGATTACCTGAAGGTGCTGGGGATATGGTTCGGAAGGGCCGGGGCGTGCACCAAAACATGGGAGGAGCGAGTAGCCAAGGTACGACAAAAGTTGGGCATGTGGGGGCAGCGATCTCTCTCCATTGTGGGTAAGAACCTGGTCATCAGGTGCGAGGCGCTCACGTTGTTGCTCTACGTGGCGCAGGTCTGGCCCATACCCCACTCCTGCGCCGTGGCAGTCACCCGAGCCATTTTCCGCTTCGTCTGGGGATCTAAAATGGACCGGGTCCGGAGGGACACGATGTTCAAATCTCTGGACATGGGCGGGAAAAATGTACCCAACGTGGCCCTCATCCTGATGACCACCTTCGTGTGCGGCTGCATCAAGCTATGTGTAGATCCCCAGTACGCAAACTCCAAGTGTCACTACGTGCTGAGGTTCTATCTGTCCCCGGTGTTGCGAAGGATGGGCCTGGTCACATTGCCGCGGAGCGCACCATGCAGTTGGGCGGCGCCGTACCACCTATCCTTCGTGGAGCAGTTTCTGCGGGAAAACACCTTTGACCACCGGTCCATCAGGCAGTGGTCTGCACGAAATGTCCTCAAGGCCCTACGGGAAAAGGAAACGGTGGATCCTGTCGGATGGTTCCCCGAGCAGACCGTCAAAGTCATTTGGCGGAATGCCTCATCACCAGAACTTTCAAACAAGCACCAAGACGTAGCTTGGCTGGTGGTGAGAAGGGCTCTCCCCGTCAGATCCTTCATGCACACCCGAAGTCTCGCCCCGTCCGCACAGTGCCCCCGCGTTGGCTGTGGTGGGGAAGAGACGGTCGCCCACCTCCTCCTGGAATGTGCCTTTGCAAAGCAGGTGTGGAAAGAGATGCAGTGGTTTTTGTCAAGGTTCATCCCAAGCAGCTCTGTCACACAGGAGTCTGTGCTCTACGGGCTGTTCCCAGGGACGCACACCGAGACAAACATCAACTGCTGCTGGAGGACTATCAATTCGGTGAAAGACGCCCTTTGGTCTGCCCGAAACTTGCTGGTCTTCCAGCGCAAAGAGTTGTCCACCACCGAATGTTGCAGACTGGCACATTCCAAGGTCCAGGACGACGTGCTGAGGGACGCACTAAAGCTTGGGGCAGCCGCAGCAAAGGCTCAATGGGGAAAGACCACAGTGTAAGGTTCCCCCACCAAGCTGGACTGAGGGGCTGGATCCATGGGAAACCCCTCGAACTGTATCGTTAATATTCTGAATTGTTGTAAATGTAAAACTGTAATTGGCATGACAATAGTGAAACGGAAGGGTTGGGAAGAAACTCATGACAGTATTGAAGGAAACTGATCTCCCTTGCAATGTTTGTATTTTTTGGTGCTGTTTGGAAACTGTTTGGCAATGTAATTTTTACAGATTTTTATGAATAAAGTATATTTTGGAAATAAAAAAAAAAGTTTGAAGTGACTATGTGCTGAGGTTCTATCTGTCCCAGGTATTGCGAAGGATGGGCCTGGTCACATTGCCGCGGAATGCTCTGTGCAGTTGGGACGTGCTGTACCAGTTGTCCTTCGTGGAACAGTTTCTGCGGGAAAGCACCTTTGACCACTGGTCCATCAGGCAGTGGTCTGCACGGAATGTCCTCAAAGCCCTACGGGAAAAGCAAACGGTGGATCCTGTGGGATGGTTCCCCGAGCAGACCGTCAAAGTCATTTGGCGAAAAGCCTCATCACCAGAACTTTCAAACAAGCACCAAGACGTAGCTTGGCTGGTGGTGAGAAGGGCCCTCCCCGTCAGATCCTTCATGCACACCCGAAGTCTCGCCTCCTCCGCCCAGTGCCCCCGCGTTGGCTGTGGTGGTGAAGAGACGGTCGCCCACCTCCTCCTGGAATGTGCCTTTGCAAAGCAGGTGTGGAAAGAGATGCAGTGGTTTTTGTCAAGGTTCATCCCAAGCAGCTCTGTAACACAGGAGTCTGTGCTCTACGGGCTGTTCCCAGGGACGCACACCGAGACAAACATCAACTGCTGCTGGAGGACTATCAATTCGGTGAAAGACGCCCTTTGGTATGCCCGAAAGTTGCTGGTCTTCCAGCGCAAAGAGTTGTCCACCACCGAATGTTGCAGACTGGCACATTCCAAGGTCCAGGACTACGTGCTGAGGGACGCACTAAAGCTTGGGGCAGCCGCAGCAAAGGCTCAATGGGGAAAGACCACAGTGTAAGGTTCCCCCACCAAGCTTGCCTGAGGGGCTGGATCCATGGGAAACCCCTCGAACTGTATCGTTAATATTCTCAATTGCTGTAAATGTAAAAGTGTAATTGACATGACAATTGTGAAACGGAAGGGTTGGGAAGAAACTCATGACAGTATTGAAGGAAACTGATCTCCCTTGCAATGTTTGTATTTTTTGGTGCGGTTTGGAAACTGTTTGGCAATGTAATTTTTACAGATTTTTATGAATAAAGTATATTTTGGAAATAAAAATAAAAGTTTGAAGTAATGTAGTGGTTTTTGTTTTGGTTCATTCCAGGCAGTTCAGTAACACAGGAGTCTGTGCTCCATGGTCTGTTCCTGGGGATGCACACTGATAGAAACATCAACTGCTTCCAGAGGACTATTAATTCAGCAAAAGATGCCCTTTGGTCTGCTGGAAACTTGCTGGTCTTCCAGTGCAACGAGTTGTCTGTGACACAATGTTGCGAAGAAGGGTCACTGACCCGAAACGTTAACTCTGCTTCTCTTTCCACAGATGCTGCCAGACCTGCTGAGTGATTCCAGCATTTCTTGTTTTTGTTACAGAATGTTGCAGACTGGCTCAAGGTCCAGGACTACATGCTGAGGGGCGCACTTAAGCTTGGGGCAGCTGCAGCAAAGGCTCAATGGGGAATGACCACAGTGTAAGGTGCCCCCACCAAGCTGAACTGGGGGGCTGGATCCATGGGAAACCCCTCGAACTGTATCGGGAAAATTCTGTGTGCTGTAAATGTAAAATGACAATGAAATGGAAGAGTTGTGAGGCAACTCATGATTGTATAGAAGGAAACTGATCACCTTTGCACTGTTTGTATTTTTTGACTTGATGCTGTTTGAAACTGTTTGGGAATGTAATTTTTACAGATTTTTATGAATAAAGTATATTTTGGAAATAAAGAAAAAAGTTCTCCCAGGATGAGGCTAACCTATTGTACTGTGGGTTTGCTGATGCCTGCGATGTCTTCAAATGTGGGATACTCAACTGCAGAATTTGTGATAGTTGGGGGTCTGCTTTTGCGCTCACCCCTGATTATATGAATCAAAAATAGAATTTACTAGCTGTTGCTGGACAGTGTTTCTGCTCCCAAATATTTTTTGCTATAAACACTCGTGCTCGTTTCTTCGCAGCTCCAAGTACGCACTTCTCCACCTCAATGCTTGGACTTAGCTGGCAGGGGAGAGACCGTGATCAGTGGCGTTTGATAATGCAGGTGCTGTTTTTGTGTTTTTTTGGGGGTGGGAGGTGGTTTCAGCACCGTATTTAGGGCATTCCGCCCTTTGGGATTGGAGATCTACCGTGGTGGTGGTTTCCCTGTCAGTTGAGGATTTAGTACTTGTCCCAGGAAAACGTCAAGTAAAAATGGCTGCAACCAACACCAGAGCTCCAGGCCAGGGGGTGTGTAACACCGTTAGGGTGGCGGTGAAAGATAGTGAAGGAGGTGCACCCATCGACTGCGCCTACTTCATTAAGAATTTTGTTTTTCCAAAATATACTTTATTCATAAAAATCTGGAAAAAAACACTGCAGCCTCACAGCTCCAGCGACCCGGGTTCGGTTCTGGGTACTGCCTGTGTGGAGTTTGCAAGTTCTCCCTGTGATCGCGTGGGTTTCCGCCGGGTGCTCTGGTTTCCTCCCACAGCCAAAGACTTGCCGGTTGATAGGTAAATTGGCCATTGTAAATTGCCCGAGTGTAGGTAGGTGGTAGGAGAATTGAGGGAAGGTGGGGATGTGGTAGGGAATATGGGATTAATGTAGGATTACTGTAAATGGGTGGTTGGTGGTCAGCACAGACTCGGTGGGCTGAAGGGCCTGTTTTAGTGCTGTATCTCTCCATGACACTATGACATTCCAAAAAGTGTGAAAGAAATCAGTTTTCTTCAATAGAGGAGTGAGTTGCCTCACAACCCTTCCATTCCATTTTACCTGCCATGTACATTTTACAGCAAAACTATATTTGGTGTATACAGCCCGAGGGGTTTCCCATGGGTCCAGTTCCTTAGTTCACTATGGTGGGAGGACCTTACACAATGGTCTTTCCACATTGAGCCTTTGCAGCGGCTACCCCAAGATTTAGTGTGTCCCTCAGCATGTAGTCCTGGACCTTGGAATGTGCCAGTCTGCAACACTCGGTCGTGGACAACGTTTTGCGCTGGAAGACCAGCAAGTTTAGGGCAGACCAAAGAGTGTCTATCACCAAATTGATAGTCCTCCAGCAGCAGTTGATGTTTATCTCGGTGTGCATCCCTGGGAACAGCCCGTAGAGCACAGACTCCTGTGTTACAGAGCTGCTTGGGATGAACCTCGACAAAAACCACTGCATCTCTTTCCACACCTGCTTTGCAAAGACACATTCCAGAAGGAGGTGGGCAACTGTCTCTTCCCCACCTACTCAGCAGAGATGACATCTGTTATTGAAGCAAAAAGCAGAACCGACCTGACGCACAACATGAAACCAGCAGCCAGAACATTATATGACTTGAAATTAGCCAAGGCAGTTGTGCAAGAGACAGTGAGACACTGCGCAAATAAACACTGGACAAAATCACAAATGTAACAATGCTTTCAAAAGCAAATCTCCCGAGTATGCTCACACTCGTCAAGCAGAGGTGACTTTGCTGGCTCAGGCACGTTTGCAGGATGGAAGATGACACATTCCCAAGGGTATTCTGTATGGGGAGGTAGCCGGAGACAGAAGACCAGTTGGATGCCCAAAGCCCCACTTCAAGGATGCCTGCAAGCAGGACATGAAGGCCCGAAACATCGATTTTCACACATGGGAGACACTGGCCAACAACAGAGGGAAATGGTGATATTACCCCTGGACTGGTGTGTGCGTCACCATGACGATCAGTGACTACAGCAGCTTGACAGCAGGTGCCAACATGGAAAACAGCAACACCTGATAATCCCACCTCATATGTGTCACTTGTGGAAGAACCTGCCTCTCACAGATTGACCTCTTCAGCTATCGGACAAAGTGCACCATGGGAAACTATCCCATCACCAATGGATTTGCTGCAAGTCCATCATCTCACATAGAAGGAAGGATGACGACGACGACATCTACAACCAGGGCGGCCCATCGTGCCTGTGGCAGCTCTTTCATTTCCTTTCAACTATTTATCAAAATTCCCTTTTCAACCTTACGATTGAGTCTCCTTCCACCATTCTCTCAGGCAATACATTCCAGACCAAAAACAACAACAACTTGTGTGTAAATTTATAGAGCACCTTTAACGTAATACAGCGTCCCATGGCACTTCACAGGAGTGTCGGAAAGCAAATTTGGACCCCAAGCCACACAAGACCGTATTAGAGCAGATGGCCAAAAGCTTGGTCACAGAAGTAGCTTCCATGAGTGTTTTAAAGGAGGGAAGAGAGGTCGAGAGGCAGAGAGTTCAGGGAGGGAAATCTCAGGCTTCGGGCCTGGACAGCTGATGTCACAGCTGCCAGCGGTGGAGCGATAAAAATCAGCGATGCTCAAAAGACCAGAATTGGAGCAGGGCCGGAATCTCGGGGGGAGTGAACCAAATAAGATCCGGTCCTTTGTATCCCCCTCACAGCTTACATTCCCACCGAGCTTTTTATTATCAATCAATTTCCCTCTTGCAGTTCTATTTCACACCAAGAGATGTCAGTCTCATGCCATTTCACAGCAAGCTGCATGCAAGCTTACTTTACTGCCAGTCTAATACTGTGTTGAGTGGACAAGGATGTGTGTGGTGTGCAGTGTGTGGTTTGCAGCAAGGTTAGACTCAAACCAAAGAAGCTGCATCACTCCAAGCGGAAGGGCCGCCTGCGCATCAACACGAGCAGAATTTCTTATCCACAGCTGTTACGTAAGTTTCTAAATTCACTTGATAAAGTCCTTCAAAACACTCCGACAAGGGATGCAGAGACCAAGTGGGCCCACATCAGAGATGCCATCTATGACTCAGCTATGATCACCTATGGCAAACGTGTGAAGCAGAATGCAGACTGGTTTCAATCACACTTTGAAGAGCTGGAACCTCTCATAGCCGCTAAGCGCATTGCACTGTTGAACTACAAGAAAGCCCCCAGCGAGTTAACATCCGTAGCTCTTAAAGCAGCCAGAAGCGCTGCACAAAGAACAGCCAGGCACTGTGCAAATGACTACTGGCAACACCTATGCAGTCATATTCAGCTGGCCTCTGACACTGGAAACATCAGAGGAATGTATGATGGCATTAAGAGAGCTTTTGGGCCAAACATCAAGAAGATCGCGCCCCTCAAATCTAAATCAGGGGACATAATCACTGACCAACGGAAGTAAATGGACTGCTGGGTGGAGCACTACCTAGAACTGTACTCCAGGGAAAATGTTGTCACTGAGACCGCCCTCAATGCAGCCCAGTCTCTGCCAGTCATGGATGAGCTGGACGTACAGCCAACAAAATCAGAACTCAGTGATGCCATTCATTCTCTAGCCAGCAGAAAAGCACCTGGGAAGCACAGCATTACCCTGAAATAATCAAGAGTACCAAGCCTGCTATACTTCCAACACTCTACGGACTGCTTTGCCTGTGCTGGGACGAGGGAGCAGTACCACAGGACATGCGCGATGGCAATATCATCACCCTCTATAAGAACAAGGGTGACCGTGGTGACTGCAACAATTACCGTGGAATCTCCCTGTTCAGGATAGTGGGGAAAGTCTTCACTCGAGTCACTTTAAACAGGCTCCAGAAGCTGGCTGAGCGTGTCTACCCTGAGGCACAGTGTAGCTTTCGAGCAGAGAGATCCAACATTGACATGCTGTTCTCCCTTTACCAGCTACAGGAGAAATGCCGTGAACAACAGATGCCCCTCTACGTTGCTTTCATAGATCTCACCAAAGCCTTTGACCTCGTCAGCAGACATGGTCTCTTCAGACTACTAGAAAAGATTGGATGTCCACCAAAGCTACTAAGTATCATCACCTCATTCCATGACAATATGAAAGGCACAATTTAGCAAAACGGCACCTCATCAGACCCCTTTCCTATCCTGAGTGGCATGAAACAGGGCTGTGTTCTCGCACCTACATTGTTTGGGGTCTTCTTCTCCCTGCTGCTCTCACATACGTTCAACCCTTCAGAAGCAGGAATTTTCCTCCACACAAGATCAGGTGGCAGGTTGCCCGTCTAAAAGCGAAGACCAAAGTACGGAAAGTCCTCATCAGGGAACTCCTCTTTGCTGACGATGCTGCATTAATATCTCACACTGAAGAGTGGCTGCAGAGTCTCATCGACAGGTTTGCGGCTGCCTGCAACGAATATGGCCTAACCATCAGCCTCAAGAAAAAGAACATCATGGGACAGGACGTCAGAAATGCTCCATCCATCAATATCGGCGACCACGTTCTGGAAGTGGTTCAAGAGTTCACCTACCTAGGCTCAACTATCACCAGTAACCTGTCTCTCGATGCAGAAATCAACAAGTGCATGGGAAAGGCTTCCACTGCTATGTCCAGACTGGCCAAGAGAGTGTGGGAAAATGGCGCACTGACACGGAACACAAAAGTCCAAGTGTATCAAGCCTGTGACTAAGTACCTTGCTCTACGGCAGCGAGGCCTGGACAACGTATGTCAGCCAAGAGCGACGTCTCAATTCATTCCATCTTCGCAGCCTCCGGAGAATCCTTGGCATCAAGTGGCAGGACCGTATCTCCAACACATCCCCAGCATATACACCCTAGTGAGCCAGTGGCACTTGAGATGGCTTGGCCATGTGTGCACATGGAAGAAGGCAGGATCCCCAAGGACACATTGTACAGCGAGCTCATCACTGGTATCAGACCCACCGGCCGTCCATGTCTCCGCTTAAAAGACGTCTGCAAACGCGATATGAAGTCCTGTGACATTGATCACAAGTCGTGGGAGTCAGTTGCCAGTGATCGCCAGAGCTGGCAGGCAGCCATAAAGGTGGGGCTAAAGTGTGGCGAGTCGAAGAGACTTCGCAGTTGGCAGGAAAAAAGACAGAAGCGCAAGGGGAGAGCCAACTGTGTAACAGCCCTGACAACCAATTTTATCTGCAGCACCTGTGGAAGAGTCTATCACTCTAGAATTGGCCTTTATAGCCACTCCAGGCGCTGCTTCACAAACCATTGACCACCTCCAGGTGCTTACCCATTGTCTCTCGAGACAAGGAGGCCAAAGAAGAAGATTCTTCCACCTCTCTGAGATTTGGCTACATATTTTCTCCTCTATCTCTTCCTGTCTGTTTAGAGGCCTGTAGGACACTCCCAGCCAAGTGATTGTCCCCTTTTTGTTTTTAGGTTCTACCCATATGGCCTCATTTGAGGAATTTCTAAGATATCATCCTTCCTTACTGCAGTAATTGACTCCTTGATCAACAGTGCAATGCCACCTCCTCTTTTACCCCTTCACCTGTCTTGCCTGTAGATTCTGTACCCTGGAATACTGAGCTGCCAGTCCAGCCCCTCCCTCAACCATGTCTCTGTGATAGGAATAAGATCATAATCCCATGTGCTAATCATCGCCCTCAATTCATCTGCCTTATTAGTAAGACTCCTTGCATTAAAATAGATGCAATCCAGCCTTGCATTTTTCACTTGTGCCATAACAGGTCTATATTTGCTCTGCCTTCCAGACTGACTCAGTTTCTCTTTTAAATTTGACTGTGATTAACCCCCTACTGTACCTCCACTCTGTATCCGACCCCCCTGCCAAATTAATTTAAACCCCCGCTACCCCGCAAAACAGCACTGGCAAACCTCTCAGCAAGTATGTTGGTCCCGTTCCAGTTCAGGTGCAACCCGTCCAACTTGGACAGGTAGGTCCCATCTTTGCCAGAAACAGACCCAGTGGTCGAGGAAACTAAGGCCCTCCCTCCTGCACCATATCCTCAGCCAAGCATTCATCTGCTCTACCCTCTTACTCCTATACTCATTAGCAATTGGCATTGGGAGTAATCCAGAGATTACAACCTTTGAGGTCCTGCTTTTTAATCTGCTATCTAGCTCCCTAAATTCTGGTTGCAGGACCTCATCCCTCTTTCTACCTATGTCATTGGTGCCAATGTGTACCATGACCTCTGACTGTTCACCCTCCCCCTTGTCCTGCAGCCACTCTGTGACATCCTTGACCCTAGCACCAGGGAGGCAACATACCATCCTGGAGTCACGTTTTCAGCCACAGAAATGCCCATCTGTACCTCTTACGATAGAATCCCCTATCACTATAGCTCTTCTACTCCTTTTCCTCCCCTCTTGTGCAGCTGATCCACCTGTGGTGCCACAGACTTGGTTCTTGCTGCATTCCCCTGAGAAGCTATTTCCCCCAACAGTATTCAAAGTAGAAAATCTGTTAGAAAGCGAGATGGATCCAGGAGACTCCTTCACTACCTGTCTAGTTCTTCTACTCTGCATGGTGGTCACCCATTCACTTTCTGCCTGAGCAGTCTTTACCTGCGGTGTGACCACCTCCCTATATGTGCTATCCACAATGATCTCAGCCTCGCGGATGCTCCACAGTATCTCCAGCCACCACTCCAGATCCGAAACGTGGATTTCGAGTAGCTGCAGCTGGAGACACTTCCTGCACACGTGTTCGCCCTGGACACTGGAAGTGTCCCTGACTTCCCACATTGCACAGGAGGATCACTCCACATTGCTCAGCTGCCCTGCCATGACTTACCCTTAATTTATCCCCTTAAATTACCCAAAAATAAAATTATTTACACTAGGGACTTTGATTCTCCCCCAAAAAACACGACCTCCTTTATTGAAAAAACTGTAGACCTTTCCCTTTACTTTTAGTTACTTACCCAGCTATTTAGAGTAACTCCCTAACAGCAGATACTCACCAACCAATCACCTTGCAGCCTTCCTGTGACATCACTGCTCACTTTGTTTTCATACTCCGGCGTGCCTGGACTGCTCTCCGCTTCTCACCCGGAAGGTGAGTGACTGGGCCGCAATCCTCAGGCTCAATTTATCGGCTCCACTCTCGGTGTTCTCCCCACAGGTCCGCTCCTCTCCCGGAAGGTGAGTGACTGGGCCACGATCCTCAGGCTCAATGTATCGGCTCCACTGTCGGTGTTCTCCCCACAGGTCCAGACCTCTCCCGGAAGGTGAGTGACTGGGCCGCGATCCTTGGGCTCAATTTATTGGTTCTGCTCTCGGCGTTCTCCCCACAGGTCCACTCCTCTCTGCTCCGCTCCCGGAAGGAAAGTAAGTCTAGTATCTGTGACGGACAATGAGGAGAAACACAATATAAGGAGATGGTGAAATACATTTTACTCTTTAGACGATATTATTTATTATATTTCAGCTGTTCCTTGTTTCACAAATATTTTTGCGGGCTTTTCAAATTTGTGAATGGGTTTCAGCTCTGACAATTTGCCGCTGCCAATCTCCGCCCCATTTTCTCATTGCCCTTTGATGATCGGCAAAATAGCAGCTACCTGATTGGTGACATGAACCAGCCAATGAGATTCAGCAGACAGTAACCAATCAGAAGTAGCCGGACTGCATTCCTCCAGAAGGTAAAGCAGGGAAGTGCGGGAGGAATTCCTCACTCTTTGTGAAAGTATTTGTGAGATTGTGGAAATGTCTGGAAGAGGAGCAGGGGAGAGACCATGATCCTGTCTCAGGTAAGTTTTTGAGTAAAATGGCTGTAACCAATTCTGTAACTTCAGGCCAGGGAGTGTGTAACACCATTCGGGTGGCAGTGAAGGATAAGGAAGGAGATGCACCGGTTGATCGTACCTTCTTCATTAAGAAAATCCTTATTGATTGCTGTGGATTCCAAGCTGTAAACATCTTCTGCCTGCAGGACTTCCCCAGCTGTGTATATTTTGACGTGACGTCCAAGAACATGGCGGATGCATCAAGTTCCTGAAGGTGTTCAAGGAGAAGGGAAACCAGGCGCCGCTGTAGATCCTCACAATGGAGCCGCTCTTCACACTGCCATCGCAACGTGACTGGGTGGTGAGAATCCACCTCTACAACCTCCATGTTCCTGTCGTGGATGTACTCACCTTCCTCACCAGGCACGTCGAGGTGGCCGGCGGCAGCACTGATGTCAAGGACACATTTGGATTTGGACCAGCAAGCGTCAGGTCAAGGTGACCTTGAAGGTCAATGCCAACGGAGCCATCATCCATCCTCCCTCCAGCTTCACTTTCGGGGGAAGTCGAGGCTTCATGGTCTATGCGGAGCAGCCCAGAGTTTGTCGTACCTGCGGCAAATCTGGTCACGTGGCAGCTAACTGCAGCACAGTCGTCTGCAAGAACTGCAAGAAGGAAGGCCATCACACCAAGGACTGTAAACATTGTAAGTACTGCAACCTGTGAGGTGGGGCAGGCCACCTCTACAAAACCTGCCCCAAACGCTGCCTCAGTTATGCTCAGGCAGCAAGGACCAAGGAAAGACCGGGTTAAGGAACAGTGAACATGTCTGGTGCTGGGAGGGAAACAAGCAATCCTCCCCACAGCGATGAAAGTCTATCTGAGAAAGAGAAGAAAGGGGAAGCAGCTGCAACCAGAGACCCAACACCTACTCCGTGCCTGGAAACTCCTCCTCTACAGACAGAATTAATGGAGGAGGAGGCAGCAGATGGACAAACAGGTCAGTGGCAGGTGGTACAAAGGAAGACCACAAAGAAAAAACCTCCAAAAAAAGAACAGGTCACCACCCAAACCAGTAGCAAGAGGAGGCTACCGTCTGAGACAGACTACAGCAGCTCCTCCTCACTGGACGAGGAAGGGCCGGAACGATGGCACCTCCAAAAGAAGCAGCAGAACTCAAAGGAGCTGGAAGATAAAGCCCCCCAGCTCCGGGGCACTGGAAGCTGTGACACGCCCAGCGCACCCCAAACCAAAAGCATGGAACCCAAGGAGATGCTCCGTACACCCCAGCTCCGGGAGACCGAGAGCAGCGAAGTGTCCTGCGCACTCCAGCTCCAGCTCCGGAAGTCAGGAACAGTGATGTCTTTGAGGAGGGACCGAGGGGAAAGACACCAACAGCAGAGGACAACCCAAGCCTTGCTGCCTACAAGACCCGCCCCCCCACCCACCGATGTCACCCCAGTGGAACAAAACCCTCATGAATAACCATGAGGGGTTTCTGGGCTCAACGAATGTGAAACAGCTTGCGTACACTATGGGTATGCAGGAACATACTCAAGGACTGGGACTAGCAAGGACACCTGGTGTGGTGAACAACACCCAACTTTATAGTGGATATAAAGATTGCTTCGATTAACATGCATTGTGTTAAATCCACCACGTGATGTGTTTCAACCTTGGATGACTTCGCAAAGGTCAAAGCCGGCGTACTGTTTTGTCAGGAGTGTGGAATCCTGCACCGCAGCACTTACAGGCAATGGTCACGATGGTGATCCCATGGGACATCGATCTGGTCCAGGGGAAATGATTCCTGTTCCTCCGGCCTGGGGATTCTGCTGCGGGAAGGCAATTTAACTATCTCTGAAGTTAAGATGCTGGTGGGCGGTCGCCTTCTCGTAGCAGATGTAATGTACAACAATGCTCTGCTCCAGTTAAGCAACGTATATGCCCCGGTCCAATACAGCGAGCGGCTGACCATCCTCCAGCAACTCACACTGCTGCTGGCGACATCCAGGCCGGTCATTCTTGGAGGTGACTTCAACTGCATCATTGATGCAGCTGGACAATCTGGCAGTAACGACAGAAAACTGGATGCTCCGCACAGATTCTTAAAAAATGCCAAACTGCACAATGTCTTCAGCAAACCTGCAGACGGAGAGCAGCGTAGATACACCTGGTCAAGATCGGACGGGTCTGCCCGTTCCAGGATTGACTTCCTGTATGTGTCCCCTGCTTTCACGGTCAGATCCACCGACATCAAGCCGGTGTTCTTCTCCGACCACTGCCTCTTACTGGCTGACTGTCACTTACAGGATGACCAGCGGGTTGGCAGGGAGACATGGAAGCTGAATGCTACAATGCTAACCCAGAGAACATTGAGGAACTCAAAAGAGATTGAAAAAGTTGGAGAACAGTGAGACCCTCTTTGAGTATCCGGTGAACTGGTGGGAAGTGATCAAGGTGAATATCAAGACGTTCTTTATCTCCAAAGGTGTTCAGAGGGTGTGAGAGAGACAGAGGGAAATGTCCGCACTCCAGAAAAGAATGCAAAATCTGCTCCGGCTGCAGTCGATGGGGGTCGAGGTCAAGGAGGTGCTCCAAGAGGTGAAGAGCCAGCAGGCCTCGCTCTTTGCCACGGAGGCCTCCAAGATCATCTTCCGGTCCAGAGTCCGCTCCATTGAGCAGGATGAGAAGTGCTCACGTTTCTTCTTCCAAAAGGTACACAGAGAGAGCTCTGTGATCAGCAGCCTGAAGGAAGAGGATGGCTCGGTCACAACTTCGCAGTCCAACATACTAAGGATTAGCACATCCTTGAATGCTGGGCTGTAAGACGTGAAGTCTATGGACAGCACGTCCTCCCAGTCCTTCCTGTCATCGATCACAGAGGTCTGAGATGACAGCATGCAGGAGAATCTGGACAAACCGCTAACTCTGGACAAGCTGACAAAGGCCATCAAGTCTTTTGAGACGAAGAAAACTCCCGGAAGCGACGGCTTACCAGTTGAGTTGTATTCGGCCCTGTGGTACTGGGTCAGCCCAGACCTGCTGGAAGTATACGAGAGTACGCTCCTGGCTGGCAGCATGTCAGAATCCATGAGGAAAGGCATCATCACCCTCATCTACAAGTAGAAGGAGGAGAGGGCAGAAATCAGAAATTGGCGGCCCATCTCACTGCTTAATGTAGACTACAAGGTTCTGTCCAAAGTCATCGCCAGTCAAGTCAAGTCTGCTCTGGAGTTGGTGATTCACCCTGACCAGACCTGTACTGTACCCAGCAGGAAGATCTCTGATAGTGTCGTGCTACTCAGGGATACTATCGCCTCTGTACAGGTCAGGAGGGTGGACACCTGCCTCATCAGCCTGGACCAGGAGAAGGCTTTTGACAGGATATCGCACACACACATGATGGACGTTCTTTCCAAAATGGGGTTTGGGGAGGGAATGTGCAATTGGATCCAACTGCTCTACACAAACATCAGTAGCACAGTACAAAAAATTGGGTGGTAATCAGAAAGTTTCCAATCAAATCTGGAGTCAGACAGGGCTGTCCTCTTTCCCCTCCCTTGTGTGTTTGCTGTATCGAACCCTTTGCTGAGTCTATTCGGAAGGATGCGGGCATAAGAGGGGTGACAATCCCAGGCAGTGGAGTCACTCAGGTCAAAGCCTCCCTGTACATAGATGATGTTGCTGTATTCTGATCGGATCCGCTGTCCATTCGCAGACTGATGAGCATCTGCGACCAGTTCGAACTGGATTCGGGAGCCAATGTTAACCATGGCAAGAGCGAGGCCATGTTCCTTGGGAACTGGGCTGACCGATCCTTTGTCCCCTTCACTGTCAGGTCAGACTACCTGAAGGTGCTGGGGATATGGTTTGTAAGGGCCGGGACGTGCACCAAAACCTGGGAGGAGCGAGTAGCCAGGGTACAACATAAACTGAGCATGTGGGAGCAGCGATCTCTCTCTATTATGGGTAAGAACCTGGTCATCAGGTGCAAGGTGCTCACGTTGTTGCTGTATGTGACGCAGGTCTGGCCCATACCCCACTCCTGCGCTGTGGCGGTCACCCGAGCCATTTCCCGCTTTATCTGAAGACGCAAAATGGACAGGGTCCGGAGGGACACGATGTTCAAACCTCTGGATAAAGGCGAAAAAATGTACTCAACGTCGCCCTCAACCTGATGGCCACCTGAGTATGTGGCTGCATCAAGCTGTGCGTAGAGCCCCAGTATGCAAACACCAAGTGTCACTACATGCTGAGGTTCTATCTGACCCCAGTGTTGCGAAGGATGGATCTGGTCACATTGCCACGGAACGCTCCATCCAGTTGGACCGTGCCTTCGCGGAAATGTTTGTGTGGAAAAACACCTTTGACCACCAATCCATCAGGCAGTGGTCTGCACGGAATGTCCTCAAGTATATTTTTGGAAAAGTCTGGAAGAGGAAAGACCGGCGGGAAAGCTCGGTCCAAGGCCAAGTCTCGCTCCTCCCGGGCTGGACTGCAGTTCCCGGTGGGCCGTGTACACAGGCTCCTGAGAAAGGGCAACTATGCTGAGCATGTGGGTGTCGGAGCCCCGGTCTATCTGGCTGCTGTGCTCGAGTATCTAACCGCTGAAATCCTCGAGTTGGCCAGTAACGCGGCCCAGGACAATAAGAAGACCCGCAACATCCTCAGACACCTACAGCTGGCTGTCCAGAATGACGAGGAGCTCACCAAGCTGCTGGGAGGGGTGACCATCACTCAGGGCTGTGTGCTGCCTAATATCTAGGCCATGCTGCTGCCCAAGAAAACAACGTTCGCAGACCTCCAATCCTCCGGCACCTCCCCCATATTCAGTGAGGATTTGAAGATGATCCTCAGCGCATCCACTATTTCCTCCCTGGCTTCCTTTAACAACCTCAGATGCAAACCATCTGGCCCTGGTGATTTATTCATTTTGAAGGATGTCAGACTCTCTCGTACTTCCACTCTCATTATGCTTATCGTATCTAATATTTCACACTCCTCTTCTTTTCCTACAATGTCTGCATCATCCCTCTCCTTTGTGAAGGCAGAGACAAAAAACTCATTAAGAACCCCACCCACATCTTCTGGATCCACACAGAAGTAACCTTGTACATCTCTGATAGGCCATACCCTTTCCTTAGTTATCCTCTTGCTCTTAATGGACTGATAAAACATCTTTGGGTTTCCTTCACGTAGTTGTATCCAGTCCACATCCACCAAATCACCTCTCAGTTTTGTAAAATTTGCCTTCCCCCAATTTCGAACTTTTACTTTTCGAGCTGCCCTGCCATTACTTAGCTTTACAAACTCATTATTGCTCGTGTAATAAGTGTAATAAGTAGAATTATTTACCAGTTACTCACCGATCAGCTTCTTCCCCTGTATCATGGAGGCTGAAAAGGCAGAAAAGAAAAGAGAGACCAAAGAGCACCTCCTTCCCCTAGTCAGTGAAGTCCCTCACACATCAACTCACAGCTTTACACTCTGTCCAAACAGCACTTTCTAATTAGTAATTATTCATAAATTACACTAACTAAAACATTAGTAACCTGACAAGGTAGCTATTTGAGGGTTTTTAAACAAAGAGCTTTTTTCCCTCTCCTGATTTCAGGCCCCACTCTGGACACTTGCTTTTGATTCCAGGACACTGAGGGCAGGGTGCTGCCGAATATCCAGGCCGTGTTGCTGCCCAAGAAAACCAGCGCTCCGGGCACCAAAACCAAGTCAATCTGCCAGGATTTTATCAAATATCCAAAGGCTCTTTTCAGATCCACCCACAGTATCTGAAAGGGCTGATTACTGTCTGAAGTCTGCTGTACCCACACCTCTGTCTATCCCTCTTCATCTAGAACAACCAGTGTTATCTTCCATTCCTTTCACCATCATGTGTTTAACTCGCTTCTCCTTATAGACAGTCAGATATCAATGTAATAATGAAATGATCTGTGTCAGTGCTGGCCATTTCCCTGTCCTGATTTCAGACCCCACTCTGGACACTTGTTTCCCATTCCAGGACCTTCTTGTATTAATATTCAGCACCACCTGTCAGTCAGAAACTTGTCTCAATTAACCGATCCTTTTACTGAACTTCCAACTGCTGCTGTCTATTTCTCGAGGGAAAGAGCTGCTCACTGTATAAGGATGTGAGGGGAATGTAACCCGGCTGCTGGTGAGAAGGTCCCGTCTTCTCAATCAAAAGCCTTTTATTTTACTTCAGTGATTCCCAGATTCCCAGCTGGTCCGTTGAGGATTTTGTTTTCACAGAAATAACTTGTTAAATACAAATCTGATTCCAACATGTCAGTAACAGGACAGAATGGGAACCTTTTAAAAGGATGAAGCAACTATTTCAGTGGCTTCTCACTGTCCCCCTGAAGCCTGTGTGAAGGGGAATTACCAATAGTCTGTAATTTATTACTTCCACACTGAGTTTGAGTTATTTGTCGTGTGAAAGATTGCTGAACGGAGTCTTTTACTGTCAGTTACGGATAAGAAGTTGACAAAAATTGGCAAAATAAAGCTGTTCATAAAATAGCACCAGCAATTTGAGTCGGTAAAAGCAAAATTGTGTTTTAAAAGTTTATTTAAACCGCTACGGGAAAATAGATTTTTATGTACTTTTCCAGTCGATCACTTCTTTTCCAAAGTGAAATTGGCGGCTTTCACAAATTCAAATATTCTGCCAGGTTGACAGGTTCAACCAATGATTTGCTGTATTTTGTGCTTCGAGATTCTCTGATTGAATCATTCCTGTGAGTTAATGGCCGTGTGGCCTAATGGATAAGGCGTCTGACTTCGGTATATTCTATGATGTTATCAGAAGATTGCAGGTTCGAGTGCTGCCACGGTCATTTTGACCCAAAGGGATTATGCAGGGCTTTGGGGAACGAGTCGGGGACTGAACAGATTGGAAACCCGACATGGACTTAATGGGGCGAATGGCCTCCTCATGTTCTGTCACTGACTTTATGAGAAGAGGGTGACCAATCAGAAGTGGGCTGGGGTTACAGCGGGCTCAAACTGCAGGAATTCCAGGTCCCTGAATGACTGAGCTGAAACTGATCAGTTTCACAAACCCTGTCAGTTTCACTGCAGGAAACACCGTCTCGGGGGAAATAACATCACAAATAATTCCATTTGACTAATTATTCAGTTATAAAACAATGGGCAGATGTGACGGTGCGATGTTACTTTTCACTGTGAGGGGAGAATCCGCCATCTGGGTAAATCAGCAACTTTATAACATCGTCTGTACGTTTGGAAAAGAAACGATGAAAACTCTCCCCATAACCCTGGTGTGGTGGAAAGGCTCAATTCAGAGATTGGAATATAACGAGAGCACAACATAAATCATTAACTGATATTTCCGGCATAAAACACACCCCAGCTCCTGTTCCCATGTCACTGCTGTCCCTATGAGGCGGTGGGTGACTCTGAAAAGAGACTTTGTTTTGTGTTTCTGCAGGAAAACCACAAAGATCCTCCCAGGCAGTGAAACTCATCTTCCCAGAATCTCCATACCAGATTGAAACAGAAAACACAAAGACAGTGAAAAAGTTCCAGAGAGTTACTGAGCATTAAAACCAATGAAATAAACCAATTCTAGAGAGATGTTGGTGCAGCTTTTTCAGAGAGATTGTGGGTGGCTCTTAAAAGAGCCGTTGTGTTTCGAGTGTTTTCACTACATGGTGGAGTTTTACTTGGAGTTGATGTACTTGGTCACTCACTTTGTCCCTTCTCACATTCCGAGCGCTTTGTTGGGTGGAAATATTTATTCAGGCAGTTTCAACAGCTCAGAGCCGACATTGAGTCAGAAACCAGAAATGGGAGTACGGGACACAGACAAGGAATTGAGGCTGAACCTTTCTAAATCTCACTGGTTATAGGCCTCAGCTAGAGCATCGTGTCTAATTCCATGCTCCACACTTTAGCAGGAATGTCAAGGCCTTAGAGAGGGTGCAGAGGAGATTTGCTAGAATGTATCAGAGATGCAGGAATTCAGCTAATGTGGAAAGAATAGGGGTCTGGGGTGTGTGAAGCTGGGGTCCTTCTTCTTAGAGCAGAGATGTTAATGGGGCAGTTAATAGTTGTGTTCAACATTGTGAAGAGTTTTTATAAGAATAAAGAAGTTTGACTACAATTAGACAGAGCCTCGGTGAGATCACACCTGGAGCACTGTGTACAGTTTTGGCCCCCTTATCTAAGGAAGGATATACTTGCCTTAAAGGAAGTGTATCAAAGTGTCACTCGATTGCTTCCTGGGATGAGGGGATTGTCCGATGAGAAGAGATTGAATAGACGAGGCCGATATTCCTCAGAATTTAGAAGAGTGAGAGGTAATCTTACTGGCACCTAAAAATCTTAAGGGATTTAACAGGGTAAATGCTGGGAGGATGTTTCCTCTGGCTGGGGAATCTAGAACTAGGGATCACAGTCTCAGTATAAATGGCTCAATCATTTAGGACTGAGAAGAGGAGAATTTTTTTTCACTCAAAGTATTGTGAATCTTTGGAATTCTCTACACGCAGTGGTTAGCACCGCAGCCTCACAGCTCCAGTGACCTCGGTTCCGTTCAGGGTATTGCCTGTGCGAAGTTTGCAAGTTCTCTCTGTGACCACGTGGGTTTCCGCCGGGTGCTCCAGTTTCCTCCCACAGCCAAAGACTTGCAGGTTGATAGGTAAATTGACCATTGTAAATTGCCCCTAGTGTAGATAGGTGGTAGGAGAATGGTGGGAATGTGGTAGGGAATATGGGATGAATGTGGGATTAGTATAAATGGGTGGTTGTTGGTCGGCACAGACTCAGTGGGCCGAAGGGCCTTTTTGAGTGCTGTATCTCTCTGTGACTGTAGAGATGGAAATGCTCAATCATTGGGTATATCCAAGAGAGAGATCGATAGGTTTTTGGATACTAAGGGAATCAAGGGATCTGTGCTAGTGTGGTCAGATGGAGTTGATGTAGGAGATCAGCTGTGATCTGATTGAATGGCAGAGCTATTTCGATGGGCCGAATGGCCTACTCCTATTTTTTATGTAAAGTTCCATTCCTCTCAGGGAATATTTTATTTTCAAACAGAGAAATACTGCACACACTGTAAATCTGAATAATAACAGAAGATTCTGGAAACACTCAGCAGTTCCAGCAGTATCTGTGGAGAGAGGAAGGTAGGAGCAATGTTTCAGGTCTATAGAAGGGTCACAGAACTGGACCATTAACCCGAGCTTCTCTTCGCCACAGTTGTTTCCGGACTGGCTGAGTGTTTTCAGTATTTTAGGCTTTTTCTTTCTGTATTTCATCCTTTTCCCATTTGACTATTTGCTGTGAAACTTTCAGCGTTGTGCTCAGTTCTTTGTGTCGTTGTGTTTTCTTTATTTGAAGTAATGTAAATAGTATCCTGAAATGAATTTGCCAAATGGTTGGGCAAATTGTTACAACCAGTTTTTGAGCAAGTTCTCCACATGCACAGTGAAGGATTCCTTCACATTTGTGAAGACCATACAGGACTTGCATATCGATAGCAATGCCGTGTCCATGTGTCATTTGACATTGCTAGCCTATTCACCAATGTACCACTTCAGGAAGCCATAGATATTTGCACTGCAGTGCTATATCATGGTGATCTAGACCCGTCACCATTGTGTGAATCAGTATTCATTGAACTTATGAACTCGGCAACTTGCACAGTTGAGTTCAGTTTTATTGACACCATGTTTCGCTGGTGTTGCCATGGGATCCCCTCTCGGCCCAGCTCTCACAAACATCTTTGTTGGATTCCATGACAAAACTGTTTTTAAGGGAATGACACCTAACCTCCGACCTCTTGCATATTTCCAATATGTAGATGATACGTTTGCTATATTTGAATCCGCAGCTGCATGAAATAACATCCTTGCACGTCTTCATGGGCTCCATCCTACACTCAAATTCACCATTGGAATGGAGCAGTCAAATGAGCTCCCTTTCCTTGATGTACTGGTTGAGAAATCTGCTAAGGGGTTTTCCACCACAGTCTACCGCAAACCTACCTTCACTGGTCAATACACGCGTTGGGATTCTTACAGTTCCACGCGCTATAAGATTGGTCTTATCGACAACCTCATAAATAGGGCTGAGTCATTTGCTCACCATGCAGGCTTGATGCTGAAATAGGGCGAATCAAAGACATCCTGCATTACAATGGCTACACTGATCAGATCATTTCTCACTGTATATCGCACAAACTTATAAATGGGCTGAAGGCCGTCATTTTGAGCCCTGAAAAGTGCCCAGTCTCCCTCAAATTACCCTGGAAGGGTAATTTATCCCCAGTATTTGAGTAACAGGTGAAGCGAGCTGTTTCCTGCTGTTACTATGCAGGAGCAACAAGTGTGGTGGTCGCCACTAACAGGATGCTGCTGTCAAGCAAAAGAGACGTCCTGCCTATCACACAAATAAGTAACGTGATATATGAATTTCAATACCAGTGTGATGCTAGGTTTCTAGACCGTACATCCCAAAACTGGCGGATTGTATCAAATAACATGTCCCTTCCGCTGTTCGCAATGGGCCCTACCCAACCAACCCGTGCTTGCAAAACTCAAAACACAGTATCCAACATGAGATGTGATTCCACAATAGGACAACATTTGCTAAATAATTCTCAGTGTGCTAAGAATTACGTTGACAACCGATTTAAGACTGTCAGTAGGGCTCGCAGTGTGGTGCACTGGTGTGCACTGTAAGCTACATATATTAATACACAGGGCCCTGTTCTTTGCAGACAGAAAGAACATGCACACATGTTGTGCCAGTTTCAGCTAAACAAAATAAGTGACAGCCATTCACTGGCTCATTCCACAGGGCAATGCCTTGACCAATCAGAGTCAAGCTGCCTGGTTTAAATTACAAACAAAGCTGGGCAGTTATCTGTCAGTTACCATAAACTGATGCATTCTGAATGGCAATGCCTCGCCCAATCAGAGTTCACTTGTCAACCAATCAGCACTCTCTTCTCATACAGAAGAAAGTTGTTGTTTTCCCTTAAATTGGTATTCTTGCGGATTGCCCTGCTGAGTGCAAGACGAAAACAACTGGCTACCAAAGTTTGGACAACATGTCACTATTTTCACGAAATGATTACTTTTATTTTTAATATAAAAATATAAAGCAATATGAGTGTAATATTTACAGACAAATTCTATTACCTCACATTGCCTGATTCTTTCACACTGACAGACTATGTGCACTACTGTCCCGATTTTGCAGTTCTCACTTCCAGTTAGCAAATGTCAGCAATCTGTGATACAGTGCAGTTTACAGACCAGACCGTCAATCACAACATGCAATAATTGTTCAGCTTATGTTGGACTGGTGGGATTTAGAAATACTAGGAACTGAGATGAGCTGTTATTGTATTTAATTATTTGTTTCATGGGATGTGGACGTCGCCAGCCAGGCCAGCATTTATTGTCCATCCCTAATTGCCCATGAGAAGGTGGTGGTGAGCTTCCTTCTTGAACCACTGCAGTCCATGTGGGGTAGGTACACCCACAGTGCTATTAGGAAGGGAGTTCCAGGATTTTTACGCAGCGACAGTGAAGGAATGGCGATATAGTTCCAAGTCAGGATGATGTGTGGCTTGGAGGAGAACTTTCAGGTGGTGGTATTCCCATGCATCTGCTGTCCTTCTCCTTCTAGGCAGTAGAGGATGCAGGTTTGGAAGGTGCTGCCTGAGTAGCTTTGGTGCATTGTTGCAGTGCATCTTGTAGATGGTACACACTGCTGCCACTGTACGTCAGTGGTGAAGGGAGTGAATGTTGTGGACGGGGTGCCAATCAAGCGTGTTGCTTTGTCCTGGATGGTGTCGAGCTTCTTGAATGTTGTTGGAGCTGCACCCATCCAGGCAAGTGGATAGCATTCCATCACACTCCAGACTTGTGCCTTGTAAATGGTGGACAGGCTTGGGGAGTCAGGAGGTGAGTTACTCACCGCATGCTTCCTACCCTCTGACCAGCTCATGTAGTCACACTATTTATAAGGCTACTCCAGTTCAGTTTCTGGTCAATGGGAACCCCCAGGAAGTTGATAATGGGGGATTCAGCGATCGTAATGCCGTTGAATGTCAATGGGAGATCGTTAGATTCTCTCTTGTTCGAGATGGTCATTGCCTGGCACTTGTGTGGCGCAAATGTTACTTGCCACTTATCAGCCCAAGCCTGGATATTGTCCAGGTCTTGCTGCATTTCTACATAGACTGCTTCAGTATCTGAGGAGTCGCGAATGGTGCTAAATTTTGCAATCATCAGCAAACATCCCCACTTCTGACCTTATGATTGAAGGAAGGTCACTGATGAAGTAGTGAA
This sequence comes from Heterodontus francisci, assembly GCF_036365525.1. Taxonomy (NCBI): domain Eukaryota; kingdom Metazoa; phylum Chordata; class Chondrichthyes; order Heterodontiformes; family Heterodontidae; genus Heterodontus; species Heterodontus francisci. Next base: position 19,615,260 of record NC_090405.1, read on the forward strand.
GAAGGTTGAGCCGAGGATACTACCCTGAGGAACTCCAGCAGTGATGTCCTGGAGCTGAGATGATTGACCTCCAACAATCACAACCATTTTCCTTTGTGCTAGGTACGATTCCAATCAGTGGAGAGTTTTCCTCTTGATTCCCATTGACTCCAGTTTTACTCTGGCTCCTTGATGCCATACTCAGTCAAATGCTACCTTGATGTCAAGGGCAGACACTCTCACCTCACCTCTTGAGTTCAGCTCTTTTGTCCTTGTTTGAACCAAGGCTGTAATGAGGTCAGGAGCTGAATGGCCCTGGCGGAAAGCAACTGAACGTCATTGAACAGGTTATTGCAAAGCAAGTGCCACTTGATAGCACAGTCGATGACATCTTCCATCACTATACTGATGATTGAGAGTAGACTGATGAGGCAGCAATTGGCTGGGTTGGATTTGTCCTGCTATTTGTGTACAGGACATACCTGGGCAATTTTCCACATTGCCGGGTAGATGCCAGTGTTGTAGCTGTACTGGAACAGCTTGGCTAGGGGCGCGGCAAGTTCTGGAGCACAGGTCTTCAGGACTATTGCCGGAATATTGTCAGGCCCTGTAGCCTTTGCTGTATCCAGTGCCTTCAGTCGTTTCTTGATATCACGTGGAGTGAATCGAATTGGCTGAAGACTGGCATCTGTGATGCTGGGGACTTCAGAAGGAGGCCGAGATGGATCATCAACCCGGCACTTCTGGCTGAAGATTGTTTCAAATTCTTCATCCTTGTCTTTTGCACTGATGTGCTGGGCTCCCCCATCATTGAGGCTGGGGATATTTGTGGAGCCACCTCCTCCTGTTGGTTGTTTAATTGTCCACCACCATTCATCATTGGATGTGGCAGGGTGTAGATCTGATCCGTTAGTTGTGGGATCACTTAGCCCTGTCTATTACATGCTGCTTCTGCTGTTTGGCATGAAAGTAGTCCTGGGCTGTAGCTTCATCAGGCTGACGCCTCATTTCAAGGTATGCCTGGTGCTGCTCCTGGCATGCCCTCCTGCACTCTTCATTGAATTAGGGTTGGTCCCCAGCTTGTTGGTAATGTTAGAGTGGGGGAATATGCCGGGCCATGAGGTTATAGAATGTGGTTGCCTGCAATTCTGCTGCTGCTCATGGTCCACAGCACTTCATGGATGCCCAGTTATACATTGCTAGATCTGTTCAAAATCTATCCCATTTAGCACTGTGGTAGTGGCACACAGCACGATAGAGTGTATCCTCAATGTGAAGACGGGACATCATCTCCACAAGGACTGTACAGTGGTCACTCCTACCAATACTGTCATGGACTGATGCATCTGCGGCAGGCAGATTGGTGAGGATGAGGTCAAGTATATTTTTCCCTCTTGTTAGTTCCCTCACCACCTACTGCAGACCCAATCGAGCACCTATGTCCGTTAGGACTCGGCCAGCATGGTCAGTAGTGGTGCTACCGAGCCACTCACGGTGATGGACATTGAAACCTCCCAGCCAGACTACATTCTGGACCCTTGCCACCCTCAGTGCTCCCTCCAAGTGGTGTTCATCAGTCTCTCGCTGTCTCTTATAATAAAAACAAGAAATGCTGGAACCACTCAGCAGGTCTGGCAGCATCTGTGGAAAGAGAAACAGAGTTAATGTTTCGGGTCAGTGACCCTTCATCGTTCCGATGAAGGGTCACTGACCCGAAACGTTAACTCTTCGTTCCGATGAAGGGTCACTGACCCGAAACGTTAACTCTTCGTTCCGATGAAGGGTCACTGACCCGAAACGTTAACTCTGCTTCTCTTTCCACAGATGCTGCCAGACCTGCTGAGTGGTTCCAGCATTTCTTGTTTATATTTCAGATTTCCAGCATCCGCAGTATTTTGCTTTTATCTCGCTGTCTCTTGCTGGTTTGCTCAGTACCTTTCTCTGTCTGTTCATTTCTGAGTCCTGATAATCTCTTCCTGGTTTTCTGTGTGTCTTTCTCTGTCTGTTCCTTTCTGGGTGCTGATAATATCTTCCTGGTTTTCTGTGTGTCTTTCTCTGTCTGTTCATTTCTGGGTCCTGATAATATCTTCCTGGTTTTCTGTGTGTCTTTCTCTGTCTCCCTCATTGTCGGTGCTGTTACTCAGTGTCCTTGTGTCATTGTGCAGTGAGGGTGAGTCCGTCAGCACGTGTGTTGCTGAGTCCGGGATTCTTGAGAAATCCGACTCCAATCCTATTTTTATAAAAACATTGGGGAAATGAACATATTTCACTAACAGGCAGCTAAAATTTAAACTAACAGTTAGCAGAGTGGCGCAGCGGAAGCGTGCTGGGCCCATAACCCAGAGGTCGATGGATCGAAACCATTCTCTGCTATTTATGTTTGGTAATAACACAAACAGTTCACTTTCAATACATCAAGTATTTACCCATAATAACAAGATGCTTCCAAAGGCACTCTATTGCAATCAGCTTCTTCTTTCTAGTGAACACGAACACAAGCTGCAAACACGGACCAGCCGAGTCTCTCCCACTTTGTCAACCCCTTCCTGCAGAGCCTCCTCTCCACCACCAGATGGTGATGTTGGCCACAATAAAACCAGGACAAATGGTCACAGTGAGGAGACGGTCAGTAACAGAAAATAAAACAATAACAGGGAAAACCTTTACACAACAGGGTACATCTTTACACACCAGGAAATACCTTCAGATAACAGGGAGAACACAATCATACAAATGCCTTGTTTCTCCATCTCAGTCTCGTTGCCTCTCTCTCTGTCCCTCACTTTTGCTTCCTCACAGTCTATTCTTGGTTTTCTGTGTGTTTTTCTCTCTGTCCCGTTGTCGATGGTGTTACTCAGCGTCCTTGTAACATTGTGTAGCCAGGCTGAGCCTCCCAACACCTGTGTTGCTGTAATAAAAACAGAAAATGCTGGAAATGCTCAGTAGGTCTGTCAGCATCTGTGCAGAGAGAAACAGTTAACAGTTCAGGTCTGTTTCCTTAGCTCACATTAACTTTGTTCTCTCTCCACAGATGCTGCCAGACCTGCTGATTATTTCAAGCATTTTCTGTTTATGTTTCAGATTTCCAGCATCCGCAGTATTTTGCTTTTGTACGTGTGTTGCTATGTCTGGGTCTGTTTGAGTGCAATGCTATTGCTTTATAAACAGCGTTGAAACAAACATTTATCTCGTTAACACACAGCACTAATACACAGCTGGATATAAACAGCAGCCTGCAGCAGAGGGCGCAGTGGAAGTTTATTAACACAAATAATTCACCAACACAATATTTACTGCTATCCCCAATCACACCACACTTCAACTTAACACGTTTTACTCTTTATTTACATCAACTTCTTCCTTCCAGTAAACACTTCAATTTGGAACACAGCTTCCAAATCACCTTTATTCACAAACCCGAACACACACCAGCCCAGACTTTCCCCTTTCTGTCAACCCATTCCTGCATCACTGCCTCTCCACCAACAGTTGTCGCTAGAATCATACAATCATAGAATGGCTACAGCACAGAAGGAGGCCATTCAGCCTGTCGAACCCGTGCTGGCTCTCTGTTAGAGCAACTCACCTCATTTCACTCCCTAGTCAGTTCAATTTTGGAGGTGGGAAAACTTCTCGAAAGAATAATTCGTGACAAAATTAATAATCCCATGGACAAATGTGGGTTAATTCAAGAAAGCCAGCATGGATATCTTAAGGGAAAAATCATGTTTAACTGTCCTGCTGTAGTTTTTTGATGAGGTAACAGAGAGGGTTGATGAGGGCAATGCTGTTGATGTGGTGCACATGGACTTTCAAAAGGTCTGGCAGCATCTGAAAGGTCACTGACCTGAAACGTTAACTTTGCTTCTCTCTGTACAGATGCTGCCTGACCTGCTGAGTATTTCCAGCATTTCTTGTTTTCATTATGGCACAGAGTTCCCTTTTCAAACTTACAGAATTAACTACAATAATGTAGATTAGATTAGAGATACAGCACTGAAACAGGCCCTTCGGCCCACCGAGTCTGTGCCGAACATCAACCACCCATTTATACTAATCCTACACGAATCCCACATTCCTACCAAACATCCCCTCCTGTCCCTATATTTCCCTACCACCTACCTATACTAGTGACAATTTATAATGGCCAATTTACCTATCAACCTGCAAGTCTTTTGGCTTGTGGGAGGAAACCTGAGCACCCGGAGAAAACCCACGCAGACACAGGGAGAACTTGCAAACTCCACACAGGCAGTACCCAGAATCGAACCCAGGTCCCTAGAGCTGTGAGGCTGCGGTGCTAACCACTGCGCCACTGTGCCGCCTTAATGTACTCTGAGATTCAAGTGAAATATCAGCCCAATATTTACACACATTATGAGTTTATAAGTTTCAGTATTAATTCCCATAGTGCATCCTGACATATACATTAGATATAACATAACATAAGAACAGAAGAAATAGGAACAGGAGTAGGCCATTCGGCCCCTCAAGCCTGCCCTGCCATTCAGTAAGATCATGGCTGATCTGCTCCAGACCTCAACTCCTCTTTCATGCCAGCTCTTCATTGCCCTCAACTCTCCAATATTTCAAAAATCTATTTACATCCTCTTTAAATACTTTCAGTGATATCGCCTCCAATACTGTCTGGGGTAGAGAATTCCAGACATTCACTACCCTCTGAGAGAAGAAATTCCTTTGCATCTCAGTTTTAAATGAGTGTCCCCTTATTCTGTAACTATGTCGCCTAGTTTGAGATTCCCCCACTAGTGGAAACATTTTCTCAACATCTACCCTGTTAATAAAAACAAGAAATGCTGGAAATACTCAGCAGGTCTGGCAGCATCTGTAAAGAGAGAAGCAGAGTTAATGTTTCAGGTCAGAGACCCTTCTTCACCCTGTTAAGCACCCTCAGAATCTTGTTCGTTTCAAAAAGATCACCCCTCATTCTTCTGAACACGAATGAATAACCTGTTTAGCCGTTCTTGATAAGTCAACCCCTTCATCCCAGGAATCAGCTGAGTGAATCTCTTTTGAACTCCTCCAATGCCAGTACATCCTTTCTTAAGTCTAAATCTCAAGTGCGATATCAGATTGAGAGAATCTGAAAGATAGTATAACCTGAGATACAAACTGAGAATTCAGTTTAAAATTCCCCCGGATTGTGAAACTAAAAGATACAATAGCAATTTAATTTGTATAGACTGTGCTTTGGATCACATTCCAGCCCTCATACAGTATCAGACTGGAAGATACTGTAGCAATTCCATTAGTGCAGACTCAGCTCTACATTACAGAGCAGGGAACATATTTAAACAACCGGGGACACTTTTACACAAGACAGATCATATTTACACAACTGAGAAGATCTTTACCCAACAGGGAACCATTTTACACAATAACAGAGAACATCTTTACACAACAGCGAATATAGTTACACAACAGAGAACATATTACACAGCAGGAAATATCTTTAAAAGAACACAGGGAACATCTTTACACAACAGAGAACACAATTACATAAATCATCAGTCTTTCGCTGTCTCTTGCTGGTTTGCTCAGTACCTTTCTCTGTCTGTTCCCTTCTGGGTCCGAATGATCTCTACCCGGTTTTCTGTGTGTCTTTCTCTGTCTGTTCCTTTCTGGGTCCTGATAATCTCTTCCTGGTTTTCTGTGTGTCTTTCTCTGCCTGCCTCATTGTCGGTGCTGTTACTCTGTGTCCTTGTGTCATTGTGCAGTGAGGGTGAGTCCGTCAGCACGTGTGTTGCTGAGTCCGGGATTCTTGAGAAATCCGACTCCAATCCTATTTTGATAAAAACATTGGGGAAATGAACATATTTCACTAACGGGCAGCTAAAATTTAAAACAGTAGTTAGCAGAGTGGCGCAGCAGAAGCGTGCTGGACCCATAACCCAGAGGTCGATGGATTGAAACCATTCTCTACTATTTATGTTTGGTAGTAACACAAACAGTTCACTTTCAAAACATCAAGTGTTTCCCCATAATAACAAGATGCGCTCGATTGCAATCAGCTTTTTCCTTCGAGTGAACACATCAATCAGTAACAAATCACTTTTGCTCACACGAACACAAGCTGCAAACACGGACCAGCCGAGTCTTTCCCACTTTGTCAACCCCTTCCTGCAGAGCCTCCTCTCCACCACCAGATGGTGATGTTGGCCACAATAAAACCAGGACAAATGGTCACAGTGAGGAGACGGTCAGTAACAGAAAATAAAACAATAACAGGGAAAACCTTTACACAACAACAGGGTACATCTTTACACAACAGAAAACATATTTACACAACAGGAAATACAGTTACACAACAGGGAGAACACAATCATACAAATGCCTTGTTTCTCCATCTCAGTTTCGTTGTCTGTCTCTCTCTCTCCGTTCCTCACTTTTGCTTCCTCACAGTCTATTAGTTTTCTGTGTGTTTTTCTCTCTGTCCCGTTGTCGATGGTGTCACTCAACGTCATTGTAACATTGCGTAGCCAGACTGAGCCTCCCAACACCTGTGTTATAGAACATAGAACATAGAACAGTACAGCACAGTACAGGCCCTTCGGCCCACAATGTTGTGCCGAACCTTTAACCTACTCTGAGATCAAAACTACCTACATACCCTTCATTCTACTATCATCCATGTACCTATCCAAGAGACGCTTAAATGTCCCTAATGTATCTGCTTCTACTACCACCACTGGCAGTGCATTCCACGCACCCACCACTCTCTGTGTAAAGAACCGACCTCTGACATCTCCCCGAAACCTTCCTCCATCACCTTAAAATTATGCCCCCTGGTGATAGCCCTTTCCACCCTGGGAAAAAGTCTCTGGCTATCCACTCTATCTATGCCTCTCATCATCTTGTACCCCTCTATCAAGTCACCTCTCATCCTTCTTCGTTCCAATGAGAAAAGTCCCAGCTCCCTCAATCTTTCTTTGTAAGACATGCCCTCCAGTCCAGGCAGCATCCTGATAAATCTCCTCTGCACCCTCTCTAAAGCTTCCACATCCTTCCTATAATGAGACGACCAGAACTGAACACAATATTCCACGTGTGGTCTAACCAGGGCTTTATAGAGCTGCAGCATAACCTCGCGGCTCTTAAACTCAATCCCCCTGTTAATGAAAGCTAACACACCATACGCCTTCTTAACAACCCTATCAATTTGGGTGGCAACTTTGAGCGATCTATGGACATGGGCCCCAAGATCCCTCTGTTCCTCCACACTACCAAGAATCCTGTCTTTTAGCCTGTATTCTGCATTCAAATTCGACCTTCCAAAATGAATCACTTCACACTTTTCCAGGTTGAACTCCATCTGCCACTTCTCAGCCCAGCTCTGCATCCTGTCAATGTCCCGTTGCAACCTACAACAGCCTTCCACACTATCCACAACTCCAGCAACCTTCGTGTCATCGGCAAACTTGCTAACCCAGACTTCCACTTCCTCATCCAAGTCATTTATAAAAATCACAAAGAGCAGAGGTCCCAGAACAGATCCCTGCGGAACACCACTGGTCACCGAGCTCCAGGCTGAATACTTTCCATCTACTACCACCCTCTGTCTTCTATGGGCCAGCCAATTCTGTATCCAGACAGCCAACTTTCCCTGTATCCCATGCCTCCTTACTTTCTGAATGAGCCTACCATGGGGAACCTTATCAAACGCCTTGCTGAAATCCATATACACCACATCCACTGCTCTTCCTTCATCAATGTGTTTTGTCACATCTTCAAAGAATTCAATAAGGCTTGTGAGGCATGACCTGCCCCTCACAAAGCCATGCTGACTGTCTCTAATCAAACTATGCTTTTCCAACTAATCATAAATCCTGTCTCTCAGAATCCTCTCCAATAATTTTTCCACTACCTACGTAAGACTGACTGGTCTGTAATTCCCAGGGTTATCCCTATTCCCTTTCTTGAACAAGGGAATAACATTTGCCACCCTCCAATCATCTGGTACTACTCCAGTGGACAGTGAGGACGCAAAGATCATCGCCAAAGGCGCGGCAATCTCTTCCCTCGCTTCCCGTAATATCCTTGGGTATATCCCGTCTGGCCCCAGGGACTTATCTGTCCTCATGTCTTTCAAATTTTCCAGCACATCCTCCCTCTTAACATCAACCTGTTCGAGCATATCAGCCTGTTTCACGCTGTCCTCACAAACGACCAGGTCCCTCTCACTAGTGAATACTGAAGCAAAGTATTCATTTAGGACCTCCCCTACCTCCTCCGACTCCAGGCACAAGTTCCCTCCACTATCCTTGATCGGCCCTACCCTCACTCTGGCCATCCTCTTGTTCCTCACATAAGTGTAGAACGCATTGGGATTTTCCTTAATCCTACCCGCCAAGACTTTTTCATGTCCCCTTCTAGCTCTCCTAAGTCCATTCTTCAGTTCCTTCCTGGCTACCTTGTAACCCTCTAGAGCCCTGTCTGATCCTTGCTTCCTCAACCTTAAGTAAGCTTCCTTCTTCCTCTTGACTAGCTGTTCCACATTTCTTGTCATCCAAGGTTCCTTCACCCTACCATCCCTTCCTTGCCTCATCGGGACAAACCTATCCAGCAGTCGCAGCAAGTGCTCCCAAAACAACCTCCACATTTCTGTCGTGCATTTCCCTGAGAACATCTGTTCCCAATTTATGCACCCCAGTTCCTGCCTAATAGCATTGTAATTCCCCCTCCCCCAATTAAATATTTTCCCATCCCATCCGCTCCTGTCCCTCTCCATGACTATAGTAAAGGTCAGGGAGTTGTGATCACTATCACCGAAATGTTCTCCCACCGAGAGATCTGCCACCTGGCCTGGTTCGTTGCCAAGCACCAAATCCAACATAGCCTCCCCTCCAGTCAGCCTATCTACCATGTTCAAATCTCTGGACAAGGGCGGGAAAAATGTACCCAACGTGGCCCTCATCCTGATGACCACCTTCGTGTGCGGCTGCATCAAGCTGTGTGTAGATCCCCAGTACGCAATCTCCAAGTGTCACTACGTGCTGAGGTTCTATCTGTCCCCGGTGTTGCGAAGGATGTGCCTGGTCACATTGCCGCGGAACACTCCATGCAGTTGGGCGGTGCCGTACCACCTATCCTTCGTGGAGCAGTTTCTGCGGGAAAACACCTTTGACCACCGGTCCATCAGGCAGTGGTCTGCACGGAATGTCCTCAAGGCCCTACGGGAAAAGGAAACGGTGGATCCTGTCGGATGGTTCCCGGAGCAGACCGTCAAAGTCATTTGGCGGAAAGCCTCATCACCAGAACTTTCAAACAAGCACCAAGACGTAGCTTGGCTGGTGGTGAGAAGGGCCCTCCCCGTCAGATCCTTCATGCACACCCGAAGTCTCGCCCCCTCCGCACAGTGCCCCCGCGTTGGCTGTGGTGGGGAAGAGACGGTCGCACACCTCCTCCTGGAATGTGCCTTTGCAAAGCAGGTGTGGAAAGAGATGCAGTGGTTTTTGTCAAGGTTCATCCCAAGCAGCTCTGTAACACAGGAGTCTGTGCTCTACGGGCTGTTCCCAGGGACGCACACCGAGACAAACATCAACTGCTGCTGGAGGACTATCAATTCGGTGAAAGATGCCCTTTGGTCTGCCCGAAACTTGCTGGTCTTCCAGCGCAAAGAGTTGTCCACCACCGAATGTTGCAGACTGGCACATTCCAAGGTCCAGGACTACGTGCTGAGGGACGCACTAAAGCTTGGGGCAGCCGCAGCAAAGGCTCAATGGGGAAAGACCACAGTGTAAGGTTCCCCCACCAAGCTGGACTGAGGGGCTGGATCCATGGGAAACCCCTCGAACTGTATCGTTAATATTCTCAATTGCTGTAAATGTAAAACTGTAATTGACATGACAATTGTGAAACGGAAGGGTTGGGAAGAAACTCATGACAGTATTGAAGGAAACTGATCCCCCTTGCAATGTTTGTATTTTTTGGTACTGTTTGGCAATGTAATTTTTACAGATGTTTATGAATAAAGTATATTTTGGAAATAAAAAAAAAAAAATCTACATATTGAGTCAGGAAACCTTCCTGGACACACCTGACAAAAACTGCTCCATCCAAACTATTTGCACTAAGGAGGTTCCAATCAATATTAGGGAAGTTGAAGTCACCCATGACAACAACCCTGTTACTTCTGCACCTTTCCAAAATCTGCCTCCCAATCTGTTCCTCCGTGTCTCTGTTGCTATTGGGGGGTCTATAGAAAACTCCCAATAAAGTGACTGCTCCTTTCCTGTTTCTGACTTCCACCCATAATGACTCAGTAGACAAACCCTCCTCGATGACCTCCCTTTCTGCAGCTGTGATACTATCCCTGATTAATAATGCAACTCCCCCACTTCTTTTACCTCCCTCCCTATTCCTTTTGAAACATCTAAACCCCGGAACATCCAACATCCATTCCTGCCCCTGTGATCCCCAAGTGTCCGTAATGGTCACAACATCGTAGCTCGAAGTACTGATCCATGCGCTAAGTTCATCACCCTTATTCCTGACACTTCTTGCATGAAAATGGACACACTTCAACCCATCATACTGGCTGCAACTTTGCCGTGTCAACTGTCTAACCTTCCTCACAGACTCTCTGCACTCGGTATCTGCCTGTTCAACAGCTACCCCATCCACTGATCCATAGCTCCGGTTCCCATCCCCCTGCCAAACTAGTTTAAACCCTCCCGAAGAGCTCTAGCAAACCTCCCGCCCAGGATATTGGTGCCCCTCCAGTTCAGATGCAACCCGTCCTTCTTGTACAGGTCCCACCTTCCCCAGAAGGTATCCCAATGATCCACATAACTGAAGCCCTCCCTCCTACACCAGCTCTGTAGCCACGTGTTCAGCTGCACTCGCTCTCTGTTTCTAGCCTCACTAGCACGTGGCACCGGTATCAATCCTGAGAATACTACTCTGCTCGTCCTGTCTTTTAGCTTCCAACCTAACTCCTATATTCGCTTTTCAGGTACTCATCCCTTTTCCTAGCTATGTCATTGGTACCGATATGCACCACGACTTCTGGCTGCTCCCCGTCCCCCTTAAGAATCCTGTAGACTCGATCTGAGACATCCCTGACCCTGGCACCCAGGAGGCAACATGCCATCCGGGAGTCTCATTCGCGACCACAGAATCTCCTGTCTGTTCCTCTAACCATTGAATCTCCTATCACTATCGCTCTCCTATTCTCCACCCTTCCCTTCTGAGCCGCAGAGCCAGGCTCAGTGCCAGAGACCTGGCCGCTGTGGCTTTCCCCTGGTAGGTCCCCCCCCCCCAACCGTATCCAAAACGGTATACTTATTATTGAGGGGAACGGCCACAGGGGATCCCTGCACTGTGTGCCTATTCCCTTTCCCTCCCCTGACGGTCACCCAGCTACCTTTATCCTGTGACTGAGGTGTCAGTACTTCCCTATAACTGCTCTCTATCATCCCCTCTGCCTCCCGCATGATCCGAAGTTCATCCAGCTCCAGCTCCGGTTCCCTAACGCGGTCTGTGAGGAGCTGGAGTTGGGTGCACTTCTCACAGGTGAAGTCAGCAGGGACACAAGTGGTGACCCTTACCTCCCACATCCTGCAAGAGGAGCATGCAACTGCCCTAGCTTCCATCCCCTCTGCTCGAAATTGACAACAGAGAATAAAAAAATATAAAGGAAAACCTTACCTTACCAAACCCTCCACACAAGAGTCCTTTTATTTGGTTGGAGGAGGAGGATGGGTGGGAGACACTACACATGTAGTGTTTCGGGTTTAGCCACTGCCCGAATATATAAGTTCACTTACCCAGCAGTCCCCGTGTCCGCGTCCGCCGAATCGCCAGGTCAGTACTTTATAGTGAAACGTACCTTCCCAGCTGCCCCCTGGCTCGCACTATCACCGCTACTGCTGATCAAAGGTGTTGCTGTAATAAAAACAGAAAATGCTGGAAATGCTCAGTAGGTCTGGCAGCATCTGTGCAGAGAGAAACAGTTAACAGTTCAGGTTTGTTTCCTTAGCTCACATTAACTTTGTTTCTCTCTCCACAGATGCTGCCAGACCTGCCGACTATTTCAAGCATTTTCTGTTTATGTTTCAGATTTCCAGCATCCGCAGTATTTTGCTTTTGTACGTGTGTTGCTATGTCTGGGACTGTTTGAGTGCAATGCTATTGCTTTATAAACAGCGTTGAAACAAACATTTATCTCGTTAACACACAGCACTAATACACAGCTGGATATAAACAGCAGCCTGCAGCAGAGGGTGCAGTGGAAGTTTATTAACACAAATAATTCACCAACACTATATTTACTGCTATCCACAATCACACCACGCTTCATCTTAACACGTTTTACTCTTTATTTACATCAACTTCTTGCTTCCAATAAACACTTCAATTTGGAACACAGCTTCCAAATCACCTTTATTCACAAACCCAAACACAAGCTGCAAATGCTGCAAACACACACCAGCCCAGACTTTTCCCTTTCTGTCAACCCATTTCTGCATCATTGCCTCTCCACCAACAGTTGCTGCTAGAATCATACAATCATAGAATGGCTAAAGCACAGAAGGAGGCCATTCGGCCTGACGAACCCATGCTGGCTCTCTGCTAAAGCAACTCACCTCGTCTCACTCCCCAGTCAGTTCAATTTCGGTGGTGGGAAAACTTCTCGAAAGAATAATTCGGGACCAAATTAATAGTCCCATGGACAAATGTGGTTAATTCAGGAAAGACAGCATGGATTTCTTCAGGGAAAATCATGTTTAACTGTCCTGCTGGAGTTTTTTGATGAGGTAACAGAGAGGGTTGATGAGGGCAATGCTGTTGATGTGGTGTACATGGACTTTCAAAAGGTCTGGCAGCATCTGAATGGTCACTGACCTGAAACATTAACTCTGTTTCTCTCTCCACAGATGCTGCCAGACCTGCTGAGTATTTCCAGCACTTTTTGTTTATATTTCAGATTTCTAGCATCTGCAGTATTTTGCTTTTATTGACTTTCAAAAGGAGTTTGATACAGTGCAACACAACAGACTTGTGAGCAAAGTTATAACTCATGGAATAAAAGGGACAGTAGTAACATGGATATGGAATTGGCTGAGTGACAGGAAACAAAGAGTAGTGAGCAATGGATGTTCTTCAGGCTGGAGGAAGGTTTGTAGTGGAGTTCCCCAGGAGTCAGTGTTGGGACCCTTGCCTTTCCTGATATATATTAATGACCTAGACCTTGGTGTACAGGGCAGAATTTCAAAGTTTATGGATGATACGAAAATTGGAAGCATTGTGAACTGTAAGGATGATAGTGTAGAACTTCAAAAGGACATAGACAAGTTGGTGGAATGGGAGGACAGATGACAGGTGAAGTTCAATGCAGAGAAATGTGAATTGATTCATTTTGGTCAGAAGAACATGGAATGACAATATAGAATAAAGGGTACAATTCTAAAGGGGGTGCAGGAGCAGAGGGACCTGGGGTATAAGTCATTGGTTGAGAGAGCGGTTAATAAAGCATACAGTATCCTCGGCTTTAGTAATAGAGGCATAGAGTACAAGAACAAGGAGGTCATGTTGAACTTGTATAAGACACTAGCCTCAGCTGAAGTACTGCGTCCAGTTCTGGGTGCCACACTTTAGGAAAGATGTGAAGGCATTGGAGAGATTATGGAAAAGATTCATGAGAATGGTTCCAGGGATGAGGAACTTCAGTTATGAAGATAGATTGGAGAAGTTAGGACTGTTTTCCTTGGAGAAAAGAAGGCTAAGAGGAGATTTCATAGTGGTATTCAAAATGATGAGGGGTGTGGACAGAGTGGATAGGGAGAAACTGTTCCCACTTGTGAAAGGATCGAGAACGAGAGGGCACAGATTTAAAGTAATTGGTAAAAGAAGCAAAAGCGACATGGGGTAAAACTTTTTCACGCAGCGAGTGGTTAAAGTATGAACTGCCTGAGAATGTGATGGAGGCAGGTTCAATTGAAGAATTCAAAGGGGAATTAGACTGTTATCTGAAAAGGAAGCATGTGCAGGATTATGGGGAGAAGACGGGGAAGTGACATGAGGTGAATTGCTCATTTGGAGAGTCAGTGCAGACACGATGGGCCAAATGGCCTCCTTCTGTGCAGTAACAATTCTGTGATTCCAATATTCAAGTCATTTATATATATGGTGGTCCTGACACTGACCCTTGTGGACATCACTGTTCACCATCTTCCATTCTGAAAAACAACCAAATACCACAACTCGCTTTTCTTGATATTTCATACATTTTTTAACCTAAGCAGATACTGACCCTCCTATTCCAGGAGCCTCAGTTTTGTTACCCAGCCTTTTATGTGGTAGTTTGTCAAACGCTTTCTGAAAATCCATATGGACAACATCCATTGCTTTCCCTTCATCAACCTTTTCTGTTATTTCATCAAAAAAATCAGTTATTTATTAATAGATGCAGCACTGAAACAGGCCCTTCGGCCCACCAAGTCTCTGCCGACCAACAACCATCCATTTATACGAATCCAACATTATTCCCATATTCCAGACCACATCCCCCACCACCGACCTCCACTGGGGGCAATTCACAATAGTCAATTTACCAATCAACCTGCAAGTCTTTGGCTGTGCGAGGAAACACACGCAGTCACAGGGAGAACTCAAACTGCGCACAGACATTAGCCAGAACTGAACACGGGTCGCTGGAGCTGTGAGGCTGCGGTGCGAAACACTGATCGCCCAAAATGACGGTAGCAGGACTCGAACCTACAATCTTCTGATAACCTCATTAAATATACCAAAATCAGACGCCTTATCCATTAGGCCACACAGCCAATAGCGAAGGATTGGAGAGGTGCTGAACCTCTCAGTTTTCGGTCTACCCAAACCAAGTTCAAGACCTGAATAATGAACCGATTGCCTCATTAGTTCTGTGAATAATACAATGATTTAATAGACAAAGTTTTGAAACATTCCTGCCCATAAATCTTGATAACAGAGAGTGTGTGAATCTCCTGACTCAGAATGTTTAATGGATACAGTCCTCAGATCCGACAAGGAACCCCTGAACATCCACAGTAAAGACAGTGTGGATGAGGAAATGTAAGAGCCGGGAGCTGAAACTCAGGGACGGCCGAGCTCTCCTGTCATTGAGCTTGTGTGTCTGCTCTGCTCGCCGCACTTCCGGCTCTACTTTGTTTCCAATGAAAAGATGAAAAGGGCCGTTTGGTTTTCCTCTCACTGACAGCGTGTTTCACTCGGGTTAATATAACCCGGGTCTTTTGCTGCTGAAATGAATTCTGCAAGGTCCCAGCAAACACACCGGCTCCCTCCTTTCTCCCCTCTTTCCATCGGATTGTTTTACCAGGAGGGGCTCAATAATAACAAACCTCCTGCAGGGAATGACCGCAAATTGAACATCTAAATGGGGCAAGTGGGCAGCTTTCTGGGTTCTAGGTTCCCCCTACCCCGCCCCTCCCTCCCTCCAGTCCAAGCCCCTCTTCACTTTCTTTGGGACTTTGATGAGGGTGAAATGGGGAAAGTTCCCATTGATGTTTGAATGCTGAATTGCTGCAGAGATCTGCGCACGCGCGGTGTTGCTCCGCCCCCTGTGGGACGTCACTATGAGGAGTGGAGCGCATGCGCAGCCTTTCCCCAACCCAGTCTGTGAGGCCATTCACTCAATCAGGGGAAGATGCTTTAAATCAGCTGCTAATGGAGACTTCCCGGGCCCGGGGGAAGGGAACAAACAGCATCTGCTTCCAGCAGCCACTGCTTTGGGAGCGTGTCCGCAGATGTGCTCAGAGATTAGCATTGAGTGGTGGGAAGTTGAGGGGGAGTCGGGGAGTGTTTGGAACAGACACTGTGGAGCAGGAGCTGCTCCCGGAACATGGAGTGAGCCGGGGACACGGGGAAGGGAGAGTTCATTCTCGGACAGTGTCTGTACAGGCTCAGGGAGACACAATGGGAAGAAATCACTATTGAAAATCACTGACAATTTCACCACCCAAAGGAGAGGGAATTTTCCTGCTTTAGTTCCAGTCTCTCACTGTTTGTTGGATCGTGAACAGTGACGGAAAAATAGCCGCAAAATAACGAGCGTTTATTGCAGACACCAGGTGAGAAGTGTGAAAGGCACATTTTAAATAGTGGCTGCTTGTTTTCCGTTGAAATAGAAATGTGACTGTGTAAAGGTCACTGCTCTATCGGACAGTCCCAGTCATTGAGCAGTGCAGGGCTTGTGTTGTTTCTGAATGTCACAAACTTGTTGTAAAACCACTGCAAACACCTGGTAAACAGAAGCTGAATACTGCAGTACTGCAGTGGAGTCAGACACTGACACTGTTTGTGTTCCTGGTTTTCATTTCGCGATTGTTCATAATGATTATTATTGGGACGATTACATTGATCGCTTTTGTATCTTCTATCTCACCAGTTCTTTCATTCCTGCAGGAAAATACATGAAGGAACCTGAATGGATGTGGTGATTCTTGGACACAAGGAAAAGTGCAGCGAGCTCGTTCCAACACACAGTCGGTACAGGATCACTCCCAAAGCACAGAGATACTGCCAGCTCATCAGTTCCACTGGAACAAACAAAAGAAGTAGTCAGACAGACACTGATCCCAAAGTCGAGAGAGACACATTTTCAATCCAACAGTCAAACAACAGCAGGAGAGACAGAAGTTGTTTCCATTTCACTCCAATTCAATACAGCTGACAGGTTGATACATCAATCACAGTCCAAAAACAAACCCATCATCAGATCTAAATAAACTCTGTCACCATGGTTACATTTTAAATATAAACCTTGAAACAGAACAGACAAAATTTGCATGATTGAAAGGTACAGAATAAATGCAAGGAGGCTTCAAGGGGATTTGGACAGGGTAAGTGAATGGGCAAGAACATGGCAGATGGAATATAATGTGAATAAGTGTGAATTTCTCCACTTTGGGAGAATAAACAGAAAGACAGAGTATTTCTTAAATGGTGAGAGGTTGAGAAGTGTCGATGTCCAAAGGTACCTGGGTGTCCTTGTTCATGAGACACTAAAAGCTAGTGTGCAGGTGCAGAAAGCAATTAGGAAGGCAAATGGTATGTTGGCTTCATTGAAAGGGGATTTGAGTACATGGTTAAAGATGTATTGCTTCAATTGTATAAAGTCTGGCTGAGACTGCACCTGGAATATTCTGTACTATTTTGGTTTCCTTATTGAAGGAAGGATAGACTTGTCACAGAGGGAGTGCAACAGAGATTCACCGGACTAATCCCCTGGGATGGTGGGATTGTCTTATGATGAGAGACTGCAGAAACTGGGCCGAAATTCTCTGGAGTTTCGGAGAATGAAAGGTGATCTCATTGAAACTTACAAAAGTCTTACAGGGTGTGACAGGGTAGATATGGATAGGATGTTTCCTTTGTCTAGTGAGTCTAGAACAAGGGGACACAGTCTCAGAATAAGGGCAGGCCATTTGAGACTGAGATGAGCAGGAATTTCTTTACTCAGAGGGTGGGAAATCTGTGGAATTCTTTATCCCAGTGGGCTGTGGAAGATCAATCATTGAACATATTCAAGACAGAAATCGATAGATTTCTAAATACTAACAGGATCAAGGGATATGGAGATCGCAGGAAAAATGGCGTAGAGGCAGATGATCAGTCACGATCTGTTTGAATGTTGGAGCAGGCTTGATGGGCTGAATGGCCTAATGCCCCTATTTCCTATCATCCTTTGAATCCCAATAATGTACATCAGAACGTTAGACCAAGTTATGCATTATATACCAGTTCAAAAATCCCACAGAGATTAAGACTGAAAGATACAGTATCAATTCCATTACTACAAAATGAAGGACTTGGGGCTTGCAGACCAGCCCATGTATAAGATTGAAAGTTATATTTTCATTCACAATCGTTTTCACAGAGCTAAATATTAAATACCAGTCCACAACTTGTACAGGACTACCAAATAAAACCTACAACTGTAAAATACAGTTAATCCATATTTTAAATTAAACACAAGGCAAACAAATATTGATACATTAAGAGAGTAGGAAACAGTGAGAGCAGAGTGGAGCATCAAGAGCCCAGGAGAGAGAGGGAGCAAGAGTTCACTCGGAGAGCAGGGAACAGCGAGAGCACGCGTCAAAAAAGGCAAAGGAATCCACAATTAATGGGAAAACACTGAATGGTGTAGAGGAAGTGAGGGACGTTGGAGTGAATGTCCACAGATTCCTGAAGTAGCAGTACAGGTCAATAAGGTGGTTCAACAGGTATATGGAATCCTTTCCTTTATTAACTGAGTTATAGAATATAAGGGTGATCTGGGTGTCCATGTCAATAAGTCACTGACAGCTAACATGCAGGTGCAGCAAGCAATTAGGAAGGCTAATAGTATGTTAGCCTTTATCACAAGAGGATTTGACTACAGGAGTAGTGAATTCTTGCTTCAATTGTATAGAACCCTGGTTAGACCGCACTTGGAGTACTGTGTGCAGTTTTGGTCTCCTTACCTTCGGCAGGATATTATTGCCATGGAGGGAGTTCAACAAAGGTTCATCAGACTTGTTCCTGGGATGGTGGGATTGTCCTATGAAGAGAGATTGGGGAAACTGGGGCTGTATTCTCTGGAGTTTTGAAGAATGAGAGGTGATCCCATTGAAACCCACAAAATACTTAAAGGACAGTCAGGGTAGATGCAGCTAAGATGTTTCTCCTGGTTGGGGAGTCGAAAATCAGGGGACACAATTTCAAAATAAGGGGGAAGCCACTTAGGACAGAGATGAGGAGAAATGTTGTTACTCAGAGGGTTGTGAATCTTTGGAATTCTCTATCCCAGAGGGCTGTGGAAGCTCAGTCGTTGAGTATGTTTAAAGCAGAGATTGACAGATTTGTAAATACAAATGACATAAGGGAATATGAGGAAAGTGTGGGAAAAAGGGCATTGAAGTGGATGTTCAGCCATGATCATATTGAATGGCGGGGCAGTCTCGATGGGCTGAATGGCCGACTCCTGCTCCTATGTTTCGATGTTCCTAACTCCACATTATCGATGAGACACAGCCTCAGGCCGACTTGTCGGGTGGTGCAAACAGATAACACTGCTTCTGATCTTCACCAGAACAGAGACTGAGATGTAAAATTGATCATCAAACAGACTGTGAGAGAATACAACAGAATAAAACACATGGAGAGACACTGTGGAATAACAAATAGATTTGATTGGAATGTTGAATTTTGATTGGAATGGATAAAACACCAGAAACAGCAGATTAAATTGGGATTCTCATCATTATATTGATCTGAGACAGAAAAGAGAAACTGATGGGAAGAAGGAAGAATGGAACTGTTAAGTTTTTTTGAGTTTTTCACTCACCCATGAAAGCTGATTAAAAAAAGATGCAAATAACAGAGAATTTCACCAAAAAGGGAGATTAAATGCTGCCGAAACCTTGGATCGAAGGATGCCCCAACAGATCACCTGTTTAACTGTCTCCTCACTGGGGGATTTCAATCAGTGAGCAATATTATTCGCTACCTTTTTTTTGTTAAATGAACCCAGAACTGTCACTTGGAATTAATATCTGCATTCCGACTCCTGAATATACTACACTGTCTGTCCAAACAAATGGGTGGAGGGAACTTCCTTCATTTATTCAAACACTTGAAAATCAACTCAAAGCCATCAGAGAGAGAGAGGGAGAGAGAGTGTCAGAGAACTTCCTGCATCCAGTCCTGACCCTGTCACACTCAGCAGCTGCTCACCCAGACCCCACTCTCCTCAACACTGAACATTGTTACAGAGACCCTTCAAATAATGTTTATAAAAGGCGGAAAAATTCAAAGTTCATCGCAGCCGGATTGAATGGAACAAAGTTTAATATCTTCTCACCGTCTCTCAATACCCACGAGACATAGGTTTTCTTATTTGGTTCCTTTGATTTTTCTTGTTCCTGATTGACAAATATTCCAAACCTCGGATCAACCTTCCCACTCGTGTCATGTCCCCAGTCTCGGTTAAAAGCAACACATAACGACACAAACACTCTGAAACATACAACGCAGTCACACTTTCCTTCAGTGAGATTAATGTCGAGCTGTTTTCCAGATTGAATGTAACCGTGAACAAATTTGTATCAAAGAAGTTGCCTTTGGCGTATCAGCACTGAATTTCTGGACAAGGAGGAACAGCCATTCCCAACTCACATCCTTCACAAAGGCTGTTTTCTCCTGTGACTGAAATTCATCATGTAATTTGAATTCCAAGTTCAAGTTCACAAAACAGAGATATAAATGATTGACAAGGAAACTTCTAAAGCATATCACAAATGTGAAATAAGGCTCTGCTGGGAGTTGAACCCAGGCTCTTCTGTTTACTAGACAGGTGCTTTAACCAACTAAGCTACAGAGCCAAATCACAAATGCTTGTGTAGTTGAAATCAGAGGAGGATCTGTTTATTCTCATCACACGTCTCCACTGGTCACAACATATTTTAACTTTTCCTACTTACTGATACAGTCATATACTCTATTTTTCCCAAAACTGAGAATGGAGGTGGAGGGGCGACATGATAGAGGTTGACAAAGTTATGAGTGGCAGAGACAGAGTGGATAGTCAGAAGCTTTTTCACAGGGTGACAGAGTCAGTTACGAGGGGACATAGGTTTAAGGCGAGGGGGGCAAAGTTTAGAGGGGATGTGCGAGGCAAGTTCTTTACACAGAGGGTGGTGAGTGCCTGGAACTTGCTGCCGGGGAAGGTGGTGGAAGCAGGGAAGATAGCGACGTTTAAGAGGCATCTTGACAAATACATGAATAGGATGGGAAGAGAGGGATACGGTCCCCTGAAGTGCAGAAGGTTTTAGTTTGGACAGGCATCAAGATCGGCGCGGGCTTGGAGGGCCGAATGGCCTGTTCCTGTGCTGTACTGTTGTTTGTTCTTTGTACATAGATAACACGTTTATAGATGTGGTCACCCCACAGCTTAAGAGTATGCAGGGAGAGAGGGAATGGGTGACCACCAGGCAGTCAAAAAGAATCAGGCAGGTAGTGCAGGACACCCCGAGTGCGTCTCACTCTCCAGCAGGTATTCAGTTCTGAATACAGAGGACAATGATGCTTCACCTGGGGAGTGCAGCCGGAGCCAAGTCCATGACACCATGGGTGACTCAGCAGCAAAGGGGAGTACAGGGAAGACTGGAAAAGCCATAGTTGTAGGTGATTCAATCGTCAAGGGAACAATCAGGTGTTTCTATGGCCACAGACGTGAATCCAGGAATGGAGTGTTGGCTCCCTGGTGCCAGGGTCAAGGATGTCATTGAGCAGTTACAGAGCACCCTGAAGCGGGAGGGTGAACAGCCAGCAGTGGTAGTCCACATCAGAACCAACAACATAGGTAGATATAAGGATGTTGTGCTGCAGTCAGAACTTAGGGAGTGAGGTAAGAAATTAGCAAGCAGGACATCAAAAGTAATAATCTCTGGATTACTCCCAGTGCCACGTGCAAGTGAGTACAGGAATAGATGGATAAGACAGATGAATGTACAGGAATAGATGGATAAGACAGATGAACGTGTGGCTGGAAAAATGGTGCAGGAGGGAGGACTTTCGATTTTTGGGACAGGTTGGACGGGTTTGCACCTGAACCGAGCCAGGACGGAGTTCCTTGCAGGATGTTTTGCTAGTGCTGTTGGGGAGGGTTTAAACTAGTTTGGCAGGGAGATGGGGACTGGAAGGTAGAGTCAGATCAGAAATGAAAATGGAAGGCAGAAAATTAATGGAGTCTGGAAGAGAGAGGAAACACTGATTAGAAAATTCAAAACAAAAAATGTTGGCAGTGCTCAAGGATATCTAAATCAATGCAAGGAGTATAGCAAATGAAGCAGATGAGCTCAGGGCACAGTTAGACACACGGCAGTATGATATCATAGCTATTACACAAACATGGCTAAAGGAGGGACAGGCATGGCAGCTCAATCTTCCTGGTTACAGGGTTTTCAGACGTGAGAGGGAAGGGGATAAAAAAGGAGGGGGAGTGGCAATTTTGGTCAAAGAAATTATTACAGCTGTGAGGAGGGATGATATGTTGGAAGGTTTATCAAATGAGACCGTATAGATTGAGCTGAGGAACAAAAAAGAGGCAATCACACTGCTGGGAGTGTACTATAGACCCCTAAACAGTCAGAGGGAGATGGAAGAGCAGATATGCAGGCAAATATCTGAGAAGTGCAAGAACAATAGGGCAGTAACAGTGGGGGATTTGTTCCACCCAAACATTAACTGGGATACTTTTTGTGTAGAGGGAATTGAGGGAGCAGAATTCTTGAGGTGCATTCAGGAGTACTTTTTTAGCCAATATGTAGCAAGTCCAACAAGAGAGGGTGAAGTTTTAGACTTAGTTTTAGGAAATGAAGAGGGGCAGGTGGAAGGAGCGGCAGTGGGACAGCAATTTGGTGGTAGTGATCATAATTCAGTCAGTTTTAATATAATTATGGAAAGGACAAGGACAGAACAGGAGTTAGAGTTCTCAATTGGGGTAAGACCAACTTTACTAAGGTGAAGATTGATTTACCGAAAGTGGACTGAAAACAGGTAGTTGAAGGTAAATCAGTGTCAGAGCAGTGGGAAGAATTCAAAGGGGAGATTCCAGGGGTTCAGAGTCAACATGTTCCCACAAAGAAAAAGGGTGGGAAGGCCAAATCTAGAGCCCCATGGATGTCAAGGAGTTTACGGGTATAATAAGGCAGTAAAGGAAAGTTTATGCCCAACACAGAGAACTGAATACTACAGAAAGCCGAGAGGAGTATAGAATGTGGAGGGGGGAAATCAACATTGAAATTAGGAAAGTTAAGCGACAGCATAAAAGAATATTGGCAATCAAAATTATGGTGAACCCAAAGATGTTTTATCAATACATTGAGAGTAAAAGGATAAATAAGGAAAGAATAGGGCACAGAAAAGACCAAAAAGGTAACCTATGTGTAGGGCAGAAGATGCTGGCATTGTTCTGAATAAATACTTTGCATCTGTCTTCACAAAAGAGGGGGAAGATGCATATATTGTAGATAAGGAAGAGGGGTGTGAAGTATGGATGTGATCCATACAGAGGGAGAGAGGACATATTAATGGGATTAGTGTATATGAAAGTTGATAAATCACGAGCGCCGGATGGTTTGCACCTCAGGCTGTTAAAAAGAAGCAAGAGAGGAAATAGCAGAAGAGCTGATCATCATTTTCCAGACCTCACTGGATACAGGTTTTGTGATGGAGGATTGGAGGACTGCTAACCTTGTACCTTTGTTTAAAAAGGGAGTGAGGGAGACCAAATAATTACAGGCCAGTCAGTCTAACATCAGTAGTGGGCAAATTATTGGAATCTATTCTGAGAGACAGGATAAAATGTTACTTCGAAAGGCACAGATTAATCAAGTATAGTCAGCATGGATTTGTTAAGGGAAGATCTTGTCTAACCAACTTGATCGAAATTTTGAAGAATTAAGAAGGAAGATAGATGAGGGTAGTGCAGTTGATGTAGTCTTCACGGATGTAAATGTAGGGGGTATGAGTTTGCAGATGGCACAAAGATTGGCTGTGTGGTAAATAGCAAGGAGGATAGCTGTAGACTGCAGGAAGATCTTCATGGTCTGGTCAGATGGACAGAAAAATGGCAAATGGAATTCAATTCAGAAGTGTGAGTTGATGCACTTGGGGAGGTTAAACAAGGCAAAGGAATACACAATTAATTGGAGAAGACTGAGAGGTGTAGAGGAAGTGAGGGACCTTGGAGTAAATGTCCACAGATCCCTGAAGGTAGCAGGACAGGTCGTTAAGGTGGTAAGAAGGCATATGGAATCCTTTCCTTTATTAGCCGAGGTATAGATTTAAGAGCAGGGAGGTTATGCTGGAACAGTATAAATCATTAGTCAGGCCACAACGAATACTGTATGCAGTTCTGATCACCTTATTACAGAAAGGATGTAATTGCACTAGAGAGGGTGCAGAGGAGATTCACGAGCATGTTGCCGGGATTGGAAAAATGCAGCTATGAGGAAAGACTGGATAGGCTGGGGCTGTTCTCCTTGGCACAGAGAAGGCTGAGGGGAAATCTCATTGAAACATACAATATTTTGAGGTGCCTGGATAGAGTTGAAGTGAAGGGCCTATTTACCTTAGCAGAGAGGTCAGTGACTGGGGGAAACAGATTTAAAGTGATCTACACTAATGGAATTGATTCTGTATCTTTCCATTTCACAGTGTGGGTGAGTTCTGAACTGGTATCTAATTTGTGTCTCAGGTTACAATATCTTTCAGCACCTTAGAAACTTTCTCTGTAATGAATGTTGAACTTGTATGTAACTTGTATCTCAGGGTACACTATGGGGATGTTTAAACATCCTTTATCATGAATGGATGTGAGCTTTGATTATGGTATTTAATTTAAATCTCAGGGTACAGCATTACGTTAGATTCTGTGCCATTCAATCAATACTGTGTGCCAATTCTATCTGATATTTAATTGATAGCTAAGTCTGCATTATATTTAGATTGACACATTGTATTTCAATCTGTTAATGTGTGTGATTTTGACTTGGGATTGATGTATCTGACTGTCAATGGGACTGAATTGGGGTGAAATGGAAACAACTTATTTCTCTCTTGCTTTGTTTGATTGTTGGATTGAAAATGTGTCTCTGGAATTCGGGATCAATGTGGGCCTGACTACTTCTGCAGTCTGAGACTAGGGAACTGATGAACTGTCTATCCCTCTGTACTCTGAGTGATAATGTACCTACTGTGTGTGAGAGGAGCTGGCTGCACTGTTCCTTGTGCCTCGAGTGCAGCAACCATCACATTCATCACGATTCCTTCAAGTATTTGCCTGTATGAAGAAAAAATATGTCCTAACTCAAGAACAGGGGAGGTGCAAAATATCAAAGAGGTGAATTTAATTTCGCAATTAATATTCATTAAAAACACCCACAAATGAAAACCAGTGTCAGTATCTGTCTCCACTGAAGTACTGAAGTTCCCAGCTCCTGCATCACAAGTATTCTGGGCAGATCCATCCAGACAAAACACTGCACTGGGATCATCCCAACTGCTCGATGCTCGACACATATTTCCAGCCACCCTGCTTCATATGCACAAATAAAGAAAAATAAAGCCCCATATGTATATCCCTCAATTCCTTTCTTCCCATACAGTTGTTCCACCTCCCCTTAAATGCATCGATATTATCGCCTCGACCTCTCCCTGTGGTTGCAAATTCCAGATTCTAACCACTCACTACATTAATACCTTTTTCATGAATTCCTCATTGGTTTTATGAATGTCGATTTTATATTTTTGGCTCTTGTTTCAGACACCACCACAAGTGGAAACATATCTGCATGTATTCTATAGAAGCCCTTCACTATTTCCTCACTTTTTTCATTTGTTAGTGTGATGTAGGCATCACTGGCTATGCCAGCATTTATTGCCCATTCCAAATTGCCCTTGACAAAATGGTGGTGAGCTGCCTTCTTGAGCTGCTGCAGTCCTTGAGATGTAGGAATTCCAACGGTGCTGTTTGGAAGGGAGTTCCAGGATTTTGACCCAGCGACAGTGCAGGAATGGTGATATAGTTCCAAGTCAGGATGGTGTGTGGCTTGGAGGGGAACTTGCAGGTGGTAGTGTTCCCATGCATCTGCTGCCCTTGTCCTTGTTGGTGGTAGAGGTTCCAGGTTTGGAAGGTACTGTCGAAGAAGCCTTGGTGTGTTGCTGCAGTGCATCTTTTAGCTGGTACGCACTGCTGCCACTGTGCATCAGTGGTGAATGGAGTGAATATTGAAGGTGGTGGATGTGGGCAATCAAACAGGCTACTTGAGTGTTGTTGGAGCTGCACTCATCCAGGCAAGTGGGCAGTATTCCATCACACTCCTGACTTGTGCCTTGTGAATGGTGGCCGGATGTGGGGAAACAGGAGGTCAGTTACTCGCCGCAGAATTCCTAGCCTCTGACCTTGCTCTTGCAGTCACAGCACTTATATGGCTGGTCCAGTTCAGTTTCTGGTCAATGGTAACCAATGGTCAATGTTAATGGTGGGGGATTCAGTGATGGTAATGCCATTGAACATCAAGGGGAGATGATTAGATTCTCTCTTGTTTGAGATGGTCATTGCCTGGCACTTATCTGATGCCAATGTTACTTGCCACTTATCAGCCCAATCCTGGATGTTGTGCAGGTCTTGCTGCATCTGGACATGGGCTGCTTCAGTATCTGAGGAGTCATGAATGGTGCTGAACATTGGGCAATCATCAGAAAACATCCACACTTCTGGCCTTGTGATGGAGGGAAGGTCGATGATGAAGCTGCTGAAGATGGTTGGGCCTAGAACACGAGCCTAAGGAATTCCAGCTGTAATGTCCTGAGACTGAGATGATTGACCTGAACAACCACAGCCATCTTCCTTAGTGCCAGGTATGACTGCAAACAGCAGAGCATTTTGCCCCGATTTCTATTTACATTGGTTTTGCTAGGGCTGCCTTGTTGCCATACACGTCAAAGGCTGCCTTGATGTCAAGGGCAGTCACTCCCACCTCACAATGCAATGTTTCTTTAACTCTAAAATAAAAGCAAAAGTCTGTAGATGCTGGAAATATGAAATAAACAAAAATGCTGGAAATACTCAGCAGTTCAGGCAGCATTTGTGGAGGGAGAAACACAATTAACATTTCAGGTCTGTGTCCTTTCATTTTACAATATGCTTTATGTCCTGGTAGATAACAGTGCATTCAGTTTGCAGTAATGGAATTAATACTGTATCCTCCAGTCTGACCACTTGTGAGATTTGTGGAGTGGTGTGTAACATGTAGCTCAGTCTGCAGTCTGGGTACATTATTGAGATTAATTCTGTACTTTACAATCAGGGACTGTTGTGTCTGTTCTATCTGACATTGAATTTGTAGTTCAGGCTGCTCTCTTGTGACAGTGACACAGTGCCTTGCAATCTGATAGTGGGTGTGATTTTGGACTGGGATTGATGTATCTACCTGTCAGTGGGACGGAGTTGGGGTGAAATGGAAACAACTTCAGTCTGTCATGCTCTGTGTGACTGTTGGATTGACTGTTAGTCTCTGGAACTTGGGATCAGTGCCAGTCTGACTAGTACTGCTGGCAGTGATTGTGGA
Source organism: Heterodontus francisci (assembly GCF_036365525.1). Classification (NCBI taxonomy): domain Eukaryota; kingdom Metazoa; phylum Chordata; class Chondrichthyes; order Heterodontiformes; family Heterodontidae; genus Heterodontus; species Heterodontus francisci. The sequence continues at coordinate 19,642,379 of NC_090405.1, forward strand.
ACTGATGTCTCTTTTCTCTCTGAGTGATACTGTCCTTACTGTGTGTGAGAAGCCGGCTGCACTTCCCCTTGTGCTGAGGCATCATTCTATTTATTCTGCTTCCTTCAAGTATTTGCCTGTAGAAAGAAAAAGTATTTATTATAATTCAGGAAGAGGTGTGGTGGAAGTTACAAGAGAGACCAAAACAATCTTTGAATGAATAATCATTGTGAACAATCACAAAGGAAACCCAGCAATACAAACAGAGTCAGTGTCTGATTCCACTGCAGTCCTTCAGCCCCCAGCTACTGCACACCAGGGGCTTTGGCCGTTTTACAACAATTAAATGACATCCAGAAACAATCCACTGGGCCATGAATGGGACTGACCGACGGAACAGGGACTTTTACACAGGTCAGATTTCCAGTTCCCGCTCCCATGGTCTAACCGTTCAAGCGAAACCAAACAGCCGCTGTTCAAAATGTGTCCTTCACACTTCTCACCTGGTGCCTATAATAGATTCTCTTTGAGTAAATCCCCACATCCTGACTGTCCGCTTCTGTTTCCACACTTCACTGTCCAATAACAATAAACTGCGGGACCAGGCTGGATCGCTCTCTTTGAGCTGGCACGGACATGTTGGGCCGAATGGCCTCATTCTGCGCCGGAAATTTTCTATGTTTCTGTTTGCTGAATTGTTGCCTGAATCTGCGCCTCCGCTCCCCTCCCCCAGCACTGCCTGTGAGCGGAAGAAGATGGTTTGAAACAGTCGCGAATGGAGAGATCCTGTTCCCGGGGGAAGGAAGCAAACAGCAGCCTCCTTCCAGCAGCACATCGCTTTGGGAGCGTGTCCGCAGATAGACTCAGAGATCAGCATCGAGTCCGGGGCAAGTTCAGGGGCAGGCGGGGGCTGTTTGTAAGAGGCGGAATGGAGAATCAACTGGTCCCGGAACATGGGGTGAGTGGGGGAAGGGAGAGGCCATTCTCAGGCTGTGTGTCGACGGGGAAAGGAGACAGAATGGGAAGAACCTGTTACTGCAGTGCAGTCAAACAATGATAATATTTGTATGACTGGGCTTCCTTTGTGGGGGCTCATTATTATTCGAGAGATTAAATTCATTAAAATCCTGTATCTTCTATCTCACCTGTATTTTAGTTATAAACATACTTTTGTTCAAACAGACAAATAATTGAATGAACCAGAATAAATGTGATGTTTCCTCCACCCAAGTTACAAGGAAGAGTGTCACCAGCTCCTTCTCACACAGTCCGTACATTATCATTCACAGAGCGCAGAGACACAGACAGGTCATCAGTTCCACAGTCTCAGACAGCAGAAATAGATCCAGAGACACATTTTCAATCCATCAATCAAACAGAACAGGAGAGACGGACGTTGTTTCCATGTCACCCCAACTCAGTACCACTGACAGGTAGATTCATAAATCCCAGTCCAAATTCTCACCCACTATCAAATTATCAGTGTGTCAATCCCACAATAGTGCAACCTCAGCTACAAATTAAATACACATAGAACTGACACATGGTTCCCTTTTCAAAGTTATAGAATTAAGGGCGGTGCAGTGGATGGCACCGCAGCCTCACAGCTCCAGCGACCCGGATTCAATTCTAGGTACTGCCTGTGTGGAGTTTGCAAGTTCTCCCTGTGTCTGCGTGGGTTTCCTCCAGGTGCTCCGGTTTCCTCCCACATGACCAAAAGATTTACAGGTTGATAGGTAAATTGGCCATTATAAATTGCCCCTAGTATAGGTAGGTGGTAGGAAAATATCGGGACAGGTGGGGATGTGGTAGGAATATGGAATTAGTGTAGGATTAGTATAAATGGGTGGTTGATGGTCGGCACAGACTCGGTGGCCGAAGGGCCTGTTTCAGTGCTGTATCTCTAAACTAATATAATCTGAGATTCAAGTTAAATACCAGCCCAATATTTACACATGTTATCAGTTTATTATCAGTATTAATTCCCATAATGTGTCCAGACATATACATTAGATACTAGTCCAAATCTCAAGTGCATAATCAGATTGAGAGATTCTGAAATATCGTATAACCTGAGATACAAACTCAGATTCCAGTTTAAAACTCATCCGGATTGTGAAACTAAAAGATACATTATAAATTTGATGAGTTTAGTCTGAGCTATAAATTACATACCAGTCCTGAAACCTCGTAGTGTCAGATGGAAGATACTGTACAATTCCAGACTGAGCTCATTTTACACACAAGTCCAAGATTCTCCCTCAGAGTCAGACTGAATGGCATTGATCAAATTGATTAGTACAGCCTGAGTTACATTTGCACATCAATCCTGTATCAGATTGAAAGATACATTATCTTTCGCTATTATGTTCACAGTGACAGATATTTAATACTTGGCAAAACTTCAAACATATTGTCTGCTTAAAACCAACCACATCTGTGGCCTGCTGCTGTGCTGACATTTTATGCAGAATGAATCCAGACTTGCAAACAGTCCCAGGGACGGAAGGTTATATAATGAATCCCCCACTCACACAGAGTACCAGATACTGACAGATAAAGTGATGCTGATACACATGCTCAGTGCCAGATGCTGAAAACTATAGGTTGATTATTGCACTCACTCACAGTACCTCAGCCTGAGTCATCTAAAGCAACCTAACACACAAATAGTAGCACTGAGAGATTGAGAAAGAGTCCAAAACTCACATAGAGTACCAGACACTGACAGATACAAACTGAAAACTACACACACATGGATATGGGATTGGCTAACTCACAGAAAACAGAGAGTGGGGATAATTGGAGCATTTTCAGATTGGCAAACTGTAACTAATGGAGTGCCACAGGTACAGTGCTGGGGCCTCAACTATTTATGGTCTATATTAATAACTTGCATGAAGGGACCACGTGTATTGTTGCGAAATTTGTAGATGGTACAAAGATAGGTAGGAAAGCAAGTTGTGAGGAGGACACAATGTGTCTGCAAAGAGATATAGATAGGTTAAGTCAGTGGGAAAACATTTGGCAGATGGAGTATAATATGGGGAAATGTGAGATTGTCTACTTTGGCAGGTAGAATAGAAAAACAGAATATTATTTACATAGAGAGAGACTGCAGAACGCTGCTGTACCAAGGAATCTGGGTGTCCAGGTACATGAATTACAAAAATGTTAGCATGAAGGTATAGCAAGTAATTAGGAAGGCAAATGGAATGTTGGCATTTTTAGCAAGGGGAATGGAGTTTAAAAGTAAGGAAGTTTTGCTATAACTTTACAGGGCATTAGTGACATCCCAATTCCATACAGTTTTGGTCTCCTTACATAAGGAGGAATATACTTGCATTGGAATCAGTTCAAAGAAGGTTCACTCGACTGATTGCTGGGATGTTGGATTGTCTTATGAGAAAAAGTTGAGCAGTTTGGGCCTATACTCACTGGAGTTTAGAAGATTGAGTGGTGATCTTATTGAAACCTGTAAGATTCTCAGTGGGCTGGACAGGTAGATGCTGAGAGGATGTTTCTCCTTGTGGGGGATTATAGAATTAGGGGCCAGAGTTTAAGATAAGCAGTCTCTCTTTCAAGAAGGAGATGAGGAGGAATTTCTTCTCTGAGAGGGTTGTTAATCTTTGGAATTCTGCTCTCCAGAGGACTGTGGAGGCTGTGTCATTGAATATATTCAACGCAGCGATAGACAGGTTTTTGATCGACAACAGAGTCAATGGTTATGGGGGCAGGCAGGAAAGTGAAGTTATGGCCACAATCAGAACAGCCATGATCTTATTGAGTGGCAGAGCAGGCTTGATGGGCCAAATGGTCTACTCCTGTCCTATTTCGTATCTTCTTATGTTCTTACACACACACACACACACACACAAAACCAATGTGTGGCGGATCTAGAATTAATCCCACTTTCATACACAATACCAGTGACTGAAAGGTACAGAATTAATCCCACAGATAGATACAGTACCACCGACAGGTACAGAATGAATCCCATGCTCACAGTCAGCACCCGGGATCGAAAGATACACGTGATTCCTACCCTCACATAACAATATCAGACTGAGTTACAGAATGATTTACACATTCATACTGGGCACCAATGACTGCGAATTAATTCATCCCACAATCACACACACTACCAAAGGCTGACAGATACAGAATTAATCCCACACTCCTATGTAGTAGCAAAGACTGACACATACAAAATCATTCTCAAATACTCCTACAGTACCTGGCAGATTCAGTGACTGCCAAACTCACATAAATCACCAGAGACTGACAGATAAAGAATGAACTCACACACACACACTGAGATACTGACAGATATAGCTTGAATTCCACACATACAGAACCACTGACAGTTTCAGACTAAGTCCCAAATCACATAACATTCCAGAGACTGACAGAATGAATCAAATACTCACACACAGTGCCACTGACAGAATGTATTCCACACTCACATACAATACCGAAGACTGCCAGATACAGAATGTATCTCCCACTTACACAAAGTACCAGTGAGTGACAGGTACAGAATTAATCCCACATTCACACATGACGTTAGAGATGGACAGCCAAAAAACAATAAGACTGCCAGAATAGATAGAATTCACATCAAAATTCTAAAATATGGCAGAGAAACACTCGACACAAATACATGTCTCATTTCCCTCATCTGGAAGGAGGAGAGGGGATCGCCGTGATGCGGTAATTGTGATCATCTTTAAAAAAAGTTGACAAGACCGACTGTGTTAACTATAGAGGGGTATCCCTGCTGTCCACCACAGGGAAGGTCATCACAAGAGTCCTTCTCAACTGCCTCCTCCCCGTGGCTGAAGAGCTCCTACTGGAATCACAATGTGGATTCTGTCCATCAACAGGCACAGTGAACATAATCTTCACAGCAAGACAACTTCAAGAAAATGTAGGGAGCAGCAGCAACTTTTATACATGGCCTTCTCTGACCTGACAAAGGCCTTCGACTCTACCAACCGAGAGGGATTATGGAATGTCCTCCTCAAACATACTGCACTACGACATGCAAGCTGTAATCCTTGCCAACGGATCTATCACTGACCCAATCCGAGTGCAAACTGGGGTCAAGTAAGGCTGTGTCATCGGCACCAATGCTCTTTTCCATCTTCCTTGCTGCAACACTCCACCTCATCTCCTCACACTCAAACACAGTACCTGACAGAGACAGAATGAATCCATACAGCACCAGAGACTGAGTTACCAAATTACATAAAACACTCAAACACAGTAGCCTAGACTAAAAATGAAATTAATTGCACACTCACATGCAATAGCAGAGACACAACGACACAGAATCAGTCAATAAATGTCCTCCTAACAACAGCCAGGACATTTCCAGGAAGCTCCACACAGGCAGCAGCTCTTTCAATACAAACTGGGGCTGGAGAGAGTCTTTGTGCAATATACTTCCTGATTGCTGTACGGGGATTTGTGATTGGTTGCAAATATTTAATCTGATTGGATGGCGAAAGAGACCAAATGTCGATTCGCAATATTATATCGTGGGGACATCATTCCAAATCACCCAATCACAATCTTTACTTTCCCCCATCCCTCATTAGCATAGAGGTGTGGGATTGTCTATTTAATCCGCACTCGGAAGGGGTTTGGTTTATTTCTGTGTCTGAAATTGAAACTAAAGATGGTTGAGGAGAAGAAGAAAGCAGCTGCTAAGAAGGGCGCCAAGAAAACCTTAAATAAACCGTCAGCAAAGGGCAGCAAGAAGCGGAGAAAGTCGAGGAAGGAGAGTTACTCCATCTACATCTACAAAGTGATGAAGCAGGTTCACCCCGACACCGGCATCTCCTCCAAGGCCATGAGCATCATGAACTCGTTTGTGAACGATATTTTCGAGCGCATCGCGGGTGAGGCTTCCCGCCTGGCCAATTACAACAAGCGCAGCACCATCAGCTCCCGGGAGATCCAGACCGCCGTGCGCCTGCTGCTGCCCGGGGAGCTGGCCAAGCACGCCGTGTCGGAAGGGACAAAGGCGGTGACCAAGTACACCAGCTCCAAGTAAAACTGCACAATGGACTGAATAACATCCCAAACACAACGGCTCTTTTAAGAGCCACCCACAATCTCTCTGAAAAAGCTGCATCCGAACATCTCTATGAAATCATTTTAAGACAATGTGTAACATAATAAATGTCCCACTGCTGTGTTTTTGTCTGCTGTCCCATAAACCGAACTCAAACCCATAATCCGCTCATCCGCCTTTACTTTTTTGCTTAAAGCTGTTATTGTGGTTTTGCACAGCCCCTGAATGACCGCATTAACAGCTGCTTTCAGCGGCAAGAGTCAGACATCAGTCCCTTCACTCTATTCCTGAAATGTGAACTGATTCATCATTTTATTAACAGTAACTCTCCGCACTGTAACAGCCCGGAATGGGATTATTACACAGCAGACTAAGGGCTGTTTGAGGACTCGATCCGGCTCCCTCTTTTCAGAGAAGGACACTGATTGAAGATAAACTGAATGTTTCCCTTCAGGGAAATGCTGTGAACAGGGATTTAGTCCCTCCCGGGACAGTCTGAAAGCAATTGTAGAAAGATCCACAACTTAAATAACATTTTAAACCCGCGTCTGTAATTCGTGACGGAAAAAGTTGAATAAAGCAAAATAAAGAGAAGGGATTTTAAATATTTGACGAAGGATGACATTTATTTTAATCCGCTCCTTTCTGACAATGAAATTGGCGGTCTTTTTGAAATTGACAAATTTTCTGCTTCTGATGTTTTGGCGATAAACCCCGCCCTCTTCTGTTGTCAGTGACCTGATTGGTGAAGAATATAGGCAAATGAGGTGAATTAAGTACCGGCCAATGGGGAGAGTTTTCAGTCTATAAGTAAAGTAAATGCGGCGGAAATTATCCATTCTTTGTGAAAGTATTTGCGAGATTGTGGAAATGTCTGGAAGAGGAAAGACCAGCGGCAAAGCTCGGGCCAAGGCCAAGTCTCGCTCCTCCCGGGCTGGATTGCAGTTCCCGGTGGGCCGTGTTCACAGGCTCCTGAGAAAGGGTAACTATGCTGAGCGTGTGGGTGCCGGAGCCCCGGTCTATCTGGCTGCTGTGCTCGAGTATCTGACCGCTGAAATCCTCGAGCTGGCTGGCAACGCGGCCCGAGACAACAAGAAGACCCGCATCATCCCCAGACACCTGCAGTTGGCCGTCCGCAACGATGAGGAGCTCAACAAGTTGCTGGGGGGAGTGACCATCGCTCAGGGTGGGGTGCTGCCTAATATCCAGGCCGTGCTGCTGCCTAGGAAAACCAGCGCTCAGAGCTCCCAGAAAAAGTAAAGCGGCCAAAATATCATCTAATAAACCAAAGGCTCTTTTCAGAGCCACCCACAGTCTCTGTGAAAGGGCTGATTACTGTCTGATTCCAGAATGCCAGTAACAGGACCGAATGAGAACTATTTCAAATGTTTAAGCATCTGTTTCAGTGATTTCTTACTGTCACCCCAAAGCCTGTCTAATTTATTACTTCCACACTGAGTGAGTTATTTGTCCCGTTACAGATTGCTGAATAGAGTCTTACCGCCATGTACAGATAAGTAGACAAAAAATTACAGATTAAAACTTCGTAATATATATAATCCATCAAAAGCTTTTCTTATTCCGCTTTTATCAGCACAAAGTCTTGGCCCGATTTTACGAACAGCTTTCAACTAACGCCAGATTTACCATTAATTCGCTTCTTTCCGACACTGAAATTGACGGCTTTTTCGAATTCAAACTTTCTGCCAATTTAAGCCAGTGATTTGCTGTATTTTCTAATTCGAGGCTCGGCAATTGGTTAAGACATGTGAATGAGACGTGGGTGACCAATCAGAAGTGGGCTCTGGACAGCGCGGGCTCAAATTGTGGGAATTCCAGGTCCCTGAATGATTGAGCTGAAACTGATCAGTTTCACAAACCCTGTCAGTTTCAGTGCAGGAAACACCGTCTCGGGGGAAATAACATCACAAGTGGGTCTGGTTCCAGTGACCGATTCAACGGCTGCTGCAAAACTCCCGGATTCCCTCATTGCAGCGAAATCATTTTGAAATTCTATGAAAACAATGAGTGATTCTGGAGAAGTGATGTGGCTTTTCACTGAGGGCATGTGTCGACTGGGGAAATAACCAACTGGAGAGTCTCAGGCACTGTTTACACAGCCTGTTTTGAAAATCAAATCCACTGCACATCCTTGCTGCAAATGAAATGTCAAATTCGGGGATTCCAGTTTTTTTCATCCCGAACACAGCAGATTGATTGAACAAACAATTAAAAGTAAAATACTGCGAATGCTGCAAATCTGAAATATTTCAGATTGATTGAACTGTTCTGAACAGCCTATCCCAGCTCCCATTTCTCGGTCAATGCTCTCTCTGTGAGGCGGTGGGTGGCTCTGAGAAGAGCCTTTGTTTTGTGTTTGCTGGAAATGGTCGAATTGTTCAACCGCCGAATCCGTAGAGAGTGCGGCCCTGCCGTTTCAGAGCGTACACCACATCCATGGCAGTGACCGTCTTGCGCTTGGCGTGCTCAGTGTAGGTGACCGCATCCCTGATCACATTCTCCAGGAAAACCTTCAACACCCCGCGAGTCTCCTCATAGATCAAACCCGAGATCCGCTTGACCCCGCCACGGCGAGTCAGGCGGCGGATTGCTGGTTTGGTGATGCCTTGGATATTATCACGAAGCACTTTCCGGTGCCGCTTTGCTCCGCCTTTGCCCAGTCCTTTGCCTCCTTTACCTCTGCCAGACATGATGATTCTTCACTCAGGTCACTACACAATATAAAAAGCAGACTCTTGCAGGCTCTACTTTATACAGACTGCCCGGACCTGCCTGAGAATGGCAGAGAGAGAGAGCAGGAAGGGGAGGAGACAGAGTGAAGATTGAACAGAGAGCAGATGGGGAGGAGACACCCAGAGTGACAGACGGAGAGAGAACGGCCCCTCATCTTTCAGCTCCACCTCCAGTTTCCTCTGGTTCGCCAATTTCAAACCCTTTATTAACAGTGGAACCGAAACCCAGCTCTCCACACAAACCCTTCCAGACTCGGCCTTCATAGTCAAGGCTTTCCAGAAAGCCGGAGCTTTTAAATATGGTTCCGCTACAATTAACACTCAGTAATATTCCCACCTAAACACAGTCCATTCTATAACAAATAACCTACTCAGTAACATCACCATTTCCACACACATCCTCTTCCAGCAGTTTACAAACACCTTATTGCAGCTGTTTGGGGAATCTCCTGTGTTAAGATTGGAGTTGGAAAGCGGCCTTTACCCGGCAGTGTTACCGTCTCACACTGAATCTGCCAGACATCCTGTTGATCTGTCTCGTTCCCCTCTGTCTCTCTTGACTATTACATGGCACGGGTAGTATTTCAGAAAGTACTGCAATGGAGGGAGTGCTGGAGACTCCAGGCCAATCCTGGAGGGATGGGGGAAATATCTTTAGAAATTCCCTGGAGAGAATCGTGATATGACAGGTCTCCAGGGACAGACCAAGGAGAGAGTGTGGACATTGAATGGAAACATGGCAAAAAGAGTTGGGGATTCAGGAACACAATCCTCTCTGATAGGTTACAGCCTCCCCTCTGCTCCTGCTCTTTACGAGACACTTTTCCAGTTTAAATTTATGGACAAGGTGGGTTAGTTGCTCTCAGGGTGGGTGGGGGGAGAGGAGCCTCAGTGGCCATGGGTGGGACAGGGAAAATGGAGACAGAGAACCAGGACTCCGGTCACTCCCCAGCGATGTCTGCTGGAAAGTATCTGTGGATCGGATGATGCCGGGGTCCCATGGAGAGGGGAAGGGGGTGGGGTGATGGAGTGAGGAGGTGGAGAGGGAGTGTTCGTGGTGTCACAGCCAACCCCCTGCCCAAACCAAACTCCCACATCCCAGCATTATATTGTCCAATTCCTGGAGGCGGAGGATGGCGATTCCCGTTGGATTAATTTCTAATGTTCGCCATCTTATCCTGATAAAATCACCAGTTCTGAAGGAGGCCATTCTGTACTTATTCTCAGGTCATCGAGGGGTCATCTTTCCCTTTTCAGCTCCTGACTGCTGGTATTTTTGCTGTTAAATGTGAAATGCAACGTATGTTCGCAGCTGTTTCTGCCCTGTTGCAGCCATAGGAACATAGAAATGGGGGTAGGCCATTCAGCCCCTCGAGCCTGCTGCACCTTTCAATTAGATCCTGGCTCACCTGTATCTTAACTCCAGCTACCTGCTGTGATTTCATAAACCCTCAGACCGTCACTGGATAAACATCTCTCAATCTCAGGTTGGAAATTGTCAATTGACCCTCTGGTTTATCTTATTTTTCGGAGAGAATTCCAGGTTCCCGCTCCCCTTTGTGTGAAAAAGTGCTTCCCGGCAATATTCCTGAAAGGCAGAACTCTAATTTTTGAGTTCTCTCCCTTTGTTGTGGAACTGCTTGTTTACAGCTCAGACCGAAGTCCACACTGCAGAACAAACAGCTGTTCCTCTGATCCTGTCACTTCAGCTTTGGATTTGAAGCTCATGCCTCTTTCCATGATGATTCTTTGTGCCCTATCTCTGTAAATGGTTATGCCTGTCTTTTTGTGGGGTATGTCAAACATTCTTTTTTCCAGTCCTACTCAGGACCCCACCCCCAGCTCTTTTTCCGGTACAATGATGACTGGATCAGTGTCATTTCCTGCTCCCGCTCCGAACTGGAAAATTTCATCAACTTCGTTTCCGATTTCCCCCTCACTGTGGTTGACAGGGCTCTCAACCCTTTTTATTATTTTATTTTATCTTTTTTTTTTAACCATGTGCCTGCCTTAAACTTGGTTTTTCAAGTATGTGCTTTTGGACAGAACTATTGATTATTCTGTCATTAACACTCTCTCTGCACTAATATTTTGTCTTTCACTACACCATTAGCACACTCCCCTTGCCTTTGCCCCATGACCTCCTTGTCAGTTAATCTCTCCTGCCCTCTGCCCTATTACACACCTTCCCTTTTCTTCTCTTCCCCACCTCCCCCCACCCCCGCTTCACTTGCTTAAAACCTATTACATTGAGTGTGGGACAAATTCAATCCATCTTTTGTACTGTATGAGATTAATTTTGACACACTTTCTGGTACATTATGTGACAGCGAGTATAATTCTACATCTATCTGTCTGTGGTACTGTGTCTGAGTGTGAGATTATTTCAGTGTCAGTCTATGAAACTAAATGTGATTGTTTGATTCATTCTGTATGTCAATCATAAGTATTCTATGTGAATGTGTGGCAGCTTCTGTATCTATCTGCTACTGTGGGTGAATATGGATATCATTCGGTATCTGTCAGTGTCCAGAACTAAATGTGAGTGTGAGATTCATTGTGTATGCATCAATCTTACAGTCAGAATGTGACTGTATGGTTCATTCTCTATGTGTCAGTCTAAGGTACTATATATGCCAGTGGTTTTAATTATGTGTCTGTCATTGTATGTGAGTCATTTTATGGTCTCACTGTATATCTGTCAATCTCTGGTTCTTTCTGTGAGAGTGAGATTAATTCTCTATTTGCTGGTCTCTGAAATTAATTGATTTTGTGACTCACTCTGTGCCTGTCAGTCTATGATACTGTGAATAAGAGGGGAATCTATATGGTGTCTGCCTGAACTTGGTATCGAGTATGATTGTAGGATTCATTGTGCATCTATCAGTATCCAGACTGAATGAGAAATAAGGTTCATTCTGTACGTGAAAATCTCTGGTATTCTAGCCACGTGAACTCGAATGTGCCTGTCAGTCTTTGACACAGTATCTGATTATGGGATTGACTCAATACCTTTCAGACTTTGGTACTATGCATATGTGTGGTTCAAGTTCTGCATGTCAGTCTCTGTTACTCCATGTGAGTGTCGATATCCTTTATGTATCTGTCAGTCTCTCGCAATGAATGCAAGTGTGGGATTAACTCTCTTTTCAACAGTATCTGGTACTGACTGTGAGCATGTGACTCCTACAGTATCTGTCAGTGTTTTCTATTGTATGTGAATGTGCAATTCCTCCTATGTCTTTCAGTGCCTAGTACAGTGTGTATGGGATTCATTCTGTACCTGTCAGTATCTGGTACTGAATGAGATTGTGGGATTCATTCTGTTGTCTGTCAATCTCTGCTAATGTACGTGAGTGATATCTGTTATGCATATATTATTTTCTCGTACTGGAAGTGTATATTGTATTTATTCTTTACTTGTTAGCCTCTGGTACCGTGTATGAGTATGGGTCTCATTCTGTATCAGTCAGCTTCTGGTACAGTCTGCATGCGCATATCCACGGCTCATTTTGCATTTGGCAGTCTCTGGTACGAAATATGCGTTACAATTCATTTTTTATGTGTCTGTCTCTTGGACAGTCCATTACAGTGGGATTAATTTTGTACCTCTCAGCTGCTGGTTATGTCTGCAAGTGTACATTCTGTATCTATGTGACGCTGGTGCAGTATGAGTGTGGAATTCTTCTGTACCTGTACTTAATATGTATCTACGGGATGGTATTGAGAACTATTTGTTTAATGCCATAATGTATCACCATTTTCTTGTCTCACTAGTATTTTAAAATATAGATCACTGCACATTTTAACTGTGTGCATTACTGAGTTGTGGTTTGAGCTTTTTGGACTAGTATTCAGTCTGTAACTGTATGAACACATTTGTGAATGACAACATATATTTCAAACTCACACATGGCATGCTCAGTATAATCAGAATCATTCAATTGATAAGATATCATTCAGTACAGCTCTTGGAGAGATTATTGGATTGGTATGTAATGTGCAGTGCAGTGTGCACTAATTGACATAATACTGTAACTTTCCTTTTGATACTGTATCAGATGTTTGTACTACATTGTAATCTGTCACTCAGTCTGCAGTCTGGGCTACATTATTAGGATTCATTCTGTACCTTTCCATCAGCTGCTCTACCTCATATTTAATTTGTAGCTTAGGGTGCACTCTTGTGGGATTGATCCGGTGCTTTTCAATATGATAGTGGGTGTGATTTTGAACTAAGATTGATGTACCTAGCTTTCAGCAGTACTGAGTTGGGGTGAATTGGAAACAACTTCTGCCTCTCCTGCTTTGTTTGATTGTCTGCTGGATTGAAAATGTGTCTCTGGAACTTGGGATCAGTGTGAGCCTGACTGCTTCTGCTCTCTGTGACTGTGGAACTCATGGCCTGTCTGTGTCTCTGAGCTCTGGGAGTGATAATGTACCTACTCTGTGTTAGAAGGAGTGGACTGTACATATCCTTGTGCCGGGGAATCATCACAATCCTTCTGGTTCCTTCAAGTATTTGCTGACAGAAAGAAAGAAAAATATCTCTTGTAACTCATGATCAATTGAGGTGGAAGCTTGAAAAGACATGAATATACTATTTCAATTAATAATCATTATGACCAACCACAAAGGATGATCAGTAATACAAAGAGTGTCAGTGTCTGATTCCACTGCAGCACTCAGCTTCTGCTGATCAGGTTTTCTTTGGTAGTTTTATAACAATTTAGTGGCAGCCAGGAACAACCCAACATCTGCACTGCTCCATGAATGGGAATACCTGCTGGAGCAGGGATATTTGCACAAGTCAAGTTTTTAATTCCACCTGGCATTATAATGCAAGAACATAATAACTAGGAGCAGGATTAGGCCATTCCGCCACTCGAGTCTGTTCCAACATTTAATAAGATAATGGCAGATCTGATCAGAGTCTCAACTCCACTGTCCTGCCTGTCCCAATAACACTTCACTCCCTTGTAAATCAAAAGTCAGTCTAACTCAGCCTTGAATATATTCAATGACCAGCTTCCACCATCCTCTTGGGTAGAGAATTCCAAAGAACAACAACCCTTTGAGAGAAGAAATTCCTCTTCAATTCCATCGAAAATGGGTGCCCCCTTATGTTGAAACTGTTCCCCCTAGTTCTTGATTCCCTCATGAGGGGAAACATCATCTCAGTAAATACCCTGTCAAGCCCCTTCAGTATCTTATATGTTTCATCAGATCACCTATCATTCTTCTAAACTCCAATGAGTGGAGCACAACCAGGTCAAACGTTCCTCATAAGACAACATCTTCATCCCTGGGATCAAGCCAGTGATGTTTGCCTGAACTACCTTCAATGCAAGTATTTTCCTCCTTAAATAAGGAGACCAAAACTGTATACACACTCAAGGTGTGGTCTCACCAACACGCTGTACAGTTGTAGCAAGACTTCCCTACATTTCTACTCCATCCCCATTGCAATAAAGGCCAAAATTCCAATAGCCTTCCTAATTACTTGCTGTACTTCCATGCTAACTTTTTGTGATTCATATAAGAGGACACTCAGATCCCTCTATACCACAGCATTCTGCAGTCTCTCCTTATTTAAATAATATTCTTCTTTTCTCTACATCATACCAAAGTGGATAACCTCACATTTTCCCACATTATACTTAAAATGCCAAATTTTTCCCACACACTTAACTTGTCTTTATCTCTTTGCAGACTCATTGTGTCCTCCGCACAACTTGCTTTCACACCTTTCTTTGTATCAACAGCAAATTTAGTTACAATACACTCGATCCCTTCATCCAAATCATTAATATAGACTGGAAGTAGTTGAGGCCCCAGCACTGATCCCTGTGGCACTCCACGAGTTCCAGTTTGCAAACCTGAAAATGACACATTTATCCGAATTCTCTGTTTCTTGTTAGTAAGCATGTACCAGCGACCTGGGTTCGATTCTGGGTACTACCTGTGCAGAGTTTGCAAGTTTTCCCTGTGACCGCGTGGGTTTTCGCCGGGTGCTCCGGTTTCCTCCCACAGCCAAAGACTTGCAGGTTGATAGGTAAATTGGCCGTTATAAATTGCCCCTAGTATAGGTAGGTGGTAGGGGAATTGAGGGAAGTTGGGGATGTGAGAGGGTAATGGGATTAATGTAGGATTAGTATAAATGGGTGGTTGATGGTCAGCACAGACTCGGTGGCTGAAGGGCCTGTTTCAGTACTGTATCTCTAAATAAATAAAATAAATAATATATTACCCGTTAACACCACAAGTGCTTACCTTGTGCAGTAACATTTTGCATGGCACTTTAGCGAATGCCTTTTCAAAATACAACTACACTACATCTACTGGTTCCCCTTCAGTTACCCTGCTTCTTACACCCTCAAAGAACGCTAATAATGTTGGCAAACTTGAAAGTGCGAGAGTCTATTATAAAGGATGTGGTAGCAGAACACCTGGAAAGCATAAACGGGTTTGGACAAAGACAGCATGGGTTAACGAAAGGGAAATCTTGCTTAACAAATCTGCTGGAGCTTTTTGAGGATGGAACTAGTAGAATAGATAAAGGAGAACCAGGGAATGTGTTGTATCTGGATTTTAAGAAGGCTTTTGATAAGGTCCCACATAAGAGGTTCGTGTGCAAAATTAAAGCAGATGGAATTGGGGGTAATATACTGGCATTGATTGAGAATTGGTTGACAGACAAGAAACAGAGAGTAGGAATAAACGGGCCTTTTGCCAGGTGGCAGGCAGTGACGTGTGGCGTACTACAGGGATCAGTGCCTGGGCCCCAGCTATTCACAATATATATTAATGACTTGGGTGAGGGAACATTTCCAGGTTTGCAGACGACACAAAGCTGGGGAGGAAACTGAGTTGTGAGGAGTATGCAAAGAGGCTCCAATGTGATTTGGACAAGTTGGGTGAGTGGGCAAATGCATGGCAGATGCAGTATAACTTGGATAAATGTGAGGTTATTCACTTCGGTTGTAAAAACAGAAAGGCAGATTATTATCTGAATGGTGACAGATTGGGAAAGGGGGAGGTGCAAAGAGACCTGGGTGTCCTTGTACACCAGTCGCTGAAAGCAAATATTCAGGTGCAGCAAGCAGTTAGGAAGGCAAATGGTATGTTGGCCTTCATTGCAAGCGGATTTGAGTACAGGAGCAAGGAAGTCTTACTACAGTTATACAGGGCTTTGGTGAGAGCACATCTGGAGTATTGTGTGCAGTTTTGGTCTCCTTATCTGAGAAAGGATGTTCTTGCCATGGAGGGAGTGCAAAGAAGATTTACCAGGCTGATTCCTGGGATGGCAGGATTGACAATGAGGAGAGATTGGGTTGACTAGGCCTATATTCACTAGAGTTTAGAATAATGAGAGGGAATCTCATAGAAACCTATAAAATTCTAACAGCACTAGTCAGGCTATATGCAGGGAGGATGTTCCTGATGGCTGGGGAGTCCAGAATCAGGGGTCACGGTCTCAGGATATGGGTATGCCATTTAGAACCGAGATGAGGAGAAATTTCTTCACTCAGAGGGTGATGAACTTGTGGAATTCTCTACAAAGAAAATTACAGCACAGGAACAGGCCTTTCGCCCTCCAAGCCTGCGCCGATCCAGATCCTCTATCTAAACATGTCGCCTATTTTCTAAGGGTCTGTATCTCTTTGCTTCCTGCCCATTCATGTATCTGTCTAGATACATCTTAAAAGACGCTATTGTGTCCACGTCTACCACCTCCGCTGGCAACGTGTTCCAGGCACCCACCACCCTCTGCGTAAAGAACTTTCCACGCATATCCCCCCCGAAACTTTTCCCCTCTCACTTTGAACTCGTGACCCCTAATAATTGAATCCCCCACTCTGGGAAAAAGCTTCTTGCTATCCACCCTGTCTATACCTCTCATGATTTTGTACTGCAGAAGGCAGTGGAGGCCAAGTCATTAAATATATTCAAGAAGGAGATAGATATATTTCTTAATACAAAAGGGATCAAGGGATATGGGGAGAAAGCGGGAAGAGGGTACTGAATTATATGATCAGAATTGATCATTTTTGAATGGCAGAGCAGGGCCGAATGGCCTACTCCTGCTCCAATTTTTCTATGTTTTCTGCGATGACTGACTTAATCATTGGTTCCAGCATTTTCTCAATGGCAGACATTAGGCTAACAGGCCTATCGTTGCCTGCTTTCTCTTTACTGCTTTCTTGAACAGGGACATTACATTTGCAGTTTAATATCCACTGGAACTGTTGCAGGATCTAGGGAATTTAAGAAGATTACAACCAATGCATCCACTATCTATGCAGACACTTCTTTTAAACCTTAGAATGTAGGCCATCAGATCCAGGGGACTTGTCAACCTTTAGTCCCATTAGTTTTCCAAAAACATGTTTTTCTCGCGATGGTGATGTTTTAAGGTCCCCCCTCCTTACTCCCCTTGATTTTCTACTATTCTTGGGATGTTTTTTGTGTCTACTTCTGTGAAGACAGATGAAAAATTCTTGTTCAGAGTATCTGCCATTTCCTTGTTTCTCTTGGATCAATCGTTCAACGGAAACCGACAGCTGCTGTTTAAAATGTTTCCTTGACACTACTCACCTGGCGCCAGCAATAGGTGTTGTTTGCATAACTGTCCCCATCCCTACTGTCTGGCTCTGTTCCCTCTATTCACTGCTCAATAACAACACAGTGTGAAACTGGAGCTAAACCATGAACATGCATTACAGGTTTGAGGAGAGAAAACAACAATGATTTTCAACAGCAGCTTCTTCCTGCTCTGTCTCCGTTACCTTGTCCACAAACAGCCTGAGAAAGGCTTCTCCTTCCGCGCTCACTCCATGTTCCTGCTCCACTCCGCCTCTTACAAACAGCCCCCAACTCCCCCTGAACTTGCTCCGCAGTCAATGCTGATCTCTGAGCCCCTCTGCGGACAGGCTCTCAAAGCAATGTGCTGCTGGAAGGAGACTGCTGTTTACTCACTTACCCCGGGGCTCTAAGTCTCCATTCCCGTCTGTTTCAAACAAACTTCTTCCGCTCACTAATTAAATGACGCAGAAGGACACGGCTGGAGGAGGCGCATCGCGCATGCGCTTCTTTCCCCACTCATTTACAAAAGAAAATAAATTGGAATAAAAGCAAAATACTGCGGATGCTGGAAATCTGAAATAAAAACAAGAAATGCTGGAACCACTCAGCAGGTCTGGCAGCATCTGTGAAAAGTGAAGCAGAGTTAACGTTTCGGGTCAGTGACCCTTCATCGGAACTGACAAAAATAAACTGGAACTTTCCCCAGTTCAGTTTTCTCCGAGTTTGAGCAAAGGAACTGGGGCTGTGGGGAAAGGTCAGAGAACGTTTCAAGCTGGGGGATTCCCCCTTTCTGAAGCTCAGTTTGAGATCATTCCCTGCAGTGTGTTTGCTCTTCATTCATCCGTCTTCTCAAAGCAATCCTCCGAGGGAGTCGCTGTGTTTGCTGCGATCGCGCAGGAGTTAATATCTGACAGTAACAGTCCCAGATTAATGTCATCACATTGAAACTGTCCCTCACTGACAGTCATATCGAACGGTGTGAGCTGAGAGATTACAGAGATCAACAGGGCCAAGAGCGTTAAATTTGGAACATTGTTCACCTCACTCTCTAACTGTTACCCAGAGTCTAGGAATAATAATGTGTCTGTTTCTGATACAATATCAGTTAGAGATGAGACTGCACCGTCTGTCTCCCACGGATCTTTCAAGATAAAATGAGGCTTCCAGGTCAGCCTGTAACTGCTGATGGGGATCTCTCTCTCTCTCTCACTTATTCACTTTCAGCTCTGTCTCTAGTGCTCCATAAAAACGTGGGATCCAGTTATTGGGTGTGATATGGACACACGAATAGAAAATGCACTATTGACACTCCCTCTCTAATGCTGTACATATGTTTGGGATACCATTATTTAGGATGATATGTATGCACTTTATTGTGTTACTAATACTGTCTCTGATGATACATGAGAATGTGTAATACAGTGTGATATGGACACACTGTTACGAATGGTCGGACTGATTCTCTCTCTCTCTGTGGTGCTGTATATGAAAAGGGGATAATGTTAGTGAGCATGATAGAATCATAGAAGGTTTAAGGCAGAGAAAGAGACCACTTGGCCCATCATCGTATGCGGCAGCCGAAAAACAGTGAGCGTAAAGGAATGGCAGGGGGGCTTCAACCTCGAGAGTCCACCTCCTGTGCTATGTGGGAGCTCCTGGTTGCTTCCCGTGTCCTGGAGAACCATTTAGCGGTCATCACCTCGTAGCAGATGTAATGTACAACAATACTCCGCTCTCGTTGATTGACGTCTACGCCCCGGTTCAATGCAGCGAGCAGCTGACCGTCTTCCAGCATCTCCCACTGCTGCTGGCGACGTCCAGGCCGGTCATCCTAGGCAGTGACTTCAACGGCATCATCGATGCACCTGGATGATCCGGCAGAGACGACAGCAAACTGGATGCTATGTCCAGATTCTTAACAGAAACAGTTAAAGATGCCAAACTGCACGACGTCTTCAGCAAACCTGCAGACAGAGCGCAGCATAGATACACATGGTCAAGAACGGACGGGTCTGCCCATTCCAGGATTGACTTCCTATTTGTGTCCCGTGTTTTCACGGTCAGATCCACCGACGTCAAGCCGGTGTTCTTCTCCAAGCATTGCCTTTTACTGGCTGACTTTCACTTACAGGATGACCAGCGGGTTGGCAGCGGGACATGGAAGCTCAATGCTACACTGCTAACCCCAGAGAATGTTGAGGAACTCAAAAGGGATTACAAAGGTTGGAGGACTGTGAAACCCCACCTTTGAGTCTCCAGTTCAGTGGTGGGAAGCGATCAAGGAGAACATCAAGAGGTTCTTTATCTTCAAAGGGTTCAGAGGGCGAGAGAGAGAGACAGATGGAAATGTCACGACTCCAGAAAAGTACGCAAAATCTGCTCTGGCTTCAGTCGATGGGGGTCAAGGTCAAGGAGGACCTTCATGAGGTGAAGAGCCAGCAGGCCTCGCTCTTTGCGACAGAGGCCTCCAAGATCATCTTCCAGTCCAGAGTCCGCTCCATTGAGCAGGATGAGATGTGCTCGTGTTACTTCTTCCAAAAGGTACACAGAGAGAGCTCTGTTATCAGCAGCCTGAAGGAAGAGGATGGCTCGGTAACGTCTTCGCAGTCCGACATACTAAGGATCAGCAAATCCTTTTATGCTGGGCTGTATGACCCGAAGCCCACAGACAGCAGAGCCTCCCAGTCCTTCCTGTCATCTATCACAGAGGTCTTAGATGACAGCAGGAGGGAGAGACTGGCAAACCGCTAATTCTGGATGAGCTGACAAAGGCCGTCAAATCCTTCGAGATAAGTAAAACTCCTGGAAGCGACGGCTTACCGGTTGAGTTGTATTTGGTCCTGTGGGACTGGGTCGGCCCGGACCTGCTGGAAGTATACGACAGTATGCTCCTAGCCGGCAGCATGTCAGAATCCATGAGGAAAGGCATCATCACCCTCATCAACAAGGGGAAGGGGGAGAGGGCAGAAATCAGAAATTGGCGGCCCATCTCACTGCTTAATGTAGACTACAAGATACTTTCAAAAGTCATAGCCAGTCGAGTCAAGTCTGCTCTGGAGTTGGTGATCCACCCAGATCAGACCTGTACTTTACCCACTCAGGGACACGATCACCCACATACGGGACAGGAAGGTGGACACCTGCCTCATTAGGCTGGACCAGGAGAAGGCTTTTGACAGGATATCACACACCTACATGATGGACGTACTTTCGAAAATGGGGTTTGGGGAGGGAATCTGCAATTGGATCAAACTGCTCTACACAAACATCAGTAGCACAGTCTCAATCAATGGGTGGGAATCGGAAAGTTTCCCGATCCAATCTGGAGTCAGACAGGGTTGTCCTCTCTCCCCTGTCTTGTTTATTTGCTGTATTGAACCCTTTGCTGAGTCTATTAGGAAGGATGCGAGCATAAGAGGGGTGACAATCCCAGACAGTGGAGGCACTCAGGTTAAAACCTCCCTGTACATGGATGACGTCACGGCCTTCTGCTCGAACCCGCTGTCTGTGCGCAGACTGATGAGCATCTGCGACCAGTTCGCACTGGCCTTGGGAGCCAACGTTAACCACGCAAGAGAGAGGCCATGTTCTTTGGGAACTGGGCTGACCGATCCTTTGTCCCCTTCACCGTCAGGTCAGACTACCTGAAGGGGCTGGGGATATGGTTCTGAAGGGCCACGGCATGCACCAAAACCTGGAAGGAGCGAGTAGCCAGGGTACAACACAAGCTGAGCATGTGGGAGCAGCAACTCTCTCCATTTTGGGTAAGAACCTGGTCATCAGGTGCGAGGCGCTCACGTTGTTGCTGTAAGTGGCACAGGTCTGGCCCATACCCCATTCCTGTGCTGTGGCGATCACCCGAGTCATTTTCAGCTGCATCTCTGGATCCAAAATGGAGCGGGTCCAAAGGGACACGATGTTCAAAGCTCTGGATAAGGGTGGGTATAATGTACCCAATATCACCCTCATCCTGATGACTACCTTCGTGTGCGGCTGCATCAAGCTGTGTGCAGATCCCCAATACGCCAACACCAAGTGTCACTATGTGCTGAGATTCTCTCTGTCCCCAGTGTTGTGAAGGAAGGGCCTGGTCTCATTGCCGTGGAACGCTCCATCTAGTTGGACTGTGCCGTACCACCTATCCTTCGTGGAACAGTTTCTGCGGAAAACACCTTTGACCACCAATCCATCAGGCAGTGGTCTGCACGGAATGTCCGCAAGGCCCTACGGGAAAAGGAGATGGTGGATCCTGTCGGATGGTTACCCGAGCAGACCGCCAAATCATTTGGCGGAATGCCTCATCACCAGAACTTTCAAACAAGCACCAAGGTGTAGCTTGGCTGGTGGTGAGAAGAGCCCTCCCCGTCAGATCCTTCCTGCACGCCCGAAGTCTCACCCCCTCCGCACAATGCCCTCGAAGTGTCTGTGGTGGGGATGAGATGGTTGCCCAGCATCTTCTGGAATGTGTCTTTGCAAAGCAGGTGTGGAAAGAGATGCATTGGTTTTTGTCGAGGTTCATCCCAAGCAGCTCTGTAACACAGGGGTCTGTGCTCTACGGGCTGTTCCCAGGGACACACACCGAGATAACCACAACTGCTGCTGGAGGACTATCAATCCGGTGAAAGACACTCTTTGGTCTGCCCAAAACTTGGTAGTCTTCCAGCGCAAAGAGTTGTCCACGACGGAATGTTGCAGACTGGCACACTCCAAGGTCCAGGACTACGTGTTGAGGGACGCACTAAAGCTTGGGGCAGCCACAGCAAAGGCTCAATGGGGAAAGACCACCATGTAAGCTCCCCCCACCAAGCTGAACTGAGGGGCTGGATCCATGGAAAACCCCTCAAACTGGAGCAGGAAAATTTTCATTTGCCATAAAATGTACATGGCATGAAAAATGAAATGGAAGGGTTGTGAGGCAACTCACTCCTGTATTGAAGTAAACTGACCTCCTTTGCACTGTTTGTATTTTTTGACTTGGTGCTGTTTGGAACTGTTTTGTAATGTATTTTTTACAGATCTTTATGAATAAAGTATATTTTGGAAATAAAAAAAACATTTGTGCAAGTAAGTGTTGTCAATTGCGGCTGCTTGTGCTCTGTGTTTGGAACTTGAGCAGCAGCTGGAGACACTGCTGTGCATTCATGAGGAGAGTTACATGGAAAGCATGTTCATAGATGTGGTCACCCCACAGCTTAAGAGTACGCAGGGAGAGAGGGAATGGGTGACCACAAGGCAGTCAAAAAGAATCAGGCAGGAAGTGCAGGACACCCCGAGTGCATCTCACTCTCCAGCAGGTATTCAGTTCTGAATACGGAGGACAGTGATGCTTCACCAGGGGAGTGCAGCCAGATCCAAGTCCATGGCACCATGGGTGACTCAGCTGCAAAGGTGGGTACAGGGAAGATTGGAAAAGCCATAGTGATAGATGATTCAATAGTGAAGGGAACAATCAGCTGTTTCTGTGGCCACAGACGTGAATCCAGGAATGGTGTGTTGCCTCCCTGGTGCCAGGGTCAAGGATGTCATTGAGCAGTTACAGAGCATCCTGAAGGGTGAGGGTGAACAGCCAGCATTTGTGGTCCACATCGGAACCAACAACATAGGTAGAAATAAGGATGTTGTCCTGCAGTCAGAATTTATGAAGCTTGGTAAGAAATTAGCAAGCAGGGCATCAAAAGTAGTAATCTCCAGATTATTCCCAGTGCCACGCGCAAGTGAGTACAGGAATAAAAGGATAAGACAGATGAACGTGTGTCTGGAAAGATGGTGCAGGAGGGAGGGCTTTAGATTCTTGGGACAGGTCGCACGGATTGCAGTTGAACAGAGCCTGGACAGAGTTCCTTGCGGGACATTTTGCTAGTGCTGTTGGCGAGGGTTTAAACTCATTTAGCAGGGGGATGGGAACCGGAAGGTAGAGTCAGATGGGACAAAATCAGAAATGAAAATGGAAGGCAGAAAATTAATGGATGAGTCTGGAAGAAAGAGGAAACAAAGGTTAGAAAATTTAAAAAGAGTTTGGCAGTGCTCAAGCATATCTATTTCAATGCAAGGAGTATAGAAAATAAAGCAGATGAGCTGAGGGCACAAATAGACCTGTGGCAGTATGATATCACAGCTATTACAGAAACATGGCTTAAGGAGGGACAGGAATAGCAGCTCAACATTCCTGGTTACAGGGTTTTCAGATGTGATAGGGAGGGGGATAAGAAAGGAGGGGGGGTGGCAGTTTTGCTCAAAGTAACTATTACAGCTGTGAAGACGGATGATATGTTGGAAGGTTTATCAAATGAGGCCGTATAGATTGAGCTGAGGAACAAAAAAGGGGCAATCACACTGCTGAGAGTGTGCTATAGACCCCCAAACAGGAGATAGAAGAGCAGATATGTAGGCAAATCTCTGAGAAGTGCAAGAACAATAGAGCAGTAATAGTAGGGGATTTTAACCACCCCAACATGAACTGGGATACTTTTAGTGTGAAAGAAATTGAGGGAGCAGAATTCTTGAGGTGCATTCAGGTGAACTTATTTAGCCAATATGTAGCAAGTCCAACAAGAGAGGGTGCAGTTTTAGATGTAGTTTTAGGAAATGAAGATAGGCAGGTGGAAGGAGTGGCAGTGGGAGAGCATTTTGGTGGTAGTGATCATAATTCAGTCAGTTTTAACATAATTATGTAAAGGACAAGGAGAGAACAGGAGTTAAAGTTCTCAGTTGGGGCAAGGACAACTTTACTAAGCTGAGGAGTGAGTTAGCAAAAGTGGACTGGAAACAGCTACTTGAACGTAAATCAATGTCAGAGCAGTGGGAAGCACTCAAAGGGGAGATTCCAGGGGTTCAGAGTCAATATGTTCCCACAAAGAAAAAGGGTGGGAAGGCCAAATCTCGAGCCCCATGGATTTTATAAGGTAGTATTATAAGGCAGTAACGGAAAGCTTATGCCCGACTCAGAGAACTCAATACCACTGAAAGCCGAGAGGTGTATAGAATGTGGAGGGGGGAAATCAACATTGAAATTAGGAAAGCCAAGAGAGGGCATGAAAGAATATTGGCAATCAAAATCAAGGTTCGCACAAAGATGTTTTATCAATACATTAACAGAAAAAGGATAACTATGGAAAGAGTAGGGCCCATAAAAGATCATGAAGGTAAACTATGTGTAGGGGCAGAAGATGTTGGCACTGTTCTTAATAAATACTTTGCATCTGTCTTCACAAAAGAGGGGGATGATGCAGATATTGGAGTTAAGGAAGAAGGGTATGAAGTATTGGATGTGATCAAAAGAGGGAGAGAGGACATATTAGTGACAGGACATACAAATAGCATATTTGTAAGTTGATAAATCACTAGGGATGGATGAAATGTACCCCACGGTGTTAAAAGAAGCAAGAGAGGAAACAGCGGAAGGTTTGACCATCGTTTTCCAGACCTCACTGGATACAGGTGTGATGCTGGAGGATTGGAAGACTGCGAACATTGTACCTCTGTTTAAAAAGGGAGTGAGGGATAGACCGAATAATTACAGGACAGTCAGTCTAACCTCAGTAGTGGGCAAATTATTGGAATCTAT
This sequence comes from Heterodontus francisci, assembly GCF_036365525.1. Classification (NCBI taxonomy): domain Eukaryota; kingdom Metazoa; phylum Chordata; class Chondrichthyes; order Heterodontiformes; family Heterodontidae; genus Heterodontus; species Heterodontus francisci. The sequence goes on from NC_090405.1 coordinate 19,667,343, forward strand.
TCTGAGTGACAGGATAAAATGTCACTTAGAAAGGCACAGATTAATCAAGGATAGTCAGCATGGATTTGTTAAGGGAAGATCTTGTCTGCCCAACTTGATTGAAATTTTGAAGAATTAACAAGGAAAATAGATGAGGGTAGTGCAGTTGATGTCGTCTACATGGATGTAAATGTAGGGGGCATGATCAAGAAGTTTGCAGATGACACAAAGATTGGCTGTGTGATAAATAGCAAGGAGGATAGCTGTAGGCTGCAGGAAGATCTTCATGGTCTGGTCAGATGCACAGAAAAATGACAAATGGAATTCAATCCAGAGAAGTGTGAGGTGATGCATTTGGGGAGGTCAAACAAGGCAAAGGAATACACGATTAAGAGGAAAATGTTGAGAGGTGTAGAGAAAGTGAGGTACCTTGGAGTAAATGTCCACAGATCCCTGAAGGTAGCAGGACAGGTCGATAAGGTGGTAAGAAGGCATATGGAATTCTTTCCTTTATTAGCCAAGGTATAGAATATATGAGCAGGGAGGTTATGCTGGAACTGTATAAATCATTAGTCAGGCCACAACTTGAGTACTGTGTGCAGTTCTGATCACCTCATTACAGAAAGGATGTAATTGCACTCGAGAGGGTACAGAGGAGATTTACGAGGATGTTGCCGGGACCGGAAAAATGCAGCTTTGAGGAAAGATTGGATAGGCTGGGGCTATTCTCCTTGGCACAGAGAAGGCTGAGGGGAGATCTGACTGGCATGTACAAAATTTGTGGAGTCTGGATAGAATTGAAGTGAAGGGCCTGTTTACCTTAGCAAAGAGATCAGTGACTAGGGGAATAGATTCAAAGTGATTGGCAGAAAGATCACAGGGGAGATGAGGAAAAGACTTTTTAGCCAGAGGGTGGTGGGGGTCTGGTGGAATTGATACTGTATTTTAGTTTGATATTGCATCACTTTTTAGAATGCTATGTAATGTTTATATCAATCTACACTGATGGAATTGATTCTGTCTCTTTCAATTTCACAGTGTGGGCGAGGTCTGAACTGGTATCTAATTTGTGTCTCAGCTTACAATATCTTTCAGCACCTTTGAAACATTCACTGCAATGAATGTTGTACTTGTATGCAACTTGTATCTCAGGGTACACTATGGGGATGTTTAAACATCCTTTATAATGAATGGGTGTGAGCTTTGGGTATGATATTTAATTTAAATCTCAGGGTACATCACTAGGTTAGATTCTGTGCCATTCAATCAGTAGCGTGTGCCAATTCTATCTGATATTTAATTGCTAGCTCAGTCTGCATTATATTTGACAGGCAGAGAGATCTGGGCGTACAGGTCCACAGGTCACTGAAAGTGGCAATGCAGGTGGATAAGGTAGTCAAGAACGCATATGGCATGCTTTCCTTCATCGGTCGGGGCATAGAGTATAAAAATAGGCAAGTCATGCTGCAGCTGTACAGAACTTTAGTTAGGCCACACTTAGAATATTGCATGCAATTCTGGTCGCGACACAACCATTAGGACGTGGAGGCTTTGGAGAGGGTACAGAAGAGGTTTACCAGGATGTTGCCTGGTCTGGAGGGCATTAGCTATGAGGAGAGGTTGGATAAACCCGGATTGTTTTCACTGGAACGACGGAGGTGGAGGGGCGACATGATAGAGGTTGACAAAGTTATGAGCGGCATGGACAGAGTGGATAGTCAGAATCTTTCTCCCTGGGTGGAAGAGTCAGTTACTCGGGGACATAGGTTTAAGGTGCGAGGGGCAAAGTTTAGAGGGATGTGCAAGGCAAGTTCTTTACACAGAGGGTGGTGAGTGCCTGGAACTTGCAGCCGGGGGAAGTGGTGGAAGCAGGTACGATAGCGACGTTTAAGAGGCATCTTGACAAATACATGAATAGGATGGGAATCGAGGGATACGGACCCCGGAAGTGCAGAAGGTTTTAGTTTAGGCAGGCATCAAGATCGGCGCAGGCTTGGAGGGCCGAATGGCCTGTTCCTGTGCTGTACTGTTCTTTGTTCTTTGTTAGATTGACACATTGCATTTCAATCTGCTAGTGGGTGTGATTTTGACGTGGGATTGAAGTATCTGACTGTCAGTGGGACTCAATCGGGGTGAAATGGAAAAAACTTCTTTCTCTCCTGCTTTGTTTGGTTGTTGGATTGAAAATGTGTCTCTGGAACTTGGGATCAATGTGAGCCTGACTATTTCTGCAGTCTGAGACCAGGGAACTGATGAACTATCTATACCTCTGCACTCTGAGTGATAATTTACCTACTGTGTGTGAGAGGAGTTGGCTGCACTGTTCCTTGTGCCTCGAGTGCAGCAACCATCACATTCATCACAATATCTTCAAGTATTTCCCTGTATGAAGAAAAAAATATATCTGATAACTCAAGAACAGATGCGGTGCATAATATCAAAGAGGTCAATTTAATTTCTCAATCAATAATCATTAAGAACATCCACAAATGAAAACCGGTGTCATTATCTGCCTCCACTGAAGTACTGAAGCTCCCAGCTCCTGCATCGCAAGTGTTCTGGGCAGATCCATCCAGACAAAACACTGCACTGGGATCGTCCCAACTGCTCTCTGCTCTACACATATTTCCAGCCACCCTGCTTCACATGCAAAAATTTTTTTTAAATGAAGCTCGATATGTATATCCCTCGATTCCTTTTTCCACATACAATTGTTCATTTGTTCCACCTCCCCTTCAGTGCATCGATACTATTCACCCCAACCTCTCCCTGTGATAACAAATTCCAGATTCAAACCATTCACTGCGTAAATACATTTTTCATGAATTCCTCATTGGTTTTCTGAATGACGATTTTATATTTTGGCTCTTGTTTCAGACGCCACCACAAGTGGAAGCATGTCTCCATGTACTCTATAAAAGCCCTTCACTATTTCCTCACTTTTTTCATTTGTTTGTGGAATGTAGGCATCACTGGCTATGCTAGCATTTATTGCCCAATCCAAATTGCCCTTGACAAAGTGGTGGTGAGCTGCCTTCTTGAGCCGCTGCAGTTCTTGAGATGTAGGAACACCAACAGTGCTGTTTGGAAGGGAGTTCCAGGATTTTTACCCAGCGACAATGAAGGAATGGCGATATAGTTCCAAGTCAGGATGATCTGTGGCTTGGAGGGGAATTTGCAAGTGGTAGTGTTCCCTTGCAACTGCTGCCCTTGTCCTTCTCAGTAGTAGAAGTTCCAGGTTTGGAAGGTACTGTCAAAGGAGCTTTCGTGTGTTGCTGCAGTGCACCTTGTAGATGGTACGCACTGCTGCCACTGTGCATCAGTGGTGAATGGGGTGATTGTTGAAGGTGGTGCTTGGGGGCAATCAAGCAGGCTACTTGAGTGTTGTTGGAGCTGCACTCATCCAGGCAAGTGGAGAGTATTCCATCATACTCCTGACTTGTGTCTTGTGAATGGTGGATAGGTTTGGGGAGACAGGAGGTAAGTTACTCACCACAGAGTTCCTAGCCTCTGACCTGCTCTTGTCGCCACGGCATTTATGTGGCTGGTCAAGTTCAGTTTATGGTCAATGGTAACCATGGGTGACTCAGCTGCTGTACTGTTTGTCTGTTCCATCTGACATTGAATTTGTAGTTCAGGCTGCTCTCTTGTGAGAGTTACACAATGCCTTGCAATCTGATAGTGGGTGTGATTTTGGACTGGGATTGATGTATCTACCTGTCAGTGGGACTGAGTTGTGGTGAAATGGAAACAAGTTCAATCTTTCCTGCTCTGTGTGACTGTTGCATTGACTGTTGGTCTCTGGAACTTGGGATCAGTGCCGGTCCGACTACTTCTGCTGGTGGCGATTGTGGAACTGATGTCTCTGCTCTCTGTGAGTTGATACTGTCCTGACTGTGTGTGAGGAGCTGGCTGCACTTCCTCTTGTGTCGAGAAATCATGACATTTATTCTGCTTCCATCAAGTATTTGCCTGTAGAAAGGAAATGTATTTATTATAATTCAGGAAGAGATGTGGTAGAAGATACAAAAGTGACCACAACAATTTTTCAATGAATAATCATTATGAACAATCACAAAGGAAACCCAGCAATACAAACAGAGTCAGTGTCTGATTCCACTGCAGTCCTGCAGCCCCCAGCTACTGCATACCAGGGGCTTTGGCCATTTTACAACAATTAAATGACATCCAGAAACAATCCACTGGGCCATGAATGGGACTGACCGATGGAACAGGGACTTTTACACAGGTCAGATTTCCAGTTCCCGCTCCCATGGTCTAACCGTTCAAGTGAAACCAAACAGCCACTGTTTAAAATGTGTCCTTCACATTTCTCACCTGGTGCCTATAATAGATTCTCTTTGTGTAAATCTCCACATCCTGACTGTCCGCTTCTGTTTCCACACTTCACTGTCCAATCACAAGAAACTGTGGGATGAGGCTGAATCGCTCTCTTTGCGCTGGCACGGACATGATGGGCCGAATGGACTCATTCTGCGCCGGAATTTTTCCATGTTTCTGTTTGCGGAATTGTTGCAGAAATCTGCGCCTGCGCTCCCCTCCCCCAGCACTGCCTGTGAGCGGAAGAAGATGGTTTAAAACAGCCGGCAATGGAGAGATCCCGGTCCCAGTGGAAGGGAGAAAACAGCAGCCTCCTTGCAGCAGCACATCGCTTTGGGAGCGTGTCCGCAGATGGACTGAGAGATCAGCATCGAGTCCGGGGCAAGTTCAGGGGCAGGCGGGGGCTGTTTGTTTGAGGCGGAGTGGAGCAGGAACTGGTCCCGGAACATGGAGTGAGTGGGGGAAGGGAGAGGCCATTCTCGGGTTGTATGTGGACAAGGGGATGGAGACAGAATGGGAAGAAACTGTTACTGCAGTGCAGTCAAACAATGATAATATTTGTATGGCTGGGCTTCCTTTGTGGGCGTTTATAATTATTATGAGAGATTAAATTCATTAAAATCCTGTATCTTCTACCTCACCAGTATTTGAATTATAAACATTCTTTTGTTCAAACAGGCAAATAATTGAATGAACCAAAATAAATGATGTTTCCTCCACCAAGTTACATGGAAGAGTGTCACCAGCTCCTTCTCACACACAGTCCGTACATTATCACTCACAGAGTGCAGAGACACAGACAGGTCATCAGTTCCACAGTCTCAGACAGCAGAAACAGATCCAGAGACACATTTTCAATCCATCAATCAAATGGAGCAGGAGAGACTCACGTTGTTTTCATGTCACCCCAACTTAGTACCACTGACAGGTAGATACACAAATCCCAGTCCAAATTCTCACCCACTATCAAATTATCAGTGTGTCAATCCCACAATAGAGCAACCTCAGCTACAAATTAAACACACATAGAACTGACACATGGTTGCTGTTTCAAAGTTACAGAAATAATCTCAATGAAGTGCTCCGAGATTCAAGTTAAATACCAGCCTAATATTTACACGGGTTTTGACTTTATTATCAGTATTAATTCCCATAATGTGTCCAGACATATACATTAGATACAAATCTCAAGTGCATAATCAGATTGCAGAGATACAAACTCAGATTCCACTTTAAAACTCATCCGGATTGTGAAACTAAAAGATACAATATAAATTTGATTCGTATAGTTTGAGCTATAAATTACGTACCAGTCCTAAAACCTCATATAGTGTCAGATGGAAGATACTGTACAATTCCAGACTGAGCTCATTTTACATGCAAGTCCAAGATTCTCACTCAGAGTCAGACTGAATGGCACTGATCAAATTGATGAGTACAGCCTGAGTTACACTTGCACACCAATCCTGTATCAGATTGTAGGATACATTATATTTCACTATTGTGTTCACAGTGACAGATACTATTTAATACTAGGCAAAACCTCAAACAGGATTTATGTATCTACCTGTCTGCTTAAAACCTGCCACATCAGTGGCCTGTTGCTATGCAGAATTTTTTTGCAGAATAAATCCAGACTTGCACCAGTCCCAGGGACGGAAGGTTATATAATGAATCCCACAATCAGACAGAGTACCAGACACTGACAGTTAGAGAGTGATTTTGAAACCCATGCTAGGTGCCAGATGCTGAAAGTTATAGGTTGATTACTGCACTCACTGACAGTACCTCAGCCTGAGTCATCTAAAGCAACCTAACACACAAATAGTAGCACTGAGAGATTGAGAAAGAGTCCAAAACTCAGAGTAACAGACACTGATAGACACAATCTGAAAACTGCACGCACATGGATATAGTATTGGCTAACTCACAAGAAACAGAGTGGGGATAATTGGGGAATTTTCAAATTGGCAAACTGTAACTAATGGAGTGCCACAGAGATCAGTGCTGGTGCCTCAATCTTTATGGTCTTTATTAATAACTTGCATGAAGGGACCGAGTGTAAATCCAAATTTATGGATGGTACAACGATAGGGAGGAAAGCAAGTTGTGAGAAGGACACAAAGTGTCTGCAAAGAGATATAGATAGGTTAAATCAATGGGAAAATGTTTGGAGTATAATATGGGAAAATGTGAGATTATCTACTTTGGCAGGAAGAATAGAAAAACAGAATATTACTTACATAGAGACAGATTGCAGAATGCTGCTGTACCAAGGGATCTGTGTGTCCAGATACATGAATTACAAAAAAGTTAGCATGCAGCTATAGCAAGTAATTAGGAAGGCAACTGGAATGTTGGCATTTTTAGCGTGGGGAATGGAGTTTAAAAGTAGGGAAGATTTGCTGTAACTGTACAGGGCATTAATGACATCCCAACTAAAGTACTCCACACAGTTGTGGTCTCCTTACTTAAGGAGGGCTATACTTGCATTGGAATCAGTTCAGAGAAGGTTCACTCGGCTGATACTTGGGAAGTTGGATTGTCTTATGAGAAAAAGTTGAGCAGGTTGGGCCTATACTCACTGGAGTTTAGGAGATTGAGAGGAGATCTTATTGAAACCTATAAGTTTCTCAGTGGGCTGGACAGGTAGATGCTGAGAGGATGTTTCTCCTTGTGGGGGAATGTAGAATTAGGGACCACAGTTTCAAGATAAGTGGCCTCCCATTCAAGAAGGAGATGAGGAGGAATTTCTTCGCTCAGAGGGTTGTTCATCTTTGGAATTCTGTTCTCCAGAGGACTGTGGAGGCTGGGTCATTGAATATATTCAAGGCTGTGATAGACAGATTTTTGATCTAAAAGGCAGTCAATGGTCATGGGCGCAGACAGGAAAGTGGAGTTAAGGCCACAATCAGAACAGCCCCGATCTTATTGAATGGCGGAGCAGGCTCGATGGGCCAAATGGCCATCTCCTGCTCCTATTTTGTATCTTTTTATCTTCTTGCACACACACACACTCAACCAGTGTGTGGCAGTGGATCTAGAATTAATCCCACGTTCGTACAAAATACCAGCGACTGAAAGGTACAGAATAAATCCCACAGATACATACAGTATGACTGACAGGTACAGAATGAATCCCATGCTCACACACAGCACCAGGGATTGAAAGATACATGTGATTCCCACCCTCACAGAACAATATCAGACTGAGTTACAGAATGATTTCCACATTCACATCGAGCACCACTGACTGCTAATTAATTCATCCCACGATCACACACACTACCAGAGGCCGACAGATACAGAATGTATCGCACACTTTCACAAAGTACCAGTGAGTGACAGGTACAGAATGAATCCCACATTCACAAACTGTACTAGAGAATGGCAGATCCAGTACCAATGACCAATTCAGAATGAACTCCAAATTTACACATGACACTAGAGATGGAGAGATACAAAATTAATTCCACATTCACACTCTGCGAGAGACTGATAGTTACAAAATGGATCCAGAACATGCAGACAGTGCCAGAGACTGACAGTTACAGAATGAAGTAAACACTCACATACAGTACCAGAAATGACAGAAATGGAATTGATACCACACATATATGCAATACCAGAGATGGAGCATACAGAATGAATCACACACACACAACAAGAACAGAGATAGAGTTATACAGAATGAATCTCACACTCATGTACAGTACAACAGATTAACAAGTAAACGATCAACCTCAAACACACATCCATTACCAAGGGTCAGTTCAGAATGACTACAAAACTCAAATAATGTGTTAGAGGCTGAAAGATGCAGGTGAATACAAAACTCACACACAAGATACTAATAGATACAGCCTGAAAACTGCACTCAAACACAGTACAAGGGAGTGACAGATACTGAATGAATCCCACACTCATATTCAAAACCAGAGACTGACAGATGCAGAATGGATGTCACACTAAACTTCTTCTTCGGAACTCCCTCGGGAATGAGGATGACTTTCTTCCACTCCAGGGTTGTGGGTCCTTAGGTAACTGAATAGTCCAATTCTTGATCCACACACTCGGCCACAGGTGGGGCAGGTGGTGCTTGGTGAAGTGGGTGAATGGGATTCTCCAATTTCCAAATACTCCTTCCACTGTTTGCATTTGGTTGCTTCCTGGGCATGTCGACGAATTTCAAACTGGCTGGCACCTTCGCGGATGCTTCTTCTCCATTTTGGGTGGTCTCAGGCAAGAGATGCCCATGAATCAGTGCAGATGTCACATTTTTTCAGGATGTCTTGAAGGAAATTCTTGTAATGTTTCCTCTGCCCTCCTGGTAGCTTCTTGCCCTGATGGAGTTCAGAGTAGAAAGCTTGTTTTGCGACTCTGGCGTCAGGCATGGGGATGATGTGGCCCATCCAACATACCTGACTAGCCATGACCAGTGTCTCGATACTGGGGATGTTGGCCTGAGAGAGGACACTGATATTGCAGCGCCTGTCCTGCAACTGAATTTGCAGGATCTTGCGGAATCACCACCGGTGATATCTCTCCAGGGCTTTGAGATGTCTGCTGTACAGTGTCCATATTTCTGACACATACAGGAGGGCAGGTAACACTGCAGCCATGTCAACCATGAGCTTGGTGTCTGATTTGAGTTCTTTGTCATCAAACATTCTTTTCCTCAGAGGACTGAAGGCTACGCTGACACACTAGACGTGATGCTGAGTGTCATTGTCGATATCTGCCCTTGGTGACAGGAGGTTCCCAAGGTATGAGCAGTGATCCACATTGCCCAGTGGTTCACCATGGATCTTGATAGTCGAGGGGCAGTGTCGGGGAGCAGGCTGGTAGAGGACCTCTGTCTTCTGGATGTTTTGCTTAAGGCCAATTATTTCATACACCTCCGTGAATGCATTGATCAGGGTTTGACGCTTGGCCTCTGAGTGTGCGCATACGCAGGCGTCGTCAGCATACTGCAGCTTGATGACAAAGGTTGGAGTGGCCTTACATCTGGACTGGAGGCAACATAGGTTAAATAGTTTCCCTCTCGTCCTGTAGAGTAGATCTACACATGCGACCTAAAGAACAGCTGATGGGCTGAAAGAACACTGGAACAACAAAAACTTGCTGACAGCCACGACATGTGAGGATTCTTCAGCACAGTCAAGACCATTTCTGGCCCAAATTACCAAGGACCTACCCTACTGAGAGTAAAGAATGGAGTGACACTGATCAAGGTCAGAGAGGCAATCAGCACTCGTTGGAAGTAGCACTTTGAAGATCTCCTCAATCGTGACTCAGTCCTTGATGCGAGTGCCCTTGACCGCATTCCACAGCATGCTACCCACCGTGCTGTCAGTACAATCCCAGGCTGACAGAGATTGAAAAGGACATCTGACAGCTAAAAAACAATAAGGCCGCTGGCATAGATGGAATTCCCATCAAAATTCTAAAATCTGGCAGAGAAGCACTCTTGACACAAATACGCGGTCTCATTTCCCTCATTTGGAAGGAGGAGAGTATGACAGGGGATCTCCGAGACACTGTAATAGTGATCATCTTTAAAGAAGGTGACAAGACTGACTGTGGTAACTACAGAGGGGTATCCCTGCTGTCCACCACAGGGAAGGTCATCACAAGAGTCCTTCTCAACTGCCTCCTCCCCGTGGCTGAAGAGCTCCTACTGGAATCACAATGTGGATTCTGTCCATCAAGTAGCACAATGGACATGATCTTCAAAGCAAGACAACTCCAAGAAAATGTAGGGAGCAGCAACAACCTTTCTACCTGGTCTTCTCTGACCTGACAAAGGCCTTCGACTCTACCAACCAGGAGGGATTATGGAACGTCCTCAAATTTGGCTGCCCAGAGAAATTCATCATCATCCTCTGACGACTGCATGATGACATGCAAGCTGTAATCCTTCCAACGGACCGACCACTGACCCAATCCCAATGCAAACTGGGGTCGAGCAAGGCTGTGTCATCGCACCAATGCTCTTTTCCATCATCCTTGCCGCAACACTCCACCTCATCTCCTCATACTCACAGTACCAGAGACTGACAGATACAGAATGGATGTCACACTCACAGTACCAGAGACTGACAGATACAGAATGGATGTCACACTCACAGTACCAGAGTCTGACAGATACAGAATGGATGTCACACTCACAGTACCAGAGTCTGACAGATACAGAATGGATGTCACACTCACAGTACCAGAGTCTGACAGATACAGAATGGATGTCACACTCACAGTACCAGAGACTGACAGATACAGAATGAATCCACACAGCACCGGAGACTTCTTTTGTTCTTCTTCTTCTTTGGCCTCCTTGTCTCGAGAGACAATGGGTAAGTGCCTGGAGCTTGTCAGTGGTTTGTGAAGCAGCGTCTGGAATGGCTATAAAGGCAAATTCTGGAGCGACAGACTCTTCCACAGGTGCTGCAGATAAAATTGGTTGTCAGGGCTGTTACACAGTTGTCTCTCCCCTTGAGCTTCTGTCTTTTTTCCTGCCAACTGCTAAGTCTCTTCGACTCACCACACTTTAGCTCCGCATTTATGGCTGTCCGCCAGCTCTGGCAATCACTGGCAACTGACTCCCACGACTTGTGATCAATGTCACAGGACTTCATGTCGTGTTTGCAAACGACTTTAAAGCAGAGACATGGATGGTCGGTGGTTCTGATACCAGTGACGAGCTCGCTGTACAATGTGTCCTTGGGGATCCTGCCATCTTCCATGCGGCTCACATGGCCAAGCCATCTCAAGCGCCGCTGGCTCCGTAGGGTGTATATGCTGGGGATGTTGACCGCCTCAAGGACTTCTGTGTTGGAGATACGGTCCTGCCACCTGATGCCAAGGATTCTCCAGAGGCAGCAAAGATGGAATGTATTGAGACGTCACTCTTGGCTGACATACGTTGTCCAGGCCTCGCTGCCGTAGAGCAAAGTACTGAGGACACAGGCTTGATTTACTTGGACTTTTGTGTTCCGTGTCAGTGTGCCATTTCCCCACACTCACTTGGCCAGTCTGGACATAGCAGTGTTCTCGCACCTACACTGTTTGGGATCTTCTTCTCCCTGCTGCTCTCACATGCGTTCAAGTCTTCAGAAGAAGGAATTTTCCTCCACACAAGATCAGATGGCAGTTTGTTCAACCTTGCCCGTCTAAGAGCGAAGAGCAAAGTACAGAAAGTCCGCATCAGGGAACTCCTCTTTGCTGACGATGCTGCATTAACATCCCACACTGAAGAGTGTCTGCAGAGACTCATTGACAGCATTGCGGCTGCCTGCAACGAATTTGGCCTCACCATCAGCCTCAAGAAAACGAACATCATGGGACAGGACATTATAAATACTCCATCCATCAATATGGGCGAACACGCTCTGGAAGTGGTTCAAGAGTTCACCTGTCCAGGCTCAACTATCACCAGTAACCTGTCTCTCGATGCAGAAGTCAACAAGCACATGGGAAAGGCTTCCACTGGTATGTCCAGACTGGCCAAGAGAGTGTGGGAAAATGGCGCACTGACACGGAACCAGAGACTGAGAGCTACCAAATTACATAAAACACTCAAACACAGTAGCAGAGAGTAAAATAAACGGAATTAATTGCACACTCACATGCAATAGCAGAGACACAACGACACAGAATCAGTCAATAAGTGTCCTCCCAACAACAGCCAGGACATTTCCAGGGAGCTCTGCACAGGAAGCGGCTGTTTTACTCTAAACTGGGACTGGAGAGAGTCTTTCTGAAATATACTTACAGATTGCAGTAAGGGTGTTTGTGATTGGTTTCAAATATTTATTCTGATTGGATGGCGGAAGACACCAATTGGAGAATTACAATATAAAACCGTTTTGACATCACTCCCAATCACCCAATCACAATCTTAACTTTCCCCCATCCCTCATTAGCATAGAGCTGTGGGATTGTCTATTTAATCCGCACTCGGAAGGGGTTTGGTTTATTCCTGTGTCTGAAATTGAAACTGAAGATGGTTGAGGAGAAGAAGAAAGCAGCTGCTAAGAAGGGCGCCAAGAAAACTGTGAGTAAACCGTCAGCAAAGGGAGGCAAAAGGCGGAGAAAGTCGAGGAAGGAGAGTTACTCCATCTACATCTACAAAGTGATGAAGCAGGTTCACCCTGACACCGGCATCTCCTCCAAGGCCATGAGCATCATGAACTCGTTTGTGAACGATATTTTCGAGCGCATCGCGGGTGAGGCTTCCCGCCTGGCCCATTACAACAAGCGCAGCACCATCAGCTCTCGGGAGATCCAGACCGCCGTGCGCCTGCTGCTGCCCGGGGAGCTGGCCAAGCACGCCGTGTCGGAAGGGACAAAGGCGGTGACCAAGTACACCAGCTCCAAGTAAAACTGCACAATGGACTGAAAAACATCCCAAACACAACGGCTCTTTTAAGAGCCACCCACAATCTCTCTGAAAAAGCTACAACATCATCCCGATAGGATCAATTTTTTTTTATACTAAGGGTCTGGAACTTTCTAATTGCCTTTGTGATATCTGTTTTAACCCCATGGATTCTGGGTGATTCAGGTTCACTGTTGAGATCTTTGTGTCTCTACTTAATAATGCCGTGTAAATTAATTACTGATCACTGACCCCATGTGCGCGTTCATTTTCGCTATTGTACTATTTCGTCAATGAGCTGACAGATCAGTTCTCAGTCACTTGTTTCCCTTGTTCAAGCTCGGCCTCAATAATAAGTACATTTACTAGAAACCCCGCTGTTGTAGGAAACCTCAGTCTCTCATTTCAACTCCTGACAGTAAAAATCTTCTCTCCACTTTTGTCTCCCACAAATAGGTTCAATCTCGAATCAGTGATGCGGTATCTTGACAAAGATTGATCTGAAATGTGTCCGCTTCCAGAATGCTGTGAATGAGACTCTCTGCCGCCGCTTACAGACTGTTTCAAAAAGGACGGAGAATAGTCCGAGATCAAAGCGCACATGGGCTCAGTGATCAGTAATTAATTTACGCGGCACTATTACGTAGAGACACAAAGATCTCAGACAGTGAAACTGAATCACCCAGAATCCATGGGGCTAAAAGAGATCAGAAAGGCAATTAGAAAGTTCCAGACTCTTCGTATAAAAGAACAAAACAAATCAAAACCCGAGAGATGATGTTGTAGCTTTTTCAGAGAGATTGTGGGTGGCTCTTAAAAGAGCCGTTGTGTTTGATCTGTTTTTCAGTCCATTGTGCAGTTTTACTTGGAGCTGGTGTACTTGGTCACCGCCTTTGTCCCTTCCGACACGGCGTGCTTGGCCAGCTCCCCGGGCAGCAGCAGGCGCACGGCGGTCTGGATCTCCCGGGAGCTGATGGTTCTGCGCTTGTTGTAATGGGCCAGGCGGGAAGCCTCACCCGCGATGCGCTCGAAAATATCGTTCACAAACGAGTTCATGATGCTCATGGCCTTGGAGGAGATGCCGGTGTCGGGGTGAACCTGCTTCATCACTTTGTAGATGTAGATGGAATAACTCTCCTTCCTCGACTTTCTCCGCTTCTTGCCGCCCTTTGCTGACGGTTTACTCACAGTTTTCTTGGCGCCCTTCTTAGCAGCTGCTTTCTTCTTCTCCTCAACCATCTTCAGTTTCAATTTCAGACACAGAAATAAACCAAACCCCTTCCGAGTGCGGATTAAATAGACAATCCCACAGCTCTATGCTCATGAGGGATGGGGGAAAGTAAAGATTGTGATTGGGAGTGATGTCACAATGGGTTTAAGTTGTCATACTATAATTGGTGTCCTTCACCATCCAATCACATTCAAACTTTGCAGCCAATCACAAACATTCGTACTGCAATCGGGAAGTATGTTTCACAAAGACTGTCTCCAGCTGCAGTTCACATTGAAAGAGTCGCTCCCTGTGTCAAGCTCTCTGGAAATGTTCTGCATGTTGTTGAAAGGACGCTTTTTGATGATTCTGTGTCGTTGCTATTGCATGTGAGTGTGCAATTAATTCCATTTCTTTTATTCTCTGCTCCTGTGTTTGAGTGTGTTCTGTCATTCAGCAGTTCTCAGTCTCTGGTGCTGGATGGATTTATTCCGTATTTATTTATTTCGAGATGTTGCACTGAAACAGGCCCTTCGGCCCACCGAGTCTGTGCCGACCAACAATCACCCATTTATACTAACCCTGCAGTAATCCCAACCTACACTAGGAGCAATTTACAATGACCAATTTACCTATCAACCTGCAAGTCTTTGGCGGTGGGAGGAAACCGGAGCACCCGGCGAAAACCCACGCGGTCACAGGGAGAACTTGCAAATTCCGCACAGGCGGTACCCAGAATTGAACCCGGGTCCCTGGAGCTGTGAGGCTGCAGTGCTAACCACTGCACCACTGTATCTGTCAGACTCTGGTACTGTGTTTGAGTATGACATCCATTCTGTATCTGTCAGTCTCTGTTGCTGTGTTTGAGTGTGAGGAGTTGAGGCGGAGTGTTGCGGCGAGGAAGATGGAAAAGAGCGTTGGTGCGATGACACAGACTTAGTTGACCCCAGTTTGCATTGGGATTGGGTCAGTGGTAGGTCCGTTGGGAAGGATTACAGCTTGCATGTCATCATGCAGTCGTTGGAGGTTGGTGACGAATTTTTCCGGCAGCCAAATTTGAGGAAGACGTTCCATAATCCCTCCTGGTTGGTAGAGTCGAAGGCCTTTGTCAGGTCCGAGAAGACCAGGTAGAAAGGTTGCTGCTGCTCCCTACATTTTCTTGGCGTTGTCTTGCTGTGAAGATCATGTCCATTGTGCTTCTTGATGGACAGAATCCACATTGTGATTCCAGTAGGAGATCTTCAGCCACGGGGAAGAGACAGTTGAGAAGGACTCTTGTGATGACCTTCCCTGTAGTGAACAGCTGGGATTCCCCTCTGTCATTACCACAGTCGGTCTTGTCACCATTTTTGGTGATGATCACAATGACAGCATCTCAGAGATCCCTGGCATGCTCTTGTCCTTCCAGCTGAGGGAAATGAGACCATGTATTTGTGTTAAGTGTTCTTCTCTGTCGTATTTTAGATTTTCAGAGGGAATTCCATCTATGCCGGTGGCCTTCATTTTTTTTTTACCTGTTAGATTGCCTTTTCAATTTCTGTTGGGCTGGGATTGTGCTGACGTCATGGTGGGTAACATGCTGTGGAATGTGGCACTTGCATCAAGGACTGAGTTGCGATTGAGAAGATCTTCAAAGTGCTACTTCCAACGAGTGCTGACTGCCTCTCTGACCTTGATCAGTGTCACTCCATTCTTTACTCTCAGTAGGGTAGATCCTTGGTAATTTGGGCCATAAATGGTCTTGATGGTGCTGAAGAATCCACACATGTCGTGGCTGTCAGCAAGTTGCTGTATTTCCTGCACTCTTTCAGCCCATCAGCTGTTCTTTAGTTCGTGTAAGCAGATCTACTCTACAGGACGAGTGGGAAACTATTGAAACTACATTGCCTGCAGTCCTGAAGCAAGGCCACTCCAACATCTGTCATCGAGCTGCAGTATGCTGACAATGCTTGCATATGCGCACACTCAGAGGCCAAGCTTCAAACCCTCATCGATGCCTTCATGGAGGCGTATGAAAGAATTGGCTTGAAGCAAAACATCCAGAAAGCTAAGGTCCTCTGCCAGCCTGCTCCCCGACACTGCCCCCGACTATTAAGATCCACGGCGAATCACTGGACAATGTGGATCACTGCTCATACCTTGGGAACCTCCTGTCACCAGGGCAGATATCGACAATGACACTCAGGATCGCTTCCAGAAGGCCATGTGGCCCAAAAATCCTGCTCTGCCATTCAATAAGATCATGCCTGTTCTGATTGAGGCCTTAATTCCACTTTCCTGCCTGTGCCCATTGACCAATGACTCCCTTGTACATCAAAAAATCTGTCTATCACAGCCTTGAATATATTCAATGACCCAGCCTCCACAGTCCTCTGGAGAACAGAATTCCAAAGATGAGCAACCCTCTGACAGAAGAAATTCCTCCTCATCTCTTTCTTGAATGGGAGACCTCTTATCTTGAAACTGTGGCCCATAATTCTACATTCCCCCACAAGGAGAAACATCTTCCCAGCATCTACCTGTCCAGCCCACTGAGAATCTTATAGGTTTCAATAAGATCACCTCTCAATCTTCTAAACTCCAGTGAGTAGAGGCCCAATCTGCTCAACTTTTTCTCACAAGTCAACCCTTCATCCCAGGAATCAGCCTAGTGAACATTCTTTGAACTGATTCCAATACAAGTATATCCCTCCTTAAGTAAGGAGACCAAAACTGTATGGAGTACTTTAGTTGGGATGCCACTAATGCCCTGTACAGTTACAGCAAAACTTCCCTACTTTTATACCCCATTCCCCTTGCTAGAAATTCCAACATTCCATTTGCATTCCTAATTACTTGCTGTACCTTCATGCTAACTTTTCTGTAATTCATGTACCTGGCACCCAGATCCCTCAGTACAGCAGCATTCTGCAGTCTGTCTCTATGTAAGTAATATTCTGTTTTTCTATTCTTCCTGCCAAAGTAGACAATCTCACATTTTCCTATATTATACTCCATCTGCCAAACTTTTGCCCACTGACTTAACCTATCTATATCTCTTTGCAGACACTTTATGTCCTCCTCACAGCTTTCTTTCCTACCTATCTTTGTACCATCCATAAATTTGGCAACAGTACACTCGGTCCCTTCATGCAATTATTATAATAGATCATAAATAGTTGAGGCACCAGCACTGGTCACTGTGACAATCCATTAGTTACAGTTTGTCAATCTGAATATGCCCCATTTGTCCCCACTCTCTGTTTCCTGTGAGTTCGCCAATCCGATATCCATGTGTGTGTCGTATTCAGTTTGTATCTATCAGTGTCTGGTACTCTATGTGAGTTTTGAACTCTTTCTTACTCTCTCACTGCTATTTTTTGTGTGTTAGGTTGCTTTAGATGACTCAGGCTGAAGTACTGTGAGTGAGTGCAGTAATCAACCTCTATCTTTCAGCATCTGGCACTGAGCATGTGTTTCAGCATCACTCTCTATCTATCAGTATCTGGTACTCTGTGTGAGTGTGGGATTCATTATATAATCTTCCGTCCCTGGGACTGATGGCAAGTCTGGATTTATTCTCCATAAAATGTCAGCACAGCAACAGGCCATTGATGTGGTAGGTTTTAAGCAGACAATATATTTGAGGTTTTGCTTAGTATTAAATATCTGTCACTGTGAACACAATAGTGAAAGATAATGTATCCTACAATCTGATACAGGATTGGTGTGCAAGTGTAACTCAGGCTGTACTGATCAATTTGATCAGTGCCATTCAGTCTGAGTGAGTATCTTGGACTTGCATGTAAAATGAGCTCAGTCTGGAATTGTACAGTATCTTCCATCTGCCACTGTACGAGGTTTCAGGACTGCTATGTAATTTAGAGCTCAGACTATACTGATCAAATTTATAATGTATCTTTTAGTTTCACAATCCGGATGAGTTTTAAACTGGCATCTGAGTTTGGATCTCAGGTTATACGATATTTCAGAATCTCTCAATCTGATTATGGACTTGAGTCTAATGTTTATGTCTGGAAACATGATGGGAATTAATACTGATAATAAACTCATAACCTGTGTAAATATTGGGCTGGTATTTAACTTGAATCTCAGAGTACATTATTGAGGTTAATTCTGTAACTTTGAAACAGGAACAACGTGTCAGTTCTCTGTGTGTTTAATTTGTAGCTGAGGTTGCACTATTGTGGGATTGACACACTGATAATTTGATTGTGGGTGAGATGTTGGACTGGGATTTATGTATCTACCTGTCAGTGGTAATGAGTTGGGATGACATGGAAACAACGTCTGTCTTTCCTGCTCTATTTGATTGATGGATTGAAAATGTGTCTCTGGAACTATTTCTGCTGTCTGAGACTGTGGAACTGATGACCTGTCTGTGTCTCTGCGCTTTGTGAGTTATAATGTACGTATTGTGTGTGAGAAGGAGCTGATGACACTCTTCCTTGTAACTTGGGTGGAGGAAATAGCCCATTTATTCTGGTTCATTCAATCATTTGCCTGTTTGAACAAAAGTATGTTTGTAACTAAAATACAGGTGAGATCAAAGATATTGAGTTTTAATGAATTTAATCTCTCAAATAATAATCATTATGGATACCCGCAAAAGAACCACCGCAACACAAATATTGTCACTGTTTCACTCCACTACAATAAGTTTCTTCCCATTCTGTCTCCATCCCCTTGTCCACACACAACCGGAGAATGGCCTCTCCACTCACTCCATGTTCCGAGACCAGTTCCAGATCCACTCCGCCTGCCCCTGAACTTGCCCCGGACTCGATGCTGATATCTGAGTCTTTCTGCGGACATGCTCCCAAAGCGATGTGCTGCTGGAAGGAGGCTGCTGTTTTCTCTCTTCCCCCAGGACCGGGATCTCTCCATTCGCGGCTGTTTTAAACCATTTTCTTCCGCTCACAGGCAGTGCTGGGGGAGGGGAGCGCAGGCCCAGATTTCTGCAGCACTTCAGCCAGAAACGTGGAAAACTTCCGGCACAGAATGAGTCCATTCGGCCCATCATGTCCGCGCCAGCGGAATGAGAGGGATATAGCCTGTTCCCACAGTTTATTGTTATTGGACAGTGAAGTGTGGAAACAGAAGCGGACAGTCAGGATGTGGGGAGTTACACAAAGAGGATCTATTATTGGCACCAGGTGAGAAGTGTGAAGGACACATTTTAAACAGCGGCTGTTTGGTTTCATTTGAACGGTTCGACCATGGGAGCGGGAACAGGAAATCTGACCTGTGTAAAAGTCCCTGCTCCGTCGGTCAGTCCCATTCATGGCCCAGTGGATTGTTTCTGGATGTTATTAAATTGTTGTAAAATGGCCAAAGCCCCTGGTATGCAGTAGCTGGGGGCTGCAGGACTGCAGTGGAATCAGACACTCTGTTTGTATTGCTGGGTTTCCTTTGTGATTGTTCACAATGATTATTCATTGAAAAATTGTTTTGGTCTCTCTTGTAACTTCCACCACATCTCTTCCTGAATTATAATTAATACTTTTTCTTTCCACAGGCAATACTTGAGGAAGCTGAATAAATGTAGTGATTCCTCGACACAAGGGGAAGTGCAGCCAGCTCCTCACACACAGTAAGTGCAGTATCACTCACAGAGAGCAGAGACATCAATTCCACAATCACCGACAGCAGAAGTAGTCAGAACATAAAAACACACACAATAGGAGCAGGAGTAGATCATGTGGCCCGTGGAGCCTGCTCCGCCATTCAGTACCATCATGGATGATCTTAGGCTTCAATTCCACTTTCCCGCCTGCTCGCCTTATCCCCTGATTCTCTGAGAGATCAAAAATCTGTCTATCGCAGCTTTACATGTATTCAATGATGGAGCATCCACAATCCTCTGGAGTAGAAAATTCCAAAGTTTCACAACCCTTTGAGTGAAGTAATTTCTCCTCATCTCAGTCCTAAATGATCATCCCCTTTTCGTGGGACTGTGTCCCCATGTTTTAGATTCTCTGACCAGCAGAAACAATCTCTCAGTGTCTCCCCTATCCAGCCCCTTTGGAATTTTGTATGTTTCAATGAGATCACCTCTCATTCTTCTAAACTCCAGAGTATAGGCCCAATTTACTCAGCCTCTCATCATAGGACAATCCCCTCATCCCAGGGACTAATTTAGTGAACATTTGCTGCACCGCCTCCAATGCACATATATCCTTTCTTAAGTGTGCAGACTCAAACTTCACACTGTATTCCAGATGTGGTCTCACCGAAATCCTGTACAATTGTAACTCACTTCTTTATTGCTGTATTCTAATCCCCTCGCAATAAAGGCCAACACGCCATTTGCCTTCCTAATTGCTTGTTGTACCTGCATGCTAACTTTCTGTATTCCTTGGACAAGTACACTCAAGTCTCTTTGAACACCAACAGTTACAAGTTTCACACCTTTTATCAAATATTCTACTTTTCTATTCTTATGACCAAAGTGAAGAACTTCACACTTCCCTACATTATACTCCATCTACCATCTTCTTGCCCACTCACTGAACTTGTCTATATCTCTTTGCAGCCTCTCTATGTCCTCCCACAGCTTCCCTTTCCACCTACCTTTGTATCATCAGCAAACTTAGATACATTACTCTCTGTCTCTTCATCTAAGTCATTAATTTAGATTGTAAATAGCTGAGACCCCAGCACTTATCCTTGCGACACTCCATTATTCACTGCCTGCCAATCTGTTTATACCCACTCTTTGCTTCCTGTCCATTAACCAATCCTCTATCCATGCTAATATATTACCCACAATTCCATGAGTCCCTTATCTTCTCCATTAACCTTTTATGTAGCACCTTAATGTCCAGGGGCGGCACGGTGGCGCAGTGGTTAGCATCGCAGCCTCACAGCTCCAGCGACCCGGGTTCAATCCTGGGTACTGCCTGTGTGGAGTTTGCAAGTTCTCCCTGTGTCTGCGTGGGTTTCCTCCGGGTGCTCCGGTTTCCTCCCACATGCCAAAAGACTTGCAGGTTGATAGGTAAATTGGCCATTATAAATTGCCCCTAGTATAGGTAGGTGGTAGGGAAAATATAGGAACAGGTGGGGATGTGGCAGGGATATGGAATTAGTGTAGGA
Source organism: Heterodontus francisci (assembly GCF_036365525.1). Lineage (NCBI taxonomy): Eukaryota > Metazoa > Chordata > Chondrichthyes > Heterodontiformes > Heterodontidae > Heterodontus > Heterodontus francisci. Next base: position 19,688,345 of record NC_090405.1, read on the forward strand.
TTAGTATAAATGGGTGGTTGATGGTCGGCACGGACTTGGTGGGCCGAAGGGCCTGTTTCAGTGCTGTATCTCTAAACTAAACTAAACTTATTGAATGCCTTTTGGAAATCCAGGAATACGACTAGTTTCCCTTTACCCTGCTAGTTACATCCTCAAAAAACTCTCATAAATTTGTCAAACAAGATTTCCCTCCAGGAAAATCATGTTGACTTGTTTGAATGCTTTTCTCAGTGCATTGTTCAGACTTCCTGCATTTTCCCAAGGACTGATATTAGGCTAACTGACCTGTAGTTCACAGTTTTCTCGCTCCCTCCTTTCCTGAAAAGCAGTGTAACATTTGCCAACTTCCAATCTGATGGAAATTTTCTGACCCCCTCCCACACCCACTGCAATATTACACGGAACGGCGGTGGGGAGAAACAGCCTGTCTGCCCCAGGCCAATCAAGGCCCTTAATTGGCCAATTAACAGCCACTTATGGGCCTCCTCTCTCTGCTGCAGGTATTTTATCCTCGGTTGGGTTGGGGGCGGGGAGGCAGTGTGGCAAAGGCACCAAGAACCCTGCCTGATAAAACCAGGCGTCTTTCTTGCAGGCTGCGGAGGGGGGGGGGGGGGTCCTCCTGATTAGGCACCCTGTTCCCCATGGAGAGCCACCCTCAAAGCTCCAACCACCCCGATTGGGCACCTCCGGACCCTGTACCTGACCCCCCCATTGCCTCAGACTTAAAGGTAACATTATATATTCTATCAGAACAGACTGAATGACAGATAACATAGCACTCCACAAAACTATAGTGTTAGAGTGACAGATATTGTCTCAGTTATTTATTGCAGCCTGAGCTACACATTATATGCCAATCTAAAATCACATACAGTTTCAGACTGAGATACAGTATTTATTCCATAAATGCAAACCGAACTATATGTTCCACAGGAGTTCATACTATTGAACAAGCCTGGGCTCTTTTCTCTAAGTGGTCACCTAATAGAAGCATTGCATAATATGAAGGGTTTTGTTAGGGTAGAGGTAGAGATGTTTCCCACTTGTGGTGGAGTCCAAAGCTGTCGATATGAAATAGTCAGTAATAAATTAAATAAATAACTCAGGGGAAACTTCTTTACCCTGCTTTGACAGCACTTGAGCTGCTGAACATTGTTACATTTAACATCAAGCTAAATGATTAAATGAGGCAGAAACAATTTGAGAGATTTGCTGATAGGATTAGATGAAGTAGGGTTGGAGTAACCTCATTGGAACTACCAGCACTTGGGCAGAAAAGCCTGTCTCTGTGCTGTAAATACTATGTAATTCTGTGTAGAGTGAATCCAGAATGACAAACTAACCCAGAGATTAATGGCTACTGAATGCATCCCACACACAGGCAGTACCAGAGACTGACAGATACTGAACAAAACCCACACTCACAGGCAGTACCAGAGACTGACAGATACTGAACAAAACCCACACTCACAGGAAGTACCAGAGACTGACAGATACTGAACAAAACCCACACTCACAGGCAGTACCAGAGACTGACAGATACTGAACATAACCTACACTCACAGGCAGTACCAGAGACTGACAGATACTGAACAAAACCCACACTCACAGGAAGTACCAGAGACTGACAGATACTGAACTTAACCTACACTCGCAGGCAGTGCCAGAGACTGACAGACATTGAACATAACCTACACTCACAGGCAGTACCAGAAACTGAAAATATTGAACAAAAAGTACACACGCGGACAGTACCTGAGACTGACAGATACTGAACAAAACACACACTCACAGGCAGTACCAGAGACTGACAGATGTTATGTCCATCCCAAATTCACAACAGAAAAAATAACTGAGAGATCCAACAGAAATCCAACACTTACATATAATACCAGTGACTTAAAGGTACAGAATTAATCGCACTCTCAAATATAGTGCATGTGACTGGGATACAGAATGAGTCTATACTGACACATAATACCAGGGAATGACAGATACAGAATGAATCACACAGTCACATACAGCAACAGGGACATTTTGGCACAGTATGAATCTGACAGTCGTGTACAGAAACAGAGGCTGACAGATATCAAATGAAACCCACACACACATACAGTGACACTGAGAGCTATAACATATATGCCACATTCATATATAGTACCAGAGATTGACAGATACAGAATGAATTCCACACACACAAACAGTTCCAGAGCCTTATACATTCAGAGTGAATATGACACTTTGTACCAGAGACTGACCAATGCAGCATGAATCCCACACTCCCACTCAGTAATAGAGACTGACAGATAGCCACAAATAAAGAATGATTCTCATTCTCATGTACAGGACAACAGACTGCTTTGCCACAATGGTGTCTCTAATCTTTGGGCAAACTCAGTGTAATAACAACTCATCTCCATTCCCAGTATTTCTAAATCCCACCTGTCCTCCATAATCTGAACAATTATTGCATGTCGTGTTGACTGTCTGATCTGTAAACTGCACTGGATCACAGATTGCTGACATTTGCTAGCTGAAAGTGAGAACTGCAAAATAGAAGCAGAAATTGGCACAGCCTGTCAGGGTTAATAAACAGGTAATGTGAGGTAATAAACTTTGTAATAAACTCATATAGCTTCACATTTTTATACTGAAAATAAAAGTAATCAATTCTTAATAAAAATGTTTACTATATTGATCTGATATTTGTAAATGTGCCCTGTTATATATTACACTACATTGAGCTGTATTTCTGTCTGATTTTTCAGGATACTATTTGCATTACTTCAACTAAAGAAAACATAACTACACAAAGAACTGAGCACAATGCTGAAAGTTTCACAGCAAACAGTCAAAAGGGAAAGAGATAACATATAGAAAGAAAAAAAGCTAAAATACTGAAAACACTCAGCCAGTCCGAAAACAACTGTGGAGAAGAGAAGCTCGGGTTAATGGTCCAGTTCTGTGACCCTTCTATAGACCTGAAACATTGCTCCTCCCTTCCTCTCTCCACAGATACTGCTGGAACTGCTGAGTGTTTCCAGAATCTTCTGTTATTCAGATTTCTAGCGGCTGCAGTATTTCTCTTTTTGAAGAATAAAACAATCCCTGGGAGGGAATGAAAGTTTACATAAGAAATAAGAGCAGGAGTGGCCACTCTGCCCATCGAAATAGTTCCACCATTCAATAATATAACAGCTGTTCTCCTACCTCAACTCCATCTTACCACACTGGCACAGCCCCCTTGATTCCCTTAATATCCAAAAACCTATCGATTTCTCTTGAATATACACAATGATTGAGCATCCAGAGCTCTCTGGGATAGAGAATTCCAAAGATTCATAACCCTTTGACTGAAAAGAAAATCTCCTCTTCTCAGTCAAATATGACCAAGCCCTTTATACTGAGACTGTAACCCTTCATTCTAGATTGCCCAGCTAGAGGAAACATCCTCCCAGCATTTACCATGTCAAGCCACTGAGCATTTTATCTGCCAGTGAGATTACCTCTCACTCTACTGAGTTCTGGGGAATAGAGGCCTAGTCTATTCAATCTCTTCTCATAGGACAATCCCCTCATCCTAGGAAGCAGCCTAGTGGCACGTCTCTGTACTCCCTCTAAGGAAAGTATATCCTTCCTTAGATAAGGGGACCAAAACTGCACAGCACTCCAAGTGTGATCTCACGCTGTATAATTGCAATAAATACTCATACTCTAATCTCTTTGCAATAAAGACAAACATATCATTTGCTTTCCTAATTGGTTGAGTACCTGCACGTTAACTTTCTGTGATTCCTGGACAAGGACACTCGGGTCCCTCTGAATGTAAACATTTCCCATTCTCTCACTAATTTCAAAAATGTTCTGTATTGCTGTTTTAGATTAGAGATACAGCACTGAAACAGGCCCTTCGGCCCACCGAGTCTGTGCCAAACATCAACCACCCATTTATACTAATCCTACACTAATCCCATATTCCTACCAAACATCCCCACCTGTCCCTATATTTCCCTCCCACCTACCTATACTAGTGACAATTTATAATGGCCAATTTACCAATCAACCTGCAAGTCTTTTGGCTTGTGGGAGGAAACCGGAGCACCCGGAGAAAACCCACGCAGACACAGGGAGAACTTGCAAACTCCACACAGGCAGTACCCGGAATCGAACCCGGGTCCTTGGAGCTGTGAGGCTGCGGTGCTAACCACTGCGCCGCCCTGCCAAAGTGTGTAACTGTACACTTCTCCCCATTATATTCCATCTCTCACATTCTTGCCCACATACTTAGTCTGTCTAAATCCCTTTTTTCCCCCTTTGCATCCTCCTCACAGTTTACTTTGCCACCTCACTTTATATCATCGGCAAACATGGATAACATGACATTCGGTCACCTCATCTAAGTCATTGATACAGAATGTAAATAACTGAGTCCCGAGCACCAATCCTTGCAGTATCCAACTACTTACAGCTTTCCTGCCGAAAATGACTCGGTTATTCCTACTCTCTGTTTTTTGTCTGTTAACTACTACTCAATCTATACTAATATATTATCCCCAAATTGCATGGGACCTACATTGGTGTAATAACCACTTGTTTGATAACTTATTGAATGCTTTTTGAAAATCCAAACAGACTACATCCACTGGTTCCCCTTATCTACCCTGGCAGTTACAACATCAACATATTCTAATAATTTATCATTGACAATTTCCTTTTAATAAATCCATGTTGACTCTGCCCAACCATATTCTGATATTCCACATCACCCTTTACCATGTCTGTAATAATAGATTATAGCATATTCCCCATTGCTGATGTCAGGCAAACTGGCCTCTAGTTCTTTGCTTTCTCTCTCGTTCCTTTCTTGAATAGTGTGGATATGTTTGTTACCCTCCAATTCACAGCTTCCAGAATCCAGGAATTGTTTCTTCTAAGGAACGGGAATAGCTGTGGGAAAATGAATCTGAGTAATTCTATTCTGAGTCCACTGTAGGATTCAGGTCAAATAATAATTATCAATAAAAAGGAGTAAAATCAGAGTTCAATTGAACTTTAATTTGAAGGAAATCAGCGTTGGAAATATGTTTATTCAAATTATACACTTCTTGCTTTGGGAAACAAAATTCCTTCGAGACAGCACCCAACTCAGTTCCTATCTTTCAGTTTCTCATCTGAGGAATTTAAGGAATGCCAAACTGTAATGGCTGGGAATCAAACCCGGGCACAGCTGCTTGGAAGGTCATTGACCTGAAACATTAACTCTGTTCTCTCTCCACAGATGCTGCCTGACCTGCTGAGTATTTCCAGCATTTTCTGTTTTTATTCCAGCTGTTTGGAAGGCAGCTATGCTCATTGCTCTAACAGCATCGCTCACATGGAGCAATACATTGAGTCTTTCTGTGGATTTTGGGACTGGGCCGCTGTCTTTTGGTCTCTGATGCTATAATCACAGCCAATAAAATACTCAGCTCAGTTCCAGGTGTTTAAAACTGGTGAACTGAAAGGCGACATGATGTGTCAGGATGTTTCTGAACAGCAATAATCACAATTTTACAACACAGAAAGAGTTCATTTGAACAATTGTGCTGCTCTTTGAACGATCTATCCAATCAGTCCCACCTCCCTGTCATTTTCACATTGCCCTGTAATTTCCCCATCAAATAATGATCCAATTCCCTCAGGAAAGTTATTATTGAATCTGTTTTCACCTCCCTTTTCAAGCAGTACATTTCTGATCATCAGAACGCGTGTTAAAATATCACCTCATCTTCCCCTGATTCTTTTAACAATTCTGTGTCCATTGGTTACAGACCCTTCTGCCAGTGGGAACAGTTCCTCTTCAACCCATTAGAATGTAGAACACAACTATTAAATATTACATTAACATCTCTGCAGCAAGAAGAACGACCCTAGATTTGCTACAAAAACAAGAAAAGCTGGAATCACTCAGCAGGTCTGGCAGCATCTGTGGAAAGAGAAGCAGAGTTAACGTTTCGGGTCAGTGACCCTTCTTCGGAACTGACAAATATTAGAAAAGTCACAGATTATAAGCAAGTGAGGTGGGGGTGGGGTAAGAGATAACAAAGGAGAAGGTGCAGATTGGACCAGGCCACATAGCTGACCAAAAGGTCACGGAGAAAAGGCAAACAATATGTTAATGGTGTGTTGAAAGACAAAGCATTAGTACAGATTAGGTGTGAATACACTGAATATTGAACAGCAGCAAGTGCAAACCTGAAAAAAAACCTGAAAAAAACAGTGGGTAAGCAAACTAAACAAACTAAGATGAAATGAAATAAATGCAAAAAAAGATAGTAAAAAATGTAAAAAAGAATGTATAAAAAAGGAAGAAAAAATAACTAAAAATGAAAGTAAAATGGGGGGCTGTCATGCTCTGAAATTATTGAACTCAATGTTCAGTCCGGCAGGCTGTAGTGTGCCTAATCGGTAGATAAGATGCTGTTCCTCGAGCTTGCGTTGATGTTCACTGGAACACTGCAGCAATCCCAGGACAGAGATGTGAGCATGAGGGCAGGGGGGAGTTTTGAAATGGCAAGCAACCGGAAGCTCAGAGTCCTGCTTGCGGACTGAGCGGAGATGTTCCACAAAGCGGTCACCCAGTCTGCGCTTGGTCTCCCCAATGTAGAGGAGACCACACTGTGAGCAGCGAATACAGTATACTACATTGAAAGAAGTACAAGTAAATCGCTGCTTCACCTGAAAGGAGTGTTTGGGGCCTGGGATAGTGAGGAGAGGGGAGGTAAATGGGCAGGTATTACACCTCCTGCGATTGCAGGGGAAGGTGCCCTGGGACGGGGACGAGGTGGTGGGGGTAATGGAGGAGTGGACCAGGGTGTCGCGGAGGGAACGATCCCTTCGGAATGCTGACAGGGGAAGGGAGGGGAAGATGCGACTGGTAGTGGCATCACGCTGGAGGTGGCGAAAATGGCGGAGGGTGATCCTTTGGATATGGAGGCTGGTGGGATGAAAAGTGAGGACAAGGGGAACCCTGTCACGGTTCTGGGAGGGAGGGGAAGGGGTGTGGGTAGAGGTGCGGGGAATGGGTCGGACACGGTTGAGGGCCCTGTCAACCACAGTGGGGGGAAATCCTCGGTTGAGGAAAAAGGAGGTCATATCAGAAGCACCGTCATGGAAGGTAGCATCATCAGAGCAGATGCGTCGGAGACGGAGAAACTGGGAGAATGGAATGGAGTCCTTACAGGAGGTAGGGTGTGAAGAAGTGTAGTCGAGGTAGCTTTGCCATCCTTTCACGCATCTCTAGTGCCATTCTAGTCAATCTCCTCTGCACTCTCTCTCAGGCCTTGATATCCCTGCTAAAATGTGGAACCTAGAATTAGACACAATGCTCCAGCTGAGGCCGATAACCAGTGAGATTTATAAAGGTTCAGCATAAACTCCTTGTTTGTGACCCGTATTCCTATTTCTGGTTTCTAACCCAATGTCGGCTCTGAGCTGTTGAAACTGCCTGAATAAATATTTCCGCTCAATTTAGAGGCCGGAATGTGAGAAGCTGCTGAGAATAAGAGACCCTCGCAGTCAGGTGTCATTTCCCGGTGGATTTTTCAATAGAAACTGGGGCTGGAGAGAGTCTTTGGGAAATGTAATTCCTGAATGCAGTGAGAGAGTTTGTGATTGGTTGCAGATATAAAACTATTGTGACATCACTGCCAATCACCCAATCACAATCTTTACTTTCTCCCATCCCTCATTAGCATAGAGCTGTGGGATTGTCTATTTAATCCGCACTTGGAAGGGGTTTGGTTTATTTCTGTATCTGAAACTGAAAATGGTAAGGTCCCCCCACCAAGCTGTACTGAGGGGCTGGACCCCTGGGAAACCCCTCGAACTGTATCGGGAAAATTTTCATTTGCTGTAAATGTAAAAATGTAATTGGCATGACAAATGTGAAATGGAAGGGTTGTGAAGCAACTCATGATTGTATTGAAGGAAACTGATCTCCCTTGCAATGTTTGTATTTTTTGGTGCTGTTTGAAACTGTTTGGCAATGTATTTTTAACAGATTTTTATCAATAAAGTATATTTTGGAAATAAAAAAAAGAGAAGAAAGCAGCTCCTAAGAAAGGCGCCAAGAAAACCTTAAATAAACCGTCAACAAAGGGCGGCGAGAAGCGGAGGAAGGAGAGTTACTCCATCTACATCTACAAAGTGATGAAGCAGGTTCATCCCGACACCGGCATCTCCTCCAAGGCCATGAGCATCATGAACTCGTTTGTGAACGATGTTTTCGAGCGCATCGCGGATGAGGCTTCCCGCCTGGCCCATTACAACAACCATCAGCTCCGGGTGATCCAGACCGCCGTGCGCCTGCTGCTGCCCGGGGAGCTGGCCAAGCACGCCGTGTCGGAAGGGACAAAGGCGGTGACCAAGTACACCAGCTCCAAGTAAAACTGCACAATGGACTGAAAAACATCCCAAACACAACGGCTCTTTTAAGAGCCACCAACAATCTCTGAAAAAGCTGCATCCGACATCTCTATGAAATCACTTTAAGACGATGTATAATATAATAACTATCCCACTGCTGTGTTTGTATCTCCTGTTATTAACCGAACACGAACCCATAATCTGATCACCCGCCTTCACTTTTTTTGCTTTAAGATGCTCTTATTCTGGTTTTTCACAGCCCCTGAATGACCGCATTAACAGCTGATTTCAGCGGTAAGGATTAGACCTTAATCCCTTCACTGATTAATCATTTTATTAACAGCAACTCTCCGCAGTGTAACAGCCTGGGATGGGATTATTACAGAGCAAGTTAAGGGCCGTTTGAGGACTTGATCCGGCTTCCTCTTTTCAGAGAAGGACACTGGGCTCTGATTGAAAACTAAACTGTGTATTTCACTTCAGGCCAATGCAGTCCCCACCCGGGACAGTTTGAAAGCGATTGTCGAATGAGTCACAATTTAAATAACATTTTACAAGTTGAATAATACAAAATCAAGAGATGGGACTTTAAATCTTTGACTAAGGATGACATTTATTTTAATCCGCTCCTTTCCGGCAATGAAATTGGCGGGCTTTTTGAAATTGACAAATTCTCTGCTTCTGATGTCGTGGCGGGTAAATCCCGCCCTCTTCTGTTGGTCAGTGACCTGACTGGTGAAGAATATAGGCAAATGGAATTAAGTACCGACCATTGAGGAGAGTTCTCAGTCTTTAAGTAAAGTAAATGCTGCGTAAATTATCCATTTGTGAAAGTATTTGTGAGATTGTGGAAATGTCTGGAGGAAAGACCGGCGGGAAAGCTCGGGCCAAGGCCAAGTCTCGCACCTCCCGGGCTGGGCTGCAGTTCCCGGTGGGCCATAGTGAACTGAGGGGCTGGATCCATGGGGAAACCCCTCGAACTGTAGCCAGAAATTTTTGTTTGCTGTAAAATGTACATGGCATGAGAAATGAAATGGAAGGGTTGTGAGGCAACTCGCTCCTGTATTGAAGGAAACTGATCTCCTTTCTACTCTATGTATTGTTGGACTTGGTGCTTTTTGGAACTGTTTTGTAATGTATTTTTTTTTACAGATTTTAATGAATAAAGTATATTTTGGAAATTAATAAAAGAAAGTCTGGCAGAGGTAAAGGAGGGAAAGGACTGGGCAAAGGCGGAGCAAAGCGGCACTGCAAAGTGCTTCGTGATAATATCCAGGGCATCACCAAACCAGCAATCCGCCGCCTGGCTCGCCGTGGCGGGGTCAAGCGAATCTCGGGTTTGATCTATGAGGAGACTCGCGGGGTGTTGAAGGTTTTCCTGGAGAATATGATCAGGGATGCGGTCACCTACACTGAACACGCCAAGCGCAAGACGGTCACTGCCATGGATGTGGTGTACGCTCTGAAACGGCAGGGCCGCACAACTCGACCCTTTCCAGCAAACACACAACAAAGGCTCTTCGAAGAGCCACCCACCGTCTCACAGAGAGAGCAGTGAGCTGGAAACGGGAGATGGGATAGGCTGTTCAGAACTGTCTGGAATAAATCTGTGCTGTGTTCGGGTAGAAAACTGGAATCCCCAAATTTGACATTTCATTTGTAGCAAGGATATGCAGTGGATTTGATTTTCTGAACGGGCTGTGTAAACAGTGCCCGAGACTCTCCAGTTAGTTATTTCCCCAGTCGACACATGCCCTCAGTGAAAAGCCAGATCACTCCTCCAGAATCACTCATTGTTTTCATAGAATTTCAAAATGATTTCGCTGCAATGAGGGAATCCGGGAGTTTTGCAGCAGCCGTTGAATCGGTCACTGGAACCAGACCCACTTGTGATGTTATTTCCCCCGAGACGGTGTTTCCTGCACTGAAACTGACAGGGTTTGTGAAAATCAGTTTCAGCTCAATCATTCAGGGACCTGGAATTCCCGCAGTTTGAGCCCGCGCTCACTTCTGATTGGTCACCCTCTTCCCAGTCGCATTTCTTAACCAATCGCAGAGCCTCGAATTAGGGAAAATGCAGCAAATCATTGGCTTAAATTGTCAAAATTGGCAGAAGCTGTCGCACTGGTTCAGGGAATTCAGCCCTGTTTCTCTACTCTCAAGGCTCAGCCATGCTTGATCTGCGTGGTATTTTGCTTTTATTGCAATGTGACAAGACCTCCAATCCTCTGGAAAACGATGGTCAGACCTGCCACTATTTCTTCCCTGGCTTCATTCAACAGCCTGGGGTACATTTCATCTGGTCCTGATGATTTATCCACATTCAAGGATGCTCATCCCATTAAAACTTCCTCTCTCCTTAAGTTATCACGTCCAATACTTCACACTCCTCCTCCTTAATAACAATATCTGCATCACCCTCTCATTTGAGAAGACAGTAAAGTATTCATTAAGGATATTGGCAACATCTTCCACCCCGATACAAAGGTTACATTTTTGATCTTTTCTGTGCCCTGCTGTTTGCTTAGTTGCCTCTTACTCTAATGTTTTGATGCAACATCTTTGGGTCCATTGTTATTTTGCTTGTCCATGTTCTTTCCTGCTTTCTCTTTGCTCTTCACCGCTGCTCCCAAACGCCTCCATTGCAGTCAAAACACAAGGTGTCAGAAGTGGGATTTGAACCCACGCCTCCCATGGAGACTGCGACTTAAACGCAACGCCTTAGACCGCTCGGCCATCCTGACCGCCTACTGGCTATTATTAATGCTAAGGAAATTAACCATTCTTTGTGAAAGTATTTGTGAGCTTGAGGAAATGTCTGGAAGAGGAAAGACCAGCGGGAAAGCTCGGGCCAAGGCCAAGTCTCGCTCCTCCCGGGCTGGACTGCAGTTCCCGGTGGGCCGTGTTCACAGGCTCCTGAGAAAGGGTAACTATGCTGAGCGTGTGGGTGCCGGAGCCCCGGTCTATCTGGCTGCTGTGCTCGAGTATCTGACCGCTGAAATCCTCGAGCTGGCCGGCAACGCGGCCCGGGACAACAAGAAGACCCGCATCATTCCCAGACACCTGCAACTGCCCGTCCGCAACGACGAGGAGCTCAACAAGCTGCTGGGAGGGGTGACTATCGCTCAGGGCGGGGTGCTGCCTAATATCCAGGCCGTGCTGCTGCCCAAGAAAACCAGCGCTCAGAGCTCCCAGAAAAAGTAAAGCGGCCAAAATGTCATCAAATAAACCAAAGGCTCTTTTCAGAGCCACCCACAGTCTCTGTGAAAGGACTGGTTACTGTCAGGAGGGAATCAGTGATGGAGTTATTGTAACAGTGGATTGACCTGTTTCACATCTGTCCAGGTGTCTTTTCAGTTCCCTCTCTGGATTTCGCTCTGTTTCTCTGCTCACACATCTCCCCCTCCAGTTAAGTGAAGAACTGAACTACAGGGTGTAGAATCAACAATTTAATAAATCCCGCTGCCTTCGATTTGATAAATCCCGAGATTATCCCGGTACATTAACGGGAACTGGTTCGGAGCTGATGAATTAATTTAATAATGGAAGTGTCCGGGTTAATTCTCTGTTTTTCATTTGGACAGTTTGAATTGTGTTTTTTTTTCTCTCTGGTGATCTGAGCACCGCTTCTCAATGAGAATCTGCTCCCAGAACAGAGTAAATGCAGGAAGAAAGAGGCCATTCTCGGGCTGTGTGTTTCTCTCCTAACCTGATCTGTTTAGACCGCACTGTTCCCAGAGGACGGAATCAGTGAGAGTTGTGCACACACAGGAGCTGAGTCCACTGCAGCGCTTTAAGATGTACCTTCTCCCCGGCCCTCCCTCTTCTCCGGACACAAAGTTGTTTGTTCCCCCGGCGACGGGATAGAGTCGGGGATTCTCTCCCCGCAGTGTCAGTGGCTGCAGCCCCGGGGAACTGGCGGTTTCAGTCAGAGTGACCGAGCTACCTTACAGGACTCTCCCCCTGAATTTGTGAACTGAGACTACACCGAACACATCTCCAGTTAGAGTGAGGGCCGGACATCCTTCTGTTTTATTACAGAGAGTGGGGAAAGGGCTGGTGGAGGGGATGTCAGCGAGTCACCAGGGATCCTGGATTTACTCCAAATCATTTCCATGTGGAATCTGCAGGCGGGGCCGGGACAGGGATCATTTGATCAGGGGATCAGCTCTTTCCTGAGAGATGTGGGTGGCTCTGAGAAGAGCCTTTGTGTTCAGATGTTTACAAGTTTCCCGCGCTCTTTCACTTCTTTCCAGACCCTGCTTTCTGAGCCTTCGCTGCTTTCGGCTTGACCTTGCTCTTCCATGTCTGCACTTTCTTCAGCGCCTTTCCGCCCGCCGCACTCTTGCCTTTTTTGACCTTCTTCGCAGGAGACTTTTTCTGAAGCGCTGCTTTCTTCACCGCCTTATTTGGCGTTGCCGCCGCCTTGCTGCTCGTTTTCTTGGCTGTTACTTTCTTTGTTGTCACTTTCTTGGCTGCTGGTTTCTTCACCAATGATTTCTTGTCTGCTGGTTTCTAACGAAGGATTTCTTGTCTGCTGGTTTCTTCACTAAAGATTTCTTGGCTGCTGATTTCTTCACTAAAGATTTCTTGTCTACTGGTGTCTTCACGAAAGATTTCTTAGCTGCTGGTTTCTTCACTAAAGATTTCTTGTCTGCTGGTTTCTTCGCTAAAGATTTCTTGGTTGCTGGTTTCTTCACTAAAGATTTCTTGTCTGCTGGTTTCTTCACTAAAGATTTCTTGTCGGCTGGTTTCTTCGCTAAAGATTTCTTGTCTGCTGGTTTCTTCACTAAAGATTTCTTGTCTGCTGGTTTCTTCACCTTCTTTCCCACTTTTCCCTGGGTTTTCCTTCTTGCTGATTTTTTAAGGAGCCGGAGGCTCCCTGTCCCTTGCTCTGCACCAGGGAGCCTTTGTTCACATTCCTCTTGATACTTTGCTTGATCTGGGTCCTGAGCTTCTCCACATCGACACCGCTGCTACCCAGAGCCTTCTTTATGGCGGCCAGGGACATCCCCTTGCGATCGCTGAAAGCCGGCACAATCTTGAGGATCTGTTCGCCCAACGGGAGACCGGCTGGCTTGTTCCGGGGAGCCGCCGCCTTCTTCTTGGGGGTCTTGACTTGGGCGGCGGCGGCGGCTGGAGGAGCCGTTTGGGCGGCTGCACGATCGGTCATGTCCGGGACTCTGCACAAATTCTCTCTGTCAATGTGAACTGGGTCAGAAATGAAGCCGGTGATGGTGGCACAGAGCAACTTAAAGGCAGAGAGAGGACGGGGCGGAGACAAGCTGCTGTCAGCTCCCGGCTCCTGCTGTCTCTCTGTGTTTCTCTCTCCTCACAAACTCTCCAATTCCATTGAAATTCAGACACTCCAGACTTCCAGACTAGATCTTTCCGGTCTCTCACTCCAGTATGTTTGCTGTTGAAAAGCTTTCACTAGGATTGAGGACTCCATTTTCCATTTCACCTGGTTTTATTGCTGCACTGACCGCCCTCTCTCACCCCTCGCTGACATGTTCTCTACTTTTCAACTGAAATCTTGAAATTAAAAAAAATGATCCCGAATTCCCACTTTGGGGCTGAGCAGGGAGCAGGGCGGTTCTTTGACTGGAAAATCATTTGATTTTACACAAGAATGACTCTGAAATCCGGCGATGAGAGCGGACCCACAAACACAGTGGCTTCAGACTAACCCGCCCTCCCCTTTAATACAATCTCTCTTCCACAATATTCACATCTGCATATTCACAGGACAAACTGTTCCCTGAATGTAGAGTTCCCAGGACAGGTTTTCCTCTCCGCTCGGTCTGTGCTGCGGATTCTCGGGGGTGAGTTGTATTTTCTCAGCTCAGTCAGTGTCAAACAGTCTGGGGCCGGCGCTCCGAATATTGTCTATTAACCAGAGTCCGCTACAAGAGCCAATCACAGTTGTGACTTTTTTTATTCGTTCATGGGATTTGGGTGTGAGTCCAGAACCAGGGGTCATAATCTAAGGATACGGGGTAAACCTTTCAGGTTGTCCTTTCTCTCTCTGCCCCTCTCTCTCTGCCGACACCCACCCCCGGTCTCCTCTCTCCCTCTTACTCTCCTCTCTCTCTCTCCCTCTCTCTGACAGTTGCAGAGAGCGAGAACTCTCAGCTTTATGGTTAGTCTTTGTTAAAAAATCGCAGCCGTCAGTTTCACAGCTGACAGGTGCTTTGAGCAGAGACAGCACTTCCGAAACTCGGACAAGCTCGGGTTTTTCTGGAGGGCTTTTAAATGAAATCAGAACTGCCGGAAAGCTCCGAACTTGTCCGAGGTTCTGAAACGTTGTCTCTGCTCTCAGGACCTGTCAGCTGTGAAACTGACGGCTGCGATTTGATTGAAAGTCAGACTGGTCTGGAAGAAGAAGCCAATGGGAAATTTCTCATCCCTGAAATTATCAGTCACGGACCGAACTGTTTTAACGTGGACACTGGTGTCCATGTACAGACATGTTGCCAACCCTTGTTCTTCACACAGACTTACCAATCACACACTGATCAACGCCAACAAATAATTTGACTTTTTTATTGAAGACTGACAATACTATATACAATTTACAGGAGAGTATTACAGGCACATCTTACCGGGGATCATCCCATCTCCTACTCTGTCACATACTGTATGACATCACTTCCTGAAGTGATGATGCACACACGAGTTACCAATTCCTTGAAACAAAGAGTAGGCATAAATGGGCCATTTTCTCATTGGCAGGATGTGACTGGTGGAGTGCCACAAGGATCAGTGCTTGGGGTTCAATTATTTACTATCTATATTAATGACATGGAGGAGGGGGCAGAGTGTAATATATCCAAATTTGCTGATGATACAAAAATAGGTAGGGCATGTTGTCATGAAGACATAAGGAATCTCCAAGGGGATATAGATAGGTTGAGTGAGTGGGCAAAAACTTGGCAGATGGAGTTTAATGCAAGAAAGTGTGAGGTCATACACTTTGGTAGGAAGAATCAAAATGCAGACTATTATATAAATAGACAGAGACTCCAAAAAAGAGGGATCTGGGTGTTCTTGTGATTGAAACACAAAAAGTTAGCATGCAGGTGCAGCAAGTAATTAAGAGGGCAAATGGAATTTTGGCCTTTTTTGCTAGGGGGCTGGAGTTTAAAAATAGGGAAGTCTTGTTAAAGCTGTACAGGGTGTTGGTGAGGCCACACCTGGAGTGCTGTGTACAGTTTTGGTCCCCGTATTTAAGAAAGGATATATTGGCATTGGATACAGTCAAAAGAGATTCACTCGGCTGATTCCTGGGAGAAAGGGGTTGACTTATCAAGAATGGCTAACAAGTTAGGCCTTTATACATTAAAGTTTAGAAGAATAAGGGTGATCTTATTGAAATGTATAAGATTCTGAGGGGGCTTGACAGGGTAGATGTTTCCACCAGTGGGGGAATCTCAAACTAGGTGACATAGTTACAGAATAAGGGGACAGTCATTTAAAACTGAGATGCAAAGGAATTTCTTCTCTCAGAGGGTAGTGAATGTCTGGAATTCTCTACCCAGAGAGTTGTGGAGGCTAAATCACTGAAAGCATTTAAAGAGGAGGTAGATAGATTTTTGAAATATTGGGGAGTTGAGGGCTATGAGGAGCTGGCACGAAAGAGGAGTTGAGGTCTGGGGCAAATCATCCCTGATCTTATTAAATGGTGGGGCAGGCTTTGGGGACTGAATGGCCTACTCCTACTCCTATTTCTTATGTTCTTATAAGGGGGCTACAAAGAGATGTAGATCGGTTAAGTGAGTGGGCAACAACCTGGCAAATGGAGTAAAATGTGGGAAAGTGTGAAATTGTCCACTTTGGCGGGAAGAATAAAAAAGAAGCATATTAACTAAATGGTGGGAGATTGCAGAGCCCTGAGATGCAGAGGGATCTGGGTGTCCTCGTGTATGAATCGCACAAGGTTAGTATGCAGGTACAGCACGTAATTAGGAAAGCTAATAGAATGCTCGTGTTTATCGCGAGGGGAATTGAATACAAAAGTAGGGAGGTTATGCTTCAGCTATACAGGGCATTGGTAAGACCACATCTGGAGTACTGTCTACAGAACTAGTCTCCTTATTTAAGGAAGGATGTGAATGCATTGGAGGCAGTTCAGAGAAGGTTTACTGGACAAATACCTGGAATGGTGGGCTGTCTTACAAGGAAAAATTGGACAGGCTTGGCTTGTATCCACCAGATTTTAGAAGAGTAAGAGGCAACTTGATTGAAACACATAAGATCCTGAGGGTCTTGACAGGGTGGATGTACAAAGGATGTTTCCTCTTGTGGGAGAATCTAAAATTAGGGGTCACTGTTTAAAAATATGGGGTCGCCCATTTCAGACAGAGATGAGGAGAATTTTTTTCTCTTAGAGGGTTGTGAGTCTTTGCAGTTCTCTTCCTCAAAACACAGTGGAAGCAGAGTCTTTGAATATTTTTAAGGCAGATGTAGATAGATTCTTGATAAGCAAGGGGGTGGTCAGGGGTAGCTGGAAATGTGGGTCATCAGTTCAGCTATGAAATTATTGAATGGCAGAGCAGGCTGGAAGGGCCGAGTGGCCTACTCCTGCTCCTAATTCATATGTTCGTATGCTTGTATGTTTGTATAAAGCCCAAGATGCCATATATTTTACTACTACTCTCTCAATATGCCCTGCTACCTGCAAAGATCGATGCACATGCATCCCCAGGTCCCTCTGTCCCTGAACACTCTTTAGAACTGTGCCATTAAGGATACATTGCCTCTCCCTATTCCTTCTGTCAAAATGCATCACCTCACACTTAACAGTATTAAATTCCATCCGTCACCTCTCTGCTCATTCTGCTAGCCTATCTATGTCCTATTGCAGGCGGTTCATATCATCCTCACTGTTTGCCTCACCTCCAAGTTTGGTATTGTCAGCAAATTTTGAGATTCTGTTCCGTATTCCAAGATCCACATATTTTATACATAGCAAGAAAAGCAGTGATCCCAGCACTGACCCTCGGGGAACACCACTGTCGACCATCCCCTAGTCTGAAAAGAAACCATTTACTACAACTTGCTTGTTTCTGCCCTTAATCCAATTTTTTAACCAATTGGACACTGACCCTCCTATTCCATGAGCCTCAATTTTGTTAACCAGCCTTTTATGTGATACCTTATCAAATGCTTTCGTAAAATCCATAGAAACAACATCCACTGCATTTCCTTCATCAAACTTCTCTGCTCCTTCATCAAAAAATTCAATTAGATTAGTGAAGCATGATCTGCCTTTTACAAATCCATGCTGGATATCCTTAACTAACTCAAACCTCTCTAAATGTCCATTGATATTTTCCCTGATTATCATTTCTGAAACCTTACCCAGCATTGTTGTTAAATTAACTGGCATGGAGTTGCTTTGACTGTCCTGACACCCTTTCTTGAATAAGGGTGTCATTTGCCACTCTCCAATCCCCTTATCCAGGGAAGATTGGAAGATTATGGCAAGCCCTTCCTGGAGGAGTTTAGACATGCAAGGACTCAACTACCAGCAAGCGTAGAAAGCAAGACCCAGGCTCAGGGCCTTCAGTTTCCCCTGGAGGGGAGTCGGAGAGGCAGCGGATCCTGTGAGGAACCACAGTTCAGGAAAGATGAGAAGGTCATTGTGAGGGGACAGAGGAGATTAAGTTCAAGGTTTCCCAGCTTATAAGCAAGTGCAGAGACAAGGAACGGTGCTGGGGCAAATAATAGGAAGCTGTGATCGGTTGGAAGGCAGGAGTGATTAAATGACAGAAGAGATGATGGTGCAAGGCAAAAGTCAGGGAAACAACAAGTAACATTTGGCCGGCACAGATACCAGGAGTGGGGTTTGAACACACACAGACATATATTCATTGGATTTTAAGTCCAACACCTTAACCACTCAGCCCTCCTGGTTCATTAACCCGTTGCTGAAAATGAAATTTAATGTGATCCGGGTGACATCTGGCCTTTTACAATATACATTTATGACTCCTCTCCCATGCTAAATTGGACCCTTCATTACTTAAGAACCTCAATTGGATCACCCCTCAGTCTAGGTTTCTCTAAGGTGTAGGGTCCCAACTCTTTTAGTCTAACTTGATAACGAAGATGTCTTACACTGGGAATTAGTTTAATGTCTCTCCTCTGTACCCTGTCAAAAGCGTCAATAGCACCCATCATGTGAGGAGACCAAGACTGGATACAATATTCCAAGTGAGGCCTGACCAAGGTTTCATAAAAGGACAAATTCGGGACATCTCAGATACTGAAGGAGTCCGTGTCCAGAAGCAGCAAGACCTGGACAACATTCAGGCTTGGCCTGCTAAGTGGCAAGTAACATTCACACCACATAAGTACCAGGCAATGACCATCTCCAACAAGAGAGAATGTAACCATCTCCCTTTGACGTTCAACAGCATTACCATCGCTGAATCCCCCCCACCATCAACGTCCTGGGGGTAACCATAGACACAAGCTTAACTGGACCATTCATATAAATACTGTGGCACCAAAGGTAAAACAGACAGTGAGAATTCTGCAATGAATAATTCAGCTCTCGGCACGAGGTGAAATGCTCATTAGGAGAGCTGGAAAAATGGACTGGTCAGGTGTGCAGAAAAGTGGCAAATGGAATTCAACTTGGAGAAGTGTGAGGTGATGCCTTTGGTGAGGTCAAACACGGCAAAGGAATACACAATTAATGGGTGAATACTGAGAGGTGTAGAGGAAGTGAGGGACCTTGAAGTGAATGTCCACAGATCCCTGAAAGTAGCAGGACAGGTTGATAAGTTGGTTCAGAAGGCTTATGGAATCCTTTCCTTTATTAGCCGAGGTATAGAATATCAGAGCAGGGAGGTTATGCTGGAACTGTATCAATCATTAGTTAGGCCACAACTTGAGTTCTGTGTGCAGTTCTGGTCACCTCATTACAGAAAGGATGTAATTGCACTCGAGAGGTTACAGAGGAGATTTACGAGGATGTTGCCAGCTCTGGAAAAATGCAACGATGAGGAAAGATTGGATCGGCTGGGGTTGAATAGAGGAGGCTGAGGGGAGATTTGATTGAAATGTATAAAATTGTGAGGGGTCTGGATAGAGTGGATGGGAAGGGTCTATTTATCTTAGCAGGGAGGTCAATGACTAAGGGGCATAGATTTAAAGTGATTCGTTGAACGATTAGAGGGGAGATGTGGAACCGTTTTTTCACCCAGAGGGTGCGAGGGGTCTGAAACTCACTGCCTATAAGGGTAGTTGAGGCAGAAACCCTCAACTCATTTAAGAGGAGTCTGGATGTGCACCTCAAGTACCTGAACCTGCAGGGCTACGGTCCAAATGCTGGACAATGGGATTCTGCTGGGTTGCCCGATTTTTGGCCTGCCTGTGCTGTAAACTTTCTATGTTCAATGATTCTATGCAGACACAATGGGCCGAATAGCCTCCTTCTGCACTGTAATAATTTTGTGATTTTTGACTCTCCAAAACTTGTCCACCATCTACAAGGCACAAGCCAGGATGAGTGCAGCTCCAACAATACTCTAGAAACTCGACACTGTTCAGGACAAAGCAGCTGCCTTGATTGTCACCCCATTCACCACCTTAAACATTCACTCCCTTCATCACTGATGCACAGTGGCAGTAGTGTGTACCATCTACCAGATGCACTGCTGCAACTCACCAAGGCTCCTTCAAAAACACCTTCCAAACCGAAGACCTCCACCACCTTGAAGGACAAGGGCTGCAGATGCATGGAAACACCACCATCTGCAAGTTCCCCTTCAAGTCACACACCATCTGATCTGCAACAATATCGCTGTTCATTCACTGATGTTGGGTCAAAATCCTGGATCTCCCTTCCTAACAGCACTGTGGGTGTACCTACACCACATGGAGTGCAGCAATTCAAGAAGGCAGCTCACCGCCATCTTGTCAAGGACAATTAGGGATGGGTAACAAATTCTGGCCTTGCCAGTGTCGCTCACATCCCATGAAAGAATATGCCCCATCTTATATGCAATTATCCTCTGAATGCAGCCCAACCCTCTATTTGCTCCAACTATCACTTCACAGCATTGCTGCTGTAACTTTAGAGATCTGTGCACTAGAACATCCAGATCTCTGCTCAAAATTATTTTCTTTCTCCACCTGCTTTAATGTTTTTCCCTGAAGGGTGTATGAATGTTGAGCATTCGCCCTGTCCACATGAATAACACTGCACTTACCCAAATTAAACATCATTTACCAGTCATGAACCCAATCTCCCAACACATTAAGATCAGCCTGAAACAGTCGAGCATCGTCTACAGTCTGAACACTCGCACAGATCTTCAAATCATCTGTCAATTTACAGATGGTGCCCCCTACACCTACATCCAGATCATTAATAAAAATAATAAAGAGCAACAGACCCAACACCGATCCCTGTGGGACACCACTGGTAACTGGTCTCCAAACAGATCCAGATCCATCTGTAACTACTTTCTGCCTACGTCATGCCAGTCAGTTCCCAATCCAGATCAATATATTACCACTGATACCAGGGACTTTAATCTTATAGAGAAGCCTCTTGTGTGGAACCTTATCAAAATCTTTTGGCTGCGATCCGCTAATTGAGCACAGGCCGGGGATAAGGCCTAAGCCTGTCCTGCTCTGTGTGTGGGTCTCAGGAAGGCACAAGGTGAGATCAGCTCACTGAGCACAGGCCCTTCCTGCTCTATATAGTGCTCAGTACCTCACCAAATGAGAATAACTAACACACCACAGGCCAGGGAGCCTCGGCCCATCCTCCCCTGATTGTGGTTCAGTGCCAACCAGGTCAGATCAGCTAATTCAGCACAGGCTGGAGGTGGAAGCTGGATCTTTCCTGCTCTGGGGGCTCCGTACCATACCAGGTGTGATGAAGTAAAATACCACAGGCCGGGGATGGAGCCTGGGATTTTCCTGTTCTGTGTGGGGCTCTGTACAACACCGTGTGAGATGAACTATCATCCCTCAGGCTGAGGAAGGAGCCTGGGCCCATTCTGTTCTGTGTGGCTCCTACAACATTGGGTGGGTTCAGTTAACTCAACACAGGCCATGAATACAACCAGGCCCTTTCCTGCTCCATGTGGCTCAGTATCACACCAGGTGACGTCAGCTAACACAGCCCAGGTGGGGCTGGGGCTGGAGCCTGGGCCTGTCCTGCTCTGTGGGCTCAGAAACACAGCCCGTAAGATGAACTTTTTTCAAAAGACTTCAGTGTATTTAACTCTGTGTCCAACACTTTGAGGCAGCTTTCTGTGTTTATAAAGAGTGTAATTTATTGACTGGTCTCTTGGATCTTGGAGCAAACAGGGTGACAGACAGAGGTCTGTGTGCAGAGGGTTTGGGGGTGAGCTCTGATTCCTAACCCTTTCTGGATTGTGAGGAATAAAGAATGAATGAGAGAGAGAGAATGTGGGAGAAGGGATGATGGAAGAATTTGTCCGTGAACCTGATTAAAAGTGGCTCAAACGCATAATAATATGAAGATATCAAGAGCAGAACATTAACATAATCTGAGTTCCGCGATCTGGTCGGGTCCCATTCCCCTGAAGTGAGGAATGAACGGGTGGGGAAATTCCGCCTGGAGTTATATTTGTCTCCAATGAAGATGAGTTCACAGTGAGGATGGAATAGCTCAGTTGGGAGAACACTAGATTGAAGAACCAGGATACAATCCCTGGTTTCATCAGTTTTAATTTGGTGTCTCCTTCATTTTAAGTAGAGAGAATCAGAGGGGAGATTTTCCACTCTTGACCCCATGGGCTGAATTTTAAACTAACGGTGCGGCTCTCGGCAGAGACACCGGAAGCGGGTGTCGTCACCACACGAGTGAAATGTGGCCGACCGACTCCGATCACGGAGCAGCCGACAAATTAATGAAGGGGAGGCGTGGGGCCCATGCAAACAAGGACCAGAGGCAGGGAACGAGGTGCCGATGGCACCGACATCTGACACAACGGCAGGTGCTGGCACCATATTTAAAGGGCTGCCAGCCCTGCATTCACTGCTGCATGGTTTAAAGGAGTGTCTTCCTGAGAGCCCTCTGCTGTCCCAGGACCAGTTCTGCTGCCTCTGATGTCCCAGGACCAGTTCTGCTGCCTCTGATGCCCCAGGACCCGTTCCGCTGCCTCTGTTGCCTGATGGGTAAGGAGCTGAATGCGAGCCTGCAGTGACCATGGTGCCACGGTTTAGCGATGCCTCCCTGCAGGTTCTCCTCCAGGTGACAAGAGAAAGGTGCAAGATCCTCTTCCCCAGGGATGGGAGGTGGAGACCTGTCCACCTGACCAAGCAAAGCTGGCTGGAGATAGTAGGTGAGGTCAGCAGCCATGGGTTCACCCCCAGGACATGGATCCAGTGCAGGAAGTGGGTCAATGACCTGATCCAGGTTGCTCAGGCGACAACTCAAAACACTTTGGACCCTTTGGACATTGCATGTGGCAGAGTGAGAGGGAATGTTTAGTGGAAAGGGAGTGACCACCCAGTCACGTGTATTGGGGAAGGGCAGCAGGAGAGGCACACGTCAGTCATTATATAACCTCACACAGTCCCTCGAGAGGGGCCGCATGCAGGAGGCATATGTGTGTCCACATCATGGACTGCTGGACTATCACCATCAGAGATGTTGGGCTTGTCCCCGCTGGGAGACTAACTTTGTTCATCATTGTGTCTGCAGGAAAAGACATCCCACAATTGGAAAGAGCGTGTCAAGACTGGCGGTGGAGTGCCTTATCTCCGTGTCCTCATCCCGATGGAGGAGGAGGCCATGGAACAGGCAGGGCAGCAAAGCAGCTGCTCCATAGCTGATGGAGAGACAGGGGCATCTACGCAAGAGAGTGAGTGAACATCTCCTGGGGCACAAGGGAGCATCCGCTGCAAAGGAGCCACACTGCTCATCTGTTCACCACTGCATCAATGGTGCTGCACAGTAGAGGTGGTTGGAATGTCACGATGGGCAGACCGTAACCCTTCAATGTCCCTGTTTTCTCATGAAGGCCCGGATGAACGACAAAAGCAAAGAGCTGGAGAGACTGGGAGACAGCCGGACACATCTGAGGAGGAGGAGGGAGCCTCAGATGGTGCACCATCACCTCATTCCCCTGCACCCTCCACCAGAACAGAAACGCTCACGCAAACTGATGAGCACATCACAGACAGGCCCGGGCAGCTGACGGAGGCTGTGACAGCCGAGGCCACTGACAGTTGGTGGTCTGTGGGAGGCCAGGCCCACACTGAGCCTCAGGCTGATGACATGCCTCGGGTGTCACCAGCAACACGGGAAATACCGCAGCTGCAGCGAGAGGTCAGGTAACATCTGGCAGAGTTGCCGGAGGCTATGTGTACCCAAACAAGGATGGTGGAGGAGTCCATCCAGGCCTTGGGTGCTGCACTGTCTCTGATGGGGGTGTGTCTGGCTTCCTCCATTGAGAGATTGGTGACTCTCATGGAGAGCCAGATCCAGCCGATTAATCAGTGGCTGCCGGAGATGTTCGCAGACCTGCACAGTGGCGCAGTGGTTAGCACCGCAGCCTCACAGTTCTAGGGACCCGGGTTCGATTCCAGGGACTGCCTGTGTGGAGTTTGCAAGTTCTCCCTGTGTCTGCGTGGGTTTTCTCCGGGTGCTCCGGTTTCCTCTCACAAGCCAAAAGACTTGCAGGTTGATAGGTAAATTGGCCATTATAAATTGTCACTCGTATAGGTAGGTGGTAGGGAATGTAAGGACAGGTGGGGATGTTTGGTAGGAATATGGGATTAGTGTAGGATTAGTATAAATGGGTGGTTGATGTTCGGCACAGACTCGGTGGGCCGAAGGGCCTGTTTCAGTGCTGTATCTCTAATCTAATCACTTTGTCCATGAGCTCCATCCAGCGGTGACAAGGTGAGAAGGGGGACGAGGCACCTGAATTCTCCACCAGGTCCACGTCCCTCTCAGGTCAGCAGGGAGGTCCAAGTGTGTCTTATAAGGGGGAGGAGCAGCTGGCTGCTACATCTGGGGTCTCCTCTCAGGGTGCTCCTGGTGTGGACAGTAGCTCGAAAGTCCCTCTGTCAGTGACACCAGTGATGCCAGTGCCTCCATCATCCTCGATGACAGAGGGGGGTCCCTGTACCTGTGCAGGAGGCCCTTAGTGTGCCGGGGGCCTCCAGGCCTCAGGCAGCCAGAGGACGGCCACCAATGTCATCCCAAGCCATGGGGCAGCAAGGTCAGCAGCCTGTCTCCACCTCAGCTGCCAGAGCAGGGGGAGCACCGCGTAGGAGCACCCGGAAAAGATTTAAGAAGAGCACCTAGATTCACTGAGGGGTTCACAGGTGAATGTACATTCCAGATGGATAGGGTTGTGTTTGGTGTCACACAGAATAAAGAAATGATGTTCTCTCACTATTTCTCCTTCTAATTGTTGATGCCCTTTGGGACTTCATTTAAACCCTTCCTCCCAAGGGGCTGGAAGTGAGGGACCAAGCCCTGAGTTCACAAAGCTTCGGCCTTGCCACTGTGCGATGTGTACCTGGGCGCTGTAGTGCAGAAGGAAGGAGGTGACAACAGGGCTGATTAAAGCTAAGACTTTATTGACTTGGTTCCAGAAGGTGGTAAGGCTCAAAGGAAACGTGAATATATAAGGGTGTCTCGTGTCTCCCTTGTGTGTATCTCATGGTGGCTTTCCTGCTGTGCCTGAGGTCCTTCATCTGGCACTGCTTGGGCAGCGTCCTCCTCCACATCCTCATCATCAGAGGAGACATCACACTCCATGATCTCCTCACGAGTCAACACCTCACCCCTCTGTCATGCCAGATTATGCAGTTCACAGCAAACCACCACGATATACGAGACCCTCGCCGGGACATACTGAAGGACTCCACTGGAACAATCCAGGCGCTTCAATCTCATCTTCAGGAGACCAATGGCCTCCTTGATGGTCACTCGGGTTGACCCGCAGCAGGTGTTGTACCTCTCCTTTGCATCCTTCTGTGGATTCCTCACAGGCGTCAGTACTCATGTCCTCACTGGGTTGCCCTTGTCTCCAAGGATCCATCTCAGAAAGCGCATGGGGCCACGGAAAAGTTCTGGCACCTGCGACTGCCTTGGTATGCAGGCGTTGTGGCTGCTTCCCGGGATTTGTGCACACACCTGTAGGATCCATTTGTGATGGTCACAGACCAGTTACACACTGAGCAAATGGAAGCCCTTCCTCTTGAAGGCTGCTGGCTGGTCTGCAGGAGCCTTGATGGTCACATGGGTGCAGTCAATGACACCGTACACCTGGGGAAATCCAGCGATGGCCCTGAATCCTATAGCCCTCTCAGCTTGACTGTTTGGATCGATGTGCACATAGTCACCGGCCCTCCTGAAGAGGACATTGGTGACCTCCTTGATGCACTGATTCACCACAGACTGTGAGATTCCACACATATCTCCAGTGGATTCCCGCAATGATCTGGTCATCCAGAAGTTCAGTGGCACAGTGACCTTCAGTGACACCGGCATCAGGTGCCCACCAAGTCCCATGGGGCACAGCTGCATCATGACAGAGAGATCATTGACAACCTCCGTGGAGAGGTGCAGTCTGTGGAGACACTATCACTCGGACATCTGCAGGTAGTTGAACCTTGGCTGACGTGTTCCTCTGCCTCCTTCTCCAGCCTCCTGTTCGAGGTTGGCCTTCCTGTGGGCACCCAAGCTGCTGTGGTGTCCCTGCTGGTGCCTGCCCTTCCCTCCCTCCCTCTCTACTCCTCCTCAACGGGAGCCTCGAATCCAGGGTGAATGAGGCCCATGACAGGTTGCCCCTCCCTGAGTGCAAGGCCTTCACAGTAAACAACACCCAGCCACATTTACTTCACTCTTTACCCACTCACATTTACCCTCATTGAGGTGGCACTGCCTCAATGCCACCCTGGTGTAGCTCCCCCTGCAGAGCTGGCACATTGGCCCCCACTCCTGACAGTGATTCCGGATGCCCTTTCCCCCTCCACCCTTGCTGCCAAGTTAAACTACCTCACCCAGTGAAGCCAACACTCTGCTCCCACCTCCCAGTCACCTCCTTTAACCAGGCGAGGCTCTGAAGCCCCGTGGTTCCCGTGTGCTATTAGTTCAATTGGATCCAGTGAATAAAATTGCTGACAATTGGACTCATAAATACTTGAAATGCCTTCTTGCCGTGTGGATGTGCGAAGTCTGCCCTCCATGTCAGCCGCCAACAGAAAAATCCATTCCAATGTATTCTATTCCAATTGGCCATTCTCAATAAAGTGTCAGGAATGAAGGTCAGAGGAACAGACCAGGCTGGAAACACAGAAAGAGCGAGGAGAAGCTGGTGTGAAAAACAGAGATTAAACAACAGGCTTGTTCAGTTGGTTTGGGTCTGGTGTTTAGAATACCCGGAATCTGGGTTCACTTCCCTTCCAACTCAGCGAATTATATCAACATTATGTTCATAAAACCACAGACTGATACCCAAAGAAGGAGACCATTTAGTCCATTGTGTCTGTGCTGTCTCTTTGGTTGTGCTATCCAATTAGTCCTGCTGCTCAGCTTTTTCCTGTAATCCGTACATTTTTCCTTCCAGTATTTATCCCTATTGCTTTTCAAAGTTACTACTGAATCTGCTTTCAAGTCCTGATCAGACAGTGCATTTCAGATCACAACACATCACTGTATAAAAAATCATTCCTCATTTCGCCTCTGGTTCTTTTCTCAATCACCTGATAAATACATCCTCTGGTTACTGACCCTTTTGCCACTGGAAACAATTTCTCCTTATTTAACTTATTGAAAATCTTCTTGATGATGTCACATACTAGACTGCCAGTAAAACTGAAGCCCATGTAATAAAAGGGACAATGACAGCATGCATATGAAGTTAGCAGACTGATAGGAACATAGAAGCAGGAGTAGGCCATTCAGCCCATCGGGACCACCCCACCATTCAATATGATCATGGCTGATCATCCACTTCAATGCCTTTTTCCCACACTATCTCCATATCCCCTATGTCATTTGTATTTAGAAATCTGTCAATCTCTGCTTTAAACATACTCAATGACTGAGCTTCCACAGCCCTCTGGGGTAGAGAATTCCAAAGATTCACAACCCTCTGAGTAAAGAAATTTCTCCTCATCGCTGTCCTAAGTGACTTTCCCCTTCTGTTGAAATTGTGTCCCCTGGTTCGATATTCCTCAACCGGAGGAAATAGCTTCTTCTACCCTGTCTATCCCTTTAAATATTTTGTAAGTTTCAATGAGATCACCTCTCATTCTTTGAAACTCTAGAGAATACAGGCTCAGTTTCCCCAAAATCTCTTCATTTGACAGTCCTGCCATCCCGGGAACAAGTCTGGTGAACCTTCATTGCACTCCCTCTATGGCAATGATATCCTTCCTCAGGTAAGGGGACCAAAACTGCACACAGTATTCCAAACTGCAGACCAACTAAGGTTATATACAACTGAAGCAAGATTTCACTACTCCTGTACTCAAATCCTCTTGTGATAGAGGCTAACATATCATTAGCCTTCCTAATTGCTTGCTGGACCTGCATGTTAGCTTTCAGTCACTTATTGACAAGGACACCCAGGCCCCTTTGTACATCTACACTTTCTAATCTCTTACCATTTAAGAAGTAATCTGCACATCTGTTCCTCCTACCAAAGTGGATAACCTCACATTTTTACACATTATATTCCATGTGCCACTTTCTTGTCCACTCACTAAGTCTGTCCAAATCCCCTTGAAGCCGCTTTGCATCTTCCTCACAACACACATTCCCACCTAGTTTTGTGTCATCTGCGAACTTGGAAATACTACATTTGGTCCCCACATCTGAATCATTGATGTATTTTGTGAACAGCTGGGTCACAGTGTAGTGGTGAACAGTTGTATTTCTGTCTGGAGGAAGGTTTACAGTGGGTTCCCCATGGTTCCTCATAACTTCAGACTGGAAAAGCTGGGGTTGTTCTCCTTGGAGCAGAGCAAGTTCAGAACAACTTTGACAGAGTTAGAATCAAGGAATCAAATGGTTACAGTACAGAAGGAGACCATTCAGTCCATCATGTCCATGACAGCTCTTTGCAAGAGCAAATCAGCTAATTCCACTCCTCTGCCCTTTCATTGTAACCCTGCAAATTTTCTCTATTCAGGTGTTTATCCAATTCCCTTTTGAAAACCACGATTGAATCTGCCTCCAGCACTCTCAGGCAGTGTAATCCAGATCCGAACCACTCACTCTGTCCCACACCCCTGGTACCATTGCAGAAAATCTCTTCTGTTCATTTCATCCCTCATAAATAATTGAAATGAAATGTTTATTAGGAAATGCACAATATAAAAAAGAGAGAGAAATAAATGCTGAGAAAAATAGAAGTCAATGTTTGGAAGGTAAAAAGAGCAAAAGATGCAACTTTTATTCTGGTTGAGTGAGAGGAATATATCACACTTTGGGGCTTTTTAAGAGGATTTACTGATAAACCTGGGATTTGAGAGGAAGCTGGTTCATGGTTTACAGAACAAATTCAGTCCCTGGGGTGGAGGCAACAGCTGCACCGTCCAATAACAGACAGGACGGGGACACTGTCTCAGGCCTGGTGAGCTCAGTCGATGAAAGCATGAAACTCTGCATCTCAAGTTTTTGAGTTTGAGCCCCACGATGGGTGTTTTTTATTTCCTTTTTAGGCTGATTTTACAGGCATTCTCCAGCTCTGAATTCCTCGGCAGAGAGTTCAAGGAGTGTTTGAAATGAGATTCAACAGCAGTATGAGAAAGTCTCTCCTTGATTCAGGACACTTACCTCTCTGCAGCAACTCGCTGCTGAAGATTGAACTTTTTCTCATTTCATTCTCAGCTCAGGGTCAGTGTGGATCACTGGGACTTCTGGCTGTCTCCCACTTCACAATTCATCAGTGCTGAGAAATCAATGGGGAATATTACTCACATGTTACAATGTTTTATAAATACTTGAATGCATTTCACACTGTGTCTAACAGTGTGAATCTCCCCTGGTATATCAGCTCACCAACACTTCAACAGAACATTCACATAATGTGAGCTCTGAGATCTGTTCAGATCCCATTCCCAAGACCTGGAAAGTGGGATTGGGCTGGATCGCTCTTTTTCAGCTGGCACAGACACGATTGCGAAATGGTCTCATTCTGTGCCATAAATTTTCTCCATTTTCTATGTTCTATGAAGTGAGGTGTGATTGGGAGGGACAATTCCACCAGGGTTATATTTTCTACCAAAACAATGACACAAGGGATACTTCACGTTTTTATTCATTCATTCATGCGATGTGGGCATCGCTGGCTAGGCCAGCATTTATTGCCCATGAGAAGGTGGTGGTGAGCTGCCTTCTTGAACCATTACAGTCCATGTGGGGTAGGTACACCCACAGTACTGTGAGAAAGGGAGTTCCAGGATTTTGACCCAGCGACAGTGAAGGAACGGCGATATAGTTCCAAGTCAGGATGGTGTGTGGCTTGGAGGGGAACTTGCATGTGGTGGTATCCCCTGCATTTGCTGCCCTTGCCCTTCTCGGTGGTAAAGGTCACTGATTTGGAAGGTGCTGTCTAAGGAGTCGTGGTGCATTGCTGCAGTGCATCTTGTAGACGGTCCACACTCTGCAACTGTGCGTCGATGGTGGAGGGAGTGAATGTTTGCAGATGGGGTGCCAATCATGCGGGCTGCTTTGGCCTGGCGGTGTTGAGATTCTTGAGTTGGAATTGCACCCATCCAGGCAAGTGGAGAGTATTCCATCACACTCTTGACTTGTGCCTTGTGGATGGTGGACAGGCTTTGGGGAGTCAGGAGTCATGGATGAGTGAGAGGAATATATCACACTTTGGGGCTTTTGTAAGAGGATTTATTGATAAATCTGGGATTTGAGAGGAAGCTGCTTCATGGTTTACAGAACAAATTCAGCCCCTGGGGTGGAGCCAACAGCTGCACTGTAATTACTCGCCTCAGGGTTCCAAGCCTCTGACCTGCTCTTCTTGTCACGTTATTTGTATGGCTACACATGGTAACCTCCATGATGTTGATGGTGGGGGATTCAGTGATTGTAATGCTATTGAATGTCAAGGGGAGATAGTTAGATTCTCTCTTGTTGGAGATATTCATTGCCTGGCACTTGTGTGGTGCGAATGTTACTTGCCACTTATCATCCCAAGCCTGTGAGACTGAAATAGCTCAGTTGGGAGAGTGTTAGACTGAAGATCCCTGGTTCAATCTGGGGTTTTGGCAGTTCTCCTTTATTCTGCATCACCATTTGGTTTTGACTCTTGAGCTGCACAATTTACACTGAAATTATTTCCCCAACTCTGAAGGTTGGATTGGAATAGAGAGATATCAAGGATGGGAAATATTTACATTGTCTGCTGTAGCTTATTCTCTATCTCCTTGTGTCCTTTTCCTCAGTTTTTGACTCTCTCGGGGCAGGGTGAACATTTGATTTGCTGCATTTGTCCCAAACTGAAGCCTTTTCCACATCTCTGGGTGGTCAGACTCACTCTGTCTGTTTTTGTTGCTCGTGACCATTAACGAGAACAGGCCACGAGTTCAACGTTTATCAGCAAACGGAAGATAACTGGAAAGAATTCTGTGTTACTCCAGACCAGTGACAAAGATACAATGGATGTTATTCAAAATAAGTTTCCTCTGACATTTGATGTAAACTTGTTTGTATCTAAAAGTTGGATTTTAAGTGTAACAAAAATGTGTCAAATTATTAACTGACCATGTGACAGCGCACATGGGGATCAAATCCACAGCCTTGTTGTTATCAACACTGCGTCCTAACCAACTGAACTAAGTGGCCTATAGACAGGGCCAGGTATGGGTTTGAGCCGCACGCTGGGCGGTTTGTGTTTTATTTCTCACACTGGGTGACAGAGCAATTGTACAAACAATGGACACATCACATCCCTGAAACATTGTTCTGATATAAAACAGTGTGAAATAAGAACTGAGCATGGAAATGGAACGGAACCAGAAATCAGGACTTTAATCTATTAAAGTTGATCTTGAAATTCAACCATTCACTGAACATTCCAAAAGATTGAATTCTCTCCTGATATAAAATCCAGGAACTTGAGCTGCTGTGAAACATAACTGAGCCTGATGTGATTTGAACACACAACCTTTTGATCTGGAGTCAGACACGCTACCGTTGTGCCACAAGCTCACAGATAAAGCAAAGTCTTCCATTCCTGGCAGATTTAGTTCTTGTTTAGATTCAGTGATTGAAATGAATTCAATCCTCATCTGACCTCCACTCTGTAAAGGCCTGCTACCCGACCTGAATCCGACGGGACCCGACGACCTGTGTCGGGTTCGGGTCATGTCGGGTCGCTCTTCCGGGTCTGGCTTTTGGACTCGGGTAGGGTCAGGCCAGGTTCAGGTCAGGCTGGGTCCGTGTCGGACACACACAGTACGTATTACATTTAACTCTGCTGGGAAGTTGAGTTTAATCAGTGTCAAAAGTTGAAAAGCCAACCAAAGCTGGGATTCCGGGTCATTAAGGAGGGAAACTCTGAGTCTGCTCAGTGAGCAAGTGAGCATCTCTATGACGTCATTGCGCTCATGCTGCAGCTTCCTGTAGATTCGAAATCGGGAGGTAGGTAAAGTGAACATTCCGGTGGTCGGGTAAGGCTCGGGTCGGTTTGGGCGTGGGAATAAATGGAGATACTCGGGCCGGGTCGGGCTTGGGTCCAATGTGGTTCTGTCGGGTTCGGGTCGGGTATTTTTTCCTGACCTGAGCAGGGCTTTACCGCTCTGTCAGTTCAGTGCCTTATTTAAACTATTACTTGGAGTTCTGTTTTACAGGGTCTCGGCTGTTTAAGTGTTTCCCAGACCCACTACTCTGATTAATCAGACATTTTGCTGCTAACTGCTGCTGCTACAATTGAAATGTAAAAAAGAATTTCCAGTGACCTGCAACCAATGGACAAATACATTTCAGAAAGATAAAGCTCATTCACCAATCCACAAATGTGTCTTTCTGCTTATATTTATAAACAACTCCTTCTCTCCACTATGGGAACTATACAATCACTCCAGTTATTTGAAAGTTAGTATAAGATGCTCCAGTTCATCAATTTTAAAACTGCAGCAGGTATTTTCCAGAAAACTTCTCTGTTGGAACCTCAGTCCCATTTAGATTGAAAGTGGACAATTAATGTATTCACTTGTTCATTGTGGACTGGTGTCTGACTTAGAATAAATCTCATTAACTTTCAATGAGGTGGCAGTATTTCTGTGCTCCCATTTTACACAGTCTGTCCTGTTCATGCACCATGTTTTTATTCTCCTCTCCCATTCTCCACAGGATACAGATTGCAAGCATCATCAATCTAGCTGTTGAAAAGCATTGGAAGAATCTGGTCACACAGGTATTGAAACATTCATTATCTTCCATTTTACAAGTTGGTTGCTTTAAACACAGTACAATGTGCAATCATCTTGAAAAGAGATTCTCTTCAATATCCAATACAAATTGAATTACAAACCTGACAGACAAACACAGGAGAACAAGTGACTAGTGAACACAAACCTCATGGTGCTCATTTTCAGATTTATTGCAGTCATCCGACAAAACAAGTGAAAGAATATTCCAGTGAAATGATTTGGAAAGTAGGTGTGACTTTTGTTGGTGCCTTTCTTTGCTCTGTTGGTGAAACTTTCTTGCACCTGACTCCTGTTCATGTCTCTGTTTCCTCTATTGAATGAGGAAGGAGGTATTTGATCAGAAATCAACTGGATTGTGTACCTTTGAGAGGGGATTTCTGCACCTTCAGGGCTGGAAACAGGAGTGAGTGAAAGACAATGTGTGGAGTTTGATTTTGTACAGAGGGAGAGCAAATCTAACAGGACTGTGAGATATTGGCCTGGATTTTGCAGCCCAATAGTGGTGAACTCTGAGACTTTCACTGCTATTGAGGGTCTGAACAGCACTGCAACTGCTGGTACATGCACACACGAACACCAGCATCTGGAAGTTGTGGTGGTGAGAAATGTGCTTAGAAGGAGCCTCTGATCATAATCGCACCAGCCCACTCTTTAAAGTGACAGGGACCTGTAGTTCAGCAATTTGGGCTCATTGCCCACAATGTACCCTGATTTTTACCTGGGTTGGATTAGAGCCGGTACCAACAGGCTCAGGGCTGCTCGGGAAGGACTTTTCTGTTGACACAACAGCTCCACTATTCCAGGAAGACACCGGCAGCAGCAGGGGTCAACTTTCAAAGGGAGTTCAGACATTTTAAATGTTGTATTTTGTTTCTTAATTGTATGTAACTTTTTAGCATCGCCTTATCAGAGTTCTTAAATTTACATCTGACTTTTTATGAACAAGATTGAAGTGCTTTTAAAAGATCTCTAAATATATATGACTTTTTATCGAGATTTATCTGGCTTCTTTGTAAAGACTCGAGTAAGATTGAAATGACTTTTAAAAACTACATCTTATCCTTTAAAATCCTGCTTACATGTCGATGACATTGGAAGATGGCTTCAGAATAACTTAGACTATCTTTCTAACAGGTACTGCAACAGCTTAAGTCCTACTTTCTGCAAAAGCTGGTGAATTACAAAGAAACAATGTATTGAGCATTTTATAAACTGTTGATGCAGATGGGATTCAGACTCATACATGTAGAACAGAAGGAATTAACAATCCATCATCTTAACCTCTCAAACACTTCATCACCCAGCTTTGTGCCAGTAACCCATCACATGTCTTTTTTGCCTCTATGGAAATTTGGGCAGGATGGTCACCTTCAGCTCAGATCCTGATTGTGCATCCAGATGTGCAATGATGGAAATGTAGCTTCTTTTAGTAAATGACATTTCCATCACATCAGGTCATGGCCTGTTGGGAATGGAGTGGTGTGAAACATTTCCAGACCATGTCCAACACGTTTCTACTCAGTGTGAAAACCCACCACGGAAAGACTGGAACATACAATCATTTGATCACATCATGATTAACATCACTCAGACACCTGAACCATGAGGTCACTGACGAAGTCATGATGACTTTGAATTTCTCATGAAATGACAACTGAACTAACTGACTGGAAGAATTGCTTTAACTCCACGTGATCAGAGAGGCACAGCCTCAGACCGACTTGGCAGATGAATATTGATTGAATAATTTCTGTGTGAGGAATGTTCCAGCATCATAAACCAGGGGAACGTGCCGACTGAGCTGTGTCTTCATCTCTTCTGGGCAGTCGGACAGTTCACCCTTCATTCTGCTCTGATTCACTTTCCCAAAGTGGATCTACAGATTCTCAAATCTGGAGACTGGGTTTTCTTATTTTGTTCCTT
The DNA here is from genome assembly GCF_036365525.1 of Heterodontus francisci. NCBI lineage: Eukaryota > Metazoa > Chordata > Chondrichthyes > Heterodontiformes > Heterodontidae > Heterodontus > Heterodontus francisci. Next base: position 19,723,085 of record NC_090405.1, read on the forward strand.
TTGATTTTTCTTGCTCCTGAATGATAATATATTCTAAACCTCGGATCAACCCTCCCCTTTGCGTCGTGTTGTAGTCTTGGTTAAAAGAGACACAAAACGGCACAAACACTCTGAAACTTCCAACACGGTCACACTTTCCTTCAGTGAGATTAATGTTGAGCTGTTTTCCAGGTTAAATGCAACTGCAAACACATTGCTCTCAAAGAAACTGTAGGGGATTGAGTTGCCGTTGTAATATTAGCACTGGACATCTGTACGAGCAGGAACAGCCATTCCAAACTCACATCCTTCACAAAGGCAACCACTGAGCTGTTTTCTTTTGTGAATGAAATTCATAAGAAAAGTTAAAGTTCACAAGAAAATGGATGTAAATGATTGATAGCTAAACTTTTGAAGCAAGGATATGAATCCAAGATTTTCTGATTATAAGACAAACACTCGAACCAATTAAGCTACTGAGCCAGATCACAAGTGCTGTGACAACTAAGGGCAGAGGAGGGCACTCTTTATTCTCATCCCACTTCTCCACAGGTCACAACATCTATGTGAACTTTTCCCACATACTGATACAGTCAATCATGTACTCTATTTTTCCCAGAATAGAAGACACTGACCAGGTTTCTTTAATGAACAACAAAATTATCCATTTATTGTCGAACAAGTTTTAACGAGTCATGAAGTAAAGCATAAACACACAGGTGGAAATTTTAAAAGTTCCTTTTTCACCTTTACCAACTTTTAAAGTCCTTTTTTTTATCTTCGAGCCACATGCACACACACACACACCGGATAGCTGAAAAAATAAAAGGGATTTTTAAAAAAATTCAGCACTCTGTTACAGACAAAAAAAGCCTCTTGGGCTGTTTATTTGCTCATTTTTGAAGAAATCATCAGATGAGATATGTTGCTCCAAAACTGGAATACAGTCTAACTTCCGAGTATACAGGTCACTAGGGTATTTTAGAACAGTTCTTTTCAGAAGGCATTGAGAATTAATTTTAGCAGGCCTTCTTCAAAGACATGCGACAAGATGAATTAACTCAGTGGACTTCTCAGGGTCTTTTAAAGATTTTCTGGAAAACAAACTGGGTTGTGGTCTTCTCTCCTTCCTTGACGATTCTTCAGGCTAACTTTATCAGCTGCTCACTCCAGCAGGTAAAACACACTGACTGCTACAACCAAAGGTTGTGAGTTTTCTGCCGTCTTAGGTTTGCGCTGCTGCTGCCAAGCTTGTCCAATCAAGGGGCATGACTGACTTCTCTGTCCACATTTCTCCCTGTTACCAGGGTTTCTGTTCTATACTTAACTTGAATCATGTGACAACCAGTAAACATAGTTGCCAAATTGGTTCTTTTGGTGCCCTCTTGAAAAAGAACTGGTCCTACACTTATTCAGTTTGATTATGACTTCTTCAAAAAATATTTTAACAAAAGAAACAGAATCCCTTCCATAACATCATGTACTTTCCCTGAGCTGCAGGTTATTGCAAGTCTCTCTGGCAGTGTTTATTTTAGGTGATTTTGTACTCAGGTTCTTTTGGAATCCATGTGTTTGCAGATCTTTGTGAGTGAGAGATGTGGTAATATGTTTAAAAGATTTCCCTGTAAATTATTCATATCTCCATCTTTCCCCAAACTTTGTACAAACACATTAATATGGGAATCACACACATCAGGCCGTCAAACCTGTCCGCTAAACATTGAAAGGTGACAGTGTTTATTGTGACGGGGTTCCATTTATGAAGACACATCTTGATGATTCACACATGTAAAAATTTGTATATTATGTTCATGACATAATGACATAAATAAACATTTCCTTGCACTTGCCATGCTTGTTGAACATTTTCTCTGCTGATGCCCCCTGAATATATTAGAGAACATGGTGACAAGGTTGAGATTAAAGTCTGTAAATATAGGCAGCAAACAGCAGCAGGGACTGCAGTGAACAAGATTTATGTGACATATTTGTGCTTATATTGGTGGGTGAAATAAGATACTAAACACACAAAATCCTACATTTGAGCTCGCGTAAAAGATTGCTCTGTCGATGGAGATAGCATCAAAGAATGCTCAGGAATTTTGTCCTATGCCAGTGATCGTAACACACTTCAGGGGAACTTAAAAAAAAATGGTAAAATGGGCTTTCACATAACAGATGAAATTTTACACAGAGAAGTGTGAAGTGATACAATTTGGAAGGAAGAATGCCATATAAATGAAAGGTTACAATTCTAAACTGGGTGCAGGAGCAGAGAGATAATGTACACCAATGTTAGAAGGATTGAAAAGGTTGCTTCGAGCAAACAGGACACTTGGCTTTATTAATAGAGGCATAGAGTAAAAACATATAAGTTATGCTAAACCTTTATAAAATACTGGGAATGAATGGCCTCTTCCTGTACCTCCACAGAAAGCTTCCATTCCAGGTTTACACACACTCGTCAGGATCACTCTCCACAGATCCCGCCACTCCAGGCTCGGACACCCACTTCAGGATCACTCTCCACAGATCCCGCCATTCCAGGTTCGGACACCCACTTCAGGATCACTCTCCAAAGATCCCAGCACTACGGGCTTGGAGACCCTCTTCAGAGATCCTAAATCTCCAGACACGGACATCCTTTGAGGACCACTCTCCACAGATTCTGCCCTCCAGGCTCAGACACCCTCTTCAGAATCACTCTCCATACATCCCGCCGCTCCACGCACGGATATCTCCCTCAGGATCAGATCAAAGAATGTTGCTTGTCACTTCTCAGCTCAAGCCTGAATGTTGTTCAGGTCTTGCTGCCTGCAGGCACAGACTGCTTCAGTATCTGAGGAGTTGTGAATCATCAGCGAACATTCCCACTTCTCACTTATGTTGAAGAGAAAGCCATCAATGAAACAGCTGAGGATGTTTGGGCCTAGGACACTGCCCTGAGAAACTAGGTATCCAGTCTTGAATGGTGGTCGACAATTAAATAACGAACCAGATGAGGAGGCCCCAAAAACATCCCTATCCTCAATGTTGGTGGAGCCGAGCACGTCAGTGCAAAAGATAAAGCTGAAGCATTTGAAACCATCTTCAGTCAGAAATTGCTCAGTGGATGATTCAACTTGGCCTCTTGAGTTCCCCAGCATCACAGCTTCCAGTTTTCAGCCAATTTGCTTCACTCCACATAATGGCAAGAAACAGCTGAAGGCACTCGATACAGCAAAGACTATGGGCCCGAACATCATTCCGGCTCTAGTACTGAAGACTTGTGCTCCAGAACTCGCTGCGCCCTCAGCCAAGCTGTTCCAGCAGAGCGACAACACAGGCATCTACTTGCTGCCCCATCAGTCTACTATCAATCATCAGCAAAGCGATGGAAGATGTCACCAACAGTGCTATCAAGCACCACACACTTAGCAATAATCTGATCATCGATGCTCAATTTAGGTTCTGCCAGGGTCTCTCAGCTCCAGGAAATAATTTGGCAGATCGAGGAGAATGTGGGAAAATGTGAGGTTATCCACTTTGGTAGGAAGAATAGAAAAGGAAAATATTATTTAAATTGTGAGAGATTACAGAATGCTGCGGTGTAGAAGGATCTGGGTGTCCTCGTGCATGAATCACAAAAAGTTACCATGCAGGTACAGCAAATAATTAGGAAGGCAAATGGAATGTTACCCTTTATTGCAAGGGGGATGGAGTATAAAAGTAGAGAAGTCTTGCTACAAATGTACATGGTGCTGGTGAAACCACACCTAGAGTACTGTGCACAGTTTTGGTCTCCTTATTTAAGGAGGGATATACTTGCATTGGAGGCAGTTGAGAGAAGGTTCATTGGATTGATTCCTGTGATGAAGGTGTTGTCTTATGAGGAAAGTTGAGCAGGTTGGACCGATACTCATTGGAGTTGAGAAAAATGAAAGGTGAACGTATTGAGACATATAAGATTCTGAGGGGGCTTGACAGGGTAGATGCTGAGAGGATGTTTCCTCTCGTGGTGGAATCTAGAACGAGGGGACATAGTTTCAGATTGAGGGGTTTTTCATTTAAGAAGGAATTTCTTCTCTCAGAGGGTCATTAATCTTTGGAATTCTTTACCGCAGAGAGCAGTGGAGGCTGGGTCATTGAATGTCTTCAAGATTTTTATCTACAAGAGAGCCAAGGGTTATGTGGGCAGGCAAGAAAGTGGGGTTGAGGTCATGATCAGGTCAGCCATGATCCTATTGAATGGCGGAGCAAGCTCGAGGGGCCAAATGGCCTACTCCTGCTACTAGTTCTTCTGATCTTATGTTCGTATGATCTCATTGCAGCTTGGTCCAAACAGAGACGTAAGAGTGGAATTCCAGAGGAGAGGTGAGTGTGATTGCCCTTGAGTGAGTGTGGCATCAAGGATCCCCAGCAAAATTGAAGTCAATGGGAATCAGGGGGAAAACTCTCCACTTGTTGAAGTCATACCTCGCACAAAGCAAGATGGTTGTGGTGAGTGGAGGCCAATCATCTCAGCCCAGGACATTGCCTCAGGAGTTTCTCAGGGTAGTGTCCTAGACACAAACATCCCAGCTGTTTCATTGACGACTTTCTCTTCAACATAAGTCAGAAGTGGGAATGTTAGATGATGATTCACAACTCTTCAGATACTGAAGCAGTCTGTGCCTGCAAGCAGCAAGACCTGAACAACATTCAGGCTTGAGCTGATAAGTGACAAGCAACCTTCTGGCCACACAAGTGCCAAGCAGTGAACATCTCCAATGAGAGAGAAAAAAAATCTACCTTTTGATATTCAGAAGCATTATCATCATTAAATCCCCCACCATCAACATCTTGACCAGAAACGTAACTGGACCAGTCACATCTATGCTGTGGCTATAAGCGCAGGTCAGAGATTACGAATTCTGCAGCAAGTATCTCACCTCCTGACACCCCAAATCCTGTCCACCATCTACAAGGCACAAGTCAGGAGCGTGATGGAATACATCCCACTCAACAACACTCAAGAAGCTCAACACCATCCAGGACAAAGCAGCGCACTTGATCGGCACCTAACCCACCACCTTAAACATTCAATCCCTCCACAACCAGTAAACAGTGGCTGCAGTGTGTACCATCTCCATATGCACTGCAGCAACTCGCCAAGTATCCTTCAACAGCACCTTCCAAACTCGTGACCACTACCACCTCGAAGGACAAGGGCAGCAGATGCATGGGAACTCACTACCTGCAGGTTCCCCTCCAAGTCACTCACCATCCTGACTTGGAACGATATAGCCATTTCTTCACTGTTGTTGGGTCACAATCCTGGAACTCCCTCCCCAACGGCAGTGTGGGTGTTCCTGCACCATATGGACTGCATCAGTTCAAGAAGGCAGCTCTCCACCACCTTCTCAACGGCAATCGGAATGGGTAATAAATGCTCGCCTTATCAGCGATACTCACACCCAAGAATGAATAAAAACCAAATCACTCTCCACAGATTCCCCACAATCTGGGCTTGGACATTTACTTCAGGAGCACAGAGCTTTATATCACTGCAACATGAGTTCCAATCTTCATATTCTGTTCACTTTTCACATTATTTTCTACCAGTCCACGAGCTTTTATTAATTCAGTATTCGGGTCTCTGCTCCTCAACCGTTTCTAACATCTCACCTCTTACAAAAAAACACTCTGATCTATCGTAGGTACTAAATGCCCCTCATTTTAAACTCCATCTGCCAAAGCATTGCTCACTCACTTAATCTATCAAGAAGATTTGAAAATAAATTTCTTGCCAAAGGATAATTTTCTGCATCTGCTCCCTCGCCATTTGCTTTTCCCATTTGTCTTTCACTTGGTGCAAATCGAGAGAAAGTAAAGATGGAAGGAAGGAGGGGAGGAAAAATCCTGCTCCGTTTCGTGATCCCTATTTGATCTTCATTCCAGTGCAGTTTGGGTGAAGAATTCCAATTGTCTGTCTCAATTTTAATAAAGTATAACCAATTCTGGAATCACTGTCTGGACATTGACAAGAACAGGTTTCGAGGCTGACTTTACACATCAACTCCCCCAACAGAAACAACACACTAAAAAGTTCATAAACTAGCGACAAGGATGGGATTTGAACCCACATGTGCACAGCACAATGAATTAGCAGCCCATCACCTTAACCTCTCGACCACCTTGTCTGTTGCATAGATATAGCTGTCACCTTCAGCACAGCTTCTGGCTGTGCAGTTAGCTGTGCACTGATGGAAAAAGACCTTCTGGAAGTAAATGAAGTTGGGAATGGAGTGGTGTGAAACATTTCCAGACCATGTCCAACACGTTTCTACTCAATGTGAAAACCCACCACGGAATGACTGGAACATACAATCATTTCATCACATCATGATTAACATCACTCAGACACCTGAACTATTAGGTCACTGACGAAGTCATGATGACCGAATTTCTCATGAAATGACAACTGAACTAACTGACTGGAAGAATTGCTTTAACTCCACGTGATCAGCGAGGCACAGCATCAGGCCGACTTGTCGGGTGGTGTAAACAGATATCACTACTTCTGATCTTCACCAGAACAGAGAGTGAGATGTAACATTGATCATCAAACAGACTGTGAGAGAATACAACAGAATAAAACACATGGAGAAACACTGTGGAATAACAAATAGATTTGATTGGAATGTTGAAATTTTGATTGGAATGGATAAAACACCAGAAACAGCAGATTAAATTGGGATTCTCATCATTATATTGATCTGGGACAGAAAAGAGAAACTGATGGAAAGAAGAGAAGAAGGAAGAAAAGAAAGGATGGAACTGTTCAATCTTTTCAGTTTTTTCACTCGCCCATCAAAGCTGATAAAAAAAGTTGCAAATAACAGAGAATTTCACCAAAAAGGGAGATTAAGTGTTGCTGAAACCTTGGATCGAAGAATGCCCCAACAGATCACCTGTTTAACTGTCTCCTCACTGGGGGATTTCAATCAGTGAGCAATATTATTCTCTACTTTTTTTGTTAATTGGTCCCAGAACTGTCACTTGGAATTAATATCTGTGTTCCGACTCCTGAATAATAAAATTGTGAGTTTGTCGATATTTTCTGGACACAGTTCCTGCTGAAAGACCTAAGAACTCTTTTCTAATTTACTCAATACTCAATACACACTCATCAAGCCTCCTAAGCTGGCATCCTTGGTGCTGCTCTCTCTTCTCCCAAACTTCATCTCATGTGACTGTTCCATCATCACTCTGACAGTGGGAGGGGTTGATCCCACTATCTTCAGCATTAACCCGAGACATCCTTATACCACACTGTCTGTCCAAAAAAAATGGGTGGAGGGAACTTCCTTCATTTATCAAAACACCAACAGCAGCACAGTGGCGCAATGGTTAGCACCGCAGCCTCACAGCTCCAGCGACCAGGATTCAGTTCTGGGTACTGCCTGTGTGGAGTTTGCAAGTTCTCCCTGTGTCTGTGTGGGTTTCCGCCGGGTGCTCTGGTTTCCTCCCACCTCCAAAAGACTTGCAGGTTGGTAGGTAAATTGGCCATTGTACATTGTCCCGAGTGCAGGTACGTAGTAGGAGAATGGTGGGGATGTGGTAGAGAATATGGGATTAATGCAGGATTAGTATAAGTGGGTGGTTGCTGGTTGGCACAGACTCGGTGGGCCGAAGGGCCTGTTTCAGTGCTGTATCTCTGAATAAGAAAAGTAAAATAAAAGCTACCAGTCGTAAATCAACTCAAACCCATTAGAGAGATAGAGGGAGACTGTCAGAGAACTTCCTGCATCCAGTCCTGACCCTGTCACACTCAGCAGCTTCTCACCCAGACCCCACTCTCATCAACACTGAACATTGTTACCGAGACCCTTCAAATACTGTTTATAAAAGGTAGAAAAATTCAAACTTCATCACAGCTAGATTGAATAGAACAAAGTTTAATATCTTCTCGTCATCACTCGGTAACCACATGAGACAGTCCTTAAATCAGTAGCATAAATTATCAGCTGTAAGAATGTTTGTCATTGGGTTGAATCATTTCTGTGTGATGAATGTTCCAGCATCATAAACCAGGGGAACGTGTTGACTGAGCTGTGTCTTCATCTCTTCTGGACAGTTCACCCTTCATTCTGCTCTGATTCACTTTCCCAAAGCGGATCTACAGATTCTCAAATCCAGAGACTGGGTTTTCTTATTTTGTTCCTTTTGATTTTTCTTGCTCCTGAATGATAATATATTCCAACCTCGGATCAAACTTGGCCTGTCTCCCAGTCTCGGTTAAAAGCGACAAATAACGGCACCAACATTCTGAAACAAAGAACACGGTCACATTCTGCTTCAGTGAGATTAATGCTGAGGCAGTTTCCGTGTCGAATGCGATTGTGAACAAATTTCTCTCAAGGAAATTGTGAGTGATCAAGTATTTGCACTGAATTTCTGTGCAAGAAGGGACAGTTTCAAACAGCCATTCCCAAATCACTTCCTTCACAAAGAAAAAGACTATGCTGTCTTAACGTGTGACTCAACTTCACAAACAAATTTGAACTCGAAGTTCAGGAGAAGACAGAGATGTGAATGATTGACAGTGTAATCTTTAAATCATAATTTTCCATTTCTTCGTTGAAGTGAGGCTCAACCCTAAGCCACTAGAGATCGCGGAAAGCTACAAACTTTGATCCAGAAATCAGAAAAGTAGTGAAACAGTTGGTGAGTACATTGTGACACTGAAGAATTTATCACTGCATTGCAACATTGGCACATTCTTAGACCGTACATTATGAGACAGATTTGTGCTTATATTGGTGGATGAGGAAAGATACTAAACACATAAAATCCCAATTTGAGCTAGTGTGTAAGATTGCTCTTTCCACGGAGATAGCATCAAAGAATGCTCGTGAATTTCGTCCTATGCCAGTGACAGTAACACACTTCAGAGGAACTTAAACACACTGGTAAAATGGGCTTTCACACAACAGATAAAATTTTACACAGAGAATTGTGAAGTGATACAGTTTGGGAGGAAGAATGAGACAATGTACACCAATCTTTTTTGATCAAGGTTTGAAAAGGTTGCTAAGAGCAAACAGGACACTTGGCTTTATTAATAGAGGCATAGAGTAAAAGCAAATAAGTTATGCTAAACCTTTATAAAACACTGGGGCTGAATGGCCTACTTCTGTACCTCCACAGAAAGCTTCCACTCCAGGCTCAGACACCCTTTTCAGGATCACTCTCCATACATCCCGCCACTCCACGCACGGATATCTCCCTCAGGATCAGATCACAGCTCCACAGTCCTGCCACATCCAGTCGTGAGTGGTGGTGGATAATTAAATAACTAACAAGATGAGGAGGCTCCAAAACATTCACATCCTCAATGATGGTGGTGCTGAGCAAGTCAGTGCAAAAGGCAAAACTGAAGCATTTGCAACCATCTTCAGTCAGAAGTATTAAGTGGATTTGATCTGTGCTAATTTCAGCTCCTCATGCTCGCTGGTGCCTTGGTTCTCTGGTGCTAATTTCAGAGTAAATCATGCAGCTTGACAATTGGAGCCAAAGAAAAAGACACAGGAGAGGTTGAAAGTGCCAAAACCTGGTATTGAACCAAGAACTGTTTAACTGTTAGTACAGCACGAACTCAACAAAGCTATTTCAACAACACATTCAAGCCACCATTCTGTCACTGCTTTGGAAGACAATATATACATTAAAGTGTTTGTAAAAAGTTACAGAACACAACATGTGAGTAATATTCCCCATTGTTTTCTCAGTACTGATGGATTGTGAAGTGGGACACAGCCAGAAGTCCCACTGTGCCACACTGACCCTGAGCTGTGAGGCAAATGAGATAAAGTTCAATCTTTAGCAGAGAGATTCTGGAGAGAGGTAAGAGTCCTGAATCAAGGAAAGACTTTCTGACACAATAAAAGCAAAATACTGCAGATGCTGGAAATCTGAAATAAAAACAAAAAGTGCTGGAAATACTCAATAGCTCTGGCAGCATCTGTGGTGAGAGAAACGGAGTTAACATTTCTGGTCTGTGACCTTTCATCAGAACAGACACAGGTTAGAAAAGAATTAGGTTTTAAACAAGTGAAGGGGAGGGGCATGTGGGAGAGAACAAAGGGGAAGGTGTTTGATAGGGCAGGGGGCAGGAGAGATTAAATAACAAAGCTGTCCTGGGACAAAGTGTGTTAATGCTTGTGGTTGCCTGACACCAGTCATGCTCTGATGTTATTGAACACAATGTTCAATCCACAAGGCTGTAGAGTGCCGAATCAAAAGGTCGGGTGCTGCACCTCGAGCTTGGGTCGATTTTCACTGGAACACTGGAGCAGGCCAAAGACAGAAATGTTGACATGAGAGCAGGGGGGAGTGTTGAAATGGCAAGCAACCAGAAGCTCAGGATCATGCTTTCGGCCTGAGCAGAGGTGTTCCACCTAATCTGCTTTTGGTCTCCCCAGTTTAGAGGAGCCCGCATTGTGAGTAGTGAATACAGTATACATAATTGAAAGAAGTACAAGTAAATCGCTGCTTCACCTAAAAGGAGTGTTTGGGGCTTTAGATAATGAGCAGAGAGGATGGAAAAGGGCAGGTATTATATCTCCTGCGATTGCATGGGAAGGTGCCTTGGGAAGGGGAAGAGGTGTTGGGGTAATGGAGGAGTGGTCCAGGGTGTTGTGGAAGGAACAATCCCTTCGGAATGCTGACAAGGGAGGGGAAGTTGCGTTTGGTGGTGGCATCACGCTGGAGGTGGCGGAAATGATGGAGGATGATCCTTTGGATGTGTTTATGTTTAGAGATACAGCACTGAAACAGGCCCTTCGGCCCACATGGTCTGTGCCGACGATCAACCACCCATTTATGATAATTCTATACTCCTACCACATCCCCACCTGTCCCTATATTTCCCTACGACCTACCTATACTAGGGGCAATTTATAATGGCCAATTTACCTACCAACCTGCAAGTCTTTTGGCTTGTGGGAGGAAACTGGAGCACCCGGAGGAAACCCACACAGACACAGGGAGAACTTGCAAACTTCACACAGACAGTACCCAGAATTGAACCCGGGTTGCTGGAACTGTGAGGCTGCAGTGCTAACCACTGCGCCACTATGCTGCTGTGGAGGCAGGTGGGGTGGAAAGTGAGGACAAGGGGATCCCTGTTGCAGTTCTGGGAGGGAGGGGAAGGGGGAGGGCAGAGGTTGAAGGTCCATTCAACTACACTGGCAGGGGGGCGGAGTTGAAATCTGGTGATGTTGTTGAATTTAATTTCAAACACCCCTTGAACTCTCTGCCGATGAAGTCTGAAAAAGGGAAGAACAACCACACAACATGGGTCTCAAATCCAAGACCCTGAGATTAAAAGTCCCATGCTCTACCAACTGAGCTAACAAGGCCTGATACTGTACTTCTACTCTGTCTGTTATTGGACGGATGCAGCTGTTGGCTCCACCCCAAGGGCGGGAGTTTGTTCCACCAACCATGAAGCAGCTTCCTATCAATTCCCAAAATTATCAGTAAATCCACTTCCAGAAGCCCCAAAGTGTGATATATTCCTCTCACTCATCGATAATAAAACTTATAAATCTTTTTACCTTGCAAATGCTGCCATCTATTTTGTCAGTATTTATTTCTCTCTCCTTTTTATTTAGTACATGCATTCCTTTGGAATTTTTTTCCAATTATATCTGAGGGAAGAAATGAACAGATCTGGCAACTCAAAACTGGGCATCCATGTGGCACTGTGGGCCATCTGCAGCAGCAGAATTGTATTTAAACACAATATGTTACCTCATGGCCTGACATATCCCTCACTCTACCATTACCATCAAGCCAAGGGAGCAATAGTGGTTCAATGAAGTGTGCAGGAGGGCATGTCAGGAGCAGCACCAAGCAGACCTAAAAATGAGTGAAGCTACAACACAGGATTACTTGCATGTCAAACAGTGGAAGCAGCATGCAATAGACAGAGCTGAGTGATCTCACAACCAATAGATCAGATCAAAGCTCTACAGTCCTGCCACATCCAGTCCTGAATGGTGGTGGATAATTAAACAATCAACAGGAGGTTCCACAAATATCCCCATCCTTAATGATAGGGGAGACCAGCATATCAGTGCAAAATACAAGGTTGAATAATTTGCAACCATCTTCAGCCAGAAGTATCAACTAAATGATGCATCTCGACCTCCTCCTGATGTCCCCAGCATCGCAGATGCCAATCTTCAGCAAATCCACTTCACTCCACATGATATCAAGAAATGGCTGAAGGCACTGGATACTGACAACATCCCGGCTGTAGTGCTGATGACTTATGCTCCAGAACTAGCCGCGCCACTAGCCACGCTGTTCCAGTACAGCTACAACACTGGCATCTACCCAGCAACGTGGAAAATTACCCAGGTATGTCCTGCACTGACGATCTGGAACTAGAAAAGATGGCTCCTGGGCTGGAAGCTCCCTAGCTGTTCAACTCTATCCATGGCCATCTGCTCCCATCCCTAACGTTTTCTCCCCCAATCTGCCCTCTTAAACTGTTTAAATTCCCCTGGCTCTTTAAATCAGTTCATTTTAGCCCTATCTAAAAGTTAACAGTTAGTTTAGTGTATGTTACCTGGGCCCACTGCCCTCCCCCAGCCACACCTGCTCTTTGTTTTCTCAATGAAATTGATCCGGATGAAACTGACGAGCACAGCTGCCGATACTTTAATCTCCGATCCTGCTGTCTTCACAGTCCAGAGTGTCTGCAGCCACGGCATGCGGTAAGTCCATTGAGGTGAAGAAGGAGCTGCGGGACCCGAGAGAAGTCCTGTGAAAAGGTGCCCCGAACACCCAAAACATCCACGAACGGCCCCCCCGGCCGCAACTTCAAAGCGCCCGCGGGAGATGGCTCGGAGAGCATCTGCAGCGCACTGTCGGCAATGCTGCATGCCTTTATTTAAACCACTGCAAAAAAAAAACCCTTAGCAAATGTAATCACCTCTAAGTCTGCCAAATGATGCTTCACCTCCCGAAGGACGTGGATGAGCTTTCCGGACGTCGATGGTGGGCACTGAGGAAATGGCTTATTACCTGCACCAGATTCCACCCCCCCTCCCCCCCCCCCTTTACCCCCCTTCCACCCCCCCCCCCCCCACCCCCGTCCCCTTCCCTGCTCCACCCTCTCAGCTCACCCCCTCACAACCCCGTCCCAGCCCGCCCCCCCCTCGCACCATCTTCACCCCGCACCCCCTTCCCCTGCACCCCCCCCCACCCCCTCCCTCTACCCCTCCCCCTTGCATCCCCTCCTCCCACCGGCACCATCCTACACCTGTGTAGGGGCCCCAACAACCCCACTGCCTTGTGGGCGTCTCGGGAGAGACCAAGGCTAAGGGAGTAAACCCTAACAGAAAATCCGGAGCGGAACCCCGTAGGCGGTCATGTGTCACCTTTGGCATGTTTCCGGCAGTTCCTGCAGCCATACTGGTGCCAAACGTCGTGTCCTGCACTCCTTTGGACCCCACCAGAAAGGCCGAGAGGGGGGTTTTGACGACTGGGCAACTCTCAACCTCCATAAATTTGCCCAGGCATGCGCCATGGAGAGGTCACTCCATAGTTGCCTCACAGCGACTGAAACAACACGGAAGGCAGCAGTTACGGGTTATAAGTCCAGATAAATTGGCGTAGAAACTGGGCGCCACGGGTTGCCTTTGTCGGTGGGAGAGGTCATTGCACCTCACTGGACAGCTACCGCCCGCCTCAAACCGGGCAGCCCCCGGTCAATAAGGTTCTGTCCCGCCACAGTCTGCCTGCTTCAATGGGTGCTTGGAGCTCAGGGTCATTGCCCGAAAGGTGGACTGACACACCGCACCAAACAACATGAAAAAAGGAAAGAAGGTACCAGCCCTTCGCTTTGCAAGCTGGAACGTCAGAACTATGTGTCCTGGCCTGTCGGAAGACCTTACACAAATCAACGATTCTCGGAAGACCGCCATCATTAACAACGAGCTCAGTAGACTCAATGTGGACATTGCAGCACTTCAGGAGACTCGCCTCCCCGCGAGTGGCTCTCTAGCAGAGCAAGACTACACCTTCTTCTGGCAGGGCAGGGATCCTGAAGAACCAAGACAGCATGGAGTGGGCTTCGCCATCAGAAACTCCTTGCTCAGCATGATAGAGCCTCCCTCAAATGGCTCGGAACGCATACTGTCCATCCGACTGCTCACCACCTCTGGTCCAGTACACCTACTCAGCATCTATGCTCCAACACTCTGTTCCGCACCTGAAGCTAAAGACCAGTTCTATGAACAACTCCATAACATCATTAGCAGCATCCCCAACACCGAACACCTATTCCTGCTGGGGGACTTTAATGCCAGGGTTGGGGCCGACCATGACTCATGGCCCTCCTGCCTTGGGCGCTATGGCGTTGGAAGGATGAATGAGAACGGGCAGAGACTGCTTGAGTTGTGTACCTATCATAACCTCTGCATCACCAACTCGTTCTTTCACACTAAACCCTGTCACCAGGTTTCATGGAGGCACCCAAGATCACGTCGTTGGCACCAGCTAGACCTCATTGTCACAAGGCGAGCCGCCTTAAACAGTGTTCAAATCACACGCAGCTTCCACAGTGCGGACTGCGACACCGACCACTCCCTGGTGTGCAGCAAGGTTAGACTCAGACCAAAGAAGTTGCATCATTCCAAGCAGAAGGGCCACCCGCGCATCAACACGAGCAGAATTTCTCACCCACAGCTGTTACAAAAATTTCTAAATTCACTTGTAACAGCCCTTCAAAACACTCCCACAGGGGATGCTGAGACCAAGTGGGCCCACATCAGAGACGCCATCTATGAGTCAGCTTTGACCACCTACGGCAAAAGTGCGAAGAGAAATGCAGACTGGTTTCAATCTCATAATGAAGAGCTGGAACCTGTCATAGCCGCTAAGCGCATTGCACTTTTGAACTACAAGAAAGCCCCCAGCGATTTAACATCCGCAGCACTTAAAGCAGCCAGAAGTACTGCACAAAGAACAGCTAGGCGTTGCGCAAACGACTACTGGCAACACCTATGCAGTCATATTCAGCTGGCCTCAGACACCGGAAACATCAGAGGAATGTATGATGGCATGAAGAGAGCTCTTGGGCCAACCATCAAGAAGATCACCCCCCTCAAATCTAAATCGGGGGACATAATCACTGACCAACGCAAACAGATGGACCGCTGGGTTGAGCACTACCTAGAACTGTACTCCAGGGAGAATGCTGTCACTGAGACTGCCCTCAATGCAGCCCAGCCTCTACCAGTCATGGATGAGCTGGACATACAGCCAACCAAATCGGAACTCAGTGATGCCATTGATTCCCTAGCCAGCGGAAAAGCCCCTGGGAAGGACAGCATTACCCCTGAAATAATCAAGAGTGCCAAGCCTGCTATACTCTCAGCATTACATGAACTGCTATGCCTGTGCTGGGATGAGGGAGCAGTACCCCAGGACATGCGCGATGCCAACATCATCACCCTCTATAAAAACAAAGGTGACCGCGGCGACTGCAACAACTACCGTGGAATCTCCCTGCTCAGCATAGTGGGGAAAGTCTTTGCTCGAGTCGCTCTGAACAGGCTCCAGAAGCTGGCCGAGCGCGTCTACCCTGAGGCACAGTGTGGCTTTCGTGCAGAGAGATCGACTATTGACATGCTGTTCTCCCTTCGTCAGATACAGGAGAAATGCCGTGAACAACAGATGCCCCTCTACATTGCTTTCATTGATCTCACCAAAGCCTTTGACCTCGTCAGCAGACGTGGTCTCTTCAGACTACTAGAAAAGATTGGATGTCCACCAAAGCTACTAAGTATCATCACCTCATTCCATGACAATATGAAAGGCACAATTCAACATGGTGGCTCCTCATCAGAGCCCTTTCCTATCCTGAGTGGTGTGAAACAGGGCTGTGTTCTCGCACCCACACTTTTTGGGATTTTCTTCTCCCTGCTGCTTTCACATGCGTTCAAATCCTCTGAAGAAGGAATTTTCCTCCACACAAGATCAGGGGGCAGGTTGTTCAACCTTGCCCGTCTAAGAGCGAAGTCCAAAGTACGGAAAGTCCTCATCAGAGAACTCCTCTTTGCTGACGATGCTGCTTTAACATCTCACACTGAAGAATGCCTGCAGAGTCTCATCGACAGGTTTGCGTCTGCCTGCAATGAATTTGGCCTAACCATCAGCCTCAAGAAAACGAACATCATGGGGCAGGATGTCAGAAATGCTCCATCCATCAATATTGGCGACCACGCTCTGGAAGTGGTTCAAGAGTTCACCTACCTAGGCTCAACTATCACCAGTAACCTGTCTCTAGATGCAGAAATCAACAAGCGCATGGGTAAGGCTTCCACTGCTATGTCCAGACTGGCCAAGAGAGTGTGGGAAAATGGCGCACTGACACGGAACACAAAAGTCCGAGTGTATCAGGCCTGTGTCCTCAGTACCTTGCTCTACGGCAGCGAGGCCTGGACAACGTATGCCAGCCAAGAGCGACGTCTCAATTCATTCCATCTTCGCTGCCTTCGGAGAATACTTGGCATCAGGTGGCAGGACTATATCTCCAACACAGAAGTCCTTGAAGCGGCCAACATCCCCAGCTTATACACACTACTGAGTCAGCGGCGCTTGAGATGGCTTGGCCATGTGAGCCGCATGGAAGATGGCAGGATCCCCAAAGACACATTGTACAGCGAGCTCGCCACTGGTATCAGACCCACCGGCCGTCCATGTCTCCGTTATAAAGACGTCTGCAAACGCGACATGAAATCGTGTGACATTGATCACAAGTCGTGGGAGTCAGTTGCCAGCATTCGCCAGAGCTGGCGGGCAGCCATAAAGACAGGGCTAAATTGTGGCGAGTCGAAGAGACTTAGTAGTTGGCAGGAAAAAAGACAGAGGCGCAAGGGGAGAGCCAACTGTGCAACAGCCCCAACAAACAAATTTCTCTGCAGCACCTGTGGAAGAGCCTGTCACTCCAGAATTGGCCTTTATAGCCACTCCAGGCGCTGCTTCACAAACCACTGACCACCTCCAGGCGCGTATCCATTGTCTCTCGAGATAAGGAGGCCCAAAAGAAAGAAAGAATGTCCTGCAAACAAAAAGCAGGACAAATCCAACCCTGTCAATTACTGCCCCATCAGCCTCCTCTTGATCATCAGTAAAGTGATGGAAGGTGTCATTGACAGTGCTATCAAGCAGCACTTACACAGCACGAACCTGCTCATCAATGCTCATTTTGGGTTCTGCCAGAGCCACTTGGTTCCTGACCTCGTTGCAGCCTTGACCCAAATTTGGACAAAAGAGCTGAACTCAAGAGGTGAGGTGAGGAGACAGTGACTGCTCTTGCCAAGGGCATCAAGGAGCCCTTGCAAAATTGAAGTCAATGGCCACCAGGGAGAAAACTCTCCACTAGAATTCTTTGAGGAAGTGACAAAGTTGATTGATGAGGGAAGGGCTGTAGATGTCATATACATGGACTTCAGTAAGGCAACAGGACAGTGATAGGCTAGCAGAATGGGCAGACAGGTGGCAGATGGAATTTAATAGTGACAAGTGTGAGGTGATGTATTTTGGCATAAGGAATAGGGAGAGGCAATATATACTTAATGGCACAGTTCTAAAGAGTGTACTGGAATAGAGGGACTTGGGGTTCATGTGCATCAATCTTTGAAGGTGGCAAGACATATTGCGAGAGTGGTTCGCAAAGCATATGGGATTTTGGGCTTTATAAGTAGAGGCATTGAATACAAAAGCAGGGAAGTTATGCTGAACCATTATAAAACTCTGGTTAGGCCCCAATTGGAGTGTTGCTTCCAGTTCTGCTCAGCAGACTTTAGAAAGAATGTGAGGGTCCTTGAGAGGACACAGAGGCGATTTACCAGAATGGATCCAGGGATGGGGGATTTTAGTTACAAGGTTAGGTTGGAAAAGCTAGGATTATTCTGCCTTTCTCAAAGGAGATTGAGTGGAGAATTGATAGAGGTGTATAACACCTCTAGAGAACAGGCCATCCTGGACTGGGTATTGTGTAATGAGAAAGGATTAGTTAACAATCTTGTTGTGTGGGGTCCCTTGGGGAAGTGCGCTCATAATATGATAAAATTCTTCATTAAGATGCAGAGTGAGAGAGTTGATTCCGAGACTCGGGTCCTGAATCTAAACAAAGAAAACTATGAAGGTATGAGGCGGGAGTTGGCTATGATAGATTGGGGAACGTTACTTAAAGGGTTGACAGTGGATAGGCAATGGCTAGCATTTAAAGAGCGCATGGATGAATTACAACAATTGTTCATTCCTGTCTGTGCAAAAGTAAAACAGGAAGGGTGGCTCAACTGTGGCTTACAAAAGAAATTAAGGAAAGTATTAGATCCAAGGAGGAGAAATATAAAATGGCCAGAACAAGCAGCAAACCTGAAGATTGTGAGCAGTTTGGAATTTAGCAGAGGAGGACAAAAGGATTGATTAAGAAGGGGGAAATAGAGTATGAGAGTAAGCTAGCAGAGAACATAAAAACTGACTGTAAAAGCTTCTATAGATATGTATAGAGAAAAAGATTAGTGAAGACAAATGTGGGCCCCTTACAGTCAGAAACGGGGGAATTTATAATGGGGAACAAAGAAATGGCAGACCAATTAAATACATACTTTGGATCTGTCTTCACAAAGGAGGATACAAATTATCTCCCAGAAATGTTGGGGAACATAGGGTCTAGTGAGAAGGAGGAACTGTATGAAATCAGTATTAGTAGGTAATGTTTGGGACATTGATGGGATTGAAGGCCGATAAATCCCCAGGGCCTGATAATCTACATCCCAGAGTACTTAAGGAAGTGGCCCTTGAAATAGCAGATGCATTTCTGGTCTTTTTTCAAAATTCTATCGACTCTGGAACAGTTCCAATGGATTGGACGGTAGTTAATGTAACTCCACTATTTAAAAAAAGAGGCAGAAAGAAAACAGCGAATTACATACCGGTTAGCCTGACATCAGTCGTGGGGAAAATGCTGGAGTCCATTATAAAAGATGTAATAGCAGAGTGCAAGAATAACTCGTCTCCACTCCTAGTATTTCTAAATCCCACACATTCACTATAATGTGAACAATTATTTCCTGTTGTGTCTCACTCAGATTTGTAAACTTCACTACATTGGAGTGAGGTGACATCTACTGGCGGGAAGCAAGAACTGCAATTAAGCAGCAGAAACTCCACAGTCTGTCAGGGTTAAAGAAACATTGCAATGTGAGGATACAGCGAAGTGGTTTGATTGGGTAGATGGAGACATGATTCCACTTGTGGTGGTGTCTGAAGCAAAGGCCAGAAATACAAAATTGTCATTAATAAAAGAAATGAGGAATTCATGAAAAATGTAGTAACGTAGTGAATGGTTAGAATGTGGATAGAATAGAAAGTGAGATTGGATGGACAGAAGCAGTCTGAAAGGATGGCTGAAACAAAAGGTGAGTGCCCTGAAACGTTAACTGTGTTTCTCACAGCACAGATGCTGCCAGAGCTGCTGAACATTTCCAGCACTTTCTGTTTTTATTTCAGCATTTGCAGGATGTTGCTTTGATCTGAAAAAAAATGGATGATTGGCTGGGGGGTTCCAGTGAAATTCCACAGCAGCTAATAAAGCCTGACCTGTCAGTGGCTCGTTGGTCTAGGGGTATGATTCTCGCTTTGGGAGTATGGTTAATTAACATGCGAGAGATCCTGGGTTCAAGTCCCGGACGAGCCCTGGTCTGCTGGCATTTTTAGATTAAGGTTATCTATTGGTTTCAGCCTTGCAGAAGGTGGAATTGACTTCCATACGGAGCTGGCTTGAGGACCAGACAACTGGATTCAAAGAGCTTGTCGACAAAATTGTAATTAACTAAATGTACAGATAGCCAAGTGGGAATATAAAGTTGTTGCTGTCATTGTGACCTGACTCCAAAAACAACAGGACTGGGTTCTGGAATGGAATGGAATGGAATTCTTCAGTGTTTCTGTTGTTTGGCTTGCATTGACTCATCGATTTTCTTGTTTTTCACTTTGTCGATGCCTTTGAATAATTGTGGATCCTTCTTCAGGGTGTCTTCTTTCACCAGGTAGTTCTGACCTCTGATGATGTTGATTGTAATCAGCTTCAATTCGCTGATAGTTTTGGAAGTGAGCAGATTTCCTTTGCTTGAGTCTACAACATGGAACTCAGTCTGACATGTGGACCCATGGGAGGATTTGAATGCCACCCCTGCGTTGGAGTTGCATCCATCCAATAAGAGACCGAGTAGAAGTGACAGTTCTGTCAGTCGAATATGAGACTTTTAATGGCAGGGTTGTGAGTTTGAGTGCCATTCTGTTTTTCCCTTTTGTAAGGCCTCATGAGCAGAGAGTACAGGGAGTGTTTGAAATGAGCAAGTCTCGCTTTGATTCAGGACTCTTACCTCTCAGCAGCATCTCACTATGAAAGATTGAATTTGATCTCATTTCATTCTCAGCTCGGGGTCTGTGCGGCTCAGTGGCACTTCTGGCTGTCTCCCGCTTCACAATCCATCAGTACTGAGAAAGCAATGGGGAATATTACTCACATGTTGTGTTCTTTAATTTTTTGGAAAACTTGAATGTATGTATTTTCTTCCAAAACAAGGACACCAAACCACTGTTAAAGGGGGGCTGAAATAGCTCAGTTGGGAGAGCGTTAGACTGAAGATCTAAAGGTCCCTGGTTCAATCCCGGGTTTCAGCAATTTTGCTTCCTTATGCGTCTCTTGCCTTGGTTCTGATTTTCCGGTTGCACAATTTACTTTGAAATTATTTACCAAGCACCAGTGGATTGAATTTGAGAAACAACACAGAGTCATTTACAGCACAGAAGGTGGTCGTATGGCCTATCACGTCCATGCTGGCTCTCCCCGGAGCAATCTAGTCAGTTCCACTCACCAGCTCGGTCCCTTTCCTCCTGCAAGTTTCTTTCCTTCAAGTATCCATCTAATTTCCTTTTCAAATCATTGATTGTCTCTGCTTCCACCACACTTGTGGGCCAAGACATTACTACCCACAGCATAAAAAATTCCACCTCATCAAGGATGGGAAATACTTATATCTTCTATATTTGCTTATTCTCTATTTCTATGAGAATAGACTGACAGTCAACATGAAAGGAAACCCAAAAATCTTCGAGCAGCATGTAAATGATAAGTGGGTAGTAAGAGGTTGAGTCGGGCCTATTAGGAACAAAAAGGATAATATAAGCTTAGAGGTGCAGGGCAATGTTAATCTACTTAATGAGTACTTTGCATCAGTGATCACTGAGGAAGTGGAATTTGACAAAATATCAGTCGAAGTGAAGAGAGTAGAGTTAATGGAGAGGGTACAAATTGAGAGAGGGAGGTACTAAAAAGGCTGGCTGTGCTTCGGGAAGATAAATCACCTGGTCTGGATGCCTGGCATCCCAGGTTGCGAAAGGAAATGCGGATGCAGATAATGGAAGAGTTTGCCATAATCTTCCAATCTTCCCTGGATACGGGGGAGGTGCCAGGAGTAAACAGTGGCAAATGCGACGCCCTTATTCAAGAAAGGGTGTAAGGACAGTCCGGCTAACTACAGGCTAGTTAGATTAACAGCAGCGGTGGGTAAGGTTTTAGAAAGAATAATCAGGGTAAAAAATCAACAGTCACTTGGAGAGGTTCGAGTTAATTAAGGAGAGTGAGCATGGATTTATAAATGGGAGTTCATGCTTGACTAATCTAACTGCATTTTTTGATGAACTAACAGAGCAGGTTGATGAAGGGAATGCAGTGGATGTTGTTTATATGGATTTTAAGGAAGCGTTTGACAAGGTACCACATAAAAGGGGGGTTTACAAAATTGAGGTTCGTGGTATAGGAGGGTCAGTGTCCAATTGGATAGAAAATTGGTTTAAGGACAGAAAACAGAGAGTCTTATGAAATGATTCTTTGTCAGACTGGAAGATAGTCGACAGTGGTGTTTCCCAAGGGTCAGTGCTGGAACCACTGCTTTTTTTGCTAAAGATAAATGACTTGGATCTTGGAATATTGAGTAGAATCTCAAAATATCCCGATGACAACAAACTTGGAGGAGTGGCAAACAGTGAGGATGATATGAACTGCCTGCAACAGGACAATGATAGGCGAGCAGAATGGGCAGACAGGTGGCAGATGGAATTTAATAGTGACAAGTGTGAGGTGATGTATTTTGGCATAAGGAATAGGGAGAGGCAATATTTACTTAATGGCACAGTTCTAAAGAGTATACTGGAATAGAGGGACTTGGGGTTCATGTGCATCAATCTTTGAAGGTGGCAAGACATATTGCGAGAGTGGTTAGCAAAGCATATGGGATCTTGGGCTTTATAAATAGAGGCATTGAGTACAAAGCAGGGAAGTTATGCTGAACCATTATAAAGCTCTGGTTAGGCCCCAATTGGAGTGTTGCTTCCAGTTTTGCTTACCACACTTAAGAAAGAATGTGAGGGTCCTTGAGAGGATGCAGAGGAAATTCACCAGAATGGATCCAGGGATGGAGGATTTTAGTTACAAGGTTAGGTTGGAAAAGCTAGGGTTGTTCTACCTGCATCAAAGGAGAGTGAGGGGAGAATTGATAGATGTGTTTTCGGCTATGACAGTTTTAAATAAGTTGGCAAGGAAACATTGTTCCCGTTAACTATTGGTACAAGGACTAGGGGACACAGATTGAAGGTTTTGGACAGGAGGTACAGGGGGAATGTGCGCAAGAACTTTCTTACACTGATTGGTGATGATCTGTAACTCGCTGCCCACGAGGGCGGTGGAAATGGAGATAATCGAGGATTACAAAAGGAATTTGAATGGGCACTTGAAGGAAATAATTTTACAGGGCTATGGGGATCGAGCAGACAAGTAATAACTCGTCTCCACTCCTAGTATTTCTAAATTCCACACATTCACTATAATGTGAACAATTATTTCCTGTTGTGTCTCTCTCAGATTTGTAAACTTCACTGTATTGGAGTGAAGTGACATCTACTGGCAAGAAACAAGAACTGCCGTGATGAGATCAGCCATGATTGTATTGAATGGCAGAGCAGGCTCGAGTGGCTGAATTGCCGACTCCGGCTCCTCGTTCTTATGTTCATAGAATCATACAGCACAGATGGAGGCCATTCGGCCCCATTGTGCCTCTGCTGACTCTCTAACAAAAAGATGCAATTAGTCCAACCCCCTGCCTATTTCCCCATAATCCTGGAGAATTTCACTTTGAAATATTTGTCCAATTCCCTTATGAAAGTTATAATTGAATCTGTTTCCACCACTCTGTCAGACAATTCATTCCAAATCCGAATCAGTTACTTGGTAAAAAGATCCTTCCTCACCTCCCCTTGACATTTTTGGCCAATTATTTTAAATCTGTGTCCTCTGGTTACTGACCCCCCAGGACAGTGGAAACAGTTTCTCCCTCTCTACCCTATGAAAATCCTTCATGATTCTGAACATCTCTATTAAATCTTCCCTTAACCTTCTCTACTCTGAGGAGAACAATCCCAGCTTCACCAGCCTGTCCAGAGAACTGAAACCCCGCATCTCTGGGATCATTCCAGTAAATGTCCTCTGAACTGTCTCAGAAGCTTTGATGTCCTTTCTAAAGCCTGGTGCCCAGAACTGGACACATTACTCGAGCTGAGATCGAGCCAGCGACGCCCACATCCCACGAACGAATAAAAAAACGCTCCCTAACCAGTCCCCAATTCTTAAGCATTTATAGACGCTCCCTGCCCAGTCCCCAAATCTTATTCATTTAGAAATGCTTCCTGCCCAGTCTCCAACTCTTATTCAATTATAGACACTCCCTGCCCAGTCCCCAGTTCTTATCCATTTACAGACGCTCCCTGACCAGTACCCAAATTTTATTCATTTAGAGACGCTCCCTGCCCAGTCCCCCAATTCTTATCCATTTGCAGACGCTCCCTGCCCAGTCCCCAATTCTTATCCATTTACAGACGCTCCCTGACCAGTACCCAAATTTTATTCATTTAGAGACGCTCCCTGCCCAGTCCCCAATTCTTATCCATTTATAGACGCCGTTTCGGGAAGCCTCACCGGGAAAAGCTTCACCACCGCCATCCGCAGGGATACAGATGGGATTGTTCCATCTTATTGTGGCCCTGAGGCCCTGCTCCAGCTGTGTGAGCCCGCAAAGTCTTCTCGCACTTTGTGAATATCCCGCTCCAACTCTGAACCCGCAGCTCCAGCTCCTGACAAAGCTCTCTACCGCGCCTGCGCGCCCCGCTCCTGTCACAGATAGGGCGGATTCTAGGCCGCTGAGCATTCTGGGTACCACACCTGTCATTAATGCTATTCTTTCAGCTGAAAGGTTTTATTACGTACATTTCATGACCTGGTATCGTCGTGAGTGTTTTCTTTTGCACCTGTCAATGCCTGGGAGGATAGAGTCAGCTTCACTTTGTAGCCATGAGTTTCTGGTGTGAGAAAGTGGTGTTTAACTCAGTATATTTCAGTTTTTGGTCTGTGACTGTGGGTATTATTCAGTACCTGTTTGTTTCTGCTATTGCTCTGTGAGTTTCACCACATATCTTTCAACAACTTGTATGTGAGCATCAGCTTTTGTCTATATCTATCAGTTTCTGAGAAGTGAGAAAGGGTTTGATTCTATCCCTATCAGTTTCTGTTACATGCATGTGTCTTTAATCTGCACCTCCTCTGAGTGTGTCTTCGTCTCTGTACTTGTAGGTGAATATGTGTTTTGCTTTGTATCTTTCAGACTTTGAAGTGTGAGCCTGGGTTTGTACCTAATTTCCTTTGTACCTTGCAGTTGGGATATGAAAGAAAGATTTTTACACGTTACCTGCCAACTGCTGCTACGTGACTGTGGGTTTCACACTGTATCTGTCAATTTCTTGTCTGGTAATGCGAAGTTTACAGTGTACCTGTCAGTTTCTAGTCCAGGACTGATTGGTTTTACTCTGTCCCTAGCATTCGCTGGTATGTTAGTGTGGGGTTTACATTGTACCTGTCAGTTTCTTGTATGTGAGTGTTGATTTCACTCTGAAAAGAATCATAGATCATAGAATAGTTACAGAACAAAAGGAAGCCATTCAGCTCATTGTGCTTGTGCTGCTTCTATGCACGAGCAACTCAGCTCATGCCACAGACTCATGTCTTCCATGAAAACATGCAATTTTTCCACTTCAGATAATTATTTTATACCATTTTGAAAGCCATGGTTGAATCAGCCTCCATCACACTCTCAAGCAGTGCATATCATATCTTAACCACTCGCTGTGCAAAAGAAGTTTTTCCTCATGTTGCCTTTGGTTCTTTTGCCATTCACCTTAAATCGGTGTCCTCAGGTTACAGAGCCGTGAATAATATTCCCCATTGCTTTCTCAGCACTGATGGATTGTGAAGCAGGAGACAGCCAGAAGTCCCACTGAGCCGCACTGACCCCGAGCTGGGAATGAAATGAGATGAAGTTCAATCTTTCACAGCGAGATGCTGCAGAGAGATGAGTCCCGAATCAAAGTGAGACTTTCTCATACTTTTGTTGAATTTCATTTCAAACACTCCTTGTACTCTCTGCTAATGAAGCCTTAAAAAAGGGAAAAACAAAATGGCACTCAAACTCACCACCCTGAAATTAAAAGTTTAATGTTTGACTGACTGAACTGTTACTTCTACTCGGTCTCTTATTGGATGGATGCAACTGTATTCTCCAACGCAGGGGTGGCATTCAAATCCTCCCATGGGTCCACATGTCAGACTGAGTTCCATGTTGTAGACTCAAGCAAAGGAAATCTGCTCACTTCCAAAACTATCAGTGAGTTGAAGCTCATTACGATCATCATCATCAGAGGTCAGAACGACCTGGTGAAAGAAGACAATCTGAAGAAGGATCCACAATTATTCAAAGGCATCGACAAAGTGAAAAACAAGAAAATCGATGAGTCAATGCAATCCAAACAGCAGAAACACTGAAGAATTCCATTCCATTCCAGTCCAGAACCCAGTCCTGTTGTTTTTGGAGTCAGGTCACAATTACTGCAACAACTTTATATTCTCACTTGGCTATCTGTACATTTAGTTAATCAAGCTCTTTGAATCCAGCTCTCTGGTCCTCAAGCAGGCTCCATATGGAAATCAATTCCGCCTTCTGCAAGGCTGAAACCAATCAATGACCTTAATCTAAAAATGCCAAAGAAGAAGGGCTTGTCCAGGATTTGAACCCAGGATCTCTCACACATTAATTAATCACTCACCCTAAGCAACAATCATACCCCTAGATCAACATGCCACTGATGTCAGAACTTCCTTTTAGCTCCTGTGGAATTTCACTGGCAGCCAAAGCCGATCATCCAATTTTTTTTCAGAGCAAAGCAACATCTTGCAAATTCTGAAATAAAAACAGAAAGTGTTGGAAATGTTCAGAAACTCTGGCAGCATCTGTGGAGAGAGAAACAGAGTTCACCTTTCAGGGCGTTTACCTTTTGTTTGAGCCATCCTTTCACACTGCTTCTGTCCACCCAATCTCACTTTCTATTTTACCTAGATTCCACCCACTCACTACCTAAATACATTTATCATGAATTCCTCATATCTTTTAATAATGACAATTTTATATTTCTGGCCTTTGCTTTGGACTCCACCACAAGTGGAATCATGTCTCCATCAACCCAATCAAACCCATTCACTATTTCCTCACATTGCAATGTTTCTTTCACCCTGACAGACGATGGAATTTCTGCTGCTTGATTGCAGTTCTTGCTTCCTGCCAGTAGATGTCACCTCACTCCAGTACAGTGAAGGTGACAAATCTGAGAGCACACAACAAGAAGTCATTGTTCACGTTGTTCATTGTTCAGTGAACAGGTCCCTCTATTCCTGCACACTCTTGAGAACTGTGCCATTAAGTATATATTGCCTCTCCCTATCCCTTCTGCTAAAATGCATCACCTCACACTAGTCACTATTAAAATCGATCTGCACCTGTCTGCCCATTCTGCTAGCCTATCACTGTCTTGTTGCAGGTGGTTCATTTCATCCTCACTGTTTGCCACTTCTCCAAGTTTGGTGTTATCGGCATATTTTGAGATTCTACTCTATATTCCAAGATCCAAGTCATTTATCTGTCGCAAGTAAAAAGCAGTGGTTCCAGCAGTGACCCTTGGGGAACAGCACTGTCGACAACCTTCCAGTCTGAGAATGAATCATTTATTACGACTTGCTGTTTTCTGTCCTTAAGCCAATTTTCTATCCAATTGGACACTGACCCTCCTATTCCATGAACCTCAATGTTGTTAATCACCCTTTTATGTGTCGTTTCTTAAAATCCATATAAACAACATCCACTGCATTCCCTTCATAAACCTTCTCTGTTAGTTCATCAAAAAATGCAGTTAGATTAGTCAAGCATGAACTCCCATGTATAAATCCATGCTCACTCTCCTTAATTAACTCAAACCTCTCCAAGTGACTGTTGATTTTTTCCCTGATTGTTCTTTCTGAAACCTTACCCACCACTGCTGTTAATCTAACTGGCCTGTAGTTAGCCGGACTGTCCTTACACCCTTTCTTGAATAAGGGTGTCACATTTGCCACTGTTTAATCCTCTGACACCTCCCCCGTATCCAGGGAAGATTGGAAGATTATAGAAAGCCTTTCTGTTATCTGCATCCACATTTCCTTTCGCAATCTGGGATGAAAGCCATCCGGACCAGGTAATTTATCTTCCTGAAGCATAACCAGCCTTTTCAGTACCTCCCTCTCTCAATTTGTACCCTCTCCATTGCCTCTACACTCTCCACTTCTACTGATATTTTGTCAAATTCCACTTCCTTAGTGATCATTGATACAAGGTACTTATTAACTAGATTAACATTGCCCTGCAGCTCTAAGTATATATTACCCTCTTTGTCCCTAATGGGGCCCACTTCACCGCTGACTACCTGCTTATTATTTATATACTGCTCGAAGATTTTTGGGTTCCCTTTCATGTTGACTGCCATTCTATTCTCGTAGAGATAGGGAATAAGCTAAATATAGAAGATATAAATATTTCCCATCCTTGGGCGAGGTGGAATTTTTTTATGCTGTGAGTGGTAATGTCCTGACCCACGAGTGTGGTGGAAGTAGAGACAATCAATGATTTGAAGAGGAAATTGGATGGATACCTGAAGCAAAGGAACTTGCAGGAGGAAAGGGATCGAGCAGGTGAGTGGAACTGAGTAGCTGGCTCCGATAATTGCTGCAGTCACTGCGATCCCCCTTAATTTTGTACAAGGTGACAATGTTTGCATCACGCATGTTTTGAGCCCTTGTTGAGCTCGACTATGGAGGGCTCACTGTCCAGTTCCTCCATGACAGGGAAGTCTGGAATGGCACTGAGAGCTACTTCAATGACAATGTTCTCCGTTATGTAGAGTTCAAGATAATGCTCCAGTCACCTTTCCATCTGCTTGTTAGGTTCAGTGATGATCACCCCTCTCTTTGTCTTCAAAAGGTGCTGATTTAGTTACTACTGGGCCCATTGCTTTCTTAATTCCTTCATACATCCCTCTAGCATCCCCGGATTCATCAGCAGAGTTTTAACCAGTATTGATTGGTGCAGTGCTGAGCAGTCTGCAGAGATTTGTTTCTGGCAGCTCTGAGAGCATTTAGATGTTGTTTGCTGGGGACTTGTTTGTAGTTCATGAGGGCTCTCCTCTTAGTTACAGTAACTGACTCCATTTCAGTCCAATAAGCCTCAAACCAGTCAGCATTCCTCCCATCTCTTTTCCCATACACAGTGAGTGCAGAGTTATAGATGGTGGTGTGCAGATGATTCCACTTTGACACTGCACTGAGGCCTTGAGCATTGTTGTCTGAAAGAGCCTGATCGAGGATGTTGAGGAACTCCTGGGTCCTTTCTGGATCAGTGGTTCGGCAAGTGTTGATCAGAAGACGAGCTTTCATCATGGATGGATGAAGCTTCCTTGGCTGAAGCCTGACCTTGTTACACACCAGGGAGTGATCAGTGTCACAGTCAGCGCTGTGATAGCTGCGAGTGATGAGGACACTGCTGAGGGTGTTATGTCTGGTGAAGATAAGGTCTAGCTGGTGCCAATGGCATGATCTCGGATGTCTCCAGGACACCTTGTAGCACAGCTTGACCTGGAAGTAGCTGTTCATCACACAGAATCCATGGTGACAGCATAGCTCCAGCAACCTCTGTCCATTTTCGTTCATCTTGCCAATCCCCTGGTGCCCTATGCACATTGGCAAAGCTGTGTAGTCAGTACCCAAGCTTGTGTTGAAGTCTCCTAGAAGGTACATTCCCTCAGTGCTGGGAATTCTACTGATGGCAGTGTCAAGTGTCACATAGAATTGATCCTTGACATCTGGGGTGGAGGTGAGTGTCGGGACATAGATTCACATGAGATTAACTGGGCCCACACTTGTTGACAAGTGAAGAGTAAGAAGTCTCTCTGAGCCTACTGTGGGTGGTTCACTCATCTGAAGTGGCGTGTATTTTACTGTGAAACCCACTCCATGCTCACGAGTTGCCTCTTGGGCTTTCCCCTGCCAGAAGAAGGTGTAGTGTTTCTCTTTGAGGGATCCACTTTGAACGAGTCTGGTTTCTTGCAGCACAGCAATGTCCACATTGAGCCTTGTGAGTTCCTTGTCGATCACGGCTGTCTTGTGTGTGTCATCAACCTGCAGAAGGTTGTCGGTAAGGCCAGGACACATGGTCCTTACATTCCAGCTTGTGATGCGAAGGACTGGTGTCTTCTTTGTTGAGTTTGTTTTTCTTGGTGCATTGATTATCAATCCGCCTGTTGAGAGATGACTCTCTAAGCTCCAGGCACCCATTGAAGCAAGCAGGTCGTGGCTTCACAGCACCTAACTGACTGGGGGCTGCCCAGCTTGGAGTGAATGGTAGCTATCCAATGAGACACTAAGAGCTCTCCCACTGTCCGAAGTAACCCCTGCCGCTCATACTCTACACCAATTGAATGAGAGCTTATAATCAGTAACTGTTTATTCCCGGGTTGTGCTCATGTTTAACCACGAAGCTGGAGTGTCCTCTCTAGGGCACAGGCCTGGGCAAACAGTATGGAGACCCTGAGCATCAGGACCCCCTCTCAGCATTGCTCGTATTGTCCAAAGGAAAGGAAAAACCAGTACTGTTTGTTACCAGTTCTGCTGTAGGAGTTGCTGGAAAACTGCCTGATAAGTCACAGGTAACCGCCTCCAGGACTCCACTCCGGATTTACTGTCCAGGTTTACTGCCTCAGCCTTCTTATTTATTTATTTAGAGATACAGAACTGAAACAGGTCCTTCCAGCCCACCGAGTCTGTACCGACCATCAACCACCCATTTATACTAATCCTACATTAATCCCATATTCCTACCACATCCCCTCAATTCCCCTACCACCTACCTACACTAGGGGCAATTTACAATGGCCAATTTACCTATCAACCTGCAAGTCTTTGGCTGTGGGAGGAAACCAGAGCACCCGGCAGAAACCCACGCAGTCACAGGGAGAACTTGTAAACTCTGCACAGGCAGTACCCAGAATCGAACGCGGGTCACTGGAGGTGTGAGGCTGCGGTGCTAACCACTGCGCCACTGTGTCTTCTCGAGACACCCCTTGAGAAGTGAGACTTTTTGCCCAGAGATGGGGCTCTGTTTCTTGGCATCAGGATGGAACCACACACCAGTGGGCCTGTATGACATGCACAAGGATATCACACACTGCCCCATCTCTGGTCCAGATCAGAGTCAGACACTGAACAGATTGCAACCCACAAGGACATCACAACCTTCCCGCTCTCTGGGACAGGTCAGTGTGATACACCAAACAAACAGCACCCCACAGGGACCTCATAAATGCCACGTCCCTGTGACAGATCAAGGTCAGACACTGCAAATATTGCAACCACAGGAACATCACAAATTGCCCCATCCCTCGGACAGCTCGGGGTCTGACATTGAACATATTGCAACAACAAGGACATTACTGTATTACTCCCTCCATTCTGAAAAACAAGCATTCACCCTACTTTTTACCCTGCAGCCAATTTTGGATCCACACTGCCACTGCCCCTTTAATCCCATCTGCTTGAATTTTGTTAGCAAGTCATAGAGAGATGCAAAACTGAAACAGGCCCTACGGCCCACTGAGTCTGTGCTGACCAACCACCACCCATTTATAGTAATCCTACACCATAATCCCATATTCCCTACCACATCCCCACCATTCTCTTACCTACACTAGGAGCAATTTACAACAGCCAATTTACCTATCAACCTGCAGTCTTTGCTTGTGGGAGGAAACCGGAGCACCCAGCAGAAACACACACAGTCACAGGGAGAACTTGCAAACTCTGCACAGGCAGTACCCAGAACTGAACCTGGGTTGCGAGAGCTGTGAGGTTGCAGTGCCAACCACTGTGCCATTGTGCTGCCCCAAGTCTAGTTTATGGTATCTTTTCAAACACAATTTTGATGTCCAGACACGTACCATCAACCTCACCACCCTCGTCAACTCTCTCTGAAACTTCATCAAAGAAATTAATTCATTAATTATTTCAGACACAATCTTCTGTTAACCAATCTGTTCTGGCTGTCATTTATTAGCCCATGTTCTACCAAGTGACAGTTAATTTCCTCCTGGATAATTGTCTCTAAAAGTTTCCCCACCACCGACATTAGACTAATTGGTCTGTAGTTCCTGGGTTTATCTCTCTTTTTAAACAGGGCTGTAATATTCACAACCCTTGCAGACTTATCTTTTAATTCTGGAAAGTCTATTGCAGACAATCACTTTGGGCATGACTTTAACCAATTAAAGCAACAGGATACTTGATTAATAAGTCCAGAACTTTTATTGAGAGTAAAATAGTACTTAATAATTGAAAGTAAAATTATACTTAACAAACTTGGGGAATATAACTTTACAGCTCTGGGGACTGGTCGAGCTTGGTCTCAGAGCGTCACGGTCCTCTTTGTCCAGCCTAGATCCCTCATCAGGTGGAGAACTTGGTTGATGATCTGAGTCTTTACCCCTGAGATCTTCTAGTGTTCCTGCACACTGAAACCTTTCAAGCTCCCTACTTTTAACCCCTGGATGGCCATCACACCACCATGTAAAATAATAATTGGTCCTAGCTGTTGCTAGGTACATTTAATTAGTTCTTAATAATGTCTTCCACTAACAGTCACCTGTCCTCAGAATCTCAGACATGAGTACAATGGAGTGGTTTCACACTGTCTCCCAATCTGATCTGAAACAAGTTTCCTGTTCATTAAATCTAGACTCTTGAAGGTCACGATGTACCATACCATGGGTTTTATCAGGAGTCTGAGAAAGGTCCATTGTTTGAATACATTTAGCTGAAACTGTCCTTTCCCACACAGACACAGAAACTCACAGTAATTAGATTGAACTAACTTTAAATGAAAACCCATTCTCTCTAAAATGTTTATTGATTCATTAATTATAACTCAATCAAGGTTCATTACTTTTACAATCATCTGTTTCAGGATGGGTAGCTACTCATTAATTATACAGGATATAAACGTTAGTACTGAACACAAAATGGTTCCTTTGGTCATGTGTTCATTATAAAATGGCTTTCTTAACGTTGTTAGTTATGACAATGGATACATGATAAAAATGGTCAAGTTAAACTGAGATTGTTACAGTTGTATAGGACTTTGGTTCGGCCACATTTGGAATACTGCGTACAGTTCTGGTCGCCACATTATCAAAAGGATGTGGATGCTTTGGAGAGGGTGCAGAGGAGGTTCACCAGGATGTTGCCTGGTATGGAGGGCGCTAGCTATGAAGAGAGGTTGAGCAGATTAGGATTATTTTCATTAGAAAGACGGAGGTTGAGGGGGGACCTGATTGAGGTGTACAAAATCATGAGAGGTATAGACAGGGTGGATAACAAGAGGCTTTTTCCCAGCGTGGGGGTTTCAATTACTAGAGGACACGAGTTCAAAGTGAAAGGGGAAAAGTTTAGGGGGGATATGCGTGGAAAGTTCTTTACGCAGAGGGTGGTGGGCACCTGGAACGCATTGCCAGCGGAGGTGGTAGATGCGGGCACGATGGAGTCTTTTAAGATGTATCTAGACAGATACATGAATGGGCAGGAAGAAAAGAGATACAGAACCTTAGAAAATAGGCGACATGTTTAGAGAGAGGATCTGGATCGGCGCAGGCTTGGAGGGCCGAAGGGCCTGTTCCTGTGCTGTAATTATCTTTGTTCTTTGTTCTTTGTTCTTACCTCCATCCTCCAGTCCTCTGGCATCATTCCCATATTTAAGGAGGATTGAAAGATTGTGGTTCGAGTCTCTGCTATTTCCACCCTGACTTCCCTCAGCAACCCAGGATGAAGCCCATCCAGACCGGGTGACCTGTAGACAGGTGTGAGCACTGCTAACCTTGTAATTGTCTCCTCTTTATCTATTTTCATCCCCTCCAAATTCTCCACTTCCTCCTCCTTTACTGTGACATTTGCAGCACCCGTTTGTTTTGTGATGACAGATGAAATGTACTTAATTAGTACCTCAGCCACACCCTCTGCCTCCACAGGATCTCCTAATTGACCCACCCTTTCATTGACTGTCCATATGTTGGTAAAAGTCTTCAGTGTTCCCAGTTATGTGACCTGCTAATCTTTTCTCATACATTCTCTTGCTGATCTCATTTCCTTTTTCAGCTCTCCTCTGTACTTTCTGTATTCTGCTTGTTTCTCTACTGCATATGAATCCTCACATGATTTTTCAGTGAATGGTTTTTGAACTATTTTGTAAAAGGATTTAGTTTTGTAAATTTCTCCCCAGCTCCCATCATGGTCAGGCAGAAAGTTTAACTGCTGTGTTTTCAAACAGCAACAGCTTTATTTGAAAAGCCATTATGACAGGATTCCGGGTTTTAATCCAGTCACAAATCTGGTTCTGATGTCTTGTGGCTCCAGCTGTCACATGACCTGTCAGAGGATGACCTCAAAATTGACCCAGTCATGGAGGTGTGGGTTGATGTTTAAATTGCTTCAAAATAATTTTCCAGAAGGACAATCAAAATGAATCGATATATAAAAGGTAGATTTTGTGAATTTGTGCTCCCAGTGGAAATTCCTGCAGAGTCTGCTGGTTTTCATATCCACAGGAAGCTCTGTGCTCGGAGTCTGTATTCATTACAGCAACATTATACAGAATCATTTCATGGGAGACCCCAGTGTGAATTGTAGACAGGTGGGTCAGTTTTAACTTTCAAAGTAACACAGAAGCAAAATACTGCTGATACTGGAAATCTGAAATAAAAACAGAAAATGCTGGAAATACTCAGCAGGTCTGGCA
This sequence comes from Heterodontus francisci, assembly GCF_036365525.1. NCBI lineage: Eukaryota > Metazoa > Chordata > Chondrichthyes > Heterodontiformes > Heterodontidae > Heterodontus > Heterodontus francisci. Next base: position 19,757,419 of record NC_090405.1, read on the forward strand.
GCATCTGTGGAGAGAGAGACAGAGTTAACGTTTCAGATCTGTGACCTTTCATCAGAACAGAGCTGAAATTGTCTGAGGGACTGCGATTGTGGAATCAATTTCAGGGTAAGGATAGGAAGATGGAGATTATTAAGTATAGTGCAAAAATACAGATGCTTTTACATTATTTTAATCAAAATTGATTTAAACTTTGTGCTCATGAATCCTATCTTTTGATCACAATGACACTGATAACAATGGAAAAAGCAAGACTTGCATTTCACGACCACAGGACATTGCAAACCCTTTTACAGCCAATGAAGGAAGGACTTTTAAAGTGTAGTCACTCAACAGTACAATAGAGTACCCTACAATAAAGATGTATAAGATTCTCACCACACAACTGCCAGACAATGACCATCCCAAACAAGAGAGAATCTAACCATCTCCCTTTGACATTCAATGGCATTACCATCGCTGAATCCCCCACTCTCAACAACCTGGGGGTTACCATTGAGCAGAAACTGAACTGCAGTAGCCATATAAATATTATGGCTACAAGAGCAGGTCAGAGACTAGGAATCCTGCGGCAAGTAACTCACCTCCTGACTCCCCAAAGCCTGTACATTAGTCAGGGGTATGATGGAATACTCTCCACTTGTCTGGCTGGGTGCAGCTCCAACAATACTCAAGAAACTCAACAGGACAAAGCAGCCCGCTTGATTGGCACCCCATTTACAACATTCATGCCCTCCATCACTGGCACACAGAGGCAGCAGTGTGTACCATCCACAAGATGCACTGCAGCAATGTGCCAAGGCTCCTGAGACAGCACCTTCCAAACCCGCGACCTTTATCACCTGGAAGGACAAGGGCAGCAGATGCATGGGAACACCACAACCTGCAAGTTCCCCTCCAAGCCACACACCATCCTGAATTGTAACTGTATCACCGTTCCTTCACTGTTGCTGGGTCAAAATCCTGGAACTCTCTTCATAACAGCAGCACATGGACTGCAGTGGTTCAAGAAGGCAGCTCAGCACCACCTTCTCAAGGCAATTAGGGATGGATAATAAATGCTGGCCCAGCCAGCGACACCCACCTCCCATGAATGAATAAAAAAAATGATAATATCCTGTAATCCTCCAAAGTAGAAAATACAGATGGAAATGAAAAATAATAAAACACAGTCAGCATGGATTTCACAAAGAAAGACTTGATGAACCTTATCTTTGAAAAATCAACAGCAAGAGTAAGAAAGCAGATGTAGAAGAGTTTAAGTTAATAAAGCCTCATCCATTTATGTGCTTGAACCATCAAATTGTGGGTTAACAAACAAACACACTAACTGACAGAGCTGCATGTTGTGCTTTCTAAATTACCCTAAAGCAGTGTGTTAATGAGTTAAAGCTTCAGGTTGCTGCAACCAGAATAGCCATTGTCCATGATCAGTTTTACTGTTATAAATAAAGGGTGGAACATTCATTGTGAATCTATAGAAACAGTCTGGTCCTGCACACTGCAGACACATCCATGTCATCACCAACCAGCTCTCCTATAATTGATGCAGTTATTTGACTTTGCCCCATTCGCTCCATGGAATTACTTTTAAAAGATTTTAAATTACAAGCAGTTTTGTTAATGTTCAGCCTTTGAGAAGAAATCATTCCCTGGCCACAGTGGAGACAGCATTGAATATAAAACAGTAGACTACCAGGTAACACAGTGAAAGCTGATCAGCTAATCTATAATTACTTACATTTCTTAATTTTGCTCTTGCTATTCGGTTTTTCATCATTTTCAGCTCCTGACTGTGGATATTATTGTGATTAAATGTGAAAAGATGCACTGTGTCTCAGCCCCGGTATATTGGCTCTTTCTCTGTACAGTGCTGTATACACTCAGATACTGACAGTGTCTCTCCCTCCCTCAACTTTCCAGCCCTGACGGTGCAGAAAGCGCTGCTCAAAGTTACACATTCTGACTGTTTGCAGTTGATTAGTGAGAGATTATTAACGTATCCTTCTGCAGCGCTGCCTCGGTTAATAACAGCAGATTGAAGTCACATTTCAGATACAGAAACAGACGCATCAATTATTCACTCTTTCCCAGAGTGAGTGAGGCCGGGACAAGCGGCAACATTCCGGCCCCACACTCTGCAATTACCCAGCACCAGTGGAAAGCAGTGAATACAGATTCAATCAGTGGGTTAATGTCCATTACAGGGATGCAAGATTCCACGGCCCAGGACAAACATCCCCATACACCGAGAACAAGCTCAGGAAAACCCGGGGGAGTTAATATCCCAGTCACTGAGCATTCCAGCAACATTGAACAAGTTCCTGAACTGAGTGAACCTTTCAAAGTACAGAAGTGAGGACGAGGTCAAAAAGGTCTGAACAGTTGAGGTGACTGAGCGGTTTCAGCTTCTCTGTTCAGGTTGCAGCTTTCACTGGAGGCATGTGTTTAAATCCCACTTCTGACAACTTGATTTTCAGTTACTTTGCAGAGCTTCCTTGAAGGTTTGAGGTAGAGTAAATACTGAGGAACTGTTTCTAACTGCTGAAAGGTCAATAACCGAAGGTTATAGATTTAAGGTGACTCACAAAACCAGAAGGAACTTGAGGAAAAATCGATTTCTGCAACATGTGGTTAGGATTTCAGTTATGTGGATAGATTGGAGAAGCTGGGGTTGTTCTCTTTAGAGAGGAGATTTGATAGAGGTGTTCACAATCATGAGGGGTCGTGACAGACCCGATAGAAATTGTTGGTAGAAGGATTGAGACTCAGGTAAAAGCTGTGGCTCAGTTGGTCACACTCACCTCGAAATCACAAGCTTCTGGGTTCAGAGTTCACAGCTGACACTCCAGTGCAGCACTGAGGGTGTTGAAGGTGCTGCCTTTCAGGTGTGATGTTAAACCAAGACCTGGTCTGCATGTTTGGGTGAATGTAAAAGATCCCATGCTGCAATTTCAAACAAGTGAAGAGCAATTGTCCCTGGTGTTGTGATCAATATTTGCCCCTCAATCAGATCAGTTGGTCATTATCACATTGCTGTTTGTGGGTATTAGCTGCTGCATTTCTGACATTACATCAGTGATTACACTTCAAAAGTATTTCATTGTCTACAAAGTGCTTTGATATGTCCAGTGGTCTTGAAAGGTGCTATATAAATGCAAGTCTTTTCTTTCTTTATCACAACACATTGCTGTGTAAACAATGGTTCTTCATGTCACCTCTGGTTCTTCTGCCAATCACCTGATATCTGTGTCCTCTGCTTACTGACCCTTTTACCACTGGAAACAGTTTCTCCTGATTTAAACTATTGAAGAACTTCATGATTTTGAACAAATGTGTCAAATCTCTTCTGAATTTTCTCTGCTGCAAGGAGAACAACCCCAGCTTCTCCAATCTCTCCACATAACTGAAATCCCTCACCCTGCTACCATTGTGGTAAATCTCTTTTTTATTCTTTCATGGGATGTGGGCACTGCTGACACAATGTGATTCCTGTCAACGCAGCGGCCCGCTGACATCATCGGACTGTGCCAAGCTGTGCATAGGCACAGCTACATCTTGCCAGGATTAAGTGGCACATGTGGAGGATGATGTCATTGCGCAGCGCCAAGATCATCGCATATCCGCGCTTGGTCCATCTTCGCACATGTGCGCTAAAGCGTCATCAAGTATCCAGCCCCTCACTCAGCTGGAGGAAGCGGCTGAATAGGAGACTTTGAGGCTGGAGCTCTCCCCCCTCGGCAACTCGCTCCAGGCCTCGATGCTTCCTCCCCTCAGCCGCTCGCTGTACACCTCGATGCTCCCCTGGACAATTGTTCCCCACTCGCGTCATCCAGCTCTATGGCCGCTTGCTCTCTGCCCCCTAACCCCCGCTCCAGCCGCTATCTCTAGGCCGTGCCACTTCCCTCCTCTAGGCCACTCACTACTCACTCCTACGTCACACTTTGCAGCCCACCTTGCTTCTTCGGGCGGCGCGTGGAGACTGGACAAACGTGGGAGCAAGTGGCCGAGAGAAGGGAAGCAGCGCAGCCTAGAGCTAGTGGCTGGAGGGGAGGGGGGTGGGGAGTGAGCGAACGACTGGAGAATGGGGTGACATGATCGGGAGACAATCGGCCAGGAAAGTAGGGGGGGGAGCAGCGAGGTCTGGAGCGAGCGACTATGGAGGGTGGAAGCGGCCGGTGCAAAGCAGGGGGAGAAAGCGAGTTGTGCCACCTAGTGGTTGCGTTGTCAGCAAACGCAGCCTTTATTGTCCATCCTGAATTGCCCTTGAGAAGGTGGTGGTGAGCTGCCTTTTTGGAGCTGCTGCAGTCCATGTGTTGTACGTAAACCCACAGTGCTGTTAGGAAGGGAGTTCCAAGATTTTGATCCAGTGACAGTGAAGGAATGGTGATATAGTTCCCAGTCAGGACAGTGTGTAACTTGGAGGGGAGCTTGCAGATGGTGGTGTTCCCATTCATCCAATGTCCTTCTAGGTGGTCGAGGTTGGGGGTTTGGAAGGTGCTGTCGAAGGAGGCTTGGTGAGTTGCTGCAGTGCATCTTGTAGATGGTACACACTGCTGCCACTGTTCACTGGTGGTGCAGGAAGTGAATATTTAAAGTAGTGGATGGAGTGCTGATCAAGTGATCTGCTTTGTCCTGGATGGTGTTGAGTTTCTTTGGTGTTGTTGGAGCTCCACTCATCCAGGCAAGTGGGGAGTATTACATCACACTCCTGACTTGTGCCTTGTAGATGGTGGACAGGAGGTGAGTTACTTGCAACAGAATTCCCAGCTTCTGACCTGCTCTTGTAGCTACGGTATTTATATGACTGATCCAATTCAGTTTCTGCTCATTGGTAACCCCCCGGATGTTGATTGTGAAGGATTCAGCAATGGTAATGTCATTGACTGTCAAGGGGAGATGGTTAGATTCACTCTTGTTGGAAATGGTCATTGCCTGGCATTTTTGTGGCGTGCATGTTACTTGCCACTTATCAGTCCAAGCCCAATCTTGCCCAGGTCTCTCTACATGTGGACACGGACTGCTTCAGTATCTGAGGAGTTACTAATGCAACTGAACATTTTGCAATCATCAGTGAACATTTCCACTTCTGACCTTATGATGGAAGGAAGTTTATTGATTCTAGCCAGATACATGAATGGGCAGGAAGAAAAGAGATACAGACCCTTAGAAAATAGGCGACATGTTTAGATAGAGGATCTGGATCGGCGCAGGCTTGGAGGGCCGAAGGGCCTGCTCCTGTGCTGTAATTTTCTTTGTTCTTTGTTTGTTCTTTGATGAAGCAACTGAAGACGGTTGGGGCCGAGGACACTACCCTGAGGAACTCCTGAGCGATGTCTGGTACTGAGATGATTGGCCACCAACAACCAGCACCATATTCCTTTGCGCAAGGTATGACTCCAACCAGTGGAGATTTTTCTCCTTGATTGCCATTGACTTCAATTTTGCAAGGGCTCCTTGATGCCCTTGGCAAGAGCAGTCACTGTCACCTCACCTCACCTCCCGAATTCAGCTCTTCTGTCCATATTTGGGCCAAGGCCATAATGAGGTCAGGAACTAAGTGGCCCAGGCGGAACCCAATCTGAGCATTGGTGAGTAGGATATGGCTGTGTAAGTGCTGCTTGATAGCACTGTCAACGACACCTTCCATCACTTTACTGATGATCAAGAGGAGGCTGATCGGGCAGGAATTGACCGGGTTGGATTTGTCCTGCCTTTTGTATACAGAACATACCTGGGCAATTTTCCACATTGCTGGGTAGATGCCAGTGTTGTAGCTTGGCGGGCGGTGTGGCTAGTTCTGGAGCACAAGTCTTCAGCACTGCAGCCAGGATGTTGTCAGTATCCAGAGCCTTCAGCCATTTCTTGATATCATGTGGAGTGAAGTGGATTTAGCTGAAGATTGGCACCTGTGATGCTGGGGACCTCAGGAGGAGGCCGAGATTGATCATCTACTTGGCACTTCTGGCTGAAGATGGTTGCAAATGATTCAACCTTGTATTTTGCACTGATATACTGGTCTCCCTTATCATTAAGGATGGGGATATTTGTGGAGCCTCGTCCTCCTGTTAATTGTTTAATTATCCACCACCATTCAGGACTGGATGTGGCAGGACTGCAGAGCTTTGATCTGATCTGTTGGTTGTGAGATCACTCAGCTCTGTCTATTGCATGCTGCTTCCGCTATATGACATGCAAGTAATCCTGTGTTGTAGCTTCACTCATTTTTAGGTCTGCTTGGTGCTGTTCCTGACATGCCCTCCTGCACACTTCATTGAACCACTATTGCTCCCTTGGCTTGATGGTAATGGTAGAGTGAGGGATATGCCAGGCCATGAGGTAACATATTGTGTTTAAATACAATTCTGCTGCTGCTGATGACCCACAGTGCCTCATGGATGCCCAGTTTTGAGCTGCCAGATCTGTTCATTTCTTCCCTCAGATATAATTGAAAAAAAAATTCTGAAGAAATGCATGAACTAAATAAAAAGGAGAGAGAAATAAATACTGACAAAATGGATGGCAGAATTTGGAAGGTAAAAAGATTTCAGTTTTATTATTGATGAGTGAGAGGAATATATCACACTTTGGGGCTTCTGGAAGTGGATTTACTGATAATCTGGGGAATTGATAGGAAACTACTTCATAGTTGGTGGAACAAATTCCCGCCCTTGGGGTGGAGCCAACAGCTGCATCCGTCCAATAACAGACAGAGTAGAAGTACTGTATCAGGCCTTGTTAACTCAGTTGGTAGAGCATGGGACTTTTAATCTCAGGGACTTGGATTTGAGACCCTTGTTGTGTGGTTGTTCTTCCCTTTTTCAGTCTTCATCAGCAGAGAGTTCAAGGAGTGTTTGAAATTAAATTCAACAACATCACCAGATTTCAACTACTCCCATCCCGCCCCCTCCCAGTGTAGTTGACAGGACCCTCAACCTCTGCCTTCCCCCTTCCCCTCCCTCCCAGATCTGCGACAGGGTTCCCCTTGTCCTCACTTTCCACCCCACCTGCCTCCACATCTAAAGGATCATCCTCCACCATTTCCGCCACCTCCAGCGTGATGCCACCACCAAACGCATCCTCCCCTCCCCTGTCAGCATTCCGAAGGGATTGTTCCCTCCGCGACACCCTGGTCCACTCCTCCATTACCCCCAATACCTCGTCCCCTTCCCAAGGCACCTTCCCATGCAATCACAGGAGATATAATACCTGCCCTTTTCCCTCCTCTCTGCTCATTATCTAAAACCCCAAACACTCCTTTCAGGTGAAGCAGCGATTTACTTGTACTTCTTTCAATTATGTATACTGTATTCACTGCTCACAATGCGGGCTCCTCTAAACTGGGGAGACCAAACGCAGATTAGATGGAACACCTCTGCTCAGGCCGAAAGCATGATCCTGAGCTTCGGGTTGCTTGCCATTTCAACACTCTCCCCTGCTCTCATGTCAACATTTCTGTCTTTGGCCTGTTCCATTGTTCCAGTGAAAATCAACCCAAGCTCGAGGAGCAGCACCTGACCTTTTGATTTGGCACTCTACAGCCTTGTGAATTGAACATTGTGTTCAATAACATCAGAGCATGACTGGTGTCAGGCAACCACAAGCATTAACACACTCTTTGCCTTTGTCCCAGGACAGCTTTGTTATTTAATCTCTCCTTCCCTCTGCACTATCAAACACCTTCCCCTTTGTTCTCTCCAGCATGCCCCTCCCCGTCACTTGTTTAAAACCTAATTCTTTTCTACCCTGTGTCAGTTCTGATGAAGGGTCACAGACCAGAAACGTTAACTCTGTTTCTCTCACCACAGATGCTGCCAGAGCTATTGAGTATTTCCAGCACTTTTTGTTTTTATTTCAGATTTCCAGCATCTGCAGTATTTTGCTTTTATTGTGTCAGAAAGTCTTTCCTTGATTCAGGACTCTTACCTCTCTCCAGAATCTCTCTGCTAAAGATTGAACTTTATCTCATTTCACTCACAGCTCAGGGTCAGTGTGGCACAGTGGGACTTCTGGCTGTGTCCCACTTCACAATCCCTCAGTACTGAGAAAACAATGGGGAATATTACTCACATGTTGTGTTCTGTAACTTTTTACAAACACTTTAATGTATATATTGTCTTCCAAAGCAGTGACAAAATGGTGGCTTTAGTGTGTTGTTGAAATAGCTTTGTTGAGTTCGTGCTGAACTAACAGTTAAACAGTTCTTGGTTCAATCCCAGGTTTTGGCACTTTCAACCTCTCCTGTGTCTTTTTCTTTGGCTCCAATTGTCAAGCTGCATGATTTACTCTGAAATTAGCACCAGAGAACCAAGGCACCAGCGAGCATGAGGAGCTGAAATTAGCACAGATCAAATCCACTTAATATTTCTGACTGAAGATGGTTGCAAATGCTTCAGCTTCATCTTTTGCACTGACGTGCTCAGCACCACCATCATTGAGGATGTGAATGTTTTTGGAGCCTCCTCATCTTGTTAGTTATTTAATTATCCACCACCATTCACGACTGGATGTGGCAGGACTGTGGAGCTGTGATCTGATCCTGAGGGAGATATCCGTGTGTGGAGTGGTGGGATGTATGGAGAGTGATCCTGAAGAGGGTGTCCGAGCCTGGAGTGGAAGCTTTCCGTGGAGGTACAGGAGTAGGTCATTCAGCCCCAGTGTTTTATAAAGGTTTAGCATAACTTATTTGCTTTTACTCTATGCCTCTATTAATAAAGCCAAGTGTCCTGTTTGCTCTTAGCAACCTTTTCAAACCTTGATCAAAAAAGATTGGTGTACATTGTCTCATTCTTCCTCCCAAACTGTATCACTTCACAAGTCTCTGTGTAAAATTTTATCTGTTGTGTGAAAGCCCATTTTACCAGTGTGTTTAAGTTCCTCTGAAGTGTGTTACTGTCACTGGCATAGGATGAAATTCACGAGCATTCTTTGATGCTATCTCCGTGGAAAGAGCAATCTTGCACACTAGCTCAAATTGGGATTTTGTGTGTTTAGTATCTTTCCTCATCCACCAATATAAGCACAAATCTGTCTCATAATGTACGGTCTAAGAATGTGCCAATGTTGCAATGTGGTGATAAATTCTTCAGTGTCACAATGTACTCACCAACTGTTTCACTACTTTTCTGATTTCTGGATCCAAGTTTGTAGCTTTCCGTTAGGGTTGAGCCTCACTTCAACGAAGTAACGGAAAATTATGATTTAAAGATTACACTGTCAATCATTCACATCTCTGTCTTCTCCTGAACTTCGAGTTCAAATTTGTTTGTGAAGTTGATTCACACGTTAAGACAGCACAGTCTTTGTCTTTGTGAAGGAAGTGATTTGGGAATGGCTGGTTGAAACTGTCCCTTCTTGCACAGAAATTCAGTGCAAATACTTGATCACTCACAATTTCCTTGAGAGAAATTTGTTCACAATCGCATTCGACACAGAAACGGCCTCAGCATTAATCTCACTGAAGCAGAATGTGACCGTGTTGTATGTTTCAGAATGTTGGTGCCGTTATTTGTCGCTTTTAACCAAGACTAGGAGACAGGGCAAGGTTGATCCGAGGTTGGAATATATTATCATTCAGGAGCAAGAAAAATCAAAAGGAACAAAATAAGAAAACCAAGTCTCCGGATTTGAGAATCTGTAGATCCGCTTTGGGAAAGTGAATCAGAGCAGAATGAAGGGTGAACTGTCCAGAAGAGATGAAGACACAGCTCAGTCAACACGTTCCCCTGGTTTATGATGCTGGAACATTCCTCACACAGAAATGATTCAACCCAATGACAAACATTCTTCTAGCTGATAATTTATGCTACTGATTTAAGGACTGTCTCATGTGGTTACCGAGTGATGACGAGAAGATATTAAACTTTGTTCTATTCAATCTAGCTGTGATAAAGTTTGAATTTTTCTCCCTTTTATAAACAGTATTTGAAGGGTCTCGGTAACAATGTTCAGTGTTGATGAGAGTGGGGTATGGGTGAGAAGCTGCTGAGTGTGACAGGGTCAGGACTGGATGCAGGAAGTTCTCTGACAGTCTCCCTCTATCTCTCTAATGGGTTTGAGTTGATTTACGACTGGTAGCTTTTATTTTACTTTTCTTATTTAGAGATATAGCCCCTTCGGCCCACCGAGTCTGTGCCAACCAGCAACCACCCATTTATACTAATCCTACATTAATCCCATATTCTCTACCACATCCCCACCATTCTCCTACCACGTATTACACTCGGGACAATTTACAATGGCCAATTTACCTATCAACCTGCAAGTCTTTTGGAGGTGGGAGGAAACCAGAGCACCCGGCGGAAACCCACACAGACATAGGGAGAACTTGCAAACTCCACACAGGCAGTACCCAGAACTGAATCCTGGTCGCTGGAGCTGTGAGGCTGCGGTGCTAACCATTGCGCCACTGTGCTGCTGTTGGTGTTTTGATAAATGAAGGAAGTTCCCTCCACCCATTTTTTTTGGACAGACAGTGTGGTATAAGGATGTAAAGGGTTAATGCTGAAGATAGTGGGATCAACCCCTCCCAATGTCAGAGTGATGATGGAACAGTCACATGAGATGAAGTTTGGGAGAAGAGAGAGCAGCACCAAGGATGCTAGCTTAGCAGGCTTGATGAGTGTGTATAGAGTATTGTGCAAATTAGAAAAGAGTTCTTAGTTCTTTCAGCAGGAACTGTGTCCAGAAAATATCGAGAAACTCACAATTTTATTATTCAGGAGTCGGAACACAGATATTAATTCCAAGTGACAGTTCTGGGACCAATTAACAAAAAAAGTAGAGAATAATATTGCTCACTGATTGAAATCCCCTAGTGAGGAGACAGTTAAACAGGTGATCTTTTGGGGCATCCTTCGATCCAAGGTTTCAGCTACATTTAATCTCCCTTTTTGGTGAAATTCTCTGTTATTTGCAACTTTTTTTTATCAGCTTTGATGGGCGAGTGAAAAAACTGAAAAGATTGAACAGTTCCATCCTTTCTTTTCTTCCTTCTTCTCTTCTTTCCATCAGTTTCTCTTTTCTGTCCCAGATCAATATAATGATGAGAATCCCAATTTAATCTGCTGTTTCTGGTGTTTTATCCATTCCAATCAAAATTTCAACATTCCAATCAAATCTATTTGTTATTCCACAGTGTCTCTCCATGTGTTTTATTCTGTTGTATTCTCTCACAGTCTGTTTGATGATCAATGTTACATCTCACTCTCTGTTCTGGTGAAGATCAGAAGCAGTGATATCTGTTTACACCACCCAAGTCGGCCTGATGCTGTGCCTCGCTGATCATGTGGGGTTAAAGCAATTCTTCCAGTCAGTTAGTTCAGTTTTCATTTCATGAGAAATTCGGTCATCATGACTTCATCAGTGACCTAATGGTTCAGGTGTCTGAGTGATGTTAATCATGATGTGATGAAATGATTGTATGTTCCAGTCTTTCCGTGGTGGGTTTTCACATTGAGTAGAAACGTGTTGGACATGGTCTGGAAATGTTTCACACCGCTCCATTCCCAACTTCATTTACTTGCAGAAGATATATTTCCATCATTCCACAGCTGGCTGCACAGCCAGAAGCTGTGCTGAAGGTGACAGCTATGTCTTTGCAACTGACAAGGTGGCTGAGAGGTTAAGGCGATGGACTGCTAATCCATTGTGCTTTGCACACGTGGGTTTGAATCCCATCCTTGTCGCTAGTTTATGAGCTGTTTTGTGTATTATTTATGTTGGGTGAGCTTATGTGTTAAGTCAGCCTCGAAACCTGTTCTTGTCAATGTCCAGACAGTGATTCCAGAATTTGTTATACTTTATTAAAATTGAGACAGACAATTGGAATTCTTCACCCAAACTGCACTGGAATGAAGATCAAATAGGGATCACGAAACGGAGCAGGATTTTTCCTCCCCTCCTTCCTTCCATCATTACTTTCTCTGGATTTGCACCAAGTGAAAGACAAATGGGAAAAGCAAATGACGAGGGAGCAGATGCAGAAAATTATCCTTTGGCAAGAAATTTATTTTCAAATCTTCTTGATAGATTAAGTGAGTGAGCAATGCTTTGGCAGATGGAGTTTAAAATGAGGGGTCATCGACTACCGATGATAGATCAGAGTGTTTTTTTGCAAGAGGTGAGATGTTAGAAACGGTTGAGGAGCAGAGACCCGAATACTGAATTAATAAAAGCTCGTGGACTGGTAGAAAATAATGTGAAAAGTGAACAGAATATGAAGATTGGAACTCATGTTGCAGTGATATAAAGCTCTGTGCTCCTGAAGTAAATGTCCAAGCCCAGATTGTGGGGAATCTGTGGAGAGTGATTTGGTTTTTATTCATTCTTGGGTGTGAGTATCGCTGATAAGGCGAGCATTTATTACCCATTCCTATTGCCGTTGAGAAGGTGGTGGAGAGCTGCCTTCTTGAACTGATGCAGTCCATATGGTGCAGGAACACCCACACTGCCGTTGGGGAGGGAGTTCCAGGATTGTGACCCAACAACAGTGAATAAATGGCGATATCGTTCCAAGTCAGGATGGTGAGTGACTTGGAGGGGAACCTGCAGGTAGTGAGTTCCCATGCATCTGCTGCCCTTGTCCTTCGAGGTGGTAGTGGTCACGAGTTTGGAAGGTGCTGTTGAAGGATACTTGGCGAGTTGCTGCAGTGCATATGGAGATGGTACACACTGCAGCCACTGTTTACTGGTTGTGGAGGGATTGAATGTTTAAGGTGGCGGGTTAGGTGCCGATCAAGTGCGCTGCTTTGTCCTGGATGGTGTTGAGCTTCTTGAGTGTTGTTGAGTGGGATGTATTCCATCACACTCCTGACTTGTGCCTTGTAGATGGTGGACAGGATTTGGGGTGTCAGGAGGTGAGATACTTGCTGCAGAATTCGTAATCTCTGACCTGCGCTTATAGCCACAGCATAGATGTGACTGGTCCAGTTACGTTTCTGGTCAAGATATTGATGGTGAGGGATTTAACGATGATAATGCTTCTGAATATCAAAAGGTAGATTTTTTTTCTCTCTCATTGGAGATGTTCACTGCTTGGCACTTGTGTGGCCAGAAGGTTGCTTGCCACTTATCAGCTCAAGCCTGAATGTTGTTCAGGTCTTGCTGCTTGCAGGCACAGACTGCTTCAGTATCTGAAGAGTTGTGAGTCATCATCTAACATTCCCACTTCTGACTTATGTTGAAGAGAAAGTCGTCAATGAAACAGCTGGGATGTTTGGGTCTAGGACACTACCCTGAGAAACTCCTGAGGCAATGTCCTGGGCTGAGATGATTGGCCTCCACGAACCACAACCATCTTGTTTTGTGCGAGGTACGACTCCAGCAAGTGGAGAGTTTTCCCCCTGATTCCCAGTGACTTCAATTTTGCTAGGGATCCTTGATGCCACACTCACTCAAGGGTGGTTCAAGAAGGCAGCCCACCCCACCACCTTCTCAAGGGCAATTAAGGATGGGCAGTAAATGCTGGCCTGGCCAGCAACGCCCACATCGCATGAATGAATGAATAAAAAAGTGAAGTATCCCTTGTGTCATTGTTTTGGGAGAAAATATAACCCTGGTGGAATTGCCCCTCCCAATCACACCTCACTTCATAGAACATAGAAAATGGAGAAAATTTATGGCACAGAATGAGACCATTTAGCAATCGTGTCTGTGCCAGCTGAAAAAGAGCGATCCAGCCCAATCCCACTTTCCAGGTCTTGGGAATGGGATCTGAACAGATCTCAGAGCTCACATTATGTGAATGTTCTGTTGAAGTATTGGTGAGCTGATATACCAGGGGAGATTCACACTGTTAGACACAGTGTGAAATACATTCAAGTATTTATAAAACATTGTAACATGTGAGTAATATTCCCCATTGCTTTCTCAGCACTGATGGATTGTGAAGTGGGAGACAGCCAGAAGTCCCAGTGATCCACACTGACCCTCAGCTGAGAATGAAATGAGATAAAGTTCAATCTTCAGCAGCGAGTTGCTGCAGAGAGGTAAGAGTCCTGAATCAAGGAGAGACTTTCTCATACTGCTGTTGAATCTCATTTCAAACACTCCTTGAACTCTCTGCCGAGGAATTCAGAGCTGGAGAATGCCTGGAAAATCAGCCTAAAAAGGAAATAAAAAACACCCACCGTGGGGCTCAAACTCAAAAACTTGAGATTCAGAGTTTCATGCTTTCAACGACTGAGCTCACTAGGCCTGAGACAGTGTCCCCGTCCTGTCTGTTATTGGACAGTGCAGCTGTTGGCTCCATCCCAGGGGCTGAATTTGTTCTGTAAACCATGAACCAGCTTCCTCTCAAATCCCAGGTTTATCAATAAATCCTCTTACAAAATCCCCAAAGTGTGATATATTCCTCTCACTCATCCAGAATAAAAGTTACATCTTTTGCTCTTTTTACCTTCCAAACATTGACTTCTATTTTGCTCAGCATTTATTTCTCTCTCCTTTTTATGTTGTGCATTTCCTAATAAACATTTTATTTCAATTATTTATGAGGGATGAAATGAACAGAAGAGATTTTCTGCAATGGTACCAGGGGTGTGGGACAGAACGAGTGGTTTGGATCTGGAATACACTGCCTGAGAGTGTGCTGGAGGCAGATTCAATCGTGGCTTTCAAAAGGGAATTGGATAAACACCTGAATAGAGAAAATTTGCAGGGTTACAATGAAAGGGCAGAGGAGTGGAATTAGCTGATTTGCTCTTGCAAAGAGCTGTCATGGACATGATGGACTGAATGGTCTCCTTCTGTACTGTAACCATTTGATTCCTTGATTCTAACTCTGTCAAAGTTGTTCTGAACTTGCTCTGCTCCAAGGAGAACAACCCCAGCTTTTCCAGTGTCTGCACATAACTGAAGTTATGAGGAACCATGGGGAACCCACTGTAAACCTTCCTCCAGACAGAAATACAACTGTTCACCACCACACTGTGACCCAGCTGTTCACAATATATATCAATGATTCGGATGTGGGGACCAAATGTACTATTTCCAAGTTCGCAGATGACACAAAACTAGGTGGGAATGTGTGTTGTGAGGAAGATGCAAAGCGGCTTCAAGGGGATTTGGACAGACTTAGTGAGTGGACAAGAAAGTGGCACATGGAATATAATGTGCAAAGATGTGAGGTTGTCCACTTTGGTAGGAGAAACAGATGTGCAGATCATTTCTTAAATGGTAAGAGATTAGAAAGTGTAGATGGACAAAGGGGCCTGGGTGTCCTTGTCAGTAAGTGACTGAAAGCTAACATGCAGGTGCAGCAAGCAATTAGGAAGGCGAATGACATGTTAGACTCTATCGCAAGAGGATTTGAGTATAGGAGTAGTGAAGTCTTGCTTCAATTGTATATAACCTTGGTTGGACTGCACTTTGGAATACTGTGTGCAGTTTTGGTCCCCTTACCTTTGGAAGGATATCATTGCCATAGAGGGAGTACAACGAAGGTTCACCAGACTTGTTCCCGGGGTGGCGGGACTGTCCTATGAAGAGATTTTGGGGAAACTGGGACTGTATTCTCTAGAGTTTCGAAGAATGAGAGGTGATCTCATTGAAACTTACCATATATTTAAAGGGATAGACAGGTAGATGAAGCTATTTCCTCCGGTTGAGGAATCTAGAACCAGGGGACACAATTTCAACATAAGGGGAAAGCCACTTAGGACAGAGACGAGGAGAAATTTCTTTACTCAGAGGGTTGTGAATCTTTGGAATTCTCTACCCCAGAGGGCTGTGGAAGCTCAGTCATTGAGTATGTTTAAAGCAGAGATTGACAGATTTCTAAATGCAAATGACATAGGGGATATGGAGATAGTGTGGGAAAAAGGCATTGAAGTGGATGATCAGTCATCATCATATTGAATGGCGGGGTTGGCTCGACGGGCTGAATGGCCTACTCCTGCTCCTATGTTCCTATCAGTCTGCTAATTTCATATCCATGCTGTCATTGTCCCTTTTATTACATGGGCTTCAGTTTTACTGGCAGTCTAGTATGTGACATCATCAAGAAGGTTTTCAATAAGTTAAATAAGGAGAAATTGTTTCCAGTGGCAAAAGGGTCAGTAACCAGAGGATGTATTTATCAGGTGATTGAGAAAAGAACCAGAGGCGAAATGAGGTCGGGATTTATACGGTGATGTGTTGTGATTTGGAATGCACTGTCTGATCAGGACTTGAAAGCAGATTCAGTAGTAACTTTGAAAAGCAATAGGGATAAATACTGGAAGGAAAATGTACAGATTACAGGAAAAAGCTGAGCATCAGAACTAATTGGATAACACAACCAAAGAGACAGCATTGACACAATGGACCAAATGGTCTCCTTCTTTGTGTATCATTCTATGGTTTTATGAACATAATGTTGGTACAATTGCTGAGTTGGAAGTGAAGTGAACCCAGATTCCGGGTATTCTAAACACCAGACCCAAACCAACTGAAACAAAAACAAGAAATGCTGGATTCACTCAGCAGGTCTGGCAGCATCTGTGGAAAGAGAAGCAGAGTTAACGTTTCGGGTCAGTGACCCTTCTTCGGAACTGACTGAACAAGCCTGTTGTTTAATCTCTGTTTTTCACACCAGCTTCTCCTCGCTCTTTCTGTGTTTCCTGCCTGGTCTGTTCCTCTGACCTTCATTCCTGACACTCTATTGAGAATGGCCAACTCACTGCGCCTCTCACTCCCACCGTCACTCCACCCCTTCACCCACTTCCAAACCTCTCTGTTCAACAGTACCTCACATCTGCTCCTCTGCTCCATTAATATAACAGGAAAACATTTTCAAACAGACATTTCCAGACAGTGAACGTTCCAGTAAGACAAGGTAAAGAGCAGATTCATTCACTTTCAACACAGAGAGAGCAGCTCTCCCTGTTCAGTCTAAGGAGCAGCTGTAGTTTCACTCCCTTTAGTCTTAGAGACATGGGCCAGAATTTTAAGGGACCGTTGGAGATGGGAATGGATGCTGGGGAGGGGGAGGGGGGGTGTATAAAATAGGGATGGAAGACGTCGGACCGGATATTTCTGTCGGCGGCTGACATGGAGGGCAGACTTCGCACATCCACACGGCAAGAAGGCATTTAAAGTATTTATGAGTCCAATTGTCAGCAATTTTATTCACTGGATCCAATTGAATTAATAGCACACGGGAACCCTGGGGCTTCAGAGCCTCGCCTGGTTAAAGGAGGTGACTGGGAGGTGGGAGCTGAGTGTTGGCTTCACTGGGAAGCTGTCGGGTGAGGCAGCGTAACTTGGCAGCAAGGGTGGAGGGGGAAAGGGCATCGGGAAACACTGTCAGGAGTGGGGGCCAATGTGCCAGCTCTGCAGGGTGAGCCACACCAGGGTGTTATTGGGGCAGTGCCACCTCATTGAGGGTGACAAATGAGGTAAATGTGGCTGGGTGTTGTTTACTGTGAAGGCCTTGCACTCAGGGAGGGGCAACCTGTCATGGGCCTCATTCACCCTGGATTCGAGGCTCCCATTGAAGAGGAGGAGGAGTAGAGAGGGAGGGAGGGAGGCGCAGGCACCAGCAGAGACACCACAGCAGCTTGGGGGCCCACAGGAGGGCCAGCCTCGAACAGGAGGCAGGAGAAGGAGGCAGAGGAACACGTCAGCCGAGGTTCAACTACCTGCAGATGTCCGAGTGACAGTGTCTCCACAGACTGCACCTCTCCACGGAGGTTGTCACTGATCTCTCTGCCATGATGCAGCTGTGCCCCATGGGACTTGGTGGGCACCTGATGCCAGTGTCACTGAAGGTCACCGTGCCACTGAACTTCTCCACCAGCAGATCATTGCGGGGATCCACTGGCGATATGTGTGGAATCTCACAGTCTATGGTGAATCAGTGCATCAAGGAGGTCACCAATGTCCTGTTCAGGAGGGCCGGTGACTATGTGCACATCGATCCAAACAGTCACGCTGAGAGGGCTATAGGATTCGGGGCCATCGCTGGATTCCCCCAGGTGTAGGGTGTCATCGACTGCACCCATGTGACCATCAAGGCTCCTGCAGACCAGCCAGCAGCCTTCAACAGGAAGGGCTTCCACTTGCTCAGTGTGTAACTGGTCTGTGACCATCACAAATGGATCCTACAGGTGTGTGCACAAATCCCGGGAAGCAGCCACAACGCCTGCATACCAAGGCACTCCCAGGTGCCAGAACCTTTCCGTGGCCCCATGCGCTTTCTGAGATGGATCCTTGGAGACAAGGGCAACCCAGTGAGAACATGAGTACTGACGCCTGTGAGGAACCCACACAACGATTCAGAGGAGAGGTACAACACCTGCTGCGGGTCAACCCGAGCGACCATCAAAGAGGCCATTGGTCTCCTGAAGATGAGATTCAGGCACTTAGATTGTTCCTGTGGAGCCCTTCAGTATGTCCCAGCGAGGGTCTCCCGTATCATGGTGGCTTGCTGTGCTCTGCACAATCTGGCATGACAGAGGGGTGAGGTGTTGACTCGTGTGGATATCATGGAGTGTGATGTCTCCTCTGATGATGAGGATGTGGAGGAGGATGCTGCCCAAGCAGTGCCAGATGAAGGACCTCAGGCACAGCAGGAAAGCCTCCATGAGATACACACAAGGGAGACACGAGACACCCTTATACATTCACGTTTCCTTTGAGCCTTACCACCTTCTGGAACCACAGCAATAAAGTCTTAGCTTTAAACAGCCCTGTTGTCACCTCCTTCCTTCTACACTACAGCGCCCAGGTACACATCGCACAGTGACAAGGCCGAAGCTTTGTGAACTCAGGGCTTGGTCCCTCACTTCCAGCCCCTTGGGAGGAAGGGTTGAAATGAAGTCCCAAATGGCATCAACAACAGGAAGGAGACATAGTGAGAGAACATCATTTCTTTATTCTGTGTGACACCAAACACAACCCTATCCATCTGGAATGTACATTCACCCGTGAACCCCTCAGTGAATCTAGGTGCTCTTCTTAAATCTATTCCGGGTGTTCCTACCTGCTACTCCCCCTGCTCTGTCAGCTGAGGTGGAGACAGGCTGCTGACCTTGCTGCTCCATTGCTTGGGATGACATTGGCGGCTGTCCTCTGCTGCCTGAGGCCTGGAGGGCCCTGGCACACTGAGGGCCTCCTGCACAGGTACAGGGACCCCCTCTGTCATCGAGGATGATGGAGGTGCTGGCATCACTGGTGTCACTGGCAGAGGGACTTTGGAATTACCGTCCACACCAGGAGCACCCTGAGAGGAGACCCCAGATGTAGCAGCCAGCTGCTCCTCCCCCTTATAAGACACACTTGTACCTCCCTGCTGACCTGAGAGGGACGTGGACCAAGTGGAGAGTTCAGGTGCCTCGTCCCCCCTCTCACCTTGTCACCACTGGATGGAGCTCCTGGACAAAGTGATGGAGTGCAGGTCTGCGCACATCTCCGGCAGCCACTGATTGATCGGCTGGATCTGGTTCTCCATGAGAGTCACCAATCTCTCAATGGAGGAAGCCAGACACACCCCCATCAGAGACAGTGCAGCACCCAAGGCCTGGATGGACTCCTCCATCGTCCGTGCTTGGGTACACATAGCCTCTGGCAACTCTGCCAGATGTTGCCTGACCTCTCACTGCAGCTGCAGCCTTTCCCGTGTTGCTGGTGACACAAGAGGCACGTCATCAGCCTAGGGCACAGCATGGGCCTGGCCTCCCACAAACCACCAACTCCCAGTGGCCTCGGCTGTCACAGCCTCCGCCAGCTGCCCGGGCCTGTCTGTGATGTGCTCACCAGTTTGTATGCCAGAATCTAACCGCGAACGGATACCCACCAACGTGAGAGTTTCTGTGCTGGTGGAGGGCGCAGGGGAATGAGGTGATGGTGCACCCTCTGAGGCTCCCTCCTCCTCCTCAGACATGTCCGGCTGTCCCCCAGTCTCTCCAGCTCTTTGCTTTTGTCGTTCATCCGGGCCTTCATGAGAAAACAGGGACATTGAAGGGTTAGGGTCTTCCCATCATGACATTCCAACCACCCCTAACGTGCAGCTCCATTGATGCAGTGGTGAACAGATGAGCAGTGTGGCTCCTTTGCAGCAGATGCTCCCTTGTGCCCCAGGAGATGTTCACTCACTCTCTTGGGTAGGTGTCCCTGTCTCTCCATCAGCTATGGAGCAGCTGCTTTGCTGCCCTGCCTGTTCCATGGCCTCCTCCTCCATCGGGATGAGGACATGGAGATAAGGCATCCACCGCCGGTCTTGACACGCTCTTTCCAATTGTGGGATGTCTTCTCCTGCAGACACAATGATGAACAAAGTTAGTCTCCCAGCGGGGACAAGCCCAACATCTCTGATGGTGATAGTCCAGCAGTCCATGATGGGGACACACGTATTCCTCCTGCATGTGGCCCCTCTCGAGGGACTGTGTGAGTTTATACAATGACTGACGTGCACCTCTCACCGAGATGCAGCCAAGCCTCAGGCAGCATGTCCTGCTGCCCTTCCCCAATACACATGACTGGGTGGTCACTCCCTTTCCACCAAACACTCCCTCTCACTCTGCCACATGCAATGTCCAAAGGGTCCAAAGTGTTTTGAGTTTTCGCCTGAGCAGCCTGGATCCGGTCATTGACCCACTTCCTGTACTGGATCCATGTTCTGGGGGTGACCCCACGTCTGCTGACCTCACCGACTATCTTCAGCCAGATTTGCTTGGTCAGGTGGACAGGTCTCCACCTCCCATCCCTGGGGAAGAGGATCTTCCACCTTTCTCTTGCCACCTGGAGGAGAACCTGCAGGGAGGCATCGCTAAACCGTGGGACCATGGTCACTGCAGGCTCGCATTCAGCTCCTTACTCAGCAGGCAGCAGAGGCAGCAGAACGGGTCCTGGGGCATCAGAGGCAGCAGAACGGGTCCTGGGGCATCAGAGGCAGCAGAACGTGTCCTGGGACAGCAGAGGCAGCAGAACGAGTTCTGGGGCAGCAGTGACAGCAGAACGGGTCCTGGGGCAGCAGAGACAGCAGAACGGATCCTGGGGCAGCAGAGGCAGCAGAACGGGTCCTGGGGCAGCAGAGGCAGCAGAACGGGTCCTGGGGCATCAGAGGGCTCTCAGGAAGACACTCCTTTAAACCAGGCAGCAGTGAATGCAGGGTTGGCAGCCCTTTAAATATGGTGTCAGCACCTGCCGTTGTGTCAGATGTCGGTGCCATCGGTGCCTTGTTCCCTGCCTCAGGTCCTTGTTTACATGGGCCCCACGCCTCCCCTTCATTAATTGGTCGGCTGCTCCGTGATCGGGGTCGGTCGGCCACATTTCACTCGTGTGGTGACGACACCCGCTTCCGGTGTCTCTGCCGAGAGCCGCACCGTTAGTTTAAAATTCAGCCCATGGGGCCAAGAGTGGAAAATCTCCCCTCTGATTCTCTCTACTTAAAATGAAGGAGACACCAAATTAAAACTGATGAAACCAGGGATTGTATCCTGGTTCTTCAATCTAGTGTTCTCCCAACTGAGCTATTCCAGCCTCACTGTGAACTCATCTTCATTGGAGACAAATATAACTCCAGGTGGAATTTCCCACCCGTTCATTCCTCACTTCAGGGGAATGGGACCCGACCAGATCGCAGAACTCAGATTATGTTAATGTTCTGCTCTTGATATCTTAATATTATCTTGCGTTTGAGCCACTTTTAATCAGGTTCACAAACAAATTCTTCCATCATCCCTTCTCCCACATTCTCTCTCTCTCATTCATTCTTTATTCCTCACAATCCAGAAAGGGTTAGGAATCAGAGCTCACCCCCAAACCCTCTGCACACAGACCTCTATCTGTCACCCTGTTTGATCCAAGATCCAAGAGACCAGTCATTAAATTGCACTCTATAAACACAGAAAGCTGCCTCACAGTGTTGGACACAGAGTTAAATACACTGAAGTCTTTTGAAAAAAGTTCATCTTATGGGTTGTATAATGATGGAAATATACCTTCTGTAAGTAAATGAAATAGGGAATGGAGCGGTGTGAAACATTTCCAGACCATGTCCAACACGTTTCCACTCAGTGTGAAAACCCAACACGGAAAGAGTGGAACATGCAATCATTTGATCACATCATGATTAACATCACTCAGATGCCTGAATCATTGGGTCACTGCAGCTGGCTGCACAGCCAGGAGCTGTGCTGAAGGTGACAGCCATGATTGTGCATCTGACAAGGTGGCTGCAAGGTTAAGGTGATGGACTGCTAATGCATTGTGTTCTTCATGTATGGGTTCGAATCCCATCCTTGTTGTTAGTTTGTGAGCTGTATAGTTCCTTTATTTCTAATGGGGGACTTTTTGCATAAAGTCAGACTGGAAACCTGTTCTTGTCAATTTCCAGACGGTGTTTCCAGAATTGTTTATATATTATTAAAATTGAGACAGACAATTGGGATTCTTCACCCAAATTGGACTGGAATGAAGATCAAATTGGGATCACAAAACGGAGCAAGATTTTCCCTCCCTCCCTTCCTTCCATCTTTATATTCTCTGGATTTACACCAAGTGAAAGACTAATGGGAAAAGCAAACGGCGAGGGAGCAGAAGCAGAATATTATCCTTTGGCAAGAAATTTATTTTCAAATCTTCTTGATAGATTAAGTGAGTGAGCAATGCTTTGACAGATGGAGTTTAAAATGTGGGGTCATGTAATACTGAAGAAAGATAGATCAGAGTGTTTTTTTGTAAGAGGTGAGATGTTAGAAACTGTGGAGGAGCCGAGACCCGAATACAGAATTACTAAAAGCTAGTGGACTGGGAGAAAATAATGTGAAAAGCGAACGGAATATGAAGTTTGGAACTCATGTTGCAGTTATATAAAGCTCTGTGCTCCTGAAGCGAATGTCCAAGCCCAGATTGTGGGGAATCTGTGGAGAGTGATTTGTTTTTTATTCATTCTTGGATGTGAGTATCGCTGATAAGGTGAGCATTTATTACCCATCCCTAATTGCCCTTGAGAATGTAGTGGTGAGCTGCCGTCTTGAACTGCTGCAGTCCATGTGGTGCAGGAACACCCACACCGCCGTTGGGGAGGGAGTTCGAGGATTGTGACCCAACAACAGTGAAGAAATGGCGATATAGTTCCAAGTCAGGATGGTGAGTGACTTGGAGGGGAACCTGCAGATGGCGAGTTCCCATGCATCTGCTGCCCTTGTCCTTCGAGGTGGTAGAGGTCACGGGTTTGAAAGGTGCTGTTGAAGGATACATGGCGAGTTACTGCAGTGCATATAGAGATGGTACACACTGCAGACTCTGTGTACTGGTGGTGGAGAGAGTGAATGTTTAAGGTGGTGGGTTAGGTGGCGATTAAGTGGGCTGCTTTGTCCTGGATGGTATTGAGCTTCTTGAGTGTTGTTGAGTGGGATGTATTCCATCACACTCCTGACTTGTGCCTTGTAGATGGTGGACAGGTTTTGGTGTATCAGGAGGTGAGATACTTAGTTTAGTTTAGAGATACAGCACTGAAACAGGCCCTTCGGCCCACCGAGTCTGTGCCGACCATCAACCACCCATTTATATTAATCCTACACTAATCCCATATTCCTACCACATCCCCACCTGTCCCTATATTTCCCTACCACCTACCTATACTATCGGACAATTTATAATGGCCAATTTACCTACCAACCTGCAAGTCTTTTGGCTTGTGGGAGGAAACCGGAGCACCTGGAGAAAACCCACACAGACACAGGGAGAACTTGCAAACTCCACACAGGCAGTACCCAGAATTGAACCCGGGTTGCTGGAGCTGTGAGGCTGCGGTGCTCACCACTGCGCCACTGTGCCGCCCCCAGAATTCCTAAGTTTTCCCACTTGCTGCAGAATTCCTAATCTCTGACCTGCGCTTTTAGCCGCAGCATAGATCTGACTGGTCCCGTTTAGTTTCTGGTCAATGGTAACCCCCAACATATTGATGGTGGGGGATTCAGCGATGATAATGCTCTGAATATCAAAAGGTAGATTTTTTTCTCTCTCTCATTGGAGATGTTCACTGCTTGGCACTTGTGTGGCCAGAAGGTTGCTTGTCACTTATCAGCTCAAGCCTGAATATTGTTCAGGTCTTGCTGCTTGTAGGCACAGACTGCTTCAACTGAGGAGTTGTGAATCATCACCTAACATTCCCACTTCTGACTTATTTTGAAGGGAAAGTCGTCAATGAAACAGCTGAGGATGTTTGGGTCTACGACACTACCCTGAGAAACTACTGAAGCAATGTCCTGGGCTGAGATGATTGGCCTCCACGAACCACAACCATCTTGTTTTGTGTGAGGTACAACTCCAGCAAGTGGAGAGTTTTCCCCCTGATTCCCATTGACTTCAATTTTGCTAGGGATCCTTGATGCCACACTCACTCAAGGGCAATCACTCTCACCTCTCCTCTGGAATTCCACTCTTTCATCTC
This sequence comes from Heterodontus francisci, assembly GCF_036365525.1. NCBI lineage: Eukaryota > Metazoa > Chordata > Chondrichthyes > Heterodontiformes > Heterodontidae > Heterodontus > Heterodontus francisci. The sequence goes on from NC_090405.1 coordinate 19,781,795, forward strand.
TGTTTGGACCAAGCTGCAATGAGATCATAACAACATAAGATCAGAACAACTAGTAGCAGGAGTAGGCCATTTGGCCCCTCGAGCTTGCTCCGCCATTCAATAGGATCATGGCTGACCTGATCATGACCTCAACCCCACTTTCTTGCCTGCGCACATAACCCTTGGCTCTCTTGTAGATAAAAATCGTGAAGACATTCAATGACCCAGCCTCCACTGCTCTCTGCGGTAGAGAATTCCAAAGATTAATGACCCTCTGAGAGAAGAAATTCCTTCTTAAATGAAAAACCCCTAAATCTGAAACTGTGTCCCCTAGTTCTAGATTCCACCACAAGAGGAAACATCCTCTCAGCATCTACCCTGTCAAGCCCCCTCAGAATTTTATATGTCTCAATACGTTCACCTTTCATTTTTCTCAACTCCAATGAGTATCGGTCCAACCTGCTCAACTTTCCTCATAAGACAACACCTTCATCACAGGAATCAATCCAGTGAACCTTCTCTCAACTGCCTCCAATGCAAGTATAATCCCTCCTTAAATAAGGAGACCAAAACTGTACACAGTACTCTAGGTGTGGTTTCACCAGCACCATGTACATTTGTAGCAAGACTTCTCTACTTTTATACTCCATCCCCCTTGCAATAAAGGGTAACATTCCATTTGCCTTCCTAATTATTTGCTGTACCTGCATGGTAACTTTTTGTGATTCATGCACGAGGACACCCAGATCCTTCTACACCGCAGCATTCTGTAATCTCTCACAATTTAAATAATATTTTCCTTTTCTATTCTTCCTACCAAAGTGGATAACCTCACATTTTCCCACATTCTCCTCTATCTGCCAAATTATTTCCTGGAGCTGAGAGACCCTGGCAGAACCTAAATTGAGCATCGATGATCAGATTATTGCTAAGTGTGTGGTGCTTGATAGCACTGTTGGTGACATCTTCCATCACTTTGCTGATGATTGATAGTAGACTGATGGGGCAGCAAGTAGATGCCTGTGTTCTCGCTCTACTGGAACAGCTTGGCTGAGGGCGCAGCGAGTTCTGGAGCACAAGTCTTCAGTACTAGAGCCGGAATGATGTTCGGGCCCATAGTCTTTGCTGTATCGAGTGCCTGCAGCTGTTTCTTGCCATTATGTGGAGTGAAGCAAATTGGCTGAAAACTGGAAGCTGTGATGCTGGGGAACTCAAGAGGCCAAGTTGAATCATCCACTGAGCAATTTCTGACTGAAGATGGTTTCAAATGCTTCAGCTTTATCTTTTGCACTGATGTGCTCGGCTCCACCAACATTGAGGATAGGGATGTTTTTGGAGCCTCCTCATCTGGTTCGTTATTTAATTGTCGACCACCATTCATGACTGGATACCTAGTTTCTCAGGGCAGTGTCCTAGGCCCAAACATCCTCAGCTGTTTCATTGATGGCTTTCTCTTCAACATAAGTGAGAAGTGGGAATGTTCGCTGATGATTCACAACTCCTCCGATACTGAAGCAGTCTGTGCCTGCAAGCAGCAAGACCTGAACAACATTCAGGCTTGAGCTGATAAGTGACAAGCAACATTCTTTGATCTGATCCTGAGGGAGATATCCATGCGTGGAGCGGCGGGATGTATGGAGAGTGATTCTGAAGAGGGTGTCTGAGCCTGTAGGGCAGAATCTGTGGAGAGTGGTCCTCAAAGGATGTCCGTGTCTGGAGATTTAGGATCTCTGAAGAGGGTCTCCAAGCCCGTAGTGCTGGGATCTTTGGAGAGTGATCCTGAAGTGGGTGTCCGAACCTGGAATGGCGGGATCTGTGGAGAGTGATCCTGAAGTGGGTGTCCGAGCCTGGAGTGGCGGGATCTGTGGAGAGTGATCCTGACGAGTGTGTGTAAACCTGGAATGGAAGCTTTCTGTGGAGGTACAGGAAGAGGCCATTCATTCCCAGTATTTTATAAAGGTTTAGCATAACTTATTTGTTTTTACTCTATGCCTCTATTAATAAAGCCAAGTGTCCTGTTTGCTCTAAGCAACCTTTTCAATCCTTCTAACATTGGTGTCCATTGTCTCTCTGCTCCTGCACCCAGTTTAGAATTGTAACCTTTCATTTATATGGCATTCTTCCTTCCAAATTGTATCACTTCACACTTCTCTGTGTAAAATTTCATCTGTTATGTGAAAGCCCATTTTACCATTTTTTTTAAGTTCCCCTGAAGTGTGTTATGATCACTGGCATAGGACAAAATTCCTGAGCATTCTTTGATGCTATCTCCATAGACAGAGCAATCTTTTACGCGAGCTCAAATGTAGGATTTTGTGTGTTTAGTATCTTATTTCACCCACCAATATAAGCACAAATATGTCACGTAAATCTTGTTCACTGCAGTCCCTGCTGCTGTTTGCTGCCTATATTTAAAGACTTTTATCTCAACCTCGACACCATGTTCTCTAATATATTCAGGGGGCATCAGCAGAGAAAATGTTCAACAAGCATGGCAAGTGCAAGGAAATGTTTATTTATGTCATTATGTCATGAACATAATATACAAATGTTTACATGTGTGAATCATCAAGATGTGTCTTCATAAATGGAACCCCGTCACAATAAACACTGTCACCTTTCAATGTTTAGCGGACAGGTTTGACGGCCTGATGTGTGTGATTCCCATATTAATGTGTTTGTACAAAGTTCGGGGAAAGATGGAGATATGAATAATTTACAGGGAAATCTTTTAAACATATTACCACATCTCTCACTCACAAAGATCTGCAAACACATGGATTCCAAAAGAACCTGAGTACAAAATCACCTAAAATAAACACTGCCAGAGAGACTTGCAATAACCTGTAGCTCAGGGAAAGTACATGATGTTATGGAAGGGATTCTGTTTCTTTTGTTAAAATATTTTTTGAAGAAGTCATAATCAAACTGAATAAGTGTAGGACCAGTTCTTTTTCAAGAGGGCACCAAAAGAACCAATTTGGCAACTATGTTTACTGGTTGTCACATGATTCAAGTTAAGTATAGAACAGAAACCCTGGTAACAGGGAGAAATGTGGACAGAGAAGTCAGTCATGCCCCTTGATTGGACAAGCTTGGCAGCAGCAGCGCAAACCTAAGACGGCAGAAAACTCACAACCTTTGGTTGTAGCAGTCAGTGTGTTTTACCTGCTGGAGTGAGCAGCTGATAAAGTTAGCCTGAAGAATCGTCAAGGAAGGAGAGAAGACCACAACCCAGTTTGTTTTCCAGAAAATCTTTAAAAGACCCTGAGAAGTCCACTGAGTTAATTCATCTTGTCGCATGTCTTTGAAGAAGGCCTGCTAAAATTAATTCTCAATGCCTTCTGAAAAGAACTGTTCTAAAATACCCAAGTGACCTGTCTACGTATACTCGGAAGTTAGACTGTATTCCAGTTTTGGAGCAACATATCTCATCTGATGATTTCTTCAAAAATGAGCAAATAAACAGCCCAAGAGGTTTTTTTTGTCTGAAACAGAGTGCTGAATTTTTTTAAAAATCCCTTTTATTTTTTCAGCTATTTTTCAGTGTGTGTGTGTGTGTGTGCATGTGGCTCGAAGATAAAAAAAAGGACTTTAAAAGTTGGTAAAGGTGAAAAAGGAACTTTTAAAATTTCCACCTGTGTGTTTATGCTTTACTTCATGACTAGTTAAAACTTGTTCGACAATAAATGGATAATTTTGTTGTTCATTAAAGAAACCTGGTCAGTGTCTTCTATTCTGGGAAAAATAGAGTACATGATTGACTGTATCAGTATATGGGAAAAGTTCACATAGATGTTGTGACCTGTGGAGAAGTGGGATGAGAATAAAGAGTGCCCTCCTCTGCCCTTAGTTGTCACAGCATTTGTGATCTGGCTCAGTAGCTTAATTGGTTCGAGTGTTTGTCTTATAATCAGAAAATCTTGGATTCATATCCTTGCTTCAAAAGTTTAGCTATCAATCATTTACATCCATTTTCTTGTGAACTTTAACTTTTCTTATGAATTTCATTCACAAAAGAAAACAGCTCAGTGGTTGCCTTTGTGAAGGATGTGAGTTTGAAATGGCTGTTCCTGCTCGTACAGATGTCCAGTGCTAATATTACAACGGCAACTCAATCCCCTACAATTTCTTTGAGAGCAATGTGTTTGCAGTTGCATTTAACCTGGAAAACAGCTCAACAGTAATCTCACTGAAGGAAAGTGTGACCGTGTTGTATGTTTCAGAGTGTTTGTGCCGTTTTGTGTCTCTTTTAACCAAGACTATAACACGACGCAAAGGGGAGGGTTGATCCGAGGTTTAGAATATATTATCATTCAGGAGCAAGAAAAACCAAAAGGAACAAAATAAGAAAACCCCGTCTCCAGATTTGAGAATCTGTAGATCCGCTTTGGGAAAGTGAATCAGAGCAGAATGAAGGGTGAATGGTCCGACTGCCCAGAAGAGATGAAGACACAGCTCAGTCAGCACGTTCCCCTGGTTTATGATGCTGGAACATTCCTCACACAGAAATTATTCAATCAATATTCATCTGCCAAGTCGGTCTGAGGCTGTGCCTCTCTGATCACGTGGAGTTAAAGCAATTCTTCCAGTCAGTTAGTTCAGTTGTCATTTCATGAGAAATTCGAAGTCATCATGACTTCGTCAGTGACCTAATGGTTCAGGTGTCTGAGTGATGTTAATCATGATGTGATCAAATGATTGTATGTTCCAGTCTTTCCGTGGTGGGTTTTCACACTGAGTAGAAACGTGTTGGACATGGTCTGGAAATGTTTCACACCACTCCATTCCCAACAGGCCATGACCTGATGTGATGGAAATGTCATTTACTAAAAGAAGCTACATTTCCATCATTGCACATCTGGATGCACAGTCAGGATCTGAGCTGAAGGTGACCATCCTGCCCAAATTTCCATAGAGGCAAAAAAGACATGTGATGGGTTGCTGGCACAAAGCTGGGTGATGAAGTGTTTGAGAGGTTAAGATGATGGATTGTTAATTCCTTCTGTTTTACATGTATGAGTTTGAATCCCATCTGCATCAACAGTTTATAAAATGCTCAATACATTGTTTCTTTGTAATTCACCAGCTTTTGCAGAATGTAGGACTGAAGCTGTTGCAGTACCTGTTAGAAAGATAGTCTAAGTTATTCTGAAGCCATCTTCCAATGTCATCCACATGTGAGCCAGATTTTAAAGGATAAGATGTAGTTTTTAAAAGTCATTTCAATCTTACTCGCGTCTTTACAAAGATGCCAGGTAAATCTCGATAAAAAGTCATATATATTTAGAGATCTTTTAAAAGCACTTCAATCTTGTTAATAAAAAGTCAGATGTAAATTTAAGAACTCTGATAAGGCCTTGCTAAAAAGTTACATGCAATTAAGAAACAAAATACAACATTTAAAATGTCTGAACTCCCTCTGAAAGTTGACCCCTGCTGCTGCCGGTGTCTTCCTGGAATAGTGGAGCTGTTGTGTCAACAGAAAAGTCTTTCCCGAGCAGCCCTGAGCCTGTTGGTACCGGCTCTAATCCAACCCAGGTAAAAATCAGGGTACATTGTGGGCAATGAGCCCAAATTGCTGAACTACAGGTCCCTGTCACTTTAAAGAGTGGGCTGGTGTGATTATGATCAGAGGCTCCTTCTAAGCACATTTCTCACCACCACAACTTCCAGATGCTGGTGTTAGTGTGTGCATGTACCAGCAGTTGCAGTGCTGTTCAGACCCTCAATAGCAGTGAAAGTCTCAGAGTTCACCGCTATTGGGGCTGTAAAATCCAGGCCAATATCTCACAGTCCTGTTAGATTTGCTCTCCCTCTGTACAAAATCAAACTCCACACATTGTCTTTCACTCACTCCTGTTTCCAGCCCTGAAGGTGCAGAAATCCCCTCTCAAAGGTACACAATCCAGTTGATTTCTGATCAAATACCTCCTTCCTCATTCAATAGAGGAAGCAGAGACATGAACAGGAGTCAGGTGCAAGAAAGTTTCACCAACAGAGCAAAGAAAGGCACCAACAAAAGTCACACCTACTTTCCAAATCATTTCACTGGAATATTCTTTCACTTGTTTTGTAAGTGACTGCAATAAATCTGAAAATGAGCACCATGAGGTTTGTGTTCACTCGTCACTTGTTCTCCTGTGTTTGTCTGTCAGGTTTGTAATTCAATTTGTATTGGATATTGAAGAGAATCTCTTTTCAAGATGATTGCACATTGTACTGTGTTTAAAGCAACCAACTTGTAAAATGGAAGATAATGAATGTTTCAATACCTGTGTGACCAGATTCTTCCAATGCTTTTCAACAGCTCGATTGATGATGCTTGTAATCTGTATCCTGTGGAGAATGGGAGAGGAGAATAAAAACATGGTGCATGAACAGGACAGACTGTGTAAAATGGGAGCACAGAAATACTGCCACCTCATTGAAAGTTAATGAGATTTATTCTAAGTCAGACACCTGTCCACAATGAACAAGTGAATACATTAATTGTCCACTTTCAATCTAAATGGGACTGAGGTTCCAACAGAGAAGTTTTCTGGAAAATACCTGCTGCAGTTTTAAAATTGATGAACTGGAACATCTTATACTAGCTTTCAAATAACTGTAGTGATTGTATAGTTCCCATAGTGGAGAGAAGGAGTTGTTTATAAATATAAGCAGAAAGACACATTTGTGGATTGGTGAATGAGCTTTATCTTTCTGAAATGTATTTGTCCATTGGTTGCAGGTCACTGGAAATTCTTTTTTTACATTTCAATTGTAGCAGCAGCAGTTAGCAGCAAAATGTCTGATTAATCAGAGTAGTGGGTCTGGGAAACACTTAAACAGCCGAGACCCTGTAAAACAGAACTCCAAGTAATAGTTTAAATAAGGCACTGAACTGACAGAGCGGTAAAGGCCTGCTCAGGTCAGGAAAAAATACCCGACCCGAACCCGACAGAACCACATTGGACCCAAGCCCGACCCGGCCCGAGTATCTCCATTTATTCCCATGCCCAAACTGACCCGAGCCTTACCTGACCACCGGAATGTTCACTTTACCTACCTCCCGATTTCGAATCTACAGGAAGCTGCAGCATGAGCGCAATGACGTCATAGAGATGCTCACTTGCTCACTGAGCAGACTCAGAGTTTCCCTCCTTAATGACCCGGACTCCCAGCTTTGGTTGGCTTTTCAACTTTTGACACTTATTAAACTCAACTTCCCAGCAGAGTTAAATGGAATACTTACTGTGTGTGTCACACCCGGATTCAGTCCAACCTGGACCCAGCCTGACCTGAACCTGGCCTGACCCTACCCGAGTCCAAAAGCCAGACCCGGAAGAGCGACCCGACATGACCCGAACCCGACACAGGTCGTCGGGTCCCGTCGGATTCAGGTCGGGTAGCAGGCCTTTACAGAGTGGAGGTCAGATGAGGATTGAATTAATTTCAATCACTGAATCTAAACAAGAAGTAAATCTGCCAGGAATGGAAGACTTTGCTTCGTCTGTGAGCTTGTGGCACAACGGTAGCACGTCTGACTCGAGATCAGATGGTTGTGTGTTCAAATCATGTCAGGCTCAGTTATATTTTACAGCAGCTCAAGTTCCTGGATTTTATATCAGGAGAGAATTCAATCTTTTGGAATGTTCAGTGAATGGTTGAATTTCAAGATCAACTTTAATAGATTAAAGTCCTGATTTCTGGTTCCGTTCCATTTCCATGCTCAGTTCTTATTTCACACTGTTTTATATCAGAACAATGTTTCAGGGATGTGATGTGTCCATTGTTTGTACAATTGCTCTGTCACCCAGTGTGAGAAATAAAACACAAACCGCCCAGCGTGCGGCTCAAACCCATACCTGGCTCTGTCTATAGGCCGCTTAGTTCAGTTGGTTAGGACGCAGTGTTGATAACAACAAGGCTGTGGATTTGATCCCCATGTGCGCTGTCACATGGTCAGTCAATAATTTGACACATTTTTGTTACACTTAAAATCCAACTTTTAGATACAAACAAGTTTACATAAAATGTCAGAGGAAACTTATTTTGAATAACATCCATTGTATCTTTGTCACTGGTCTGGAGTAACACAGAATTCTTTCCAATTATCTTCCGTTTGCTGATAAACGTTGAACTCGTGGCCTGTTCTCGTTAATGGTCACGAGCAGCAAAAACAGACAGAGCGAGTCTGACCGCCCAGAGATGTGGAAAAGGCTTCAGTTTGGGACAAATGCAGCAAATCAAATGTTCACCCGGCCCCGAGAGAGTCAAAAACTGGGGAAAAGGACACAAGGATATAGAGAATAAGCTAAAGCAGACAATGTAAATATTTCCCATCCTTGATATCTCACTCTTCCAATCCAACCTTCAGAGTTGGGGAAATAATTTCAGTGTAAATTGTGCAGCTCAAGAGTCAAAACCAAATGGCGATGCAGAATAAAGGAGAACTGCCAAAACCCCTGATTGAACCAGGGATCTTCAGTCCAACACACTCCCAACTGAGCTATTTCAGTCTCACAGGCTTGGGATGATAAGTGGCAAGTAACATTCGCACCACACAAGTGCCAGGCAATGAATATCTCCAACAAGAGAGAATCTAACCATCTCCCCTTGACATTCAATAGCATTACAATCACTGAATCCAGCACTATCAACATTATGGGGGTTACCATGGGGAGCCATACAAATAACGTAGCTACAAGAGCAGGTCAGAGGCTTGGAATCCTGAGGCGAGTAATTACAGTGCAGCTGTTGGCTCCACCCCAGGGGCTGAATTTGTTCTGTAAACCATGAAGCAGCTTCCTCTCAAATCCCAGGTTTATCAATAAATCCTCTTACAAAAGCCCCAAAGTGTGATATATTCCTCTCACTCATCCATGACTCTTGACTCCCCAAAGCCTGTCCACCATCCACAAGGCACAAGTCAAGAGTGTGATGGAATACTCTCCACTTGCCTGGATGGGTGCAATTCCAACTCAGGAATCTCAACATCGCCAGGCCAAAGCAGCCCGCATGATTGGCACCCCATCTGCAAACATTCACTCCCTCCACCATCGACGCACAGTTGCAGAGTGTGTACCGTCTACAAGATGCACTGCAGCAATGCACCACGACTCCTTAGACAGCACCTTCCAAACCAGTGACCTTTACCACCTAGAAGGGCAAGGGCAGCAAATGCAGGGGATACCACCACATGCAAGTTCCCCTCCAAGCCACACACCATCCTGACTTGGAACTATATCGCCGTTCCTTCACTGTCGCTGGGTCAAAATCCTGGAACTCCCTTTCTCACAGCACTGTGGGTGTACCTACCCCACATGGACTGTAATGGTTCAAGAAGGCAGCTCACCACCACTTTCTCATGGGCAATAAATGCTGGCCTAGCCAGCGATGCCCACATCGCATGAATGAATGAATGAAAACGTGAAGTATCCCTTGTGTCATTGTTTTGGTAGAAAATATAACCCTGGTGGAATTGTCCCTCCCAATCACACCTCACTTCATAGAACATAGAAAATGGAGAAAATTTATGGCACAGAATGAGACCATTTAGCAATCGTGTCTGTGCCAGCTGAAAAAGAGCGATCCAGCCCAATCCCACTTTCCAGGTCTTGGGAATGGGATCTGAACAGATCTCAGAGCTCACATTATGTGAATGTTCTGTTGAAGTATTGGTGAGCTGATATTCCAGGGGAGATTCACACTGTTAGACACAGTGTGAAATACATTCAAGTATTTATAAAACATTGTAACATGTGAGTAATATTCCCCATTGATTTCTCAGCACTGATGGATTGTGAAGTGGGAGACAGCCAGAAGTCTCACTGATTCACACTGACCATGAGCTGAAAATGAAATGAGATAAAGTTCAATCTTCAGCAGCGAGTTGCTGCAGAGAGGTAAGAGTCCTGAATCAAGGAGAGACTTTCTCATACTGCTGTTGAATTTCATTTCAAACACTCCTTGAACTCTCTGCCGAGGAATTCAGAGCTGGATAACGCCTGTAAAATCAGCCTAAAAAGGAAATAAAAAACACCCATCGTGGGGCTCAAACTCAAAAACTTGAGATTCAGAGTTTCATGCTTTCATCGACTGAGCTCACCAGGCCTGAGACAGTGTCCCCGTCCTGTCTGTTATTGGACGGTGCAGCTGTTGCCTCCACCCCAGGGACTGAATTTGTTCTGTAAACCATGAACCAGCTTCCTCTCAAATCCCAGGTTTATCAGTAAATCCTCTTAAAAAGCCCCAAAGTGTGATATATTCCTCTCACTCAACCAGAATAAAAGTTACATCTTTTGCTCTTTTTACCTTCCAAACATTGACTTCTATTTTTCTCAGCATTTATTTCTCTCTCTCTTTTATATTGTGCATTTCCTAATAAACATTTCATTTCAATTATTTATGAGGGATGAAATGAACAGAAGAGATTTTCTGCAATGGTACCAGGGGTGTGGGACAGAGTGAGTGGTTCGGATCTGGATTACACTGCCTGAGAGTGTGCTGGAGGCAGATTCAATCGTGGTTTTCAAAAGGGAATTGGATAAACACCTGAATAGAGAAAATTTGCAGGGTTACAATGAAAGGGCAGAGGAGTGGAATTAGCTGATTTGCTCTTGCAAAGAGCTGTCATGGACATGATGGACTGAATGGTCTCCTTCTGTACTGTAACCATTTGATTCCTTGATTCTAACTCTGTCAAAGTTGTTCTGAACTTGCTCTGCTCCAAGGAGAACAACCCCAGCTTTTCCAGTCTGAAGTTATGAGGAACCATGGGGAACCCACTGTAAACCTTCCTCCAGACAGAAATACAACTGTTCACCACTACACTGTGACCCAGCTGTTCACAAAATACATCAATGATTCAGATGTGGGGACCAAATGTAGTATTTCCAAGTTCGCAGATGACACAAAACTAGGTGGGAATGTGTGTTGTGAGGAAGATGCAAAGCGGCTTCAAGGGGATTTGGACAGACTTAGTGAGTGGACAAGAAAGTGGCACGTGGAATATAATATGTAAAAATGTGAGGTTATCCACTTTGGTAGGAGGAACAGATGTGCAGATTATTTGTTAAATGGTAAGAGTGTGACTGTACAAAGGGGCCTGGGTGTCCTTGTCAATAAGTGACTGAAAGCTAACATGCAGGTGCAGCAAGCAATTAGGAAGGCTAATGATATGTTAGCCTCTATCACAAGAGGATTTGAGTACAGGAGTAGTGAAGTCTTGCTTCAATTGTATATAACCTTGGTTGGTCTGCAGTTTGGAATACTGTGTGCAATTTTGGTCCCCTTACCTTAGGAAGGATATCATTGCCATAGAGGGAGTGCAATGAAGGTTCACCAGACTTGTTCCCGGGATGGCAGGACTGTCCTATGAAGAGAGATTGGGGAAACTGGGCCTGTATTCTCTAGAGTTTCAAAGAATGAGAGGTGATCTCATTGAAACTTACAAAATATTTAAAGGGATAGACAGGGTAGATGAAGTTTTTCCTCCGGTTGAGGAGTCCAGAACCAGGGGACACAATTTCAACAGAAGGGGAAAGCCACTTTGGACAGAGACCAGGAGAAATTTCTTTACTCAGAGGGTTGTGAATCTTTGGAATTCTCTACCCCAGAGAGCTGTGGAAGCTCAGTCATTGAGTATGTTTAAAGCAGAGATTGACAGATTTCTAAATACAAATGACAGAGGGGATATGGAGATAGTGTGGGAAAAAAGCATTGAAGTGGATGATCAATCATCATCATATTGATTGGCGGGGTGGTCTCAATGGGCTGAATGGCCTACTCCTGCTTCTATGTTCCTATCAGTCTGCTAACTTCATATGCATGCTGTCATTGTCCCTTTTATTACATGGGCTTCAGTTTTACTGGCAGTCTAGTATGTGACATCATCAAGAAGGTTTTCAATAAGTTAAATAAGGAGAAATTGTTTCCAGTGGCAAAAGGGTCAGTAACCAGAGGATGTATTTATCAGGTGATTGAGAAAAGAACCAGAGGCGAAATGAGGAATGATTTTTTATACAGTGATGTGTTGTGATCTGAAATGCACTGTCTGATCAGGACTTGAAAGCAGATTCAGTAGTAACTTTGAAAAGCAATTGGGATAAATACTGGAAAGAAAAATGTACGGATTACAGGGAAAAGCTGAGCACCAGGACTAATTGGATAGCACAACCAAAGAGACAGCACTGACACAATGGACCAAATGGTCTCCTTCTTTGGGTATCATTCTATGGTTTTATGAACATAATGTTGATCCAATTCGCTGAGTTGGAAGGGAAGTGAACCCAGATTCCGGGTATTCTAAACACCAGACCCAAACCAACTGAACAAGCCTATTGTTTAATCTCTGTTTTTCACACCAGCTTCTCCTCGCTCTTTGTGTTTCCAGCCTGGTCTGTTCCTCTGACCTTCATTCCTGACACTTTATTGAGAACGGCCAATTGGAATGGAATACATTGGAATGGATTTTTCTGTCGGCGGCTGACATGGAGGGCAGACTTCGCACATCCACATGGCAAGAAGGCATTTCAAGTATTTATGAGTCCAATTGTCAGCAATTTTATTCACTGGATCCAATTGAACTAATAGCACACGGGAACCACGGAGCTTCAGAGCCTCGCCTGGTTAAAGGAGGTGACTGGGAGGTGGGAGCTGAGTGTTGGCTTCACTGGGAAGCTGTCGGGTGAGGCAGCGTAACTTGGCAGCAAGGGTGGAGGGGGAAAGGGCATCCGGAATCACTGTCAGGAGTGGGGGCCAATGTGCCAGCTCTGAAGGGGGAGCTACACCAGGGTGCCATTGAGACAGTGCCACCTCAATGAGGGTAAATGTGAGTGGGTAAAGAGTGAGGTAAATGTGGCTGGGTGTTGTTTACTGTGAAGGCCTTGCACTCAGGGAGGGGCAACCTGTCATGGGCCTCATTCACCCTGGATTCGAGGCTCCCATTGAGGAGGAGTAGAGAGGGAGGGAGGGAAGGGCAGGCACCAGCAGGGACACCACAGCAGCTTGGGTGCCCACAGGAAGGCCAGCCTCGAACAGGAGGCTGGAGAAGGAGGCAGAGGAACACGTCAGCCAAGGTTCGACTACCTACAGATGTCCGAGTGACAGTGTCTCCACAGACTGCACCTCTCCACGGAGGTTGTCACTGACCTCTCTGCCATGATGCAGCTGTGCCCCATGGGACTTGGTGGGCACCTGATGCCGGTGTCACTGAAGGTCACCGTGCCACTGAACTTCTGGATGACCAGATCATTGCGGGGATCCACTGGAGATATGTGTGGAATCTCACAGTCTGTGGTGAATCAGTGCATCAAGGAGGTCACCAATGTCCTGTTCAGGAGGGCCGGTGACTATGTGCACATCGATCCAAACAGTCACGCTAAGAGGGCTATAGGATTCAGGGCCATCGCTGGATTTCCCCAGGTGTAGGGTGTCATTGACTGCACCCATGTGACCATCAAGGCTCCTGCAGACCAGCCAGCAGCCTTCAACAGGAAGGGCTTCCATTTGCTCAGTGTGTAACTGGTCTGTGACCATCACAAATGGATCCTATAGGTGTGTGCACAAATCCCGGGAAGCAGCCACAACGCCTTCATACCAAGGCAGTCGCAGGTGCCAGAACTTTTCCGTGGCCTCATGCGCTTTCTGAGATGGATCCTTGGAGACAAGGGCAACCCAGTGAGGACATGAGTACTGACGCCTGTGAGGAATCCACACAAGGATGCAGCGGAGAGGTACAAAACCTGCTGCGGGTCAACCCGAGTGACCATCAATGAGGCCATTGGTCTCCTGAAGATGAGATTGAAGCGCCTGGATTGTTCCAGTGGAGTCCTTCAGTATGTCCCAGCGAGGGTCTCGTATATCGCGGTGGTTTGCTGTGCACAGCACAATCTGGCACTACAGAGGGGTGAGGTGTTGACTCGTGAGGAGATCATGGAGTGTGATGTCTCCTCTGATGGTGAGGATGTGGAGGAGGACGCTGCTCAGGCAGTGCCAGATGAAGGACCTCAGGCACAGCAGGAAAGCCACCATGAGATACACACAAGGGAGACATGAGACACCCTTATACATTCACGTTTCCTTTGAGCCTTACCACCTTCTGGAACCAAGTCAATAAAGTCTTAGCTTTGATCAGCCCTGTTGTCACCTCCTTCCTTCTGCACTACAGCGCCCAGGTACACATCGCACAGTGGCAAGGCCGAAGCTTTGTGAACTCAGGGCTTGGTCCCTCACTTCCAGCCCCTTGGGAGGAAGGGTTTAAATGAAGTCCCAAAGGGCATCAACAATTAGAAGGAGACAGAGTGAGAGAACATCATTTCTTTATTCTGTGTGACACCAAACACAACCCTATCCATCTGGAATGTACATTCACCCGTGAACCCCTCAGTGAATCTAGGTGCTCTTCTTAAATCTTTTCCGGGTGCTCCTACGTGGTGCTCCCCCTGCTCTGGCAGCTGAGGTGGAGACAGGCTGCTGACCTTGCTGCCCCATGGCTTGGGATGACATTGGTGGCCGTCCTCTGGCTGCCTGAGGCCTGGAGGCCCCCGGCACACTAAGGGCCTCCTGCACAGGTACAGGGACCCCCCTCTGTCATCGAGGATGATGGAGACACTGGCATCACTGGTGTCACTGGCAGAGGGACTTTCGAGCTACTGTCCACACCAGGAGCACCCTGAGAGGCGACCCCAGATGTAGCAGCCAGCTGCTCCTCCCCCTTATAAGACACACTTGTACCTCCCTGCTGACCTGAGAGGGATGTGGACCTGGTGGAGAATTCAGGTGCCTCGTCCCCCCTCTCACCTTGTCACCGCTGGATGGAGCTCATGGACAAAGTGATGGAGTGCAGGTCTGCGAACATCTCTGGCAGCCACTGATTAATCGGCTGGATCTGTCTCTCCATGAGAGTCACCAATCTCTCAATGGAGGAAGCCAGACACACCCCCATCAGAGACAGTGCAGCACCCAAGGCCTGGATGGACTCCTCCACCATCCTTGTTTGGGTACACATAGCCTCCGGCAACTCTGCCAGATGTTACCTGACCTCTCGCTGCAGCTGCGGTATTTCCCGTGTTGCTGGTGACACCCGAGGCATGTCATCAGCCTGAGGCTCAGTGTGGGCCTGGCCTCCCACAGACCACCAACTGTCAGTGGCCTCGGCTGTCACAGCCTCCGTCAGCTGCCCGGGCCTGTCTGTGATGTGCTCATCAGTTTGCGTGAGCGTTTCTGTTCTGGTGGAGGGTGCAGGGGAATGATGTGATGGTGCACCATCTGAGGCTCCCTCCTCCTCCTCAGACGTGTCCGGCTGTCTCCCAGTCTCTCCAGCGCTTTGCTTTTGTCGTTCATCCGGGCCTTCATGAGAAAACAGGGACATTGAAGGGTTACGGTCTGCCCATCGTGACATTCCAACCACCCCTACTGTGCAGCTCCATTGATGCAGTGGTGAACAGATGAGCAGTGTGGCTCCTTTGCAGCGGATGCTCCCTTGTGCCCCAGGAGATGTTCACTCACTCTCTTGGGTAGATGCCCCTGTCTCTCCATCAGCTATGGAGCTGCTGCTTTGCTGCCCTGCCTGTTCCATGGCCTCCTCCTCCATCGGGATGAGGACACGGAGATAAGGCACTCCACCGCCAGTCTTGACACGCTCTTTCCAATTGTGGGATGTCTTCTCCTGCAGACACAATGATGAACAAAGTTAGTCTCCCAGCGGGGACAAGCCCAACATCTCTGATGGTGATAGTCCAGCAGTCCATGATGTGGACACACATATGCCTCCTGCATGCGGCCCCTCTCGAGGGACTGTGTGAGGTTATATAATGACTGACGTGTGCCTCTCCTGCTGCCCTTCCCCAATACACATGACTGGGTGGTCACTCCCTTTCCACTAAACATTCCCTCTCACTCTGCCACATGCAATGTCCAAAGGGTCCAAAGTGTTTTGAGTTGTCGCCTGAGCAACCTGGATCAGGTCATTGACCCACTTCCTGCACTGGATCCATGTCCTGGGGGTGAACCCATGGCTGCTGACCTCCCCTACTATCTCCAGCCAGCTTTGCTTGGTCAGGTGGACAGGTCTCCACCTCCCATCCCTGGGGAAGAGGTTCTTGCACCTTTCTCTTGCCACCTGGAGGAGAACCTGCAGGGAGGCATCGCTAAACCGTGGCACCATGTTCACTGCAGGCTCACATTCAGCTCCTTACCCGTCAGGCAACAGAGGCAGCAGAACGGGTCCTGGGGCATCAGAGGCAGCAGAACTGGTCCTGGGACAGCAGAGGGCTCTCAGGAAGACACTCCTTTAAACCAGGCAGCAGTGAATGCAGGGCTGGCAGCCCTTTAAATATGGTGCCAGCACCTGCCGTTGTGTCAGATGTCAGTGCCATCGGCACCTCGTTCCCTGCCTCTGGTCCTTGTTTACATAGGCCCCACGCCTCCCCTTCATTAATTTGTCGGCTGCTCCGTGATCGGAGTCGGTCGGCCACATTTCACTCGTGTGGTGACGACACCCGCTTCCGGTGCCTCTGCCGAGAGCCGCACCGTTAGTTTAAAATTCAGCCCATGGGGTCAAGAGTGGAAAATCTCCCCTCTGATTCTCTCTACTTAAACTGATGGAGACACCAAATTAAAACTGATGAAACCAGGGATTGTATCCTGGTTCTTCAATCTAGTGTTCTCCCAACTGAGCTATTCCATCCTCACTGTGAACTCATCTTCATTGGAGACAAATATAACTCCAGGCGGAATTTCCCCACCCGTTCATTCCTCACTTCAGGGGAATGGGACCCGACCAGATCGCGGAACTCAGATTATGTTAATGTTCTGCTCTTGATATCTTCATATTATTTTGCGTTTGAGCCACTTTTAATCAGGTTCACGGACAAATTCTTCTATCATCCCTTCTCCCACATTCTCTCTCTCTCATTCATTCTTTATTCCTCACAATCCAGAAAGGGTTAGGAATCAGAGCTCACCTCCAAACCCTCTGCACACAGACCTCTGTCTGTCACCCTGTTTGCTCCAAGATCCAAGAGACCAGTCAATAAATTACACTCTTTATAAACACAGTGTTGGACACAGAGTTAAATACACTGAAGTCTTTTGAAAAAAGTTCATCTTACGGGCTGTGTTACTGAGCCCACAGAGCAGGACAGGCCCAGGCTCCAGCCCCAGCCCCACCTGGGCTGTGTTAGCTGACGTCACCTGGTGTGATACTGAGCCACATGGAGCAGGAAAGGGCCTGGTTGTATTCATGGCCTGTGTTGAGTTAACTGAACCCACCCAATGTTGTAGGAGCCACACAGAACAGAATGGGCCCAGGCTCCTTCCTCAGCCTGAGGGATGATAGTTCATCTCACACGGTGTTGTACAGAGCCCCACACAGAACAGGAAAATCCCAGGCTCCATCCCCGGCCTGTGGTATTTTACTTCATCACACCTGGTATGGTACGGAGCCCCCAGAGCAGGAAAGATCCAGCTTCCACCTCCAGCCTGTGCTGAATTAGCTGATCTGACCTGGTTGGCACTGAACCACAATCAGGGGAGGATGGGCCGAGGCTCCCTGGCCTGTGGTGTGTTAGTTATTCTCATTTGGTGAGGTACTGAGCACTATATAGAGCAGGAAGGGCCTGTGCTCAGTGAGCTGATCTCACCTTGTGCCTTCCTGAGACCCACACACAGAGCAGGACAGGCTTAGGCCTTATCCCCGGCCTGTGCTCAATTAGCGGATCGCAGCCAAAAGATTTTGATAAGGTTCCACACAAGAGGCTTCTCTATAAGATTAAAGTCCCTGGTATCAGTGGTAATATATTGATCTGGATTGGGAACTGACTGGCATGACGTAGGCAGAAAGTAGTTACAGATGGATCTGGATCTGTTTGGAGACCAGTTACCAGTGGTGTCCCACAGGGATCGGTGTTGGGTCTGTTGCTCTTTATTATTTTTATTAATGATCTGGATGTAGGTGTAGGGGGCACCATCTGTAAATTGACAGATGATTTGAAGATCTGTGCGAGTGTTCAGACTGTAGACGATGCTCGACTGTTTCAGGCTGATCTTAATGTGTTGGGAGATTGGGTTCATGACTGGTAAATGATGTTTAATTTGGGTAAGTGCAGTGTTATTCATGTGGACAGGGCGAATGCTCAACATTCATACACCCTTCAGGGAAAAACATTAAAGCAGGTGGAAAAAAGAAAATAATTTTGAGCAGAGATCTGGATGTTCTAGTGCACAGATCTCTAAAGTTACAGCAGCAATGCTGTGAAGTGATAGTTGGAGCAAATAGAGGGTTGGGCTGCATTCAGAGGATAATTGCATATAAGATGGGGCATATTCTTTCATGGGATGTGAGCGACACTGGCAAGGCCAGAATTTGTTACCCATCCCTAATTGTCCTTGACAAGATGGCGGTGAGCTGCCTTCTTGAATTGCTGCACTCCATGTGGTGTAGGTACACCCACAGTGCTGTTAGGAAGGGAGATCCAGGATTTTGACCCAACATCAGTGAATGAACAGCGATATTGTTGCAGATCAGATGGTGTGTGACTTGAAGGGGAACTTGCAGATGGTGGTGTTTCCATGCATCTGCAGCCCTTGTCCTTCAAGGTGGTGGAGGTCTTCGGTTTGGAAGGTGTTTTTGAAGGAGCCTTGGTGAGTTGCAGCAGTGCATCTGGTAGATGGTACACACTACTGCCACTGTGCATCAGTGATGAAGGGAGTGAATGTTTAAGGTGGTGAATGGGGTGACAATCAAGGCAGCTGCTTTGTCCTGAACAGTGTCGAGTTTCTAGAGTATTGTTGGAGCTGCACTCATCCTGGCTTGTGCCTTGTAGATGGTGGACAAGTTTTGGAGAGTCAAAAATCACAAAATTATTACAGTGCAGAAGGAGGCTATTCGGCCCATTGTGTCTGCATAGAATCATTGAACATAGAAAGTTTACAGCACAGGCAGGCCAAAAATCGGGCAACCCAGCGGAATCCCATTGTCCAGCATTTGGACCGTAGCCCTGCAGGTTCAGGTACTTGAGGTGCACATCCAGACTCCTCTTAAATGAGTTGAGGGTTTCTGCCTCAACTACCCTTATAGGCAGTGAGTTTCAGACCCCTCGTACCCTCTGGGTGAAAAAACGGTTCCACATCTCCCCTCTAATCGTTCAACGAATCACTTTAAATCTATGCCCCTTAGTCATTGACCTCCCTGCTAAGATAAATAGACCCTTCCCATCCACTCTATCCAGACCCCTCACAATTTTATACATTTCAATCAAATCTCCCCTCAGCCTCCTCTATTCAACCCCAGCCGATCCAATCTTTCCTCATCGTTGCATTTTTCCAGAGCTGGCAACATCCTCGTAAATCTCCTCTGTAACCTCTCGAGTGCAATTACATCCTTTCTGTAATGAGGTGACCAGAACTGCACACAGAACTCAAGTTGTGGCCTAACTAATGATTGATACAGTTCCAGCATAACCTCCCTGCTCTGATATTCTATACCTCGGCTAATAAAGGAAAGGATTCCATAAGCCTTCTTAACCAAATTATCAACCTGTCCTGCTACTTTCAGGGATCTGTGGACATTCACTTCAAGGTCCCTCACTTCCTCTACACCTCTCAGTATTCACCCATTAATTGTGTATTCCTTTGCCGTGTTTGACCTCACCAAAGGCATCACCTCACACTTCTCCAAGTTGAATTCCATTTGCCACTTTTCTGCACACCTGACCAGTCCATTTTTCCAGCTCTCCTAATGAGCATTTCACCTCGTGCCGAGAGCTGAATTATTCATTGCAGAATTCTCACTGTCTGTTTTACCTTTGGTGCCACAGTATTTATATGAATGGTCCAGTTAAGCTTGTGTCTATGGTTACCCCCAGGACGTTGATGGTGGGGGGGATTCAGCGATGGTAATGCTGTTGAACGTCAAAGGGAGATGGTTACATTCTCTCTTGTTGGAGATGGTCATTGCCTGGTACTTATGTGGTGTGAATGTTACTTGCCACTTAGCAGGCCAAGCCTGAATGTTGTCCAGGTCTTGCTGCTTCTGGACACGGACTCCTTCAGTATCTGAGATGTCCCGAATTTGTCCTTTTATGAAACCTTGGTCAGGCCTCACTTGGAATATTGTATCCAGTCTTGGTCTCCTCACATGATGGGTGCTATTGACGCTTTTGACAGGGTACAGAGGAGAGACATTAAACTAATTCCCAGTGTAAGACATCTTCGTTATCAAGTTAGACTAAAAGAGTTGGGACCCTACACCTTAGAGAAACCTAGACTGAGGGGTGATCCAATTGAGGTTCATAAGTAATGAAGGGTCCAATTTAGCATGGGAGAGGAGTCATAATTGTATATTGTAAAAGGCCAGATGTCACCCGGATCACATTAAATTTCATTTTCAGCAACGGGTTAATGAACCAGGAGGGCTGAGTGGTTAAGGTGTTGGACTTAAAATCCAATGAATATATGTCTGTGTGTGTTCAAACCCCACTCCTGGTATCTGTGCCGGCCAAATGTTACTTGTTGTTTCCCTGACTTTTGCCTTGCACCATCATCTCTTCTGTCATTTAATCACTCCTGCCTTCCAACCGATCACAGCTTCCTATTATTTGCCCCAGCACCGTTCCTTGTCTCTGCACTTGCTTATAAGCTGGGAAACCTTGAACTTAATCTCCTCTGTCCCCTCACAATGACCTTCTCATCTTTCCTGAACTGTGGTTCCTCACAGGATCCGCTGCCTCTCCGACTCCCCTCCAGGGGAAACTGAAGGCCCTGAGCCTGGGTCTTGCTTTCTACGCTTGCTGGTAGTTGAGTCCTTGCATGTCTAAACTCCTCCAGGAAGGGCTTGCCATAATCTTCCAATCTTCCCTGGATAAGGGGATTGGAGAGTGGCAAATGACACCCTTATTCAAGAAAGGGTGTCAGGACAGTCAAAGCAACTCCATGCCAGTTAATTTAACAACAATGCTGGGTAAGGTTTCAGAAATGATAATCAGGGAAAATATCAATGGACATTTAGAGAGGTTTGAGTTAGTTAAGGATATCCAGCATGGATTTGTAAAAGGCAGATCATGCTTCACTAATCTAATTGAATTTTTTGATGAAGGAGCAGAGAAGTTTGATGAAGGAAATGCAGTGGATGTTGTTTCTATGGATTTTACGAAAGCATTTGATAAGGTATCACATAAAAGGCTGGTTAACAAAATTGAGGCTCATGGAATAGGAGGGTCAGTGTCCAATTGGTTAAAAAATTGGATTAAGGGCAGAAACAAGCAAGTTGTAGTAAATGGTTTCTTTTCAGACTAGGGGATGGTCGACAGTGGTGTTCCCCGAGGGTCAGTGCTGGGATCACTGCTTTTCTTGCTATGTATAAAATATGTGGATCTTGGAATACGGAACAGAATCTCAAAATTTGCTGACAATACCAAACTTGGAGGTGAGGCAAACAGTGAGGATGATATGAACCGCCTGCAATAGGACATAGATAGGCTAGCAGAATGAGCAGAGAGGTGACGGATGGAATTTAATACTGTTAAGTGTGAGGTGATGCATTTTGACAGAAGGAATAGGGAGAGGCAATGTATCCTTAATGGCACAGTTCTAAAGAGTGTTCAGGGACAGAGGGACCTGGGGATGCATGTGCATCGATCTTTGCAGGTAGCAGGGCATATTGAGAGAGTAGTAGTAAAATATATGGCATCTTGGGCTTTATACAAACATACAAGCATACGAACATATGAATTAGGAGCAGGAGTAGGCCACTCGGCCCTTCCAGCCTGCTCCGCCATTCAATAATTTCATAGCTGAACTGATGACCCACATTTCCAGCTACCCCTGACCACCCCCTTGCTTATCAAGAATCTATCTACATCTGCCTTAAAAATATTCAAAGACTCTGCTTCCACTGTGTTTTGAGGAAGAGAACTGCAAAGACTCACAACCCTCTAAGAGAAAAAAATTCTCCTCATCTCTGTCTGAAATGGGCGACCCCATATTTTTAAACAGTGACCCCTAATTTTAGATTCTCCCACAAGAGGAAACATCCTTTGTACATCCACCCTGTCAAGACCCTCAGGATCTTATGTGTTTCAATCAAGTTGCCTCTTACTCTTCTAAAATCTGGTGGATACAAGCCAAGCCTGTCCAATTTTTCCTTGTAAGACAGCCCACCATTCCAGGTATTTGTCCAGTAAACCTTCTCTGAACTGCCTCCAATGCATTCACATCCTTCCTTAAATAAGGAGACTAGTTCTGTAGACAGTACTCCAGATGTGGTCTTACCAATGCCCTGTATAGCTGAAGCATAACCTCCCTACTTTTGTATTCAATTCCCCTCGCGATAAACACGAGCATTCTATTAGCTTTCCTAATTACGTGCTGTACCTGCATACTAACCTTGTGCGATTCATACACGAGGACACCCAGATCCCTCTGCATCTCAGGGCTCTGCAATCTCCCACCATTTAGTTAATATGCTTCTTTTTTATTCTTCCCGCCAAAGTGGACAATTTCACACTTTCCCACATTTTACTCCATTTGCCAGGTTGTTGCCCACTCACTTAACCGATCTACATCTCTTTGTAGCCCCCTTATAAGAACATAAGAAATAGGAGTAGGAGTAGGCCATTCAGTCCCCAAAGCCTGCCCCACCATTTAATAAGATCAGGGATGATTTGCCCCAGACCTCAACTCCTCTTTCGTGCCAGCTCCTCATAGCCCTCAACTCCCCAATATTTCAAAAATCTATCTACCTCCTCTTTAAATGCTTTCAGTGATTTAGCCTCCACAACTCTCTGGGTAGAGAATTCCAGACATTCACTACCCTCTGAGAGAAGAAATTCCTTTGCATCTCAGTTTTAAATGACTGTCCCCTTATTCTGTAACTATGTCACCTAGTTTGAGATTCCCCCACTGGTGGAAACATCTACCCTGTCAAGCCCCCTCAGAATCTTATACATTTCAATAAGATCACCCTTATTCTTCTAAACTTTAATGTATAAAGGCCTAACTTGTTAGCCATTCTTGATAAGTCAACCCCTTTCTCCCAGGAATCAGCCGAGTGAATCTCTTTTGACTGTATCCAATGCCAATATATCCTTTCTTAAATACGGGGACCAAAACTGTACACAGCACTCCAGGTGTGGCCTCACCAACACCCTGTACAGCTTTAACAAGACTTCCCTATTTTTAAACTCCAGCCCCCTAGCAAAAAAGGCCAAAATTCCATTTGCCCTCTTAATTACTTGCTGCACCTGCATGCTAACTTTTTGTGTTTCAATCACAAGAACACCCAGATCCCTCTTTTTTGGAGTCTCTGTCTATTTATATAATAGTCTGCATTTTGATTCTTCCTACCAAAGTGTATGACCTCACACTTTCTTGCATTAAACTCCATCTGCCAAGTTTTTGCCCACTCACTCAACCTATCTATATCCCCTTGGAGATTCCTTATGTCTTCATGACAACATGCCCTACCTATTTTTGTATCATCAGCAAATTTGGATATATTACACTCTGCCCCCTCCTCCATGTCATTAATATAGATAGTAAATAATTGAACCCCAAGCACTGATCCTTGTGGCACTCCACCAGTCACATCCTGCCAATGAGAAAATGGCCCATTTATGCCTACTCTTTGTTTCAAGGAATTGGTAACTCGTGTGTGCATCATCACTTCAGGAAGTGATGTCATACAGTATGTGACAGAGTAGGAGATGGGATGATCCCCGGTAAGATGTGCCTGTAATACTCTCCTGTAAATTGTATATAGTATTGTCAGTCTTCAATAAAAAAGTCAAATTATTTGTTGGCGTTGATCAGTGTGTGATTGGTAAGTCTGTGTGAAGAACAAGGGTTGGCAACATGTCTGTACATGGACACCAGTGTCCACGTTAAAACAGTTCGGTCCGTGACTGATAATTTCAGGGATGAGAAATTTCCCATTGGCTTCTTCTTCCAGACCAGTCTGACTTTCAATCAAATCGCAGCCGTCAGTTTCACAGCTGACAGGTCCTGAGAGCAGAGACAACGTTTCAGAACCTCGGACAAGTTCGGAGCTTTCCGGCAGTTCTGATTTCATTTAAAAGCCCTCCAGAAAAACCCGAGCTTGTCCGAGTTTCGGAAGTGCTGTCTCTGCTC
Source organism: Heterodontus francisci (assembly GCF_036365525.1). Lineage (NCBI taxonomy): Eukaryota > Metazoa > Chordata > Chondrichthyes > Heterodontiformes > Heterodontidae > Heterodontus > Heterodontus francisci. The sequence goes on from NC_090405.1 coordinate 19,805,888, forward strand.
AAAGCACCTGTCAGCTGTGAAACTGACGGCTGCGATTTTTTAACAAAGACTAACCATAAAGCTGAGAGTTCTCGCTCTCTGCAACTGTCAGAGAGAGGGAGAGAGAGAGAGGAGAGTAAGAGGGAGAGAGGAGACCGGGGGTGGGTGTCGGCAGAGAGAGAGGGGCAGAGAGAGAAAGGACAACCTGAAAGGTTTACCCCGTATCCTTAGATTATGACCCCTGGTTCTGGACTCACACCCAAATCCCATGAACGAATAAAAAAAGTCACAACTGTGATTGGCTCTTGTAGCGGACTCTGGTTAATAGACAATATTCGGAGCGCCGGCCCCAGACTGTTTGACACTGACTGAGCTGAGAAAATACAACTCACCCCCGAGAATCCGCAGCACAGACCGAGCGGAGAGGAAAACCTGTCCTGGGAACTCTACATTCAGGGAACAGTTTGTCCTGTGAATATGCAGATGTGAATATTGTGGAAGAGAGATTGTATTAAAGGGGAGGGCGGGTTAGTCTGAAGCCACTGTGTTTGTGGGTCCGCTCTCATCGCCGGATTTCAGAGTCATTCTTGTGTAAAATCAAATGATTTTCCAGTCAAAGAACCGCCCTGCTCCCTGCTCAGCCCCAAAGTGGGAATTCGGGATCATTTTTTTTAATTTCAAGATTTCAGTTGAAAAGTAGAGAACATGTCAGCGAGGGGTGAGAGAGGGCGGTCAGTGCAGCAATAAAACCAGGTGAAATGGAAAATGGAGTCCTCAATCCTAGTGAAAGCTTTTCAACAGCAAACATACTGGAGTGAGAGACCGGAAAGATCTAGTCTGGAAGTCTGGAGTGTCTGAATTTCAATGGAATTGGAGAGTTTGTGAGGAGAGAGAAACACAGAGAGACAGCAGGAGCCGGGAGCTGACAGCAGCTTGTCTCCGCCCCGTCCTCTCTCTGCCTTTAAGTTGCTCTGTGCCACCATCACCGGCTTCATTTCTGACCCAGTTCACATTGACAGAGAGAATTTGTGCAGAGTCCCGGACATGACCGATCGTGCAGCCGCCCAAACGGCTCCTCCAGCCGCCGCCGCCGCCCAAGTCAAGACCCCCAAGAAGAAGGCGGCGGCTCCCCGGAACAAGCCAGCCGGTCTCCCGTTGGGCGAACAGATCCTCAAGATTGTGCCGGCTTTCAGCGATCGCAAGGGGATGTCCCTGGCCGCCATAAAGAAGGCTCTGGGTAGCAGCGGTGTCGATGTGGAGAAGCTCAGGACCCAGATCAAGCAAAGTATCAAGAGGAATGTGAACAAAGGCTCCCTGGTGCAGAGCAAGGGACAGGGAGCCTCCGGCTCCTTAAAAAATCAGCAAGAAGGAAAACCCAGGGAAAAGTGGGAAAGAAGGTGAAGAAACCAGCAGACAAGAAATCTTTAGTGAAGAAACCAGCAGACAAGAAATCTTTAGCGAAGAAACCAGCCGACAAGAAATCTTTAGTGAAGAAACCAGCAGACAAGAAATCTTTAGTGAAGAAACCAGCAACCAAGAAATCTTTAGCGAAGAAACCAGCAGACAAGAAATCTTTAGTGAAGAAACCAGCAGCTAAGAAATCTTTCGTGAAGACACCAGTAGACAAGAAATCTTTAGTGAAGAAATCAGCAGCCAAGAAATCTTTAGTGAAGAAACCAGCAGACAAGAAATCCTTCGTTAGAAACCAGCAGACAAGAAATCATTGGTGAAGAAACCAGCAGCCAAGAAAGTGACAACAAAGAAAGTAACAGCCAAGAAAACGAGCAGCAAGGCGGCGGCAACGCCAAATAAGGCGGTGAAGAAAGCAGCGCTTCAGAAAAAGTCTCCTGCGAAGAAGGTCAAAAAAGGCAAGAGTGCGGCGGGCGGAAAGGCGCTGAAGAAAGTGCAGACATGGAAGAGCAAGGTCAAGCCGAAAGCAGCGAAGGCTCAGAAAGCAGGGTCTGGAAAGAAGTGAAAGAGCGCGGGAAACTTGTAAACATCTGAACACAAAGGCTCTTCTCAGAGCCACCCACATCTCTCAGGAAAGAGCTGATCCCCTGATCAAATGATCCCTGTCCCGGCCCCGCCTGCAGATTCCACATGGAAATGATTTGGAGTAAATCCAGGATCCCTGGTGACTCGCTGACATCCCCTCCACCAGCCCTTTCCCCACTCTCTGTAATAAAACAGAAGGATGTCCGGCCCTCACTCTAACTGGAGATGTGTTCGGTGTAGTCTCAGTTCACAAATTCAGGGGGAGAGTCCTGTAAGGTAGCTCGGTCACTCTGACTGAAACCGCCAGTTCCCCGGGGCTGCAGCCACTGACACTGCGGGGAGAGAATCCCCGACTCTATCCCGTCGCCGGGGGAACAAACAACTTTGTGTCCGGAGAAGAGGGAGGGCCGGGGAGAAGGTACATCTTAAAGCGCTGCAGTGGACTCAGCTCCTGTGTGTGCACAACTCTCACTGATTCCGTCCTCTGGGAACAGTGCGGTCTAAACAGATCAGGTTAGGAGAGAAACACACAGCCCGAGAATGGCCTCTTTCTTCCTGCATTTACTCTGTTCTGGGAGCAGATTCTCATTGAGAAGCGGTGCTCAGATCACCAGAGAGAAAAAAAAACACAATTCAAACTGTCCAAATGAAAAACAGAGAATTAACCCGGACACTTCCATTATTAAATTAATTCATCAGCTCCGAACCAGTTCCCGTTAATGTACCGGGATAATCTCGGGATTTATCAAATCGAAGGCAGCGGGATTTATTAAATTGTTGATTCTACACCCTGTAGTTCAGTTCTTCACTTAACTGGAGGGGGAGATGTGTGAGCAGAGAAACAGAGCGAAATCCAGAGAGGGAACTGAAAAGACACCTGGACAGATGTGAAACAGGTCAATCCACTGTTACAATAACTCCATCACTGATTCCCTCCTGACAGTAACCAGTCCTTTCACAGAGACTGTGGGTGGCTCTGAAAAGAGCCTTTGGTTTATTTGATGACATTTTGGCCGCTTTACTTTTTCTGGGAGCTCTGAGCGCTGGTTTTCTTGGGCAGCAGCACGGCCTGGATATTAGGCAGCACCCCGCCCTGAGCGATAGTCACCCCTCCCAGCAGCTTGTTGAGCTCCTCGTCGTTGCGGACGGGCAGTTGCAGGTGTCTGGGAATGATGCGGGTCTTCTTGTTGTCCCGGGCCGCGTTGCCGGCCAGCTCGAGGATTTCAGCGGTCAGATACTCGAGCACAGCAGCCAGATAGACCGGGGCTCCGGCACCCACACGCTCAGCATAGTTACCCTTTCTCAGGAGCCTGTGAACACGGCCCACCGGGAACTGCAGTCCAGCCCGGGAGGAGCGAGACTTGGCCTTGGCCCGAGCTTTCCCGCTGGTCTTTCCTCTTCCAGACATTTCCTCAAGCTCACAAATATTTTCACAAAGAATGGTTAATTTCCTTAGCATTAATAATAGCCAGTAGGCGGTCAGGATGGCCGAGCGGTCTAAGGCGTTGCGTTTAAGTCGCAGTCTCCATGGGAGGCGTGGGTTCAAATCCCACTTCTGACACCTTGTGTTTTGACTGCAATGGAGGCGTTTGGGAGCAGCGGTGAAGAGCAAAGAGAAAGCAGGAAAGAACATGGACAAGCAAAATAACAATGGACCCAAAGATGTTGCATCAAAACATTAGAGTAAGAGGCAACTAAGCAAACAGCAGGGCACAGAAAAGATCAAAAATGTAACCTTTGTATCGGGGTGGAAGATGTTGCCAATATCCTTAATGAATACTTTACTGTCTTCTCAAATGAGAGGGTGATGCAGATATTGTTATTAAGGAGGAGGAGTGTGAAGTATTGGACGTGATAACTTAAGGAGAGAGGAAGTTTTAATGGGATGAGCATCCTTGAATGTGGATAAATCATCAGGACCAGATGAAATGTACCCCAGGCTGTTGAATGAAGCCAGGGAAGAAATAGTGGCAGGTCTGACCATCGTTTTCCAGAGGATTGGAGGTCTTGTCACATTGCAATAAAAGCAAAATACCACGCAGATCAAGCATGGCTGAGCCTTGAGAGTAGAGAAACAGGGCTGAATTCCCTGAACCAGTGCGACAGCTTCTGCCAATTTTGACAATTTAAGCCAATGATTTGCTGCATTTTCCCTAATTCGAGGCTCTGCGATTGGTTAAGAAATGCGACTGGGAAGAGGGTGACCAATCAGAAGTGAGCGCGGGCTCAAACTGCGGGAATTCCAGGTCCCTGAATGATTGAGCTGAAACTGATTTTCACAAACCCTGTCAGTTTCAGTGCAGGAAACACCGTCTCGGGGGAAATAACATCACAAGTGGGTCTGGTTCCAGTGACCGATTCAACGGCTGCTGCAAAACTCCCGGATTCCCTCATTGCAGCGAAATCATTTTGAAATTCTATGAAAACAATGAGTGATTCTGGAGGAGTGATCTGGCTTTTCACTGAGGGCATGTGTCGACTGGGGAAATAACTAACTGGAGAGTCTCGGGCACTGTTTACACAGCCCGTTCAGAAAATCAAATCCACTGCATATCCTTGCTACAAATGAAATGTCAAATTTGGGGATTCCAGTTTTCTACCCGAACACAGCACAGATTTATTCCAGACAGTTCTGAACAGCCTATCCCATCTCCCGTTTCCAGCTCACTGCTCTCTCTGTGAGACGGTGGGTGGCTCTTCGAAGAGCCTTTGTTGTGTGTTTGCTGGAAAGGGTCGAGTTGTGCGGCCCTGCCGTTTCAGAGCGTACACCACATCCATGGCAGTGACCGTCTTGCGCTTGGCGTGTTCAGTGTAGGTGACCGCATCCCTGATCATATTCTCCAGGAAAACCTTCAACACCCCGCGAGTCTCCTCATAGATCAAACCCGAGATTCGCTTGACCCCGCCACGGCGAGCCAGGCGGCGGATTGCTGGTTTGGTGATGCCCTGGATATTATCACGAAGCACTTTGCAGTGCCGCTTTGCTCCGCCTTTGCCCAGTCCTTTCCCTCCTTTACCTCTGCCAGACTTTCTTTTATTAATTTCCAAAATATACTTTATTCATTAAAATCTGTAAAAAAAAATACATTACAAAACAGTTCCAAAAAGCACCAAGTCCAACAATACATAGAGTAGAAAGGAGATCAGTTTCCTTCAATACAGGAGCGAGTTGCCTCACAACCCTTCCATTTCATTTCTCATGCCATGTACATTTTACAGCAAACAAAAATTTCTGGCTACAGTTCGAGGGGTTTCCCCATGGATCCAGCCCCTCAGTTCACTATGGCCCACCGGGAACTGCAGCCCAGCCCGGGAGGTGCGAGACTTGGCCTTGGCCCGAGCTTTCCCGCCGGTCTTTCCTCCAGACATTTCCACAATCTCACAAATACTTTCACAAATGGATAATTTACGCAGCATTTACTTTACTTAAAGACTGAGAACTCTCCTCAATGGTCGGTACTTAATTCCATTTGCCTATATTCTTCACCAGTCAGGTCACTGACCAACAGAAGAGGGCGGGATTTACCCGCCACGACATCAGAAGCAGAGAATTTGTCAATTTCAAAAAGCCCGCCAATTTCATTGCCGGAAAGGAGCGGATTAAAATAAATGTCATCCTTAGTCAAAGATTTAAAGTCCCATCTCTTGATTTTGTATTATTCAACTTGTAAAATGTTATTTAAATTGTGACTCATTCGACAATCGCTTTCAAACTGTCCCGGGTGGGGACTGCATTGGCCTGAAGTGAAATACACAGTTTAGTTTTCAATCAGAGCCCAGTGTCCTTCTCTGAAAAGAGGAAGCCGGATCAAGTCCTCAAACGGCCCTTAACTTGCTCTGTAATAATCCCATCCCAGGCTGTTACACTGCGGAGAGTTGCTGTTAATAAAATGATTAATCAGTGAAGGGATTAAGGTCTAATCCTTACCGCTGAAATCAGCTGTTAATGCGGTCATTCAGGGGCTGTGAAAAACCAGAATAAGAGCATCTTAAAGCAAAAAAATGAAGGCGGGTGATCAGATTATGGGTTCGTGTTCGGTTAATAACAGGAGATACAAACACAGCAGTGGGATAGTTATTATATTATACATCGTCTTAAAGTGATTTCATAGAGATGTCGGATGCAGCTTTTTCAGAGATTGTTGGTGGCTCTTAAAAGAGCCGTTGTGTTTGGGATGTTTTTCAGTCCATTGTGCAGTTTTACTTGGAGCTGGTGTACTTGGTCACCGCCTTTGTCCCTTCCGACACGGCGTGCTTGGCCAGCTCCCCGGGCAGCAGCAGGCGCACGGCGGTCTGGATCACCCGGAGCTGATGGTTGTTGTAATGGGCCAGGCGGGAAGCCTCATCCGCGATGCGCTCGAAAACATCGTTCACAAACGAGTTCATGATGCTCATGGCCTTGGAGGAGATGCCGGTGTCGGGATGAACCTGCTTCATCACTTTGTAGATGTAGATGGAGTAACTCTCCTTCCTCCGCTTCTCGCCGCCCTTTGTTGACGGTTTATTTAAGGTTTTCTTGGCGCCTTTCTTAGGAGCTGCTTTCTTCTCTTTTTTTTATTTCCAAAATATACTTTATTGATAAAAATCTGTTAAAAATACATTGCCAAACAGTTTCAAACAGCACCAAAAAATACAAACATTGCAAGGGAGATCAGTTTCCTTCAATACAATCATGAGTTGCTTCACAACCCTTCCATTTCACATTTGTCATGCCAATTACATTTTTACATTTACAGCAAATGAAAATTTTCCCGATACAGTTCGAGGGGTTTCCCAGGGGTCCAGCCCCTCAGTTCAGCTTGGTGGGGGGACCTTACCATTTTCAGTTTCAGATACAGAAATAAACCAAACCCCTTCCAAGTGCGGATTAAATAGACAATCCCACAGCTCTATGCTAATGAGGGATGGGAGAAAGTAAAGATTGTGATTGGGTGATTGGCAGTGATGTCACAATAGTTTTATATCTGCAACCAATCACAAACTCTCTCACTGCATTCAGGAATTACATTTCCCAAAGACTCTCTCCAGCCCCAGTTTCTATTGAAAAATCCACCGGGAAATGACACCTGACTGCGAGGGTCTCTTATTCTCAGCAGCTTCTCACATTCCGGCCTCTAAATTGAGCGGAAATATTTATTCAGGCAGTTTCAACAGCTCAGAGCCGACATTGGGTTAGAAACCAGAAATAGGAATACGGGTCACAAACAAGGAGTTTATGCTGAACCTTTATAAATCTCACTGGTTATCGGCCTCAGCTGGAGCATTGTGTCTAATTCTAGGTTCCACATTTTAGCAGGGATATCAAGGCCTGAGAGAGAGTGCAGAGGAGATTGACTAGAATGGCACTAGAGATGCGTGAAAGGATGGCAAAGCTACCTCGACTACACTTCTTCACACCCTACCTCCTGTAAGGACTCCATTCCATTCTCCCAGTTTCTCCGTCTCCGATGCATCTGCTCTGATGATGCTACCTTCCATGACGGTGCTTCTGATATGACCTCCTTTTTCCTCAACCGAGGATTTCCCCCCACTGTGGTTGACAGGGCCCTCAACCGTGTCCGACCCATTCCCCGCACCTCTACCCACACCCCTTCCCCTCCCTCCCAGAACCGTGACAGGGTTCCCCTTGTCCTCACTTTTCATCCCACCAGCCTCCATATCCAAAGGATCACCCTCCGCCATTTTCGCCACCTCCAGCGTGATGCCACTACCAGTCGCATCTTCCCCTCCCTTCCCCTGTCAGCATTCCGAAGGGATCGTTCCCTCCGCGACACCCTGGTCCACTCCTCCATTACCCCCACCACCTCGTCCCCGTCCCAGGGCACCTTCCCCTGCAATCGCAGGAGGTGTAATACCTGCCCATTTACCTCCCCTCTCCTCACTATCCCAGGCCCCAAACACTCCTTTCAGGTGAAGCAGCGATTTACTTGTACTTCTTTCAATGTAGTATACTGTATTCGCTGCTCACAGTGTGGTCTCCTCTACATTGGGGAGACCAAGCGCAGTCTGGGTGACCGCTTTGCGGAACATCTCCGCTCAGTCCGCAAGCAGGACTCTGAGCTTCCGGTTGCTTGCCATTTCAAAACTCCCCCCTGCCCTCATGCTCACATCTCTGTCCTGGGATTGCTGCAGTGTTCCAGTGAACATCAACGCAAGCTCGAGGAACAGCATCGTATCTACCGATTAGGCACACTACAGCCTGCCGGACTGAACATTGAGTTCAATAATTTCAGAGCATGACAGCCCCCCATTTTACTTTCATTTTTAGTTATTTTTTCTTCCTTTTTTATACATTCTTTTTTACATTTTTTACTATCTTTTTTTGCATTTATTTCATTTCATCTTAGTTTGTTTAGTTTGCTTACCCACTGTTTTTTTCAGGTTTTTTTTCAGGTTTGCACTTGCTGCTGTTCAATATTCAGTGTATTCACACCTAATCTGTACTAATGCTTTGTCTTTCAACACACCATTAACATATTGTTTGCCTTTTCTCCGTGACCTTTTGGTCAGCTATGTGGCCTGGTCCAATCTGCACCTTCTCCTTTGTTATCTCTTACCCCACCCCCACCTCACTTGCTTATAATCTGTGACTTTTCTAATATTTGTCAGTTCCGAAGAAGGGTCACTGACCCGAAACGTTAACTCTGCTTCTCTTTCCACAGATGCTGCCAGACCTGCTGAGTGATTCCAGCTTTTCTTGTTTTTGTAGCAAATCTAGGGTCGTTCTTCTTGCTGCAGAGATGTTAATGTAATATTTAATAGTTGTGTTCTACATTCTAATGGGTTGAAGAGGAACTGTTCCCACTGGCAGAAGGGTCTGTAACCAATGGACACAGAATTGTTAAAAGAATCAGGGGAAGATGAGGTGATATTTTAACACGCGTTCTGATGATCAGAAATGTACTGCTTGAAAAGGGAGGTGAAAACAGATTCAATAATAACTTTCCTGAGGGAATTGGATCATTATTTGATGGGGAAATTACAGGGCAATGTGAAAATGACAGGGAGGTGGGACTGATTGGATAGATCGTTCAAAGAGCAGCACAATTGTTCAAATGAACTCTTTCTGTGTTGTAAAATTGTGATTATTGCTGTTCAGAAACATCCTGACACATCATGTCGCCTTTCAGTTCACCAGTTTTAAACACCTGGAACTGAGCTGAGTATTTTATTGGCTGTGATTATAGCATCAGAGACCAAAAGACAGCGGCCCAGTCCCAAAATCCACAGAAAGACTCAATGTATTGCTCCATGTGAGCGATGCTGTTAGAGCAATGAGCATAGCTGCCTTCCAAACAGCTGGAATAAAAACAGAAAATGCTGGAAATACTCAGCAGGTCAGGCAGCATCTGTGGAGAGAGAACAGAGTTAATGTTTCAGGTCAATGACCTTCCAAGCAGCTGTGCCCGGGTTTGATTCCCAGCCATTACAGTTTGGCATTCCTTAAATTCCTCAGATGAGAAACTGAAAGATAGGAACTGAGTTGGGTGCTGTCTCGAAGGAATTTTGTTTCCCAAAGCAAGAAGTGTATAATTTGAATAAACATATTTCCAACGCTGATTTCCTTCAAATTAAAGTTCAATTGAACTCTGATTTTACTCCTTTTTATTGATAATTATTATTTGACCTGAATCCTACAGTGGACTCAGAATAGAATTACTCAGATTCATTTTCCCACAGCTATTCCCGTTCCTTATAAGAAACAATTCCTGGATTCTGGAAGCTGTGAATTGGAGGGTAACAAACATATCCACACTATTCAAGAAAGGAACGAGAGAGAAAGCAAAGAACTAGAGGCCAGTTTGCCTGACATCAGCAATGGGGAATATGCTATAATCTATTATTACAGACATGGTAAAGGGTGATGTGGAATATCAGAATATGGTTGGGCAGAGTCAACATGGATTTATTAAAAGGAAATTGTCAATGATAAATTATTAGAATATGTTGATGTTGTAACTGCCAGGGTAGATAAGGGGAACCAGTGGATGTAGTCTGTTTGGATTTTCAAAAAGCATTCAATAAGTTATCAAACAAGTGGTTATTACACCAATGTAGGTCCCATGCAATTTGGGGATAATATATTAGTATAGATTGAGTAGTAGTTAACAGACAAAAAACAGAGAGTAGGAATAACCGAGTCATTTTCGGCAGGAAAGCTGTAAGTAGTTGGATACTGCAAGGATTGGTGCTCGGGACTCAGTTATTTACATTCTGTATCAATGACTTAGATGAGGTGACCGAATGTCATGTTATCCATGTTTGCCGATGATATAAAGTGAGGTGGCAAAGTAAACTGTGAGGAGGATGCAAAGGGGGAAAAAAGGGATTTAGACAGACTAAGTATGTGGGCAAGAATGTGAGAGATGGAATATAATGGGGAGAAGTGTACAGTTACACACTTTGGCAGGGCGGCGCAGTGGTTAGCACCGCAGCCTCACAGCTCCAAGGACCCGGGTTCGATTCCGGGTACTGCCTGTGTGGAGTTTGCAAGTTCTCCCTGTGTCTGCGTGGGTTTTCTCCGGGTGCTCCGGTTTCCTCCCACAAGCCAAAAGACTTGCAGGTTGATTGGTAAATTGGCCATTATAAATTGTCACTAGTATAGGTAGGTGGGAGGGAAATATAGGGACAGGTGGGGATGTTTGGTAGGAATATGGGATTAGTGTAGGATTAGTATAAATGGGTGGTTGATGTTCGGCACAGACTCGGTGGGCCGAAGGGCCTGTTTCAGTGCTGTATCTCTAATCTAAAACAGCAATACAGAACATTTTTGAAATTAGTGAGAGAATGGGAAATGTTTACATTCAGAGGGACCCGAGTGTCCTTGTCCAGGAATCACAGAAAGTTAACGTGCAGGTACTCAACCAATTAGGAAAGCAAATGATATTTTTGTCTTTATTGCAAAGAGATTAGAGTATGAGTATTTATTGCAATTATACAGCGTGAGATCACACTTGGAGTGCTGTGCAGTTTTGGTCCCCTTATCTAAGGAAGGATATACTTTCCTTAGAGGGAGTACAGAGACGTGCCACTAGGCTGCTTCCTAGGATGAGGGGATTGTCCTATGAGAAGAGATTGAATAGACTAGGCCTCTATTCCCCAGAACTCAGTAGAGTGAGAGGTAATCTCACTGGCAGATAAAATGCTCAGTGGCTTGACATGGTAAATGCTGGGAGGATGTTTCCTCTAGCTGGGCAATCTAGAATGAAGGGTTACAGTCTCAGTATAAAGGGCTTGGTCATATTTGACTGAGAAGAGGAGATTTTCTTTTCAGTCAAAGGGTTATGAATCTTTGGAATTCTCTATCCCAGAGAGCTCTGGATGCTCAATCATTGTGTATATTCAAGAGAAATCGATAGGTTTTTGGATATTAAGGGAATCAAGGGGGCTGTGCCAGTGTGGTAAGATGGAGTTGAGGTAGGAGAACAGCTGTTATATTATTGAATGGTGGAACTATTTCGATGGGCAGAGTGGCCACTCCTGCTCTTATTTCTTATGTAAACTTTCATTCCCTCCCAGGGATTGTTTTATTCTTCAAAAAGAGAAATACTGCAGCCGCTAGAAATCTGAATAACAGAAGATTCTGGAAACACTCAGCAGTTCCAGCAGTATCTGTGGAGAGAGGAAGGGAGGAGCAATGTTTCAGGTCTATAGAAGGGTCACAGAACTGGACCATTAACCCGAGCTTCTCTTCTCCACAGTTGTTTCCGGACTGGCTGAGTGTTTTCAGTATTTTAGCTTTTTTTCTTTCTATATGTTATCTCTTTCCCTTTTGACTGTTTGCTGTGAAACTTTCAGCATTGTGCTCAGTTCTTTGTGTAGTTATGTTTTCTTTATTTGAAGTAATGCAAATAGTATCCTGAAAAATCAGACAGAAATACAGCTCAATGTAGTGTAATATATAACAGGGCACATTTACAAATATCAGATCAATATAGTAAACATTTTTATTAAGAATTGATTACTTTTATTTTCAGTATAAAAATGTGAAGCAATATGAGTTTATTACAAAGTTTATTACCTCACATTACCTGTTTATTAACCCTGACAGGCTGTGCCAATTTCTGCTTCTATTTTGCAGTTCTCACTTTCAGCTAGCAAATGTCAGCAATCTGTGATCCAGTGCAGTTTACAGATCAGACAGTCAACACGACATGCAATAATTGTTCAGATTATGGAGGACAGGTGGGATTTAGAAATACTGGGAATGGAGATGAGTTGTTATTACACTGAGTTTGCCCAAAGATTAGAGACACCATTGTGGCAAAGCAGTCTGTTGTCCTGTACATGAGAATGAGAATCATTCTTTATTTGTGGCTATCTGTCAGTCTCTATTACTGAGTGGGAGTGTGGGATTCATGCTGCATTGGTCAGTCTCTGGTACAAAGTGTCATATTCACTCTGAATGTATAAGGCTCTGGAACTGTTTGTGTGTGTGGAATTCATTCTGTATCTGTCAATCTCTGGTACTATATATGAATGTGGCATATATGTTATAGCTCTCAGTGTCACTGTATGTGTGTGTGGGTTTCATTTGATATCTGTCAGCCTCTGTTTCTGTACACGACTGTCAGATTCATACTGTGCCAAAATGTCCCTGTTGCTGTATGTGACTGTGTGATTCATTCTGTATCTGTCATTCCCTGGTATTATGTGTCAGTATAGACTCATTCTGTATCCCAGTCACATGCACTATATTTGAGAGTGCGATTAATTCTGTACCTTTAAGTCACTGGTATTATATGTAAGTGTTGGATTTCTGTTGGATCTCTCAGTTATTTTTTCTGTTGTGAATTTGGGATGGACATAACATCTGTCAGTCTCTGGTACTGCCTGTGAGTGTGTGTTTTGTTCAGTATCTGTCAGTCTCAGGTACTGTCCGCGTGTGTACTTTTTGTTCAATATTTTCAGTTTCTGGTACTGCCTGTGAGTGTAGGTTATGTTCAATGTCTGTCAGTCTCTGGCACTGCCTGCGAGTGTAGGTTAAGTTCAGTATCTGTCAGTCTCTGGTACTTCCTGTGAGTGTGGGTTTTGTTCAGTATCTGTCAGTCTCTGGTACTGCCTGTGAGTGTAGGTTATGTTCAGTATCTGTCAGTCTCTGGTACTGCCTGTGAGTGTGGGTTTTGTTCAGTATCTGTCAGTCTCTGGTACTTCCTGTGAGTGTGGGTTTTGTTCAGTATCTGTCAGTCTCTGGTACTGCCTGTGAGTGTGGGTTTTGTTCAGTATCTGTCAGTCTCTGGTACTGCCTGTGTGTGGGATGCATTCAGTAGCCATTAATCTCTGGGTTAGTTTGTCATTCTGGATTCACTCTACACAGAATTACATAGTATTTACAGCACAGAGACAGGCTTTTCTGCCCAAGTGCTGGTAGTTCCAATGAGGTTACTCCAACCCTACTTCATCTAATCCTATCAGCAAATCTCTCAAATTGTTTCTGCCTCATTTAATCATTTAGCTTGATGTTAAATGTAACAATGTTCAGCAGCTCAAGTGCTGTCAAAGCAGGGGAAAGAAGTTTCCCCTGAGTTATTTATTTAATTTATTACTGACTATTTCATATCGACAGCTTTGGACTCCACCACAAGTGGGAAACATCTCTACCTCTACCCTAACAAAACCCTTCATATTATGCAATGCTTCTATTAGGTGACCACTCAGAGAAAAGAGCCCAGGCTTGTTCAATAGTATGAACTCCTGTGGAACATATAGTTCGGTTTGCATTTATGGAATAAATACTGTATCTCAGTCTGAAACTGTATGTGATTTTAGATTGGCATATAATGTGTAGCTCAGGCTGCAATAAATAACTGAGACAATATCTGTCACTCTAACACTATAGTTTTGTGGAGTGCTATGTTATCTGTCATTCAGTCTGTTCTGATAGAATATATAATGTTACCTTTAAGTCTGAGGCAATGGGGGGGTCAGGTACAGGGTCCGGAGGTGCCCAATCGGGGTGGTTGGAGCTTTGAGGGTGGCTCTCCATGGGGAACAGGGTGCCTAATCAGGAGGACCCCCCCCCTCCGCAGCCCGCAAGAAAGACGCCTGGTTTTATCAGGCAGGGTTCTTGGTGCCTTTGCCACACTGCCTCCCCGCCCCCAACCCAACCGAGGATAAAATACCTGCAGCAGAGAGAGGAGGCCCATAAGTGGCTGTTAATTGGCCAATTAAGGGCCTTGATTGGCCTGGGGCAGACAGGCTGTTTCTCCCCACCGCCGTTCCGTGTAATATTGCAGTGGGTGTGGGAGGGGGTCAGAAAATTTCCATCAGATTGGAAGTTGGCAAATGTTACACTGCTTTTCAGGAAAGGAGGGAGCGAGAAAACTGTGAACTACAGGTCAGTTAGCCTAATATCAGTCCTTGGGAAAATGCAGGAAGTCTGAACAATGCACTGAGAAAAGCATTCAAACAAGTCAACATGATTTTCCTGGAGGGAAATCTTGTTTGACAAATTTATGAGAGTTTTTTGAGGATGTAACTAGCAGGGTAAAGGGAAACTAGTCGTATTCCTGGATTTCCAAAAGGCATTCAATAAGTTTAGTTTAGTTTAGAGATACAGCACTGAAACAGGCCCTTCGGCCCACCAAGTCCGTGCCGACCATCAACCACCCATTTATACTAATCCTACACTAATTCCATATCCCTGCCACATCCCCACCTGTCCCTATATTTTCCCTACCACCTACCTATACTAGGGGCAATTTATAATGGCCAATTTATCTATCAACCTGCAAGTCTTTTGGCATGTGGGAGGAAACCGGAGCACCCGGAGGAAACCCACGCAGACACAGGGAGAACTTGCAAACTCCACACAGGCAGTACCCAGGATTGAACCCGGGTCGCTGGAGCTGTGAGGCTGCGATGCTAACCACTGCGCCACCGTGCCGCCCCTGGACATTAAGGTGCTACATAAAAGGTTAATGGAGAAGATAAGGGACTCATGGAATTGTGGGTAATATATTAGCATGGATAGAGGATTGGTTAATAGACAGGAAGCAAAGAGTGGGTATAAACAGATTGGCAGGCAGTGAATAATGGAGTGTCGCAAGGATAAGTGCTGGGGTCTCAGCTATTTACAATCTAAATTAATGACTTAGATGAAGAGACAGAGAGTAATGTATCTAAGTTTGCTGATGATACAAAGGTAGGTGGAAAGGGAAGCTGTGGGAGGACATAGAGAGGCTGCAAAGAGATATAGACAAGTTCAGTGAGTGGGCAAGAAGATGGTAGATGGAGTATAATGTAGGGAAGTGTGAAGTTCTTCACTTTGGTCATAAGAATAGAAAAGTAGAATATTTGATAAAAGGTGTGAAACTTGTAACTGTTGGTGTTCAAAGAGACTTGAGTGTACTTGTCCAAGGAATACAGAAAGTTAGCATGCAGGTACAACAAGCAATTAGGAAGGCAAATGGCGTGTTGGCCTTTATTGCGAGGGGATTAGAATACAGCAATAAAGAAGTGAGTTACAATTGTACAGGATTTCGGTGAGACCACATCTGGAATACAGTGTGAAGTTTGAGTCTGCACACTTAAGAAAGGATATATGTGCATTGGAGGCGGTGCAGCAAATGTTCACTAAATTAGTCCCTGGGATGAGGGGATTGTCCTATGATGAGAGGCTGAGTAAATTGGACCTATACTCTGGAGTTTAGAAGAATGAGAGGTGATCTCATTGAAACATACAAAATTCCAAAGGGGCTGGATAGGGGAGACACTGAGAGATTGTTTCTGCTGGTCAGAGAATCTAAAACATGGGGACACAGTCCCACGAAAAGGGGATGATCATTTAGGACTGAGATGAGGAGAAATTACTTCACTCAAAGGGTTGTGAAACTTTGGAATTTTCTACTCCAGAGGATTGTGGATGCTCCATCATTGAATACATGTAAAGCTGCGATAGACAGATTTTTGATCTCTCAGAGAATCAGGGGATAAGGCGAGCAGGCGGGAAAGTGGAATTGAAGCCTAAGATCATCCATGATGGTACTGAATGGCGGAGCAGGCTCCACGGGCCACATGATCTACTCCTGCTCCTATTGTGTGTGTTTTTATGTTCTGACTACTTCTGCTGTTGGTGATTGTGGAATTGATGTCTCTGCTCTCTGTGAGTGATACTGCACTTACTGTGTGTGAGGAGCTGGCTGCACTTCCCCTTGTGTCGAGGAATCACGACATTTATTCAGCTTCCTCAAGTATTGCCTGTGGAAAGAAAAAGTATTAATTATAATTCAGGAAGAGATGTGGTGGAAGTTACAAGAGAGACCAAAACAATTTTTCAATGAATAATCATTGTGAACAATCACAAAGGAAACCCAGCAATACAAACAGAGTGTCTGATTCCACTGCAGTCCTGCAGCCCCCAGCTACTGCATACCAGGGGCTTTGGCCATTTTACAACAATTTAATAACATCCAGAAACAATCCACTGGGCCATGAATGGGACTGACCGACGGAGCAGGGACTTTTACACAGGTCAGATTTCCTGTTCCCGCTCCCATGGTCGAACCGTTCAAATGAAACCAAACAGCCGCTGTTTAAAATGTGTCCTTCACACTTCTCACCTGGTGCCAATAATAGATCCTCTTTGTGTAACTCCCCACATCCTGACTGTCCGCTTCTGTTTCCACACTTCACTGTCCAATAACAATAAACTGTGGGAACAGGCTATATCCCTCTCATTCCGCTGGCGCGGACATGATGGGCCGAATGGACTCATTCTGTGCCGGAAGTTTTCCACGTTTCTGGCTGAAGAGCTGCAGAAATCTGGGCCTGCGCTCCCCTCCCCCAGCACTGCCTGTGAGCGGAAGAAAATGGTTTAAAACAGCCGCGAATGGAGAGATCCCGGTCCTGGGGGAAGAGAGAAAACAGCAGCCTCCTTCCAGCAGCACATCGCTTTGGGAGCATGTCCGCAGAAAGACTCAGATATCAGCATCGAGTCCGGGGCAAGTTCAGGGGCAGGCGGAGTGGATCTGGAACTGGTCTCGGAACATGGAGTGAGTGGAGAGGCCATTCTCCGGTTGTGTGTGGACAAGGGGATGGAGACAGAATGGGAAGAAACTTATTGTAGTGGAGTGAAACAGTGACAATATTTGTGTTGCGGTGGTTCTTTTGCGGGTATCCATAATGATTATTATTTGAGAGATTAAATTCATTAAAACTCAATATCTTTGATCTCACCTGTATTTTAGTTACAAACATACTTTTGTTCAAACAGGCAAATGATTGAATGAACCAGAATAAATGGGCTATTTCCTCCACCCAAGTTACAAGGAAGAGTGTCATCAGCTCCTTCTCACACACAATACGTACATTATAACTCACAAAGCGCAGAGACACAGACAGGTCATCAGTTCCACAGTCTCAGACAGCAGAAATAGTTCCAGAGACACATTTTCAATCCATCAATCAAATAGAGCAGGAAAGACAGACGTTGTTTCCATGTCATCCCAACTCATTACCACTGACAGGTAGATACATAAATCCCAGTCCAACATCTCACCCACAATCAAATTATCAGTGTGTCAATCCCACAATAGTGCAACCTCAGCTACAAATTAAACACACAGAGAACTGACACGTTGTTCCTGTTTCAAAGTTACAGAATTAACCTCAATAATGTACTCTGAGATTCAAGTTAAATACCAGCCCAATATTTACACAGGTTATGAGTTTATTATCAGTATTAATTCCCATCATGTTTCCAGACATAAACATTAGACTCAAGTCCATAATCAGATTGAGAGATTCTGAAATATCGTATAACCTGAGATCCAAACTCAGATGCCAGTTTAAAACTCATCCGGATTGTGAAACTAAAAGATACATTATAAATTTGATCAATATAGTCTGAGCTCTAAATTACATAGCAGTCCTGAAACCTCATAGTGTCAGATGGAAGATACTGTACAATTCCAGACTGAGCTCATTTTACATGCAAGTCCAAGATACTCACTCAGACTGAATGGCACTGATCAAATTGATGAGTACAGCCTGAGTTACACTTGCACACCAATCCTGTATCAGATTGTAGGATACATTATCTTTCACTATTGTGTTCACAGTGACAGATATTTAATACTAAGCAAAACCTCAAATATATTGTCTGCTTAAAACCTACCACATCAGTGGCCTGTTGCTGTGCTGACATTTTATGGAGAATAAATCCAGACTTGCCATCAGTCCCAGGGACGGAAGATTATATAATGAATCCCACACTCACACAGAGTACCAGATACTGATAGATAGAGAGTGATGCTGAAACACATGCTCAGTGCCAGATGCTGAAAGATATAGGTCGATTACTGCACTCACTCACAGTACTTCAGCCTGAGTCATCTAAAGCAACCTAACACACAAAAAATAGCAGTGAGAGAGTAAGAAAGAGTTCAAAACTCACATAGAGTACCAGACACTGATAGATACAAACTGAATACGACACACACATGGATACCGGATTGGCGAACTCACAGGAAACAGAGAGTGGGGACAAATGGGGCATATTCAGATTGACAAACTGTAACTAATGGTATGCCACAGGGACCGGTGCTGGTGCCTCAACTATTTATGATCTATATTAATAATTGCATGAAGGGACCGAGTGTACTGTTGCCAAATTTATGGATGGTACAAAGATAGGTAGGAAAGAAAGCTGTGAGGAGGACATAAAGTGTCTGCAAAGAGATATAGATAGGATAAGTCAGTGGGCAAAAGTTTGGCAGATGGAGTATAATATAGGAAAATGTGAGATTGTCTACTTTGGCAGGAAGAATAGAAAAACAGAATATTACTTACATAGAGACAGACTGCAGAATGCTGCTGTACTGAGGGATCTGGGTGCCAGGTACATGAATTACAGAAAAGTTAGCATGAAGGTACAGCAAGTAATTAGGAATGCAAATGGAATGTTGGAATTTCTAGCAAGGGGAATGGGGTATAAAAGTAGGGAAGTTTTGCTGTAACTGTACAGGGCATTAGTGGCATCCCAACTAAAGTACTCCATACAGTTTTGGTCTCCTTACTTAAGGAGGGATATACTTGTATTGGAATCAGTTCAAAGAATGTTCACTAGGCTGATTCCTGGGATGAAGGGTTGACTTGTGAGAAAAAGTTGAGCAGATTGGGCCTCTACTCACTGGAGTTTAGAAGATTGAGAGGTGATCTTATTGAAACCTATAAGATTCTCAGTGGGCTGGACAGGTAGATGCTGGGAAGATGTTTCTCCTTGTGGGGGAATGTAGAATTATGGGCCACAGTTTCAAGATAAGTGGTCTCCCATTCAAGAAAGAGATGAGGAGGAATTTCTTCTGTCAGAGGGTTGCTCATCTTTGGAATTCTGTTCTCCAGAGGACTGTGGAGGCTGGGTCATTGAATATATTCAAGGCTGTGACAGACAGATTTTTTGATGTACAAGGGAGTCATTGGTCAATGGGCACAGGCAGGAAAGTGGAATTAAGGCCTCAATCAGAACAGGCATGATCTTATTGAATGGCAGAGCAGGATTAATGGGCCACATGGCCTTCTGGAAGCGATCCTGAGTGTCATTGTCGATATCTGCCCTTGGTGACAGGAGGTTCCCAAGGTATGAGCAGTGATCCACATTGTCCAGTGATTCGCCGTGGATCTTAATAGTTGGGGGCAGTGTCGGGGAGCAGGCTGGCAGAGGACCTTAGCTTTCCGGATGTTTTGCTTCAAGCCAATTCTTTCATACGCCTCCATGAATGCATCGATGAGGGTTTGAAGCTTGGCCTCTGAGTGTGCGCATATGCAAGCATTGTCAGCACACTGCAGCCCGATGACAGATGTTGGAGTGGCCTTGCTTCAGGACTGCAGGCAATGTAGTTTCAATAGTTTCCCACTCGTCCTGTAGAGTAGATCTGCTTACACGAACTAAAGAACAGCTGATGGGCTGAGAGTGTGCAGGAAATACAGCAACTTGCTGACAGCCACGACATGTGTGGATTCTTCAGCACCATCAAGACCATTTATGGCCCAAATTACCAAGGACCTACCCTACTGAGAGTAAAGAATGGAGTGACACTGATCAAGGTCAGAGAGGCAGTCAGCACTCGTTGGAAGTAGCACTTTGAAGATCTCCTCAATCGCAACTCAGTCCTTGATGCAAGTACCACATTCCACAGCTTGTTACCCACCATGACGTCAGCACAATCCCAGCCCAACAGAAATTGAAAAGGCAATCTAACAGGTAAAAAAAAATGAAGGCCACCGGCATCGATGGAATTCCCTCTGAAAATCTAAAATACGACAGAGAAGAACACTTAACACAAATACATGGTCTCATTTCCTTCAGCTGGAAGGACGAGAGCACGCCAGGGATCTCTGAGATGCTGTCATTGTGATCATCACCAAAAATGGTGACAAGACCGACTGTGGTAATGACAGAGGGGTATCCCAGCTGTTCACTACAGAGAAGGTCATCACAAGAGTCGTTCTCAACTGTCTCTTCCCCGTGGCTGAAGATCTCCTACTGGAATCACAATGTGGATTCTGTCCATCAAGAGACACAGTGGACATGATCTTCACAGCAAGACAACTCCAAGAAAATGTAGGGAGCAGCAGCAACCTTTCTACCTGGTCTTCTCTGACCTGACAAAGGCCTTCGACTCTACCAACCAGGAGGGATTATGGAACGTCTTCCTCAAATTTGGCTGCCGGAAAAATTCGTCACCAACCTCCAACGACTGCATGATGACATGCAAGCTGAAATCCTTCCCAACGGACCTACCACTGACCCAATCCCAATGCAAACTGGGGTCAACTAAGTCTGTGTCATCGCACCAATGCTCTTTTCCATCTTCCTCGCCGCAACACTCCACCTCAACTCCTCACACTCAAACACAGCAACAGAGACTGACAGATACAGAATGGATGTCATACTCAAACCCAGTACCAGAGTCTGACAGATACAGTGGTGCAGTGGTTAGCACTGCAGCCTCACAGCTCCAGGGACCCGGGTTCGATTCTGGGTACTGCCTGTGCGGAGTTTGCAAGTTCTCCCTGTGACCGCGTGGGTTTTCGCCGGGTGCTCCGGTTTCCTCCCACCGCCAAAGACTTGCAGGTTGATAAGTAAATTGGTCATTGTAAATTGCTCCTAGTGTAGATTGGGATTACTGCAGGGCTAGTATAAATGGGTGATTGTTGGTCGGCACAGACTCGGTGGCCCGAAGGGCCTGTTTCAGTGCTATATTCTCGAAATAAATAAATACGGAATAAATCCATACAGCACCAGAGACTGAGAACTGCTGAATGACAGAACACATTCAAACACAGGAGCAGAGAATAAAAGAAATGGAATTAATTGCACACTCACATGCAATAGCAACGACACAGAATCATCAATAAGCGTCCTCTCAACAACATGCAGAACATTTCCAGAGAGCTTGACACAGGGAGCGGCTCTTTCAATGTAAACTGCAGCTGGAGAGAGTCTTTGTGAAACAGACTTCCTGGTTGCAGTCCGAATGTTTGTGATTGGCTGCAAAGTTTGAATGTGATTGGATGGTGAAGGACACCAATTATATTATTACAATATAAAATCATTGTGACATCACTCCCAATCACCCAATCACAATCTTTACTTTCCCCCATCCCTCATTAGCATAGAGCTGTGGGATTGTCTATTTAATCCGCACTCGGAGGGGGTTTGGTTTATTTCTGTGTCTGAAATTGAAACTGAAGATGGTTGAGAAGAAGAAAGCAGCTGCTAAGAAGGGCGCCAAGAAAACTGTGAGTAAAATATCAGCAAAGGGCGGTAAGAGGCGGAGAAAGTCGAGGAAGGAGAGTTACTCCATCTACATCTACAAAGTGATGAAGCAGGTTCACCCCGACACCGGCATCTCCTCCAAGGCCATGAGCATCATGAACTCGTTTGTGAACGATATTTTCGGGCGCATCGCGGGTGAGGCTTCCCGCCTGGCCCATTACAACAAGCGCAGAACCATCAGCTCCCGGGAGATCCAGACCGCCGTGCGCCTGCTGCTGCCCGGGGAGCTGGCCAAGCACGCCGTGTCGGAAGGGACAAAGGCGGTGACCAAGTACACCAGCTCCAAGTAAAACTGCACAATGGACTGAAAAACATCCCAAACACAACGGCTCTTTTAAGAGCCACCCACAATCTCTCTGAAAAAGCTACATCATCTCTCTGGTTTTAATTTGTTTTGTTTTTTTATACGAAGAGTCTGGAACTTTCTAATTGCCTTTCTGATCTCTTTTAACCCCATGGATTCTGGGTGATTCAGTTTCACTGTCTGAGATCTTTGTTTCTCTACTTAATAATGCGGCGTAAATTAATTACTGATCACTGAGCCCATGTGCGCTTTGATCTCGGACTATTCTCCGTCCTTTTTGAAACAGTCTGTAAGCGGCGGCAGAAAGTCTCTCACAGCATTCTGGAAGCGGACACATTTCAGGTCAATCTTTGTCAAGATACCGCATCAC
Organism: Heterodontus francisci; assembly: GCF_036365525.1. Taxonomy (NCBI): domain Eukaryota; kingdom Metazoa; phylum Chordata; class Chondrichthyes; order Heterodontiformes; family Heterodontidae; genus Heterodontus; species Heterodontus francisci. The sequence continues at coordinate 19,828,316 of NC_090405.1, forward strand.
TGATTCTAGATTGAACCTATTTGTGGGAGACAAAAGCGGAGAGAAGATTTTTACTGTCGAGTTGAAATGAGAGACTGAGGTTTCCTACAACAGCGGGGTTTCTGGTAAATGTACTTATTATTGAGGCCGAGCTTGAACAAGGGAAACAAGTGACTGAGAACTGATCTGTCAGCTTATTGACGAAATAGTACAATAGCGAAAATGAACGCGCACATGGGGTCAGTGATCAGTAATTAATTTACACGGCATTATTAAGTAGAGACACAAAGATCTCAACAGTGAAGGTGAATCACCCAGAATCCATGGGGTTAAAACAGATATCACAAAGGCAATTAGAAAGTTCCAGACCCTTTGTCTAAAAAAAAACAAATTGATACTATCGGGATGATGGTGTAGCTTTTTCAGAGATTGTGGGTGGCTCTTAAAAGAGCCGTTGTGTTTGATCTGTTTTTCAGTCCATTGTGCAGTTTTACTTGGAGCTGGTGTACTTGGTCACCGCCTTTGTCCCTTCCGACACGGCGTGCTTGGCCAGCTCCCCGGGCAGCAGCAGGCGCACGGCGGTCTGGATCTCCCGGGAGCTGATGGTGCTGCGCTTGTTGTAATGGGCCAGGCGGGAAGCCTCACCCGCGATGCGCTCGAAAATATCGTTCACAAACGAGTTCATGATGCTCATGGCCTTGGAGGAGATGCCGGTGTCGGGGTGAACCTGCTTCATCACTTTGTAGATGTAGATGGAGTAACTCTCCTTCCTCGACTTTCTCCGCCTTTTGCCTCCCTTTGCTGATGGTTTACTCACAGTTTTCTTGGCGCCCTTCTTAGCAGCTGCTTTCTTCTTCTCCTCAACCATCTTCAGTTTCAAATTCAAACACAGAAATAAACCAAACCCCTTCCGAGTGCGGATTAAATAGACAATCCCACAGCTCTATGCTAATGAGGGATGGGGGAAAGTTAAGATTGTGATTGGGTGATTGGGAGTGATGTCAAAACGATTTTATATTGTAATTCTACAATTGGTCTCTTTCGCCATCCAATCAGAATAAATATTTGCAACCAATCACAAACACCCTTACTGCAATCTGTAAGTATATTTCACAAAGACTCTCTCCAGTCCCAGTTTATAGTAAAACAGTCGCTCCCTGTGTAAAGCTCCCTGGAAATGTCCTGGCTGTTGTTGGGAGGACACTTTTTGACTGATTCTGTGTCGTTGTGTCTCTGCTATTGCATGTGAGTGTGCAATTAATTCCGTTTATTTTACTCTCTGCTACTGTGTTTGAGTGTTTTATGTAATTTGGTCGCTCTCAGTCTCTGGTTCCGTGTCAGTGCGCCATTTTCCCACACTCTCTTGGCCAGTCTGGACATAGCAGTGGAAGCCTTTCCCATGCACTTGTTGACTTCTGCATCGAGAGACAGGTTACTGGTGATAGTTGAGCCTGGATAGGTAAACTCTTGAACCACTTCCAGAGCGTGTTCGCCCATATTGATGGATGGAGTATTTATAATGACCTGTCCCATGATGTTCGTTTTCATGAGGCTGATGGTTAGGCCAAATTCGTTGCAGGCAGCCGCAATGCTGTCAATGAGTCTCTGCAGACACTCTTCAGTGTGGGATGTTAATGCAGCATCGTCAGCAAAGAGGAGTTCCCTGATGCAGACTTTCTGTACTTTGCTCTTCGCTCTTAGACGGGCAAGGTTGAACAAACTGCCATCTGATCTTGTGTGGAGGAAAATTCCTTCTTCTGAAGACTTGAACGCATGTGAGAGCAGCAGGGAGAAGAAGATCCCAAACAGTGTAGGTGCGAGAACACTGCTATGTCCAGACTGGCCAAGTGAGTGTGGGGAAATGGCACACTGACACGGAACACAAAAGTCCAAGTATATCAAGCCTGTGTCCTCAGTACTTTGCTCTACGGCAGCGAGGCATGGACAACGTATGTCAGCCAAGAGTGACGTCTCAATACATTCCATCTTTGCTGCCTCTGGAGAATCCTTGGCATCAGGTGGCAGGACCGTATCTCCAACACAGAAGTCCTTGAGGCAGTCAACATCCCCAGCACATACACCCTACGGAGCCAGCGGCGCTTGAGATGGATTGGCCATGTGAGCCGCATGGAAGATGGCAGGATCCCCAAGGACACATTGTACAGCAACCTTGTCACTGGTATCAGAACCACCGACCATCCATGTCTCTGCTTTAAAGTCGTTTGCAAACACGACATGAAGTCCTGTGAGATTGATCACAGGTCGTGGGAGTCAGTTGCCAGTGATCGCCAGAGACGGCGGACAGCCATAAATGCGGAGCTAAAGTACGGTGAGTCGAAGAAACATAGCAGTTGGCAGGAAAAAAGACAGAAGCTCAAGGGGAGAGACAACTGTGTAACAGCCCCGACAACCAATTTTATCTGCAGCACCTGTGGAAGAGTCTGTCACTCTAGAATTTGCCTTTATAGCCATTCCAGACACTGCTTCACAAACCACTGACAAGCTCCAGGCGCTTACCCATTGTCTCTCGAGACAAGGAGGCCAAAGAAGAAGAAGAAGAAAAGAAGTCTCCGGTGCTGTGTGGATTCTTTCTGTATCTATCAGACTCTAGGACTGTGAGTGTGATATCCATTCTGTATCTGTCAGTCTCTGGTACTGTGAGTGTGACATCCATTCTGTATCTATCAGACTCTAGGACTGTGAGTGTGAGGAGATGAGGTGGAGTGTTGCGGCAAGGATGATGGGAAAGAGCATTGGTGCGATGACACAGCTTTGCTCGACCCCAGTTTGCATTGGGATTGGGTCAATGGTAGGTCCGTTGGGAAGGATTACAGCTTGCATGTCATCATGCAGTCGTCAGAGGATGATGATGAATTTCTCTGGGCAGCCAAATTTGAGGACGTTCCATAATCCCTCCTGGTTGGGAGAGTCGAAGGCCTTTGTCAGGTCAGAGAAGACCAGGTAGAAAGGTTGTTGCTGCTCCCTACATTTTCTTGGAGTTGTCTTGCTGTGAAGATCATGTCCATTGTGCTTCTTGATGGACAGAATCCACATTGTGATTCCAGGAGGAGCTCTTCAGCCACGGGGAGGAGGCAGTTGAGAAGGACTCTTGTGATGGCCTTCCCTGTGGCGGACAGCAGGGATACCCCTCTGTAGTTACCACAGTCAGTCTTGTCACCTTCTTTAAAGATGATCACTATTACAGTGTCTCGGAGATCCCCTGTCATGCTCTCCTCCTTCCAAATGAGGGAAATGAGACCATGTATTTGTGTCAAGAGTGCTTCTCTGCCAGATTTTAGAATTTTGATGGGAATTCCATCTATGCCAGCGGCCTTATTGTTTTTTAGCTGTCAGATGGCCTTTTCAATCTCTGTCAGCCTGGAATTGTGCTGACAGCACGGTGGGTAGCATGCTGTGGAATGCGGTCAAGGGCACTCGCATCAAGGACTGAGTCACGATTGAGGAGATCTTCAAAGTGCTCCTTGCAACGAGTGCAGATTGCCTATCTGTCCTTGATCAGTGTCACTCCATTCTTTTGCTCTCAGTAGGGTAGGTCCTTGGGTACGTGGGCCGTGAATGGTCTTGACTGTGCTGAAGAATCCACACATGTCGTGGCTGTCAGCAAGTTTTTGTTGTTCCAGTGTTCTTTCAGCCCATCAGCTGTTCTTTAGGTTGCATGTGTAGATCTACTCTACAGGACGAGAGGGAAACTATTTAACCTATGTTGCCTCCAGTCCAGATGTAAGGCCATTCCAACCTCTGTCATCAAGCTGCAGTATGCTGACGACGCCTGCGTATGCGCACACTCAGAGGCCAAGCGTCAAACCCTGATCAATGCATTCACGGAGGTGTATGAAATAATTGGCCTTAAGCAAAACATCCAGAAGACAAAGGTCCTCTACCAGCCTGCTCCCCGACACTGCCCCTCGACTATCAAGATCCACGGTGAACCAGTGGGCAATGTGGATCACTGCTCATACCTTGGGAACCTCCTGTCACCAAGGGCAGATATCGACAATGACACTCAGCATCACGTCTAGTGTGTCAGCGTAGCCTTCAGTCCTCTGAGGAAAAGAATGTTTGATGACAAAGAACTCAAATCAGACACCAAGCTCATGGTTGACATGGCTGCAGTGTTACCTGCCCTCCTGTATGTGTCAGAAACATGGATATTGTACAGCAGACATCTCAAAGCCCTGGAGAGATATCACCGGTGGTGATTCCGCAAGATCCTGCAAATTCAGTTGCAGGACAGGCGCTGCAATATCAGTGTCCTCTCTCAGGCCAACATCCCCAGTATCCAGACACTGGTCATGGCTAGTCAGTTATGTTGGATGGGCCACATCATCCCCATGCCTGACGCCAGAGTCCCAAAACAAGCTTTCTACTTTGAACTCCATCAGGGCAAGAAGCTACCAGGAGGGCAGAGGAAACATTACAAGAATTTCCTTCAAGACATCCTGAAAAAACGTGACATCTGCACTGATTCATGGGCATCTCTTGCCTGAGACCACCCAAAATGGAGAAGAAGCATCCGCGAAGGTGCCAGCCAGTTTGAAATTCGTCGACATGCCCAGGAAGCAATGAAATGCAAACAGTGGAAGGAGTATTTGGAAATTGGAGAATCCCATTCACCCACTTCACCAAGCACCATCTGCCCCACCTGTGGCCGAGTGTGTGGATCAAGAATTGGACTATTCAGTTACCTAAGGACCCACAACCCTGGAGTGGAAGAAAGTCATCCTCATTCCTGAGGGAGTTCCGAAGAAGAAGTTTAGTGTGACATCCATTCTGCATCTGTCAGTCTCTGGTATTGAATATGAGTGTGGGATTCATTCAGTATCTGTCGGTCCCTTGTACTGTGTTTGAGTGCAGTTTTCAGGCTGTATCTATTAGTATCTTGTGTGTGAGTTTTGTATTCATCTGCATCTTTCAACCTCGAACACATTATTTGAGTTTTGTAGTCATTCTGAACTGACCCTTGGTAATGTATGTGTGTTTGAGGGTAATTGTTTACCTGTTAATCTGTTGTCCTGTACATGAGCGTGAGATTCATTCTGTATAACTCTATCTCTGTTCTTGTTGTGTGTGTGTGTGTGATTCATTCTGTATAACTCTATCTCTGTTCTTGTTGTGTGTGTGTGAGATTCATTCTGTATAACTCTATCTCTGTTCTTGTTGTGTGTGTGTGTGTGATTCATTCTGTATAACTCTATCTCTGTTCTTGTTGTGTGTGTTTGATTCATTCTATATGCTCCATCTCTGGTATCACATATATGTGTGGTATCAATTCCATTTCTGTCATTTCTGGTACTGTATGTGAGTGTTTACTTCATTCTGTAACTGTCAGTCTCTGGCACTGTCTGCATGCTCTGGATCCATTTTGTAACTATCAGTCTCTCGCGCAGTGTGAATGTGGAATTAATTTTGTATCTCTCCATCTCTAGTGTCATGTGTAAATTTGGAGTTCATTCTGAATTGGTCATTGGTACTGGATCTGCCATTCTCTAGTACAGTTTGTGAATGTGGGATTCATTCTGTACCTGTCACTCACTGGTACTTTGTGAAAGTGTGCAATACATTCTGTATCTGTCGGCCTCTGGTAGTGTGTGTGATTGTGGGATGAATTAATTAGCAGTCAGTGGTGCTCGATGTGAATGTGGAAATCATTCTGTAACTCAGTCTGATATTGTTCTGTGAGGGTGGGAATCACATGTATCTTTCAATCCCTGGTGCTGTGTGTGAGCATGGGATTCATTCTGTATCTGTCAGTCATACTGTACGTATCTGTGGGATTTATTCTGTACCTTTCAGTCTCTGGTATTTTGTACGAAAGTGGGATTAATTCTAGATCCACTGCCACACACTGGTTGAGTGTGTGTGTGTAAGAAGATAAAAAGATACAAAATAGGAGCAGGAGATGGCCATTTGGCCCATCGAGCCTGCTCTGCCATTCAATAAGATCGGGGTTGTTCTGATTGTGGCCTTAACTCCACTTTCCTGCCTGCGCCCATGACCATTGACTCCCTTGTAGATCAAAAATCTGTCTATCACAGCCTTGAATATATTCAATGACCCAGCCTCCACAGTCCTCTGGAGAACAGAATTCCAAAGATGAACAACCCTCTGAGCGAAGAAATTCCTCCTCATCTCCTTCTTGAATGGGAGGCCACTTATCTTGAAACTGTGGCCCCTAATTCTACATTCCCCCACAAGGAGAAACATCCTCTCAGCATCTACCTGTCCAGCCCACTGAGAATCTTATAGGTTTCAATAAGATCACCTCTCAATCTTCTAAACTCCAGTGAGTATAGGCCCAACCTGCTCAACTGTTTCTCCTAAGACAATCCAACTTCCCAAGTATCAGCCGAGTGAACCTTCTCTGAACTGATTCCAATGCAAGTATAGCCCTCCTTAAGTAAGGAGACCACAACTGTGTGGAGTACTTTAGTTGGGATGTCACTAATGCCCTGTACAGTTGCAGCAAATCTTCCCTACTTTTAAACTCCATTCCCCACGCTAAAAATGCCAACATTCCAGTTACCTTCCTAATTACTTGCTATAGCTGCATGCTAACTTTTTTGTAATTCATGTACCTGGACACACAGATTCCTTGGTACAGCAGCATTCTGCAGTCTCTCCCTATGTAAGTAATATTCTGTTTTTCTATTCTTCCTGCCAAAGTAGACAATCTTACATTTTCCCATATTATACTCCATCTGCCAAACTTTTTCCCACTGATTTAACCTAGCTATATCTCTTTGCAGACACTTTGTGTCCTTCTCACAACTTGCTTTCCTCCCTCTCGTTGTACCATCCATAAATTTGGATTTACACTCGGTCCCTTCATGCAAGTTATTAATAAAGACCATAAAGATTGAGGCACCAGCACTGATCTCTGTGGCACTCCATTAGTTACAGTTTGCCAATTTGAAAATTCCCCAATTATCCCCACTCTGTTTCTTGTGAGTTAGCCAATACTGTATCCATGTGCATGCAGTTTTCAGATTGTGTCTATCAGTGTCTGTTACTCTGAGTTTTGGACTCTTTCTCAATCTCTCAGTGCTACTATTTGTGTGTTAGGTTGCTTTAGATGACTCAGGCTGAGGTACTGTCAGTGAGTGCAGTAATCAACCTATACCTTTCAGCATCTGGCACCTAGCATGGGTTTCAAAATCACTCTCTATCTGTTAGTGTCTGGTACTCTGTGAGAGTGTGGGATTCATTATATAAGCTTCCGTCACTGGGACTGGTGCAAGTCTGGATTTATTCTACATAAAAATTCAGCACAGCAACAGGCCACTGATGTGGTAGGTTTTAAGCAGATAGGTAGATACATAAATCCTGTTTGAGGTTTTGCCCAGTATTAAATAGTATCTGTCACTGTGAACACAAGAGTGAAATATAATGTATCCTACAATCTGATACAGGATTGATGTGCAAGTGTAACTCAGGCTGTACTCATCAATTTGATCAGTGCCATTCAGTCTAACTCTGAGTGAGAATCTTGGACTTGCATGTAAAATGAGCTCAGTCTGGAATTGTACAGTATTTTCCATCTGACACTATATGAGGTTTTAGGACTGGTACGTAATTTATAGCTCAAACTATACGAATCAAATTTATATTGTATCTTTTAGTTTCACAATCCGGATGAGTTTTAAAGTGGAATCTGAGTTTGTACCTCTGCAATCTGATTATGCACTTGAGATTTGTATCTAATGTATATGTCTGGACACATTATGGGAATTAATACTGATAATAAAGTCAAAACCCGTGTAAATATTAGGCTGGTATTTAACTTGAATCTCGGAGCACTTCATTGAGGTTATTTCTGTAACTTTGAAACAGCAACCATGTGTCAGTTCTTTGTGCATTTAATTTGTTTTTTTTAATTTCCAAAATATACTTTATTCATAAACATCTGTAAAAATTACATTGCCAAACAGTTTCCAAACAGCACCAAAAAATACAAACATTGCAAGGGATATCAGTTTCCTTCAATACTCTCATGAGTTTCTTCCCAACCCTTCCGTTTCACAATTGTCATGTCAATTACAGTTTTACCTTTACAGCAATTGAGAATATTAACGATGCAGTTCGAGGGGTTTCCCATTGATCCAGCCCCTCAGCTCAGCTTGGTGGGGGAACCTTACACTGTGGTCTTTCCCCGTTGAGCCTTTGCTGCGGCTGCCCCAAGCTTTAGTGCGTCCCTCAGCACGTAGTCCTCGACCTTGGAATGTGCCAGTCTGCAACATTCGGTGGTGGACAACTCTTTGCGCTGGAAGACCAGCAAGTTTCGGGCAGACCAAAGGGCGTCTTTCACCGAATTGATAGTCCTCCAGCAGCAGTTGATGTTTGTCTCGGTGTGCGTCCCTGGGAACAGCCCGTAGAGCACAGACTCCTGTGTTACAGAGCTGCTTGGGATGAACCTTGACAAAAACCACTGCATCTCTTTCCACACCTGCTTTGCAAAGGAACATTCCAGGAGGAGGTGGGCGACCGTCTCTTCCCCACCACAGCCAACGCGGGGGCACTGTGCGGAGGGGGCGAGACTTCGGGTGTGCATGAAGGATCTGACGGGGAGGGCCCTTCTCACCACCAGCCAAGCTAAGTCTTGGTGCTTGTTTGAAAGTTCTGGTGATGAGGCATTCCGCCAAATGACTTTGACGGTCTGCTCGGGGAATCTTCCGACAGGATCCACCGTTTCCTTTTCCCGTAGGGCCTTGAGGACATTCCATGCAGACCACTGCCCGATGGACCGGTGGTCAAAGGTGTTTCCCCGCAGAAACTGCTCCACGAAGGATAGATGGTACGGCACCGCCCAACTGCACGGAGCGTTCCGCGGCAATGTGACCAGGCCCATCCTTCGCAACACCGGGGACAGATAGAACCTCAGCACGTAGTGACACTTGGAGTTTGCGTACTGGGGATCTACACACAGCTTGATGCAGCCGCACACGAAGGTGGTCATCAGGATGAGGGCCACGTTGGGTACACTTTTCCCGCCCTTGTCCAGAGATTTGAACATCGTGTCCCTCCGGACCCGGTCCATTTTACATCCCCAGACGAAGCGGAAAATGGCTCGGGTGACTGCCACGGCGCAGGAGTGGGGTATGGGCCAGACCTGCGCCACGTAGAGCAACAACGTGAGCGCCTCGCACCTGATGACCAGGTTCTTACCCACCATGGAGAGAGATCGCTGCCCCCACATGCCCAACTTTTGTCGTACCTTGGCTACTCGCTCCTCCCATGTTTTGGTGCACGCCCCGGCCCTTCCGAACCATATCCCCAGCACCTTCAGGTAATCTGACCTGACGGTGAAGGGGACAAAGGATCGGTCAGCCCAGTTGCCAAAGAACATGGCCTCGCTCTTGCCGTGGTTAACTTTGGCTCCCGAGGCCAGTTCGAACTGGTCGCAGATGCTCATCAGTCTGCGCACGGACAGCGGATCCGAGCAGAAGACGGCGACGTCATCCATGTACAGGGAGGTTTTGACCTGAGTGCCTCCGCTGCCTGGGATTGTCACCCCTCTTATGCTCGCATCCTTCCTAATAGACTCAGCAAAGGGTTCAATACAGCAAACAAACAAGACCGGGGACAGAGGACAGCCCTGTCTGACTCCAGATTTGATCGGGAAACTTTCAGATTCCCACCCGTTGATTGACACTGCGCTACTGATGTTTGTGTAGAGCAGTTGGATCCAATTGCAGATTCCCTCCCCAAACCCCATTTTGGAAAGCACGTCCATCATGTAGGTGTGCGATATCCTGTCAAAAGCCTTCTCCTGGTCCAGGCTGATGAGGCAGGTGTCCACCCTCCTGTCCCGTACGTAGGCGATCGTATCCCTGAGTAGCGCGAGGCTATCAGAGATCTTCCTGCCGGGTACAGTACAGGTCTGATCGGGGTGAATCACCAGCTCCAGAGCAGACTTGACTCGACTGGCTATGACTTTGGACAGAATCTTGTAATCAACATTAAGCAGTGAGATGGGCCGCCAATTTCTGATTTCTGCCCTCTCCCCCTTCTGCTTGTAAATGAGGGTGATGATGCCTTTTCTCATGGATTCTGACATGCTACCGGCCAGGAGCATACTCTCGTATACTTCCAGCAGGTCCGGGCCGACCCAGTCCCACAGGGCCGAGTACAACTCGACCGGTAAGCCGTTGCTCCCGGGAGTTTTACTCGCCTCGAAAGACTCGACGGCCTTTGTCAGCTCGTCCAGAGTTAGCGGCTTGTCCAGTCCCTCCCTCCTGCTGTCATCTAAGACCTCTGTGATAGATGACAGGAAGGACTGGGAGGCTCTGCTGTCTGTGGGCTTCGCGTCATACAACCCAGCATAAAAGGATTTGCTGATCCTTAGTATGTCGGACTGCGAAGACGTTACCGAGCCATCTTCTTCCTTCAGGCTGCTGATAACAGAGCTCTCTCTGTGTACCTTTTGGAAGAAGTAACGCGAGCACGTCTCATCCTGCTCGATGGAGCGGACTCTGGACCGGAAGATGATCTTGGAGGCCTCCTTGGCAAAGAGCGAGGCCTGCTGGCTCTTCACCTCTTGGAGGTCCTCCTTGACCTCGACCCCCATTGACTGCAACCGGAGTAGATTTTGCATAATTTTCTGGAGTCGGGACAGTTCCCTCTGTCTCTCTCTCGCCTTCTGAACACCTTTGTGGATGAAGAACCTCTTGATGTTCTCCTTAATGGCTTCCCACCAGTGAACTGGAGACTCAAAGAGGGGTTTCACGGTCCTCCAACCATTGTAATCCCTTTTGAGTTCCTCAACGTTCTCTGGGGTCAGCAGTGTCGCATTGAGCTTCCACGTCCCTCTGCCAACCCACTGGTCGTCCTGTAAGTGACAGTCGGCCAGTAAGAGGCAGTGGTCGGAGAAGAACACCGGCTTGACGTCGGTGGATCCGACCGTGACAGCACGGGACACAAACAGGAAGTCAATCCTGGAACGGGCAGACCCGTCTGATCTTGACCATGTGTATCTGCGCTGCGCTCCGTCTGCAGGTTTGCTGAAGACGTCGTGCAGTTTGGCATCCTTAACTGTTTCTATTAGGAATCTGGACGTAGCGTCCAGTTTGCTGTCGTCACTGCCGGATCGTCCAGCCGCATCGATGATGCAGTTGAAGTCACCAATTTGTAGCTGAGGTTGCTCTATTGTGGGATTGACACACTGATAATTTGATAGTGGGTGAGAATTTGGACTGGGATTTGTGAATCTGCCTGTCAGTGATACTGAGTTGGGGTGACATGAAAACAACGTGCGTCTCTCCTGCTCCATTTGATTGATGGATTGAAAATGTGTCTCTGGATCTGTTTCTGCTGTCTGAGACTGTGGAACTGATGACCTGTCTGTGTCTCTGTACTCTGTGAGTGATAATGTATGGACTGTGTGTGAGAAGGAGCTGGTGACACTCTCCCATGTAACTTGGTGGAGGAAACATCACATTTATTTTGGTTCATTCAATTATTTGTCTGTTTGAACAAAAGAATGTTTATAATTCAAATACTGGTGAGGTAGAAGATACAGGATTTTAATGAATTTAATCTCATAATAATTATAAACGCCCACAAAGGAAGCCCAGCCATACAAATATTATCATTGTTTGACTGCACTGCAGTAACAGGTTCTTCCCATTCAGTCTCCATCCCCTTGTCCACACACAACCCGAGAATGGCCTCTCCCTTCCCCCACTCACTCCATGTTCCGGGACCAGTTCCTGCTCCACTCCGCCTCAAACAGCCCCCGCCTGCCCCTGAACTTACCCCGGACTCGATGCTGATCTCTGAGTCTATCTGCGGACACGCTCCCAAAGCGATGTGCTGCTGGAAGGAGGCTGCTGTTTGCTCCCTTCCACCGGGACCGGGATCTCTCCATTGGCGGCTGTTTTAAACCATCTTCTTCCGCTCACAGGCAGTGCTGGGGGAGGGGAGCGCAGGCGCAGATTTCTGCAACAATTCCGCAAACAGAAACATGGAAAAATTCCGGCGCAGAATGAGGCCATTCGGCCCATCATGTCCGTGCCAGCGCAAAGAGAGCGATTCAGCCTCATCCCACAGTTTCTTGTTATTGGACAGTGAAGTGTGGAAACAGAAACGGACAGTCAGGATGTGGGGATTTACACAAAGAGAATCTATTATAGGCACCAGGTGAGAAGTGTGAAGGACACATTTTAAACAGCGGCTGTTTGGTTTCACTTGAACGGTTAGACCATGGGAGCGGGAACTGGAAATCTGACCTGTGTAAAAGTCCCTGTTCCGTCGGTCAGTCCCATTTATGGCCCCAGTGGATTGTTTCTGGATGTCATTTAATTGTTGTAAAATGGCCAAAGCCCCTGGTATGCAGTAGCTGGGGGCTGCAGGACTGCAGTGGAATCAGACACTGATTCTGTTTGTGTTGCTGGGTTTCCTTTGTGATTGTTCATAATGATTATTAATTGAAAAATTGTTTTGGTCACTTTTGTATCTTCGACCACATCTCTTCCTGAATTATAATAAATACATTTCCTTTCTCCAGGCAAATACTTGATGGAAGCAGAATAAATGTCGTGATTCCTCGACACAAGAGGAAGTGCAGCCAGCTCCTCACACACAGTAAGTACAGTATCACTCACAGAGAGCAGAGACATCAATTCCACAATCACCGCCAGCAGAAGTAGTCAGACCGGCACTGATCCCAAGTTCCAGAGACCAACAGTCAATCCAACAGTCACACAGAGCAGGAAAGTTTGAACTTGTTTCCATTTCAGCACAACTCAGTCCCACTGACAGGTAGATACATCAATCCCAGTCCAAAATCACACCCACTATCAGATTGCAAGGCACTGTGTCACTGTCACAAGAGAGCAGCCTGAACTACAAATTCAATGTCAGATGGAACAGACAAACAGTACCTGATTGTAAAGTACAGAATTAATCTCAATAATGTACCCAGACTGCAGACTGAGCTCCATGTTACACACCACTCCACAAATCTCACAAATAGTCAGAGTGGAAGACACAGTATTAATTCCATTTCTGCAAACTGAATGAACCTGACCATTACATACCAGGACATAAAACATATTGTAAGATGAAAGGACACAGACCTGAAATGTTAATTCTGTTTCTCTCTCCACATACGCTGCCTGAACTGTTGAGTATTTTGAGCATTTTTGTTTTTTTAAATTTCATATTTCCAGAATCTGCAGAATTTTGCTTTTATTTTAGAGTTAAAGAAACATTGCATTGTGAGGTGAGAGTGACTGCCCTTGACATCAAGGCAACCTTTGACCATTAATGGCACCAAGGAGCCGTGCAAAACTAGTGTAAATGGGAATCATGGCAAAACTCTCTGCTGGTTGGAGTCATACCTAGCACTAAGGAAGATGGCTGTGGTTGTTCAGGTCAATCATCTCAGTCTCAGAACATTACACCTGGAATTCCTTAGGCTCGTGTTCTAGGCCCAACCATCTTCAGCTGCTTCATCAATGACCTTCCCTCCATCACAAGGCCGAAAGTCGGAATGTTCACTGATGATTGCGCAATGTTCAGCACCATTCATGACTCCTCAGCTACTGAAGCAGCCCGTGCCCAGATGCAGCAAGACCTGGACAACATCCAGGCTTGGGCTGATAAGTGGCAAGTAACATTCGCGTCAGATAAGTGCCAGGCAATGACCATCGCAAACAAGAGAGAATCTAATCATCTCCTCTTGATGTTCAGTGGCATTACCATAACTGAATCCCCCACCATCAACATTTGGGGGCGGGGGGAGGGGGTTACCATTGACCATGAACTGAACTGGACCAGCCACATAAATGCCGTGGCTACAAGAGCAGGTCACAAGCTAGGAACTCTGTGGTGAGTAACTTACCTCCTGTCTCCCCAAACCTATCCACCATTCACAAGACACAAGTCAGGAGTATGATGGAAAACTCCCAACTTGCCTGGATGAGTGCAGCTCCAACAACACTCAAGTAGCCTGCTTGATTGCTCCCAAGCACCACCTTCAACAATCACCCCATTCACGACTGATGCACAGTGGCAGCAGTGCGTACCATCTACAAGGTGCACTGCAGCAACACACGAAAGCTCCTTTGACAGTACCTTCCAAACCTGGAACCTCTACTACTGAGGAGGACAAGGGCAGCAGTTGCAAGGGAACACTACCACTTGCAAATTCCCCTCCAATTCACAGATCATCCTGACTTGGAACTATATCGCCATTCCTTCATTGTCGCTGGGTAAAAATCCTGGAACTCCCTTCCAAACAGCACTGTTGGTGTTCCTACATCTCAAGAACTGCAGCGGCTCACCACCACTTTGTCAAGGGCAATTTGGATTGGGCAATAAATGCTAGCATAGCCAGTGATGCCTACATTCCACAAACAAATGAAAAAAGTGAGGAAATAGTGAAGGGCTTTTTTAGAATACATGGAGACATGCTTCCACTTGTGGTGGCGTCTGAAACAAGAGCCAAAATATAAAATCGTCATTCATAAAACCAATGAGGAATTCATGAAAAATGTATTTACACAGTGAATGGTTCGAATCTGGAATTTGTTATCACAGGGAGAGGTTGGGGTGAATAGTATCAATGCACTGAAGGGGAGGTGGAACAAATGAACAATTGTATGTGGAGAAAGGAATCGAGGGATATACATATCGAGCTTCATTTAAAAAAATTTTTTGCATGTGAAGCAGGATGGCTGGAAATATATGTCGAGCAGAGAGCAGTTGGGATGATCCCAGTGCAGTGTTTTGTCTGGATGGATCTGCCCAGAACACTTGCGATGCAGGAGCTGGGAGCTTCAGTACTTCAGTGGAGGCAGATAATGACACCGGTTTTTATTTGTGGATGTTCTTAATGATTATTGATTGAGAAATTAAATTGACCTCTTTGATATTATGCACCGCATCTGTTCTTGAGTTATCAGATATATTTTTTTCTTCATACAGGCAAATATTTGAAGATATTGTGATGAATGTGATGGTTGCTGCACTCGAGGCACAAGGAACAGTGCAGCCAGCTCCTCTCACACACAGTAGGTACATTATCACTCAGAGTACAGATAGTTCATCAGTTCCCTGGTCTCAGACTGCAGAAGTAGTCAGGCTCACATTGATCCCAAGTTCCAGAGACACATTTTCAATCCAACAACCAAACAAAGCAGGAGAGAAAGACGTTTTTTCCATTTCACCCCGATTGAGTCCCACTGACAGTCAGATACTTCAATCCCACGTCAAAATCACACCCACTAGCAGATTGAAATGCAATGTGTCAATCTAACAAAGAACAGTACAGCACAGGAACAGGCCATTCGGCCCTCCAAGCCTGCGCCGATCTTGATGCCTGCCTAAACTAAAACTTTCTGCACTTCCGGGGTCCATATCCCTCCACTCCCATCCTATTCATGTATTTGTCAAGATGCCTCTTAAACGTCGCTATCGTACCTGCTTCCACCACTTCCCCCGGCTGCAAGTTCCAGGCACTCACCACCCTCTGTGTAAAGAACTTGCCTCGCACATCCCTCTAAACTTTGCCCCTTGCACTTTAAACCTATGTCCCCTAGTAACTGACTCTTCCACCCAGGGAGAAAGATTCTGACTATCCACTCTGTCCATGCCGCTCATAACTTTGTCAACCTCTATCATGTCGCCCCTCCACCTCCGTCGTTCCAGTGAAAACAATCCGAGTTTATCCAACCTCTCCTCATAGCTAATGCCCTCCAGACCAGGCAACATCCTGGTAAACCTCTTCTGTACCCTCTCCAAAGCCTCCACGTCCTTCTGGTTGTGTCGCGACCAGAATTGCATGCAATATTGTAAGTGTGGCCTAACTAAAATTCTGTACAGCTGCAGCATGACTTGCCTATTTTTATACTCTATGCCCCGACCGATGAAGGAAAGCATGCCATATGCGTTCTTGACTACCTTATCCACCTGCGTTGCCACTTTCAGTGACCTGTGGACCTGTACGCCCAGATCTCTCTGCCTGTCAAATATAATGCAGACTGAGCTAGCAATTAAATATCAGATAGAATTGGCACACGCTACTGATTGAATGCCACAGAATTTAACCTAGTGATGTACCCTGAGATTTAAATTAAATATCATACCCAAAGCTCACACCCATTCATTATAAAGGATGTTTAAACATCCCCATAGTGTACCCTGAGATACAAGTTACATACAAGTCCAACATTCATTGCAGTGAGTGTTTCAAAGGTGCTGAAAGATATTGTAAGCTGAGACACAAATTAGATACCAGTTCAGACCTCGCCCACACTGTGAAATTGAAAGAGACAGAATCAATTCCATCAGTGTAGATTGATATAAACATTACAAACCATTCTAAAAAGTGATGCAATATCAAACTAAAATACAGTATCAATTCCACCAGACCCCCACCACCCTCTGGCTAAAAAGTCTTTTCCTCATCTCCCCTGTGATCTTTCTGCCAATCACTTTGAATCTATTCCCCTAGTCACTGATCTCTTTGCTAAGGTAAACAGGCCCTTCACTTCAATTCTATCCAGACTCCACAAATTTTGTACATGCCAGTCAGATCTCCCCTCAGCCTTCTCTGTGCCAAGGAGAATAGCCCCAGCCTATCCAATCTTTCCTCAAAGCTGCATTTTTCCAGTCCCGGCAACATCCTCGTAAATCTCCTCTGTACCCTCTCTAGTGCAATTACATCCTTTCTGTAATGAGGTGATCAGAACTGCACACAGTACTCAAGTTGTGGCCTGACTAATGATTTATACAGTTCCAGCATAACCTCCCTGCTCTTATATTCTATACCTCAGCTAATAAAGGAATGGATTCCATATTGTCTTCTTACCACCTTATCGACCTGTCCTGCTACCTTCAGGGATCTGTGGACATTTACTCCAAGGTACCTCACTTTCTCTACACCTCTCGGCATTTTCCTCTTAATCGTGTATTCCTTTGCCTTGTTTGACCTCCCCAAATGCATCACCTCACACTTCTCTGGATTGAATTCCATTTGTCATTTTTCTGTGCATCTGACCAGACCATGAAGATCTTCCTGCAGCCTACAGCTATCCTCCTTGCTATTTATCACACAGCCAATCTTTGTGTCATCTGCAAACTTCTTGATCATGCCCCCTACATTTACATCCATGTAGACGACATCAACTGCACTACCCTCAACTATTTTCCTTGTTAATTCTTCAAAATTTCAATCAAGTTGGGCAGACAAGATCTTCCCTTAACAAATCCATGCTGACTATCCTTGATTAATCTGTGCCTTTCTAAGTGACATTTTATCCTGTCACTCAGAATAGATTCCAATAATTTGCCCACTACTGAAGTTAGACTGACTGTCCTGTAATTATTCGGTCTATCCCTCACTCCCTTTTTAAACAGAGGTACAATGTTCGCAGTCTTCCAATCCTCCAGCATCACACCTGTATCCAGTGAGGTCTGGAAAACGATGGTCAAACCTTCCGCTGTTTCCTCTCTTGCTTCTTTTAACAGCGTGGGGTACATTTCATCCATCCCTAGTGATTTATCAACTTACAAATATGCTATTTGTATGTCCTGTCACTAATATGTCCTCTCTCCCTCTATTGATCACATCCAATACTTCATACCCTTCTTCCTTAACTCCAATATCTGCATCATCACCCTCTTTTGTGAAGACAGATGCAAAGTATTTATTAAGAACAGTGCCAACATCTTCTGCCCCTACACATAGGTTACCTTCATGATCTTTTATGGGCCCTACTCTTTCCATAGTTATCCTTTTTCTGTTAATGTATTGATAAAACATCTTTGTGCGAACCTTGATTTTGATTGCCAATATTCTTTCATGCCCTCTCTCAGCTTTCCTAATTTCAATGTTGATTTCCCCCCTCTACATTCTATACACCTCTCGGCTTTCAGCAGTATTGAGTTCTCTGAGTCGGGCATAAGCTTTCCGTTACTGCCTTATAATACTACCTTATAAAATCCATGGGGCTCTAGATTTGGCCTTCCCACCCTTTTTCTTTGTGGGAACATATTGACTCTGAACCCCTGGAATCTCCCCTTTGAGTGCTTCCCACTGCTCTGACATTGATTTACCTTCAAGTACCTGTTTCCAGTCCACTTTTGCTAATTCACTCCTCAGCTTAGTAAAGTTGTCCTTGCCCCAACTGAGAACTTTAACTCCTGTTCTATCCTTGTCCTTTACATAATTATGTTAAAACTGACTGAATTATGATCACTACCACCAAAATGCTCTCCCACTGCCACTCCTTCCACCTGCCTATCTTCATTTCCTAAAACTACATCTAAAACTGCACCCTCTCTTGTTGGACTTGCTACATATTGGCTAAAAAAGTTCTCCTGAATGGACCTCAAGACTTCTGCTCCCTCAATTTCTTTCATACTAAAAGTATCCCAGTTCATGTTGGGGTGGTTAAAATCCCCTACTATTACTGCCCTATTGTTCTTGCACTTCTCAGAGATTTGCCTACATATCTGCTCTTCTATCTCCTGTTTGGGGGTCTATAGCACACTCTCAGCAGTGTGATTGCCCCTTTTTTGTTCCTCAGCTCAATCTATACGGCCTCATTTGATAAACCTTCCAACATATCATCCGTCTTCACAGCTGTAATAGTTACTTTGAGCAAAACTGCCACCCCCCCTCCTTTCTTATCCCCCTCCCTATCACATCTGAAAACCCTGTAACCAGGAATGTTGAGCTGCTATTCCTGTCCCTCCTTAAGCCATGTTTCTGTAATAGCTGTGATATCATACTGCCACATGTCTATTTGTGCCCTCAGCTCATCTGCTTTATTTTCTATACTCCTTGCATTGAAATAGATATGCTTGAGCACTGGCAAACTCTTTTTAAATTTTCTAACCTTTGTTTCCTCTTTCTTCCAGACTCATCCATTAATTTTGTGACTTCCATTTTCATTTCTGATTTTGTCCCATCTGACTCTACCTTCCGGTTCCCATCCCCCTGCTAAATGAGTTTAAACCCTCGCCAACAGCACTAGCAAAATGTCCCGCAAGGAACTCTGTCCAGGCTCTGTTCAACTGCAATCCGTGGGACCTGTCCCAAGAATCTAAAGCCCTCCCTCCTGCACCATCTTTCCAGACACACGTTCATCTGTCTTATCCTTTTATTCCTGTACTCACTTGCACGTGGCACTGGGAATAATCTGGAGATTACTACTTTTGATGCCCTGCTTGCTAATTTCTTACCCAGCTTCATAAATTCTGACTGCAGGACAACATCCTTATTTCTACCTATGTTGTTGGTTCCGATGTGGACCACAAATGCTGGCTGTTCACCCTCACCCTTCAGGATGCTCTGTAACTGCTCAATGACATCCTTGACCCTGGCACCAGGGAGGCAACACACCATTCCTGCTTTGAAACCACCCAGGATCACAGGTATCTCCGAGAAATACAACGTTCCTCGGACTGCTACTCTCGCCGCATCCTGAGATCTACACTCAGTGCTATGCGCCGCCATATGCACACACTGGACCTCTCTCTCCAGCAGCACCGTCTCACCTTATCTCAAATCTGTTCTACTCCGCAGTTTCATCTCATCTTACGTCTCATCCGACGCATTAACAAAAAACTTTTTTTCTTCCTTTCAGGTGTTAAGGAACGCAAGCTCCAGCAGCTGATGGGGACTAATGCCCCTCCAGATCCTCCGTCCGCTTCACTTCCCTCTGACCCCACCCCTTCTGATCTGACCCCTTGCCGTGTATTCACTATACCCTCTGACCTCCCCCTCTCTGATGCTGAGCGTTCTGTACTCAGCAAAGGACTCAGTTTTATCCCCTTACGCCCCCACCTCAATGAATTTCGCGCTCGGCATGACGTTGAGCTCTTCTTCCGTCGCCTCCGCCTCCGGGCTCACTTCTTTGACCAGGAGTCCTCCCCCCGACCAGCAGACCCATTCACCCGCCTCCAGCATTCTCCCTCTACCTGGACCCCTCACCCTGGCCTCTTACCCGCTCTTGATCTCTTCATTGAAAACTGTCGGCGAGACATTGGTCGTCTCAATTTCTCTGCCCCCCTCACTCACTCTAACCTGTCCCCCTCTGAACTTGAGGCACTCCGTTCTCTCAGGTCTAACCCCGACATGGTCATCAAACCTGCAGACAAGGGTGGTGCTGTTGTTGTATGGCGTACCGACCTCTACCTTGCAGAAGCTCAACGCCAACTCACAGACACCTCTTCCTACCTCCCTCTGGACCATGACCCCACCACCGAACATCAAGCCACCGTCCAAAGGACTGTCACTGACCTCATCTCCTCTGGAGTTCTTCCCTCTACAGCTTCCAACCTCATAGTCCCGCAACCCCGGACAGCCCGCTTCTATCTCCTTCCCAAAATCCACAAACGGGACTGTCCCGGCAGACCCATTGTGTCAGCCTGCTCCTGCCCAACTGAACTTATTTCTTCCTATCTAGACTCTATCTTTTCTCCGCTGGTCCAGTCTCTTCCCACCTACATCCGTGACTCTTCTGACGCCCTACGTCATTTTGACAATTTCCAGTTTCCTGGTCCCAACCGCCTCCTCTTCACTATGGACGTCCAATCGCTCTACACCTCCATCCCCCACCAGGATGGTTTGAGGGCTCTCCGCTTCTTCCTGGAACAGAGGCCCAACCAGTCCCCATCCACCACCACCCTCCTCCGCCTGGCTGAACTTGTTCTCACATTGAACAACTTCTCCTTCAACTCCACGCACTTCCTTCAAGTAAAAGGTGTCGCTATGGGTACCCGCATGGGTCCTAGTTATGCCTGTCTTTTTGTGGGATATGTCGAGCATTCTTTGTTCCAGTCCTACTCAGGCCCCCTCCCCCAACTCTTTTTCCGGTACATTGATGACTGTATCGGTGCCGTTTCCTGCTCCCGCCCCGAACTCGAAAACTTTATCAACTTTGCTTCCAATTTCCACCCTTCTCTCACCTTTACATGGTCCATCTCTGACACTTCCCTTCCCTTCCTCGACTTCTCTGTCTCCATCTCTGGGGATAGGTTGTCTACCAATATCCATTATAAGCCCACTGACTCCCACAGCTACCTCGACTACACTTCTTCACACCCTACCTCCTGTAAGGACTCCATTCCATTCTCCCAGTTTCTCCGTCTCCGACGCATCTGCTCTGATGATGCTACCTTCCATGACGGTGCTTCTGATATGACCTCCTTTTTCCTCAACCGAGGATTTCCCCCCACTGTGGTTGACAGGGCCCTCAACCGTGTCCGACCCATTCCCCGCACCTCTACCCTCACCCCTTCCCCTCCCTCCCAGAACCGTGACAGGGTTCCCCTTGTCCTCACTTTTCATCCCACCAGCCTCCATATCCAAAGGATCATCCTCCGCCATTTTCGCCACCTCCAGCGTGATGCCACTACCAGTCGCATCTTCCCCTCCCTTCCCCTGTCAGCATTCCGAAGGGATCGTTCCCTCCGCGACACCCTGGTCCACTCCTCCATTACCCCCACCACCTCGTCCCCGTCCCAGGGCACCTTCCCTTGCAATCGCAGGAGGTGTAACACCTGCCCATTTACCTCCTCTCTCCTCACTATCCCAGGCCCCAAACACTCCTTTCAGGTGAAGCAGCGATTTACTTGTACTTCTTTCAATGTAGTATACTGTATTCGCTGCTCACAGTGTGGTCTCCTCTACATTGGGGAGACCAAGCGCAGACTGGGTGACCGCTTTGCGGAACATCTCCGCTCAGTCCGCAAGCAGGACCCTGAGCTTCCGGTTGCTTGCCATTTCAACACTCCCCCCTGCTCTCATGCTCACATCTCTGTCCTGGGATTGCTGCAGTGTTCCAGTGAACATCAACGCAAGCTCGAGGAACAGCATCTCATCTACCGATTAGGCACACTACAGCCTGCCGGACTGAACATTGAGTTCAATAATTTCAGAGCATGACAGCCCCCCACTTTACTTTCATTTTTAGTCATTTTTAGTTAATTTTTCTTCCTTTTTTTTGCATTCCTTTTTACATTTTTTGCATTTATTTCATTTCATGTTAGTTTGTTCAGTTTGCTTACCCACTGTTTTTTTCAGGTTGTTTTTCTTCAGGTTTGCACTTGCTGATGTTCTATATTCAGTATATTCACACCTAATCTGTACTAATGCTTTGTCTTTCAAAACACCATTAACATATTGTTTGCCTTTGCTCCGTGACCTTTTGGTCAGCTATGTGGCCTGGTCCAATCTGCACCTTCTCCTTTGTTATCTCTTGCCCAACCCCCACCTCACTTGTTTATAATCTGTGACTTTTCTAATATTTGTCAGTTCCGAAGAAGGGTCACTGACCCGAAACGTTAACTCTGCTTCTCTTTCCACAGATGCTGCCAGACCTGCTGAGTGAATCCAGCATTTCTTGTTTTTGTTTCAGATTTCCAGCATCCGCAGTATTTTGCTTTTATTCCTGGATTCACGTTTGTGGCCACAGAAACAGCTGATTGTTCCCTTCACTATTGAATCATCTATCACTATGGCTTTTCCAATCTTCCCTGTACCCTCCTTTGCAGCTGAGTCACCCATGGTGCCATGGACTTGGATCTGGCTGCACTCCCCTGGTGAAGCATCACTGTCCTCCGTATTCAGAACTGAATACCTGTTGGAGAGTGAGATGCACTCGGGATGTCCTGCACTTCCTGCCTGATTCTTTTTGACTGCCTTGTGGTCACCCATTCCCTCTCTCCCTGCGAACTCTTAAGCTGTGGGGTGACCACATCTAAGAACATGCTTTCCATGTAACTCTCCTCATGAATGCACAGCAGTGTCTCCAGCTGCTGCTCAAGTTCCAAACCCAGAGCTCAAGCAGCCGCAATTGACAACACTTCGTTGCACAAATGTTTTTTTTATTTCCAAAATATACTTTATTCATAAAGATCTGTAAAAAATACATTACAAAACAGTTCCAAACAGCACCAAGTCAAAAAATACAAACAGTGCAAAGGAGGTCAGTTTCCTTCAATACAGGAGTGAGTTGCCTCACAACCCTTCCATTTCATTTTTCATGCCATATACATTTTATGGCAAACGAAAATTTTCCCGCTGCAGTTTGAGGGGTTTTCCATGGATCCAGCCCCTCAGTTCAGCTTGGTGGGGGGAGCTTACATGGTGGTCTTTCCCCATTGAGCCTTTGCTGTGGCTACCCCAAGCTTTAGTGCGTCCCTCAACACGTAGTCCTGGACCTTGGAGTGTGCCAGTCTGCAACATTCGGTCGTGGACAACACTTTGCGCTGAAAGACCACCAAGTTTTGGGAAGACCAAAGAGTGTCTTTCACCGAATTGATAGTCCTCCAGCAGCAGTTGTGGTTATCTCGGTGTGTGTGTCTGGGAACAGCCCGCAGAGCACAGACTCCTGTGTTACAGAGCTGCTTGGGATGAACCTCGACAAAAACCAATGCATCTCTTTCCACACCTGCTTTGCAAAGACACATTCCAGAAGAAGCTGGGCAACCATCTCATCCCCACCACAGCCACTTCGAGGGCATTGTGCGGAGGGGGTGAGACTTCGGGCATGCAGGAAGGATCTGACAGGAAGGGCTCTTCTCACCACCAGCCAAGCTACACCTTGGTGCTTGTTTGAAAGTTCTGGTGATGAGGCATTCCGCCAAATGATTTGGCGGTCTGCTCTGGTAACCATCCGACAGGATCCACCATCTCTTTTTCCCGTAGGGCCTTGAGGACATTCTGTGCAGACCACTGCCTGATGGATTGGTGGTCAAAGGTGTTTTCCGCAGAAACTGTTCCACGAAGGATTGGTGGGAACGGCACAGTCCAACTAGATGGAGCGTTCCATGGCAATGCGACCAGGCCCTTCCTTCACAACACTGGGGACAGAGAGAATCTCAGCACGTAGTGACACTTGGTGTTGGCGTATTGGGGATCTGCACACAGCTTGATGCAACCGCACACGAAGGTAGTCATCAGGATGAGGGTGATATTGGGTACATTATGCCCGCCCTTATCCAGAGCTTTGAACATCGTGTCCCTTTGGACCCGCTCCATTTTGGATCCAGAGATGCAGCTGAAAATGACTCGGGTGATCGCCACAGCACAGGAATGGGGTATGGGCCAGACCTGTGCCACTTACAGCAACAACGTGAGCGCCTCGCACCTGATGACCAGGTTCTTACCCATAATGGAGAGAGTTGCTGCTCCCACATGCTCAGCTTGTGTTGTACCCTGGCTACTCGCTCCTTCCAGGTTTTGGTGCATGCCACGGCCCTTCAGAACCATATCCCCAGCACCTTCAGGTAGTCTGACCTGACGGTGAAGGGGACAAAGGATCGGTCAGCCCAGTTCCAAAAGAACATAGCCTCTCTCTTGCCGTGGTTAACGTTGGCTCCCAAGGCCAGTGCGAACTGGTCGCAGATGCTCATCAGTCTGCGCACAGACAGCGGGTTCGAGCAGAAGGCCGCGACGTCATCCATGTCCAGGGAGGTTTTAACCTGATTGCCTCCACTGTCTGGGATTGTCACCCTTCTTATGCTCGCATCCTTCCTGATAGACTCAGCAAAGGGTTCAATACAGCAAATAAACAAGACAGGGGAGAGAGGACAACCCTGTCTGACTCCAGATTGGATCGGGAAACTTTCCGATTCCCACCCATTGATTGAGACTGTGCTACTGATGTTTGTGTAGAGCAGTTTGATCCAATTGCAGATTCCCTCCCCAAACCCCATTTTGGAAAGTACGTCCATCATGCAGGTGTGCGATATCCTGTCAAAAGCCTTCTCCTGGTCCAGGCTGATGAGGCAGGTGTCCACCCTCCTGTCCCGTATGTGGGTGATCGTGTCCCTGAGTGGGTAAAGTACAGGTCTGATCAGGGTGGATCACCAACTCCAGAGCAGACTTGACTCGACTGGCTATGACTTTTGACAGTATCTTGTAGTCTACATTAAGCAGTGAGATGGGCCGCCAATTTCTGATTTCTGCCCTCTCCCCCTTCCCCTTGTTGATGAGGGTGATGCCTTTCCTCATGGATTCTGACATGCTGCTGGCTAGGAGCATACTGTCGTATACTTCCAGCAGGTCCGGGCCGACCCAGTCCCACAGGACCAAATACAACTCAACCGGTAAGCCGTCGCTTCCAGGAGTTTTACTTATCTCGAAGGATTTGACGGCCTTAGTCAGCTCATCCAGAATTAGCGGTTTGTCCAGTCTCTCCCTCCTGCTGTCATCTAAGACCTCTGTGATAGATGACAGTAAGGACTGGGAGGCTCTGCTGTCTGTGGGCTTCGTGTCATACAGCCCAGCATAAAAGGATTTGCTGATCCTTAGTATGTCGGACTGCGAAGACGTTACCGAGCCATCCTCTTCCTTCAGACTGCTGATAACAGAGCTCTCTCTGTGTACCTTTTAGAAGAAGTAACACAAGCACATCTCATCCTGCTCAATGGAGCGGACTCTGGACTGGAAGATGATCTTGTAGGCCTCCGTGGCAAAGAGCGAGGCCTGCTGGCTCTTCACCTCATGAAGGTCCTCCTTGACCTTGACCCCCATCGACTGAAGCCAGAGCAGATTTTGCATACTTTTCTGGAGTCGTGACATTTCCATCTGTCTATCTCTCTCGCCCTCTGAACCCCTTTGAAGATAAAGAACCTCTTGATGTTCTCCTTGATCGCTTCCCACCAGTGAACTGGAGACTCAAAGGTTGGGTTTCACGGTCCTCCAACCTTTGTAATCCCTTTTGAGTTCCTCAACATTCTCTGGGGTTAGCAGTGTAGCATTGAGCTTCCATGTCCCCCTGCCAACCCGCTGGTCATCCTGTAAGTGAAAGTCAGCCAGTAAAAGGCAATGCTTGGAGAAAAACACCGGCTTGACGTCGGTGGATCTGACCGTGAAAACACGGGACACAAATAGGAAGTCAATCCTGGAATGGGCAGACCCGTCCGTTCTTGACCATGTGTATCTGTGCTGCGCTCTGTCTGCAGGTTTGCTGAAGACGTCGTGCAGTTTGGCATCTTTTACTGTTTCTATTAAGGATCTGGACATAGCATCCAGTTTGCTGTCGTCTCTGCCGGATCATCCAGGTGCATCGATGATGGCTTTGAAGTCACTGCCTAGGATGACCGGCCTGGATGTCGCCAGGAAGACGGTCAGCTGCTCGCTGCATTGAACCGGGGCGTAGACGTCAATCAACGAGAGTGGAGTATTGTTGTACATTACATCTGCTACGAGGTGATGACCGCCAAATGGTTCTCCAGGACACGGGAAGCATCCAGGAGCTCCCACATAGCACAGGAGGTGGACTCTCGAGGTTGAAGCCCCCCTGCCATTCCTTTACGCTCACTGTTTTTCGGCTGCCGCATACGATGATGGGCCAAGTGGTCTCTTTCTCTGCCTTAAACCTTCTATGATTCTATCATGCTCACTAACATTATCCCCTTTTCATATACAGCACCACAGAGAGAGAATCAGTCCGACCATTCGTAACAGTGTGTCCATATCACACTGTATTACACATTCTTATGTATCATCAGAGACAGTATTAGTAACACAATAAAGTGCATACATATCATCCTAAATAATGGTATCCCAAACATATGTACAGCATTAGAGAGGGAGTGTCAATAGTGCATTTTCTATTCGTGTGTCCATATCACACCCAATAACTGGATCCCACGTTTTTATAGAGCACTAGAGACAGAGCTGAAAGTGAATAAGTGAGAGAGAGAGAGAGAGATCCCCATCAGCAGTTACAGGCTGACCTGGAAGCCTCATTTTATCTTGAAAGATCCGTGGGAGACAGACGGTGCAGTCTCATCTCTAACTGATATTGTATCAGAAACAGACACATTATTATTCCTAGACTCTGGGTAACAGTTAGAGAGTGAGGTGAACAATGTTCCAAATTTAACGCTCTTGGCCCTGTTGATCTCTGTAATCTCTCAGCTCACACCGCTCGATATGACTGTCAGTGAAGGACAGTTTCAATGTGATGACATTAATCTGGGACTGTTACTGTCAGATATTAACTCCTGCGCGATCGCAGCAAACACAGCGACTCCCTCGGAGGATTGCTTTGAGAAGACGGGTGAATGAAGAGCAAACACACTGCAGGGAATGATCTCAAACTGAGCTTCAGAAAGGGGGAATCCCCCAGCTTGAAACGTTCTCTGACCTTTCCCCACAGCCCCAGTTCCTTTGCTCAAACTCGGAGAAAACTGAACTGGGGAAAGTTCCAGTTTATTTTTGTCAGTTCCGATGAAGGGTCACTGACCCGAAACGTTAACTCTGCTTCACTTTTCACAGATACTGCCAGACCTGCTGAGTGGTTCCAGCATTTCTTGTTTTTATTTCAGATTTCCAGCATCCGCAGTATTTTGCTTTTCTTCCAATTTATTTTTTTTGTAAATGAGTGGGGAAAGAAGCGCATGCGCGATGCGCCTCCTCCAGCCGTGTCCTTCTGCGTCATTTAATTAGTGAGCGGAAGAAGTTTGTTTGAAACAGACGGGAATGGAGACTTAGAGCCCCGGGGTAAGTGAGTAAACAGCAGTCTCCTTCCAGCAGCACATTGCTTTGAGAGCCTGTCCGCAGAGGGGCTCAGAGATCAGCATTGACTGCGGAGCAAGTTCAGGGGGAGTTGGGGGCTGTTTGTAAGAGGCGGAGTGGAACAGGAACATGGAGTGAGCGCGGAAGGAGAAGCCTTTCTCAGGCTGTTTGTGGACAAGGTAACGGAGACAGAGCAGGAAGAAGCTGCTGTTGAAAATCATTGTTGTTTTCTCTCCTCAAACCTGTAATGCATGTTCATGGTTTAGCTCCAGTTTCACACTGTGTTGTTATTGAGCAGTGAATAGAGGGAACAGAGCCAAACAGTAGGGATGGGGACAGTTATGCAAACAACACCTATTGCTGGCGCCAGGTGAGTCGTGTCAAGGAAACATTTTAAACAGCAGCTGTCGGTTTCCGTTGAACGATTGATCCAAGAGAAACAAGGAAATGGCAGATACTCTGAACAAGAATTTTTCATCTGTCTTCACAGAAGTAGACACAAAAAACATCCCAAGAATAGTAGAAAATCAAGGGGAGTAAGGAGGGGGGAACTTAAAACATCACCATCGCGAGAAAAACATGTTTTTGGAAAACTAATGGGACTAAAGGTTGACAAGTCCCCTGGATCTGATGGCCTACATTCTAAGGTTTAAAAGAAGTGTCTGCATAGATAGTGGATGCATTGGTTGTAATCTTCTTAAATTCCCTAGATCCTGCAACAGTTCCAGTGGATATTAAACTGCAAATGTAATGTCCCTGTTCAAGAAAGCAGTAAAGAGAAAGCAGGCAATGATAGGCCTGTTAGCCTAATGTCTGCCATTGAGAAAATGCTGGAACCAATGATTAAGTCAGTCATCGCAGAAAACATAGAAAAATTGGAGCAGGAGTAGGCCATTCGGCCCTGCTCTGCCATTCAAAAATGATCAAGTCTGATCATATAATTCAGTACCCTCTTCCCGCTTTCTCCCCATATCCCTTGATCCCTTTTGTATTAAGAAATATATCTATCTCCTTCTTGAATATATTTAATGACTTGGCCTCCACTGCCTTCTGCAGTACAAAATCATGAGAGGTATAGACAGGGTGGATAGCAAGAAGCTTTTTCCCAGAGTGGGGGATTCAATTATTAGGGGTCACGAGTTCAAAGTGAGAGGGGAAAAGTTTCGGGGGGGATATGCGTGGAAAGTTCTTTACGCAGAGGGTGGTGGGTGCCTGGAATGCGTTTCCAGCGGAGGTGGTAGACGTGGACACAATAGCGTCTTTTAAGATGTATCTAGACAGATACATGAATGGGCAGGAAGCAAAGAGATACAGACCCTTAGAAAATAGGCGACATGTTTAGATAGAGGATCTGGATCGGCGCAGGCTTGGAGGGCCGAAGGGCCTGTTCCTGTGCTGTAATTTTCTTTGTAGAGAATTCCACAAGTTCATCACCCTCTGAGTGAAGAAATTTCTCCTCATCTCAGTTCTAAATGGCATACCCATATCCTGAGACCGTGACCCCTGATTCTGGACTCCCCAGCCATCAGGAACATCCTCCCTGCATATAGCCTGACTAGTGCTGTTAGAATTTTATAGGTTTCTATGAGATTCCCTCTCATTGTTCTAAACTCTAGTGAATATAGGCCTAGTCAACCCAATCTCTCCTCATTGTCAATCCTGCCATCCCAGGAATCAGCCTGGTAAATCTTCTTTGCACTCCCTCCATGGCAAGAACATCCTTCCTCAGATAAGGAGACCAAAACTGCACACAATACTCCAGATGTGCTCTCACCAAAGCCCTGTATAACTGTAGTAAGACTTCCTTGCTCCTGTACTCAAATCCGCTTGCAATGAAGGCAAACATACCATTTGCCTTCCTAACTGCTTGCTGCACCTGAATATTTGCTTTCAGCGACTGGTGTACAAGGACACCCAGGTCTCTTTGCACCTCCCCCTTTCCCAATCTGTCACCATTCAGATAATAATCTGCCTTTCTGTTTTTACATCTGAAGTGAATAACCTCACATTAATCCAAGTTATACTGCATCTGCCATGCATTTGCCCACTCACCCAACTTGTCCAAATCACATTGGAGCCTCTTTGCATACTCCTCACAACTCAGTTTCCTCCCCAGCTTTGTGTCGTCTGCAAACCTGGAAATGTTCCCTCACCCGAGTCATTAATATATATTGTGAATAGCTGGGGCCCAGGCACTGATCCCTGTAGTACGCCACTCGTCACTGCCTGCCACCTGGCAAAAGGCCCGTTTATTCCTACTCTCTGTTTCCGGTTTGTCAACCAATTCTCAATCAATGCCAGTATATTACCCCCAATCCCATCTGCTTTAATTTTGCACACGAACCTCTTATGTGGGACCTTATCAAAAGCCTTCTTAAAATCCAGATACAACACATCCACTGGTTCTCCCTTATCTATTCTACTAGTTCCATCCTCAAAAAGCTCCAGTAGATTTGTTAAGCAAGATTTCCCTTTCGTTAACCCATGCTGTCTTTGTCCAAACCCGTTTATGCTTTCCAGGTGTTCTGCTACCACATCCTTTATAATAGACTCTCGCACTTTCCCCACTACTGATGTAAGGCTAACTGGTCCGTAATTCCCTGTTTTCTCTCTCTCTCCTTTTTTAAATAGTGAGGTTACATTTGCCACCCTCCAATCTGTAGAACATTTAGAAAATTATAATACAATCATGCAGAGTCAACATGGATTTATGAAAAGGAAATCAAGTTTGCCAACATTATTAGCGTTCTTTGAGGATGTAAGAAGCAGGGTAACTGAAGGGGAACCAGTAGATGTAGTGTATTTGTATTTTGAAAAGGCATTCGCCAAAGTGCCATGCAAAATGTTACTACACAAGGTAAGAGCTCGTGGTGTTAACGGGTACTATATTATTTATTTTATTTATTTAGAGATACAGTACTGAAACAGGCCCTTCAGCCACCGAGTCTGTGCTGACCATCAACCACCCATTTATACTAATCCTACATTAATCCCATTACCCTCTCACATCCCCAACTTCCCTCAATTCCCCTACCACCTACCTATACTAGGGGCAATTTATAATGGCCAATTTACCTATCAACCTGCAAGTCTTTGGCTGTGGGAGGAAACCGGAGCACCCGGCGAAAACCCACGCTGTCACAGGGAGAACTTGCAAACTCTGCACAGGTAGTACCCAGAATCGAACCCAGGTCGCTGGTACATGCTAACTAACAAGAACCAGAGAATTAGGATAAATGTGTCATTTTCAGGTTTGCAAACTGGAACTCGTGGAGTGCCACAGGGATCAGTGCTGGGGCCTCAACTACTTACAGCCTATATTAATGATTTGGATGAAGGGATCGAGTGTATTGTAACTAAATTTGCTGTTGATACAAAGAAAGGTGTGAAAGCAAGTTGTGCGGAGGACACAATGAGTCTGCAAAGAGATAAAGACAGGTTAAGTGTGTGGGAAAAATTTGGCATATTAAGTATAATGTGGGAAAATGTGAGGTTATCCACTTTGGTATGATGTAGAGAAAAGAAGAATATTAAATAGAGAGAGACTGCAGAATGCTGTGGTATAGAGGGATCTGGGTGTCCTCTTATATGAATCACAAAAAGTTAGCATGGAAGTACAGCAAGTAATTAGGAAGGCTATTGGAATTTTGGCCTTTATTGCAATGGGGTTGGAGTAGAAAAGTAGGGAAGTCTTGCTACCACTGTACAGCGTGTTGGTGAGACCACACCTTGAGTGTGTATACAGTTTTGTTCTCCTTATTTAAGGAGGAAAATACTTGCATTGGAGGTAGTTCAGGCAAACATCACGAGGTTGATTCCAGGGATGAAGATGTTGTCTTATGAGGAACGTTTGACCTGGTTGTGCTACACTCATTGGAGTTTAGAAGAATGAGAGGTGATCTGATGAAACATATAAGATACTGAAGGGGCTTGACAGGGTATTTACTGAGATGATGTTTCCCCTCATGAGGGAATCAAGAACTAGGGGGAACAGTTTCAACATAAGGGGGCTCCCATTTTCGATGGAATTGAAGAGGAATTTCTTCTCTCAAAGGGTTGTTGTTCTTTGGAATTCTCTACCCAAGAGGATGGTGGAAGCTGGTCATTGAATATATTCAAGGCTGAGTTAGACTGACTTTTGATTTACAAGGGAGTGAAGTGTTATTGGGACACACAGGACAGTGGAGTTGAGACTATGATCAGATCTGCCATGATCTTATTGAATGGTGGAACAGACTTGAGTGGCGGAATGGCCTAATCCTGCTCCTAGTTATTATGTTCTTGCATTATAATGCCAGGTGGAATTAAAAACTTGACTTGTGCAAAAATCCCTGCTCCAGCAGGTATTCCCATTCATGGAGCAGTGCAGATGTTGGGTTGTTCCTGGATGTCATTAAATTGTTATAAAACTACCAAAGAAAACCTGATCAGCAGAAGCTGAGTGCTGCAGTGGAATCAGACACTGACACTCTTTGTATTACTGATCATCCTGTGTGGTTGGTCATAATGATTATTAATTGAAATATTACATTCATGTCTTTTCTAGTTTCTACCTCAATTGATCTTGAGTTACAAGAGATATTTTTCTTTCCTTCTGTCAGCAAATACTGAAAGGAATCAGAAGGATTGTGATGATTCCCCGGCACAAGGATATGTACAGTCCACTCCTTCTAACACAGAGTAGGTACATTATCACTCCCAGAGCTCAGAGACACAGACAGGCCATGAGTTCCACAGTCACAGAGAGCAGAAGCAGTCAGACTCACACTGATCCCAAGTTCCAGAGACACATTTTCAATCCAGCAGACAATCAAACAAAGCAGGAGAGGCAGAAGTTGTTTCCAATTCACCCCAACTCCGTACTGCTGAAAGGTAGATCCATCAATTAGTTAAAAATCACACCCACTATCAGATTGAAAGGCACCAGATCAATCCTACAAGAGTGCACCCTAAGCTACAAATTAAATATGAGGTAGAGCAGCTGATGGAAATGTACAGAATGAATCCTAATAATGTAGCCCAGACTGCAGACTGAGTGACAGATTACAATGCAGTACAAACATCTGATACAGTATCAAAAGGAAAGTTACAGTATTATGTCAATTAGTGCACACTGCACTACACATTACATACCAATCCAATAATCTCTGCAAGAGCTGTACTGAATGATATCGTATCAATTGAATGATTCTGATTATACTGAGCATGCCATGTGTGAGTTTGAAATATATGTTGTCATTCACAAATGTGTTCATACAGTTACAGACTAAATACTAGTCCAAAAAGCTCAGACCACAACTGAGTAAAACACACAGTTAAAATGTGCAGTGGTTTATATTTTAAAATACCAGTGAGACAAGAAAATAGTGATACATTATGGTGTCCAACAAATAGTTCTCAATAGCATCCCATAGATACATATTAAGTACAGGTACAGAAGAATTCCACACTCATACAGCACCAGCGTCACATAGATACAGAATGTATCACGTTTGCAGACAATACCAGTAGCTGGGAGATACAAAATTAATCCCACTGTAATGGACTGTCCTAGAGACAGACACATAAAAAATAAATTGTGACACACATTCAGTACCAGAGACTGCCAAGTGCAAAATGAGCCCTGGATATGCACACGCAGACTGTGCCAGAAACTGACTGACACAGAATGAGATCCACACTCATACATAGTACCAGAGGCTAACAGGTAAAGAATAAATACAATATTCACTTCCAGTACCAGAAAATAATATATGCATAACAGATATCACTCATCTACATTAGCAGAGATTGACAGACAACAGAATGAATCCCACAATCTCATTCAGTACCAGATACTGACAGGTACAGAATGAATCCCATACACACTTTTCTGGGCACTGAAAGATATAGGAAGAATTGCACAGTCACATACAATAGAAAACACTGACAGATACTATAGGAGTCACATGCTCACAATCAGTACCAGATACTGTTGAAAAGAGAGTTAATCCCACACTTGCATTCATTGCGAGAGACTGACAGATACATAAAAGATATCCACACTCACATAGAGTAACAGAGACTGACATGCAGAACTTGAAACACACATATGCATTGTTGCAAAGTCTGAAAGGTATTGAGTCAATCCCATAATCAGATACAGTGTCAAAGACTGATAGGCATATTTGAGTTCACTTCCATAGAATAACAGAGATTTTCACGTACAGAATGAACCTTATTTCACATTCAGTCTGAATACTGACAGATACACAATGAATCCTACAATCATGTTCAATACCAAGTTCAGACAGACACCATATATACCCCCCACTTATTCACAGTATCATAGACTGACAGACACAGAGTGAATCACAAAATCAATTAATTTCAGAGACCAGCAGATAGAGAGTTAATCTCACTCTCACAGAAAGAACCAGAGATTGACATATATACATTGATACCCAAGCTCACATAAAATGACAGACACATAATTAAAACCATGGCATATATAGTACTTGAGACTGACACATCGAGAATGAATCACACAGTCACATTTCGTTCCAGACACTGACAGATACAGAATGATATCCACATTCAACCACAGTAGCAGATAGATACAGAAGCTGCCACACATTCACATACAATACTCATGATTGACATACAGAATGAATCTCACACTCACATTTAGTTCCAGACACTGACAGATACAGAATGATATCCACATTCAGCCACAGTAGCAGATAGATACAGAAGCTGCCACGCATACAATACTCATGATTGACATACAGAATGAATCACGCAATCACATTTAGTTTCATAGACTGATACTCAAATAATCTCACACTCAGACACAGTACCACAGACAGATAGATGTAGAATTAAACTCGCTGTCACAGAATGTACCAGAAAGTGTCAAAATTAATCTCATACAGTACAAAAGATGGATGGAATTTGTCACACTCAATGTAATCACCTGCACTGAGCACGCCAAGCGCAAGACGGTCACTGCCATGGATGTGGTGTACGCTCTACGGATTCGGCGGCTGAACAATTCCACCCTTTTCAGCAAACACACAACAAAGGCTCTTCTAAGAGCCACCCACCGCCTCACAGAGCAAGCAGTGACCTAGAAACGGGAGCTGGGAGAGGCTGTTTAGAACAGTTCAATCAATCTGAAATATTTCAGATTTCCAGCATTCGCAGTATTTTGCTTTTAATTCTTTGTTCAATCAATCTGCTGTGTTCGGGATGAAAAAAAATGGAATCCCCGAATTTGACATTTCAGTTGCAGCAAGGATGTGCAGTGGATTTGATTTTCTAAACGGGCTGTGTAAACAGTGCCCGATGCTCTACAGTTAGTTATTTCCCCAGTCGACACATGCCCTCAGTGAAAAGCCACATCACTCCTCCAGAATCACTCATTGTTTTCATAGAATTTCAAAATGATTTCGCTGCAATGAGGGAATCCGAGAGTTTTGCAGCAGCCGTCACTGGAACCAGACCCACTTGTGATGTTATTTCCCCCGAGACGGTGTTTCCTGCACTGAAACTGACAGGGTTTGTGAAACTGATCAGTTTCAGCTCAATCATTCAGGGACCTGGAATTCCCGCAGTTTGAGCCCGCGCCATCCCGAGCTGACTTCTGATTGGTCACCCTCTTCCCATTCACATGTCTTAACCAATCGCAGAGCTTCGAATTAGAAAATACAACAAATCACTGGCTTAAATTGGCAGACAGTTTGAATTCGAAAAATCCACCAATTTCAGTGTCGGAAAGAAGCGAATTGATGGAAAATCTGGCGTTAGTTTAAAGCTGTTCGTAAAATCGCGCCAGGACTTTGTGCTGATAAAAGCGGAATTAAAAAAGTTTTTGATGGGTTATATATATTACGTAGTTCTAATCTAATTTTTTGTCTACTTATCTGTATCTGGCGGGAAAAGACTCTATTCAGCAATCTGTAACGGGACAAAGAACTCAAACTTGGTGTTAAAGTAATAAATTAGACAGGCTTTGAGGGGAGTGAGAAATCACCGAAACAGATGCTTAAACATTTGAAATAGTTCTCATTCGGTCCTGTTACTGACATTTTGGAATCAGACAGGAACCAGCCCTTTCACAGAGACTGTGGGTGGCTCTGAAAAGAGCCTTTGGTTTATAAGATGACATTTTGGCCGCTTTACTTTTTCTGGGAGCTCTGAGCACTGGTTTTCTTGGGCAGCAGCACGGCCTGGATATTAGGCAGCACCCCACCCTGAGCGATAGTCACCCCTCCCAGCAGCTTGTTGAGCTCCTCGTCGTTGCGCACGGCCAGCTGCAGGTGTCTGGGAATGATGCGGGTCTTCTTGTTGTCCCGGGCCGCGTTGCCAGCCAGCTCGAGGATTTCAGCGGTCAGATACTCGAGCACAGCAGCCAGATAGACCGGGGCTCCGGCACCCACACGCTCAGCATAGTTACCCTTTCTTAGGTGCCTGTGAACACGACCCACCGGGAACTGCAGTCCAGCCCGGGAGGAGCGAGACTTGGCCTTGGCCCGAGCTTTGCCGCTGGTCTTTCCTCTTCCAGACATTTCCACAATCTCACAAAGACTTTCACAAAGAATGGATATTTTCCGCAGCATTTACTTTACTTATAGACTGAAAACTCTCCCCATTGGTCGCTACAAAATTCACCTCATTTGCCTATATTCTTCACCAATCAAGTCACTGACAAACACAGTGGGCGGGATTTTCCCGCCACAACATCAGAAGCAGAAAATGTGTCAATTTCAAAAAGCCCGCCAATTTCATTGTCAGAAAGGAGCGGATCAAAATAAATGTCATCCTCAGTCAAATATTTAAAATCCCTTCTCTTTATTTTGTTCTATTCAACTCTTTCCGTCACCAATTACAGACGCGGGTTTAAAATGTTGTTTAAATTGTGGATCTTTCTCCAATCGCTTTCAAACTGTCCCGGGCGGTACTAAATCCCTGTTCACAGCATTTCCCTGAAGCGAAACGTTCAGTTTATCTTCAATCAGAGCCCAGTGTCCTTCTCTGAAAAGAGGGAGCCGGATCGAGTCCTCAAACTGCCCTTAGTCTGCTGTGTAATAATCCCATTCCGGGCTGTTACAGTGTGGAGAGTTGCTGTTAATAAAATGATGAATTAGTTCACATTTCAGGAATAGAGTGAAGGGACTGAGGTCTGACCCTTACCGCTGAAAGCAGCTGTTAATGCGGTCATTCAGGGGCTGTGCAAAACCACAATAACAGCTTTATGCAAAAAAGGAAAGGCGGATGAGCGGATTATGGGTTTGAGTTCGGTTTATGGGACAGCAGACAAAAACACAAGAGTGGGACATTTATTATGTTACACATTGTCTTAAAATGATTTCATAGAGATGTTCGGATGCAGCTTTTTCAGAGAGATTGTGGGTGGCTCTTAAAAGAGCCGTTGTGTTTGATATGTTTTTCAGTTCATTGTGCAGTTTTACTTGGAGCTGGTGTACTTGGTCACCGCCTTTGTCCCTTCCGACACGGCGTGCTTGGCCAGCTCCCCGGGCAGCAGCAGGCGCACGGCGGTCTGGATCTCCCGGGAGCTGATGGTGCTGCGCTTGTTGTAATGGGCCAGACGGGAAGCCTCACCCGCGATGCGCTCGAAAATATCGTTCACAAACGAGTTCATGATGCTCATGGCCTTGGAGGAGATGCCGGTGTCGGGGTGAACCTGCTTCATCACTTTGTAGATGTAGATGGAGTAACTCTCCTTCCTCGACTTTCTGCGCCTTTTGCCGCCCTTTGCTGATGGTTTACTCACAGTTTTCTTGGCGCCCTTCTTAGCAGCTGCTTTCTTCTTCTCCTCAACCATCTTCAGATTCAATTTCAGACACAGAAATAAACCAAACCCCTTCCGAGTGCGGATTAAATAGACAATCCCACAGCTCTATGCTAATGAGGGATGGGGGAAAGTAAAGATTGTGATTGGGTGATTGGGAGTGATGTCACAATGGTTTTTCATTGTAATTCTGTAAATGGTCTCTTTCGCCATCCAATCAGATTAAATATTTGCAACCAATCACAAACACCCTGACTGCAATCAGGAAGTATATTGCACAAAGACTCTCTCCAGCCCCAGTTTGTATTGAAAGAGCTGCTCACTGTGTCGCGCTTCCTCGAAATGTCCTGGCTGTTGTTGGGAGGACACTTATTGACTGATTCTGTGTCGTTGTGTCTCTGCTATTGCATGTGAGTGTGCAATTAATTTCCTTTTTAGTCTCGGCTACTGTGTTCGAGTGTTTTATGTAATTTGGTAACTCTCAGTCTCTGGTGCTGTATGGATTCATTCTGTCTCTGTCAGGTACTGTGTTTGAGTGTGAGGAGATGAGGTGGAGTGTTGCAGCAAGGAAGATGGAAAAGAGCATTGGTGCCGATGACAGCCTTACTTGACGTAGTTTGCACTCGGATTGGGTCAGTGATAGATCCGTTGGCAAGGATTACAGCTTGCATGTCGTAGTGCAGTATGTTTGAGGAGGACATTCCATAATCCCTCTCGGTTGGTAGAGTCGAAGGCCTTTGTCAGGTCAGAGAAGGCCATGTATAAAAGTTGCTGCTGCTCCCTACATTTTCTTGAAGTTGTCTTGCTGTGAAGATTATGTTCACTGTGCCTGTTGATGGACACAATCCACATTGTGTTTCCAGTAGGAGCTCTTCAGCCACGGGGAGGAGGCAGTTGAGAAGGACTCTTGTGATGACCTTCCCTGTGGTGGACAGCAGCGATACCCCTCTATAGTTAACACAGTCGGTTGTGTCAACTTTTTTTAAAGATGATCACAATTACCGCATCACGGTGTTCCCCTGACATGCTCTCCTCCTTCCAGATGAGGGAAATGAGACATGTATTTGTGTCGAGTGTTTCTCTGCCATATTTTAGAATTTTGATGTGAATTCTATCTATTCTGGCAGCCTTATTGTTTTTTTGGCGATCCATCTCTAGTGTCATGTGTGAATGTGGGATTCATTCTGTACCTGTCACTCACTGGTACTTTGTGAAAGTGTGAGTTACATTCTGTATTTGTCAGTCTTCAGTATTGTATGTGAGTGTGGAATACATTCTGTCAGTGGCACAGTATGTGAGTATTTGATTCATTCTGTTAGTCTCTGGAATGTTATGTGATTTGGGACTTAGTCTGAATCTGTCAGTGGTTCTGTATGTGTGGAATTCAAGCTATATCTGTCCGTAGCTCAGTGTGTGTGTGAGTTCATTCTTTATCTGTCAGTCTCTGGTGATTTATGTGAGTTTGGCAGTCACTGAATCTGCCAGGTACTGTAGGAGTATTTGAGAATGATTTTGTATGTGTCAGTCTTTGCTACTACATAGGAGTGTGGGATTAATTCTGTATCTGTCAGCCTTTGGTAGTGTGTGTGATTGTGGGATGAATTAATTAGCAGTCATTGGTGCCCAGTATGAATGTGGAAATCATTCTGTAACTCAGTCTGATATTGTTATGTGAGGGTAGGAATCAGATGTATCTTTCAATCCCGGGTGCTGACTGTGAGCATGGGATTCATTCTGTACCTGTCGGTGGTACCGTATCTATCTGTGGGATTAATTCTGTACCTTTCAGTCACTGGTATTGTGTATGAAAGTGGGATTAATTCTAGATCCGCCACACATTGGTTGTGTGTGTGTGTGTGTGTGCATAAGTACATAAGAAGATACGAAATAGGACAGGAGTAGACCATTTGGCCCATCAAGCCTGCTCCGCCACTCAATAGGATCGTGGCTGTTCTGATTGTGGCCTTAACTTCACTTTCCTGCCTGCCCCCATAACCATTGACTCTGTTGTAGATCAAAAATCTGTCTATTGCTGCGTTGAATATATTCAATGACACAGCCTCCACAGTCCTCTGGAGAGCAGAATTCCAAAGATTAACAACCCTCTCAGAGAAGAAATTCCTCCTCATCTCCTTCTTGAAAGAGAGACTGCTTATCTTAAACTCTTGCCCCTAATTCTATAATCCCCCACAAGGAGAAACGTCCTCTCAGCATCTACCTGTCCAGCCCACTGAGAATCTTACAGGTTTCAATAAGATCACCTCTCAATCTTCTAAACTCCAGTGAGTATAGACCCAGCCTGCTCAACTTTTTCTCATAAGACAATCAAACATCCCAGCAATCAGCCGAGTGAACCTTCTTTGAAGTGATTCCAATGCAAGTATATTCCTCCTTATGTAAGGAGACCAAAACTGTATGGGGTTGGGATGTCACTAATGCCCTGTAAAGTTATGGCAAAACTTCCTTACTTTTATACTCCATTCCCCTTGCTAAAAATGCCAATTACTTGCCATACCTTCATGCTAACATTTTTGTAATTCATGTACCTGGACACCCAGATTCCTTGGTGCAGCAGCATTCTGCAGTCTCTCTCTATGTAAATAATATTCTGTTTTTCTATTCTACCTGCCAAAGTAGACAATCTCACATTTCCCCATATTATACTCCAACTGCCAAATGTTTTCCCACTGACTTAACCTATCTATATCTCTTCACAGACACATTGTGTCCTCCTCACAACTTGCTTTCCTACCTATCTTTGTACCATCTACAAATTTGGCAACAATATACTTGGTCCCTTCATGCAAGTTATTAATATAGACCATAAATAGTTGAGGCCCCAGCACTGTACCTGTGGCACTCCATTAGTTACAGTTTGCCAATCTGAATATGCTCCATTTATCCCCACTCTCTTTTCTGTGAGTTAGCCAATCCTATATCCATGTGCGTGTAGTTTTCAGTTTGTATCTGTCAGTGTCTGGTACTCTATGTGAGTTTTGGACTCTTTCTCAATCTCTCAGTGCTACTATTTGTGTGTTAGGTTGCTTTAGATGACTCAGGCTGAGGTACTGTGAGTGAGTGCAATAATCAACCTATACTTTTCAGCATCTGGCACTGAGCATGTGTATCAGCATCACTTTATCTGTCAGTATCTGGTACTCTGTGTGAGTGGGGGATTCATTACATAACCTTCCGTCCCTGGGACTGTTTGCAAGTCTGGATTCATTCTGCATAAAATGTCAGCACAGCAGCAGGCCACAGATGTGGTTGGTTTTAAGCAGACAATATGTTTGAAGTTTTGCCAAGTATTAAATATCTGTCACTGTGAACATAATAGCGAAAGATAATGTATCTTTCAATCTGATACAGGATTGATGTGCAAATGTAACTCAGGCTGTACTAATCAATTTGATCAATGCCATTCAGTCTGACTCTGAGGGAGAATCTTGGACTTGTGTGTTAAATGAGCTCAGTCTGGAATTGCACAGTATCTTCCATCTGACACTATGAGGTTTCAGGACTGGTATGTAATTTATAGCTCAGACTAAACTCATCAAATTTATAATGTATCTTTTAGTTTCACAATCCGGATGAGTTTTAAACTGGAATCTGAGTTTGTATCTCAGGTTATACGATATTTCAGAATCTCTCAATCTGATTATGCATTTTAGATTTGGACTAGTATCTAATGTATATGTCTGGACACATTATGGGAATTAATACTGATAATAAACTGATAACATGTGTAAATCTTGGGGTGGTATTTAACTTGAATCTCAGATTATATTAGTTTAGTTTAGAGATACAGCACTGAAACAGGCCCTTCGGCCCACCGAGTCTGTGCCAACCATCAACCACCCATTTATACTAATCCTACAATAATTCCATATTCCTACCACATCCCCACCTGTCCCTATATTTCCCTACCACCTACCTATACGAGGGGCAATTTATAATGGCCAATTTACCTATCAACCTGTAAATCTTTTGGTCATGTGGGAGGAAACCAGAGCACCTGGAGGAAACCCACGCAGACACAGGGAGACCTTGCAAACTCCACACAGGCGGTACCCAGAATTGAACCCGGGTCGCTGGAGCTGTGAGGCTGCGGTGCTAACCACTGCGCCGCCCTTAATTCTGTAACTTTGAAAAGGGAACCATGTGTCAGTTCTATGTGTATTTAATTTGTAGCTGAGGTTGCACTATTGTGGGATTGACACACTGATAATTTGATAGTGGGTGAGAATTTGGGCTGGGATTTATGTATCTACCTGTCAGTGGTACTGAGTTGGGGTGACATGGAAACAACGTCTGTCTCTCCTGTTCTGTTGGATAGATGGATTGAAAATGTGTCTCTGGAACTATTTCTGCTGTCTGAGACTGTGGAACTGATGACCTGTCTGTGTCTCTGCGCTCTGTGAATGATAATGTCCGGACTGTGTGTGAGAAGGAGCTGGTGACACTCTTCCTTGTAACTTGGGTGGAGGAAACATCACATTTATTCTGGTTCATTCAATTATTTGTCTGTTTGAACAAAAGTATGTTTATAACTAAAATACAGGTGAGATAGAAGATACAGGATTTTAATGAATTTAATCTCTCGAATAATAATGAGCCCCCACAAAGGAAGCCCAGTCATACAAATATTATCATTGTTTGACTGCACTGCAGTAACAGGTTCTTCCCATTCTGTCTCCTTTCCCCGTCGACACACAGCCTGAGAATGGCTTCTCCCTTCCCCCACTCACTCCATGTTCCGGGACTAGTTGATTCTCAATTCCACCTCTTACAAACAGCCCCCGCCTGCCCCTGAACTTGCCCTGGACTCGATGGTGATCTCTGAGTCAATCTGCGGACACGCTCCCAAAGCGATGTGCTGCTGGAAGGAGGCTGCTGTTTGCTCCCTTTCCCCGGGACCGGGATCTCTCCATTCGCGGCTGTTTTGAACCATCTTCTTCCGCTCACAGGCAGTGCTGGGGGAGGGGAGCGCAGGCGCAGATTCCGGCAACAATTCCGCAAACAGAAACATGGAAAATTTCCGGCGCAGAATGAGGCCATTCGGCCCATCATGTCCGTGCCAGCGCAAAGAGAGCGATCCAGCCTTTTCCCACAGTTTCTTGTTATTGGACAGTGAAGTGTGGAAACAGAAGCGGACAGTCAGGATGTGGGGAGTTACACAAAGAGAATCTATTATAGGCACCAGGTGAGAAGTGTGAAGGACACATTTTGAACAGCGGCTGTTTGGTTTCGCCTAAACGGTTAGACCATGGGAGCGGGAACTGGAAATCTGACCTGTGTAAAAGTCCCTGTTCCGTCGGTCAGTCCCATTCATGGCCCAGCGGATTGTTTCTGGATGTTATTTAATTGTTGTAAAATGGCCAAAGCCTCTGGTGTGCATTAGCTGGGGGCTGCAGGACTGCAGTGGAATCAGACACTGACTCTGTTTGTATTGCTGGGTTTCCTTTGTGATTGTTCACAATGATTATTCATTCAAAGATTGTTTTGGTCTCTCTTGTCACTTCCACCACACCTCTTCCTGAATTATAATAAATACTTTTTCTTTCTACAGGCAAATACTTGAAGGAAGTAGAATAAATATAATGATGCCTCAGCACAAGGGGAAGTGCAGCCGGCTCCTCACACACAGTAAGTACAGTCTCTTTTCTCTCTGAATGATACATCAGTTCCACAATCACTGCCAGCAGTACTAGTCAGACTGGCACTGATCCCAAGTTCCAGAGACTAACAGTCAATCCAACAGTCACACAGAGCATGACAGACTGAAGTTGTTTCCATTTCCCCCCAACTCTGTCCCACTGACAGGTAGATACATCAATCCCAGTCCAAAATCACATCCACTATCAGATTGCAAGGCACTGTGTCACTCTCACAAGAGAGCATCCTTTACTACAATTTCAATGTCAGATAGAACGGACAAACAGTACCTGATTGTGAAGTACAGAATTAATCTCAATAATGTAACCAGACTGCAGACTGAGCTACATGTTACACACAACTCCACAAATATCACAAGTGGTCAGACTGGAGGATACAGTATTAATTCCATTACTACAAACTGAATGCACTGTTATCTGCCAGGACATAAAGCATATTGTAAAATGAAAGGACACAGACCTGAAATGTTAATTGTGTTTCTCCCTCCACAAATGCTGCCTGAACTGCTGAGTATTTCCAGCATTTTTGTTTATTTCAGATTTCCAGCATCTGCAGACTTTTGCTTTTATTTTAGAGTTAAAGAAACATTGCATTGTGAGGTGGGAGTGACTGCCCTTGACATCAAGGCAGCCTTTGACATGTATGGCAACAAGGCAGCCCTAGCAAAACCAGTGTAAATAGAAATCGGGGCAAAATGCTCTGCTGTTTGCAGTCATACCTAGCACTAAGGAAGATGGCTGTGGTTGTTCAGGTCAATCATCTCAGTCTCCGGCCATTACAGCTGGAATTCCTTATGCTCGTGTTCTAGGCCCAACCATCTTCAGCAGCTTCATCAACGACCTTCCCTCCATCACAAGGCCAGAAGTGTGGATGTTTTCTGATGATTGCGCAATGTTCAGCACCATTCATGATTCCTCAGATACTGAAGCAGCCCATGTCCAGATGCAGCAAGACCTGCACAACGTCCAGGCTTGGGCTGATAAGTGGCAAGTAACATTGGCATCAGATAAGTGCCAGGCAATGACCATCTCAAACAAGAGAGAATCTAATCATATCCCCTTGATGTTCAATGGCATTACCATCACTGAATCCCCCACCATTAACATTGACCATTGGTTACCATTGACCAGAAACTGAACTGGACCAGCCATATAAATGCTGTGACTGCAAGAGCAGGTCAGAGGCTAGGAATTCTGCGGCGAGTAACTTACCTCCTGTTTCCCCACATCCGTCCACCATTCACAAGACACAAGTCAGGAGTGTGATGGAATACTGCACACTTGCCTGGATGAAGGCAGCTCCAACAACACTCAAGTAGCCTGTTTGATTGCCCACATCCACCACCTTCAATATTCACTCCATTCACCACTGATGCACAGTGGCAGCAGTGCATACCAGCTAAAAGATGCACTGCAGCATCACACCAAGGCTTCTTCGACAGTACCTTCCAAACCCAGAACCTCGACCACCGACAAGGGCAGCAGATGCACGGGAAAACTACCACCTGCAAGTTCCCCTCCAAGCCACACACCATCCTGACCTGGAACTATATCACCATTCCTTCACTGTCGCTGGGTAAAAATCCTGGAACTCCTTTCCAAACAGCACTGCTGGAATTCCTGCAGCTCAAGGACTGCAGCGGCTTAAGAAGGCAGCTCACCACCACTTTGACAAGGGCAATTTGGAATGGGCAATAAATGCTGGCATAGCCAGTGATGCCTACATCACACTAACAAATGAAAAAAGTGAGGAAACAGTGAAGGGCTTTTAAAGAATACACGGAGACATGTTTCCACTTGTGGTGGTGTCTGAAACAAGAGCCAAAAATATAAAATCGACATTCATAAAACCAATGAGGAATTCATGAAAAAGGTATTTATGTAGTGAGTGGTTAGAATCTGGAATTTGCAACC
Source organism: Heterodontus francisci (assembly GCF_036365525.1). Classification (NCBI taxonomy): domain Eukaryota; kingdom Metazoa; phylum Chordata; class Chondrichthyes; order Heterodontiformes; family Heterodontidae; genus Heterodontus; species Heterodontus francisci. Next base: position 19,873,179 of record NC_090405.1, read on the forward strand.
ACAGGGAGAGGTCGAGGCGAATAGTATTGATGCATTTAAGGGGAGGTGGAACAACTGTATGGGAAGAAAGGAATTGAGGGATATACATATGGGGCTTTATTTTTCTTTATTTGTGCATATGAAGCAGGGTGGCTGGAAATATGTGCAGAGCATAGAGAAGTTGGGACGATCCCAGTGCAGTGTTTTGTCTAGATGGATCTGCCCAGAATACTTGTGATGCAGGAGCTGGGAGCTTCAGTACTTCAGTGGAGACAGATACTGACACTGGTTTTCATTTGTGGGTGTTTTTAATGATTATTAATTGCAAAATTAAATTCACCTCTTTGATATTTTGCACCTCCCCTGTTCTTGAGTTAAGACATATTTTTTCTTCATACAGGCAAATACTTGAAGATATTGTGATGAATGTGATGGTTGCTGCACTCGAGGCACAAACAACAGTGCAGCCAGCTCCTCTCACACACAGTAGGTACATTATCACTCAGAGTACAGAGATATCGACAGTTAATCAGTTCCCTAGTCTCAGACTGCAGAAGTAGTCAGGCTCACATTGATTCCAAGTTCCAGAGACACATTTTCAATCCAACAATCAAACAAAGCAGGAGAGAAATAAGTTGTTTCCATTTCACCCCAATTCAGTCCCATTGACAGTCAGATACCTCAATCCCAGGTCAAAGTCACCCTCATTAACAGATTGAAATACAATGTGTCAATCTAAATATAATGCAGACTTAGCTATCAATTAAATATCTGATAGAATTGGCACACGGTATTGATTGAATGGCACAGAATCTAACGTAATGCTGTACCCTGAGATTTAAATTAAATACCATACTCAAAGCTCACATCCATTCATGATAAAGGATGTTTAAACATCCCCATAGTGTACCCTGAGATACAAGTTACATACAAGTTCAACATTCATTACAGTGAAAGTTTCTAAGGTGCTGAAAGATATTGTAACCTGAGACACAAATTAGATACCAGTTCAGAACTCACCCACACTGTGAAATGGAAAGATACAGAATCAATTCCATTAGTGTAGATTGATCTAAATATTATATACCATTCTAAAAACTCATACAATATCAAACTGAAATACAGTATCAATTCCATGAGTGTAGATTGATCTAAACATTGCCAGTCCAAAAATAAAACAGTATTAGATTAAGTAATGCTGACAGAAAGTGCAAACTGTGATGTAAATTAGATGCCTGAACTCACCCAGACTGCGGAATTTAAAAATACAGTCGACTGAGATACACATTATTTACCAGCCAAAAACATCTCAAACAGTGTGAAATAGATTATCAATTCCATTTGTGTAGATTGAAATCCACAGAACAAACCAGTAAAAAATCTCGTACAGCGGTATGGTGGTTTTGTGGTGACATTACAGGACGAGTAATCCTGAAGTCTCCACTAATGGTCCAGAGAAACAAGTTCAATTTCCATTACAACAGCTGGGTAATTGTAGTATCATAGAATCAAAGAAAGGTGAAGGCACAGAAAGAGGCCACTTGGCCCATCGTGTCTGTGCCAGATGAAAAACTTTCCACCCATTCTAATTCCACCTTCCAGCATTTGGTCTGTAGCCCTGCAGATTACAGCACTTGAAGTGTATATCCAGACTTCTTTTGAATGAATTGAGGCAGTGAGTTCCAGACCCCCACCACCCTCTGGCTGAAAAAAACTTTTCCTCATCTCCCCCGTAATCTTTCTACCAATCACTTTAAATCTATTTCCCCTAGTCACTGACCTCTCTGCTAAGGTAAATAGGCCCTTCACTTCAACTCTGTCCAGGCACCTCAAAATTTTGTATGTTTCAATGAGATTTCCCCTCAGCCTTCTCTGTGCCAAGGAGAACAGCCCCAGCCTATCCAGTCTTTCCTCATAGCTGCATTTTTCCAATCCCGGCAACATCCTCGTGAATCTCCTCTGCACCCTCTTGAGTGCAATTACATCCTTTCTGCAATGAGGTGATCAGAACTGCATACAGTATTCGTTGTGGCCTGACTAATGATTTATACAGTTCCAGCATAACCTCCCTGCTCTTAAATCTATACATCGGCTAATAAAGGAAAGGATTCCATATGCCTTCTTACCACCTTATCGACCTGTCCTGCTACCTTCAGGGATCTGTGGACATTTACTCCAAGGTCCCTCACTTCCTCTGCACCTCTCAGTATTCTCCCATTAATTGTGTATTCCTTTGCCTTGTTTGACCTCCCCAAATGCAGCAACTCACACTTCTGAATTGAATTCTATTTGCCATTTTTCTGTCCATCTGACCAGACCATGAAGATCTTCCTGCAGCCTACAGCTATCCTCCTTGCTATTTACCACACAGCCAATCTTTGTGCCATCTGCAAACTCATACCTCCTACATTTACATCCATGTAGACTACATCAACTGCACTACCCTCATCTATCTTCCTTCTTAATTCTTCAAAATTTCGATCAAGTTGGGCAGACAAGATCTTCCCTTAACAAATCCATGCTGACTATCCTTGATTAATCTGTGCCTTTCGAAGTAACATTTTATCCTGTCTCTCAGAATAGATTCCAATAATTTGCCCACGACTGATGTTAGACTGACTGGCCTGTAATTATTTGGTCTCCCTCACTCCCTTTTTAAACAAAGGTACAACGTTAGCAGTCCTCCAATCCTCCATCACCACACCTGTATCCAGTGAGGTCTGGAAAATGATGATCAGCTCTTCTGCTATTTCCTCTCTTGCTTCTTTTTAACAGCCTGAGGTGCATTCCATCCGGTGCTCGTGATTTATCAACTTTCATATACACTAATCCCATTAATATGTCCTCTCTCCCTCTGTTGATCACATCCATACTTCACACCCCTCTTCCTTATCTACAATATATGCATCTTCCCCCTCTTTTGTGAAGACAGATGCAAAGTATTTATTCAGAACAATGCCAGCTTCTTCTGCTCGACACATAGGTTACCTTTTTGGTCTTTTCTGTGCCCTACTCTTTCCTTATTTATCCTTTTACTCTCAATGTATTGATAAAACATCTTTGGGTTCACCATAATTTTGATTGCCAATATTCTTTAATGCTGTCGCTTAACTTTCCTAATTTCAATGTTGATTTCCCCCCTCCACATTCTATACTCCTCTTGGCTTTCTGTAGTATTCAGTTCTCTGTGTTGGGCATAAACTTTCCTTTACTACCTTATTATACCCGTAAACTCCTTGACATCCATGGGGCTCTAGATTTGGCCTTCCCACCCTTTTTCTTTGTGGGAACATGTTGACTCTGAACCCCTTGAATCTCCCCTTTGAATTCTTCCCACTGCTCTGACACTGATTTACCTTCAAGTACCTGTTTCCAGTCCACTTTCGGTAAATCACTCCTCAGCTTAGTAAAGTTGGCCTTGCCCCAATTGAGAACTCTAACTCCTGTTCTGTCCTTGTCCTTTCCATAATTATATTAAAACTGACTGAATTATGATCACTACCACCAAATTGCTCTCCCACTGCCGCTCCTTCCACCTGCCCCTCTTCATTTCCTAAAACTAAGTCTAAAACTTCACCCTCTCTTGTTGGACTTGCTACATATTGGCTAAAAAAGTTCTCCTGAATGCACCTCAAGAATTCTGCTCCCTCAATTCCCTCTACACAAAAAGTATCCCAGTTAATGTTGGGGTGGTTCAAATCCCCTACTGTTACTGCCCTATTGTTCTTGCACTTCTCAGATATTTGCCTCCATATCTGCTCTTCCATCTCCCTCTGACTGTTTAGGGGTCTATAGTACACTCCCAGCAGTGTGATTGCCTCTTTTTTGTTCCTCAGCTCAATCTATACGGTCTCATTTGATAAACCTTCCAACATATCATCTCTCCTCACAGCTTTAATAGTTTCTTTGACCAAAATTGCCACTCCCCCTCCTTTTTTATCCCCTTCTCTCTCACGTCTGAAAACCCTGTAACCAGGAAAATTGAGCTGCCATGCCTGTCCCTCCTTAAGCCATGTTTCTGTAATAGCTATGATATCATACTGCCATGTGTCTAACTGTGCCCTGAGCTCATCTGATTCATTTGCTATACTCCTTGCATTGATTTAGATATCCTTGAGCAGTGCCAACATTTTTTGTTTTGAATTTCCGAATCAGTGTTTCCTCTCTCTTCCAAACTGCATTAATTTTCTGCCTTCCATTTTCATTTCTGATTTTGTCCCATCTGACTCTACCTTCCGGTCCCCATCTCCCTGCCAAACTAGTTTAAACCCTCCCCAACAGCACTAGCAAAACATCCTGCAAGAAACTCCGTCCCAGCTCTGTTCAGGTGCAACCCATCCAACCTGTCCCAAGAATCTAAAGTCCTCCCTCCTGCACCATCTTTCCAGCCACACGTTCATCTGTCTTATCCATCTATTCCTGTACATTCATCTGTCTTATCCATCTATTCCTGTACTCACTTGCACGTGGCACTGGGAGTAATCCGGAGATTATTACTTTTGATGTCCTGCTTGCTAATTTCTTACCTTGCTCCCTATGTTCTGACTGCAGCACAACATCCTTATATCTACCTATGTTGTTGGTTCTGATGTGGACTACCACTGCTGGCTGTTCACCCTCCCCCTTCAGAATGCTCTGTAGCTGCTCAATGACATCCTTGACCCTGGCACCAGGGAGCCAACACTCCATTCCTGGATTCACGTCTGTGGCCACCGAAACACCTGATTGTTCCCTTGACGATTGAATCACCTATCACTATGGCTTTTCCAGTCTTCCCTGTACTCCCCTTTGCAGCTGAGTCACCCATGGTGCCATGGACTTGGCTCTGGCTGCACTCCCCAGGTGAAGCATCATTGTCCTCTGTATTCAGAACTGAATACCTGCTGGAGAGTGAGACGCACTCGGGGTGTCCTGCACGACCTGCCTGATTCCTTTTGACTGCCTGGTGGTCACCCATTCCCTCTCTCCCTGCATACTCTTAAGCTGTGGGGTGACCACATCTATAAACGTGTTATCTATGTAGAAAGAACAAAGAACAGTGCAGCACAGGAACAGGCCATTCGGCCCTCCAAGCCTGCGCCCATCTTGATGCCTGTCTAAACTAAAACCTTCTGCACTTCCAGGGACCATATCCCTCTATTCCCATCCTGTTCACGTATTTGTCAAGATGCCTCTGAAACGTTGCTATCGTACCTGCTTCCACCACCTCCCCAGGCAGCAAGTTCCAGGCACTCACAACCCTCTATGTAAAGAACTTGCCTTGCACATCCCCTCTAAACTTTGCCCTTGCACCTTAAACCTATGTCCCCTCGTAACTGACTCTGCCACCGTGTGAAAAAGCTTCTGACTATTCATTCTGTCCATGCCACTCATAACTTTGTAAGCCTCTACCATGTCGCCCCTCCACCTCCGTCGTTCCAGTGAAAACAATCCGAGTTTATCCAACCTCTGCTCATAGCTAATGCCCTCCAGACCAGGCAACATCCTGGTAAACCTCTTCTGTACCCTCTCCAAAGCCTCCATGTCCCTCTGGTAGTGTGGCGACCAGAATTGCACGCAATATTCTAAGTGTGGCCTAACTAAAGTTCTGTACAGCTGCAGCATGACTTGCCAATTTTTATACTGTATGCCCCGACCGATGAAGGCAAGCATGCCATATGCCTTCTTGACTACCTTATCCACCTGCGTTGCCTCTTTCTGGGACCTGTGGATCTGTACGCCCAGATCTCTCTGCCTGTCAATACTCCTAAGGGTTTTGCCATTTATTGTATCCTTCCCACCAGTATTAGATCTTCCAAAATGCATTACCTCACATTTGTCCAGATTAAGCTCCATCTGCCATTTCTTCGCCCAAGTCTCCAACCGATCTATATCCTGCTGTATACTCTGACAATCCTCATCACTATCCGCAACTCCACCAACCTTTGTGTCGTCCGCAAACTTATTAATCAGACCAGCTACATTTTCCTCAAAATCATTTATACATACTACAAACAGCAATGGTCCCAGCACTGATCCCTGCAGAACACCGCTAGTCACAGCCCTCCATTCAGAAAAGCACCCTGCCACTGCTACCCTCTGTCTTCTATGACCGAGCCAGTTCTGTATCAATCTTGCCAGCTCACCTCTGATCCCGTGTGACTTCACTTTTTGTACTAGTCTGCCATGAGGGACCTCGTCAAAAGCTTTACTGAAGTCCATATAGACAACATCTACTGCCCTTCCTTCATCAATCATCTTCATCACTTCCTCAAAAAACTCGATCAAGTTAGGGAACACTATGCTGCCTCTCGCTAAGAAATCCATTTGTTTCCAAATGGGAGTAAATCCTATCCCGAAGAATCCTCTCCAATAATTTCCCTACCACTGAATTAAGGCTCACCGGCCTATAATTTCCTGGATTATCCTTGCTACCCTTTTTAAACAAAGGAACACCATTGGCTATTCTCCAGTCTTCTGGGACCTCACCTGTAGCCAATGAGGATACAAAGATTTCTGTCAAGGCCCCAGCTATTTCTTCCCTTGCCTCCCTCAGTATTCTGGGGGAGATCCCATCAGGCCCAGGGGACTTATCTACCTTAATGCTTTGCAAGATGCCCAACACCTCCTCCTTTTTGATAACGACATGACCCAGACTATCTACACTCCCTTCCCTATACTCATCATCCACCAAGTCCTTCTCTTTGGTGAATACTGATGCAAAGTACTCATTTAGTACCTCGCCATTTCCTCTGGCTCCACACATAGATGTAGCTCTCATCCTCACCAATGCAGCACAGTGTCGCCAGTTACCGCTCAAGTTCCAAAACCCAGAGCTCAAGCTGCCAAAGTTGACATCACTTCCTGGCACAAATGGTTCTCCAGGATACGGGAAGCATCTGGGAGCTCCCACATAGCACAGGAGGTGCACGCTCGAGATTGAAGCACCCCTGCCATTCCTTTATGTATTAGTTGACCCTTTGCTGCTGCTAAAAAAAAGCCTGACAAATTCTACAACACCTTAGAATTATGAATAAAACCTTACTAGTACTGATAAATCCTACTAAAAATCAATACAGTTCACTAGTTAAAATAAACCTTACTGAAAAAAACATACTCACCGGCTACTCACTTGTTCCTTATTATTGATACTTTTTTTTTTAAGTCTGCCAGTTGTTGAGCTGCGAGAACCCAGCTATTTACACATCCACCCCAACAGTGGTGTACTAACGATTTACTGATTCTCCTAAACAGCATTTGCTCACAACCAATCACCTTGCAGCTTTCCTGTGATGTCACTATTCACTTTGTTTTCACACTACGGCGGCCTGGACTCTTGTCCGCTCCACTCTCGCTGTTTCCCGCTCTTTGAGCGAACTTGAACCCGAACTCGATCTGTCTCTCGCTGTCACTCTCTGGGGTCTTTATGCTCCATTCCACTCTCGCTGCTCCCTACTCTCAATGTATCAATCTATGTTTGTCTTGTGTTTAATTTAAAATATGAATTAACTGTATTTTACAACTGTAGGTTTTATTTGGTAGTCCTGTGCAAGTTGTGGATTGGTATTCAAAATTTAGCTCTGTGAAAACGATCGTGAATGAAAATATAACTTCGATGGGCTGGTATGCAAGCTCCAAGTCCTTCAGTTTGTCATAATCGATTTGATACTGTATCATTCAGTCTTAAACTTTGTGGGATTTTTGGACTGTTATGTAATGTGTAGCTCGGTCTAACGTCTGATGTATATTATTGGGATTTATAGCATCATAGGAAATAGGGGCAGTAGGCCATTCGGCCCATCGGCCTGCTCTACCATTCAAATAGCTCGTGGCTGATCATCTACCTCTACGCCATTTTTCGCCACTATCTCCATATCCCTTGATCTCATTAGTATTTGGAAATCTATCAATTTCTGTCTTGAATATGTTCAATGATTGAGCCTCCACAGCCCTCTGGGGTAGAGAATTCCACGGATTTGCCACACCAAGTAAAGACATTCCTGCTCATCTAAGTCTCAAATGCCTGGCCCTTATTTTGAGACTGTGTCCTCTTGTTCTAACCTCACTAGCCAGAAGAAACCTTCTATCCATATCGACCCTGTCAGACCCTGGAAGAATTTTGTAAGTTTCAATTAGATCATCTGTCATTCTTTGAAACTCTAGAGAATACAGGGCCAGTTTCTGCAGTCTCTCATCATCTTCCATCCCAGGGGATTAGTCTGGTGAACATCTGTTGCACTCCCTCTATGACAAGTGTCAGGCAAACCCCCACCTGCCAAGACTGAGGGACACATTATTTCACCGCATGAACATTAAAACTTAAAAATTGCAAGCCCCAGACTGGAAAGACATTTGCATAGTAACAGACAGTGTTGAAACAATGGGGACCCAGTTGTTGCTTCCCCAATGCACAGAAGAAATGGTCAGACCAGTTTTAGTCACATGACTAACTGGCTATTGCAGAGGTTTGAACTGAGAGTTTTTAAATTGGAGAAAACAGTACTTGAAATCAGAAAGCACTTTTCTCCTGGACTGATAAGACCTCCCTCCTGCCTGCCTCCATCTCTTCCCCACGGAACTGAATCTTGTGAAAACAGATGAAGCTCAAAGAGAGAAAAGTCTCCAACGTGAACAAGGTTTAAGAAGAACACTAGGCCCCAACGAACAGCAAGACTAACTACAATCAAGTGAGCATGCAGCAGAGTAAAATAAAACGTTAGAGACTGCCTCAAACCTTTCACCTAACAATTTCTTCTCTTTTCTGTCCCTATTTGCATGTGTGTATCGCGTATGCATGCTAGCGTGGGCACGTCGTATATCCGTATGGGTGAACCGTATTAGAGTTTAAGTAAGTTTAATAAATATCAGTTTTCTTCTTTAAACCAAAGAAAGCCTGTTTTTGCTCATTACTTTGCCTTATAATTGGAAAGCTGTGAACAAGGATTCACAAAGGGGGAGCTCAAAACACAATGTGTTTAAAAATTAAGCCCTGTTACAATAAGACCAGGTGAAGAAATTAACAGACCCCTAGACACCTTTCTCACCTGGTCGCAACACAAGTATATACTTCCCGAGATAAAGAAACCACAATTGTACAGAATATTCTCGGTGTGGTCTCACCAAGTCATTATACAATTGAAGCAATACATCTTTACTCAGGTACTCAAATCCCCTTTCAATGAAGCCAACATACAATTTGCCTTCTTAATTGCCTGCTGCACCTGCATACTAGCTTCTAGTAGCTCATGAACAAGGACATCCATCTCCAACAAGAGAGAATCTAACCATCTCCCCATGAGATTCAATGGTAGTACTATCACTGAATCCCCCACTATCAACAGACTAGGGGCTACCACTGGCCAGAAATTGAACTGGAGTAGCCATATAAATACCGTGGCTAAAAGAGCAGGTCAGAGGCTAGGAATCCTGTGGCGAGTAACTCATCTCCTGACTCCCAAAAGCCTGTCCACCATCTCTTAGGCACAAGTCAGGAGTGTGATGGAATATTCTCCATTTGCCTGGATGGGTGCAGCTCCAACAACACTCAAGAAGCTCGACACCATCCAGGACAAAGCAGCCCACTTGATTGGCACCCCATTCACAAACATTCACTCCCTCCACCACTGACGCACAGCAGCACCAGTGTGTACCATCTACAAGATGCATGGCAGAAACACACCAAGGCTCCTTCGACAAAACCTTCCAAACCCGCAACCTCTACCACCTAGAACGACAAGGGCAGCAAATGCATGGGAACACCGCCAGCTGCAAGTTCTCCCCCAAGCCACACACCATCCTGACTTGGAAGTATATTGCCATTCCTTCACAGTTGCTGGGTCAAAATTCTAGAACTCCCTAACAGCACTGTGGGTGTACCTACCCCACATGGACTGCAGCGGTTCAAGAAGGCAGCTCACCACCAACTTCTCAAGGGCAATTCGGGATGGGCAATACATGCTGGTCTCGCCAGTGACACCCACAACCCATGAATGAATAAAAAAGAAATCCAGGTCCCTTTGAACATCGACACTTCCCAACCTCTCACCATTTAACAAATACTCTGTCTTTCTGCTTTTTCTACCAAAGTGGATAACTTCACACTTACTCACATTATATTCCATCTGCCATGTTCTTGCCCATTCCCTTCGCCTGTCCAAATCCCCTTGAAGCCTCCTTGCATTCATTCTGTACCTTTCAATCATGTAAATTTTGTCTGTTCTGTTTCAGATTTTATATTTAAAATGTGACCATGGTGACAGAGTTTATATAGATCTGATAGTGGGTTTGTTTTTGGACTGCGATTGATGTATCAACCTTTCAGCTGAACTGAATTGGAGTGAAATGGAAACAACTTCTGTCTCTCCTGCTGTTGTTTGACTGTTGGATTGAAAATGTGTCTCTCGACTTTGGGATCAGTGTCTGTCTACTTCTTTTGCTTGTTCCAGTGGAACTGATGAGCTGGCAGTATCTCTGTGCTTTGCGAGTGATCCTGTACCGACTGTGTGTTGGAACGAGCTCGCTGCACTTTTTCTTGTGGCCAGGAATCACCACATCACCACATCCATTCAGGTTCCTTCATGTATTTGCCTGCAGGAATGAAAAGTAACTCTTAAACCTTAAGAACTCATGAGGTAGAAGATACAAAAGCGATCAATGCAATCGTCCCAATAATAATCATTATGAACAATCGCGAAATGAAAACCAGGAACACAAACAGTGTCAATGTCTGACTCCACTGCAGTACTGCAGTATTCAGCTTCTGTTTACCAGGTGTTTGCAGTGGTTTTACAACAAGTTTGTGACATTCAGAAACAACACAAGCCCTGCACTGCTCAATGACTGGGACTGACCGACAGAGCAGTGACCTTTACACAGTCACATTTTTTAGAATTAGAATTAGAATTAGAATATTACAGCGCAGTACAGGCCCTTCGGCCCTCGATGTTGCGCCGATCATCTGACCTACACTATTCCATTTACATCCATATGTCTATCCAATGACCACTTAAATGCCCTTAAAGTTGGCGAGTTTACTACTGTTGCAGGCAGGGCGTTCCACGCCCCTACTACTCTCTGCGTAAAGAAACTACCTCTGACATCTGTCCTATATCTTTCACCCCTCAACTTAAAGCTATGTCCCCTCGTGTTTGCCATCCTCATCCGAGGAAAAAGACTCTCACTATCCACCCTATCTAACCCTCTGATTATCTTGTATGTCTCTATTAAGTCACCTCTCCTCCTCCTTCTCTCTAACGAAAACAACCCCAAGTCCCTCAGCCTTTCCTCGTAAGACCTTCCTTCCATACCAGGCAACATCCTAGTAAATCTCCTCTGCACCCTTTCCAAAGCTTCGACATCCTTCCTATAATGCGGTGACCAGAACTGCACGCAATACTCCAGGTGCGGCCTCACCAGAGTTTTGTACAGCTGCATCATGACCCCGTGGCTCTGAAACTCGATCCCCCTACTAATAAAGGCTAACACACCATATGCCTTCTTAACAGCCCTATTAACCTGGGTAGCAACTTTCAGGGATTTATGTACCTGGATACCAAGATCTCTCTGCTCATCTACACTACCAAGAATCTTCCCATTAGCCCAGTACTCTGCATTGCTGTTACTCCTTCCAAAGTGAATCACCTCACACTTCTCCGCATTAAACTCCATTTGCCATCTCTCAGCCCAGCTCTGCAGCCTATCTATGTCCCTCTGTACCCTACAACACCCTTCGACACTATCCACAACTCCACCGACCTTCTTGTCATCCGCAAATTTACTAACCCACCCTTCTACACCCTCATCCAGGTCGTTTATAAAAATGACAAACAGCAGTGGCCCCAAAACAGAACCTTGCGGTACACCACTAGTAACTAAACTCCAGGATGAACATTTGCCATCAACCACCACCCTCTGTCTTCTTTCAGCTAGCCAATTTCTGATCCAAAGCTCTAAATCACCTTCAACCCCATACTTGCGTATTTTCTGCAATAGCCTACCGTGGGGAACCTTATCAAACGCCTTACTGAAATCCATATACACCACATCCACGGCTTTACCCTCATCCACCTGTTTGGTCACCTTCTCGAAAAACTCAATAAGGTTTGTGAGGCACGACCTACCTTTCACAAAACCGTGCTGACTATCGCAAATGAACTTATTCTTTTCAAGATGATTATAAATCCTGTCTCTTATAACCTTTTCCAACATTTTACCCACAACCGAAGTAAGGCTCACAGGTCTATAATTACCAGGGCTGTCTCTACTCCCCTTCTTGAACAAGGGGACAACATTTGCTATCCTCCAGTCCTCCGGCACTACTCCTGTCGACAATGACGACTTGAAGATCAACAACAACGGCTCTGCAATCTCCTCCCTGGCTTCCCAGAGAATCCTAGGATAAATCCCATCTGGCCCAGGGGACTTATCTATTTTCACTCTTTCCAAAATTGCTAACACCTCCTCCTTGTGAATCTCAATCCCATCTAGCCTAGTAGGCTGTATCTCAGTAATCTCCTCGGCAACATTTTCTTTCTCTACTGTAAATACTGACGAAAAATATTCATTTAACGCTTCCCCTATCTCCTCTGATTCCGCACACAACTTCCCACTACTATCCTTGATTGGCCCTGTTCTAACTCTTATCATTCGTTTATTCCTGATATACCTATAGAAAGCCTTAGGGTTTTCTTTGATCCTATCCGCCAATGACTTCTCGTGTCCTCTCCTTGCTCTTCTTAGCCCTCCCTTTAGATCCTTCCTGGCTAGCTTGTAACTCTCAAGCGCCCTAACTGAGCCTTCACGTCTCATCCTAACATAAGCCGCCCTCTTCCTCTTGACAAGCGCTTCAACTTCTTGAGTAAACCACGGCTCCCTTGCTCGACAACTTCCTCCCTGCCTGACAGGTACATACTTATCAAGGACACGCATTAGCTGCTCCTTGAATAAGCTCCACATTTCGTTTGTGCCCATCCCCTGCAGTTTCCTTCCCCATCCTACACATCCTAAATCTTGCCTAATCGCGTCATAATTTCCTTTCCCCCAGCTATAATTCTTGCCCTGCGGTATATACCTGTCCCTGCCCATCGCTAAGGTAAACCTAACCGAATTGTGATCACTATCGCCAAAGTGCTCACCTACATCTAAATCTAACACCTGGCCGGGTTCATTACCCAGTAATTACCCATTTCAATGGAAAACAAGCAGCCACTATTTAAAATGTGCCTTTCACACTTCTCACCTGGTGTCTGCAATAAATGCTCTTTGTCTAACTGTCCACATCGTTATTTTGCAGCTATTTTCCCCCCACTGTTCACGATCCAACGAACAGTGAGAGACTGGAACTTTCTTTTTCTTTTCTTTCTTTTGGGCCTCCTTATCTCGAGAGACAATGGATACGCGCCTGGAGGTGGTCAGTGGTTTGTGAAGCAGCGCCTGGAGTGGCTATAAAGGCCAATTCTGGAGTGACAGGCTCTTCCACAGGTGCTGCAGAGAAATTTGTTTGTCGGGGCTGTTGCACAGTTGGCTCTCCCAACTGGAACTAAAGCAGGAAAATTCCCTCTCCTTTGGGTGGTGAAATTGTCACTGATTTTCAATAGTGATTTCTTCCCATTGTGTCTCCCTGAGCCTGGACAGACACTGTCCGAGAATGAACTCTCCCTTCCCCGTGTCCCCGGCTCACTCCATGTTCCGGGAGCAGCTCCTGCTCCACAGTGTCTGTTCCAAACACTCCCCGACTCCCCCTCAACTTCCCACCACTCAATGCTAATCTCTGAGCACATCTGCGGACACGCTCCCAAAGCAGTGGCTGCTGGAAGCAGATGCTGTTTGTTCCCTTCCCCCGGGCCCGGGAAGTCTCCATTAGCAGCAGATTTAAAGCATCTTCCCCTCATTGAGTGAATGGCCTCACAGACTGGGTTGGGGAAATACTGCGCATGCGCTCCACTCCTCATTGTGACGTCCCACCGGGGGCGGGGCTATGTCGCGCGTGCGCAGATCTTTGCAGCAATTCCGCATTCAGACATGAATGGGAACTTTCCCCACTTCACCCTCATCAAAGTCCCAACAAAGAAAGTGAAGAGGGGCTTGGACTGGAGGGAGGGAGGGGCGGGGTAAGGGGAACCTAGAACCCAGAAAGCTGCCCACTTGGTCCGTGTTTGCAGCTTGTCTTCGTGTGAGCACAAGTGATTTGTTACTGATTGATGTGTTCACTGGAAGGAAAAAGCTGATCGCAATCGAGTGCATCTTGTTATTATGGGGAAACACTTGATGTTGTGAAAGTGAACTGTTTGTCTTCCGACCAAACATAAATAGCAGAGAATGGTTTCGATCCATCGACCTCTGGGTTATGGGCCCAGCACGCTTCCGCTGCGCCACTCTGCTAACTGCTGTTTTCAATTTTAGCTGCCTGTTAGTGAAATATGTTCATTTCCCCACTGTTTTTATAAAAATAGGATTGGAGTCGGATTTCTCAAGAATCTCAGCAACACACATGCTGACGGACTCACCCTCACTGCACAATGACACTAGGACACAGAGTAACAGCACCGACAATGAGGCAGGCAGAGAAAGACACACAGAAAACTAGGAAGATATTATCAGGACCCAGAAAGGAACAGACAGAGAAAGACACACAGAAAACCAGGAAGAGATTATCAGGACTCAGAAATGAACAGACAGAGAAAGGTACTGAGCAAACCAGCAAGAGACAGCGAAAGACTGATGATTTATGTAATTGTGTTCTCTGTTGTGTAAAGATGTTCCCTGTGTTCTTTTAAAGATATTTCCTGCTGTGCAATATGTTCTCTGTTGTGTAACTATATTCGCTGTTGTGTAAAGATGTTCTCTGTTATTGTGTAAAATGGTTCCCTGTTGGGTAAAGATCTTCTCAGTTGTGTAAATATGATCCGTCTTGTGTAAAAGTGTTCCCGGTTGTTTAAATATGTTCCCTGCTCTGTAATGTAGAGCTGAGTCTGCACTAATGGAATTGCTACAGTATCTTCCAGTCTGATACTGTATGAGGGCTGGAATATGATCCAAAGCACAGTCTATACAAATTAAATTGCTATTGTATCTTTTAGTTTCACAATCCGGGGGAGTTTTAAACTGAAATCTCAGTTTGGATCTCAGGTTATACTACCTTTCAGATTCTCTCAATCTGATATCACACTTGAGATTTAGACTTAAGAAAGGATGTACTGGCATTGGAGGAGTTCAAAAGAGATTCACTCAGCTGATTCCTGAGATGAAGGGGTTGACTTATGAAGAACGGCTAAACAGGTTATTCATTCATGTTTAGAAGAATGAGGGGTGATCGTTTTGAAACGTACAAGATTCTGAGGAGGCTTAACAGGGTGAAGAAGGGTCTCTGACCTGAAACATTAACTCTGCTTCTCTCTTCACAGATGCTGCCAGACCTGCTGAGTATTTCCAGCATTTCTTGTTTTTATTAACAGGGTAGATGTTGAGAAAATGTTTCCACGAGTGGGGGAATCTCAAACTAGGCGACATAGTTACAGAATAAGGGGACACTCATTTAAAACTGAGATGCAAAGGAATTTCTTCTCTCAGAGGGTAGTGAATGTCTGGAATTCTCTACCCCAGACAGTATTGGAGGCTAAATCACTGAAAGTATTTAAAGAGGATGCAAATAGATTTTTGAAATATTGGAGAGTTGAGGGCTATGAAGAGCTGGCATGAAAGAGGAGTTGAGGTCTGGGGCAGATCAGCCATGATCTTACTGAATGGCAGGGCAGGCTTGAGGGGCCGAATGGCCTACTCCTGCTCCTATTTCTTCTGTTCTTATGTTATGTTATATCTAATGTATATGTCAGGATGCACTATGGGAATTAATACTGAAACTTATAAACTCATAATGTGTGTAAATATTGGGCTGATATTTAACTTGAATCTCAGAGTACATTATTGTGGTTAATTCTGTAAGTTTGAAAAGGGAACTCTGTGCCATAATGAAAACAAGAAATGCTGGAAATACTCAGCAGGTCAGGCAGCATCTGTACAGAGAGAAGCAAAGTTAACGTTTCAGGTCAGTGACCTTTCAGATGCTGCCAGACCTTTTGAAAGTCCATGTAGACCACATCAACAGCATTGCCCTCATCATCCCTCTCTGTTACCTCATCAAAAAACTCCAGCAGGACAGTTAAACATGATTTTCCCTTAAGAAATCCATGCTGGCTTTCTTGAATTAACTCACATTTGTCCATGGGACTATTAATTTTGTCCCGAATTATTCTTTCGAGAAGTTTTCCCACCTCCAAAATTGAACTGACTGGGGAGTGAAATGAGGTGAGTTGCTCTAACAGAGAGCCAGCACGGGTTCGACAGGCCGAATGGCCTCCTTCTGTGCTTTAGCCATTCTATGATTGTATGATTCTCGCAACAACTGTTGTTGGAGAGGCAGTGATGCAGGAATGGGTTGACAGAAAGGGGAAAGTCTGGGCTGGTGTGTGTTCGGGTTTGTGAATAAAGGTGATTTGGAAGCTGTGTTCCAAATTGAAGTGTTTACTGGAAGGAAGAAGTTGATGTAAATAAAGAGTAAAACGTGTTAAGATGAAGCGTGGTGTGATTGGGGATAGCAGTAAATATAGTGTTGGTGAATTATTTGTGTGAATAAACTTCCACTGCGCCCTCTGCTGCAGGCTGCTGTTTATATCCAGCTGTGTATTAGTGCTGTGTGTTAGCGAGATAAATGTTTGTTTCAACGCTGTTTATAAAGCAATAGCATTGCACTCAAACAGTCCCAGACAAAGCAACACACGTACAAAAGCAAAATACTGCAGATGCTGGAAATCTGAAACATAAACAGAAAATGCTTGAAATAGTCAGCAGGTCTGGCAGCATCTGTGGAGAGAGAACAAAGTTAATGTGAGCTAACGAAACAGATCTGAACTGTTAACTGTTTCTCTCTGCACAGATGCTGCCAGACCAACTGAGCATTTCCAGCATTTTCTGTTTTTATTACAGCAACACAGGTGTTGGGAGGCTCAGCCTGGCTACACAATGTTACAAGGACGCTGAGTAACACCATCGACAACGGGACAGAGAGAGAAAAACACAGAAAACCAAGAATAGACTATTAGGAAGCAGACAGTGAGGGACAGACAGAGAGAGAGAGAGACAATGAGACTGAGATAGAGAAACAGGGCACTTGTCTGAAATAAACACAAGAAATGCTGGAAATACCCAGCAGCTCTGGCAGCATCTGTGGAGAGAGAAACAGAGTTAACGTTTCAGGTAGTGACCCTTCTTCAGAACTGACAAATATTAGAAATGTAAAAGATTTGAAGCAAGTAAAGCAGGTGGGGGGGGCGGGGGGTGGGAGAGATAACAAAAGAGAAGGTGTTGATAGGACAAGGTCACAGAGAATAACTGACCAGAAGGTCATGAAAGGCCATGAACAAAGGTTGTATGTTAATGGTGTGCTGAAAGACAAAACATTAGTACAGAGAGGGTGTAAATAGACTGTAAAGCACAGAGCACTCCAAGCACAAGCAATAAAAAAATTAAAAAGCAGAAACAGTAGAAACAAACTAAACACACTAAAAAACCTAAAATAAAATAAGCAAATTAAAAAGAAAAAAAGGAAAAATAACTGCACATAAAAAGGAGAGGGCGGGGGGAGTGTGTGGTGGGTGCTGTCATGCTGGGAAATTATTGAATTCAATGTTCAGTAAAGGTTTTGCGTGTTATTGTTTTACTTTCTGTTACTCACCATCTCCTGACTGTGACCATTTGCCGTCGTTTTACATCTGCTGGTGGAGAGGAGGCGCTGCAGGAATGGTTTGACAAAGAGGAGAGACTGGGGTGAAACGTGTTTGCAGCTGGTGCAGCTTGTGTTCGTGTGCGCAACAAATTGGTTTGTGAGACTTGTTGCTGATTGATGTGTTGAGTGGAAGAAAAACGCTGATTCCAAGAAAGTGTTTGAAGAAGCATGATGTGATTGTGGATAAATACTTGATGTTTTGAAAGTAAACAATTTGTGTTACTACAAAATATGAATAGCAGAGAATGGTTTCGATCCATCGACCTCTGGGTTATGGGCCCAGCACGCTTCCGCTGCGCCACTCTGCTATCGGATGATTTTAACTTCAACTGCCTATTAGTGAAATATGTTCATTTCCCCAATTTTTTTTACAAAATAGGATTGTTGTCAGATTGCTCAAGAACCCAGACTCAGCGACACACTCGCTGACAGACTCACCCTCACTGCACAATGGCACAAGGACACTGAGTAACAGCACCGACAATCAGGCAGGCAGAGAAAGACACACAGAAAACCAGGAAGAGATTTCAGGATCCAGAAAGGAACAGACAGAGAAAGTTACTGAGCAAACCAGCAAGAGACAGCGAAAGACGGATGATTTATGGAAACGTGTTCTCTGTTAAGATGTCCCCTGTGTTCTTTTAAAGATATTTCCTGCTGTGTAATAGAATATTTTCAGTGTTTTCTGTTTTAAGCTCTCCCTCTTGTCCTGGACAGTATTTATCCCTCAACGTCACTAAAACAAGTGATTATGTGCTCATTATCAGATTGATCTTCGTGGCAAATTGGATGCAGCATTTCCGACAACAGTGACTATGTTTTAAACGTCCTTCACTGGCTGTCTGGGTCTTTCGGACAGCATGAGGCTGTGTGTGAGATCCCAGTCCAACCCACATTCCCTGTGTGAGAGCCCAGTCCATCCCACATTCCCTGTCTGAGCTCACAATCCACCCCACATTCCCTGTGTGAGAGCCCAGTCCACCCACATTCCCTGTGTGAGATCCCAAAACATCCCACATTCCCTGTCTGAGATCACAATCCACCCCACATTCCCTGTGCACGATAAAAATTTGCTTATTTTCTTTCTTACTGTATTCGCTGTTGTGTAAAGATGCTCTCTGGTATTATGTAAAATGGTTCCCTGTTGGGTAAAGGTCTTCTCAGTTGTGTAAATATGATCCGTCTTGTGTAAAAGTGTTCCCGGTTGTTTAAATATGTTCCCTGCTCTGTCATGTAGAGCTGAGTCTGCACTAATGGAATTGCGACAGTATCTTCCAGTCTGATACTGTATGAGGGCTGGAATATGATCCAAAGCTCGGTCTATACAAATTGAATTGCTATTGTATCTTTTAGTTTCACAATCCGGGTGAGTTTTAAACTGAAATCTCAGTTTGTATCTCAGGTTATACTATCTTTCAGATTCTCTCAATCTGATAACGCACTTGAGACTTAGACTTATATAGAGTCATAGAGTTATACAGTACAGAAACAGGCCCTTTGGCCCATCGTGTCTGTGCTGGCCATCAAGCACCTAACTATTCTAATCCCATTTTCCTGCACTTGGCCCGCAGCCTTGTATGCTATGACGTTTCAAGTGCTCATCTAAATGCTTCTTAAATGTTGTGAGGGTTCCTACCTCTACCACCCCTTCAGGCAGTGTGTTCAGATTCCAACCACCTCTGGGTGAAAAACAATTTCCTCAAATTCCCCTCTAAACCTCTTTCCCTTTACCTTAAATCTTTGCCCCCTGGTTATTGACCCCTCTGCTAAGGGAGGAAGTCTCTTCCTATCTAACCTATCAATGCCCCTCATAATTTTGTATACTTCAATGATGTCCCCCCTCAGCCTTCTCTGCTCTAAGGAAAACAACCCGAGCCTTTTCAGTTTCTCTTCATAGCAGAAATGCTCCAGCCCAGGCAACATCCTGGTGAATCTCCTCTGCACCCTCTCCAGTGCAATCACATCCTTCCTATAGGATGGTGTCCAGAAATGTACACAGTGCTCCAGCTGTGGCCTAACTAGCGTTTTATACAGCTCCATCATAACCTCCCTGCTCTTATATTCTATGCCTCCGCTAATAAAGACAAGTAGCCCATATGCTTTCCTAACCACCTTATCTACCTGTGCTGCTGCCTTCAGTGATCTATGGACAAGTACACCAAGGTCCCTCTGACTTTCTGTACTTCCTAGGGTGCTACCATCCATTGTCTATTCCCTTGCCTTGTTAGTCCTCCCAAAGTGCATCACCTCACACTTCTCAGGATGAAATTCCATTTGCCACTGCTCCGTCCATTTTACCAGCCCATCTATACTGTCCTGTAACCTAAGGCTTTCCTCCTCACTGTTACAACATCACCAATTTTTGTGTCATCTGCGAACTTACTTATCATACCTGCTATATTCACGTCTAAATCATTAATAATTATGTATCTAATGTATATGTCAGGATGCACTATGGGAATTAATACTAAAACTTATAAAATCATAACGTGAGTAAATATTGGGCTGGTATTTAATTTGAATCTCAAATTATATTATTGAGGTTAATTCTGTAACTTTGAAACAGGAACCATGTGTCAGTTCTATGTGTATTTAATTTGCAGCTGAGGTTGCACTATTGTGGGATTGACACACTGATAATTTGATAGTCGGTGAGAATTTGGACTGGGATTTATGTATCTACCTGTCAGTCGTACTGAGTTATGGTAACAGGGAAACAACGTCTGTCTCTCCTGCTCTGTTGGATAGATGGATTGAAAATGTGTCTCTGGAACTATTTCTGCTGTCTGAGACTGTGGAACTGATGACCTGTCTGTGTCTCTGCGCTCTGTGAGTGATAATGTACGGACTGTGTGTGAGAAGGAGCTGGTGACACTCTTCCTTGTAACTTGGTGGAGGAAACATCCCATTTACTCTGGCTTCTTCATTTATTTTCCTGTTGAAACAAAAGTATGTTTTACAACTCAAGTACAGGTGAGGTGGAAGATACAAAGACCATCAGCTTAATGTCTCGATTAATAATCATTATGAACGGCCACAAAGGAACCCCAGGGATACAAACATTATCAAATGTTTGACTCCACTGCAGTACTGCAACACTCAGGGTCTGTATCCTTGGAGTATTGGGCGCTATGACAACAATGTAATGATATGTAGACAGAGCCCAAACCCTGCACTGCTCCATGAATGGAAATATCCGATGGAGCAGGGACATTTGCACTGGTCAGATTTCCATTTATTGCTCCCATGGCATTAACCTGTTTAAAATGAGCCTGTCTTAGTTCTCACCTGGCGACTTACAGATGCTCTTTGTATAACTCCCCACACTCTTCCTGTCTGGCTCTGTTTCCGCTCTTCACTGTCAAATAGCAGCAAACCGGCTGAGACTGGAACTAAACCAGGAATATTCACTGCTGGTCTGGGGAGAGGAAGCAGCATTGAATTTCAATAACAAATTCTTCCCATTCTGTCGCCATCCCTTTGTCCACACAGCCCGAGAATGGTCTCTCCCTTCCCCCACTCACTCCATGTTCCGGGACCAGTTCCTGCTCCACTCCGCCTCTTACAAACAGCCCCCGCCTCCCCCTGAACTTGCCCCGGACTCGATGCTGATCTCTGAGTCCATCTGCGGACACGCTCCCAAAGCGATGTGCTGCTGGAAGGAGGCTGCTGTTTGCTCCCTTCCCCCAGGACCGGGATCTCTCCATTGGCGGCTGTTTTAAACCATCTTCTTCCGCTCACAGGCAGTGCTGGGGGAGGGGAGCGCAGGCGCAGATTTCTGCAACAATTCCGCAAACAGAAACATGGAAAAATTCCGACACAGAATGAGGCCATTCGGCCCATCATGTCCGTGCCAGCGCAAAGAGAGCGATCCAGCCTCATCCCACAGTTCGTTGTTATTGGACAGTGAAGTGTGAAAACAGAAGCGGACAGTCAGGATGTGGGGAGTTACACAAAGAGAATCTATTATGGGCACCAGGTGAGAAGTGTGAAGGACACATTTTAAACAGCGGCTGTTTGGTTTCGCTTGAACGGTTAGACCATGGGAGCGGGAACTGGAAATCTGACCTGTGTAAAAGTCCCTGTTCCGTCGGTCAGTCCCATTCATGGCCCCAGTGGATTGTTTCCGGATGTCATTAAATTGTTGTAAAATGGCCAAAGCCCCTGGTATGCAGTAGCTGGGGGCTGCAGGACTGCAGTGGAATCAGACACTGACTCTGTTTGTATTGCTGGGTTTCCTTTGTGATTGTTCATAGTGATTATTAATTGAAAAATTGTTTTGGTCACTTTTGTATCTTCTACCACACCTCTTCCTGAATTATAATAAATACATTTCCTTTCTACAGGCAAATACTTGATGGAAGCAGAATAAATGTCGTGATTCCTCGACACAAGGGGAAGTGCAGCCAGCTCCTCACACACAGTAAGTACAGTATCACTCACAGAGAGCAGAGACATCAGTTCCACAATCACCGCCAGCAGAAGTAGTCAGACCGGCACTGATCCCAAGTTCCAGAGACATTTACTCAATCCAACAGTCACTCAGAGCAGGAAAGACTGAAGTTGTTTCCATTTCACCCCAACTCAGTCCTACTCACAGGTAGATACATCAATCCCAGTCCAAAATCACACCCACTATCAGATTGCAAGGCACTGTGTCACTCTCACAAGAGAGCAGCCTGAACTACAAATTCAATGTCAGATGGAACAGACAAACAGTACCTGATTGTAAAGTACAGAATTAATCTCAATAATGTACCCAGACTGCAGACTGAGCTCCATGTTACACACCACTCCACAAATCTCACAAATGGTCAGAGTGGAAGACACAGTATTCATTCCATTACTGCAAACTGAATGAACCTGATCTTACATACAACAGATTATAAGATGAAAGGCCACAGACCTGAGAAATTAACTCTGCTTCTCTCTCAACATATGCTGCCTGACGTGCTGGGTATTTTCAGTATTTTATGTTTTTATTTCAGATTTCCAGCATCTGCAGAATTTTGCTTTTATTTTAGGGTTCAAGAAACATTGCATTGTGAGGTGAGAGTGACTGCCCTTGACATCAAGGCAGCTATTGACCTTGTGTAGCATCAAGGAGCCCTAGCAAAACTGGAGTCAATGGGAATTAGGGGGAAAACATTTTTTTTAAAAAAGGAAGTTAATACCAAGCATAAAGGAAGATGGCTTTGGTTGTTCAGGTCAATCATCTCACTCCCAGGACATCACTGCAGTAGTTCCTCAGGGTATTTTCCAAGGCCCAACCATCTTCAGCTGCTTCATGAATGACCTTCCCTCCATCAAAAGGCGAGAAGTGGGGATGTTCGCTGATGATTGCACAATGTTCAGCACCATTCATGACTCCTCAGATACTGAAGCAGCCCGTGTCCAGATGTAGCAAGACCTGGACAACATCCAGGCTTAGGCTGATACCTGGCAAGTAACATTCGTGCCACATAAATGCCAGGCAATGACCATCTCAAACAAGAGAGAATCCAATCATCTCCCCTTGATGTTCAATGACATTGCCATTGCTGAATCCCCCACTATTAACATCTTGGGGATACCATTGACCAGAAACTTAATTATACCAGCCACATAAATGCTGTGGCTGTAAGAGCAGGTCAGAGGCTAGGAATTCTTCAGCAAGTAACTCACCTCCTGTCTCCCCAATACCTGCCCACTAGTTACAAGGCACAAGTCAGAAGTGTGATCAAATATTCTCCCCTTGCGTGGATGAATGCAGCTTTAACAACACTCAAGAAGCTCGACGCCATCCAGGACAAATTAGCCCGCTTGATTGGCATCGCATCCGCCACCTTAAATATTCACTCCCATTACCACTGATGCACAGTGACAGCAGTGTGTACCATCTACAAGCTGCACTGCAACAACTCACCAAGGCTTCTTGGACAGTACCTTCCAATCCCGCCACCTCTACCACCTAAAAGGACAAGGGCAGCAAACCACCATCTGAAAGTTCCCCTCCAAGCCACACACCATCCTGACTTGGAACTAAATTGCCAATCCTTCACTGTCACTGGGTCAAAATCCTGGTACTCCCTTCCAAACAGCGCTTTGGTTGTACCTACACAGCAAAGACTGCAGTGGTTCAAGAAGGCAGCTCACCACCACTATATCAAGGACAATAAGGAACGGACAATAAATGCTGGCCTGGCCAATGATGCCCACAACCTATGAGCAAATGAAAGAAAGGTAAGGAAATGGTGAAGGGCTTTGATAGGGTACACGGAGATATGTTTCTACTTGTGTTGGTGTCCGAAACAAGAGCCAAAAATATAAAATCATCATTAATAAAACCATTGAGGAATTCTTGAAAACCCTATTTATGTAGTGAGTGGTGAGTGGAATCTGGAATTTGCTATCACAAGGAGAGGATGCGGCGGATAGTATTGACACATTTAAGGGGAGGTGGAACACGTGTATGGGGAGAAAGGAATTGTGGGATACACACATTGGGCTTTATTTTTCTTCATTCATTCATATGAAGCAGGATGGCTGGAAATATGTGTGGAGCATAGAGCAGTTGGGATGTTCCCAGTGCAGTGTTTTGGCTGGATGGATCTGCCCAGAACACTTGTGTTGCAGGAGCTGGGAGCTTCAGTACTTCAGTGGAGGCAGACACTGACACTGGTTTTCATTTGTGGCTATTATTAATGATTATTCGTTGAGAGATTAAATTGATCACTTTGATATTTTACACCTCACCTGTTCTTGAGTTATAAGATATACTTTTTCTTCTTCCAGGCAAATACTTGAAGGAATCATGATGAATGTGATGGTTGCTGCACTCGAGGCACAAGGAACAGTGCAGCCAGCTCCTCTCACACACAGTCGGTACATTATCACTCAGAATGCAGAGCCACAGTTGGTTCATCAGTTCCACAGTGTCAGACTGCAAAAGTAGTCAGGCCCACGTTGATCCCACGTTCCAGAGTCATCATTTCAATCCAAGAATCAAACAAAGCAGGAGAGAAAGAAGTTGTTTCCATTTCACCCCAATTGAGTCCCACTGACAGTCAGATACATCAATCCCAGGTCAAAATCACACCCACTAGCAGATGAAAATGTAATGTGTCAACCTAAATATAATGCAGACTTAGCTATCAATTAAATATCAGATAGAATTGGCACATGGTACTGATTGGATGACACAGAATCTAACCTAATGGAATACCCTGACATTTAAATTAAATACCATAGGCAAAGTTCACATCGATTGATGAGAAGGATGTTTAAACATCCCCATAGTGTACCTTAAGATACAAGTTACATACAAGTCCAACATTCATTACAGTGAAATATTTAAAGCTGCTGAAAGATATTGTAACCTGAGACACAAATTAGATACCAGTTCAGAACTCACCCACACTGTAAAATTGAAAGATACAGAATCAATTCCATTAGTGCAGATTGATCTAAACATTATATACCATTCTAAAAACTCAAACAATATCAAACTGAAATACAGTATTGATTCCATTCATATAGATTGATCTAAACAATACCAGTGCAAAAATCACATGCAGTATCAGATTGAGCAATGCTAATATGAAGTCTAAACTGTGATGTAAATTAGATGCCAGTGCAGAACTTACCCAGACTGCGGAATTGAAAAATACAGTAGACTGAGATACGGATTATTTACCAGCCAAAAACATCTCAAACATTATCAGAGTGAAATAGATTATCAATTCCATTTGTGTAGACTGAGCTCCACATTACAAAGCAGTATAAAAAAATCTCATATCAGGTTGTTTTAGTTATTATGCTCCAAGACTAATAATCCAGAAGTCTCGACTAATGATCCAGAGACATGAGTTCAAATTCCACGACAGAATCTGAGTAATTTAATTTCAGTTAATTAAAAAAATCTGGAATTAAAAAATCTAGTATCAATACTAGTGACCTTGGAACTACTAGATTGTTGCAAGAAAATCCATCAGATCCAGGAATGTCCTTAAGAGAAGGAAATCTGCCATTCTGACCCAGTCTGGCCAATAAGTGATTCCAGACCCACAGGAATGTGATTCAATCTTAACTGTCCTCTGAAATGGCCCAGTAAACCACTCAGCATAATTGTAAGAGTAATTACTGATGGGCAATAAATACTGACCTTGCCAGCGATGTCAACATCCTGTGAATGAATAAACAAGCAGTATCAGACTGAGAAATAACATTATATATTCCATTAGAACAGACTGAAGTACACATAACATCGCACGCCATAAATCTATAGTGTTCGAATGAAAGATACTGTCTCAATTATTTATTGCAGCCTGAGCTACACATTACATACCTATTTTTCTTTTTTAGAATTAGAACATTACAGCGCAGTACAGGCCCTTCAGCCCTCGATGTTGCGCCGACCTGTGAAACCATCTGACCTACACTATTCCATTTTCATCCATATGTCTATCCAATGACCACTTAAATTTCCTTAAAGTTGGTGAGTCTACTACTGCTGCAGGCAGGGCGTTCCACGCCCCTACTACTCTCTGAGTAAAGAAACTACCTCTAACATCTGTCCTATATCTATCACCCCTCAAGTTAAAGCTATGGCGCAGGGTGGCACAGTGGCGCAGTGGTTAGCACCGCAGCCTCACAGCTCCAGCCACCCGGGTTCAATTCTGGGTACTGCCTGTGTGGAGTTTGCAAGTTCTCCCTGTGTCTGCATGGGTTTCCTCCGGGTGCTCCGGTTTCCTCCCACATGCCAAAGACTTGCAGGTTGATAGGTAAATTGGCCATTAGCAATTGCCCCAAGTATAGGTAGGTGGGAGGGAAATATAGGGACAGGTGGGGATGTGGTAGGAATATGGAATTAGTGTAGGATTAGTATAGATGGGTGGTTGATGATCGGCACAGACTCGGTGGGCCGAAGGGCCTGTTTCAGTGCTGTATCTCTAAACTAAACTATGTCCCCTCGTGTTTGCCATCATCATCCGAGGAAAAAGACTCTCACTATCCACCCTATCTAACCCTCTGATTATCTTATATGTCTCTATTAAGTCACCTCTCCTCCTCCTTCTCTCCAACGAAAACAACCTCAAGTCCCTCAGCCTTTCCTCGTAAGACCTTCCCTCCATACGAGGCAACATCCTAGTAAATCTCCTCTGCACCCTTTCCAAAGCTTCCACATCCTTCCGATAATGCGGTGACCAGAACTGCACGCAATACTCCAGGTGCGGTCTCACCAGAGTTTTGTACAGCTGCAGCATGACATTGTGGCTCCGAAACTCGATCCCCCTACTAATAAAAGTTAACACACCATATGCCTTCTTAACAGCCCTATTAACCTGGGTAGCAATTTTCAGGGATTTATGTACCTGGACACCAAGATCTCTCTGTTCATCTACACTACCAAGAATCTTCCCATTAGCCCAGTACTCTGCATTCCTGTTACTCCTTCCAAAGTGAATCACCTCACACTTTTCCGCATTAAACTCCATTTGCCATCTCTCAGCCCAGCTCTGCAGCCTATCTATGTCCCTCTGAACCCTACAACATCCTTCGGCACTATCCACCACTCCACCGACCTTTGTGTCATCCGCAAATTTACTAACCCACCCTTCTACACCCTCTTCCAGGTCATTTATAAAAATGACAAACAGCAGTGGCCCCAAAACAGATCCTTCCGGTACACCACTAGTAACTGAACTCCAGGATGAACATTTGCCATCAACCACCACCCTCTATCTTCTTTCAGCTAGCCAATTTCTGATCCAAAGCTCTAAATCACCTTCAACCCCATACTTCCGTATTTTCTGCAATAGCCTACCTTGGGGAACCTTATCAAACACCTTACTGAAATCCATATACACCACATCCACTGCTTTCCCCTCATCCACCTGTTTGGTCACCTTCTCGAAAAACTCAATATGGTTTGTGAGGCACGACCTACCCTTCACAAAACCGTGCTGACTATCGCTAATGAACTTATTCTTTTCAAGATGATTATAAATCCTGTCTCTTATAACCTTTTCCAACATTTTACCCATAACCGAGGTAAGGCTCACCGGTCTATAATTACCAGGGCTGTCTCTACTCCCCTTCTTGAACAAGGGGACAACATTTGCTATCCTCCAGTCTTCTGGCACTATTCCTGTCGACAATGACGACATAAAGATCAAGGACAAAGGCTCTGCAATCTCCTCCCTAGCTTCCCAGAGAATCCGAGGATAAATCCCATCTGGCCCAGGGGACTTATCCATTTTCACACTCTCCAAAATTGCTAACACCTCCTCCTTGTGAACCTCAATCCCATCTAGCCTAGTAGCCTGAATCTCAGTATTCTCCTTGACAACATTTTCTTTCTCTACTGTAAATACTGACGCAAAATATTCATTTAACACTTCCCCTACCTCCTCTGATTCCACACACAACTTCCCACTACTATCCTTGATTGGCCCTAATCTAACTCTCGTCATTCTTTTATTCCTGATATACCTATAGAAAGCCTTAGGGTTTTCCCTGATCCTATCCGCCAATTACTTCTCGTGTCCTCTCCTTGCTCTTCTTAGCTCTCCCTTTAGATCCTTCCTGGCTAGCTTGTAACTCTCAAGCACCCTAACTGAGCCTTCACGTCTCATCCTAACATAAGCCTTCTTCTTCCTCTTGACAAGCGCTTCAACTTCTTTAGTAAACCTCGGCTCCCTCGCTCGACAACTTCCTCCCTGCCTGACAGGTACATACTTATCAAGGACACGCAGTAGCTGCTCCTTGAATAAGCTCCTCATTTCAATTGTTCCCATCCCCTGCAGTTTCCTTCCCCATCCTACGCATCCTAAATCTTGCCTAATCGCATCATAATTTCCTTTCCCCCAGCTATAATTCTTGCCCTGCGGTATATACCTGTCCCTGCCCATCGCGAAGGTAAACCTAACCGAATTGTGATCACTATCACCAAAGTGCTCACCTACATCTAAATCTAACACCTGGCCGGGTTCATTACCCAGTACCAAATCCAATGTGGCATCGCCCCTGGTTGGCCTGGCTACATACTGTGTCAGAAAACCCTCCTGCACACACTGGACAAAAACTGACCCATCTAAAGTACTCGAACTATAGTATTTCCAGTCAATATTTGGAAAGTTAAAGTCCCCCATAACAACTACCCTGTTACTCTCGCCCCTGTCGAGAATCATCTTCGCTATCCTTTCCTCTGCATCTCTGGAACTATTCGGAGGTCTATAAAAGACTCCCAACAGGGTGACCTCACCTCTCCTGTTTCTAACCTCGGCCCATACTACCTCAGTAGACGAGTCCTCAAACATCCTTTCTGTCGTTGTAATACTCTCCTTGATTAACAATCCCACCCCCCCCCCCCCACCGCCCCCCCCCCCCCACCGCCTCTTTTACCATCTTCTCTGTTCTTACTGAAACATCTAAATCCCGGAACCTGCAACATCCATTCCTGCCCCTGCTCTCGCCATGTCTGCAAAATGGCCACTACATCGAGATCCCAGGTACCAACCCATGCTGCAAGCTCACCCACCTTATTCCGGATGCTCCTGGCGTTGAAGTAGACACACTTTAAACCAGGTTCTTGCTTGCCAGTGCCCTCTTGCGTCCTTGTAACCTTATCCCTGACCTCACTACTCTCAACATCCTGTACACTGGAACTACAATTTAGGTTCCCATTCCCCTGCTGAATTAGTTTAAACCCCCCCGAAGAGCACTAGCAAATCTCCCCCCCAGGATATTGGTACCCCTCTGGTTCAGGTGAAGACCATCCTGTTTGTAGAGGCCCCACCTACCCCAGAAAGAGCCCCAATTATCCAGGAAACCAAAACCCTCCCTCCTGCACCATCCCTGCAGCCATGTGTTCAACTCCTCTCTCTCCCTATTCCTCGCTTCGCTATCACGTGGCACGGGCAACAACCCAGAGATAACAACTCTGTTTGTTCTCGCTCTAAGCTTCCACCCTAGCTCCCTGAATTTCTGCCTTAAATCCCCATCTCTCTTCCTACCTATGTCGTTGGTGCCTATGTGGACCACGACTTGGGGCTACTCCCCCTCCCCCCTAAGGATCCCAAAAACACGTTCCGAGACATCACCATCTAAAATCGCATACACTTTCAGACTGAGATACAGTATTTATTCCATTACTGCAAACTGAGCTACTTGTTCCACAGGAGTTCTAAATACTGAACAAGTCTGGTCTCTTTTGTTTGGAAAAGAGGAAGCTGAATGATCACCTAATAGAAGCACTGAATTATATGAAAGGATTTGATAGGGTAGAGGTAGAGATATTTCCCATTTGTGGTGGAGTCAAAAGCTGTAAATATGAAATAGTCAGGAATAAATCAAATAATTAATTCAGGAGAAACTTCTTTACCCTGCTTTGGACCTGGTTAGAATCTGGAACATGCAGCACTTGGGTTTTTTTGGATTAGATTAGAGATGCAGCACTGAAACAGGCCCTTCGGCCCACCGAGTCTGTGCCGAACATCAACCACCCATTTATACTAATCCTACACTAATCCCATATTCCTACCAAACATCCCCACCTGTCCCTATATTTCCCTACCACCTACCTATACTAGTGACAATTTATAATGGCCAATCTACCTATCAACCTGCAAGTCTTTTGGCTTGTGGGAGGAAACCGGAGCACCCGGAGAAAACCCGGGTGAGAATTGTTACATTTAACATCAAATTAAATGATTGATAAATTAAATATGAGGCAGAAAAGATTTGAGGGATTTGCAGATACAATTAGAGGAGGTAAGGTGGGAGGAGGCTCATGTGGAACCAGCAGCACTTGGGCAGAATAGCTTGTCTCTGTGTTGTAAATTCTATGTAATTGTGTGTAGGATGAATTCTGAACTACAAACTATCCCAGAGATTAATGATTTCTGAATGCATCCCACACAGAGAGTACCAGAGACTGACAGACACTGAACAAATCTCACACTCATAGGCAGTACCAGAAACTGGCAGATACTGAATAAAACCCACACTCATAGGCAGTACCAGAGACTGACGGATGTTAAATGAGCCCAGATTCAAAGGTTTACAGTGGCAGAGAGGTACAACAGCAATCCTACTCTCACACACAGTACCAGAGGCTGACGGATACGGAATGAATCACACAGTTACATACTGCAACAGAGACTTATTGGCAGTGTCTGAATCCTAAGCTCACATACAGAATTAGAGACTGACTGACGGCAGCATGAATTCCACATTCTCTTTCAGTAACGGAAACTGACAGATTGCCACAGATAAAGAATGATTCTTACTCTAAGGTACGGGACAACAGGCTCACTTATTTGGCACAGGGTCATCACTAACGTTTGGGCTAACTAAATGCAATAACAGCTCGTCTTGTTTCTTAGTATTTCTAAATCCCATCTGTCCAACAAAAGCTGAACAATTATTGCAGGTTGTGTCTGACTGTCTGATCTGTAAACTGCACTATATCACAAATTGCTGACGTTTTCTAGCTAAAAGTGAGAAATGCAACATAGGGGCAGAAATTGACATGGTCTGTCAGGGTTAACGAAGCAGGTAATGTGAGGTAATAGATTTTTGTCTGCAAGTGCTACACTGATATTGCTTCATATATTTATATTGAAAATAAAGATAATTGATTCGTAATAAAGGTTGTCTTCATTGATCCGATGATTGTAAATGTGCCCTGTTATATTTTACCAGTATTTACCATTGACCAGTATTTCTGTCTGTATTTTCAGGATAGTATTTACATTACTTCAAATAAAGAAAACATAACTACACAAAGAACTGAGCAGAATGCTGAAAGTTTCACAGCAAACAGTTAAAATAGAAAGAGATGAAATACAGAAAGATAAAAGCTAAAATACTGAAAACACTCAGCCAGTCCGGAAACAACTGTGGAGAAGTGAAGCTCGGGTTAATGGTCCAGTTCTGCGACCCTTCAATAAACCTGAAACGTTGCTCCTACCTTCCTCTCTCCACAGATGCTGCGGGAAGTGCTGAGTGTTTCCAGAATCTTCTGTTATTATTCAGATTTCCAGTGTGTGCAAAAAGTCTCTTTTTGAATAAAATATTCCCTGGGAAGGAATTGTAAGATTTAGGTTTTGTGTTCACAGATACACAAAGAAGCGGGTCGAGCTCATAATGTCGAGCTCATAATAGTTTATTAAGAAGCAACAGTTTAAATATAATATTAAGAAGTAGCAGTTTATATATGAAGAGTTTAATTATGGTAATGCATAAGCTAAATAGACAGAAAAGACAAATGACCCATAACAGATTAAATGGAAAACCGGTCCCGGATCATATCGCCGGGAAGAACAGTGTTGACAGTCTCCCCGACGATGAGGCAGGTGAGGTGTTGGTGTCCTCAGTCTTCTTGAGCCAACCAAAGTGTCAATCTGAAGGCGACTCTTTCCCTCCCGAGCACCCAAAAAAGCGGCTCAACTTAGAGAGGCCGGAATGTGAGAAACTGCTGAGAATAAGGGACCCTCGCAGCCAGGACACATTTCCCGGTGGATTTTCCAATAGAAACTGGGACTGGAGAGAGTCTTTGGGAAATGTAATTCCTGAATGTAGTGAAAGAGTTAGTGATTGGTTTGTAGATGTTAAATCTGATTGGATGGCTGAAGAGACCAATTGTAGTATTACAATATAAAACCGTTGTGACATCATTGCCAATCGCCCAATCACAATCTTAACTTTCCCCCATCCCTCATCAGCAAAGAGCTGTGGGATTGTCTATTTAATCCGCACTCGGAAGGGGTTTGGTTTATTTCTGTGTCTGAAATTGAATCTGAAAATGCCTGAAGAGAAGAAAGCAGCTGCTAAGAAGGGCGCCAAGAAAGCCTTAAATAAACCGTCAGCAAAGGGCGGCAAGAAGCGGAGAAAGTCGAGGAAGGAGAGTTACTCCATCTACATCTACAAAGTGATGAAGCAGGTTCACCCCGACACCGGCATCTCCTCCAAGGCCATGAGCATCATGAACTCGTTTGTGAACGATATTTTCGGGCGCATCGCGGGTGAGGCTTCCCGCCTGGCCCATTACAACAAGCGCAGCACCATCAGCTCCCGGGAGATCCAGACCGCCGTGCGCCTGCTGCTGCCCGGGGAGCTGGCCAAGCACGCCGTGTCGGAAGGGACAAAGGCGGTGACCAAGTACACCAGCTCCAAGTAAAACTGCACAATGGACTGAAAAACATCCCAAACACAACGGCTCTTTTAAGAGCCACCCACAATCTCTCTGAAAAAGCTACATCATCATCTCAATGGTATCGATTTGTTTTTTTTTTATACGAAGAGTCTGGAACTTTCTAATTGCCTTTCTGATCTCTGTTTTAACCCCATGGATTCTGGGTGATTCACTTTCACTGTTGAGATCTTTGTGTCTCTACTTAATAATGCCCTGTAAATTAATTACTCATCACTGACCCCAAGTGCGCTTGGATCTCGGACGCGTTCATATTCGACCCCTTTCCTGTATCTCGATAATAAAAGCTGACAGATCAGTTCTCAGTCACTTGTTTCCCTTGTTGAAGCTCGGCCTCAATGATTAAATAAGTACATTATCTGGAAACCCCGCTGGTGTCGGAACCCTCAGTCTCACATTTCAACACCTGACAGTAAAAATCTTCTCTCCGCTTTTGTCTCCCACAAATAGGTTCAATCTAGAATCAGTGATGCGGTATCCTGACAAAAATTGATCTGAAATGTGTCCGCTTGCAGAATGCTGTGAATGAGACTTTCTGCCGCCGCTTACAGACTGTTTCAAAAAGGACGGAGAATAAACCCGAATAGATGCCAGAGTGTAAAAGTGTATCTGGAACTTGTAACAAAATGTAGAATAATACAAGAGGAGAAAGATTTTCAAATTTTTTGCTGTAAAATGAAATTGCCTGTTAATGCGATATTCTATATTGAAGCTGCTCCTTGTTTTACAAATATATTAGCGGGCTTTTCAAATTTAAAAAATCTGTTGGAGTCTGACAATTTAGCGCCGTTATTTTCCGCCGTTATTCAGCGTGGAATCTCCGGATTGGTGAATTAAGCAGCTCTGGGATTGGAAACATGAACCACATCATGAGATGCAGTAACAGAGTGACCAATCAGCAGCCTCCACCACTACCATCCCAGCCCAGAGGGACCAATGTCAGCGGATTTCAGCATTCTTTGTGAAAGTATTTGTGAGATTGTGGCCTGAGCAGACTGCCAAAGTCATTTGGCAGAATGCCTCATCACCAGAACTTTCAAACAAGCACCAAGATGCAGCTTGGCTGGTGGTGAGAAGAGCCCTCCCCGTCAGATCCTTCCTGCACGCCCGGAGTCACACCCCCTCTGCACGATGCCCTCGAAGTGGCTGTGGTGGGGAAGAGACAGTTGCCCATCCTCGTTCTGGAATGTGTCTTTGCAAAGCAGGTGTGGAAAGAGATGCAGTGGTTTTTGTCGAGGTTCATCCCAAGCACCTCTGTAACACAGGACTCTGTGCTCTGCGGGCTGTTCCCAGGGACGAACTCCGAGACAAACATCAACTGCTGCTGGAGAACTATCAATTCGGTGAAAGACACCCTTTGGTCTGCCCGAAACGTTCTGGAATTCCAGCGCAAAGAGTTGTCCAGGACCGAATGTTGCGGACTGGCACATTCCAAGGTCCAGGACTACATGCTGAGGGACGCACTAAAGCTTGGGGCAGCCGCAGCAAAGGCTCAATGTGGAAAGATCACAGTGTAAGGTCCCCCCAGCAAAGTGAACGGAGGGGCTGGACCAATGGGAAACCCCTCAACTGTATCCAGAAAATATTTGGTTTGCTGTAAAATGTACGTAGCATGTAAAATGAAATGGAAGGGTTGTGAGGCAACTCACTCCTGTATTGAAAGAAACTGATCTCATTTGCACTCCTTGTATTTTTCGACTTTGTGCTTTTTGGAACTGTTTGGTAATCTATTTTTTTAATAGTTTTTTATGAATAAAGTATACTTTGGAAATTTTAAAAAAGTGTCTGGAAGAGGGGCAGCCACTGTAAAGTCTCAATGAGGTATAAACACTGTGTAAGGTTCTCCCACCAAAGTGAACTGAGGGATGGACCCATGGGAAACCCCTCAGGCTGTATACACTGAATATGGGTTTGCTGTAAAATGGAAGGGTTGTGAGGAAACTCACTCCTGCATCAAAGAAAACTGATTTCCTTTGCACTTTTTGGGATGTCAACTTGGTGTTATTTTGAACTGTTTTGTACTGTATTTTTTACAGATTTTTATGAATAAAGTATATTTTGGAGGAAAAGAGGAAGAGGAAAAGACCAGCGGGAAAGCTCGGGCCAGGGCCAAGGCCAAGTCTCACTCCTCCCGGGCTGGACTGCAGTTCCCGGTGGGCCGTGTTCACAGGCTCCTGAGAAAGGGCAACTATGCTGAGCGTGTGGGTGCCGGAGCCCCGGTCTATCTGGCTGCTGTGCTCGAGTATCTGACCACTGAAATCCTCGAGCTGGCCGGTAACTGGGCCCGGGACAACAAGAAGACCCGCATCATCCCCAGACACCTGCAACTGGCCGTCCGCAACGACGAGGAGCTCAACAAGCTGCTGGGAGGGGAGACCATCGCTCAGGGCGGTGTGCTGCCTAATATCCAGGCCGTGCTGCTACCCAAGAAAACCAGCGCTCAGAGATCCCAGAAAAAGTAAAGCGGCCAAAATGTCATCTAATAAACCAAAGACTCTTTTCAGAGCCACCCACAGTCTCTGTGAAAGGGTTGGTTACTGTCAGGAGGGAGTCAGAGATGGAGTTATTGTAATGGTGCATTGACCAGTTTCACATCTGTCCAGGTGTGTTTTCCGTTCCCTCTCTGGATTTCGCTCTGCTCCTCTGCTCACACATCCCCCTGCACCCTCCCACCCCCAATTAAATGAAGAACTGAACTACATGATGTCAATCAACAATTTAATAAATGCCGCCACCTTCAATTTCATAAATTTGGAGACCCTCCCGGTGCATTAATGATAAGTGGTTTGGTGCTGATGAATTAATTTAATAATGGAAGTATCTGGGTCAATTCTGGTCTGTTTTTCATTGAGACAGTTTGAATTCTTTTTTTCTCTCCGGTGATCTGAGCGCCGCTTCTCAATGAGAATCTGCTCCCGGAACAGAGTAAGTGCAGGAAGGAAGAGGCCATTCTCGAGCTGTGTGTGGACAAGGTAAGGGAGACAGAACGGGAAGATTCTGCTATTGAAAATCATTGTTGTTTTCTGTCCTCAAACCTGTAATGCACGTTCCTGGTTTGGCTTTAGTTTCACACTGTTTGTTGTTCTTGAACAGTGAATAGAGGAAATAGAGCCGGGCAGTAGGGATGTGGGCAGTTATGCGAACAACAACTATTGCTGTCACTCGGTGAGAAGTATCGAGGAAATATTTTAAACAGCGGCTGTCGATTTCGGTTGAATGGTTGGTCCAATGAGAAACAAGGAAATGGCAGAGACTTTGAACAAGTATTTTGACTCAGTCTTCATGGTAGAAAACACTAAAAGCATCCAAAGAATAGTATAAAATCAAGGGGAAAAGGAGGGAAGGAACTTGAAACAATCACTATCGCTAGAAAAAATGTATGAGGAAAACTAATGGGACTAAAATCTGACAGATCCCCTAGACCTGATGGCCTGCATCCTAGAGTTTAAAAGAAATGGCTCCAGCCATAGTGGATGCGTTGGTTGTAATCTTCGTCAATTCACGAGATTCTGGAACAGTGCCAGTGGATATTAAAACCACAAATGTAAAACCCCTATTCAAAAAGCAGGTAATGATAGGCCTGCTAGCCTAATGTCTGTCATTGGGGAAATGCTGGAATCCATGATTAAGTAAGTGGTAGCAGAACATTCAGAAAATTAAAGTACAATCATGCAGAGTCAACATGGATTTATTAAAGGGAAACCATGTTTGACAAAATTATTAGAGTTCTTTGAGGATGTAACAAGCAGGGTATATGAAGGGGAACCAGTAGATGTAGTGTATTTGGATTTTAAAGGCGTTCGATAAAGTGCCATGTAAAAGGTTACAACACAAGATAAGAGCTCATGGTGTTCAGGTGTAATATATTAGCATGGATAGAGGATTGGCTAACTAACAAGAAACAGAGAATTGGGTTAAATGGGTCATTTTTCAGGTTGGCAAACTAATTAGTGGGGTGCCACAGGGATTGGTGTTGGGGCCTCAACTACTTACAATCTATATTAATAACTTGGATGAAGGGATCGAGTGTATTGTAATCAAATTTGCTGGGGATACAAAGATAGGTGGGAAAGCAAGTTGTGAGGAGGACACAATGAGTTTGCAAAGGGATAAAGACAGGTTAAGTATGTGGACAAAAATTTGGCAATGAAGTATAATGTGGGAAAATGTGAGGTTATCCACTTTGGTATGACGTATAGAAAAGCAGAATATTATTTAATTAGAGAGAGAATGCAGAATACTGTGGTACAGAGGGATCTGGGTGTCCTCATATATGAATCACAAAATGTTAGCATGAAAACACAGCAAGTAATTAGGAAGGCAAATGGAATGTTGGTGTTTATTGCAAGGGGGATGGGGTATAAATGTGCAGGTTGTTGGTTCGACCACACCTTGAGTGTTGCATGCAGTTTTGGTCTCCTTATTTAAGGAGAGATATATTTGCATTGGAGGTAGTTCAGGCAAGTACCACTAGGTTGATTTCTGGGATAAAGGTGTTGTGTTATGTGGAAAGGTTGACCTGGTTGTGGTGCACTCATTGGAGTTTAGAAGAATGAGAGTCAATCTTATTGAAATACATAAGATTCTGAGGGGGCTTGACAAGGTATTTGCTGAAATGATGTTTCCCCTCATGAGGGAATCGAGAACTATGGGGGAACAGTTTCAAAATAAGGAGTCTCTCATTTTAGATGGAGTTGAGGAGGAATTTCTTCTCACAAAGGGCTGCTATTCTTTGGAATTATCTACCCAAGAGGATGGTGGAGGTTGGTCATTGAATATATTCAAGGTTGAGTTAGACTGACTTTTGATCTATAAGGGAATAATTGGTTATAGGGGCAGGCAGGATAGTGGAGTTGAGGCCATGATTTGATCTGCCATGATCTTATTGAATGGTGGAACAGGCTCGAGTGGCAGAATAGCCTAATCCTGCTCCTAGTTATTATGTTCTTATGCTATAATGCCAGATGGAAATAAAAATATGACAGAGACTGCAATCTGAAGACAACAGAAGGCAGGTCCTTCCCTCTCTCACACACACACATGCAGAGTCCCAGAGACCCATGGGAGTAGCTCAACCCTCAAGACAGAAGACCAGCGAAACAAGTTTGAAAGTGTGCACTGGTCCCCAACAAGAACTGCAAGCCATAACAGCAATCAAAGACTTTACATCAAACCCAAAGCCAGCAACTGAACTCCAGCTATTGCTTCAAATCTTTTCTCCTTTTCCGTTTCTATTTGTGTGTCTGTTTATCGCATATGCACGCTAGCGTGGTTGTGCTGCGTATCTTTATTCATTTTAACTGAATTAGATTTTTAAGGTTAATAAACTAACACTGTTCTTTTTTAAATCTGAGAAAACATGCCTGGTTGATTTCTTTGCCATTAGAATTAGGGAGTAGTGAAGCTAAAACATGGTGTTTTAAAAAGTTAAACCCTGTTACAGGTAAGGAAGAGGCTGAGAGGGGGAGCCTTTCTCACCTGGTCGTAACAATGTCTTTTCTCGCTTCTACCTCAATTGATCTTGAGTTACAGAGATATTTTTCTTTCTCTCTGTAGGCAAAAACTTGAAGGAACCTGAAGGAAGGTGGTGATTCCCCAGCACAAGGAAAAGTGCAGTCCACTCCTTCTAACACAGAGTAGGTACATTATCACACCCAGAGCACAGAGACACAGACAGGCCATGAGTTCCACAGGCACAGAGAGCAGAAGTAGTCAGACTCGCACTGATCCCAAGTTCCAGAGACACATTTTCAATCCAGCAGACAATCAAACAATGCAGGAGAGGCAGAAGTTGTTTCCAATTCACCCCAACTCAGTACTGCTGAAAGGTAGGTCTATCAATCTCAGTTCAAAATCACACCCACCATCAGATTGAAAGGCACCGGATTAATCCCACAAAAGTGCAGCCTAAGCTACAAATTAAATATCAGGTAGAGCAGCTGATGGAAAGGTACAGAATGAATCCTTAGATTCCTTAGAGGTGGCACAGTGGCGCAGTGGTTAGCACCGCAGCCTCACAGCTCCAGCGACCCGGGTTCAATTCTGGGTACTGACTGTGTAGAGTTTGCAAGTTCTCCCTGTGTCTGCGTGGGTTTCCTCCGGGTGCTCCGGTTTCCTCCCACATGCCAAAGACTTGCAGGTTGATAGGTAAATTGGCCATTATAAAATTGCCCCTAGTGTAGGTAGGTGGTAGGGAAATGTTGGGATGTGGTAGGAATATGGAATTAGTGCAGGATTAGTATAAATGGGTGGTTGATGGTTGGCACAGACTCGGTGGGCCGAAGGGCCTGTTTCAGTGCTGTCTCTCTAAATAAATAAATAAAATAAATGTAGCCCAGACTGCAGACTCAGTGACAGATTACAATGTAGTACAAACATCTCATACAGTATCAAAAATAAAGTTATAGTATTATGTCAATTAGTGCACACTGCACTACTCATTTCATACCAGTCCAATAATCTCTGTAAGAGCTGTAACGAAAGATAGAGTATCAATTCAATGATTCTAATTGTCCTGAGCACACCATTTGTGAGTTTGAAACATATGCCATCATTCACAAATGTGTTCAGAGTTACAGACTAAATATTAGTCCAAAACAGATAGCAATGAGGAAAAACCTCTTTACTCAGAGCGTTGTTAAACATTTGGAATTCTGTACCCCAGAGGGCTGTGGAAGCTCAGTCATTGAGTATGTTTAAAGCAGAGAGTGACAGATTTCTAAATACAAATGACATAAGGGGATATGAGGATAGTGTGTGAAAAAGGCATTGAAGTGGATGATCAGTCATGATCATCTTGAATGGCAGAGCATGCTCAATCGGCTGAATGTCCTGCTCCTATGATCCTATGTTCCTAAAACTCTCACACCACAACTCAATAAAACACACAGTTAAAATGTGATCCATATTTTGAAATACAAATGAGGCAAGCAAATCGTGACACATCATGGCATTAAACAAATAGTTCTCAATACCATCACTGAGATACATATTAAGTGCAGGTACAGAGGAATCCTGTAACAGAATTTCATAGATACACAATGTATCACATTTGCAGGCAATGGCAGTAGCTGAGAGATACAAAATTAATCCCACTGTAACTGACTGTCTGAGAAACAGACACATAAAAAATGAATTGTAACACACATTCAGTACCAGAGACTGCCAAATGCAGAATGAGCCCTGGATGTGCACATGCAGAGTGTACCAGAAATTGACTGATACTGAATGAGACCCAGACTCATATGCAGTACCAGAGACTAACAGCTGAAGAATAAATCCAACATTCACTTCCAGTACCAGAAAATAATATATGCATAACAGATATCACTCATGTACAGTAGCAGAGATTGACAAAGAACAGAATGCAGCTTGACAGTAGCGAAGGTGCGAGAGCGAGCTTACAGCTGGGAAGTCAATTTCAGTGGAAGTTTAAAAGTTAATTCCCTTTTGTTTTCGGAGGACCAGGGGACTGCTGGGGAAGTAAAAACTATATATTTGGGTGGTTTATAATCTCTTTCTTTTAGTTTTGGTGACTGCAGCTTGACAGTAGCGAAGGTGCGAGAGCGGGCTTGCAGCTGGGAAGTCAATTTCAGTGGGAGTTTAAAAGTTAATTCCCTTTTGTTTTCGGAGGACCAGGGGACTGCTGGGTAAGTAAAAACTATATATTTGGGTGGTGGCTGTACCCGATACACTACACGTGTCGTGTCTCCCACCCACCCTCCTCCTCTAACAAAAAAAAAGGACTTCTCGGCCTTTTGGCTAAGATCAAGTGTAGGATCTGTTCTTATCAGTGCTTATTTGATTGAGAAGAGACCATGATCATTGCCTTTTGATCCTGGGGAAGCTTTGAGTAAAATGGCTATAACCAATTTTCGAGCTTCGGGCCAGGGAGTGCGGAACACCGTTCGGGTGGTCGTGAAGGACAAGGAAGGAGATGCACCGGTTGATCGCACCTTCTTCATCAAGAAAATTCTCTTCGATTGCTGCGGATTTCAAGCGACGGACGTCTTCTGCCTGCAGGATTTCCCCAGCAGTGGATACTTTGACGTGACGTTCCGGAACGTGGCGGGATGCATCAAGTTCCTGAAGGCGTTCAAGGAGAAAGGGGACCGGGCGCCACTGTCGATCCTCACAGCGGAGCCGCTCTTCACACTTCCGTCACAACGGGACCGGGTGGTGACAATTCACCTCTACAACCCCCATGTTCCGGTGGTGGATGTACTCACCTTTCTCGCCAGGTATGTCGAGGTGGCCAGCACTGATGTCAAGGACCCCTTTGGGATCTGGACCAGCAAGCGGCAGGTCAAGGTGACCTTGAAGGTAGATCCCAGTGGAGCCATCATCCACCCTCCCTCCAGCTTCGCTATCGGGGGAAGTCGAGGCTTCTTGGTCTACGCTGGGCAGCCCAGAGTTTGCCGCACCTGTGGCAAATCTGGTCACATGGCAGCCAACTGCAGCACGGTTGTTTGCAAGAACTGCAAGGAGGAAGGCCATCAGACCAAGGACTGTAAGCAGACTAAGTGTTGCAACTTGTGCGGTGCGGCAGGCCATCTCTACAAGACCTGCCCCAAACGTTGCCTCAGCTATGCTCAGGCGGCAAGGTCCAAGGAAAGGCCGCGAGAAGGTTCGACGAAGGCGTCCGCTGTTCGAAAGGAGACCAGCAACCTTCTCCGCAGTGAGGAACTTCAACCTGAGAAGGAAGGGGAGGCAGCTGAAACCAACGATCCAGCACCTACCCAGCGCCCGGAAACCCCTCCTCCACAGACAGAATCAATGGAGGAGGAGGCAGCAGATGGACAAACAGGTCAGTGGCAAGTGGTCCAGAGGAAAACCACAAGGAAAAAACATCCCAAAGCCACCACCCAAACCAGTGGCAAGAGGAGGCTCTCTTCTGAATCAGACTGCAACAACTCCTCTTCACTGGACGGGGAAATGCTGGAACGACAGCCCCTTCAAAAGAGGTGGCAGAACTCCGAGATGGATGATAAAGCATCCCAGCCCCCGGGCACTGGAAGCTGTGATGGGCCCGGCGTGCCCCAACCCCAATGCCCCACATGTAACGACGTGGCCAACGCATCTCAGCTCCGGGACACCGTGAGCAAAGACACGTCTGGCGCACCTGAGCTCCGGGAGACCGGGAGCTGTGATGTTTTCGAGGAGGAACAGATGGAAGCAGCTGAGGACAACCCAATCCTCTCTGCCTACAAGACCCCCCCGATGTCACCCGAGCAGCACAAACCCTGCATGAAAAATCAGGAGGGGTTTCTGAGCCCAACCAACGTGAAACTGCTTGCGCACACGATGGGTATGCAGGAACATCCCGAAGGACTGGGACTAGCGAGGACGAATGGTATGGGAAGCAACAACTAATTTTTAGTAAAAAATGGGTGTAAGAATTGCTTCCATTAATGTGCGTAGCATTAAATCTACTACGCGATGTGTTTCAACCTTGGATTACCTTGCCAAGGTCAAAGCTGACCTACTGTTTCTGCAGGAGTGTGGAATACCACACCTCAGCACCTACAGGCAGTGGTCGCGATGGTGGTCCCACGGGCCATCGATCTGGTCGGGGGGTAATGACTGCCGTTCCTCCGGCCTGGGTATTCTGCTGCGGGGAGGTAACTTCACCATCTCCGAAGTTAAGGAGGTGGTGGGCGGCCGCCTCCTCGTAGCAGACGTGATGTACAACAACGCTCCGCTCCGGTTGATCAACGTGTACGCCCCGGTACAACGCAGCGAGCGGCTGACCGTCTTCCAGCAGCTCCCACTGCTGCTGGCGACGTCCAGGCCGGTCATCCTAGGCGGTGACTTCAACTGCATCATCGATGCGGCTGGACGATCCGGCAGTGACGACAGCAAACTGGACGCTACGTCCAGATTCCTAATAGAAACAGTTAAAGATGCCAAACTGCACGACGTCTTCAGCAAACCTGCAGACGGAGCGCAGCACAGATACACATGGTCAAGATCGGACGGGTCTGCCCGTTCCAGGATTGACTTCCTGTTTGTGTCCCGTGCTGTCACGGTCGGATCCACCGACGTCAAGCTGGTGTTCTT
The DNA here is from genome assembly GCF_036365525.1 of Heterodontus francisci. NCBI lineage: Eukaryota > Metazoa > Chordata > Chondrichthyes > Heterodontiformes > Heterodontidae > Heterodontus > Heterodontus francisci. The sequence goes on from NC_090405.1 coordinate 19,916,171, forward strand.
CTCCGACCACTGCCTCTTACTGGCCGACTGTCACTTACAGGACGACCAGCGGGTTGGCAGAGGGACGTGGAAGCTCAATGCGACACTGCTGACCCCAGAGAACGTTGAGGAACTCAAAAGGGATTACAATGGTTGGAGGACCGTGAAACCCCTCTTTGAGTCTCCAGTTCACTGGTGGGAAGCGATTAAGGAGAACATCAAGAGGTTCTTCATCCACAAAGGTGTTCAGAAGGCGAGAGAGAGACAGAGGGAAGTGTCCCGACTCCAGAAAATTATGCAAAATCTACTCCGGTTGCAGTCAATGGGGGTCGAGGTCAAGGAGGACCTCCAAGAGGTGAAGAGCCAGCAGGCCTCGTTCTTTGCCAAGGAGGCCTCCAAGATCATCTTCCGGTCCAGAGTCCGCTCCATCGAGCAGGATGAGACGTGCTCGCGTTACTTCTTCCAAAAGGTACACAGAGAGAGCTCTGTTATCAGCAGCCTGAAGGAAGAAGATGGCTCGGTAACGTCTTCGCAGTCCGACATACTAAGGATCAGCAAATCCTTTTATGCTGGGCTGTATGACGCGAAGCCCACAGACAGCAGAGCCTCCCAGTCCTTCCTGTCATCTATCACAGAGGTCTTAGATGACAGCAGGAGGGAGAGACTGGTCAAGCCGCTAACTCTGGACGAGCTGACAAAGGCCGTCGAGTCTTTCGAGACGAGTAAAACTCCCGGGAGCGACGGCTTACCGGTCGAGTTGTACTCGGCCCTGTGGGACTGGGTCGGCCCGGACCTGCTGGAAGTATACGAGAGTATGCTCCTGGCCGGCAGCATGTCAGAATCCATGAGAAAAGGCATCATCACCCTCATTTACAAGCAGAAGGGGGAGAGGGCAGAAATCAGAAATTGGCAGCCCATCTCACTGCTTAATGTTGGTTACAAGATTCTGTCCAAAGTCATAGCCAGTCGAGTCAAGTCTGCTCTGGAGTTGGTGATTCACCCCGATCAGACCTGTACTGTACCCGGCAGGAAGATCTCTGATAGTCTCGCGCTACTCAGGGATACGATCGCCTACGTACGGGACAGGAGGGTGGACACCTGCCTCATCAGCCTGGACCAGGAGAAGGCTTTTGACAGGATATCGCACACCTACATGATGGACGTGCTTTCCAAAATGGGGTTTGGGGAGGGAATCTGCAATTGGATCCAACTGCTCTACACAAACATCAGTAGCGCAGTCTCAATCAACGGGTGGGAATCTGAAAGTTTCCTGATCAAATCTGGAGTCAGACAGGGCTGCCCTCTGTCCCCGGTCTTGTTTGTTTGCTGTATTGAACCCTTTGCTGAGTATATTAGGAAGGATGCGAGCATAAGAGGGGTGACAATCCCAGGCAGCGGAGGCACTCAGGTCAAAACCTCCCTGTACATGGATGACGTCGCCGTTTTCTGCTCGGATCCGCTGTCCGTGCGCAGACTGATGTGTATCTGCGACCAGTTCGAACTGGCCTCGGGAGCCAAAGTTAACCACGGCAAGAGTGAGGCCATGTTCTTTGGCAACTGGGCTGACCGATCCTTTGTCCCCTTCACCGTCAGGTCAGATTACCTGAAGGTGCTGGGGATATGGTTCGGAAGGGCCGGGGCATGCACCAAAACATGGGAGGAGCGAGTAGCCAAGGTACGACAAAAGTTGGGCATGTGGGGGCAGTGATCTCTCTCCATTGTGGGTAAGAACCTGGTCATCAGGTGCGAGGCGCTCACGTTGTTGCTCTACGTGGCGCAGGTCTGGCCCATACCCCACTCCTGCGCCGTGGCAGTCACCCGAGCCATTTTCCGCTTCGTCTGGGGATCTAAAATGGACCGGGTCCGGAGGGACACGATGTTCAAATCTCTGGACAAGGGCAGGAAAAATGTACCCAACGCGGCCCTCATCCTGATGACCACCTTCGTGTGCGGCTGCATCAAGCTGTGTGTCGATCCCCAGTACGCAAACTCCAAGTCTCACTACGTGCTGAGGTTCTATCTGTCCCCGGTGTTGCGAAGGATGGGCCTGGTCACATTGCCGCGGAACGCTCCGTGCAGTTGGGCCGTGCCGTACCACCTATCCTTCGTGGAGCAGTTTCTGCGGGAAAACACCTTTGACCACCGGTCCATCAGGCAGTGGTCTGCACGGAATGTCCTCAAGGCCCTACGGGAAAAGGAAACAGTGGATCATGTTGGATGGTTCCCCGAGCAGACTGTCAAAGTCATTTGGCGGAATGCCTCATCACCAGAACTTTCAAACAAGCACCAAGACGTAGCTTGGCTGGTGGTGAGAAGGGCCCTCCCCGTCAGATCCTACATGCACACCCGAAGTCTCACCCCCTCCGCACAGTGCCCCCGCGTTGGCTGTGGTGGGGAAGAGACGGTCGCCCACCTCCTCCTGGAATGTGCCTTTGCAAAGCAGGTGTGGAAAGAGATGCAGTGGTTTTTGTCAAGGTTCATCCCAAGCAGCTCTGTAACACAGGAGTCTGTGCTCTACGGGCTGTTCCCAGGGACGCACACCGAGACAAACATCAACTGCTGCTGGAGGTCTATCAATTCGGTGAAAGACGCCCTTTGGTCTGCCCGAAACTTGCTGGTCTTCCAGCGCAAAGAGTTGTCCACCACCGAATGTTGCAGACTGGCACATTCCAAGGTCCAGGACTACGTGCTGAGGGACGCACTAAAGCTTGGGGCAGCCGCAGCAAAGGCTCAATGGGGAAAGACCACAGTGTAAGGTTCCCCCACCAAGCTGGACTGAGGGGCTGGATCCATGGGAAACCCCTCGATCTGTATCGTTAATATTCTCAATTGCTGTAAATGTAAAACTGTAATTGACATGACAATTGTGAAACGGAAGGGTTGGGAAGAAACTCATGACAGTATTGAAGGAAACTGACCTCCCTTGCAATGTTTGTATTTTTTGGTGCTGTTTGGAAACTGTTTGGCAATGTAATTTTTACAGATTTTTATGAATAAAGTATATTTTGGAAATAAAAAAAAAAGTTGCATGGCACCACTACTCAAATTTTATATTATTCATTAATGAATTGAATCTGAATTCCACCAGCTGCCATGGTGGGATTGAAACTCATATCCCCAGGGCATTAGTCTGAGTTGTGAGATTATTAGTTCAGTGACATTACTGCTATGCCAGCTTCTCCCCTACAAGGTAGTGAGATATGTCAACAAACCAATAATAATGGGGAAAGACTGGCTTTGAAAGCTGAAGTTAGACTGGAAGCATGTTTTTTCAAGTTGAAACAACCAAGGAGCTTGATCAGGCATTGAATTGTTACAGGAACACTTTCGAGGACAGCTATAAAGGCATAATCAGTGTGAAAGCTCACATCTGAATCAGGCCTGATACCAAACCAGTATATTGCAAAGTTTGGCTGCTTCCTTATGCTTCCAAAACCCAGGTTGAAGAGGAGCAAAAGAATCTGGAGAGATATGGTGTGCTGGTGAAAACTGATCACTGTGATTGGGCAAACCCAATTGTCATTGTGCCCAAGTCAGACAAAACCATCAGTCTATGTGGGGACGACAATGTCACAATGAACCAGGCAGTGGATTATGAGAAGTATCCACTACTGATCTCGAGATTTGTATGCGGAGTTAGCAGGATCCAAGCTATTCACAAAGTTGGATTTATTCCATGCTTATGCACAGCTCAATGTGAATCAAGTGAATCTGCAGTATCTCACAATAAACACACACATGGGGTTATACTCCTACATAAAGCTGCCGTACGGTGTGAAGCCTTCTCCAAACTTCTTCCAAGTTACAATGGGTAAGATTTTACAAGGAGTGCTACATTGCTTGTGCAATCAGGATGATGTGTTGATCATGACTGTAACAAATGAAGAGAATTTTCAAGTGTTGGATGAAGTGTTAAAAAGGCTCAATGATCACAATGTGTCACTTGAAAAAGAACAAGTGTGCCTTTGTACAATCTGAGGTGGTGTACCTTGGCCTGATAATCAATGAAAAGTACTACAGCCAGTGAAAGAGAAGATAGAGGCTATGGTCAAAGCCCCTAAGACAAAAAGATGTGTCTGAGCTTGGATCTTTTCTACGCATGGTCCAATACTACTTGCAATTTCTGCCTGAGCATGCAATGGTGTTAGCTCCACTACATGAGTTGTTGAAGAAAGATGTGAAATGGAAATGGTCTAAAGCACAACAAGGCCACATAGCTGACCAAAATGTCACGGAGCAAAGGCAAACAATATGTTAATGGTGTGTTGAAAGACAAAGCATTAGTACAGATTAGGTGTGAATACACTGAATATTGAACAGCAGCATGTGCAAACCTGAAAAAAAACCTGAAAAAAACAGTGGGTAAGCAAACTGAACATACAGAATGAATCACACAATCACATTTAGTTTCATAGACTGACACTGAAATAATCTCACACTCAGACACAGTACCACAGACAGATAGATGTAGAATTAAACTCGCTGTCACATAATGTACCAGAAAGTGTGTCAAAATTAATCTCATACAGTACAAAAGATGGATTGAATTTGTCTCACACTCAATGTAATAGGTTTTAAGCAAGTGAAGCGGGGGTGGGGGGAGGTGGGGAAGAGAACAAAAGGGAAGGTGTGTAATAGGGCAGAGGGCAGGAGAGATTAACTGACAAGGAGGTCATGGGGCAAAGGCAAAGGGAGTGTGCTAATGGTGTAGTGAAAGACAAAATATTAGTGCTGAGAGAGTGTTAATGACAGAATAATCAATAGTTTTGTCCAAAAGCACATACTTGAAAAACCAAGTTTAAGGCAGGCACATGGTTAAACAAAAAGATAAAATAAAATAATAAAAAGGGTTGAGAGCCCTGTCAACCACAGTGAGGGGGAAATCGGAAACGAATTTGATGTAATTTTCCAGTTCGGAGCGGGAGCAGGAAATGACACTGATCCAGTCATCATTGTACCGGAAAAAGAGCTGGGGGTGGGGTCCTGAGTAGGACTGGAAAAAAGAATGTTTGACATACCCCACAAAAAGACAGGCATAACCATTTACAGAGATAGGGCACAAAGAATCATCATGGAAAGAGGCTTGAGCTTCAAATCCAAAGCTGAAGTGACAGGATCAGAGGAACAGCTGTTTGTTCTGCAGTGTGGACTTCGGTCTGAGCTGTAAACAAGCAGTTCCACAACAAAGGGAGAGAACTCAAAAATTAGAGTTCTGCCTTTCAGGAATATTGCCGGGAAGCACTTTTTCACACAAAGGGGAGCGGGAACCTGGAATTCTCTCCGAAAAATCAGATAAACCTGAGGGTCAATTGACAATTTCCAACCTGAGATTGAGAGATGTTTATCCAGTGACGGTCTGAGGGTTTATGAAATCACAGCAGGCAGCTGGAGTTAAGATACAGGTGAGCCAGGATCTAATTGAAAGGTGCAGCAGGCTCGAGGGGCTGAATGGCCTACCCCCATTTCTATGTTCCTATGGCTGCAACAGGGCAGAAACAGCTGCGAACATATGTTGCATTTCACATTTAACAGCAAAAATACCAGCAGTCAGGAGCTGAAAAGGGAAAGATGACCCCTCGATGACCTGAGAATAAGTACAGAATGGCCTCCTTCAGAACTGGTGATTTTATCAGGATAAGATGCCGAACATTAGAAATTAATCCAACGGGAATCGCCATCCTCCGCCTCAAGGAATTGGACAATATAATGCTGGGATGTGGGAGTTTGGTTTGGGCAGGGGGTTGGCTGTGACACCACGAACACTCCCTCTCCACCTCCTCACTCCATCACCCCACCCCCTTCCCCTCTCCATGGGCCCCCGGCATCATCCGATCCACAGATTACTTCCAGCAGACATTGCTGGGGAGTGACCGGAGTCCTGGTTCTCTGACTCCATTTTCCCTGTCCCACCCATGGCCACTGAGGCTCCTCTCCCCCCACCCACCCTGAGAGCAACTAACCCACCTTGTCCATAAATTTAAACTGGAAAAGTGTCTCGTAAAGAGTAGGAGCAGAGGGGAGGCTGTAACCCATCAAAGAGGATTGTGTTCCTGAATCCACAACTCTTTTTGCCATGTTTCCATTCAATGTCCACACTCTCTCCTTGGTCTGTCCCTGGAGACCTGTCATGTCACGATTCTCTCCAGGGAATTTCTAAAGATATTTTCCCCATCCCTCCAGGATTGGCCTGGAGTCCCCAGCACTCCCTCCATTGCAGTACTTTCTGAAGTACTACCCGTGCCATGTAATAGTCAAGAGAGACAGTGGGGAACTAGGCAGATCAACAGGATGTCTGGCAGATTCAGTGTGAGACGGTAACACTGCCGGGTAAAGGCCGCTTTCCAACTCCAATCTTAACACAGGAGATTCCCCAAACGGCTGAAATAAGGTGTTTGTAAACTGCTGGAAGAGGATGTGTGTGGAAATGGTGACGTTACTGAGTAGGTTATTTGTTATAGAATGGACTGTGTTTAGGTGGGAATATTACTGAGTGTTAATTGTAGCGGAACCATATTTAAAAGCTCCGGCTTTCTGGAAAGCCTTGACTATGAAGGCCGAGTCTGGAAGGGTTTGTGTGGAGAGCTGGGTTTCGGTTCCACTGTTAATAAAGGGTTTGAAATTGGCGAACCAGAGGAAACTGGAGGTGGAGCTGAAAGATGAGGGGCCGTTCTCTCTCTGTCTGTCACTCTGGGTGTCTCCGCCCCATCTGCTCTCTGTTCAATCTTCACTCTGTCTCCTCCCCTTCCTGCTCTCTCTCTCCCATTCTCAGGCAGGTCCGGGCGGTCTGTATAAAGTAGAGCCTGCAAGAGTCTGCTTCTTATATTGTGTAGTGATCTGAGTGAAGAATCATCATGTCTGGCAGAGGTAAAGGAGGCAAAGGACTGGGCAAAGGCGGAGCAAAGCGGCACCGCAAAGTGCTTCGTGATAATATCCAAGGCATCACCAAACCAGCAATCCGCCGCCTGGCTCGCCGTGGCGGGGTCAAGCGGATCTCGGGTTTGATCTATGAGGAGACTCGCGGGGTGTTGAAGGTTTTCCTGGAGAATGTGATCAGGGATGCGGTCACCTACACTGAGCACGCCAAGCGCAAGACGGTCACTGCCATGGATGTGGTGTACGCTCTGAAACGGCAGGGTCGCACTCTCTACGGATTCGGCGGTTGAACAATTTGACCCTTTCCAGCAAACACAAAACAAAGGCTCTTCTAAGAGCCACCCACCGCCTCACAGAGAGAGCAGTGACCGAGAAATGGGAGCTGGAATAGGCTGTTTAGAACAGTTCAATCAATCTGAAATATTTCAGATTTCCAGCATTCGCAGAATTTTACTTTTAATTCTTTGTTCAATCAATCTGCTGTGTTCGGGATGAAAAAAAATGGAATCCCCGAATTTGACATTTCATTTGCAGCAAGGATGTGCAGTGGATTTGATTTTCTAAACGGGCTGTGTAAACAGTGCCCGAGGCTCCACAGTTAGTTATTTCCCCAGTCGACACATGCCCTCAGTGAAAAGCCACATCACTCCTCCAGAATCACTCATTGTTTTCATAGAATTTCAAAATGATTTCGCTGCAATGAGGGAATCCGGGAGTTTTGCAGCAGCCGTTGAATCGGTCACTGGAACCAGACCCACTTGTGATGTTATTTCCCCCGAGACGGTGTTTCCTGCACTGAAACTGACAGGGTTTGTGAAACTGATCAGTTTCAGCTCAGTCATTCAGGGACCTGGAATTCCCGCAGTTTGAGCCCGCGCTATCCAGAGCCCACTTCTGATTGGTCACCCTCTTCCCATTCGCATGTCTTAACCAATTGCCGAGCCTCGAATTAGAAAATACAGCAAATCATTGGCTTAAATTGTCGTCCTGGCAGAAAGGTTGAATTCAAAAAAGCCGCCAATTTCAGTGTTGGGCAGAATCGAATTACTCAACGAATCTCAATAACGAATTGGCAGCACATTTTATACTTACCCCGATTTTCCTTTCCATCGATTGGGGTGCTAATTCACTCGGGTGCGTTTGCTAATACTAACTGTAATCCTCAGATCCATTTAACATTTCAGTAATCCTATTAAATACAAAAGGAATTTTATGATTGAATTTCCATTGGAAGATAGTGAATTAGCACCCCGATCGATGGAAAGGAAAATCGGGCAGAGGATAAAATGTGCTGCCAATTCGTTATTGTGATTTGTTTATATAACTGACCAGGACTGACTTCACCCGAACGCAGCTACTAGCTCCCACCTCACTGACCGCTCTCCCCCCTCTGCAACTCGCTTTCTCCCCCTCCTCCCTACTGGTGAAATTCCGCACTCTGGCTGTTCGCTCTCCGCACCCCCAACCCCACCCTGTCCCAGCCCAGCCCACAGCTGCAAGCTCTGGCCGTGACACTCGCTCCCACATTTCTTCACCAGGCGCCACCTGTAGAAGCAGGAGGGCCGCAAGGGGTGACAGGGCGACGGAGGAGTGAGTGGCTGAGAGGAGGGAAGCGGCGCGGCCTGGAGCGAGTGGCCAGAGAGTGGGGTGGTGCGAAGCAAGGAACAACTGGCCAGGGGAGTGGGGGGGTGGGGGAGCAGCGAGGTCTGGAGCGAGCGGCTGAGGGGGGGAATCGTCGAGGCCTGGAGTGAGTTGCCGAGGGGGGAGAGCTACAGCTTCAAAATCTCCCATTCAGCCACTTCCTCCAGCCAAGTGGTGGAGGGATGGGGTGGCTAGATACCCAATGACGCTTTATCACGCATACACGAAGATGGATTTGTTGCGGAAATGTGATGACGTTGGCGCTGCAAAATGACATCATCCCGTGCACGCGCCACTCAATCCTGGCAAGATGTCAAAAATCACTGTGATTTTTTTGGTCTTTTCAGTGCACTCCGCTTTCTTTAGTTGCCTCTTACCTTAATGTATGGAAGAAACATCTTTGGGTCCATTTTCATTTTACTTGTCAATATTCTTCCATGTTCTCCCTTCACCGCTGCTCCCAAATCCCTCCAGTAGATTTGGGATTTGAACACACGCCTCCAGAAAACACTACGACCTGAACACAGCCCTTTCAACCACTCGGCCATCTTGACTGTTTCAAGCTTATGACAAAAGCTGAGAAATTATCCATTCTTTGTGAAAGTATTTGTGAGATTGTGGAAATGTCTGGAAGAGGAAAGACCGGCAGGAAAGCTCGGTCCAAGGCCAAGTCTCGCTGCTCCCGGGCTGGACTGCAGTTCCTGGTGGGCCATGATCACAGGCTCCTGAGAAAGGGCAACTATGCTGAGCGTGTGGGTGCCGGAGCCCCGGTCTATCTGGCTGCTTTGCTCGAGTATCTGACCGCTGAAATCCTCGAGCTGGCCGGCGGATCTCAGGTTTGATCGATGAGGAGACTCGCGGGGTGTTGAAGGTTTTCCTGGAGAATGTGATCAGGGATGCGGTCACCTACACTGAACAAGCCAAGCGCAAGACGGTCACTGCCATGGATGTGGTGTACGCTCTGAAACGGCAGGGCCGCACTCTCTCCGAATTCAGCGGCTGAACAACTCGACCCTTTCCAGCAAACACAACAAAGGCTCTTCTAAGAGCCACCCACCGCCTCACAGAGAGAGCAGTGACCTGGAAACGGGAGCTGGGATAGGCTGTTTAGAACTGTCTAGAATAAATCTGTGCTGTGTTCGAGATACAAAACTGGAATCCCCAAATTTGACATTTCATTTGCAGCAAGGATGTGCAGTGGATTTGATTTTCTGAACGGGCTGTGTAAACAGCGCCTGAGGCTCTACAGTTAGTTATTTCTCCAGTCGACACATGCCCTCAGTGAAAAGCCACATCACTCCTCCAGAATCACTCATTGTTTTCATAGAATTTCAAAATGATTTCGCTGCAATGAGGGAATCCGGGAGTTTTGCAGCAGCCGTTGAATCGGTCACTGGAACCAGACCCACTTGTGATGTTATTTCCCCCGAGACGGTGTTTCCTGCACTGAAACTGACAGGGTTTGTGAAACTGATCAGTTTCAGCTCAATCATTCAGGGACCTGGAATTCCCACAGCTTGAGCCCGCGCTATCCAGAGCCCACTTCTGATTGGTCACCCACTTGTCATTCACATGTCTTAACCAATCGCAGAGCCTCGAATTAGAAAATACAGCAAATCACTGGCTTAAATTGGCAGAAAGTTTAAATTCGAAAAAGCCGTCAATTTCAGTGTCGGAAAGAAGCGAATTAATGGTAAATCAGGCGTTAGTTTAAAGCTGTTCTTAAAATCGGGCCAGGACTTTGTGCTGATAAAAGCGGAATAAAAAAAGCTTTTGATGGATTATATATATTACGAAGTTTTAATCTGTAATTTTTTTGTCTACTTATCTGTACATGGCGGGAAGACTCTATTCAGCAATCTGTAACGGGACAAATAACTCACTCAGTGTGGAAGTAATAAATTAGACAGGTTTTGGGGTGAGTGAGAAATCACTGAAACAGATGCTTAAACATTTGAAATAGTTCTCATTCGGTCCTGTTACTGGCATTTTGGAATCAGACAGTAACCAGCCCTTTCACAGAGACTGTGGGTGGCTCTGAAAAGAGCCTTTGGTTTATTTGATGACATTTCGGCCGCTTTACTTTTTCTGGGAGCTCTGAGCGCTGGTTTTCTTGGGCAGCAGTACGGCCTGGATATTAGGCAGCACCCCGCCCTGAGCAATAGTCACTCCCCCCAGCAACTTGTTGAGCTCCTCATCGTTGCGGACTGCCAACTGCAGGTGTCTGGGGATGATTCGGCTCTTCTTGTTGTCCCGGGCCGCGTTCCCGGCCAGCTCGAGGATTTCAGCAGTCAGATACTCGAGCACAGCAGCCAAATAGACCGGGGCTCCGGCACCCACACGCTCAGCATAGTTGCCCTTTCTCAAGAGCCTGTGAACACGGCCCACCGGGAACTGCAGTCCGGCCCGGGAAGACCTAGACTTGGCCTTGGCCCGAGCTTTGCCGCCGGTCTTTCCTCTTCCAGACATTTCCACAATCTCGCAAACACTTTCACAAAGAATGGATAACTTCCGCCGCATTCACTTTACTTATAGACTGAAATATCTCCCCATTGGCCGGTACTTAATTCACCTCATTTGCCTATATTCTTCACCAATCAGGTCACTGACAACAGAAGTGGGCGGGGTTTACCGCCAAAACATCAGAAGCAGAAAATTTGTCAATTTCAAAAAGACCGCCAATTTCATTGTCAGAAAGGAGCGGATTAAAATAAATGCCATCCTGAGTCAAATATTTAAAATCCTTTGTCTTTATTTTGTTCTATTTAACTTTTTCCGTCACGAATTACAGACGCGGGTTTAAAATGTTATTTAAATTGTGGATCTTTCTCCAATCGCTTTCAAACTGTCCCGGGAGGTACTAAATCCCTGTTCACAGCATTTCCCTGAAGGGAAACATTCAGTTTATCTTCAATCAGAGCCCAGTGTCCTTCTCTGAAAAGAGGAAGCAGGATCGAGTCCTCAAACAGCCCTTAGTCTGCTGTGTAATAATCCCATTCCGCGCTGTTTCAGTGCGGAGAGTTACTGTTAATAAAATTATGAATCAGTTCACATTTCAGGAATAGAGTGAAGGGACTGAGGTCTGACCCTTACCGCTAAAAGCAGCTGTTAATGCTGTCATTCAGGGGCTGTGTAAAACAACAATAACAGCTTTAAGCAAAAAAGGAAAGGCGGATGAGCGGATTATGGGTTTGAGTTCGGTTTATGGGACAGCAGACAAAAACACAGCAGTGGGACATTTATTATGTTACATTGTCTTAAAATGATTTCATAGAGATGTTCGGATGCAGCTTTTTCAGAGATTGTGGGTGGCTCTTAAAAGAGCCGTTGTGTTTGGGATGTTTTTCAGTCCATTGTGCAGTTTTACTTGGAGCTGGTGTACTTGGTCACCGCCTTTGTCCCTTCCGACACGGCGTGCTTGGCCAGCTCCCCGGGCAGCAGCAGGCGCACGGCGGTCTGGATCTCCCGGGAGCTGATGGTTCTGCGCTTGTTGTAATGGGCCAGGCGGGAAGCCTCACCCGCGATGCGCTCGAAAATATCGTTCACAAACGAGTTCATGATGCTCATGGCCTTGGAGGAGATGCCGGTGTCGGGGTGAACCTGCTTCATCACTTTGTAGATGTAGATGGAGTAACTCTCCTTCCTCGACCTTCTCCGCTTCTTGCCGCCCTTTGCTGACGGTTTATTTAAGGTTTTCTTGGCGCCCTTCTTCGCAGCTGCTTTCTTCTTCTCCTCAACCATCTTCAGTTCCAATTTCAGACTCCGAAATAAACCAACCCCCTTCCGAGTGCGGATTAAATAGACAATCCCACAGCTCTATGCTAATGAGGGATGGGGAAAAGTAAAGATTGTGATTGGGTGATTGGGAGTGATGTCCCAACGATTTAATATTGTAATTCGACATTTGGTCTCTTTCGCCATCCAATCAGATTAAATATTTGCAACCAATCACAAATTCCCTTACTGCAATCAGGAAGTATATTTCACAAAGACTCTCTCCAGCCCCAGTTTATATTGAAAGAGCTGCTCCCTGTGTGGAGCTTCCTGGAAATGTCCTGGCTGTTGTTGGGAGGACACTTATTGACTGATTCTGTGTCGTTGTGTCTCTGCTATTGCATGTGAGTGTGCAATTAATTTTATTTTTAGTCTAGGCTGCTGTGTTTGAGTGTTTTATGTAATTTGGTAACTCAGTCTCTGGTGCTGTATGGATTCATTCTGTCTCTGTCAGGTACTGTGTTTGAGTGTGAGGAGATGAGGTGGAGTGTTGCGGCAAGGAAGATGGAAAAGAGCATTGGTGCGATGACAGCCTTACTTGACCCCAGTTTGCACTCGGATTGGGTCAGTGATAGATCCGTTGGCAAGGATTACAGCTTGCATGTCGTAGTGCAGTATGTTTGAGGAGGACATTCCATAATCCCTCTCGGTTGGTAGAGTCGAAGGCCTTTGTCAGGTCAGAGAAGGCCATGGATAAAGGTTGCTGCTGCTCCCTACATTTTCTTGAAGTTGTCTTGCTGTGAAGATTATGTTCACTGTGCCTGTTGATGGACAGAATCCACATTGTGATTCCAGTAGGAGCTCTTCAGCCACGGGGAGGAGGCAGTTGAGAAGGACTCTTGTGATGACCTTCCCTGTGGTGGACAACAGCGATACCCCTCTATAGTTAACACAGTCGGTCTTGTCAACTTTTTTTAAAGATGATCACAATTACCGCATCGCGGAGATCCCCTGTCATGCTCTCCTCCTTCCAGATGAGGGAAATGAGACATGTATTTGTGTCAAGAGTGCTTCTCTGCCATATTTTAGAATTTTTATGTGAATTCTATCTATTCTGGCAGTCTTATTGTTTTTTGGCTATCCATCTCTAACGTCATGTGTGAATGTGGGATTCATTCTGTACCTGTCACTCACTGGTACTTTGTGAAAGTGTGAGTTACATTCTGTATCTGTCAGTCTTCAGTCTTGTATGTGAGTGTGGAATACATTCTGTCAGTGGCACTGTGTGTGAGTATTTGATTCATTCTGTCAGTCTCTGGAATGTTATGTGATTTGGGACTTAGTCTGAATCTGTCAGTGGTTCTGTATGTGTGGAATTCAAGCTATATCTGTCAGTATCTCAGTGTGTGTGTGAGTTCATTCTTTATCTGTCAGTCTCTGGTGATTTATGTGAGTTTGGCAGTCACTGAATCTGCCAGGTACTGTAGGAGTATTTGAGAATGATTTTGTATGTGTCAGTCTTTGCTACTACATAGGAGTGTGGGATTAATTCTGTATCTGTCAGCCTTTGGTAGTGTGTGTGATTGTGGGATGAATTAATTCGCAGTCATTGGTGCCCAGTATGAATGTGGAAATCATTCTGTAACTCAGTCTGATATTGTTATGTGAGGGTAGGAATCACGTGTATCTTTCGATCCCGGGTGCTGATTGTGAGCATAGGATTCATTCTGTACCTGTCGGTGGTACTGTATCTATCTGTGGGATTAATTCTGTACCTTTCAGTCACTGGTATTGTGTATGAAAGTGGGATTAATTCTAGATCCGCCACACATTGGTTGTGTGTGTGTGTGTGTGTGTAAGAACATAAGAAGATACGAAATAGGACAGAAGTAGACCATTTGGCCCATCAAGCCTGCTCCGCCACTCAATAAGATCATGGCTGTTCTGATTGTGGCCTTAACTTCACTTTCCTGCCTGCCCCCATAACCATTGACTCTGTTGTAGATCAAAAATCTGTCTATCGCTGCGTTGAATATATTCAATGACACAGCCTCCACAGTCCTCTGGAGAGCAGATTTCCAAAGATGAACAACCCTCTGAGAGAGGAAATTCCTCCTCATCTCCTTCTTGAAAGAGAGACTGCTTATCTTAAACTCTTGCCCCTAATTCTATAATCCCCCACAAGGAGAAACGTCCTCTCAGCATCTACCTGTCCAGCCCACTGAGAATCTTACAGGTTTCAATAAGATCACCTCTCAATCTTCTAAACTCCAGTGAGTATAGGCCCAATCTGCTCAACTTTTTCTCATAAGACAATCCAACATCCCAGCAATCAGTCGAGTGAACCTTCTTTGAACTGATTCCAATGCAGGTATATTCCTCCTTATGTAAGGAGACCAAAACTGTATGGTGTTGGGATGTCACTAATGCCCTGTAAAGTTATAGCAAAACTTCTTTACTTTTATACTCCATTCCCCTTGCTAAAAATGCCAACATTCCATTTGCCTTCCTAATTACTTGCTATACCTTCATGCTAACATTTTTGTAATTCATGTACCTGGACACCCAGATTCCTTGGTACAGCAGCATTCTGCAGTCTCTCTCTATGTAAATAATATTCTGTTTTTCTATTCTACCTGCCAAAGTAGACAATCTCACATTTCCCCATGTTATACTCCATCTGCCAAAATGTTTTCCCACTGACTTAACCTATCTATATCTCTTCGCAGACACATTGTGTCCTCCTCACAACTTGCTTTCCGACCTATCTTTGTACCATCTACAAATTTGGCAACAATATACTTGGTCCCTTCATGCAATTATTAATATAGACCATAAATAGTTGAGGCCCCAGCACTGTACCTGTGGTACTCCATTGGGTAGTTTGCCAATCTGAAAATGCTCCATTTATCCCCACTCTCTGTTTTCTGTGAGTTAGCCAATCCCATATCCATGTGTGTGTAGTTTTCAGTTTGTATCTGTCAGTGCCTGGTACTCTATGTGAGTTTTGGACTCTTTCTCAATCTCTCAGTGCTACTATTTGTGTGTTAGGTTGCTTTAGATGACTCGGGCTGAGGTACTGTGAGTGAGTGCAATAATCAACCTATAGTTTTCAGCATCTGGCACTGAGCATGTGTTTCAGCATCACTTTATCTGTCAGTATCTGGTACTCTGTGTGAGTGGGGGATTCATTATATAACCTTCCGTCCCTGGGACTGTTTGCAAGTCTGGATTCATTCTGCATAAAATGTCAGCACAGCAACAGGCCACAGATGTGGTTGGTTTTAAGCAGACAATATGTTTGAAGTTTTGCCAAGTATTAAATATCTGTCACTGTGAACATAATAGCGAAAGATAATGTATCTTTCAATCTGATACAGGATTGATGTGCAAATGTAACTCAGGCTGTACTAATCAATTTGATCAATGCCATTCAGTCTGACTCTGAGGGAGAATCTTGGACTTGTGTGTAAAATGAGCTCAGTCTGGAATTGTACAGTATCTTCCATCTGACACTATGAGGTTTCAGGACAGGTATGTAATTTATAGCTCAGACTAAACTCATCAAATTTATAATGTATCTTTTAGTTTCACAATCCGGATGAGTTTTAAACTGGAATCTGAGTTTGTATCTCAGGTTATACGATATTTCAGAATCTCTCAATCTGATTATGCATTTTAGATTTGGACTTGTATCTAATGTATATGTCTGGACACATTATGGGAATTAATACTGATAATAAACTGATAACGTGTAAATATTGGGCTGGTATTTAACTTGAATCTCAGATTATATTAGTTTAGTTTAGAGATACAGCACTGAAACAGGCCCTTCGGCCCACCGAGTCTGTGCCCACCATCAACCACCCATTTATACTAATCCTACACTAATTCCATATTCCTACCACATCCCCACCTGTCCCGATATTTCCCTACCACCTACCTATACTAGGGGCAATTTATAATGGCCAATTTACCTACCAACCTGCAAGTCTTTTGGTCATGTGGGAGGAAACCGGAGCACCTGGAGGAAACCCACGCAGACACAGGGAGAACTTGCAAACTCCACACAGGCAGTACCCAGAATTGAACCCGGGTCGCTGGAGCTGTGAGGCAGCGGTGCTAACCACTGCACCGCCCTTAATTCTATAACTTTGAAAAGGGAACCATGTGTCAGTTCTATGTGTATTTAATTTGTAGCTGAGGTTGCACTATTGTGAGATTGACACCCTGATAATTTGATAGTGGGTGAGAATTTGGACTGGGATTTATGAATCTACCTGTCAGTGGTACTGAGTTGGGGTGACATGGAAACAACGTCCGTCTCTCCTGTTCTGTTTGATTGATGGATTGAAAATGTGTCTCTGGAACTATTTCTGCTGTCTGAGACTGTGGAACTGATGACCTGTCTGTGTCTCTGCGCTCTGTGAATGATAATGTACGGACTGTGTGTGAGAAGGAGCTGGTGACACTCGTCCTTGTAACTTGGGTGGAGGAAACATCACATTTATTCTGGTTCATTCAATTATCTGTCTGTTTGAACAAAAGTATGTTTATAACTAAAATACAGGTGAGACAGAAGATACAGGATTTTAATGAATTTAATCTCTCAAATAATAATGAGCCCCCACAAAGGAAGCCCAGTCATACAAATATTATCATTGTTTGACTGCACTGCAGTAACAGGTTCTTCCCATTCTGTCTCCTTTCCCCGTCGACACACAGCCTGAGAATGGCCTCTCCCTTCCCCCACTCACCCCATGTTCCGGGACCAGTTGATTCTCCATTCCGCCTCTTACAAACAGCCCCCGTCTGCCCCTGAACTTGCCCCGGACTCGATGCTGATCTCTGAGTCTATCTGTGGACACGCTCCCAAAGCGATGTGCTGCTGGAAGGAGGCTGCTGTTTGCTTCCTTCCCCCGGGAACGGGATCTCTCCATTCGCGACTGTTTCAAACCATCTTCTTCCGCTCACAGGCAGTGCTGGGGGAGGGGAGCGCAGGCGCAGATTCAGGCAACAATTCAGCAAACAGAAACATAGAAAATTTCCGGCACAGAATGAGGCCATTCGGCCCAACATGTCCGTGCCAGCGCAAAGAGAGCGATCCAGCCTGTTCCCACAGTTTATTGTTGTTGGACAGTGAAGTGTGGAAATAGAAGCGGACAGTCAGAATGTGGGGAGTTACACAAAGAGAATCTATTATAGGCACCAGGTGAGAAGTGTGAAGGACACATTTTAAACAGTGGCTGTTTGGTTTCGCCTGAACGGTTAGACCATGGGAGCGGGAACTGGAAATCTGACCAGTGTAAAAGTCCCTGTTCCGTCGGTCAGTCCCATTCATGTCCCAGCGGATTATGTCTGGATGTCATTTAATTGTTGTAAAACGGCCAAAGCCTCTGGTGTGCAGTAGCTGGGGGCTGAAGGACTGCAGTGGAATCAGACACTGACTCTGTTTGTATTGCTGGGTTTCCTTTGTGATTGTTCACAATGATTATTCATTCAAAGATTGTTTTGGTCTCTCTTGTAACTTCCACCACACCTCTTCCTGAATTATAATAAATACTTTTTCTTTCTACAGGCAAATACTTGAAGGAAGCAGAATAAATATAATGATGCCTTAGCACAAGGGTAAGTGCAGCCGGCTTCTCACACACAGTAAGGACAGTATCATTCAGAGAGAAAAGAGACATCAGTTCCACAATCACTGCCAGCAGTATTCGTCAGACTGGCACTGATCCCAAGTTCCAGAGACTAACAGTCAATCCAACAGTCACACAGAGCATGACAGACTGAAGTTGTTTCCATTTCACCCCAACTCCGTCCCACTGACAGGTAGATACATCAATCCCAGTCCAAAATCACACCCACTATCAGATTGCAAGGCACTGTGTCACTCTCACAAGAGAGCAGCCTGAACTTCAAATTCAATGTCAGATGGAACAGACAAACAGTACAGCAGCTGAGTCACCCATGGTTACCATTGACCATAAACTGAACTGGACCAGCCACATAAATGCTGTGACTGCAAGAGCACGGTCAGAGGCTAGGAATTCTGCGGCGAGTAACTGACCTCCTGTTTCCCCACATCCGTCCACCATTCACAAGACACAAGTCAGGAGTGTGATAGAATACTGCCCACTTGCCTGGATGAGGGCAGCTCCAACAACACTCAAGTAGCCTGTTTGATTGCCCACATCCACCACCTTCAATATTCACTCCATTCACCACTGATGCACAGTGGCAGCAGTGCGTACCAGCTAAAAGATGCACTGCAGCAACACACCAAGGCTTCTTCGACAGTACCTTCCAAACCTGGAACCTCTACCACCAACAAGGACAAGGGCAGCAGATGCATGGGAACACTGCCACCTGCAAGTTCCCCTCCAAGCCACACACCATCCTGACTTGGAACTATATCAACATTCCTGCACTGTCGCTGGGTCAAAATCCTGGAACTCCCTTCCAAACAGCACCGTTGGAATTCCTACATCTCAAGGACTGCATCAGCTCAAGAAGGCAGCTCACCACCATTTTGTCAAGGGCAATTTGGAATGGGCAATAAATGCTGGCATAGCCAGTGATGCCTACATCACATGAACAAATGAAAAAAGTGAGGAAATAGTGAAGGGCTTCTATAGAATACATGCAGATATGTTTCCTCTTGTGGTGGTGTCTGAAACAAGAGCCAAAAATATAAAATCGACATTCATAAAACCAATGAGGAATTCATGAAAAATGTATTTATGTAGTGAGTGGTTAGAATCTGGAATTTGCAACCACAGGGAGAGGTCGAGGCGAATAGTATTGATGCATTTAAGGGGAGGTGGAACAACTGTCTGGGAAGAAAGGAATTGAGGCTTTATTTTTTTTTATTTGTGCAAATGAAGCAGGATGGCTGGAAATATGTGTAGAGCATCGAGCAGTTGGGACGATCCCAGTGCAGTGTTTTGTCTGGATGGATCTGCCCAGAACACTTGTGATGCAGGAGCTGGGAGCTTCAGTACTTCAGTGGAGACAGATACTGACACTGGTTTTCATTTGTGGGTGTTTTTAATGATTATTAATTGCGAAATTAAATTCACCTCTTTGATATTTTGCACCTCCCCTGTTCTTGAGTTAAGACATATTTTTTCTTCATACAGGCAAATACTTGAAGGAATCATGATGAATGTGATGGTTGCTGCACTCGAGGCACAAGGAACAGTGCAGCCAACTCCTCTCACACACAGTAGGTACATTATCACTCAGAGTACAGAGGGATAGACAGTTCATCAGTTCCCTAGTCTCAGACTGCAGAAGTAGTCAGGCCCACATTGATCCCGAGTTCCAGAGACACATTTTCAATCCAACAATCAAACAAAGCAGGAGAAAAATAAGTTGTTTCCATTTCACCCCAATTCAGTCCCACTGATAGTCAGATATGTCAATCCCAGGTCAAAATCACACACATTAACAGATTGAAATACAATGTGTCAATCTAAATATAATGCAGACTTAGCTATCAATTAAATATCAGATAGAATTGGCACACAGTATTGATTGAATGGCACAGAATCTAACGTAATGCTGTACCCTGAGATTTAAATTAAATACCATACTCAAAGCTCACATCCATTCATGATAAAGGATGTTTAAACATCCCCATAGTGTACCCTGAGATACAAGTTACATACAAGTTCAACATTCATTACAGAGAAAGTTTCTAAGGTGCTGAAAGATATTGTAACCTGAGACACAAATTAGATACCAGTTCAGAACTCACCCACACTGTGAAATGGAAAGATACAGAATCAATTCCATTCGTGCAGATTGATCTAAATATTATATACCATTCTAAAAACTCATACAATATCAAACTGAAATACAGTATCAATTCCATGAGTGTAGATTGAGCTAAACATTGCCAGTCCAAAAATAAAACAGTATTAGATTAAGTAATGCTGATAGAAAGTGCAAACTGTGATGTAAATTAGATGCCTGAATTCACCCAGACTGCGGAATTTAAAAATACAGTTGACTGAGATACACATTATTTACCAGCCAAAAACATCTCAAACATTATCAGTGTGAAATAGATTATCAATTCCATTTGTGTAGACTGAAATCCACAGAACAAACCAGTAAAAAATCTCATACAGCGGTATGGTGGTTTTGTGGTGACATTACAGGACGAGTAATCCTGAAGTCTCCACTAATGGTCCAGAGAAACAAGTTCAAGTTCCATTACAACAGCTGGGTAATTATAGTATCATAGAATCAAAGAAAGTTTAAGGCACAGAAGGAGGCCACTTGGCCCATCGTGTCTGTGCCAGATGAAAAACTTTCCACCCATTCTAATTCCACCTTCCAGCATTTGGTCTGTAGCCCTGCAGATTACAGCACTTGAAGTGTATATCCAGACTTCTTTTGAATGAATTGAGGCAGTGAGTTCCAAACCCCCACCACCCTCTGGCTGAAAAGAACTTTTCCTCATCTCCCCCGTAATCTTTCTACCAATCACTTTAAATCTATTTCCCCCAGTCACTGACCTCTCTGCTAAGGTAAATAGGCCCTTCACTTCAACTCTATCCAGGCACCTCAAAATTTTGTATGTTTCAATGAGATTTCCCCTCAGCCTTCTCTGTGCCAAGGAGAATAGCCCCAGCCTATCCAGTCTTTCCTCATAGCTGCATTTTTCCAATCCCGGCAACATTCTCGTGAATCTCCTCTGCACCCTCTCTAGTGCAATTACATCCTTTCTGTAATAAGGTGATCAGAACTGCATACAGTATTCATTGTGGCCTGACTAATGATTTATACAGTTCCAGCATAACCTCCCTGCTCTTAAATCTATACCTCGGCTAATAAAGGAAATAATTCCATATGCCTTCTTACCACCTTATCGACCTGTCCTGCTACCTTCAGGGATCTGTGGACATTTACTCCACGGTCCCTCACTTCCTCTACACCTCTCAGTCTTCTCCAATTAATTGTGTATTCCTTTGCCTTGTTTAACCTCCCCAAGTGCATCAACTCACACTTCTGAATTGAATTCCATTTGCCATTTTTCTGTCCATCTGACCAGACCATGAAGATCTTCCTGCAGTCTACAGCTATCCTCCTTGCTATTTACCACACAGCCAATCTTTGTGCCATCTGCAAACTCATACCCCCTACATTTACATCCATGTAGACTACATCAACTGCACTACCCTCATCTATCTTCCTTCTTAATTCTTCAAAATTTCGATCAAGTTGGTTAGACAAGATCTTCCCTTAACAAATCCATGCTGACTATCCTTGATTAATCTGTGCCTTTCGAAGTAACATTTTATCCTGTCTCTCAGAATAGATTCCAATAATTTGCCCACTACTGATGTTAGACTGACTGGCCTGTAATTATTTGGTCTCCCTCACTCCCTTTTTAAACAAAGCTACAACGTTAGCAGTCCTCCAATCCTCCATCACCACACCTGTATCCAGTGAGGTCTGGAAAATGATGATCAGCTCTTCTGCTATTTCCTCTCTTGCTTCTTTTTAACAGCCTGAGGTGCATTCCATCCGGCGCTCGTGATTTATCAACTTTCATATACACTAATCCCATTAATATGTCCTCTCTCCCTCTGTATGGATCACATCCATACTTCACACCCCTCTTCCTTATCTACAATATATGCATCTTCCCCCTCTTTTGTGAAGACAGATGCAAAGTATTTATTCAGAACAATGCCAGCATCTTCTGCTCTACACATAGGTTACCTTTTTGGTCTTTTCTGTGCCCTATTCTTTCCTTATTTATCCTTTTACTCTCAATGTATTGATAAAACATCTTTGGGTTCACCATAATTTTGATTGCCAATATTCTTTTATGCTCTCGCTTAACTTTCCTAATTTCAATGTTGATTTCCCCCCTCCACATTCTATACTCCTCTTGGCTTTCTGTAGTATTCAGTTCTCTGTGTTGGGCATAAACTTCCCTTTACTGCCTTATTATACCTGTAAACTCCTTGACATCCATGGGGCTCTAGATTTGGCCTTCCCACCCTTTTTCTTTGTGGGAACATGTTGACTCTGAACCCCTGGAATCTCCCCTTTGAATTCTTCCCACTGCTCTGACACTGATTTACCTTCAACTACCTGTTTTCAGTCCACTTTCGGTAAATCAATCTTCACCTTAGTAAAGTTGGTCTTACCCCAATTGAGAACTCTAACTCCTGTTCTGTCCTTGTCCTTTCCATAATTATATTAAAACTGACTGAATTATGATCACTACCACCAAATTGCTGTCCCACTGCCGCTCCTTCCACCTGCCCCTCTTCATTTCCTAAAACTAAGTCTAAAACTTCACCCTCTCTTGTTGGACTTGCTACATATTGGCTAAAAAAAGTACTCCTGAATGCACCTCAAGAATTCTGCTCCCTCAATTCCCTCTACACTAAAAGTATCCCAGTTAATGTTTGGGTGGTACAAATCCCCCACTGTTACTGCCCTATTGTTCTTGCACTTCTCAGATATTTGCCTACATATCTGCTCTTCCATCTCCCTCTGACTGTTTAGGGGTCTATAGTACACTCCCAGCAGTGTGATTGCCTCTTTTTTGTTCCTCAGCTCAATCTATACGGTCTCATTTGATAAACCTTCCAACATATCATCCCTCCTCACAGTTGTAATAGTTTCTTTGACCAAAATTGCCACTCCCCCTCCTTTTTTTATCCCCTTCCCTCTCACGTCTGAAAACCCTGTAACCAGGAAGATTGAGCTGCCACGCCTGTCCCTCCTTTAGCCATGTTTCTGTAATAGCTATGATATCATACTGCCGTGTGTCTAACTGTGCCCTGAGCTCATCTGCTTCATTTGCTATACTCCTTGCATTGATTTAGATATCCTTGAGCACTGCCAACATTTTTTGTTTTGAATTTTCTAATCAGTGTTTCCTCTCTCTTCCAGGCTCCATTAATTTTCTGCCTTCCATTTTCATTTCTGATCTGACTCTACCTTCCAGTCCCCATCTCCCTGCCAAACTAGTTTAAACCCTCCCCAACAGCACTAGCAAAACATCCTGCAAGGAACTCCGTCCTGGCTCGGTTCAGGTGCAACCCGTCCAACCTGTCCCAAAAATCGAAAGTCCTCCCTCCTGCACCATTTTTCCAGCCACACGTTCATCTGTCTTATCCATCTATTCCTGTACTCACTTGCACGTGGCACTGGGAGTAATCCGGAGATTATTACTTTTGATGTCCTGCTTGCTAATTTCTTACCTCACTCCCTAAGTTCTGACTGCAGCACAACATCCTTATATCTACCTATGTTGTTGGTTCTGATGTGGACTACCACTGCTGGCTGTTCACCCTCCCGCTTCAGGGTGCTCTGCAACTGCTCAATGACATCCTTGACCCTGGCACCAGGGAGCCAACACTCCATTCCTGGATTCACGTCTGTGGCCATAGAAACACCTGATTGTTCCCTTGACGATTGAATCACCTATCACTATGGCTTTTCCAGTCTTCCCTGTACTCCCCTTTGCTGCTGAGTCACACATGGTGTCATGGACTTGGCTCCGGCTGCACTCCCCAGGTGAAGCATCATTGTCCTCTGTATTCAGAACTGAATACCTGCTGGAGAGTGAGACGCACTCGGGGTGTCCTGCACGACCTGCCTGATTCCTTTTGACTGCCTGGTGGTCACCCATTCCCTCTCTCCCTGCATACTCTTAAGCTGTGGGGTGACCACATCTATAAACGTGTTATCTATGTACAAAGAACAAACAACAGTACAGCACAGGAACAGGCCATTCGGCCCTCCAAGCCCGCGCCGATCTTGATGCCTGTCTAAACTAAAACCTTCTGCACTTCAGGGGACCGTATCCCTCTCTTCCCATCCTATTCATGTATTTGTCAAGATGCCTCTTAAACGTCGCTATCTTCCCTGCTTCCACCACCTTCCCCGGCAGCAAGTTCCAGGCACTCACCACCCTCTGTGTAAAGAACTTGCCTCGCACATCCCCTCTAAACTTTGCCCCTCTCGCCTTAAACCTATGTCCCCTCGTAACTGACTCTGCCACCCTGTGAAAAAGCTTCTGACTATCCACTCTGTCTCTGCCACTCATAACTTTGTCAACCTCTATCATGTTGCCCCTCCACCTCCATTCTCAGTTTTGGGAAAAATAGAGTATATGACTGTCTCAGTAAGTAGGAAAAGTTAAAATATGTTGTGACCAGTGGAGAAGTGTGATGAGAATAAACAGATCCTCCTCTGATTTCAACTACACAAGCATTTGCGATTTGGCTCTGTAGCTTAGTTGGTTAAAGCACTTGTCTAGTAAACAGAAGAGCCTGGGTTCAACTCCCAGCAGAGCCTTATTTCACATTTGTGATATGCTTTAGAAGTTTCCTTATCAATCATTTACATCTCTGTTTTGTGAACTTGAACTTGGAATTCAAATTACATGATGAATTTCAGTCACAGGAGAAAACAGCCTTTGTGAAGGATGTGAGTTGGGAATGGCTGTTCCTCCTTGTCCAGAAATTCAGTGCTGATACGCCAAAGGCAACTTCTTTGATACAAATTTGTTCACGGTTACATTCGATCTGGAAAACAGCTCGACATTAATCTCACTGAAGGAAAGTGTGACTGTGTTGTATGTTTCAGAGTGTTGGTCTCGTTATGTGTTGCTTTTAACCGAGACTGGGGACATGACGCGAGTGGGAAGGTTGATCCGAGGTTTGGAATATTTGTCAATCAGGAACAAGAAAAATCAAAGGAACCAAATAAGAAAACCTATGTCTCGTGGGTATTGAGAGACGGTGAGAAGATATTAAACTTTGTTCCATTCAATCCGGCTGCGATGAACTTTGAATTTTTCCGCCTTTTATAAACATTATTTGAAGGGTCTCTGTAACAATGTTCAGTGTTGATGAGAGTGGGGTCTGGGTGAGCAGCTGCTGAGTGTGACAGGGTCAGGACTGGATGCAGGAAGTTCTCTGACACTCTCTCTCCCTCTCTCTCTCTGATGGCTTTGAGTTGATTTTCAAGTGTTTGAATAAATGAAGGAAGTTCCCTCCACCCATTTGTTTGGACAGACAGTGTAGTATAAGGATGTAAAGGGTTAATGCTGAAGATAGTGGGATCAACCCCTCCCACTGTCAGAGTGATGATGTAACAGTCACATGAGATGAGGTTTGGGAGAAGAGAGAGCAGCACCAAGGATGCTAGCTTAAGAGGTTTGATGAATGTGTATATAGTATTGTGTAAATTAGAAAAGAGTTCTTAGTTCTTTCAGCAGGAAATGTGTCCAGAAAATATTCAGGAGTCGGAATGCAGATATTAACTCCAAGTGACAGTTCTGGGTTCATTTAACAAAAAAAAGGTAGCGAATAATATTGCTCACTGATTGAAATCCCCCAGTGAGGAGACAGTGAAACAGGTGATCTGTTGGGACATCCTTCGATCCAAGGTTTCGGCAGCATTTAATCTCCCTTTTTGGTGAAATTCTCTGTTATTTGCATCTTTTTTTAATCAGCTTTCATGGGTGAGTGAAAAACTCAAAAAAACTTAACAGTTCCATTGTTCCTTCTTTCCATCAGTTTCTCTTTTCTGTCTCAGATCAATATAATGATGAGAATCCCAATTTAATCTGCTGTTTCTGGTGTTTTATCCATTCCAATCAAAATTCAACATTCCAATCAAATCTATTTGTTATTCCACAGTGTCTCTCCATGTGTTTTATTCTGTTGTATTCTCTCACAGTCTGTTTAATGATCAATGTTACATCTCAGTCTCTGTTCTGGTGAAGATCAGAAGCAGTGTTATCTGTTTGCACCACCCGACAAGTCGGCCTGAGGCTGTGTCTCATCGATAATGTGGAGTTAGGAACATCGAAACATAGGAGCAGGAGTCGGCCATTCAGCCCTTCGAGACTGCCCCGCCATTCAATATGATCATGGCTGAACATCCACTTCAATGCCCTTTTTCCCACACTTTCCTCATATTCCCTTATGTCATTTGTATTTACAAATCTGTCAATCTCTGCTTTAAACATACTCAACGACTGAGCTTCCACAGCCCTCTGGGGTAGAGAATTCCAAAAGATTCACAACCCTCTGAGTAACAACATTTCTCCTCATCTCTGTCCTAAGTGGCTTCCCCTTTATTTTGAAATTGTGTTCCCTGATTTTCGACTCCCCAACCAGGAGAAACATCTTAGCTGCATCTACCCTGACTGTCCTTTAAGTATTTTGTGGGTTTCAATGGGATCACCTCTCATTCTTCAAAACTCTAGAGAAGACAGCCCCAGTTTCCCCAATCTCTCTTCATAGGACAATCCCACCATCCCAGGAACAAGTCTGATGAACCTTCGTTGAACTCCCTCCATGGCAATAATATCCTTCCTAAGGTAAGGAGACCAAAACTGTACACAGTACTCCAAGTGCGGTCTAACCAGGGTTCTATACAATTGAAGCAAGAATTCACTACTCCTGTACTCAAATCCTCTTGTGATAAAGGCTAACATACTATTAGCCTTCCTAATTGCTTGCTGCACCTGCATGTTAGCTTTCAGTGACTTATTGACATGGACACCCAGATCACCCTTATATTCTATAACTCAGTTAATAAAGGAAAGGATTCCATATACCTGCTGAACCACCTTATTGACCTGTCCTGCTACTTCAGGAATCTGTGGACATTCACTCCAACGTCCCTCACTTCCTCTACACCATTCAGTGTTCTCCCATTAATTGTGGATTCCTTTGCCTTTTTTGATGCGTGCTCTCGCTGTTCCCTGCTCTCCGAGTGAACTCTTGCTCCCTCTCTCTCCTGGGCTCTTTATGCTCCACTCTGCTCTCACCGTTTCCCACTCTATTAATGTATCAATATTTGTTTGCCTTGTGTTTAATTTAAAATATGGATTAACTGTATTTTACAGTTGTAGGTTTTATTTGGTAGTCCTGTGCAAGTTGTGGATTGGTATTTAATATTTAGCTCTGTGAAAATGATTGTGAATGAAAATATAACTTTCAATCTTATACATGGGCTGGTCTGCAAGCTCCAAGTCCTTCATTTTGTAGTAATGGAATTGATACTGTATCTTTCAGTCGTAATCTCTGTGGGATTTTTGAACTGGTATGTAATGCATAACTTGGTCTGACGTTCCGATGTACATTATTGGGATTCAAAGGATGATAGGAAATAGGGGCATTAGGCCATTCAGCCCATCGAGCCTGCTCCAACATTCAAACAGATCGTGACTGATCATCTACCTCTACGCCATTTTTCCTGCTATCTCCATATCCCTTGATCCTGTTAGTATTTAGAAATCTATCGATTTCTGTCTTGAATATGTTCAATGATTGATCTTCCACAGCCCACTGGGATAAAGAATTCCACAGATTTCCCACCCTCTGAGTAAAGAAATTCCTGCTCATCTCAGTCTCAAATGGCCTGCCCTTATTCTGAGTCTGTGTCCCCTTGTTCTAGACTCACCAGACAGAGGAAACATCCTATCCATATCTACCCTGTCACACCCTGTAAGAATTTTGTAAGTTTCAATGAGATCACCTTTCATTCTTCGAAACTCCAGAGAATTTCGGCCCAGTTTCTGCAGTGTCTCATCATAAGACAATCCCACCATCCCAGGGGATTAGTCCGGTGAATCTCTGTTGCACTCCCTCTGTGACAAGTCTATCCTTCCTTCAATAAGGAAACCAAAATAGTACAGAATATTCCAGGTGCAGTCTCAGCCAGACTTTATACAATTGAAGCAATACATCTTTAACCATGTACTCAAATCCCCTTTCAATGAAGCCAACATACCATTTGCCTTCCTAATTGCTTGCTGCACCTGCACACTAGCTTTTAGTGTCTCATGAACAAGGACACCCAGGTACCTTTGGACATGAACACTTCCCAGCCTCTCACCATTTAAGAAATACTCTGTCTTTCTGTTTATTCTACCAAAGTGGAGAAATTCACACTTATTTACATTATATTCCATCTGCCATGTTCTTGCCCATTCACTTACCCTGTCCAAATCCCCTTGAAGCCTCCTTGCACTCATTCTGTACCTTTCAATCAGGTAAATTTTGTCTGTTCTGTTTCAAGTTTTATATTTAAAATGTAACCATGGTGACAGAGTTTATTGAGATCTGATAGTGAGTTTGTTTTTGGACTGTGATTGATGTATCAACCTGTCAGCTGTATTGAATTGGAGTGAAATGGAAACAACTTCTGTCTCTCCTGCTGTTGTTTGACTGTTGGATTGAAAATGTCTCTCTCGACTTTGGGATCAGTGTCTGTCTGACTACTTCTTTTGTTTGTTCCAGTGGAACTGATGAGCTGGCAGTATCTCTGTGCTTTGGGAGTGATCCTGTACCGACTGTGTGTTGGAACGAGATCACTGCACTTTTCCTTGTGTCCAAGAATCACCACATCCATTCAGGTTCCTTCATGTATTTTCCTGCAGGAATGAAAGAACTGGTGAGATAGAAGATACAAAAGCGATCAATGTAATCGTCCCAATAATAATCATTATGAACAATCGCGAAATTAAAACCAGGAACACAAACAGTGTCAGTGTCTGACTCCACTGCAGTACTGCAGTATTCAGCTTCTGTTTACCAGGTGTTTGCAGTGGTTTTCCAACAAGTTTGTGACATTCAGAAACAACACAAGCCCTGCACTGCT
The DNA here is from genome assembly GCF_036365525.1 of Heterodontus francisci. Taxonomy (NCBI): domain Eukaryota; kingdom Metazoa; phylum Chordata; class Chondrichthyes; order Heterodontiformes; family Heterodontidae; genus Heterodontus; species Heterodontus francisci. Next base: position 19,945,037 of record NC_090405.1, read on the forward strand.
CAATGACTGGGACTATCCGATAGAGCAGTGACCTTTACACAGTCACATTTCTATTTCAACGGAAAACAAGCAGCCACTATTTAAAATGTGCCTTTCACACTTCTCACCTGGTGTCTGCAATAAACGCTCGTTATTTTGCGGCTATTTTTCCCCCACTGTTCACGATCCAACAAACAGTGAGAGACTGGAACTAAAGCAGGAAAATTCCCTCTCCTTTGGGTGGTGAAATTGTCAGTGATTTTCAATAGTGATTTCTTCCCATTGTGTCTCCCTGAGCCTGTACAGACACTGTCCGAGAATGAACTCTCCCTTCCCCGTGTCCCCGGCTCACTCCATGTTCCGGGAGCAGCTCCTGCTCCACAGTGTCTGTTACAAACACTCCCCGACTCCCCCTCAACTTCCCACCACTCAATGCTAATCTCTGAGCACATCTGCGGACACGCTCCCAAAGCAGTGGCTGCTGGAAGCAGATGCTGTTTGTTCCCTTCCCCCGGGCCCAGGAAGTCTCCATTAGCAGCTGATTTAAAGCATCTTCCCCTGATTGAGTGAATGGCCTCACAGACTGGGTTGGGGAAAGGCTGCGCATGCGCTCCACTCCTCATTGTGACGTCCCACCGGGGGCGGGGCAACATCGCGCGTGCGCAGATCCCTGCAGCAATTCAGCATTCAAACATCAATGGGAACTTTCCCCATTTCACCCTCATCAAAGTCCCAAAGAAAGTGAAGAGGGGCTTGGACTGGAGGGAGGGAGGGGCGGGGTAGGGGGAACCTAGAACCCAGAAAGCTGCCCACTTGCCCCATTTAGATGCTCAATTTGCGGTCATTCCCTGCAGGGGGTTTGTTATTATTGAGCCCCTCCTGGTAAAACAATCCGATAGAAAGAGGGGAGAAAGGAGGGAGCCGGTGTGTTTGCTGGGACCTTGCAGAATTCATTTCAGCAGCAAAAGTCCCGGGTTATATTAACCCGAGTGAAACACGCTGTCAGTGAGAGGAAAACCGAACGGCCCTTTTCATCTTTTCATTGGAAACAAAGTAGAGCCGGAAGTGCGGCGAGCAGAGCAGACACACAAGCTCAATGACAGGAGAGCTCGGCCGTCCCTGAGTTTCAGCTCCCGGCTCTTACATTTCCTCATCCACACTGTCTTCACTGTGGATGTTCAGGGGTTCCTTGTCGGATCTGAGGACTGTATCCATTAAACATTCTGAGTCAGAAGATCCACACACTCTCTGTTATCAAGATTTATGGGCAGGAATGTTTCAAAACTTTGTCTATTAAATCATTGTATTATTCACAGAACTAATGAGGCAATCGGTTCATTATTCAGGCCTTGAACTTGGTTTGGGTGGACCGAAAACTGAGAGGTTCAGCACCTTTCCACTTCTTCACTACTGGCCGTGTGGCCTAATGGATAAGGTGTCTGACTTCGGTGTATTTAATGAGGTTATCAGAAGTTTGTAGGTTCGAATCCTGCTACGGTCATTTTGGGCGATCAGTGTTTAGCACCGCAGCCTCACAGCTCCAGCGACCCGTGTTCAGTTCTGGCTAATGTCTGTGCGCAGTTTGAGTTCTCCCTGTAACTGCGTGTGTTTCCTCGCACAGCCAAAGACTTGCAGATTGATTGGCAAATTGACTATTGTGAATTGCCCCCAGTGGAGGGAGGTGGTGGGGGATGTGGTCGGGAACATGGGAATAATGTTGGATTAGTATAAATGGGTGGTTGTTGGTCGGCAGAGACTTGGTGGGCCGAAGGGCCTGTTTCAGTGCTGCATCTATTAATAAATAACTGATTTTTTTGATGAAATAACAGAAAAGGTTGATGAAGGGAAAGCAATGGATGTTGTCTATATGGATTTTCAGAAAGCGTTTGACAAACTACCACATAAAAGGCTGGGTAACAAAACTGAGGCTCTGGAATAGGAGGGTCAGTATCTGCTTAGATTAAAAAATGTATGAAATATCAAGAAAAGCGAGTTGTGGTATTTGGTTGTTTTTCAGAATGGAAGATGGTGGACAGTGATGTCCACAAGTGTCAGTGTCAGGACCACCATATATAGAAATGACTTGAATATTGGAATCACAGAATTGTTACTGCACAGAAGGAGGCCATTTGGCCCATCGTATCTGCACTGACTCTCCAAATGAGCAATTCACCTCATGTCACTTCCCCGTCCTCTCCCCATTATCCTGCACATTCTTCCTTTTCAGATAACAGTCTAATTCCCCTTTGAATGCTTCAATTAAACCTGCCTCCATCACATTCTCAGGCAGTTCAAACTTTAACCACTCGCTGCATGAAAAAGTTTTACCCCATGTCGCTTTTGCTTCTTTTACCAATTACTTTAAATCTGTGCCCTCTCATTCTCGATCCTTTCACAAGTGGGAACAGTTTCTCCCTATCCACTCTGTCCACACCCCTCATCATTTTGAATACCACTATGAAATCTCCTCTTAGCCTTCTTTTCTCCAAGGAAAACAGTCCTAACTTCTCCAATCTATCTTCATAACTGAAATTCCTCATCCCTTGAACCATTCTCATGAATCTTTTCCATAATCTCTCCAATGCCTTCACATCTTTCCTAAAGTGTGGCACCCAGAACTGGATGCAGTACTTCAGCTGAGGCTAGTGTCTTATACAAGTTCAACATGACCTCCTTGTTCTTGTATTCTATGCCTCTATCACTAAAGCCGAGGATACTGTATGCTTTATTAACCACTCTCTCAACCAATGACATATACCCCCAGGTCCCACTGCTCCTGCACCCCCTTTAGAATTGTACCCTTTATTCTATATTGTCACTCCATGTTCTTCTGACCAAAATGAATCAATTCACATTTCTCTGCATTGAACTTCACCTGTCATCTGTCCTCCCATTCCACCAACTTGTCTATGTCCTTTTGAAGTTCTACACTATCATCCTTACAGTTCACAATGCTTCCAATTTTCGTATCATCCATAAACTTTGAAATTCTGCCCTGTACACCAAGGTCTAGGTCATTAATATATATCAGGAAAGGCAAGGGTCCCAACACTGACTCCTGGGGAACTCCACTACAAACCTTCCTCTAGCCTGAAGAACATCCATTGCTCACTACTCTTTGTTTCCTGTCACTCAGCCAATTCCATATCCATGTTACTACTGTCCCTTTTATTCCATGAGTTATAACTTTGCTCACAAGTCTGTTGTGTTGCACTGTATCAAACTCCTTTTGAAAGTCAATAAAAGCAAAATACTGCAGATGCTAGAAATCTGAAAAATAAACAGAAAGTGCTGGAAATACTCAGCAGGTCTGGCAGCATCTGTGGAGAGAGAAACAGAGTTAATGGTTCAGCTCAGTGACCTTTCAGATGCTGTCAGACCTTTTGAAAGTCCATGTGGACCACGTCAACAGTATTGCCCTCATCATCCCTCTCTGTTGCCTCATCAAAAAACTCCAGCAGGACAGTTAAACATAACTTTCCCTTAAGAAATCCATGCTGGCTTTCTTGAATTAACCCACATTTGTCCATGGGACTATTAATTTTGTCCCGAATTATTCTTTCGAGAAGAGAGTGAGACGAGGTGAGTTGCTTTTGCAGAGAGCCAGCATGGGTTCGTCAGGCCGAATGGCCTCCTTCTGTGCTTTAGCCATTCTATGATTGTATGATTCTAGCAGCAACTGTTGGTGGAGAGGCAGTGATGCAGGAATGGGTTGACAGAAAGGGGAAAGTCTGGGCTGGTGTGTGTTTGCAGCATTTGCAGCTTGTGTTCGGGTTTGTGAATAAAGGTGATTTGGAAGCTGTTTTCCAAATTGAAGTGTTTATTGGAAGCAAGAAGTTGATGTCAATGAAGAATAAAATGTGTTAAGATGAAGCGTGGTGTGATTGTGGGCAGCAGTAAATATAATGTTGGTGAATTATTTGTGTTAATAAACTTCCACTGCACCCTCTGCTGCAGGCTGCTGTTTATATCCAGCTGTGTATTAGTGCTGTGTGTTAACTAGATAAATGTTTGTTTCAACGCTGTTTATAAAGCAATAGCATTGCACTCAAACAGTCCCAGACACAGCAACACACGTACAAAAGCAAAATACTGCAGATGCTGGAAATCTGAAACATAAACAGAAAATGCTTGAAATGGTCATCAGGTCTGGCAGCATCTGTGGAGAAAGAAACAAAGTTAATGTGAGCTAAGGAAACAGACCTGAACTGTTAACTGTTTCTCTCTGCACAGATGCTGCCAGACCTACTGAGCATTTCCAGCATTTTCTGTTTTTATTACAGCAACACCTTTGATCAGCAGTAGCGGTGATAGTGCGAGCCAGGGGGCAGCTGGGAAGGTACGTTTCACTATAAAGTACTTACCTGGCGATTCGGCAGACGCGGGCACGGGGACTGCTGGGTAAGTGAACTTATATATTCGGGCAGTGGCTAAACCCGAAACACTACACGTGTAGTGTCTCCCACCCATCCTCCTCCTCCAACCAAAAAAAAAGGACTCTTGTGTGGAGGGTTTGATAAGGTAAGGTTTTCCTTTATATTTTTTTATTCTCTGTTGTCAATTTGGAGCAGAGGGGATGGAAGCTAGGGCAGTTGCATGCTCCTCTTGCAGGATGTGGGAGGTAAGGGTCACCACTTGTGTCCCTGCTGACTTCACCTGTGAGAAGTGCACCCAACTCCAGCTCCTCACAGACCGCGTTAGGGAACTGGAGCTGGAGCTGGATGAACTTCGGATCATGCGGGAGGCAGAGGGGATGATAGAGAGCAGTTATAGGGAAGTACTGACACCTAAGTCACAGGATAAAGGTAGCTGGGTGACCGTCAGGGGAGGGAAAGGGAATAGGCACACAGTGCAGGGATCCCCTGTGGCCGTTCCCCTCAATAATAAGTATACCGTTTTGGATACGGTTGTGGGGGGGGACCTACCAAGGGAAAGGCACAGCGGCCAGGTCTCTGGCACTGAGCCTGGCTCTGCGGCTCAGAAGGGAAGGGGGGAGAATAGGAGAGCGATAGTGATAGGAGATTCAATGGTTAGAGGAACAGACAAGAGATTCTGTGGTCATGAACGAGACTTCCGGATGGTATGTTGCCTCCCGGGTGCCAGGGTCAGGGATGTCTCGGATTGAGTCTACAGGATTCTTAAGGGGGAGGGGGAGCAGCCAGAAGTCGTGGTACATATCGGTACCAATTACATAGCTGGGAAAAGGGATGAGGACCTGAAAAGCGAATATAGGGAGTTAGGTTGGAAGCTAAAAGGCAGGACGAGCAGAGTAGTAATCTCAGGATTGATACCGGTGCCACGTGCTAGTGAGGCTAGAAACAGAGAGCGAGTGCAGCTGAACACGTGGCTACAGAGCTGGTGTAGGAGGGAGGGCTTCAGTTATGTGGATCATTGGGATACCTTCTGGGGAAGGTGGGACCTGTACAAGAAGGACGGGTTGCATCTGAACTGGAGGGGCACCAATATCCTGGGCGGGAGGTTTGCTAGAGCTCTTCGGGAGGGTTTAAACTAGTTTGGCAGGGGGATGGGAACCGGAGCTATGGATCAGTGGATGGGGTAGCTGTTGAACAGGCAGATACCGAGTGCAGAGAGTCTGTGAGGAAGGTTAGACAGTTGACAGGGCAAAGTTTCAGCCAGTATGATGGGTTGAAGTGTGTCTATTTTAATGCAAGAAGTGTCAGGAATAAGGGTGATGAACTTAGAGCATGGATCAGTACTTCGAGCTACGATGTTGTGGCCATTACGGACACTTGGAGATCACAGGGGCAGGAATGGATGTTGGATGTTCCGGGGTTTAGATGTTTCAAAAGGAATAGGGAGGGAGGTAAAAGAAGTGGGGGAGTTGCATTATTAATCAGGGATAGTATCACAGCTGCAGAAAGGGAGGTCATCGAGGAGGGTTTGTCTACTGAGTCATTATGGGTGGAAGTCAGAAAAAGGAAAGGAGCAGTCACTTTATTGGGAGTTTTCTATAGACCCCCCAATAGCAACAGAGACACGGAGGAACAGATTGGGAGGCAGATTTTGGAAAGGTGCAGAAGTAACAGGGTTGTTGTCATGGGTGACTTCAACTTCCCTAATATTGATTGGAACCTCCTTAGTGCAAATAGTTTGGATGGAGCAGTTTTTGTCAGGTGTGTCCAGGAAGGTTTCCTGACTCAATATGTAGATAGGCCGACTAGAGGGGAGGCTATGTTGGATTTGATGCTTGGCAACGAACCAGGCCAGGTGGCAGATCTCTCGGTGGGAGAGCATTTCGGTGATAGTGATCACAACTCCCTGACCTTTACTATCGTCATGGAGAGGGACAGGAGCGGACGGGATGGGAAAATATTTAATTGGGGGAGGGGGAGTTACAATGCTATTAGGCAGGAACTGGGGTGCATAAATTAGGAACAGATGTTCTCAGGGAAATGCACGACAGAAATGTGGAGGTTGTTTAGGGAGCACTTGCTGCGACTGCTGGATAGGTTTGTCCCGATGAGGCAAGGAAGGGATGGTAGAGTGAAGGAACCTTGGATGACAAGAAATGTGGAACAGCTAGTCAAGAGGAAGAAGGAAGCTTACTTAAGGTTGAGGAAGCAAGGATCAGACAGGGCTCTAGAGGGTTACAAGGTAGCCAGGAAGGAACTGAAGAATGGACTTAGGAGAGCGAGAAGGGGACATGAAAAAGTCTTGGCGGGTAGGATTAAGGAAAATCCCAATGCGTTCTACACTTATGTGAGGAACAAGAGGATGGCCAGAGTGAGGGTAGGGCCGATCAGGGATAGTGGAGGGAACTTGTGCCTGGAGTCGGAGGAGGTAGGGGGGGTCCTAAATGAATACTTTGCTTCAGTATTCACTAGTGAGAGGGACCTGGTCGTTTGTGAGGACAGCGTGAAACAGGCTGATATGCTCAAACAGGTTGATGTTAAGAGGGAGGATGTGCTGGAAATTTTGAAAGACATGAGGACAAATAAGTCCCTGGGGCCAGACGGGATATATCCAAGGATATTACGGGAAGCGAGGGAAGAGATTGCCGCGCCTTTGGCGATGATCTTTGCGTCCTCACTGTCCACTGGAGTAGTACCAGATGATTGGAGGGTGGCAAATGTTATTCCCTTGTTCAAGAAAGGGAATAGGGATAACCCTGGGAATTACAGACCAGTCAGTCTTACGTAGGTAGTGGGCAAATTATTGGAGAGGATTCTGAGAGACAGGATTTATGATTAGTTGGAAAAGCAGAGTTTGATTAGAGACAGTCAGCATGGCTTTGTGAGGGGCAGGTCATGCCTCACAAGCCTTATTGAATTCTTTGAAGATGTGACAAAACACATTGATGAAGGAAGAGCAGTGGATGTGGTGTATATGGATTTCAGCAAGGAGTTTGATAAGGTTCCCCATGGTAGGCTCATTCAGAAAGTAAGGAGGCATGGGATACAGGGAAAGTTGGCTGTCTGGATACAGAATTGGCTGGCCCATAGAAGACAGAGGGTGGTAGTAGATGGAAAGTATTCAGCCTGGAGCTCGGTGACCAGTGGTGTTCCGCAGGGATCTGTTCTGGGACCTCTGCTCTTTGTGATTTTTATAAATGACTTGGATGAGGAAGTGGAAGTCTGGGTTAGCAAGTTTGCCGATGACACGAAGGTTGCTGGAGTTGTGGATAGAGTGGAAGGCTGTTGTAGGTTGCAACAGGACATTGACAGGATGCAGAGCTGGGCTGAGAAGTGGCAGATGGAGTTCAACCTGGAAAAGTGTGAAGTGATTCATTTTGGAAGGTCGAATTTGAATGCAGAATACAGGCGAAAAGACAGGATTCTTGGTCATGTGGAGGAACAGAGGGATCTTGGGGCCCATGTCCATAGATCGCTCAAAGTTGCCACCCAAGTTGATAGGGTTGTTAAGAAGGCGTATGGTGTGTTGGCTTTCATTAACAGGGGGATTGAGTTTAAGAGCCGCGAGGTTATGCTGCAGCTCTATAAAGCCCTGGTTAGACCACACTTGCAATATTGTGTTCAGTTCTGGTCGTCTCATTATAGGAAGGATGAGGTAGCTTTAGAGAGGGTGCAGAGGAGATTTACCAGGATGCTGCCTGGACTGGAGGGCATGTCTTACGAAGAAAGATTGAGGGAGCTGGGGCTTTTCTCATTGGAACGAAGAAGGATGAGAGGTGACTTGATAGAGGGGTACAAGATGATGAGAGGAATAGATAGAGTGGATAGCCAGAGACTTTTTCCCAGGGTGGAAAGAGCTATCACCAGGGGGCATAATTTTAAGGTGATGGAGGAAGGTTTCGGGGAGATGTCAGAGGTAGGTTCTTTACACAGAGAGTGGTGGGTGCGTGGAATGCACTTCCAGTGGTGGTAGTAGAAGCAGATACATTAGGGACATTTAAGCATCTCTTGGATAGGTACATGGATGATAGTAGAATGAAGGGTATGTAGGTAGTTTTGATCTTCGAGTAGATTAAAGGTTCGGCACAACATCGTGGGCCGAAGGGCCTGTACTGTGCTGTACTGTTCTATGTTCTATAACACAGGTGTTGGGAGGCTCAGCCTGGCTACGCAATGTTACAAGGACGCTGAGTGACACCATCGACAACGGGACAGAGAGAAAAACACACAGGAAACTAATAGACTGTGAGGAAGCAAAAGTGAGGAACGGAGAGAGAGAGACAGACAACGAAACTGAGATGGAGAAACAAGGCATTTGTATGATTGTGTTCTCCCTGTTGTGTAACGGTATTTCCTGTTGTGTAAATATGTTTTCTGTTGTGTAAAGATGTACCCTGTTGTTGTGTAAAGGTTTTCCCTGTTATTGTTTTATTTTCTGTTACTGACCGTCTCCTCACTGTGACCATTTGTCCTGGTTTTATTGTGGCCAACATCACCATCTGGTGGTGGAGAGGAGGCTCTGCAGGAAGGGGTTGACAAAGTGGGAGAGACTCGGCTGGTCCGTGTTTGCAGCTTGTGTTCGTGTGAGCAAAAGTGATTTGTTACTGATTGATGTGTTCACGAGAAGGAAGAAGCTGATTACAATCGAGTGCCTTCGGAAGCATCTTGTTATTATGGGTAAATACTTGATGTTTTGAAAGTGAACTGTTCGTGTTATTTCCCCAATGTTTTTATAAAAATAGGATTGCAGTCGGATTTCTCAAGAATCCCGGACTCAGCAACACACGTGCTGACGGACTCACCCTCACTGCGCAATGACACAAGGACACGGAGTAACAGCACTGACAATGAGGCAGGCAGAGAAAGACACACAGAAAACCAGGAAGATATTATCAGGACTCAGAAATGAACAGACAGAGAAAGGTACTGAGCAAACCAGCAAGAGACAGCGAGAGACTGATGAACACCACTTGGAGGGAGCACTGAGGGTGGCAAGGGCACAGAATGTAGTCTGGCTGGGGGATTTCAATGTCCAACACCATGAGTGGCTCGGTAGCACCGCTACTGACCATGCTGGCCAAGTCCCAATGGACACAGCTGCTCGATTGGGTCTGCAGTAGGTGGTGAGGGAACTAACAAGAGGGAAATACATACTTGACCTCATCCTCACCAATCTGCCTGCCGCAGATGCATCAGTCCATGACAGTATTGGTAGGAGTGACCACTGCACAGTCCTTGTGGAGATGATGTCCCGTCTTCACATTGAGGATACCCTCTTTCGTGTTGTGTGCCACTACCACTGTGCTAAATGGGATAGATTTTGAACAGAACTAGCAATGTATAACTGGGCATCCATGAGGTGCTGTGGACCATTAGCAGCAGCAGAATTGCAGTCAACCATATTCTATAACCTCATGGCCCGGCATATTCCCCCACTCTAACATTACCAACAAGCTGGGGATCAACCCTAATTCAATGAAGAGTGCAGGAGGGCATGCCAGGAGCAGCACCAGGCATACCTTGAAATGAGGCGTCAGCCTGATGAAGCTACAGCCCAGGACTACTTTCATGCCAAACAGCAGAAGCAGCATGTAATAGACAGGGCTAAGTGATCCCACAACCAACGGATCAGATCTACACCCTGCCACATCCAATGATGAATGGTGGTGGACAATTAAACAACCAACAGGAGGAGGTGGCTCCACAAATATCCCCAACCTCAATGATGGGGGAGCCCAGCACATCAGTGCAAAAGACAAGGATGGAGAATTTGCGACAATCTTCAACCAGAAGTGCCGGGTTGATGATCCATCTCGGCCTCCTTCTCAAGTCCCCAGCATCACAGATGCCAGTCTTCAGCTAATTCGATTCACTCAACGTGATATCAAGAAACGACTGAAGGCTCTGGATACAGCAACGGCTACGGGCCCTGACAATATTCCAGCAATAGTACTGAAGACCTGTGCTCCAGAACTTGCCGCGCCCCTAGCCAAGCTGTTCCAGTACAGCTACAACACTGGCATCTACCCGGCAATGTGGAAAATTGCCCAGGTATGTCCTGTACACAAAAAGCAGGACAATTCCAACCCAGCCAATTACTGCCTCATCAGTCTACTCTCAATCATCAGTATAGTGATGGAATATGTCATCGACGGGGCACTTGCTTTGCAATAACCTGTTCAGTGACGCTCAGTTGGGTTCCGCCAGGGCCATTCAGCTCCTGACCTCATTACAGCCTTGGTTCGAACAAGGACAAAAGAGCTGAACTCAAGAGGTGAGGTGAGAGTGTCTGCCCTTGACATCAAGGTAGCATTTGACTGAGTATGGCATCAAGGAGCCAGAGCAAAACTGGAGTCAATGGGAATCAAGAGGAAAACTCTCCACTGGTTGGAATCGTACCGAGCACAAAGGAAAATGGTTGTGATTGTTGGAGGTCAACCATCTCAGCTCCAGGACATTACTGCTGGAGTTCCTCAGGGTAGTATCCTCGGCCCAACCTTCTTCACTCCTTCATCAGTGACCTTCCTTCAATCATAAGGTCAGAAGTGGGGATGTTCACTGATGATTGCAAAATTTAGCACCATTCGCGACTCCTCAGATACTGAAGAGGTCCATGTAGAAATGCAGCAAGACCTGGACAATATCCAGGCTTGGGCTGATAAGTGGCAAGTAACATTCGCGCCACACAAGTGCCAGGCAATGACCATCTCGAACAAGAGAGAATCTAACGATCTCCCATTGACATTCAACGGCATTACGATCGCTGAATCCCCCACTATCAACTTCCTGGGGGTTCCCATTGACCAGAAACTGAACTGGAGTAGCCTTATAAATAGTGTGACTACATGAGCTGGTCAGAGGGTAGGAAGCATGCGGTGAGTAACTCACCTCCTGACTCCCCAAGCCTGTCCACCATTTACAAGGCACAAGTCTGGAGTGTGATGGAATGCTATCCACTTGCCTGGATGGGTGCAGCTCCAACAACATTCAAGAAGCTCGACACCATCCAGGACAAAGCAACACGCTTGATTGGCACCCCGTCCACAACATTCACTCCCTTCACCACTGACGTACAGTGGCAGCAGTGTGTACCATCTACAAGATGCACTGCAACAATGCACCAAGGCTACTCAGGCAGCACCTTCCAAACCTGCATCCTCTGCTGCCTAGAAGGACAAGGGCAGCAGATGCATGGGAACACCACCACCTGAAAGTTCTCCTCCAAGCTACACATCATCCTGGCTTGGAACTATATCGCCATTCCTTCACTGTCGCTGGGTAAAAATCCTGGAACTCCCTTCCTAATAGCACTGTGGGTGTACCTACCCCACATGGACTGCAGTGGTTCAAGAAGGAAGCTCACCACCACCTTCTCATGGGCAATTAGGGATGGACTATAAATGCTGGCCTGGCTGGCGACGTCCACATCCCATGAAACAAATAATTAAATACAATAACAGCTCATCTCAATTCCTAGTATTTCTAAATCCCACCAGTCCAACATAAGCTGAACAATTATTGCATGTTGTGATTGACGGTCTGGTCTGTAAACTGCACTGTATCACAGATTGCTGACATTTGCTAACTGGAAGTGAGAACTGCAAAATCGGGACAGTAGTTCACACAGTCTGTCAGTGTGAAAGAATCAGGCAATGTGAGGTAATAGAATTTGTCTGTAAATGTTACACTCATATTGCTTTATATTTTTATATTGAAAATAAAAGTAATCATTTCGTGAAAATAGTGACATGTTGTCCAAACTTTGGTAGCCAGTTGTTTTCGTCTTGCACTCAGCAGGGCAATCCGCAAGAATACCAATTTAAGGGAAAACAACAACTTTCTTCTGTATGAGAAGAGAGTGCTGATTGGTTGGCAAGTGAACTCTGATTGGTAGAGGCATTGCCATTCAGAATGCACCAGTTTATGGTAACTGACAGATAACTGCCCAGCTTTGTTTGTAATTTAAACCAGGCAGCTTGACTCTGATTGGTCAAGGCATTGCCCTGTGGAATGAGCCAGTGAATGGCTGTCACTTATTTTGTTCAGCTGAAACTGGCACAACATGTGTGCATGTTCTTTCTGTCTGCAAAGAACAGGGCCCTGTGTATTAATACATGTAGTTTACAGTACACACCAATGCACCACACTGCGAGCCCTACTGACAGTCTTAAATCGGTTGTCAACGTAATTCTTAGCACACTGAGAATTATTTAGCAAATGTTGTCCGATTGTGGAATCACATCTCATGTTGGATACTGTGTTTTGAGTTTTGCAAGCATGGGTTGGTTGGGTAGGGCCCATTGCGAACAGCGGAAGGGACATGTTATTTGATACAATCCGCCAGTTTTGGGATGTACGGTCTAGAAACCTAGCATCACACTGGTATTAAAATTCATATACCACGTTACTTATTTGTGTGATAGGCAGGACGTCTCTTTTGCTTGACAGCAGCATCCTGTTAGTGGTGAACACCACACTTGTTGCTCCTGCATAGTAACAGCAGGAAACAGCTCGCTTCACCTGTTACTCAAATACTGGGGATATATTACCCTTCCAGGGTAATTTGAGGGAGACTGGTCACTTTTCAGGGCTCAAAACGACGGCCTTCAGCCCGTTTATAAGTTTGTGTGATATACAGTGAGAAATGATCTGATCAGTGTAGCCATTGTAATGCAGGATGTCTTTGATTCGCCCTATTTCACCATCAATCTTGCATGGTGAGCAAATGGCTCAGCCCTATTTATGAGGTTGTCGATAAATCCAATCTTATAGCGCGTGGAACTGTAATAATCCCAACGCGTGTATTGACCAGTGAAGGTCGGTTTGCGGTAGACCGTTGTAGAAAACCCCTTAGCAGATTTCTCAACTAGTACATCAAGGAAAGGGAACTCATTTGACAGCTCCATTCCAAAGGTGAATTTGAGTGTAGGATGGAGCCCATGAAGACGTGCAAGGAAGTTATTTCATGCAGCTGCGGATTCAAATATAGCAAACGTATCATCTACATATTGGAAATAGTCAAGAGGTCGGAGGTTAGGTGTCATTCCCTTAAAAACAGGTTTGTCATGGAATCCAACAAAGATGTTTGTGAGAGCTGGGCCGAGAGGGGATCCCATGGCAACACCAGCGATACATGGTGTCAATAAAACTGAACTCAACTGTGCAAGTTGCCGAGTTCATAAGTTCAATGAATACGGATTCACACAATGGTGACGGGTCTAGATCACCATGATATAGCGCTGCAGTGCAAATATCTATGGCTTCCTGAAGTGGTACATTGGTGAATAGGCTAGCAATGTCAAATGACACATGGACATGGCATTGCTATCGATATGCAAGTCCTGTATGGTCTTCACAAATGTGAAGGAATCCTTCACCGTGTATGTGGAGAACTTGCTCAAAAACTGGTTGTAACAATTTGCCCAACCATTTGGCAAATTCATTTCAGGATACTATTTACATTACTTCAAATAAAGAAAACACAACGACACAAAGAATTGAGCACAACGCTGAAAGTTTCACAGCAAATAGTCAAATGGGAAATGGATGAAATACAGAAAGAAAAAGTCTAAAATACTGAAAACACTCAGCCAGTCCGGAAACAACTGTGGAGAAGAGAAGCTCGGGTTAGTGGTCCAGTTCTGTGACCCTTCTATAGACCTGAAACATTGCTCCTACCTTCCTCTCTCCACAGATACTGCTGGAACTGCTGAGTGTTTCCAGAATCTTCTGTTATTATTCAGGTTTCCAGTGTGTGCAGTATTTCTCTTTTTGAAAATTAAATATTCCCTGAGAGAATGGAACTTTACATAAAAAATAGGAGTAGGCCATTCGGCCCATCGAAATAGCTCTGCCATTCAATAAGATCACAGCTGATCTCCTACATCAACTCCATCTTACCACACGAGCACAGATCCCTTGATTCCCTTCGTATCCAAAAACCTATCGATCTCTCTCTTGGATATACCCAATGATTGAGCATCCACATCTCTGGAGTCACAGAGAGATACAGCACTGAAAAAGGCCCTTCGGCCCACCGAGTCTGTGCCGACCAACAACCACCCATTTATACTAATCCTCCATTCATCCCATATTCCCTACCACATTCCCACCATTCTCCTACGACCTATCTCCACTAGGGGCAATTTACAATGGTCAATTTACCTATCAACCTGCAAGTCTTTGGCTGTGGGAGGAAACTGGAGCACCCGGCGGAAACCCACGCGGTCACAGAGAAAACTTGCAAACTCCGCACAGGCAATACCCTGGACGGAACCGAGGTCACTGGAGCTGTGAGGCTGCGGTGCTAACCACTGCGCGTAGAGAATTCCAAAGATTCACAATACTTTGAGTGAAAAAAAATTCTCCTCTTCTCAGTCCTAAATGATGGAGCCATTTATACTGAGACTGTGATTCCTAGTTCTAGATTCCCCAGCCAGAGGAAACATCCTCCCAGCATTTACCCTGTTAAATCCCTTAAGATTTTTAGGTGCCAGTAAGATTACCTCTCACTCTTCTAAATTCTGAGGAATATCGGCCTCGTCTACTCAATCTCTTCTCATAGGACAATCCCCTCATCCCAGGAAGCAATCGAGTGACACTTTGATACACTTCCTTTAAGGCAAGTATATCCTTCCTTAGATAAGGGGAACCAAAACTGTACACACTGCTCCAGGTGTGATCTCACCAAGGCTCTGCCTAATTGTAGTCAAACTTCTTTCTTCTTATAAAAACTCTTCACAATGTTGAACACAACTATTAACTGCCCCATTAACATCTCTGCTCTAAGAAGAAGGACCCCAGCTTCACACACCCCAGACCCCTATTCTTTCCACATTAGCTGAATTCCTGCATCTCTGATACATTCTAGTAAATCTCCTCTGCACCCTCTCTAAGGCCTTGCCATTCCTGCTAAAGTGTGGAGCATGGAATTAGACACAATGCTCTAGCTGAGGCCTATAACCAGTGAGATTTAGAAAGGTTCAGCCTCAATTCCTTGTCTGTGTCCCGTACTCCCATTTCTGGTTTCTCACTCAATGTCGGCTCTGAGCTGTTGAAACTGCCTGAAGAAACATTTCCACCCAACAAAGCGCTCGGAATGTGAGAAGGGACAAAGTGAGTGACCAAGTACATCAACTCCAAGTAAAACTCCACCGTGTAGTGAAAACACTCGAAACACAACGGCTCTTTTAAGAGCCACCCACAATCTCTCTGAAAAAGCTGCACCAACATCTCTCTAGAATTGGTTTATTTCATTGGTTTTAATGCTCAGTAACTCTCTGGAACTTTCTCACTGTCTTTGTGTTTTCTGTTTCAATCTGGTATGGAGATTCTGGGAAGATGAGTTTCACTGCCTGGGAGGATCTTTGTGGTTTTCCTGCAGAAACACAAAACAAAGTCTCTTTTCAGAGTCACCCACCGCCTCATAGGGACAGCAGTGACATGGGAACGGGAGCTGGGGTGTGTTTTATGCCGGAAATATCAGTTAATGATTTATGTTGTGCTCTCGTTATAGTCCAATCTCTGAATTGAGCCTTTCCACCGCACCAGGGTTATGGGGAGAGTTTTCATCGTTTCTTTTCTAAACGTACAGACGATGTTATAAAGTTGCTGATTTACCCAGATGGCGGATTCTCCCCTCACAGTGAAAAGTAACATCACACCTTCACATCTGCCCATTGTTTTATAATTGAATAATTAGCAAAATGGAATTATTTGTGATGTTATTTCCCCCGAGACGGTGTTTCCTGCAGTGAAACTGATCAGTTTCAGCTCAGTCATTCAGGGACCTGGAATTCCTGCAGTTTGAGCCCGCTGTAACCCCAGCCCACTTCTGATTGGTCACCCTCTTCTCATAAAGTCAGTGACAGCACATGAGGAGGCCATTCGCCCTATCAAGTCCATGTCGGGTTTCCAATCTGTTCAGTCCCCGACTTGATCCCCAAAGCCCTGCATAATCCCTTTGGGTCAAAATGACCGTGGCAGGACTCGAACCTGCAATCTTCTGATAACATCATAGAATACACCAAAGTCAGACGCCTTATCCATTAGGCCACACAGCCATTAGTTCTCAGGAATGATTCAATCAGAGAACCTCGAAGCACAAAATACAAAAAATCATTGGTTGAACCTGTCAACATGGCAGAATATTTGAATTTGTGAAAGCCGCCAATTTCACTTTGGAAAAGAAGTGATCGACTGGAAAAGTACATAAAAATCTATTTTCCCGTAGCGGTTTAAATAAACTTTTAAAACACAATTTTGCTTTTACCGACTCAAATTTCTGGTGCTATTTTATGAACAGCTTTATCTTGCCAATTTTTGTCAACTTCTCATCCGTAACTGACAGTAAAAGACTCCGTTCAGCAATCTTTCACACGACAAATAACTCAAACTTGGTGTGGAAGTAATAAATTACAGACTATTGGTAATTCCCCTTCACACAGGCTTCAGGGGGACAGTGAGAAGCCACTGAAATAGTTGCTTCATCCTTTTAAAAGGTTCCCATTCTGTCCTGTTACTGACATGTTGGAATCAGATTTGTATTTAACAAGTTATTTCTGTGAAAACAAAATCCTCAACAGACCAGCTGGGAATCTGGGAATCACTGAAGTAAAATAAAAGGCTTTTGATTGAGAAGACGGGACCTTCTCACCAGCAGCCGGGTTACATTCCCCTCACATCCTTATTCAGTGAGCAGCTCTTTCCCTCGAGAAATAGACAGCAGCAGTTGGAAGTTCAGTAAAAGGATCGGTTCATTGAGACAAGTTTCTGACTGACAGGTGGTGCTGAATATTAATACAAGAAGGTCCTGGAATGGGAAACAAGTGTCCAGAGTGGGGTCTGAAATCAGCACAGGGAAATGGCCAGCACTGACACAGATCATTTCATTATTACATTGATATCTGACTGTCAAAAAGGAGAAGCGAGTTAAACACATGATGGTGAAAGGAATGGAAGATGACGCTGGTTGTTCTAGATGAAGAGGGATAGACAGAGGTGTGGGTAGAGCAGACTTCAGACAGTAATCAGCCCTTTCAGATACTGTGGGTGGATCTGAAAAGAGCCTTTGGGATAGGGAAAAAAGCTCTTTGTTTAAAAACCCTCAAATAGCTACCTTGTAATTGGTCAGGTTACTAATGTTTTAGTTAGTGTAATTTATGAATAATTACTAATTAGAAAGTGCTGTTTGGACAGAGTGTAAAGCTGTGAGTTGATGTGTGAGGGACTTCACTGACTAGGGGAAGGAGGTGCTCTTTGGTCTCTTCTCTTCTGCCTTTTCAGCCTCCATGATACAGGGGAAGAAGCTGATCGGTGAGTAACTGGTAAATTATTCTACTTATTACACGAGCAATAATGAGTTTGTAAAGCTAAGTAATGGCAGGGCAGCTCGAAAAGTAAAAGTTCGAAATTGGGGGAAGGCAAATTTTACAAAACTGAGAGGTGATTTGGTGGATGTGGACTGGATACAACTACTTGAAGGAAACCCAAAGATGTTTTATCAGTCCATTAAGAGCGAGAGGATAACTAAGGAAAGGGTATGGCCTATCAGAGATGTACAAGGGAACTTCTGTGTGGATCCAGAAGATGTGGGCAGGGTTCTTAATGAGTTTTTTGTCTCTGCCTTCACAAAGGAGAGGGATGATGCAGACATTGTAGTAAAAGAAGAGGAGTGTGAAATATTAGATACGATAAGCATAATGAGAGTGGAAGTACCAGAGAGTCTGACATCCTTGAAAATGAATAAATCACCAGGGCCAGATGGTTTGCATCTGAGGTTGTTAAAGGAAGCCAAGGAGTAAATAGTGGAAGCGCTGAGGATCATCTTCAAATCCTCACTGGATATGGGGGAGGTGCCGGAGGATTGGAGGTCTGCGAACGTTGTACTATTATTTTAAAAGGATGTGGTAAGTCTGACCTCAGTGGTGGGTAAATTATTCGAATCAATTCTGAGGGACAGGATAAACTACCACTTGGAAAGACATGGATTAATCAGGGATAGTCAGCATGGATTTTTTAAGGGAAGGTCATGTCTCACTAACTTGATCGAGTTTTTTGAGGAAGTAACAAGGAGCATTGATGAGGATAGTACGGTGGATGTGGTTTACATGGATTTTAGTAAGGCATTTGATAAGGTCCCACATGGCAGTCTGGTCAATAAAATGAAAGCCCATGGGATACAGGGGAATGTGGCAGGTTGGATCCAAAATTGACTCAGTGGCAGGAAACAAAGGATAGTAGTCAACGGATGTTTTTGCAAATGGAAAGCGGTTTTCAGTGGCGTTCCACAGGGTTCAGTGTTGGGTCCCTTGCTGTTTGTGGTGTATATTACCACACGGGCAGCACAGTGGCGCAGCGGTTAGCACCGCAGCCTCACAGCTCCAGCGACCCGGGTTCAATTCTGGGTACTGCCTGTGTGGGTTTCCTCTGGGTGCTCCAGTTTCCTCTCACATGCCAAAGACTTGCTGGTTGATAGGTTAATTGGCCATTATAAATTGTCCCTGGGTAGGTGGTAGGGAAATATAGGGACATGTGGGGATGTGGTAGGGATATGGAATTAGTGTAGGATTAGTATAACATGGATGGTTGATGGTCGGCACAAACTCGCTGGGCCGAAGGGCCTGTTTCAGTGCTGTATCTCTTTAAAAAAAAAATAATTATTTGGAATTAAATGTGGGAGCTATGATTGGGAAATTGGCCGTGTAATTGATGGTGAGGAGGATAGCTGTAGACTTATGAATGGATTAATTGAATGGGCGGAAAAGTGGCAAATGGAATTCAATCTGGAGAAGTGTGAGGTAATGCATTTGGGGAGGGCAAACAAAGCAAGGGAATACACAATAAATGGGAAGATATTGAGATGGGTAGAAGAAGTGAGAGACTTTGGAGTGCATGTCCACAGGTCCCTGAAAGTGACAGGATAGGTAGATAGAGTGGTGAAGAAGGCATATGGAATGCTTTCCTTTCTTGGTCAACAAAAGCAGGGATGTAATGCGAGAACTGTTTAAAACGGTGGTTTGGCCACAGCTGGAGTATTGCGTACAGTTCTGGTCATCACATTACAGAAAGGACATAATTGTTGTGTAGAGAGTACAGAGGAGATTTACAAGAATGATACTGTGGGTGGCTCTGAAAAGAACCTTTGGGTATTTGATAAAATCCTGGCAGATTGCCTTGGTTTTGGTGCCCGGAGCGCTGGTTTTCTTGGGCAGCAGAATGCCCTAGATATTAGGCAGCACCCAGCCCGGAGTGATGGTCACCCCTCCCAGCAGCTTGGTGAGCTCCTCGTCATTCTGGACAGCCAGCTGTAGGTGTCTGAGGATGTTGCGGGTCTTCTTGTTGTCCTGGGCTGCGTTACTGGGCAACTCGAGGATTTCAGCGGTCAGATACTCGAGCACAGCAGCCAGATAGACCGGGGCTCCGGCACCCACACGCTCAGCATAGTTGCCCTTTCTCAGGAGCCTGTGAACACGGCCCACCAGGAACTGCAGTCCAGCCCGGGAGGAGCGAGACTTGGCCTTGGACCGAGCTTTCCTGCCGGTCTTTCCTCTTCCAGACTTTTCTTTTCCAAAGATAGACTTGAGGACATTCCGTGCAGACCACTGCCTGATGGATTGGTGGTCAAAGGTGTTTTTCCACACAAACATTTCCACGAACGCACAGTCCAACTGGATGGAGCGTTCCGTGGCAATGTCACCAGATCCATCCTTCGCAACACCGGGGTCAGATAGAACCTCAGCACGTAGTGACACTTGGTGTTTGCATACTGGGGCTCTACGCACAGCTTGATGCAGCCACATACTAAGGCGGCCATCAGGTTGAGGGCGACGTTGAGTACATTTTTTCGCCTTTATCCAGAGGTTTGAACATCGTGTCCCTCTGGACCCTGTCCATTTTGCGTCTTCAGATAAAGCGGGAAATGGCTCGGGTGATCGCCACAGCACAGGAGTGGGGTATGGGCCAGACCTGTGCCACTTACAGCAACAACGTGAGCACCTTGCACCTGATGACCAGGTTCTTACCCATAATAGAGAGAGATCGCTGCTCCCACTTGCTCAGTTTATGTTGTACCCTGGCTACTCGCTCCTCCCAGGTTTTGGTGCACGTCCTGGCCCTGACAAACCATATCCCCAGCACCTTCAGGTAGTCTGACCTGACAGTGAAGGGGACAAAGGATCGGTCAGCCCAGTTTCCAAGGAACATGGCCTCGCTCTTGCCATGGTTAACATTGGCTCCCGAATCCAGTTTGAACTGGTCGCAGATGCTCATCAGTCTGCGAATGGACAGCGGATCCGATCAGAATACTGCAACATCATCTATGTACAGGGAGGCTTTGACCTGAGTGACTCCACTGCCTGGGATTGTCACCCCTCTTATGCCCGCATCCTTCCAAATAGACTCAGCAAAGGGTTCGATACAGCAAACACACAAGTCAGGGGAAAGAGGACAGCCCTGTCTGACTCCAGATTTGATTGGAAACTTTCTGATTCCCACCCAATTTTTTGGACTGTACTACTGATGTTTGTGTAGAGCAGTTTGATCCAATTGCAGATTCCCTCCCCAAACCCCATTTTGGAGAGCATATCCATCATGTATGTGTGCGATATCCTGTCAAAAGCCTTCTCCTGGTCCAGGCTGATGAGGCAGGTGTCCACCCTCCTGACCCGTACATAGGCGATCGTATCCCTGAGTAGCACAACACTATCAGAGATCTTCCTGCTGGGTACAGTACAGGTCTGGTCAGGGTGAATCACCAACTCCAGAGCAGTCTTGACTCGACTGGCGATGACTTTGGACAGAATCTTGTAGTCTACATTAAGCAGTGAGATGGGCCGCCAATTTCTGATTTCTGCCCTCTCCCCCTTCTACTTGTAGATGAGGGTGATGATGCCTTTCCTCATGGATTCTGACATGCTGCCGGCCAGGAGCGTACTCTCGTACACTTCCAGCAGGTCTGGGCTGACCCAGTCCCACAGGGCCGAATACAACTCAACTGGTAAGCCGTCGCTTCCGGGAGTTTTCTTCGTTTCAAAAGACTTGATGGCCTTTGTCAGCTTGTCCAGAGTTAGCGGTTTGTCCAGATTCTCCTGCATGCTGTCATCTAAGACCTCTGTGATAGATGACAGGAAGGACTGGGAGGACGTGCTGTCCATAGACTTCACGTCTTACAGCCCAGCATTCAAGGATTTGCTAATCCTTAGTATGTCGGAGTGTGAAGTTGTGACCGAGCCATCCTCTTCCTTCAGGCTGCTGATCACAGAGCTCTCTCTGTGTACCTTTTGGAAGAAGAAACGCAAGCACGTCTCATCCTGCTCAATGGAGCAGACTCTGGACCGGAAGATGATCTTGGAGGCCTCCGTGGCAAAGAGCGAGGCCTGCTGGCTCTTCACCTCTTGGAGCACCTCCTTGACCTCGACACCCATCGACTGCAGCCGGAGCAGATTTTGCATTCTTTTCTGGAGTGCGGACATTTCCCTCTGTCTCTCTCACCCTCTGAACACCTTTGGAGATAAAGAACCTCTTGATGTTCTCCTTGATCGCTTCCCACCAGTGCACCGGATACTCAAAGAGGGTCTCACTGTTCTCCAACTTTTTCAATCTCTTTTGAGTTCCACAATGTTCTCTGGGGTTAGCAGTGTAGCATTGAGCTTCCATGTCCCCCTGCTAACCCGCTGGTCATCCTGTAAGTGACAGTCAACCAGTAAGAGGCAGTGGTCGGAGAAGAACACCAGCTTGACGTCGGTGGATCTGACCGTGAAAGCAGGGGACACATACAGGAAGTCAATCATGGAACGGGCAGACCCGTCCAATCTTGACCATGTGTATCTACGCTGCTCTCTGTCTGCAGGTTTGCTGAAGACATTGTGCAGTTTGGCATTTTTTACTGTTTCATTTAAGAATCTGGGCGGAGCGTCCAGTTTTCTGTCGTCACTGCCAGATTGTCCAGCTGCATCAATGATGCAGTTGAAGTCACCTTCAAGAATGACCGGCCTGGATGTCGCCAGCAGCAGTGTGAGTTGCTGGAGGATGGTCAGCCACTCGCTGCATTGGACCGGGGCATCTACGTTGCTTAACTGGAGCGGAGCATTGTTGTACATTACATCTGCTACGAGAAGGCGACCGCTCACCAGCATCTTAACTTCAGAGATGGTTAAGTTGCCTCCCCGCAGCAGAATCCCCAGGCCAGAGGAACAGGAATCATTTCCTCTGGACCAGATCGATGACCCATGGGATCACCATCGTGACCATTGCCTGTAAGTGCTGCGGTGCAGGATTCCACACTCCTGACAAAACAGTACGCCGGCTTTGACCTTTGCGAAGTCATCCAAGGTTGAAACACATCACGTGGTGGATTTAACACAATGCATGTTAATCGAAGCATTCTTTATATCCACTATAAAGTTGGGTGTTGCTTACCACACCAGGTGTCCTTGCTAGTCCCAGTCCTTGAGTATGTTCCGGCATACCCATCGTGTCCGCAAGCTGTTTCACATTCGTTGAGCCCAGAAACCCCTCATGGTTATTCATGAGGGTTTTGTTCCACTGGGGTGACATCGGCAGGTGGGGGACTGGTCTTGTAGGCAGCAAGGCTTGGGTTGTCCTCTGCTGTTGGTGTCTTTCCCCTCGGTCCCTCCTCGAAGACATCACTGTTCCTGACTTCCCGGAGCTGGAGCTGGAATGCGCAGGACACTTCGCTGCTCTCGGTCTCCCGGAGCTGGGGTGCACTGAGCATCACCTTGGGTTCCATGCTTTTGGTTTGGGGTGCGCTGGGCGTGTCACAGCTTCCACTGCCCCGGAGCTGGGGGGCTTTATCTGCCAGCTCCTTTGAGTTCTGCTGCTTCTTTTGGAGGTGCCATCATTCCGGCCCTTCCTCGTCCAGTGAGGAGGAGCTGCTGTAGTCTGTCTCAGACGGTAGCCTCCTCTTGCTACTGGTTTGGGTGGTGACCTGTTCTTTTTTTGGAGCTTTTTTCTTTGTGTTCTTCCTTTGTACCACCTGCCACTGACCTGTTTGTCCATCTGCTGCCTCCCCCTCCATTAATTCTGTCTGTGGAGGAGGAGTTTCCAGGCACGGAGTAGGTGTTGGGTCACTGGTTGCAGCTGCCTCCCCTTTCTTCTCTTTCTCAGATAGACTTTCATCGCTGTGGGGAGGATTGCTTGTTTCCCTCCCAGCACCAGGCATGTTCACCGTTCCTTAACCCGGTCTTTCCTTGGTCCTTGCTGCCTGAGCATAACTGAGGCAGCGTTTGGGCAGGTTTTGTAGAGGTGGCCTGCCCCACCTCACAGGTTGCAGTACTTACTCTGTTTACAGTCCTTGGTCTGATGGCCTTCCTTCTTGCAGTTCTTGCAGACGACTGTGCTGCAGTTAGCTGCCACAAGACCAGATTTGCCGCAGGTACGACAAACTCTGGGCTGCTCCGCATAGACCATGAAGCCTCGACTTCCCCCGAAAGCGAAGCTGGAGGGAGGATGGATGATGGCTCCGTTGGCATCGACCTTCAAGGTCACCTTGACCTGCCGCTAACTGGTCCAATTCCCAAATGGGTCCTTGACATCAGTGCTGCCGCCGGCCACCTCAACATACCTGGTGAGGAAGGTGAGTACATCCACGACAGGAACATGGGGGTTGTAGAGGTGGCTTCTCACCACCCGGTCACGTTGCGATGGCAGTGTGAAGAGCGGCTCCATTGTGAGGATCGACAGCGGCGCCTGGTTTCCCTTCTCCTTGAACACCTTCAGGAACTTGATGCATCCGCCATGTTCTTGGACGTCACGTCAAAATATCCACTGCTGGGGAAGTCCTGCAGGCAGAAGATGTTCGCAGCTTGGAATCCACAGAAATTAATAAGGATTTTCTTAATGAAGAAGGTACGATCAACCGGTGCATCTCCTTCCTTATCCTTCACTACCACCCGAACCGTGTTACACACTCCCTGGCCTGAAGTTACAGTATTGGTTGCAGCCATTTTACTCAAAAACTCACCTGAGACAGGATCATGGTCTCTCCCCTGCTCCTCTTCCAGACATTTCCACAATCTCACAAATACTTTCACAAAGAGTGAGGAATTCCTCCCGCACTTCCCTGCTTTACCTTCTGGAGGAATGCAGTCCGGCTACTTCTGATTGGTTACTGTCTGCTGAATCTCATTGGCTGGTTCATGTCACCAATCAGGTAGCTGCTATTTCGCCGATCATCAAAGGGCAATGAGAAAATGGGGTGGAGATTGACAGTGGCAAATTGTCAGAGCTGAAACCCATTCACAAATTTGAAAAGCCCGCCAAAATATTTGTGAAACAAGGAACAGCTGAAATATAATAAATAATATCGTCTGAAGAGTAAAATGTATTTCACTCTCTCCTGATATTGTGTTTCTCCTCATTGTCCGTCACAGATACCAGACTTACTTTCCTTCCAGGAGCGGAGCGGAGAGGAGTGGACCTGTGGGGAGAGCGCCGATAGCAGAACCAATAAATTGAGCCCAAGGATCGCGGACCAGTCACTCACCTTCCGGGAGAGGACTGGACCTGTGGGGAAAACACCGAGAGTGGAGCCGATAAATTGAGCCCGAGGATCGTGGCCCAGTCACTCACCCTCCGGGAGAGGAGCAGACCTGTGGGGAGAACACCGACAGTGGAGCCAATACATTGAGCCTGAGGATCGCGGCCCAGTCACTCACCTTCCGGGAGAGGAGCGGACCTGTGGGGAGAACACCGAGAGTGGAGCCGATAAATTGAGCCCAAGGATTGCGGCCCAGTCACTCACCTTCCGGGAGAGGAGCAGACCTGTGGGGAGAACACCGAGAGTGGAGCCGATAAATTGAGCCTGAGGATCGCAACCCAGTCACTCACCTTCCGGGAGAGGAGCGGAGAGCAGTCCAGGCACGCCGGAGTTTGAAAACAAAGTGAGCAGTGATGTCACAGGAAGGCTGCAAGGTGATTGGTTGGTGAGTGTCTGCTGTTAGGGAGTTACTCTAAATAGCTGGGTAAGTAACTAAAAGTAAAGGGAAAGGTCTACAGTTTTTTCAATAAAGGAGGTCGTGTTTTTTGGGGGAGAATCAAGGTCCCTAGTGTAAATAATTTAATTTTTGGGTAATTTAAGGGGATAAATTAAGGGTAAGTCATGGCAGGGCAGTTCGGCAATGTGGAGTGATCCTCCTGTGCAATGTGGGAAGTCAGGGAGACTTCAAGTATCCAGGGCGAACACGTGTGCAGGATGTGTCTCCAGCTGCAGCTACACGAAATCCACGTTTCGGATCTGGAGCGGCGGCTGGAGATACTGTGGAGCATCTGCGAGGCTGAGATCATCGTGGATAGCACGTATAGGGAGGTGGTCACACCGCAGGTAAAGACTGCTCAGGTAGAAAGGGAATGGGTCACCACCAGGCAGAGTAGAAGAACTAGGCAGGTAGTGAAGGAGTCCCCTGGATCCATCTCCCTTTCTAACAGATTTTCCACTTTGAATACTGTTGGGGGAGATAGCTTCTCAGGGGAATGCAGCAAGAACCAAGTCTGTGGCACCACAGGTGGATCAGCTGCACAGGAGGGGCGGAAAAGGAGTAGAAGAGCTATAGTGATAGGGGATTCTATCGTAAGAGGTACAGATAGGCATTTCTGTGGCTGCAAACGTGACTCCAGGATGATATGTTGCCTCCCTGGTGCTAGGGTCAAGGATGTCACAAAGAGTGGCTGCAGGACAAGGGGGAGGGTGAACAGTCAGAGGTCATGGTACACATTGGCACCAATGACATAGGTAGAAAGAGGGATGAGGTCCTGCAACCAGAATTTAGGGAGCTAGATAGCAGATTAAAAAGCAGGACCTCAAAGGTTGTAATCTCTGGATTACTCCCAATGCCACATGCTAATGAGTATAGGAGTAAGAGGGTAGAGCAGATGAATGCTTGGCTGAGGATATGGTGCAGGAGGGAGGGCCTTAGTTTCCTCGACCACTGGGTCTGTTTCTTATTCCTATCACAGAGACATGGTTGAGGGAGGGGCTGGACTGGCAGCTCAGTATTCCAGGGTACAGAATCTACAGGCAAGACAGGTGAAGGGGTAAAAGAGGAGGTGGCATTGCACTGTTGATCAAGGAGTCAATTACTGCAGTAAGAAAGGATGATATCTTAGAAATTCCTCAAATGAGGCCATATGGGTAGAACTTAAAAACAAAAAGGGGACAATCACTTGGCTGGGAGTGTACTACAGGCCTCTAAACAGACAGGAAGAGATAGAGGAGAAAATATGTCGGCAAATCTCAGAGAGGTGTAAGAATCTTCTTCTTCTTTGGCCTCCTTGTCTCGAGAAACAATGGGTAAGCACCTGGAGGTGGTCAGTGGTTTGTGAAGCAGCGCCTGGAGTGGCTATAAAGGCCAATTCTAGAGTGATAGACTCTTCCACAGGTGCTGCAGATAAAATTGGTTGTCAGGGCTGTTACACAGTTGGCTCTACCCTTGCGCTTCTGTCTTTTTTCCTGCCAACTGCGAAGTCTCTTCGACTCGCCACACTTTAGCCCCACCTTTATGGCTGCCTGCCAGCTCTGGTGATCACTGGCAACTGACTCCCACGACTTGTGATCAATGTCACAGGACTTCATATTGCGTTTGCAGACGTCTTTTAAGCGGAGACATGGACGGCCGGTGGGTCTGATACCAGTGATGAGCTCGCTGTACAATGGGTCCTTGGGGATCCTGCCATCTTCCATGCGGCTCACATGGCCAAGCCATCTCAAGTGCCACTGGCTCAGTAGGGTGTATATGCTGGGGTTGTGTTGGAGATATGGTTCTGCCACCTGATGCCAAGGATTCTCCGGAGGCTGCGAAGATGGAACGAATTGAGACGTCGCTCTTGGTTGACATACGTTGTCCAGGCCTCGCTGCCGTAGAGCAAGGTACTGAGGACACAGGCTTGATACACTTGGACTTTTGTGTTCTGTGTCAGTGCGCCATTTTCCCACACTCTCTTGGCCAGTCTGGACATAGCAGTGGAAGCCTTTCCCATGCACTTGTTGATTTCTGCATCGAGAGACAGGTTACTGGTGAGAGTTGAGCCTAGGTAGGTGAACTCTTGAACCACTTCCAGAGCGTGGTCACCGATATTAATGGATGGAGCATTTCTGACATCCTGTCCCATGATGTTCTTTTTCTTGAGGCTGATGGTTAGGCCATATTCGTTGCAGGCAGCCGCAAACCTGTCGATGAGACTCTGCAGCCACTCTTCAGTGTGAGATATTAATGCAGCATCGTCAGCAAAGAGGAGTTCCCTGATGAGGACTTTCCGTACTTTGGTCTTCGCTCTTAGACGGGCAACCTGCCACCTGATCTTGTGTGGAGGAAAATTCCTTCTTCTGAAGGGTTGAATGTATGTGAGAGCAGCAGGGAGAAGAAGATCCCAAACAATGTAGGTGCGAGAACACAGCCCTGTTTCATGCCACTCAGGATAGGAAAGGGGTCTGATGAGGTGCCGTTATGCTAAATTGTGCCTTTCATATTGTCATGGAATGAGGTGATGATACTTAGTAGCTTTGGTGGACATCCAATCTTTTCTAGTAGTCTGAAGAGACCATGTCTGCTGACGAGGTCAAAGGCTTTGGTGAGATCTATGAAAGCAACGTAGAGGGGCATCTGTTGTTCACGGCATTTCTCCTGTAGCTGGTAAAGGGAGAACAGCATGTCAATGTTGGATCTCTCTGCTCGAAGCTACACTGTGCCTCAGGGTAGACACGCTCAGCCAGCTTCTGGAGCCTGTTTAAAGCGACTTGAGTGAAGACTTTCCCCACTATCCTGAACAGGGAGATTCCACGGTAATTGTTGCAGTCACCACGGTCACCCTTGTTCTTATAAAGGGTGATGATATTGCCATCGCGCATGTCCTGTGGTACTGCTCCCTCGTCCCAGCACAGGCAAAGCATTTCGTAGAGTGCTGGAAGTATAGCAGGCTTGGTACTCTTGATTATTTCAGGGGTAATGCTGTGCTTCCCAGGTGCTTTTCTGCTGGCTAGAGAATGAATGGCATCACTGAGTTCCGATTTTGTTGGCTGTACGTCCAGCTCATCCATGACTGGCAGAGACTGGGCTGCATTGAGGGCGGTCTCAGTGACAACATTTTCCCTGGAGTACAGTTCTAGGTAGTGCTCCACCCAGCAGTCCATTTACTTCCATTGGTCAGTGATTATGTCCCCTGATTTAGATTTGAGGGGGGCGATCTTCTTGATGGTTGGCCCAAAAGCTCTCTTAATGCCATCATACATTCCTCTGATGTTTCCAGTGTCAGAGGCCAGCTGAATATGCATAGGTGTTGCCAGTAGTCATTTGCACAGTGCCTGGCTGTTCTTTGTGCAGCGCTTCTGGCTGCTTTAAGAGCTACGGATGTTAACTCGCTGGGGGCTTTCTTGTAGTTCAACAGTGCAATGCGCTTAGCGGCTATGAGAGGTTCCAGCTCTTCAAAGTGTGATTTAAACCAGTCTGCATTCTGCTTCACACGTTTGCCATAGGTGATCATAGCTGAGTCATAGATGGCATCTCTGATGTGGGCCCACTTGGTCTCTGCATCCCCTGTAGGAGTGTTTTGAAGGACTTTATCAAGTGAATTTAGAAACTTACGTAACAGCTGTGGATAAGAAATTCTGCTAGTGTTGATGCGCAGGCGGCCCTTCCGCTTGGAGTGATGCAGCTTCTTTGGTTTGAGTCTAACCTTGCTGCATACCACACACTGCACACCACACACTTCCTTGTCCACTCAACACAGTATTGGACTGGCAGTAAAGTAAGCTTGTCTGCAGCTTGCTGTGAAATGTCATGAGACTGACATCTCTTGGTGTGAAATAGAACTGCAAGAGGGAAATTGATTGATAATAAAAAGCTCGGTGGGAATGTAAACTGTGAGGGGGATACAAAGGGCCGGATTTTATTTGGTTCACTCCCCCCGAGATTCCGGCCCTGCTCCAATTCTGGTCTTTTGAGCATCGCTGATTTTTATCGCTCCACCGCTGGCAGCTGTGTCATCAGCTGTCCAGGCCCGAAGCCTGAGATTTCCCTCCCTGAACTCTCTGCCTCTCGACCTCTCTTCCCTCCTTTAAAACACTCATGGAAGCTACTTCTGTGACCAAGCTTTTGGCCATCTGCTCTAATACGGTCTTGTGTGGCTTGGGGTCCAAATTTGCTTTCCGACACTCCTGTGAAGTGCCATGGAATGCTGTATTACGTTAAAGGTGCTCTATAAATTTACACACAAGTTGTTGTTGTTTTTGGTCTGGACTGTATTGCCTGAGAGAATGGTGGAAGGAGACTCAATCGTAAGGTTGAAAAGGGAATTTTGATAAATAGTTGAAAGGAAATGAAAGAGCTGCCACAGGCACGATGGGCCGCCCTGGTTGTAGATGTCGTCGTCGTCATCCTTCCTTCTCCGTGAGATGATGGACTTGCAGCAAATCCATTGGTGATGGGATAGTTTCCCATGGTGCACTTTGTCCGATAGCTGAAGAGGTCAATCTGTGAGAGGCAGGTTCTTCCACAAGTGACACATATGAGGTGGGATTATCAGGTGTTGCTGTTTTCCATGTCGGCACCTGCTGTCGAACTGCTGTAGTCACTGATTGTCATGGTGATGCACACACCAGTCCAGGGGTAATATCACCATTTCCCTCTGTTGTTGGCCAGTGTCTCCCATGTGTGAAAATCGATGTTTCGGGCCTTCATGTCCTGCTTGCAGGCATCCTTGAAGTGGGGCTTTGGGCATCCAACTGGTCTTCTGTCTCCGGCTACCTCCCCATACAGCATACCCTTGGGAATGTGTCATCTTCCATCCTGCAAACGTGCCTGAGCCAGCAAAGTCACCTCTGCTTGACGAGTGTGAGCATACTCGGGAGATTTGCTTTTGAAAGCATTGTTACATTTGTGATTTTGTCCAGTGTTTATTTGCGCAGTGTCTCACTGTCTTTTGCACAACTGCCTTGACTAATTTCAAGTCATATAATGTTCTGGCTGCTGGTTTCATGTTGTGCGTCAGGTCGGTTCTGCTTTTTGCTTCAATAACAGATGTCATCTCTGCTGAGTAGGTGGGGAAGAGACAGTTGCCCACCTCCTTCTGGAATGTGTCTTTGCAAAGCAGGTGTGGAAAGAGATGCAGTGGTTTTTGTCGAGGTTCATCCCAAGCAGCTCTGTAACACAGGAGTCTGTGCTCTACGGGCTGTTCCCAGGGACGCACACCGAGATAAACATCAACTGCTGCTGGAGGACCATCAATTTGGTGATAGACACTTTTTGGTCTGCCCGAAACTTGCTGGTCTTCCAGCGCAAAACGTTGTCCACGACCGAGTGTTGCAGACTGGCACATTCCAAGGTCCAGGACTACGTGCTGAGGGACACACTAAAGCTTGGGGCAGCCGCTGCAAAGGCTCAATGTGGAAAGACCATTGTGTAAGGTCCTCCTGCCATAGTGAACTAAGGAACTGGACCCATGGGAAACCCATCGGGCTGTATACACCAAATATGGTTTTGCTGTAAAATGTACATGGCAGGTAAAGTGGAATGGAAGGGTTGTGAGGCAACTCACTCCTGTATTGAAGAAAACTGATTTCTTTCACACTTTTTGGAATGTCATAGAGTCATGGAGAGATACAGCACTAAAACAGGCCCTTCAGCCCACCGAGTCTCACCCATTTACAGTAATCCTACATTAATCCCATATTCCCTACCACATCCCCACCTTCCCTCAATTCTCCTACCACCTACCTGCACTCGGGCAATGTACAATGGCCAATTTACCTATCAACCTGCAAGTCTTTGGCTGTGGGAGGAAACCAGAGCACCCGGCGGAAACCCACGCGGTCACAGGGAGAACTTGCAAACTCCACACAGGCAGTACCCAGAACCGAACCCGGGTCGCTGGAGCTGTGAGGCTGCAGTGTTTTTTTCCAGATTTTTATGAATAAAGTATATTTTGGAAAAACAAAATTCTTAATGAAGTAGGCGCAGTCGATGGGTGCACCTCCTTCTCTATCTTTCACCGCCACCCTAACGGTGTTACACACCCCCTGGCCTGGAGCTCTGGTGTTGGTTGCAGCCATTTTTACTTGACGCTTTCCTGGGACAAGTACTAAATCCTCAACTGACAGGGAAACCACCACCACGGTAGATCTCCAATCCCAAAGGGCGGAATGCCCTAAATACGGTGCTGAAACCACCTCCCACCCCCAAAAAACCACAAAAACAGCACCTGCATTATCAAATGCCACTGATCACGGTCTCTCCCCGGCCAGCTAAGTCCAAGCATTGAGGTGGAGAAGTGCGTACTTGGAGCTGCGAAGAAACGAGCACGAGTGTTTATAGCAAAAAATATTTGGGAGCAGAAACACTGTCCAGCAACAGCTAGTAAATTCTATTTTTGATTCATATAATCAGGGGTGAGCGCAAAAGCAGACCCCCAACTATCACAAATTCTGCAGTTGAGTATCCATAATTTGAAGACATCGCAGGCATCAGCAAACCCACAGTACAATAGGTTAGCCTCATCCTGGGAGAACTTTTTTCTTTATTTCCAAAATATACTTTATTCATAAAAATCTGCAAAAATTACATTCCCAAACAGTTTAAAACAGCATCAAGTCAAAAAATACAAACAGTGCAAAGGTGATCAGTTTCCTTCTATACAATCATGAGTTGCCTCACAACTCTTCCATTTCACGATTGTTATGCCAATTATAGTTTCACATTTACAGCAAAAGTAAATATCAACAAAACAGTTCGAGGGGTTTCCCATGGATCCAGCCCCTCAGTTCAGCTTGATGGGGGGACCTTACTTTTTTTTTTAATTTCCAAAATATACTTTATTCATAAAAATCTGTAAAAATTACATTGCCAAACAGTTTCCAAACAGCACCAAAAAATACAAACATTGCAAGGGAGATCAGTTTCCTTCAATAATGTCATGAGTTTCTTCCCAACCCTTCCGTTTCACAATTGTCATGTCAATTACACTTTTACATTTACAGCAATTGAGAATATTAACGATACAGTTCGAGAGGTTTCCCATGGATCCAGCCCATCAGTCCAGCTTGGTGGGGGAACCTTACACTGTGGTCTTTCCCCATTGAGCCTTTGCTGCGGCTGCCCCAAGCTTTAGTGCGTCCCTCAGCACGTAGTCCTGGACCTTGGAATGTGTCAGTCTGCAACATTCGGTGGTGGACAACTCTTTGCGCTGGAAGACCAGCAAGTTTCGGGCAGACCAAAGGGCGTCTTTCACCGAATTGATAGTCCTCCAGCAGCAGTTGATGTTTGTCTCGGTGTGCGTCCCTGGGAACAGCCCGTAGAGCACAGACTCCTGTGTTACAGTGCTGCTTGGGATGAACCTTGACAAAAACCACTGCACCTCTTTCCACACCTGCTTTGCAAAGGCACATTGCAGGAGGAGGTGGGCGGCCGTCTCTTCCCCACCACAGCCAACACGGGGGCACTGTGCGGAGGGGGCGAAACTTCGGGTGTGCATGAAGGATCTGACGGGGAGGGCCCTTCTCACCACCAGCCAAGCTACGTCTTGGTGCTTGTTTGAAAATTCTGGTGATGAGGCATTCCGCCAAATGACTTTGACGGTCTGCTCGGGGAACCATCCGACAGGATCCACCGTTTCCTTTTCCCGTAGGGCCTTGAGGACATTTCGTGCAGACCACTGCCTGATGGACCGGTGGTCAAAGGTGTTTTCCCGCAGAAACTGCTCCACGAAGGATAGATGGTACGGCACGTCCCAACTGCACGGAGCGTTCCGCGGCAATGTGACCAGGCCCATCCTTCGCAACACCGGGGACAGATAGAACCTCAGCACGTAGTGACACTTGGAGTTTGCGTACTGGGGATCTACACACAGCTTGATGCAACCGCACACGAAGGTGGTCATCAGGATGAGGGCCACGTTGGGTACATTTTTCCCGCCCTTGTCCAGAGATTTGAACATCGTGTCCCTCCGGACCCGGTCCATTTTAGATCCCCAGACGAAGCGGAAAATGGCTCGGGTGACTGCCACGGCGCAGGAGTGGGGTATGGGCCAGACCTGCGCCACGTAGGGCAACAACGTGAGCGCCTCGCACCTGATGACCAGGTTCTTACCCAAAATGGAGAGAGCTCGCTGCCCCCACATGCCCAACTTTTGTCGTACCTTGGCTACTCGCTCCTCCCATGTTTTGGTGCACGCCCCGGCCCTTCCGAACCATATCCCCAGCACCTTCAGGTAATCTGACCTGACGGTGAAGGGGACAAAGGATCGGTCAGCCCAGTTCCCAAAGAACATGGCCTCGCTCTTGCCATGGTTAACTTTGGCTCCCGAGGCCAGTTCGAACTGGTCGCAGATGCTCATCAGTCTGCGCACGGACAGCGGATCCGAGCAGAAAACGGCGACGTCATCCATGTACAGGGAGGTTTTGACCTGAGTGCCTCCGCTGCCTGGGATTGTCACCCCTCTTATGCTCGCATCCTTCCTAATAGACTCAGCAAAGGGTTCAATACAGCAAACAAACAAGACCGGGGACAGAGGACAGCCCTGTCTGACTCCAGATTTGATCGGGAAACTTTCAGATTACCACCCGTTCATTGAGACTGCGCGACTGATGTTTGTGTAGAGCAGTTGGATCCAATTGCAGATTCCCTCCCCAAACCCCATTTTGGAAAGCACGTCCATCATGTAGATGTGCGATATCCTGTCAAAAGCCTTCTCCTGGTCCAGGCTGATGAGGCAGGTGTCCACCCTCCTGTCCCGTACGTAGGCGATCGTATCCCTGGGTAGTGCGAGACTATCAGAGATCTTCCTGTCGGGTACAGTACAGGTCTGATCGGGGTGAATCACCAACTCCAGAGCAGACTTGACTCGACTGGCTATGACTTTGGACAGAATCTTGTCATCAACATTAAGCAGTGAGATGGGCCGCCAATTTCTGATTTCTGCCCTCTCCCCCTTCTGCTTGTAAATGAGCGTGATGATGCCTTTTCTCATGGATTCTGACATGCTGCCGGCCAGGAGCATACTCTCGTATACTTCCAGCAGGTCCGGGCCAACCCAGTCCCACAGGGCCGAGTACAACTCGACCGGTAAGCCGTCGCTCCCGGGAGTTTTACTCGTCTCGAAAGGCTCGACGGCCTTTGTCAGCTCGTCCAGAGTTAGCGGCTTGTCCAGTCTCTCCCTCCTGCTGTCATCTAAGACCTCTGTGATAGATGACAGGAAGGACTGGGAGGCTCTGCTGTCTGTGGGCTTCGCGTCATACAGCCCAGCACAAAAGGATTTGCTGATCCTTAGTATGTCGGACTGCGAAGACGTTACCGAGCCATCTTCTTCCTTCAGGCTGCTGATAACAGAGCTCTCTCTGTGTACCTTTTGGAAGAAGTAACGCGAGCACGTCTCATCCTGCTCGATGGAGCGGACTCTGGACCGGAAGATGATCTTGGAGGCCTCCTTGACAAAGAGCGAGGCCTGCTGGCTCTTCACCTCTTGGAGGTCCTCCTTGACCTTGACCCCCATTGACTGCAACCGGAGTAGATTTTGCATAATTTTCTGGAGTCGGGACAGTTCCCTCTGTCTCTCTCTCTCGCCTTCTGAACACCTTTGTGGATGAAGAACCTCTTGATGTTCTCCTTAATCGCTTCCCACCAGTGAACTGGAGACTCAAAGAGGGGTTTCACGGTCCTCCAACCTTTGTAATCCCTTTTGAGTTCCTCAACGTGCTCTGGGGTCAGCAGTGTAGCATTGAGTTTCCACGTCCCTCTGCCAACCCGCTGGACGTCCTGTAAGTGACAGTCGGCCAGTAAGAGGCAGTGGTCGGAGAAGAACACCGGCTTGACGTCGGTGGATCCGACCGTGACAGCACGAGACACAAACAGGAAGTCAATCCTGGAACGGGCAGACCCGTCCGATCTTGACCATGTGTATCTGCGCTGCGCTCCGTCTGCAGGTTTGCTGAAGACGTCGTGCAGTTTGGCATCTTTAACTGTTTCTATTAGGAATCTGGACGTAGCGTCCAGTTTGCTGTCGTCACTGCCGGATCGTCCAGCCGCATTGATGATGCAGTTGAAGTCACCGCCTAGGATGACCGGCCTGGACGTCGCCAGCAGCAGTGGGAGCTGCTGGAAGACGGTCAGCCGCTCGCTGCGTTGTACCGGGGCGTACACGTTGATCAACCGGAGCGGAGCGTTGTTGTACATCACGTCTGCTATGAAGAGGCAGCCGCCCACCACCTCCTTAACTTCGGAGATGGTGAAGTTACCTCCCCGCAGCAGAATACCCAGGCCGGAGGAACGGCAGTCATTACCCCCCGACCAGATCGATGGCCCGTGGGACCACCATCGCGACCACTGCCTGTAGGTGCTGAGGTGTGGTATTCCACACTCCTGCAGAAACAGTAGGTCAGCTTTGACCTTGGCAAGGTAATCCAAGGTTGAAACACATCGCGTAGTAGATTTAATGCTACGCACATTAATGGAAGCAATTCTTACACCCATTTTTTACTAAAAATTAGTTGTTGCTTCCCATACCATTTGTCCTCGCTAGTCCCAGTCCTTCCCCTTCGGGATGTTCCTGCATACCCATCGTGTGCGCAAGCAGTTTCACGTTGATTGGGCTCAGAAACCCCTCCTGATTTTTCATGCAGGGTTTGTTCCGCTCGGGTGACATCGGGGGGGTCTTGTAGGCAGAGAGCATTGGGTTGTCCTCAGCTGCTTCCATCTGTTCCTCCTCGAAAACATCACAGCTCCCGGTCTCCCGGAGCTCAGGTGCGCCAGACGTGTCTTTGCTCCCGGTGTCCCGGAGCTGAGATGCGTTGGCCACGTCGTTACGTGTGGGGCATTGGGGTTGGGCCACGCCAGGCCCATCACAGATTCCAGTGCCCGGGGGCTGGGATGCTTTATCATCCATCTCGGAGTTCTGCCGCCTCTTTTGAAGGGGCTGTCATTCCAGCATTTCCCCGTCCAGTGAAGAGGAGTTGTTGCAGTCTGATTCAGAAGAGAGCCTCCTCTTGCCACTGGTTTGGGTGGTGGCTTTGGGATGTTTTTTCTTTGTGGTTTTCCTCTGGACCACTTGCAACTGACCTGTTTGTGTAGATAGGCTGACTGGAGGGGAAGCTATGTTGGATTTGGTGCTTGGCAATGAACAAGGCCAGGTGGCAGATCTCTCGGTGGGAGAGCATTTCGGTGATAGTGATCACAACTCCCTGACCTTTACTATCGTCATGGAGAGGGACAGGAGCAGACGGGATGGGAAAATATTTAATTGGGGGAGGGGGAATTACAATGCTATTAGGCAGGAACTGGGGTGCATAAATTGGGAACAGATGTTCTCAGGGAAATGCACGACAGAAATGTGGAGGTTGTTTAGGGAGCACTTGCTGCGACTGCTGGATAGGTTTGTCCCGATGAGGCAAGGAAGGGATGGTAGGGTGAAGGAACCTTGGATGACAAGAAATGTGGAACAGCTAGTCAAGCGGAAGAAGGAAGCTTACTTAAGGTTGAGGAAGCAAGGATCAGACAGGGCTCTAGAGGGTTACAAGGTAGCCAGGAAGGAACTGAAGAATGGACTTAGGAGAGCTAGAAGGGGACATGAAAAAGTCTTGGCGGGTAGGATTAAGGAAAATCCCAATGCGTTCTACACTCATGTGAGGAACAAGAGGATGGTCAGAGTGAGGGTAGGGCCGATCAAGGATAGTGGAGGGAACTTGTGCCTGGAGTCGGAGGAGGTAGGGGAGGTCCTAAATGAATACTTTGCTTCAGTATTCACTAGTGAGAGGGACCTGGTCGTTTGTGAGGACAGCGTGAAACAGGCTGATATGCTCGAACAGGTTGATGTTAAGAGGGAGGATGTGCTGGAAATTTTGAAAGACATGAGGACAGATAAGTCCCTGGGGCCAGACGGGATATACCCAAGGATATTAAGGGAAGTGAGGGAAGAGATTGCCGCGCCTTTGGCGATGATCTTTGCGTCCTCATTGTCCATTGGAGTAGTACCAGATGATTGGAGGGTGGCAAATGTTATTCCCTTGTTCAAGAAAGGGAATAGGGATAACCCTGGGAATTATAGACCAGTCAGTCTTACGTAGGTAGTGGGCAAATTATTGGAGAGGATTCTGAGAGACAGGATTTATGATTAGTTGGAAAAGTATAGTTTGATTAGAGACAGTCAGCATGGCTTTGTGAGGGGCAGGTCATGCCTCACAAGCCTTATTACATTCTTTGAAGATGTGACAAAACACATTGATGAAGGAAGAGCAGTGGATGTGGTGTATATGGATTTCAGCAAGGCGTTTGATAAGGGTCCCCATGGTAGGCTCATTCAGAAAGTAAGGAGGCATGGGATACAGGGAAAGTTGGCTGTCTGGATACAGAATTGGCTGGCCCATAGAAGACAGAGGGTGGTAGTAGATGGAAAGTATTCAGCCTGGAGCTCGGTGACCAGTGGTGTTCCGCAGGGATCTGTTCTGGGACCTCTGCTCTTAGTGATTTTTATAAATGACTTGGATGAGGAAGTGGAAGTCTGGGTTAGCAAGTTTGCCGATGACACGAAGGTTGCTGGAGTTGTGGATAGTGTGGAAGGCTGTTGTAGGTTGCAACGGGACATTGATAGGATGCAGAGCTGGGCTGAGAAGTGGCAGATGGAGTTCAACCTGGAAAAGTGTGAAGTGATTCATTTTGGAAGGTCGAATTTGAATGCAGAATACAGGCTAAAAGACAGGATTCTTGGTAGTGTGGGGGAACAGAGGGATCTTGGGGCCCATGTCCATAGATCGCTCAAAGTTGCCACCCAAGTTGATAGGGTTGTTAAGAAGGCGTATGGTGTGTTGGCTTTCATTAACAGGGGGATTGAGTTTAAGAGCCGCGAGGTTATGCTGCAGCTCTATAAAGCCCTGGTTCGACCACACTTGGAATATTGTGTTCAGTTCTGGTCGTCTCATTATAGGAAGGATGTGGAAGCTTTAGAGAGGGTGCAGAGGAGATTTATCAGGATGCTGCCTGGACTGGAGGGCATGTCTTATGAAGAAAGGTTGAGGGTGCTAGGGCTTTTCCCATTGGAACGAAGAAGGATGAGAGGTGACTTGATAGAGGGGTACAAGATGATGAGAGGCATAGATAGAGTGGATAGCCAGAGACTTTTTCCCAGGGTGGAAAGGGCTATCACCAGGGGGCATAATTTTAAGGTGATGGAGGTAGGTTCTTTACACAGAGACTGGTGGGTGCGTGGAATGCACTGCCAGCGGTGGTAGTAGAAGCAGATACATTAGGGACATTTAAGCGTCTCTTGGATAGGTACATGGATGATAGTAGAATGAAGGGTATGTAGGTAGTTTTGATCTTCGAGTAGGTTAAAGGTTCGGCACAACATCGTGGGCCGAAGGGCCTGCACTGTGCTGTACTGTTTTATGTTCTATGTTCTATAACACAGGTGTTGGGAGGCTCAGCCTGGCTACGCAATGTTACAAGGACGCTGAGTGACACCATCGACAACGGGACAGAGAGAAAAACACACAGAAAACTAATAGACTGTGAGGAAGCAAAAGTGAGGAACGGAGAGAGAGAGACAGACAACGAAACTGAGATGGAGAAACAAGGCATTTGTATGATTGTGTTCTCCCTGTTGTGTAACGGTATTTCCTGTTGTGTAAATATGTTTTCTGTTGTGTAAAGATGTACCCTGTTGTTGTGTAAAGGTTTTCCCTGTTATTGTTTTATTTTCTGTTGCTGACCG
Source organism: Heterodontus francisci (assembly GCF_036365525.1). Classification (NCBI taxonomy): domain Eukaryota; kingdom Metazoa; phylum Chordata; class Chondrichthyes; order Heterodontiformes; family Heterodontidae; genus Heterodontus; species Heterodontus francisci. The sequence goes on from NC_090405.1 coordinate 19,984,090, forward strand.
TCTCCTCACTGTGACCATTTGTCCTGGTTTTATTGTGGCCAACATCACCATCTGGTGGTGGAGAGGAGGCTCTGCAGGAAGGGGTTGACAAAGTGGGAGAGACTCGGCTGGTCCGTGTTTGTAGTTTGTGTTCGTGTGAGCACAAGTGATTTGTTACTGATTGATGTGTTCACTGGAAGGAAAAAGCTGATCGCAATCAAGCGCATTTTGTTATTATGGGGAAACACTTGATGTTTTGAAAGTGAACTGTTTGTATTATTACCAAACATAAATAGCAGAGAATGGTTTCGATCCATCGACCTCTGGGTTATGGGCCCAGCACGCTTCCGCTGCGCCACTCTGCTAACTGTTTGTTTAAATTTTAGCTGCCCGTTAGTGAAATATGTTCATTTCCCCAATGTTTTTATATAAATAGGATTGCAGTCGGATTTCACAAGAATCCCGGACTCAGCAACACACGTGCTGACGGACTCACCCTCACTGCACAATGACACAAGGACACAGAGTAACAGCACCGACAATGAGACAGGCAGAGAAAGACACACAGAAAACCAGGAAGATATTATCAGGACCCAGAAGGGAACAAACAGAGAAAGGTATTGAGCAAACCAGCAAGAGACAGCGAAAGACTGATGATTTATGTAATTGTGTTCTCTGTTGTGTAAAGATGTCCCTTGTGTTCTTTTAAAGATATTTCCTGCTGTGTAATATGTTCTCTGTTGTGTTACTGTATTCGCTGTTGTGTAAAGATGTTCTCTGTTATTGTGTAAAATGGTTCCCTGTTGGGTAAAGATCTTCTCAGTTGTGTAAATATGATCCGTCTTGTGTAAAAGTGTTCCCGGTTGTTTAAATATGTTCCCTGCTCTGTAATGTAGAGCTGAGTCTGCACTAATGGAATTGCTACAGTATCTTCCAGTCTGATACTGTATGAGGGCTGGAATGTGATCCAAAGCACAGTCTATACAAATTGAATTGCTATTGTATCTTTTAGTTTCACAATCCGGGGGAGTTTTAAACTGAATTCTCAGTTTGTATCTCAGGTTATACTATCTTTCAGATTCTCTCAATCTGATATCGCACTTGAGATTTAGACTTAAGAAAGGATGTACTGGCATTGGAGGAGTTCAAAAGAGATTCACTCAGCTGATTCCTGGGATGAAGGGGTTGACTTATGAAGAACGGCTAAACAGGTTATTCATTAGAGTTTAGAAGAATGAGGGGTGATCTTTTTGAAACGTACAAGATTCTGAGGGGACTTAACAGGGTGAAGAAGGGTCTCTGACCTGAAACATTAACTCTGCTTCTCTCTTCACAGATGCTGCCAGACCTGCTGAGTATTTCCAGCATTTCTTGTTTTTATTAACAGGGTCGATGTTGAGAAAATGTTTCCACTAGTGGGGGAATCTCAAACTAGGCGACATCGTTACAGAATAAGGGGACACTCATTTAACACTGAGATGCAAAGGAATTTCTTCTCTCAGAGGGTAGTGAATGTCTGGAATTCTCTACCCCAGACAGTATTGGAGGCTAAATCACTGAAAGTATTTAAAGAGGATGTAAATAGATTTTTGAAATATTGGAGAGTTGAGGTCTATGAAGAGCTGGCATGAAAAAGGAGTTGAGGTCTGGGGCAGATCAGCCATGATCTTACTGAATGGCGGGGCAGGCTTGAGGGGCCGAATGGCCTACTCCTGCTCCTATTTCTTCTGTTCTTATGTTATGTTATATCTAATGTATATGTCAGGATGCACTATGGGAATTAATACTGAAACTTATAAACTCATAATGTGTGTAAATATTGGGCTGATATTTAACTTGAATCTCAGAGTACATTATTGTGGTTAATTCTGTAAGTTTGAAAAGGGAACTCTGTGCCATAATGAAAACAAGAAATGCTGGAAATACTCAGCAGGTCAGGCAGCATCTGTACAGAGAGAAGCAAAGTTAACGTTTCAGGTCAGTGACCTTTCAGATGCTGCCAGACCTTTTGAAAGTCCATGTACACCACATCAACAGCGTCTGTTACCTCATCAAAAAACTCCAGCAGGACAGTTAAACATGATTTTCCCTTAAGAAATCCATGCTGGCTTTCTTGAATTAACCCACATTTGTCCATGGAACTATTAATTTTGTCCCGAATTATTCTTTCGAGAAGTTCTCCCACCTCCAAAATTGAACTGACTGGGGAGTGAAATGAGGTGAGTTGCTCTAACAGAGAGCCAGCACGGGTTCGACAGGCCAAATGGCCTCCTTCTGTGCTGTAGCCATTCTATGATTGTATGATTCTAGCAACAACTGTTGGTGGAGAGGCAGTGATGCAGGAATGGGTTGACAGAAAGGGGAAAGTCTGGGCTGGTGTGTGTTTGCAGCATTTGCAGCTTGTGTTCGAGTTTGTGAATAAAGGTGATTTGGAAGCTGTGTTCCAAATTGAAGTGTTTATTGGAAGCAAGAAGTTGATGTCAATGAAGAGTAAAATGTGTTAAAACGAAGCGTGGTGTGATTGTGGATAGCAGTAAATATAGTGTTGGTGAATTAGTTGTGTTAATAAACTTCCACTGCGCCCTCTGCTGCAGGCTGCTGTTTATATCCAGCTGTGTATTTGTGCTGTGTGTTAGTGAGATAAATGTTTGTTTCAACGCTGTTTATAAAGCAATAGCATTGCACTCAAACAGTCCCAGACAAAGCAACACACGTACAAAAGCAAAATACTGCGGATGCTGGAAATCTGAAACATAAACAGAAAATGCTTGAAATAGTCAGCAGGTCTGGCAGCATCTGTGGAGAGAGAACAAAGTTAATGTGAGCTAAGGAAACAGATCTGAACTGTTAACTGTTTCTCTCTGCACAGATGCTGCCAGACCAACTGAGCATTTCCAGCATTTTCTGTTTTTATTACAGCAACACAGGTGTTGGGAGGCTCAGCCTGGCTACACAATGTTACAAGGACGCTGAGTAACACCATTGACAACGGGACAGAGAGAAAAACACACAGAAAACCAATAGACTGTGAGGAAGCAAAAGTGAGGGACAGAGAGAGAGACGAGACTGAAATGGAGAAACAAGGCATTTGTATGATTGTATTCTCCCTGTTGTCTAAAGGTATTTCCTGTTGTGTAAATATGTTTTCTGTTGTGTAAAGATGTCCCCTGTTGTTGTGTAAAGGTTTCCCCTGTTATTGTTTTATTTTCTGTTCCTGACCGTCTCCTCACTGTGACCATTTGCCCTGGTTTTATTGTGGCCAACATCACCATCTGGTGGTGGAGAGGAGGCTCTGCAGGAAGGGGTTGACAAAGGAGAGCGGCTGGTCCGTGTTTGCAGCTTGTGTTCGTGTGAGCAAAAGTTATTTTGTTGTTGATTGATGTGTTCACTCGAAGGAAGAAGCTGATTGCAATAGAGTGCCTTTGGAAGCATCTTGTTATTATGGGGAAATACTTGATGTTTTGAAAGTGAACTGTTTGTATTATTACCAAACATAAATAGCAGAGAATGGTTTCGATCCATCGACCTCTGGGTTATGGGCCCAGCACGCTTCCGCTGCGCCACTCTGCTAACTGTTTGTTTAAATTTTAGCTGCCTGTTAGTGAAATATGTTCATTTCCCCAAAGTTTTCAAAAAAACAGGATTGGAGTCGGATTTCTCAAGAATCCCGGACTCAGCAACACACGTGCTGACGGACTCACCCTCACTGCACAATGACACAAGGACACTGAGTAACAGCACCGACAATGAGGCAGGCAGAGAAAGACACACAGAAAACCAGGAAGATATTATCAGGACCCAGAAAGGAACAGACAGAGAAAGGTACTGAGCAAACCAGCAAGAGGCAGTGAAATAAAAGAAAAATACTGCGGATGCTGGAAATCTGAAAGAAAAACAAGAAATGCTGGAACCACTCAGCAGGTCTGGCAGCATCTGTGGAAAGAGAAGCAGAGTTAACGTTTTGGGTCAGTGACCCTTCATCGGAACGAAGAGTTAACGTTTCGGGTCACTGACCCGAAAAGTTAACTCTGCTTCTCTTTCCACAGATGCTGCCAGACCTGCTGAGTGGTTCCAGCATTTCTTGTTTTTATTATAAGAGACAGCGAGAGACTGATGAACACCACTTGGAGGGAGCACTGAGGGTGGCAAGGGCACAGAATGTAGTCTGGCTGGGGGATTTCAATGTCTATCACCATGAGTGGCTCGGTAGCACCACTACTGACCATGCTGGCCGAGTCCTAATGGACATAGCTGCTCGATTGGGTCTGCAGTAGGTGGTGAGGGAACTAACAAGAGGGAAAAATATACTTGACCTCATCCTCACCAATCTGCCTGCCACAGATGCATCTGTCCATGACAGTATTGGTAGGAGTGACCACTGCACAGTCCTTGTGGAGATGAAGTCCTGTCTTCACATTGAGGATACCCTCTATCATGTTGTGTGCCACTACCACTGTGCTAAATGGGATAGATTTTGAACAGATCTAGCAATGTATAACTGGGCATCCATGAGGTGCTGTGGACCATTAGCAGCAGCAGAATTGTAGTCAACCACAATCTATAACCTCATGGCCTGGCATATTCCCCCACTCTAACATTACCAACAAGCTGGGGGATCAACCCTAATTCAATGAAGAGTGCAGGAGGGCATGCCAGGAGCAGCACCAGGCATACCTTGAAATGAGGCATCAGCCTGATGAAGCTACAGCCCAGGACTACTTTCATGCCTAACAGCAGAAGCAGCATGTAATAGACAGGGCTAAGTGATCCCACAACCAGCGGATCAGATCTACACCCTGACACATCCAATGATGAATGGTGGTGGACAATTAAACAACCAACAGGAGGAGGTGGCTCCACAAATATCCCCAACCTCAATTATGGGGGAGCCCAGCACATCAGTGCAAAAGACAAGGATGAGGAATTTGAAACAATCTGCAGCCAGAAGTGCCGGGTTGATGATCCATCTCGGCCTCCTTCTGAAGTCCCCAGCATCACAGACGCCAGTCTTCAGCCAATTCGATTCACTCAACGTGATATCAAGAAATGACTGAAGGCTCTGGATACAGCAAAGGCTACAGGCCCTGACAATATTCCGGCAATAGTACTGAAGACCTGTGCTCCAGAACTTGACGCGCCCCGAGCCAAGCTGTTCCAGTACAGCTACAACACTGGCATCTACCCGGCAATATGGAAAATTGCCCAGGTATGTCCTGTACACAAAAAGCAGGACAAATCCAACCCAGCCAATTGCTGCCTCATCAGTCTACTCTCAATCATCAGTATAGTGATGGAAGATGTCATTGACAGTGCTATCAAGCGGCACTTGCTTTGCAATAACCTGTTCAGTGACGCTCAGTTGGGTTCCGCCAGGGCCATTCAGCTCCTGACGTCATTACAGCCTTGGTTCAAACAAGGACAAAAGAGCTGAACTCAAGAGGTGAGGTGAGAGTGTCTGCCCTTGACATCAAGGTAGCATTTGACTGAGTATGGCATCAAGGAGCCAGAGCAAAACTGGAGTCAATGGGAATCAAGAGGAAAACTCTCCACTGGTTGGAATCGTACCTAGCACAAAGGAAAATGGTTGTGATTGTTGGAGGTCAATCATCTCAGCTCCAGGACATTACTGCTGGAGTTCCTCAGGGTAGTATCCTCGGCCCAACCTTCTTCACTACTTCATCAGTGACCTTCCTTCAATCATAAGGTCAGAAGTGGGGATGTTTGCTGATGATTGCAAAATTCAGCACCATTCACGACTCCTCAGATACTGAAACAGTCCATGCAGAAATGCAGCAAGACCTGGACAATATCCAGGCTTGGGCTGATAAGTGGCAAGTAACATTCGCGCCACACAAGTGCCAGGCAATGACCATCTCCAACAAGAGAGAATCTAACCATCTCCCATTGACATTCAACAGCATTACGATCGCTGAATCCCCCACTATCAACTTCCTGGGGGTTCCCATTGACCAGAAACTGAACTGGAGTAGCCTTATAAATAGTGTGACTACATGAGCTGGTCAGAGGGTAGGAATCATGCGGTGAGTAACTCACCTCCTGACTCCCCAAGCCTGTCCACCATTTACAAGGCACAAGTCTGGAGTGTGATGGAATACTCTCCACTTGCCTGGGTGGGTGCAGCTCCAACAACACTCAAGAAGCTCGACACCATCCAGGACAAAACAACATGCTTGATTGGCACCCCATCCACAACATTCACTCCCTCCACCACTGACGTACAGCGGCAGCAGTGTGTACCATCTACAAGATGCACTGCAACAATGCACCAAGGCTACTCAGGCAGCACCTTCCAAACCTGCATCCTCTATTGCCTAGAAGGACAAGGGCAGCAGATGCATGGGAACACCACCACCTGAAAGTTCTCCTCCAAGCTACACATCATCCTGACTTGGAACTATATCGCCATTCCTTCACTGTCGCTGGGTAAAAATCCTGGAACTCCCTTCCTAATAGCACTGTGGGTGTACCTACCCCACATGGACTGCAGTGGTTCAAGAAGGAAGCTCACCACCACCTTCTCATGGGCAATTAGGGATGGACAATAAAAGCTGGCCTGGCTGGCGACGTCCACATCCCATGAAACAAATAATTAAATACAATAACAGCTCATCTCAATTCCTGGCATTTCTAAATCCCACCAGTCCAACATAAGCTGAACAATTATTGCATGTTGTGATTGACGGTCTGGTCTGTAAACTGCACTGTGTCACAGATTGCTGACATTTGCTAACTGGAAGTGAGAACTGCAAAATCGGGACAGTAGTTCACATAGTCTGTCAGTGTGAAAGAATCAGGCAATGTGAGGTAATAGAATTTGTCTGTAAATGTTACACTCATATTGCTTTATATTTTTATATTGAAAATAAAAGTAATCATTTCGTGAAAATAGTGACATGTTGTCCAAACTTTGGTAGCCAGTTGTTTTTGTCTTGCACTCAGCAGGGCAATCCACAAGAATACCAATTTAAAGGAAAACAACAACTTTCTTCTGTATGAGAATAGAGTGCTGATTGGTTGGCAAGTGAACTCTGATTGGGCGAGGCATTGCCATTCAGAATGCACCAGTTTATGGTAACTGACAGATAACTGCCCAGCTTTGTTTGAAATTTAAACCAGGCAGCTTGACTCTGATTGGTCAGGGCATTGCCCTGAGGAATGAGCCAGTGAATGGCTGTCACTTATTTTGTTTAGCTGAAACTGGCACAATGTGTGTGCATGTTCTTTCTATCTGCAAAGAACAGGGCCCTGTGTATTAATATATGTAGTTTACAGTGACCACCTCCAGGCGCGAATCCATTGTCTCTCGAGATAAGGAGGCCCAAAGAATAAGAAGTTTACAGTACACACCAATGCACCACACTGCGAGCCCTAATGACAGTCTTAAATCGGTTGTCAGTGTAATTCTTAGCACACTGAGAATTATTTAGCAAATGTTGTCCTATTGTGGAATCACATCTCATGTTTGATACTGTGTTTTGAGTTTTGCAAGCACGGGTTGGTTGGGTAGGGCCCATTGCGAACAGCGGAAGGGACATGTTATTTGATACAATCCGCCAGTTTTGGGATGTACGGTCTAGAAACCTAGCATCACACTGGTATTGAAATTCATATATCACGTTACTTATTTGTGTGATAGGCAGGACGTCTCTTTTGCTTGACAGCAGCATCCTGTTAGTGGCGAACACCACACTTGTTGCTCCTGCATAGTAACAGCAGGAAACAGCTCGCTTCACCTGTTACTCAAATACTGGGGATAAATTACCCTTCCAGGGTAATTTGAGGAGACTGGGCACTTTTCAGGGCTCAAAATGACGTCCTTCAGCCCATTTATAAGTTTGTGTGATATACAGTGAGAAATGATCTGATCAGTGTAGCCATTGTAATGCAGGATGTCTTTGATTCGCCCTATTTCAGCATCAAGCTTGCATGGTGAGCAAATGGCTCAGCCCTATTTATGAGGTTGTCGATAAGACCAATCTTTTAGCGCGTGGAACTGTAATAATCCCAACGCGTGTATTGACCAGTGATGGTAGGTTTGTGGTAAACCGTGGTAGAGAACCACTTAGCAGATTTCTCAACTCGTACATCAAGGAAAGGGAACTCATTTGACAGCTCCATTCCAAAGGTGAATTTGAGTGTAGGATGGAGCCCATGAAGACGTGCAAGGAAATTATTTCATGCAGCTGCGGATTCAAATATAGCAAACATATCATCTACATATTGGAAATATGCAAGAGGTCGGAGGTTAGGTGTCATTCCCTTAAAAACAGGTTTGTCATGGAATCCAACAAAGATGTTTGTGAGAGCTGGGCCCAGAGGGGATCCCATGGCAACACCAGCGATAAATGGTGTCAATAAAACTGAACTCAACTGTGCAAGTTGCCGAGTTCATAAGTTCAATGAATACGGATTCACACAATGGTGACGGGTCTAGATCACCATGATATAGCACTGCAGTGCAAATATCTATGGCTTCCTGAAGTGGTACATTGGTGAATAGGCTAGCAATGTCAAATGAACACATGGACACGGCATTGCTATCGATATGCAAGTCCTGTATGGTCTTCACAAATGTGAAGGAATCCTTCACCGTGTTTGTGGAGAACTTGCTCAAAAACTGGTTGTAACAATTTGCCCAACCATTTGGCAAATTCATTTCAGGATACTATTTACATTACTTCAAATAAAGAAAACACAACAACACAAAGAACTGAGCACAACGCTGAAAGTTTCACAGCAAATAGTCAAATGGGAAAAGGATGAAAAACAGAAAGAAAAAGCCTAAAATACTGAAAACACTCAGCCAGTCCGGAAACAACTGTGGAGAAGAGAAGCTCGGGTTAATGGTCCAGTTCTGTGACCCTTCTATAGACCCGAAACATTGCTCCTCCTTTCCTCTCTCCACAGATACTGCTGGAACTGCTGAGCGTTTCCAGAATCTTCTGTTATTATTCAGATAAGATCACAGCTGATCTCCTACATCAACTCCATCTGACCACACTAGCACAGATCCCTTGATTCCCTTAGTATCCAAAAACCTATCGATCTCTCTCTTGGATATACCCAATGATTGAGCATCCACATCTCTAGAGTCACAGAGAGATACAGCACTGAAAAAGGCCCTTCGGCCCACCGAGTCTGTGCCAACCAACAATCACCCATTTATACTAATGCTACATTCATCCCATATTCCCTACCACATCCCCACCATTCTCCTACCACCTATCTACACTCGGGGCAATTTACAATGGCCAATTTACCTATCAACCTGCAAGTCTTTGGCTGTGGGAGGAAACCGGAGCACCCGGCGGAAACCCACGGGGTCACAGAGAGAACTTGCAAACTCCGCACAGGCAATACCCAGAACGGAACCGAGGTCATTGGAGCTGTGAGGCTGCGGTGCTAACCACTGTGTGTAGAGAATTCCAAAGATTCACAATACTTTGAGTGAAAAGAAATTCTCCTCTTCTCAGTCCTAAATGATTGAGCCATTTATACTGAGACTGGGATCCCGAGTTCTAGATTCCCCAGCCAGAGGAAACATCCTCCCAGCATTTACCCTGTTAAATCCCTTAAGATTTTTAGGTGCCAGTAAGATTACCTCTCACTCTTCTAAATTCTGAGGAATATCTTTTTTTTTATTTCCAAAATATACTTTATTCATAAAAATCTGTAAAAATTACATTGCCAAACAGTTTCAAAACAGCACCAAAAAATACAAACATTGCAAGGGAGATCAGTTTCCTTCAATACTGTCATGAGTTTCTTCACAACCCTTCCATTTCACAATTGTCATGCCAATTACAGTTTTACATTTACAGCAATTGAAAATATCAACGATACAGTTCGAGGGGCTTCCCATGGATCCAGCCCCTCAGTTCAGCTTGGTGGGGGGAGCTTACACAGTGGTCTTTCCTCATTGAGCCTTTGCTGCGGCTGCCCCAAGCTTTCGTGCGTCCCTCAGCACGTAGTCCTGGACATTGGAATGTGCCAGTCTGCAACATTCGGTGGTGGACAACTCTTTGCGCTGGAAGACCAGCAAGTTTCGGGCAGACCAAAGGGCGTCTTTCACCGAATTGATAGTCCTCCAGCAGCAGTTGATGTTTGTCTCGGTGTGCGTCCCTGGGAACAGCCCATAGAGCACAGACTCCTGTGTTACAGAGCTGCTTGGGATGAACCTCGACAAAAACCACTGCATCTCTTTCCACACCTGCTTTGCGAAGACACATTCCAGGAGGAGGTGGGTGACCCTCTCTTCCCCACCACAGCCACCACTGGGGCACTGTGCGGAGGGGGCGAGACTTCGGGTGTGCATGAAGGATCTGACGGGAAGGGCCCTTCTCACCACCAGCCAAGCTACATCTTGGTGCTTGTTTAAAAGTTCTGGTGATGAGGCATTCCGCCAAATGACTTTGACAGTCTGCTCGGGGAACCATCCGAGAGGATCCACTGTCTCCTATTCCCGTAGGGCCTTGAGGACATTCCATGCAGACCACTGCCTGATGGACCGGTGGTCAAAGGTGTTTTCCTGCAGAAACTGCTCCACGAATGATAGGTGGTACGGCACCGCCCAACTGCATGGAGCGTTCCGCGGCAATGTGACCAGGCCCATCCTTCACAACACCGGGGACAGATAGAACCTCAGCACATAGTGACAGTTGGAGTTTGCGTACTGGAGGTCTACACACAGCTTGATTCAGCCGCACACGAAGGTGGTCATCAGGATGAGGGCCACATTGGGTACATTTTTCCCGCCCTTGTCCAGAGATTTGAACATCGTGTCCCTCCGGACCCGGTCCATTTTAGATCCCCAGATGAAGCGGAAAATGGCTCGGGTGACTGCCACAGCGCAGGAGTGGGGTATGGGCCAGACCTGCGCCATGTACAGCAACAACGTGAGTGCCTCGCACCTGATGACCAGGTTCTTACCCACAATGGAGAGAGATCGCTGCCCCTCCCTTCCGAACCATATCCCCAGCACCTTCAGGTAGTCTGACCTGACGGTGAAGGGGACAAAGGATCGGTCAGCCCAGTTCCCAAAGAACATGGCCTCGCTCTTGCCGTGGTTAACTTTGGCTCCCGAGGCCAGTTCGAACTGGTCGCAGATGCTCATCAGTCTGTGCACGGACAGCGGATCCGAGCAGAAGATGGCGACATCATCCATGTACAGGGAGGTTTTGACCTGAGTGCCTCCGCTGCCTGGGATTGTCAACCCTCTTATGCTCGCATCCTTCCAAATAGACTCAGCAAAGGGTTCAATACAGCAAACAAACAAGACCGGGGAGAGAGGACAGCCCTGTCTGACTCCAGATTTGATCGGGAAACTTTCCGATTCCCACCCGTTGATTGAGACTGCGCTACTGATGTTTGTGTTGAGCAGTTTGATCCAATTGCAGATTCCCTCCCCAAACCCCATTTTGGAAAGCACATCCATCATGTAGGTGTTCGATATCCTGTCAAAAGCCTTCTCCTGGTCCAGGCTGATGAGGCAGGTGTCCACCCTCCTGTCCCGTATGTAGGCGATCGTATCCCTGAGTAGCGCGAGACTATCAGAGATCTTCCTGCCGGGTACAGTACAGGTCTGATCATGGTGGATCACCAACTCCAGAGCAGACTTGACTTGACTGGCGATGACTTTGGACAGAATCTTGTAGTCAACATTAAGCAGTGAGATGGGCCGCCAATTGCTGATTTCTGCCCTCTCCCCCTTCCGCTTGTAAATGAGGGTGATGATGCCTTTCCTCATGGATTCTGACATGCTGCCGGCCAGGAGCATACTCTCGTATACTTCCAGCAGGTCCGGGCCGACCCAGTCCCACAGGGCCGAGTACGAGGAATATCGGCCTTGTCGACTCAATTTCTTCTCATCGGACAATTCCCTCATCCCAGGAAGCAATCGAGTGACACTTTGTTACACTTCAAGGCAAGAATGTCCTTCGTTAGGTGAGGGGAACCAAAACTGTAACAGTGCTCCAGGTGTGATCTCACCAAGGCTCTGTCTAATTGTAGTCAAACTTCTTTGTTCTTATAAAAACTCTTCACAATGTTGAACACAACTATTAACTGCCCCATTTACATCTCTGCTCTAAGAAGAAGGACCCCAGCTTCACACACCCCAGTCCCTTATTCTTTCCACATTAGCTGAATTCCTGCATCTCTGATACCATTCTAGTAAATCTCCTCTGCACCCTCTCTGAGGCCTTGACATTCCTGCTAAAGTGTGGAACATGGAATTAGACACAATGCTCGAGCTGAGGCCTATAACCAGTGAGATTTATAAAGGTTCAGCCTCAATTCCTTGTCTGTGTCCCGTACTCCCATTTCTGGTTTCTAACTCAATGTCGGCTCTGAGCTGTTGAAACTGCCTGAAGAAACATTTCCACCCAACAAAGCGCTCGGAATGTGAGAAGGGACAAAGTGAGTGACCAAGTACATCAACTCCAAGTAAAACTCCACCATGTAGTGAAAACACTCGAAACACAACGGCTCTTTTAAGAGCCACCCACAATCTCTCTAAAAAAGCTGCACCAACATCTCTCTAGAATTGGTTTATTTAATTGGTTTTAATTTTAAGTAACTCTCTGGAACTTTCTCACTGTCTATGTTTTCTGTTTCAATCTGGTATGGAGATTCTGGGAAGATGAGTTTCACTGCCTGGGAGGATCTTTGTGGTTTTCCTGCAGAATGCAGCATCAGTGAAGTGGTCACCTGCACTGAGCAGGTCAAGCGCAAGATGTAACCATGTGGTGTCTGCTCTGAAACGGCAGGGCCGCACTCCCTGTGGATTCGGCAGTCAAAAAACTCGACCATTTCTCTCAAAAACAAAACAAAGTCTCTTTTCAGAGTCACCCACCGCCTCATAGGGACAGCAGTGACCTGGGAACGGGAGCTGGGGTGTGTTTTATGCCGGAAATAACAGTTAATGATTTATGTTGTGCTCTCGTTATATTCCAATCTCTGAATTGAGCCTTTCCACTGCACCAGGGTTATGGGGAGAGTTTTCATCGTTTCTTTTCGAAACGTACAGACGATGTCATAAAGTTGCTGATTTATCCAGATTGCGGATTCTCCCCTCACAGTGAAAAGTAACATCACACCTTCACATCTGCCCATTGTTTTATAATTGAATAATTAGTCAAATGGAATTATTTGTGATGTTATTTCCCCCGAGACGGTGTTTCCTGCAGTGAAACTGATCAGTTTCAGCTCAGTCATTCAGGGACCTGGAATTCCTGCAGTTTGAACCCGCTGTAACCCCAGCCCACTTCTGATTGGTCACCCTCTTCTCATAAAGTCAGTGACAGCACATGAGGAGGCCATTCGCCCCATCAAGTCCATGTCGGGTTTCCAATCTGTTCAGTCCCCGACTCGATCCCCAAAGCCCTGCATAATCCCTTTGGGTCAAAATGACTGTGGCAGGACTCGAACCTGCAATCTTCTGACAACATCATGAAATACACTGAAGTCAAACGCCTTATCCATTAGGCCAACGGCCATTAGATAAAATGAACGATCCAATCGGAGAACCTCGAAGCACAAAATACAGCAAATCATTGGCTGAACCTGTCAACCTGGCAGAATATTTGAATTCGTGAAAGCCGCCAATTTCACTGTGGAAAAGAAGTGATCGACTGGAAAAGTACATAAAAATCTATTTTCCCATCATGATTTAAAAAAAAGCTTTTAAAACACAATTCTGCTTTTACCGACTCAAATTGCTGGCGCTATTTTATGAACAGCTTTATTTTGCCAATTTTTGTCAACTTCTTATCCGTAACTGACAGTAAAAGACTCCGTTCAGCAATCTTTCACACGACAAATAACTCAAACTCGGTGTGGAAGTAATAAATTACAGACTATTGGTAATTCCCCTTCACACAGGCTTCAGGGGGACAGTGAGAAGCCACTGAAATAGTTGCTTCATCCTTTTAAAAGGTTCCCATTCTGTCCTGTTACTGACATATTGGAATCAGATTTGTATTTAACAAGTTATTTCTGTGAAAACAAAATCCTCAACGGACCAGCTGGGAATCTGGGAATCACTGTAGTAAAATAAAAGGCTTTTGATTGAGAAGACGGGACCTTCTCACCAGCAGCCGGGTTACATTCCCCTCACATCCTTACACAGTGAGCTGCTCTCTCCCTCGAGAAATAGACAGCAGCAGTTGGAAGTTCAGTAAAAGGATCGGTTCATTGAGACAGGTTTCTGACTGACAGGTGGTGCTGAATATTAATACAAGAAGGTCCTGGAATGGGAAACAAGTGTCCAGAGTGGGGTCTGAAATCAGGACAGGGAAATGGCCAGCACTGACACAGATCATTTCATTATTACATTGATATCTGACTGTCTATAAGGAGAAGCGAGTTAAACGCATGATGGTGAAAGGAATGGAAGATGACGCTGGTTGTTCTAGATGAAGAGGGATAGACAGAGGTGTGGGTACAGCAGACTTCAGACAGTAATCAGCCCTTTCAGATACTGTGGGTAGATCTGAAAAGAGCCTTTGGGTATTTGATAAGATCCTGGCAGATTTACTTGGTTTTGGTGCCCGGAGCGCTGGTTTTCTTGGGCAGCAGCACGGCCTGGATATTCGGCAGCACCCCGCCCTCAGTGTCCTGGAATCAAAAGCAAGTGTCCAGAGTGGGACCTGAAATCAGGATAGGGAAAAAAGCTCTTTGTTTAAAAACCCTCAAATAGCTACCTTGTAATCGGTCAGGTTACTAATGTTTTAGTTAGTGTAATTTATAATAATTACTAATTAGAAAGTGCTGTTTGGACAGAGTGGAAAGCTGTGAGTTGATGTGTGAGGGACTTCACTGACTAGGGGAAGGAGGTGCTGTTTGGTCTTTTCTTTTCTGCCTTTTCAACCTCCATGGTACAGGGGAAGAAGCTGATTGGTGAGTAACTGGTAAATAATTCTACTTATTACACTTATTACACGAGCAACAATTAGTTTGTAAAGCTAAGTAATGGCAGGGCAGCTCGGCCAAGTGGAATGTGCCTCCTGTGGTATGTGGGAAGTCATGGATGCACCATGTGTCCTTGGCAAACACATCTGCAGGAAGTGTCACCAGCTGCAGAAGCTTGAGCTCCAGGTTTCAGAACTCGAGCAGCAACTGGAGTCAGTGTTGTGCATCCGCAAGGCAGAGAACTACGTGGATAGGACTTTTCAGCAGGTTGTCACCTCGGAGTTGAAGAGAGCACAGGCTGAGAGGGATTGGGAGTTTGCCAGACAGACAAGAAGGTCAAGGCAGGTAGTGCAGGAGTCCCTGGAGGGCATCCCATTTTCTAACTGGTATTCAGTTCTGAGTACTGATGGGAGAGAGGGTTCCTCTGGAGAGTGCAGTGAGAGTCATGACCAGAACTCCATGCGTGGCTCAGCTGTGCAGGGAGGGAGTAGAAAATACAAGAGAGCAATACTGGTAGGGGATTGTATAGTTAGGGGAACAGATAGGTATTTCAGTGCTCGCAAACCAGGTTTCCTCCTTGGTGCAAGGATCATGGATATCACTGGCTACAGAGCATTCTGGAGGGCAAGGATGCACAGCCAGAGGTCGTGGTCCACATTGGTACCAACGATATAGGAAGAAAGAGGGACGAGATCCTTCAGGCTGAGTTTAGGGAGTTAGGAAAGAGATTAACAAACAGGACCTCAAAGGTAGTAATCTCCAAATTACTCCCAAGGCCACATGCTAGTGAGTATAGAAATAGGAGAATACACCAGATGAATGCATGGCTGGAGAGATGGTGCAGGAGGGAGGGCTTCCGATTTCTGGGGCATTGGGACCAGTTCTGGGGAAGGTAGGACCTATATAAGTCGAACGGTCTACACCTGAACAGGACCAGGATGAATATCCTTGCAGGTGCTGTTGGGGATTGTTTAAACTAATTTGGCAGCTTGTTGGGAACCTGAGGGCAGTTTCAGACAGGGCAATTTCAGGGCAGGGAACGGGAGGCAGAAAATTAGCGAATGACTCTGAAAGGCAGAAGAAGCAAAGTTTAAAAAGTGTGCAGCAGAGGAATTTGGCAGTGTTAAAGGATATTTATTTATTTAAAGAGGCAACTTGATTGAAACATATCAGATCCTGAGGAGTCTTGACAGGGTGGATGTGGAAAGGATGTTTCCCCTTGTGGGAGAATCTGGAATTAGGAGTCACTGTTAAAAAATAAGGGGTCACCCATTTAAGACAGAGATGAGGAGAATTTTTTTCCCTCAGAGGGTGGTGAGTTTTTGGAACTCTCTTCCTCAATAGGCGGTGGAAGCAGAGACTTTGAATATTTTTAAGGCAGAGGGACATCGATTCTTGATAAGCAAAGGGGTGAAAGGTTATCGGGGGTAGGCGGGAATGTGGAGTAATCAGTTCAGCCGTGAACTTATTGAATGGGGAAGCAGGGTCTAGGGGTCGAATGGCCTACTCCTGCTCCTAATTTTTATACTTGTATGTATATTCATATAGTAAATAAAGCTGATGAGCTGAGGGCACAGATAGACACATAGAACAATACAGCACAGGAACAGGCCATTCGGCCCTCCAAGCCTGTGCTGATAAAGTAACATCACACTTTTTATTTTTATTTAGAGATACAGCACTGAAACAGGCCCTTTGGCCCACTGAGTCTGTGCTGACCAACAACCACCCATTTATACTAAGCCTACAGTAATCCCATATTCCCTACCACCTACTTACACTAGGTGCAATTTACAATGGCCAATTTACCTATCAACCTGCAAGTCTTTGGCTGTGGGAGGAAACCGGAGCACCCGACGAAAACCCACAGGGAGAACTTGCAAACTCCACACAGGCAGTACCCAGAATCGAACCCGGGTTCCTCGAGCTGTGGTGCTAACCACTGCGCCATTGTGCCCACACATGGTAACACAATATCATTGCAATAAGGGAAACTTGGCTTCAAGAGGGCAAGAATGGCAGCTCAACATCTCTGGATATAGAGTTTTCATGTGGCATAGGGATAAAAAAGGTGGGAGTGTAGCATTATTAGTTAAGGAAGGCATACAGCTTTGAGGAGGGATTATATGCTGAATGAATCATCAAATGAGGCCATATGGGTGGAGCTCAGAAATAAAAAAGGGGCAGCCACACTACTAGGAGTGTACTGTAGACCCCCAAATAGTGAGAGAGAGATAGAAGAAGAAATATGTAGGCAAATTTCTGAGTGCAAAACTATAGGGAAATAATAGTTGGGGATTTCAACTATCCCAATATCAAGTGGGATACAAACAGTGTGAAGGGCACAGAGGGCACAAAATTCCTGAACTGCATTCAAGAGAACTTTAATAGCCAGCACATCACAAGTCCAATGAGAGGGGGCACAATTCTAGAGCGAGTCTTCAGTAATGAAGCTGGGCAAGTAGCAGTGGGTGACCATTTTGGAGATAGCATTTTTTTATTCATTCATGGGATTTTGGGCGTCGCCGGCCAGGTCAGCATTTATTACTCATCCCTAATTGCCCTTGGGAAGGTGGTGGTGAGCTGCCTTCTTGAACCGCTGCAGTCCATTTGGGGTAGGTGCACCCACAGTGCTATTCAGAATGGAGTTCCAGGATTTTGACCCAGTGACAGTGAAGGATCAGCGATATAGTTCCAAGTCAGGATGGTGTGTGTCCTGGTGGGGAACTTGCAGGTGGTGGCGTTCCCATGCATTTTCTGCCCTTGTACTTCTAGTTGGCAGAGGTCACAGGTTTGGAAGGTGCTGTTCAAGGAGCCTTGGTGCATTGCTGCAGTGCATCTTGTAGATGGTACACACTGCTGCCACTGTGCGTCGGTGGTGGAGGGAGTGAATGTTTGTAGATGGGGTGCCAATCAAGTGGGCTGCTTTGTCCTGGATGGTGTTGAGCTTCTTGAGTGTTGTTGGAGCTGCACCTATCCAGGCAAGTGGAGACTATTCCAACACACTCCTGACTTGTGCCTTGTAGATGGTGGACAGGCTTTGGGGAGTCAGGAGGTGAGTTACTCGCCTCAGGATTCCTAGCCTCTGACCTGCTCTTGTAGCCACGGTATTTATATGGCTACTCCAGTTCAGCTTCTGGTCAATGGTGCCCCTAGGATGTTGATAGTGGGGGATTCAGCAATGGTAATGCAATTGAATGTCAAGGGGAGTTAGTTCGATTCTCTCTTGTTGGTGATGGTCAATGCCTGGCACTTGTGCGGCCCGAATGTTACTTGCCGCTTATCAGCCCAATCCTGGATATTGTCCATGTCTTGCTGCATTTCTACACAGAAATGCTTCAGTATCTGAGGAGTCATGAATGGTGCTGAACATTGTGCAATCATCAGCGAACATCCCCACTTCTGACCTTCTGATTGAAGGAAGGTCATTGATGAAGCAGCTGAAGATGGTTGGGCTGAGGACATTACCCTGAGGAGCGCCTGCAGTGATGTCCTGGAGCTCAGATGATTGACCTCCAACAACCACAACCATCTTCCTTTGCGCTAGGTATGACTTCAGCCAGTGGAGGGTTTTCCCATTGACCTCAGTTTTGCTCGGGCTCCTTGATGCCATACTCGGTCAAATACTGCCTTGATGTCAAAGGCAATCACTCACACCTCACCTCTTTTGTCCATGTTTGAACCAAGGCTGTCATGAGGTCAGGAGCTGAGTGGCCCTGGCAGAACCCAAACTGAGTGTCACTGAGGCAGGTTATTGCTAAGCAAGTGCCGCTTGATGGCACCTTCCATCATTTTACTGATGATTGAGAGTAGACTTATGGGGCCTAAAGTGATGGAAGGTGTCATCAACATTGCCATCAAGCAGCACTAGCAGATATGTCCTTTAGGATTCGGCCAGTAGAGATGCTCCCGAGCCACTCTTGGTGATGGACATTGAAGTCCCCCACCCAGAGTACATTCTGTGCTCTTGCCACCCTCAGTGCTTCCTCCAAGTGCTGTTCAACATGGAGGAGTACTGACTCATCAGCTGAGGGAGGGCAGTAGGTGATAATCAGCAGGAGGTTTCCTTGTCCATTGTTTGATCTGATGCCATGAGACCTCATGGGGTCCAGAGTCGATGTTGAGGACTTCCAGGGCAATTCCCTCTCTACTGTACCGACACCTCTGGTGAGTCTGTCCTGCCCGTGGGACAGGACATACCTAGGGATGGTGATGGCAGTGTCTGCGACATTGCCTGTAAGGTATGATTCTGTGAGTATGACTACGTCAGGCTGTTGCTCTCCCAACTTAACACAAGCCACCAGATGTTACTAAGGAGGACTTTGCAGGGTCGACAGCGCTGGGTTTGCCATTGTCATTTCTGGTGCCCAGGTCGACGCCGGGTGGTCCGTCTGCTTTCATTCCTTTTTATTGACTTCATAGACCTCATTTCCCGGCGGAGCAGCAGGAGAAGGTAGCGACTCTTCGGTGGGTAAGTGAAGGCACCAGGAGCTGTGTTTTAAAAGTTGTACTTACTGTTTTCCTTGTGTTCAAGTTACTTTTGGCGCGGGAGGAACCGGAAGCTGGACGGCAGCAAGGACTCCTGGGTAGGTATTTTCTTTAAAGGTGCGGAGCTCCGTGGACGCGGCCTCATTTCCCGGCGGAGCAGCAGGAGAAGGTAGCGACTCTTCGGTGGGTAAGTGAAGGCACCAGGAGCTGTGTTTTAAAAGTTGTACTTACTGTTTTCCTTGTGTTCAAGTTACTTTTGGCGCGGGAGGAACCGGAAGCTGGACGGCAGCAAGGACTCCTGGGTAGGTATTTTCTTTAAAGGTGCGGAGCTCCGTGGACTCGGCCTCATTTCCCGGCGGAGCAGCAGGAGAAGGTAGCGACTCTTCGGTGGGTAAGTGAAGGCACCAGGAGCTGTGTTTTAAAAGTTGTACTTACTGTTTTCCTTGTGTTCAAGTTACTTTTGGCGCGGGAGGAACCGGAAGCTGGACGGCAGCAAGGACTCCTGGGTAGGTATTTTCTTTAAAGGTGCGGAGCTCCGTGGACTCGGCCTCATTTCCCGGCGGAGCAGCAGGAGAAGGTAGCGACTCTTCGGTGGGTAAGTGAAGGCACCAGGAGCTGTGTTTTAAAAGTTGTACTTACTGTTTTCCTTGTGTTCAAGTTACTTTTGGCGCGGGAGGAACCGGAAGCTGGACGGCAGCAAGGACTCCTGGGTAGGTATTTTCTTTAAAGGTGCGGAGCTCCGTGGACTCGGCCTCATTTCCCGGCGGAGCAGCAGGAGAAGGTAGCGACTCTTCGGTGGGTAAGTGAAGGCACCAGGAGCTGTGTTTTAAAAGTTGTACTTACTGTTTTCCTTGTGTTCAAGTTACTTTTGGCGCGGGAGGAACCGGAAGCTGGACGGCAGCAAGGACTCCTGGGTAGGTATTTTCTTTAAAGGTGCGGAGCTCCGTGGACTCGGCCTCATTTCCCGGCGGAGCAGCAGGAGAAGGTAGCGACTCTTCGGTGGGTAAGTGAAGGCACCAGGAGCTGTGTTTTAAAAGTTGTACTTACTGTTTTCCTTGTGTTCAAGTTACTTTTGGCGCGGGAGGAACCGGAAGCTGGACGGCAGCAAGGACTCCTGGGTAGGTATTTTCTTTAAAGGTGCGGAGCTCCGTGGACTCGGCCTCATTTCCCGGCGGAGCAGCAGGAGAAGGTAGCGACTCTTCGGTGGGTAAGTGAAGGCACCAGGAGCTGTGTTTTAAAAGTTGTACTTACTGTTTTCCTTGTGTTCAAGTTACTTTTGGCGCGGGAGGAACCGGAAGCTGGACGGCAGCAAGGACTCCTGGGTAGGTATTTTCTTTAAAGGTGCGGAGCTCCGTGGACTCGGCCTCATTTCCCGGCGGAGCAGCAGGAGAAGGTAGCGACTCTTCGGTGGGTAAGTGAAGGCACCAGGAGCTGTGTTTTAAAAGTTGTACTTACTGTTTTCCTTGTGTTCAAGTTACTTTTGGCGCGGGAGGAACCGGAAGCTGGACGGCAGCAAGGACTCCTGGGTAGGTATTTTCTTTAAAGGTGCGGAGCTCCGGGGGAAGATGGGACCTGTTCAAACAGGATGGGCTGCATCTGAACCAGAGGGGCACCAATATCCTGGGAGGGAGGTTTGCTAGTACTGTTCGGGAGGGTTTAAACTAGTTTGGGAGGGGGATGGGAACCGGACTTGTAGTCCAGGGACCAGTGGGTCCACTCAGAAAGACAAAGAGTGTAGTGAGGTATTGGGGAAGGTAGCACTGTCGCAGAGGACAGATGGGCACGGAGAAGGGTTGAAGTGCGTATACTTCAACGCAAGAAGCATCAGGAATAAGGTGAGTGAATTGAAGGCGTGGATGGGCACTTGGGACTACGATGTTGTGGCCATCACTGAAACGTGGATAGGTGAGGGGGAGGAATGGTTCTTGGAGGTACCTGGTTATAGATGTTTTCATAAGATTAGGAATGGTGGTAAAAGAGGTGGGGGGGTGGCATTGTTAGTTAGAAATAGTGTAACAACTGCTGAAAGAATTTTCGAGGAGGATCTGCCGACTGAGGCACTGTGGGTTGAGGTCAGGAACAGGAAAGGAGCAGTCACCTTGATGGGAGTTTTCTATCGGCCCCCCAATAGCAGCAGGGAGGTGGAAGAGCAGATTGGGAAACAGATTTTGGAAAGGAGCAGAAGTCACAGGGTAGTAATTATGGGGGATTTCAACTTCCCAAATATTGATTGGCAACTCTTTAGATCGAATAGTTTGGATGGGGTAGTGTTTGTGCAGTATGTCCAGGAAGCTTTTCTGACTCAGTATGTAGACTGCCCGACCAGAGGGGAGGCAATATTGGATTTGGTACTAGGTAATGAACCAGGGCAAGTGATAGAGCTGTTGGTGGGCGAGCACTTTGGAGATAGTGATCACAATTCTGTAGCATTCACTGTGGTAATGGAGAGGGATAGGTATGTGCAACAGGGCAAGGTTTACAATTGGGGGAAGGGTAGATATGATGCTGTCAGGCAGGAACTGAGGAGCATAAGTTGGGAGCATATGCTGGCAGGGAAGGGCACGGTCGAAATGTGGAACTTTTTCAAGGAGCAGATAGTAGGGGCCATTGATAAGCATGTCCCTGTCAGACAGGGAAGGGATGGTCATGTGAGGGAACCGTGGTTGACAAGAGAGGTTGAGAGTCTTGTTAGGAAGAAGAAGGATGCGTATATAAGGTTGAGGAAAAAGGGCACAGGCATAGCTCTGGAGGGATACAAGATGGCCAGGAAGGATCTGAAGAAAGGGATTAGGAGAGCTAAGAGAGGGCATGAAAAATGCTTGGCGGGTAGGATAAAAGAAAACCCCAAGGCCTTTTACGCGTATGTCAGAAATATGAGGATGACTAGGGGGACCGTAGGTCCGGTCAAGGACAATAGCGGGAGACTGTGTGTTGAGCCGGAAGAGATAAGTGAGGTTTTGAATGAGTACTTCTCTTCGGTATTTACGAATGAGAAGGGGTGTATTACTGAAGAGGACGGTGTGAAACAGACTGGTAAGCTCGAGGAAGTGCTCGTTAGGAGGGAAGATGTGTTGGGGTTTTTGAATAACTTGAAGATAGACAAGTCTCCCGGGCCTGACGGGGTATATCCAAGGATGTTATGGGAAGCAAGGGATGAAATTGCAGAGCCGCTGGCAATGATCTTTTCATCTTCTCTGTTGACGGGGGTGGTACCAGGTGATTGGAGGGTGGCAAATGTTGTGCCCCTGTTCAAGAAAGGGAATAGGAACAACCCTGGGAATTACAGGCCAGTTAGTCTTACTTCGGTGGTAGGCAAGTTGATGGAAAAGGTGCTGAGGGATAGGATTTCTGAGCATCTGGAAAGACACTGCTTGATTCGGGACAGTCAGCACGGTTTTGTGAGGGGTAGGTCTTGCCTCACAAGCCTGATTGAATTCTTTGAGCAGGTGACCAAGCAAGTGGATGAGGGTAAACCAGTGGATGTGGTGTACATGGATTTTAGTAAGGCATTTGATAAGGTCCCCCATGGTAGACTTATGGAGAAAGTCAGGAGGCATGGGATAGTGGGGAATGTGGCCAGTTGGATTAAGAATTGGCTAACTGATAGAAGGCAGAGAGTGGTCTTAGATGGTAAATACTCAGCCTGGAGCCCAGTTACCAGTGGCGTGCCACAGGGATCAGTTCTGGGTCCTCTCCTGTTTGTGATTTTTATTAACGACTTGGATGAGGAAGTCGAAGGGTGGGTCAGTAAATTTGCAGATGATACAAAGGTTGGTGGAGTTGTGGATACCGAGGAGGGCTATTGTCGTCTGCAAAGGGACTTGGATAGGTTGCAGTGCTGGGCTGAAAAGTGGCAGATGGAGTTTAACCCTGAAAAGTGTGAGGTCGTCCATTTTGGAAGGACAAACACGAATGCAAAATACTGGGTTAACGGTAGGGTTCTTGGGCATGTGGAGGAGCAGAGAGACCTTGGGGTCTATGTGCATAGATCGTTGAAAGTTGCAACTCAAGTGGATAGGGCTGTGAAGAAGGCATATGGGGTGTTAGCGTTCATTAGCAGAGGGATTGAATTTAAGAGCCGTGAGGTGATGATGCAGCTGTACAGGACCTTGGTAAGGCCTCATTTGGAGTACTGTGTGCAGTTCTGGTCGCCTCATTTTAGGAAGGATGTGGAAGCCTTGGAGAGGGTGCAGAGGAGATTTACCAGGATGTTGCCTGGAATGGAGAATAAGTCTTACGAGGAAAGGCTGAACATTCTAGGCCTCTTCTCATTAGAACGGAGAAGGATGAGGGGTGACATGATAGAGGTTTATAAGATGATCAGGGGAATAGATAGGGTAGACAGTCAGAAACTTTTTCCCCGGGTGGAGCAAAGCGTTACAAGGGGTCATAAATTTAAGGTGAAGGGTGGGAGATATAAGGGGGATGTCAGGGGAAGGTTCTTTACCCAGAGAGTGGTCGGGGCATGGAATGCCTTGCCTGGGGAAGTTGTTGAGTCAGAAACTTTAGGGACTTTCAAACGGCTTTTAGATAGGTATATGGATAAAGGAGAATGATGGGGTATAGATTAAATTGTCCTTGACAGAGGACAAAGGATCGGCACAACATCGTGGGCCGAAGGGCCTGTTCTGTGCTGTATTTTCTATGTTCTATGTTCTATAGTGTTTAGTTTCAACTGAGTGGCTCGCTCGGCCATTTCAGAGGGCATGTAAGAGTCAACCACATTGCTGTGGGTCTGCAGTCGCATGCAGGCCAGACAAGAACAACAGATTTCCTTCCCTAAAGGGCATTAGTAAACCAGATGGGTTTTTACAACCATCGACAATGGTTTCATGGCCATCATTAGACTTGCTTTTTAATTGCAGATTTATTATTTGGATTTAAATTTCAATGGTGGGATTTGAACCCACGTCCCCTGAGCAATACCCTAGGTGTCTGGGTTACTAATCCACTGACAAGTCCACTGACAAGACCACTACGCCACCACCACCCCTAGTGACCATACTGCAATTAGTTTTGGCATAATCATGTAAAAGGACAAAGATACAACAGAAGTAAAAGTTCTAAATTGGGGGAAGGCAAATTTTACAAAACTGAGAGGTGACTTGGTGGATGTGGACTGGATACAACTACTTGAAGGAAACCCCAAAGATGTTCTATCAGTACATTAAGAGCAAGAGGATAACTAAGGAAAGGGTACGGCCGATCAGAGATGTACAAGGGAACGTATGAGTGGATGCAGAAGATGTGTGTGGGGTTCTTAATGAGTTTTTGTCTCTGCCTTCACAAAGGAGAGGGATGATGCAGACAAAGAAGAGGAGTGTGAAATATTAGATACGATAAGCATAATGAGAGTGGAAGTACTAGAGAGTCTGACATCCTTCAAAATGAATAAATCACCAGGGCCGGATGATTTGCATCTGAGGTTGTTACAGGAAGCCAGGGAGGAAATAGTGGATGCGCTGAGGATCATCTTCAAATCCTCACTGGATATAGGGGAGGTGCCGGAGGATTGGAGGTCTGCGAACGTTGTACTATTATTTAAAAAGGATGTGAGGGATAGGCCAAATAATTATAGGCCGGTCAGTCTGGCCTCGGTGGTGGGTAAATTATTAGAATCAATTCTGAGGGACAGGATAAACTGCCACTTAGAAAGGCACGGATTAATCAGGGATAGTCAGCATGGATTTGTTAAGGGAAGGTCATGTCTCACTAACTTGATTGAGTTTTTTGAGGAAGTAACAAGAAACATTGATGAGGATAGTGTGGTGGATGTGGTCTACATGGATTTTAGTAAGGTCCCACATGGCAGACTGGTCAGTAAAATGAAAGCCCATGGAATACAGAGGAATGTGGCAGGTTGGATCCAAAATTGACTCAGTGACAGGAAACAAAGGATAGTTATCGACGGATGTTTTTGCGAATGGAAAGCAGTTTTCAGTGGCATTCCACAGGGCTCAGTGTTGGGTCCCTTGCTGTTTGTGGTATATATTAATGATTTGGAATTAAATGTGGGAGCTATGATTGGGAAATTTGCTGATGACACAAAAATTGGCCGTGTAATTGATAGTGAGGAGGATAGCTGTAGACTTCAGAATGATATGAATGGATCGGTTGAGTGGGCGGAAAAATGGCAAATGGAATTCAATCTGGAGAAGTGTGAGGGAATGCATTTGGGGAGGGCAAACAAAGCAAGGGAATACACAATAAACGGGAAGATATTGAGAGGGGTAGAAGAAGTGAGAGACTTTGGAGTGCATGTCCACAGGTCCTTGAAAGTGGCAGGACAGGTAGATAGAGTGGTGAAGAAGGCATATAGAATGCTTTCCTTTATTGGCCAAGGTATAGAATAGAAAAGCAGGGATGTAGTGCTAGAACTGTATAAAATGGCGGTTAGGCCACAGCTGGAGTATTGCGTACAGTTCTGGTCATCACATTACAGAAAGGACATAATTGCTCTGGAGAGAGTACAGAGGAGATTTACAAGAACGTTGCCAGGGCTTGAAAGTTGCAGCTATGAGCAAATATTGGAGCGGCTCGGGTTGTTTTCCTTAGAACAGAGGAGTCTGAGGGGTGACTTGAATGAGGTGTACAAAATTATGAGGCGCCCAGACAGAGTGGACAGTAAGGACCTGTTTCCCCTGGTGGGGAGGTCAGTTACCAGGGGGCACAGATTTAAGGTGATTGGTAGAAGGATTAGAGGGGACATGAGGGGAAACGTTTTTACCCAGAGGGTGGTGGGTGCCTGGAATTCGCTGACAGGAATGGTGGTGGAGGCAGAAGCCCTCAACTCATTTAAAAATACCTGGACATGCACCTGAAGTGCTGTAACCTGCAAGTCTACGGATCAGGTGCTGGAAGGTGGGAATAGATTGGGTGGCTAGTTTTTTCGGCCAGAGCAAACGCGATGGGCTGAATGGGCTCCTTCTGTGCCCTAATTTTTCTATGATTCTATGGAAATTGCCAGCACTGACACAGATCATTTCATTAGTACATTGATATTGGACTGACTAGAAAAGATCGGATGTCCACCAAAGCTACTAAGTATCATCACCTCATTCCATGACAATATGAAAGGCACAATTCAACATGGTGGCTCCTCATCAGAGCCCTTTCCTATCCTGAGTGGTGTGAAACAGGGCTGTGTTCTCGCACCCACACTTTTTGGGATTTTCTTCTCCCTGCTGCTTTCACATGCGTTCAAATCCTCTGAAGAAGGAATTTTCCTCCACACAAGATCAGGGGGCAGGTTGTTCAACCTTGCCCGTCTAAGAGCGAAGTCCAAAGTACGGAAAGTCCTCATCAGAGAACTCCTCTTTGCTGACGATGCTGCTTTAACATCTCACACTGAAGAATGCCTGCAGAGTCTCATCGACAGGTTTGCGTCTGCCTGCAATGAATTTGGCCTAACCATCAGCCTCAAGAAAACGAACATCATGGGGCAGGATGTCAGAAATGCTCCATCCATCAATATTGGCGACCACGCTCTGGAAGTGGTTCAAGAGTTCACCTACCTAGGCTCAACTATCACCAGTAACCTGTCTCTAGATGCAGAAATCAACAAGCGCCTGGGTAAGGCTTCCACTGCTATGTCCAGACTGGCCAAGAGAGTGTGGGAAAATGGCGCACTGACACGGAACACAAAAGTCCGAGTGTATCAGGCCTGTGTCCTCAGTACCTTGCTCTACGGCAGCGAGGCCTGGACAACGTATGCCAGCCAAGAGCGACGTCTCAATTCATTCCATCTTCGCTGCCTTCGGAGAATACTTGGCATCAGGTGGCAGGACTATATCTCCAACACAGAAGTCCTTGAAGCGGCCAACACCCCCAGCTTATACACACTACTGAGTCAGCGGCGCTTGAGATGGCTTGGCCATGTGAGCCGCATGGAAGATGGCAGGATCCCCAAAGACACATTGTACAGCGAGCTCGCCACTGGTATCAGACCCACCGGCCGTCCATGTCTCCGTTATAAAGACGTCTGCAAACGTGACATGAAATCGTGTGACATTGATCACAAGTCGTGGGAGTCAGTTGCCAGCATTCGCCAGAGCTGGCGGGCAGCCATAAAGACAGGGCTAAATTGTGGCGAGTCGAAGAGACTTAGTAGTTGGCAGGAAAAAAGACAGAGGCGCAAGGGGAGAGCCAACTGTGCAACAGCCCCAACAAACAAATTTCTCTGCAGCACCTGTGGAAGAGCCTGTCACTCCAGAATTGGCCTTTATAGCCACTCCAGGCGCTGCTTCACAAACCACTGACCACCTCCAGGCGCGTATCCATTGTCTCTCGAGATAAGGAGGCCCAAAGAAAGATAAGGAGAAGCTAATTAAACACATAATGGTGAAAGGAATGGAAGATAGCGTTGGTTGTTCCAGATGAAGAGGGATAGACAGAGGTGTGGGTACAGCAAACTTCAGACAGTAATCAGCCCTTTCAGATACTGTGGGTGGCTCTGAAAAGAGCCTTTGCGTATTTGAATAAATTCTGGCAGATTGACTTGGTTTTGGTGCCCGGAGCGCTGGTTTTCTTGGGCAGCAACACGGCCTGGATATTAGGCAGCACCCTACCCTGAACGATGGTCACCCCTCCCAGCAGCTTGTTGAGCTCCTCATCATTGAGGACGGCCAGCTGTAGGTGGCTGGGGATGATGCAGGTCTTCTTGTTGTCCCGGGCCGCGTTACCGCCCAGTTCGAGGATTTCAGAGGTCAGATACTCGAGCACAGCAGCCAGATAGACTTGGGCTCTGGCACCCACACGCTCAGCATAGTTACCCTTTCTCAGGAGCCTGTGAACACGGCCCACCGGGAACTGCAGTCCAGCCCGGGAGGAGCGAGACTTGGCCTTGGACCGAGCTTTCCCGTTGGTCTTTCCTCTTCCAGACATTTCCACAATCTCACAAATACTTTCACAATGAATGGATAATTTCGTCAGCATTAAACATACACATGGGGTAGTCAGGATGGTCGAGCAGTCTGAGACGGTTCATTCAGATCACAATTCTCTCTGCAGGGGTGGGTTCAAATTCCCCTTCTGATAAGTTGTGTTTTGACATGACTAGAGGTATTTGGGAGTAGCGATGAAGAACAAACAGAGATCATGAAAGAATATTGACAAGCAAAATCAAAACAAATCCAAAGATGTTTCATCAATACATTGCAGTCAGAGGCAACTGAGGAAAGAGTAGGGCCCATCAAAGACCTAAAAATGTAACCTATGTGTCAGTGTGGAAGATGTTGGTATGTTTATTAATGAATATTTTACTGTCTTCGCAAATGAGGGGGTGATGCAGATATTGTAATTAAGGAGAAGGAGTGTGAAGTATTGGACATGATAAACTGAGGGAGAGAAGAAGTATAAATGGGATTAACATCCTTGAAAGTGGATAAATCATCAGGGCCGGATGAAATGTACCACAGGCTGTTAAAAGAAGCCAGGAAGGAAATAGTGGAAGGTCTGACCATCAGTTTCCAATCCCTCACTGGATACGGGTGTGATGTCAGAGGATTGGAGGTCTCGTAACACTGCAATAAAAGCAAAATTCTGCAGATGCTGCAAATCTGAAATAAAAACTAGTTGCATTGGAAATACACAGCAGATCTGGCAGCAACTGTGGAGAGAGAAGCAAAGTTAACGTTTCTGTTCTGATGAAAGGTCACTGACCTGAAATGTTAACTTTGTTTCTCTCTCCACAGATGCTGCCAGACCTGCTGTGTCTGTCCAGCACTTTTTGTTTTTATTGCTAACATTGCACCATTCTTGAAAAAGGAAGCGAGTGATGGACCAAATAATTAAAGGCCAGTCAGCCTAACCTCAATAGTGGGTGAATTATTGGAATTAATTCTGAGAGACAGGATAAACTGTCACATAGAAAGGCACAGATTAATCAAGTATCATCAGCATGGATTTGTTCAGGGAAGCTCCTGTCTGACGAACTTGATTGAATGTTTTTGAAGAAGTAACAAGGAGGATTGATGAGGATAGTGCAGTTGATCTGATCTACATGGATTTTAGCAAGACTTTTGACAAGGTCCCACATGGCAAACTGGTTAAAAAAAATAAAAGCACATGGGATCCAGGGGAATGTAGCAAGCTGGACACAAAATTGGTTCAGTGGCAGGAAACAAAAAGGAATTGGTTACAGGTGTTTTTGCAACTGGAGGACTGTTTCCAGTGGTGTTCCACAGGGCTCAGAACTAGGTCCCCTGCTTTTTGTGGCATATATTAATGATATGGACATAAATGTAGAGGGCACAATCAAGATGTTTGCAGATGACACAAAAATTGTCCGTGTTGTTGATAGGGAGGAGGATAGCTGTACACTGCAGGAAGATATCAATAGACTGGTCAGGTGGGCAGAGAAGTGGTAAATGGAATTCAAATTGGACAAGGGTGAGGTGATGCATTTGGGAGGTCAAAAAAGGCAAAGGAATACACAATTAATGGTAGAACACTGAACGGTGCAGAGGAAGTGAGAGACGTTGGAGTGAATGTCCACAGATCCCTGAAGTAGCAGTACAGGTCAATAAGGTGGTTCAGCAGGTATATGGAATCCTTTCCTTTATTAGCTGAGGTACAGAATATAAGGGTGATCTGGGTATCCATGTCAATAAGTCACTGAAAGCTAACATGCAGGTGCAGCAAGCAATTAGGAAGGCTAATAGTATGTTAGCCTTTATCACAAGAGGATTTGAGTACAGGAGTAGTGAATTCTTGCTTCAATTGTACAGAACCTTGGTTAGACCGCACTTGGAGTACTGTGTGCAGATTTGGTCTCCTTACCTTAGGAAGGATATTATTGCCATGGAGGGAGTTCAACGAAGGTTCATCAGACTTGTTCCTGGGATGGTGGGACTGTTCTATGAAGAGAGATTGGGAAACTGGGGCTGTATTCTCTAGAGTTTCAAAGGATGAGAGGTGATCTCATTGAAACCTACAAAATATTTAAAGGACAGTCAGGGTAGATGCAGCTAAGATGTTTCATCTGGATGGGGAGTCGAGAACCAGAGGCTCAATTTCAAAATAAGGGTGAAGCTCCTTAGGACAGAGATGAGGAGAAATTTCTTTACACGGAGGGTTGTGAATCTTTGGAATTCTGTACCCCAGAGGGCTGTGGAAGCTCAGTCGTTGAGTATGTTTAAAGCAGAGATTGACAGATTTCTAAATACAAATGACATCAGGGAATATGAGGAAAGTGTGGGGAAAAGGGCATTGAAGCGGATGATCAGCCATGATCATATTGAATGGTGGGGCAGGCTCGATGGGCTGAATGGCCGACTCCTGCTCCTATGTTCCTATGTTCCTAACTCCACATGATCGGCGAGGCACAGCCTCAGGCCGACTTGTCAGGTGGTGTAAACAGATATCACTGCTTCTGATCTTCACCAGAACAGAGAGTGAGATGTAACATTGATCATCAAACAGACTGTGAGAGAATACAACAGAATAAAACACATGGAGAGACACTGTGGAATAACAAATAGATTTGATTGGAACATTGACTTTGATTGGAATGGATAAAACACCAGAAACAGCAGATTAAATTGGGATTCTCATCATTATATTGATCTGGGACAGAAAAGAGAAACTGATGGAAAGAAGGGAAGAAGGAAGAAAAGAAAGGATGGAACTGTTCAGTTTTTTCAGTTTTTTCACTTGCCCATCAAAGCTGGATAAAAAAAAAAGTTGCAAATAACAGAGAATTTCACCAAAAAGGGAGATTAAATGCTGCCGAAACCTTGGATCGAAGGATGCCCCAACAGATCACCTGTTTAACTGTCTCCTCACTGGGGGATTTTAATCAGTGAGCAATATTATTCTCTACCTTTCTTTGTTAAATGAACCCAGAACTGTCACTTGGAATTAATATCTGTGTTCCGACTCCTGAGTAATAAAATTGTGAGTTTCTCGATATTTTCGGGACACATTTCCTGCTGAAAGAACTAAGAACTCTTTTCTAATTTACACAATACTATATACACATTCATCAAGCCTCCTAAGCTGGCATCCTTGGTGCTGCTCTCTCCTCCCAAACCTCATCTCCTGTGACTGTTACATCATCACTCTGACAGTGGGAGTGATTGATCCCAATGTCTTCAGCATTAACCCTTTACATCCTTATACTACACTGTCTGTCCAAAAAAATGGGTGGAGGGAACTTGATTTATCGAAACACTAACAGCTGCCAGTTGAAAATCAACTCAAACCCATCAGCGAGAGAGAGAGAGACTGTCAGAGAACTTCCTGCATCCAGTCCTGACCCTGTCACACTCAGCAGATGCTCACCCAGACCCCACTCTCATCAACACTGAACATTGTTACCGAGACACTTCAAATACTGTTTATAAAAGGCTGGAAAGGTCAAAGTTCACACAGCTTTATTGAACAGAACAAAGTTTAATATCTTCTGACCGTTTCTCGGTAACCACATGAGACATAGGTTTTCTTATTTGGTTCCTTTGATTTTTCTTGTTGCTGACTGACAAATATTCCAAACCTCAGATCAACCCTCCCACTTGCGTCATGTCCCAATCTCAGTCACAAGCAACACATAACGACACAAACACTCTGAAACATACAACGCAGTCACACTTTCCTTCAGTGACATTAATGTCGAGCTGTTTTCCAGGTTGAATGCAACTGTGAACAAATTTGTTTCAAAGAAGTTGCCTTTGAAATATCAGGACTGAATTTCTGGACAAGGAGGAACAGCCATTCCAAACTCACATCCTTCACAAGGCTGTGACGAAAATTCATCATGTAATTTGAATTCTCACTTAAAGTTCAGCAGACACAGATGGAAGCGATTGACAAGGTAACTTCGACATCACAAATGTGAAACAAGGCTCTACTGGGAATTGAACCCAGGCTCTCCTGTTTACAAGACAGGTGCTTTAACCAACTAAGCTACAGAGCCAGATGTTGTTAAAGTTAAAATCAGAGGAGTGCACTATTTATTCTCATATAATAACAATATCAAAGCAAAATACAGCAGATGCAGGAAATCTCAAATAAAAACAAGAAATGCTGGAAATACTCATCAGGCCCGGCAGCATCTGTGCAGAGAGAAGCAGAGTTAACGTTTCAGGTCAATGACCCTTCTTCAGCCCCTTCTATATATTCTCATCCCACTTCTCCACAGGTCACAACATATATTTTAACTTTTCCCACTTCCTGAAACAGTCAATCATGTACTCTATTCTTCCCAGAACAGAAGACACTGACCATGTTTCTTTAATGAACAGCAAAATTATCAGTTTATTACAGAACAAGTTTTAACTAGTCATGAAATAAAGCATAAATACACTGGTAGAAATTTTAAAAGTTCCCTTTTTACCTTAACCAACATTTAAAGCCCCTTTCTTCCCACAGCCCCACACATGCACACATACATACACCGGTTAACTGAAAAAAAAAGAATTATTTTTTACAATTCTGAGTTCTGTTAAAGACAAAAACAACACTTGGGCTGATTACTTGTTCATTCCTGAAGAAAACAGCAGATGAGATATGTTGTTCCAAAACTGGCATACAGTCTAACTTCTGAGTGTGCGTAGACAGGTCACTCGGGTCTTTTAGAACAGTTTTTTAGAGGCAGTGTTGAAAATTAATTTTAGCAGGCTTTCTTCAAAGACAGGAGAAGAGATGAATTGACACAGTGAAGTTCTCAGGGTCTTTTAAAGATTTGCTGCAAAACAACGTGGGTTGTGATCTTTTCTCCTTCCTTGACACTTCTTCAGGCTAACTTTATCAGCTGCTCACTCCAGAAGGTAAAACACAATGACTGCTACAAATAAAAGCTTGTGATTGTTCTGCCCTCTTCGGTGAGTGCTGCTGCTGCCGGGTTTGTCCAATCAAGAGGCGCAACTGACTTCTCTGTCCACATTTCCCCCTGTTACCAGGGTTTCTGTTCTACATTCAACTTGAGTCATGTGACAACCAGTAAACATAGTTGCCAAATTAATACTTTCAGTACCCTCTTGAAAAAGAACTGGTCTGACATTTATTAAGTTTGACGATGAATTCCTCAAAAAAAATTTCACAAAAATAAAATCAAAATCACTTCCATAACATCATGTACTTTCCCTGAGCTACAGGTTATTGCAAGTCTCTCTGGCTGTGTTTATTTTTGTTGATTTTGCACTCAGGTTCTTTCTGAATCCATGTGTTTGCAGAACTTTGTCAGTGAGAAACATGGAGATATGCTTAAAGATTTCCCTGCAAATTATTCATATCTCCGTCTTTCTCCGAACTTTGTAGAAACACATTAATGTGGGAATCACACACATCAGGCCGTCAAACCTCTCCGTTAAACATTGAAAGGTGACAGTGTTTATTGTGACGGGGTTCCATTTATTCAGACACATCTGGTATAAAAGTGCTCAAGAAATGATTCACACAGGTAATGTATTTGTATATTATGTGCATGACATAATGACGCAAATAAACAATTCCTTGCACTTGCCACGCTTGGTGTATATTTTCTTTGCTGATGCCCCCTGAATATATTGGAGAAAATGGTGATGAGGATGAGATAAAAGTCCGTAAATATAGGCAGCAAACAGCAGCAGGGACTGCAGTGAACAGGATCAGCTAGCTCCTGGTGACCTACCTGCTCGGATGGTTGAGATTTTAGGTGGATTGTGTGAAGCCTGGGCCACAGAATGTCTCTTCAGTTGAATGAGATACCGCAGGGTCTTCCTGTGCATCTGATTCAAATTGCTTATTTGGGACAATATGGCTGCACACATATGGGATACATCGGAAGGTGAGGAACTTATGAGAGGGCTTGAGAACCATTCAGTTCATATATTGAAAGAATGGACATGTTTTTCAGAGCTAATAACATTTTGGAATTTGAAGGTGAAAGTGCAGAGGTCAAGGCAATTCTTGAGGGCAAGAAAGCTATTTTGCCAATGGAAATTAGCCTGGAAGTGTATGACCAGCTAACAAAGCTTCCTGCTCCCATCAAGGCAAAGGATGTGCCATTCAAAACAATCATCACCAAGTTGGAGGAACATTTCAACCCGAAGCCACTAGAGATCACGGCAAGCTAGAAATTTGGAAGCAGAAATCAGAAAAGTAGTGAAACAGTTGGTGAGTACATTGTGGCATGAAGAATTTATCACTACATTGCAACTTTGGCATATTCTTAGACCGTGCATTATGAGACAGATTTGTGCTTATATTGGTGGATGAGAAAAGATACTAAACACACAAAATCTCACATTCGAGCTCGCATGTAAGATTGCTCTTTCCATGGAGATTGCATCAAAGAATGCTCGAGAATTTCATCCTGTGCCAGTGATTGTAACACACTTCAGGGGAACTTAAAAAAACTGGTAAAATGCGCTTTCACATGGCAGATAAAATTTACACAGAGAATTGTGAAGAGATACAATTTGGAAGGAAGAATAAGGAGAGGCCATATAAATGAAATGTTACAATTCTAAAGTGGGTGCCGGAACAGAGAGACAATGTACACCAATCTTAGAAGGTTTGAAAAGGCTTCAAAGAGCAAACAGGACACTTGGCTTTATTAACAGAGACATATAGTAAAAGCAAATAAGTTATGATAAACCTTTATAAAATACTGGGTCTGAATGGCCTACTCCTGTACCTCCACAGAAAGCTTCCATTCCAGGTTTGCACACTCTCGTCAGGATCACTCTCCACAGATCCCGCCACTCCAGGCTCGGACACCCTCTTCAGGATCACTTTCCATAGATCCCACCACTCCACGCATGGATATCTCCCTCATGATCAGATCATCGGTCCTTAGTCCTGCCACATCCAGTCATGAATGATGGTGGACAATTAAATAACTAACCAGATGAGGAGGCTCCAAAAAATCCCCATCCTCAATGATGGTGGAGCCAAAGCTGAATCATTTACAACCATCTTCCATCAGAAATTGCTCAGTGGATGATTCATCTCGGCCTCCTGAGGTCCCCAGCATCACAGTTTCCAGTCTTCAGCCAATTGGATTCACTCCACATGATAGCAAGAAACAACTGAAGTCACTCGATACAGCAATGACAATAGGCCCTAACAACATCCCGGCTCTAGTACTGAAGACTTGTGCTCCAGAACTAGCTGCGCTCTCAGCCACACTGTTCCAGTTGAGCTACAACACAGGCATCTACCCGACAATGTGGAAAATTGCCCAAGTGTGCCCACTCCATAAAAAAAAAGCAGGACAAATCCAATCTGACCAATTACCACCCCATCAGTCTCCTATCAATCATCAGCAAAGTGATGGAAGATGTCATCAACAGTGCTATCAAGCACCAGACACTTAGCAATAATCTGCTCATCGATGCTCAGTTTAGGTTCTGCCAGGGTTCCTCGACTCCAGGCAAATACTTGGCAGGTAGAGTATAATGTGGGAAAATGTGAGGTTATCCACTTTGGTAAGAAGAATGGAAAAGCAAAATATTATTTAAATTGCGAGAGACTACAGAATGCTGTGGTATAGAAGGATCTGGGTGTCCTCGTACATGAATCACAAAAAGTTACCATGCAGGTAGAGCAAATAATTAGGAAGGCAAATGGAATGTTGCCCTTTATTTCAAGGGGGATGGAGTATAAAAGTAGAGAAGTCTTGCTGCAAATGCACAGGGTGTTGGTGAATCCACACCTGGAGTACTGTGTACAGTTTTGGTCTCCTTATTTAAGGAGGGATATACTTGCATTGGAGGCAGCTCAGAGAAGGTTCACTGGATTGATTCCTGTGATGAATTGGTTGTCTTATATGGAGAGTTGATCAGGTTGGACCTATACTCATTGGAGTTAAGAAAAATGATAGGTGATCGTATTGAGACATATAAGATTTTGAGGGGGCTTGACAGGGTGGATGCTGAGAGGATGTTTCCCCTCATGGTGGAATTTAGAACTAGGGGACACAGTTTCAGAATAATGGTCTTCCATTTCAAAAGGAAATGAGGAGGAATTTCTTCTCTCAGAGAGTCATTAATCTTTGGAATTCTCTACCACAGAGAGTAGTGGAGGCTGGGTCATTGCATGTCTTCAAGACTGAGTTTGACAGATTTTTATCCACAAGGAAGTCAAGGGTTATGGGGGGCAGGCAACAAAGTGGGGTTGAGGCCATGATCAGGTCAGCCATGATCCTATTGAATGGTGGAGCAGGCTCGAGGGGCCAAATGGCCTACTACTGCTAATATTTCTTCTGTTCTTATTTTTTATTGCAGCTTGGTTCAAACAGACACAAAAGAGTGGAGTTCTAGAGGAGAGGTGAGAGTGATTACCCTTGAGTGAGTGTGGCATCAAGGATCCCGAGCAAAATTGAAGTCAATGAGAATCAGGGGGAAAACTCTCCACTTGGTGGAGTCATACCTCGCACAAAGCAAGATGGTTGTGGTTAGTGGAGGCCAATCATCTCAGCCCAGGACATTGCCTCAGGAGTTTCTCAGGGTAGTGTCCTCAGCCCAAACATCCTCAGCTGTTTCATTGATCACTTTCCCTTCAACATAAGTCAGAAGTGGGAATGTTCGCTGATGACTCACAACTTCTCAGATACTGAAGCAGTCTGTGCCCACAAGCAGCGAGACCTGTACAAACTTCAGGCTTGAGCTGATAAGTGACAAGCAACCTTCTGGCCACACAAGTGCTAAGCAGTGAACATCTCGATTGAGAGAGAATCAAACCATCTACCTTTTGATATTCAGCAGCATAATCATCACTGAATCCCCCACCATCAACATCTTGGGGGTTACCATTGACCAGAAACTAAACTGGACCAGTCACACCTATGCTGCAGCTATAAGTGCAGGTCAGAGATTAGGAATTCTGCAGCAAGTATCTTGCCTCCTGACACCTCAAATCCTGTCCACCATGTACAAGGCACAAGTCAGGAGTGGGATGGAATACATCCCACTCAACAACACTCAAGAAGCTCAACACCATCCAGGAGAAAGCAGCCCACTTGATCAGCACCTAACCCACCACCTTACACATTCACTTCCTCCACTACCAGTACACAGTGGCTGCAGTGTGTACCATCTCCATATGCACTGCAGTATCTCGCCAAGTATCCTTCAACAGCACCTTCCAAACCCGTGACCACTACCACCTCGAAGGACAAGGGCAGCAGATGCATGGGAACTCGCCATCTGCAGGTTCCCCTCTAAGTCACTCACCATCCTGACATGGAACTATATCGCCATTTCTTCACTGTTGTTGGGTCACAATCCTGGAACTCCCTCCCCAATAGCACTGTGGGTGTTCCTACACCATATGGACTGTAGCAGTTCAAAAAGGCAGCTCACCACCACATTCTCAACGGCAATAGGAATGGGTAATCAATGCCAGCCTTATCAGCGATACTTGCGCCCATTAATGAATAAAAAACAAATCACTCTCCACAGATTCCCCACAATCTGGGCTTGGACATTTACTTCAGGAGCACAGAGCTTTATATAACTACAACATGAGTTCCAATCTTCATATTCCATTCACTTTTCACATTATGTTTCTACCAGTCCACTAGCTTTTAGTGATTCAGTACTCGGGTCTCTGCGCCTCCGCAGTTTCTATCATCTCACCACTTAACAAAAAACACTCTGATCTATCTTTCGTAGGTACTAGATGACCCCTCATTTTAAACTCCATCTGCCAAAACATTGCTCACTCACTTAATCTATCAAGAAGATTTGAAAATAAATTTCTTGCCAAAGGATAATGTTCTGCTTCTGCTCCCTCGCCATTTGCTTTTCCCGTTAGTCGTTCACTTGGTGTAAATCCAGAGAAAGTAAAGATGGAAGGAAGGAAGGAGGGGAGGGAAAATCCTGCTCCATTTCGTGATCCCTATTTGATCTTCATTCCAGTCCAATTTGGGTGAAGAATTCCAATTGTCTGTCTCAATTTTAATAAAGTATAAACAATTCTGGAACCACCGTCAAGATACTGACAAGAACAGGTTTCCAGGCCGACTTTACATTGAAGCTGTAAACAAGAATGCAACAGGAATTTGATAAACTAACGACAAGGATGGGATTCAAACCCACGCGTGCACAGCACAATGGTTTAGCAGTCCATCACCTTAACCTCTCAGCCACCACGGCATCTGGCAAGTAATAGAAGCACAACCGTCACCTTCACACAGATCCTGACTGTGCCGCCAGCTGTGTAATGATGGAAATGTAGCTTCTGTAAGTAAATGAAATTTCCATCACATCAGGTCATGGCCTGTTGGGAATGGAGTGGTGTGAAACATTTCCAGACCATGTCCAACACGTTTCTACTCAGTGTGAAAACCCACCACGGAAAGACTGGAACATACAATCATTTGATCACAGCATGATTAACATCACTCAGACACCTGAACCATTAGGTCACTGACGAAGTCATGACGACTTCGAATTTCTCATGAAATGACAACTGAACTAACTGACTGGAAGAATTGCTTCAACTCCACGTGATCAGCGAGGCACAGCCTCAGCCGACTTGTCAGGCGGTGTAAACAGATATCACTGCTTCTGATCTTCACCAGAACAGAGAGTGAGATGTAACATTGATCATCAAACAGACTGTGAGAGAATACAACAGAATAAAACACATGGAGAGACACTGTGGAATAACAAATAGATTTGATTGGAATGTTGAATTTTGATTGGAATGGATAAAACAGCAGAAACAGCAGATTAAATTGGGATTCTCATCATTATATTGATCTGGGACAGAAAAGAGAAACTGATGGAAAGAAGGGAAGAAGGAAGAATGGAATTGTTCAGTTTTTTCACTCGTCCATCAAAGCTGGATAAACAAAAGTTGCAAAAGTTGCAAATGCTGCCAAAACCTTGGATCGAAGGATGTCCCAACTGTTTAACTGTCTCCTCACTGGGGGATTTCAATCAGTGAGTAATATTATTCTCTATTTTTTTTGTTAAATGAACCCAGAACTGTAACTTGGAATTAATATCTGTGTTCCGACTCCTGAATAATAAAATTGTGAGTTTCTTGATATTATCTGGACACATTTCCTGCTGAAAGAACTAAGAACTCTTTTCTAATTTACACAGTACTATATACACACCCATCAAGCCTCCTCAGCGAGCATCCTTGGTGCTGCTCTCTCTTCTCCCAAACCTCATCCCATGTGACTGTTACATCATCACTCTGACAGTGGGAGAGGTTGATCCCACTGTCTTCAGCATTAACCCTTTACATCCTTATACTACACTGTGAATCAAAAAAAAATGGTTAGAGGGAACTTCCTTCATTTATCGAAACACCAACAGCTGCCAGTTGTGAACCAACTCAAAACCATCAGAGAGAGAGAGAGAGAGAGACTGTCAGAGAACTTCCTGCATCCAGTCCTGACCCTGTCACGCTCAGCAGTTGCTCACCCAGACCCCACTCTC
Organism: Heterodontus francisci; assembly: GCF_036365525.1. Lineage (NCBI taxonomy): Eukaryota > Metazoa > Chordata > Chondrichthyes > Heterodontiformes > Heterodontidae > Heterodontus > Heterodontus francisci. Next base: position 20,023,866 of record NC_090405.1, read on the forward strand.
ATCAACACTGAACATTGTCACTGAGACCCTTCAAATAATGTTTATAAAAGGCAGAAAAATTCAAAGTTCATCGCAGCTGGATTGATTGAAACTAAGTTTAATATCTTCTTACCACTAGGTAACCACATGAGAAAGTCCTTCAATCATTAGCATAAATTATCAGCTGTAAGAATGTTTGTCATTGGGTTGAATCATTTCTGTGAGAGGAATGTTCCAGCATCATAAACCAGGGGAACGTGTTGACTGAGCTGTGTCTTCATCTCTTCTGGACAGTTCACCCTTCATTCTGCTCTGATTCACTTTCTCAAAGCGGATCTACAGATTCTCAAATCTGGAGACTGGGTTTTCTTATTCGGTTCCTTTTGATTTTTCTTGCTCCTGAATGATAATATCGTCCAACCTTGGATCAACCTTGCGTTGTGTCCCAGTCTCGGTTAAAAGCGACACATAATGGCACCAACACTCTGAAACATACAACATGGTCACACTCTGCTTCAGTGAGATTAATGTTGAGGCGGTTTCACTTCAAATGCAATTGTGAACAAATTTCTCTCGTGGAAATTGTGGGTGATTTGAGTATTTGCACTGAATTTCTGTGCAAGGAGGGACAGTTTCAAACAGCCATTCCCAAATCACTTCTTTCACAAAGACAAAGACTGTGCTGTCTTAACGTGTCACTCAACTTCACAAACAAATTTGAACTCAAAGTTCAGGGGAAGACAGAGTGGTGAATGATTGACAGAGTAATCTTTAAATCATAACTTTCCGTTTCTTCACTGCAGTGAGGCTTTGTTGGGGTCTGAAGTTAGGTTCTGCTGTTTATTAGACAGAGGCTTTAACCAACTAAGCTACAGGGCAAAATCTCAAACACATCCTTTCCTGGAGTTACGGGTTATTGCAGGACTATCTGTCTCTGGGTTCTTTCTGAATCCACAAGTTTGCAGATCTTTGTGAGTGAGAGACATGGAGATATGCTTCAAAGATTTCCCTGTAAATTATTCATATCTCCATCTTTTCCTGAACTTTGAACAAACACATTACTGTGGGAATCACACACATCTGGCCCTCACATTCGTCCGCTAAACATTGAAAGGTGACAGTGTTTATTGTGAGGGGATCCATTTATTCAGACACATCTTGATCGGGACGTGTTTCACACATGTAATGTTTTTGTATATTATGTTTATGATGTAATAATGCAAATAAACATTCCCTTGCACTTGTCGCATTTGGTCTCCATTTTCTCTGCTGATGCCCCCTGAATATATTGGAGAAAATGGTGATGAGGATGAGATAAAAGTCTGTAAATATAGGCAGCAAACAGCAGCAGGGACTGCAGTGAACAAGAACAGCTAGCTCCTGGTGACCTACCTGCTCAGATGGTGGAGATTTTAAGTGGATTGTGTGAAGCCTGTGCTACAGACTGTCTCCTCAGTTGAATGAGATGCCCTAGGGTAAAGCATGGCTACCCGACCCGACTCCGACCAGACCGGATGACATGTGTCAGGTTCGGGTCGGGTCTCTCTTCCGTGTCCGGCATTCGGGTTCGTGACGGGTTGGGCTGGAGGCGGACACAGTGCTGCCTTGCTCAGGGAGGGAACTTCTGCATGATTCCGCAGGAATAGCCAGCTTTCGGAATGGAGGATCACAACATTTGGACAAGGTATGTTTGATATAATTAACTTTATTATGGTAGTCGGGTCGGGTCGGGTTGGGTCGGGTCGGGTCGGGTGCGGGAAAAAAATCAAAGGACTCGGGCCCGGGTCAGGTTCAGGTTGGATGTGGTCAGGTCGGACCGGGTCGGGTTTCAATTTCATAAACGAGCAGGCCTTTACCGCAGGGTCTTAGTGTGCATCAGATTCAAAGTGATTATTTGGGACAATATGGTTGCACCCAAGGGATACATCAGAAGGCTAGGAACTTATGAGAGGGCTCGAGAACCATTCAGTTCATATATTGAAAGAATGGACATGTTTTTCAGAGCTAATAACATTTTGGAACTTGAAGGTGAAAGTGAAGAGGTCGAGACTCAGAATAAGGCAATTCTTGAGGGCAAGAAAGTAATTTTGCGAATGTAAATTATCCTGGAAGTGTATGACATGCTAACAAATCTTCCTGCTCCCATCAAGGCAAAAGATGTGAATTCAAAACAATCATCCCCAAGTTGGAGGAACATTTTAACCCTAAGCCACTAGAGATCACGGCAAGCTAGAAATTTGGAACCAGAAAGCAGAAAAGTAGTGAAATAGTTGGTGAGTACATTGTGGAACTGAAGAATTTATCACTACATTGCAACTTTGGCACATTCTTAGACTGTACATTACGAGACAGATTTGTGCTTATATTGGTGGATGAGAAAAGATTCAAAACACACAAAATCCTACATTTCAGCTGGCGTGTAAGATTGCTCTCTCCATGGAGATAGCATCAAAGAATGCTGCGGAATTTTGTCTTATGCCAGTGACAGTAACACACTTCAGGAGAAGATAAAAAAACTGTCAAAATGGGCTTTCACATGGCAGATAAAATTTTACAGAGAGAAGTGTAAAGTGATAAAGTTTGGGAGGAAGAATGAAACAATGTGCACCAATCTTAGAAGGTTTGAAAATGTTGCTAAAAGCAAACAGGACACTTGGCTTTATTCATAGAGGCATCGAGTAAAAGCAAATAAGTTATACTAAACCTTTATAAAACACTGGGGTTGAATGGCCTACTCCTGCACCTCCATGGAAAGCTTCCACTCCAGGCTCGGACACCCTCTTCAGGATCACTCTCCATACATCCTGCCACTCCATGCACGGATATCTCCCTCAGGATCAGATCACAGCTCCACAGTCCTGCCACATCCAGTCGTGAATAGTGGTGGATAATTTAATAACTAACAAGATGAGGAGGCTCCAAAAACACCCACATCCTCAATGATGGTGGAGCCGAGCACGTCAGTGCAAAAGGCAAAACTGAAGCATTTGCAACCATCTTCAGTCAGAAATATTAAGTGGATTTGATCTGTGCTAATTTCAGCTCCTCATGCTCGCTGGTGCCTTGATTCTCTGGTGCTAATTTCAGAGTAAATCATGCAGCTTGACAATTGGAGCCAAAGAAAAAGACACAGGAGAGGTTGAAAGTGCCAGAACCTGGGATTGAACCAAGAACTGTGATTTTTAGTGCAATGCAAATCCAGCTGATCTATTTCAGCCACACACTAAAACCAGCCTTCGCTCATTGCTTTGGAAGACAATATTTACATTCAAGTGTTTGTCAAAATTTACAGAACACAACATGAGTAATATTTCCCATTGTTTTCTCAGCACTGATGGAATGTGAAGCGGGAGACAGCCAGAAGTCCCACTGATCCACACTGACCCAGAGCTGAGAGTGAAATGAGATAAAGTTCAATCTTTAGCAGCGAGACGCTGGAGAGACGTAAGAGTCCTGAATCAAGGAGAGACTTTCTGATATAGTAAAAGCAAAATACTGCATATGCTGGAAATCTGAAATAAAAACAAAGGTGCTGGAAATACTCAGCAGGTCTGGCAGCATCTGTGGAGAGAGAAACAGAGTTAAAGTTTCAAGTCTGTGACCTTTCATTAGAACTGCCAAAGGTTAGAAAAGAATTAGGTTTTAAACAAGTGAAGGAGAGGGGCCTGGGGGAGAGAACAAAGGGGAAGGTGTTTGATAGGGCAGAGGGCAGGAAAGATTAAATAACAAAGTTGTCCTGGGACAAAGGCAAAGAGTCCGTTAATGCTTGTGGTCAAAGACAAAGCATTTGTCCAGAGAGAGTGTTAATAGCAGAATAATGAGCAGCTCTGACTACATGAAAAACAGGCACATGGTTTTAAACACACTGTGTTTTGTGCTCCCCCTTTTGTGAATCCTTGTTCACAGCTTTCCAATTATAATGCAAAGAAATGAACACAAACAGGCTTTCTTTGGTTTAAAGAAGAAAAGTGAAACTTATTAAACTTGCTTAAACTTTAATACGGTTCATGCCTACAGATATACGATGTACCCATGCTAGCATGCACACGTGATATACAGATGCAGCTAGGGACAGAAAAAATAAAAGATAAAGTGGAACAGTTTGAGGCAATATCTTGTTACTGTGCTTCGAGCTCACGGTATAGCACTTTTGTAGGTAATTCTTGCATTTCGTAGGGCCCAGTATTCTACTTAAACCTTGTACATGTTGGAGACTTTTCTCTCTTTGAGATTCACATGTTTTCACAAGGTTCAGTTCTGTGGGAAAGAGATGGAGGCAGGCAGGACTGGAGAGGGTCTGCCCGATCCGGGAGCACATGGTGTTCTGAGTTCAAATCTGTGGCAAGTTCAAAAAACCAACAGCCAACTAGTCATGTGACTAAAACTGGTCTGACCACTTCTGCTGTGTATTGGGGAAGCAAAAGACTGTGTCCCTTTGTTTCAATACTGTTTGTTACTATGCAAATTTCTTTCCAGTCAGGCGCTTGCAATTTTAAGTTTTAATGTTCATGTGGCAAAAATCATGTGTGCCTCAGTCTTGGCAGGTGGGTTGCAGGGGTTTTCCTGACACCAGTCATGTTCTGAAGTTATTGAACTCAAGGTTCGGTCCACAAGGCTGTCGAGTGACGAATCGAAAGATCAGGTGCTGTTCCTCGAGCTTGCGTTGATGTTCACTGGAACACTGGAGCAGGCCAAAGACAGAAATGTTGACATGAGAGCAGGGGGATGTGTTGAAATGGCAAGCAACCAGAAGCTCAGGGTCATGCTTTCGGACTGAGTGGAGGTGTTCTACAAAGCGGTCAGCTAATCTGCGTTTGGTCTCCCCAATTTAGAGAAGACCGCATTGTGAACAGAAAATACAGTACACTAAATTGAAAGAAGTACAAGTAAATCGCTGCTTCACCTGAAAGGGGTGTTTGGGGCCTTGGATAGTGAGAAGAGAGGAGGTAAAAGGGAAGCTATTACACTTCCTGCGATTGAATGGGAAGGTGCCGTGGGAAGGGGACGAGGTATTGGGGTTAATGGAGGAGTGGAACAGAGTGTTGCGGAGGGAACGATCCTTTCAGAATGCTGACAGGGGAGGGGAAGATGCATTTGGTGGTGGCATCACGCTGGAGGTGGTGGAAATGGCGGAGGATAATCCTTTGGATGTGGAGGCAGGTGGGGTGGAAAGTAAGGACAAGGGGAAACCTGTGGCGTTTCAGGGAGGGATGGGAAGAGGGGAGGGCAGATGTGTGGGAAATGGACCAGACACACTCCTTGAACTCTCTGCTGACGAAGTCTGAAAAAGGGAAGAACAACCACACAACATGGGTCTCAAATCGAAGACCCTGGGATTAAAAGTCTCATGCTCCACCAACTGAGCTAACAAGGCCTGATACAGTACTTCCACTCTGTCTGTTATTGGACGGATGCAGCTGTTGGCTCCACCCCAATGGCGGGCGTTTGTTCCACCAACCATGAAGCAGCTTCCTATCAATTCCCAAAATTATCATCTCCAACAAGAGAGAATCTAACTATCTCCCCTTGACATTCAATGGCATTATCATTGCTGAATCCCTCACTATCAACATCCCGGGGTTTGCCAATGAACAGAAACTGAATTGGAACAGCCATATAAATACCATAGCTTCAAGAGCAGGTCAGAGGCTGGGAATTCTACTGTGAATCACTCACGTCCTGTCCACCATCTCCAAGACACAAGTCAGGAGTGTGATGAAAGGCTCCTCACTTGCCTGGATGAGTGCAGCTCCAACAACACCAAAGAAGCTCAACACCATCCAGGACAAAGCAGCTCACTTGATCAGCACTCCATCCACCACGACCTCGACCACCTATAAGGACATTGGATGAATGGCAACACCACCATCTGCAAGTTCCCCTCCAAGCTACACACCATCCTGTCTTGGAACTATATCATGATTCCTTCACTGTCACTGGATCAACATCCTGGAACTCCCTTCCTAACAGCAGGTATTGCAATGGCTCAAAAAGGCGGCTCACCACCACCTTCCCAATGGAAATTAGGGATGGGCAATAAATGCTGGCTTTGCCAGCAATGCCCACATCCCATGAAAGAATAAAAAAGAGATTTACCACAATGGTAGCAGGGTGAGGGATTTCAGTTATGTGGAGAGATTGGAGAAGCTGGGGTTGTTCTCCTTGCAGCAGAGAAAGGTCAGAAGAGATTTGACACATTTGTTCAAAATCATTTTAAATAAGGCGAAACTGTTTCCAGTGGTAAAAGGGTCAGTAAGCAGAGGACACAGATATCAGGTGATTGGCAGAAGAACCAGAGGTGACATGAAGAACCATTTTTGACACAGCAATGTGTTGTGATAAAGAAAGAAAATACTTGCATTTATATAGCACCTTTCAAGACCACTGGACATATCAAAGCACTTTGTAAACAATGAAATACTTTTGAAGTGTAATCACTGTTGTAATGTCAGAAATGCAGCAGCTAATACCCAAAAACAGCAATATGATAATGACCAACTGATCTGATTGAGGGGCAAATATTGATCATAACACCAGGGATAATTAGAATTAGAATTAGAATTAGAATTAGAACATTACAGCACAGTACAGGCCCTTCGGCCCTCGATGTTGCGCCGACCTGTGAAACCATCTGACCTACACTATTCCATTTTCATCCATATGTCCATCCAATGACCACTTAAATGCCCTTAAAGTTGGCGTGTCTACTACTGTTGCAGGCAGGGCGTTCCACGCCCCTACTACTCTCTGAGTAAAGAAACTACCTCTGACATCTGTCCTATATCTATCACCCCTCAACTTAAAGCTATGTCCCCTCGTGTTTGCCATCACCATCCGAGGAAAAAGACTCTCACTATCCACCCTATCTAACCCTCTGATTATCTTATATGTCTCTATTAAGTCACCTCTCCTCCTCCTTCTCTCCAACGAAAACAACCTCAAGTCCCTCAGCCTTTCCTCGTAAGACCTTCCCTCCATACCAAGCAACATCCTAGGAAATCTCCTCTGCACCCTTTCCATAGCTTCCACATCCTTCCTATAATGCGGTGACCAGAACTGCACGCAATACTCCAGGTGCGGTCTCACCAGAGTTTTGTACAGCTGCAGCATGACCTCGTGGCTCCGAAACTCGATCCCCCTACTAATAACAGCTAACACACCATATGCCTTCTTAACAGCCCTATTAACCTGGGTAGCAACCTTCAGGGATTTATGCACCTGGACACCAAGATCTCTCTGTTCATCTACACTACCAAGAATCTTCCCATTAGCCCAGTACTCTGCATTCCTGTTACTCCTTCCAAAGTGAATCACCTCACACTTTTCCGCATTAAACTCCATTTGCCATCTCTCAGCCCAGCTCTGCAGCCTATCTATGTCCCTCTGAACCCTACAACATCCTTCGGCACTATCCACAACTCCACCGACCTTAGTGTCATCAGGATGAACATTTGCCTTCAGCCACCACCCTCTGTCTTCTTTCAGCTAGCCAATTTCTGATCCAAAGCTCTAAATCACCTTCAACTCCATACTTCCGTATTTTCTGCAATAGCCTACCATGGGGAACCTTATCAAATGCCTTACTGAAATCCATGTACACCACATCCACTGCTTTACCCTCATCCACCTGTTTGGTCACCTTCTCGAAAAACTCAATAAGGTTTGTGAGGCACGACCTACCCATCACAAAACCGTGCTGACTATCGCTAATGAACTTATTCTTTTCAAGATGATTATAAATCCTATCTCTTATAACCTTTTCCAACATTTTATCCACAACCGAAGTAAGGCTCACAGGTCTATAATTACCAGGGCTGTCTCTACTCCCCTTCTTGAACAAGGGGACAACATTTGCTATCCTCCAGTCTTCCGGCACTATTCCTGTCGACAATGACGACATAAAGATCAAGGACAAAGGCTCTGCAATCTCCTCCCTAGCTTCCCAGAGAATCCTAGGATAAATCCCATCTGGCCCAGGGGACTTATCTATTTTCACACTTTCCAAAATTGCTAACACCTCCTCCTTGTGAACCTCAATCCCATCTAGCCTAGTAGCTTGAATCTCCGTATTCTCCTCGACAACATTTTCTTTCTCGACTGTAAATACTGACGCAAAATATTCATTTAACACTTCCCCTACCTCCTCTGATTCCACACACAACTTCCCACTACTATCCTTGATTAGCCCTAATCTAACTCTAGTCATTCTTTTATTCCTGATATACCTATAGAAAGCCTTCGGGTTTTCCCTGATCCTATCCGCCAATGACTTCTCGTGTCCTCTCCTTGCTCTTCTTAGCTCTCCCTTTAGATCCTTCCTGGCTAGCTTGTAACTCTCAAGCGCCCGAACTGAGCCTTCACGTCTCATCCGAACATAAGCCTTCTTCTTCCTCTTGACAAGCGCTTCAACTTCTTTCGTAAACCACGGCTCCCTTGCTCGACAACTTCCTCCCTGCCTGACAGGTACATACTTATCAAGGACACGCAGTAGCTGCTCCTTGAATAAGCTCCACATTTCGATTGTTCCCATCCCCTGCAGTTTCCTTCCCCATCCTACGCATCCTAAATCTTGCCTAATCGCATCATAATTTCCTTTCCCCCAGCTATAATTTTTACCCTGCGGTATATACCTGTCCCTGCCCATCGCTAAGGTAAACCGAACCGAATTGTGATCACTATCACCAAAGTGTTCACCTACATCTAAATCTAACACCTAGCCGGGTTCATTACCCAGTACCAAATCCAATGTGGCATTGCCCCTGGTTGGCCTGTCTACATACTGTGTCTGAAAACCCTCCTGCACACACTGGACAAAAACTGACCCATCTGAAGTACTCGAACTATAGTATTTCCAGTCGATATTTGGAAAGTTAAAGTCCCCCATAACAACTACCCTGTTACTCTCGCCCCTGTCGAGAATCATCTTCGCTATCCTTTCCTCTACATCTCTGGAACTATTTGGAGGTCTATAAAAGACTCCCAACAGGGTGACCTCACCTCTCCTGTTTCTAACCTCGGCCCATACTACCTCAGTAGACGAGTCCTCAAACATCCTTTCTGTCGCTGTAATACTCTCCTTGATTAACAATGCCACACCCCCCCCCTCTTTTACCATCTTCTCTGTTCTTACTGAAACATCTAAATCCCGGAACCTGCAACTTTTGCTCTTCACTTGTTTGAAATTGCAGCATGGGATCTTTTACATTCACCCAAACATGCAGACCAGGTCTTGGTTTAACATCACACCTGAAAGGCAGCACCTTCAACACCCTCAGTGCTGCACTGGAGTGTCAGCTGTGAAATCTGAACCCAGAAGCTTGTGATTTAGAGGTGTGTGTGACCAACTGAGCCACAGCTTTTACCTGAGTCTCAATCCTTCTACCAACAGTTTCTCTCTATCTGGTCTGTCACGACCCCTCATGATTGTGAACACCTCTATCAAATCTCCTCTCTAAGGAGAACAACCCCAGCTTCTCCAATCTATCCACATAACTGAAATCCTAACCACACGTTGCAGAAAGGAATTTTTCCTCATGTTCCTTCTGGTTTTGTGAGTCACTTTAAATCTGTAACTTTCGTTATGGACCGTTCAGCAGTTAGAAACAGTTCCTCAGTATTTACTCCACCTCAAACCTTCAAGGAAGCTCTGCAAAGTAACTGAAAATCAAGTTGTCAGAAGTGGGATTGAAACACATGCCTCCAGTTAAAGCTGCAACCTGAACAGAGAAGCTGAAACCGCTCAGTCACCTCAACTGTTCAGACCTTTTTGACCTCATCATCACTTCTGTACTTTGAAAGTTCACTCAGTTCAGGAACTTGTTCAATGTTACTGGAATGCTCAGTGACTGGGATATTAACTCCCCCGAGTTTTCCTGAGCTTGTTCTCAGTGTATGGGGATGTTTATCCTGGGCCGTGGAATCTTGCATCCCTGTAATGGACATTAACCCACTGATTGAATCTGTATTCACTGCTTTCCGCTGGTGCTGGGTAATTGCAGAGTGTGGGGCTGGAATGTTGCTGCTTGTCCGGGCCTCACTCACTCTGGGAAAGAGTGAATAATTGATGCGTCTGTTTCTGTATCTGAAATGTGACTTAGATCTGCTGTTATTAACCGAGGCAGCGCTGCAGGAGGATACGTTAATAATCTCTCACTAATCAACTGCAAACAGTCAGAATGTGTAACTTTGAGCAGCGCTTTCTGCACCGTCAGGGCTGGAAAGTTGAGGGAGGGAGAGACACTGTCAGTATCTGAGTGTATACAGCACTGTACAGAGAAAGAGTCAATATACCGGGGCTGAGACACAGTGCATCTTTTCACATTTAATCACAATAATATCCACAGTCAGGAGCTGAAAAGGATGAAAAACCGAATAGCAAGAGCAAAAGTAAGAATACTAAGCAATTATAGATTAGCTGATAAGCTTTCGCTGTGTTACCTGGTAGTCTACTGTTTTATATTCAATGCTTTCTCCACTGTGGCCAGGGAATGGTTTCTTCTCAAGGGCTGAATATTAACAAAACTTCTTAGAATTAAAATCTTTGAAAATTAATTCCATGGAGCTAATGGGGAAAAGTCAAATAACTGCATCAATTACAGGCGAGTTGGTTGGTGATGACGTGGATGTGTCTGCAGTGTGCAGGACCAGACTGTTTCTATAGATTCACAATGAATGTTCCATCTTTATTTATAACAGTGAAACTGATAGTGGACAATGGCTATTCTGGTTGCAGCAACTTGAAGCTTTAACTCATTAACACCCTGCTTTCGGGTAATTTAGAAAGAACAACACCCAGCTCTGTCAGTTAGTGTGCTTGTTTGTTCACCCACAATTTGTTGGTTTAAACACAAAAAAGGATGAGGCTTTATTAACTTAAACTCTTCTACATCTGCTGTATTACTCTTGCTGTTGATTCTTCAAAGATAAGGTTAATCAAGTCTTTCTTTGTGAAATCCATGCTGACTGTGCTTTAATATTTTCATTTTCATCTGTATTTTCTAGTTTTGGGAATTATTGTCTTTTTTATTGATTTTATTTTTATTTATTGCATTTATTGCCCATCCCTAATTCCATGGAGAAAGTGGTGGTGAGCTGCCTTCTTGAACCACTGCAGTCGATGTGATGCTGTTCGGAAGGGAGTTCCAGGATTTTGACCCATCAACAGTAAGAGAACAGTGATATATTTCCAATTCAGGATGTTGTATGGCTTAGAGGGGAACTTGCAGGTGGTGGTGTTCCCATGCATCTGCTGCCCTTGTCCTTCTAGGTAGCAGAAGTCACGGGTTTGGAAGGTGCTGTCTAAGGAGGCTTGCTGCCTTGCTGCAGTGCATCTTGTGGATGGTGCACACTGCTACCACAGTGCATCGGTGATGGAGAGAGTGAATATTGTGAATGAGGTGCCAATCAAGTGGGCTGCTTTGTCCCAGATGGCGTTGAGCTTCTGAAGTGTTGTTGGAGCTGCACCTATCCAGGCAAGTGGAGAGTATTCCATCACACTCCTGACTTGTGCCTTGTAGATAGTGGACAGGCTTTGGGGAGTCAGGAGGTGAGTTACTCGCCGCAGGATTCCTAGTCTCTGACCTGCTCTTGTAGCCATGATATTTATATGGCTACTGCAGTTCATTTTCTGGTCAATGGTAACCCCCAGGATGTTGATAGTGGGAGATTCAGCAAACGTAATGCTGTTGAACGTCAAGGGGAGATGGTTCGATTTTCTCTTGTTTGAGATGGTCATTGCCTGGCACTTGCGTGACTCGAATGTGAAATATCCTTATTGTTGGGTATTGTATTGTACTGTACAGTGACAACACTTGGAAAGTCCTTCATTGGCTGTAAAAGGCTTTACAAAGTCCTGTGGTCGTGAAATGCATGTGTTGCTTTTTCCATTGTTATCAGTGTCATTTTGATCAAAAGATAGGATTCGTGAGCACAAAGTTTAAATCAATGTTGATTCAAATAATGTAAAAGCATCTATATTTTTGCACTATACTTAATAATCACCATCTTGCTATCCTTACAGAGTACAATGTCTTTGACCCTGAAATTGATTCCACAATCTCAGTCCCAAAGACAATTTCAGCTCAGTTCTGATGTAAGATCACAGATCTGAAACGTAAACTCTGTTTCTCTCTCCACAGATGCTGCCAGACCTGCTGAGTATTTCCAGCATTTTCTGTTTTTATTTCAGATTTCCAGTATCTGCAGTATTTTGCTTCTGTGTTACTTTGAAAGTTAAAACTGGCCCACCTGTCTACAATTCACACTGGGGTCTCCCATGAAATGATTCTGTGTAATGTTGATGTAAGGAATACAGACTCCGAGCACAGAGCTTCCTGTGGGAAATTGGGGATATGAAAACCGGCAGACTCTGCAGGAATTTCCACTGGGAGCACAAATTCACAAAATCTACCTTTTATATATCGATTCATTTTGATTGTCCTTCTTGAAAATTATTTTGAAACGATTTAAACATCAACCCACAGCTCCATGACTTGGTCAATTATGAGGTCATCCTCTGACAGGTCATGTGACAGCTGGAGCCACAAGACATCAGAACCAGATTTGTGACTGGATTAAAACCCGGAATCCTGTCCCAATGGCTTTTCAAATAAAGCTGTTGCTGTTTGAAAACACAGCAGTTAAACTTTCTGCCTGACCATGAGGGGAGCAAGGGAGAAATTTACAAAACTCAATCCTTCAACAAAATAGTTCGAAAACCATTAATATAGAAATCATGTGAGGATTCATATGCAGGAGAAACAAGCAGAATACAGAAAGTACAGAGGAGAGCTGAAAAAGGAAATGAGATCAGCAAGAGAATGTATGAGAAAAGATTAGCAGGTCACATAACTGGGAACACTGAAGTCTTTTACCAACATATGGACAGTCAATGAAAGGGTGGGTCAATTAGGAGATCCTGTGGAGGCAGAGGGTGTGACTGAGGTACTAATTCTTTCTTTTTTTTTCTTCTTTTGGGCCTCCTTATCTCGAGAGACAATGGATACGCGCCTGGAGGTGGTCAGTGGTTTGTGAAGCAGCGCCTGGAGTGGCTATAAAGGCCAATTCTGGAGTGACAGGCTCTTCCACAGGTGCTGCAGAGAAATTTGTTTGTTGGGGCTGTTTCACAGTTGGCTCTCCCCTTGCGCCTCTGTCTTTTTTCCTGCCAACTACTACGTCTCTTCGACTCGCCACAATTTAGCCCTGTCTTTATGGCTGCCCGCCAGCTCTGGCGAATGCTGGCAACTGACTCCCACGACTTGTGATCAATGTCACACGATTTCATGTCGCGTTTGCAGACGTCTTTATAACGGAGACATGGACGGCCGGTGGGTCTGATACCAGTGGCGAGCTCGCTGTACAATGTGTCTTTGGGGATCCTGCCATCTTCCATGCGGCTCACATGGCCAAGCCATCTCAAGCGCCGCTGACTCAGTAGTGTGTATAAGCTGGGGATGTTGGCCGCTTCAAGGACTTCTGTGTTGGAGATATAGTCCTGCCACCTGATGCCAAGTATTCTCCGAAGGCAGCGAAGATGGAATGAATTGAGACGTCGCTCTTGGCTGGCATACGTTGTCCAGGCCTCGCTGCCGTAGAGCAAGGTACTGAGGACACAGGCCTGATACACTCGGACTTTTGTGTTCCGTGTCAGTGCGCCATTTACCCACACTCTCTTGGCCAGTCTGAACATAGCAGTGGAAGCCTTACCCATGCGCTTGTTGATTTCTGCATCTAGAGACAGGTTACTGGTGATAGTTGAGCCTAGGTAGGTGAACTCTTGAACCACTTCCAGAGCGTGGTCGCCAATATTGATGGATGGAGCATTTCTGACATCCTGCCCCATGATGTTCGTTTTCTTGAGGCTGATGGTTAGGCCAAATTCATTGCAAGCAGACGCAAACCTGTCGATGAGACTCTGCAGGCATTCTTCAGTGTGAGATGTAAAAGCAGCATCGTCAGCAAAGAGGAGTTCTCTGATGAGGACTTTCCGTACTTTGGACTTCGCTCTTAGACGGGCAAGGTTGAACAACCTGCCCCCTGATCTTGTGTGGAGGAAAATTCCTTCTTCAGAGGATTTGAACGCATGTGAAAGCAGCAGGGAGAAGAAAATCCCAAAAAGTGTGGGTGCGAGAACACAGCCCTGTTTCACACCACTCAGGACACCACTCTGTCATCACAAAACAAGCAGATTGTGCAAATGTCACAGTAAAGGAGGAGGTTGTGGAGGAATTGGAGGGGATGAAAATAGATAAAGAGGAGATAATTACAAGGTTAGCAGTGCTCACAGTAGAAAAGTCACCCGGTCTGGATGAGCTGCATCCTGGGTTGCTGAGGGAAGTAAGGGTGGAAATAGTGGAGACTTGAGCCACAATCTTTCAATCCTCCTTTCTATGGGAATGATGGCAGAGGACTGGAGGATGCAGGTAAGCTTAGGTAGTTCGATCTCAGTTTAACTTGACCATTTTTATAATGTATCTGTTGTAATAACTAATAAGGTCAAGGAAGCCATTTTACAATTAACACATGACCAAAGGAGCCATTTTGTGTTCAGTACTAACATTTATATCCTGTATAATTAATGAGTAGCTACCCATCATGAAACTGATGTTTGTAAAGGTAATGAACCTTGATTGAGTTATAAATAATGAATCAATAATCATTTTAGAGAGAATGGGTTTTCATTTCAAGTTAGTTCAATCTAATTACTGTGAGTTTCTGTGTCTGTGTGGGAAAAGGCAGTTTCAGCGAAACGTATTCAAACAATGGACCTTTCTAGGACATCGGATAAAACCCATGGTCTGGTACATCGTGACCTTCAAGAGTCTCGATTTAATGAATAGGAAACTTGTTTCAGATCAGATTGGGAGACAGTGTGAAACCACTCCATTGTACTCATGTCTGAGATTCTGAGGACAGGTGACTGTTAGTGGAAGACATCATTAAGAACTTATTAAATGTACCTAGCAACAGCTCGGACCAAATATTATTTTACAAGGTGGTGTGATGGCAATCCAGGGGTTAAAAGTAGGGATTTTGTAAGGTTTCAGTGCGCAGGAACACCAGAAGATCTCAGGGGTAAAGGCTCAGATCATCAACCAAGTTCTCCACCTGATGAGGGATCTAGACTGGACAAAGAGGACCGTGACACTCTGAGACCAAGCTCGACCAGTCCACACACCTGCTGGAGCAGTAAAGTTATATTGTCCAAGTTTGTTAAAGATAATTTTGCTTTCAATTATTAAGCACTATTTTACTCTCAATAAAAGTTCTGGACTTACTAATCAAGTATCCTGTTGCTTTAATTGGTTAAAGTCATGCCCAAAGAGATTGTCCACAATAGACTTTCCAGAACTGAAAGATAAGTCTGCAAGGATTGCTAATTTTACAGCCCTGATTAAAAAGAGAGATAAACCCAGGAACTAAAGACCAGTTAGTCTAATGTCGGTGGTGGGGAAACTTTTAGAGACAAATATCCAGGAGAAAATTAACTGGCACTTGGTAGAACATGGCCTAATAAATGACAGCCAGTACAGATTGGTTAACAGAAGATTGTGTCTGAAATAATTAATTAATTTCTTTGATGAAGTTTCAGAGAGAGTTGACCAGGGTGGTGAGGTTGATGGTGTGTGTCTGCACTTCAAAATTGTGTTTGAAAAAGTACCATAAAATAGACTTGTTAACAAAATTTGAGCAGATGGGATTAAAGAGGCAGTGGCAGCGGGGATACAAAATTGGCTGAGGGACAGAAAGCATAAAGTAGGGTGAATGCTTGTTTTTCAGAATGGAGGGACTAATACAGTAATGTCACTGTTGTTGCAGTGTGTGCAGTGTCTGACTCTGAGCTGTCCTAGGGAGGGGGCTGTTTGTGATGTTCCTGTGGAGTGCATTATCATCAGGGTATCTCTCTGAGCTGTCACAGGGATGGGGCAGTGTGTGATATCCTTGTGCATGTCATGCAGGCCCACTGGTGTGTGGTTCCATCCTGATGCCAAGAAACAGAGCCCCAGCTATGGGCAAAAAGTCTCACTTCCCTGTGGATGGCTTGAGAGAGAAGGCTGAGGGAGTAAACCTGGACAGTAAATCCGGAGTGGAGTCCCTTAGGCAGTTACCTGTTACTTATCAGGTAGTTTTCCAGCAACTCCTACAGCAGAGCAATACCAAACAGTACTGTTTTTTTCCTTTCCTTTGGACAATACTCGCAATGCTGAGAGGGTGTCCTGATGCTCAGTGTCTCCATACTATTTGCCCAGGCCTGTGCCCTGGAGAGGACACTCCAGCTTTGTGGTTAAACATTAGCACAACACGGGAATAAACAGTTGCTGATTGTAAGCTCTCACTCAATTGGTGTAGAGTATGAGCACCAGGGGTCACTTCTGACAGAGGGAGAGATCATCATGTCTCATTGGATAGCTACCACCCACTCAGTTAACTGCTGTCCTGCCACGACCTACTTGCTTCAATGGGTGCTTGGAGCTCAGAGAGTCATCTCTCAACAGGCGGTTCGATAATCTATGCACCAGGCAAGACAAACTCAACAAAGAAGACACCAGTCCTTCGCATCACAAGCTGGAATGTGAGGACCATGTGTCCTGGCCTTACCGACAACCTTCTGCAGGTTGATGACACACACAAGACAGCTGTGATCGACAAGGAACTCACAAGGCTCAATGTGGACATTGCTGTGCTGCAAGAAACTAGACTCGTTCAAAGTGGATCCCTCAAAGAGAAACACTACACCTTCTTCTGGCAGGGGAAAGCCCAAGAGGCAACTCATGGGTTTCACAGTAAAAAACACGCAACATGTGATGAGTGAACCACCCACAGTAGGCTCAGAGAGACTTCATACTCTTCACTTGTCAACAAGCGTGGGCCCAGTTAATCTCATGTGCATATATGTCCCGACACTCACCTCCACCCCAGATGTCAAGGATCAATTCTATGAGACACTTGACGCTGCCATCAGTAGAATTCCCAGCACTGAGGGATTGTATCTTCTAGGAGATTTCAACGCAAGTGTGGGTACTGACTATAGCTTGGCCAACGAGCATAGGGCACCAGGGGATTGGCAAGATGATCAAAAATGGACAGAGGTTGCTGGATCTATGCTGTCACCATGGTCTCTGTGTGACAAACAGCTACTTCCAGTTCAAGCTGTGCCACAAGGTGTCCTGGAGCCATCCAAGATCACGCCACTGGCACCAGCTAGAACTTAACATCACCAGATGTACCACCCTCAGCAGTGTCCTCATCACTCACAGCTATCACAGCGCTGTCTGTGACAATGACCACTCCCTGGTGTGTAGCAAGGTCAGGCTTCAGCCAAGGAAGCTTCACCCATCCAAGAAGAAAGGTCCTTCATGGATCAACACTTGCCGAACCACTGATCCAGAAAGGACCCAGGAGTTCCTCAACATCCTCGATCAGGCTCTTTCAGAAAACACCCAAGGCCTCAGTGCGGTGTCAAAGTGGAACCATCTGCACGCCACCATCTATAACTCTGCACGGGAAAAGAGATGGGAGGAATGCTGACTGGTTTGAGGCTTATTGGACTGAAATGGAGTCAGTTACTATAACTAAGAAGAGAGCCCTCATGAACTACAAACCAGTCCCCAGCAGACAAACTCTAGACACTCTCAGAACTACCAGAGACAAGTCTCTGCGGACTGCTCGGCACTGCACCAATCAATACTGGTTAAAACACTGCAACAGTATTCAATCTGCCGCTGAATCTGGGGGATGCTGGAGGGACATATGAAGGAATTCAACACACCAAGGTTCCTTAGACAGCACCTTCCATACCCGCAACCTCTACCAACTAGAAGGACAAGGGCAGCAAATTCATGGGAACACCACCACCTGCAAGTTCCCCTCCAAGCCACACACTATCGTGACTTGGAACTATATCGCCTTTCCTTCACTGTCGCTGGGTCAAAATCCTGCAACTCCCTTCCTAACAGCACTGTGGGTGTACCTACCTCACACAGACTGCAGCGGTTCAAGAAGGCAGCTCACCATCACATTCTCAAGGGAAATGAGGGATGGGCAATAAATGCTGGCTTAGCCAGTGATGACCACATCACATGAATGAATAAAAAAAAAATTATGAAAGCAACCGGCCCAGCAATAACTAAATCAGCACCTTTGAAGACAAAGACAGGGACAATCATCACTGAACCTCACAAGCAGATGGAAAGGTGAGTGGAGCATTACCTTGAACTCTACATAACAGAGAACATTGTCATTGAAGTAGCTCTCAGCGCCAATCCAGACTTCCCTGTCATGGAGGAGTTGGACAGTGAGTCCACTATAATGGAGCTCAACAACGCCATTGACCGTCTTGCCAGTGATAAAGCCCTGGGAAATGATAGTCTTCCACCTGGAATCATCAAAAGTGGAAAAGCGGCACAGCTGTAGCATCTCTATGAACTTCTGTGGCTCTGTTGGAAGGAGAGATCTGCGCCTCTAAACATGCCTGATGCAAACATTGTCACCTTGTACAAAAATATAGGGGATCACAGTGACTGCAGCAATTACCGAGGCATCTCCTTGCTAAGTATTGTGGGGAAGGTCTTTGCTCACATTGCTCTGACCAGATTGCAGACCCTGGCATCACACATCTATCCTGAGTCTCAGTGCAGCTTCAGTGCTGATAGATCGACAGTCGACATGATTGTCTCACTTCGGCAGTTACAGGAGAAGTACTGTGAACAGTACAGACCACTCTACATTGTCTTTATAGACATCACCAAGGCCTTTGATCTTGTCAGCAGAGACGGACTCTTCAAACTGCGATGGAACATAGGCTGCCCTCCTGAACTCTTGGGCATCATCTCTTCTTTCCACGAGAACATGCACTGTTCCGTCAGTTACAATGGACCAACATCAGATGCTTTCAAGATCAGCAGTGGGGTCAAGCAGGGCTGTGTCCTGGTAACAACTCTCTTAGAAACAGAGGAACATAGGAGGAGGCCATTTAGCCCGTCGAGACTGTTCTGCCATTCAATTAGATCATGGATGATCATCTACCTCAACACCACTTGCCCGTGCTATCCCCATATCCCTTGATGTCATGAGTATCAAGGTTTCTATCAATTTCTGTCTTGAACACGCTCAATGATTGAACTTCCACAGACACCTGGGGTAGAGAATTCCAAAGATTCACCACCCTCTGAATGAAGAAACTCCACCCTATCTCAGTTTTAAATGGCCTTTTAAATGAAACTTTAAGGAATACAAGCCCAGTTTCCTCATCCCAGGGATTAGTCTGGTGACCCTCCGTTGCACTCCCTCTGTGGCAAGTATATCCTTCCTTAGATAAGGAAACCAAAACTGTACACAATACTCCAGCGCAGTCTCACCAAGGCTCTATACAATTGCAGCAAGACATCTTTACTCCTGTACTCAAGACCCCTCGTGTGAAGGCCAACATACCATTTGCCTTCCTAATTGATTGCTGCACCTGCACAAGAGCTTTTAGTGTCTCATGAACAAGGACACCCAGGTCCCTTTGGACATTAACACTTATTCAGCTCTCACCATTTAAGAAATACTCTGTCTTTCTGTTTATTCTACCAAAGTGGATAACTTCACACTTATTTATATTATGTTCCATCTGTCATTTCATTCACTTATCCTATCCAAGTCCCCTGGAAGCCTCCTTGTAACCTCCTCACAGCTCACATCCTTTACAATTAGCATACTCTTCTCCATGCTGCAATTGTACATTTTCAGTGACTCAGATGGGGGTGTCCACCTGCATACCAGAGCTGATGACAAGCTGTTCATCTTGGCAAGACTGCGCGCCAAGACTAAAATGAGTCAGTTCCTAGTCTGTGAGATGCTGTTTGCTGATGACGCTGTGCTGACATCCCATAATGAAATTCACTTGCAGCAGTTTGTATATCGGTTCTCCCTGGCCTGCAAGGAGTTTGGACTGACGATCAGCCTCAAGAAGATCAAAGTTATGGGCCAGGACGTCGAGACTCCACCTTCCATCAAAATCGACAACCTCACTTTGGAGGATCAAAAATCACCAGCAATCTGTCCCTTGATGCTGAAATAAGCATCAGGATTGTCAATGCTGCAGCTGTCATGTCAAAGTTGAGAAGACCAATGTGAACCAACAACAAACTGACCAAAAATACGAAGCTCTGCGTGTACCAGGCTTGTGTTCTCAGCACCCTCCTTTATAGTTGAGAAGCATCAACAACTTATACAAGCCAAGAAAAGCAGCTGAACAGCTTCCACCTCCGCTGCCTCAGATGGATATTGGGCATCTCCTGGCAGGACAGA
Organism: Heterodontus francisci; assembly: GCF_036365525.1. NCBI lineage: Eukaryota > Metazoa > Chordata > Chondrichthyes > Heterodontiformes > Heterodontidae > Heterodontus > Heterodontus francisci. The sequence goes on from NC_090405.1 coordinate 20,044,134, forward strand.
GTGCCGAATGCGGAAGTACACCAGCGTGCAGTGATCCGCAGCAAGTTTGTCCTCTTGAGTCAGCGGTGACTCTGTTGACTGGGTCATGTGTGCTGAATGGATGACGGTCGCATTGCCAAAGACATGCTCTATGGTGAGCTTGCTATCAGCACGAGACCAACAGGTCACCCACGTCTGTGATACAAGGACATCTGCAAACGAGATCTCCAGCAGACTGGGAGTGTAGTCAATGCATGGGAAGTCCTTCCTGCTGACTGGAATTCCTGGAGAAAGGCATTCAGGAAGACGATGGGAAAAGCAGAGGACAAAAGAAATGACCAGTTGGGGGGAAAGAGAGCTCAGAGGAAGGAAATATTATCAGTCGACCTCGGGCCAATGATATTCATCTGTACCAGCTGCGGAAGGGATTGTCACTCACGAGTCATCCTCTGCAGCCACAACAAACGATGTTTAATACAGACGTGACCTACACGCCAGGCGTAGCCCATCGCCGTCCGAGACGGACAGTTGCCTATTACAATTACAGCTACAGCTACAACTGCAAGAGCGGGTCAGAGGCTGGGAACTCTGCGGCGACTAACTCACCTCTTGACTCGCCAAAGCCTGCCCACCAGCTACAAGGCACAAGTCAGGAATGTGATGGAATACTCATGCCTGGATGAGTGCAGCTCCAACAACACTCAAGAGATTGACACCATCAGGTCAAAGCAGCCCACTTGATTGGCACCCCATCCACCACCTTAAACATTCATTCCCTCTAGCACCAGTGCAGAGTGGCAGCAGTGTGTAACATTTACAATATGTACTGCAGCAACTTGCCAAGCCTCCTTCAACAGCACCTTCCAACCCACAAACTCAACCACCTAGAAGGACAAAGGTAGCAGACGCATGGGAACATCACCACCTTCAAGTTCCCCTTCAAGTCACACACCCTCCTGACTTGGCACTATACCGCCATTCCTTTACTGTTGCAGGGTCAAAAACCAGGAACACCCTCCCAAAAAGCACTGTGGAGGTGCCAGAGGACTGAACAGTGGCAAATGTGACTTCCTATTTCAACAAAGGGTGTAAGGGGTAACTACAGGCCAGTGTGATTAACAGCAGTGGTGAGTAAGGTTTTAGAAACAATATTAGGGAAAAAATCAACAGTCACTTGGAGAGATTTGAGTTAATTGAGGAGAGTGAGCATGGATTTATAAATGGGAGTTCATGCTTGACTAACTGCATTTTTTGATGAACTAACAGGAAGATGATGCAGCGAATGTTGTTGATATGGATTTTAAGAAGGATGGATGGATGGATTCAGAATGAATGATAAGGTAGCACATAAAAGGGTGGTTAACAAAATTGAGGTTCATGGAATAGGAGAGTCACTGTCCAATTGGATAGAAAATTGCTTTAAGGACAGAAAATAGCGAATCATAGTAAACGGTTCTTTGTCAGGCTGGAGGATAGTCGACAGTGGGTGTTCTCCAGTGGTCACTGTGAGAACCACTGCTTTTTCTGCTATATGTAAATGACTCGGATCTTGGAATATCGAGTAGAATCTCAAAATATACCGATAACACCAAACCTGGAGGAGTGGTAAGCAGTGAGGATGATATGACCTGCCTGCAACAGGACAGTGATAGGCTAGCAGAATGGGCAGACAGGTGGCAGATAGAATTTAATAGTGACTAGTGTGAGGTGATGCATTATAGCAGAAGGAATTGGGAGAGACAATATATACTTAATAGCACAGTTCTGAATAGAACTAAAAATAATGCACCTTGTAAGTGGCTTGTTGGTTTAGGGGTATGATTCCCACTTTGGGTGTCTGATTGGTTAATATGCGAGAGGTTAACAGACTAGCCTTTCTTCATTTGTGTTTTTAGTTGAAGGTCATCAATTGGTTGCAGCCTTACAGAAAGCGAAATTGACGTTCATATAGATCCTGTTTGAGGACCAGAGAACTGGATTCAAAGAGCCTGTCGACAAAATTGAAATGAACAAAATGTACAGGTCACCAAGTGGGTGTCTGAAGGTGGAGCAGTAACTGAGAGCTGGATACAAAAACAACACGACTAGTAGCTAATATGGAATGGAATTCTTCTGTGTTTCTGTTGTTCGGTTTCGATTAGGGTGGCACAGTGGCGCAGTGGTTAGACCCACAAACTCACAGTTTCAGGGCCCTGGGCTCAATTCTGAGTACTGCCTGTGTGGAGTTTGCAAGTTCTTCCTGTGTCTGTGTGGGTTTTTGCTGGGTGCTCTGGTTTCCTCCCCCCTCCAAAGACTTGCAGGTGATAGGTAAATTGCCCGTAGTGTAGGTAGGTGGTAGGGAATATGGGATTCCTGGAGGGTTAGTATAAATGGGTGGTTGTTGGTCGCCACAGACTTGGTGGGCCGAAGGGCCTGTTTCAGTGCTGTATCTCTAATAATAATAACTCATCGATTTTCTTGTTTTTCTCTTTTTTGATGCGTTTGAATAATTGTGGATCCTTCTTCAGGGTGTTTCCATTCACCAGGAAGTTCTGACCTCTGATGATGTTGATCAGAATAAGCTTCTGATAGTTTTGGAACTGAGCAAATTTCCTTTGCTTGAGTCTGCAAGATGTAACTCAGTCTGACATGTGGATCCAAGGGAGGATTTGAATGCCACCCCTGCATTGGAGCATACAGTTGTATCCATCCAATAAGAGAGTGAGTAGAAGTGACAGTTCAGTCAGTCGAATATGAGACTTTTAATCTCAGGGTTGTGAGTTTGAGTGCCATTCTGTTTTTCCCTTTTTTGAGGCTTCATTAGCAGAGAGTACAAGGAGTGTTTGAAATGAAATTCAACAACAGTATGAGAAAGTCTCACTTTGATTCGGGACTCTTCTCTCTGCAGCATCTCGCTGCAAAAGATTGAACTTTATCTCATTTCTTTCTCAGCTCGGGGTCAGTGCGGCTCGGTGGGACTTCTGGCTGTCTCCCGCTTCACAATCCATCAGTACTGAGAAAGCAATGGGGAATATTACTCACATGTTGTGTTCTGTAACCTTTCGGAAAAATTGAATGTATGTATTTTCTTCCAAAACAAGGACACAAAGACATTAACAATGTGGGGCTGAAATAGCTCAGTTGGAGGAGTGTTAGATTGAAGATCTAAAGGCAATTTCAATTCTTTATGCGTCCCATGCTTTTGTTCTGATTTTCCAGTTGTACAATTTACTTTGAAATTATTTACCAAGCACCAGTGGATTGAATTTGAGAAACAACACAGAGTCATTTGCAGCACAGAAGGTGGTCATTTGGCCTATCGTGTCCATGCTGGCTCTTCCCGGAGCAATCTAGTCAGTTCCACTCACCAGCTCAATCCCTTTCCTCCTGCAAGTTTCTTTCCTTCAAGTATCCATCCAATTTCCTTTTCAAATCATTGATTGTCTCTGCTTCCACCTCACTCGTGGGTCAGGTCATTACCACCCACAACATAAAAAATTCCACCTCATCAAGGATGGGAAATATTTATATCTTCTATATTTAGCTTATTGTTTATTTCTATGAGAAGAGAATGGCAGTCAACATGAAAGGGAACCCAAAGATCTTTGAGCAGTATATAAGTAATCAGTGGGTAGTAAGAGGTGGAGTGGGCCTTATTAAAGACAAAGAGGATAGTACATGCTGAGAGGTGCTGGGCAATGTTAATATATTTAATGAGTACTTTGTATCAGTGATCACTAAGGAATTGGAATCTGACAAAATATCAGCAGAAGCGGAGAGAGTAGAGGCAATGGATCGGGTACAAATTGAGAGAGGGAGCTACTAAAAAGGCAGGCTGTGCTTAGGGTAGATAAATCACCTGGTACGGATGGCTTACATCCCAGGTTGCAAAAGGAAATGCGTATGCAGATAACAGAAGGGCTTGTTATAATCTTCCAATCTTCCCTGGATACGGGGGAGGTGCCAGAGGATTGAACAGAGGCAAATGTGACACCCTTATTCAAGAAAGGCTGTCAGGACAGTCTGGGTAACTACAGGCCAGTTAGATTAACAGCAGTGGTGGGTAAGGTTTTAGAAAGAATAATCAGGGTAAAAAATCAACAGTCACTGGAGAGGTTTGAGTTAATTAAGGATAGCGAGCATGGATTTATAAATGGGAGTTCATGCTTGACTCATCTTAACAGCATTTTTTGATGAACTAACAGAGAAGGTCGATGAAGGGAATGCAGTGGATGTTGTTTATATGGATTTTATGAAAGTATTTGACAAGGTATCACATAAAAGGGTGGTTAACAAAATTGAGGTTCATGGAATAGGAGGATCAGTGTCCAATTTGATAGAAAAGTGGCTTAAGAACAGAAAACAGTGAGTCTTATTAAATGGTTCTTTGTCAGACTGGAGGATAGTCGACAGTGGTGTTCCCCAGGGGTAAGTGCTAGAACCACTGCTTTTTTTGCTACAGATAAATGACTTGGATCTTGAAATATAGTGTAGAATCTCAAAATATGCCGATAACACCAAACCTGGATGAGTGGCAAACAGTGAGGATGATATGAATTGTTTGCAACAGAGCAGTGATAGGCGAGCAGAATGGGCAGACAGGTGGCAGATGGAATTTAATAGTGACTGATGTGAGGTGATGTATTTTAGCAGAAGGAACAGGGAGAGACAATATATACTCAATGCTACAGTTGTGAAGAATGTGCAGGAGCAGAGGGACTTGGGTGCATGTCCATCAATCTTTGAAGTTGGCAAGACATATTGCGAGAGTGGTTAGCAAAGTATATGGGATCTTGGGCTTTATAAATAGAGGCATTGAGTACAAAAGCAGGGGAATTATGCTGAACCATTATAAAGCTCTGGTTTGGCCCCAATTGGAGTGTTGCGTCCAGTTCTGCTCACCACACTTTAGAAAGAATGTGCGGATCCTTGAGAAGATGCAGAGGAGATTTACCAGAATGGTTCCAGGTATGGAGGATTATAGTTTCAAGGTTAGGCTGGAAAAGCTAGGGTTGTTCTGCCTGTATCAAAGGAGATTGAGGGGAGAATTGATAGAGGTGTATAAGGCTATGACAGTTTTAGATAAGTTGGCAAGGAAAAATTGTTCCCATTAACTATTGGTACAAGGACTAGGGACACAGATTGAATGTTTTGGGCAAGAGATGCAGGGGGAATGTGCGGAAGAACCTTTTTTACACAGTGATTGGTAATGATCTGCAACTCGCTGCCCATGAGGGTGATGGAAGTGGAAACAATCGATGATTACAAAATTTGGATGGGCCCTTGACGGAAATAAATTTACAGGGCTACGGGGATCGAGCATTCGAGTGGGACTGACTGGATCGTTCCCTGGAGAGCCGCCATGGACTCAATGGGGCGAATGGCCTCCTTTTATCCCACAAATGACTCAGTGACTCAATGACTCCAGGTCACTCGCAGAGTCAAGAAAACAGAGTGATGGATTTAACACAACATTATAAGTTATGTTTGTTTTGACAAAATGCAATAATAACTCGTCTCCACTCCTCGTGTTTCGAAATCCCACACATTCACTATAATGTGAACAATTATTTCCTGTTGTGTCTCTCTCAGATTTGTAAGCTTCACTGTATTGGAGTGAGGTGACACCTACTGGCAGGAAACAAGAACTGCAATCAAGCGGCAGAAACTCCACAGTCTGTCAGGGTTAAAGAAACATTGCAATGTGAGGAAATAGTGAAGGGGTTTGATTGGGTAGATGGAGACATGATTCCACTTGTGGTGGTGTCCGAAGCAAGCGCCGGAAATGTGAAATTGTCATTCATAAAAGAAATGAGGAATTCATGAAAAATTTAATTACGTAGTGAATGGTTAGAATGTGGATAGAATAGAAAGTGGGATTGGATGGACAGAAGCAGTCTGAAAGGATGGCTGAGACAAAAGGTGAACACTCTGAAACGTTAACTGTGTTTCTCTCTCCACAGATGCTGCCAGAGCTGTTGAACATTTCCAACACTTTCTGTTATGATTTCAGCATTTACAGGATGTTGCTTTGATCTGAAAAAAAATGGATGAACAGCTTTTCCACAGGAGCTAAAAATATATGTATTGTAAGTGGCTCGTTGGTCTAGAGGTATGATTCTCGCTTTGGGTATACAATTGGTTAATATGCGAGAGATCCCGGGTTCAACTCCCGGACGAGCCCATTCTCTTTCGTGTTTTTAGTTGAAGGTCATTGATCGGTTGCAGGCGGAATTGACTTTCATGCGGAGCCTGTTTGAGGACCAGAGAACTGGATTCAAAGAGCTTGTCGACAAAATTGAAATGAACAAAATGTACAGATCACCAAGGGGGTGTATGAAGGTGGAGCAGTAACTGAGAGCTGGATACAGGAACAACACGACTAGTATCTGGTATGGAATGGAATTCTTCTGTGTTTCTGTTGTTTGGTTTGGATTAACTCATGGATTTATTGGTTTTTCACTTTTTTGATGCATTTGAAGAATCGTGGATCCTTCTTCAGGGTGTTTTCTTTCACCAGGTAGTTCTGACCTCTGATGATGTTGATCGTAATCAGCTTCAACTCACTGATAGTTTTGGAAGTGAGCAGATTTCCTTTGCTTAAGTCTACAACATGTAACTCAGACTGACATGTGGATCCATGGGAGGATTTGAAAGCTGCCCCTGCATTGGAGCATACAGTTGCATCCATCCAATAAGAGACTGAGTAGAAGTGACAGTTCAGTCAGTCGAACATGAGACTTTTAATCTCAGGGTTGTGAGTTTGAGTGCCATTCTGTTTTTCCCCTTTTTTGGGGCTTCATTAGCAGAGAGTACAAGGAGTGTGTGACATGAAATTCAACAACAGTATGAGAAAGTCTCACTTTGATTCGGGACTCCTCTCTCTGTAGCATCTCGCTGTGAAAGATTGAACTTTATCACATTTCTTTCTCAGCTCGGGGTCAGTGCGGCTCAGTGGGACTTCTGGCTGTCTCCCGCTTCACAATCCATCAGTACTGAGAAAGCAATGGGGAATATTACTCATATGTTGTGTTCTGTAACCTTTCAGAAACAATTGAATGTATGTATTTTCTTCCAAAACATTCATTCTCAGTACAGAGAAAAATAGAGCATATGATTGACTGTATCAGGAAGTGAGAAATGTTTAAAATATGTTGTGACCAGTGGAGAAATGGGATGAGAATATAGTGCCCTCTTCTGATTTCAACTGTAGAAACATTTGTTATTTGGTTCTGTAGCTTAGTTGGCTAAAACACCTGCCTATTAAATAGGAGATCCTGGGTTCAACTCCCAGCAGAGCCTTCTGTCATTATTAGCAACATGCTTCAGAAGTTCACATCTGTGTCTTGAACTCATAATTCAAGTTACATGATGAATTTCAATCACAGGAGAAAACAACGTTTGTGAAGGATGTGAGTTTGGATTGGCTGTTCCTCCTTGTCCAGAAATTCAGTCCTGATATTTCAAAGGTAATTTCTTTGATAGAAATTTGTTCACCGTTCCATTCAACCTGGAAAACAGCTTGACATTAATCTCACTGAAGGAACGTGTGACCGCGTTCTGTGTTGCAGAGTGTTTGTGTCATTATGTGTTGCTTTTAACCGAGACTGGGACATGACGCAAGTGGGAGATTAGATTTTAGATACAGCACTGAAACAGGCCCTTCGGCCCACCGAGTCTATGCCGAACATCAACCACCCATTTAGACTAATCCTACATTCCCACCAAACATCCCCACCTGTCCCTATATTTCCCCTACCACCTACCTATACTAGCGACAATTTATAATGGCCTATAACCTGCAAGTCTTTTGGCTTGTGGGAGGAAACCGGAGCACCCGGAGAAAACCCACGCAGACACAGGGAGAACTTGCAAACTCCACACAGGCAGTACCCGGAATCGAACCCGGGTTCCTGGAGCTGTGAGGCTGCGGTGCGAACCACTGCGCCACTGTGCCGCCCACAACTGGGTTTATCTGAGGTTTGGAATATTTGTCAGTCAGGAACAAGAAAAATCAAAGTAACCAAATAAGAAAACCTATGTCTCGTGGTTACTGAGAAAAGTTCAGAATATATTAAACTTTGTTCGATTCAATACAACTGTGTGAACTTTGACCTTTCCTGCCTTTTATAAACAGTATTTGAAGTGTCTCAGTAAAAATGTTCAGTGTTGATGAGAGTGGGGTCTGGGTGAGCATCTGCTGAGTGTAACAGGGTCAGGACTGGATGCAGGAAGTTCTCTGACAGTCTCTCTCTCTCTCTCTCTCTGATGGGTTGAGTTGATTTTCAACTGGCAGCTGTTGGTGTTTCGATAAATCAAGTTCCCTCCACTGATTTTTTTGGACAGACAGTGCAGTATAAGGATGTAAAGGGTTAATGCTGAAGACAGTGGGATCAACCACTCCCACTGTCAGAGTGATGATGTAACAGTCACATGAGATGAGGTTTGGGAGAAGAGAGAGCAGCACCAAGGATGCTAGCTTCGGAGGCTTGATGAGTGTGTATATAGTATTGTGTAAATTAGAAAAGAGTTCTGAGTTCTTTCAGCAGGAAATGTGTCCAGAAAATATCGAGAAACTCACAATTTTATTATTCAGGAGTCGGAACACAGATATTAACACCAAGTGACAGTTCTGGGTTCATTAACAAAAAAAAGGTCGCGAATAATATTGCTGACTGATTGAAATCCCCCAGTGAGGAGACAGTTAAACAGGTGATCTGTTGGGACATCCTTCGATCCAAGGATTCTGCAGCGTTTAATCTCCCTTTTTGGTGAAATTCTCTGTTATTTGCAACTTTTTTTAATCCAGCTTTGATGGGCGAGTGAAAAAACTGAAAAAAATTGAACAGTTCCATTCTTTCTTTTCTTCCTTCTTCCCTTCTTTCCATCAGTTTCGCTTTTCTGTCTCAGATCAATATAGTGATGAGAATCCCAATTTAATCTGTTGTTCCTGGTGTTTTATCCATTCCAATCAGAATTCAACATTCCAATCTAATCTATTTGTTATTCCACAGTGTCTCTCCATGTGTTTTATTCTGTTGCATTCTCTCACAGTCTGTTTGATGATCAATGTTACATCTCACTCTCTGTTCTGGTGAAAATCAGAAGCAGTGATATCTGTTTACACCACCCGACAAGTCGGTCTGAGGCTGTGCCTCGCTGATCATGTGGGGTTCGGAACATAGGAACAGGAGTCGGCCATTCAGCCCATCGAGTCTGCCCCGCCATTCAATATGATCATGGCTGATCATCCACTTCAATGTCCTTTTCCCCACACTTTCGTCATATTCCCTTATGTCATTTGTATTTAGAAATCTGTCAATCTCTGCTTTAAACATAGTCAATGACTGAGCTTCCACAGCCCTCTGGGGTACAGAATTCCAAAGATTTACAACCCTCTGAGGAACAACATTTCTCCTCATCTCTGTCCTAAGTGGCTTCCCCATTATTTTGAAAATGCGTCCCCTGGTTCTCGACTCCCCAACCAGGGGAAACATCTTAGCTGCATCTACCCTGACTGTCCTTTAAGTATTTTGTAGGTTTCAATGAGATCACCTCTCATTCTTCGAACCTCTAGAGAATACAGTCCCAGTTTCCCAATCTCTCTTCATAGAACAGTTCCACCATCCCAGGAACAAGTCTGATGAACCTTCGTTGAACTCCCTCCATGGCAATAATATCCTTCCTAAGGTAAGGAGACCAAAACTGTACACAGTACTACAAGTACGGTCTAACCAAGGTTCTATACAATTGAAGCAAGAATTCACTAATTCTGTACTCAAATCCTCTTGTGATAAAGGCTAACATACTATTAGCCTTTCTAATTGCTTGCTGCACCTGCATGTTAGCTGTCAGTGACTTATTGACATGGATACCAGGTCACCCTTATACTCTATACCTCAGTTAATAAAGGAAAGGATTCCATATACCTGCTGAACCACCTTATTGACCTGTACTGCTACTTCAGGGATCTGTGGACATTCACTCCAACGTTCCTCACTTCCTCTGCACCGTTCAGTGTTCTCCCATTAATTGTGTATTCCTTTGCCTTTTTTGACCTCCCAAATGCATCACCTCACACTTGTCCAATTTGAATTCCATTTACCACTTTTCTGCCCACCTGACCAGTCTATTGATATCTTCCTGCAGTGTACAGCTATCCTCCTCCCTATCAACAACACGGACAATTTCTGTGTCATCTGCAAACATCTTGATTGTGCCCTCTACATTTATGTCCATATCATTAATATATACCACAAAAAGCAGGGGACCTAGTTGTGAGCCCTGTGGAACACCACTGGAAACAGTCCTCCAGTTGCAAAAACACCCGTAACCAATTCCTTCTTGTTTCCTGCCACTGAGCCAATTTTGTATCCAGCTTGCTACATTCCCCTGGATCGCATGCGCTTTTATGTTTTTTTAACCAGTTTGCCATGTGGGACCTTGTCAAAAGCCTTGCTAAAATCCATGTCGATCACATCAACTGCACTATCCTCACAATCCTCATTGTTACTTCTTCAAAAAATTCAATCAAGTTCGTCAGACAGGAGCTTCCCTGAACAAATCCATGCTGATGATACTTGATTAATCTGAGCCTTTCTAAGTGACAGTTTATCCTGTCTCTCAGAATTAATTCCAATAATTCGCCCACGATTGAGGTTAGGCTGACTGGCCTTTAATTGTTCCCTCGCTTCCTTTTTCAACAATGGTGCAATGTTAGCAATAAAAACAAAAAGTGCTGGACATACACAGCAGGTCTGGCAGCATCTGTGGAGAGAGAAGCAAAGTTAACATTTCAGGTCAGTGACCTTTCATCAGAACAGAAACATTAACTTTGCTTCTCTCTCCACAGATGCTTCCAGACCTGCTGTGTATTTCCAGCGCTAATAGTTTTTATTTCAGATTTCCAGCATCTGCAGAATTTTGCTTTTATTGCAACGTTACGAGACCTCCCATCTTCTGGCATCACACCTGTATCCAGTGAGGGATTGGAAACTGATGGTCAGACCTTCCACTATTTCCTTCCTGGCTTCTTTTAACCTCCTGGGGTACATTTCATCCAGTCCTGATGATTTATCCACTTTCAAGGATGCTAATCCCATTTATACTTCTTCTCTCCCTCAGTTTATCATGTCCAATACTTCACACTCCTTCTCCTTAATTACAATATATGCATCACCCCCTCATTTGTGAAGATAGTAAAGTATTCATTAACAAACATACCCACATCTTCCACCCTGATGGGCCCTACTCTTTCCTCAGTTGCCTCTTACTCCAATGTATTGATGAAACATCTTTGGATCCATTTTGATTTTGCTTGTCAATATTCTTTCATGCTCTCTGTTTGCTCTTCGTCGCTGCTCCCAAATGCCTCTAGTTAAGTCAAAAGACAACTTATCAGAAGTGGGATCACAAGGCCGAAAGTGGGGATGTTCACTGATGATTGCACAATGTTCAGCACCATTCATGACTCCTCAGATACTGAAGCAGCCCGTGTCCAGATGTAGCAAGACCTGGACAACATCCAGGCTTGGGCTGATAAGTGGTTAATAACATTTGCGTCACATAAATGCCAGGCAATGACCATCTCAAACAAGAGAGAATCTAATCATTTCCCCTTGATGTTCAATGGCATTACCATCACTGAAACCCCCACCATCAACATTGGGGGAGTTACCATTGACCATAAACTGAACTGGACCAGCCACATAAATGCATTTGCTACAAAAGCAGGTCAGAGGCTAGGAATTCTGCAGTGAGCAACTTACCTCCTGTCTCCCCACATCTTTACATCTTTCCACCATTTACGAGACACCAGTCAGGAGTTTGATGGAATACTCTCCACTTGCCTGGATGAGTGCAGCTCCAACAACACTCAAGTAGCCTGCTTGATTGCCCCCATCCAGCAGCTTCAACATTCACTCCATTCACCACTAATGCACAGTGGCAGCAGTGTGTACAATCTACATGATGCACTACAGCAACACACTAAGGCTTTTTCAACAGTACCTTCCAAACTCTGAACCTCTACTACCGAGAAGGACAAGGGCAGCAGATGCAAGGGAGCACTACCACCAGCAAGTCCCTCTCCAAGCCACACACCATCCTGACTTGGAACTGTATCGCCATTCCTTCGTTGTCGTTGGGTAAAAATCCTGGAACTCCCTTCCAAACAGCACTGTTGGTATTCCTGCATCTCAAGGACTGCAGCGGCTCAAGAAGGCAGCTCACCACCACTTTGTCAAGGGCAATTTGTAATGGGCAATAAATGCTGGCATAGCCAGTGATGCCTACATCACACTAACAAATGAAAAAAAGTGAGGAAATAGTGAAGGGCTTTTATAGAATACACAGAGACATGTTTCCACTTGTGGTGGTTTCTGAAATAAGAGCCAAAAATATAAAATCAACATTCATAAAACCAATGAGGAATTCATGAAAAATGTATTTATGCAGTGAATGGATAGAATCTGGAATTTTCTATCACAGGGAGAGGTTGGGGTGAATAGTATTGATGCACTTAAGGGGAGGTGGAACAAATGAACAAGTGTATGGGGAGAAATGAATTGAGGGATATACATATCGGGCTTCATTTTTTTAAATTTGTGCATATGAAGCAGGGTGGCTGGAAATATGTGTAGAGCATAGAGCAGTTGGGATGATCCCAGTGCAGTGTTTTGTCTGGATGGATCTGCCCAGAACACTTGTGATGCAGGAGCTGGGAGCTTCAGTACTTCAGTGGAGGCTGATACTGACACCGGTTTTCATTAGTGGGTGTTCTTAATGATTATTAATTGAGAAATTAAATTCACCTCTTTGATATTTTGCCCCTCACTTGTTCTTGAGTTATAAGATATATTTTTTCTTCATACAGGCAAATACTTGAAGGTATCGTGATGAATGTGATGGTTGCTGCACTCGAGGCACAAGGAACAGTGCAGCCAGCTCCTCTCACACACAGTAGGTACATTATCACTCAGAGTACAGAGGGATAGACAGTTCATCAGTTCCCTAGTCTCAGACTGCAGAAGTAGTCAGGCCCACATTGATCCCGAGTTCCAGAGACACATTTTCAATCAAACAAAGCAGGAGAAAAAGAAGTTGTTTCCATTTCGCCCCAATTCAGTCCCACTGACAGTCAGATACATCAATCCCAGGTCAAAATCACACCCACTAGCAGATTGAAATACAATGTGTCAATCTAAATATAATGCAGACTCAGCGAGCAATTAAATATCAGATAGATTTGGCACACGTTACTGATTGAATGGCACAGAATCTAAGCTAACGATGTACCCTGAGATTTAAATTAAATATCATACCCAAAGCTCACACCCATTCATTATAAAGGATGTTTAAACATCCCCATAGTGTACCCTGAGGTACAAGTTACATACAAGTCCAACATTCATTACAGTGAAAGTTTCAAAGGTGCTGAAAGATATTGTAAGCTGAGACACAAATTAGATACCAGTTCAGAACTCACGCACGCTGTGAAATTGAAAGATACAGAATCAATTCGATTAGTGTAGATTGATCTAATCATTATATACCATTCTAAAACCTCATACAATATCAAACTGAAATACAGTATTAATTCCATTAGTGTAGATTGATCTAAACATTATATACCATTCTAAAACCTCACACAATATCAAACTGAAATACAGTATCAATTCGATTAGTGTAGATTGATCTAATCATTATATACCATTCTAAAACCTCACACAATATCAAACTGAAATACAGTATTAATTCCATTAGTGTAGATTGATCTAAACATTATATACCATTCTAAAAACTCATACAATATCAAACTGAAATACAGTATTAATTCCATTAGTGTAGATTGATCTAAACATTATATACCATTCTAAAAACTCATACAGTATCAAACTGAAATACAGTATTAATTCCATTAGTGTAGATTGATCTAAACATTATATACCATTCTAAAAACTCATACAATATCAAACTGAAATACAGTATTAATTCCATTAGTGTAGATTGATCTAAACATTATATACCATTCTAAAACCTCTTACAATATCAAACTGAAATACAGTATTAATTCCATTAGTGTAGATTGATCTAAACATTATATACCATTCTAAAAACTCATACAATATCAAACTGAAATACAGCATTAATTCCATTAGTGTAGATTGATCTAAACATTATATACCATTCTAAAAACTCATACAATATCAAACTGAAATACAGTATTAATTCCATTAGTGTAGATTGATCTAAACATTATATACCATTCTAAAAACTCATACAGTATCAAACTGAAATACAGTATTAATTCCATTAGTGTAGATTGATCTAAACATTATATACCATTCTAAAACCTCTTACAATATCAAACTGAAATACAGTATTAATTCCATTAGTGTAGATTGATCTAAACATTATATACCATTCTAAAACCTCTTACAATATCAAACTGAAATACAGTATTAATTCCATTAGTGTAGATTGATCTAAACATTATATACCATTCTAAAACCTCTTACAATATCAAACTGAAATACAGTATTAATTCCATTAGTGTAGATTGATCTAATCATTATATACCATTCTAAAACCTCATACAATATCAAACTGAAATACAGTATTAATTCCATTAGTGTAGATTGATCTAATCATTATATACCATTCTAAAACCTCATACAATATCAAACTGAAATACAGTATTAATTCCATTAGTGTAGATTGATCTAAACATTATATACCATTCTAAAACCTCATACAATATCAAACTGAAATACAGTATTAATTCCATTAGTGTAGATTGATCTAAACATTATATACCATTCTAAAACCTCATACAATATCAAACTGAAATACAGTATTAATTCCATTAGTGTAGATTGATCTAAACATTATATACCATTCTAAAAACTCATACAATATCAAACTGAAATACAGTATTAATTCCATTAGTGTAGATTGATCTAAACATTATATACCATTCTAAAAACTCATACAATATCAAACTGAAATACAGTATTAATTCCATTAGTGTAGATTGATCTAAACATTATATACCATTCTAAAAACTCATACAATATCAAACTGAAATACAGTATTAATTCTATTAGTGTAGATTGATCTAAACATTATATACCATTCTAAAACCTCATACAATATCAAACTGAAATACAGTATTAATTCCATTAGTGTAGATTGATCTAAACATTATATACCATTCTAAAACCTCATACAATATCAAACTGAAATACAGTATTAATTCCATTAGTGTAGATTGATCTAAACATTATATACCATTCTAAAAACTCATACAATATCAAACTGAAATACAGTATCAATTCCATTAGTGTAGATTGATCTAAACATTATATACCATTCTAAAAACTCATACAATATCAAATTGAAATACAGTATCAATTCTATTAGTGCACATTGACCTAAACATTACATACTATTCCAAAAACTCATACAGTATCAATTCCATTAGTGTAGATTGATCTAATCATTGCCAGTCCAAAAATCACATACAGTATCAGATTGAGCAATGCTGATATGAAGTGTAAACTGTGATGTAAATTAGATGCCTGGACAGAACTCACCCAGACTGCGGAAATAAAAAATACAGTTGTCTATGATACGCATTATTTTCCAGCCAAAAACATCTCATACATGATCAGAGTGAAATAGATTATCAATTCCATTTGTGTAGACTGAACTCCACATTATGGCGGCACAGTGGCGCAGTGGTTAGCATTGCAGATTCAAAGCTCCACTGACCTGGGTTCAGTTCTGCGGAGTTTGCAAGTTCTCCCTGTGACCGCGTGGATTTCTGCTGTGTGCTCCAGTTTCCTCTTACAGCCCAAGAATTGCAGGTTGTTAGGTAAATTGCCCCTCGTGTGAAGATGTGGGAGGGAATATGGGATTGATGTAGGATTAGTGTATATGGGTGGTTGTTGGTTGGCACAGACTCGGTGGGTTGAAGGGCCTGTTTCAGTGCCGTATCTGAAAATAAAATTACAAACCTGTAAAAACTCTCATCCAGGGGTATGGTGATTTTGTGGTTACTTTACAGGACGAGTAATCCAAAAGTCTCCACTAATGGACCAGAGACATGAGTTCAAATTCCACTGCAGCAGCTGGGTAATTTATAGAATCAAAGTAAGTTTATGGCACAGGAAGAGGCCAGTTGGCCCATTGTGTCTGTGCCAGATGAAAACTGTCCACCCATTCTAATCCCACCTTCCAGCATTTGGTGCATAACCCTGCAGATTACGTCATTTGAGGTGCATATCCAGACTCATTTTGAATGAGTTGAGGGTTTCTGTCTCAACTCCCCTATCAGGCAGTGAGTTCCAGACCCCCTCCACCCTCTGGCTGAAAAAAAACTTTTCCTCATCTCCTCTGTAATCTTTATATCAATCACTTTAAATCTATTCCCCTAGTCACTGACCTCTCTGCTAAGGTGAACAGGCCCTTCAACTTCAACTCTATACAGGCCCCGCAAAATTTTGTACATTTCAGTCTGATCTCCCCTCAGCCTCCTCTGTTCCAAGGAGAACAGCTCCATCCTATCCAATCTTTCCCCATAGCTGCATTTTTCCAGTCCCGGCAACATCCTCATAAATCTCCTCTGTACCCTCTCCAGGGCAATTACATCCTTTCTGTAATGAGGTGATCAGAACTGCACACAGTACTCAAGTTGTGGCCTTACTAATGATTTATACAGTTACAGTACAACCTCCCTGCTCTTATATTCTAAACCTCGTCGAAAAAAAAAGGATTCCATATGCCTTTTTAACCACCTTATCAACTTGTCCTGTTACCTTCAAGGATCTGTGGACATTTACTCCAAGGTCCCTCACTTCCTCTACACCTCTCAGCATTTTCCTATTAATCGTGTATTCCTTTGCCTTGTTTGACCTCCCCAAATGCATCACCTCACACTTCTCTGGATTGAATTCAATTTGCCATTTTTCTGCCCATCTGACCAGACCATCAAGATCTTCCTGCAGCCTACAGTTATCCTCCTTGCTATTTACCACATGGCCAATCTTTGTGTCATTTGCAAACTTCTTGATCATGCCCCCTACATTTACATCCATGTAGACTACATCATAAACTGCACTACCCTCATCTATTTTCCTTGTTAATTCTTCAAAATTTCGATCAAGTTGTTCAGACAAGATCTTCCCTTAACAAATCCATGCTGACTATCCTTGATTAATCTGTGCCTTTCTAAGTGACATTTTATCCTGTCTCTCTGAATAGATTCCAATAATTTTCCCACTATTGAGGTTAGACTGACTGGCCTGTAATTATTCGGTCTAGCCCTCACTCCCTTTTTAAACAGAGGTACAATGTTAGCCGTCCTCCAATCCTCCAGCACAACACCTGTATCCAATGAGGTCTGGAAAACGATGGTCAGACCTTCCGCTATTTCCTCTCTTGCTTCTTTTAACAGCCTGGGGTACATTTCATCCATCCCTAGTGATTTATCAACTTACAAATAAGCTAATTCCATTAGTATGTCCTCTCTCCCTCTGTTGATCATATCCAATACTTCACACCCCTCTTCCTTATCTACAATATCTGCGTCGTCCCCCTCTTTTGTGCAGACAGATGCAAAGTATTTATTAAGAACAATGCCAACATCTTCTGCCCCTACATATAGGTTACCTTTCTGGTCTTTTCTGTGCCCTCCTCTTTCCTTAGTTATCCTTTTACTCTTAATGTATTGATAAAACATCTTTGTGTTTACCTTGATTTTGATTGCCAATATTCTTTCATGCCTCTCTTAGTTTTCCTAATTTCAATGTTGATTTCCCCCCTCCACATTCTATAGACCTCTCAGCTTTCTGTAGTATTGAGTTCTCTGTGTCGGGCATAATTTTTCCTTTACTGCCATATCATACCCATAAGCTCCTTGACATCCATGGGGCTCTTGATTTGGCCTTCCCACCCTTTTTCTTTGAGGGAACATGTTGACTCTGAACCCCTGGAATCTCCCCTTGAATTCTTCCCATTGCTCTGACACTGATTTACCTTCAAGTACCTGTTTCCAGTCCACTTTCGCTAAATCACTCCTCAGCTTAGTAAAGTTGGCCTTGCCCCAATTGAGAACTCTAACTCTTGTTGTATCCTTGTCCTTTCCATAATTATGTTAAAACTGACTGAATTATGATCACTACCACCAAAATGCTCTCCCACTGCCACTCCTTCCACCTGCCCATCTTCATTTCCTAAAACTGCATCCTCTCTTGTTGGACTTGCTACATATTCGCTAAAATATTTCTCCTGAATGCATCACAAGAATTCTGCTCCCTCAATTCCTTTTACACTAAAACTATCTCAGTTAATGTTTGGGTGGTTAAAATCCCTTTCTATTGCTGCCGTACTGTTGCTTTGACAAAAATTGCCACTCTCCCTCCTTTCTTATCTCCCTCCCTATCGCGTCTGAAAACCCTGTAACCAAGACTGTTGAGCTGCCATTCCTGTCCCTCCTTAAGCCATGTTTCTCTCAAAGCTATGATATCATACTGCCACCTGTCTATCTGTCCTCAGCTCATCTGCTTTATTTGCTATACTCCTTGCATTGAAATAGATACACTTGAGCACTGCCAAACACTTTTTTAATTTTCTAAACTTTGTTTCCTCAGTCTTCCAGACTCATCCATTAATTCTCTGCCTTCCATTTTCATTTCTGATTTTGTCCCATCTGACTCTACCTTCCAGTCCCCATCCCCCTGCCAAACTAATTTAAACCCTCCCCAACAGCTCGAGCAAAATGCCCCGCAAGGAACTCCGTCCCAGCTCTGTTCAGGTGCAACCCGTCCGACCGGTCCCAAGAATCTAAAGCCATGCCTCCTGCACCATCTTTCCAGCCACACATTCATCTGTCTTCTTCTATTCCTGTACTCACTTGCGCTTGGCACTGGGAGTAATCCGGAGATTATTACTTTTGATGTCCCATTTGCAAATTTCTTACCTCACTCCCCAAATTCTGACTGCAGGACAACATCCTTATTTCTACCTATGTTGTTTGTTCCGATGTGGACCACAACTGCTGGCTGTTCACCCTCCCCTTTCAGGATGTTCTGTAACTGCTCAATGACATCCTTGATCCTGGCACCAGGGAGGCAACATACCATTCCTGGATTCATGTCTGCGGCTACAGAAATGCCTGATTGTTCCCTTGACTATTGAATCACCTATCACTATGGCTTTTCCAGTCTTCCTTGTACCTCCCTTTGCAGCTGAGTCACCCATGGTGCCATGGACTTGGCTCTGGCTGCACTCCCCAGGGAAGCATCACTGTCCTCCATATTCAGAACTGAATACCCGTTGGAGAGCGTCATGCAGTCAGGGTGTCCTGCACTACCTACTCGATTCTTTTTGACTGCCTGTTGATCACCCATTCCCTCTCTCCCTGCATACTCTTAAGCTGTGGGGTGACCACATCTATAAACGTGCTATCCATGTAGCTCTCTTCTCACGAATGCACTGCAGTGTCACCAGCTGCCACTCAAGTTCCAAAACCCAGAGCTCAAGCTGCCACAATTGAGAGCACTTCCTGGCACAAATGTTCTCTAAGATAGTGGAAGCATCCTGGAGCTCCCACATATCACAGGAGGTGCACTCTCAAGGTTGAAACACCCCTGCCATTAGTTGACCATTTGCTACTGCTAAAAAAAACCTTAACAGTACTACAACACCTTAGAATTATAAATAAAACTTTCCTAGTACTGATAAATCCCACTAAAAATCAATACAGTTCACTAGTTAAGATAAACCTTACTCCAAAAAACTCACCAACGATTCACTTGTCCCTTATCATTAATACTTAATTTATACTCTTTTTATTCTGCCTGTTGTTGAAATGCTATAACCCAGCCATTTACACACCCACCCTAACAGTGGTGTACTAACTATTTACTGTTACTCCCTAACAGCCGTTAATCACAACCAGTCACCTTGCAGCTTTCCTGTGATGTCACTATTCACTTTGTTTCCAACCTCCAGCTTGCTTGGACTCCTGTCCACTCCGCTTTCACCGTTTCCTGCTCTCTGAGTGAACCCTTGCTTACTCTCTCTCTCTCCCCACCCCGGGCTCTTTATGCTCCACTCTGCTCTCACTGTTTCCCGCTCTCAATGTATGAATATTTGTTTGCGTTGTGTTTAATTTAAAATATGGATTAACTGTATTTCACAGTTGTCGGTTTTATTTGGTAGTCCTGTACAAGTTGTGGATTGGTATTCAATATTTAGCTCTGTGAAAATGATTGTGAATGAAAACATAACTTTCAATCTTATACATGGGCTGGTCTGCAAGCTCCAAGTCCTTCACTTTGTAGTAATGGAATTGATACTGTATCTTTCAGTCTTAATCTCTGTGGGATTTTTGAACTGGTATGTAATGCATAGCTCGGTCTAACGTCTGATGTACATTATTGGGATTCATAGGATGATAGGAAATAGGGGCATTAGGCCAATCAGCCCATTGAGCCTGCTCTGCCATTCAAACAGATCGTGGCTGATCATATCCCTCTTTGCCATTTTTCCCTGCTATCTCCATATCCCTTGATCCCGGTAGTATTTAGAAATCTATTGATTTCTGTCTTGAATATGTTCAGTAATTGAGCCTCCACAGCCCTCTGGGATAAAGAATTCCACAGATTACCCACCCTCTGAGTAAAGAAATTCCTGCTCATCTCAGTCTCAAATGGCCTGTCCTTATTTTGAGACTGTGTCCCCTTCTTCCAGACTCACTAGACAGAGGAAACATCCTATCCATATCTACCCTGTCACACCCTGTAATAATTTTGGAAGTTTCAATGAGATCACCTCTCATTCTTTGAAACTCCAGAGAATTTGGGCCCAGTTTCTGCAGTCTCTCATCATAAGGGGATTAGTCTGGTGAATCTCCATTGCATTCCCTCTGTGACAAGTCTATCCTTCCTTAGATAAGGGGAGGTGATGGCGTAGTGGCATTGTCATGGGCGGCACAGTGGTTAGCACCGCAACCTCACAGCTCCAAAAACCGAGGTTTGATTCTGGCTACTGCCTGTGCAGAGTTTGCAAGTTCTCCCTGTGACCATGTGGGTTTTTGCTGGGTGCTTTGGTTTCCTCCCGCAGCCAGAGACTTGCAGGTGATAGGTAAATTGACTGTTGTAAATTGCTCCCAGTGCAGGTAGGTGGTAGGGAATATGGGATTACTGCAGGGCGAGTATAAATGGGTGGTTTTTGGTCAGCACAGACTCGGTAGGCTGAAGGGCCTGTTTCAGTGCTGTATCTCTAAATAAATATAAAATAAGGAAACCAAAATTGTACAGAATACAGTGCTCGACCCCAAGGGTCACTGTTGGAACCACTGCTTTTTTTTGCTACAGATAAATGACTTGGATCTTGGAATATAGAGCAGAATCTCAAAATATGCCGATAAAACCAAACTTGGAGAAGTGGCAAACAGTGAGGATGAAATGAACCGCCTGCAACAAGACAGTGATAGGCTAGCAGAATGGGCAGACAGGTGGCAGATGGAATTTAATAGTGACTAGTGTGAGGTGATGCATTTTGGCAGAAGAAATAGGGAGAGGCAATATATACTTAATGGCACAGTTCTAAAGAGTGTGCAGGAATAGAGGGACTTGTTCACTATAATGTGAACAATTTTTCTTCTTGTGTGGCTCTCAGATTTGTAAACTTCACTGTACTGGAGTGAGGTGCCATCTACTGGCAGGAAGCAAGAACTGCAACCAAGCAGCAGATACTCCATAGTCTGTCAGGGTGAAAGAAACATTGCAATGTGAGGAAATAGTGAATGGGTTTGATTGGGTTGATGGAGACATGATACCACTTGTGGTGGAGTCCAAAGCAAAGGCCAGAAATATAAAATTGTCATTATTAAAAGATATGAGGAATTCATGACAAATGTATTTAGGTGGTGAGTGGGTGGAATCTAGATAGAATAGAAAGTGAGATTGGGTGGACAGAAGCAGTGTGAAAGGATGGCTCAAACAAAAGGGAAACGCCCTGAAAGGTTAACTCTGTTTCTCTCTCCACAGATGCTGCCAGAGTTTCTGAACATTTCCAGCACTTTCTGTTTTTATTTCAGAATTTGCAGGATGTTGCTTTGATCTGAAAAAAAATGGATGATTGGCTTTGGCTGCCAGTGAAATTCCACAGGAGCTAAAAGGAAGTTCTGATATCAGTGGCATGTTGATCTCGGGGTATGATTCTTGCTTAGGGTAAGTGATTAATTAATGTGTGAGAGATCCTGGGTTCAAATCCTGGACAAGCCCTTCTTTGTTGGTGTTTTTAGTTTAAGGTCGTCGATTGGTTTCAGCCTTACAGAAGGCGGAATTGATTTCCATATGGAGCCTGCTTGAGGACCAGAGGGCTGGATTCAAAGAGCTTGTCGACAAAATTGGAATGAATGAAATGTACAGAGAGCCAAGTAGGAATATAAAGTTGTAACTTTAACTGAAGCCTGGCTCCAAAAAACAACAGAACTGGGTTCTGGTATGGAAAGGAAACCTTTCCCATTTCTGTTGTTTGGCTTGCATTGGCTCATTGATTTTCTTGTTTTTCACTTTGTTGATGCCTTTGAATAATTGTGGATCCTTCTTCAGGGTGTTTTCTTTCACCAGGTAGTTCTGACCTCTGATGATGATGATCGTAATGAGCTTCAACTCACTGATAGTTTTGGAACTGAGCAGATTTCCTTTGCTTGAGTCTACAACATGGAACTCAGTCTGACATGTGGACCCATGGGAGGATTTGAATGCCACCCCTGCGTTGAAGAATACAGTTGCATCCATCCAATAAGAGACCGAGTAGAAGTGACAGTTCAGTCAGTCGAACATTAAACTTTTAATTTCAGGGTGGTGAGTTTGAGTGCCATTTTGTTTTTCCCTTTTTTAAGGCTTCATGAGCAGAGAGTACAAGGAGTGTTTGAAATGAAATTCAGCAAAACTATGAGAAAGTCTCACTTTGATTCGGGACTCTTATCTCTCTGCAGCATCTCGCTGTGAACGATTGAACTTCATCTCATTTCATTCCCAGCTCGGGATCAGTGTGGCTCAGTGGGACTTCTGGCTGTCTCCTGCTTCACAATCCATCAGTGCTGAGAAAGCAATGGGGAATATTATTCAAGGCTCTGAAACCAGAGGACACCGATTTAAGGTGAATGGCAAAAGAACCAAAGGCAACATGAGGAAAAACTTATTTTGCACAGCGAGTGGTTAAGATCTGTTATGCACTGTTTGAGAGTGTGATGGAGGCTGATTCAACCATGACTTTCAAAATGGTAAAAGATAATTATCTGAAGTGAAAGAAAGTGCATGTTTTCATGGAATACATGAGTCTGTGGCATGAGCTGAGTTGCTCGTGCAGAGAAGCAGCACAAGCACAATGAACTGAATGGCTTCCTTTTGTTCTGTAACTATTCTATGATCTATGATTCTTTTCAGAGTGAAATCAACACTCACATACAAGAAACTGACAGGTACAATGTAAACCCCACACTAACATACCAGCGAATGCTAGGGACAGAGTAAAACC
This sequence comes from Heterodontus francisci, assembly GCF_036365525.1. Taxonomy (NCBI): domain Eukaryota; kingdom Metazoa; phylum Chordata; class Chondrichthyes; order Heterodontiformes; family Heterodontidae; genus Heterodontus; species Heterodontus francisci. Next base: position 20,067,648 of record NC_090405.1, read on the forward strand.
AACTCAGTCCTAGACTAGAAACTGACAGGTGCACTGTAAACTTCGCATTACCAGACAAGAAATTGACAGTTACAGTGTGAAACCCACAGTCACTTAGCAGCAGTTGGCAGGTAACGTGTAAAAATCTTTCTTTCATATCCCAACTGCAAGGAAAAAAGGAAATTAGGGACAAACCCAGGCTCACACTTCAAAGACTGAGAGATACAAAGCAAAACACATACTCACCTACAAGTACAGAGAAGAAGACACACTCAGAGGAGGTGCAGATTAAAGACACATGCATGTAACAGAAACTGATAGGGATAGAATCAAACCCTTTCTCACTTCTCAGAAACTGATAGATATAGACAAAAGCTGATGCTCACATACAAGTTGTTGAAAGATATGTGGTGAAACTCACAGAGCAATAGCAGAAACAAACAGGTACTGAATAATACCCACAGTCACAGACCAAAAACTGAAATATACTGAGTTAAACACCACTTTCTCACACCAGAAACTCATGGCTACAAAGTGAAGCTGACTCTATCCTCCCAGGCATTGACAGGTACAAAAGAAAACACTCACGACGATACCAGGACATGAAATGTACGTAATAAAACCTATCAGCTGAAAGAATAGCATTAATGACAGGTGTGGTACCCAGAATGCTCAGCGGCCTAGAATCCGCCCAATCTGTTACAGGAGCGGGGCGCGCAGGCGCAGTAGAGACAGCTCTGTCAGGAGCTGAAGCTGCGGGTTCGGAGTTGGAGCGGGATATTCACAAAGTGCGAGAAGACCGCGCACTTTGCGGGCTCACACAGCTGGAGCAGGGCCTCCGGGCCACAATAACATGGAACAATCCCATCTGTATCCCTGCGGATGGCGACGGTGAAGCTTTTCCCGGTGAGGCTTCCCGAAACCGCGTCCATAAATGGATAAGAATTGGCGTCTGGAGATGGATAAGAATTGGAGACTGGGCAGGGAGCGTCTCTAAATGAATAAAATTTGGGTACTGGTCAGGGAGCGTCTGTAAATGGATAAGAATTGGGGACTGGGCAGGGAGCGTCTCTAAATGAATAAAATTTGGGTACTGGACAGGGAGCGTCTATAAATGGATAAGAATTGGGGTCTGGGCAGGGAGCGTCTGGAGATGGAGAAGAATTCGAGACTGGGCAGGGAGCGTCTCGAAATGAATAAAATTTGGGTACTGGTCAGGGAGCGTCTGTAAATGGATAAGAATTAGGGACTGGGCAGGGAGCGTCTCTAAATGAATAAGATTTGGGTCCTGGTCAGGAAGCATCTGTAAATCGATAAGAATTGGGTACTGGTCAGGAAGCGTCTGTAAATCGATAAGAATTGGAGACTGGGCAGGGAGCGTCTATAAATGCTTAAGAATTGGGGACTGGTTAGGGAGCGTTTTTTTATTCGTTCGTGGGATGTGGGCGTCGCTGGCTCGATCTCAGCTCGAGTAATGTGTCCAGTTCTGGGCACCAGGCTTTAGAAAGGACATCAAAGCTTCTGAGACAGTTCAGAGGAGATTTACTAGAATGATCCCAGAGATGAGGGGTGTCAGTTCTCTGGACAGGCTGGTGAAGCTGGGATTGTTCTCTTCAGAGTAGAGAAGGTTAAGGCAAGATTTAATAGAGATGTTCAGAATCATGAAGGATTTTCATACGGTAGAGAGGGAGAAACTGTTTCCAATGTCCTGGGGGTCAGTAACCAGAGGACACAGATTTAAAATAATTGGCCAAAAATGTCAAGGGGAGGTGAGGAGAGATCTTTTTACCCAGTAACTGATTCGGATTTGGAATGAATTGTCTGACAGGGTGGTGGAAACAGATTCAATTATAACTTTCATAAAGGAATTGCACAAATATTTCAAAGTGAAATTCTCCAGGATTATGGGGAAATAGGCAGGGGGTTGGACTAATTGCATCTTTTTGTTAGAGAGTCAGCAGAGGCACAATGGGGCCGAATGGCCTCCTTCTGTGCTGTGTGATTCTATGAACATAAGAACTAGAAGCAGGAGTCGGCAATTCAGCCCCTCGAGCCTGCTCTGCCATTCAATACAATCATGGCTGATCTCATCACGGCAGTTCTTGTTTCTTGCCAGTAGATGTCACTTCACTCCAATACAGTGAAGTTTACAAATCTGAGAGAGACACAACAGGAAAGAATTGTTCACATTATAGTGAATGTGTGGGATTTAGAAATACTAGGAGTGGAGACGAGTTATTACTTGTCTGCTCGATCCCCATAGCCCTGTAAAATTATTTCCTTCAAGTGCCCATTCAAATTCCTTTTGTAATCCTCGATTATCTCCATTTCCACCGCCCTCGTGGGCAGCGAGTTACAGATCATCACCAATCAGTGCAAGAAAGTTATTGCGCACATTCCCCCTGTATCCCCTGTCCAAAACCTTCAATCTGTGTCCCCTAGTCCTTGTACCAATAGTTAACGGGAACAATGTTTCCTTGCCAACTTATTTAAAACTGTCATAGCCTAAAACACATCTATCAATTCTTCCCTCACTCTCGTTTGATACAGACAGAACAACCCTAGCTTTTCCAACCTAATCTTGTAACTAAAATCCTCCATCCCTGGATCCATTCTGGTGAATTTCCTCTGCATCCTCTCAAGGACCCTCACATTCTTTCTAAAGCCTGCTGAGCAAAACTGGAAGCAACACTCCAATTGGGGCCTAATCAGAGCTTTATAATGGTTCAGCATAACTTCCCGGCTTTGTACTCAATGCCTCTATTTATAAAGCCCAAGATCCCATATGCTTTGCGAACCACTCTCGCAATATGTCTTGCCACCTTCAAAGATTGATGCACATGAACCCCAAGTCCCTCTATTCCAGTACACTCTTTAGAACTGTGCCATTAAGTATATATTGCCTCTCCCTATTCCTTCTGCCAAAATCCATCACCTCACATTTATCACTGTTAAATTCCATCTGCCACCTGTCTGCCCATTCTGCTAGCCGATCATTGTCCTGTTGCAGGCAGTTCATATCATCCTCACTGTTTGCCACTCCTCCAAGTTTGTTGTCATCGGGATATTTTGAGATTCTACTCTGTATTCCAAGATCAAAGTCATTTATCTTGAGCAAAAAAAGCAGTGGTTCTCGCAATGACCCTTGGGGAACACCACTGTCGACTATCCTCCAGTCTGATAAAGAACCATTTCATAAGACTCGCTGTTTTCTGTCCTTAAACCAATTTTCTATCCAATTGGACACTGACCCTCCTATACCACGAACCTCAATTTTGTTAACCGCCCTTTTATGTGGTACCTTGTCAAACGCTTCCTTAAAATCCATATAAACAACATCCACTGCATTCCCTTCATCAACCTGCTCTGTTAGTTCATCAAAAAATGCAGTTAGATTAATCAAGCATGAACTCCCTTTTATAAATCCATGCTCACTCTCCTTAATTAACTCGAACCTCTCCAAGTGACTGTTGATTTTTTACCCTGATTATTCTTTCTAAAACCTTACCCACCGCTGCTGTTAATCTAACTAGCCTGTAGTTACCCGGACTGTCCTTACACCCTTTCTTGAATAAGGGTGTCGCATTTGCCACTGTTTAATCCTCTGGCACCTCCCCCGTATCCAGGGAAGATTGGAAGATTATAGCAAGCCCTTCCGTTATCTGCATCCGCATTTCCTTTCGCAACCTGGGATGTGAGCCATCCGGACCAGGTGATTTATCTTCCCTAAGCACAGCCAGACTTTTTAGTACCTCCCTCTCCTAATTTGTACTCTCTCCATTGCCTCTACTCTCTTCACTTCGACTGATATTTTGTCAAATTCCACTTCCTTAGTGATCACTGATGCAAAGTACTCATTAAGTAGATTAACATTGCCCTGCACCTCTAAGCATATATTATCCTTTTTGTCCCTAATAGGCCCGACTCAACCTCTTACTACCCACTTATCATTTACATGCTGCTCGAAGATTTTTGGGTTTCCTTTCATGTTGACAGCCAGTCTATTCTCATAGAAATAGAGAATAAGCAAATATAGAAGATGTAAGTATTTCCCATCCTTGATGAGGTGGAATTTTTTATGTTGTGGGTGGTAATGTCTTGGCCCACGAGTGTGGTGGAAGCAGAGACAATCAATGATTTGAAAAGGAAATTGGATGGATACTTGAAGGAAAGAAACTTGCAGGAGGAAAGGGATCGAGCTGGTGAGTGGAACTGACTAGATTGCTCCGGGGAGAGCCAGCATGGACGTGATAGGCCAAATGACCACCTTCTATGTTGTAAATGATTCTGTGTTGTTTCTCAAATTCAATCCACTGGTGCTTGGTAAATAATCTCAAAGTAAATTGTGCAACTGGAAAATCAGAACCAAGGCAAGGGACACATAAGGAAGCGAAATTGCTGAAACCCGGGATTAAACCAGGGACCTTTAGATCTTCAGTCTAACGCTCTCCCAACTGAGCTATTTCAGCCCGACATTAACAGTGGCTTGATGTCCTTGTTTTGGAAGAAAATACATACATTCAAGTTTTCCAAAAAATTAAAGAACAGAACATGTGAGTAATATACCCCATTGCTTTCTCAGTACTGATGGATTGTGAAGCGGGAGACAGCCAGAAGTGCCACTGAGCCGCACAGACCCCGAGCTGAGAATGAAATGAGATCAAATTCAATCTTTCATAGTGAGATGCTGCTGAGAGGTAAGAGTCCTGAATCAAAGCGAGACTTGCTCATTTCAAACACTCCCTGTACTCTCTGCTCATGAAGCCTTAAAAAAGGGAAAAACAGAATGGCACTCAAACTCACAACCCTGCCATTAAAAGTCTCATATTCGACTGACAGAACTGTCACTTCTACTCGGTCTCTTATTGGATGGATGCAACACCAACGCAGGGATGACATTCAAATCCTCCCATGGGTCCACATGTCAGACTGAGTTCCATGTTGTAGACTCAAGCAAAGGAAATCTGCTCACTTCCAAAACTATCAGCGAATTGAAGCTGATTACAATCAACATCATCGGAGGTCAGAACTACCTGGTGAAAGGAGACACCCTGAAGAAGGATCCACAATTATTCAAAGGCATCGACAAAGTGAAAAACAAGAAAATCGATGAGTCAATGCAAGCCAAACAACAGAAACACTGAAGAATTCCATTCCATTCCAGTCCAGAACCCAGTCCTGTTGTTTTTGGAGTCAGGTCACAATTACAGCAACAACTTTATATTCCCACTTGGCTATCTGTACATTTAGTTAATTGCAATTTTGTCGACAAGCTCTTTGAATCCAGTTGTCTGGTCCTCAAGCCAGCTCTGTATGGAAGTTAATTCCACCTTCTGCAAGGCTGAAACCAATAGATAACCTTAATCTAAAGATGCCAGCAGACCAGGGCTCGTCCGGGATTTGAACCCGGGATCTCTCGCATGTTAGTTAACCATACTCCCTAAGCGAGAATCATACCCCTAGACCAACGAGCCACTGACAGGTCAAGCTTTATTAGCTGCTGTGGAATTTCACTGGAACCCCCCAGCCAATCATCCATTTTTTTTCAGATCAAAGCAACATCCTGCAAATGCTGAAATAAAAACAGAAAGTGCTGGAAATGTTCAGCAGCTCTGGCAGCATCTGTGCTGTGAGAAACACAGTTAATGTTTCAGGGCACTCACCTTTTGTTTCAGCCATCCTTTCAGACTGCTTCTGTCCATCCAATCTCACTTTCTATTCTATCCACATTCTAACCATTCACTACGTTACTACATTTTTCATGAATTCCTCATTTCTTTTATTAATGACAATTTTGTATTTCTAGCCTTTGCTTCAGACACCACCACAAGTGGAATCATGTCTCCATCTACCCAATCAAACCACTTCGCTGTATCCTCACATTGCAATGTTTCTTTAACCCTGACAGACTGTGGAGTTTCTGCTGCTTGATTGCAGTTCTTGCTTCCCGCCAGTAGATGTCACCTCACTCCAATACAGTGAAGTTTACAAATCTGAGAGAGACACAACAGGAAATAATTGTTCACATTATAGTGAATGTGTGGGATTTAGAAATACTAGGAGTGGAGACGAGTTATTATTGCACTCTGCTATTACATCTTTTATAATGGACTCCAGCATTTTCCCCACGACTGATGTCAGGCTAACCGGTATATAATTCGCTGTTTTCTTTCTGCCTCTTTTTTTAAATAGCGGAGTTACATTAACTACCGTCCAATCCATTGGAACTGTTCCAGAGTCGATAGAATTTTGAAAAAAGACCGGAAATGCATCTGCTATTTCAAGGGCCACTTCCTTAATTACTCTGGGATGTAGATTATCAGGCCCTGGGGATTTATCGGCCTTCAATCCCATCAATTTCCCAAACATTCCCAACTAATACTGATTTCATACAGTTCCTCCTTCTCACTAGACCCTATGTTCCCCAACATTTCTGGGAGATAATTTGTATCCTCCTTTGTGAAGACAGATCCAAAGTATGTATTTAATTGGTCTGCCATTTCTTTGTTCCCCATTATAAATTCCCCCGTTTCTGACTGTAAGGGGCCCACATTTGTCTTCACTAATCTTTTTCTCTACACATATCTATAGAAGCTTTTACAGTCAGTTTTTATGTTCTTTTCTAGCTTACTCTCATACTCTATTTCCCCCTTCTTAATCAATCCTTTTGTCCTCCTCTGCTAAATTCCAAACTGCTCACAATCTTCAGGTTTGCTGCTTGTTCTGACCATTTTATATTTCTCCTCCTTGGATCTAATACTTTCCTTAATTTCTTTTGTAAACCACAGTTGAGCCACCCTTCCTGTTTTACTTTTGCACAGACAGGAATGAACAATTGTTGTAATTCATCCGTGCGCTCTTTAAATGCTAGCCATTGCCTATCCACTGTCAACCCTTTAAGTAACGTTCCCCAATCTATCATAGCCAACTCCTGCCTCATACCTTCATAGTTTCCTTTATTTAGATTCAGGACCCGAGTCTCGGAATCAACTCTCTCACAATCCATCTTAATGAAGAATTTTATCATATTATGGGCGCACTTCCCCAAGGGACCCCACACAACAAGATTGTTAACTAATCCTTTCTCATTACACAATACCCAGTCCAGGATGGCCTGTTCTCTAGAGGTGTTATACACCTCTATCAATTCTCCACTCAATCTCCTTTGATATAGGCAGAATAATCCTAGCTTTTCCAACCTAACCTTGTAACTAAAATCCCCCATCCCTGGATCCATTCTGGTAAATCGCCTCTGCGTCCTCTCAAGGACCCTCACATTCTTTCTAAAGTCTGCTGAGCAGAACTGGAAGCAACACTCCAATTGGGGCCTAACCAGAGTTTTATAATGGTTCAGCATAACTTCCCTGCTTTTGTACTCAATGCCTCTATTTATAAAGCCCAAGATCCCATATGCTTTGCGAACCACTCTCGCAATATGACTTGCCACCTTCAAAGATTGATGCACATGAACCCCAAGTCCCTCTATTCCAGCACACTCTTTAGAACTGTGCCATTAAGTATATATTGCCTCTCCCTATTCCTTATGCCAAAATACATCACCTCACACTTGTCACTATTAAATTCCATCTGCCACCTGTCTGCCCATTCTGCTAGCCTATCACTGTCCTGTTGCAGGCAGTTCATATCATCCTCACTGTTTGCCGCTCCTCCAAGTTTGGTGTCATCGGCATATTTTGAGATTCTACTCTGTGTTCCAAGATCCAAGTCAATTACCTTGAGCAAAAAAAGCAGTGGTTCTAGCACTGACCCTTGGGGAACACCACTGTCGACTATCCTCCAGTCTGACAAAGAACCATTTAATAAGACTCGCTGTTTTCTGTCCTTAAACCAATTTTCTATCCAATTGGACACTGACCCTCCTATACCACGAACCTCAATTTTGTTAACCGCCCTTTTATGTGGTACCTTGTCAAACGCTTCCTTAAAATCCATATAAACAACATCCACTGCATTCCCTTCATCAACCTGCTCTGTTAGTTCATCAAAAAATGCAGTTAGATTAGTCAAGCATGAACTCCCATTTATAAATCCATGCTCACTCTCCTTAATTAACTCGAACCTCTCCAAGTGACTGTTGATTTTTTACCCTGATTATTCTTTCTAAAACCTTACCCACCGCTGCTGTTAATCTAACTAGCCTGCAGTTACCCGGACTGTCCTTACACCCTTTCTTGAATAAGGGTGTCGCATTTGCCACTGTTTAATCCTCTGGCACCTCCCCCGTATCCAGGGAAGATTGGAAGATTATAGCAAGCCCTTCCGTTATCTGCATCCGCATTTCCTTTCGCAACCTGGGATGTGAGCCATCCGGACCAGGTGATTTATCTTCCCTAAGCACAGCCAGTCTTTTTAGTACCTCCCTCTCCTAATTTGTACTCTCTCCATTGCCTCTACTTTCTTCACTTCAACTGATATTTTGTCAAATTCCACTTCCTTAGTGATCACTGATGCAAAGTACTCATTAAGTAGATTAACATTGCCCTGCACCTCTAAGCTTATATTATCCTTTTTGTCCCTAATAGGCCCGACTCAACCTCTTACTACCCACTTATCATTTACATGCTGCTCGAAGATTTTTGGGTTTCCTTTCATGTTGACTGCCAGTCTATTCTCATAGAAATAGAGAATAAGCAAATATAGAAGATGTAAGTATTTCCCATCCTTGATGAGGTGGAATTTTTTATGCTGTGGGTGGTAATGTCTTGGCCCACGAGCGTGGTGGAAGCAGAGACAATCAATGATTTGAAAAGGAAATTGGATGGATACTTGAAGGAAAGAAACTTGCAGGAGGAAAGGGATCGAGCTGGTGAGTGGAACTGACTAGATTGCTCCGGGGAGAGCCAGCATGGACGTGATAGGCCAAATGACCACCTTCTATGTTGTAAATGACACTGTGTTGTTTCTCAAATTCAATCCACTGGTGCTTGGTAAATAATCTCAAAGTAAATTGTGCAACTGGAAAATCAGAACCAAGGCAAGGGACACATAAGGAAGCGAAATTGCTGAAACCCGGGACCTTTAGATCTTCAGTCTAACGCTCTCCCAACTGAGCTATTTCAGCTCTACATTAACAATGGATTGGTGTCCTTGTTTTGGAAGAAAATACATACATTCAAGTTTTCCAAAAAATTAAAGAACACAACATGTGAGTAATATTCCCCATTGCTTTCTCAGTACTGATGGATTGTGAAGCGGGAGACAGCCTGAAGTGCCACTGAGCCGCACAGACCCCGAGCTGAGAATGAAATGAGATCAAATTCAATCTTTCATAGTGAGATGCTGCTGAGAGGTAAGAGTCCTGAATCAAAGCGAGACTTGCTCATTTCAAACACTCCCTGTACTCTCTGCTCATGAAGCCTTACAAAAGGGAAAAACAGAATGGCACTCAAACTCACAACCCTGCCATTAAAAGTCTCATATTCGACTGACAGAACTGTCACTTCTACTCGGTCTCTTATTGGATGGATGCAACTCCAACGCAGGGATGGCATTCAAATCCTCCCATGGGTCCACATGTCAGACTGAGTTCCATGTTGTAGACTCAAGCAAAGGAAATCTGCTCACTTCCAAAACTATCAGCGAATTGAAGCTGATTACAATCAACATCATCGGAGGTCAGAACTACCTGGTGAAAGAAGACACCCTGAAGAAGGATTCACAATTATTCAAAGGCATCGACAAAGTGAAAAACAAGAAAATCGATGAGTCAATGCAAGCCAAACAACAGAAACACTGAAGAATTCCATTCCATTCCAGTCCAGATGTTTTTGGAGTCAGGTCACAATTACAGCAACAACTTTATATTCCCACTTGGCTATCTGTACATTTAGTTAATTGCTATTTTGTCGACGCTCTTTGAATCCAGTTGTCTGGTCCTCAAGCCAGCTCCGCATGGAAGTCAATTCCACCTTCTGCAAGGCTGAAACCAATAGATCACCTTAATCTAAAAATGCCAGCAGACAAGGGCTCGTCCGGGATTTGAACTCAGTATCTCTCCAATGTTAATTAATCATACTCCCTAAACGAGAATCATACCCCTAGACCAACAAGCCACTGATAGATCAGGCTTTATTAGCTGCTGTGGAATTTCACTGGAACCCCCCAGCCAATCATCCATTTTTTTTCAGATCAAAGCAACATCCTGCAAATGCTGAAATAAAAACAGAAAGTGCTGGAAATGTTCAGCAGCTCTGGCAGCATCTGTGCTGTGAGAAACACAGTTAACGTTTCTGGGCACTCACCTTTTGTTTCAGCCATCCTTTCAGACTGCTTCTGTCCATCCAATCTCACTTTCTATTCTATCCACATTCTAACCATTCACAACGTTACTACATTTTTCATGAATTCCTCATTTCTTTTATTAATGACAATTTTGTATTTCTGGCCTTTGCTTCAGACACCACCACAAGTGGAATCATGTCTCCATCTACCCAATCAAACCACTTCGCTGTATCCTCACATTGCAATGTTTCTTTAACCCTGACAGACTGTGGAGTTTCTGCAGCTTGATTGCAGTTCTTGCTTCCCGCCAGTAGATGTCACCTCACTCCAATACAGTGAAGTTTACAAATCTGAGAGAGACACAACAGGAAATAATTGTTCACATTATAGTGAATGTGTGGGATTTAGAAATACTAGGAGTGGAGACGAGTTATTATTGCACTCTGCTATTACATCTTTTATAATGGACTCCAGCATTTTCCCCACGACTGATGTCAGGCTAACCAGTATATAATTCGCTGTTTTCTTTCTGCCTCTTTTTTTAAATAGTGGAGTTACATTAACTACCGTCCAATCCATTGGAACTGTTCCAGAGTCTATAGAATTTTGAAAAAAGACCAGAAATGCATCTGCTATTTCAAGGGCCACTTCCTTAAGTACTCTGGGATGTAGATTATCAGGCCCTGGGGATTTATCGGCCTTCAATCCCATCAATTTCCCAAACATTCCCAACTAATACTGATTTCATACAGTTCCTCCTTCTCACTAGACCCTATGTTCCCCAACATTTCTGGGAGATAATGTGTATCCTCCTTTGTGAAGACAGATCCAAAGTATGTATTTAATTGGTCTGTCATTTCTTGGTTCCCCATTATAAATTCCCCCGTTTCTGACTGGAAGGGACCCACATTTGTCTTCACTACTCTTTTTCTCTTCACATATCTATAGAAGCTTTTACAGTCAATTTTGATGTTCTCTGCAAGCTTATTTCCACTTGTTAATCAATCCCTTTGTCCTCCTCTGCTAAATTCCAAACTGCTCACAATCTTCAGGTTTGCTGCTTGTTCTGGCCATTTTATATTTCTCCTCCTTGGATCTAATACTTCCCTTAATTTCTTTTGTAAGCCACAGTTGAGCCACTATTCCTGTTTTACTTTTGCACAGACAGGAATGTACAATTGTTGTAATTCATCCATGCGCTCTTTAAATTCTAGCCATTGCCTATCCACTGTCAACCCTTTAAGTAACGTTCCCCAATCTAACATAGCCAACTCCCGCCTCATACCTTCATAGTTTCCTTTGTTTAGATTCAAGACCCGAGTCTCGGAATCAACTCTCTCACTCTCCATCTTAATGAAGAAGTTTATCATATTATGGGCGCACTTCCCCAAGGGACCCCACACAACAAGATTGTTAACTAATCCTTTCTCATTACACAATACCCAGTCCAGGATGGCCTGTTCTCTAGAGGTGTTATACACCTCTATCAATTCTCCACTCAATCTCCTTTGATATAGGCAGAATAATCCTAGCTTTTCCAACCTAACCTTGTAACTAAAATCCCCCATCCCTGGATCCATTCTGGTAAATCGCCTCTGCGTCCTCTCAAGGACCCTCACATTCTTTCTAAAGTCTGCTGAGCAGAACTGAAAGCAACACTCCAATTGGGGCCTAACCAGAGTTTTATAATGGTTCAGCATAACTTCCCTGCTTTTGTACTCAATGCCTCTATTTATAAAGCCCAAGATCCCATATGCTTTGCAAACCACTCTCGCAATATGTCTTCCCACCTTCAAAGATTGATGCACATGAACCCCAAGTCCCTCTATTCCAGTACACTCTTTAGAACTGTGCCATTAAGTATATATTGCCTCTCCCTATTCCTTATGCCAAAATACATCACCTCACACTTGTCACTATTAAATTCCATCTGCCACCTGTCTGCCCATTCTGCTAGCCTATCACTGTCCTGTTGCAGGCAGTTCATATCATCCTCACTGTTTGCCACTCCTCCAAGTTTGGTGTCATTGGCATATTTTGAGATTCTACTCTGTATTCCAAGATCCAAGTCAATTACCTTTAGCAAAAAAAGCAGTGGTTCTAGCACTGACCCTTGGGGAACACCACTGTCGACTATCCTCCAGTCTGACAAAGAACCATTTAATAAGACTCGCTGTTTTCTGTCCTTAAACCAATTTTCTATCCAATTGGACACTGACCCTCCTATACCACGAACCTCAATTTTGTTAACCGCCCTTTTATGTGGTACCTTGTCAAACGCTTCCTTAAAATCCATATAAACAACATCCACTGCATTCCCTTCATCAACCTGCTCTGTTAGTTCATCAAAAAATGCAGTTAGATTAGTCAAGCATGAACTCCCATTTATAAATCCATGCTCACTCTCCTTAATTAACTCGAACCTCTCCAAGTGACTGTTGATTTTTTACCCTGATTATTCTTTCTAAAACCTTACCCACCGCTGCTGTTAATCTAACTAGCCTGTAGTTACCCGGACTGTCCTTACACCCTTTCTTGAATAAGGGTGTCGCATTTGCCACTGTTTAATCCTCTGGCACCTCCCCCGTATCCAGGGAAGATTGGAAGATTATAGCAAGCCCTTCCGTTATCTGCATCCGCATTTCCTTTCGCAACCTGGGATGTGAGCCATCCGGACCAGGTGATTTATCTTCCCTGAGCACAGCCAGCCTTTTTAGTACCTCCCTCTCCTAATTTGTACTCTCTCCATTGTCTCTACTCTCTTCACTTCGACTGATATTTTGTCAAATTCCACTTCCTTAGTGATCACTGATGCAAAGTACTCATTAAGTAGATTAACATTGCCCTGCACCTCTAAGCTTATATTATCCTTTTTGTCCCTAATAGGCCCGACTCAACCTCTTACTACCCACTTATCATTTACATGCTGCTCGAAGATTTTTGGGTTTCCTTTCATGTTGACAGCCAGTCTATTCTCATAGAAATAGAGAATAAGCAAATATAGAAGATGTAAGTATTTCCCATCCTTGATGAGGTGGAATTTTTTATGCTGTGGTTAGTAATGACTTGGCCCACGAGTGTGGTGGAAGCAGAGACAATCAATGATTTGAAAAGGAAATTGGATGGATACTTGAAGGAAAGAAACTTGCAGGAGGAAAGGGATCGAGCTGGTGAGTAGAACTGACTGGATTGCTCCGGGGAGAGTCAGCATGGACGTGATAGGCCAAACGACCACCTTCTATGTTGTAAATGACTCTGTGTTGTTTCTCAAATTCAATCCACTGGTGCTTGGGAAATAATCTCAAAGTAAATTGTGCAACCAGAAAATCAGAACCAAGGCAAGGGACGCATAAGGAAGCAAAATTGCTGAAACCCGGGATTGAATCAGGGACCTTTAGATCTTCAGTCTAACGCTCTCCCAACTGAGTTTTTCAGCCCTACATTAACAGTGGCTTGGTGTCCTTGTTTTGGAAGAAAATACATACATTCAAGTTTTCCAAAAAATTAAAGAACACAACATGTGAGTAATATTCCCCATTGCTTTCTCAGTACTGATGGATTGTGAAGCGGGAGACAGCCAGAAGTGCCACTGAGCCGCACAGACCCCGAGCTGAGAATGAAATGAGATCAAATTCAATCTTTCATAGTGAGATGCTGCTGAGAGGTAAGAGTCCTGAATCAAAGCGAGACTTGCTCATTTCAAACACTCCCTGTACTCTCTGCTCATGAAGCCTTAAAAAAGGGAAAAACAGAATGGCACTCAAACTCATAACCCTGTCATTAAAAGTCTCATGTTCGACTGACAGAACTGTCACTTCTACTCAGTCTCTTATTGGATGGATGCAACTCCAACGCAGGGGTGGCATTCAAATCCTCCCATGGGTCCACATGTCAGACTGAGTTCCATGTTCTAGACTCAAGCAAAGGAAATCTGCTCATTTCCAAAACTATCAGCGAATTGAAGCTGATTACAATCAACATCATCAGAGGTCAGAACTACCTGGTGAAAGAAGACACCCTGAAGAAGGATCCACAATTATTCAAAGACATCGACAAAGTGAAAAACAAGAAAATCGATGAGTCAATGCAAGCCAAACAACAGAAACACTGAAGAATTCCAGTCCAGAACCCAGTCCTGTTGTTTTTGGAGTCAGGTCACAATTACAGCAACAACTTTATATTCCCACTTGGCTATCTGTACATTTAGTTAATTGCAATTTTGTCGACAAGCTCTTTGAATCCAGTTGTCTGGTCCTCAAGCCAGCTCCGTATGGAAGTCAATTCCACCTTCTGCAAGGCTGCAACCAATAGATAACCTTAATCTAAAAATGCCAGCAGACCAGGGCTCGTCCGGGACTTGAACCCGGGATTTCTCGCATGTTAATTAACCATACTCCCTAAGCGCGAATCATACCCCTAGACCAATGAGCCACTGACAGGTCAAGCTTTATTAGCTGCTGTGGAATTTCACTGGAACCCCCCAGCCAATCATCCATTTTTTTTCAGATCAAAGTAACATCCTGCAAATGCTGAAATAAAAACAGAAAGTGCTGGAAATGTTCAGCAGCTCTGGCAGCATCTGTGCTGTGAGAAACACAGTTAACGTTTCTGGGCACTCACCTTTTGTTTCAGCCATCCTTTCAGACTGCTTCTGTCCATCCAATCTCACTTTCTATTCTATCCACATTCTAACCATTCACTACGTTACTACATTTTTCATGAATTCCTCATTTCTTTTATTAATGACAATTTTGTATTTCTGGCCTTTGCTTCAGACACCACCACAAGTGGAATCATGTCTCCATCTACCCAATCAAACCACTTCGCTGTCTCCTCACATTGCAATGTTTCTTTAACCCTGACAGACTGTGGAGTTTCTGCTGCTTGATTGCAGTTCTTGCTTCCCGTCAGTAGATGTCACCTCACTCCAATACAGTGAAGTTTACAAATCTGAGAGAGACACAACAGGAAATAATTGTTCACATTATAGTGAATGTGTGGGATTTAGAAATACTAGGAGTGGAGACGAGTTATTATTGCACTCTGCTATTACATCTTTTATAATGGACTCCAGCATTTTCCCCACGACTGATGTCAGGCTAACCGGTATATAATTCGCTGTTTTCTTTCTGCCTCTTTTTTTAAATAGTGGAGTTACATTAACTACCATCCAATCCATTGGAACTGTTCCAGAGTCTATAGAATTTTGAAAAAAGACCAGAAATGCATCTGCTATTGCAAGGGCCACTTCCTTAAGTACTCTGGGATGTAGATTATCAGGCCCTGGGGATTTATCGGCCTTCAATCCCATCAATTTCCCAAACATTCCCAACTAATACTGATTTCATACAGTTCCTCCTTCTCACTAGACCCTATGTTCCCCAACATTTCTGGGAGATAATTTGTATCCTCCTTTGTGAAGACAGATCCAAAGTATGTATTTAATTGGTCTGTCATTTCTTGGTTCCCCATTATAAATTCCCCCGTTTCTGACTGGAAGGGACCCACATTTGTCTTCACTACTCTTTTTCTCTTCACATATCTATAGAAGCTTTTACAGTCAATTTTGATGTTCTCTGCAAGCTTATTTCCACTTGTTAATCAATCCCTTTGTCCTCCTCTGCTAAATTCCAAACTGCTCACAATCTTCAGGTTTGCTGCTTGTTCTGGCCATTTTATATTTCTCCTCCTTGGATCTAATACTTCCCTTAATTTCTTTTGTAAGCCACAGTTGAGCCACTATTCCTGTTTTACTTTTGCACAGACAGGAATGAACAATTGTTGTAATTCATCCATGCGCTCTTTAAATTCTAGCCATTGCCTATCCACTGTCAACCCTTTAAGTAACGTTCCCCAATCTAACATAGCCAACTCCCGCCTCATACCTTCATAGTTTCCTTTGTTTAGATTCAAGACCCGAGTCTCGGAATCAACTCTCTCACTCTCCATCTTAATGAAGAAGTTTATCATATTATGGGCGCACTTCCCCAAGAGACCCCACACAACAAGATTGTTAACTAATCCTTTCTCATTACACAATACCCAGTCCAGGATGGCCTGTTCTCTAGAGGTGTTATACACCTCTATCAATTCTCCACTCAATCTCCTTTGATATAGGCAGAATAATCCTAGCTTTTCCAACCTAACCTTGTAACTAAAATCCCCCATCCCTGGATCCATTCTGGTAAATCGCCTCTGCGTCCTCTCAAGGACCCTCACATTCTTTCTAAAGTCTGCTGAGCAGAACTGAAAGCTACACTCCAATTGGGGCCTAACCAGAGTTTTATAATGGTTCAGCATAACTTCCCTGCTTTTGTACTCAATGCCTCTATTTATAAAGCCCAAGATCCCATATGCTTTGCGAACCACTCTCGCAATATGTCTTGCCACCTTCAAAGATTGATGCACATGAACCCCAAGTCCCTCTATTCCAGTACACTCTTTAGAACTGTGCCATTAAGTATATATTGCCTCTCCCTATTCCTTATGCCAAAATACATCACCTCACACTTGTCACTATTAAATTCCATCTGCCACCTGTCTGCCCATTCTGCCAGCCTGTCACTGTCCTGTTGCAGGCAGTTCATATCATCCTCACTGTTTGCCACTCCTCCAAGTTTGTTGTCATCGGGATATTTTGAGATTCTACTCTGTATTCCAAGATCAAAGTCATTTATCTTGAGCAAAAATAGCAGTGGTTCTAGCACTGACCCTTGGGGAACACCACTGTCGACTATCCTCCAGTCTGACAAAGAACCATTTAATAAGACTCGCTGTTTTCTGTCCTTAAACCAATTTTCTATCCAATTGGACACTGACCCTCCTATACCACGAACCTCAATTTTGTTAACCGCCCTTTTATGTGGTACCTTGTCAAACGCTTCCTTAAAATCCATATAAACAACATCCACTGCATTCCCTTCATCAACCTGCTCTGTTAGTTCATCAAAAAATGCAGTTAGATTAGTCAAGCATGAACTCCCATTTATAAATCCATGCTCACTCTCCTTAATTAACTCGAACCTCTCCAAGTGACTGTTGATTTTTTACCCTGATTATTCTTTCTAAAACCTTACCCACCGCTGCTGTTAATCTAACTAGCCTGTAGTTACCCGGACTGTCCTTACACCCTTTCTTGAATAAGGGTGTCGCATTTGCCACTGTTTAATCCTCTGGCACCTCCCCCGTATCCAGGGAAGATTGGAAGATTATAGCAAGCCCTTCCGTTATCTGCATCCGCATTTCCTTTCGCAACCTGGGATGTGAGCCATCCGGACCAGGTGATTTATCTTCCCTAAGCACAGCCAGCCTTTTTAGTACCTCCCTCTCCTAATTTGTACTCTCTCCATTGTCTCTACTCTCTTCACTTCGACTGATATTTTGTCAAATTCCACTTCCTTAGTGATCACTGATGCAAAGTACTCATTAAGTAGATTAACATTGCCCTGCACCTCTAAGCTTATATTATCCTTTTTGTCCCTAATAGGCCCGACTCAACCTCTTACTACCCACTTATCATTTACATGCTGCTCGAAGATTTTTGGGTTTCCTTTCATGTTGACAGCCAGTCTATTCTCATAGAAATAGAGAATAAGCAAATATAGAAGATGTAAGTATTTCCCATCCTTGATGAGGTGGAATTTTTTATGCTGTGGTTAGTAATGACTTGGCCCACGAGTGTGGTGGAAGCAGAGACAATCAATGATTTGAAAAGGAAATTGGATGGATACTTGAAGGAAAGAAACTTGCAGGAGGAAAGGGATCGAGCTGGTGAGTAGAACTGACTGGATTGCTCCGGGGAGAGTCAGCATGGACGTGATAGGCCAAACGACCACCTTCTATGTTGTAAATGACTCTGTGTTGTTTCTCAAATTCAATCCACTGGTGCTTGGGAAATAATCTCAAAGTAAATTGTGCAACCAGAAAATCAGAACCAAGGCAAGGGACGCATAAGGAAGCAAAATTGCTGAAACCCGGGATTGAATCAGGGACCTTTAGATCTTCAGTCTAACGCTCTCCCAACTGAGTTTTTCAGCCCTACATTAACAGTGGCTTGGTGTCCTTGTTTTGGAAGAAAATACATACATTCAAGTTTTCCAAAAAATTAAAGAACACAACATGTGAGTAATATTCCCCATTGCTTTCTCAGTACTGATGGATTGTGAAGCGGGAGACAGCCAGAAGTGCCACTGAGCCGCACAGACCCCGAGCTGAGAATGAAATGAGATCAAATTCAATCTTTCATAGTGAGATGCTGCTGAGAGGTAAGAGTCCTGAATCAAAGCGAGACTTGCTCATTTCAAACACTCCCTGTACTCTCTGCTCATGAAGCCTTAAAAAAGGGAAAAACAGAATGGCACTCAAACTCATAACCCTGTCATTAAAAGTCTCATGTTCGACTGACAGAACTGTCACTTCTACTCAGTCTCTTATTGGATGGATGCAACTCCAACGCAGGGGTGGCATTCAAATCCTCCCATGGGTCCACATGTCAGACTGAGTTCCATGTTCTAGACTCAAGCAAAGGAAATCTGCTCATTTCCAAAACTATCAGCGAATTGAAGCTGATTACAATCAACATCATCAGAGGTCAGAACTACCTGGTGAAAGAAGACACCCTGAAGAAGGATCCACAATTATTCAAAGACATCGACAAAGTGAAAAACAAGAAAATCGATGAGTCAATGCAAGCCAAACAACAGAAACACTGAAGAATTCCAGTCCAGAACCCAGTCCTGTTGTTTTTGGAGTCAGGTCACAATTACAGCAACAACTTTATATTCCCACTTGGCTATCTGTACATTTAGTTAATTGCAATTTTGTCGACAAGCTCTTTGAATCCAGTTGTCTGGTCCTCAAGCCAGCTCCGTATGGAAGCCAATTCCACCTTCTGCAAGCCTGCAACCAATAGATAACCTTAATCTAAAAATGCCAGCAGACCAGGGCTCGTCCGGGACTTGAACCCGGGATTTCTCGCATGTTAATTAACCATACTCCCTAAGCGCGAATCATACCCCTAGACCAATGAGCCACTGACAGGTCAGGCTTTATTAGCTGCTGTGGAATTTCACTGGAACCCCCCAGCCAATCATCCATTTTTTTTCAGATCAAAGTAACATCCTGCAAATGCTGAAATAAAAACAGAAAGTGCTGGAAATGTTCAGCAGCTCTGGCAGCATCTGTGCTGTGAGAAACACAGTTAACGTTTCTGGGCACTCACCTTTTGTTTCAGCCATCCTTTCAGACTGCTTCTGTCCATCCAATCTCACTTTCTATTCTATCCACATTCTAACCATTCACTACGTTACTACATTTTTCATGAATTCCTCATTTCTTTTATTAATGACAATTTTGTATTTCTGGCCTTTGCTTCAGACACCACCACAAGTGGAATCATGTCTCCATCTACCCAATCAAACCACTTCGCTGTCTCCTCACATTGCAATGTTTCTTTAACCCTGACAGACTGTGGAGTTTCTGCTGCTTGATTGCAGTTCTTGCTTCCCGTCAGTAGATGTCACCTCACTCCAATACAGTGAAGTTTACAAATCTGAGAGAGACACAACAGGAAATAATTGTTCACATTATAGTGAATGTGTGGGATTTAGAAATACTAGGAGTGGAGACGAGTTATTATTGCACTCTGCTATTACATCTTTTATAATGGACTCCAGCATTTTCCCCACGACTGATGTCAGGCTAACCGGTATATAATTCGCTGTTTTCTTTCTGCCTCTTTTTTTAAATAGTGGAGTTACATTAACTACCATCCAATCCATTGGAACTGTTCCAGAGTCTATAGAATTTTGAAAAAAGACCAGAAATGCATCTGCTATTTCAAGGGCCACTTCCTTAAGTACTCTGGGATGTAGATTATCAGGCCCTGGGGATTTATCGGCCTTCAATCCCATCAATTTCCCAAACATTCCCAACTAATACTGATTTCATACAGTTCCTCCTTCTCACTAGACCCTATGTTCCCCAACATTTCTGGGAGATAATTTGTATCCTCCTTTGTGAAGACAGATCCAAAGTATGTATTTAATTGGTCTGTCATTTCTTGGTTCCCCATTATAAATTCCCCCGTTTCTGACTGGAAGGGACCCACATTTGTCTTCACTACTCTTTTTCTCTTCACATATCTATAGAAGCTTTTACAGTCAATTTTGATGTTCTCTGCAAGCTTATTTCCACTTGTTAATCAATCCCTTTGTCCTCCTCTGCTAAATTCCAAACTGCTCACAATCTTCAGGTTTGCTGCTTGTTCTGGCCATTTTATATTTCTCCTCCTTGGATCTAATACTTCCCTTAATTTCTTTTGTAAGCCACAGTTGAGCCACTATTCCTGTTTTACTTTTGCACAGACAGGAATGAACAATTGTTGTAATTCATCCATGCGCTCTTTAAATTCTAGCCATTGCCTATCCACTGTCAACCCTTTAAGTAACGTTCCCCAATCTAACATAGCCAACTCCCGCCTCATACCTTCATAGTTTCCTTTGTTTAGATTCAAGACCCGAGTCTCGGAATCAACTCTCTCACTCTCCATCTTAATGAAGAAGTTTATCATATTATGGGCGCACTTCCCCAAGGGACCCCACACAACAAGATTGTTAACTAATCCTTTCTCATTACACAATACCCAGTCCAGGATGGCCTGTTCTCTAGAGGTGTTATACACCTCTATCAATTCTCCACTCAATCTCCTTTGATATAGGCAGAATAATCCTAGCTTTTCCAACCTAACCTTGTAACTAAAATCCCCCATCCCTGGATCCATTCTGGTAAATCGCCTCTGCGTCCTCTCAAGGACCCTCACATTCTTTCTAAAGTCTGCTGAGCAGAACTGAAAGCAACACTCCAATTGGGGCCTAACCAGAGTTTTATAATGGTTCAGCATAACTTCCCTGCTTTTGTACTCAATGCCTCTATTTATAAAGCCCAAGATCCCATATGCTTTGCGAACCACTCTCGCAATATGTCTTGCCACCTTCAAAGATTGATGCACATGAACCCCAAGTCCCTCTATTCCAGTACACTCTTTAGAACTGTGCCATTAAGTATATATTGCCTCTCCCTATTCCTTATGCCAAAATACATCACCTCACACTTGTCACTATTAAATTCCATCTGCCACCTGTCTGCCCATTCTGCCAGCCTGTCACTGTCCTGTTGCAGGCAGTTCATATCATCCTCACTGTTTGCCACTCCTCCAAGTTTGTTGTCATCGGGATATTTTGAGATTCTACTCTGTATTCCAAGATCAAAGTCATTTATCTTGAGCAAAAATAGCAGTGGTTCTAGCACTGACCCTTGGGGAACACCACTGTCGACTATCCTCCAGTCTGATAAAGAACCATTTCATAAGTCTCGCTGTTTTCTGTCCTTAAACCAATTTTCTATCCAATTGGACACTGACCCTCCTATACCACGAACCTCAATTTTGTTAACTGCCCTTTTATGTGGTACCTTGTCAAACGCTTCCTTAAAATCCATATAAACAACATCCACTGCATTCCCTTCATCAACCTGCTCTGTTAGTTCATCAAAAAATGCAGTTAGATTAGTCAAGCATGAACTCCCATTTATAAATCCATGCTCACTCTCCTTAATTAACTCGAACCTCTCCAAGTGACTGTTGATTTTTTACCCTGATTATTCTTTCTAAAACCTTACCCACCGCTGCTGTTAATCTAACTAGCCTGTAGTTACCCGGACTGTCCTTACACCCTTTCTTGAATAAGGGTGTCGCATTTGCCACTGTTTAATCCTCTGGCACCTCCCCCGTATCCAGGGAAGATTGGAAGATTATTGCAAGCCCTTCCGTTATCTGCATCCGCATTTCCTTTCGCAACCTGGGATGTGAGCCATCCGGACCAGGTGATTTATCTTCCCTAAGCACAGCCAGCCTTTTTAGTACCTCCCTCTCCTAATTTGTACCCTCTCCATTGACTCTACTCTCTTCACTTCGACTGATATTTTGTCAAATTCCACTTCCTTAGTGATCACTGATGCAAAGTACTCATTAAGTAGATTAACATTGCCCTGCACCTCTAAGCTTATATTATCCTTTTTGTCCCTAATAGGCCCGACTCAACCTCTTACTACCCACTTATCATTTACATGCTGCTCGAAGATTTTTGGGTTTCCTTTCATGTTGACTGCCAGTCTATTCTCATAGAAATAGAGAATAAGCAAATATAGAAGATGTAAGTATTTCCCATCCTTGATGAGGTGGAATTTTTTATGTTGTGGGTGGTAATGTCTTGGCCCACGAGTGTGGTGGAAGCAGAGACAATCAATGATTTGAAAAGGAAATTGGATGGATACTTGAAGGAAAGAAACTTGCAGGAGGAAAGGGATCGAGCTGGTGAGTGGAACTGACTAGATTGCTCCGGGGAGAGCCAGCATGGACGTGATAGGCCAAATGACCACCTTCTATGTTGTAAATGATTCTGTGTTGTTTCTCAAATTCAATCCACTGGTGCTTGGTAAATAATCTCAAAGTAAATTGTGCAACTGGAAAATCAGAACCAAGGCAAGGGACACATAAGGAAGCGAAATTGCTGAAACCTGGGATTGAACCAGGGACCTTTAAATCTTCAGTCTAACGCTCTCCCAACTGAGCTATTTCAGCTCTCCATTAACAATGGATTGGTGTCCTTGTTTTGGAAGAAAATACATACATTCAAGTTTTCCAAAAAATTAAAGAACACAACATGTGAGTAATATTCCCCATTGCTTTCTCAGTACTGATGGATTGTGAAGCGGGAGACAGCCAGAAGTGCCACTGAGCCGCACAGACCCCGAGCTGAGAATGAAATGAGATCAAATTCAATCTTTCATAGTGAGATGCTGCTGAGAGGTAAGAGTCCTGAATCAAAGCGAGACTTGCTCATTTCAAACACTCCCTGTACTCTCTGCTCATGAAGCCTTAAAAAAGGGAAAAACAGAATGGCACTCAAACTCACAACCCTGCCATTAAAAGTCTCATATTCGACTGACAGAACTGTCACTTCTACTCGGTCTCTTATTGGATGGATGCAACTCCAACGCAGGGATGACATTCAAATCCTCCCATGGGTCCACATGTCAGACTGAGTTCCATGTTGTAGACTCAAGCAAAGGAAATCTGCTCACTTCCAAAACTATCAGCGAATTGAAGCTGATTACAATCAACATCATCGGAGGTCAGAACTACCTGGTGAAAGGAGACACCCTGAAGAAGGATCCACAATTATTCAAAGGCATCGACAAAGTGAAAAACAAGAAAATCGATGAGTCAATGCAAGCCAAACAACAGAAACACTGAAGAATTCCATTCCATTCCAGTCCAGAACCCAGTCCTGTTGTTTTTGGAGTCAGGTCACAATTACAGCAACAACTTAATCTTCCCACTTGGCTATCTGTACATTTAGTTAATTGCAATTTTGTCGACAAGCTCTTTGAATCCAGTTGTCTGGTCCTCAAGCCAGCTCCGTATGGAAGTCAATTCCACCTTCTGCAAGGCTGAAACCAATAGATAACCTTAATCTAAAAATGCCACCAGGCCAGGGCTTGTTCGGGAGTGGAACCCAGGATCTCTCGCATGTTAATTAACCTTACTCCCTAAGCGAGAATCATACCCCTAGACCAACAAGCCACTGACAAGTCAGGCTTTATTAGCTGCTGTGGAATTTCACTGGAACCCCCCAGCCAATCATCCATTTTTTTTTCAGATCAAAGCAACATCCTGCAAATGCTGAAATAAAAACAGAAAGTGCTGGAAATGTTCAGCAGCTCTGGCAGCATCTGTGCTGTGAGAAACACAGTTAACGTTTCAGGGCACTCACCTTTTGTTTCAGCCATCCTTTCAGACTGCTTCTGTCCATCCAATCTCACTTTCTATTCTATCCACATTCTAACCATTCACTACGTTACTACATTTTTCATGAATTCCTCATTTCTTTTATTAATGACAGTTTTGTATTTCTGGCCTTTGCTTCAGACACCACCACAAGTGGAATCATGTCTCCATCTACCCAATCAAACCACTTCGCTGGATCCTCACATTGCAATGTTTCTTTAACCCTGACAGACTGTGGAGTTTCTGCTGCTTGATTGCAGTTCTTGCTTCCCGCCAGTAGATGTCACCTCACTCCAATACAGTGAAGTTTACAAATCTGAGAGAGACACAACAGGAAATAATTGTTCACATTATAGTGAATGTGTGGGATTTAGAAATACTCGGAGTGGAGACGAGTTATTATTGCACTCTGCTATTACATCTTTTATAATGGACTCCAGCAGTTTCCCCACGACTGATGTCAGGCTAACCGGTATATAATTCGCTGTTTTCTTTCTGCCTCTTTTTTTAAATAGCGGAGTTACATTAACTACCGTCCAATCCATTGGAACTGTTCCAGAGTCGATAGAATTTTGAAAAAAGACCAGAAATGCATCTGCTATTTCAAGGGCCACTTCCTTAATTACTCTGGGATGTAGATTATCAAGCCCTGGGGATTTGTCGGCCTTCAATCCCATCAATTTCCCAAACATTCCCTACTAATACTGATTTCATACAGTTCCTCCTTCTCACTAGACCCTATATTCCCCAACATTTCTGGGAGATAATTTGTATCCTCCTTTGTGAAGACAGATCCAAAGTATGTATTTAATTGGTCTGCCATTTCTTTGTTCCCCATTATAAATTCCCCCGTTTCTGACTGTAAGGGGCCCACATTTGTCTTCACTAATCTTTTTCTCTACACATATCTATAGAAGCTTTTCCAGTCAGTTTTTATGTTCTTTGCTAGCTTACTCTCATACTCTATTTCCCCCTTCTTAATCAATCCTTTTGTCCTCCTCTGCTAAATTCCAAACTGCTCACAATCTTCAGGTTTGCTGCTTGTTCTGGCCATTTTATATTTCTCCTCCTTGGATCTAATACTTTCCTTAATTTCTTTTGTAAGCCACAGTTGAGCCACCCTTCCTGTTTTACTTTTGCACAGACAGGAATGAACAATTGTTGTAATTCATCCATGCGCTCTTTAAATGCTAGCCATTGCCTATCCACTGTCAACCCTTTAAGTAACGTTCCCCAATCTATCATAGCCAACTCCCGCCTCATACCTTCATAGTTTCCTTTGTTTAGATTCAGGACCCGAGTCTCGGAATCAACTCTCTCACTCTCCATCTTAATGAAGAATTTTATCATATTATGGGCGCACTTCCCCAAGGGACCCCACACAACAAGATTGTTAACTAATCCTTTCTCATTACACAATACCCAGTCCAGGATGGCCTGTTCTCTAGAGGTGTTTTACACCTCTATCAATTCTCCACTCAATCTCCTTTGATATAGGCAGAATAATCCTAGCTTTTCCAACCTAACCTTGTAACTAAAATCCCCCATCCCTGGATCCATTCTGGTAAATCGCCTCTGCGTCCTCTCAAGGACCCTCACATTCTTTCTAAAGTCTGCTGAGCAGAACTGGAAGCAACACTCCAATTGGGGCCTAACCAGAGTTTTATAATGGTTCAGCATAACTTCCCTGCTTTTGTACTCAATGCCTCTATTTATAAAGCCCAAGATCCCATATGCTTTGCGAACCACTCTCGCAATATGTCTTGCCACCTTCAAAGATTGATGCACATGAACCCCAAGTCCCTCTATTCCAGTACACTCTTTAGAACTGTGCCATTAAGTATATATTGCCTCTCCCTATTCCTTATGCCAAAATACATCACCTCACACTTGTCACTATTAAATTCTATCTGCCACCTGTCTGCCCATTCTGCTAGCCTATCACTGTCCTGTTGCAGGCAGTTCATATCATCCTCACTGTTTGCCACTCCTCCAAGTTTGTTGTCATCGGGATATTTTGAGATTCTACTTTGTATTCCAAGATCCAAGTCACTTACCTTGAGCAGAAAAAGCAGTGGTTCTAGCACTGACCCTTGGGGAACACCACTGTCGACTATCCTCCAGTCTGACAAAGAACCATTTAATAAGACTCGCTGTTTTCTGTCCTTAAACCAATTTTCTATCCAATTGGACACTGACCCTCCTATATCACGAACCTCAATTTTGTTAACCGCCCTTTTATGTGGTACCTTGTCAAACGCTTCCTTAAAATCCATATAAACAACATCCACTGCATTCCCTTCATCAACCTGCTCTGTTAGTTCATCACAAAATGCAGTTAGATTAGTCAAGCATGAACTCCCATTTATAAATCCATGCTCACTCTCCTGAATTAACTCGAACCTCTCCAAGTGACTGTTGATTTTTTACCCTGATTATTCTTTCTAAAACCTTACCCACCGCTGCTGTTAATCTAACTAGCCTGTAGTTACCCGGACTGTCCTTACACCCTTTCTTGAATAAGGGTGTCGCATTTGCCACTGTTTAATCCTCTGGCACCTCCCCGGTATCCAGGGAAGATTGGAAGATTATAGCAAGCCCTTCCGTTATCTGCATCCGCATTTCCTTTCGCAACCCGGGATGTGAGCCATCCGGACCAGGTGATTTATCTTCCCTAAGCACAGCCAGTCTTTTTAGTACCTCCCTCTCCTAATTTGTACTCTCTCCATTGCCTCTACTTTCTTCACTTCAACTGATATTTTGTCAAAGTCCACTTCCTTAGTGATCACTGATGCAAAGTACTCATTAAGTAGATTAACATTGCCCTGCACCTCTAAGCTTATATTATCCTTTTTGTCCCTAATAGGCCCGACTCAACCTCTTACTACCCACTTATCATTTACATGCTGCTCGAAGATTTTTGGGTTTCCTTTCATGTTGACTGTCAGTCTATTCTCATAGAAATAGAGAATAAGCAAATATAGATGATATAAGTATTTCCCATCCTTGATGAGGTGGAATTTTTTATGTTGTGGGTAGTAATGTCTTGGCCCACGAGTGTGGTGGAAGCAGAGACAATCAATGATTTGAAAAGGAAATTGGATGGATACTTGAAGGAAAGAAACTTGCAGGAGGAAAGGGATCGAGCTGGTGAGTGGAACTGACTAAATTGCTCCGGGGAGAGCCAGCATGGACGTGAGAGGCCAAATGACCACCTTAGATGTTGTAAATGATTCTGTGTTGTTTCTCAAATTCAATCCACTGGTGCTTGGGAAATAATCTCAAAGTAAATTGTACAACTGGAAAATCAGAACCAAGGCAAGGGACACATAAGGAAGCGAAATTGCTGAAACCCGGGATTGAACCAGGGACCTTTAGATTTTCAGTCTAACGCTCTCCCAACTGAGCTATTTCAGCCCTACATTAACAGTAGCTTGGTGTCCTTGTTTTGGAAGAAAATACGTACATTCAAGTTTTCCAAAAAATTAAAGAACACAACATGTGAGTAATATTCCCCATTGCTTTCTCAGTCCTGATGGATTGTGAAGCGGGAGACAGCCAGAAGTGCCACTGAGCCGCACAGACCCCGAGCTGAGAATGAAATGAGATCAAATTCAATCTTTCATCGTGAGATGCTGCTGAGAGGTAAGAGTCCTGAATCAAAGCGAGACTTGCTCATTTCAAACACTCCCTGTACTCTCTGCTCATGAAGCCTTAAAAAAGGGAAAAACAGAATGGCACTCAAACTCACAACCCTGCCATTAAAAGTCTCATATTCGACTGACAGAACTGTCACTTCGACTCGGTCTCTTATTGGATGGATGCAACTCCAACGCAGGGATGGCATTCAAATCCTCCCATGGGTCCACATGTCAGACTGAGTTCCATGTTGTAGACTCAAGCAAAGGAAATCTGCTCACTTCCAAAACTATCAGCGGATTGAAGCTGATTACAATCAACATCATCGGAGGTCAGAACTACCTGGTGAAAGGAGACACCCTGAAGAAGGATCCACAATTATTCAAAGGCATCGACAAAGTGAAAAACAAGAAAATCGATGAGTCAATGCAAGCCAAACAACAGAAACACTGAAGAATTCCATTCCATTCCAGTCCAGAACCCAGTCCTGTTGTTTTTGGAGTCAGGTCACAATTACAGCAACAACTTAATCTTCCCACTTGGCTATCTGTACATTTAGTTAATTGCAATTTTGTCGACAAGCTCTTTGAATCCAGTTGTCTGGTCCTCAAGCCAGCTCCGAATGGAAGTCAATTCCACCTTCTGCAAGGCTGAAACCAATAGATAACCTTAATCTAAAAATGCCAGCATACCAGGGCTCGTCCAGGACTTGAACCCAGGAT
This sequence comes from Heterodontus francisci, assembly GCF_036365525.1. Taxonomy (NCBI): domain Eukaryota; kingdom Metazoa; phylum Chordata; class Chondrichthyes; order Heterodontiformes; family Heterodontidae; genus Heterodontus; species Heterodontus francisci. Next base: position 20,096,076 of record NC_090405.1, read on the forward strand.
CTCTCGCATGTTAATTAACCATACTCCCGAAGCGAGAATCATACCCCTAGACCAACGAGCCACTGACAGGTCAGGTTTTATTAGCTGCTGTGGAATTTCACTGGAACCCCCCAGCCAATCATCCATTTTTTTTCAGATCAAAGCAACATCCTGCAAATGCTGAAATAAAAACAGAAAGTGCTGGAAATGCTCAGCAGCTCTGGCAGCATCTGTGCTGTGAGAAACACAGTTAACGTTTCAGGGCACTCACCTTTTGTTTCAGCCATCCTTTCAGACTGCGTCTGTCCATCCAATCTCACTTTCTATTCTCTCCACATTCTAACCATTCACTACGTTACTACATTTTTCATGAATTCCTCATTTCTTTTATTAATGACAATTTTGTATTTCTGGCCTTTGCTTCAGACACCACCACAAGTGGAATCATGTCTCCATCTACCCAATCAAACCACTTCGCTGTTTCCTCACATTGCAATGTTTCTTTAACCCTGACAGACTGTGGAGTTTCTGCTGCTTGATTGCAGTTCTTGCTTCCCGCCAGTAGATGTCACCTCACTCCAATACAGTGAAGTTTACAAATCTGAGAGAGACACAACAGGAAATAATTGTTCACATTATAGTGAATGTGTGGGATTTAGAAATACTAGGAGTGGAGACGAGTTATTATTGCACTCTGCTATTACATCTTTTATAATGGACTCCAGCATTTTCCCCACGACTGATGTCAGGCTAACCGGTATATAATTCGCTGTTTTCTTTCTGCCTCTTTTTTTAAATAATGGAGTTACATTAACTACCGTCCAATCCATTGGAACTGTTCCAGAGTCGATAGAATTTTGAAAAAAGACCAGAAATGCATCTGCTATTTCAAGGGCCACTTCCTTAATTACTCTGGGATGTAGATTATCAGGCCCTGGGGATTTATCGGCCTTCAATCCCATCAATTTCCCAAACATTCCCTACTAATACTGATTTCATACAGTTCCTCCTTCTCACTAGACCCTATGTTCCCCAACATTTCTGGGAGATAATTTGTATCCTCCTTTGTGAAGACAGATCCAAAGTATGTATTTAATTGGTCTGCCATTTCTTTGTTCCCCATTATAAATTCCCCCGTTTCTGACTGTAAGGGACCCACATTTGTCTTCACTAATCTTTTTCTCTGCACATATCTATAGAAGCTTTTACAGTCAGTTTTTATGTTCTCTGCTAGCTTACTCTCATACTCTATTTCCCCCTTCTTAATCAATCCTTTTGTCCTCCTCTGCTAAATTCCAAACTGCTCACAATCTTCAGGTTTGCTGCTTGTTCTGGCTATTTTATATTTCTCCTCCTTGGATCTAATACTTTCCTTAATTTCTTTTGTAAGCCACAGTTGAGCCACCCTTCCTGTTTTACTTTTGCACAGACAGGAATGAACAATTGTTGTAATTCATCCATGCGCTCTTTAAATGCTAGCCATTGCCTATCCACTGTCAACCCTTTAAGTAACATTCCCCAATCTATCATCGCCAACTCCCGCCTCATACCTTCATAGTTTCCTTTATTTAGATTCAGGACCCGAGTCTCGGAATCAACTCTCTCACTCTCCATCTTAATGAAGAATTTTATCATATTATGGGCGCACTTCCCCAAGGGACCCCACACAACAAGATTGTTAACTAATCCTTTCTCATTACACAATACCCAGTCTAGGATGGCCTGTTCTCTCGAGGTGTTATACACCTCTATCAATTCTCCACTCAATCTCCTTTGATATAGGCAGAATAATCCTAGCTTTTCCAACCTAACCTTGTAACTAAAATCCCCCATCCCTGGATCCATTCTGGTAAATCGCCTCTGCGTCCTCTCAAGGACCCTCACATTCTTTCTAAAGTCTGCTGAGCAGAACTGGAAGCAACACTCCAATTGGGGCCTAACCAGAGTTTTATAATGGTTCAGCATAACTTCCCTGCTTTTGTACTCAACGCCTCTATTTATAAAGCCCAAGATCCCATATGCTTTGCTAACCACTCTCGCAATATGTCTTGCCACCTTCAAAGATCGGTGCACATGAACCCCAAGTCCCTCTATTCCAGTACACTCTTTAGAACTGTGCCATTAAGTATATATTGCCTCTCCCTATTCCTTATGCCAAAATACATCACCTCACACTTGTCACTATTAAATTCCATCTGCCACCTGTCTGCCCATTCTGCTGGCCTATCACTGTCCTGTTGCAGGCAGTTCATATCATCCTCACTGTTTGCCACTCCTCCAAGTTTGGTGTCATCGGCATATTTTGAGATTCTACTCTGTATTCCAAGATCCAAGTCACTTACCTTTAGCAAAAAAAGCAGTGGTTCTGGCACTGACCCTTGGGGAACACCACTGTCGACTATCCTCCGGTCTGACCAAGAACCATTTAATATGACTCGCTGTTTTCAGTCTTTAAAACAATTTACTATCCAAATGGACACTGACCCTCCTAATCCATGAACCCCAATTTTGTTAACCACCCTTTTATGTGGTACTTTATAAAATGCTTTCGTAACATCCATATAAACAACATCCACTGCATTCCCTTCATCAGTATTCTCAGATAGTTTATCAACAAATGCAGTTAGATTCGTCAAGCATGAACTCCCATTGATAAATCCATGCCTACTCTCCTGAATTAACTCAAACCTCTCCAAAGGACTTGATTTTTTTCCCTGACCTGTTGATCTCATGCTGATAGCAAGCTCACCATAGAGCATGTATTTGGCAATGTGACCGTCATCCATTTGGCCCAGTCAACAGAGTCACCGCTGACTCAAGAGGGCAAACATGCTGCGGATCCCTGCACGCTGGTGTACTTCCGCATTCGGCACTCTGTCCTGCCAGGAGATGCCCAGTATCCATCTGAGGTAGTGGAGGTGGAAGCTGTTCAGCCGCTTTTTTTGGCTTGTATAAGTTGTTGATGCTTCTCTACTATAAAGGAGGGTGCTGAGAACACAAGCCTGGTACACGTGGAGCTTTGTATTTTCGGTCAGTTTGCTGTCGGTTCACACTTGTCTTCTCAACTTTGACATGACAGCTGCAGCATTGGCAATCCTGGTGCTGATTTCAGCATCAAGGGCCAGATTGCTGGTGATTGTTGATTGAAGGTATGTGAAGCTGTTGACAACCTCCAAAGTGAGGTTGTCGATGTTGATGGAAAGTGGAGTCTCTACGTCCTGGCCCGTAACTTTCATCTTCCTGATGCTGATTGTCAGTCCAAACTCTTTGCAGGCCAGGGAGAACCGATCTACAAGCTGCTGTGACTGAACTTCATTATGGGATGTCAGCACAGCATCATCAGCAAATAGCAACTCACAGACTAGGAATTTACCCACTTTGGTCTTGGCGCACAGTCTTGCCAAGTTGAACAGCTTGTCGTCAGCTCTGATGTGCAGGTGAACACCTCTTTCTGAGTAATTGAAAGTGTACAATAGCAGCATGGAGAAGAATATGCCAATTATAAAGGATGTGATAACTAGACAGTTCGAAAATGATGACATGATTGGGCAGAGTCAACATAGATTTATGAAAAGGAAAACAGGTTTGAAAAACCTGTTGAGATTTTTGAGGATGTTACCTATAGAACAGATAAAGGAGAACCAGTGGATGTGTGGTATTTGCATTTTCCTTTGGTAAGGTCCCACACAGGAGGTGAGTAAACAAAATTAGAGCACATAGGCTTGGGGATAATATACTGATACGGATTGAGAATTGGTTAACAGACCGAAAACAGAGAGCAGGAATAACGGGTCCTTCTCAGGATGGCAGGCTGTTACTATTGGGGTACTGCAAGGATCAGTGTTGGAGCCACAGCTGTTAACAACCTATATAAATGATTTGGATGTGGGGATTAAATGTAATATTTCCAAGTTTGCAGATGACACAAAGCTCGGTGAAGTGTGAGTTGTGAGGAGGATGCAGAGAGGCTTCCAGGGGACCTGGAGAGGCTAAGTGAATGGGCAAGAACATGGAATATAATGTGAATAAGTGTGAAGTTATTCACTTTGGTAGAATAAACAGAAAGACAGAGTATTTCTTAAATGGTGAGAGGTTGGGAAGTGTCGATGTCCAAAGGGACCTGGGTGTCCTTGTTCCTGAGACACTAAAAGCTCTTGTGCAGGTGCAGCAATCAATTAGGAAGGCAAATGGTATGTTGTACCCACACGAGGGGTCATGAGTACAGGAGTAAAGATGTCTTGCTGCAATTGTCTAGAGCCTTGGTGAATCCGCACTGGAGTATTGTGTACAGTTTAGTCTCCTCATCTTATGAAGGATACACTTGCCATAGAGGGGGTGAAACAGAGGGTCAACAGACTAATCTTTTTTTTGCATTTATTTCATTTCATCTCAGTTTGTTCAGTTTGCTTACCTACTGTTTTTTTTCAGGTTTGTACTTCCTACTGTTCAATATTCAGTCCATTAACACCTAATCTGTACTAATGCTTTGTCTTTCAACACACCATTAACATATTGTTTGCCTTTGCTGCATGACCTTTTGGTCAGCTATGTGGCCTTGTCCAATCTACACCTTCTCCTTTGTTATCTCTTGCCCCACCCCCACCCCACTTGCTTATAACCTGTGACTTTTCTAATATATGTCAGTTCCGAAGATGGGTCACTGACCTGAAACGTTAACTCTGCTTCTCTTTTCACAGATGCTGCCAGACCTGCTGAGTGGTTCCAGCATTTCTTGTTTTTATGTCACCAGACTAATCCCTGGGATGGTGGGATTGTCTTATGAGGAAACTGGGCCTGTATTCCTTAAAGTTTCGAAGAATGAGAGGTGATCTGATTGAAACTGACAAAATTCTTACAGGGCGTGACAGTGTGGATGTAGACAGGATGTTTGCCCTGGTTGGTGAGTCTAAAACCAAAGGACATCGTCTCAGAATAAGGAGTAGGCCATTTAAAACTGAGATGGGTGGAATTTCTTCACTCAGACGGTGGTGAATCATTGGAATACTGTGCCCCAGAGGGCTGTGGCAGCTCAATCATTGAGCATGTTCAAGACAGAAATTGATAGAAATCTTGATACTCATGACATCAAGGGATATGGGGATAGCATGGGAAAGGGGCTTTGAGGTAGGTGATCAGCCATGATCGAATTGAATGACAGAGCAGGCTCGACGGGCTGAATAGCTTACTCCTATGTTCCTCTGTTCCTAAGAGAGTTGGCGCCAGCGCGCAGCCCTGCTTTACCCCACTGCTGATCTTGAAAGCGTCTGATGTTGCTCCATTGTAACTGATGGAACTGTGCATGTTCTCGTGGAAAGAAGAGATGATGCCCAAGAGGTCAGGAGGGCAGCCTATGTTCCATTGCAGTTTGAAGAGGCCGTCTCTGCTGACAAGATCAAAGGCCTTAGTGATGTTAATAAAAATGTGTGAGGCTCTGTGGCGCAATGGATAGCGTGTTGGACTTCTAAATAATGATTAAGACGATATTCAAAGGTTGTGGATTCAAGTCCCACCAGAGTCAGATTTTGGACCAGAAACAGAGGAGCACAACGGAACAACAAATGAAGAAATGCGCCAAAAGCACAGACTCGGAGACAGAGCGAGAGAGAGAGGAGCACGGCAGGAGCAGAGCAGGGGAAAAAAATCGAGGAGTGACGTCACAATGGAGAGTGAGAGCAGGGAAACAGAGAGCCGCTGGGGTGAGGATACAGGATTTGGTTCTTTCTCCGGTGCAGTGGAAGGAGCTGTTTGGTGAGGATCTGGTAAGCTGTGACATCACAGGCAAGCAGGTAGTTGATTGGTTTGGAAGAACCGACCTGCTTGATGCGCATCTGGTAAGTGATTAAGATCCATTTTAGTCCTAACGTTTAAAATAGTAAACAAACTAGTGGTAAGTTTAATAAAATATGCAATAAAATGAATAATTGAATAAAATATTTAAGTAGTTAATTGAAACACGTTAAGGATGACAGGACAGGTGATGTGTCACAGCTGCAGCATGTGGGAGTTCCTGGATGCCAGTGTGATCCAGGGCAAACACGTCTGCAGTAAGTGTTTGTGGCTCAAAGAGGGAGAAAAAAGGAATGTAGTGGTAGTAGGGGACAGTATAGTAAGGTGGATTGACTCTGTTCTCTGCAGCAAAAGCAAGAGTCCAGACGGCTGTGTTGTCTGCCGGTGCCAGGATTCAGGACATCTGCTCAGGGCTGGAGCGAAACATACAATGGGAGGGGGAGGATCCAGTCGTCGTGGTCCATGTCGGTACCAGCGACATAGGCAGGACAAGGATAGAGGTTCTGCAAAGTCAGTATGAGGAATTAGGCACCAAATTAAGAAGCAGAACCTCAAAGTTAATCATCTCTGGATTATTACCTGAGCCATGTGCAAATTGGCATAGGACAAATAAGATTAGAGAAAGTAATGTGCGGCTGAAAGACTGGTGTGGTAGTAGTGGGTTCTGGTTCATGGGGCATTGGCACCAGTACTGTGGAAAGAGGTGGCTGTACCGTTGGGACGGTCTACACCTGAACCGTGCTGGTGCCGGTGTTCTAGCGAGCCACATAACGAGGGAAGTAGAGACGGTTTTAAACCGAATAGTGGGGGCAAGGGATCAAATTCGGGAAGATATGGTGAATCAAGGAGGAGAGACAAGGCAAGAGAGAAAGGTATAAATATGGGAAATGATAAACAGACTGTGACAGGAAGGGACAGAATGTACAAATCTAAGAGTAAATCGACAGATAAGGCTAGAGGTGACAAAAATAATAAAAGGACAAAACTAAATGCTCTGTATCTGAATGCATGGAGCATTTGAAACAAAACAGATGAACTGGGAGCACAAATAGAATAAATAAGTACGATCTGATAGTCATTACAGAGACATGGCTGCAGGGCGACATAGATTGGGATGTGAATATTGGAGGTGACATGGCATTTTGGAAGGACAGGAATCTAGGAAAAGGTGGCGGGGTAGCTCTGTTAATTAATGATGGTATTAGCGTAATAGAGAGGGATGACCTGAGTTCTGGAGATCAGGATGCAGAAGCAGTTTGAGTACAAATGAGAAATCATAAAGGCAAGAAGTCACTTGTGGGAGTGGTGTACAGGCCACCTAACATTAACCACACTGTCGGATGGGATATAAAAGAAGAAATAATGGCAGCTTGTCAGAAAGGTACTGTGATAATTATGGGGGATTTTAATCTACATATAGATTGGAAAATTCAGATGGGCAGAGATAGCCTAGATGAGGAATACATAGAATGTTTTGGGGATAATTTCTTGGAACAATACATTCTGGAGCCAACCAGAGAGCAGGCTATACTAGACCTGGCATTGTGCAACGAGATAGGATTAATTAATGACCTCATAGTTAAGGTGCCCCTAGGTAGTAGCGATTATAATATGATTGAATTTTACATTCAGTTTGAGGGAGAGGAGAGTGGGTCCCAGACTAGTATTTTAAATTTAAATAAGGGCAATTATAAGGTCATGAAAGCAGAGCTAGCTAAAGTGAACTGGCAAATTAGGTTAAGGGATAAGTCAATAGAGATGCAGTGGCAGACATTTAAGGGGATATTTCAGAATACACAGAATAGATACATTTCAACGAGAAAGAAAAGTTCCAAAGGTGGGACTCACCATCCATGGTTCACGAAAACAGTTAAAGATACTATCAAACTTAAAGAAAAAGCCTATAATTGTGCAAAGGTGGGAGGCAGGTCAGAAGATTGGACAGAATATAAAAAAAACAGCAAAGAATGACTAAAAGATTGATAAGGAAGGTAAAATTAGAGTATGAGAGAAAGCTCGCAAGAAATTTCAAGACAACTAGTAAGAGTTTCGATAGATATTTTAAAAAGAAAAGAGTTAACAAAGCGACTGTTGGTCCAATAGAAAGTGTGTCTGGGGAATTAATAATGGATAATTAAGAGATGGCAGATGAATTGAACAGATACTTTGCATCGGTCTTCACTATTGAGTATACAAATAACATCCCAGTATTAGTCGTATATCAGGAAATTGAAGGGATGGAGGAACTCAAGAAAATTACAATCACCAGGGAAGTGGTACTAAACAAATTGTTGGAGCTGCGGGTTGACAAGTCGCCAGGTCCTGAATTGGCTAGTGAGATAGTTGATGCGCTGGTTTTAATATTCCAAAATTCCCTAGATTCGAGAAGGTTCCGTTAGATTGGAAAAGAGTGAATGTAACTCATTTATTCAAAAAGGGAGGGAGACAGAAAGCAGGAAACGACAGGCCAGTTAGCTTAACATTTGTCTGAGGGAAAATGTTTGGAGCTATTACAGAGGATGTTATAGCAGGGCATTTAGAAAAAATTAAGATAATCAGGCAGAGTCGACATGGTTTTTTGAAAGGGAAATCATGTTTAACCAATTTATTGGAGTTCTTTGAGGGAGTTACATGTGCTGTGGATAAAGGGGAACCAGTGGATGTATTGTATTTCGATTTCCAGAAGGATAAGGTGCCATATCAAAGGTTATTGCAGAAAATAAAAGCTCATGGTGTCGAGGGTAACATATTGGCATGGATAGAAGATTGGCTAGCTGACAGGAAACAGAGAGTCAGCATAAATGGGCCACTTTTTGGTTGGCAAGAAGTAACGAGTGGTGTGCCACAGGGATCTGTGCTGGGGCCTCAACTTTTTACAATTTATATAAATGACTTAGATGAAGGGACCGAAGGTATTGTTGCTAAATTTGCTGATCACAAAGATAGGTAGGAAAGTAGGTTGTGAAGAGGACATAAGGGGGCTACAAAGGGATATAGATAGGTTAAGTGATTGGGCAAAGACCTGGCAAATGGAGTATAATGTGGGAAAGTCGGAAATTGTCCACTATGGCAGGAAGAATAAAAAAGCATATTATCTAAATGGTGAGAGATTGCAGAGCTCTGAGATGCAGAGGGATCTGGGTGTCCGAGGGCATGAATTGCAAAAGGTTAGGATGCAGGTCCAGCATGTAATTAGGAAAGCTAATAGAATGTTATCATTTATCACCATGGGAATTGAATACAATAGTAGGGAGGTTATGCTTCAGCTATACAGGACATTGGTGAGACCTCTTCTGCAGTACTGAGTACTGTACTGGTCTCCTTATTTGCGGAAGGATGTAAATGCATTGGAGGTAGTACAGAGAAAGTTTACGAGACTAATACATGGAATGGGTGGGCTGTCTTACGAGGAAATATTGGACAAGCTAGGCTTGTCTCCGCCAGAGTTTAGAAGAGAAAGAGGCGACATGATTTGTTATTTAATTTATTAATTAACAAATTAGCTATCCTCCAGTCTTCCGGTACCTCACCCGTGGCTAACGATGATACAAAAATCTCTGCCAGCGCCCCAGCAATCTCCTCCCTTGCTTCCCATAGCATCCTAGGATACATCTGATCAGGCCCTGGGGATTTATCCACCTTAATGCGCTTCAAAACCTCCAACACCTCCTCCTTTGTAATGTTGATATGCTGCAGGATATCGCTGTTCCCTCCCTTGAACTCACTAGCTTCCATGACCTTCTCCACGGTAAATACAGACGAGAAATATTCATTTAAGACCTCGCCCATTTCGCGTGGCTTCACACATAGATTGCCACACTGATCCTTAAGGGGACCTACTCTCTCCCTAGCTACCCTTTTACTCTTAATACACTTAGAGAATCTTTTAGGATTCTCCTTTATCTTATCTGCCAGGGAAATCTCATGGCCCCTTTTCGCCCTCCTAATTTCCTTCTTAAGTATACTCCTATATCCCCTATACTTCTCGAGGGACTCGCTCGATCCCAGCTGCCTATACCTGACGTATGCCTCCTTCTTTGTCCTGACCAGACCCTCAATATCCCTCGTCAACCAAGGTTCCCTAAACTTGCCAGCCTTGCCCTTCCATCTAACAGGAACATGCTGGCCCTGAACTCTTCCTATCTCACTTTTAAAAGCCTCCCACTTGCCAGACGTCCCTTTACCTGTAAACAGCCTCTCCCATTCAACTTTTGAGAGTTCCTGTCTGATGCCATGGAAATTAGCCTTCCCCCAATTTAGGACTTCAACCTGAGGACCAGTCCTATTCTTTTTCATATCTATCTTGAAGCTAATAGAGTTATGGTCACTGGTCCCAAAGTGCTCCCTCACTGCCATATCAACCACCTGCCCATTCTCATTTCCTAAGAGGAGATCGAGTGTAGCTCCTTCTCTAGTCGGGCCATCCACGTACTGCTTCAGAAAACGATCCTGGACTCACTTAACAAATTCTTCCCCATCTGATCCCTTAGCACTAAGGCAGTCCCAGTCAATATTAGGGAAGTTAAAATCACCTACTATTACAACCCTATAATTCCTATACCTATCTGTGATTTCCCTACATATATGCTCCTCCACTTCCCTCTGACTATTGGGGGGCCTATAGTATAATCCCATCAAAGGGATCACCCTTTTATTATTTCTAAGTTCTACCAGTATGGCCTCACTGGACATTCACCCCGGGATATCCTCTCTAAGTACTGCCGTGATGTCCTCCCTAATCAATAGTGCAACTCCCCCTCCTCTCTTACCTCCACCTCTGTCACGCCGGAAGGATTGGTACCGCGGAACATTGAGCTGCCAGTCCTGCCCATCCCTCAACCACATTTCCGTAATAGCTACAATACCACAATCCCATGTACCGATCCATGCTCTGAGTTCATCTGCCTTACCTGTAAGGATACTTGCATTAAAGTAAATGCAGTTTAGCCCACCAGACCTTCCACGCTCCCTGTCCTGCCCCTGCCTGGCCTGCCTACTGGACTTGCTTGCTTTAACCTCTCCATTTGCCTCAACTATCTCATCGGAGAGACTACTACTTTGGGTCCCACCCCCGCTGCAAGACTAGTTTAAACCCTCCAGTGTATTACTATAAAATCTCCCTACAAGGATATTGGTCCCCTTCCAGTTCAGATGCAACCCATCCCTCTTGTACAGGTCACCTCTGCACCAGAAGAGATCCCAATGATCCAAGTACCTGAAGCCCTCCCGCCTTCGCCAGTCTTCAGCAATGCATTCATTTGCCTAATCCTCCTATTCCTACCCGCACTAGCACGTGTCACAGGGAGTAATCCTGAGATTACAACCCTAGAGGTCCTGCTCTTTAACCTTCTGCCTAACTCCCTATATTCACTTTGCAGAACCTCATCTCTCTTCCTGCCTATGTCGTTCGTACCAATATGGACCACGATCTCTGGCTGCACACCCTCCCCTTTCAGAATTTCCGGCAGCTGCTCCGAAACATCCTTGACCCTAGTATTAGGGAGGCAACATACCATCCTGGAGTCTCGTTTGCGGCCACAGAAACGCCTATCTGCACCCCTTATGATAGAATCCCCTATCACAATAGCTCTTCCACCCCTTTTCCTCCCCTGCTGTGCAGCAGAGCCCTCCGTGGTGCCACGGACCGCACTGTTGCTCTTTTCCCCTGGGAGGTCTTGCCCCCAGCAGGAACCAAAGCGGTGTATCTGTTTGAGAGGGGGATGGCCACAGGGGACTCCTGCACTACCTGCCTGCTCCTACTATTCCATCTGGTGGTCACCCATCCCTTTTCTGCCTGTGCATCCATTACCTGCGGTGCGACCACCTCACTAAACATGCTATCCATGACGCCCTCAGCTTCGTGGACGCTCCACAGTGAAACAACCCGCAGGTCCAGCTCCATAATGCGAGTAGCCAGTAGCTGCAGCTGGATACACTTCCTGCACACATGGTCGTCATGGAGACTGGGAGGGTTCCTGAATCCCCACATAGCGCAGGAGGAGCATATCACGGGGCTGAGCTCTCCTGCCATGACTTACCCTTAGATTAATTAGTTACTCCCTTAATTAAAAAATACTAATGACACTAGGGGCATTGTTCTACCCACTACAATCTAAAGTCCTTCATAAGCTACACTGAATAAAAAAAACACTTTAGTAGTACTCATCTTATCAGCAGAGGTTTTTTTTTCAAGTAAAAAAACTTTGCCCTTTTCTTTAAGATATTTAAATACACTAACAGCAGTGACTCACCAACCAATCACCTTGCAGCTCTCCTCTGACATCACAGTTGGCTTCTTTTTTTTCAAAACTCCAGCACACTGGAAGATCTCCACTCCACTCCTGGAAGGTAAGAGACTGGGCCTCGATCCTCGGATTGGATTTATAGGCTCCGCTCTCAACGTTCTCCTCATATCGGTCCATATAGGTCTGCTCCGCACCGCTCCTCTCCGCTCCCGGAAGGTAATTCACCAGCTTTTGCAGAAAAGTCGGTCTTAAGCTGTTGCAGTACCTGTTAGAAAGATAGTCTAAGCTATTCTGAAGTCATCTTCCAATGTCATCTACATGGAAGCAGGATTTTAAAGGATAAGATGTAGTTTTTAAAAGTCACTTCAATCTTGCTCAAGAGTCTTTGCAAAGAAGCCAAGTAAATCTTGATAAAAAGTCATATACATTTAGAGATCTTTTAAAAGCACTTCAATCTTGTTAATAAAAAGTCAGATGTAAATTTAAGAACTCTGATCAGGCTATGCTAAAAAGTTACATACAATTAAGAAATAAAATACAACATTTAAAAGCTCTGAACTCCCTCTGAAAGTTGACCACTGCTGCTGCCGGTGTCTTCCTGGAATAGTGGAGCTGTTGTGTCAACAGAAAAGTCCTTCCCGAGCAGCCCTGAGCCTGTTGGTACCGGCTTTAATCCAACCCAGGTAAAAATCAGGGTACATTGTGGGCAATGAGCCCAAATTGCTGAACTACAGGTCCCTGTCACTTTAAAGAGTGGGCTGGTGCGATTATGATCAGAGGCTCCTTCTAAGCACATTTCTCACCACCACAACTTCCAGATGCTGGTGTTAGTGTGTGCATGTACCGGCAGTTGCAGTGCTGTTCAGACCCTCAATAGCAGTGAAAGTCTCAGAGTTCACCGCTATTGGGGCTGTAAAATCCAGGCCGATATCTCACAGTCCTGTTAGATTTGCTCTCCCTCTGTACAAAATCAAACTCCACACATTGTCTTTCACTCACTCCTGTTTCCAGCCCTGATGGTGCAGAAATCCCCTCTCAAAGGTACACAATCCAGTTGATTTCTGATCAAATACCTCCTTCCTCATTCAATAGAGGAAACAGAGACATGAACAGGAGTCAGGTGCAAGAAAGTTTCACCAACAGAGCAAAGAAAGGCACCAACAAAAGTCACACCTACTTTCCAAATCATTTCACTGGAATATTCTTTCACTTGTTTTGTCGGATGACTGCAATAAATCTGAAAATGAGCACCATGAGGTTTGTGTTCACTAGTCACTTGTTCTCCTGTGTTTGTCTGTCAGGTTTGTAATTCAGTTTGTATTGGATATTGAAGAGAATCTCTTTTCAAGATGATTGCACATCGTACTGTGTTTAAAGCAACCAACTTGGAAAATGGCAGAAAATGAATGTTTCAATACCTGTGTGACCAGATTCTTCCAATGCTTTTCAACAGCTAGATTGATGATGCTTGTAATCTGTATCCTGTGGAGAATGGGAGAGGAGAATAAAAACATGGTGCATGAACAGGACAGACTGTGTAAAATGGGAGCACAGAAATACTGCCATCTCATTGAAAGTTAATGAGATTTATTCGAAGTCAGACACCTGTCCACAATGAACAAGTGAATACATTAATTGTCCACTTTCAATCTAAATGGGACTGAGGTTCCAACAGAGAAGTTTTCTGGAAAATACCTGCTGCAGTTTTAAAATTGATGAACTGGAACATCTTATACTAACTTTCAAATAACTGGAGTGATTGTATAGTTCTCATAGTGGAGAGAAGGAGTTGTTTATAAATATAAGCAGAAAGACACATTTGTGGATTGGTGAATGAGCTTTAACTTTCTGAAATGTATTTGTCCATTGGTTGCAGGTCACTGGAAATTCTTTTTTACATTTCAATTGAAGCAGCAGCAGTTAACAGCAAAATGTCTGATTAATCAGAATAGTGGGTCTGGGAAACACTTAAACAGCCGAGACCCTGTAAAACAGAACTCCAAGTAATAGTTTAAATAAGGCACTGAACTGACAGAGCGGTAAAGGCCTGCTCAGGTCAGGAACCTGACAGAACCACATTGGACCCGAGCCCGACCCGGCCCGAGTATCTCCATTTATTCCCACGCCCAAACTAACCCGAGCCTTACCCGACCACTGGAATGTTCACTTTATCTACCTCCCGATTCCGAATCTACAGGAAGCTGCAGCATGAGCGCAATGACGTCATAGAGATGCTCACTTGCTCACTGAGCAGACTCAGAGTTTCCCTCCTTGATGACCCGGACTCCCAGCTTAGGTTGGCTTTTCAACTTTTGACACTTATTAAACTCAACTTCCCAGCAGAGTTAAATGTAATACTTACTGTGTGTGTCCGACACGGACTCAGCCCGACCTGGACCCAGCCCGACCCGAACCTGGCCCAACCTGACCCGAGCCCGAAAGCCAGACCCGGAAGAGCGACCCAACACGACCCGGACCCGACACAGGTCGTCGGGTCCCGTTGGGTTCAGGTCGGGTGGCAGGCCTTTACAGAGCGGAGGTCAGATGAGGATTGAATTAATTTCAATCACTGAATCTAAACAGGAAGTAAATCTGCCAGGAATGGAAGGCTTTGCTTTATCTGTGAGCTTGTGGTGCAACGGTAGCGCGTCTGACTCCAGATCAGAAGGTTGTGTGTTCAAATCACATCAGGCTCAGTTATATTTTACAGCAGTTCAAGTTCCTGGATTTTATATCAGAAGAGAGTTCGTTCTCTTGGAATGTTCGTGCATGGTAGAATTTCAAGATCAACTTTAATAGATTAAAGTCCTGATTTCTGGTTCCGTTCCATTTCCATGCTCAGTTCTTATTTCACACTGTTTTATATCAGAACAATGTTTCAGGGATGTGATGTGTCCATTGTTTGTACAATCGCTCTGTCACCCAGTGTGAGAAATAAAACACAAACCGCACAGCGTGCGGCTCAAACCCATACCTGGCTCTGTCTATCGGCCACTTAGTTCAGTTGGTTAGGACGCAGTGTTGATAACAACAAGGCTGTGGATTTGATCCCCAACTGCGCTGTCACATGGTCAGTCATTAATTTGACACATTTTTGTTACACTTAAAATCCAACTTTTAGATGCAAACAAGTTTACATCAAATGTCAAAGGGAATTTATTTTGAATAACATCCATTGTATCTTTGTCACTGGTCTGGAGTAACACAGAATTCTTTCCAATTATCTTCCGTTTGCTGATAAACGTTGAACTCGTGGCCTGTTCTCGTTAATGGTCACGAGCAGCAAAAACAGACAGAGCGAGTCTGACCGCCCAGAGATGTGGAAAAGGCTTCAGTTTGGGACATGTGCAGCAAATCAAATGTTCACCCGGCCCCGAAAGATTCAAAAAATGGGGAAAAGGACACAAGGAGATAGAGAATAAGCTAAAGCAGACAATGTAAATATTTCCCATCCTTGATATCTCTCTATTCCAATCCAACCTTCAGAGTTGGGTAAATAATTTCAGTGTAAATTGTGCAGCTCAAGAGTCAAAACCAAAGGGCGATGCAGAATAAAGGAGAACTGCCAAAACCCCAGATTGAACCAGGGATCTTCAGTCTAACACACTCCCAACTGAGCTATTTCAGTCTCACAGGCTTGGGATGATAAGTGGCAAGTAACATTCGCACCACACAAGTGCCAGGCAATGACCATCTCCAACAAGAGAGAATCTAACTATCTCCCCTTGACATTCAATAGCATTACAATCACTGAATCCCCCACCATCAACATCATGGGGGTTACCATGGGTAGCCATGCAAATAACGTGACTAGAAGAGCAGGTCAGAGGCTTGGAATCCTGAGGTGAGTAATTACAGTGCAGCTGTTGGCTCCACCCCAGGGGCTGAATTTGTTCTGTAAACCATGAAGCAGCTTCCTCTCAAATCCTAGGTTTATCAATAAATCCTCTTACAAAAGCCCCAAAGTGTGAGATATTCCTCTCACTCATCCATGACTCCTGACTCCCCAAAGCCTGTCCACCATCTGCAATTCACAAGTCAAGAGTGTGATGGAATACTCTCCACTTGCCTGGATGGGTGCAATTCCAACTCAAGAATCTCAACATCGCCAGGCCAAAGCAGCCCACTTGATTGTCACCCCATCTACAAACATTCACTCCCTCCACCATCGGCACACAGTGGCAGCAGTGTGTACCGTCTACAAGATGCACTGCAGCAATGCACCAAGACTCCTTAGACAGCACCTTCCAAACCCAGCGACCTTTACCACCGAGAAGGGCAAGGGCAGCAAATGCAGGGGATACCACCACCTGCAAGTTCCCCTCCAAGCCACACACCATCCTGACTTGGAACTATATCGCCGTTCCTTCACTGTCGCTGGGTCAAAATCCTGGAACTCCCTTTCTCACAGCACTGTGGGTGTACCTACCCCACATGGACTGCAGCGGTTCAAGAAGGCAGTTCACCACCACCTTCTCATGGGCAATTAGGGATGGGCAATAAATGCTGGTCTAGCCAGCGATGCCCACATCGCATGAATGAATGAATAAAAATGTGAAGTATCCCTTGTGTCATTCTTTTGGTAGAAATTATAACCCTGGTGGAATTGCCCCTCCCAATCACACCTCACTTCATAGAACATAGAAAATCGAGAAAATTTATGGCACAGAATGAGACCATTTAGCAATCGTGTCTGTGCCAGCTGAAAAAGAGCGATCCAGCCCAATCCCACTTTCCAGGTCTTGGGAATGGGATCTGAACAGATGTCAGAGCTCACATTATGTGAATGTTCTGTTGAAGTGTTGGTGAGCTGATATACCAGGGGAGATTCACACTGTTGGACACAGTGTGAAATACATTCAAGTATTTATAAAACATTACAACATGTGAGTAATATTCCCCATTGATTTCTCAGCACTGATGAATTGTGAAGTGGGAGACAGCCAGAAGTCCCAGTGATCCACACTGACCCTGAGCTGAGAATGAAATGAGATAAAGTTCAATCTTCAGCAGCGAGATGCTGCAGAGAGGTAAGAGTCCTGAATCAAGGAGAGACTTTCTCATACTGCTGTTGAATCTCATTTCAAACACTCCTTGAACTCTCTGCCGAGGAATTCAGAGCTGGATAACGCCTGTAAAATCAGCCTAAAAAGGAAATAGAAAACACCCACCGTGGGCTCAAACTCAAAAACTTGAGATTCAGAGTTTCATGCTTTCATCGACTGAGCTCACCAGGCCTGAGACAGTGTCCCCGTCCTGTCTGTTATTGGACGGTGCAGCTGTTGGCTCCACCCCAGGGGCTGAATTTGTTCTGTAAACCATGAAGCAGCTTCCTCTCAAATCCCAGGTTTATCAGTAAATCCTCTTACAAAAGCCCAAAGTGTGATATATTCCTCTCACTCATCCAGAATAAAAGTTACATCTTTTGCTCTTTTTACCTTCCAAACATTGACTTCTATTTTACTCAGCATTTATTTCTCTCTCCTTTTTATGTTGTGCATTTCCTAATAAACATTTCATTTCAATTATTTATGAGGGATGAAATGAACAGAAAAGATTTTCTGCAATGGTACCGGGGTGTGGGACAGAGTGAGTGGTTCGGATCTGGAATACACTGCCTGAGAGTGTGCTGGAGGCAGATTCAATCGTGGCTTTCAAAAGGGAATTGGATAAACACCTAAATAGAGAAAATTTGCAGGGCTACAATGAAAGGGCAGAGGAGTGGAATTAGCTGATCTGCTCTTGCAAAGAGCTGTCATGGACATGATGGACTGAATGGTCTCCTTCTGTACTGTAACCATTTGATTCCTTGATTCTAACTCTGTCAAAGTTGTTCTGAACTTGCTCTGCTCCAAGGAGAACAACCCCAGCTTTTCCAGTGTCTGCACATAACTGAAGTTATGAGGAACCATGGGGAACCCACTGTAAACCTTCCTCCAGACAGAAATACAACTGTTCACCACCACACTGTGACCCAGCTGTTCACATGATTTGGATGCGGGGACCAAATGTAGTATTTCCAAGTTTGCAGATGACACAAAACTAGGTGGGAATGTGTGTTGTGAGGAAGATGCAAAGCGGCTTCAAGGGAATTTGGACAGTCTTAGTGAGTGGACAAGAAAGTGGCACATGAAATATAATGTGTCAAAATGTGAGGTTATCCACTTTGGTAGGAGAAACAGATGTGCAGATTATTTGTTAAATGGTAAGAGTGTGAATGTACAAAGGGGCCTGGGTGTCCTTGTCAATAAGTGACTGAAAGCTAACATGCAGGTGCAGCAAGCAATTAGGAAGGCTAATGATATGTTAGCCTCTATCACAAGAGGAATTGAGTACAGGAGTAGTGAAGTCTTGCTTCAATTGTATATAACCTTGGTTGGTCTGCAGTTTGGAATACTGTGTGAAGTTTTGTTCCCCTTACCTTAGGAAGGATATCATTGCCACAGAGGGAGTGCAACGAAGGTTCACCAAACTTGTTCCCGGGATGGCGGGACTGTCAAATGAAGAGAGATTGGGGAAACTGGGCCTGTATTCTCTCGAGTTTTGAAGAATGAGAGGTGATCTCATTGAAACTTACAAAATATTTAAAGCGATAGACAGGGTCGATGAAGCTAAGATGTTTCCCCCGGTTGAGGAGTCTAGAACCAGGGGACACAATTTCAACGTAAGGGGAAAGCCACTTAGGACAGCGATGAGGAGAAATTTCTTTACTCAGTGGGTTGTGAATCTTTGGAATTCTCTATCTCAGAGGGCTGTGGAAGCTCAGTCATTGAGTATGTTTAAAGCAGAGATTGACAGATTTCTCAATACAAATGACATAGGGGAGATGGAGATAGTGTGGGAAAAAGGCATTGAAGTGGACGATCAGTCATCATCATATTGAATGGCAGGGTGGGCTCGACGGGCTGAATGGCCTACTCCTGCTCCTATGTTCCTATCAGTCTGCAAACTTCATATGCATGCTGTCATTGTCCCTTTTATTACATGGGCTTCAGTTTTACTGGCAGTCTAGTATGTGACATCATCAAGAAGGTTTCAATAAGTTAAATAAGGAGAAATTGTTTCCAGTGGCAAAAGGGTCAGTAACCAGAGGATGTATTTATCAGGTGATTGAGAAAAGACCAGAGGTGAAATGAGGAATGATTTTTTATACAGTGATGTGTTGTCATCTGGAATGCACTGTCTGATCAGGACTTGAAAGCAGATTCAGTAGTAACTTTGAAAAGCAATTGGGATAAATACTGGAAGGAAAATGTACAGATTACAGGAAAAAGCTGAACACCAGGACTAATTGGATAGCATAACCAAAGAGACAGCACTGACACAATGGACCAAATGGTCTCCTTCTTTGGGTATCATTCCATGGTTTTATGAACATAATGTTGGTACAATTGCCTGAGTTGGAAGGGAAGTGAACCCAGATTCTGGGTATTCTAAACACCAGACCCAAACCAAATGAACAATCCCGTTGTTTAATCTCTGTTTTTCACACCAGCTTCTCCTCGCTCTTTCTGTGTTTCCTGCCTGGTCTGTTCCTCTGACCTTCATTCCTGACACTCTATTGAGAATGGCCAACTCACTGCGCCTCTCACTCACACCGTCACTCCACACCTTCACCCACTTCCAAACCTCTCTGTTCAACAGTACCTCACATCTGCTCCTCTGCTCCATTAATATAACAGGAAAACATTTTCAAACAGACATCTCCAGACAGTGAACGTTCCAGTAAGACAAGGTAAAGAGCAGATTCATTCACTTTAAACACAGAGAGAGCAGCTCTCCCTGTTCAGTCTAAGGAGCAGATCTGGTTTCACTCCCATTAGTCTTAGAGACATGCACCAGAATTTTAAGGGACCGTTGGAGACGGGAATGGAGGCCGGGGAGGGGGAGGGGGAGGGGGGGTGTATAAAATAGGGATGGAAGACGTTGGACCGGATTTTTCTGTCGGCGGCTGACATGGAGGGCAGACTTCGCACATCCACACGGCAAGAAGGCATTTCAAGTATTTATGAGTCCAATTGTCAGCAATTTTATTCACTGGATCCAATTGAACTAATAGCACACGGGAACCACGGGGCTTCAGAGCCTCGCCTGGTTAAAGGAGGTGACTGGGAGGTGGGAGCTGAGTGTTGTCTTCACTGGGAAGCTATCGGGTGAGGCAGCAAAACTTGGCAGAAAGGGCATCGGGAAACACTGTCAGGAGTGGGGGCCAATGTGCCAGCTCTGCAGAGGGAACAACACCAGGGTGCCATTGGGGCAGTGCCACTTCATTGAGGGTGACAAGTGAGGTAAATGTGGCTGGGTGTTGTTTACTGTGAAGGCCTTGCACTCAGGGAGGGGCAACCTGTCATGGGCCTCATTCGAGGCTCTCATTGGATTCGAGGCTCCCATTGAGGAGGAGGAGGAGGAGTAGAGAGGAAGGGAGGGAGGCGCAGGCACCAGCAGGGGCACCACAGCAGCTTGGGGGCCCACAGGAAGGCCAGCCTCGAACAGGAGGCTGGAGAAGGAGGCAGAGGAACAAGTCAGCCGAGGTTCAACTACCTGCAGATGTCCGAGTGACAGTGTCTCCGCAGACTGCACCTTTCCACGGGGGTCGTCACTGATCTCTCTGCCATGATGCAGCTGTGCCCCATGCGACTTGGTGGGCACCTGATGCCAGTGTCACTGAAGGTCACCGTGCCACTGAACCTCTTCACCACCAGATCATTGCGGGGATCCACTGGAGATATGTGTGGAATCTCACAGTCTGTAGTGAATCAGTGCATCAAGGAGGTCACCAATGTCCTGTTCAGGAGGGCCGGTGACTATGTGCACATTGATCCAAACAGTCAAGCTGAGAGAGCTATAGGATTCGGGGACATCGCTGGATTCCACCAGGTGCAGGGTGTCATTGACTGCACCCATGTGACCATCATGGCTCCTGCAGACCAGCCAGCAGCCTTCAACAGGAAGGGCTTCCACTTGCTCAGTGTGCAATTGGTCTGCGACCACTGCAAATGGATCCCATAGGTGTGTGCACAAATCCCGGGAAGCAGCCACAATGCCTGCATACCAAGGCACTCCCAGGTGCCAGAACCTTTCCGCGGCCCCATCCGCTTTCAGAGATGGATCCTTGGAGACAAGGGCTACCCACTGAGGACATGACTACTGACGTCTGTAAGGAACCCACGCACGGATGCAGAGGAGAGGTACAACACCTGCTGCGGGTCAACCCGAGCGACCATCAAGGAGGCCATTGGTCTCCTGAAGATGAGATTCAGGTGCCTAGATCGATCCAGTGGAGCCCTTCAGTATGTCCCGGCGAGGGTCTCGCATATCGTGGTGGTTTGCTGTGCACAGCACAATCTGGCATTACAGAGGGGTGAGGTGTTGACTAGTGAGGATATCGTGGAGTGTGATGTCTCCTCTGATGATGAGGATGTGGAGGAGGATGCTGCCCAAGCAGTGCCAGATGAAGAACCTCAGGCACAGCAGGAAAGGGGCCATGAGATACACACAAGGGAGACATGAGACACCCTTATACATTCAAGTTTCCTTTGAGCCTTACCACCTTCTGGAACCAAGGCAATAAAGTCTTAGCTTTAAACAGCCCTGTTGTCGCCTCCTTCCTTCTGCACTGCAGTGTCCAGGTACACATCGCACAGTGACAAGGCCGTAGCTTTGTGAACTCAGGGCTTGGTCCCTCACTTCCAGCCCCTTGGGAGGAAGGGTTTAAATGAAGTCCCAAAGGGCATCAACAATAGGAAGGAGACATAGTGAGAGAATATCATTTCTTTCTTCCGTGTGACAACAAACGCAACCCTATCCATCTGGAATGTACATTCACCGTGAACCCTAAGTGAATCTAGGTGCTCTTCTTAAATCTTTTCCGGGTGCTCCTACGTGGTGCTCCCCCTGCTCTGTCAGCTGAGGTGGAGACAGGCTGCTGACCTTGCTGCCCCATGGCTTGGGATGACATTGGTGGCCGTCCTCTTGCTGCCTGAGGCCTGGAGGGCCCCGGCACACTGAGGGCCTCCTGCACAGGTACAGGGACCCCCCTCTGTCATCGAGGGTGATGGAGGCAGGCACTGGCATCACTTGTGTCACTGGCAGAGGGGCTTTGGAGCTACTGTCCACACCAGGAACACCCTGAGAGGAATCCCCAGATGTAGCAGCCAGCTGCTCCTCCCCCTTATAAGACACACTTGTAACTCGCTGCTGACCTGAGAGGGACGTGGACCTGGTGAAGAGTTCAGGTGCCTCGTCCCCCCTCTCACCTTGTCACCGCTGGATGGAGCTCATGGACAAAGCGATGGAGTGCAAGTCTGCACACATCTCCGGCAGCCACTGATTGGTCGGCTGGATCTGGCTCTCCATCAGAGTCACCAATCTCTCA
The DNA here is from genome assembly GCF_036365525.1 of Heterodontus francisci. Lineage (NCBI taxonomy): Eukaryota > Metazoa > Chordata > Chondrichthyes > Heterodontiformes > Heterodontidae > Heterodontus > Heterodontus francisci. Next base: position 20,118,462 of record NC_090405.1, read on the forward strand.
AGGAAGGAAGCCAGACACACCCCCATCAGAGACAGTACAGCATGCAAGGCCTGGATGGACTCCTCCATCATCCGAACTTGGGTACACATAACCTCCGGCAACTCTGCCAGATGTTGCCTGACCTCTTGCTGCAGCTTCAGCATTTCCCGTGTTGCTGGTGACACCAGAGGCACGTCATCAGCCTGGGACTCAGCATGGGCCTGGCCTCCCACAGACTTCCAACTGCCAGTGGCCTCGGCTGTCACTGCCTCCGTCATCTGCCCGGGCCTGTCTGTGACGTGCTCACCAGCTTGTGTGCCCAAATCTAACAGCGAGTGGATACCCACCGAGTGAGGGTTTCTGTGCTGGTGGAGGGTGCAGGGGAATGATGTGACGGTGCACCCTCTGAGGCTCCCTCCTCCTCCTCAGAGGTGTCTGGCTGTCCCCCAGTCTCTCCAGCTCTTCGCTCTTGTCTTTCATCCTAGCCTGCATGTGAAAACAGGGACATTGAAGGGTTAGGGTCTGCCCATCGTGACATTCCAACCACCCCTACTGTGCAGCTCCATTGATGCAGTGGTGAACAGATGAGCAGTGTGGCTCCTTTGCAGCGGATGCACCCTTGTGCCCCAGGAGATGTTCATTCACTCTCTTAGGTAGGTGTCCCTGTCTCTCCATCAGCTATGGAGCAGCTGCTTTGCTGCCCGGCCTGTTCCATGGCCTCCTCCTCCATCGGGATGAGGACACGGAGATAAGGCACTCCACCGCCAGTCTTGACATGCTCTTTCCGATTGTGGGCTGTCTTCTCCTGCAGCCACTATGATCAACAAAGTTAGTCTCCCAGCGGGGACAAGCCCAACATCTCTGATGGTGATAGTCCAGCAGTCCATGATGTGGACACACATATTCCTCCTGCATGTGGCCCCTCTCGAGGGACTGTGTGAGTTTATACAATGACTGACGTGCACCTCCCACCGAGATGCAGCCAAGCCTCACGCAGCATGTCCTGCTGCCCTTCCCCAATACACATGACTGGATGGTCACTCCCTTTCCACCAAACACTCCCTCTCACTCTGCCATGCGCAATGTCCAAAGGGTCCAAAGTGTTTTGAGTTTGCGCCTGAGCAGCCCGGATCCGGTCATTGACCCACTTCTTGCACTGGATCCATGTCTTGGGGGTGACCCCACGGCTGCTGACTTCACCTACTATCTCAAAGCAGCTTTGCTTGGTCAGGTGGACAGGTCTCCACCTCCCATCCCTGGGGAAGAGGATCTTCCACCTATCTGTTGTCACCTGGAGGCGAACCTGCAGGAAGGCATCGCTAAACTATTGGACCATGGTCACTGCAGGCTCACATTCAGCTCCTTACCTATCAGGCAGCAGAGACAGCAGAACGGGTCCTGGGGCATCAGTGACAGCAGAACGGGTCCTGGGACAGCAGAATGGGTCCTGGGCAGCAGAGGCTGCAGAACAGGTCCTGGGGCAGCAGATGCAGCAGAACAGGTCCTGGGGCAGCAGAGGCAGCAGAACAGGTCCTGGGGCAGCAGATGCAGCAGAACAGGTCCTGGGGCAGCGGAGGCAGCAGAACAGGTCCTGGGGCAGCAGATGCAGCAGAACAGGTCCTGGGGTAGCGGAGGCAGCAGAACAGGTCCTGGGGCAGCAGATGCAGCAGAACGGGTCCTGGAGCAGCAGAGGCAGCAGAACGGGTCCTGGGGCAGCGGAGGCAGCAGAACAGGTCCTGGGGCAGCAGATGCAGCAGAACAGGTCCTGGGGTAGCGGAGGCAGCAGAACAGGTCCTGGGGCAGCAGATGCAGCAGAACGGGTCCTGGAGCAGCAGAGGCAGCAGAACGGGTCCTGGGGCAGCAGAACGGGCCCTGGGGCAGCAGAGGCAACAGAACGGGTTCTGGGGCAGCAGAGGCAGCAGAACGGGTCCTGGGGCAGCAGAGGCAGCAGAACGGGTCCTGGGGCAGCAGAGGCAGCAGAACGGGTCCTGGGGCAGCAGAACGGGTCCTGGGGCAGCAGAGGCAGCAGAACGGGTCCTGGGGCAGCAGAACGGGTCCTGGAGCAGCAGAGGCAGCAGAACGGGTCCTGGGGCAGCAGAACGGGTCCTGGGGCATCAGAGGCAGCAGAACGGGTCTTGGGGCAGCAGAACGGGTCCTGGGGCAGCAGATGCAGCAGAACGGGTCTTGGGGCAGCAGAACGGGTCCTGGGACAGCAGAACGGGACCTGGGGCAGCAGAGGCAGCAGAACGGATTCTGGGACAGCAGATGCAGCAGAACGGGTCCTGGGGCATCAGAGGCAGCAGAATGGGTCTTGGGGCAGCAGAACGGGTCCTGGGACAGCAGAACGGGACCTGGGGCAGCAGAGGCTGCAGAACGGGACCTGGGGCAGCAGAGGCAGCAGAACGGGTTCTGGGACAGCAGAGGGCTCTCAGGAAGACACTCCTTTAAACCAGGCAGCAGTGAATACAGGTCTGGCAGTCCTTTCAATATGGTGCCAGCACCTGCCGTTGTGTCAGATGTCGGTGCCATCGGTGCCTCGTTCCCTGCCTCTGGTACTTGTTTACATGGGCCCCACGCCTCCCCTTCATTAATTGGTCAGCTGCTCCGTGATCGGGGTCGGCCGGCCACATTTCACTCGTGTGGTGACGGCACCCACTCACGGTGTCTCTGCCGAGAGCCGCACCGTTAGTTTAAAATTCTGCCCATGGGGTCAAGAGTGGAAAATCTCCCCTCTGATTCTCTCTACTTAAACTGATGGAGACACCAAATTAAAACTGATGAAACCAGGGATTGTATCCTGGTTCTTCAATCTAGTGTTCTCCCAACTGAGCTATTCCATCCTCACTGTAAACTCATCTTCATTGGAGACAAATATAACTCCAGGCGGAAGTTCCCCACCCGTTCATTCCTCACTTCAGGGGAATGGGACCCGACCAGATCGCGGAACTCAGATTATGTTAATGTTCTGCTCTTGATATCTTAATATTATCTTGCGTTTGAGCCACTTTTAATCAGGTTCACGGACAAATTCTTCCATCATCCCTTCTCCCACATTCTCTCTCTCTCATTCATTCTTTATTCCTCACAATCCAGAAAGGGTTAGGAATCAGAGCTCACCTCCAAACCCTCTGCACACAGACCTCTGTCTGTTACCCTGTTTGATCCAAGAGACCAGTCAATAAATTACACTCTTTATAAACACAGAAAGCTGCCTCAGAGTGTTGGACAGAGATAAATACACTGAAGTCTTTTGAAAAAAGTTCATCTTACGGGTTGTTACTGAGCCCACAGAGCAGGGCGGGCCCAGGCTCCAGCTCCAGCCCCAGCCTGTGCTGTGTTAGCTGATGCCACCTGGTGTGATACTGAGCCACACGGAGCAGGAAAGGGCCTGATTGTATTCATGGCCTGTGTTGAGTTAACTGATCCCACTCAGTGTGGTAGGAGCCACACAGAACAGAATGGGCCCAGGCTCCTTCCTCAGCCTGAGGGATGATAGTTCTTCTCACACATTGTTGTACAGAGCCCCACACAGAACAGGGAAATCTCAGGCTCCATCCCCGGCCTGTGGTATTTTACTTCATCGCACCTGGTATGGTACGGAGTCCCCAGAGCAGGAAAGATCCAGCCTCCATCTCCGGCCTGTGCTGAATTAGCTGATCTGACCTGGTTGGCACTGAACCGCAATCAGGGAAGGATGGGCCGAGGCTCCATGGCCTGTGGTGTGTTAGTTATTCTCATTTGGTGAGGTACTGAGCACTATATAGAGCAGGATGGGCCTGTGCTCAGTGAGCTGATCTCACCTTGTGTGGTTCTGAGACCCACACACAAAGCAGGACAGGCCTAGGCCTCATCCCCGGCCTGTGTTCAATTAGCTGATCTCATCCAAAAGATTTTGATAAGGTTCCACACAAGAGGCTTCTCTATAAGATTAAAGTCCCTGGTATCAGTGGTAATATATTGATCTGGATTGGGAACTGACTGGCAGGACGTAGGCAGAAAGTAGTTACAGATGGATCTGGATCTGTTTGGAGACCAGTTACCAATGGTATCTCACAGGGATCGGTGTTGGGACTGTTGCTCTTTACTATTTTTATTAATGATCTGGATGTAGGTGTAGGGGGCACCATCTGTAAATTTACAGATGATTTGAAGATCTGTGCGAGTGTTCAGACTGTAGACGATGCTCGACTGTTTCAGGCTGATCTTAATGTGTTGGGAGATTGGGTTCATGACTGGTAAATGATGTTTAATTTGGGTAAGTGCAGTGTTATTCATGTGGACAGGGCGAATGCTCAACATTCATACACCCTTCAGGGAAAAACATTAAAGCAGGTGGAGAAAGAAAATAATTTTGAGCAGAGATCTGGATGTTCTAGTGCACAGATCTCGAAAGTTACAGCAGCAATGCTGTGAAGTGATAGTTGGAGCAAATAGAGGGTTGGGCTGCATTCAGAGGATAATTGAGTATAAAATGAGGCATATTCTTTCATGGGATGTGAGCGACACTGGCAAGGCCAGAATTTGTTACCCATCCCTAATTGTCCTTGACAAGATGGCGGTGAGCTGCCTTCTTGAATTGCTGCACTCCATGTGGTGTAGGTACACCCACAGTGCTGTTAGGAAGGGAGATCCAGGATTTTGACCCAACATCAGTGAATGAACAGCGATATTGTTGCAGATCAGATGGTGTGTGACTTGGAGGGGAGCTTGCACATGATGGTGTTTCCATGCATCTGCAGCCCTTGTCCTTCAAGGTGGTGGAGGTCTTCGGTTTGGAAGGTGCTGTCTGCGGAGCCTTGGTGAGTTGCAGCAGTGCATCTGGTAGATGGTACACACTACTGCCACTGTGCGTCAGTGATGAAGGGAGTGAATGTTTAAGGTGGTGAATGGGGTGACAATCAAGGCGGCTGCTTTGTCCTGGACAGTGTCGAGTTTCTAGAGTATTGTTGGTGCTGCACTCATCCTGGTTTGTGCCTTGTAGATGGTTGACAAGGTTTGGAGAGTCAAAAATCACAAAATTATTACAGTGCAGAAGGAGGCCATTGGGCCCATTGTGTCTGCATAGAATCATAGAACATAGAAAGTTTACAGCACAGGCAGGCCAAAAAACGAGCCACCCAGCTGAATCCCATTGCCCAGCATTTGGACCGTAGCCCTGCAGGTTCAGGTACTTGAGGTGCACATCCAGACTCCTTTTAAATGAGTTGAGGGTTTCTGCCTCAGCTACCCTTACAGGCAGTGAGTTCCAGACTCCCACAGCCCTCTGGGTGAAAAAACCTTTTCTCATCTCCCCTCTAATTGTTCAACACATCACTTTAAATCTATGCCCTCCAGTCATTGACCTCCCTACTAAGGTAAATAGACCCTTCCCATCCATTCTATCCAGACCCCTCACAATTTTGTACATTTCAATCAAATCTCCCCTCAGCCTCTTCTATTCCAAGGAGAACAACCCCAGCTGATCCAATCTTTCCTCATAGCTGCATTTTTCCAGTCCTGGCAACATCCTCGTAAATCTCCTCTGTAACCTCTCTAGTGCAATTACATCCTTTCTGGAATGAGGTGACCAGAACTGCACACAGAACTCAAGTTGTGGCCTAACTAATGATTTATACAGTTCCAGCATAACCTCCCTGCTCTTATATTCGATACATTGGCTAATAAAGGAAAGGATTCCATAAGCCTTCTCAACCAACTTATCAACCTATCCTGCTACTTTCAGGGATTTGTGGACATTCACTTCAAGGTCCCTCACTTCCTCTGCACCTCTCAGCATTCACCCATTAATTGTGTCTTCCTTTGCTGTGTTTGACCTCACCAAAGGCATCACCTCACACTTCTCCAAGTTGAATTCCATTTGCCACTTTTCTGCCCACCTGACCAGTCCATTTCTCCAGCTCTCCTAATGAGCATTTCACCACGTGCCTTGAGCTGAGTTACTCATCACAGAATTCCCACTATCTGATTTACTCTTGTAGCCAGAGTATGTATATGAATGGTCCAGTTAAGCTTTTGTCAATGGTAACCCCCAGGATGTTGATGGTGGGGGGATTCAGCGATGGTAATGCTGTTGAACGTCAAAGGGAGATGGTTACACTCTCTCTTGTTGGAGATGGTCATTGCCTGGTACTTATGTGGTGTGAATGTTACTTGCCACAGCAGCCCAAGTCTGAATGTTGTCCAGGTCTTGCTGCTTCTGGACACGGACTCCTTCAGTATCTGAGATGTCCCGAATTTGTCCTTTTATGAAACCTTGGTCAGGACTCACTTGGAATATTGTATCCAGTCTTGGTCTCCTCACATGATGGGTGATATTGAGGCTTTGGAAAGGGTACAGAGGAGAGACATTCGACGAATTCCCAGTATAAGACATCTTGGTTATCAAGTTAGACTAAAAGATTTGGGACCCTACACCTTAGAGAAACCTAGACTGAGGGGTGATCCGATTGAGGTTCATAAATAATGAAGGGTCCAATTTAGCATGGGAGAGGAGTCATAACTTTATATTGGAAAAGGCCAGATGGCACCCGGATCACATTAAATTTCATTTTTAGTGGTGAGTTAATGTACCAGGATGGCCGAGTGGTTAAGGCGTTGGACTTAAGATCCAATAGACATGTGTCTGCGTGGGTTCAAACCCCACTCCTGGTATCTGTGCTTACAAAATGTTACTTATTCTGTCCCTGACTTTTGCCTTGCACCATCATCTCTTCTGTCATTTAATCACTCTTGCCTTCCAACTGATCACAACTGCCGATTATTTGATCTGCCCCAGCACCGTTCCTTGGCTCTGCGCTTGCTTATAAACTGGTAAATCTTTAACTTAATCTCCTCTGTACCCTGACAATGACCTTCTCATCCTTCCTTGATTGTGGTTCCTCACAGGATCCGCTGCCTCTCCGACTCCCCTCCAGGTCACTGAAGGCCCTGAGCCTTGGTCTCGCTTTATACGCTAGCTGGTAGTTGATTCCTTGCAGGTCTGCCACCGCTCAGGAGAAGCTCAAGACCCAGATCAAGCGAAGTATCAAGAGGAATGTGAACAAAGGCTCCCTGGTGCAGAGCAAGGGACAGGGCGCCTCCGGCTCCTTCAAAATCAGCAAGAAGGAAAACCCAGGGAAAAGTGGGAAAGAAGGTGAAGAAACCAGCAGCCAAGAAATCTTTAGTGAAGAAACCAGCAGACAAGAAATCTTCAGTGAAGAAACCAGCAGACAAGAAATCTTTAGTGAAGAAACCAGCAGACAAGAAAGTGACAACAAAGAAAGTAACAGCCAAGAAAACGAGCAGCAAGGCGGCGGCAACGCCAAATAAGGCGGTGAAGAAAGCAGCGCTTCAGAAAAAGTCTCCTGCGAAGAAGGTCAAAAAAGGCAAGAGTGCGGCGGGCGGAAAGGCGCTGAAGAAAGTGCAGACATGGAAGAGCAAGGTCAAGCCGAAAGCAGCGAAGTCTCAGAAAGCAGGGTCTGGAAAGAAGTGAAAGCGCGGGAAACTTGTAAACATCTGAACACAAGGGCTCTTCTCAGAGCCACCCACATCTCTCAGGAAAGAGCTGATCCCCTGATCAAATGATCCCTGTCCCGGCCCCGCCTGCAGATTCCACATGGAAATGATTTGGAGTAAATCCAGGATCCCTGGTGACTCGCTGACATCCACTCCACCCAGCCCTTTCCCCACTCTCTGTAATAAAACAGAGGGATACCCGGCCCTCACTCTAACTGGGGATGTCTTCGGTGCAGTCTCAGTTCACAAATTCAGGGGGAGAGTCTGTAAGACAGTAACACTGGCGGAGAAACCCCACCTCACAACTCAAACCCCAACACATGAGTTTCTCCAATTCAGCTGGAGTCGGGTGACAACAGGAGCTGGGATAGGCTGTGATCGGGAATGTTAGGAATGGATTTGTTCAGGGAGGAACGTACCTGGAATCTCCGAATATATAATAGTTCCTTATTTCCCCAGATGACACATTCTGCAGTGAGAGTGAAAAGTCTCTTCACTGCTTCACATTTACTAATTGTTTGGTTCTAGATGAATAATGAGTCAGAGAGTAATGACAGGATCTGAAGCTTCTCTCACACCAGCCCTTCAATGACTCAGTGTGAAGTGTCCAATGTGTGAAGCTACTGCCAGGGTTTGTCAATCTGAACAGTTTCAGCTCAGTTACTGGGGGCCTGGAATCCCCACAGTTTGACTCTGTCTCTGATTGGTCACCCGCTTCTCAATCCAATTCTTAACCAATAGGAGAATCACATATAAGTAAATAGAAGTTCTCATTGGCTTAGATTTTCCAATTGGAAAAAGCCTGGCAATTCCAGAGCAGGAAGGAATTGAAGTGATGGAAAATTTCAATTTTCAGGCAACAATTTTAAAACCTCTCATTTTATGTTCTGTTTTATTGTATTTACCGTCACAAAATCCTGACGCGATTTTAGGAATCGTTTTCATTTGTCAATCTGTTAACTGTAAGCGGCGGGAGGAAGGTCCGGTTCAGCAATTTAAAACGGGACAAATATCAGCTTCCTCTCTGTAAAAGGAACAAATTAGCGACTAACCGCTTCTCACAGGCTTCTCGGGGACTGACAGAAACGAGCGGTTTCTGATCTTTTCTCCTGAAAGAGGCGGATAATGCTGCAGGGAGCAATGAACTGCCCTTCACTTTCTGGCTGCTAATACACCACTGACTTTAAACAGTTCAAACAGCGACTGATGCTTCTGCCGGAAAATGAGCAGATTCACCAGAATGATCCCGGTCCATCATGGCCAAAGACATCCAGCTGGCCCGCCGCATCCGCGGGGAACGCACCTAAAACCCAGCTTCAGTAACAAGTGTAACAAGGGCTCTTTTCAGAGCCACCAAATCAGCAAAGGAAAGAGCTGCCATCTCTGTTCATCATCAAACCCATTAGATTGGAGGGGAGGCCACATGGTTTCTGTTTTGTCACATCACTTTCCCGAAAGGCCTGTCGGACTGAGAGCTGATCTGGAATTTAGAAAGCAGCATTACCGGAGACTCATTGCTGCTCAGCACAATCTCAACCCCGCTCCTGGGATCCGTTAGCTGGCATTTGGGGAAAAGAAATGGATCCCAGTTTTATTTGGAAGGCATTAATGGAGCCGGGTCCGTTCACATGAGGGTTATTTACAAACATTACCCAATGAGTTCACTAATATTTGAATCCATTGGAGATTAGTACACAGGATATGTAAGGCAGCTCGGTCACTCTGACTGAAACCGCCAGTTCCCCGGGGTTGCAGACCCTGACACTGCGGGGAGAGAATCCCCGACTCTATCCCGCCGCCGGGGGAAACAGACAGCTCTGTGTCCGGAGAATAGGGAGGGCCGGGGAGAAGGCACATATTAAAGCGCTGCAATGGACTCAGCTCCTGTGTGTGCACAACTCTCACTGATTCCGTCCTCTGGGAACAGTGCGGTCGAAACAGATCAGGTTAGGAGAGAAACACACAGCCCGAGAATGGCCTCTTCCTTCCTGCATTTACTCTGTTCCGGGAGCAGATTCTCATTGAGAAGCGGCGCTCAGATCACCAGAGAGAAAAAAAAACACAATTCAAACTGTCCAAATGAAAAACAGAGAATTAACCCGGACACTTCCATTATTAAATTAATTCATCAGCTCCGAACCAGTTCCCGTTAATGTACCGGGATGGTCTCGGGATTTATAAAATCGAAGGCAGCGGGATTTATTAAATTGTTGATTCTGACACCCTGTAGTTCAGTTCTTCACTTAACTGGAGGGGGAGATGTGTGAGCAGAGAAACAGAGCGAAATCCAGAGAGGGAACTGAAAACACACCTGGACAGATGTGAAACAGGTCAATCCACTGTTCCAATAACTCCATCTCTGACTCCCTCCTGACAGTAACCAGCCCTTTCACAGAGACTGTGAGTGGCTCTGAAAAGAGCCTTTGGTTTATTAGATGACATTTTGGCCGCTTTACTTTTTCTGGGAGCTCTTGAGTGCTGGTTTTCTTGGGCAGCAGCACAGCCTGGATATTAGGCAGCACCCCGCCCTGAGCGATGGTCACCCCTCCCAGCAGCTTGTTGAGCTCCTCGTCGTTGCGGACGGCCAGCTGCAGGTGTCTGGGGATGATGCGGGTCTTCTTGTTGTCCCGGGCCGCGTTACCGGCCAGCTCGAGGATTTCAGCGGTCAGATACTCGAGCACAGCAGCCAGATAGACCGGGGCTCCGGCACCCATACGCTCAGCTTTCTCAGGAGCCTGTGAACACGGCCCACCGGGAACTGCAGTTCAGCCCGGGAGGAGTGAGACTTGGCCTTGGCCCGAGCTTTCCCGCCGGTCTTTCCTCTTCCAGACATTTCCACAATCTCACAAATACTTTCTCAAAGAATGAATAATTTCCTTAGCATTGATAGCACATCACAGGCAGTCAGGATGGCCGAGCGGTCTAAGGCGCTGCGTTCAGGTTGCAGTCTCCACTGGAGGCGTGGGTTCGAATCCCACTTCTGGCAAATTGTGTTTTGACTGAACTGGAGGCGTTTGGGAGCAGCGGCAAAAAGCAAAGAAAAAGCAGGAAAGAACATGGACAAACAAAGTAACAATGGACCCAAAGATGTTGCAACAAAACATGAGAGTAAGAGGCAACTAAGCAAACAGCAGGGCACATAAAAGATCAAAAATGTAACCTTTGTATCGGGGTGGAAGATGTTGCCAATATCCTTAATGAATACTTTAATGTTTTCCCGAATGAGAGGGTGATGCAGATATTGTTATTAAGGAGGAGGAGTGTGAAGTATTGGACGTGATAACTTAAGGAGAGAGGAAGTCTTAATGGGATGAGCATCCTTGAATGTGGATAAATCATCAGGACCAGATGAAATGTACCCCAGGCTGTTGAAAGAAGCCAGGGAAGAAATAGTGGAACAAAAACAAGAAATGCCGGATTCACTCAGCAGGTCTGGCAGCATCTGTGGAAAGAGAAGCAGAGTTAACGTTTTGGGTCAGTGACCCTTCTTCGGAACTCCGAAGTTCCGAAGAAGGGTCACTGACCCGAAACGTTACCTCTGCTTCTCTTTCCACAGATGCTGCCAGACCTGCTGAGTGAATCCGGCATTTCTTGTTTTTGTTTCAGATTTCCAACATCCGCAGTAGTTTGCTTTTAAGAAATAGTGGAAGGTCTGACCATCATTTTCCAACCCCTCACTGGATACAGGTGTGGTGCCAGAGGATTGGAGGTCTTGTAACGTTGCAATAAAAGCAAAATACGAGGCAGATCAAGCATGGCTGATCCTTTCGAGTAGAGAAACAGGGCTGAATTCCCTGAACCAGTGCTACAGCTTTCAGAATAGAAGGAGCCTATACACACCTGATGGGTTCCACTTAAACAAAAGAGCTGGAGGTGTTGACGGTCAGAACAGATAAAATGTGGAGGAGTGTTTGAAGCAGATGCTGTGTGGTTACTGTAGTTGTACTATGGAGTTATTTCAAGGAGGTGATTCTGAATGTAATGGATCAACGTGGACCCGTCCAAGGCAAAGGTTCTAAGCTTCCCTGTGGTCCAGCCTGGTTGAATGGAACTGAAGCAAACAAATCATCCAGAAGTGGAAAAGAAATATAAGGCCATGAAAGCACAGAATTCAGATGGATGCAATACCAGATGGTATGGCAAGAGTGTAAAACAGCAACAGACTGGTGAATAAAACTTTCCCATTGAATAAGACAAGAGAAGAGAAGGGTAATAATGGTGTCAGAGGTGAGTTGTGACACTATTCACATTCCACCTTGATCTGAATAGGACTGTTGAAGGGAGTGATTGAGAAGAATAGAGGAGAAATGAAAAGAAAGGAGAAATAAACAAAAGGTCTTTTGATTTTAGAATGCTTGTGTTTGGAAATGACAGAATGTAAAGTGTGTGTGTCAGAAGATATAGAGCGAAGTTGGGTATGACAAGATCACAGGAAAGTTGTGCCCTGAGACAAGGTGTGTGTTGACAGGAAAGCTGCTTTCTTTTGCACAATATGTATTTTATTCATATAATTTGTGCAATTACATTGCAAAGCAGTTCAAATTTAATATTACATAAGGTACAATACAGATCAGTTTCCTTCAATAATGTACATGATGTATCTCACTATCCCTGCCTGCACAGGTTATATTTACAGTATTTACATTACACATCAAACATTCTCTGGTGCAAACAGCCCGAGGGGTTTTACACGGGTTCCAGCCCCTCACTGTACTATGGCCTACTAGGGCCTTAGACTGCAGCCTTTCCCCATTGAGTCTCCATGGTGGCTTCCCCAAGCTTTAATGCCATCCCACAGCACATAGTCTTGGACGTTGCAATGTGCCAGTCTGCAACACTCGGTCATGGACAGCTCTTTGCACTGGAATACCTGTCCCACGGCCGGGCTCGTTCTCAAGAGAGATCATTTCAAATGAACATTTCCTAAATCCGTGCTTTCTCTCTCGCAATAAAGAGAACAGGATGTCTGGCAGATTCAGTGTGAGACAATAACACTGCCGGGTAAAGGCCGCTTTCCAACTCCAATCTTAACATAGGAGATTCCCCAAACAGCTGCAGTAAGGTGCTGTAAACTGCTGGAAGCGGATGTGTGTGGAAATGGTGATGTTACTGAGGAGGTTTCTTGTTATAGAATGGACTGTGTTTTGGTGGGAATATTACTGAGTGTTAATTGCATCGGGACCATATTTAAAAGCTCCGGCTTTCTGGAAAGCCTTGACTGTGAAGGCCGAGTCTGGAAGGGTTTGTGTGGAGAGCTGGGTTTCGGTTCTACTGTTAATAAAGGGTTTGAAATTGGCAGCCCGGAGGAAACTGGAGGTGGAGCTGAAAGATGAGGGGCCGTTCTCTCTCTGTCTGTCACTCTGGGTGTCTCCTCCATCTAGCTCTCTGTTTAATCTTCACTCGTGTCTCCTCCCCTCGCTGCTCTCACTCTGCCTTTCTCAGCCAGGTCCAGGTGGCCTGTATAAAAAGGAGCCTGACAGAATCAGTCTCTTTTATTGTGCACTGATTTGAGGAAAGAATCAACATGTCTGCCAGTAAACAAGAGTATGCTCCAGGCTGGCAGCATGTTAGAATCCATGAGGAAAGGCATCAGCACCCTCATCGACAAGCAGAAGGGGGAGAGGACAGAAATCAGAAATTGGTGGCCCAATTTCTGCTTAATGCTGACTGCAAGATTCTGTCAAAAGACGTAGCCAGTTGATTCAAGTCTGCTCTGGAGTTGGTGATTCACCCTGATCAGACCTATACTATACCAGGCAGGACAATCTCTGATAGCATTGCGCTACTCAGGGATATGATCACCTATGTACGGGACAGGAGGGTGGACACCTGCCTCATCAGCCTGGACCAGGAGAAGGCTTTTGACAGGATATCACACACCTACATGATGGATGTGCATTCCAAAATGGGGTTTGGGGAGGGAATCTGCAATTGGATCAAACTACTCAGCACAAACATCAGTAGTGCAGTCTCAATCAATGGGTGGGAATCAGAAAGTTTCCCGATCCAATCTGGAGTCAGACAGGGCTGTCCTCTCTCCCCTGTCTTTGTTTGCAGTATTGAACCCTTTGCTGAGTCTATTAGGAAGAATGCGAGCATCAGAGGGGTGACAATCCCAGGCAGCGGAGGCACTCAGGTTAAAACCTCCCTGTACATGGATGACGTCGCCGTTTTATGCTCGGATCCACTGTCTGTGCGCAGAGTGATGAGCATCTGCGACCAGCTCGAACTGGCCTTGGGAGCCAATGTTAAACACGGCAAGAGCGAGGCCATGTTCTTTGGGAACTGGGCTGACCGATCCTTTGTCCCCTTCACCGTTAGGTCAGACTACCTGAAGGTGCTGGGGATATGGTTTGGAAGGGCTGGGACGTGCACCAAAACCTGGAAGGAGCGAGTAGCCAGGGTACAACATAAGCTGAGCATGTGGGAGCAGCGATCTCTCTCCATTATGGGTAAGAACCTGGTCATCAGGTGCAAGGCGCTCACATTGCTGTACGTGGTGCAGGTCTGGCCCATACCGCATTCCTGCGCTGTGGCGATCACCTGAGCCATTTTCCGCTTCATCTGGGGATCCAAAATGATCCGAGTCCGGAGGGACACGATGTTCAAACCTCTGGATAAGGGCGGGAAAAATGTACCCAACGTCGCCTTCATCCTTATGGCTACCTTTGTGTGCGGCTGCATCAAGCTGTGTGTAGATCCCCAGTTTGCAAACTTCAGGTGTCACTACGTGCTGTGGTTCTATCTGTCCCCGGTGTTGCAAAGGATGGGCCTGGTCATATTGCCGCGGAATGCTCCATCTAGTTGGACTGTGCCGTACTGCCTATCCTTCATGGAAAAGTTTCTGTGGAAAAACACCTTTGACCACCAATCCATCAGGCAGTGGTCTGCACGGAATATCCGCAAGGCCCGACGGGAAAAGGAGATGGTGGATCCTGTCGGATGGTCCCCTGAGCAGAAGTCCAAAGTCATTTGGCAGAATGCCTCATCACCAGAACTTTCAAACAAGCACCAAGATGTAGCCTGGCTGATGGTGAGAAGAGCCCTCCCTGTCAGATCCTTCCTGCACACCCGAAGTCTCACCCCATCCACACGCAGCCCTCGAGGTGGCTGTGGTGGAAAAGAGACGTTGCCCACCTCTTTCTGGAATGTGTCTTTGCAAAGCAGGTGTGGAAAGAGATGCAGTGGTTTTTGTTGAGGTTCATCCCAAGCAGCTCTGTAGCACAGGAGTCTGTGCTCTACGGGCTGTTCCCAGGGACGCACACCGAGATAAACATCAACTGCTGCTGGAAGACTATCAATTCGTTGAAAGACGCTCTTTGGTCTGCCCGAAACTTGCTGGTCTTCCAGCGCAAAGAGTTGTCCATGACCGAATGTTGCGGACTGGCACATTCCAAGGACTACGTGCTGAGGGACGCACTAAAGCTTGGGGCAGCCGCAGCAAAGGCTCAATGGGGAAAGACCACTGTGTAAGGTCCCCCCACCAAGCTGAACTGAGGGGCTGGATCCATGGGAAACCACTCGAACTGTAGCCAGAAAATATTTGTTTGCTGTAAAATGTACATGGCATGACAATGAAATGGAAGGGTTGTGAGGCAACTCACTCCTGTATTGAAGGAAACTGATCTCCTTTGCACTCTTTGTATTGTTTGCCTTGGTGCTTTTTGGAACTGTTTTGTGATGTTTTTTTTTTTTACAGATTTTTATGAATAAAGTATATTTTGGAAATTAATAAAAGAAAGTCTGGCAGAGGTAAAGGAGGGAAAGGACTGGGCAAAGGCGGAGCAAAGCTGCACCGCAAAGTGCTTCCTGATAATATCCAGGGCATCACCAAACCAGCAATCCGCCGCCTGGCTCACCGTGGCGGGGTCAAGCGAATCTCGGGTTTGATCTATGAGGAGACTCGCGGGGTGTTGAAGGTTTTCCTGGAGAATGTGATCAGGGATGCGGTCACTTACACTGAACACACCAAGCGCAAGACGGTCACTGCCATGGATGTGGTGTACGCTCTGAAACGGCAGGGCCGCACTCTCGACGAATTCAGCGGCTGAACAACTCGACCCTTTCCAGCAAACACAACAAAGGCTCTTCTAAGAGCCACCCACCGCCTCACAGAGAGAGCAGTGACCTGGAAACGGGAGCTGGGATAGGCTGTTTAGAAATGTCTGGAATAAATCTGTGCTGTGTTCGGGTATAAAACTGGAATCCCCAAATTTGAGATTTCATTTGTAGCAAGGACGTGCAGTGGATTTGATTTTCTAAACAGGCTGTGTAAACAGTGCCTGAGGCTCCACATTTAGTTATTTCCCCCGTCCACACATACCCTCAGTGAAAAGCCACATCACTCCTCCAGAATCACTCATTGTTTTCATAGAATTTCAAAATGATTTCGCTGCCATGAGGGAATCCGGGAGTTTTGCAGCAGCCGTTAAATCGGTCACTGGAACCAGACCCACTTGTGATGTTATTTCTCCCGAGACGGTGTTTCCTGCACTGAAACTGACAGGGTTTGTGAAACTGATCAGTTTCAGCTCAATCATTCAGGGACCTGGAATTCCCGCAGTTTGAGCCCGCGCTATCCAGAGCCCACTTCTGATTGGTCACCCTCTTCCCATTCGCATGTCTTAACCAATTGCCGAGCCTCGAATTAGAAAATACAGCAAATCATTGGCTTAAATTGTCGTCCTGGCAGAAAGGTTGAATTCAAAAAAGCTGCCAATTTCAGTGTTGGGCAGAATCGAATTCCTCAACGAATCTCAATAACGAATTGGCAGCACATTTTATACTTTCCCCGATTTTCCTTTCCATCGATTGGGGTCCTAATTCACTCGGGTGCGTTTGCTAATACTAACTGTAATCCTCAGATCCATTTAACATTTCAGTAATCCTATTAAATACAAAAGGAATTTTATGATTGAATTTCCATTGGAAGATAGTGAATTAGCACCCCGATCGATGGAAAGGAAAATCGGGCAGAGGATAAAATGTGCTGCCAATTCGTTATTGTGATTTGTTTATATAACTGACCAGGACTGACTTCACCCGAACGCAGCTACTAGCTCCCACCTCACTGACCGCTCTCCCCCCTCTGCAACTCGCTTTCTCCCCCTCCTCCCTACTGGCGAAATTCCGCACTCTGGCTGTTCGCTCTCCGCACCCCCACCCCCCACCCTGTCCCAGCCCAGCCCACAGCTGCTAGCTCTGGCCGTGACACTCGCTCCCACATTTCTTCACCAGGCGCCACCTGTAGAAGCAGGAGGGCCTCAAGGGGTGACGGGGCGACGTAGGAGTGAGTGGCTGAGAGGAGGGAAGAGGCACGGCCTGGAGCGAGTGGCCAGAGAGTGGGGTGGTACGAAGCGAGGAACAACTGGCCAGGGGAGTGGGGGGATGGGGGAGCAGCGAGGTCTGGAGCGAGCGGCTGAGGGGGGGAATCGTCGAGGCCTGGAGTGAGTTGCCGAGGTGGGAGAGCTACAGCTTCAAAATCTCCCATTCAGCCACTTCCTCCAGCCAAGTGGTGGGGGGATGGGGTGGCTAGATACCCAATGACGCTTTGTCACGCATGCACGAAGATGGATTTGTTGCGGAAATGTGATGACGTTGGCGATGCAAAATGACATCATCCCGTGCACGCGCCACTCAATCCTGGCAAGATGTCAAAAATCACTGTGATTTTTTGGTCTTTTCAGTGCACTCCTCTTTCTTTAGTTGCTCTTACTCGAATGTATTGAAGAAACATCTTTGGGTCCATTTTCATTTTACTTGCCAATATTCTTCCATATTCTCCCTTCACCGCTGCTCCCAAATCCCTCCAGTTCAGTCAAAACACAACTTGGCATAAGTGGGATTTGAACACACGCCTCCAGAAAACACTACGACCTAAACACAACTCCTTAGACCACTCGGCTATCCTAACTGCTTCACGCTTGTGCTAAAAGCTGAGAAATTATCCATTCTTTGTGAAAGTATTTGTGCGATTGTGGAAATGTCTGGAAGAGGAAAGACCGGCAGGAAAGCTCGGTCCAAGGCCAAGTCTCGCTCCTCCCGGGCTGGACTGCAGTTCCCGGTGGGTCGTGTTCACAGGCTCCTGAGAAAGGGCAACTATGCTGAGCGTGTGGGTGCCGGAGCCCCGGTCTATCTGGCTGCTGTGCTCGAGTATCTGACCGCTGAAATCCTCGAGCTGGCCGGTAACGCGGCCCGGGACAACAAGAAGACCCGCATCATCCCCAGACACCTGCAGCTGGCCGTCCGCAACGACGAGGAGCTCATCAAGCTGCTGGGAGACGTGACCATCGCTCAGGGCGGGGTGCTGCCTAATATCCAGGCCGTGCTGCTGCGCAAGAAAACCAGCGCTCAGAGCTCCCAGAAAAAGTAAAGCAGCCAAAATGACATCTAATAAACCAAAGGCTCTTTTCAGAGCCACCCACAGTCTCTGTGAAAGGGCTGGTTACTGTCAGGAGGGAGTCAGAGATGGAGTTATTGTAACAGTGGATTGACCTGTTGCACATCTGTCCAGCTGTGTTTTTTAATTTGCTCTGTTTTTCTGCTCACACATCTCCCCCTCTAGTTAATTGCAGAACTGAACTACAGGGTGCAGAATCAACAATTCCCAGGAGCGGGGGGTGAGATTGTGCTGAGCAGCAATGAGCCTCCAGTAATGCTGCTTTCTAAATTCCAGATCAGCTCTCAGTCCAACAGGCCTTTCATATTTTAAATATCACAACAGAGCTGAGCGGGGGTGAGCGCAGCCTCAGCTGCACCGAGTCTCAGGGGCTCTCAGGACCCCAATCAGAGCCACCAGGCCTGGCGGGCGTGCAGCAAGGACCCCGGGGGAGGGAGGGTGCACCATTAAAGTGATGGTGCAGCACCTCCCCCATCCTCGCCACCACTTCCCGGTTTCTTCTCCCGTTTATCTCAACATGAAGAAGACACTTTTGCTTTGGACTACACTGGTTATAAAGTAAGACCCAACTTTGTCTCTGAAAGTGATGAATAGCAGCAACAACAGCAGAATCAAACCCCTGCAGTTACATGTGAACTTGCTGATGTTGCAGCAGATTGAATGACTGAGTGAATCCCTTCCCACACACATGGCAGGGGAACGGCCTCTTCCCAGAGTGAGTGTGTTGGTGTTTCAGCAGATCATTACTGCTTTTAAAGCTCTTCTCACAGTCAGAACATTGAAAAGGTCTCCTCTGATTAGTGTGAACAAGTTGATGTTCAGTGAGGTTGGATGACTGAGTGAACCCCTTCCCACACACGGAGCAGGTGAATGATCTCTCCCTAGTGTGAACTCACTGGTGTTTCAGCAGGTTGACTCTGGCTGGGTTCAGTTCTACACTCATTGGTTCCTCTCTCTCTCTTCCCCTGAAGGTGCTGATTCTGACTGTATGTACGTGCTCTCTCCCCCTCCGACCCTCCCTATCCAATGTAGTATCTCCCAGTTTTGGTGATGTGCTCTCCCTGACCTGTCTCCATTTCTCCTTCTTATACAGACTTGCCCTGACTGTCACTATTTCATAGAATCATACAGCACAGAAGGAGGCCAATCGGTCTTTTGTGCCTGTGCTGAATCTGTGAAAAAAATGATGCAATTAGTCCAACCCCCTGCCTATTTCCCCATAGTCCTGGAGAAATTCACTTTGAAATATTTGTCCAATTCTTTTATGAAAGTTATAATTGAATCTGTTTCCAGCACCCTGTCAGACAATTCATTCCAAATCTGAATCAGTTACTGGGTAAAAAGATCTCTCCTCACCTCCCCTTGACATTTTTGGCCAACAATCCCAGCTTCACCACCCTGTCCAGAGAACTGAAACCCCTCATCTCTGGTATCATTCTCGTAAATCTCCTCCGAACTGTCTCAAAAGCTTTGATGTCCTTTCTGAAACCTGGTGCCCAGAACTGGACACATTACTGCAGCTGAGATCGAGCCAGCGACGCCCACATCCCACGAACGGATTAAAAAACGCTCCCTGCCAAATCCCCAATTCTTATCCATTTACAGACGCTCCTTGCCCAGTCCCCAAATCTTATTCATTTAGAGACGCTCCCTGCCCAATCCCCAATTCCTATCCATTTACAGACGCTCTCTGACCAGTTGACCTTGCTGGCGGGCAGTTTCGGGAAGCCTCACAGGGAAAAGCTTCACCGCCACCCGCAGGGACACAAACGGGATTGTTCCATCCTATTGTGGCCTTGACGCCCTGCTCCAGCTGTGTGCACCCGCTACGGGCGCGGTCTCCCTGCACTTTGTGAATATTCCACTCCAGCTGCAGATGGAGCTCAGCCACTACCGCGCCTGCTCCTTATCAGAGACAAGGCAAATTCTGGAGCGCAGAGCATTCTGGGTACCACAACTGTCATTAATGCCAATCTCTGACATGATAATCAGGTTTTATTTCCAACATTTCATTTCCTGGTATGTTAGTGCGTCTTTTCTTTTGTACCTGTCAGTGCCTGGGAGCAGAGAGTCAGCTTCACTTTGCAGCCGTGAATTTCTGGTGTGAGAATGTGGGTTTTTACTCTGTATGTTTCAGTTTTTGGTTTGTGACTGTTTCTGCTATTGCTATGTGAGTTAACTTTGTGGAAAGAGATGCAGTGGTTTTTGTCGATGTTCATCCCAAGCAGCTCTGTAACACAGGAGTCTGTGCTCTACGGGCTATTCCCAGGGACGCACACCGAGACAAACATCAACTGCTGCTGGAGGACTATCAATTCGGTGAAAGACGCCCTTTGGTCTGCCCGAAACTTGCTGGTCTTCCAGCGAAAAGAGTTGTCCACCACCGAATGTTGCAGACTGGCACATTCCAAGGTCCAGGACTACGTGCTGAGGGACGCACTAAAGCTTGGGGCAGCCACAGCAAAGGCTCAATGGGGAAAGATCACAGTGTAAGGTCCCCCCACCAAGCTGAACTGAGGGGCTGGATCCATGGGAAATCCCTCGAACTGGATCGGAGAAATTTTGTGTGCTGTAAATGTAAAAATGTATATGGCATGACAATGAAATGGAAGGGTTGTGAGGCAACTCATGATTGTACAGAAGGTAACTGATCACCTTTGCACTGTTTGTATTTTTTGACTTGATGCTGTTTTAAACTGTTTGGGAATGTAATTTTTACAGATTTTTATGAATAAAGTATATTTTGGAAATAAAAAAAAAATGAGTTTCACCACCTATCTTTCAACAACTTGTATGTGAACATCAGCTTTTGTCCAGATCTATCAGTTTCTGATATAGAGTCATAGAGTTACACAGCACAGAAACAGGCCCTTCAGCCCATTGTGTCTGTGCTGGCCATCAAGCACCTAACTATTCTAATCCCATTTTCCAGTATTTGGCCCGTAGCCTTGTATGCTAGAGCATTTCAAGTGCTCATCTAAATACTTCTTAAATGTTGTGAGGGTTCCGGCCTCTGCCACCTCTTCAGGGAGTGCGTTCCAGATTCCAACCACCCTCTGGGTAAAACTTTTTTCCTCAAATCCCATCTAAACCTCCTGCCCCTTACCTTAAATCTATGCCACCTGGTTATTGACCCCTCCGCTAAGGTAAAATGTTTCTTCCTATCTAACCCATCAATGCCCCTCATAATTTTGTAAACCTCAATCCTATCTCCCCTCAGCCTTCTCTGCTCTAAGGAAAACAACGCTAGCCTTTTCAGTCTCTCTTCATAGCTGAAATGCTCCAGCCCAGGCAACATCCTGGTGACTCTCTTCTGCACCCTCTCCAGTGCAATCACATCCTTCCTATAGTGTGGTGCCCAGAACAGTACACAGTACTCCAGCTGTGGCCTAACTAGCATTTTATACAGCTCCGTCATAACCTCCCTGCTCTTATATTCTCTGCCTCGGACGATCTATATTGGCCTGTAATCTAAGGCTTTCCTCCTCACTATTTACGACACCACCAATTTTCGTGTCATGTGTGAGAAAGTGTTTGATTCTATCCCTATCAGTATCCGTTACATGCATGTGTTTTTAATCTGCACCCCCTCTGTTTTATTCTCTGTACTTGTCAGCCTCTTGTAGGTGAGTCTGTGTTTTGCTCTTTATCTCTCAGTCTTCGAAGTATGAGCCTGGGTTTGTACCTAATTTTCTTTGTACCTTGCAGGATGGATATTGAAGAGAGGTTTTTACACATCAACTGCCAAATCCTGATAAGTGATTTTTGGGTTTCACACAGTATCTGTCAGTTTCTTGTCTAGGACTGTTGGTTTCACTCTGTCCCTGGCATTTGCTGGTTTGTTCGTGTGGGGTTTACACTGTACCTGTCTGTTTCTCATATGTGAGTGTTGGTTTCACTTTGTATAGAATCATAGATCACAGAATACTTACAGCACAAAAGGAGGGATTCAGCTCATCGTGCTTGTGCTGCCTCTCTGCACAAGCAACTCAGCTCATGCCACATCCTCATGTATTCCATGAAAACCTGATTTTTTTTTCCCTTCAGATAATTATCAAATATCCTTTTGAAAGCTATGGTTGAATCTTCCTCCGTCACACTCTCAGGCAGTACATATCAGATCTTAACCATTTGCTGCATAAAAAAGGTTTTTCCTCATGTTGCCTTTGGTTCTTTTCCCATTCACCTTAAATCGGTGGCCTCTGCTTACTCAGCCATGAGTAATATTTCCCATTGCTTTCTCAGCTCTGATGAATTGTGAGGTGGGAGACAGCCAGAAGTCCCACTGAGCTGCACTGACTCCCAGCTGAAAAAGAAATGAGGTAAAGTTCAATCTTTCACAGCGAGATGCTGCAGAGAGTTAAGAGTCCCGAATGAAAGAGAGCATTTCTCATACTGTTGTTGAATTTCATTTCAAACACTCCTTGTACTCTCTGCTAATGAAGCCTAAAAAATGGAAAAACTAAATGGCGCTCAAACTCACAACCCTGAGATTAAAAGTCCCATGATCGACAGACTGAACTGAGTATGTCACTTCTACTGTACCTCTGTTTGGATGGATGCAACTGTATGCTCCAATGCAAGGGCAGTTTTCAAATCCTCCTATGGGTCCATACGTCAGACTAAGTTCCATGTTGTAAACTCAAGCAAAGGAAATCTGCTCACTTCCAAAACTATCAGCAAATTGAAGCTGATTACGATCAACATCATCAGAGGTCAGAACTACCTGGTGAAAGAAGACACCCTGAAGAAGAATCCACAATTATTCAAAGGCATCGACAAAGTGAAAAACAAGAAAATCGATGAGTCAATCCAAGCTAAACAGAAACACTGAAGAATTCCATTCCAGACCAGAACACAATTAGAGGCATTTTTTGCATTCAAAGCTGGGCATTAGTATTTAATAGTTGATATATAATTTTGAATATATTTGAATTTCTTTATTCATTTGGCACTGCTGAACATGAAGCAGTCTTAAATCATTTAATTTTTTTTTGTAAAATCTGACTTACCAGATTAAAATATTAGATCAAGGGAGAAATTTCAAAGATTACTGGACCAGTAATCCAGAGGCCTGGACTCAAGATCCAGTGACAGCCAGGACGTCAAGGCGGGAAACACTCTGCACTAGTCTGCAGTGAGTGATTCCATCGAAGGTAGAGCACAATCTCTTTAATATAAGAATGTATATTTTATAATAATTAATCACTCAAGACCTTCCTGGTCTCTGCATCTCAGCTGCTCTCTGGATAAACTTGCAGAAAGTATTTCAACCTGTAAAGCAGGAGTCTAGGGAATGTATAATGATATTTTCTCACCTTCGGGCAATATTTTAATCAATATAGTGTGGGACAACCTGTCTGGGCACAACTCCATGACTTTCTCTTTAACTAGTGACCTCACAATCACTAACTTCTATGGTAACAATCTTCAGCTCATCACCTCCGGTACGTAGCTCTAATCTTAATGTACATTTAAACAACCTTTCAAGTCCTGTTACAGTTTTTGTTGCCTTACCTGCACAAGCTTAAAAAGTGAAAAATGGAAGCAAGTTTAACTGAACATTCTGGTGGTCAGTTCGGGCA
This sequence comes from Heterodontus francisci, assembly GCF_036365525.1. Taxonomy (NCBI): domain Eukaryota; kingdom Metazoa; phylum Chordata; class Chondrichthyes; order Heterodontiformes; family Heterodontidae; genus Heterodontus; species Heterodontus francisci. The sequence continues at coordinate 20,141,919 of NC_090405.1, forward strand.
CGGGAAAAAAATGAAAGGACTCGGACCAGGTCGGATGTGGTGCTGTCAGGCTTGGGTCGGGTTTCATTTGCTGACCCGAGCAGGCCTTTAGTTACTGTTGCAACCTTATATTCCCACTTGACAATCTGTATATTTTGTTCATTTCAATTTTGTCGACAAGCTCTTTGAATCCAGTTCCCCAGTCCTCAAGCAGGCTCAGTTTGGAAATCGATTCCGCTTTCTGGAAGGCTGAAAGCAATCGATGACCTTAAACTAAAAATGGCAACAGAGAAGGGCTCGTCTGGGATTTGAACCCAGGACCTCTCACCTATTAATCACTTATATACCCAAAGCAAGAATCATACCCCTGGACCAACGAGCCACCGTTGGCATGGTTTTTATTCGCTCCTGTGGAATTGCACTGGCACCCACAGCCGATCATGCATTTTTTTCAGATCAAAACAATATCCGACAAAGCTGAAATAAAAACAGAAAGTGCTGGAAATACTCAGCACCTCTGACAGCATCTGTGGAGAGAGAAACAGAGTTAACATTTCAGGGTTTTCACCTTTTGTTTGAGCCATATTTTCAGACTGCTTCTGTCCATCCAATCTCACTTTTTACTCTATCCACATTCTAAGGGTGGTGCAGTGGTGAGCACTGTAGCTTCACAACTTCAATGACCCCGATTCAGTTCTGTATACTGCCTGTGTGGAGTTTGCAAGTTGTTTATGTGGGCTTCCACAAGGTACTCTGGTTTCCTCCCACAACGAAAGACTTGTGGGTTGATAGATAAATTGACTGTTGTAAATTGGCCCGAGGGTAGGTGATAGGAGAAATGTGGGGATGTGGTAGGGAATTCTGGGTTAACATAGGATTAGTATAAATGGGTGGTTGATGGTCAGTGCAGACTCAGTGGGCCAAAGGGCCTATATCAGTGCTGTATATCTCTCTAACCATTCTCTAAGCAAATGCATTTTTCATGAATTCCTCATTTCTTTTATTAACGACAATTTTATATTTCCGGCCCTTGCTTCATACGATACCACAAGTGGAATCATGTTTCCATCAACCCGATCAAACCCCTTCACTATTTCCTCATATTGCAATGTTTCTTTAACCCTGACAGACTGTGGAGTTTCTGCTGCTTGATTGCAGTTCTTGCTTCCCGCCAGTAGATGTCACCTCACTCCAATATCGTGAAGTTTACAAATCTGAGAGAGACACAACAGGAAATAATTGTTGACATTATAGTGAATGTGTGGGATTTAGAAATACTAGGAGTGGAGACGATTTATTATTGAATTTGTCAAACAAAACATATGTTATAATGTTGTGTTAAATCTGTCACTCTGTTGTCTTGATTCTGAGAGTGACATAGACTCATCGAGTCATTGGGTCATTTGTGGTATAGAAGGAGGCCATTTGCCCCATCGAGTACAGGCCAGCTCTCCATGGAGCGATCCAGTCAGTCCCACTCGTCTGCTCGATCCCCCTAGCCCTGTAAATTTATTTCCTTCAAATGCCCATCGAAATTCCTTTTGTAACCAACGATTGTCTCCACTTCCTCCGCCCTCGGGGGCAGCGAGTTACAGATCATTACCAATCACTGTGTAAAAAAGCTCTTCCGCACATTCCCCCTGCATCTCTTGTCCAAAACCTTCAATCTGAATCCCCTAGTCCTTGTACCAATAGTTAATGGGAACAATTTTTCCTTGCCAACTTATCTAAAACTGTCAGAGCCTTGGACACCTCTATCAATTCTCCCCTCAATCTCCTTTGATACAGGCAGAAAAAACCCTGTTTTTCTAACCTAACCTTGAAACTAAAACCCTCCATCCCTGGAACTATTCTGGTAAATATCCTCTGCATCCTCTCAAGAATCCGCACATCCTTTCTAAAGATTGGTGAGCAGATCTGAATGCAACACTCCAATTGGGGCCTAACCAGAGTTCAGCATAACAACCCTGCTTATGTACTCAATGTCTCTATTTATAAAGCCCAAGATCCCACATGCTTTGCTAACCACTCTCGCAATATGTCTTGCCAACTTCAAAGAATGATGGACATGTACTCCAGGCCCCTCTATTCCAGCACACTCTTCAGAACTGTAGCATTGAGTATATATTGCCTCTCCCTATTCCTTCTGCTAAAATGCATCACCTCACACTTGTCACTATTAAATTCCATCTGCCACCTGTCTGCCCATCCTACTAGCCGATAACTATCCTGTTTCAGGCAGTTCATATCATCCTCACTGTTTGCCACTCCTCCAAGTTTGGTGTCATCGGCATATTTTGAGATTCTACTCGATATTCCAAGATCCAAGTCATTAATCTGTAGCAAAAAAAAGCAATGGTTCTAGCACTGACCCTTGGGGAACACCACTGTCGACTATCCTCCGGTCTGACCAAGAACCATTTCATATGACTCGCTGTTTTCTGTCCTTAAAACAATTTCCTATCCAAATGGACACTGACCCTCCTAATCCATGAACCTCAATTTTGTTAACCACCCTTTTATGTGGTACTTTATAAAATGCTTTTGTAAAATCCATATAAACAACATCCACTGCATTCCCTTCATCAACTTTCTCAGATAGTTTATCAAAAAATGCAGTTAGATTCATCAAGCATGAACTTCCATTTTTAAATCCATGCCCACTCTCCTTAATTAACTCAAACCTCTCCAAATGACTTGATTTTTTCCCTGACCTGTTGGTCTTGTGCTTATAGCAAGCTCACCACAGAGCATGTATTTGGCAATGTGACTGTCATTCATTTGGCCCAGTCAACAGAGCCGCCTCTGACTCAAGAGGGCAAACATGCTGCGGATCCCTGCACGCTGGTGTACTTCCTCATTCGGCACTCTGTCCTGCCAGGAGATGCCCAATATCCATCTGAGGCAGTGGAGGTGGAAGCTGTTCAGCTGCTTTTCTTGACTTGTATAAGTTGTTGATGCTTCTCTACTATAAAGGAGGGTGCTGAGAACACAAGCCTGGTACACATGGAGTTTTGTATTTTCGGTCAGTTTGCTGTCGGTTCACACCCGTCTTCTCAACTTTGACATGACAGCTGCAGCATTGGCAATCCTGGTGCTGATTTCAGTATCAAGGGATAGATTGCTGGTGATTGTTGATCCAAGGTATGTGAAGCTGTTGACAACCTCCAAAGTGAGCTGGTCAATGTTGATGGAAAGTGGAGTCTCTACGTCCAAGTCTCTACGTCCAAGTGGAGTCTTGCCAAGATGAACAGCTTGTCGTCAGCTCTGATATACAGGCGAACACCCCCATCTGAGTCACTGAAAGTGTGCAATAGCAGCATGGAGAAGAATACACCAATTATAAAGGATGTGATAACTAGACAGTTAGAAAATAATGATATGATTGGGCAGAGTCAACATAGATTTATGAAAAGGAAAACAGGCTTGAAAAAACCCGTTGAGTTTTTTGAGGATGTTACCTGTAGAACAGATAAAGGAGAACCAGTGGATGCTTTGGTAATGTCCCACACAGGAGGTGAGTAAACAAAATTAGAGCACATAGGATTGGGGATAATATACTGGTGTGGATTGAGAATTGGTTAACAGACCGAAAACAGAGAGCAGGAATAACGGGTCCTCCTCAGGATGGCAGGCTGTTACTATTGGGGTACTGCAAGGATCAGTGTTGGAGCCACAGCTGTTAACAACCGAAATAAATGATTTGGATGTGGGGATTAAATGTAATATTTCCAAGTTTGCAGATGACACAAAGCTAGGTGAAGTGTGAGCTGTGAGAAGGATGCAGAGAGGCTTCCAGGGAACCTGGAGAGGCTAAGTGAATGGGAAAGAACATGGCAGATGGAATATAATGTGAATAAGTGTGAAGTTCTCCACTTTGGTGGAATAAACAGAAAGACAGAGTATTTCTTAAATGGTGAGAGGTTGGGAAGTGTTGATGTCCAAAGGGACCTGGGTGTCCTTGTTCATGAGACACTAAAAGCTCTTGTGCAGGTGCAGCAATCAATTAGGAAGGCAAATGGTATGTTGGCCTTCACACGAGGGGTCTTGAGTACGGGAGTAAAGATGTCTTGTTGCAATTGTATAGAGCCTTGGTGAAACCGCGCTGGAGTATTGTGTATAGTTTGGTCTCCTCATCGAAGGAAGGATATACTTGCCATAGAGGGAGTGAAACAGAGGGTCACCAGACTAATCCCTGGGATGGTGGGACTGAAACTGGGCCTGTATTCCTTAAAGTTTCGAAGAATGAGAGGTGATCTCATTGAAACTGATAAAATTCTTACAGGGTGTGACAGTGTGGATGTAGATAGGATGTTTGCCCTGGTTGGTGAGTCTAAAATCAGGGGACCAAGTCTCAGAATAAGGAGTAGGCCATTTAAAACTGAGATAGGGTTGAATTTCTACACTCAGACGGTGGTGAATCATTGGAATTCTCTACCCCAGAGAGCTGTGGCATTCAATCATTGAGCATGTTCAAGACAGAAATTGTTAGAAATCTTGATACTCATGACATCAAGGGATATGGGGATAGCACGGGAAAGGGGCAGATAGAGGTAGATGATCAGCCATGATCGAATTGAATGGCAGAACAGGCTCGACGGGCTGAATGGCCTACTCCTATGTTCCTCTGTTCCTAAGAGAGTTGGCGCCAGCGCGCAGCCCTGCTTTACCCCACTGCTGATCTTGAAAGTGTCTGATGTTGCTCCATTGTAACTGATGGAACTGTGCATGTTCTCGTGGAAAGAAGAGATGATGCCCAAGAGTTCAGGAGGGCAGCCGAGTTTCCATCGCAGTTTGAAGAGTCCGTCTCTGCTGACAAGATCAAAGGCCTTGGTGATGTCTTTTAAAATATGTGCGGCTCTGTGGCGCAATGGATAGCGTGTTGGACTTCTAAATAATGATAAAGAAGGCATTCAAAGGTTGTGGGTTCAAATCCCACCAGAGTCAGATTTTGGACCAGAGACAGAAGAGCACAACGGAACAGAGAGTTAACAAGTGTGTCAAAAGCACCGACTCAGAGACAGAGCGCGAGAGAGGAGCACGGCAGGAGCGGAGCAGGGGTAATAAAATCAAGGAGTGACATCACAATGGAGAGTGAGAGCAGGGAAACAGAGAGCCGCTGGGGTGAGTTTCCAGGATTTGTTTCTTACTTCGGTGCAGTGGAAGGAGCTGTTTGGTGAGGATCTGGTAAGCTGTGACATCACAGGCAAGCAGGTAGTTGATTGGTTTGGAAAAAGCTGCATGTTTGATGAGTATCTGGTCAGTGATTAAGGTCCATTTTAGTCCTAATGTTTAAAATAGTAAACAAACTAGTAGTAAGCTTAATAAAATATACAATAAAATAAACAATTGAATAAAATAATTAAGTAGTTAATTGAAACACGTTAAGGATGACAGGACAGGTGATGTGTCACAGCTGCAGCATGTGGGAGCTCCTGGATGCCAGTGTGATCCAGAGCAAACACATCTGCAGCAAGTGTAGTATCTGTTCTTATCAGTGCTTATTTGATTGAGAAGAGACCATGATCATTGCCTTTTGATCCTGGGGGAACTTTGAGTAAAATGGCTATAACCAATTTTCGAGTTTCGGGCCAGGGAGTGCGCAACACTGTTCGGGTGGTCGTGAAGGACAAGGAAGGAGATGCACAGGTCGATCGCACCTTCTTCATCAAGAAAATTCTCTTCGATTGCTGCGGATTTCAAGCGACGGACGTCTTCTGCCTGCAGGATTTCCCCAGCAGTGGATACTTCGACGTGACGTTCCGGAACGTCGCGGGATGCATCAAGTTTCTGAAGGCGTTCAAGGAGAAAGGGGACCGGGCGCCACTGTCGATCCTCACAGCGGAGCCGCTCTTCACGTTTCCGTCACAACGGGACCGGGTGGTGACGATTCACCTCTACAACCCCCATGTTCCGGTGGTGGAAGTACTCACCTTTCTCGCCAGGTACGTCGAGGTGGCCGGCAGCAGCACTGATGTCAAGGACCCCTTTGGGATCTGGACCAGCAAGCGGCAGGTCAAGGTGACCTTGAAGGTAGATCCCAGTGGAGCCATCATCCACCCTCCCTCCAGCTTCGCTATCGGGGGAAGTCGAGGCTTCTTGGTCTACGCTGGGCAGCCCAGAGTTTGCCGCACCTGTGGCAAATCTGGTCACATGGCAGCCAACTGCAGCACGGTTGTTTGCAAGAACTGCAAGGAGGAAGGCCATCAGACCAAGGACTGTAAGCAGACTAAGTGTTGCAACTTGTGCGGCGCGGCAGGCCATCTCTACAAGACCTGCCCCAAACGTTGCCTCAGCTATGCTCAGGCGGCAAGGTCCAAGGAAAGGCCGGGAGAAGGTTCGACGAAGGCGTCCGCTGTTCGAAAGGAGACCAGCAACTTTCTCCGCAGTGAGGAACTTCAACCTGAGAAGGAAGGGGAGGCAGCTGAAACCAACGACCCAGCACCAACCCAGCGCCCGGAAACCCCTCCTCCACAGACAGAATCAATGGAGGAGGAGGCAGCAGATGGACAAACAGGTCAGTGGCAAGTGGTCCAGAGGAAAACCATAAAGAAAAAACATCCCAAAGCCACCACCCAAACCAGTGGCAAGAGGAGGCTCTCTTCTGAATCAGACTGCAACAACTCCTCTTCACTGGACGGGGAAATGCTGGAACGACAGCCCCTACAAAAGAGGCGGCAGAACTCCGAGATGGATGATAAAGCATCCCAGCCCCCGGGCACTGGAAGCTGTGATGGGCCCGGCGTGGCCCAACCCCAATGCCCCACACGTAACGACGTGGCCAACGCATCTCAGCTCCGGGACACCGGGAGCAAAGACACGTCTGGCGCACCTGAGCTCCGGGAGACCGGGAGCTGTGATGTTTTCGAGGAGGAACAGATGGAAGCAGCTGAGGACAACCAAATGCTCTCTGCCTACAAGACCCCCCCGATGTCACCCGTGCGGCACAAACCCTGCATGAAAAATCAGGAGGGGTTTCTGAGCCCAACCAACGTGAAACTGCTTGCGCACACGATGGGTATGCAGGAACATCCCGAAGGACTGGGACTAGCGAGGACAAATGGTATGGGAAGCAACAACTAATTTTTAGTTAAAAAATGGGTGTAAGAATTGCTTCCATTAATGTGCGTAGCATTAAATATACTACGCGATGTGTTTCAACCTTGGATTACCTTGCCAAGGTCAAAGCTGACCTACTGTTTCTGCAGGAGTGTTGAATACCACACCTCAGCACCTACAGGCAGTGGTCGCGATGGTGGTCCCACGGGCCATCGATCTGGTCGGGGGGTAATGACTGCCGTTCCTCCGGCCTGGGTATTCTGCTGCGGGGAGGTAACTTCACCATCTCCGAAGTTAAGGAGGTGGTGGGCGGCCGCCTCCTCGTAGCAGACGTGATGTACAACAACGCTCCGCTCCGGTTGATCAACGTGTACGCCCCGGTACAATGCAGCGAGCGGCTGACCGTCTTCCAGCAGCTCCCACTGCTGCTGGCGACGTCCAGGCCGGTCATCCTAGGCGGTGACTTCAACTGCATCATCGATGCCGCTGGACGATCCGGCAGTGACGACAGCAAACTGGACGCTACGTCCAGATTCCTAGCAGAAACAGTTAAGGATGCCAAACTGCACGACGTCTTCAGCAAACCTGCAGACGGAGCGCAGCGCAGATACACATGGTCAAGATCGGACGGGTCTGCCCGTTCCAGGATTGACTTCCTGTTTGTGTCCCGTGCTGTCACGGTCGGATCCACCGACGTCAAGCCGGTGTTCTTCTCCGACCACTGCCTCTTACTGGCCGACTGTCACTTACAGGACGACCAGCGGGTTGGCAGAGGGACGTGGAAGCTCAATGCGACATTGCTGACCCCAGAGAACGTTGAGGAACTCAAAAGGGATTACAAAGGTTGGAGGACCGTGAAACCCCTCTTTGAGTCTCCAGTTCACTGGTGGGAAGCGATTAAGGAGAACATCAAGAGGTTCTTCATCCACAAAGGTGTTCAGAAGGCGAGAGAGAGACAGAGGGAACTGTCCCGACTCCAGAAAATTATGCAAAATCTACTCCGGTTGCAGTCAATGGGGGTCGAGGTCAAGGAGGACCTCCAAGAGGTGAAGAGCCAGCAGGCCTCGCTCTTTGCCAAGGAGGCCTCCAAGATCATCTTCCGGTCCAGAGTCCGCTCCATCGAGCAGGATGAGACGTGCTCGCGTTACTTCTTCCAAAAGGTACACAGAGAGAGCTCTGTTATCAGCAGCCTGAAGGAAGAAGATGGCTCGGTAACGTCTTCGCAGCCCGACATACTCAGGATCAGCAAATCCTTTTATGCTGGGCTGTATGACGCGAAGCCCACAGACAGCAGAGCCTCCCAGTCCTTCCTGTCATCTATCACAGAGGTCTTAGATGACAGCAGGAGGGAGGGACTGGACAAGCCGCTAACTCTGGACGAGCTGACAAAGGCCGTCGAGTCTTTCGAGACGAGTAAAACTCCCGGGAGCGACGGCTTACCGGTCGAGTTGTACTCGGCCCTGTGGGACTGGGTCGGCCCGGACCTGCTGGAAGTATACGAGAGTATGCTCCTGGCCGGCAGCATGTCAGAATCCATGAGAAAAGGCATCATCACCCTCATTTACAAGCAGAAGGGGGAGAGGGCAGAAATCAGAAATTGGCGGCCCATCTCACTGCTTAATGTTGATTACAAGATTCTGTCCAAAGTCATAGCCAGTCGAGTCAAGTCTGCTCTGGAGTTGGTGATTCACCCCGATCAGACCTGTACTGTACCCGGCAGGAAGATCTCTGATAGTCTCGCGCTACTCAGGGATACGATCGCCTACGGACGGGACAGGAGGGTGGACACCTGCCTCATCAGCCTGGACCAGGAGAAGGCTTTTGACAGGATATCGCACACCTACATGATGGACGTGCTTTCCAAAATGGGGTTTGGGGAGGGAATCTGCAATTGGATCCAACTGCTCTACACAAACATCAGTAGCGCAGTGTCAATCAACGGGTGGGAATCGGAAAGTTTCCCGATAAAATCTGGAGTCAGACAGGGTTGTCCTCTGTCCCCGGTCTTGTTTGTTTGCTGTATTGAACCCTTTGCTGAGTCTATTAGGAAGGATGCGAGCATAAGAGGGGTGACAATCCCAGGCAGCGGAGGCACTCAGGTCAAAATCTCCCTGTACATGGATGACGTCGCCGTCTTCTGCTCGGATCCGCTGTCCGTGCGCAGACTGATGAGCATCTGCGACCAGTTCGAACTGGCCTCGGGAGCCAAAGTTAACCACGGCAAGAGCGAGGCCATGTTCTTTGGGAACTGGGCTGACCGATCCTTTGTCCCCTTCACCGTCAGGTCAGATTACCTGAAGGTGCTGGGGATATGGTTCGGAAAGGCCGGGGCGTGCACCAAAACATGGGAGGAGCGAGTAGCCAAGGTACGACAAAAGTTGGGCATGTGGGGGCAGCGATCTCTCTCCATTGTGGGTAAGAACCTGGTCATCAGGTGCGAGGCGCTCACGTTGTTGCTCTACGTGGCGCAGGTCTGGCCCATACCCCACTCCTGCGCCGTGGCAGTCACCCAAGCCATTTTCCGCTTCGTCTGGGGATCTAAAATGGACCGGGTCCGGAGGGACACGATGTTCAAATCTCTGGACATGGGCGGGAAAAATGTACCCAACGCGGCCCTCATCCTGATGACCACCTTCGTGTGCGGCTGCATCAAGCTGTGTGTCGATCCCCAGTACGCAAACTCCAAGTGTCACTACGTGCTGAGGTTCTATCTGTCCCCGGTGTTGCGAAGGATGGGCCTGGTCACATTGCCGCGGAACGCACCATGCTGTTGGGCGGCGCCGTACCACCTATCCTTCGTGGAGCAGTTTCTGCGGAAAAACACCTTTGACCACCGGTCCATCAGGCAGTGGTCTGCACGGAATGTCCTCAAGGCCCTACGGGAAAAGGAAACGGTGGATCATGTCGGATGGTTCCCCGAGCAGACCGTCAAAGTCATTTGGCGGAATGCCTCATCACCAGAACTTTCAAACAAGCACCAAGACGTAGCTTGGCTGGTGGTGAGAAGGGCCCTCCCCGTCAGATCCTTCATGCACACCCGAAGTTTCGCCCCCTCCGCACAGTGCCCCCGCGTTGGCTGTGGTGGGGAAGAGACGGTCGCCCACCTCCACCTGGAATGTGCCTTTGCAAAGCAGGTGTGGAAAGAGATGCAGTGGTTTTTGTCAAGGTTCATCCCAAGCAGCTCTGTAACACAGGAGTCTGTGCTCTACGGGCTGTTCCCAGGGACGCACACCGAGACAAACATCAACTGCTGCTGGAGGACTATCAATTCGGTGAAAGACGCCCTTTGGTCTGCCCGAAACTTGCTGGTCTTCCAGCGCAAAGAGTTGTCCACCACCGAATGTTGCAGACTGGCACATTCCAAGGTCCAGGACTACGTGCCGAGGGAAGCACTAAAGCTTGGGGCAGCCGCAGCAAAGGCTCAATGGGGAAAGACCACAGTGTAAGGTTCCCCCACCAAGATGGACTGAGGGGCTGGATCCATGGGAAACCCCTCGAACTGTATCGTTAATATTCTGAATTGCTGTAAATGTAAAACTGTAATTGACATGACAATTGTGAAACAGAAGGGTTGGGAAGAAACTCATGTCAGTATTAAAGGAAACTGATCTCCCTTGCAATGTTTGTATTTTTTGGTGCTGTTTGGAAACTGTTTGGCACTGTAATTTTTACAGATGTTTATGAATAAAGTATGTTTTGGAAATAAAAAAAAAGGTGTTCAGAAGGCGAGAGAGAGAGACAGAGGGAAGTGTCCCGACTCCAGAAAATTATGCAAATTCTACTCCGGTTGCAGTCAATGGGGGTCGAGGTCAAGGAGGACCTCCAAGAGGTGAAGAGCCAGCAGGCCTCGCTCTTTGCCAAGGAGGCCTCCAAGATCATCTTCCGTTCCAGAGTCCGCTCCATCGAGCAGGATGAGACGTGCTCGCGTTACTTCTTCCAAAAGGTACACAGAGAGAGCTCTGTTATCAGCAGCCTGAAGGAAGAAGATGGCTCGGTAACGTCTTCGCAGCCCGACATACTCAGGATCAGCAAATCCTTTTATGCTGGGCTGTATGACGCGAAGCCCACAGACAGCAGAGCCTCCCAGTCCTTCCTGTCATCTATCACAGAGGTCTTAGATGACAGCAGGAGGGAGGGACTGGACAAGCCGCTAACTCTGGATGAGCTGACAAAGGCCGTCGAGTCTTTCGAGACGAGTAAAACTCCCGGGAGCGACGGCTTACCGGTCGAGTTGTACTCGGCCCTGTGGGACTGGGTCGGCCCGGACCTGGTGGAAGTATACGAGAGTATGCTCCTGGCCGGCAGCATGTCAGAATCCATGAGAAAAGGCATCATCACCCTCATTTACAAGCAGAAGGGGGAGAGGGCAGAAATCAGAAATTGGCGGCCCATCTCACTGCTTAATGTTGATTACAAGATTCTGTCCAAAGTCATAGCCAGTCGAGTCAAGTCTGCTCTGGAGTTGGTGATTCACCCCGATCAGACCTGTACTGTACCCGGCAGGAAGATCTCTGATAGTCTCGCGCTACTCAGGGATACGACCGCCTACGTACGGGACAGGAGGGTGGACACCTGCCTCATCAGCCTGGACCAGGAGAAGGCTTTTGACAGGATATCGCACACCTACATGATGGACGTGCTTTCCAAAATGGGGTTTGGGGAGGGAATCTGCAATTGGATCCAACTGCTCTACACAAACATCAGTAGCGCAGTGTCAATCAACGGGTGGGAATCTGAAAGTTTCCCGATCAAATCTGGAGTCAGAAAGGGCTGTCCTCTGTCCCCGGTCTTGTTTGTTTGCTGTATTGAACCCTTTGCTGAGTCTATTAGGAAGGATGCGAGCATAAGAGGGGTGACAATCCCAGGCAGCGGAGGCACTCAGGTCAAAACCTCCCTGTACATGGATGACGTCGCCGTCTTCTGCTCGGATCCGCTGTCCGTGCGCAGACTGATGAGCATCTGCGACCAGTTCGAACTGGCCTCGGGAGCCAAAGTTAACCACGGCAAGAGCGAGGCCATGTTCTTTGGGAACTGGGCTGATCGATCCTTTGTCCCCTTCACCGTCAGGTCAGATTACCTGAAGGTGCTGGGGATATGGTTCGGAAGGGCCGGGGCGTGCACCAAAACATGGGAGGAGCGAGTAGCCAAGGTACGACAAAAGTTGGGCATGTGGGGGCAGCGATCTCTCTCCATTGTGGGTAAGAACCTGGTCATCAGGTGCGAGGCGCTCACGTTGTTGCTCTACGTGGCGCAGGTCTGGCCCATACCTCACTCCTGCGCCGTGGCAGTCACCCGAGCCATTTTCCGCTTCGTCTGGGGATCTAGAATGGACCGGGTCCGGAGGGACACGATGTTCAAATCTCTGGACATGGGCGGGAAAAATGTACCCAACGCGGCCCTCATCCTGATGACCACCTTCGTGTGCGGCTGCATCAAGCTATGTGTAGATCCCCAGTAAGCAAACTCCAAGTGTCACTACGTGCTGAGGTTCTATCTGTCCCCGGTGTTGCGAAGGATGGGCCTGGTCACATTGCCGCGGAACGCACCATGCAGTTGGGCGGCGCCGTACCACCTATCCTTCGTGGAGCAGTTTCTGCGGAAAAACACCTTTGACCACCGGTCCATCAGGCAGTGGTCTGCACGGAATGTCCTCAAGGCCCTACGGGAAAAGGAAACGGTGGATCCTGTCGGATGGTTCCCTGAGCAGACCGTCAAAGTCATTTGGCGGAATGCCTCATCACCAGAACTTTCAAACAAGCACCAAGACGTAGCTTGGCTGGTGGTGAGAAGGGCCCTCCCCGTCAGATCCTTCATGCACACCCGAAGTCTCGCCCCCTCCGCACAGTGCCCCCGCGTTGGCTGTGGTGGCTAAGAGACGGTCGCCCACCTCCTCCTGGAATGTGCCTTTGCAAAGCAGGTGTGGAAAGAGATGCAGTGGTTTTTGTCAAGGTTCATCCCAAGCAGCTCTGTAACACAGGAGTCTGCGCTCTGCGGGCTGTTCCCAGGGACGCACACCGAGACAAACATCAACTGCTGCTGGAGGACTATCAATTCGGTGAAAGACGCCCTTTGGTCTGCCCGAAACTTGCTGGTCTTCCAGCGCAAAGAGTTGTCCACCACCGAATATTGCAGACTGGCACATTCCAAGGTCCAGGACTACGTGCTGAGGGACGCACTAAAGCTTGGGGCAGCCGCAGCAAAGGCTCAATGGGGAAAGACCACAGTGTAAGGTTCCCCCACCAAGATGGACTGAGGGGCTGGATCCATGGGAAACCCCTCGAACTGTATCGTTAATATTCTGAATTGCTGTAAATGTAAAACTGTAATTGACATGACAATTGTGAAACAGAAGGGTTGGGAAGAAACTCATGACAGGATTGAAGGAAACTGATCTCCCTTGCAATGTTTGTATTTTTTGGTGCTGTTTGGAAACTGTTTGGCAATGTAATTTTTACAGATGTTTATGAATAAAGTATATTTTGGAAATAAAAAAAAAGGTGTTCAGAAGGCGAGAGAGAGAGACAGAGGGAAGTGTCCCGACTCCAGAAAATTATGCAAATTCTACTCCGGTTGCAGTCAATGGGGGTCGAGGTCAAGGAGGACCTCCAAGAGGTGAAGAGCCAGCAGGCCTCGCTCTTTGCCAAAGAGGCCTCCAAGATCATCTTCCGGTCCAGAGTCCGCTCCATCGAGCAGGATGAGACGTGCTCGCGTTACTTCTTCCAAAAGGTACACAGAGAGAGCTCTGATATCAGCAGCCTGAAGGAAGAAGATGGCTCGGTAACGTCTTCGCAGTCCGACATACTGAGGATCAGCAAATCCTTTTATGCTGGGCTGTATGACGCGAAGCCCACAGACAGCAGAGCCTCCCAGTCCTTCCTGTCATCTATCACAGAGGCCTTAGATGACAGCAGGAGGGAGAGACTGGACAAGCCGCTAACTCTGGATGAGCTGACAAAGGCCGTCGAGTCTTTCGAGACGAGTAAAACTCCCGGGAGCGACGGCTTACCGGTCGAGTTGTACTCGGCCCTGTGGGACTGGGTCGGCCCGGACCTGCTGGAAGTATACGAGAGTATGCTCCTGGCCAGCAGCATGTCAGAATCCATGAGAAAAGGCATCATCACCCTCATTTACAAGCAGAAGGGGGAGAGGGCAGAAATCAGAAATTGGCGGCCCATCTCACTGCTTAATGTTGATTACAAGATTCTGTCCAAAGTCATAGCCAGTCGAGTCAAGTCTGCTCTGGAGTTGGTGATTCACCCCGATCAGACCTGTACTGTACCAGGCAGGAAGATCTCTGATAGTCTCGCCCTTCTCAGGGATACGATCGCCTACGTGCGGGACAGGAGGGTGGACACCTGCCTCATCAGCCTGGACCAGGAGAAGGCTTTTGACAGGATATCGCACACCTACATGATGGACGTGCTTTCCAAAATGGGGTTTGGGGAGGGAATCTGCAATTGGATCCAACCGCTCTACACAAACATCAGTAGCGCAGTGTCAATCAACGGGTGGGAATCGGAAAGTTTCCCGATCAAATCTGGAGTCAGACAGGGCTGCCCTCTGTCCCCGGTCTTGTTTGTTTGCTGTATTGAACCCTTTGCTGAGTCTATTAGGAAGGATGCGAGCATAAGAGGGGTGACAATCCCAGGCAGCGGAGGCACTCAGGTGAAAACCTCCCTGTACATTGATGACGTCGCCGTTTTCTGCTCGGATCCGCTGTCCGTGCGCAGACTGATGAGCATCTGCGACCAGTTCGAACTGGCCTCGGGAGCCAAAGTTAACCACGGCAAGAGCGAGGCCATGTTCTTTGGCAACTGGGCTGACCGATCCTTTGTCCCCTTCACCGTCAGGTCAGACTACCTGAAGGTGCTGGGGATATGGTTCGGAAGGGCCGGGGCGTGCACCAAAACCTGGGAGGAGCGAGTAGCCAAGGTACGACAAAAGTTGGGCATGTGGGAGCAGCGATCTCTCTCTATTATGGGTAAGAACCTGGTCATCAGGTGCAAGGTGCTCACGTTGTTGCTGCATGTGACGCAGGTCTGGCCCATCCCCCACTCCTGTGCTGTGGCGATCACCCGAGCCATTTCCCGCTTTATCTGAAGACGCAAAATGGACAGGGTCCGGAGGGACACGATGTTCAAACCTCTGGATAAAGGCGAAAAAATGTACTCAACATCGCCCTCAACCTGATGGCCACCTTAGTATGTGGCTGCATCAAGCTGTGCGTCGAGCCCCAGTATGCAAACACCAAGTGTCACTACGTGCTGAGGTTCTATCTGACCCCGGTGTTGCGAAGGATGGATCTGGCACATTGCCACGGAACGCTCCATCCAGTTGGACTGTGCGTTCGTGGAAATGTTTGTGTGGAAAAACACCTTTGACCACCAATCCATCAGGCAGTGGTCTGCACAGAATGTCTTCAAGTATATTTTTGGAAAAGAAAAGTCTGGAAGAGGAAAGATCGGCGGGAAAGATCGGTCCAAGGCCAAGTCTCGCTCCTCCCGGGCTGGACTGCAGTTCCCGGTGGGCCATGTTCACAGGCTCCTGAGAAAGGGCAACTATGCTGAGCGTGTGGGTGCCGGAGCCCCGGTGTATCTGGCTGCTGTGCTCGAGTATCTGACCGCTGAAATCCTCGAGCTGGCTGGCAACGTGGCCCAGGACAACAAGAAGACCCGCAACATCCTCAGACACCTACAGCTGGCTGTCCAGAATGACAAGGAGCTCACCAAGCTGCTGGGAGGGGTGACCATCACTCAGGGCAGGGTGCTGCCTAATATCTAGGCCATGCTGCTGCCCAAGAAAACCAGCGCTCCGGGCACCAAAACCAAGGCAATCTGCCAGGATTTTATCAAATACCCAAAGGTTCTTTTCAGAGCCACCCACAGTATCATTCTTGTAAATCTCCTCTGTACTCTCTCCACAGCAATTATGTCCTTTCTGTAATGTGATGACCAGAACTGTACGCAATACTCCAGCTGTGGCCAAACCACCGTTTTAAACAGTTCTCTTTTTTTTTATTTCCAAAATATACTTTATTCTTAAAAATCTGTGAAAATTACATTGCCAAACAGTTTCCAAACAGCACCAAAAAATACAAACATTGCAAGGGAGATCAGTTTCCTTCAATACTGTCATGAGTTTCTTCCCAACCCTTCTGTTTCACAATTGTCATGTCAATTACAGTTTTACATTTACAGCAATTGAGAATATTAATGATACAGTTCGAGGGGTTTCCCATTGATCCAGCCCCTCAGTCCAGCTTGGTGGGGGAACCTTACACTGTGGTCTTTCCCCATTGAGCCTTTGCTGCGGCTGCCCCAAGCTTTAGTGCGTCCCTCAGCACGTAGTCCTGGACCTTGGAATGTGCCAGTCTGCAACATTCGGTGGTGGACAACTCTTTGCGTTGGAAGACCAGCAAGTTTCGGGCAGACCAAAGGGCTTCTTTCACCGAATTGATAGTCCTCCAGCAGCAGTTGATGTTTGTCTCGGTGTGCGTCCCTGGGAACAGCCCGTAGAGCACAGACTCCTGTGTTACAGAGCTGCTTGGGATGAACCTTGACAAAAACCACTGCATCTCTTTCCACACCTGCTTTGCAAAGGCACATTCCAGGAGGAGGTGGGCGACCGTCTCTTCCCCACCACAGCCAACGCGGGGGCACTGTGCGGAGGAGGCGAGACTTCAGGTGTGCATGAAGGATCTGACGGGGAGGGCACAGTTCTCGCATTACATCCCTGCTTTTGTCGACCAAGAAAGGAAAGCATTCCATATGCCTTCTTCACCACTCTATCTACCTATCCTGTCACTTTCAGGGACTTGTGGACATGCACTCCAAAGTCTCTCACTTCTTCTCCCCATCTCAATATCTTCCCGTTTATTGTGTATTCCCTTGTTTTGTTTGCCCTCCCCAAATGCATTACCTCACACTTCTCCAGATTGAATTCCATTTGCCACTTTTCCGCCCACTCAATTAATCCATTCATATCATTCTTAAGTCGACAGCTATCCTCCTCACCATCAATTACACGGCCAATTTTTGTGTCATCAGCAAATTTCCCAATCATAGCTCCCACATTTAATTCCAAAGAATTAATTTTTTTTTTAAAGAGATACAGCACTGAAACAGGCCCTTCGGCCCACCGAGTCTGTGCCGACCATCAACCATCCATGTTATACTAATCCTACACTAATTCCATATTCCTACCACATCCCCACCTGTCCCTATATTTCCCTACCACCTACCTATACTAGGAACAATTTTTAATGGCCGATTAACCTATCAACCAGCAAGTCTTTGGCATGTGGGAGGAAACTGGAGCACCCGAAGGAAACACACGCAGACACAGGGAGAAGTTGCATACTCCACACAGGCAGTACCCAGAATTGAACCTGGGTCGCTGGAGCTGTGAGGCTGCGGTGCTAACCGCTGTACCACTGTGCCGCCCGTGTGGTAACACACACCACAAACAGCAAGGGACCCAACACTGAGCCCTGTGGAACGCCACTGAAAACCGCTTTCCATTCGCAAAAACATCCGTTGACTACTATCCTTTGTTTCCTGCCACTGAGTCAATTTTGGATCCAACCTGCCACATTCCCCTGTATCCCATGTGCTTTCATTTTACTGACCAGACTGCCATGTGGGACCTTATCAAATGCCTTACTAAAATCCATGTAAACCACATCCACCGCACTATCCTCATCAATGCTCCTTGTTACTTCCTCAAAAAACTCAATCAAGTCAGTGAGACATGACCTTCCCTTAACAAATCCATGCTGACTATCCCTGATTAATCCATGTCTTTCCAAGTGGTAGTTTATCCTGTCCCTCAGAATTGATTCGAATAATTTACCCACCACTGAGGTCAGACTTACCACATCCTTTTAAAATAATAGTACAACGTTCGCAGACCTCCAATCCTCCGGCACCTCCCCCATATCCAGTGAGGATTTGAAGATGATCCTCAGCGCATCCACTATTTACTCCTTGGCTTCCTTTAACAACCTCAGATGCAAACCATCTGGCCCTGGTGATTTATTCATTTTCAAGGATGTCAGACCCTCTAGTACTTCCACTCTCATTATGCTTATCGTATCTAATATTTCACACTCCTCTTCTTTGTCTGCATCATCCCTCTCCTTTGTGAAGGCAGAGACAAAAAACTCATTAAGAACCCCGCCCACATCTTCTGGATCCACACAGAAGTTCCCTTGTACATCTCTGATAGGCCATACCCTTTCCTTAGTTATCCTCTTGCTCTTAATGGACTGACAAAACATCTTTGTGGTTTCCTTCAAGTAGTTGTATCCAGTCCACATCCACCAAATCACCTCTCAGTTTTGTAAAATTTGCCTTCCCCCAATTTCGAACTTTTACTTTTCGAGCTGCCCTGCCATTACTTAGCTTTACAAACTCATTATTGCTCGTGTAATAAGTGTAATAAGTAGAATAATTTACCAGTTACTCACCGATCAGCTTCTTCCCCTGTACCATGGAGGCTGAAAAGGCAGAAGAGAAGAGACCAAAGAGCACCTCCTTCCCCGAGTCAGTGAAGTCCCTCACACATCAACTCACAGCTTTACACTCTGTCCAAACAGCACTTTCTAATTAGTAATTATTCATAAATTACACGAACTAAAACATTAGTAACCTGACCAATTACAAGGTAGCTATTTGAGGGTTTTTAAACAAAGAGCTTTTTTCCCTATCCCAAAGGCTCTTTTCAGATCCACCCACAGTATCTGAAAGGGCTGATTACTGTCTGAAGTCTGCTGTACCCACACCTCTGTCTATCCCTCTTCATCTAGAACAACCAGCGTCATCTTCCATTCCTTTCACCATCATGTGTTTAACTCGCTTCTCCTTATAGACAGTCAGATATCAATGTAATAATGAAATGATCTGTGTCAGTGCTGGCCATTTCCCTGTCCTGATTTCAGACCCCACTCTGGACACTTGTTTCCCATTCCAGGACCTTCTTGTATTAATATTCAGCACCACCTGTCAGTCAGAAACTTGTCTCAATGAACCGATCCTTTTACTGAACTTCCAACTGCTGCTGTCTATTTCTCGAGGGAAAGAGCTGCTCACTGTATAAGGATGTGAGGGGAATGTAACCCGGCTGCTGGTGAGACGGTCCCGTCTTCTCAATCAAAAGCCTTTTATTTTACTCCAGTGATTCCCAGATTCCCAGCTGGTCTGTTGAGGATTTTGTTTTCACAGAAATATCTTGTTAAATACAAATCTGATTCCAACATGTCAGTAACAGGACAGAATGGGAACCTTTTAAAAGGATGAAGCAACTATTTCAGTGGCTTCTCACTGTCCCCCTGAAGCCTGTGTGAAGGGGAATTACCAATAGTCTGTAATTTATTACTTCCACACCGAGTTTGAGTTATTTGTCGTGTGAAAGATTGCTGAACGGAGTCTTTTACTGTCAGTTACGGATGAGAAGTTGACAAAAATTGGCAAAATAAAGCTGTTCATAAAATAGCACCAGCAATTTGAGTCGGTAAAAGCAAAATTGTGTTTTAAAAGTTTATTTAAACCGCTACGGGAAAATAGATTTTTATGTACTTTTCCAGTCGATCACTTCTTTTCCATAGTGAAATTGGCGGCTTTCACAAATTCAAATATTGTGCCAGGTTGACAGGTTCAACCAATGATTTTTTGTATTTTGTGCTTCGAGATTCTCTGATTGAATCATTCATGTAAGCTAATGGCTGTGTGGCCTAATGGATAAGGCGTCTGATTTCGGTGTATTCTATGATGTTATCAGAAGATTGCAGGTTTGAGTCTTGCCACGGTCATTTTGACCCAAAGGGATTATGCAGGGCTTTGGGGATCGAGTCGGGGACTGAACAGATTGGAAACCCGACATGGACTTCATGGGGCGAATGCCCTCCTCATGTGCTGTCACTGACTTTATGAGAAGAGGATGACCAATCAGAAGTGGGCTGGGGTTACAGCGGGTTCAAACTGCAGGAATTCCAGGTCCCTGAATGACTGAGCTGAAAGTGATCAGTTTCACTGCAGGAAACACCGTCTCGGGGGAAATAACATCACAAATAATTCCATTTGACTCATTATTCAATTATAAAACAATGGGCAGATGTGAAGGTGTGATGTTACTTTTCACTGTGAGGGGAGAATCCGCCATCTGGGTAAATCAGTAACTTTATAACATCGTCTGTACGTTTGGAAAAGAAACGATGAAAACTCTCCCCATAACCCTGGTGTGGTGGAAAGGCTCAATTCAGAGATTGGAATATAACGAGAGCACAACATAAATCATTAACTGATATTTCCGGCATAAAACACACCCCAGCTCCCGTTCCCAGGTCACTGCTGTCCCTATGATGCGGTGGGTGACTCTGAAAAGAGACTTTGTTTTGTGTTTCTGCAGGAAAACCACAAAGATCCTCCCAGGCAGTGAAACTCATCTTCCCAGAATCTCCATACCAGATTGAAACAGAAAACACAAAGACAGTGAGAAAGTTCCAGAGAGTTACTGAGCATTAAAACCAATGAAATAAACCAATTCTAGAGAGATGTTGGTGCAGTTTTTTCAGAGAGATTGTGGGTGGCTCTTAAAAGAGCCGTTGTGTTTCGAGTGTTTTCACTACATGGTGGAGTTTTACTTGGAGTTGATGTACTTGGTCACTCACTTTGTCCCTTCTCACATTCCGAGCGCTTTGTTGGGTGGAAATATTTATTCAGGCAGTTTCAACAGCTCAGAGCCGACATTGAGTCAGAAACCAGAAATGGGAGTACGGGACACAGACAAGGAATTGAGGCTGAACCTTTATAAATCTCACTGGTTATAGGCCTCAGCTAGAGCATTGTGTCTAATTCCATGCTCCACACTTTAGCAGGAATGTCAAGGCCTTAGGGAGGGTGCAGAGGAGATTTACTGGAATGGTATCAGAAATGCAGGAATTCAGCTAATGTGGAAAGAATAGGGGTCTGGGGTGTGTGAAGCTGGGGTCCTTCTTCTTAGAGCAGAATGGCAGTTAATAGTTGTGTTCAACATTGTGAAGAGTTTTTATAAGAATAAAGAAGTTTGACTACAATTAGACAGAGCCTTGGTGAGATCACACGTTATGGGCGGCACAGTGGCGCAGTGGTTAGCACCGCAGCCTCACAGCTCCAGCAACCCGGGTTCAATTCTGGGTACTGCCTAGGTGGAGTTTGCAAGTTCTCCCTGTGTCTGTGTGGGTTTTCTCCAGGTGCTCTGGTTTCCTCCCACAAGCCAAAAGACTTGTTGGTAGTTAAACTGGCCATGATAAATTGTCCCTAATATAGGTAGGTGGGAGGGAAATATAGGGTCGGTGGGGATGTGTTAGGAATATGGGATTAGTGTAGGATTAGTATAAATGGGTGGTTGTTGGTTGGCATAGACTCGGTGGGCCGAAGGGCCTTTTTCAGTGCTGTATCTCTCTGTGACTCTAGAGATGTGGATGCTCAATCATTGGGTATATCCAAGAGAGAGATCGATAGGTTTTTGGATACGAAGGGAATCAAGGGATCTGTGCTAATGTGGTAAGATGGAGTTGATGTAGGAAATCAGCTGTGATCTTATTGAATGGCAGAGCTATTTCGATGGGCCGAATGGCCTACTCCTATTTTTTATGTAAAGTTCCATTCCTCTCAGGGAATATTTTATTTTCAAAAAGAGAAATACTGCACACACTGGAAATCTGAATAATAACAGAAGATTCTGGAAACACTCAGCAGTTCCAGCAGTATCTGTGGAGAGAGGAAGGTAGGAGCAATGTTTCAGGTCTATAGAAGGGTCACAGAACTGGACCATTAACCCGAGCTTCTCTTCTCCACAGTTGTTTCCGGACTGGCTGAGTGTTTTCAGTATTTTAGGCTTTTTCTTTCTGTATTTCATCCATTTCCCATTTGACTATTTGCTGCGAAACTTTCAGCGTTGTGCTCAATTCTTTGTGTAGTTAGGTTTTTTTTATTTGAAGTAATGTAAATAGTATCCTGAAATGAATTTGCCAAATGGTTGGGCAAATTGTTACAACCAGTTTTTGAGCAAGTTCTCCACATGCACAGTGAAGGATTCCTTCACATTTGCGAAGACCATACAGGACTTGCATATCGATAGCAATGCCGTGTCCATGTGTTCATTTGACATTGCTAGCCTATTCACCAATGTACCACTTCAGGAAGCCATAGATATTTGCACTGCAGTGCTATATCATGGTGATCTAGACCCGTCACCATTGTGTGAATCAGTATTCATTGAACTTATGAACTCGGCAACTTGCACAGTTCAGTGCAGTTTTATTGACACCATGTATCGCTGGTGTTGCCATGGGATCCCCTCTAGGCCCAGCTCTCACAAACATCTTTGTTGGATTCCATGACAAACCTGTTTATAAGGGAATGACACCTAACCTCCGACCTCTTGCATATTTCCAATATGTAGATGATACGTTTGCTATATTTGAATCCGCAGCTGCATGAAATAACTTCCTTGCACGTCTTCATGGGCTCCATCCTACAATCAAATTCACCTTTGGAATGGAGCTGTCAAATGAGTTCCCTTTCCTTGATGTACTAGTTGAGAAATCTGCTAAGGGGTTTTCTACCACGGTCTACCGCAAACCTACCTTCACTGGTCAATACACGCGTTGGGATTCTTACAGTTCCACGCGCTATAAGATTGGTCTTATCGACAACCTCATAAATAGGGCTGAGCCATTTGCTCACCATGCAAGCTTGATGCTGAAATAGGGCGAATCAAAGACATCCTGCATTACAATGGCGACACTGATCAGATCATTTCTATCTGTATATCACACAAACTTATAAACGGGCTGAAGGCTGTCGTTTTGAGCCCTGAAAAGTGCCCAGTCTCCCTCAAATTACCCTGGAAGGGTAATATATCCCCAGTATTTGAGTAACAGGTGAAGCGAGCTGTTTCCTGCTGTTACTATGCAGGAGCAACAAGTGTGGTGGTTGCCACTCACAGGATGCTGCTGTCAAGCAAAAGAGACGTCCTGCCTATCACACAAATAAGTAACGTGATATATGAATTTCAATACCAGTGTGATGCTAGGTTTCTAGACCGTACATCCCAAAACTGGCGGATTGTATCAAATAACATGTCCCTTCTGCTGTTCGCAATGGGCCCTACCCAACCAACCCGTGCTTGCAAAACTCAAAACACAGTATCAAACATGAGATGTGATTCCACAATAGGACAACATTTGCTAAATAATTCTCAGTGTGCTAAGAATTACACTGACAACCGATTTAAGACTGTCAGTAGGGCTCGCAGTGTGGTGCATTGGTGTGTCCTGTAAGCTACATATATTAATACACAGGGCCCTGTTCTTTGCAGATAGAAAGAACATGCACACACATTGTGCCTGTTTCAGCTAAACAAAATAAGTGACAGCCATTCACTGGCTCATTCCTCAGGGCAATGCCTTGACCAATCAGAGTCAAGCTGCCTGGTTTAAATTTCAAACAAAGCTGGGCAGTTATCTGTCAGTTACCATAAACTGATGCATTCTGAATGGCAATGCCTCGACCAATCAGAGTTCACTTGCCAACCAATCAGCACTCTCTTCTCATACAGAAGAAAGTTGTTGTTTTCCCTTAAATTGGTATTCTTGTGGATTGCCCTGCTGAGTGCAAGACGAAAACAACTGGCTACCAAAGTTTGGACAACATGTCACTATTTTCACGAAATGATTACTTTTATTTTCAATATAAAAATATAAAGCAATATGAGTGTAACATTTACAGACAAATTCTATTACCTCACATTGCCTGATTCTTTCACACTGACAGACTGTGTGAACTACTGTCCCGATTTTGCAGTTCTCACTTCCAGTTAGCAAATGTCAGCAATCTGTGATACAGTGCAGTTTACAGACCAGACCGTCAATCACAACATGCAATAATTGTTCAGCTTCTGTTGGACTGGTGGGATTTAGAAATACTAGGAATTGAGATGAGCTGTAATTGCATTTAATTATTTGTTTCATGGGATGTGGACGTCGCCAGCCAGGCCAGCATTTATTGTCCATCCCTAATTGCCCATGAGAAGGTGGTGGTTTTCTTCCTTCTTGAACCACTGCAGTCCATGTGGGGTAGGTACACCCACAGTGCTATTAGGAAGGGAGTTCCAGGATTTTTACCCACGACAGTGAAGGAATAGCGATATAGTTCCAAGTCAGGATGATGTGTAGCTTGGAGGAGAACTTTCAGGTGGTGGTATTCCCATGCATCTGCTGCCCTTGTCCTTCTAGGCAGTAGAGGATGCAGGTTTGGAAGGTGCTGCCTGAGTAGCCTTGGTGCATTGTTGCAGTGCATCTTGTAGATGGTACACACTGCTGCCACTGTACGTCAGTGGTGGAGGGAGTGAATGTTGTGGACGGGGTGCCAATCAAGCGTGTTGCTTTGTCCTGGATGGTGTCGAGCTTCTTGAATGTTGTTGGAGCTGCACCCATCCAGGCAAGTGGATAGTATTCCATCACACTCCAGACTTGTGCCTTGTAAATGGTGGACAGGCTTGGGGAGTCAGGAGGTGAGTTACTCACCGCATGCTTCCTACCCTCTGACCAGCTCATGTAGTCACACTATTTATAAGGCTACTCCAGTTCAGTTTCTGGTCAATGGGAACCCCTGGGAAGTTGATAGTGGGGGATTCAGCGATCGTAATGCCGTTGAATGTCAATGGGAAATCGTTAGATTCTCTCTTGTTCGAGATGGTCATTGCCTGGCACTTGTGTGGCGCGAATGTTACTTGCCACTTATCAGCCCAAGCCTGGATATTGTCCAGGTCTTGCTGCATTTCTACATGGACCTCTTCAGTATCTGAGGAGTCGCGAATGGTGCTAAATTTTGCAATCATCAGTGAACATCCCCACTTCTGACCTTATGATTGAAGGAAGGTCACTGATGAAGTAGTGAAGAAGGTTGGGCCGAGGATACTACCCTGAGGAACTCCAGCAGTAATGTCCTGGAGCTGAGATGATTGACCTCCAACAATCACAACCATTTTCCTTTGTGCTAGGTACGATTCCAACCAGTGGAGAGTTTTCCTCTTGATTCACCCATTGACTCCAGTTTTGCTCTGGCTCCTTGATGCCATACTCAGTCAAATGCTACCTTGATGTCAAGGGCAGACACTCTCACCTCACCTCTTGAGTTCAGCTCTTTTGTCCTTGTTTGAACCAAGACTGTAATGAGGTCAGGAGCTGAATGGCCCTGGCAGAACCAAACTGAGCGTCACTGAACAGGTTATTGCAAAGCAAGTGCCCCGTCGATGACATCTTCCATCACTATACTGATGATTGAGAGTAGACTGATGAGGCAGCAATTGGCTGGGTTGGAATTGTCCTGCTATTTGTGTACAGGACATACCTGGGCAATTTTCCACATTGCCGGGTAGATGCCAGTATTGTAGCTGTACTGGAACAGCTTGGCTAGGGGCGCGCCAAGTTCTGGAGAACAGATCTTCAGTACTATTGCCGGAATATTGCCTGGGCCCGTAGCCTTTGCTGTATCCAGAGCCTTCAGTCGTTTCTTGATATCACGTTGAGTGAATCGAATTGGCTGAAGACTGGCATCTGTGATGCTGGGGACTTCAGAAGGAGGCCGAGATGGATCATCAACCCGGCACTTCTGGCTGAAGATTGTTTCAAATTCTTCATCCTTATCTTTTGCACTGATGTGCTGGGCTCCCCCATCATTGAGGTTGGGGATATTTGTGGAGCCACCTCCTCCTGTTGGTTGTTTAATTGTCCACCACCATTCATCATTGGATGTGTCAGGGTGTAGATCTGATCCGTTGGTTGTGGGATCACTTAGCCCTGTCTATTACATGCTGCTTCTGCTGTTTGGCATGAAAGTAGTCCTGGGCTGTAGCTTCATCAGGCTGACGCCTCATTTCAAGGTATGCCTGGTGCTGCTCCTGGCATGCCCTCCTGCACTCTTCATTGAATTAGGGTTGATCCCCAGCTTGTTGGTAATGTTAGAGTGGGGGAATATGCCGGGCCATGAGTTTATAGAATGTGGTTGACTACAATTCTGCTGCTGCTCATGGTCCACAGCACCTCATGGATGCCCAGTTATACATTGCTAGATCTGTTCAAAATCTATCCCA
Source organism: Heterodontus francisci (assembly GCF_036365525.1). Taxonomy (NCBI): domain Eukaryota; kingdom Metazoa; phylum Chordata; class Chondrichthyes; order Heterodontiformes; family Heterodontidae; genus Heterodontus; species Heterodontus francisci. Next base: position 20,168,091 of record NC_090405.1, read on the forward strand.
TTTAGCACAGTGGTAGTGGCACACAACACTATAGAGGGTATCCTCAATGTGAAGACGGGACTTCATCTCCACAAGGACTGTGCAGTGGTCAATCCTACCAATACTGTCATGGACTGATGCATCTGCGGCAGGCAGATTGGTGAGGATGAGGTGAAGTATGTATTTCCCTCTTGTTCGTTCCCTCACCACCTACTGCAGACCCAATCGAGCAGCTGTGTCCATTGGGACTCGGCCAGCATGGTCAGTAGTGGTGCTACCGAGCCACTCATGGTGATAGACATTGAAATCCCCCAGCCAGACTACATTCTGTGCCCTTGCCACCCTCAGTGCTCCCTCCAAGTGGTGTTCGTCAGTCTCTCGCTGTCTCTTGCTGGTTTGCTCAGTACCTTTCTCTGTCTGTTCATTTCTGAGTCCTGATAATCTCTTCCTGGTTTTCTGTGTGTCTTTCTCTGCCTGCCTCATTGTCGGTGCTGTTACTCCGTGTCCTTGTGTCATTGTGCAGTGAGGGTGAGTCCGTCAGCACGTGTGTTGCTGAGTCCAGGATTCTTGAGCATTCAGACGACAATCCTATTTTTATAAAAACATTGGGGAAATGAACATATTTCACTAATGGGCAGCTAAAATTTAAACCACCAGTTAGCAGAGTGGCGCAGCGGAAGCGTGCTGGGCCCATAACCCAGAGGTCGATGGATCGAAACCATTCTCTGCTATTTATGTTCGGTAGTAACACAAACAGTTCACTTTCAAAACGTCAAGTATTTCCCTATAATTACAAGATGTGCTCGATTGCGATCAGTTGGTTTGCTCAGTACCTTTCACTGTCTGTTCATTTCTGAGTCTTGATAATATCTTCCTGGTTTTCTGTGTGTCTTTCTCTGCCTGCCTCATTGTCAGTGCTGTTACTCTGTGTCCTTGTGTCATTGTGCAGTGAGGGTGAGACCGTCAGCACGTGTGTTGCTGAGTCCGGGATTCTTGAGAAATCCGACTCCAATCCTATTTTTATAAAAACATTGGGGAAATAACACAAACAGTTCACTTTCAAAACATCAAGTATTTACCCATAATAACAAGATGCTTCCAAAGGCACTCGATTGCAATCAGCTTCTTCTTTCTAGTGAACACATCAATCAGTAACAAATCACTTTTGCTCACACGAACACAAGCTGCAAACACGGACCAGCCGAGTCTCTCCCACTTTGTCAACCCCTTCCTGCAGAGCCTCTTCTCCACCACCAGATGGTGATGTTGGCCACAATAAAACCAGGACAAATGGTCACAGTGAGGAGACGGTCAGTCACAGAAAATAAAACAATAACAGGGAAAACCTTTACACAACAACAGGGTACATCTTTACACACCAGGAAATACCTTTAGACAACAGGGAGAATACAATCATACAAATGCCTTGTTTCTCCATCTCAGTCTCGTTGTCTCTCTCTCTGTCCCTCACTTTTGCTTCCTCACAGTCTATTGGTTTTCTGTGTGTTTTTCTCTCTGTCCCGTTGTCGATGGTGTTACTCAGCGTCCTTGTAACATTGTGTAGCCAGGCTGAGCCTCCCAACACCTGTGTTGCTGTAATAAAAATAGAAAATGCTGGAAATGCTCAGTAGGTCTGGCAGCATCTGTGCAGAGAGAAACAGTTAACAGTTCATGTCTGTTTCGTTAGTTCACATTAACTTTGTTCTCTCTCCACAGATGCTGCCAGACCTGCTGATTATTTCAAGCATTTTCTGTTTATGTTTCAGATTTCCAGCATCTGCAGTATTTTGCTTTTGTACGTGTGTTGCTATGTCTGGGACTGTTTGAGTGCAATGCTATTGCTTGATAAACAGCGTTGAAACAAACATTTATCTCGCTAACACACAGCACTAATACACAGCTGGATATAAACAGCAGCCTGCAGCAGAGGGTGCAGTGGAAGTTTATTAACACAAATAATTCACCAACACTATATTTACTGCTATCCCCAATCACACCACACTTCATCTTAACATGTTTTACTCTTTATTTACATCAACTTCTTCCTTCCAGTAAACACTTCAATTTGGAACACAGCTTCCAAATCACCTTTATTCACAAACCCGAACACACATCAGCCCAGACTTTCCCCTTTCTGTCAACCCATTCCTGCATCACTGCCTCTCCACCAACAGTTGTTACGAGAATCATACAATCATAGAATGGCTACAGCACAGAAGGAGGCCATTCGGCCTGTCGAACCCGTGCTGGCTCTCTGTTAGAGCAACTCACCTCATTTCACTCCCCAGTCAGTTCAATTTTGGAGGTGGGAAAACTTCTCGAAAGAATAATTTGGGACAAAATTAATAGTCCCATGGACAAATGTGGGTTAATTCAAGAAAGCCAGCATGGATTTCTTAACGGAAAATCATGTTTAACTGTCCTGCTGTAGTTTTTTGATGAGGTAACAGAGGGTTGATGAGGGCAATGCTGTTGATGTGGTGTACATGGACTTTCAAAAGGTCTGGCAGCATCTGAAAGGTCACTGACCTGAAACGTTAACTTTGCTTCTCTCTGTACAGATGTTGCCTGACCTGCTGAGTATTTCCAGCATTTCTTGTTTTCATTATGGCACAGAGTTCCCTTTTCAAACTTACAGAATTAACCACAATAATGTACTCTGAGATTCAAGTTAAATATCAGCCCAATATTTACACACATTATGAGTTTATAAGTTTCAGTATTAATTCCCATTAGTGCATCCTGACATATACATTAGATATAACATAACATAAGAACAGAAGAAATAGGAGCAGGAGTAGGCCATTCGGCCCCTCAAGCCTGCCTCGCCATTCAGTAAGATCATGGCTGATCTGCCCCAGACCTCAACTCCTCTTTCATGCCAGCTCTTCATAGCCCTCAACTCTCCAATATTTCAAAAATCTATTTACATCCTCTTTAAATACTTTCAGTGGTTTAGCCTCCAATACTGTCTGGGGTAGAGAATTCCAGACATTCACTACCCTCTGAGAGAAGAAATTCCTTTGCATCTCAGTTTAAATGAGTGTCCCCTTATTCTATAACTATGTCGCCTAGTTTGAGATTCCCCCACTAGTGGAAACATTTTCTCAACATCTACCCTGTTAATAAAAACAAGAAATGCTGGAAATACTCAGCAGGTCTGGCAGCATCTGTGAAGAGAGAAGCAGAGTTAATGTTTCAGGTCAGAGACCCTTCTTCACCCTGTTAAGCCCCCTCAGAATCTTGTACGTTTCAAAAAGATCACCCCTCATTCTTCTAAACACGAATGAATAACCTGTTTAGCCGTTCTTGATAAGTCAACCCCTTCATCTCAGGAATCAGCTGAGTGAATCTCTTTTGAACTCGTCCAATGCCAGTGCATCCTTTCTTAAGTCTAAATCTCAAGTGCGATATCAGATTGAGAGAATCTGAAAGATAGTATAACCTGAGATACAAACTGAGAATTCAGTTTAAAACTCCCCCGGATTGTGAAACTAAAAGATACAATAGCAATTTAATTTGTATAGACTGTGCGTTGGATCATATTCCAGCCCTCATACAGTATCAGACTGGAAGATACTGTAGCAATTCCATTAGTGCAGACTCAGCTCTACATTACAGAGCAGGGAACATATTTAAACAACCCGGAACACTTTTACACAAGATGGATCATATTTACACAACTGAGAAGATCTTTACCCAACAGGGAACCATTTTACACAATAACAGAGAACATCTTTACACAACAGCGAATATAGTTACACAACAGAGAACATATTACACAGCAGGAAATATCTTTAAAAGAACACAGGGAACATCTTTACACAACAGAGAACACAATTACATAAATCATCAGTCTTTCGCTGTCTCTTGCTGGTTTGCTCAGTACCTTTCTCTGTCTGTTCCTTTCTGGGTCCTGATAATATCTTCCTGGTTTTCTGTGTCTTTCTCTGTCTGTTCCTTTCTGAGTCCTGATAATCTCTTCCTGGTTTTCTGTGTGTCTTTCTCTGTCTGTTCCTTTTCTGGGTCCTGATAATCTCTTCCTGGTTTTCTGTGTGTCTTTCTCTGTCTGTTCCTTTCTGGGTCCTGATAATCTCTTCCTGGTTTTCTGTGTGTCTTTCTCTGTCTGTTCCTTTCTGAGTCCTGATAATATCTTCCTGGTTTTCTGTGTGTCTTTCTCTGCCTGCCTCATTGTTGGTGCTGTTACTCTGTGTCCTTGTGTCATTGTGCAGTGAGGGTGAGTCCGTCAGCACGTGTGTTGCTGAGTCCGGGATTCTTGAGAAATCCGACCGCAATCCTATTTTTATAAAAACATTGGGGAAATGAACATATTTCACTAACGGGCAGCTAAAATTTAAACCAGCAGTTAGCAGAGTGGCGCAGCGGAAGCGTGCTGGGCCCATAACCCAGAGGTCGATGGATCGAAACCATTCTCTGCTATTTATGTTTGGTAGGAACACAAACCGTTCACTTTCAAAATATCAAGTGTTTCCCCATCATAACAAGATGTGCTCGATTGCAATCAGCTTTTTCCTTCTAGTGAACACATCAATCAGCAACAAATCACTTTTGCTCACACGAACACAAGCTGCAAACACGGACCAGCCGAGTCTCTCCCACTTTGTCAACCCCTTCCTGCAGAGTCTCCTCTCCACCACCAGATGGTGATGTTGGCCACAAGAAAACCAGGACAAATGGTCGCAGTGAGGAGACGGTCAGGAACAGAAAATACAACAATAACAGGGAAAACCTTTACACAACAACAGGGGACATCTTTACACAACAGAAAACATATTTACACAACAGGAAATACCGTTACACAACAGGGAGAACACAATCATACAAATGCCTTGTTTCTCCATCTCAGTTTCGTTGTCTGTCTCTCTCTCTCCGTTCCTCACTTTTGCTTCCTCACAGTCTATTAGTTTCCTGTGTGTTTTTCTCTCTGTCCCGTTGTCGATGGTGTCACTCAGCGTCCTTGTAACATTGCGTAGCCAGGCTGAGCCTCCCAACACCTGTGTTATAGAACATAGAACAGTACAGCACAGTACAGGCCCTTCGGCCCACGATGTTGTGCCGAACCTTTAATCTACTCGAAGATCAAAACTACCTACATACCCTTCATTCTACTATCATCCATGTACCTATCCAAGAGATGCTTAAATGTCCCTAATGTATCTGCTTCTACTACCACCACTGGCAGTGCATTCCACGCACCCACCACTCTCTGTTTAAAGAACCTACCTCTGACACTCCCTGAAACCTTCCTCCATCACCTTAAAATTATGCCCCCTGGTGATAGCTCTTTCCACCCTGGGAAAAAGTCTCTGGCTATCCACTCTATCTATTCCTCTCATCATCTTGTACCCCTCTATCAAGTCACCTCTCATCCTTCTTCGTTCCAATGAGAAAAGCCCCAGCTCCCTCAATCTTTCTTCGTAAGACATGCCCTCCAGTCCAGGCAGCATCCTGGTAAATCTCCTCTGCACCTTCTCTAAAGCTTCCACATCCTTCCTATAATGAGACGACCAGAACTGAACACAATATTGCAAGTGTGGTCTAACCAGGGCTTTATAGAGCTGCAGCATAACCTCGCGGCTCTTAAACTCAATCCCCCTGTTAATGAAAGCCAACACACCATACGCCTTCTTAACAACCCTATCAACTTGGGTGGCAACTTTGAGCGATCTATGGACATGGACCCCAAGATCCCTCTGTTCCTCCACACTACCAAGAATCCTGTCTTTAAGCCTGTATTCTGCATTCAAATTCGACCTTCCAAAATGAATCACTTCACACTTTTCCAGGTTGAACTCCATCTGCCACTTCTCAGCCCAGCTCTGCATCCTGTCAATGTCCTGTTGCAACCTACAACAGCCTTCCACACTATCCACAACTCCAGCAACCTTCGTGTCATCGGCAAACTTGCTAACCCAGACTTCCACTTCCTCATCCAAGTCATTTATAAAAATCACAAAGAGCAGAGGTCCCAGAACAGATCCCTGCGGAACACCACTGGTCACCGAGCTCCAGGCTGAATACTTTCCATCTACTACCACCCTCTGTCTTCTCTGGGCCAGCCAATTCTGTATCCAGACAGCCAACTTTCCCTGTATCCCATGCCTCCTTACTTTCTGAATGAGCCTACCATGGGGAACCTTATCAAATTCCTTGCTGAAATCCATATACACCACATCCACTGCTCTTCCTTCATCAATGTGTTTTGTCACATCTTCAAAGAATTCAATAAGCCTTGTGAGGCATGACCTGCCCCTCACAAAGCCATGCTGACTGTCTCTAATCAAACTCTGCTTTTCCAACTAATCATAAATCCTGTCTCTCAGAATCCTCTCCAATAATTTGCCCACTACCTACGTAAGACTGACTGGTCTGTAATTCCCAGGGTTATCCCTATTCCCTTTCTTGAACAAGGGAATAACATTTGCCACCCTCCAATCATCTGGTACTACTCCAGTGGACAGTGAGGACGCAAAGATCATCGCCAAAGGCGCGGCAATCTCTTCCCTCGCTTCCCGTAATATCCTTGGGTATATCCCGTCTGGCCCCAGGGACTTATCTGTCCTCATGTCTTTCAAAATTTCCAGCACATCCTCCCTCTTAACATCAACCTGTTTGAGCATATCAGCCTGTTTCACGCTGTCCTCACAAACGACCAGGTCCCTCTCACTTGTGAATACTGAAGCAAAGTATTCATTTAGGACCCCCCCTACCTCCTCCGACTCCAGGCACAAGTTCCCTCCACTATCCCTGATCGGCCCTACCCTCACTCTGGCCATCCTCTTGTTCCTCACATAAGTGTAGAACGCATTGGGATTTTCCTTAATCCTACCCGCCAAGACTTTTTCATGTCCCCTTCTAGCTCTCCTAAGTCCATTCTTCAGTTCCTTCCTGGCTACCTTGTAACCCTCTAGAGTCCTGTCTGATCCTTGCTTCCTCAACCTTAAGTAAGCTTCCTTCTTCCTCTTGACTAGCTGTTCCACATTTCTTGTCATCCAAGGTTCCTTCTCTCTACCATCCCTTCCTTGCCTCATTGGGACAAACCTATCCAGCAGTCGCAGCAAGTGCTCCCTAAACAACCTCCACATTTCTGTCGTGCATTTCCCTGAGAACATCTGTTCCCAATTTATGCACCCCAGTTCCTGCCTAATAGCATTGTAATTCCCCCTCCCCCAATTAAATATTTTCCCATCCCGTCCGCTCCTGTCCCTCTCCATGACGATAGTAAAGGTCAGGGAGTTGTGATCACTATCACCGAAATGTTCTCCCACCGAGAGATCTGCCACCTGGCCTGGTTCGTTGCCAAGCATCAAATCCAACATAGCCTCCCCTCTAGTCGGCTTATCTACATATTGAGTCAGGAAACCTTCCTGGACACAGCTGACAAAAACTGCTCCATCCAAACTATTTGCACTAAGGAGGTTCCAATCAATATTAGGGAAGTTGAAGTCACCCATGACAACAACCCTGTTACTTCTGCACCTTTCCAAAATCTGCCTCCCACTCTGTTCCTCCGTGTCTCTGTTGCTATTGGGGGGTCTATAGAAAACTCCCAATAAAGTGACTGCTCCTTTCCTGTTTCTGACTTCCACCCATAATGACTCAGTAGACAAACCCTCCTCGATGACCTCCCTTTCTGCAGCTGTGATACTATCCCTGATTAACAATGTCACTCCCCCACTTCTTTTACCTCCCTCCCTATTCCTTTTAAAACATCCAAACCCGGGAACATCCAACATCCATTCCTGCCCCTGTGATCTCCAAGTGTCCGTAATGGCCACAACATCGTAGCTCGAAGTACTGATCCATGCTCTAAGTTCACCACCCTTATTCCTGACACTTCTTGCATTAAAATAGACACACTTCAACCCATCATACTGGCTGAAACTTTGCCCTGTCAACTGTCTAACCTTCCTCACAGACTCTCTGCACTCAGTATCTGCCTGTTCAACAGCTACCCCATCCACTGATCCATAGCTCCGGTTCCCATCCCCCTGCCAAACTAGTTTAAACCCTCCCGAAGAGCTCTAGCAAACCTCCCGCCCAGGATATTGGTGCCCCTCCAGTTCAGATGCAACCCGTCCTTCTTGTACAGGTCCCACCTTCCCCAGAAGGTATCCCAATGATCCACATAACTGAAGCCCTCCCTCCTACACCAGCTCTGTAGCCACGTGTTCAGCTGCACTCGCTCTCTGTTTCTAGCCTCACTAGCACGTGGCACCGGTATCAATCCTGAGATTACTACTCTGCTCGTCCTGCCTTTTAGCTTCCAACCTAACTCCCTATATTCGCTTTTCAGGTCCTCATCCCTTTTCCTAGCTATGTCATTGGTACCGATATGTACCACGACTTCTGGCTGCTCCCCGTCCCCCTTAAGAATCCTGTAGACTCGATCTGAGACATCCCTGACCCTGGCACCCAGGAGGCAACATACCATCTGGGAGTCTCATTCGCGACCACAGAATCTCCTGTCTGTTCCTCTAACCATTGAATCTCCTATCACTATCGCTCTCCTATTCTCCACCCTTCCCTTCTGAGCCGCAGAGCCAGGCTCAGTGCCAGAGACCTGGCCGCTGTGGCTTTCCCCTGGTAGGTCCCCCCCCACAACCGTATCCAAAACGGTATACTTATTATTGAGGGGAACGGCCACAGGGGATCCCTGCACTGTGTGCCTATTCCCTTTCCCTCCCCTGACGGTCACCCAGCTACCTTTATCCTGTGACTGAGGTGTCAGTACTTCCCTATAACTGCTCCCTATCATCCCCTCTGCCTCCCGCATGATCCGAAGTTCATCCAGCTCCAGCTCCGGTTCCCTAACGCGGTCTGTAAGGAGCTGGAGTTGGGTGCACTTCTCACAGGTGAAGTCAGCAGGGACACAAGTGGTGGCCCTTACCTCCCACATCCTGCAAGAGGAGCATGCAACTGCCCTAGCTTCCATCCCCTCTGCTCTAAATTGACAACAGAGAATAAAAAAATATCAAGTAAAACCTTACCTTACCAAACCCTCCACACAAGAGTCCTTTTTTTTGGTTGGAGGAGGAGGATGGGTGGGAGACACTACACATGTAGTGTTTCGGGTTTAGCCACTGCCCGAATATATAAGTTCACTTACCCAGCAGTCCCCGTGTCCGCGTCCGCCGAATCGCCAGGTAAGTACTTTATAGTGAAACGTACCTTCCCGGCTGCCCCCTGGCTCACACTATCACCGCTACTGCTGATCAAAGGTTCTTTTCTTTTGGGCCTCCTTATCTCGAGAGACAATGGATACGCGCCTGGAGGTGGTCAGTGGTTTGTGAAGCAGCGCCTGGAGTGGCTATAAAGGCCAATTCTGGAGTGACAGGCTCTTCCACAGGTGCTGCAGAGAAATTTGTTTGTTGGGGCTGTTGCACAGTTGGCTCTCCCCTTGCGCCTCTGTCTTTTTTCCTGCCAACTACTAAGTCTCTTCGACTCGCCACAATTTAGCCCTGTCTTTATGGCTGCCCGCCAGCTCTGGCGAATGCTGGCAACTGACTCCCACGACTTGTGATCAATGTCACACGATTTCATGTCGCGTTTGCAGACGTCTTTATAACGGAGACATGGACGGCCGGTGGGTCTGATACCAGTGGCGAGCTCGCTGTACAATGTGTCTTTGGGGATCCTGCCATCTTCCATGCGGCTCACATGGCCAAGCCATCTCAAGCGCCGCTGACTCAGTAGTGTGTATAAGCTGGGGATGTTGGCCGCTTCAAGGACTTCTGTGTTGGAGATATAGTCCTGCCACCTGATGCCAAGTATTCTCCGAAGGCAGCGAAGATGGAATGAATTGAGACGTCGCTCTTGGCTGGCATACGTTGTCCAGGCCTCGCTGCCGTAGAGCAAGGTACTGAGGACACAGGCCTGATACACTCGGACTTTTGTGTTCCGTGTCAGTGCGCCATTTTCCCACACTCTCTTGGCCAGTCTGAACATAGCAGTGGAAGCCTTACCCATGCGCTTGTTGATTTCTGCATCTAGAGACAGGTTACTGGTGATAGTTGAGCCTAGGTAGGTGAACTCTTGAACCACTTCCAGAGCGTGGTCGCCAATATTGATGGATGGAGCATTTCTGACATCCTGCCCCATGATGTTCGTTTTCTTGAGGCTGATGGTTAGGCCAAATTCATTGCAGGCAGACGCAAACCTGTCGATGAGACTCTGCAGGCATTCTTCAGTGTGAGATGTTAAAGCAGCATCGTCAGCAAAGAGGAGTTCTCTGATGAGGACTTTCCGTACTTTGGACTTCGCTCTCAGACGGGCAAGGTTGAACAACCTGCCCCCTGATCTTGTGTGGAGGAAAATTCCTTCTTCAGAGGATTTGAACGCATGTGAAAGCAGCAGGGAGAAGAAAATCCCAAAAAGTGTGGGTGCGAGAACACAGCCCTGTTGCACACCACTCAGGATAGGAAAGGGCTCTGATGAGGAGCCACCATGTTGAATTGTGCCTTTCATATTGTCATGGAATGAGGTGATGATACTTAGTAGCTTTGGTGGACATCCGATCTTTTCTAGTAGTCTGAAGACACCACGTCTGCTGACGAGGTCAAAGGCTTTGGTGAGATCAATGAAAGCAATGTAGAGGGGCATCTGTTGTTCACGGCATTTCTCCTGTATCTGACGAAGGGAGAACAGCATGTCAATAGTCGATCTCTCTGCACGAAAGCCACACTGTGCCTCAGGGTAGACGCGCTCGGCCAGCTTCTGGAGCCTGTTCAGAGCGACTCGAGCAAAGACTTTCCCCACTATGCTGAGCAGGGAGATTCCACGGTAGTTGTTGCAGTCACCGCGGTCACCTTTGTTTTTATAGAGGGTGATGATGTTGGCATCGCGCATGTCCTGGGGTACTGCTCCCTCGTCCCAGCACAGGCATAGCAGTTCATGTAGTGCTGAGAGTATAGCAGGCTTGGCACTCTTGATTATTTCAGGGGTAATGCTGTCCTTCCCAGGGGCTTTTCCGCTGGCTAGGGAATCAATGGCATCACTGAGTTCCGATTTGCTTGGCTGTATGTCCAGCTCATCCATGACTGGTAGAGGCTGGGCTGCATTGAGGGCAGTCTCAGTGACAGCATTCTCCCTGGAGTACAGTTCTAGGTAGTGCTCAACCCAGCGGTCCATCTGTTTGCGTTGGTCAGTGATTATGTCCCCCGATTTAGATTTGAGGGGGGTGATCTTCTTGATGGTTGGCCCAAGAGCTCTCTTCATGCCATCATACATTCCTCTGATGTTTCCGGTGTCTGAGGCCAGCTGAATATGGCTGCATAGGTGTTGCCAGTAGTCGTTTGCGCAACGCCTAGCTGTTCTTTGTGCAGTACTTCTGGCTGCTTTAAGTGCTGCGGATGTTAAATCGCTGGGGGCTTTCTTGTAGTTCAAAAGTGCAATGCGCTTAGCGGCTATGACAGGTTCCAGCTCTTCATTATGAGATTGAAACCAGTCTGCATTTCTCTTCGCACTTTTGCCGTAGGTGGTCAAAGCTGACTCATAGATGGCGTCTCTGATGTGGGCCCACTTGGTCTCAGCATCCCCTGTGGGAGTGTTTTGAAGGGCTGTTACAAGTGAATTTAGAAATTTTTGTAACAGCTGTGGGTGAGAAATTCTGCTCGTGTTGATGCGCGGGTGGCCCTTCTGCTTGGAATGATGCAACTTCTTTGGTCTGAGTCTAACCTTGCTGCACACCAGGGAGTGGTCGGTGTCGCAGTCCGCACTGTGGAAGCTGCGTGTGATTTGAACACTGTTTAAGGCGGCTCGCCTTGTGACAATGAGGTCTAGCTGGTGCCAACGACGTGATCTTGGGTGCCTCCATGAAACCTGGTGACAGGGTTTAGTGTGAAAGAACGAGTTGGTGATGCAGAGGTTATGATAGGTACACAACTCAAGCAGTCTCAGTCAAAGGTGTTGCTGTAATAAAAACAGAAAATGCTGGAAATGCTCAGTAGGTCTGGCAGCATCTGTGCAGAGAGAAACAGTTAACAGTTCAGGTCTGTTTCCTTAGCTCACATTAACTTTGTTTCTTTCTCCACAGATGCTGCCAGACCTGCTGACTATTTCAAGCATTTTCTGTTTATGTTTCAGATTTCCAGCATCTGCAGTATTTTGCTTTTGTATGTGTGTTGCTATGTCTGGGACTGTTTGAGTGCAATGCTATTGCTTTATAAACAGCGTTGAAACAAACGTTTATCTAGTTAACACACAGCACTAATACACAGCTGGATATAAACAGCAGCCTGCAGCAGAGGGTGCAGTGGATGTTTATTAACACAAATAATTCACCAGTACAATATTTACTGCTATCCACAATCACAACACGCTTCATCTTAACACGTTTTATTCTTCATTGACATCAACTTCTTGCTTCCAATAAACACTTCAATTTGGAACACAGCTTCCAAATCACCTTTATTCACAAACCCGAACACAAGCTGCAAATGCTGCAAAAACACACCAGCCCAGACTTTCCCCTTTCTGTCAACCCATTCCTGCATCACTGCCTCTCCACCAACAGTTGTCGCTAGAATCATACAATCAGAGAATGGCTACAGCACAGAAGGAGATCGTTCGGCCTGACGAACCCATGTTGGCTCTCTGCTAAAGCAACTCACCACGTCTCACTCCCCAGTCAGTTCAATTTCGGTGGTGGGAAAACTTCTCGAAAGAATAATTCGGGACAAAATTAATAGTCCCATGGACAAATGTGGGTTAATTCAGGAAAGACAGCATGGATTTCTTAAGGCAAAGTCATGTTTAACTGTCCTGCTGGAGTTTTTTGATGAGGTAACAGAGAGGGATGATGAGGGCAATGCTGTTGATGTGGTGTACATGGACTTTCAAAAGGTCTGACAGCATCTGAAAGGTCACTGACCTGAAACGTTAACTCTGCTTCTCTCTCCACAGATGCTGCCAGACCTGCTGAGTATTTCCAGCACTTTTTGTTTACATTTCAGATTTCTAGCATCTGCAGTATTTTGCTTTTATTGACTTTCAAAAGGAGTTTGATACAGTGCAACACAACAGACTTGTGAGCAAAGTTATAACTCATGGAATAAAAGGGACAGTAGTAACATGGATATGGAATTGGCTGAGTGACAGGAAACAAAGAGTAGTGAGCAATGGATGTTCTTCGGGCTAGAGGAAGGTTTGTAGTGGAGTTCCCCAGGAGTCAGTGTTGGGACCCTTGCCTTTCCTGATATATATTAATGACCTAGACCTTGGTGTACAGGGCAGAATTTCAAAGTTTATGGATGATACGAAAATTGGAAGCATTGTGAACTGTAAGGATGATAGTGTAGAACTTCAAAAGGACATAGACAAGTTGGTGGAATGGGAGGACAGATGACAGGTGAAGTTCAATGCAGAGAAATGTGAATTGATTCATTTTGGTAGGAAGAACATGGAGTGACAATGTAGAATAAAGGGTACAATTCTAAAGGGGGTGCAGGAGCAGTGGGACCTGGGGGTATATGTCATTGGTTGAGAGAGTGGTTAATAAAGCATACAGTATCCTCGGCTTTAGTAATAGAGGCATAGAGTACAAGAACAAGGAGGTCATGTTGAACTTGTATAAGACACTAGCCTCAGCTGAAGTACTGAGTCCAGTTCTGGGTGCCACACTTTAGGAAAGATGTGAAGGCATTGGAGAGATTATGGAAAAGATTCATGAGAATGGTTCCAGGGATGAGGAACTTCAGTTATGAAGATAGATTGGAGAAGTTAGGACTGTTTTCCTTGGAGAAAAGAAGGCGAAGAGGAGATTTCATAGTGGTATTCAAAATGATGAGGGGTGTGGACAGAGTGGATAGGGAGAAACTGTTACCACTTGTGAAAGGATCGAGAACGAGAGGGCACAGATTTAAAGTAATTGGTAAAAGAAGCAAATGCGACATGAGGAAAAACTTTTTCACACAGCGAGTGGTTAAAGTATGAACTGCCTGAGAATGTGATGGAGGCAGGTTCAATTGAAGCATTCAAAGGGGAATTAGACTGTTATCTGAAAAGGAAGAATGTGCAGGATTATGGGGAGAAGACGGGGAAGTGACATCAGGTGAATTGCTCATTTGGAGAGTCAGTGCAGACACGATGGGCCAAATGGCCTCCTTCTGGGCAGTAACAATTCTGTGATTCTGTGATTCCAATATTCAAGTCATTTCTATATATAGTGGTCCTGACACTGACCCTTGTGGACATCACTGTTCACCATCTTCCATTCTGAAAAACAACCAAATACCACAACTCGCTTTTCTTGATATTTCATCCATTTTTTAATCCAAGCAGATACTGACCCTCCTATTCCAGGAGCCTCAGTTTTGTTACCCAGCCTTTTATGTGGTAGTCTGTCAAACGCTTTCTTAAAATCCATATAGACAACATCCATTGCTTTCCCTTCATCAACCTTTTCTGTTACTTCATCAAAAAAATCAGTTATATTAGTGAAGAAGTGGAAAGGTGCTGAAGCTCTCAGTTTTCGGTCGACCCAAACCAAGTTCAAGGCCTGAATAATGAACCGATTGCCTCATTAGTTCTGTGAATAATACAATGATTTAATAGACAAAGTTTTGAAACATTCCTGCCCATAAATCTTGGTAACAGAGTGTGTGGATCTCCTGACTCAGAATGTTTAATGGATACAGTCCTCAGATCCGACAAGGAACCCCTGAACATCCACAGTAAAGACAGTGTGGATGAGGAAATGTAAGAGCTGGGAGCTGAAACTCAGGGACGGCCGAGCTCTCCTGTCATTGAGCTTGTGTGTCTGCTCTGCTCGCCGCACTTCCGGCTCTACTTTGTTTCCAATGAAAAGATGAAAAGGGCCGTTCCGTTTTCCTCTCACTGAGAGCGTGTTTCACTCGGGTTAATATAACCCGGGACTTTTGCTGCTGAAATGAATTCTGCAAGGTCCCAGCAAACACACCGGCTCCCTCCTTTCTCCCCTCTTTCTATCGGATTGTTTTACCAGGAGGGGCTCAATAATAACAAACCCCCTGCAGGGAATGACCGCAAATTGAGCATCTAAATGGGGCAAGTGGGCAGCTTTCTGGGTTCTAGGTTCCCCCTACCCCGCCCCTCCCTCCCTCCAGTCCAAGCCCCTCTTCACTTTCTTTGGGACTTTGATGAGGGTGAAATGGGGAAAGTTCCCATTGATGTTTGAATGCTGAATTGCTGCAGAGATCTGCGCACGCGCGATGTAGCCCCGCCTCCGGTGTGACGTCACAATGAGTAGTGGAGTGCATGCGCAGTCTTTCCCCAACCCAGTCTGTGAGGCCATTCACTCAATCAGGGGAAGATGCTTTAAATCAGCTGCTAATGGAGACTTCCCGGGCCCGGGGGAAGGGAACAAACAGCATCTGCTTCCAGCAGCCACTGCTTTGGGAGCGTGTCCGCAGATGTGCTCAGAGATTAGCATTGAGTGGTGGGAAGTTGAGGGGGAGTCGGGGAGTGTTTGTAACAGACACTGTGGAGCAGGAGCTGCTCCCGGAACATGGAGTGAGCCGGGGACACGGGGAAGGGAGAGTTCATTCTCGGACAGTGTCTGTACAGGCTCAGGGAGACACAATGGGAAGAAATCACTATTGAAAATCACTGACAATTTCACCACCCAAAGGAGAGGGAATTTTCCTGCTTTAGTTCCAGTCTCTCACTGTTTGTTGGATTGTGAACAGTGGAGGAAAAATAGCCGCAAAATAACGATGTGGACAGTTAGACAAAGAGCATTTATTGCAGACACCAGGTGAGAAGTGTGAAAGGCACATTTTAAATAGTGGCTGCTTGTTTTCCGTTGAAATAGAAATGTGACTGTGTAAAGGTCACTGCTCTATCGGACAGTCCCAGTCATTGAGCAGTGCAGGGCTTGTGTTGTTTCTGAATGTCACAAACTTGTTGTAAAACCACTGCAAACACCTGGTAAACAGAAGCTGAATGCTGCAGTACTGCAGTGGAGTCAGACACTGACACTGTTTGTGTTCCTGGTTTTCATTTTGTGATTGTTCATAATGATTATTATTGGGACGATTACATTGATCGCTTTTGTATCTTCTACATCACCAGTTCTTTCATTCCTGCAGGAAAATACATGAAGGAACCTGAATGGATGTGGTGATTCTGGGACGCAAGGAAAAGTGCAGTGATCTCGTTCCAACACACAGTCGGTACAGGATCACTCCCAAAGCACAGAGATACTGCCAGCTCATCAGTTCCACTGGAACAAACAAAAGAAGTAGTCAGACAGACACTGATCCCAAAGTCAAGAGACACATTTTCAATCCAACAGTCAAACAACAGCATGAGAGACAGAAGTTGTTTCTATTTCACTCCAATTCAGTACAGCTGACAGGTTGATACATCAATCACAGTCCAAAAACAAACTCACTATCAGATCTAAATAAACTCTGTCACCATGGTCACATTTTAACTATAAAATCTGAAATAGAACAGACAAAATTTACAGAATTGAAAGTTACAGAATGAATGGGTGGCACAGTGGTGCAGCGGTTAGCACCGCAGCCTCACAGCTCCAGGGACCTGGGTTCAATTCTGGGTACCGCCTGTGTGGAGTTTGCAAGTTCTCCCTGTGACCGCATGGGTTTTCGCCGGGTGCTCCAGTTTCCTCCCACTGCCAAAGACTTGCAGGTGATAGGTCAATTGGCCATTGTAAATTGCCCCTAGTGCAGGCAGCTGGTAGGGAATATGGGATTACTGTAGGGTTAGTATAAATGGGTGGTTGTTGGTCGGCACAGACTTGGTGGGCCAAAGGGCCTGTTTCAGTGCTGTATCTCGAAATAAAACATAAATAGAATGCAAGGAGGCTTTAAGGGGATTTGGACAGGTTAAATGAATGGGCAAGAACATGGCAGATGGAATATAATGTAAATAAGTGTGAAGTTCTCCACTTTGGTAGAATAAACAGAAAGATAGAGTATTTCTTAAATGGTGAGAGGCTGGGAAGTGTCGATGTCCAAAGGGACCTGGGTGTCCTTGTTCATGAGACACTAAAAGCTAGTATGCAGGTGCAGCAAGCAATTAGGAAGGCAAATGGTATGTTGTCTTCTTTGAAAGCGTATTTGAGTACATGAGTAAAGATGTATGAAGTCCAGATGAGACCGCACCTGGAGTATTCTGTACAATTTTGGTTTCCTTATCTGAGGAAGGATAGACTTGTCATAGAGGGAGTGCAACAGAGATTCACCGGTATCATCCCCTAGGATGGTGGGATTGTCTTATGATGAGAGACTGCAAAAACTGGGCCAAAATTCTCTAGAGTTTTGAAGAATGAGAGGTGATCTCATTGAAACAGACAAAGTTCTTACAGAGTGTCACAGGGTAGATATGGATAGGATGTTTCCTCTGTCTAGTGAGTGTAGAACAAGGGGACACAGACTCAGAATAAGGACAGGCCATTTGAGACTGAGATGAGCAGGAATTTCTTTACTCAGAGGGTGAGAAATCTGTGGAATTCTTTATCCCCGAGGGCTGTGGAAGATCAATCATTGAACATATTCAAGACAGAAATCGATAGATTTCTAAATACTAACAAGATCAAGGGATATGGAGATAGCAGGAAAAATGGCGTCGAGGTAGATGATCAGTCACGATCTGTTTGAATGTTGGAGCAGGCTCGATGGGCTGAATGGCCTAATGCCCCTATTTCCTATGATCCTATTAATCCCAATAATGTACATCAGACGTTAGACCAAGTTATGCATTACATACCAGTTCAAAAATCCCACAGAGATTAAGACTGAAAGATACAGTATCAATTCCATTACTACAAAATGAAGGACTTGGAGCTTGCAGACCAGCCCATGTATAAGATTGAAAGTTATATTTTCATTTGCAATCGTTTTCACAGAGCTGAATATTGAATACCAATCCACAACTTGTACAGGATTACCAAATAAAACCTACAACTGTAAAATACAGTTAATCCATATTTTACATTAAACACAAGGCAAATAAATATTGATACATTAAGAGAGCGGGAAACAGTGAGAGCAGAATGGAGCATAAAGAACCCAGGAGAGGGAGCAAGAGTTCACTCGGAGAGCAGGGAACAGCGAGAGCAGGGCTCAAAAAAGGCAAAGGAATACACAATTAATGGGAGAACACTGAATGGTGTAGAGGAAGTGAGGGACGTTGGAGTGAATGTCCACAGATCCCTGAAGTAGCAGTACAGGTCAATAAGGTGGTTCAGCAGGTAAATGGAATCCTTTCCTTTATTAACTGAGGTATAGAGTATAAGGGTGACCTGGTATCCATGTCAATAAGTCACTGACAGCTAACATGCAGGTGCAGCAAGCAATTAGGAAGGCTAATAGTATGTTAGCCTTTATCGCAAGAGGATTTGAGTACAGGAGTAGTGAATTCTTGCTTCAATTGTATAGAACCCTGGTTAGACTGCACTTGGAGTACTGTGTGCAGTTTTGGTTCCCTCCCCTAAGGAAGGATATTATTGCCAGAGATGGAGTGCAAAGAAGGTTCATCAGACTTGTTCCTGGGATGGTGGGACTGTCCTATGAAGAGAGATTGGGGAAACTGGGGCTGTATTCTCTGGAGTTTTGAAGAATGAGAGGTGATCTCATTGAAACCTACAAAATATTTAAAGGACAGTCAGGGTAGATGCAGCTAAGATGTTTCCCCTGGTTGGGGAGTCGAGAACCAGGGGACGCAATTTCAAAATAAGGGGCAAGCCACTTAGGACAGAGATGAGGAGAAATGTTGTTACTCAGAGGGTTGTGAATCTTTGGAATTCTGTAACCCAGAGGGCTGTGGAAGCTCAGTCATTGAGTATGTTTAAAGCAGAGATTGATAGATTTCTAATTACAAATGACATAAGGGAATATGAGGAATGTGTGGGGAAAAGGGCATTAAAGTGGACGATCAGCCATGATCATATTGAATGGTGGGGCAGGCTCGATGGGCTGAATGGCCGACTCCTGCTCCTATGTTCCTCACTCCACATTATCGATGAGACACAGCCTCAGGCCGACTTGTCGGGTGTTGCAAACAGATAACACTGCTTCTGATCTTCACCAGAACAGAGAGTGAGATGTAACATTGATCATCAAACAGACTGTGAGAGAATACAACAGGATAAAACACATGGAGAGACACTGTGGAATAACAAATAGATTTGATTGGAATGTTGAATTTTGATTGGAATGGATAAAACAGCAGAAACAGCAGATTATATCGGGACAGAAAAGAGAAACTGATGGGAAGAAGGAAGAAAAGAAAGGATGGACCTGTTCACTTTTTTCAGTTTTTTCACTGGTCCATCAAAGCTGGATTAAAAAAAGATGCAAAAAACAGAGAATTTCACCAAAAAGGGAGATTAAGTGCCTCCGAAACCTTGGATCGAAGGATGCCCCAACAGATCACCTGTTTAACTGTCTCCTCACTGGGGGATTTCAATCAATGAGCAATATTATTCTCTCCTTTTCTTTTGTTAAATGAAACCACTACTGTTACTTGGAGTTAATATCCCTGTGTTCCAACTCCTGAATAATAAAAATGTGAGTTTTGCGATATTTTCTGGACACATTTCCTGCTGAAAGAACTGAGAACTCTTTTCTAATTTACACAATACTAGATGCACACTCATCAAGCCTCCGAAACTAGCATCCTTGGTGGTGCTCTCTCTTCTCCCAAACCTCATCTCATGTGACTGTTACGTCATCACTCTGATTGTGGGAGGGGTTAATCCCACTGTTTTCAGCATTAACCCTTTACATCCTCATACTGCACTGTCTGTCCAAAAAAATTGGTGGAGGGAACTTGAATTATCAAAACTGCAACAGCTGCCAGTTGAAAATCAACTCAACCCATCAGAGAGAGACTGTCAGAGAACTTCCTGCATCCAGTCCTGACCCTGTCACATTAAGCAGCTGCTCACCCAGACCCCACTCTTATCAACACTGAACATTTTTACTGAAACCCTTCAAATACTGTTTATAAAAGGCCGCAAAGATCAAAGTTCACACAGTTATATTAAATACAACAAAGTTTAATATCTTCTCACCGTTTCTCGGTAACCACATGAGACATAGGTTTTCTTATTTGGTTCCTTTGATTTTTCTTGTTCCTGACTGACAAATATTCCAAACCTCAGATAAACCCTCCCACTTGCGTCATGTCCCAGTCTCGGTTAAAAGCAACACATAATGACACAAACACTCTCCTTCAGTGAGATTAATATCAAGCTGTTTTCCAGGTTGAATGTAACTGTGAACAAATTTATGTCAAAGAAGTTAACTTTGATGTATCAGCACTGAAATTCTGTACAAGGAGGAACAGCCATTCCAAACTCATATCCTTCACAAAGGCTGTTTTTTTATGTGATTGAAATTCATCATGTATTTTGAATTAAAGTTCACAAGACACAGATGTTAATGTTGATAATGAAACTTTTCAAACATGTTGTTACTGTGAAATAAGGCTCTGCTGGGAGTTGAACCCAAGAACTCCTGTTTACTAGACAGGTGCTTTAACCAACTAAGCTACAAAGCCAGATCATAAATGGGTATACAATTGAAATCAGAGGAAGGCCTTGTAGATGGTGGGCAGGCTTTGGCAAGTCAAGAGCTGAGTTCGTCACGGCAGAGTTCCCAGCCTCTGACTCGCTCTTGTAGTTGTAGCTGTGGTTGTAATTGTAATAGGCAACCGTCCGTCTCGGAAGACGATGGGCTACACTCGGTGTGTACGTCACTTCTGTGTGAAACATCGTTTGTTGTGCTGTAGAGGATGACTCGTGAGTGACGATCCCTTCCGCAGCTGGTACAGATGAATATCATTGGCCCGAGGTCGACTGATAATTTTTCCTTCCTCTGAGCTCTCTTTCCCACCATCTGGTCATTTCTTTTGTCCTCTGCTTTTCCCATGGTCTTCCTGAATGCCTTTCTCCAGGAATTCCAGTCAGCAGGAAGGACTTCCCATGCATCGACTCCAATCCCAGTCTGCTTGAGATCTCGCTTTGCAGATGTCCTTGTATCACAGACGTGGGTGACCTGTTGGTCTCGTGCTGATAGCAAGCTCGCCAAAGAGCATGTCTTTGGCAAAGCGACCGTCATCCATTCAGCACACATGACCCAGTCAACAGAGTCACTGCTGACTCAAGAGGGCAAACATACTGCAGATCCCTGCACGCTGGTGTACTTCTGCATTCGGCGCTCTGTCCTGCCAGGAGATGCCCAATATCCATCTGAGACAGCGGAGGTGGAAGCTGTTCAGCTGCTTTTCTTGGCTTGCATAAGTTGTTGATGCTTCTCTACTATAAAGGAGGGTGCTGAGAATACAAGCCTGTTACACGCGGAGTTTTGTATTTTCGATCAGTTTGCTGTCGGTTCACACTCATCTTCTCAACTTTGACATGACAGCTGCAGCATTGACAATCCTGGTGCTGATTTCAGTATCAAGGGACAGATTGCTGGTGATTGTTGATCCAAGGTATGTGAAGCTGTTGATGGAAGGTGGAGTCTCTACGTCCTGGCCCATAACTTTGATCTTTCTGATGCTGATCGTCAGTCCAAACTCCTTGCAGGCCAGGGAGAACCGATATACAAGCTGCTGTTAATGAACTTCATTATGGGATGTCAGCACAGCGTCATCAGCACAACAGCAACTCACAGACCAAGAACTGATTCATGTTGGTCTTGGTGCGCAGTCTTGCCAAGATGAACAGCTTGTCATCAGCTCTGGTATGCAGGTGGATACCCCCATCTGAGTCACAGAAAGTTTAAAATAGCAGCATGGAGAAGAATATGCCAATTGTAAAGGATGTGAGCTGTGAGGAGGTTACAAGGAGGCTTCCAGGGGACTTGGACAGGATAAGTGAATGAAATGACAGATGGAATATAATGTGAATAAGTGTGAAGTTATCCACTTTGGTAGAATAAACAGAAAGACAGAGTATTTCTTAAATGGTGAGAGGTTGGGAAGTGTTGATGTCCAAAGGGACCTGGGTGTCCTTGTTCATGAGACACTAAAAGCTCGCATGCAGATGCAGCAATCAATTAGGAAGGCAAATGGTATGTTGGCCTTAACACGAGGGGTCATGAGTACAGGAATAAAGATGTCTTGCTGCAATTGTATAGAGCCTTGGTGAGATCGTGCTGGAGTATTGTGTACAGTTTTGATTTCCTTATCTAAGGAAGGATATACTTGCCACAGAGGGAGTGCAACGGAGGGTCACCAGACTAATCCCTGGGATGGTGGGATTGTCTTATGAGGAAACTGGGCTTGTATTCCTTAAAGTTTCATTTAAAAGGCCATTTAAAACTGAGATAGGGTGGAATTTCTTCACTCAGAGGGTGGTGAATCTTTGGAATTCTCTACCTCAGGGGTTTGTGAAAGTTCAATCATTGAGCATGTTCAGGACAGAAATTGATAGAAATCTTGATACTCATGACATCAAGGGATATGGGGAGAGCGCGGGAAAGTGGTGTTGAGGTAGATGATCAGCAAGGATGTAATTGAATGACAGATCAGGCTCGACAGGTTAAACTGCCTCCTCCTACGTTCCGAAGAGAGTTTGCACCAGGACACAGCCCTGTTTTACTCCACTGCTGATCGTGAAAGTGTCTGATGTTGCTCCATTGTAACTGACGGAACTGTGCATGTTCTCGTGGAAAGAAGAGATGACGCCCAAGAGTTCAGGAGGGCAGCCTAATTTCCACAGCAGTTTGAAGAGTCTGTCTCTGCTAACAAGATCGAAGGCCTTGGTGATGTCTATAAAGACAATGTAGAGTGGTCTGTACTGTTCACAGTACTTCTCCTGTAACTGCCGAAGTGAGAAAATCATGTCGACTGTCGATCTACCAGCTCTGAAGCTGCACTGAGACTCAGGATAGATGTGTGATGACGGGGTCGGCAATCTGGTCAGAGCAATGTGAGCAAAGACCTTCCCCACAATACTTAGCAAGGAGATGTCTCGGTAATTGCTGCAGTCACTGCGATCGCCTTTATTGTTGTACAAGGTGACAACGTTTGCATCACGCATGTTTAGAGGCGCAGATCTCCCCTTCCAACAGAGACACAGAAGTTCATGGAGATGCTGCAGCAGAGCTGCTTTTCCATTTTTGATGATTCCAGGTGGAATACCATCATTTCCTAGGGCTTTACCACTGGCAAGACGGTCAATGGCCTTGTTGAGCTCTATGATAGTGGGGTCACTGTCCAACTCCTCCATGACAGGGAAGTCTGGAATGGTGCTGAGAGCTACTTCAATGACAATGTTCTCCGTTATGTAGAGTTCAAGGTGGACAGATGGACCGCTGGGTTGAGCACTACCTAGAACTGTACTCCAGGGAGAATGCTGTCAGTGAGACTGCCCTCAATGCAGCCCAGCCTCTACCAGTCATGGATGAGCTGGACATACAGCCAACCAAATCGGAACTCAGTGATGCCATTGATTCCCTAGCCAGCGGAAAAGCCCCTGGGAAGGACAGCATTACCCCTGAAATAATCAAGAGTGCCAAGCCTGCTATACTCTCAGCACTACATGAACTGCTATGCCTGTGCTGGGACGAGGGAGCAGTACCCCAGGACATGCGCGATGCCAACATCATCACCCTCTATAAAAACAAAGGTGACCGCGGTGACTGCAACAACTACCGTGGAATCTCCCTGCTCAGCATAGTGGGGAAAGTCTTTGCTCGAGTCGCTCTGAACAGGCTCCAGAAGCTGGCCGAGCGCGTCTACCCTGAGGCACAGTGTGGCTTTCGTGCAGAGAGATCGACTATTGACATGCTGTTCTCCCTTCGTCAGATACAGGAGAAATGCCGTGAACAACAGATGCCCCTCTACATTGCTTTCATTGATCTCACCAAAGCCTTTGACCTCGTCAGCAGACGTGGTCTCTTCAGACTACTAGAAAAGATTGGATGTCCACCAAAGCTACTAAGTATCATCACCTCATTCCATGACAATATGAAAGGCACAATTCAACATGGTGGCTCCTCATCAGAGCCCTTTCCTATCCTGAGTGGTGTGAAACAGGGCTGTGTTCTCGCACCCACACTTTTTGGGATTTTCTTCTCCCTGCTGCTTTCACATGCGTTCAAATCCTCTGAAGAAGGAATTTTCCTCCACACAAGATCAGGGGGCAGGTTGTTCAACCTTGCCCGTCTAAGAGCGAAGTCCAAAGTACGGAAAGTCCTCATCAGAGAACTCCTCTTTGCTGACGATGCTGCTTTAACATCTCACACTGAAGAATGCCTGCAGAGTCTCATCGACAGGTTTGCGGCTGCCTGCAATGAATTTGGCCTAACCATCAGCCTCAAGAAAACGAACATCATGGGGCAGGATGTCAGAAATGCTCCATCCATCAATATTGGCGACCACGCTCTGGAAGTGGTTCAAGAGTTCACCTACCTAGGCTCAACTATCACCAGTAACCTGTCTCTAGATGCAGAAATCAACAAGCGCATGGGTAAGGCTTCCACTGCTATGTTCAGACTGGCCAAGAGAGTGTGGGAAAATGGCGCACTGACACGGAACACAAAAGTCCGAGTGTATCAGGCCTGTGTCCTCAGTACCTTGCTCTACGGCAGCGAGGCCTGGACAACGTATGCCAGCCAAGAGCGACGTCTCAATTCATTCCATCTTCGCTGCCTTCGGAGAATACTTGGCATCAGGTGGCAGGACTATATCTCCAACACAGAAGTCCTTGAAGCGGCCAACACCCCCAGCTTATACACACTACTGAGTCAGCGGCGTTTGAGATGGCTTGGCCATGTGAGCCGCATGGAAGATGGCAGGATCCCCAAAGACACATTGTACAGCGAGCTCGCCACTGGTATCAGACCCACCGGCCGTCCATGTCTCCGTTATAAAGACGTCTGCAAACGCGACATGAAATCGTGTGACATTGATCACAAGTCGTGGGAGTCAGTTGCCAGCATTCGCCAGAGCTGGCGGGCAGCCATAAAGACAGGGCTAAATTGTGGCGAGTCGAAGAGACTTAGTAGTTGGCAGGAAAAAAGACAGAGGCGCAAGGGGAGAGCCAACTGTGCAACAGCCCCAACAAACAAATTTCTCTGCAGCACCTGTGGAAGAGCCTGTCACTCCAGAATTGGCCTTTATAGCCACTCCAGGCGCTGCTTCACAAACCACTGACCACCTCCAGGCGCGTATCCATTGTCTCTCGAGATAAGGAGGCCCAAAAGAAAAAGAGTTCAAGGTAATGCTCCACTCACCTTTCCATCTGCTTGTTAGGTTCAGTGATGATCGTCCCTGTCTTTGTCTTCAAAGGTGCTGATTTAGTTACTGCTGGGCCGGTTGCTTTCATAATTTTTTTTTTATTCATTCATGTGATGTGGTCATCACTGGCTAAGCCAGCATTTATTGCCCATCCCTCATTTCCCATGAGAAGGTGGTGGTGAGCTGCCTTCTTGAACCGCTGCAGTCTGTGTGAGGTAGGTACACCCACAGTGCTGTTAGGAAGGGAGTTCCAGGATTTTGACCCAGCAACAGTGAAGGAAAGGCGATATAGTTCCAAGTCACGATAGTGTGTGGCTTGGAGGGAACTTGCAGGTGGTGATGTTCCCATGAATTTGCTGCCCTTGTCCTTCTAGTTGGTAGAGGTTGCGGGTATGGAAGGTGCTGTCTAAGGAACCTTGGTGTGTTGAATTCCTTCATATGTCCCTCTAGCATCCCCCAGATTCAGCGGCAGATTGAATACTGTTGCAGTGTTTTAACCAGTATTGATTGGTGCAGTGCCGAGCAGTCTGCAGAGACTTGTTTCTGGCAGCTCTGAGAGCGTCTAGAGTTTGTTTGCTGGGGACTTGTTTGTAGTTCATGAGGGCTCTCTTCTTAGTTGCAGTAACTGACTCCATTTCAGTCCAATAAGCCTCAAACCAGTCAGCATTCCTCCCATTTCTTTTCCCATACGCAGTGAGTGTAGAGTTATAGATGGTGGCGTGCAGATGATTCCACTTTGACACCGCACTGAGGCCTTGGGTGTTTTCTGAAAGAGCCTGATCGAGGATGTTGAGGAACTCCTGGGTCCTTTCTGGGTCAGTGGTTTGGCAAGTGTTGATCCGTGAAGGACCTTTCTTCTTGGATGGATGAAGCTTCCTTGGCTGAAGCCTGACCTTGTTGCACACCAGGGAGTAATCAGTGTCACAGTCAGCGCTGTGATAGCTGCGTGTGATGAGGATACTGCTGAGGGTGTTATGTCTGGTGAAGATAAGGTCTAGGTGGTGCCAATGGCATGATCTCGGACGTCTCCAGGACACCTTGTGGCACAGCTTGACCTGGAAGTAGCTGTTCGTCACACAGAGTCCATGGTGACAGCATAGCTCCAGAAACCTCTGTCCATTTTTGTTCATCTTGCTAATCCCCTGGTGCTCTATGCTCATTGGCCAAGCTGTAGTCAGTACCCAAGCTTGCGTTGAAATCCCCGAGAAGATACAGTCCCTCAGTGCTGGGAATTCTACTGATGGCAGTGTCAAGTGTCTCATAGAATTGATCCTTGACATCTGGGGTGGAGGTGAGTGTCGGGACATAGATGCACATGAGATTAACTGCACCCGCGCTTGTTGACAAGTGAAGGGTAAGAAGTCTGTCTGAGCCAACTGTGGGGGGTTCACTCATTGCAAGTAGCGTGTTTTTTACTGTGAAACCCACTCCATGCTCACGAGTTGCCTCTTGGGCTTTCCCCTGCCAGAAGAAGGTGTAGTGTTTCTCTTTGAGGGATCCACTTTGAATGAGTCTAGTTTCTTGCAGCACAGCAATGTCCACATTGAGCCTTGTGAGTTCCTTGTCAATCACAGCTGTCTTGTGTGTGTCATCAACCTGCAGAAGGGTGTCATCAAGGCCAGGACACATGGTCCTTACATTCCAGCTTGTGATGTGAAGCACTGGTGTCTTTTTTGTTGAGTTTGTCTTGCCTGGTGCATAGATTATCAATCCGCCAGTTGAGAGATATCTCTCTAAGCTGCAAGCACCCATTGAAGCAAGTAGGTCGTGGCAGGCCAGCACCTAACTGACTGGGGGCTGCACAGCTTGGAGTAGGTGGTAGTTATCCAATGAGACGCGATGATCTCTCCCACTGTCAAAAGTAACCCCTGGTGCTCATACTCTACACCAATTGAGTGAGAGCTTATAATCGGTAACTGTTTCTTCCCATGTTTTGCTAATGTTTAACCACGAAGCTGGAGTGTCCTCTCCAGGGCACAGGCCTGGGCAAATAGTATGGAGACATTGAGCATCAGGACCCCCTCTCAGCATTGCTAGTATTGCCCAAAGGAAAGGAAAAAAACAGTACTGTTTGGTACCAGCTCTGCTGTAGGAGTTGCTGGAAAACCAGCTGATAAGTAACAGGTAACCGCCTCCAGGACTCCACTCCGGATTTACTGTCCAGGTTTACTCCCTCAGCCTTCTTCTCTCTCAAGACACCCACAGGGAAGTGAGACTTTTTGCCCATAGATGGGGCTCTGTTCTTTGGCATCAGGATGGAACCACACGCCAGTGGGCCTGCATGACATGCACAAGGATATCACACACTGCCCCATCCCTGTGACAGCTCAGAGAGATACCCTAATGATAATACACCCCACAGGAACATCACAAACAGCCCCCTCCCTAGGACAGCTCAGGGTCAGACACTGCACACACTGCAACAACAGTGACATTACTGTATTATTCCATCCATTCTGAAAAACAAGCATTCACCCTACTTTATGCTTTCCGTCTCTCAGCCAATTTTGTATCCCCGCTGCCACTGCCCCTTTAATCCCACCTGCTCAAATTTTGTTAACAAGTCTATTTTATGGTACTTTTTCAAACACAATTTTGAAGTGCAGACACACACCATCAACCTCACCACCCTGGTCAACTCTCTGTGAAACTTCATCAAAGAAATTAATTCATTAATTAATTCATACACAATCTTCTGTTGACCAATCTGTCCTGGCTGTCATTTATTAGCCCATGTTCTACCAAGTGACAGTTAATTTTCTCCTGGATAATTGTCTCTAAAAGTTTCCCCACCACTGACATTAGACTAATTGGTCTGTAATTCCTGGGTGTATCTCTCTTTTTAAACAGGGCTGTAAAATTAGCAATCCTTGCAGACTTATCTTTCAGTTCTGGAAAGTCTATTGTGGACAATCTCTTTGGGCATGACTTTAACCAATTAAAGCAACAGGATACTTGATTAATAAGTCGAGAACTTTTATTGAGAGTAAAATAGTACTTAATAATTGGAAGTAAAATTATCTTGAACAAACTTGGGGAATATAACTTTACAGCTCTAGCAGGTGTGTGGACTGGTCGAGCTTGGTCTCAGAGTGTCACGGTCCTCTTTGTCCAGCCTAGATCCCTCATCAGGTGGAGAACTTGGTTGATGATCTGAGCCTTTACCCCTGAGATCTTCTAGTGTTCCTGCACACTGAAACCTTACAAGATCCCTACTTTTAACCCCTGGATGGCCATCACACCACCATGTAAAATAATAATTGGTCTGAGCTGTTGCTAGGTACATTTAATTAATGATGTCTTCCACTAACAGCCAACTGTCCTCAGAATCTCAGACATGAGTGCAATGGAGTGGTTTCACACTGTCTCCCAATCTGATCTGAAACAAGTTTCCTATTCATTAAATCGAGACTCTTGAAAATGCTGGAAATACTCAGCAGGTCTGACAGCATCTGTGGAGAGAGAAACAGAGTTAACGTTTCAGATCTGTGATCTTTCATCAGAACTGGGCTGAAATTGTCTTAGGGACTGAAATTGTGGAATCAATTTCAGAGTCAAAGACATTGTACTTGGTAAGGATAGGAAGATGGAGATTATTAAGTATCGTGCAAGAATATAGATGCTTTTACATTATTTGAATCAACATTGATTTAAACTTTGTGCTCACGAAACCTATCTTTTGATCAAAATGACACTGATAACAATGGAAAAAGCAACACATGCATTTCACGACCACAGGACTTTGTAAAGCCTTTTACAGCCAATGAAGGACTTTCCAAGTGTCGTCACTGTACAGTACAATACAATACCCTACAATAAGGATATTTCACATTCGAGTCACGCAAGTGCCAGGCAATGACCATCTCAAACAAGAGAGAATCTAACCATCTCCCCTTGACATTCAACAGCATTACGATTGCTGAATCTCCCACTATCAACATCCTGGGGGTTACCATTGACCAGAAACTGAACTGCAGTAGCCATATAAATATCATGGCTACAAGAGCAGGTCAGACACTAGGAATCCTGCGGCAAGTAACTCACCTCCTGACTCCCCAAAGCCTGTCCCCTATCTACAAGGCACAAGTCAGGAGTGTGATGCAATACTCTCCATTGCCTGGATAGGTGCAGCTCCAACAACACTCAAGAAGCTCAACGTCATCCAGGACAAAGCAGCCCACTTGATTGGCGCCTCATTCACTATATTCACTCTCTCCATCACCAACGCACAGTGGCAGCAGTGTGTACCATCCACAAGATGCACTGCAGCAACGCAGCAAGCCTCCTTACACAGCACCTTCCAAACCCGTGACTTCTATCACCTAGAAGGACAAGGGCAGCAGATGCATGGGAACACCACCACCTGCAATTTCCCCTCTGAGCCACACACCATCCTGGAATTGGAACTATATCACTGTTCCTTCACTGTGACAGGGTCAAAATCCTGGAACTCCCTTCCTAACAGCACCACATCGACTGCAGTGGTTCAAGAAGGCAGCTCACCACCACCTTCTCGAGGGAATTAGGGATGGGCAATAAATAAAAATAAAATCAATAAAAAAGACATTATCCTGTAATCCCCAAAAGTAGAAAATACATATGAAAATGAAAATATAATAAAGCACAGTCAGCATGGATTTCACAAAGAAAGTCTTGATTAACCTTATCTTTGAAGAATCAACA
This sequence comes from Heterodontus francisci, assembly GCF_036365525.1. NCBI lineage: Eukaryota > Metazoa > Chordata > Chondrichthyes > Heterodontiformes > Heterodontidae > Heterodontus > Heterodontus francisci. The sequence goes on from NC_090405.1 coordinate 20,197,971, forward strand.
GCAAGAGTAATACAGCAGATGTAGAAGAGTTTAAGTTAATAAAGCCTCATCCTTTTAAGTGCTTGAACCAACAAATTGTGGGTTAGCAAACAAGCACACTAACTGACAGAGCTGGGTGTTGTGCTTTCCAGATTCCCCTAAAGCAGAGTGTCAATGAGTTAAATCTTCAGGTTGCTGCAACCAGAATAGCCATTGTCCACGATCAGTTTTACTGTTGCAAATAAAGGGTGGAACATTCATTGTGAATCTATAGAAACAGTCTGGTCCTGCACACTGCAGACACATCCACGTCATCACCAACCAGCTCTCCTATAATTGATGCAGTTATTTGACTTTTCCCCATTAGCTCCATGGAATTAATTTTGAAAGATTTTAAATTCCAAGAAGTTTTGTTAATATTCAGCCCTTGAGAAGAAATCATTCCCTGGCCACAGTGGAGAGAGCATTGAATATAAAACAGTAGACTACCAGGTAACACAGAGAAAGCTCATCAGCTAATCTATAATGACTTACTTTTCTTATTTTTGCTTTTGCTATTCGGTTTTTCATCCTTTTCAGTTCCTGACTCCGAATATTATTGTGATTAAATGTGAAAAGATGCACTGTGTCTCAGCCCCGGTATATTGGCTCTTTCTCTGTACAGTGCTGTACACACTCAGATACTGACAGTGTCTCTCCCTCCCTCAATTTTCCAGCCCTGACGGTGCAGAAAGCGCTGCTCAAAGTTACACATTCTGACTGTTTGCAGTTGATTAGTGAGAGAGTATTAACGTATCCTTCTGCAGCGCTGTCTCGGTTAATAACAGCAGATCTAAGTCACATTTCAGATACAGAAACAGACGCATCAATTATTCACTCTTTCCCAGAGTGAGTGAGGCCGGGACAAGCAGCAACATCCCGGCCCCACACTCTGCAATTACCCAGCACCAGCGGAAAGCAGTGAATACAGATTCAATCAGTGGGTTAATGTCCATTACAGGGATGCAAGATTCCACGGCCCAGGACAAACATCCCCATACACCGAGAACAAGCTCAGGAAAACCCGGGGGAGTTAATATCCCAATCACTGAGCATTCCAGTAACATTGAACAAGTTCCTGAACTGAGTGAACCTTTCAAAGTACAGAAGTGATGACGAGGTCAAAAAGGTCTGAACAGTTGAGGTGACTGAGCGGTTTCAGCTTCTCTGTTCAGGTTGCAGCTTTCACTGGAGGCATGTGTTTAAATCCCACTTCTGACAACTTGATTTTCAGTTACTTTACAGAGTTTCCTTGAAGGTTTGAGGTAGAGTAAATACTGAGGAACTGTTTCTAACTGCTGAACGGTCAATAACCGAAGGTTACAGATTTAAAGTGACTCACAAAACCAGAAGGAACATGAGGAAAAATTCCTTTCTGCAACATGTGGTTAGGATTTCAGTTATGTGGATAGATTGGAGAAGCTGGGGTTGTTCTCCTTAGAGAGGAGATTTGATAGAGGTGCTCACAATCATGAGGGGTCGTGACAGACCCGATAGAAACTGTTGGTGGAAGGATTGAGACTCAGGTAAAAGCTGTGGCTCAGTTGGTCACACTCACCTCGAAATCACAAGCTTCTGGGTTCAGATTTCACAGCTGACACTCCAGTACAGCACTGAGGGTGTTGAAGGTGCTGCCTTTCAGGTGTGATGTTAAACCAAGACCTGGTCTGCATGTTTGGGTGAATGTAAAAGATCCCATGCTGCAATTTCAAACAAGTGAAGAGCAATTCTCCCTGGTGTTGTGATCAATATTTGCCCCTCAATCAGATCAGTTGGTCATTATCACATTGCTGTTTGTGAATATCAGCTGCTGCATTTCTGACATTATAACAGTGATTACACTTCAAAAGTATTTCATTGTCTACAAAGTGCTTTGATATGTCCAGTGGTCTTGAAAGGTGCTATATAAATGCAAGTCTTTTCTTTCTTTATCACAACACATTGCTGTGTAAACAATGGTTCCTCATGTCACCTCTGGTTCTTCTGCCAATCACCTGATATCTGTGTCCTCTGCTTACTGACCCTTTTACCACTGGATACAGTTTCTCCTTATTTGAACTATTGAAAACCTCCATGATTTTGAACAAATGTGTCAAATCCCTTCTGAATTTTCTCTGCTGCAAGGATAACAACCCCAGCTTCTCCAATCTCTCCACATAACTGAAATCCCTCACCCTGCTACCATTGTGGTAAATCTCTTTTTTATTCTTTCCTGCGTTGTGGGCACTGCTGACACAATGTGACTCCTGTCAATGGCGCGGCCTGGTGACATCATCGGAGAGCGCCAAGCTGTGCATAGGCACAGCTACATCTTGCCAGGGTTAAGTGGCACATGCACAGGATGATGTCATGGCTCAGCACCAACATCATTGCATATCCGCCCATGGTCAAACTTCGCACATTCACGCTAAAGCGTCATCGGGTATCTAGCCTCTCACTCAGCTGGAGGAAGCCATTTCAACACTCCCCCCTGCTCTCATGCTCACATCTCTGTCCTGGGATTGCTGCAGTGTTCCAGTGAACATCAACGCAAGCTCGAGGAACAGCATCTCATCTTCCGATTAGGCACACTACAGCCTGCCGGACTGAACATTGAGTTCAATAATTTCAGAGCATGGCAGCCCCCCATTTTACTTTCATTATTAGTTGTTTTTTCTTTTTTCTTCTTTTTTGCTTTTTTACATTTTTTACAACCTTTTATATAGCATTTATTTCATTTCATCTTAGTTTATTCAGTTTGCTTACCCACTGTTTTTTTTCAGGTTTGCACTTGCTGCTGTTCAATATTCAGTCCGTTAACACCTATTCTGTACTAATGCTTTGTCTTTCAACACACCATTAACATATTGTTTGCCTTTGCTCCATGACCTTTTGGTCAGCTATGTGGCCTTGTCCAACCTGCACCTTCTCCTTTGTTATCTCTTGCCCCACCCACACCTCACTTGCTTATAACCTGTGACATTTTTAATATTTGTCAGTTCCGAAGAAGGGTCAGTGACCCAAAACGTTAACTCTGCTTCTCTTTCCACAGATGCTGCCAGACCTGCTGAGTGGTTCCAGTATTTCTTGTTTTTATTCCAGAAAATATTTGTTTGCTGCAAAAAGTACATGGCAGGTAAAATGAAATGGAAGGGTTGTGAGGCAATTCACTCCTGTACTGAAGGAAACTGATCTCCTTTGCAATCTTTGTTTTGTTGACTTGGTGCTGTTTTTGAACTGTTTTGTAATGTATCTTTTTATAGTTTATTTAACGAATAAAGTATATTTTGGAAATTAAAAAAAAGTTCAGAGAAGTTTCACTGGTTTTATTCCTGTGATGAAGGGGTTGTCTTTTGAGGAGGATTGAGCAGGTTGGACCTATCCTGATTGGAGTTTAGAAACATGAGAGGTGATCGTATTGAGACATATAAGATTCTGAAGGGTCTTGACAGGGTAGATGCTGAGAGGATGTTTCCCCTTGTGGTGGAATCTAGACGTGGGGACACAGTTTCAGAATTAGGGATTTTCCATTTAAGAAGAAAATGAGGAGGAATTTCTTATCTCAGACGGTCGTTCATCTTTGGATTTTTATCTACAAGGAAGTCAAGGGTTATGGGGGGTAGGCAAGAAAGTGGGGTTGATGCCATGATCAGATCTGCCATGGTCCTATTGAATGGTGGAGAAGGCTCAAGGGGCCAAATGGCCTCCTCCTGCTACTATTTCTGTTCTTATGATCTCAATGCAGCTTGTTCCAAATAGAGACAAAAGAGTGGAATTCCAGAGGAGAGGTGAGAGTAATTACCCTTGTGTGAGTGTGGCATCAAGGATCCCTAGCAGAATTGAAATCAATGGGAATCAGGGGAAAATTGTCCACTTGTTGGAGTCATACCTAGCACAAAGCAAGATGATTATGGTTGGTGGAGGCCGATCATCTCAATCCAGGACATTGCCTCAGGAGTTTCTCAGGGTAGTGTCCTAGGCTCAACCATCCACAGCTGTTTTATTAATGAGTTTACCCTCAACTTAAGTCAGAAGTGGGAATGTTAAGTGATGATTCACAACTCCTCAGATACTGAAGCAGTCCGTGTCCGCAAGCAGCGAGACCTGAACAACATTCAGGCTTGAGCTGATAAGTGACAAGCGACTTGATTGCCACAAAAGTGCCACGCAGTGAACATCTCCAATGAGAGTCAATCAAACCATCTACCTTTTAATACTCAGCAGCATTATCATCACTGAATCCCTCACCAACAACATCTTGGGGGTTACCATTGATTATAAACTAAACTGGACCAGTCACATCTATGCTGCGGCTTTTAGCGTAGGTCAGAAATTGGGAATTCTGCAGCAAGTATCTCACCTCCTGACATGCCAAAGCCTGTCCATTGTCTACAAGGCACAAGTCAGGAGTGTGATGGAATACTCTCCACTTTTCTGGATAGCTGCAGCTCCAACAACACATAAAAAGCTCAATACCACCCAGGACAAAGCAGTCCTCTTCATCGGTACCTCACCCACCACCTTAAACATTCACTCCCTCCACCACCAGAGAACAGTGACAGCAGTGTGTACCACCTACAAGATGCACTGCAGTAACTCGCTAAGTAACGTTCGACAGCACCATCCAAACCCGTGATCACTACCACCTCGAAGGACAAGGGCAGCAGATGCATGGAAACACCACCACCTGCAGGTTTAGCTCCAAGTCACTCACCATCATGACTTGGAACTATATCACCATTTCTTCACTGTTGCTGGGTCAAAATCCTGGAACTCCCTCCGCAATAGCACTGTGGGTGTTCCTACACCACATTGACTGCAGCAGTTCAAGAAGGCAGCTCCCTACCACATTCTCAAGGGCAATTAGGGATGGGCAATAAATGCCAGCCTTGCCAACGATACTCACACCCAAGAATGAATAAAAAACAAGTCATTCTCCACAGATTCCCCACAATCCAGGCTTGGACATTTACTTCAGGAGCACAGAGCTTTATATAACTACAACATGAGTTCCAATCTTCAGATTCCATTCGCCTTTCACATTATTTTCTACCAGTCCATTAGCGTTTAGTGATTCAGCAGTCGGGTCTCGGCTCCTCCGCAGTTTCTAACATCTCACCACTTATAAAAAAACACTCTGATCTATCTTTCGTAGGTCCGAGATGACCCCACATTTTAAACTCCATCTGTCAAAGCATTGCTCACTCACTTAATCTATCAAGAAGATTTGAAAATAAATTTCTTGCCAAAGGATAATGTTCTGCTTCTGCTCCCTCGCCATTTGCTTTTCCCGTTAGTCTTTCATTTGGTGTAAATCCAGAGAAAGTAAAGATAGAAGGAAGGGAAAAATCTTCCTCCTTTTCGTGATCCCTATTTGATCTTCATTCCAGTCCAATTAGGGTGAAGAATTCCGATTGTCTGTCTCAATTTTAATAAAGGATAAACAATTCTGGAATCACCAGCGAGATATTGACAAGAACATGTTTCCAGGCCAACTTTCCACAAAAGCTCCCCCACAACAATGTACTAGACACTTCATAAACTAACGACAAAATTGGGATCCGAACCCACACATGCAAAGCAAAATGCATTAGCATGCCCCCGTCTTAACCTCTCGACCACCTTGTCAGCTGTTTGGACAGTACAGATCCTGGCTGTGCAGCCAGATGTGCAATGATGGAAATGCAGCTTCTGTAAGTAAATGAAATTTCCATCACATCAGGTCATGGCCTGTTGGGAATGGAGTGGTGTGAAACATTTCCAGACCATGTCCAACACGTTTCTACTCAGTGTGAAAACCCACCACGGAAAGACTGGAACATACAATCATTTGATCACATCATGATTAACATCACTCAGACACCTGAACCATGAGGTCACTGACGAAGTCATGATGACCGAATTTCTCATGAAATGACAACTGAATTAACTGACTGGAAGAATTGCTTTAATTCCACATGATCAGAGAGGCACAGCCTCAGACCGACATGGCAGATGAGTATTGATTGAATAATTTCTGTGTGAGGGATGTTCCAGCATCATAAACCAGGGGAACGTGCTGACTGAGCTGTGTCTTCATCTCTTCTGGGCAGTCGGACCATTCACCCTTCATTCTGCTCTGATTCACTTTCCCAAAGCGGATCCACAGATTTTCAAATCTGGGGACTGGGTTTTCTTATCTTGTTCCTTTTGATTTTTCTTGCTCCTGACTGACAAATATGTTCTAAACCTCGGATCAACCCTTCCCTTTGCGTCGTGTTACAGTCTTGGTTAAAAAAGACACAAAACGGCACAAACACTCTGAAACATACATCACGGTCGCACTTTCCTTCAGTGAGATTCATCTTGAGCTGTTTTCCAGGTTAAATGCAACTGCAAACACATTGCTCTCAAAGAAATTGCAGGGGATTGAGTTGCCGTTGAAATATTAGCACTGGACATCTGTACGAGCAGGAACAGCCATTCCAAACTCACATCCCTCACAAAGGCAACCACTGAGCTGTTTTCTTGTGTGAATAAAATTCATAAGAAAAGTTAAAGTTCACAAGAAAATGGATGTAAACGATTGACAGCTAAACTTTTGAAGCAAGGATATGAATCCAAGATTTTCTGATTATTAGACAAACACTCGAGCCAACGAAGCTACAGAGCCAGATCACAAATGCTGTGACAAATAAGGGCAGAGGAGGGCACTCTTTATTCTCATCCCACTTCTCCACAGGTCACAACATCTATTTTAACTTTTCCCACTTACTGAAACAGTCAATCAGATACTCTATTTTTCCCAGAATAGAAGACACTGACCAGGTTTCTTTAATGAACAACAAAATGATTCATTTATTGTAGAACAAGTTTTAACTAGTCATGAAATAAAGCATAAACAGACAGGTGGAAATTTTAAAAGTTCCCTTTTCACCTTTACTTTTAAAGTCTATTTTAAAAATCTTCGAGCCACATGCGCACACACACATACACCGGTTAACAGAAAAGATAAAAGGGATTATTTTTTTTTTATTTTTTTAAATTTTGTTACAAACACAAAAAAAAACTCTTGGGCTGTTTACTTGCTCATTTTTGAAGAAAACATCAGATGAGATACGTTGCTCCAAAATTGGAATACAGTCTAACTTCTGAGTATACGTAGACAGGTCACTAGGGTATTTTAGAACAGTTCTTTTCAGAAGGCATTGAGAATTAATTTTAGCAGGCCTTCTTCAAAGACATGTAACAAGATGAATTAACACACTGGACTTCTCAGGATCTTTTAAAGATTTTTTGGAAAACAAGCTGGGTTGTGGTCTTCTCTCCTTCCTTGACACTTCTTCAGGCTAACTTTATCAGCTGCTCACTCCAGCAGGTAAAACACACTGACTCTACAACCAAAAGCTTGTGAGTTTTCTGCTGTCTTAGGTGCATGCTGCTGCTGCCGAGCTTGTCCAATCAAGGGGCGCGAATGACTTCACTAACCACATCTCCCTGTTACCAGGGTTTCTGTTCTATATTTAACTTGAATCATGTGACAACCAGTAAACATAGTTGCCAAATTGGTTCTTTTGGTGCCCTCTTGAAAAAGAACTGGTCCTACATTTATTCAGTTTGATTATGACTTCTTCAAAAATATTTTAACAAAAGAAACAGAATCCCTTCCATAACATCATGTACTTTCCCTGAGCTACAGGTTATTGCAAGTCTCTCTGGCTGTGTTTATTTTAGGTGATTTTGTAATCAGGTTCTTTTGGAATCCATGTGTTTGCAGATCTTTGTGAGTGAGAGATGTGGTAATATGTTTAAAAGATTTCCCTGTAAATTATTCATATCTCCATCTTTCCCCGAACTTTGTGCAAACACATTAATGAGGGAATCACACACATCAAGCCGTCAAACCTGTCCGCTAAACATTGAAAGGTGACAGTGTTTATTGGAACGGGGTTCCATTTATTCAGACACATCTTGATGATTCACACATGTAATGTATTTGTATATTATATTCATGACATAATGGCGTAAATAAACACTTCCTTGCACTTGCCACGCTTGGTGAACATTTTCTCTGCTGATGCCCCCTGAATATATTAGAGAACATGGTGACGAGGTTGAGATAAAAGTCTGTAAATATCGGCAGCAAACAGCAGCAGGGACTGCAGTGAACAAGATTTACGTGACATATTTGTGCTTATATTGGTGGGTGAAATAAGATACTAAACACACAAAATCCTACATTTGAGCTTGCGTAAAAGATTGCTCTGTCTATGGAGATAGCATCAAAGAATGCTCAGGAATTTTGTCCTATACCAGTGATAGTAACACACTTCAGGGGAACTTTAAAAAAAATGGTAAAATCGGCTTTCACATAACAGATGAAATTTTACACAGAGAAGTGTGAAGTGATACAATTTGGAAGGAAGAATGAGGAGAGGCCATATAAATGAAACATTACAATTCTAAAGTGGGTGCAGGAGCAGAGAGACAATGTACACCAATGTTAGAAGGATTGAAAAGGTAACTAAGAGCAAACAGGACACTTGGATGTACTAATATAGGCATAGAGTAAAAACATATAAGTTATGCTAAACCTTTATAAAATACTGGGAATGAATGGCCTCTTCCTGTACCTCCACAGAAAGCTTCCATTCCAGGTTTACACACACTCATCAGGATCACTCTCCACAGATCCTGCCACTCCAGGCTCGGACACCCACTTCAGGATCACTCTCCACAGATCCCGCCATTCCAGGTTCGGGCACCCACTTCAGGATCACTCTCCATACATCCCAGCACTACGGGCTCGGAGACCCTCTTCGGAGATCCTAACACTCCAGGCACAGACATCCTTTGAGGACCACTCTCCACAGAATCTGCCCTCCAGGCTCAGACATCCTCTTCAGAATCACTCTCCATACATCCCACCGCTCCACGCACGGATATCTCCCTCAGGATCCGATCAAAGAATGTTGCTTGTCACATATCAGCTCAAGCCTGAATATTGTTCAGGTCTTGCTGCTTGCAGGCACAGACTGCTTCAGTATCTGAGGAGTTGTGAATCATCAACGAACATTCCAACTTCTCACTTATGTTGAAGAGAAAGCCATCAATGAAACAGCTGAGGATGGTTGGGCCTTGGACACTGCCCTGAGAAACTAAGAATCCAGTCATGAATGGTGGTGGACAATTAAATAACGAACCAGATGAGGAGGCTCCAAAAACATCCCTATCCTCAATGTTGGTGGAGCCGAGCACGTCAGTGCAAAAGATGAAGCTGAAGCATTTGAAACCATCTTCAGTCAGAAATTGCTCAGTGGATGATTCATCTCGGCCTCTTGAGGTCCCCAGCATCACAGCTTCCAGTTTTCAGCCAATTCGCTTCACTCCACATGATAGCAAGTAACAGCTGAAGGCACTCAGTACATCAAAGACTATGGGCCCTAACAACATCCCGGCTCTAGTACTGAAGACTTGTGCTCCAGAACTAGCTGCGCTCTCAGCCAAGCTGTTCCAGTAGAGCTACAACACAGGCGTCTGCTCAACAATGTGGAAAATTGCCCGGGTGTGCCCTGTCCGTAAAAATGCAGGACAAATGCAATCTGACCAATTGCCGCCCCATCAGTCTACTATCAAACATCAGCAAAGTGATGGAAGATGTCACCAACAGTGCTATCAAGCACCACACACTTAACAATAATCTGCTCATCGATGCTCAGTTTAGGTTCTGGCAGGGTCTCTCAGCTCCAGGAAATAATTTGGCAGATAGAGTATAATGTGGGAAAATGTGAGGTTATCCACTTTGGTAGGAAGAATAGAACAGGAAAATATTATTTAAATTGTGAGAGATTACAGAATGCTGCGGTGTAGAAGGATCTGGGTGTCCTCGTACATGAATCACAAAAAGTTACCATGCAGGTACAGCAAATAATTAGGAAGGCAAATGGAATGTTACCCTTTATTGCAAGGGGGATGGAGTATAAAAGTCGAGAAGTGTTGCTACAAATGTACATGGTGCTGGTGAAACCACACCTAGAGTACTGTGTACAGTTTTGGTTTCCTTATTTAAGGAGGGATATACTTGCATTGGAGGCAGTTCAGAGAAGGTTCACTAGATTTATTCCAGTGATGAAGGGGTTGTCGTATGAGGAAAGTTGAGCAGGTTGGACCGATACTCATTGGAGTTGAGAAAAATGAAAGGTGAACGTATTGAGACATTTAAGATTCTGAGGGGACTTGACAGGGTAGATGCTGAGGGGATGTTTCCTCTTGTGGTGGAATCTAGAACTAGGGGACACAGTTTCAGATTTAGGGGTTTTTCATTTAAGAAGGAATTTCTTCTCTCAGAGGGTCATTAATCTTTGGAATTCTCTACTTCAGAGAGCAGTGGAGGCTGGGTCATTGAATTTCTTCAAGATTTTTATCTACAAGAGAGCCAAGGGTTATGTGGGCAGGCAAGAAAGTGGGGTTGAGGTCATGATCAGGTCAGCCATGATCCTATTGAATGGCGGAGCAAGCTCGAGGGGCCAAATGGCCTACTCCTGCTACTAGTTCTTCTGATATTATGTTTGTATGATCTCATTGCAGCTTGGTCCAAACAGAGACAAAAGAGTGGAATTCCAGAGGAGAGGTGAGAGTGATTGCCCTTGAGTGAGTGTGGCATCAAGGATCCCTAGCAAAATTGAAGTCAATGGGAATCAGGGGGAAAACTCTCCACTTGCTGGAGTTGTACCTCGCACAAAACAAGATGGTTGTGGTTCGTGGAGGCCAATCATCTCAGTCCAGGACACTGCCTCAGGAGTTTCTCAGGGTAGTGTCGTAGACCCAAACATCCTCAGCTGTTTCATTGACGACTTTCCCTTCAAAATAAGTCAGAAGTGGGAATGTTAGGTGATGATTCACAACTCCTCAGTTGAAGCAGTCTGTGCCTGCAAGCAACAAGACCTGAACAATATTCAGGCTTGAGCTGATAAGTGACAAGCAACCTTCTGGCCACACAAGTGCCAAGCAGTGAACATCTCCAATGAGAGAGAGAAAAAAATCTACCTTTTGATATTCAGAGCATTATCATCGCTGAATCCCCCACCATCAATATGTTGGGGGTTACCATTGACCAGAAACTAAACTGGACCAGTCAGATCTATGCTGCGGCTATAAGCGCAGGTCAGAGATTAGGAATTCTGCAGCAAGTATCTCACCTCCTGATACACCAAAACCTGACCACCATCTACAAGGCACAAGTCAGGAGTGTGATGGAATACATCCCACTCAACAACACTCAAGAAGCTCAATACCATCCAGGACAAAGCAGCCCACTTAATCGCCACCTAACCCACCACCTTAAACATTCACTCTCTCCACCACCAGTACACAGAGGCTGCAGTGTGTACCATCTCTATATGCACTGCAGTAACTCGCCAAGTATCCTTCAACAGCACCTTTCAAACCTGTGACCTCGACCACCTCGAAGGACAAGGGCAGCAGATGCATGGGAACTCGCCATCTGCAGGTTCCCCTCCAAGTCACTCACCATCCTGATTTGGAACTATATCGCCATTTCTTCACTGTTGTTGGGTCACAATCCTGGAACTCCCTCCCCAACGGCAGTGTGGGTGTTCCTGCACCACGTGGACTGCAGCAGTTCAAGACGGCAGCTCACCACTACATTCTCAAGGGCAATTAGGGATGGGTAATAAATGCTAGCCTTATCAGCGATACTCACATCCAAGAATGGGTGGCACAGTGGCACAGTGGTTAGCACCGCAACCTCACAACTTCAGGGACCCGGGTTCGATTCTGGGTACTGCCTGTGTGGAGTTTGCAAGTTTTCCCTGTGTCTGCGTGGGTTTTCTCTGGGTGCTCCAGTTTCCTGCCAAAAGACTTGCAGGTTGATAGGTAAATTGGCCATTATAAATTGTCACTAGTATAAGTAGGTGGCAGGGAAATATAGGGACAGGTGGGGATGTTTGGTAGAAATATGGGATTTGTGTAGGATTAGTATAAATGGGTGGTTGATGTTCGGCACAGACTCGGTGGGCTGAAGGGCCTGTTTCAGTGCTGTATCTCTAATCATAATCACTCTCCACAGATTCCCCACAATCTGGGCTTGGACATTCGCTTCAGGAGCACGAACTTTATATAACTGCAACATGAGTTCCAAACTTCATATTCCGTTCGCTTTTCACATTATTTTTTCCCAGTCCACTAGCTTTTAGTAATTCTGTATTCGGGTCTTGGCTCCTCCACAGTTTCTAACATCTCACCTCTTACAAAAAAACACTCTGATCTATTCTATCTTTCTTCGGTATTACATGACCCCACATTTTAAACTCCATCTGTCAAAGCATTGCTCACTCACTTAATCTATCAAGAAGATTTGAAAATAAATTTCTTGCCAAAGGATAATATTCTGCTTCTGCTCCCTCGCCGTTTGCTTTTCCCATTAGTCTTTCACTTGGTGTAAATCCAGAGAATATAAAGATGGAAGGAAGGGAGGGAGGGAAAATCTTGCTCCGTTTTGTGATCCCAGTTTGATTTTCATTCCAGTCCAATTTGGGTGAAGAATTCCAATTGTCTGTCTCAATTTTAATAATATATAAACAATTCTGGAAACACCGTCTGGAAATTGACAAGAACAGGTTTCCAGTCCGACTTTACGCAAAAAGTCCCCCATTGGAAACAATGCACTATACAGCTCACAAACTAACAACAAGGATGGGATTCAAACCCATACATGAAGAACACAATGGATTAGCAGTCCATCACCTTAACCTCTCAGCCACCTTATCAGTTGCACAAGCATGGCTGTCACCTTCAGTGCGACTCCTGGCTGTGCAGCCAGCTGCAGTGACCTCATGGTTCAGGTGTCTGAGTGATGTTAATCATGATGTGATCAAATGATTGCATGTTCCACTCTTTCCGTGGTGGGTTTTCACACTGAGTGGAAACGTGTTGGACATGGTCTGGAAATGTTTCACACCGCTCCATTCCCTATTTCATTTACTTACAGAAGGTATATTTCCATCATTACACAACCCATAAGATGAACTTTTTTCAAAAGACTTCAGTGTATTTAACTCTGTGTCCAACACTGTGAGGCAGCTTTCTGTGTTTATAAAGAGTGCAATTTATTGACTGGTGTCTTGGATCTTGGATCAAACAGGGTAACAGACAGAGGTCTGTTTGCAGAGGGTTTGGAGGTGAGCTCTGATTCCTAACCCTTTCTGGATTGTGAGGAATAAAGAATGAATGAGAGAGAGAGAATGTGGGAGAAGGGATGATGGAAGAATTTGTTTGTGAACCTGATTAAAAGTGGCTCAAACGCAAGATAATATTAAGATATCAAGGGCAGAACATTAACATAATCTGAGTTCCGCGATCTGGTCGGGTCCCATTCCCCTGAAGTGAGGAATGAACGGGTGGGGAAATTCCGCCTGGAGTTATATTTGTCTCCAATGAAGATGAGTTCACAGTGAGGATGGAATAGCTCAGTTGGGAGAACACTAGATTGAAGAACCAGGATACAATCCCTGGTTTCATCAGTTTTAATTTGGTGTCTCCATCAGTTTAAGTAGAGAGAATCAGAGGGGAGATTTTCCACTCTTGACCCCATGGGCTGAATTTTAAACTAACGGTGCGGCTCTCGGCAGAGGCACCGGAAGCGGGTGTCGTCACCACACGAGTGAAATGTGGCCGACCGACCCCGATCACGGAGCAGCCGACCAATTAATGAAGGGGAGGCGTGGGGCCCATGTAAACAAGGACCAGAGGTAGGGAATGAGGCACCGATGGCACCGACATCTGACACAACGGCAGGTGCTGGCACCATATTTAAAGGGTTGCCAACCCTGCATTCACTGCTGCCTGGTTTAAAGGAGTGTCTTCCTGAGAGCCCTCTGATGCCCCAGGACCCGTTCTGCTGTCACTGCTGCCCCAGGATCCGTTCTGCTGTCTCTGCTGCCCCAGGATCCGTTCTGCTGTCTCTGCTGCCCCAGGACCCGTTCTGCTGTCACTGCTGCCCCAGAACCCGTTCTGCTGCCTCTGCTGTCCCAGGGCATGTTCTGCTGCCTCTGCTGTCCCAGGACACGTTCTGCTGCCTCTGATGCCCCAGGACCCGTTCTGCTGCCTCTGATGCCCCAGGACTCGTTCTGCTGCCTCTGCTGTCCCAGGAACCGTTCTGCTGCCTCTGCTGTCCCAGGATCCGTTCTGCTGCCTCTGCTGTCCCAGGACCTGTTCTGCTGCCTCTGCTGCCCCAGGACCCGTTCTGCTGCCTCTGCTGCCTGCTGAGTAAGGAGCTAAATGCGAGCCTGCAGTGACAATGATCCCACGGTTTAGTGATGCCTCCCTGCAGGTTCTCCTCCAGGTGGCAAGAGAAAGGTGGAAGATCCTCTTCCCCAGGGATGGGAGGTGCAGACCTGCCCACCTGACCAAGCAAAGCTGGCTGAAGATAGTCGGTGAGGTCAGCAGACGTGGGTTCACCCCCAGGACATGGATCCAGTACAGGAAGTGGGTCAATGACCGGATCCAGGCTGCTCAGGTGAGAACTCAAAACACTTTGGACCCTTTGGACATTGCATGTGGCAGAGTGAGAGGGAGTGTTTGGTGGAAAGGGAGTGACCACCCAGTCATGTGTATTGGGGAAGGGCAGCAGGACATGCTGCCTGAGGCTTGGCTGCATCTCGGTGAGAGGTGCACGTCATTCATTGCATGAACTCACACAGTCCCTCGAGAGGGGCCACATGCAGGAGGAATACGTGTGTCCACATCATGGACTGCTGGACTATCACCATCAGAGATGTTGGGCTTGTCCCCGCTGGGAGACTAACTTTGTTCATCATTGTGTCTGCAGGAGAAGACATCCCACAATTGGAAAGAGCGTGTCAAGACCGGCGGTGGATGCCTTCTCTCCATGTCCTCATCCCGATGGAGGAGGAGGCCATGGAACAGGCAGGGCAGCAAAGCAGCTGCTCCATAGCTGATGGAGAGACAGGGACACCTACCCAAGAGAGTGAGTGAACATCTCCTGGGGCACAAGGGAGCATCTGCTGCAAAGGAGCCACACTGCTCATCTGTTCACCACTGCATCAATGGAGCTGCACGTTAGGGGTGGTTGGAATGTCATGATGGGAAGACCCTAACCCTTCAATGTCCCTGTTTTCTCATGAAGGCCCGGATGAACGACAAAAGCAAAGAGATGGAGAGACTGGGGGACAGCCGGACATGTCTGAGGAGGAGGAGGGAGCCTCAGAGGGTGCACCATCACCTCATTCCCCTGCGCCCTTCACCAGCACAGAAACTCTCACGTTGGTGGGTATCCGTTCGCGGTTAGATTCTGGCATACAAACTGGTGAGCACATCACAGACAGGCCCGGGCAGCTGGCGGAGGCTGTGACAGCCGAGGCCACTGGGAGTTGGTGGTTTGTGGGAGGCCAGGCCCATGCTGTGCCCTATGACGTGCCTCTTGTGTCACCAGCAACACGGGAAATGCTGCAGCTGCAGTGAGAGGTCAGGCAACATCTGGCAGAGTTGCCAGAGGCTATGTGTACCCAAGCACGGACGATGGAGGAGTCCATCCAGGCCTTGGGTGCTGCACTGTCTCTGATGGGGGTGTGTCTGGCTTCCTCCATTGAGAGATTGGTGACTCTCATGGAGAACCAGATCCAGCCGATCAATCAGTGGCTGCCGGAGATGTGCACAGACCTGCACTCCATCACTTTGTCCAGGAGCTCCATCCAGTGGTGACAAGGTGAGAGGGGGGACGAGGCACCTGAACTCTCCACTTGGTCCACGTCCCTCTCAGGTCAGCAGGGAGGTACAAGTGTGTCTTATAAGGGGGAGGAGCAGCTGGCTGCTACATCTGGGGTCTCCTCTCAGGGTGCTCCTGGTGTGGACGGTAATTCCAAAGACCCTCTGCCAGTGACACCAGTGATGCCAGCACCTCCATCATCCTCGATGACAGAGGGGGTCCCTGTACCTGTGCAGGAGGCCCTCAGTGTGCCAGGGCCCTCCAGGCCTCAGGCAGCAGAGGACGGCCGCCAATGTCATCCCAAGCCATGGAGCAGCAAGGTCAGCAGCCTGTCTCCACCTCAGCTGACAGAGCAGGGGGAGTAGCAGGTAGGAACACCCGGAAGAGATTTAAGAAGAGCACCTAGATTCACTGAGGGGTTCACGGGTGAATGTACATTCCAGATGGATAGGGTTGTGTTTGGTGTCACACAGAATAAAGAAATGATGTTCTCTCACAATGTCTCCTTCCTATTGTTGATGCCCTTTGGGACTTCATTTCAACCCTTCCTCCCAAGGGGCTGGAAGTGAGGGACCAAGCCCTGAGTTCACAAAGCTTCGGCCTTGTCACTGTGCGATGTGTACCTGGGCGCTGTAGTGTAGAAGGAAGGAGGTGACAACAGGGCTGTTTAAAGCTAAGACTTTATTGCTGTGGTTCCAGAAGGTGGTAAGGCTCAAAGGAAACGTGAATGTATAAGGGTGTCTCGTGTCTCCCTTGTGTGTATCTCATGGAGGCTTTCCTGCTGTGCCTGAGGTCCTTCATCTGGCACTGCTGGGGCAGCATCCTCATCATCAGAGGAGACATCACACTCCATGATATCCACACGAGTCAACACCTCACCCCTCTGTCATGCCAGATTGTGCAGAGCACAGCAAGCCACCATGATACGGGAGACCCTCGCTGGGACATACTGAAGGGCTCCACAGGAACAATCTAAGTGCCTGAATCTCATCTTCAGGAGACCAATGGCCTCTTTGATGGTCGCTCGGGTTGACCCGCAGCAGGTGTTGTACCTCTCCTCTGAATCGTTGTGTGGGTTCCTCACAGGCGTCAGTACTCATGTTCTCACTGGGTTGCCCTTGTCTCCAAGGATCCATCTCAGAAAGCGCATGGGGCCACGGAAAGGTTCTGGCACCTGGGAGTGCCTTGGTATGCAGGCGTTGTGGCTGCTTCCCGGGATTTGTGCACACACCTGTAGGATCCATTTGTGATGGTCACAGACCAGTTACACACTGAGCAAGTGGAAGCCCTTCCTGTTGAAGGCTGCTGGCTGGTCTGCAGGAGCCTTGATGGTCACATGGGTGCAGTCGATGACACCCTACACCTGGGGGAATCCAGCGATGGCCCCGAATCCTATAGCCCTCTCAGCGTGACTGTTTGGATCGATGTGCACATAGTCACCGGCCCTCCTGAACAGGACATTGGTGACCTCCTTGATGCACTGATTCACCACAGACTGTGAGATTCCACACATATCTCCAGTGGCTCCCCGCAATGATCTGCTGGTGGAGAAGTTCAGTGGCACGGTGACCTTCAGTGACACTGGCATCAGGTGCCCACCAAGTCCCATGGGGCACAGCTGCATCATGGCAGAGAGATCAGTGACAACCTCCGTGGAGAGGCGCAGTCTGCGGAGACACTGTCACTCGGACATCTGCAGGTAGTTGAACCTCGGCTGACGTGTTCCTCTGCCTCCTTCTCCTGCCTCCTGTTCGAGGCTGGCCCTCCTGTGGGCCCCCAAGCTGCTGTGGTGTCCCTGCTGGTGCCTGCGCCTCCCTCCCTCCCTCTCTACTCCTCCTCCTCTTCAATGGGAGCCTCGAATCCAGGGTGAATGAGGCCCATGACAGGTTGCCCCTCCCTGAGTGCAAGGCCTTCACAGTAAACAACACCCAGCCACATTTACCTCATTTGTCACCCTCAATGAGGTGGCACTGCCCCAATAACACCCTGGTGTGGCTCACCCTGCAGAGCTGGCACATTGGCCCCCACTCCTGACAGTGTTTCCCGATGCCCTTTCCCCCTCCACCCTTGCTGCCAAGTTACGCTGCCTCACCCGACAGCTTCCCAGTGAAGCCAACACTCAGCTCCCACCTCCCAGTCACCTCCTTTAACCAGGCGAGGCTCTGAAGCCCCGTGGTTCCCGTGTGCTATTCGTTCAATTGGATCCAGTGAATAAAATTGCTGACAATTGGACTCATAAATACTTTAAATGCCTTCTTGCCGTGTGGATGTGCGAAGTCTGCCCTCCATGTCAGCCGCCGACAGAAATATCCGGTCCGACGTCTTCCATCCATATTTTATTCACCCCCCCTCCCCCTCCCCAGCCTCCATTCCCATCTCCAACGGTCCCTTAAAATTCTGGCCCATGTCTCGAAGACTAAAGGGAGTGAAACTACAGCTGCTCCTTAGACTGAACAGGGAGAGCTGCTCTCTCTGTGTTGAAAGTGAATGAATCTGCTCTTTACCTTGTCTTACTGGAACGTTCACTGTCTGGAAATGTCTGTTTGAAAATGTTTTCCTGTTATATTAATGGAGCAGAGGAGCAGAAGTGAGGTACTGTTCAACAGAGAGGTTTGGAAGTGGGTGAAGGGGTGGAGTGACGGTGGGAGTGAGAGGCGCAGTGAGTTGGCCATTCTCAATAGAGTGTCAGAAATGAAGGTCAGAGGAACAGACCAGGCAGGAAACACAGAAAGAGCGAGGAGAAGCTGGTGTGAAAAACAGAGATTAAACAACAGGCTTG
Organism: Heterodontus francisci; assembly: GCF_036365525.1. Taxonomy (NCBI): domain Eukaryota; kingdom Metazoa; phylum Chordata; class Chondrichthyes; order Heterodontiformes; family Heterodontidae; genus Heterodontus; species Heterodontus francisci. The sequence continues at coordinate 20,216,471 of NC_090405.1, forward strand.
TTCAGTCAGTTCCGAAGAAGGGTCACTGACCCGAAACGTTAACTCTGCTTCTCTTTCCACAGATGCTGCCAGACCTGCTGAGTGAATCCAGCATTTCTTGTTTTTGTTTCAGTTGGTTTGGGTCCGGTGTTTAGAATACCCGGAATCTGGGTTCACTTCACTTCCAACTCAGCAATTGTACCAACATTATGTTCATAAAACCATAGAATGATACACAAAGAAGGAAACCATTTGGTCCATTGTGTCAATGCTGTCTCTTTGGTTGTGTTATCCAATTAGTTCTGATGCTCAGCTTTTTCCTGTAATCTGTACATTTTCCTTCCAGTATTTATCCCTATTGCTTTTCAAAGTTACTACTGAATCTGCTTTCAAGTCCTGATCAGACAGTGCATTCCAAATCACAACACAGCACCGGATAAAAAATCATTCCTCATTTCGCCTCTGGTTCTTTTCTCAATCACCTGATAAATACATCCTCTGGTTACTGACCCTTTTGCCACTGGAAACAATTTCTCCTTATTTAACTTATTGAAAACCTTCTTGATGATGTCACATACTAGACTGCCAGTAAAACTGAAGCCCATGTAATAAAAGGGACAATGACAGCATGGATATGAAATTAGCAGACTGATAGGAACATAGGAGCAGGAGTAGGCCATTCAGCCCGTCGAGCCAACCCCGCCATTCAATATGATGATGACTGATCATCCACTTCAATGCCTTTTTCCCACACTATCTCCATATCCCCTATGTCATTTGCATTTAGAAATCTGTCAATCTCTGCTTTAAACATACTCAATGACTGAGCTTCCACAGCCCTCTGGGGTAGAGAATTCCAAAGATTCACAACCCTCTGAGTAAAGAAATTTCTCCTCGTCTCTGTCCGAAGTGGCTTTCCCCTTATGTTGAAATTGTGTCCCCTGGTTCTAGATTCCTCAACCGGAGGAAATAGCTTCATCTACCTGTCTATCCCTTTAAATATATGGTAAGTTTCAATGAGATCACCTCTCATTCTTCGAAACTCTAGAGAATACAGTCCCAGTTTCCCCAAAATCTCTTCATAGGACAGTCCCGCCACCCCGGGAACAAGTCTGGTGAACCTTCGTTGTACTCCCTCTATGGCAATGATATCCTTCCTAAGGTAAGGGGACCAAAACTGCACACAGTATTCCAAAGTGCAGTCCAACCAAGGTTATATACAATTGAAGCAAGACATCACTACTCCTGTACTCAAATCCTCTTGTGATAGAGTCTAACATGTCATTCGCCTTCCTAATTGCTTGCTGCACCTGCATGTTAGCTTTCAGTCACTTACTGACAAGGACACCCAGGCCCCTTTGTCCATCTACACTTTCTAATCTCTTACCATTTAAGAAATGATCTGCACATCTGTTTCTCCTACCAAAGTGGACAACCTCACATCTTTGCACATTATATTCCATGTGCCACTTTCTTGTCCACTCACTAAGTCTGTCCAAATCCCCTTGAAGCCGCTTTGCATCTTCCTCACAACACACATTCCCACCTAGTTTTGTGTCATCTGCGAACTTGGAAATAGTACATTTGGTCCCCACATCCGAATCATTGATATATATTGTGAACAGCTGGGTCACAGTGTGGTGGTGAACAGTTGTATTTCTGTCTGGAGGAAGGTTTACAGTGGGTTCCCCATGGTTCCTCATAACTTCAGTTATGTGCAGACACTGGAAAAGCTGGGGTTGTTCTCCTTGGAGCAGAGCAAGTTCAGAACAACTTTGACAGAGTTAGAATCAAGGAATCAAATGGTTACAGTACAGAAGGAGACCATTCAGTCCATCATGTCCATGACAGCTCTTTGCAAGAGCAAATCAGCTAATTCCACTCCTCTGCCCTTTCATTGTAACCCTGCAAATTTTCTCTATTCAGGTGTTTATCCAATTCCCTTTTGAAAGCCACGATTGAATCTGCCTCCAGCACACTCTCAGGCAGTGTATTCCAGATCCAAACCACTCGCTCTGTCCCACACCCCTGGTACCATTGCAGAAAATCTCTTCTGTTCATTTCATCCCTCATAAATAATTGAAATGAAATGTTTATTAGGAAATGCACAACATAAAAAGGAGAGAGAAATAAATGCTGAGCAAAATAGAAGTCAATGTTTGGAAGGTAAAAAGAGCAAAAGATGTAACTTTTATTCTGGATGAGTGAGAGGAATATATCACACTTTGGGGATTTTGTAAGAGGATTTATTGATAAACCTGGGATTTGAGAGGAAGCTGGTTCATGGTTTACAGAACAAATTCAGCCCCTGGGATGGAGCCAACAGCTGCACTGTCCAATAACAGACAGGACGGGGACACTGTCTCAGGCCTAGTGAGCTCAGTCGATGAAAGCATGAAACTCTGAATCTCAAGTTTTTGAGTTTGAGCCCCACGGTGGGTGTTTTTTATTTCCTTTTTAGGCTGATTTTACAGGCATTCTCCAGCTCTGAATTCCTCGGCAGAGAGTTCAAGGAGTGTTTGAAATGAGATTCAACAGCAGTATGAGAAAGTCTCTCCTTGATTCAGGACTCTTACCTCTCTGCAGCAACTCGCTGCTGAAGATTGAACTTTATCTCATTTCATTCTCAGCTGAGGGTCAGTGTGGATCACTGGGACTTCTGGCTGTCTCCCACTTCACAATCCATCAGTGCTGAGAAAGCAATGGGGAATATTACTCACATGTTACAATGTTTTATAAATACTTGAATGTATTTCACACTGTGTCTAACAGTGTGAATCTCCCCTGGTATATCAGCTCACCAATACTTCAACAGAACATTCACATAATGTGAGCTCTGAGATCTGTTCAGATCCCATTCCCAAGACCTGGAAAGTGGGATTGGGCTGGATCGCTCTTTTTCAGCTGGCACAGACACGATTGCTAAATGGTCTCATTCTGTGCCATAAATTTTCTCCATTTTCTATGTTCTATGAAGTGAGGTGTGATTGGGAGGGGCAATTCCACCAGGGTTATATTTTCTACCAAAACAATGACACAAGGGATACTTCACTTTTTTATTCATTCATTCATGCGATGTGGGCGTTGCTGGCCAGGCCAGCATTTACTGCCCATCCTTAATTGCCCTTGAGAAGGTGGTGGGGTGGGCTGCCTTCTTGAACCACCCTTGAGTGAGTGTGGCATCAAGGATCCCTAGCAAAATTGAAGTCACTGGGAATCAGGGGGAAAACTCTCCACTTGCTGGAGTCGTACCTCGCACAAAACAAGATGGTTGTGGTTCGTGGAGGCCAATCATCTCAGCCCAGGACATTGCCTCAGGGGTTTCTCAGGGTAGTGTCCTAGACTCAAACATCCCAGCTGTTTCATTGACGACTTTCTCTTCAACATAAGTCAGAAGTGGGAATGTTAGATGATGACTCACAACTCTTCAGATACTGAAGCAGTCTGTGCCTGCAAGCAGCAAGACCTGAACAACATTCAGGCTTGAGCTGATAAGTAACAAGCAACCTTCTGGCCACACAAGTACCAAGCAGTGAACATCTCCAATGAGAGAGAAAAAAAATCTACCTTTTGATATTCAGAAGCATTATCATCGTTAAATCCCCCACCATCAATATCTTGACCAGAAACGTAACTGGACCAGTCACATCTATGCTGTGGCTATAAGCGCAGGTCAGAGATTACGAATTCTGCAGCAAGTATCTCACCTCCTGACACCCCAAATCCTGTCCACCATCTACAAGGCACAAGTCAGGAGTGTGATGGAATACATCCCACTCAACAACACTCAAGAAGGTCAACACCATCCAGGACAAAGCAGCGCACTTGATCGGCACCTAACCCGCCACCTTAAACATTCAATCCCTCCACAGCCAGTAAACAGTGGCTGCAGTGTGTACCATCTCCATATGCACTGCAGCAACTCGCCAAGTATCCTTCAACAGCACCTTCCAAACTCGTGACCACTACCACCTCGAAGGACAAGGGCAGCAGATGCATGGGAACTCACTACCTGCAGGTTCCCCTCCAAGTCACTCACCATCCTGACTTGGAACGATATCGCCATTTATTCACTGTTGTTGGGTCACAATCCTGGAACTCCCTCCCCAACGGCAGTGTGGGTGTTCCTGCACCATATGGACTGCATCAGTTCAAGAAGGCAGCTCTCCACCACCTTCTCAACGGCAATAGGAATGGGTAATAAATGCTCGCCTTATCAGCGATACTCACACCCAAGAATGAATAAAAACCAAATCACTCTCCACAGATTCCCCACAATCTGGGCTTGGACATTTACTTCAGGAGCACAGAGCTTTATATCACTGCAACATGAGTTCCAATCTTCATATTCTGTTCACTTTTCACATTATTTTCTACCAGTCCACGAGCTTTTATTAATTCAGTATTCGGGTCTCTGCTCCTCAACCGTTTCTAACATCTCACCTCTTACAAAAAAACACTCTGATCTATCGTCGGTAGTCGATGACCCCTCATTTTAAACTCCATCTGCCAAAGCATTGTTCACTCACTTAATCTATCAAGAAGATTTGAAAATAAATTTCTTGCCAAAGGATAATTTTCTGCATCTGCTCCCTCGCCATTTGCTTTTCCCATTTGTCTTTCACTTGGTGCAAATCCAGAGAAAGTAATGATGGAAGGAAGGAGGGGAGGAAAAATCCTGCTCCGTTTCGTGATCCCTATTTGATCTTCATTCCAGTGCAGTTTGGGTGAAGAATTCCAATTGTCTGTCTCAATTTTAATAAAGTATAACAAATTCTGGAATCACTGTCTGGACATTGACAAGAACAGGTTTCGAGGCTGACTTTACACATAAGCTCACCCAACATAAATAATACACGAAACAGCTCATAAACTAGCGACAAGGATGGGATTCGAACCCACGTGTGCAAAGCACAATGGATTAGCAGTCCATCGCCTTAACCTCTCGGCCACCTTGTCTGTTGCAAAGACATAGCTGTCACCTTCAGCACAGCTTCTGGCTGTGCAGCCAGCTGTGGAATGATGGAAATATATCTTCTGCAAGTAAATGAAGTTGGGAATGGAGCAGTGTGAAACATTTCCAGACCATGTCCAACACGTTTCTACTCAGTGTGAAAACCCACCACGGAAAGACTGGAACATACAATCATTTCATCACATCATGATTAACATCACTCAGACACCTGAACCATTAGGTCACTGATGAAGTCATGATGACCGAATTTCTCATGAAATGAAAACTGAACTAACTGACTGGAAGAATTGCTTTAACCCCACATGATCAGCGAGGCACAGCATCAGGCCGACTTGTCGGGTGGTGTAAACAGATATCACTGCTTCTGATCTTCACCAGAACAGAGAGTGAGATGTAACATTGATCATCAAACAGACTGTGAGAGAATACAACAGAATAAAACACATGGAGAGACACTGTGGAATAACAAATAGATTTGATTGGAATGTTGAAATTTTGATTGGAATGGATAAAACACCAGAAACAGCAGATTAAATTGGGATACTCATCATTATATTGATCTGGGACAGAAAAGAGAAACTGATGGAAAGAAGAGAAGAAGGAAGAAAAGAAAGGTTGGAACTGTTCAATCTTTTCAGTTTTTTCACTCGCCCATCAAAGCTGATAAAAAAAAGTTGCAAATAACAGAGAATTTCACCAAAAAGGGAGATTAAATGTTGCTGAAACCTTGGATCGAAGGATGCCCCAAAAGATCACCTGTTTAACTGTCTCCTCACTGGGGGATTTCAATCAGTGAGCAATATTATTCTCTACTTTTTTTGTTAATTGGTCCCAGAACTGTCACTTGGAATTAATATCTGTGTTCCGACTCCTGAATAATAAAATTGTGAGTTTCTCGATATTTTCTGGACACAGTTCCTGCTGAAAGAACTAAGAACTCTTTTCTAATTTGCACAATACTCTATACACACTCATCAAGCCTGCTAAGCTAGCATCCTTGGTGCTGCTCTCTCTTCTCCCAAACTTCATCTCATGTGACTGTTCCATCATCACTCTGACAGTGGGAGGGGTTGATCCCACTATCTTCAGCATTAACCCTTTACATCCTTATACCACACTGTCTGTCCAAAAAAAATGGGTGGAGGGAACTTCCTTCATTTATCAGAACACCAACAGCAGCACAGTGGCGCAATGGTTAGCACCGCAGCCTCACAGCTCCAGCGACCAGGATTCAGTTCTGGGTACTGCCTGTGTGGAGTTTGCAAGTTCTCCCTATGTCTGTGTGGGTTTCCGCCGGGTGCTCTGGTTTCCTCCCACCTCCAAAAGACTTGCAGGTTGATAGGTAAATTGGCCATTGTAAATTGTCCCTAGTGTAGGTACGTGGTAGGAGAATGGTGGGGATGTGGTAGAGAATATGGGATTAATGTAGGATTAGTATAAATGGGTGGTTGCTGGTTGGCACAGACTCGGTGGGCCGAAGGGGCTATATCTCTAAATAAGAAAAGTAAAATAAAAGCTACCAGTCGTAAATCAACTCAAACCCATTAGAGAGATAGAGGGAGACTGTCAGAGAACTTCCTGCATCCAGTCCTGACCCTGTCACACTCAGCAGCTTCTCACCCAGACCCCACTCTCATCAACACTGAACATTGTTACCGAGACCCTTCAAATACTGTTTATAAAAGGTAGAAAAATTCAAACTTTATCACAGCTAGATTGAATAGAACAAAGTTTAATATCTTCTCGTCGTCACTCGGTAACCACATGAGACAGTCCTTAAATCAGTAGCATAAATTATCAGCTGGAAGAATGTTTGTCATTGGGTTGAATCATTTCTGTGTGAGGAATGTTCCAGCATCATCAACCAGGGAAACGTGTTGACTGAGCTGTGTCTTCATCTCTTCTGGACAGTTCACCCTTCATTCTGCTCTGATTCACTTTCCCAAAGCGGATCTACAGATTCTCAAATCCGGAGACTGGGTTTTCTTATTTTGTTTCTTTTGATTTTTCTTGCTCCTGAATGATAATATATTCCAACCTCGGATCAACCTTGCCCTGTCTCCCAGTCTTGGTTAAAAGCGACAAATAACGGCAACAACATTCTGAAACAAACAACACGGTCACATTCTGCTTCAGTGAGATTAATGCTGAGGCCGTTTCTGTGTCGAATGCGATTGTGAACACATTTCTCTTAAGGAAATTGTGAGCGATCAAGTATTTGCACTGAATTTCTGTGCAAGAAGGGACAGTTTCAACCAGCCATTCCCAAATCACTTCCTTCACAAAGACAAAGACTGTGCTGTCTTAACGTGTGAATCAACTTCACAAACAAATTTGAACTCGAAGTTCAGGAGAAGACAGAGATGTGAATGATTGACAGTGTAATCTTTAAATCATAATTTTTCGTTTCTTCGTTGAAGTGAGGCTCAACCCTAAGCCACTAGAGATCGCGGAAAGCTACAAACTTGGATCCAGAAATCAGAAAAGTAGTGAAACAGTTGGTGAGTACATTGTGACACTGAAGAATTTATCACCACATTGCAACATTGGCACATTCTTAGACCGTACATTATGAGACAGATTTGTGCTTATATTGGTGGATGAGGAAAGATACTAAACACACAAAATCCCAATTTGAGCTAGTGTGTAAGATTGCTCTTTCCACGGAGATAGCATCAAAGAATGCTCGTGAATTTCATCCTATGCCAGTGACAGTAACACACTTCAGAGGAACTTAAACACACTGGTAAAATGGGCTTTCACACAACAGATAAAATTTTACACAGAGACTTGTGAAGTTTGGGAGGAAGAATGAGACAATGTACACCAATCTTTTTTGATCAAGGTTTGAAAAGGTTGCAAAGAGCAAACAGGACACTTGGCTTTATTAATAGAGGCATAGAGTAAAAGCAAATAAGTTATGCTAAACCTTTATAAAACACTGGGGCTGAATGACCTACTCCTGTACCTCCACGGAAAGCTTCCACTCCAGGCTCGGACACCCTCTTCAGGATCAATCTCCATACATCCCGCCACTCCACACATGGATATCTCCCTCAGGATCAGATCACAGCTCCACAGTCCTGCCACATCCAGTCGTGAATGGTGGTGGATAATTAAATAAGTAACAAGATGAGGAGGCTCCAAAAACATTCACATCCTCAATGATGGTGGTGCTGAGCACGTCAGTGCAAAAGATGAAGCTGAAGCATTTGCAACCATCTTCAGTCAGAAATATTAAGTGGATTTGATCTGTTCTAATTTCAGCTCCTCATGCTCGCTGGTGCCTTGGTTCTCTGGTGCTAATTTCAGAGTAAATCATGCAGCTTGACAATTGGAGCCAAAGAAAAAGACACAGGAGAGGTTGAAAGTGCCAAAACCTGGGATTGAACCAAGAACTGTTTAACTGTTAGTACAGCACGAACTCAACAAAGCTATTTCAACAACACACTAAAGCCACCATTCTGTCACTGCTTTGTAAGACAATATATACATTAAAGTGTTTGTAAAAAGTTACAGAACACAACATGTGAGTAATATTCCCCATTGTTTTCTCAGTACTGAGGGATTGTGAAGTGGGACACAGCCAGAAGTCCCTCTGTGCCACACTGACCCTGAGCTGTGAGTGAAATGAGATAAAGTTCAATCTTTAGCAGAGAGATTCTGGAGAGAGGTAAGAGTCCTGAATCAAGGAAAGACTTTCTGACACAATAAAATTAAAATACTGCAGATGCTGGAAATCTGAAATAAAAACAAAAAGTGCTGTAAATACTCAATAGCTCTGGCAGCATCTGTGGTGAGAGAAACAGAGTTAACGTTTCATCAGAACTGAGACGGGTTAGAAAAGAATTAGGTTTTAAACAAGTGACGGGGAGGGGCATGTGGGAGAGAACAAAGGGGAAGGTGTTTGATAGTGCAGAGGGAAGGAGAGATTAAATAACAAAGCTGTCCTGGGACAAAGGCAAAGAGTGTGTTAATGCTTGTGGTTGCCTGACACCAGTCATGCTCTGATGTTATTGAACACAATGTTCAATTCACAAGGCTGTAGAGTGCCGAATCAAAAGGTCAGGTGCTGCTCCTCGAGCTTGGGTTGATTTTCACTGGAACACTGGAACAGGCCAAAGACAGAAATGTTGACATGAGAGCAGGGGAGAGTGTTGAAATGGCAAGCAACCCGAAGCTCAGGATCATGCTTTCGGCCTGAGCAGAGGTGTTCCATCTAATCTGCGTTTGGTCTCCCCAGTTTAGAGGAGACCGCATTGTGAGCAGTGAATACAGTATACATAATTGAAAGAAGTACAAGTAAATCGCTGCTTCACCTGAAAGGAGTGTTTGGGGCTTTAGATAATGAGCAGAGAGGAGGGAAAAGGGCAGGTATTATATCTCCTGCGATTCCATGGGAAGGTGCCTTGGGAAGGGGACGAGGTATTGGGGGTAATGGAGGAGTGGACCAGGGTGTCGCGGAGGGAACAATCCCTTCGGAATGCTGACAGGGGAGGGGAGGATGCGTTTGGTGGTGGCATCACGCTGGAGGTGGCGGAAATGGTGGAGGATGATCCTTTAGATGTGGAGGCAGGTGGGGTGGAAAGTGAGGACAAGGGGAACCCTGTCGCAGATCTGGGAGGGAGGGGAAGGGGGAAGGCAGAGGTTGAGAGTCCTGTCAACTACACTGGGAGGGGGCGGGATGGGAGTAGTTGAAATCTGTTGATGTTGTTGAATTTAATTTCAAACACTCCTTGAACTCTCTGCTGATGAAGACTGAAAAAGGGAAGAACAACCACACAACATGGGTCTCAAATCCAAGACCCTGAGATTAAAAGTCGCATGCTCTACCAACTGAGCTAACAAGGCCTGATACAGTACTTCTACTCTGTCTGTTATTGGACGGATGCAGCTGTTGGCTCCACCCCAAGGGCGGGAATTTGTTCCACCAACTATGAAGCAGTTTCCTATCAATTCCCCAGATTATCAGTAAATCCACTTCCAGAAGCCCCAAAGTGTGATATATTCCTCTCACTCATCAATAATAAAACTGAAATCTTTTTACCTTCCAAATTCTGCCATCCATTTTGTCAGTATTTATTTCTCTCTCCTTTTTATTTAGTTCATGCATTTCTTCAGAATTTTTTTTTCAATTATATCTGAGGGAAGAAATGAACAGATCTGGCAGCTCAAAACTGGGCATCCATGAGGCACTGTGGGTCATCAGCAGCAGCAGAATTGTATTTAAACACAATATGTTACCTCATGGCCTGGCATGTCCCTCACTCTACCATTACCATCAAGCCAAGGGAGCAATAGTGGTTCAATGAAGTGTGCAGGAGGGCATGTCAGGAACAGCACCAAGCAGACCTAAAAATGAGTGAAGCGACAACACAGGATTACTTGCATGTCATATAGCGGAAGCAGCATGCAATAGACAGAGCTGAGTGATCTCACAACCAACAGATCAGATCAAAGCTCTGCAGTCCTGCCACATCCAGTCCTGAATGGTGGTGGATAATTAAACAATTAACAGGAGGACGAGGCTCCACAAATATCCCCATCCTTAATGATAAGGGAGACCAGTATATCAGTGCAAAATACAAGGTTGAATCATTTGCAACCATCTTCAGCCAGAAGTGCCAAGTAGATGATCAATCTCGGCCTCCTCCTGAGGTCCCCAGCATCACAGGTGCCAATCTTCAGCTAAATCCACTTCACTCCACATGATATTAAGAAAAGGCTGAAGGCTCTGGATACTGACAACATCCTGGCTGCAGTGCTGAAGACTTGTGCTCCAGAACTAGCCACACCGCCCGCCAAGCTACAACACTGGCATCTACCCAGCAATGTGGAAAATTGCCCAGGTATGTTCTGTATACAAAAGGCAGGACAAATCCAACCCGGTCAATTCCTGCCCGATCAGCCTCCTCTTGATCATCAGTAAAGTGATGGAAGGTGTCGTTGACGGTGCTATCAAGCAGCACTTACACAGCCATAACCTACTCACCAATGCTCATTTTGGGTTCCGCCAGGGCCACTTAGTTCCTGACCTCATTATGGCCTTGGCCCAAATATGGACAGAAGAGCTGAATTCAGGAGGTGAGGTGAGGTGACAGTGACTGCTCTTGCCTAGGGCATCAAGGAGCCCTTGCAAAATTGAAGTCAATGGCAATCAAGGAGAAAAATCTCCACTGGTTGGAGTCATACCTTGCGCAAAGGAATATGGTGCTGGTTGTTGGTGGCCAATCATCTCAGTACCAGACATCGCTCAGGAGTTCCTCAGGGTAGTGTCCTCGGCCCCAACCGTCTTCAGTTGCTTCATCAAAGAACAAACAAAGAACAAAGAAAATTACAGCACAGGAACAGGCCCTTCGGCCCTCCAAGCCTGCGCCGATCCAGATCCTCTATCTAAACATGTCGCCTATTTTCTAAGGGTCTGTATCTCTTTTCTTCCTGCCCATTCATGTATCTGTCTAGAATCAATAAACTTCCTTCCATCATAAGGTCAGAAGTGGAAATGTTCACTGATGATTGCAAAATGTTCAGTTGCATTAGTAACTCCTCAGATACTGAAGCAGTCCGTGTCCACATGTAGAGAGACCTGGGCAAGATTGGGCTTGGACTGATAAGTGGCAAGTAACATGCACGCCACAAAAATGCCAGGCAATGACCATTTCCAACAAGAGTGAATCTAACCATCTCCCCTTGACAGTCAATGACATTACCATTGCTGAATCCTTCACAATCAACATCCGGGGGGTTACCAATGAGCAGAAACTGAATTGGATCAGTCATATAAATACCGTAGCTACAAGAGCAGGTCAGAAGCTGGGAATTCTGCTGCAAGTAACTCACCTCCTGTCCACCATCTACAAGGCACAAGTCAGGAGTGTGATGTAATACTCCCCACTTGCCTGGATGAGTGGAGCTCCAACAACACCAAAGAAACTCAACACCATCCAGGACAAAGCAGATCACTTGATCAGCACTCCATCCACTACTTTAAATATTCACTTCCTGCACCACCAGTGAACAGTGGCAGCAGCGTGTACCATCTACAAGATGCACTGCAGCAACTCACCAAGCCTCCTTCGACAGCACCTTCCAAACCCCCAACCTCGACCACCTAGAAGGACATTGGATGAATGGGAACACCACCATCTGCAAGCTCCCCTCCAAGTTACACACTGTCCTGACTGGGAACTATATCACCATTCCTTCACTGTCACTGGATCAAAATCTTGGAACTCCCTTCCTAACAGCACTGTGGGTTTACGTACAACACATGGACTGCAGCAGCTCCAAAAAGGCAGCTCACCACCACCTTCTCATGGGCAATTAAGGATGGACAATAAAGGCTGCGTTTGCTGACAACGCAACCACTAGGTGGCACAACTCGCTTTCTCCCCCTGCTTTGCACCGGCCGCTTCCACCCTCCATAGTCGCTCGCTCCAGACCTCGCTGCTCCCCCCCCTACTTCCCTGGCCGATTGTCTCCCGATCATGTCACCCCATTCTCCAGTCGTTCGCTCACTCCCCACCCCCACTCCCCTCCAGCCACTAGCTCTAGGCTGCGCTGCTTCCCTTCTCTCGGCCACTTGCTCCCACGTTTGACCAGTCTCCACGCGCCGCCCGAAGAAGCAAGGTGGGCTGCAAAGTGTGACGTAGGAGTGAGTAGTGAGTGGCCTAGAGGAGGGAAGTGGCATGGCCTAGAGCTGGCGGCTGGAGCGGGTGTTGGGGGGCAGAGAGCAAGCGGCCATAGAGCTGGATGACGCGAGTGGGGAACAATTGTCCAGGGGAGCATCGAGGTGTACAGCGAGCGGCTGAGGGGAGGACGCGTCGAGGCCTGGAGCGAGTTGCCGACGGGGGAGAGCTCCAGCCTCAAAGTCTCCTATTCAGCCGCTTCCTCCAGCTGAGTGAGGGGCTGGATACCTGATGACGTTTTAGCGCAAATGTGCGAAGATGGACCAAGCGCGGATATGCGATGATGTTGGCGCTGCGCAATGACATCATCCTCCACATGTGCCACTTAATCCTGGCAAGATGTAGCTGTGCCTATGCACAGCTTGGCACAGTCCGATGATGTCAGCGGGCCGCTCCATTGACAGGAATCACATTGTGTCAGCAGTGCCCACATCCCATGAAAGAATAAAAAAGAGATTTACCACAATGGTAGCAGGGTGAGGGATTTCAGTTATGTGGAGAGATTGGAGAAGCTGGGGTTGTTCTCCTTGCAGCAGAGAAAATTCAGAAAAGATTTGACACATTTGTTCAAAGTCATGAAGGTTTTCAATAGTTTAAATCAGGAGAAACTGTTTCCAGTGGTAAAAGGGTCAGTAAGCAGAGGACACAGATATCAGGTGATTGGCAGAAGAACCAGAGGTGACATGAAGAACCATTGTTTACACAGCAATGTGTTGTGATAAAGAAAGAAAAGACTTGCATTTATATAGCACCTTTCAAGACCACTGGACATATCAAAGCACTTTGTAGACAATGAAATACTTTTGAAGTGTAATCACTGATGTAATGTCAGAAATGCAGCAGCTAATACCCACAAACAGCAATGTGATAATGACCAACTGATCTGATTGAGGGGCAAATATTGATCACAACACCAGGGAGAATTGCTCTTCACTTGTTTGACATTGCAGCATGGGATCTTTTACATTCACCCAAACATGCAGACCAGGTCTTGGTTTAACATCACACCTGAAAGGCAGCACCTTCAACACCCTCAGTGCTGTACTGGAGTGTCAGCTGTGAAATCTGAACCCAGAAGCTTGTGATTTCGAGGTGAGTGTGACCAACTGAGCCACAGCTTTTACCTGAGTCTCAATCCTTCTACCAACAATTTCTATCGGGTCTGTCACGACCCCTCATGATTGTGAACACCTCTATCAAATCTCCTCTCGAAAGAGAACAACCCCAGCTTCTCCAATCTATCCACATAACTGAAATCCTAACCACATGTTGCAGAAATCGATTTTTCCTCAAGTTCTTTCTGGTTTTGTGAGTCACCTTAAATCTATAACCTTCGGTTATTGACCTTTCAGCAGTTAGAAACAGTTCCTCAGTATTTACTCTACCTCAAACCTTCAAGGAAGCTCTGCAAAGTAACTGAAAATCAAGTTGTCAGAAGTGGGATTTGAACACATGCCTCCAGTGAAAGCTGCAACCTGAACAGAGAAGCTGAAACCGCTCAGTCACCTCAACTGTTCAGACCTTTTTGACCTCGTCCTCACTTCTGTACTTTGAAAGGTTCACTCAGTTCAGGAACTTGTTCAATGTTGCTGGAATGCTCAGTGACTGGGATATTAACTCCCCCGGGTTTTCCTGAGCTTGTTCTCGGTGTATGGGGATGTTTATCCTGGGCTGTGGAATCTTGCATCCCTGTAATGGACATTAACCCACTGATTGAATCTGTATTCACTGCTTTCCACTGGTGCTGGGTAATTGCAGAGTGTGGGTCCGGAATGTTGCTGCTTGTCCCGGCCTCACTCACTCTGGGAAAGAGTGAATAATTGATGCGTCTGTTTCTGTATCTGAAATGTGACTTAGATCTGCTGTTATTAACCGAGGCAGCGCTGCAGGAGGATACGTTAATAATCTCTCACTAATCAACTGCAAACAGTCAGAATGTGTAACTTTGAGCAGCGCTTTCTGCACCGTCAGGGCTGGAAAGTTGAGGGAGGGAGAGACACTGTCAGTATCTGAGTGTATACAGCACTGTACAGAGAAAGAGCCAGTATACCGGGGCTGAGACACAGTGCATCTTTTCACATTTAATCACAATAATATCCACAGTCAGGAGCTGAAAATGATGAAAAACCGAATAGCAAGAGCAAAATTAAGAAATGTAAGTAATTATAGATTAGCTGATCAGCTTTCACTGTGTTACCTGGTAGTCTACTGTTTTATATTCAATGCTGTCTCCACTGTGGCCAGGGAATGATTTCTTCTCAAAGGCTGAACATTAACAAAACTGCTTGTAATTTAAAATCTTTTAAAAGTAATTCCATGGAGCGAATGGGGCAAAGTCAAATAACTGCACCAATTATAGGAGAGCTGGTTGGTGATGACGTGGATGTGTCTGCAGTGTGCAGGACCAGACTGTTTCCATAGATTCACAATGAATGTTCCATCTTTATTTATAACAGTAAAACTGATAGTGGACAATGGCTATTCTGGTTGCAGCAACCTGAAGCTTTAACTCATTAACACCCTACTTTAGGGTAATTTAGAAAGCACAACATGCAGCTCTGTCAGTTAGTATGTTTGTTTGTTAACCCACAATTTGATGGTTCAAGCACATAAATGGATGAGGCTTTATTACCTTAAACTCTTCTACATCTGCTATATTACTCTTGCTGTTGATTTTTCAAAGATAAGGTTCATCAAGTCTTTCTTTATGAAATCCATGCTGACTGTTTTATTATTTTTCATTTCCATTTGTATTTTCTACTTTGGAGGATTACAGGATATTATCATTTTTTAAATTCATTCATGGGAGGTGGGTGTCGCTGGCTAGGCCAGCATTTATTATCCATCCCTAATTGCCTTGAGAAGGTGGTGCTGAGCTGCCTTCTTGAACCACTGCAGTCCATGTGCTGCTGTTATGAAGAGAGTTCCAGGATTTTGACCCAGCAACAGTGAAGGAACGGTGATACAGTTACAATTCAGGATGGTGTGTGGCTTGGAGGGGAACTTGCAGGTTGTGGTGTTCCCATGCATCTGCTGCCCTTGTCCTTCTAGGTGATAAAGGTCGCGGGTTTGGAAGGTGCTGTCTCAGGAGCCTTGGCACATTGCTGCAGTGCATCTTGTGGATGGTACACACTGCTGCCACTGTGTGCCAGTGATGGAGGGCATGAATGTTGTAAATGGGGTGCCAATCGAGCGGGCTGCTTTGTCCTGTTGAGTTTCTTGAGTATTGTTGGAGCTGCACCCAGCCAGACAAGTGGAGAGTATTCCATCATACCCCTGACTAATGTCCAGGCTTTGGGGAGTCAGGAGGTGAGTTACTTGCCGCAGGATTCCTAGTCTCTGACCTGCTCTTGTAACCATAATATTTATATGGCTACTGCAGTTCAGTTTCTGCTCAATGGTAACCCCCAGGTTGTTGAGAGTGGGGGATTCAGCGATGGTAATGCCATTGAATGTCAAAGGGAGATGGTTAGATTCTCTCTTGTTTGGGATGTTCATTGTCTGGCAGTTGTGTGGTGAGAATCTTATACATCTTTATTGTAGGGTACTCTATTGTACTGTTGAGTGACTACACTTTAAAAGTCCTTCCTTCATTGGCTGTAAAAGGGTTTGCAATGTCCTGTGGTCGTGAAATGCAAGTCTTGCTTTTTCCATTGTTATCAGTGTCATTGTGATCAAAAGATAGGATTCATGAGCACAAAGTTTAAATCAATTTTGATTAAAATAATGTAAAAGCATCTATATTTTTACACTATACTTAATAATCTCCATCTTCCAATCCTTACCAAGTACAATGTCTTTGACCCTGAAATTGATTCCACAATCGCAGTCCCTCAGACAATTTCAGCTCAGTTCTGATGAAAGGTCACAGATCTGAAACGTTAACTCTGTCTCTCTCTCCACAGATGCTGCCAGACCTGCTGAGTATTTCCAGCATTTTCTGTTTTTATTTCAGATTTCCAGTATCAGCAGTATTTTGCTTCTGTGTTACTTTGAAAGTTAAAACTGACCCACCTGTCTACAATTCACACTGGGGTCTCCCATGAAATGATTCTGTATAATGTTGATGTAATGAATACAGACTCCGAGCACAGAGCTTCCTGTGGGGAATTGGGGATATGAAAACCAGCAGACTCTGCAGGAATTTCCACTGGGAGCACAAATTCACAAAATCTACCTTTTATATATCGATTCATTTTGATTGTCCTTCTGGAAAATTATTTTGAAGCAATTTAAACATCAACCCACAGCTCCATGACTGGGTCAATTATGAGGTCATCCTCTGACAGGTCATGTGACAGCTGGAGCCACAAGACATCAGAACCAGATTTGTGACTGGATTAAAACCCGGAATCCTGTCATAATGGCTTTTCAAATAAAGCTGTTGCTGTTTGAAAACACAGCAGTTAAACTTTCTGCCTGACCATGAGGGGAGCTAGGGAGAAATTTACAAAACTAAATCCTTTTACAAAATAGTTCAAAAACCATTCACTGAAAAATCATGTGAGGATTCATATGCAGTAGAGAAACAAGCAGAATACAGAAAGTACAGAGGAGAGCTGAAAAAGGAAATGAGATCAGCAAGAGAATGTATGAGAAAAGATTAGCAGGTCACATAACTGGGAACACTGAAGTCTTTTACCAACATATGGACAGTCAATGAAAGGGTGGGTCAATTAGGAGATCCTGTGGAGGCAGAGGGTGTGGCTGAAGTACGAATTAAGTACATTTCATCTGTCATCACAAAACAAACGGGTGCTGCAAATGTCACAGTGAAGGAGGAGGAAGTGGAGAATTTGGAGGGGATGAAAATAGATAAAGAGGAGACAATTACAAGGTTAGCAGTGCTCACACCTGTCTACAGGTCACCCGGTCTGGATGGGCTGCATCCTGGGTTGCTGAGGGAAGTCAGGGTGGAAATAGCAGAGACTCGAACCACAATCTTTCAATCCTCCTTGAATATGGGAATGATGCCAGAGGACTGGAGGATGGAGGTAAGCTTGGGTAGTTCGATCTCAGTTTAACTTGACCATTTTTATCATGTATCCATTGTCATAACTAACAACGTGAAGAAAGCCATTTTATGATGAACACTTGACCAAAGGAACCATTTTGTGTTCAGTACTAACGTTTATATCCTGTATAATTAATGAGTAGCTACCCATCCTGAAACAGATGATTGTAAAAGTAATGAACCTTGATTGAGTTATAATTAATGAATCAATAATCATTTTAGAGAGAATGGGTTTTCATTTAAAGTTAGTTCAATCTAATTACTGTGAGTTTCTGTGTCTATGTGGGAAAGGACAGTTTCAGCTAAATGTATTCAAACAATGGACCTTTCTCGGACCCCTGATAAAACCCATGGTATGGTACATCGTGACCTTCAAGAGCCTAGATTTAATGAACAGGAAACTTGTTTCAGATCAGATTGGGAGACAGTGTGAAACCACTCCATTGTACTCATGTCTGAGATTCTGAGGACAGGTGACTGTTAGTGGAAGACATTATTAAGAACTAATTAAATGTACCTAGCAACAGCTAGGACCAATTATTATTTTACATGGTGGTGTGATGGCCATCCAGGGGTTAGAAGTAGGGATCTTGTAAGGTTTCAGTGTGCAGGAACACTAGAAGATCTCAGGGGTAAAGACTCAGATCATCAACCAAGTTCTCCATCTGACGAGGGATCTAGACTGGACAAAGAGGACCGTGACACTCTGAGACCAAGCTCGACCAGTCCCCAGAGCTGTAAAGTTATATTCCCCAAGTTTGTTAAGTATAATTTTACTTTCAATTATTAAGTACTATTTTACTCTCAGTAAAAGTTCTGGACTTATTAATCAAGTATCCTGTTGCTTTAATTGGTTAAAGTCATGCCCAAAGTGATTGTCTGCAATAGACTTTCCAGAATTAAAAGATAAGTCTGCAAGGGTTGTGAATATTACAGCCCTGTTTAAAAAGAGAGATAAACCCAGGAACTACAGACCAATTAGTCTAATGTCGGTGGTGGGGAAACTTTTAGAGACAATTATCCAGGAGGAAATTAACTGTCACTTGGTAGAACATGGGCTAATAAACGACAGCCAGTACAGATTGGTTAACAGAAGATTGTGTCTGAAATAATTAATGAATTAATTTCTTTGATGAAGTTTCAGAGAGAGTTGACGAGGGTGGTGAGGTTGATGGTACGTGTCTGGACATCAAAATTGTGTTTGAAGAGTTACCATAAACTAGACTTGGGGCAGCACAATGGCACAGTGGTTGGCACTGCAACCTCACAGCTCTCGCAACCCAGGTTCAGTTCTGGGTACTGCCTGTGCAGAGTTTGCAAGTTCTCCCTGTGACTGTGTGTGTTTCTGCTGGGTGCTCCGGTTTCCTCCCACAAGCAAAGACTGCAGGTTGATAGGTAAATTGGCTGTTGTAAATTGCTCCAAGTGTAGGTAAGAGAATGGTGGGGATGTGGTAGGGAATATGGGATTATGGTGTAGGATTACTATAAATGGGTGGTGGTTGGTCAGCACAGACTCAGTGGGCCGTAGGGCCTGTTTCAGTTTTGCATGTCTCTATGACTTGCTAACAAAATTCAAGCAGATGGGATTAAAGGGGCAGTGGCAGTGTGGATCCAAAATTGGCTGCAGGGTAAAAAGTAGGGTGAATGCTTGTTTTTCAGAATGGAGGGAGTTATACAGTAATGTCCTTGTTGTTGCAATATGTTCAATGTCAGACCCCGAGCTGTCCTAGGGATGGGGCAATTTGTGACGTTCCTGTGGTTGCAATATTTGCAGTGTCTGACCTTGATCTGTCACAGGAACGTGGCATTTATGAGGTCCCTGTGGGGTGCTGTTTGTTTGGTGTATCACACTGACCTGTCCCAGAGAGCGGGAAGGTTGTGATGTCCTTGTGGGTTGCAATCTGTTCAGTGTCTGACTCTGATCTGTACCAGAGATGGGGCAGTGTGTGATATCCTTGTGCATGTCATACAGGCCCACTGGTGTGTGGTTCCATCCTGATGCCAAGAAACAGAGCCCCATCTCTGGGCAAAAAGTCTCACTTCTCAAGGGGTGTCTCGAGAAGACACAGTGGCGCAGTGGTTAGCACCGCAGCCTCACACCTCCAGTGACCCGCGTTCGATTCTGGTTACTGCCTGTGCAGAGTTTACAAGTTCTCCCTGTGACTGCGTGGGTTTCTGCCGGGTGCTCTGGTTTCCTCCCACAGCCAAAGACTTGCAGGTTGATAGGTAAATTGGCCATTGTAAATTTCCCCTAGTGTAGGTAGGTGGTAGGGGAATTGAGGGGATGTGGTAGGAATATGGGATTAATGTAGGATTAGTATAAATGGGTGGTTGATGGTCGGCACAGACTCGGTGGGCTGGAAGGGCCTGTTTCAGTACTGTATCTCTAAATAAATAAATAAGAAGGCTGAGGGAGTAAACCTGGACAGTAAATCCGGAGTGGAGTCCTGGAGGCAGTTACCTGTTACTTATCAGGCAGTTTTCCAGCATCTCCTACAGCAGAACTGGTAACAAACAGTACTGGTTTTTCCTTTCCTTTGGACAATACGAGCAATGCTGAGAGGGGGTCCTGATGCTCAGGGTCTCCATACTGTTTGCCCAGGCCTGTGCCCTAGAGAGGACACTCCAGCTTCGTGGTTAAACATGAGCACAACCCGGGAATAAACAGTTACTGATTATAAGCTCTCATTCAATTGGTGTAGAGTATGAGCGCCAGGGGTTACTTCGGACAGTGGGAGAGCTCTTAGTGTCTCATTGGATAGCTACCATTCACTCCAAGCTGGGCAGCCCCCAGTCAGTTAGGTGCTGTGAAGCCACGACCTGCTTGCTTCAATGGGTGCTTGGAGCTTAGAGAGTCATCTCTCAACAGGCGGTTCGATAATCTATGCACCAAGAAAAACAAACTCAACAAAGAAGACACCAGTCCTTCGCATCACAAGCTGGAATGTGAGGACCATGTGTCCTGGCCTTACCGACAACCTTCTGCAGGTTGATGACACACACAAGACAGTTGTGATCGACAAGGAACTCACAAGGCTCAATGTGGACATTGCTGTGCTGCAAGAAACTAGACTCGTTCAAAGTGGATCCCTCAAAGAGAAACACTACACCTTCTTCTGGCAGGGGAAAGCCCAAGAGGCAACTCGTGAGCATGGAGTGGGTTTCACAGTAAAATACACGCCACTTGAGATGAGTGAACCACCCACAGTAGGCTCAGAGAGACTTCTTACTCTTCACTTGTCAACAATTGTGGGCCCAGTTAATCTCATGTGCATCTATGTCCCGACACTCACCTCCACCCCAGATGTCAAGGATCAATTCTATGTGACACTTGACACTGCCATCAGTAGAATTCCCAGCACTGAGGGACTGTACCTTCTAGGAGACTTCAACACAAGCTTGGGTACTGACTACACAGCTTTGCCAATGTGCATAGGGCACCAGGGGATTGGCAAGATGAACGAAAATGGACAGAGGTTGCTGGAGCTATGCTGTCACCATGGATTCTGTGTGATGAACAGCTACTTCCAGGTCAAGCTGTGCTACAAGGTGTCCTGGAGACATCCGAGATCATGCCATTGGCACCAGCTAGACCTTATCTTCACCAGACATAACACCCTCAGCAGTGTCCTCATCACTCGCAGCTATCACAGTGCTGACTGTGACACTGACCACTCCCTGGTGTGTAACAAGGTCAGGCTTCAGCCAAGGAAGCTTCATCCATCCATGATGAAAGCTCGTCTTCTGATCAACACTTGCCGAACCACTGATCCAGAAAGGACCCAGGAGTTCCTCAACATCCTCGATCAGGCTCTTTCAGACAACAATGCTCAAGGCCTCAGTGCAGTGTCAAAGTGGAATCATCTGCACACCACCATCTATAACTCTGCACTCACTGTGTATAGGAAAAGAGATGGGAGGAATGCTGACTGGTTTGAGGCTTATTGGACTGAAATGGAGTCAGTTACTGTAACTAAGAGGAGAGCCCTCATGAACTACAAACAAGTCCCCAGCAAACAACATCTAAATGCTCTCAGAGCTGCCAGAAACAAGTCTCTGCAGACTGCTCGGCACTGCACCAATCAATACTGGTTAAAACTCTGCTGATGAATCCGGGGATGCTGGAGGGATGTATGAAGGAATGAAGAAAGCAATGGGCCCAGTAGTAACTAAATCAGCACCTTTTGAAGACAAAGAGAGGGGTGATCATCACTGAACCTAACAAGCAGATGGAAAGGTGAGTGGAGCATTATCTTGAACTCTACATAACGGAGAACATTGTCATTGAAGTAGCTCTCAGTGCCATTCCAGACTTCCCTGTCATGGAGGAACTGGACAGTGAGCCCTCCATAGTCGAGCTCAACAAGGGCTCAAAACATGCGTGATGCAAACATTGTCACCTTGTACAAAATTAAGGGGGATCGCAGTGACTACAGCAATTATCGGAGCCAGCTACTCAGGTCCACTCACCTGCTCGATCCCTTTCCTCCTGCAAGTTCCTTTGCTTCAGGTATCCATCCAATTTCCTTTTCAAATCATTGATTGTCTCTACTTCCACCACACTCGTGGGTCAGGACATTACCACTCACAGCATAAAAAAATTCCACCTCACCCAAGGATGGGAAATATTTATATTTTCTATATTTAGCTTATTCCCTATCTCTCCGAGAATAGAATGGCAGTCAACATGAAAGGGAACCCAAAAATCTTCGAGCAGTATATAAATAATAAGCAGGTAGTCAGCGGTGAAGTGGGCCCCATTAGGGACAAAGAGGGTAATATATACTTAGAGCTGCAGGGCAATGTTAATCTAGTTAATAAGTACCTTGTATCAATGATCACTAAGGAAGTGGAATTTGACAAAATATCAGGAGAAGTGGAGAGTGTAGAGGCAATGGAGAGGGTACAAATTGAGTGAGGGAGGTACTGAAAAGGCTGGTTATGCTTCAGGAAGAAACATTACCTGGTCCGGATGGCTTTCATCCCAGATTGCGAAAGGAAATGTGGATGCAGATAACAGAAAGGCTTGCGATAATCTTCCAATCTTCCCTGAATACGGGGGAGGTGTCAGAGGATTAAACAGTGGCAAATGTGACACCCTTATTCAAGAAAGGGTGTAAGGACAGTCCGGCTAACTACAGGCCAGTTAGATTAACAGCAGCGGTGGGTAAGGTTTCAGAAAGAACAATCAGGGAAAAAATCAACAGTCACTTGTAGAGGTTTGAGTTAATTAAGGAGAGTGAGCATGGATTTATAAATGGGAGTTCATGCTTGACTAATCTAACTGCATTTTTTGATGAACTAACAGAGAAGGTTTATGAAGGGCATGCAGTGGATGTTGTTTAATTGGATTTTAAGAAACGACACATAAAAGGGTGATTAACAACATTGAGGTTCATGGAATAGGAGGGTCAGTGTCCAATTGGATAGAAAATTGGTTTAAGGACAGAAAACAGCAAGTCGTAATAAATGATTCATTCTCAGACTGGAAGGTTGTCGACAGTGCTGTTCCCCAAGGGTCACTGCTGGAACCACTGTTTTTTACTTGCGACAGATAAATGACTTGGATCTTGGAATATAGAGTAGAATCTCAAAATATGCCGATAACACCAAACTTGGAGAAGTGGCAAACAATGAGGATGAAATGAACCACCTGCAACAAGACAGTGATAGGCTAGCAGAATGGGCAGACAGGTGCAGATGGATTTTAATTGTGACTAGTGTGAGGTGATGCATTTTAGCAGAAGGAATAGGGAGAGGCAATATATACTTAATGGCACAGTTCTAAAGAGTGTGCAGGAATAGAGGGACCTGTTCACTGAACAATGAACAACGTGAACAATTACTTCTTGTTGTGTGCTCTCAGATTTGTCACCTTCACTGTACTGGAGTGAGGTGACATCTGCTGGCAGGAAGCAAGAACTGCAATCAAGCAGCAGAAATTCCATCGTCTGTCAGGGTGAAAGAAACATTGCAATGTGAGGAAATAGTGAATGGGTTTGATTGGGTTGATGGAGACATGATTCCACTTGTGGTGGAGTCCAAAGCAAAGGCCAGAAATATAAAATTGTCATTATTAAAAGATATGAGGAATTCATGATAAATGTATTTAGGTAGTGAGTGGGTGGAATCTAGATAAAATAGAAAGTGAGATTGGGTGGACAGAAGCAGTGTGAAAGGATGGCTCAAACAAAAGGTAAACGCCCTGAAAGGTGAACTCTGTTTCTCTCTCCACAGATGCTGCCAGAGTTTCTGAACATTTCCAACATCTACATGATGGACGTGCTTTCCAAAATGGGGTTTGGGGAGGGAATCTGCAATTGGATCCAACTGCTCTACACAAACATCAGTAGCGCAGTGTCAATCAACGGGTGGGAATCTGAAAGTTTCCCGATCAAATCTGGAGTCAGACAGGGCTGTCCTCTGTTCCCGGTCTTGTTTGTTTGCTGGCTTGAACCCTTTGCTGAGTCTATTAGGAAGGATGCGAGCATAAGAGGGGTGACAATCCCAGGCAGCGGAGGCACTCAGGTCAAAACCTCCCTGTACATGGATGACGTCGCCGTCTTCTGCTCGGATCCGCTGTCCGTGCGCAGACTGATGAGCATCTGCGACCAGTTCGAACTGGCCTCGGGAGCCAAAGTTAACCACGGCAAGAGCGAGGCCATGTTCTTTGGGAACTGGGCTGACCGATCCTTTGTCCCCTTCACCGTCAGGTCAGTTTACCTGAAGGTGCTGGGGATATGGTTCGGAAGTGCCGGGGCGTGCACCAAAACATGGGAGGAGCGAGTAGCCAAGGTACGACAAAAGTTGGGCATGTGGGGGCAGCGATCTCTCTCCATTGTGGGTAAGAACCTGGTCATCAGGTGCGAGGCGCTCACGTTGTTGCTCTACGTGGCGCAGGTCTGGCCCATACCCCACTCCTGCACCGTGGCAGTCACCCGAGCCATTTTCCGCTTCGTCTGGGGATCTAAAATGGACCGGGTCCGGAGGGACACGATGTTCAAATCTCTGGACATGGGCGGGAAAAATGTACCCAACGTGGCCCTCATCCTGATGACCACCTTCGTGTGCGGCTGCATCAAGCTATGTGTAGATCCCCAGTACGCAAACTCCAAGTGTCACTACGTGCTGAGGTTCTATCTGTCCCCGGTGTTGCGAAGGATGGGCCTGGTCACATTGCCGCGGAACGCTCCGTGCAGTTGGGCGGCGCCGTACCACCTATCCTTCGTGGAGCAGTTTCTGCGGAAAAACACCTTTGACCACCGGTCCATCAGGCAGTGGTCTGCACGGAATGTCCTCAAGGCCCTACGGGAAAAGGAAACGGTGGATCCTGTCGGATGGTTCCCCGAGCAGACCGTCAAAGTCATTTGGCGGAATGCCTCATCACCAGAACTTTCAAACAAGCACCAAGACGTAGCTTGGCTGGTGGTGAGAAGGGCCCTCCCCGTCAGATCCTTCATGCACACCCGAAGTCTCGCTCCCTCCGCACAGTGCCCCCGCGTTGGCTGTGGTGGGGAAGAGACGGTCGCCCACCTCCTCCTGGAATGTGCCTTTGCAAAGCAGGTGTGGAAAGAGATGCAGTGGTTTTTGTCAAGGTTCATCCCAAGCAGCTCTGTAACACAGGAGTCTGTGCTCTACGGGCTGTTCCCAGGGACGCACACCGAGACAAACATCAACTGCTGCTGGAGGACTATCAATTCGGTGAAAGACGCCCTTTGGTCTGCCCGAAACTTGCTGGTCTTCCAGCGCAAAGAGTTGTCCACCACCGAATGTTGCAGACTGGCACATTCCAAGGTCCAGGACTACGTGCTGAGGGACGCACTAAAGCTTGGGGCAGCCGCAGCAAAGGCTCAATGGGGAAAGACCACAGTGTAAGGTTCCCCCACCAAGCTGGACTGAGGGGCTGGAACCATGGGAAGCCTTTCGAACAGTATCGTTAATATTCTCAATTGCTGTAAATGTAAAACTGTAATTGACATGACAATTGTGAAACGGAAGGGTTGGGAAGAAACTCATGACATTATTGAAAGAAACTGATCTCTTTTGCAATGTTTGTATTTTTTCGTGCTGTTTGGAAACTGTTTGGCAATGTAATTTTTACAGATTTTTATGAATAAAGTATATTTTGGAAATAAAAAAAAATAAAAATTTCCAACATTTTCTGTTTTTATTTCAGAATTTGCAAAATGTTGCTTTGCTCTGAAAAAAAAAATGGATGATCGGCTTTGGCTGCCGGTGAAATTCCACAGGAGCTAAAAGGAAGCTCTGATATCAGTGGCATGTTGATTTAGGGGTATGATCTTTGCTTAGGTTGAATGATTAATTAATGTGTGAGAGATCCTGGGTTCAAATCCTGGACAAGCCCTTCTTCTTTGGCATTTTTAGTTTAAGGTCATTGATTGGTTTCAGCCTTGCAGAAGGCGGAATTGATTTCCATATGGAGCCTGCTTGAGGACCAGAGAGCTGGATTCAAAGAGCTTGATTAACTAAATGTACAGATAGCCAAGTGGGAATATAAAGTTGTTGCAGTAATTGTGACCTGACTCCAAAAACAACAGGACTGGGTTCTGGACTGGAATGGAATGGAATTCTTCAGTGTTTCTGCTGTTTGGCTTGCATTGACTCATCGATTTTCTTGTTTTTCACTTTGTCGATGCCTTTGAATAATTGTGGATCCTTCTTCAGGGTGTCTTCTTTCACCAGGTAGTTCTGACCTCTGATGATGATGATCGTAATGAGCTTCAACTCACTGATAGTTTTGGAACTGAACAGATTTCCTTTGCTTGAGTCTACAACATGGAACTCAGTCTGACATGTGGACCCATGGGAGGATTTGAATGCCACCCCTGCGTTGAAGAATACAGTTGCATCCATCCAATAAGAGACCGAGTAGAAGTGACAGTTCAGTCAGTCAAACATTAAACTTTTAATTTCAGGGTGGTGAGTTTGAGTGCCATTTTGTTTTTCCCTTTTTTAAGGCTTCATTAGCAGACAGTACAAGGAGTGTTTGAAATGAAATTCAGCAAAAGTATGAGAAAGTCTCACTTTGATTCGGGACTCATCTCTCTGCAGCATCTCGCTGTGAAAGATTGAACTTCATCTCATTTCATTCCCAGCTCGGGGTCAGTGCGACTCAGTGGGACTTCTGGCTGTCTCCTGCTTCACAATCCATCAGTGCTGAGAAAGCAATGGGGAATATTATTCATGGCTCTGTAACCTGAGGACACCGATTTAAGGTGAATGGCAAAAGAACCAAAGGCAACATGAGGAAAAGATTCTTTTGCACAGCGAGTGGTTAAGATCTGATATGCACTGCTTGAGAGTGTGATGGAGGCTGATTCAACCATGGCTTTCAAAATGGTATAAGATAATTATCTGAAGTGGAAAAATTGCATGTTTTCATGGAATACATGAGTCTGTGGCATGAGCTGAGTTGCTCGTGCATAGAAGCAGCACAAGCACAATGAACTGAATGGCTTCCTTTTGTTCTGTAACTATTCTATGATCTATGATTCTTTTCAGAGTGAAATCAACACTCACATACAAGAAACTGACAGGTACACTGTAAACTTTGCATTACCAGACAAGAAATTGACAGATACAGTGTGAAACCCACAGTCACGTAGCAGCAGTTGGCAGGTAACGTGTAAAAATCTTTCTTTCATATCCCAACTGCAAGGTACAAAGGAAATTAGGTACAAACCCAGGCTCACACTTCAAAGACTGAGAGATACAAAGCAAAACACATATTCACCTACAAGTACAGAGACGAAGACACACTCAGAGGAGGTGCAGATTAAAGACACATGCATGTAACAGAAACTGATAGGGATAGAATCAAACCCTTTCTCACTTCTCAGAAACTGATAGATATAGACAAAAGCTGATGCTCACATACAAGTTGTTGAAAGATATGTGGTGAAACTCACAGAGCAATAGCAGAAACAAACAGGTACTGAATAATACCCACAGTCACAGACCAAAAACTGAAATATACTGAGTTAAACACCACTTTCTCACACCAGAAACTCATGGCTACAAAGTGAAGCTGACTCTATCCTCCCAGGCACTGACAGGTGCAAAAGAAAACACTCACGACGATTCCAGGACATGAAATGTCCGGAATAAAACCTTTCAGCTGAAAGAATAGCATTAATGACAGGTGTGATACCCAGAATGCTCAGCGGCCTAGAATCCGCCCTATCTGTGACAGGAGCGGGCGCGCAGGCGCGGTAGAGACAGCTCTGTCAGCAGCAAGAGCTGCGGAAACGGAGTTGGAGCGGGATATTCACAAAGTGCGAGAAGACTTTGCGGGCTCACACAGCTGGAGCAGGGCCTCAGGCCACAATAGCATGGAACAATCCCATCTGTATCCCTGCGGATGGCGGTGGTGAAGCTTTTCCCGGTGAGGCTTCCCGAAACGGCGTCTATAAATGGATAAGAATTGGGGACTGATTCGGGAGCGTTTTTTTAGTCGTTCGTGGGATGTGGGCGTCGCTGGCTCGATCTCAGCTCGAGTAATGTGTCCAGTTCTGGGCACCAGGCTTTAGAAAGGACATCAAAGCTTCTGAGACAGTTCAGAGGAGATTTACTAGAATGATACCAGAGATGAGGGGTGTCAGTTCTCTGGACAGGCTGGTGAAGCTGGGATTGTTCTCCTCAGAGTAGAGAAGGTTAAGGGAAGATTTAATAGAGGTGTTCAGAATCATGAAGGATTTTCATAGGGTAGAGAGGGAGAAACTGTTTCCACTGTCCTGGGGGTCAGTAACCAGAGGACACAGATTTAAAATAATTGGCCAAAAATGTCAAGGGGAGGTGAGGAGAGATCTTTTTACCCAGTAAGTGATTCGGATTTGGAATGAATTGTCTGACAGGGTGGTGGAAACAGATTCAATTATAACTTTCATAAAGGAATTGGACAAATATTTCAAAGTGAAATTCTCCAGGATTATGGGGAAATAGGCAGGGGGTTGGACTAATTGCATCTTTTTGTCAGAGAGTCAGCAGAGACACAATGGGGCCGAATGGCCTCCTTCTGTGCTGTATGATTCTATGAACATAAGAACGAGGAGCCGGAGTCGGCAAGTCAGCCACTCGAGCCTGCTCTGCCATTCAATACAATCATGGCTGATCTCATCACGGCAGTTCTTGTTTCTTGCCAGTAGATGTCACTTCACTCCAATACAGTGAAGTTTACAAATCTGAGAGAGACACAACAGGAAAGAATTGTTCACATTATAGTGAATGTGTGGGATTTAGAAATACTAGGAGTGGAGACGAGTTATTACTTGTCTGCTCGATCCCCATAGCCCTGTAAAATTATTTCCTTCAAGTGCCCATTCAAATTCCTTTTGTAATCCTCGATTGTCTCCATTTCCACCGCCCCCGTGGGCAGCGAGTTACAGATCATCACCAATCAGTGTAAGAAAGTTCTTGCGCACATTCCCCCTGTATCTCCTGTCCAAAACCTTCAATCTGTGTCCCCTAGTCCTTGTACCAATAGTTAACGGGAACAATGTTTCCTTGCCAACTTATTTAAAACTGTCATAGCCGAAAACACATCTATCAATTCTCCCCTCACTCTCCTTTGATGCAGGTAGAACAACCCTAGCTTTTCCAACCTACACTTGTGACTAAAATCCTCCATCCCTGGATCCATTCTGGTGAATTTCCTCTGCATCCTCTCAAGGACCCTCACATTCTTTCTAAAGTCTGCTGAGCAAAACTGGAAGCAACACGCCAACTGGGGCCTAATCAGAGTTTTATAATGGTTCAGCATAACTTCCCTGCTTTGTACTCAATGCCTCTATTTATAAAGCCCAAGATCCCATATGCTTTGCTAACCACTCTCGCAATATGTCTTGCCACCTTCAAAGATTGATGCACATGAACCCCAAGTCCCTCTATTCCAACACACACTTTAGAACTGTGCCATTAAGTAAATATTGCCTCTCCCTATTCCTTATGCCAAAATACATCACCTCACACTTGTCACTATTAAATTCCATCTGCCACCTGTCTGCCCATTCTGCTAGCCTATCATTGTCCTGTTGCAGGCAGTTCATATCATCCTCACTGTTTGCCACTCCTCCAAGTTTGTTGTCATCGGGATATTTTGAGATTCTACTCAATATTCCAAGATCCAAGTCATTTATCTTTAGCAAAAAAAGCAGTGGTTCCAGCACTGACCCTTGGGAAACACCACTGTCGACTATCTTCCAGTTTGACAAAGAATCATTTCATAAGACTCTCTGTTTTCTGTCCTTAAACCAATTTTCTATCCAATTGGACACTGACCCTCCTATACCACAAACCTCAATTTTGTAAACCCCCCTTTTATGTGGTACCTTGTCAAACGCTTCCTTAAAATCCATATAAACAACATCCACTGCATTCCCTTCATCAAGCTGCTCTGTTAGTTCATCAAAAAATGCAGTTAGATTAGTCAAGCATGAACTCCCATTTATAAATCCATGCTCACTCTCCTTAATTAACTCAAACCTCTCCAAGTGACTGTTGATTTTTTACCCTGATTATTCTTTCTAAAACCTTACCCACCGCTGCTGTTAATCTAACTAGCCTGTAGTTACCCGGACTGTCCTTACACCCTTTCTTGAATAAGGGCGTCGCATCTGCCACTGTTTACTCCTGGCACCTCCCCCGTATCCAGGGAAGATTGGAAGATTATGGCAAACTCTTCCATTATCTGCATCCGCATTTCCTTTCGCAACCTGGGATGCCAGGCATCCAGACCAGGTGATTTATCTTCCCTAAGCACAGCCAGCCTTTTTAGTACCTCCCTCTCTCAATTTGTACTCTCTCCATTAACTCTACTCTCTTCACTTCGACTGATATTTTGTCAAATTCCACTTCCTTAGTGATCACTGATGCAAAGTACTCATTAAGTAGATTAACATTGCCCTGCACCTCTAAGCTTATATTATCCTTTTTGTTCCTAATAGGCCCGACTCAACCTCTTACTACCCACTTATCATTTACATGCTGCTCGAAGATTTTTGGGTTTCCTTTCATGTTGACTGTCAGTCTATTCTCATAGAAATAGAGAATAAGCAAATATAGAAGATATAAGTATTTCCCATCCTTGATGAGGTGGAATTTTTTATGTTGTGGTTAGTAATGTCTTGGCCCACGAGTGTGGTGGAAGCAGAGACAATCAATGATTTGAAAAGGAAATTAGATGGATACTTGAAGGAAAGAAACTTGCAGGAGGAAAGGGACCGAGCTGGTGAGTGGAACTGACTAGATTGCTCCGGGGAGAGCCAGCATGGACGTGATAGGCCAAACGACCACCTTCTGTGCTGTAAATGACTCTGTGTTGTTTCTCAAATTCAATCCACTGGTGCTTGGTAAATAATTTCAAAGTAAATTGTGCAACCGGAAAATCAGAACCAAGGCAAGAGACGCATAAGGAAGCAAAATTGCTGAAACCCGGGATTGAACCAGGGACCTTTAGATCTTCAGTCTAACGCTCTCCCAACTGAGCTATTTCAGCCCCACATTAACAGTGGTTTGGTGTCCTTGTTTTGGAAGAAAATACATACATTCAAGTTTTCCAAAAAATTAAAGAACACAACATGTGAGTAATATTCCCCATTGCTTTCTCAGTACTGATGGATTGTGAAGCGGGAGACAGCCAGAAGTGCCACTGAGCCGCACAGACCCCGAGCTGAGAATGAAATGAGATCAAATTCAATCTTCCATAGTGAGATGCTGCTGAGAGGTAAGAGTCCTGAATCAAAGCGAGACTTGCTCATTTCAAACACTCCCTGTACTCTCTGCTCATGAAGCCTTACAAAAGGGAAAAACAGAATGGCACTCAAACTCACAACCCTGCCATTAAAAGTCTCATATTCGACTGACAGAACTGTCACTTCTACTCGGTCTCTTATTGGATGGATGCAACTCCAACGCAGGGGTGGCATTCAAATCCTCCCATGGGTCCACATGTCAGACTGAGTTCCATGTTGTAGACTCAAGCAAAGGAAATCTGCTCACTTCCAAAACTATCAGCGAATTGAAGCTGATTACAATCAACATCATCAGAGGTCAGAACTACCTGGTGAAAGAAGACACCCTGAAGTAGGATCCACAATTATTCAAAGGCATCGACAAAGTGAAAAACAAGAAAATCGATGAGTCAATGCAAGCCAAACAACAGAAACACTGAAGAATTCCATTCCATTCCATTCCAGAACCCAGTCCTGTTGTTTTTGGAGTCAGGTCACAATTACAGCAACAACTTTATATTCCCACTTGGCTATCTGTACATTCAGTTAATTACAATTTTGTCGACAAGCTCTTTGAATCCAGTTGTCTGGTCCTCAAGCCAGCTCCGTATGTAAGTCAATTCCACCTTCTGCAAGGCTGAAACCAATAGATAACCTTAATCTAAAAATGCCAGTAGACCAGGGCTCGTCCGGGACTTGAACCCAGGATTTCTCGCATGTTAATTAACCATACTCCCAAAGCAAGAATCATACCCCTAGACCAACGAGCCACTGACAGGTCAGGTTTTATTAGCTGCTGTGGAATTTCACTGGAACCCCCCAGCCAATCATCAGTTTTTTTTCAGATCAAAGCAACATCCTGCAAATGCTGAAATAAAAACAGAAAGTGCTGGAAATGTTCAGCAGCTCTGGCAGCATCTGTGCTGTGAGAAACACAGTTAACGTTTCAGGGCACTCACCTTTTGTTTCAGCCATCCTTTCAGACTGCTTCTGTCCATCCAATCTCACTTTCTATTCTATCCACATTCTAACCATTCACTACGTTACTACATTTTTCATGAATTCCTCATTTCTTTTATTAATGACAATTTTGTATTTCTGGCCTTTGCTTCAGACACCACCACAAGTGGAATCATGTCTCCATCTACCCAATCAAACCACTTCGCTGTATCCTCACATTGCAATGTTTCTTTAACCCTGACAGACTATGGAGTTTCTGCTGCTTAATTGCAGTTCTTGC
The DNA here is from genome assembly GCF_036365525.1 of Heterodontus francisci. Lineage (NCBI taxonomy): Eukaryota > Metazoa > Chordata > Chondrichthyes > Heterodontiformes > Heterodontidae > Heterodontus > Heterodontus francisci. The sequence continues at coordinate 20,249,115 of NC_090405.1, forward strand.
TTCCCGCCAGTAGATGTCACCTCACTCCAATACAGTGAAGTTTACAAATCTGAGTGAGACACAACAGGAAATAATTGTTCACATTGTAGTGAATGTGTGGGATTTAGAAATACTAGGAGTGGAGACGAGTTATTATTGCACTCTGCTATTACATCTTTTATAATGGACTCCAGCATTTTCCCCACGACTGATGTCAGGCTAACCGGTATATAATTCGCTGTTTTCTTTCTGCCTCTTTTTTTAAATAGTGGAGTTACATTAACTACCGTCCAATCCATTGGAACTGTTCCAGAGTCTATAGAATTTTGAAAAAAGACCAGAAATGCATCTGCTATTTCAAGGGCCACTTCCTTAAGTACTCTGGGATGTAGATTATCAGGCCCTGGGGATTTATCGGCCTTCAATCCCATCAATTTCCCAAACATTCCCTACTAATACTGATTTCATACAGTTCCTCCTTCTCACTAGACCCTATGTTCCCCAACATTTCTGGGAGATAATTTGTATCCTCCTTTGTGAAGACAGATCCAAAGTATGTATTTAATTGGTCTGCCATTTCTTTGTTCCCCATTATAAATTCCCCCGTTTCTGACTGTAAGGGGCCCACATTTGTCTTCACTAATCTTTTTCTCTATACATATCTATAGAAGCTTTTACAGTCAGTTTTTATGTTCTCTGCTAGCTTACTCTCATACTCTATTTCCCCCTTCTTAATCAATCCTTTAGTCCTCCTCTGCTAAATTCCAAACTGCTCACAATCTTCAGGTTTGCTGCTTGTTCTGGCCATTTTATATTTCTCCTCCTTGGATCTAATACTTTCCTTAATTTCTTTTGTAAGCCACAGTTGAGCCACCCTTCCTGTTTTACTTTTGCACAGACAGGAATGAACAATTGTTGTAATTCATCCATGCGCTCTTTAAATGCTAGCCATTGCCTATCCACTGTCAACCCTTTAAGTAACGTTCCCCAATCTATCATAGCCAACTCCCGCCTCAAACCTTCATAGTTTTCTTTGTTTAGATTCAGGACCCGAGTCTCGGAATCAACTCTCTCACTCTCCATCTTAATGAAGAATTTTATCATATTATGGGCGCACTTCCCCAAGGGACCCCACACAACAAGATTGTTAACTAATCCTTTCTCATTACACAATTCCCAGTCCAGGATGGCCTGTTCTCTAGAGGTGTTATACACCTCTATCAATTCTCCACTCAATCTCCTTTGAGAAAGGCAGAATAATCCTAGCTTTTCCAACCTAACCTTGTAACTAAAATCCCCCATCCCTGGATCCATTCTGGTAAATCGCCTCTGTGTCCTCTCAAGGACCCTCACATTCTTTCTAAAGTCTGCTGAGCAGAACTGGAAGCAACACTCCAATTGGGGCCTAACCAGAGTTTTATAATGGTTCAGCATAACTTCCCTGCTTTTGTACTCAATGCCTCTACTTATAAAGCCCAAGATCCCATATGCTTTGCGAACCACTCTCGCAATATGACTTGCCTCCTTCAAAGATTGATGCACATGAACCCCAAGTCCCTCTATTCCAGTATACCCTTTAGAACTGTGCCATTAAGTATATATTGCCTCTCCCTATTCCTTATGCCAAAATACATCACCTCACACTTGTCACTATTAAATTCCATCTGCCACCTGTCTGCCCATTCTGCTAGCCTATCACTGTCCTGTTGCAGGCAGTTCATATCATCTTCACTGTTTGCCGCTCCTCCAGGTTTGGTGTCATCGGCATATTTTGAGATTCTACTCTGTATTCCAAGATCCAAGTCACTTACCTTGAGCAAAAAAAGCAGTGGTTCTAGCACTGACCCTTGGGGAACACCACTGTCGACTATCCTCCAGTCTGACAAAGAACCATTTAATAAGACTCGCTGTTTTCTGTCCTTAAACCAATTTTCTATCCAATTGGACACTGACCCTCCTATACCACGAACCTCAATTTTGTTAACCGCCCTTTTATGTGGTACCTTGTCAAACACTTCCTTAAAATCCATATAAACAACATCCACTGCATTCCCTTCATCAACCTGCTCTGTTAGTTCATCAAAAAATGCAGTTAGATTAGTCAAGCATGAACTCCCATTTATAAATCCATGCTCACTCTCCTTAATTAACTCGAACCTCTCCAAGTGACTGTTGATTTTTTACCCTGATTATTCTTTCTAAAACCTTACCCACCGCTGCTGTTAATCTAACTAGCCTGTAGTTACCCGGACTGTCCTTACACCCTTTCTTGAATAAGGGTGTCGCATTTGCCACTGTTTAATCCTCTGGCACCTCCCCCGTATCCAGGGAAGTTTGGAAGATTATAGCAAGCCCTTCCGTTATCTGCATCCGCATTTCCTTTCGCAACCTGGGATGTGAGCCATCCGGACCAGGTGATTTATCTTCCCTAAGCACAGCCAGCTATTTTAGTACCTCCCTCTCTCAATTTGTACCCTCTCCATTGACTCTACTCTCTTCACTTCGACTGATATTTTGTCAAATTCCACTTCCTTAGTGATCACTGATACAAAGTACTCATTAAGTAGATTAACATTGCCCTGCACCTCTAAGCTTATATTATCCTTTTTGTCCCTCATAGGCCCTACTCAACCTCTTACTACCCACTTATCATTTACATGCTGCTCGAAGATTTTTGGGTTCCCTTTCATGTTGACTGTCAGTCTAGTCTCATAGAAATAGAGAATAAGCAAATATAGAAGATATAAGTATCTCCCATCCTTGATGAGGTGGAATTTTTTATGTTGTCGGTGGTAATGTCTTGGCCCACGAGTGTGGTGGAAGCAGAGACAATCAATGATTTGAAAAGGAAATTGGATGGATACTTGAAGGAAAGAAACTTGCAGGAGGAAAGGGACCGAGCTGGTGAGTGGAACTGACTAGATTGCTCCGGGGAGAGCCAGCATGGACGTGATAGGCCAAACGACCACCTTCTGTGCTGTAAATGACTCTGTGTTGTTTCTCAAATTCAATCCACTGGTGCTTGGTAAATAATTTCAAAGTAAATTGTGCAACCGGAAAATCAGAACCAAGGCAAGGGACGCATAAGGAAGCAAGATTGCTGAAACCCGGGATTGAACCAGGAATCTTTAGATCTTCAGTCTAACGCTCTCCCAACTGAGCTATTTCAGCCCCACATTAACAGTGGTTTGGTGTCCTTGTTTTGGAAGAAAATACATACATTCAAGTTTTCCAAAAATTTAAAGAACACAACATGTGAGTAATATTCCCCATTGCTTTCTCAGTACTGATGGATTGTGAAGCGGGAGACAGCCAGAAGTGCCACTGAGCCGCACAGACCCTGAGCTGAGAATGAAATGAGATCAAATTCAATCTTTCATAGTGAGATGCTGCTGAGAGGTAAGAGTCCTGAATCAAAGCGAGACTTGCTCATTTCAAACACTCCCTGTCCTCTCTGCTCATGAAGCCTTAAAAAAGGGAAAAACAGAATGGCACTCAAACTCACAACCCTGCCATTAAAAGTCTCATATTCGACTGACAGAACTGTCACTTCTACTCAGTCTCTTATTGGATGGATGCAACTCCAACGCAGGGATGGCATTCAAATCCTCCCATGGGTCCACATGTCAGACTGAGTTCCATGTTGTAGACTCAAGCAAAGGAAATCTGCTCACTTCCAAAACTATCAGCGAATTGAAGCTGATTACAATCAACATCATCAGAGGTCAGAACTACCTGGTGAAAGGAGACACCCTGAAGAAGGATCCACAATTATTCAAAGGCATCGACAAAGTGAAAAACAAGAAAATCGATGAGTCAATGCAAGCCAAACAACAGAAACACTGAAGAATTCCATTCCATTCCAGTCCAGAACCCAGTCCAGTTGTTTTTGGAGTCAGGTCACAATTACAGCAACAACTTTATATTCCCACTTGGCTATCTGTACATTTAGTTAATTAAAATTTTGTCGACAAGCTCTTTGAATCCAGTTGTCTGGTCCTCAAGCCAGCTCCGTATGGAAGTCAATTCCACCTTCTGCAAGGCTGAAACCAATAGATAACCTTAATCTAAAAATGCCAGCAGACCAGGACTCGTCCAGGATTTGAACCTGGGATCTCTCGCATATTAATTAACCATACTCCCAAAGCGAGAATCATACCCCTAGACCAACAAGCCACTGACAAGTTAGGCTTCATTAGCTGCTGTGGAATTTCACTGGAACCCCCCCAGCCAATCATCCATTTTTTTTTCTGATCAAAGCAACATCCTGCAAAGGCTGAAATAAAAACAGAAAGTGCTGGAAATGTTCAGCAGCTCAGGCAGCATCTGTGCTGAGAGAAACACAGTTAACGTTTCAAGGCACTCACCTTTTGTTTCAGCCATCCTTTCAGACTGCTTCTGTCCATCCAATCTCACTTTCTATTCTATCCACATTCTAACCATTCACTACATTACAACATTTTTCATGAATTCCTCATTTCTTTTATTAATGACAATTTTGTATTTCTGGCCTGTGCTTCAGACACCACCACAAGTGGAATCATGTCTCCATCTACCCAATCAAACCACTTCGCTGTGTCCTCACATTGCAATGTTTCTTTAACCCTGACAGACTGTGGAGTTTCTGCTGCTTGATTGCAGTTCTTGCTTCCCGCCAGTAGATGTCACCTCACTCCATTACAGTGAAGTTTACAAATCTGAGAGAGACACAACAGGAAATAATTGTTCACATTATAGTGAATGTGTGGGATTTAAAAATACTAGGAGTAGAGACGAGTTATTATTGCACTCTGCTATTACATCTTTTATAATGGACTCCAGCATTTTCCCCACGACTGATGTCAGGCTAACCGGTATATAATTCGCTGTTTTCTTTCTGCCTCTTTTTTTAGATAGTGGAGTTACATTAACTACCGTCCAATCCATTGGAACTGTTCCAGAGTCTACAGAATTTTGAAAAAAGACCAGAAATGCATCTGCTATTTCAAGGGCCACCTCCTTAAGTACTCTGGGATGTAGATTATCAAGCCCTGGGGATTTATCGGCCTTCAATCCCATCAATTTCCCAAACATTCCCTACTAATACTGATTTCATACAGTTCCTCCTTCTCACTAGACCCTATGTTCCCCAACATTTCTGGGAGGTAATTTGTATCCTCCTTTGTGAAGACAGAACCAAAGTATGTATTTAATTGGTCTGCCATTTCTTTGTTCCCCATTATAAATTCCCCCGTTTCTGACTGAAAGGGACCCACATTTGTCTTCACTAATCTTTTTCTCTACACATATCTATAGAAGCTTTTACAGTCAGTTTTTATGTTCTCTGCTAGCTTACTCTCATACTCTATTTCCCCCTTCTTAATCAATCCTTTTGTCCTCCTCTGCTAAATTCCAAACTGCTCACAATCTTCAGGTTTGCTGCTTGTTCTGGCCATTTTATATTTCTCCTCCTTGGATCTAATACTTTCCTTAATTTCTTTTGTAAGCCACAGTTGAGCCACCCTTCCTGTTTTACTTTTGCACAGACAGGAATGAACAATTGTTGTAATTCATCCATGCGCTCTTTAAATGCTAGCCATTGCCTATCCACTGTCAACCCTTTAAGTAACGTTCCCCAATCTATCATAGCCAACTCCCGCCTCAAACCTTCATAGTTTTCTTTGTTTAGATTCAGGACCCGAGTCTCGGAATCAACTCTCTCACTCTCCATCTTAATGAAGAATTTTATCATATTATGGGCGCACTTCCCCAAGGGACCCCACACAACAAGATTGTTAACTAATCCTTTCTCATTACACAATACCCAGTCCAGGATGGCCTGTTCTCTAGAGGTGTTATACACCTCTATCAATTCTCCACTCAATCTCCTTTGAGAAAGGCAGAATAATCCTAGCTTTTCCAACCTAACCTTGTAACTAAAATCCCCCATCCCTGGATCCATTCTGGTAAATCGCCTCTGTGTCCTCTCAAGGACCCTCACATTCTTTCTAAAGTCTGCTGAGCAGAACTGGAAGCAACACTCCAATTGGGGCCTAACCAGAGTTTTATAATGGTTCAGCATAACTTCCCTGCTTTTGTACTCAATGCCTCTACTTATAAAGCCCAAGATCCCATATGCTTTGCGAACCACTCTCGCAATATGACTTGCCTCCTTCAAAGATTGATGCACATGAACCCCAAGTCCCTCTATTCCAGTATACCCTTTAGAACTGTGCCATTAAGTATATATTGCCTCTCCCTATTCCTTATGCCAAAATACATCACCTCACACTTGTCACTATTAAATTCCATCTGCCACCTGTCTGCCCATTCTGCTAGCCTATCACTGTCCTGTTGCAGGCAGTTCATATCATCTTCACTGTTTGCCGCTCCTCCAGGTTTGGTGTCATCGGCATATTTTGAGATTCTACTCTGTATTCCAAGATCCAAGTCACTTACCTTGAGCAAAAAAAGCAGTGGTTCTAGCACTGACCCTTGGGGAACACCACTGTCGACTATCCTCCAGTCTGACAAAGAACCATTTAATAAGACTCGCTGTTTTCTGTCCTTAAACCAATTTTCTATCCAATTGGACACTGACCCTCCTATACCACGAACCTCAATTTTGTTAACCGCCCTTTTATGTGGTACCTTGTCAAACACTTCCTTAAAATCCATATAAACAACATCCACTGCATTCCCTTCATCAACCTGCTCTGTTAGTTCATCAAAAAATGCAGTTAGATTAGTCAAGCATGAACTCCCATTTATAAATCCATGCTCACTCTCCTTAATTAACTCGAACCTCTCCAAGTGACTGTTGATTTTTTACCCTGATTATTCTTTCTAAAACCTTACCCACCGCTGCTGTTAATCTAACTAGCCTGTAGTTACCCGGACTGTCCTTACACCCTTTCTTGAATAAGGGTGTCGCATTTGCCACTGTTTAATCCTCTGGCACCTCCCCCGTATCCAGGGAAGTTTGGAAGATTATAGCAAGCCCTTCCGTTATCTGCATCCGCATTTCCTTTCGCAACCTGGGATGTGAGCCATCCGGACCAGGTGATTTATCTTCCCTAAGCACAGCCAGCTATTTTAGTACCTCCCTCTCTCAATTTGTACCCTCTCCATTGACTCTACTCTCTTCACTTCGACTGATATTTTGTCAAATTCCACTTCCTTAGTGATCACTGATACAAAGTACTCATTAAGTAGATTAACATTGCCCTGCACCTCTAAGCTTATATTATCCTTTTTGTCCCTCATAGGCCCTACTCAACCTCTTACTACCCACTTATCATTTACATGCTGCTCGAAGATTTTTGGGTTCCCTTTCATGTTGACTGTCAGTCTATTCTCATAGAAATAGAGAATAAGCAAATATAGAAGATATAAGTATTTCCCATCCTTGATGAGGTGGAATTTTTTATGTTGTCGGTGGTAATGTCTTGGCCCACGAGTGTGGTGGAAGCAGAGACAATCAATGATTTGAAAAGGAAATTGGATGGATACTTGAAGGAAAGAAACTTGCAGGAGGAAAGGGACCGAGCTGGTGAGTGGAACTGACTAGATTGCTCCGGGGAGAGCCAGCATGGACGTGATAGGCCAAACGACCACCTTCTGTGCTGTAAATGACTCTGTGTTGTTTCTCAAATTCAATCCACTGGTGCTTGGTAAATAATTTCAAAGTAAATTGTGCAACTGGAAAATCAGAACCAAGGCAAGGGACGCATAAGGAAGCAAGATTGCTGAAACCCGGGATTGAACCAGGAACCTTTAGATCTTCAGTCTAACGCTCTCCCAACTGAGCTAATTCAGCCCCACATTAACAGTGGTTTGGTGTCCTTGTTTTGGAAGAAAATACATACATTCAAGTTTTCCAAAAAATTAAAGAACACAACATGTGAGTAATATTCCCCATTGCTTTCTCAGTACTGATGGATTGTGAAGCGGGAGACAGCCAGAAGTGCCACTGAGCCGCACAGACCCTGAGCTGAGAATGAAATGAGATCAAATTCAATCTTTCATAGTGAGATGCTGCTGAGAGGTAAGAGTCCTGAATCAAAGCGAGACTTGCTCATTTCAAACACTCCCTGTCCTCTCTGCTCATGAAGCCTTAAAAAAGGGAAAAACAGAATGGCACTCAAACTCACAACCCTGCCATTAAAAGTCTCATATTCGACTGACAGAACTGTCACTTCTACTCAGTCTCTTATTGGATGGATGCAACTCCAACGCAGGGATGGCATTCAAATCCTCCCATGGGTCCACATGTCAGACTGAGTTCCATGTTGTAGACTCAAGCAAAGGAAATCTGCTCACTTCCAAAACTATCAGCGAATTGAAGCTGATTACAATCAACATCATCAGAGGTCAGAACTACCTGGTGAAAGAAGACACCCTGAAGAAGGATCCACAATTATTCAAAGGCATCGACAAAGTGAAAAACAAGAAAATCGATGAGTCAATGCAAGCCAAACAACAGAAACACTGAAGAATTCCATTCCATTCCAGTCCAGAACCCAGTCCAGTTGTTTTTGGAGTCAGGTCACAATTACAGCAACAACTTTATATTCCCACTTGGCTATCTGTACATTTAGTTAATTACAATTTTGTCGACAAGCTCTTTGAATCCAGTTGTCTGGTCCTCAAGCCAGCTCCGTATGGAAGTCAATTCCACCTTCTGCAAGGCTGAAACCAATAGATAACCTTAATCTAAAAATGCCAGCAGACCAGGGCTCGTCCAGGATTTGAACCCAGGATCTCTCGCATATTAATTAATCATACTCCCAAAGCGAGAATCATACCCCTAGACCAACAAGCCACTGACAAGTTAGGCTTCATTAGCTGCTGTGGAATTTCACTGGAACCCCCCCAGCCAATCATCCATTTTTTTTTCTGATCAAAGCAACATCCTGCAAAGGCTGAAATAAAAACAGAAAGTGCTGGAAATGTTCAGCAGCTCAGGCAGCATCTGTGCTGAGAGAAACACAGTTAACGTTTCAAGGCACTCACCTTTTGTTTCAGCCATCCTTTCAGACTGCTTCTGTCCATCCAATCTCACTTTCTATTCTATCCACATTCTAACCATTCACTACGTTACAACATTTTTCATGAATTCCTCATTTCTTTTATTAATGACAATTTTGTATTTCTGGCCTGTGCTTCAGACACCACCACAAGTGGAATCATGTCTCCATCTACCCAATCAAACCACTTCGCTGTGTCCTCACATTGCAATGTTTCTTTAACCCTGACAGACTGTGGAGTTTCTGCTGCTTGATTGCAGTTCTTGCTTCCCGCCAGTAGATGTCACCTCACTCCATTACAGTGAAGTTTACAAATCTGAGAGAGACACAACAGGAAATAATTGTTCACATTATAGTGAATGTGTGGGATTTAAACATACTAGGAGTAGAGACGAGTTATTATTGCACTCTGCTATTACATCTTTTATAATGGACTCCAGCATTTTCCCCACGACTGATGTCAGGCTAACCGGTATATAATTCGCTGTTTTCTTTCTGCCTCTTTTTTTAGATAGTGGAGTTACATTAACTACCATCCAATCCATTGGAACTGTTCCAGAGTCTACAGAATTTTGAAAAAAGACCAGAAATGCATCTGCTATTTCAAGGGCCACCTCCTTAAGTACTCTGGGATGTAGATTATCAAGCCCTGGGGATTTATCGGCCTTCAATCCCATCAATTTCCCAAACATTCCCTACTAATACTGATTTCATACAGTTCCTCCTTCTCACTAGACCCTATGTTCCCCAACATTTCTGGGAGGTAATTTGTATCCTCCTTTGTGAAGACAGAACCAAAGTATGTATTTAATTGGTCTGCCATTTCTTTGTTCCCCATTATAAATTCCCCCGTTTCTGACTGAAAGGGACCCACATTTGTCTTCACTAATCTTTTTCTCTACACATATCTATAGAAGCTTTTACAGTCAGTTTTTATGTTCTCTGCTAGCTTACTCTCATACTCTATTTCCCCCTTCTTAATCAATCCTTTTGTCCTCCTCTGCTAAATTCCAAACTGCTCACAATCTTCAGGTTTGCTGCTTGTTCTGGCCATTTTATATTTCTCCTCCTTGGATCTAATACTTTCCTTAATTTCTTTTGTAAGCCACAGTTGAGCCACCCTTCCTGTTTTACTTTTGCACAGACAGGAATGAACAATTGTTGTAATTCATCCATGCGCTCTTTAAATGCTAGCCATTGCCTATCCACTGTCAACCCTTTAAGTAACGTTCCCCAATCTATCATCGCCAACTCCCGCCTCATACCTTCACAGTTTCCTTTGTTTAGATTCAGGACCCTAGTCTCGGAATCAACTCTCTCACTCTCCATCTTAATGAAGAATTTTATCATATTATGGGCGCACTTCCCCAAGGGACCCCACACAACAAGATTGTTAACTAATCCTTTCTCATTACACAATACCCAGTCCAGGATGGCCTGTTCTCTCGAGGTGTTATACACCTCTATCAATTCTCCACTCAATCTCCTTTGATATAGGCAGAATAATCCTAGCTTTTCCAACCTAACCTTGTAACTAAAATCTCCCATCCCTGGATCCATTCTGGTAAATCGCCTCTGCGTCCTCTCAAGGACCCTCACATTCTTTCTAAAGTCTGCTGAGCAGAACTGGAAGCAACACTCCAATTGGGGCCTAACCAGAGTTTTATAATGGTTCAGCATAACTTCCCTGCTTTTGTACTCAATGCCTCTATTTAGAAAAACCAAGATCCCATATGCTTTGCTTACCACTCTCGCGATATGTCTTGCCACCTTCAAAGATCGGTGCACATGAACCCCAAGTCCCTCTATTCCAGCACACTCTTTAGAACTGAGCCATTAAGTATATATTGCCTCTCCCTATTCCTTATGCCAAAATACATCACCTCACACTTGTCACTATTAAATTCCATCTGCCACCTGTCTGCCCATTCTGCTAGCCTATCACTGTCCTGTTGCAGGCAGTTCATATCATCCTCACTGTTTGCCACTCCTCCAAGTTTGGTGTCATCGGCATATTTTGAGATTCTACTCTGTATTCCAAGATCCAAGTCACTTACCTTTAGCAAAAAAAGCAGTGGTTCTGGCACTGACCCTTGGGGAACACCACTGTCGACTATCCTCCGGTCTGACCAAGAACCATTTAATATGACTCGCTGTTTTCAGTCTTTAAAACAATTTACTATCCAAATGGACACTGACCCTCCTAATCCATGAACCCCAATTTTGTTAACCACCCTTTTATGTGGTACTTTATAAAATGCTTTCGTAATATCCATATAAACAACATCCACTGCATTCCCTTCATCAGCATTCTCAGATAGTTTATCAACAAATGCAGTTAGATTCGTCAAGCATGAACTCCCATTTATAAATCCATGCCCACTCTCCTGAATTAACTCAAACCTCTCCAAAGGACTTGATTTTTTTCCCTGACCTGTTGATCTCGTGCTGATAGCAAGCTCACCATAGAGCATGTATTTGGCAATGTGACCGTCATCCATTTGGCCCAGTCAACAGAGTCACCGCTGACTCAAGATGGCAAACATGCTGCGGATCCCTGCACGCTGGTGTACTTCCGCATTCGGCACTCTGTCCTGCCAGGAGATGCCCAGTATCCATCTGAGGCAGTGGAGGTGGAAGCTGTTCAGCCGCTTTTTTTGGCTTGTATAATTTGTTGATGCTTCTCTACTATAAAGGAGGGTGCTGAGAACACAAGCCTGGTACACGTGGAGCTTTGTATTTTCGGTCAGTTTGCTGTCGGTTCACACTTGTCTTCTCAACTTTGACATGACAGCTGCAGCATTGGCAATCCTGGTGCTGATTTCAGCATCAAGGGCCAGACTGCTGGTGATTGTTGATTGAAGGTATGTGAAGCTGTTGACAACCTCCAAAGTGAGGTTGTCGATGTTGATGGAAAGTGGAGTCTCTACGTCCTGGCCCATACCTTTCATCTTCCTGATGCTGATTGTCAGTCCAAACACTTTGCAGGCCAGGGAGAACCGATCTACAAGCTGCTGTGACTGAACTTCATTATGGGATGTCAGCACAGCATCATCAGCAAATAGCAACTCACAGACTAGGAATTTACCCACTTTGGTCTTGGCGCACAGTCTTGCCAAGTTGAACAGCTTGTCGTCAGCTCTGATGTGCAGGTGAACACCCCCATCTGAGTCATTGAAAGTGTACAATAGCAGCATGGAGAAGAATATGCCAATTATAAAGGATGTGATAACTAGACAGTTCGAAAATGATGACATGATTGGGCAGAGTCAACATAGATTTATGAAAAGGAAAACAGGTTTGAAAAAACCCGTTGAGTTTTTTGAGGATGTTACCTGTAGAACAGATAAAGGAGAACCAGTGGATGCTTTGGTAATGTCCCACACAGGAGGTGAGTAAACAAAATTAGAGCACATAGGCTTGGGGATAATATACTGATATGGATTGAGAATTGGTTAACAGACCGAAAACAGAGAGCAGGAATAACGGGTCCTTCTCAGGATGGCAGGCTGTTACTATTGGGGTACTGCAAGAATCAGTGTTGGAGCCACAGCTGTTAACAACCGAAATAAATGATTTGGATGTAGGGATTAAATGTAATATTTCCAAGTTTGCAGATGACACAAAGCTCGGTGAAGTGTGAGTTGTGAGGAGGATGCAGAGAGGCTTCCAGGGAACCTGGAGCAGCTAAGTGAATGAGAAAGAACATGGCAGATGGAATATAATGTGAATAAGTGTGAAGTTCTCCACTTTGGTAGAATAAACAGAAAGACAGAGTATTTCTTAAATGGTGAGAGGTTGGGAAGTGTCGATGTCCAAAGGGACCTGGGTGTCCTTGTTCCTGAGACACTAAAAGCTCTTGTGCAGGTGCAGCAATCAATTAGGAAGGCAAATGGTATGTTGTACCCACACGAGGGGTCATGAGTACAGGAGTAAAGATGTCTTGCTGCAATTGTATAGAGCCTTGGTGAATCCGCACTGGAGTATTGTGTACAGTTTAGTCTCCTCATCTTATGAAGGATACACTTGCCATAGAGGGGGTGAAACAGAGGGTCAACAGACTAATATTTTGTTTGCATTTATTTCATTTCAACTCAGTTTGTTCAGTTTGCTTACCTACTGTTTTTTTCAGGTTTGTACTTCCTGCTGTTCAATATTCAGTCCATTAACACCTAATCTGCACTAATGCTTTGTCTTTCAACACACCATTAACATATTGTTTGCCTTTGCTGCATGACCTTTTGGTCAGCTATGTGGCCTTGTTCAATCTACACCTTCTCCTTTGTTATCTCTTGCCCCACCCCCACCTCACTTGCTTATAACCTGTGACTTTTCTAATATATGTCAGTTCCGAAGATGGGTCACTGACCTGAAACGTTAACTCTGCTTCTCTTTTCACAGATGCTGCCAGACCTGCTGAGTGGTTCCAGCATTTCTTGTTTTTATGTCACCAGACTAATCCCTGGGATGGTGGGATTGTCTTATGAGGAAACTGGGCCTGTATTCCTTAAAGTTTTGAAGAATGAGAGGTGATCTGATTGAAACTGACAAAATTCTTACAGGGCGTGACAGTGTGGATGTAGACAGGATGTTTGCCCTGGTTGGTGAGTCTAAAACCAAAGGACATCGTCTCAGAATAAGGAGTAGGCCATTTAAAACTGAGATGGGTGGAATTTCTTCACTCAGACGGTGGTGAATCATTGGAATACTGTGCCCCAGAGGGCTGTGGCAGCTCAATCATTGAGCATGTTCAAGACAGAAATTGATAGAAATCTTGATACTCATGACATCAAGGGATATGGGGATTGCATGGGAAAGGGGCTTTGAGGTAGGTGATCAGCCATGATCGAATTGAATGACAGAGCAGGCTCGACGGGCTGAATAGCTTACTCCTATGTTCCTCTGTTCCTAAGAGAGTTGGCGCCAGCGCGCAGCCCTGCTTTACCCCACTGCTGATCTTGAAAGCGTCTGATGTTGCTCCATTGTAACTGATGGAACTGTGCATGTTCTCGTGGAAAGAAGAGATGATGCCCAAGAGGTCAGGAGGGCAGCCTGTGTTCCATCGCAGTTTGAAGAGGCCGTCTCTGCTGACAAGATCAAAGGCCTTAGTGATGTTAATAAAAATGTGTGAGGCTCTGTGGCGCAATGGATAGCGTGTTGGACTTCTAAATAATGATTAAGAAGATATTCAAAGGTTGTGAGTTCAAGTCCCACCAGAGTCAGATTTTGGACCAGAAACAGGAGCACAACAGAACAACAAATGAAGAAATGTGCCAAACGCACAGACTCGGAGACAGAGCGAGAGAGAGAGGAGCACGGCAGGAGCAGAGCAGGGGGAAAAAATCGATGAGTGACGTCACAATGGAGAGAGAGAGCAGGGAAACAGAGAGCCGCTGGGGTGAGTCTCCAGGATTTGGTTCTTTCTTCGGTGCAGTGGAAGGAGCTGTTTGGTGAGGATCTGGTAAGCTGTGACATCACAGGCAAGCAGGTAGTTGATTGGTTTGGAAGAACCGGCCTGCTTGATGCGCATCTGGTAAGTGATTAAGATCCATTTTAGTCCTAACGTTTAAAATAGTGAACAAACTAGTGGTAAGTTTAATAAAATATGCAATAAAATGAATAATTGAATAAAATATTTAAGTAGTTAATTGAAACACGTTAAGGATGACAGGACAGGTGATGTGTCACAGCTGCAGCATGTGGGAGTTCCTGGATGCCAGTGTGATCCAGGGCAAACACGTCTGCAGTAAGCCATGTGCAAATTGGCATAGGACAAATAAGATTAGAGAAAGTAATGTGCGGCTGAAAGACTGGTGTGGTAGTAGTGGGTTCTGCTTCGTGGGGCATTGGCACCAGTACTGGGGAAAGAGGTGGCTGTACCGTTGGGACGGTCTACACCTGAACCGTGCTGGTGCCGGTGTTCCAGCGAGCCACATAACGAGGGACATAGAGATGGTTTTAAACTGAATAGTGGGGGCAAGGGATCAAATTTGGGAAGATATGGTGAATCAAGGAGGAGAGACAAGGCAAGAGAGAAAGGTATAAATATGGGAAATGATAAACAGACTGTGACAGGAAGGGACAGAATGTACAAATCTAAGAGTAAATCGACAGATAAGGCTAGAGGTGACAAAAATAATAAAAGGACAAAACTAAATGCTCTGTATCTGAATGCATGGAGCATTTGAAACAAAACAGATGAACTGGGAGCACAAATAGAATAAATAAGTACGATCTGATAGTCATTACAGAGACATGGCTGCAGGGCAACATAGATTGGGATGTGAATATTGGAGCTGACATGGCATTTTGGAAGGACAGGAAGCTAGGAAAAGGTGGCGGGGTAGCTCTGTTAACTAATGATGGTATTAGCGTAATAGAGAGGGATGACCTGAGTTCTGGAGATCAGGATGCAGAAGCAGTTTGGGTACAAATGAGAAATCATAAAGGCAAGAAGTCACTTGTGGGAGTGGTGTACAGGCCACCTAACATTAACCACACTGTCGGATGGGATATAAAGGAAGAAATAATGGCAGCTTGTCAGAAAGGTACTGTGATAATTATGGGGGATTTTAATCTGCATAAAGATTGGAAAATTCAGATGGGCAGAGGTAGCCAAGATGAGGAGTCCATAGAATGTTTTGGGGATAATTTCTTGGAACAATACATTCTGGAGCCAACCAGAGAGCAGGCTATACTAGACCTGGCATTGTGCAATGAGATAGGATTAATTAATGACCTCATAGTTAAGGTGCCCCTAGGTAGTAGCGATTATAATATGATTGAATTTTACATTCAGTTTGAGGGAGAGGAGAGTGGGTCCCAGACTAGTATTTTAAATTTAAATAAGGGCAATTATAAGGTTATGAAAGCAGAGCTAGCTAAAGTGAACTGGCAAATTAGGTTAAGGGATAAGTCAATAGAGATGCAGTGGCAGACATTTCAGAATACACAGAATAGATACATTTCAACGAGAAAGAAAAGCTCCAAAGGTGGGACTCACCATCCATGGTTCACGAAAACAGTTAAAGATACTATCAAACTTAAAGAAAAAGCCTATAATTGTGCAAAGGTGGGAGGCAGGTCAGAAGATTGGACAGAATATAAAAAAACAGCAAAGAATTACTAAAAGTTTGATAAGGAAGGTAAAATTAGAGTATGAGAGAAAGCTCGCAAGAAATTTCAAGACAACTAGTAAGAGTTTCGATAGATATTTTAAAAAGAAAAGAGTTAACAAAGCGACTGTTGGTCCTATAGAAAGTGTGTCTGGGGAATTAATAATGGATAATTAAGAGATGGCAGATGAATTGAACAGATACTTTGCATCGGTCTTCACTATTGAGTATACAAATAACATCCCAGTATTAGCCGTATATCAGGAAATTGAAGGGATGGAGGAACTCAAGAAAATTACAATCACCGGGGAAGTGGTACTAAACAAATTGTTGGAGCTGCGGGTTGACAAGTCGCCAGGTCCTGAATTGGCTAGTGAGATAGTTGATGCGCTGGTTTTAATATTCCAAAATTCCCTAGATTCGAGAAGGTTCCGTTAGATTGGAAAAGAGTGAATGTAACTCATTTATTCAAAAAGGGAGGGAGACAGAAAGCAGGAAACAACAGGCCAGTTAGCTTAACATTTGTCTTAGGGAAAATGTTTGGAGCTATTACAGAGGATGTTTTTGCAGGGCATTTAGAAAAAATTAAGGTAATCAGGCAGAGTCAACATGGTTTTTTGAAAGGGAAATCATGTTTAACCAATTTATTGGAGTTCTTTGAGGGAGTTACATGTGCTGTGGATAAAGGGGAACCAGTGGATGTTCCGAAGAAGTTCCGAAGAAGGGTCACTGACCCGAAACGTTAACTCTGCTTCTCTTTCCACAGATGCTGCCAGACCTGCTGAGTGAATCCAGCATTTCTTGTTTTTGTTTCAGATTTCCAGCATCCGCAGTATTTTGCTTTTAATTTAACCAGTGGATGTATTGTATTTCGATTTCCAGAAGGATAAGGTGCCATATCAAAGGTTATTGCAGAAAATAAAAGCTCATGGTGTCGGGGGTAACATATTGGCATGGATAGAAGATTGGCTAGCTGACAGGAAACAGAGAGTCAGCATAAATGGGTCATTTTCTGGTTGGCAAGAAGTAACGAGTGGTGTGCCACAGGGATCTGTGCTGGGGCCTCAACTTTTTACAATTTATATAAATGACTTAGATGAAGGGACCGAAGGTATTGTTGCTAAATTTGCTGATCACAAAGATAGGTAGGAAAGTAGGTTGTGAAGAGGACATAAGGGGGCTACAAAGGGATATAGATAGGTTAAGTGATTGGGCAAAGACCTGGCAAATGGAGTATAATGTGGGAAAGTCGGAAATTGTCCACTATGGCAGGAAGAATAAAAAAGCATATTATCTAAATGGTGAGAGATTGCAGAGCTCTGAGATGCAGAGGGATCTGGGTGTCCGAGGGCATGAATTGCAAAAGGTTAGTATGCAGGTCCAGCACGTAATTAGGAAAGCTCATCGAATGTTATCATTTATCACCATGGGAATTGAATACAATAGTAGGGAGGTTATGCTTCAGCTATACAGGACATTGGTGAGACCTCTTCTGCAGTACTGAGTACAGTACTGGTCTCCTTATTTGCGGAAGGATGTAAATGCATTGGAGGTAGTACAGAGAAAGTTTACGAGACTAATACATGGAATGGGTGGGCTGTCTTACGAGGAAATATTGGACAAGCTAGGCTTGTCTCCGCCAGAGTTTAGAAGAGAAAGAGGCGACATGATTTGTTATTTAATTTATTAATTAACAAATTAGCTATCCTCCAGTCTTCCGGTACCTCACCCGTGGCTAACGATGATACAAAAATCTCTGCCAGCGCCCCAGCAATCTCCTCCCTTGCTTCCCATAGCATCCTAGGATACATCTGATCAGGCCCTGGGGATTTATCCACCTTAATGCGCTTCAAAACCTCCAACACCTCCTCCTTTGTAATGTTGATATGCTGCAGGATATCGCTGTTCCCTCCCTTGAACTCACTAGCTTCCATGACCTTCTCCACGGTAAATACAGACGAGAAATATTCATATAAGACCTCGCCCATTTCGCGTGGCTTCACACATAGATTGCCACACTGATCCTTAAGGGGACCTACTCTCTCCCTAGCTACCCTTTTACTCTTAATACACTTATAGAATCTTTTAGGATTCTCCTTTATCTTTTCTGCCAGGGAAATCTCATGGCCCCTTTTCGCCCTCCTAATTTCCTTCTTAAGTATACTCCTATATCCCCTATACTTCTCGAGGGACTCGCTCGATCCCAGCTGCCTATACCTGACGTATGCCTCCTTCTTTGTCCTGACCAGACCCTCAATATCCCTCGTCAACCAAGGTTCCCTAAACTTGCCAGCCTTGCCCTTCCATCTAACAGGAACATGCTGGCCCTGAACTCTTCCTATCTCACTTTTAAAAGCCTCCCACTTGCCAGACGTCCCTTTACCTGTAAACAGCCTCTCCCATTCAACTTTTGAGAGTTCCTGTCTGATGCCATGGAAATTAGCCTTCCCCCAATTTAGGACTTCAACCTGAGGACCAGTCCTATTCTTTTTCATAACTATCTTGAAGCTAATAGAGTTATGGTCACTGGTCCCAAAGTGCTTCCCCACTGCCATATCAACCACCTGCCCATCCTCATTTCCTAAGAGGAGATAGAGTGTAGCCCCTTCTCTAGTCGGGCCATCCACGTACTGCTTCAGAAAACTATCCTGGATTCACTTAACAAATTCTTCCCCATCTGATCCCTTAGCACTAAGGCAGTCCCAGTCAATATTAGGGAAGTTAAAATCACCTACTATTACAACCCTATAATTCCTATACCTATCTGTGATTTCCCTACATATATGCTCCTCCACTTCCCTCTGACTATTGGGGGGCCTATAGTATAATCCCATCAAAGGGATCACCCTTTTATTATTTCTAAGTTCTACCAGTATGGCCTCACTGGACATTCACCCCGGGATATCCTCTCTAAGTACTGCCGTGATGTCCTCCCTAATCAATAGTGCAACTCCCCCTCCTCTCTTACCTCCACCTCTGTCACGCCGGAAGGATCGGTACCGCGGAACATTGAGCTGCCAGTCCTGCCCATCCCTCAACCACGTTTCCGTAATAGCTACAATACCACAATCCCATGTACCGATCCATGCTCTGAGTTCATCTGCCTTACCTGTAAGGATACTTGCATTAAAGTAAATGCAGTTTAGCCCACCAGACCTTCCACGCTCCCTGTCCTGCCCCTGCCTGGCCTGCCTACTGGACTTGCTTGCTTTAACCTCTCCATTTGCCTCAACTATCTCATCGGAGAGACTACTACTTTGGGTCCCACCCCCGCTGCAAGACTAGTTTAAACCCTCCAGTGTATTACTATAAAATCTCCCTACAAGGATATTGGTCCCCTTCCAGTTCAGATGCAACCCGTCCCTCTTGTACAGGTCACCTCTGCACCAGAAGAGATCCCAATGATCCAAGTACCTGAAGCCCTCCCGCCTTCGCCAGTCTTCAGCAATGCATTCATTTGCCTAATCCTCCTATTCCTACCCGCACTAGCACGTGTCACAGGGAGTAATCCTGAGATTACAACCCTAGAGGTCCTGCTCTTTAACCTTCTGCCTAACTCCCTATATTCACTTTGCAGAACCTCATCTCTCTTCCTGCCTATGTCGTTCGTACCAATATGGACCACGATCTCTGGCTGCACACCCTCCCCTTTCAGAATTTCCGGCAGCTGCTCCGAAACATCCTTGACCCTAGTATTAGGGAGGCAACATACCATCCTGGAGTCTCGTTTGCGGCCACAGAAACGCCTATCTGCACCCCTTATGATAGAATCCCCTATCACAATAGCTCTTCCACCCCTTTTCCTCCCCTGCTGTGCAGCAGAGCCCTCCGTGGTGCCACGGACCGCGCTGTTGCTCTTTTCCCCTGGGAGGTCTTCCCCCCAACAGTAACCAAAGCGGTGTATCTGTTTGAGAGGGGGATGGCCACAGGGGACTCCTGCACTACCTGCCTGCTCCTACTATTCCATCTGGTGGTCACCCATCCCTTTTCTGCCTGTGCATCCATTACCTGCGGTGCGACCACCTCACTAAACATGCTATCCATGATGCCCTCAGCTTCGTGGACGCTCCACAGTGAAACCACCCGCAGGTCCAGCTCCATAATGCGAGTAGCCAGTAGCTGCAGCTGGATACACTTCCTGCACACATGGTCGTCATGGAGACTGGGAGGGTTCCTGAATCCCCACATAGCGCAGGAGGAGCATATCACGGGGCTGAGCTCTCCTGCCATGACTTACCCTTAGATTAATTAGTTACTCCCTTAATTAAAAAATACTAATGACACTAGGGGCCTTGTTCTACCCACTACAATCTAAAGTCCTTCATAAGCTGCACTGAATAAAAAAAACACTTTAGTAGTACTCATCTTATCAGCAGAGGTTTTTTTTTCAAGTAAAAAACTTTGCCCTTTTCTTTAAGATATTTAAATACACTAACAGCAGTGACTCACCAACCAATCACCTTGCAGCTCTCCTCTGACATCACAGTTGGCTTCTTTTTTTTCAAAACTCCAGCACACTGAAAGATCTCCACTCCACTCCTGGAAGGTAAGAGACTGGGCCTCGATCCTCGGATTGGATTTATAGGCTCCGCTCTCAACGTTCTCCTCATATCGGTCCATATAGGTCTGCTCCGCTCCTCTCCGCTCCCGGAAGGTAATTCACCAGCTTTTGCAGAAAAGTAGGACTTCAGCTGTTGCAGTACCTGTTAGAAAGATAGTCTAAGTTATTCTGAAGTCATCTTCCAATGTCATCCACATGAAAGCAGGATTTTAAAGGATAAGATGTAGTTTTTAAAAGTCACTTCAATCTTGCTCAAGAGTCTTTACAAAGAAGCCAAGTAAATCTTGATAAAAAGTCATATACATTTAGAGATCTTTTAAAAACACTTCAATCTTGTTAATAAAAAGTCAGATATAAATTTAAGAACTCTGATCAGGCTATGCTAAAAAGTTACATTCAATTAAGAAATAAAATACAACATTTAAAATGTCTGAACTCCCTCTGAAAGTTGACCACTGCTGCTGCCGGTGTCTTCCTGGAATAGTGGAGCTGTTGTGTCAACAGAAAAGTCCTTCCCGAGCAGCCCTGAGCCTGTTGGTACCGGCTTCAATCCAACCCAGGTAAAAATCAGGGTACATTGTGGGCAATGAGCCCAAATTGCTGAACTACAGGTCCCTGTCACTTTAAAGAGTGGGCTGGTGCGATTATGATCAGAGGCTCCTTCTAAGCACATTTCTCACCACCACAACTTCCAGATGCTGGTGTTAGTGTGTGCATGTACCAGCAGTTGCAGTGCTGTTCAGACCCTCAATAGCAGTGAAAGTCTCAGAATTCACCGCTATTGGGGCTGTAAAATCCAGGCCGATATCTCACAGTCCTGTTAGATTTGCTCTCCCTCTGTACAAAATCAAACTCCACACATTGTCTTTCACTCACTCCTGTTTCCAGCCCTGATGGTGCAGAAATCCCCTCTCAAAGGTACACAATCCAGTTGATTTCTGATCAAATACCTCCTTCCTCATTCAATAGAGGAAACAGAGACATGAACAGGAGTCAGGTGCAAGAAAGTTTCACCAACAGAGCAAAGAAAGGCACCAACAAAAGTCACCCCTACTTTCCAAATCATTTCACTGGAATATTCTTTCACTTGTTTTGTCGGATGACTGCAATAAATCTGAAAATGAGCACCATGAGGTTTGTGTTCATTAGTCACTTGTTCTCCTGTGTTTGTCTGTCAGGTTTGTAATTCAGTTTGTATTGGATATTGAAGAGAATCTCTTTTCAAGATGATTGCACATCGTACTGTGTTTAAAGCAACCAACTTGGAAAATGGCAGAAAATGAATGTTTCAATACCTGTGTGACCAGATTCTTCCAATGCTTTTCAACAGCTAGATTGATGATGCTTGCAATCTGTATCCTGTGGAGAATGGGAGAGGAGAATAAAAACATGGTGCATGAACAGGACAGACTGTGTAAAATGGGAGCACAGAAATACTGCCACCTCATTGAAAGTTAATGAGAATTATTCCAAGTCAGACACCTGTCCACAATGAACAAGTGAATACATTAATTGTCCACTTTCAATCTAAATGGGACTGAGGTTCCAACAGAGAAGTTTTCTGGAAAATACCTGCTGCAGTTTTAAAATTGATGAACTGGAACATCTTATACTAACTTTCAAATAACTGTAGTGATTGTATAGTTCCCATAGTGGAGAGAAGGAGTTGTTTATAAATATCAGCAGAAAAACACATTTGTGGATTGGTGAATGAGCTTTATCTTTCTGAAATGTATTTGTCCATTGGTTGCAGGTCACTGGAAATTCTTTTTTACATTTCAATTGTAGCAGCAGCAGTTAGCAGCAAAATGTCTGATTAATCAGAGTAGTGGGTCTGGGAAACACTTAAACAGCCGAGACCCTGTAAAACAGAACTCCAAGTAATAGTTTAAATAAGGCACTGAACTGACAGAGCGGTAAAGGCCTGCTCAGATCAGGAAAAAAAACCCGACACGAACCTGACAGAACCACATTGGACCCGAGCCCGACCCGGCCCGAGTATCTCCATTTATTCCCACGCCCAAACTAACCCGAGCCTTACCCGACCACTGGAATGTTCACTTTATCTACCTCCCGATTCCGAATCTACAGGAAGCTGCAGCATGAGCGCAATGATGTCATAGAGATGCTCACTTGCTCACTGAGCAGACTCAGAGTTTCCCTCCTTGATGACCCGGACTCCCAGCTTAGGTTGGCTTTTCAACTTTTGACACTTATTAAACTCAACTTCCCAGCAGAGTTAAATGTAATACTTACTGTGTGTGTCCGACACGGACTCAGCCCGACCTGGACCCAGCCCGACCCGAACCTGGCCCGACCTGACCCGAGCCCGAAAGCCAGACCCGGAAGAGCGACCCAACACGACCCGGACCCGACACAGGTCGTTGGGTCCCGTTGGGTTCAGGTCGGGTAGCAGGCCTTTACAGAGCGGAGGTCAGATGAGGATTGTATTAATTTCAATCAATGAATCTAAACAAGAAGTAAATCTGCCAGGAATGGAAGACTTTGCTTTATCTGTGAGCTTGTGGCACAACGGTAGCGCGTCTGACTCCAGATCAGAAGGTTACGTGTTCAAATCACGTCAGGCTCAGTTATGTTTTACAGCAGCTCAAGTTCCTGGATTTTATATCAGAAGAGAGTTCGATCTATTGGAATGTTCAGTGAATGGTTAAATTTCAAGATCAACTTTAATAGATTAAAGTCCTGATT
This sequence comes from Heterodontus francisci, assembly GCF_036365525.1. Lineage (NCBI taxonomy): Eukaryota > Metazoa > Chordata > Chondrichthyes > Heterodontiformes > Heterodontidae > Heterodontus > Heterodontus francisci. Next base: position 20,272,487 of record NC_090405.1, read on the forward strand.
TCTGGTTCCGTTCCATTTCCATGCTCAGTTCTTATTTCACACTGTTTTATATCAGAACAATGTTTCAGGGATGTGATGTGTCCATTGTTTGTACAATCGCTCTGTCACCCAGTGTGAGAAATAAAACACAAACCGCACAGCGTGCGGCTCAAACCCATACCTGGCTCTGTCTATCGGCCGCTTAGTTCAGTTGGTTAGGACGCAGTGTTGATAACAACAAGGCTGTGGATTTGATCCCCATGTGTGCTGTCACATGGTCAGTCATTAATTTGACACATGTTTGCAACACTTAAAATCCAACTTTTAGATGCAAACAAGTTTACATAAAATGTCAAAGGGAATTTATTTTGAATAACATCCATTGTATCTTTGTCACTGGTCTGGAGTAACACAGAATTCTTTCCAATTATCTTCCGTTTGCTGATAAACATTGAACTCGTGGCCTGTTCTCGTTAATGGTCACGAGCAGCAAAAACAGACAGAGCAAGTCTGACCGCCCAGAGATGTGGAAAAGGCTTCAGTTTGGGACAAATACAGCAAATCAAATGTTCACCCGGCCCCGAAAGATTCAAAAACTGGGGAAAAGGACACAGGGAGATAGAGAATAAGCTACAGCAGACAATGTAAATATTTCCCATCCTTGATATCTCTCTATTCCAATCCAACCTTCAGAGTTGGGTAAATAATTTCAGTGTAAATTGTGCAGCTCAAGAGTCAAAACCAAAGGGCCATGCAGAATAAAGGAAAACTGCCAAAACCCCAGATTGAACCAGGGATCTTCAGTCCAACACACTCCCAACTGAGCTATTTCAGTCTCACAGGCTTGGGATGATAAGTGGCAAGTAACATTCGCACCACACAAGTGCCAGGCAATGACCATCTCCAACAAGAGAGAATCTAACTATCTCCCCTTGACATTCAATAGCATTACAATCACTGAATCCCCCACTATCAACATCATGGAGGTTACCATGGGTAGCCATACAAATAACGTGACTAGAAGAGCAGGTCAGAGGCTTGGAATCCTGAGGTGAGTAATTACAGTGCAGCTGTTGGCTCCACCCCAGGGGCTGAATTTGTTCTGTAAACCATGAAGCAGCTTCCTCTCAAATCCCAGGTTTATCAATAAATCCTCTTACAAAAGCCCCAAAGTGTGATATATTCCTCTCACTCATCCATGACTCCTGACTCCCCAAAGCCTGTCCACCATCTGCAATTCACAAGTCAAGAGTGTGATGGAATACTCTCCACTTGCCTGGATGGGTGCAATTCCAACTCAAGAATCTCAACACCGTCCAGGACAAAGCAGCCCACTTGATTGGCACCCCATCTACAAACATTCACTCCCTCCACCATCGGCACACAGTGGCAGCAGTGTGTACCGTCTACAAGATGCACTGCAGCAATGCACCAAGACTCCTTAGACAGCACCTTCCAAACCCAGCGACCTTTACCACCGAGAAAGGCAAGGGCAGCAAATGCAGGGGATACCACCACCTGCAAGTTCCCCTCCAAGCCACACACCATCCTGACTTGGAACTATATCGCCGTTCCTTCACTGTCGCTGGGTCAAAATCCTGGAACTCCCTTTCTCACAGCACTGTGGGTGTACCTACTCCACATGGACTGCAGCCGTTCAAGAAGGCAGTTCACCACCACCTTCTCATGGACAATTAGGGATGGGCAATAAATGCTGGCCTAGCCAGCGATGCCCACATCGCATGAATGAATGAATAAAAAAGTGAAGTATCCCTTGTGTCATTCTTTTGGTAGAAAATATAACCCTGGTGGAATTGCCCCTCCCAATCACACCTCACTTCATAGAACATAGAAAATCGAGAAAATTTATGGCACTGAATGAGACCATTTAGCAATCGTGTCTGTGCCAGCTGAAAAAGAGCAATCCAGCCCAATCCCACTTTCCAGGTCTTGGGAATGGGATCTGAACAGATGTCAGAGCTCACATTATGTGAATGTTCTGTTGAAGTGTTGGTGAGCTGATATACCAGGGGAGATTCACACTGTTGGACACAGTGTGAAATACATTCAAGTATTTATAAAACATTACAACATGTGAGTAATATTCCCCATTGATTTCTCAGCACTGATGGATTGTGAAGTGGGAGACAGCCAGAAGTCCCAGTGATCCACACTGACCCTGAGCTGAGAATGAAATGAGAAAAAGTTCAATCTTCAGCAGCGAGATGCTGCAGAGAGGTAAGAGTCCTGAATCAAGGAGAGGCTTTCTCATACTGCTGTTGAATCTCATTTCAAACACTCCTTGAACTCTCTGCCGAGGAATTCAGAGCTGGATAACGCCTGTAAAATCAGCCTAAAAAGGAAATAGAAAACACCCACCGTGGGCTCAAACTCAAAAACTTGAGATTCAGAGTTTCATGCTTTCATCGACTGAGCTCACCAGGCCTGAGACAGTGTCCCCATCCTGTCTGTTATTGGACGGTGCAGCTGTTGGCTCCACCCCAGGGGCTGAATTTGTTCTGTAAACCATGAAGCAGCTTCCTCTCAAATCCCAGGTTTATCAGTAAATCCTCTTACAAAAGCCCCAAAGTGTGATATATTCCTCTCACTCATCCAGAATAAAAGTTACATCTTTTGCTATTTTTACCTTCCAAACATTGACTTCTATTTTGCTCAGCATTTATTTCTCTCTCCTTTTTATGTTGTGCATTTCCTAATAAACATTTCATTTCAATTATTTATGAGGGATGAAATGAACAGAAAAGATTTTCTGCAATGGTACCGGGGTGTGGGACAGAGTGAGTGGTTCGGATCTGGAATACACTGCCTGAGAGTGTGCTGGAGGCAGATTCAATCGTGGCTTTCAAAAGGGAATTGGATAAACACCTGAATAGAGAAAATTTGCAGGGCTACAATGAAAGGGCAGAGGAGTGGAATTAGCTGATCTGCTCTTGCAAAGAGCTGTCATGGACATGATGGACTGAATGGTCTCCTTCTGTACTGTAACCATTTGATTCCTTGATTCTAACTCTGTCAAAGTTGTTCTGAACTTGCTCTGCTCCAAGGAGAACAACCCCAGCTTTTCCAGTGTCTGCACATAACTGAAGTTATGAGGAACCATGGGGAACCCACTGTAAACCTTCCTCCAGACAGAAATACAACTGTTCACCACCACACTGTGACCCAGCTGTTCACATGATTTGGATGCTGGGACCAAATGTCGTATTTCCAAGTTTGCAGATGACACAAAACTAGGTGGGAATGTGTGTTGTGAGGAAAATGCTAAGCGGCTTCAAGGGAATTTGGACAGACTTAGTGAGTGGACAAGAAAGTGGCACATGAAATATAATGTGTAAAAGTGTGAGGTTATCCACTTTGGTAGGAGAAACAGATGTGCAGATTATTTGTTAAATGGTAAGAGTGTGAATGTACAAAGGGGCCTGGGTGTCCTTGTCAATAAGTGACTGAAAGCTAACATGCAGTTGCAGCAAGCAATTAGGAAGGCTAATGATATGTTAGCCTCTATCACAAGAGGATTTGAGTACAGGAGTAGTGAAGTCTTGCTTCAATTGTATATAACCTTGGTTGGACTGCACTTTGGAATACTGTGTGCAGTTTTGTTCCCCTTACCTTCGGAAGGATATCATTGCCATAGAGGGAGTGCAACGAAGGTTCACCAGACTTGTTCCCGGGATGGCGGGACTGTCAAATGAAGAGAGATTGGGGAAACTGGGCCTGTATTCTCTAGAGTTTTGAAGAATGAGAGGTGATCTCATTGAAACTTACAAAATATTTAAAGGGATAGACAGGGTCGATGAAGCTACGATGTTTCCCCCGGTTGAGGAGTCTAGAACCAGGGGACACAATTTCAACGTAAAGGGAAAGCCACTTAGGACAGCGATGAGGAGAAATTTCTTTACTCAGTGGGTTGTGAATCTTTGGAATTCTCTATCTCAGAGGGCTGTGGAAGCTCAGTCATTGAGTATGTTTAAAGCAGAGATTGACAGATTTCTAAATACAAATGACATCGGGGATATGGAGAAAGTGTGGGAAAAAGGCATTGAAGTGGACGATCAGTCATCATCATATTGAATGGCAGGGTGGGTTCGACGTGCTGAATGGCCTACTCCTGCTCCTATGTTCCTATCAGTCTGCAAACTTCATATGCATGCTGTCATTGTCCCTTTTATTCCATGGGCTTCAGTTTTACTGGCAGTCTAGTATGTGACATCATCAAGAAGGTTTTCAATAAGTTAAATAAGGAGAAATTGTTTCCAGTGGCAAAAGGGTCAGTAAACAGAGGATGTATTTATCAGGTGATTGAGAAAAGACCAGAGGCGAAATGAGGAATGATTTTTTATACAGTGATGTGTTGTCATCTGGAATGCACTGCCTAATCAGGACTTGAAAGCAGATTCAGTAGTAACTTTGAAAAGCAATAGGGATAAATACTGGAAGGAAAATGTACAGATTACAGGAAAAAGCTGAACACCAGGACTAATTGGATAGCACAACCAAAGAGACAGCACTGACACAATGGACCAAATGGTCTCCTTCTTTGGGTATCAGTCTATGGTTTTATGAACATAATGTTGATACAATTCGCTGAGTTGGAAGGGAAGTGAACCCAGATTCCAGGTATTCTAAACACCAGACCCAAACCAAATGAACAAGCCCGTTGTTTAATCTCTGTTTTTCACACCAGCTTCTCCTCGCTCTTTCTGTGTTTCCTGCCTGGTCTGTTCCTCTGACCTTCATTCCTTACACTCTATTGAGAATGGCCAACTCACTGCGCCTCTCACTCACACCGTCACTCCACCCCTTCACCCACTTCCAAACCTCTCTGTTCAACAGTACCTCACATCTGCTCCTCTGCTCCATTAATATAACAGGAAAACATTTTCAAACAGACATTTCCAGACAGTGAACGTTCCAGTAAGACAAGGTAAAGAGCAGATTCATTCACTTTAAACACAGAGAGAGCAGCTCTCCCTGTTCAGTCTAAGGAGCAGATGTGGTTTCACTCCCATTAGTCTTAGAGACATGGGCCAGAATTTTAAGGGACCGTTGGAGACGGGAATGGAGGCCGGGGAGGGGGAGGGGGGGGTGTATAAAATAGGGATGGAAGACGTTGGACCGGATTTTTCTGTTGGCGGCTGACATGGAGGGCAGACTTCGCACATCCACACGGCAAGAAGGCATTTAAAGTATTTATGAGTCCAATTGTCAGCAATTTTATTCACTGGATCCAATTGAACTAATAGCACACGGGAACCACGGGGCTTCAGAGCTTCGCCTGGTTAAAGGAGGTGACTGGGAGGTGGGAGCTGAGTGCTGTCTTCACTGGGAAGCTATCGGGTGAGGCAGCAAAACTTGGCAGCAAGGGTGGAGGGGGAAAGGGCATCGGGAAACACTGTCAGGAGTGGGGGCCAATGTGCCAGCTCTGCAGAGGGAACAACACCAGGGAGCCATTGGGGCAGTGCCACTTCATTGAGGGTGACAAGTGAGGTAAATGTGGCTGGGTGTTGTTTACTGTGAAGGCCTTGCACTCAGGGAGGGGCAACCTGTCATGGGCCTCATTCGAGGCTCTCATTGGATTCGAGGCTCCCATTGAGGAGGAGGAGGAGGAGTAGAGAGGAAGGGAGGGAGGCGCAGGCACCAGCAGTGGCACCACAGCAGCTTGGGGGCCCACAGGAAGGCCAGCCTCGAACAGGAGGCTGGAGAAGGAGGCAGAGGAACACGTCAGCCGAGGTTCAACTACCTGCAGATGTCCGAGTGACAGTGTCTCCGCAGACTGCACCTCTCCACGGGGGTCGTCACTGATCTCTCTGCCATGATGCAGCTGTGCCCCATGCGACTTGGTGGGCACCTGATGCCAGTGTCACTGAAGGTCACCGTGCCACTGAACTTCTTCACCACCAGATCATTGTGGGGATCCACTGGAGATATGTGTGGAATCTCACAGTCTGTAGTGAATCAGTGCATCAAGGAGGTCACCAATGTCCTGTTCAGGAGGGCCGGTGACTATGTGCACATTGATCCAAACAGTCAAGCTGAGAGAGCTATAGGATTTGGGGCCATCGCTGGATTCCACCAGGTGTAGGGTGTCATTGACTGCACCCATGTGACCATCAAGGCTCCTGCAGACCAGCCAGCAGCCTTCAACAGGAAGGGCTTCCACTTGCTCAGTGTGCAATTGGTCTGCGACCACTGCAAATGGATCCCATAGGTGTGTGCACAAATCCCGGGAAGCAGCCACAACGCCTGCATACCAAGGCACTCCCAGGTGCCAGAACCTTTCCGCGGCCCCATCCGCTTTCAGAGATGGATCCTTGGAGACAAGGGCTACCCACTGAGGACATGACTACTGACGTCTGTGAGGAACCCACGCACGGATGCAGAGGAGAGGTACAACACCTGCTGCGGGTCAACCCGAGCGACCATCAAGGAGGCCATTGGTCTCCTGAAGATGAGATTCAGGTGCCTAGATCGATCCAGTGGAGCCCTTCAGTATGTCCCGGCGAGGGTCTCGCATATCGTGGTGGTTTGCTGTGCACAGCACAATCTGGCATTACAGAGGGGTGAGGTGTTGACTAGTGAGGATATCGTGGAGTGTGATGTCTCCTCTGATGATGAGGATGTGGAGGAGGATGCTGCCCAAGCAGTGCCAGATGAAGAACCTCACGCACAGCAGGAAAGGGGCCATGAGATACACACAAGGGAGACATGAGACACCCTTATACATTCAAGTTTCCTTTGAGCCTTACCACCTTCTGGAACCACAGCAATAAAGTCTTAGCTTTAAGCAGCCCTGTTGTCGCCTCCTTCCTTCTGCACTGCAGAGTCCAGGTACACATCGCACAGTGACAAGGCCGAAGCTTTGTGAACTCAGGGCTTGGTCCCTCACTTCCAGCCGCTTGGGAGGAAGGGTTTAAATGAAGTCCCAAAGGGCATCAACAATAGGAAGGAGACATAGTGAGAGAACATCATTTCTTTCTTCCGTGTGACACCAAACACAACCCTATCCATCTGGAATGCACATTCACCATGAACCCTAAGTGAATCTAGGTGCTCTTCTGAAATCTTTTCCGGGTGCTCCTACGTGGTGCTCCCCCTGCTCTGTCAGCTGAGATGGAGACAGGCTGCTGACCTTGCTGCCCCATGGCTTGGGATGACATTGGTGGCCGTCCTCTTGCTGCCTGAGGCCTGGAGGGCCCCGGCACACTGAGGGCCTCCTGCACAGGTACAGAGACCCCCCTCTGTCATCGAGGGTGATGGAGGCAGGCACTGGCATCACTGGTGTCACTGGCAGAGGGGCTTTAGAGCTACTGTCCACACCAGGAGCACCCAGAGAGGAGACCCCAGATGTAGCAGCCAGCTGCTCCTCCCCAGTTATAAGACACACTTGTACCTCCCTGCTGACCTGAGAGGGACGTGGACCTGGTGGAGAGTTCAGGTGCCTCGTCCCCCCTTTCGCCTTGTCACCACTGGATGGAGCTCATGGACAAAGTGATGGAGTGCAGGTCTGCGCACATCTCCGGCAGCCACTGATTGGTCGGCTGGATCTGGCTCTCCATCAGAGTCACCAATCTCTCAAGGAAGGAAGCCAGACACACCCCCATCGGAGACTGTACAGCATGCAAGGCCTGGATGGACTCCTCCATCATCCGAGCTTGGGTACACATAACCTCCGGCAACTCTGCCAGATGTTGCCTGACCTCTTGCTGCAGCTGCAGCATTTCCCGTGTTGCTGGTGACACCAGAGGCACGTCATCAGCCTGGGACTCAGCATGGGCCTGGCCTCCCACAGACTCCCAACTGCCAGTGGCCTCGGCTGTCACAGCCTCCGTCAGCTGCCCGGGCCTGTCTGTGACGTGCTCACCAGCTTGTGTGACCAAATCTAACAGCGAGTGGATTCCCACCGAGTGAGGGTTTCTGTGCTGGTGGAGGGTGCAGGGGAATGATGTGACGGTGCACCCTCTGAGGCTCCCACCTCCTCCTCAGAGGTGTCCGGCTGTCCCCCAGTCTCTCCAGCTCTTCATGCTTGTCGTTCATCCTAGCCTGCATGAAAAAACAGTGACATTGAAGGGTTAGGGTCTGCCCATCGCGACATTCCAACCACCCCTACTGTGCAGCTCCATTGATGCAGTGGTGAACAGATGTGCAGTGTGGTTCCTTTGCAGCGGATGCTCCCTTGTGCCCCAGGAGATGTTCAGTCACTCTCTTGGGTAGGTGACCCTGTCTCTCCATCAGCTATGGAGCAGCTGCCTTGCTGCCCGGCCTGTTCCATGGCCTCCTCCTCCATCGGGATGAGAACACGGAGATAAGGCACTCCACCGCCAGTCTTGACACGCTCTTTCCGATTGTGGGCTGTCTTCTCCTGCAGCCACTATGATGAACAAAGTTAGTCTCCCAGCGGGGACAAGCCCAACATCTCTGATGGTGATAGTCCAGCAGTCCATGATGGGGACACACGTATTCCTCCTGCATGTGGCCCCCTCTCGAGGGACTGTGTGAGTTTATACAATGACTGACGTGCACCTCTCACCGAGATGCAGCCAAGCCTCAGGCAGCATGTCCTGCTGCCCTTCCCCAATACACATGACTTAGTGGTCACTCCCTTTCCACCAAACACTCCCTCTCACTCTGCCACATGCAATGTCCAAAGGGTCCAAAGTGTTTGGAGTTCTCACCTGAGCAGCCTGGATCAGGTCATTGACCCACTTCCTGCACTGGATCCATGTCCTGGGGGTGACCCCACAGCTGCTGACTTCACCTACTATCTCCAGCCAGCTTTACTTGGTCAGGTGGGCAGGTCTTCACCTCCCATCCCTGGGAAAGAGGATCTTCCACCTATCTCTTGCCACCTGGAGGCGAACCTGCAGGAAGGCATCGCTAAACTGTGGGACCATGGTCATTGCAGGCTCGCATTCAGCTCCTTACCTATCAGGCAGCAGAGGCAGCAGAACGGGTCCTGGGGCAGCAGATGCAGCAGAACAGGTCCTGGGGCAGCAGAGGCAGCAGAATAGGTCTTGGGGCATCAGAGGCAGCAGAACGGATCCTGGGGCAGCAGAATGGGTCCTGGGGCAGCAGAACGGATCCTGGGGCAGCAGAGACAGCAGAATGGGTCCTGGGGCAGCAGAGGCAGCACAACGGATCCTGGGGCAGCAGAATGGGTCCTGGGGCAGCAGAGGCAGCAGAACGGGTCCTGGGGCAGCAGAACGGGTCCTGGGGCAGCAGAGGCAGCAGAACAGATCCTGGGGTAGCAGAGGCAGCAGAACGTATCCTGGGGCAGCAGAGGCAGCAGAACGGGTCCTGGGGCAGCAGAGGCAGCAGAACGGGTCCTGGGACAGCAGAGGCAGCAGAACGGATCCTGGGGCAGCAGAGGCAGCAGAAGGGGTTCTGGGACAGCAGAGGCAGCAGAACGGGTCCTGGGACAGCAGAGGGCTCTCAGGAAGACACTCCTTTAAACCAGGCAGCAGTGAATGCAGGTCTGGCAGCCCTTTCAATATGGTGCCAGCACCTGCCGTTGTGTCAGATGTCGGTGCCATCGGTGCCTCGTTCCCTGCCTCTGGTCCTTGTTGACATGGGCCCCACGCCTCCCCTTCATTAATTGGTCGGCTGCTCCGTGATCGGGGTCGGTCGGCCACATTTCACTCGTGTGGTGATGACACCCGCTTCCGGTGCCTCTGCCGAGAGCCGCACCGTTAGTTTAAAATTCAGCCCATGGGATCAAGAGTGGAAAATCTCCCCTCTGATTCTCTCTACTTAAACTGATGGAGACACCAAATTAAAACTGATGAAACCAGGGATTGTATCCTGGTTCTTCAATCTAGTGTTCTCCCAACTGAGCTATTCCGGCCTCACTGTGAACTCGTCTTCATTGGAGACAAATATAACTCCAGGCGGAATTTCCCCACCCGTTCATTCCTCACTTCAGGGGAATGGGACCCGACCAGATCGCGGAACTCAGATTATGTTAATGTTCTGCTCTTGATATCTTAATATTATCTTGAGTTTGAGCCACTTTTAATCAGGTTCACGGACAAATTCTTCCATCATCCCTTCTCCCACATTCTCTCTCTCTCATTCATTCTTTATTCCTCACAGTCCAGAAAGGGTTAGGAATCAGAGCTCACCTCCAAACCCTCTGCACACAGACCTCTGTCTGTTACCCTGTTTGATCCAAGAGACCAGTCAATAAATTACACTCTTTATAAACACAGAAAGCTGCCTCACAGTGTTGGACAGAGTTAAATACACTGAAGTCTTTTGAAAAAAGTTCATCTTACGGGTTGTTACTGAACCCACAGAGCAGGACGGGCCCAGGCTCCAGCTCCAGCCCCAGCCTGTGCTGTGTTAGCTGATGCCACCTGGTGTGATACTGAGCCACACGGAGCAGGAAAGGGCCTGGTTATATTCATGGCCTGTGTTGAGTTAACTGATCCCACTCAGTGTGGTAGGAGCCACACAGAACAGAATGGGCCCAGGCTCCTTCCTCAGCCTGAGGGATGATAGTTCTTCTCACACGTTGTTGTACAGAGCCCCACACAGAACAGGGAAATCTCAGGCTCCATCCCTGGCCTGTGGTATTTTACTTCATCGCACCTGGTATGGTACGGAGTCCCCAGAGCAGGAAAGGTCCAGCTTCCATCTCCGGCCTGTGCTGAATTAGCTGATCTTACCTGGTTGGCACTGAACCACAATCAGAGAAGGATGGGCCGAGGCTCCATGGCCTGTGGTGTGTTAGTTATTCTCATTTGGTGAGGTACTGAGCACCATATAGAGCAGGATGGGCCTGTGCTCAGTGAGCTGATCTCACCATGTTTGGTCCTGCGACCCATACACAGAGCAGGACAGGCCTAGGCCTAATCCTCAGCCTGTGTTCAATTAGCTGATCTCATTCAAAAGATTTTGATAAGGTTCCACACAAGAGGCTTCTCTATAAGATTAAAGTCCCTGGTATCAGTGGTAATATATTGATCTGGATTGGGAACTGACTGGCACGACGTAGGCAGAAAGTAGTTACAGATGGATCTGGATCTGTTTGGAGACCAGTCACCAATGGTATCTCACAGGGATCGGTGTTGGGACTGTTGCTCTTTATTATTTTTATTAATGATCTGGATGTAGGTGGAGGGGGCACCATCTGTAAATTGACAGATAGAACATAGAACATAGAAAAATACAGCACAGAACAGGCCCTTCGGCCCACGATGTTGTGCCGATCCTTTGTCCTCTGTCAAGGACAATTTAATCTATACCCCATCATTCTCCTTTATCCATATACCTATCTAAAAGCCGTTTGAAAGTCCCTAAAGTTTCTGACTCAACAACTTCCCCAGGCAAGGCATTCCATGCCCCGACCACTCTCTGGGTAAAGAACCTTCCCCTGACATCCCCCTTATATCTCCCACCCTTCACCTTAAATTTATGACCCCTTGTAACGCTTTGCTCCACCCGGGGAAAAAGTTTCTGACTGTCTACCCTATCTATTCCCCTGATCATCTTATAAACCTCTATCATGTCACCCCTCATCCTTCTCCGTTCTAATGAGAAGAGGCCTAGAATGTTCAGCCTTTCCTCGTAAGACTTATTCTCCATTCCAGGCAACATCCTGGTAAATCTCCTCTGCACCCTCTCCAAGGCTTCCACATCCTTCCTAAAATGAGGCGACCAGAACTGCACACAGTACTCCAAATGAGGCCTTACCAAGGTCCTGTACAGCTGCATCATCACCTCACGGCTCTTAAATTCAATCCCTCTGCTAATGAACGCTAACACCCCATATGCCTTCTTCACAGCCCTATCCACTTGAGTTGCAACTTTCAACGATCTATGCACATAGACCCCAAGGTCTCTCTGCTCCTCCACATGCCCAAGAACCCTACCGTTAACCCAGTATTTTGCATTCGTGTTTGTCCTTCCAAAATGGACGACCTCACACTTTTCAGGGTTAAACTCCATCTGCCACTTTTCAGCCCAGCACTGCAACCTATCCAAGTCCCTTTGCAGACGACAATAGCCCTCCTCGGTATCCACAACTCCACCAACCTTTGTATCATCTGCAAATTTACTGACCCACCCTTCGACTTCCTCATCCAAGTCGTTAATAAAAATCACAAACAGGAGAGGACCCAGAACTGATCCCTGTGGCACGCCACTGGTAACTGGGCTCCAGGCTGAGTATTTACCATCTAAGACCACTCTCTGCCTTCTATCAGTTAGCCAATTCTTAATCCAACTGGCCACATTCCCCACTATCCCATGCCTCCTGACTTTCTCCATAAGTCTACCATGGGGGACCTTATCAAATGCCTTACTAAAATCCATGTACACCACATCCACTGGTTTACCCTCATCCACTTGCTTGGTCACCTGCTCAAAGAATTCAATCAGGCTTGTGAGGCAAGACCTACCCCTCACAAAACCGTGCTGACTGTCCCGAATCAAGCAGTGTCTTTCCAGATGCTCAGAAATCCTATCCCTCAGCACCTTTTCCATCAACTTGCCTACCACCGAAGTAAGACTAACTGGCCTGTAATTCCCAGGGTTGTTCCTATTCCCTTTCTTGAACAGGGGCACAACATTTGCCACCCTCCAATCACCTGGTACCACCCCCGTCAACAGAGAAGATGAAAAGATCATTGCCAGCGGCTCTGCAATTTCATCCCTTGCTTCCCATAACATCCTTGGATATACCCCGTCAGGCCCGGGAGACTTGTCTATCTTCAAGTTATTCAAAAACCCCAACACATCTTCCCTCCTAACGAGCACTTCCTCGAGCTTACCAGTCTGTTTCACACCGTCCTCTTCAGTAATACACCCCTTCTCATTCGTAAATACCGAAGAGAAGTACTCATTCAAAACCTCACTTATCTCTTCCGGCTCAACACACAGTCTCCCGCTATTGTCCTTGACCGGACCTACGGTCCCCCTAGTCATCCTCATATTTCTGACATACGCGTAAAAGGCCTTGGGGTTTTCTTTTATCCTACCCGCCAAGCATTTTTCATGCCCTCTCTTAGCTCTCCTAATCCCTTTCTTCAGATCCTTCCTGGCCATCTTGTATCCCTCCAGAGCTATGCCTGTGCCCTTTTTCCTCAACCTTATATACGCATCCTTCTTCTTCCTAACAAGACTCTCAACCTCTCTTGTCAACCACGGTTCCCTCACATGACCATCCCTTCCCTGTCTGACAGGGACATGCTTATCAATGGCCCCTACTATCTGCTCCTTGAAAAAGTTCCACATTTCGACCGTGCCCTTCCCTGCCAGCATATGCTCCCAACTTATGCTCCTCAGTTCCTGCCTGACAGCATCATATCTACCCTTCCCCCAATTGTAAACCTTGCCCTGTTGCACATACCTATCCCTCTCCATTACCACAGTGAATGCTACAGAATTGTGATCACTATCTCCAAAGTGCTCGCCCACCAACAGCTCTATCACTTGCCCTGGTTCATTACCTAGTACCAAATCCAATATTGCCTCCCCTCTGGTCGGGCAGTCTACATACTGAGTCAGAAAAGCTTCCTGGACATACTGCACAAACACTACCCCATCCAAACTATTCGATCTAAAGAGTTGCCAATCAATATTTGGGAAGTTGACAGATGATTTGAAAATCTGTGCGAGTGTTTAGACTGTAGACGATACTCGACTGTTTCAGGCTGATCTTAATGTGTTGGGAGATTGGGTTCATGACTGGTAAATGATGTTTAATTTGGGTAAGTGCAGTGTTATTCATGTGGACAGGGCGAATGCTCAACATTCATACACCCTTCAGGGAAAAACATTAAAGCAGGTGGAGAAAGAAAATAATTTTGAGCAGAGATCTGGATGTTCTAGTGCACAGATCTCTAAAGTTACAGCAGCAATGCTGTGAAGTGATAGTTGGAGCAAATAGAGGGTTGGGCTGCATTCAGAGGATAATTGAGTATAAGATGAGGCATATTCTTTCATGGGATGTGAGTGACACTGACAAGTCCAGAATTTGTTACCCATCCCTAATTGTCCTTGACAAGGTGGCGGTGAGCTCCCTTCTCGAATTGCTGCACTCCATGTGGTGTAGGTACACCCACAGTGCTGTTAGGAAGGGAGATCCAGGATCTTGACCCAGCATCAGTGAATGAACAGCGATATATTTGCAGATCAGATGGTGTGTGACTTGGAGGGGAGCTTGCACATGGTGGTGTTTCCATGCATCTGCAGCCCTTGTCCTTCAAGGTGGTGGAGGTCTTCGGTTTGGAAGGTGCTGTCTGCGGAGCCTTGGTGAGTTGCAGCAGTGCATCTGGTAGATGGTACACACTACTGCCACTGTGCGTCAGTGGTGAAGGGAGTGAATGTTTAAGGTGGTGAATGGGGTGACAATCAAGGCGGCTGCTTTGTCCTGAACAGTGTCGAGTTTCTAGAGTATTGTTGGTGCTGCACTCATCCTGGTTTGTGCCTTGTAGATGGTTGACAAGTTTTGGAGAGTCAAAAATCACAAAATTATTACAGTGCAGAAGGAGGCCATTCGGCCCATTGTGTCTGCATAGAATCATAGAACATAGAAAGTTTACAGCACAGGCATGCCAAAAAACGAGCCACCCAGCTGAATCCCATTGCCCAGCATTTGGACCGTAGCCCTGCAGGTTCAGGTACTTGAGGTGCACATCCAGACACCTTTTAAATGAGTTGAGGGTTTCTGCCTCAGCTACCCTTACAGGCAGTGAGTTCCAGACTCCCACAGCCCTCTGGGTGAAAAAACCTTTCCTCATCTCCCCTCTAATTGTTCAACACATCACTTTAAATCTATGCCCTCTAGTCACTGACCTCCCTACTAAGGTAAATAGACCCTTCCCATCCATTCTATCCAGACCCCTCACAATTTTGTACATTTCAATCAAATCTCCCCTCAGCCTCTTCTATTCCAAGGAGAACAACCCCAGTCTATCCAATCTTTCCTCATAGCTGCATTTTTCCAGTCCTGGCAACATCCTCGTAAATATCCTCTGTAACCTCTCTAGTGCAATTACATCCTTTCTGGAATGAGGTGACCAGAACTGCAAACAGAACTCAAGTTGTGGCCTAACTAATGTTATATACAGTTCCAGCATAACCTCCCTGCTCTGATATTCTATACATCGGCTAATAAAGGAAAGGATTCCATAAGCCTTCTCAACCAACTTATCAACCTGTCCTGCTACTTTCAGGGATTTGTGGACATTCACTTCAAGGTCCCTCACTTCCTCTACACCTCTCAGCATTCACCCATTAATTGTGTATTCCTTTGCTGTGTTTGACCTCACCAAAGGCATCACCTCACACTTCTCCAAGTTGAATTCCATTTGCCACTTTTCTGCCCACCTGACCAGTCCATTTCTCCAGCTCTCCTAATGAGCATTTCACCACGTGCCTTGAGCTGAGTTACTCATCACAGAATTCCCACTATCTGATTTACTCTTGTAGCCAGAGTATGTATATGAATGGTCCAGTTAAGCTTTTGTCAATGGTAACCCCCAGGATGTTGATGGTGGGGGGATTCAGCGATGGTAATGCTGTTGAACGTCAAAGGGAGATGGTTACATTCTCTCTTGTTGGAGATGGTCATTGCCTGGTACTTATGTGGTGTGAATGTTACTTGCCACTTAGCAGCCCAAGTCTGAATGTTGTCCAGGTCTTGCTGCTTCTGGACACGGACTCCTTCAGTATCTGAGATGTCCCGAATTTGTCCTTTTATGAAACCTTGGTCAGGAGTCACTTGGAATATTGTATCCAGTCTTGGTCTCCTCACATGATGGGTGATATTGAGGCTTTGGAAAGGGTACAGAGGAGAGACATTCGACGAATTCCCAGTATAAGACATCTTGGTTATCAAGTTAGACTAAAAGAGTTGGGACCCTACACCTTAGAGAAACCTAGACTGAGGGGTGATCCGATTGAGGTTCATAAATAATGAAGGGTCCAATTTAGCATGGGAGAGGAGTCATAACTTTATATTGTAAAAGGCCAGATGGCACCCGGATCACATTAAATTTCATTTTCAGTGGTGGGTTAATGTACCAGGATGGCCGAGTGGTTAAGGTGTTGGACTTAAGATTCAATAGACATGTGTCTGTGTGGGTTCAAACCCCACTCCTGGTATCTGTGCTTACAAAATGTTACTTATTCTGTCCCTGACTTTTGCCTTGCACCATCATCTCTTCTGTCATTTAATCACTCTTGCCTTCCAACTGATCACAACTGCCGATTATTTGATCTGCCCCAGCACCGTTCCTTGGCTCTGCGCTTGCTTATAAACTGGTAAATCTTTAACTTAATCTCCTCTGTACCCTGACAATGACCTTCTCATCCTTCCTTGATTGTGGTTCCTCACAGGATCCGCTGCCTCTCCGACTCCCCTCCAGGTCACTGAAGGCCCTGAGCCTTGGTCTCGCTTTATACGCTAGCTGGTAGTTGATTCCTTGCAGGTCTGCCACTGCTCAGGAGAAGCTCAAGACCCAGATCAAGCGAAGTATCAAGAGGAATGTGAACAAAGGCTCCCTGGTGCAGAGCAAGGGACAGGGCGCCTCCGGCTCCTTCAAAATCAGCAAGAAGGAAAACCCAGGGAAAGGTGGGAAAGAAGGTGAAGAAACCAGCAGCCAAGAAATCTTTAGTGAAGAAACCAGCAGACAAGAAATCTTTAGTGAAGAAACCAGCAGACAAGAAAGTGACAACAAAGAAAGTAACAGCCAAGAAAACGAGCAGCAAGGCGGCGGCAACGCCAAATAAGGCGGTGAAGAAAGCAGTGCTTCAGAAAAAGTCTCCTGCGAAGAAGGTCAAAAAAGGCAAGAGTGCGGCGGGCGGAAAGGCGCTGAAGAAAGTGCAGACATGGAAGAGCAAGGTCAAGACGAAAGCAGCGAAGTCTCAGAAAGCAGGGTCTGGAAAGAAGTGAAAGCGCGGGAAACTTGTAAACATCTGAACACAAAGGCTCTTCTCAGAGCCACCCACATCTCTCAGGAAAGAGCTGATCCCCTGATCAAATGATCCCTGTCCCGGCCCCGCCTGCAGATTCCACATGGAAATGATTTGGAGTAAATCCAGGATCCCTGGTGACTCCCCTCCACCCAGCCCTTTCCCCACTCTCTGTAATAAAACAGAGGGATACCCGGCCCTCACTCTAACTGGGGATGTGTTCGGTGCAGTCTCAGTTCACAAATTCAGGGGGAGAGTCTGTAAGACAGTAACACTGGCGGAGAAACCCCACCTCACAACTCAAACCCCAACACATGAGTTTCTCCAATTCAGCTGGAGTCGGGTGACAACAGGAGCTGGGATAGGCTGTGATCGGGACTGTTAGGAATGGATTTGTTCAGGGAGGAATGTCCCTGGAATCTCCGAATATAATAGTTCCTTATTTCCCCAGATGACACATTCTGCAGTGAGAGTGAAAAGTCTCTTCACTGCTTCACATTTACTAATTGTTTGGTTCTAGATGAATAATGAGTCAGAGAGTAATGACAGGATCTGAAGCTTCTCTCACACCAGCCCTTGAATGACTCAGTGTGAAGTGTCCAATGTGTGAAGCTACTGCCAGGGTTTGTCAATCTGAACAGTTTCAGCTCAGTTCCTGGGGGCCTGAAATTCCAACAGTTTGACTCTGTCTCTGATTGGTCACCCGCTTCTCAATCCAATTCTTAACCAATCGGAGTGTCACATAAATTAAATAGAAGTTCTCATTGGCTGAAATTTTCCAATTGGAAAAAGCCCGGCAATTCCAGAGCAGGAAGGAATTGAAGTGATGGAAAATTTCAATTTTCAGGCAACAATTTTAAAACCTCTCATTTTATGTTCTGTTTTACTGTATTTACCGTCACAAAATCCTGACGCGATTTTAGGAATCGTTTTCATTTGTCAATCTGTTAACTGTAAGCGGCGGGAGGAAGGTCCGGTTCAGCAATTTAAAACGGGACAAATATCAGCTTCCTCTCTGTAAAAGGAACAAATTAGCGACTAACCGCTTCTCACCGCTTCTCGGGGACTGACAGAAACGAGCGGTTTCTGATCTTTTCTCCTGAAAGAGGTGGATAATGCTGCAGGGAGCAATGAACTGCCCTTCACTTTCTGGCTGCTAATACACCCCTGACTTTAAACAGTTCAAACAGCGACTGATGCTTCTGCCGGAAAATGAGCAGATTCACCAGAATGATCCCGGTCCATCATGGCCAAAGACATCCAGCTGGCCCGCCGCATCCGCGGGGAACGCACCTAAAACCCAGCTTCAGTAACAAGTGTAACAAGGGCTCTTTTCAGAGCCACCAAATCAGCAAAGGAAAGAGCTGCCATCTCTGTTCATCATCAAACCCATTAGATTGGAGGGGCGGTCACATGGTTTCTGTTTTGTCACATCACTTTCCCGAAAGGCCTGTCGGACTGAGAGCTAATCTGGAATTTAGAAAGCAGCATTACCGGAGACTCATTGCTGCTCAGCACAATCTCAACCCCGCTCCTGGGATCCGTTAGCTGGCATTTGGGGAAAAGAAATGGATCCCAGTTTTATTTGGAAGGCATTAATGGAGCCGGGTCCATTCACATGAGGGTTATTTACAAACATTACCCAATGAGTTCACTAATATTTGAATCCATTGGAGATCAGTACACAGGATATGTAAGGCAGCTCGGTCACTCTGACTGAAACCGCCAGTTCCCCGGGGCTGCAGACCCTGACACTGCGGGGAGAGAATCCCCGACTCTCTCCCGCCGCCGGGGGAAACAGACAGCTCTGTGTCCGGAGAATAGGGAGGGCCGGGGGGAAGGCACATATTAAAGCGCTGCAATGGACTCAGCTCCTGTGTGTGCACAACTCTCACTGATTCCGTCCTCTGGGAACAGTGCGGTCGAAACAGATCAGGTTAGGAGAGAAACACACAGCCCGAGAATGGCCTCTTCCTTCCTGCATTTACTCTGTTCCGGGAGCAGATTCTCATTGAGAAGCGGCGCTCAGATCACCAGAGAGAAAAAAAAAACACAATTCAAACTGTCCAAATGAAAAACAGAGAATTAACCCGGCCACTTCCATTATTAAATTAATTCATCAGCTCCGAACCAGTTCCCGTTAATGTACCGGGATAATCTTGGGATTTATAAAATCGAAGGCAGCGGGATTTATTAAATTGTTGATTCTGACACCCTGTAGTTCACTTCTTCACTTAACTGGAGGGGGAGATGTGTGAGCAGAGAAACAGAGCGAAATCCAGAGAGGGAACTGAAAACTTTTTTTTTATTTCCAAAATATACTTTATTCATAAAAATCTGTAAAAATTACATTGCCAAACAGTTTCCAAACAGCACCAAAAAATACAAACATTGCAAGGGAGATCAGTTTCCTTCAATACTGTCATGAGTTTCTTCCCAGCCCTTCCGTTTCACAATTGTCATGTCAATTACAGTTTTACATTTACAGCAATTGAGAATATTAACGATACAGTTCGAGGGATTTCCCATGGATCCAGCCCCTCAGTCCAGCTTGGTGGGGGAACCTTACACTGTGGTCTTTCCCCATTGAGCCTTTGCTGCGGCTGCCCCAAGCTTTAGTGCGTCCCTCAGCACGTAGTCCTGGACCTTGGAATGTGCCAGTCTGCAACATTCGGTGGTGGACAACTCTTTGCGCTGGAAGACCAGCAAGTTTCGGGCAGACCAAAGGGCGTCTTTCACCGAATTGATAGTCCTCCAGCAGCAGTTGATGTTTGTCTCGGTGTGCGTCCCTGGGAACAGCCCGTAGAGCACAGACTCCTGGGTTACAGAGCTGCTTGGGATGAACCTTGACAAAACCCACTGCATCTCTTTTTACACCTGCTTTGCAAAGGCACATTCCAGGAGGAGGTGGGCGGCCGTCTCTTCCCCACTGAAAACACACCTGGACAGATGTGAAACAGGTCAATCCACTGTTCCAATAACTCCATCTCTGACTCCCTCCTGACAGTAACCAGCCCTTTCACAGAGACTGTGGGTGGCTCTGAAAAGAGCCTTTGGGTTATTAGATGACATTTTGGCCGCTTTACTTTTTCTGGGAGCTCTGAACGCTGGTTTTCTTGGGCAGCAGCACGGCCTGGATATTAGGCAGCACCCCGCCCTGTGCGATGATCACTCCTCCCAGCAACTTGTTGAGCTCCTCGTCGTTGCGGACGGCCAGCTGCAGGTGTCTGGGGATGATGCGGCTCTTCTTGTTGTCCCGGGCCGCGTTACCGGCTAGCTCGAGGATTTCAGCGGTCAGATACTCGAGCACAGCAGCCAGACAGACCGGGGCTCCGGCACCCACACGCTCAGCATAGTTGCCCTTTCTCAGGTGCCTGTGAACATGGCCCACCGGGAACTGCAGTCCAGCCCGGGAGGAGCGAGACTTGGCCTTGGCCCGAGCTTTCCCGCTGGTCTTTCCTCTTCCAGACATTTCCACAATCTCACAAATACTTTCCACAAAGAATGAATAATTTCCTTTGCATTAATAACATCTTGTAGGTGGTCAGGATGGCCGAGCGGTCTAAGGCGCTGCATTCAGGTTGCAGTCTCCATTGGAGGCGTGGGTTCGAATCCCACTTCTGACACTTTGTGTTTTGACTGAACTGGAGGCATTTGGGAGCAGCGGCAAAAAGCAAAGAAAAAGCAGGAAAGAACATGAACCAACAAAATAACAATGGACCCAAAGATGTTGCAACAAAACATGAGAGAAAGAGGCAACTAAGCAAACAGCAGGGCACATACAAGATCAAAAATGTAACCTTTGTATCGGGGTGGAAGATGTTGCCAATATCCTTAATAAATACATTACTGTCTTCTCAAATGAGAGGGTGATGCAGATATTGTTATGAAGGAGGAGGAGTGTGAAGTATTGGACGTGATAACTTAAGGAGAGAGGAAGTCTTAATGGGATGAGCATCCTTGAATGTGGATAAATCACCAGGACCAGATGAAATGTACCCCAGGCTGTTGAATGAAGCCAGGGAAGAAATAGTGGAAGGTCTGACCATCATTTTCCAATCCCTCACTGGATACAGGTGTGGTGCCAGAGGATTGGAGGTGTTGTAACGTTGCAATAAAAGCAAAATACGAGGCAGATCAAGCATGGCTGATCCTTTCGAGTAGAGAAACAGGGCTGAATTCCCTGAACCAGTGCTACAGCTTTCAGAATAGAAGGAGCCCATACACACCTGATGGGTTCCACTTAAACAAAAGAGCTGGAGGTGTTGACGGTCAGAACAGATAAAATGTGGAGGAGTGTTTGAAGCAGATTCTGTGTGGTTACTGTAGTTGTACTATGGAGTTATTTCAAGGAGGTGATTCTGAATGTAATGGATCAACGTGGACCCGTCCAAGGCAAAGGTTCTAAGCTTCCCTGTGGTCCAGCCTGGTTGAATGGAACTGAAGCAAACAAATCATCCAGAAGAGGAAAAGATATGTAAGGCCATGAAAGCACAGAATTCAGATGGATGCAATACCAGATGGTATGGCAAGAGTGTAAAACAGCAACAGACTGGTGAATAAAACTTTCCCATTGAATGAGACAAGAGAAAAGAAGGGTAATAATAGTGTCAGGTGAGTTGTGACACTATTCACATTCCACCTTGATCTGAATAGGACTGTTGAAGGGAGTGATTGAGAAGAATAGAGGAGAAATGAAAAGAAAGGAGAAATAAACAAAAGGTCTTTTGATTTTAGAATGCTTGTTTTTGGAAATGACAGACTGTAAAGTGTGTGTGTCAGAAGATATAGAGCGAAGTTGGGTATGACAAGATCACAGGAAAGTTGTGCCCTGAGACAAGGTGTGTGTTGACAGGAAAGCTGCTTTCTTTTGCACAATATGTATTTTATTCATATAATTTGTGCAATTACATTGCAAAGCAGTTCAAATTTAATATTACATAAGGTACAATACAGATCAGTTTCCTTCAATAATGTACATGATGTATCTCACTATCCCTGCCTGCACAGGTTATATTTACAGTATTTACATTACACATCAAACATTCTCTGGTGCAAACAGCCCGAGGGGTTTTACACAGGTTCCAGCCCCTCACTGTACTATGGCCTACTAGGGCCTCAGACTGCAGCCTTTCCCCATTGAGTCTCCATGGTGGCTTCCCCAAGCTTTAATGCCGTCCCACAGCACATAGTCTTGGACGTTGCAATGTGCCAGTCTGCAACACTCGGTCATGGACAGCTCTTTGCACTGGAATACCTGTCCCACGGCCGGGCTCGTTCTCAATAGAGATCATTTCAAATGAACATTTCCTAAATCCGTGCTTTCTCTCTCGCAATAAAGAGAACAGGATGTCTAGCAGATTCAGTGTGAGACGATAACACTGCCGGGTAAAGGCCGCTTTCCAACTCCAATCTTAACACAGGAGATTCCCCAAACAGCTGCAGTAAGGTGTTTGTAAACTGCAGGAAGCGGATGTGTGAGGAAATGGTGATGTTACTGAGGAGGTTTCTTAGTATAGAATGGACTGTGTTTAGGTGGGAATATTACTGAGTGTTAATTGCATCGGGACCATATTTAAAAGCTCCGGCTTTCTGGAAAGCCTTGACTATGAAGGCCGAGTCTGGAAGGGTTTGTGTGGAGAGCTGGGTTTTGGTTCTACTGTTAATAAAGGGTTTGAAATTGGCAGCCCGGAGGAAACTGGAGGTGGAGCTGAAAGATGAGGGGCCGTTCTCTCTCTGTCTGTCACTCTGGGTGTCTCCTCCATCTAGCTCTCTGTTTAATCTTCACTCTTGTCTCCTCCCCTCCCTGCTCTCACTCTGCCTTTCTCAGCCAGGTCCAGGTGGCCTGTATAAAAAGGAGCCTGACAGAATCAGTCTCTTTTATTGTGCACTGATTTGAGGAAAGAATCAACATGTCTGCCAGTAAACAAGAGTATGCTCCAGGCTGGCAGCATGTTAGAATCCATGAACAAAGGCATCATCACCCTCATCGACAAGCAGAAGGGGGAGAGGACAGAAATCAGAAATTGGTGGCCCAATTTCTGCTTAATGCTGACTACAAGATTCTGTCAAAAGACATAGCCAGTCGATTCAAGTCTGCTCTGGAGTTGGTGATTCACCCTGATCAGACCTATACTATACCAGGCAGGACAATCTCTGATAGCTTAGCGCTACTCAGGGATATGATCACCTGTGTACGGGACAGGAGGGTGGACACCTGCCTCATCAGCCTGGACCAGGAGAAGGCTTTTGACAGGATATCGCACACTTACATGATGGATGTGCATTCCAAAATGGGGTTTGGGGAGGGAATCTGCAATTGGATCAAACTACTCTACACAAACATCAGTAGTGCAGTCTCAATCAATGGGTGGGAATCAGAAAGTTTCCCGATCCAATCTGGAGTCAGACAGGGCTGTCCTCTCTTCCCTGTCTTGTTTGTTTGCAGTATTGAACCCTTTGCTGAGTCTATTAGGAAGAATGCGAGCATCAGAGGGGTGACAATCCCAGGCAGCGGAGGCACTCAGGTTAAAACCTCCCTGTACATGGATGACGTCGCCTTTTTATGCTCGGATCCACTGTCTGTGCGCAGAGTGATGAGCATCTGCGACCAGCTCGAACTGGCTTTGGGAGCCAATGTTAAACACGGCAAGAGCGAGGCCATGTTCTTTGGGAACTCGGCTGACCGATCCTTTGTCCCCTTCACCGTTAGGTCAGATTACCTGAAGGTGCTGGGGATATGGTTTGGAAGGGCTGAGACGTGCACCAAAACCTGGAAGCAGCGAGTAGCCAAGGTACAACATAAGCTGAGCATGTGGGAGCAGCGATCTCTCTCCATTATGGGTAAGAACCTGGTCATCAGGTGCGAGGCGCTCACATTGCTGTACGTGGTGCTGGTCTGGCCCATACCGCATTCCTGCGCTGTGGCGATCACCTGAGCCATTTTCCGCTTCATCTGGGGATCCAAAATGATCCGAGTCCGGAGTGACACGATGTTCAAACCTCTGGATAAGGGCGGGAAAAATGTACCCAACGTCGCCTTCATCCTTATGGCTACCTTTGTGTGCGGCTGCATCAAGCTGTGTGTAGATCCCCAGTTTGCAAACTTCAAGTGTCACTACGTGCTGTGGTTCTATCTGTCCCCAGTGTTGCAAAGGATGGGCTGGTCATATTGCCGCGGAATGCTCCATCAAGTTGGACTGTGCCGTACTGCCTATCCTTCATGGAAAAGTTTCTGTGGAAAAACACCTTTGACCACCAATCCATCAGGCAGTGGTCTGCACGGAATATCCTCAAGGCCCGACGGGAAAAGGAGATGGTGGATCCTGTCGGATGGTCCCCTGAGCAGAAGTCCAAAGTCATTTGGCAGAATGCCTCATCACCAGAACTTTCAAACAAGCACCAAGATGTAGCCTGGCTGATGGTGAGAAGAGCCCTCCCTGTCAGATCCTTCCTGCACACCCGAAGTCTCACCCCATCCACACGCGGCCCTCGAGGTGGCTGTGGTGGAAAAGAGACGTTGCCCACCTCTTTCTGGAATGTGTCTTTGCAAAGCAGGTGTGGAAGAGATGCAGTGGTTTTTGTCGAGGTTCATCCCAAGCAGCTCTGTAGCACAGGAGTCTGTGCTCTATGGGCTGTTCCCAGGGACGCACACCGAGATAAACATCAACTGCTGCTGGAGGACTATCAATTCGTTGAAAGACGCTCTTTGGTCTGCCCGAAACTTGCTGGTCTTCCAGCGCAAAGAGTTGTCCATGACCGAATGTTGCAGACTGGCACATTCCAAGGTCCAGGACTACGTGCTGAGGGACGCACTAAAACTTGGGGCAGCCGCAGCAAAGGCTCAATGTGGAAAGACCACAGTGTAAGGTCCCCTCACCAAGCTGAACTGAGGGGCTGGATCCATGGGAAACCACTCGAACTGTAGCCAGAAAATATTTGTTTGCTGTAAAATGTACATGGCATGACAATGAAATGGAAGGGTTGTGAGGCAACTCACTCCTGTATTGAAGGAAACTGATCTCCTTTGCACTCTTTGTATTGTTTGACTTGGTGCTTTTTGGAACTGTTTTGTAATGTATTTTTTTTTTACAGATTTTTATGAATAAAGTATATTTTGGAAATTAATAAAAGAAAGTCTGGCAGAGGTAAAGGAGGGAAAGGACTGGGCAAAGGCGGAGCAAAGCGGCACCGCAAAGTGCTTCCTGATAATATCCAGGGCATCACCAAACCAGCAATCCGCCGCCTGGCTCGCCGTGGCGGGATCAAGCGGATCTCGGGTTTGATCTATGAGGAGACTCGCGGGGTGTTGAAGGTTTTCCTGGAGAATGTGATCAGGGATGCTGTCACCTACACTGAACACGCCAAGTGCAAGACGGTCACTGCCATGGATGTGGTGTACGCTCTGAAACGGCAGGGCCGCACTCTCTGCGGATTCAGCGGCTGAACAACTCGACCCTTTCCAGCAAACACAACAAAGGCTCTTCTAAGAGGCACCCACCGCCTCACAGAGAGAGCAGTGACCTGGAAACGGGAGCTGGGATAGGCTGTTTAGAACTGTCTGGAATAAATCTGTGCTGTGTTCGAGATACAAAACTAGAATCCCCAAATTTGACATTTCATTTGTAGCAAGGATGTGCAGTGGATTTGATTTTCTAAACGGGCTGTGTAAACAGTGCCCGAGGCTCTACAGTTAGTTATTTCCCCAGTCCACACATACCCTCAGTGAAAAGCCACATCACTCCTCCAGAATCACTCATTGTTTTCATAGAATTTCAAAATGATTTCGCTGCAATGAGGGAATCCGGGAGTTTTGCAGCAGCCGTTAAATCGGTCACTGGAACCAGACCCACTTGTGATGTTATTTCCCCCGAGACGGTGTTTCCAGCACTGAAACTGACAGGGTTTGTGAAACTGATCAGTTTCAGCTCATTCATTCAGGGACCTGGAATTCCCGCAGTTTGAGCCCGCGCTATCCAGAGCCCACTTCTGATTGGTCACCCTCTTCCCATTCGCATGTCTTAACCAATTGCCGAGCCTCGAATTAGAAAATACAGCAAATCATTGGCTTAAATTGTCGTCCTGGCAGAAAGGTTGAATTTAAAAAAGCCGCCAATTTCAGTGTTGGGCAGAATCGAATTACTCAACGAATCTCAATAACGAATTGGCAGCACATTTTATACTTACCCCGATTTTCCTTTCCATCGATTGGGGTGCTAATTCACTCGGGTGTGTTTGCTAATACTAACTGTAATCCTCAGATCCATTTAACATTTCAGTAATCCTATTAAATACAAAAGGAATTTTATGATTGAATTTCCATTGGAAGATAGTGAATTAGTACCCCGATCGATGGAAAGGAAAATCGGGCAGAGGATAAAATGTGCTGCCAATTCGTTATTGTGATTTGTTTATATAACTGACCAGGATTGACTTCACCCGAACGCAGCTACTAGCTCCCACCTCACTGACCGCTCTCCCCCCTCTGCAACTCGCTTTCTCCCCCTCCTCCCTACTGGTGAAATTCCGCACTCTGGCTGTTCGCTCTCCGCACCCCCACCCCCCACCCTGTCCCAGCCCAGCCCACAGCTGCTAGCTCTGGCCGTGACACTCGCTCCCACATTTCTTCACCAGGCGCCACCTGTAGAAGCAGGAGGGCCGCAAGGAGTGACAGGGCGACGTAGGAGTGAGTGGCTGAGAGGAGGGAAGCGGCACGGCCTGGAGCGAGTGGCCAGAGAGTGGGGTGGTGCGAAGCGAGGAACAACTGGCCAGGGGAGTGGGGGGGGGTGGGGGAGCAGCGAGGTCTGGAGCGAGCGGCTGAGGGGGGGAATCGTCGAGGCCTGGAGTGAGTTGCCGAGGGGGGAGAGCTACAGCTTCAAAATCTCCCATTCAGCCACTTCCTCCAGCCAAGTGGTGGGGGGATGGGGTGGCTAGATACCCAATGATGCTTTATCACGCATGCACGAAGATGGATTTGTTGCGGAAATGTGATGATGTTGGCGCTGCAAAATGCTCGAGTATCTGACCGCTGAAATCCTCGAGCTGGCCGGTAACGTGGCCCGGGACAACATGAAGACCGCATCATCCCCAGACACCTGCAGCTGGCCGTCCGCAACAACGAGGAGCTCATCAAGCTGCTGGGAGACGTGACCATCGCTCAGGGCGGGGTGCTGCCTAATATCCAGGCCTTGCTGCTGCCCAAGAAAACCAGCGCTCAGAGCTCCCAGAAAAAGTAAAGCGGCCAAAATGTCATCTAATAAACCAAAGGCTCTTTTCAGAGCCACCCACAGTCTCTGTGAAAGGGCTGGTTACTGTCAGGAGGGAGTCAGTGATGGAGTTATTGTAACAGTGGTTGACCTGTTGCACATCTGTCCAGCTGTGTTTTTTAATTTGCTCTGTTTTTCTGCTCACACATCTCCCCCTCGAGTTAAGTGAAGAACTGAACTACAGGGTGTAGAATCAACAATTCCCAGGATCGGGGGTGAGATTGTGCTGAGCTGCAATGAGCCTCCAGTAATGCTGCTTTCTAAATTCCAGATCAGCTCTCAGTCCAACAGGCCTTTCGTATTTTAAATATCACAACAGAGCTGAGCGGGGGTGAGCGCAGCCTCAGCTGCACCGAGTCTCAGGGGCTCTCACGACCCCAATCAGAGCCGCCAGGCCTGGCGGGCGTGCAGCAAGGACCCCGGGGGAGGGAGGGTGCACCATTAAAGTGATGGTGCTGCACCTCCCCCATCCTCGCCGCCACTTCCCGGTTTCTTCTCCCGTTTATCTCAACATTAAGAAGACGCTTTTGCTCTGGACTACACTGGTTATAAAGTAAGACCCAACTTTGTCCCTGAAAGTGATGAATAGCAGCAACAACAGCAGAATCCAACCCCTGCAGTTACATGTGAACTTGCTGATGTTGCAGCAGATTGAATGACTGAGTGAATCCCTTCCCACACACATGGCAGGGGAACGGCCTCTCCCCAGAGTGAATGTGTTGGTGTTTCAGCAGATCATTACTGCTTTTCAAGCTCTTCTCACAGTCAGGACATTGAAAAGGTCTCTGATCAGTGTGAACAAGT
This sequence comes from Heterodontus francisci, assembly GCF_036365525.1. NCBI lineage: Eukaryota > Metazoa > Chordata > Chondrichthyes > Heterodontiformes > Heterodontidae > Heterodontus > Heterodontus francisci. Next base: position 20,300,473 of record NC_090405.1, read on the forward strand.
TGATGTTCAGTGAGGTTGGATGACTGAGTGAACCCCTTCCCACACACGGAGCAGGTAAATGATCTCTCCCCAGTGTGAACTCACTGGTGTTTCAGCAGGTTGACTCTGGCTGGGTTCAGTTCTACACTCACTGGTTCCTCTCTCTCTCCTCCCCTGAAGGTGCTGATTCTGACTGTATGTACGTGCTCTCTCCCCCTCCGACCCTCCCTGTCCAATGTAGTATCTCCCAGTTTTGGTGATGTGCTCTCCCTGACCTGTCTCCATTTCTCCTTCTTATACAGACTTGCCCTGACTGTCACTATTTCATAGAATCATACAGCACAGAAGGAGGCCAATCGGTCTTTTGTGCCTGTGCTGAATCTGTGAAAAAAATGATGCAATTAGTCCAACCCCCTGCCTATTTCCCCATAGTCCTGGAGAAATTCACTTTGAAATATTTGTCCAATTCCTTTATGAAAGTTATAATTGAATCTGTTTCCACCACCCTGTCAGACAATTCATTCCAAATCCGAATCAGTTACTGGGTAAAAAGATCTCTCCTCACCTCCCCTTGACATTTTTGGCCAACAATCCCAGCTTCACCACCCTGTCCAGAGAACTGAAACCCCTCATCTCTGGTATCATTCTCGTAAATCTCCTCTGAACTGTCTCAAAAGCTTTGATGTCCTTTCTGAAACCTGGTGCCCAGAACTGGACACATTACTGTAGCTGAGATCGAGCCAGCGACGCCCACATCCCACGAACGGATAAAAAAACGCTCCCTGCCAAATCCCCAATTCTTATCCATTTACAGACGCTCCTTGCCCAGTCCCCAAATCTTATTCATTTAGAGACGCTCCCTGCCCAATCCCCAATTCCTATCCATTTACAGACGCTCTCTGACCAGTTGACCTTGCTGGCGGGCAGTTTCGGGAAGCCTCACAGGGAAAAGCTTCACCGCCACCCGCAGGGACACAAACGGGATTGTTCCATCCTATTGTGGCCTTGACGCCCTGCTCCAGCTGTGTGCACCCGCTACGGGCGCGGTCTCCCTGCACTTGGTGAATATTCCGCTCCAGCTGCAGATGGAGCTCAGCCACTACTGCGCCTGCTCCTTATCAGAGACAAGGCAAATTCTGGAGCGCAGAGCATTCTGCGTACCACAACTGTCATTAATGCCAATCTCTGACATGATAATCAGGTTTTATTTCCTACATTTCATTTCCTGGTATGTTAGTGCGTGTTTTCTTTTGTACCTGTCAGTGCCTGGGAGGAGAGAGTCAGCTTCACTTTGTAGCCGTGAATTTCTGGTGTGAGAATGTGGGTTTTTACTCTGTATGTTTCAGTTTTTGGTTTGTGACTGTTTCTGCTATTGCTATGTGAGTTAACTTTGTGGAAAGAGATGCAATGGTTTTTGTCGATCTTCATCCCAAGCAGCTCGGTAACACAGGAGTCTGTGCTCTTCGGGCTATTCCCAGGGACGCACACCGAGACAAACATCAACTGCTGCTGGAGGACTATCAATTCGGTGAAAGACGCCCTTTGGTCTGCTTGAAACTTGCTGGTCTTCCAGCGAAAAGAGTTGTCAACCACCGAATGTTGCAGACTGGCACATTCCAAGGTCCAGGACTACGTGCTGAGGGACGCACTAAAGCTTGGGGCAGCCGCAGCAAAGGCTCAATGTGGAAAGACCACAGTGTAAGGTCCCCCCACCAAGCTGAACTGAGGGGCTGGATCCATGGGAAATCCCTCGAACTGTATCGGAGAAATTTTGTGCGCTGTAAATGTAAAAATGTATATGGCATGACAATGAAATGGAAGGGTTGTGAGGCAACTCATGATTGTACAGAAGGTAACTGATCACCTTTGCACTGTTTGTATTTTTTGACTTGATGCTGTTTTAAACTGTTTGGGAATGTAATTTTTACAGATTTTTATGAATAAAGTATATTTTGGAGATAAAAAAAAAATGTGAGTTTCACCACATATCTTTCAACAACTTGTATGTGAACATCAGCTTTTGTCCAGATCTATCAGTTTCTGATATAGAGTCATAGAGTTATACAGCACAGAAACAGGCCCTTCAGCCCATTGAGTCTGTGCTGGCCATCAAGCACCTAACTATTCTAATCCCATTTTCCAGTATTTGGCCTGTAGCCTTGTACGTTATAGCATTTCAAGTGCTCATGTAAATACTTCTTAAATGTTGTGAGGGTTCCGGCCTCTACCACCTCTTCAGGGAGTGCGTTCCAGATTCCAACCACCCTCTGGGTAAAATTTTTTTCCTCAAATCCCATCTCAACCTCCTGCCCCTTACCTTAAATCTATGCCACCTGGTTATTGACCCCTCCGCTAAGGTAAAATGTTTCTTCCTATCTAACCCATCAATGCCCCTCATAATTTTGTAAACCTCAATCTTATCTCCCCTCAGCCTTCTTTGCTCTAAGGAAAACAACGCTAGCCTTTTCAGTCTCTCTTCATAGCTGAAATGCTCCAGCCCAGGCAACATCCTGGTGACTCTCTTCTGTACCCTCTCCAGTGCAATCACATCCTTCCTATAGTGTGGTGCCCAGAACAGTACACAGTACTCCAGCTGTGGCCTAACTAGCATTTTATACAGCTCCGTCATAACCTCCCTGCTCTTATATTCTCTGCCTCGGACGATCTATATTGGCCTGTAATCTAAGGCTTTCCTCCTCACTATTTACGACACCACCAATTTTCATGTCATGTGTGAGAAAGGGTTTGATTCTATCCCTATCAGTATCCGTTACATGCATATGTTTTTAATCTGCACCCCCTCTATTTTATTCTCTGTACTTGTCAGCCTCTTGTAGGTGAGTCTGTGTTTTGCTCTTTATCTCTCAGTCTTCGAAGTATGAGCCTGGGTTTGTACCTAATTTTCTTTGTACCTTGCAGGATGGATATTGAAGAGAGGTTTTTACACATTAACTGCCAAATCCTGATAAGTGATTTTTGGGTTTCACACAGTATCTGTCAGTTTCTTGTCTAGGACTGTTGGTTTTACTCTGTCCCTGGCATTTGCTGGTTTGTTAGTGTGGGGTTTACACTGTACCTGTCAGTTTCTCATATGTGAGCGTTGGTTTCACTTTGTATAGAATCATAGATCACAGAATACTTACAGCACAAAAGGAGGGATTCAGCTCATCGTGCTTGTGCTGCCTCTCTGCACAAGCAACTCAGCTCATGCCACATCCTCATGTATTCCATGAAAACCTGAATTTTTTTTCCCTTCAGATAATTATCATATATCCTTTTGAAAGCTATGGTTGAATCTTCCTCCGTCACACTCTCAGGCAGTAAATATCAGATCTTAACCATTTGCTGCATAAAAAAGGTTTTTCCTCATGTTGCCTTTGGTTCTTTTCCCATTCACCTTAAATCGGTGTCCTCTGCTTACTCAGCCATGCGTAATATTTCCCATTGCTTTCTCAGCACTGATGAATTGTGAGGTGGGAGACAGCCAGAAGTCCCACTGAGCTGCACTGACCCCCAGCTGAAAAAGAAATGAGATAAAGTTCAATCTTTCACAGCGAGATGCTGCAGAGAGTTAAGAGTCCCGAATGAAAGAGAGCGTTTCTCATACTGTTGTTGAATTTCATTTCAAACACTCCTTGTACTCTCTGCTAATGAAGCCTAAAAAATGGAAAAACTAAATGGCGCTCAAACTCACAACCCTGAGATTAAAAGTCCCATGATCGACAGACTGAACTGAATATGTCACTTCTACTGTACCTCTGTTTGGATGGATGCAACTGTATGCTCCAATGCAAGGGCAGCTTTCAAATCCTCCCATGGGTCCACACGTCAGACTAAGTTCCATGTTGTAAACTCAAGCAAAGGAAATCTGCTCACTTCCAAAACTATCAGCAAATTGAAGCTGATTACGATCAACATCATCAGAGGTCAGAACTACCTGGTGAAAGAAGACTCCCTGAAGAAGGATCCACAATTATTCAAAGGCATCGACAAAGTGAAAAACAAGAAAATCGATGAGTCAATCCAAGCTAAACAGAAACACTGAAGAATTCCATTCCAGACCAGAACACAATTAGAGGCATTTTTTGTATTCAAAGCTGGGCATTAGTATTTAATAGTTGATATATAATTTTGAATATATTTGAATTTCTTTATTCATTTGGCACTGCTGAACATGAAGCAGTCTTAAATCATTTAATTTTTTTTTGTAAAATCTGACTTACCAGATTAAAATATTAGATCAAGGGAGAAATTTCAAAGATTACTGGACCAGTAATCCAGAGGCCTGGACTCAAGATCCAGTGACAGCCAGGACGTCAAGGCGGGAAACACTCCGCACTAGTCTGCAGTGAGCGATTCCATCGAAGGTAGAGCACAATCTCTTTAATATAAGAATGTATATTTTATAATAATTAATCACTCAAGACCTTCCTGGTCTCTGCATCTCACCTGTTCTCTGGATAAACTTGCAGAAAGTATTTCAACCTGTAAAGCAGGAGTCTAGGGAATGTATAATGATATTTTCTCGCCTTCGGGCAATATTTTAATCAATACAGTGTGGGACAACCTGTCTGGGCACAGCTCCATGAGTTTCTCTTTAACTAGTGACCTCACAATCACTAACTTCTATGATAACAATCTTCAGCTCATCACCTCCGGTACGTAGCTCTAATCTTAATGCACATTTAAACAACCTTTCAAGTCCAGTTACAGTTTTTGTTGCCTTACCTGCACAAGCTTAAAAAGTGAAAAACGGAAGCAAGTTTAACTGAACATTCTGGTGGTCAGTTCGGGCACGGGAAAAAAATGAAAGGACTCGGACCAGGTCGGATGTGGTGCTGTCAGGCTTGGGTCGGGTTTCATTTGCTGACCCGAGCAGGCCTTTAGTTACTGTTGCAACCTTATATTCCCACTTGACAATCTGTATATTTTGTTCATTTCAATTTTGTCGACAAGCTCTTTGAATCCAGTTCCCCGGTCCTCAAGCAGGCTCAGTTTGGAAATCGATTCCGCTTTCTGGAAGGCTGAAACCAATCGATGACCTTAAACTAAAAATGGCAACAGAGAAGGGCTCGTCTGGGATTTGAACCCAGGACCTCTCACATATTAATCACTTATATACCCAAAGCGAGAATCATACCCCTAGACCAATAAGCCACCGTTGGCATAATTTTTATTCGCTCCTGTGGAATTTCACTGGCACCCACAGCCGATCATGCATTTTTTTCAGATCAAAACAATATCCTACAAAGCTGAAATAAAAACAGAAAGTGCTGGAAATACTCAGCACCTCTGACAGCATCTGTGGAGAGAGAAACAGAGTTAACATTTCAGGGTTTTCACCTTTTGTTTGAGCCATCTTTTCAGACTGCTTCTGTCCATCCAATCTCACTTTTTACTCTATCCACATTCTAAGGGTGGTGCAGTGGTGAGCACTGTAGCTTCACAACTTCAATGACCCCGATTCAGTTCTGTATACTGCCTGTGTGGAGTTTGCAAGTTGTTTATGTGGGCTTCCACAAGGTACTCTGGTTTCCTCCCACAACGAAAGACTTGTGGGTTGATAGATAAATTGACTGTTGTAAATTGGCCCCAGGGTAGGTGATAGGAGAAATGTGGGGATGTGGTAGGGAATTCTGGGTCAACATAGGATTAGTATAAATGGGTGGTTGATGGTCAGTGCAGACTCAGTGGGCCAAAGGGCCTATATCAGTGCTGTATATCTCTATAACCATTCTCTAAGCAAATGCATTTTTCATGAATTCCTCATTTCTTTTATTAATGACAATTTTATATTTCCGGCCCTTGCTTCATACGATACCACAAGTGGAATCATGTTTCCATCAACCCGATCAAACCCCTTCACTATTTCCTCATATTGCAATGTTTCTTTAACCCTGACAGACTGTGGAGTTTCTGCTGCTTGATTGCAGTTCTTGCTTCCCGCCAGTAGATGTCACCTCACTCCAATATAGTGAAGTTTACAAATGTGAGAGAGACACAACAGGAAATAATTGTTCACATTATAGTGAATGTGTGGGATTTAGAAATACTAGGAGTGGAGACGAGTTATTATTGAATTTGTCAAACCAAACATATGTTATAATGTTGTGTTAAATCTGTCACTCTGTTGTCTTGATTCTGAGAGTGACATAGACTCATCGAGTCATTGGGTCATTTGTGGTATAGAAGGAGGCCATTCGCCCCATCGAGTACAGGCCAGCTCTCCATGGAGCGATCCAGTCAGTCCCACTCGTCTGCTCGATCCCCCTAGCCCTGTAAATTTATTTCCTTCAAATGCCCATCGAAATTCCTTTTGTAACCAACGATTGTCTCCACTTCCTCCGCCCTCGGGGGCAGCGAGTTACAGATCAATACCAATCACTGTGTAAAAAAGCTCTTCCGCACATTCCCCCTGCGTCTCTTGTCCAAAACCTTCAATCTGAATCCCCTAGTCCTTGTACCAATAGTTAATGGGAACAATTTTTCCTTGCCAACTTATCTAAAACTGTCATAGCCTTCGACACCTCTATCCATTCTCCCCTCAATCTCCTTTGATACAGGCAGAAAAAACCCTGTTTTTCTAACCTAACCTTGAAACTAAAACCCTCCATCCCTGGAACTATTCTGGTAAATCTCCTCTGCATCCTCTCAAGAATCCGCACATCCTTTCTAAAGATTGGTGAGCAGATCTGGATGCAACACTCCAATTGGGGCCTAACCAGAGTTCAGCATAACAACCCTGCTTTTGTACTCAATGTCTCTATTTATAAAGCCCAAGATCCCACATGCTTTGCTAACCACTGTCGCAATATGTCTTGCCAACTTCAAAGAATGATGGTCATGTACTCCAGGTCCCTCTATTCCAGCACACTCTTCAGAACTGTAGTATTGAGTATATATTGCCTCTCCCTATTTCTTCTGCTAAAATGCATCACCTCACACTTGTCACTATTAAATTCCATCTGCCACCTGTCTGCCCATCCTACTTGCCGATAACTATCCTGTTTCAGGCAGTTCATATCATCCTCACTGTTTGCCACTCCTCCAAGTTTGGTGTCATCGGCATATTTTGAGATTCTACTCGATATTCCAAGATCCAAGTCATTCATCTGTAGCAAAAAAAAGCAATGGTTCTAGCACTGACCCTTGGGGAACACCACTGTCGACTATCCTCCGGTCTGACCAAGAACCATTTCATATGACTCGCTGTTTTCTGTCCTTAAACCAATTTCCTATCCAAATGGACACTGACCCTCCTAATCCATGAACCTCAATTTTGTTAACCACCCTTTTATGTGGTACTTTATAAAATGCTTTTGTAAAATCCATATAAACAACATCCACTGCATTCCCTTCATCAACTTTCTCAGATAGTTTATCAAAAAATGCAGTTAGATTCATCAAGCATGAACTTCCATTTATAAATCCATGCCCACTCTCCTTAATTAACTCAAACCTCTCCAAATGACTTGATTTTTTCCCTGACCTGTTGGTCTTGTGCTTATAGCAAGCTCACCACAGAGCATGTATTTGGCAATGTGACTGTCATTCATTTGGCCCAGTCAACAGAGCCACCTCTGACTCAAGAGGGCAAACATGCTGCGGATCCCTGCACGCTGGTGTACTTCCTCATTCGGCACTCTGTCCTGCCAGGAGATGCCCAATATCCATCTGAGGCAGTGGAGGTGGAAGCTGTTCAGCTGCTTTTCTTGGCTTGTATAAGTTGTTGATGCTTCTCTACTATAAAGGAGGGTGCTGAGAACACAGGCCTGGTACACATGGAGTTTTGTATTTTCGGTCAGTTTGCTGTCGGTTCACACCCGTCTTCTCAACTTTGACATGACAGCTGCAGCATTGGCAATCCTGGTGCTGATTTCAGCATCAAGGGACAGATTGCTGGTGATTGTTGATCCAAGGTATGTGAACTGTTGACAACCTCCAAAGTGAGGTTGTCAATGTTAATGGAAAGTGTAGTCTCTACGTCCAAGTCTCTACGTCCAAGTGGAGTCTTGCCAAGATGAACAGCTTGTCGTCAGCTCTGATATACAGGTGAACACCCCCATCTGAGTCACTGAAAGTGTACAATAGCAGCATGGAGAAGAATACACCAATTAAAAAGGATGTGATAACTAGACAGTTAGAAAATAATGATATGATTGGGCAGAGTCAACATAGATTTATGAAAAGGAAAACAGGCTTGAAAAAACCCGTTGAGTTTTTTGAGGATGTTACCTGTAGAACAGATAAAGGAGAACCAGTGGATGCTTTGGTAATGTCCCACACAGGAGGTGAGTAAACAAAATTAGAGCACATAGGATTGGGGATAATATACTGGTGTGGATTGAGAATTGGTTAACAGACCGAAAACAGAGAGCAGGAATAACGGGTCCTCCTCAGGATGGCAGGCTGTTACTATTGGGGTACTGCAAGGATCAGTGTTGGAGCCACAGCTGTTAACAACCAAAATAAATGATTTGGATGTGGGGATTAAATGTAATATTTCCAAGTTTGCAGATGACACAAAGCTAGGTGAAGTGTGAGCTGTGAGAAGGATGCAGAGAGGCTTCCAGGGAACCTGGAGAGGCTAAGTGAATGGGAAAGAACATGGCAGATGGAATATAATGTGAATAAGTGTGAAGTTCTCCACTTTGGTGGAATAAACAGAAAGACAGAGTATTTCTTCAATGGTGAGAGGTTGGGAAGTGTTGATGTCCAAAGGGACCTGGGTGTCCTTGTTCATGAGACACTAAAAGCTCTTGTGCAGGTGCAGCAATCAATTAGGAAGGCAAATGGTATGTTGGCCTTCACACGAGGGGTCTGGAGTACGGGAGTAAAGATGTCTTGTTGCAATTGTATAGAGCCTTGGTGAAACCGCGCTGGAGTATTGTGTATAGTTTGGTCTCCTCATCTAAGGAAGGATATACTTGCCATAGAGGGAGTGAAACAGAGGGTCACCAGACTAATCCCTGGGATGGTGGGACTGAAACTGGGCCTGTATTCCTTAAAGTTTCGAAGAATGAGAGGTGATCTCATTGAAACTGATAAAATTCTTACAGGGTGTGACAGTGTGGATGTAGATAGGATGTTTGCCCTGGTTGGTGAGTCTAAAATCAGGGGACCAAGTCTCAGAATAAGGAGTAGGCCATTTAAAACTGAGATAGGGTTGAATTTCTACACTCAGACGGTGGTGAATCATTGGAATTCTCTACCCCAGAGAGCTGTGGCAGTTCAATCATTGAGCATGTTCAAGACAGAAATTGTTAGAAATCTTGATACTCATGACATCAAGGGATATGGGGAGAGCACGGGAAAGGGGCAGATAGAGGTCGATGATCAGCCATGATCGAATTGAATGGCAGAACAGGCTCGACAGGCTGAATGCCCTACGCCTATGTTCCTCTGTTCCGAAGAGAGTTGGCGCCAGCGCGCAGCCCTGCTTTACCCCACTGCTGATCTTGAAAGTGTCTGATGTTGCTCCATTGTAACTGATGGAACTGTGCATGTTCTCGTGGAAAGAAGAGATGATGCCCAAGAGGTCAGGAGGGCAGCCGAGTTTCCATCGCAGTTTGAAGAGTCCGTCTCTGCTGACAAGATCAAAGGCCTTGGTGATGTCATTTAAAATATGTGTGGCTCTGTGGCGCAATGGATAGTGTGTTGGACTTCTAAATAGTGATAAAGAAGGCATTCAAAGGTTGTGGGTTCAAATCCCACCAGAGTCAGATTTTGGACCAGCGACAGAAGAGCACAACGGAACAGAGAGTTCGCAAGTGTGTCAAAAGCACCGACTCAGAGACAGAACGAGAGAGAGAGGAGCACGGCAGGAGCGGAGCAGGGGTAAAAAAATCAAGGAGTGACATCACAATGGAGAGTGAGAGCAGGGAAACAGAGAGCCGCTGGGGTGAGTTTACAGGATTTGGTTCTTGCTTCGGTGCAGTGGAAGGAGCTGTTTGGTGAGGATCTGGTAAGCTGTGACATCACAGGCAAGCAGGGAGTTGATTGGTTTGGAAAAAGCTGCATGTTTGATGAGTATCTGGTCAGTGATGAAGGTCCATTTTAGTCCTAATGTTTAAAATAGTAAACAAACTAGCAGTAAGCTTAATAAAATAAACAATTGAATAAAATAATTGAAACATGTTAAGGATGACAGGACAGGTGATGTGTCACAGCTGCAGCATGTGGGAGCTCCTGGATGCCAGTGTGATCCAGAGCAAACACATCTGCAGCAAGTGTAGTATCTGTTCTTGTCAGTGCTGATTTGATTGAGAAGAGACCATGATCATTGCCTTTTGATCCTGGGGGAACTTTGAGTAAAATGGCTATAACCAATTTTCGAGTTTCGGGCCAGGGAGTGCGCAACACCGTTCGGGTGGTCGTGAAGGACAAGGAAGGAGATGCACCGGTCGATCGCACCTTCTTCATCAAGAAAATTCTCTTCAATTGCTGCGGATTTCAAGCGACGGACGTCTTCTGCCTGCAGGATTTCCCCAGCAGTGGATACTTCGACGTGACGTTCCGGAACGTCGCGGGATGCATCAAGTTTCTGAAGGCGTTCAAGGAGAAAGGGGACCGGGCGCCACTGTTGATCCTCACAGCGGAGCCGCTCTTCACATTTCCGTCACAACGGGACCGGGTGGTGACGATTCACCTCTACAACCCCCATGTTCCGGTGGTGGATGTACTCACCTTTCTCGCCAGGTACGTCGAGGTGGCCGGCAGCAGCACTGATGTCAAGGACCCCTTTGGGATCTGGACCAGCAAGCGGCAGGTCAAGGTGACCTTGAAGGTAGATCCCAGTGGAGCCATCATCCACCCTCCCTCCAGCTTCGCTATCGGGGGAAGTCGAGGCTTCTTGGTCTACGCTGGGCAGCCCAGAGTTTGCCGCACCTGTGGCAAATCTGGTCACATGGCAGCCAACTGCAGCACGGTTATTTGCAAGAACTGCAAGGAGGAAGGCCATCAGACCAAGGACTGTAAGCAGACTAAGTGTTGCAACTTGTGCGGCGCGGCAGGCCATCTCTACAAGACCTGCCCCAAACGTTGCCTCAGCTATGCTCAGGCGGCAAGGTCCAAGGAAAGGCCGGGAGAAGGTTCGACGAAGGAGTCCGCTGTTCGAAAGGAGACCAGCAACTTTCTCCGCAGTGAGGAACTTCAACCTGAGAAGGAAGGGGAGGCAGCTGAAACCAACGACCCAGCACCAACCCAGCGCCCGGAAACCCCTCCTCCACAGACAGAATCAATGGAGGAGGAGGCAGCAGATGGACAAACAGGTCAGTGGCAAGTGGTCCAGAGGAAAACCACAAAGAAAAAACATCCCAAAGCCACCACCCAAACCAGTGGCAAGAGGAGGCTCTCTTCTGAATCAGACTGCAACAACTCCTCTTCACTGGACGGGGAAATGCTGGAACGACAGCCCCTACAAAAGAGGCGGCAGAACTCCGAGATGGATGATAAAGCATCCCAGCCCCCGGGCACTGGAAGCTGTGATGGGCCCGGCGTGGCCCAACCCCAATGCCCCACACGTAACGACGTGGCCAACGCATCTCAGCTCCGGGACACCGGGAGCAAAGACACGTCTGGCGCACCTGAGCTCCGGGAGACCGGGAGCTGTGATGTTTTCGAGGAGGAACAGATGGAAGCAGCTGAGGACAACCAAATGCTCTCTGCCTACAAGACCCCCCCGATGTCACCCGTGCGGCACAAACCCTGCATGAAAAATCAGGAGGGGTTTCTGAGCCCAACCAACGTGAAACTGCTTGCGCACACGATGGGTATGCAGGAACATCCCGAAGGGGAAGGACTGGGACTAGCGAGGACGAATGGTATGGTAAGCAACAACTAATTTTTAGTTAAAAAATGGGTGTAAGAATTGCTTCCATTAATGTGCGTAGCATTAAATCTACTACGCGATGTGTTTCAACCTTGGATTACCTTGCCAAGGTCAAAGCTGACCTACTGTTTCTGCAGGAGTGTGGAATACCACACCTCAGCACCTACAGGCAGTGGTCGCGATGGTGGTCCCACGGGCCATCGATCTGGTCGGGGGGGGAATGACTGCCGTTCCTCCGGCCTGGGTATTCTGCTGCGGGGAGGTAACTTCACCATCTCCGAAGTTAAGGAGGTGGTGGGCGGCCGCCTCCTCGTAGCAGACGTGATGTACAACAACGCTCCGCTCCGGTTGATCAACGTGTACGCCCCGGTACAACGCAGCGAGCGGCTGACCGTCTTCCAGCAGCTCCCACTGCTGCTGGCGACGTCCAGGCCGGTCATCCTAGGCGGTGACTTCAACTGCATCATCGATGCGGCTGGACGATCCGGCAGTGACGACAGCAAACTGGACGCTACGTCAAGATTCCTAGTAGAAACAGTTAAGGATGCCAAACTGCACGACGTCTTCAGCAAACCTGCAGACGGAGCGCAGCGCAGATACACATGGTCAAGATCGGACGGGTCTGCCCGTTCCAGGATTGACTTCCTGTTTGTGTCCCGTGCTGTCACGGTCGGATCCACCGACGTCAAGCCGGTGTTCTTCTCCGACCACTGCCTCTTACTGGCCGACTGTCACTTACAGGACGACCAGCGGGTTGGCAGAGGGACGTGGAAGCTCAATGCGACACTGCTGACCCCAGAGTACGTTGAGGAACTCAAAAGGGATTACAAAGGTTGGAGGACCGTGAAACCCCTCTTTGAGTCTCCAGTTCACTGGTGGGAAGCGATAAAGGAGAACATCAAGAGGTTCTTCATCCACAAAGGTGTTCAGAAGGCGAGAGAGAGACAGAGGGAACTGTCCCGACTCCAGAAAATTATGCAAAATCTACTCCGGTTGCAGTCAATGGGGGTCGAGGTCAAGGAGGACCTCCAAGAGGTGAAGAGCCAGCAGGCCTCGCTCTTTGCCAAGGAGGCCTCCAAGATCATCTTCCGGTCCAGAGTCCGCTCCATCGAGCAGGATGAGACGTGCTCGCGTTACTTCTTCCAAAAGGTACACAGAGAGAGCTCTGTTATCAGCAGCCTGAAGGAAGAAGATGGCTCGGTAACGTCTTCGCAGTCCGACATACTAAGGATCAGCAAATCCTTTTATGCTGGGCTGTATGACGCGAAGCCCACAGACAGCAGAGCCTCCCAGTCCTTCCTGTCATCTATCACAGAGGTCCTAGATGACAGCAGGAGGGAGAGACTGGACAAGCCGCTAATTCTGGACGAGCTGACAAAGGCCGTCGAGTCTTTCGAGACGAGTAAAACCCCCGGGAGCGAAGGCTTACCGGTCGGTTTGTACTCGGCCCTGTGGGACTGGGTCGGCCCAGACCTGCTGGAAGTATACAAGAGTATGCTCCTGGCCGGCAGCATGTCAAAGACCATGAGAAAAGGCATCATCACCCTCATTTACAAGCAGAAGGGGGAGAGGGCAGAAATCAGAAATTGGCGGCCCATCTCACTGCTTAATGTTGATTACAAGATTCTGTCCAAAGTCATAGCCAGTCGAGTCAAGTCTGCTCTGGAGTTGGTGATTCACCCCGATCAGACCTGTACTGTACCCGGCAGGAAGATCTCTGATAGTCTCGCGCTACTCAGGGATACGATCGCCTACGTACGGGACAGGAGGGTGGACACCTGCCTCATCAGCCTGGACCAGGAGAAGGCTTTTGACAGGATATCGCACACCTACATGATGGACGTGCTTTCCAAAATGGGGTTTGGGGAGGGAATCTGCAATTGGATCCAACTGCTCTACACAAACATCAGTAGCGCAGTGTCAATCAACGGGTGGGAATCTGAAAGTTTCCCGATCAAATCTGGAGTCAGACAGGGCTGTCCTCTGTCCCCGGTCTTGTTTGTTTGCTGTATTGAACCCTTTGCTGAGTCTATTCGGAAGGATGCGAGCATAAGAGGGGTGACAATCCCAGGCAGCGGAGGCACTCAGGTCAAAACCTCCCTGTACATGGATGACGTCGCCGTCTTCTGCTCGGATCCGCTGTCCGTGCGCAGACTGATGAGCATCTGCGACCAGTTCGAACTGGCCTCGGGAGCCAAAGTTAACCACGGCAAGAGCGAGGCCATGTTCTTTGGGAACTGGGCTGATCGATCCTTTGTCCCCTTCACCGTCAGGTCAGATTACCTGAAGGTGCTGGGGATATGGTTCGGAAGGGCCGGGGCGTGCACCAAAACATGAGAGGAGCGAGTAGCCAAGGTACGACAAAAGTTGGGCATGTGGGGGCAGCGATCTCTCTCCATTGTGGGTAAGAACCTGGTCATCAGGTGCGAGGCGCTCATGTTGTTGCTCTACGTGGCGCAGGTCTGGCCCATACCCCACTCCTGCGCCGTGGCAGTCACCCGAGCCATTTTCCGCTTCGTCTGGGGATCTAAAATGGACCGGGTCCGGAGGGACACGATGTTCAAATCTCTGGACATGGGCGGGGAAAATGTACCCAACGTGGCCCTCATCCTGATGACCACCTTCGTGTGCGGCTGCATCAAGCTATGTGTAGATCCCCAGTACGCAAACTCCAAGTGTCACTACGTGCTGAGGTTCTATCTGTCCCCGGTGTTGCGAAGGATGGGCCTGGTCACATTGCCGCGGAACGCTCCGTGCAGTTGGGCGGCGCTGTACCACCTATCCTTCGTGGAGCAGTTTCTGCGGAAAAACACCTTTGACCACCGGTCCATCAGGCAGTGGTCTGCACGGAATGTCCTCAAGGCCCTACGGGAAAAGGAAACGGTGGATCCTGTCGGATGGTTCCCCGAGCAGACCGTCAAAGTCATTTGGCGGAATGCCTCATCACCAGACCTTTCAAACAAGCACCAAGACGTAGCTTGGCTGGTGGTGAGAAGGGCCCTCCCCGTCAGATCCTTCATGCACACCCGAAGTCTCGCCCCCTCCGCACAGTGCCCCCGCGTTGGCTGTGGTGGGGAAGAGACGGTCGCCCACCTCCTCCTGGAATGTGCCTTTGCAAAGTAGGTGTGGAAAGAGATGCAGTGGTTTTTGTCAAGGTTCATCCCAAGCAGCTCTGTAACACAGGAGTCTGTGCTCTACGGGCTGTTCCCAGGGACGCACACCGAGACAAACATCAACTGCTGCTGGAGGACTATCAAATCGGTGAAAGAAGCCCTTTTTTCTGCCCGAAACTTGCTGGTCTTCCAGCGCAAAGAGTTGTCCACCACCGAATGTTGCAGACTGGCACATTCCAAGGTCCAGGACTACGTGCTGAGGGACGCACTAAAGCTTGGGGCAGCCGCAGCAAAGGCTCAATGGGGAAAGACCACAGTGTAAGGTTCCCCCACCATGCTGGACTGAGGGGCTGGAACCATGGGAAGCCCCTCGAACTGTATCGTTAATATTCTCAATTGCTGTAAATGTAAAACTGTAATTGACATGACAATTGTGAAACGGAAGGGTTGGGAAGAAACTCATGACATTATTGAAAGAAACTGATCTCTTTTGCAATGTTTGTATTTTTTCGTGCTGTTTGGAAACTGTTTGGCAATGTAATTTTTACAGATTTTTATGAATAAAGTATATTTTGGGAAAAAAAAAAATCTTGTATATCGCTTCTCCCTGGCCTGCAAGGAATTTGGACTGACGATCAGCATCAGGAAGATCAAAGTTATGGGCCAGGACGTAGAGACTCCACCTTCCATCAACATCGACAACCTCACTTTGGAGGTTGTCAACAGCTTCACATACCTTGGATCAACAATCACCAGCAATCTGTCCCTTGATACTGAAATCAGCACCAGGATTTCCAATGCTGCAGCTGTCATGTCAAAGTTGAGAAGACAAGTGTGAACCGACAGCAAACTGATCAAAAATATAAAGCTCTGCGTGTACCAGGCTTGTGTTCTCAGCACCCTCCTTTATAGTAGAGAAGCATCAACAACTTATGCAATTCAAGAAAAGCAGCTGAACAGCTTCCACCTCCACTGCCTCAGATGGATATTGGGCATCTCCTGGCAGGACAGAGAGCCGAATGTGGAAGTACACCAGCGTGCAGGGATCTGCAGCATGTTTGCCCTCTTGAGTCAGCGGTGACTCTGTTGACTGAGTGATGTGTGCTGAATGGATGACGGTCGCTTTGCCAAAGACACGCTCTTTGGTGAGCTTGCTATCAGCACGAGACCAACAGGTCACCCACGTCTGTGATACAAGGACATCTGCAAAGCGAGATCTCAAGCTGACTGGGATTGGAGTCGATGCATGGGAAGTCCTTCCTGCTGACTGGAATTCCTGGAGAAAGGCATTCAGGAAGACCATGGGAAAAGCAGAGGACAAAAGAAATGACCATTTGGGGGGAAAGAGAGCCCAGAGGAAGGAAAAATTATCAGTCGACCTTGGGCCAATGATATTCATCTGTACCAGCTGCGGAAGGGATCATCACTCGCGAGTCGTCCTCTACAGCCACAACAAACGATGTTTAATACAGAAGTGACGTACACCCCGGGTGTAGCCCATCGTCTTCCGAGACGGACGATTGCCTATTACTATTACAGCTACAGCTACAACTACATGAGCGAGTCAGAGGCTGGGAACTCTGCGGCGACTAACTCACCTCTTGACTCGCCAAAGCCTGCCCACCATCTACAAGGCACAAGTCAGGAATGTGATGGAATACTCATGCCTGGATGAGTGCAGCTCCAACAACACTCAAGAGATTGACACCATCGGGTCAAAGCAGCCCACTTGATTGGCACCCCATCCACCACCTTAAACATTCATTCCCTCTAGCACCAGTGCAGAGTGGCAGCAGTGTGTAACATTTACAAGATGTACTGCAGCAACTTGCCAAGCCTCTTTCAACAGCACCTTCCAACCCACAAACTCAGCCACCGAGAAGGATAAAGGTAGCAGACGCATGGGAACATCACCACCTTCAAGTTCCCCTCCAAGTCACACACCATCCTGACTCGGCATTAGACTGCCATTCCTTCACTGTTGCAGGGTCAAAAACCAGGAACACCCTCCCAAAAAGCACTGTGGAGGTGCCAGAGGACTGAACAGTGGCAAATGTGACTTCCTATTTCAACAAAGGGTGTAAGGACAATCCAGGTAACTACAGGCCAGTTAGATTAACAGCAGTGGTGAGTAAGGTTTTAGGAACAATAATTAGGGAAAAAATCAACAGTCACTTGGAGAGATTTGAATTAATTGAGGAGAGTGAGCATGGATTAATAAATGGGAGTGCATGCTTGACTAACTGCATTTTTTGATGAACAAACAGGAAGATGATGGATTTTAAGACAGGATGGATGGTTGGATTAAGAATGGATGATAAGGTACCACATAAAAGGGTGGTTAACAAAATTGAGGTTCATGGAATAGGAGACTCCCCGTCCAATTGGATAGAAAATTGCCTTCAGGACAGAAAATAGCGAGTCGTAGTAAATGGTTCTTTGTCAGACTAGAGGATAGTCGACAGTGGGTGTTCTCCAATGGTCACTGCTCGAACCACTGCTTTTTCTGCTATATATAAATGACTAGGATCTTGGAATATAGTGTAGTATCTCAAAATATGCCGATAACACCAAACCTAGAAGAGTGGTAAACAGTAACTGCCTGCAACAGGACAGTGATAGGCTAGCAGAATGGGCAGACAGGTGGCAGATGGAATTTAATAGTGACTAGTGTGAGGTGATGCACTTTAGCAGAAGGAACAGGGAGAGGCAATATATACTTAATGGCACAGTTCTAAAGAGAGCTAAAAATAATGTTTGTTGTAAGTGGCTTGTTGGTCTGGGGGTATGTTTTTCACTTTGTGTGTGTGATTGGATAGCATGTGAAAGGTCCTGTTTTCAAATCCTGCATGACTCCTACTTCATTTGTATTTTTAGTTGAAGGTCATCGATTGGTTGCAGCCTTACAAAAAGCGGAGTTGACTTTCACACGGAGCCTGTTTGAGGACCAGAGAACTGGATTCAAAGAGCCTGTTGACAAAATTGAAATGAACTAAATGTACAGATTGCCAAGTGTGTGTATGAAGGTGAAGCAGTAACTGAGAGCTGGATCCAAAAACAACACGACTGGGTTCTGGTATGGAATGGAATTCTTCAGTGTTTCTGTTGTTTGTCTTGGATTAACTCATCGATTTTTTGTTTTTCACTTTGCCGATGCATTTGAATAATTGTGGATCCTTCTTCAGGGTATTTTCTTTCACCAGGTAGTTCTGCTCTCTGATGATGTTGATCGTAATCAGCTTCAACTCGCTGATTGTTTTGGAAGTGAGCAGATTTCCTTTGCTTGAGTCTACGACATGTAACTCAATCTGACATGTGGATCCATGGGAGGATTTGAAAGCCACCCCAGCGTCGGAGCATACAGTTGCATCCATCCAATAAGAGACCGAGTAGAAGTGATAGTTCAGTCAGTCGAACATGAGACGTTTAATCTCAGGGTTGTGAGATTGAGTGCCATTCTGTTTCTCCATTTTTTTAGGCTTCATCAGCAGAGAGTACAAGGAGTGTTTGAAATGAAATTCAACAACAGTATGAGAAAGTCTCACTTTGATTCGGGAATCTTATCTCTCTGCAGCATCTCGCTGTGAAAAATTGAACTTTATCTCATTTCATTCTCAGCTCAGGGTCAGTGCGTCTCAGTGGGACTTCTGGCTGACTCCCGCTTCACAATCCATCAGTGCTGAGAAAGCAATGGGGAATATTACTCACATGTTGTGTTCTGTAACCTTTCAGAAACAATTGAATTATGTATTTTCTTCCAAAACATTCATTCTCAGTCCTGGGAAAAATAGAGTATATGATTGACTGTATCAGTAAGTGGGAAAAGTTAAAATATGTTGTGACCAGTGGAGAAATGGGATGAGAATAAATAGCAAAATACTGCGGATGCTGGAAATCTGAAATAAAAACAAGAAATGCTGGAACCACTCAGCAGGTCTGGCAGCATCTGTGGAAAGAGAAGCAGAGTTAACGTTTCAGGTCAATGACCCTTCTTTGGAAGTTCCGAAGAAGGGTCACTGACCCGAAACGTTAACTCTGCTTCTTTTTCCACAGATGCTGCCAGACCTGCTGAGTGGTTCCAGCATTTCTTGTTTTTATTTGAGAATAAATAGTGCCCTTCTCCAATTTCAACTGCGCAAACGCTTTCAATCTGGCTCTGTAGCTTAGTTGGTTACAGCACCTGTCTAGTAAACAGGAGATCCTGGGTTCAACTCCCAGCAGAGCCTTATTACAGTGTGCTTTGGAAGTTTCCTAATCAATAATTTTATCGATGTCTTGTGAACTTTGACTTAGAATTCAAATTAGATAATGAATTTCAGTCACAGGAGAAAACAGCCATTGTGAAGGATGTGAGTTTGGAATGGCTGTTCCTCCTTGCACAGAAATTCAGTGCTGATATTTCAAAGGCAACTTCTTTCATAGAAGTTTGTTCACAGATGCATTCAACCTGGAAAACAGCACGACATTAATCTCACTGAAGGAAAGTGTGACCACGTTGTCTGTTTCAGAGTGTTTCTGTCGTTATGTGTTGCTTTCAACCGTGACTGGGACATGACGCAAGCGAGAGGGTTGAGCCGAGGTTTGGAATATTTGTCAGTCAGGAACAAGAAAAATCAAAGGAAGCAAATAAGAAAACCTGTGTCTCATGTGGTTACCGAGAGACGGTGAGAAGATATTAAACTTTGTTCTATTCAATACAGCTGTGATTAACTTTGACCTTTTCTGCCTTTTGCAAACAGTATTTGAAGTGTTTCGGTAACAGTGTTCAGTGGGGTCTGGGTGAGCAGCTGCGGAGTGTAACAGGGTCAGGACTGGATGCAGGAAGTTCTCTGACAGTCTCTCTCTCTCTCTCTCTCTGATGGGTTTGAGTTGATTTTCAACTGGCAGCTGTTGGTGTTTCAATAAATGAAAGAAGTTCCCTCCACCCATTTTTTGGACAGACAGTGTATTACAAGGATGTAAAGGGTTAATGCTGAAGACAGTGGGATCAACCCCTCCCACTGTCAGAGTGATGATGTAACAGTCACATGAGATGAGGTTTGGGAGAAGAGAGAGCAGCACCAAGGATGCTAGCTTAGGAGGCTTGATGAGTGTGTATATAGTATTGTGTAAATTAGAAAAGAGTTCTTAGTTCTTTCAGCAGGAAATGTGTCCAGAAAATATCGAGAAACTCACAATTTTATTATTCAGGAGTCGAAACACAGATATTAATTCCAAGTTACAGTTCTGGGTTCATTTAACAAAAAAAAGGTAGAGAATAATATGACTCACTGATTGAAATCCCCCAGTGAGGAGACAATTAAACAGGTGATCTGTTGGGGCATCCTTCAATCCAAGGTTTCGGCAGCATTTAATCTCTCTTTTTGGTGAAATTCTTTGTTATTTGCATCTTCTTTTTAATCCAGCTTTGATGGGTGGGTGAAAAAACTCAAAAAAACTGAACAGTTCCATCCTTTCTTTTCTTCCTTCTTCCCTTCTTTCCATCAGTTTCGTTTTTCTGTCCCAGATCAATATAATGATGAGAATCCCAATTTAATCTGCTGTTTTATCCATTCCAATCAAAATTCAACATTCCAATCAAATCTATTTGTTATTCCACAGTGTCTCTCCATGTGTTTTACTCTGTTGTATTCTCTCACAGTCTGTTTGATGATCAATGTTACATCTCACTCTCTGTTCTGGTGAAGATCAGAAGCAGTGATATCTGTTTTCACCACCCACCAAGTCGGTCTGAAGCTGTGCCTCGCCGATCATGTGGAGTTAGGAACATAGGAGCAGGAGTCGGTCATTCAGCCCATTGAGCCTGCCCCACCATTCAATATGATCATGGCTGATCATCCACTTCAATACCCTTTTCCCCACACTTTCCTCATATTCCCTTTTGTCATTTGTATTTAGAAATCTGTCAATCTCTGCTTTAAACATATTCAATGACTGAGCTTCCACAGCCCTCTGGGGTAAAGAATTCCAAAGATTCACAACCCTCTGAGTGACAACATTTCTCCTCATCTCTGTCCTAAGTGTCCTTGGGGGTGCTTTTGCTAACGCTGTTGGGGAGGGTTTAAAATAATGTGGCAGGGGGATGGGAACCAAATGAGGAGGTCAGTGGACAGTAAGGAGGTAGTAACTAAAGCCTGTAAGGAACTAGATAATGAAGTCAGCGTGACTAAGGGGAAGAGTAGGCAGGAAGCAGATGATGAACGCAAAGGGACTGGTGGTCTGAGGTGCATTTGTTTTAATGCAAGAAGTATAGTAGGTAAGGCAGATGAACTTAGGGCTTGGATTAGTACCTGGGAGTATGATGTTATTGCTATTACAGAGACTTGGTTGAGGAAAGGGCACGTTTGGCAACTAAATATCCCAGGATATCGATGCTTCTGGCGGGATAGAGAGGGAGGTAAAAGGGGTGGAGGAGTTGCATTACTGGTCAAAGAGGATATCACAGCTGTGCTGAAGGAGGGCACTATGGACGACTCGAGCAGTGAGGCAATATGGGCAGAACTCAGAAATAGGAAGGGTGCGGTAACAGTGTTGGGGCTGTACGACAGGCCTCCCAACAGCAAGCATGAGATAGAGGTACAAATATGTAAACAGATTATGGAAAGATGTAGGAGCAACAGGGTGGTGGTGATAGGAGATTTTAATTTTCCCAACATTGACTGGGATTCACTTAGTGTTAGAGGTCCAGATGGAGCAGAATTTGTAAGGAGCATCCAGGAGGGTTTTCTAGAGCAGTATGTAAATAGTCCAACTCGGGAAGGGGCCATACTGGACCTGGTGTTGGGGAATGAGCCCGGCCAGGTGGTTGAAGTTTTAGTAGGGGACTACTTTGGGAATAGTGATCACAATTCCGTAAGTTTTAGAATACTCATGGACAAAGATGAGAGTGGTCCTAAAGGAAGAGTGCTAAATTGGAGGAAGGCCAACTATACCAAAATTCGGCAGGAGCTGGGGAATGTAGATTGGGAGCAGATGTTTGAAGATAAATCCACATTTGATATGTGGGAGGCTTTTAAAGAGAGGTTGATTAGCGTGCAGGAGAGACATGTTCCTGTGAAAATGAGGGATAGAAATGGCAAGATTAGGGAACCATGGATGACAGGTGAAATTGTGAAACTAGTTAAGAGGAAAAAGGAAGCATACATAAGGTCTCGGCGGCTGAAGAAAGACAAAGCTTTGGAAGAATATCGGGAATGTAGGACCAATCTGAAACGAGGAATTAAGAGGGCTAAAAGGGGTCATGAAATATCTTTAGCAAACAGGGTTAAGGAAAATCCCAAAGCCTTTTATTCATATATAAGGAGCAAGAGGGTAACTAGAGAAAGGATTGGCCCACTCAAGGACAAAGGAGGAAAATTATGCGTGGAGTCAGAGAAAATGGGTGAGATTCTAAACGAGTACTTTGCATCGGTATTCACCGAGGAGAGGGACATTACGGATGTTGAGGTCAGGGATAGATGTTTGATTACTCTAGGTCAAGTCGGCATAAGGAGGGAGGAAGTGTTGGATATTCCAAAAGGCATTAAGGTGGACAAGTCCCCAGGTCCGGATGGGATCTATCCCAGGTTACTGAGGGAAGCGAGAGAGGAAATAGCTGGGGCCTTAACAGATATCTTTGCAGCGTCCTTAAACACGGATGAGGTCCCGGAGGACTGGAGAATTGCTAATGTTGTCCCCTTGTTTAAGAAGGGTAGCAGGGATAATCCAGGTAATTATAGACCGGTGAGCCTGACGTCAGTGGTAGGGAAGCTGCTGGAGAAGATACTTAGGGATAGGATCTATTCCCATTTGGAAGAAAATGGGCTTATCAGTGATAGGCAACACGGTTTTGTGCAGGGAAGGTCATGTCTTACCAACTTAATAGAATTCTTTGAGGAAGTGACAAAGTTGATTGATGAGGGAAGGGCTGTAGATGTCATATACATGGACTTCAGTAAGGCGTTTGATAAGGTTCCCCATGGTAGGTTGATGGAGAAATTGAAGTCGCATGGGGTCCAGGGTGTACTAGCTAGATGGATAAAGAACTGGCTGGGCAACAGGAGACAGAGAGTAGCAGTGGAAGGGAGTTTCTCAAAATGGAGACATGTGACCAGTGGTGTTCCACAGGGATCCGTGCTGGGACCACTGTTGTTTGTGATATACATAAATGATTTGGAGGAAAGTATAGGTGGTCTGATTAGCAAGTTTGCAGACGACATTAAGATTGGTGGAGTAGCAGATAGTGAAGGGGACTGTCAGAGAATACAGCAGAATATAGATAGATTGGAGAGTTGGGCAGAGAAATGTCAGATGGAGTTCAATCCAGGCAAATGCGAGGTGATGCATTTTGGAAGATCCAATTCAAGAGTGAACTATACAGTAAATGGAAAAGTCCTGGGGAAAATTGATGTACAAAGAGATTTGGGTGTTCAGGTCCATTGTTCCCTGAAGGTGGCAACGCAGGTCAATAGAGTGGTCAAGAAGGCATACGGCATGCTTTCCTTCATCGGACGGGGTATTGAGTACAAGAGTTGGCAGGTCATGTTACAGTTGTATAAGACTTTGGTTCGGCCACATTTGGAATACTGCGTGCAGTTCTGGTCGCCATATTACCAAAAGGATGTAGATGCTTTGGAGAGGGTGCAGAGGAGGTTCACCAGGATGTTGCCTGGTATGGAGGGCGCTAGCTATGAAGAGAGGTTGAGTAGATTAGGATTATTTTCATTAGAAAGACGGAGGTTGAGGGGGGACCTGATTGAGGTGTACAAAATCATGAGAGGTGTAGACAGGGTGGATAGCAAGAAGCTTTTTCCCAGAGTGGGGGATTCAAATACTAGGGGTCACGAGTTCAAAGTGAGAGGAGAAAAGTTTAGGGGGGATATGCGTGGAAAGTTCTTTACGCAGAGGGTGGTGGGTGCCTGGAACGCGTTGCCAGCGGAGGTGGTAGACGCGGGCACGATAGCGTCTTTTAAGATGTATCTAGACAGATACATGAATGGGCAGGAAGCAAAGAGATACAGACCCTTAGAAAATAGGCGACAGGTTTAGATAGAGGATCTGGATCGGCGCAGGCTTGGAGGGCCGAAGGGCCTGTTCCTGTGCTGTAATTTTCTTTGTTCTTTGTTCTAAGTGGTTTCCCCCTTATTTTGAAATTGCATCACCTGGTTCTCGACTCCCCAACCAGGAGAAACATCTTAGCTGCATCTACCCTGACTGTCCTTTAAGTATTTTGTGGGTTTCAATGGGATCACCTCTCATTCTTTGAAACTCTAGAGAATACAGCCCGTTTCCCCAATCTCTCTTCATAGGACAGTCCCACCATCCCAGGAACAAGTCTGATGAACCTTTGTTGCACTCCCTCTGTGGCAATAATATCCTTCCTAAGGTAAGGGGACCAAAACTGCACACAGTACTCCAAGTGCGGTCTAACCAAGGTTCTTTACAATTGAAGCAAGAATTCACTATTCCTGTACTCAAATCCTCTTGTGATTAAGGCTAACATACCAATAGCCTTCTTAATTGCTTGCTGCACCTGCATGTTAGCTTTCAGTGACTTATTGACATGGACACCCATGTCACCCTTATATTCTGTACCTCAGCTAATAAAGGAAAGGATTCCATATATCTGCTGAACCAGCTTATTGACCTGTCCTGCTACTTCAGGGATCTGTGGACATTCACTCCAACGTCCCTCACTTCCTCTACACCGTTCAGTGTTTTCCCGTTAATTGTGTATTCCTTTGACTTTTTTTACGTCTGCTCTCGCTGTTCCCTGCTCTCCGAGTGAACTCTTGCTCCCTCTCTCTCCTGGGCTCTTTATGCTCCACTTCGCTTTCACTGTTTCCCGCTCTCTTAATGTATCAATATTTGTTTGCCTTGCGTTTAAGTTAAAATATGGATTAACTGTATTTTACAGTTGTAGGTTTTAGTTGGCAGTCCTGTGCAAGTTGTGGATTGGTATTCAATATTTAGCTCTGTGAAAACGATTGTGAATGAAAACATAACTTTCAATCTTATACATGGGCTGGTCTGCAAGCTCCAAGTCCTTCATTTTGTAGTAATGGAATTGATACTGTATCTTTCAGTCTTAATCTCTGTGGGATTTTTGAATGTCATGCATAGCTCGGTCTCACGTCTGATGTACATTATTGGGATTCAGAGGATCATAGGAAATAGGGGCATTAGGCCATTCAGCCCATCGAGCCTGCTCCGCCATTCAAACAGATCGTGGATGATCATCTACCTCTACGCCATTTTTCCCTGCTATCTCCATATCCCTTGATCTTGTTAGTATTTAGAAATCTATCGATTTATGTCTTGAATATGTTCAATGATTGAGGCTCCACAGCCCTCTGGGATAAAGAATTCCACAGAGTTCCCACCCTCTGAGTAAAGAAATTCCTGCTCATCTCAGTCTCAAATGGCCTGTCCTTATTCTGAGACTGTATCTCCTTGTTCTAGAATGACCAGACAGAGGAAACATCCTCTCCATATCTACCCTGTCACGCCCTGTAAGAATTTTGTAAGTTTCAATGAGATCACCTTTCATTCTTCGAAACTCCAGAGAATTTCGGCCCAGTTTCTGCAGTCTCTCATCATAAGACAATCCCACCATCCCAGGGGATTAGTCTGGTGAATCTCCGTTGCACTCTCTCCATGACAAGTCTATCCTTCCTTAGATAAGGAAACCAAAATTGTACAGAATATTCCAGGTGCGGTCTCATCTAGACTTTATACATTGAAGCAATACATGATTAACCATGTACTCAAATCCCCTTTCAATGAAGACAACATACCATTTGCATTCTTAATTGCTTTCTGCACCTGCACACTAGCTTTTAGTGTCTCATGAACAAGGACACCCAGGTCCCTTTGGACATCAACACTTCCCAACCTCTCACCATTTAAGAAATACTCTGCCTTTCTGTTTATTCTACCAAAGTGGAGAACTTCACACTTATTTACATTATATTCCATCTGCCATGTTCTTGCCCATTCACTTACCCCGTCCAAATCCCCTTGAAGCCTCCTTGCATTCATTCTGTACCTTTCAATCAGGCAAATTTTGTCTGTTCAATTTCAAGTTTTATATTTAAAATGTAACCATGGTGACAGAGTTTATTTAGATCTGATAGTGAGTTTGTTTTTGGACTGTGATTGATGTATCAACCTATCAGCTGTATTGAATTGGAGTGAAATAGAAACAACTTCTGTCTCTCCCGCTGTTGTTTGACTGTTGGATTGAAAATGTGTCTCTTGACTTTGGGATCAGTGTCTGTCTGACTACTTCTTTTGTTTGTTCCAGTGGAACTGATGAGCTGGCAGTATCTCTGTGCTTTGGGAGTGATCCTGTACCGACTGTGTGTTGGAACAAGATCACTGCACTTTTCCTTGTGTCCAAGAATCACCACATCCAGTCAGGTTCCTTCATGTATTTTCCTGCAGGAATGAAAGAACTGGTGAGGTAGAAGATACAAAAGCGATCAATGTAATCGTCCCAATAATAATCATTATGAACAATCACAAAATGAAAACCAGGAACACAAACAGTGTCAGTGTCTGACTCCACTGTAGTACTGCAGTATTCAGCTTCTGTTTACCAGGTGTTTGCAGTGGTTTTACAACAAGTTTGTGACATTCAGAAACAACACAAGCCCTGCACTGCTCAATGACTGGGACTGTCCGATAGAGCAGTGACCTTTACACAGTCACATTTCTATTTCAACGGAAAACAAGCAGCCACTATTTAAAATGTGCCTTTCACACTTCTCACCTGGTGTCTGCAATAAATGCTCTTTGTCTAACTGTCCACATCGTTATTTTGCGGCTATTTTTCCGCCACTGTTCACGATCCAACAAACAGTGAGAGACTGGAACTAAAGCAGGAAAATTCCCTCTCCTTTGGGTGGTGAAATTGTCAGTGATTTTCAATAGTGATTTCTTCCCATTGTGTCTCCCTGAGCCTGTACAGACACTGTCCGAGAATGAACTCTCCCTTCCCCGTGTCCCCGGCTCACTCCATGTTCCGGGAGCAGCTCCTGCTCCACAGTGTCTGTTCCAAACACTCCCCGACTCCCCCTCAACTTCCCACCACTCAATGCTAATCTCTGAGCACATCTGCGGACACGCTCCCAAAGCAGTGGCTGCTGGAAGCAGATGCTGTTTGTTCCCTTCCCCCGGGCCCGGGAAGTCTCCATTAGCAGCTGATTTGAAGCATCTTCCCCTGATTGAGTGAATGGCCTCACAGACTGGGTTGGGGAAAGACTGCGTATGCGCTCCACTCCTCATTGTGACGTCCCACCGGAGGCGGGGCAACACCGCGCGTGCGCAGATCTCTGCAGCAATTCAGCACTCAAACATCAATGGGAACTTTCCCCATTTCACCCTCATCAAAGTCCCAAAGAAAGTGAAGAGGGGCTTGGACTGGAGGGAGGGAGGGAGGGGCGGGGTAGGGGGAACCTAGAACCCAGAAAGCTGCCCACTTGCCCCATTTAGATGCTCAATTTGCGGTCATTTCCTGCAGGGGGTTTGTTATTATTGAGCCCCTCCTGGTAAAACAATCCGATAGAAAGAGGGGAGAAAGGAGGGAGCCGGTGTGTTTGCTGGGACCTTGCAGAATTCATTTCAGCAGCAAAAGTCCCGGGTTATATTAACCCGAGTGAAACACGCTGTCAGTGAAAGGAAAACCGAACGGCCCTTTTCATCTTTTCATTGGAAACAAAGTAGAGCCGGAAGTGCGGCGAGCAGAGCAGACACACAAGCTCAATGACAGGAGAGCTCGGCCGTTCCTGAGTTTCAGCTCCCAGCTCTTCCATTTCCTCATCCACACTGTCTTTACTGTGGATGTTCAGGGGTTCATTGTCGGATCTGAGGACTGTATCCATTAAACATTCTGAGTCAGGAGATTCACACACTCTCTGTTACCAAGATTTATGGGCAGGAATGTTTCAAAACTTTGTCTATTAAATCATTGTATTATTCACAGAACTAATGAGGCAATCGGTTCATTATTCAGGCCTTGAACTTGGTTTGGGTAGACCGAAAACTGAGAGGTTCAGCACCTATCCATTTATTCACTATTGGCCGTGTGGCCTAATGGATAAGGCGTCTGACTTCGGTGTATTTAACGAGGTTATCAGAAAATTGGAGGTTCGAATCCTGCCACGGTCATTTCGGGCGATCACTGTTTCGCACCGCAGCCTCACAGCTCTAGCGACCCGTGTTCGGTTCTGGGTAATGTCTGTGCGCAGTTTGAGTTCTCCCTGTAACTGCGTGTGTTTCCTCGCACAGCCAAAGACTTGCAGATTGATTGGTAAATTGACCATTGTGAATTGCCCCCAGTGGAGGTAGGTGGTGGGGGATGTGGTCGAGAATATGGCATTCATGTCGGATTAGTATAAATGGGTGGTTGTTGGTCGGCACAGACTTGATGGGCCGAAGGGCCTGTTATAGTGCTGCATCTATTAATAAATAACTTATTTTTTTGATGAAATAACAGAAAAGGTTGATGAAGGGAAAGCAATGGATGTTGTCTATATGGATTTTCAGAAAGCGTTTGACAAACTACCGCATAAAATGCTGGGTAACAAAACTGAGGCTCTTGGAATAGGAGGGTCAGTATCTGCTTAGATTAAAAAATGTGGGAAACATCAAAAAAAGTGAGTTGTGATATTTGGTTGTTTTTCAGAATGGAAGATGCTGAACAGTGATGTCCACAAGGGTCAGTGTCAGGACCACCATATATAGAAATGACTTGAATATTGGAATCACAGAATCACAGAATTGTTACTGCACAGAAGGAGGCCATTTGGCCCATCATGTCTGCACTGACTCTCCAAATGAGCAATTCACCTCATGTCACTTCCCCGTCTTCTCCCCATAATCCTGCACATTCTTCCTTTTCAGATAACAGTCTAATTCCCCTTTGAATTCTTCAATTGAACCTGCCTCCATCACATTCTCAGGCAGTTCATACTTTAACCACTCGCTGTGTGAAAAAGTTTTTCCTCATGTCGCTTTTGCTTCTTTTACCAATTACTTTAAATCTGTGCCCTCTCATTCTCGATCCTTTCACAAGTGGGAACAGTTTCTCCCTATCCACTCTGTCCACACCCCTCATCATTTTGAATACCACTATGAAATCTCCTCTTAGCCTTCTTTTCTCCAAGGAAAACAATCCTAACTTCTCCAATCAATCTTCATAACTGAAGTTCCTCATCCCTGGAACCATTCTCATGAATCTTTTCCGTAATCTCTCCAATGCCTTCACATCTTTCCTAAAGTGTGGCACCCAGAACTGGACGCAGTACTTCAGCTGAGTCTAGTGTCTTGTACAAGTTCAACATGACCTCCTTGTTCTTGTACTCTATGCCTCTATTACTGAAGCCGAGGATACTGTATGCTTTATTAACCGTTCTCTCAATCAATGACTTATACCCCCAGGTCCCTCTGCTCCTGGACCCCCTTTAGAATTGTACCCTTTATTCTATATTGTCTCTCCATGTTCTTCCTACCAAAATGAATCAATTCACATTTCTCTGCATTGAACTTCACCTGTCATCTGTCCTCCCATTCCGCCAACTTGTCTATGTCCTTTTGAAGTTCTACACTATCATCCTTACAGTTCACAATGCTTCCAATTTTCGTATCATCCATAAACTTTGAAATTCTGCCCTGTACACCAAGGTCTAGGTCATTAATATATATCAGGAAAGGCAAGGGTCCCAACACTAACTCCTGAGGAACTCCACTACAAACCTTCCTCTAGCTTGAAGAACATCCATTGATCATTACTCTTTGTTTCCTGTCACTCAGCCAATTCCATGTCCATGTTACTACTGTCCCTTTTATTCCATGAGTTATAATTTTGTTCACAAGTCTGTTGTGTTGCACTGTATCAAACTCCTTTTGAAAGTCAATAAACGCAAAATACTGCAGATGCTAGAAAGCTGAAATATAAACAAAAAGTGCTGGAAAAACTCAGCAGGTCTGGCAGCATCTGTACAGAGAGAAGCAGAGTTAACGTTTCAGGTCAGTGACCTTTCAGATGCTGCCAGACCTTTTGAAAGTCCATGTACACCACATCAACAGCATTGCCCTCATCAACCCTCTCTGTTACCTCATCAAAAAACTCCAGCAGGACAGTTAAACATGATTTTCCCTTAAGATATCCATGCTGGCTTTCTTGAATTAACCCACATTTGTCCATGGGACTATTAATTTTGTCCCGAATTATTCTTTCGAGAAGTTTTCCCACCTCCAAAATTGAACTGACGAGGGAGTGAAATGAGGTGAGTTGCTCTAACAGAGAGCCAGCACGGGTTCGACAGGCCGAATGGCCTCCTTCTGTGCTGTAGCCATTCTATGATTGTATGATTCTAACAACAACTGTTGGTGGAGAGGCAGTGATGCAGTAATGGGTTAACAGAAAGGGGAAAGTCTGGGCTGGTGTGTGTTCGGGTTTGTGAATAAAGGTGATTTGGAAGCTGTGTTCCAAATTGAAGTGTTTACTGGAAGGAAGAAGTTGATGTAAATAAAGAGTAAAACGTGTTAAGATGAAGCGTGGTGTGATTGAGGATAGCAGTAAATATTGTGTTGGTGAATTATTTGTGTTAATAAACTTCCACTGTGCCCTCTGCTGCAGGCTGCTGTTTATATCCAGCTGTGTATTAGTGCTGTGTGTTAGCGAGATAAATGTTTGTTTCAACGCTGTTTATAAAGCAATAGCATTGCACTCAAACAGTCCCAGACATAGCAACACACGTACAAAAGCAAAATACTGCGGATGCTGGAAATCTGAAACATAAACAGAAAATGCTTGAAATAGTCAGCAGGTCTGGCAGCATCTGTGGAGAGAGAAACAAAGTTAATGTGAGCTAAGGAAACAGACCTGAACTGTTAACTGTTTCTCTCTGCACAGATGCTGCCAGACCTACTGAGCATTTCCAGCATTTTCTGTTTTTATTACAGCAACACAGGTGTTGGGAGGCTCAACCTGGCTACACAATGTTACAAGGACGCTGAGTAACACCATCGACAACGGGACAGAGAGAAAAACACACAGAAAACCAAGAATAGACTGTGAGGAAGCAAATGTGAGGGACAGAGAGAGAGACAAGACTGACATGGTGAAACAAGGCATTTGTATGATTGTAATAAAAGCAAAATACTGCGGATGCTGGAAATCTGAAACAAAAACAAGAAATGCTGGAATCACTCAGCAGGTCTGGCAGCATCTGTGGAAAGAGAAGCAGAGTTAATGTTTCAGGTCAGTGACCCTTCTTCGGAACTGACAAATATTAGAAAAGTCACAGATTATAAACAAGTGAGGTGGGGGTGGGGCAAGAGATAACAAAGGAGAAGGTGCAGATTGGACCGGGCCACATCGCTGACCAAAAGGTCACGGAGAAAAGGCAAACAATATGTTAATGATGTGTTGAAAGACAAAGCATTAGTACAGATTAGGTGTGAATACACTGAATATTGAACAGCAGCAAGTGCAAACCTGAAGAAAAACAACCTGAAAAAAACAGTGGGTAAGCAAACTGAACAAACTAAGATGAAATGAAATAACTGCAATAAAAGATTGTAAAAAATGTAAAAAGGAATGTAAAAAAAAGGAAGAAAAAATAACTAAAAATGAAAGTAAAATGGGGGGCTGTCATGCTCTGAAATTGTTGAACTCAATGTTCAGTCCGGCAGGCTGTAGTGTGCCTAATCGGTAGATGAGATGCTGTTCCTCGAGCTTGCGTTGATGTTCACTGGAACACTGCAGCAATCCCAGGACAGAGATGTGAGCATGAAAGCAGGGGGTAGTGTTGAAATGGCAAGCAACCGGAAGCTCAGGGTCCTGCTTGCGGACTGAGCGGAGATGTTCCGCAAAGCGGTCACCCAGTCTGCGCTTGGTCTCCCCAATGTATTTGTATGATTGTGTTCTCCCTGTTATCTGAAGGTATTTCCTGTTGTGTAAATATGTTTTCTGTTGTGTAAAGATGTCCCCTGTTGTTGTGTAAAGGTTTTCCCTGTTATTGTTTTATTTTCTGTTCCTGACCGTCTCCTCACTGTGACCATTTGTCCTGGTTGTATTGTGGCCAACATCACCATCTGGTGGTGGAGACGAGGCTCTGCAGGAAGGGGTTGACAAAGTGGGAGAGACTCGGCTGGTCCGTGTTTGCAGTTTGTGCAGCTTGTGTTCGTGTGAGCAAAAGTGAGTTGTTACTGATTGATGTGTTCACTGGAAGAAAAAAGCTGATTGCAATGGAGTGCCTCAGGAAGCATCTTGTTCTGATGTTTTAAAAGTGAACTGTTTGTGTTACTACTGAACATAAATAGCAGAGAATGGTTTCGATCCATTGACCTCTGGGTTATGGGCCTAGCACGCTTCCGCTGCACCACTCTGCTAACTAATGTTTTAAATTTTAGCTGCCTGTTAGTGAAATATGTTCATTTCCCCAATGTTTTTATAAAAATAGGATTGTCTTCTGAATGCTCAAGAATCCCAGACTCAGCAACACACGTGCTGACGGACTCACCCTCATTGCACAATGACACAAGGACACTGAGTAACAGCACCGACAATGAGGGAGGCAGAGAAAGACACACAGAAAACCAGGAAGATATTATCAGGACCCAGAAAGGAACAGACAGAGAAAGACACACAGAAAACCAGGCAGAGACAGCAAGAGACCAATGATTTATGTAATCGTGTTCTCTATTGTGTAAAGATGTCCCCTGTGTTTTTAAAATATTTTTCCTGCTGTGTAATATGTTCTCTGTTGTGTAACTATGTTCGCTGTTGTGTAAAGATGTTCTCTGTTATTGTGTAAAATGGTTCCCTGTTGGGTAAAGATCTACTCAGTTGTGTAAATATGATCCATCTTGTGTAAAAGTGTTCCGGGTTGTTTAAATATGTTCCCTGCTCTGTAATGTAGCGCTGAGTCTGCGTTAATGGAATTGCTACAGTATCTTCCAGTCTGATACTGTATGAGGGCTGGAATGTGATCCAAAGCACAGTCTATACAAATTAAATTGCTATTGTATCTTTTAGTTTCACAATCCGGGGGAGTTTTAAACTGAAATCTCAGGTTGTATCTCAGGTTATGCTATCTTTCAGATTCTCTCAATCTGATGACGCACTTGAGATTTAGACTTAAGAAAGGATGTACTGGCATTGGAGGAGTTCAAAAACGATTCACTCAGCTGATTCCTGAGATGAAGGGGTTGACTTATCAAGAATGGCTAAACAGGTTATTCATTCGAGTTCAGAAGAATGAGGGGTGATCTTTTTGAAACGAACAAGATTCTGAGGGTGCTTAACAGGGTGAAGAAGGGTCTCTGACCTGAAACATTAACTCTGCTTCTCTCTTCACAGATGCTGCCAGACCTGCTGAGTATTTCCAGCATTTCTTGTTTTTATGAACAGGGTCGATGTTGAGAAGATGTTTCCACTAGTGGGGGAATCTCAAACTAGGCGACATAGTTACAGAATAAGGGGAGACTCATTTAAAACTGAGATGCAAAGGAATTTCTTCTCTCAGAGGGTAGTGAATGTCTGGAATTATCTACCCCAGACAGTTGTGGAGACGAGATCACTGAAAGTATTTAAAGAGGAAGTAGATAGATTTTTGAAATATTGGAGAGTTGAGGGCTATGAAGAGCTGGCATGAAAGAGGAATTGAGGTCTGGGGCAGATCAGCCCTGATCTTACTGAATGGCAGGGCAGGCTTGAGGGGCCGAATGGCCTACTCCTGCTCCTATTTCTTATGTTATGTTATATCTAATGTATATGTCAGGATGCACTATGGGAATTAATACTGAAACTTATAAACTCATAACGTGTGTCAATATTGGGCTGATATTTAACTTGAATCTCAGAGTACATTATTGTGGTTAATTCTGTAACTTTGAAAAGGGAACTATGTGCTTTAATGAAAACAAGAAATGCTGGAAATACTCAGCAGGTCTGGCAGCATCTGTACAGAGAGAAGCAGAGTTAACGTTTCAGGTCAGTGACCTTTCATCAGATGAGAAACTGATCAATCCACTGTTACAATAACTCCATCTCTGATTCCCTCCTGACAGTAACTAATCCTTTCACAGAGACTGTGGGTGGTTCTGAAAAGAGCCTTTGGGTTATGAAATGACATTTTTCCACTTTACTTTTTCTGGGAGTTTTGAGCGCTGAGAATGATTCTCACTGACATGTACAGGGCAACAGACCGACTGATTTGGTATAACGGTGTAACTAATGTTTGGGCTAACTCATGGCATCAGGTCAAACATGGGCAAGGAAACCTCCTGCTGATTATCACCTACCACCCTCTCCCAACCAACCCCTCTCCCCGCCCCTCAGCTGATGAGTCAGTACTCCTCTATGTTGATCACCACTTGGAGGGAGCACTGAGGTGGAACAGGGCGCAGAATGTAGTCTGGCTGGGGGATGTCAATGTCCATCACCATGAGTGGCTCGGTAGCACCACTACTGACCATGCTGGCCGAGACCTAAAGGACATAGCTGCTCGATTGGGTCTGCAGTAGGTGGTGAGGGAACTAACACGAGGGAAAAACATACTTGACCTCATCCTCACCAATCTGCCTGCCGCAGATGCATCTGTCCATGACAGTATTGGTAGGAGTGACCACTGCACAATCCTTGTGGAGATGAAGTCCCGTCTTCACATTGAGGATACCCTCTATCGTGTTGTGTGCCACTACCACTGTGCTAAATGGGATAGATTTTGAACAGATCTAGCAATGTATAACTGGGCATCCATGAAGTGCTGTGGACCATTAGCAGCGGCAGAATTGTACTCAACCCCAATCTGTCACCTCATGGCCCGGCATATTCCCACACTCTAACATTACCAACAAGCTGGGGATCAACCCTAATTCAATGAAGAGTGCAGGAGGGCATGCCAGGAGCAGCACCAGGCATACCTTGAAATGAGGCGTCAGCCTGATGAAGCTACAGCCCAGGACTACTTTCATGCCAAACAGCAGAAGCAGCATGTAATAGACAGGGCTAAGTGATCCCACAACCAATGGATCAGATCTACACCCTGCCACATCCAATGATGAATGGTGGTGGACAATTAAACAACCAACAGGAGGAGGTGGCTCCACAAATACCCCCAACCTCAATGATGGGGGAGCCCAGCACATCAGTGCAAAAGACAAGGATGAAGAATTTGCAACAATCTTCAACCAGAAGTGCCGAGTGGATTATCCATCTCGGCAACCTTCTGAAGTCCCCAGCATCACAGATGCCAGTCTTCAGCCAATTCAGTTCACTCCAGGTGATATCAAGAAACGAATGAAGGCATTGGATACAGCAAAGGCTCCAGGCCCTGGCAATATTCCAGCAATGGTACTGAAGACCTGTGCTCCAGAACTTGCCGCGCCCCTAGCCAAGCTGTTCCAGTACAGCTACAACACTGGCATCTACTCGGCAATGTGGAAAATTGCCCAGGTATGTCCTGTACACAAATAGCAGGACAAATCCAACCCAGCCATTTGCTGCCTCATCAGTCTACTCTCAATCATCAGTATAGTGATGGAAGATGTCATTGACAGTGCTATCAAGTGGCACTTGCTTCACAATAACCTGTTCAGTGACACTCAGTTGGGTTCCGCCAGGGCCATTCAGCTCCTGATGTCATTACAGCCTTGGTTCAAACAAGGACAAAAGAGCTGAACTCAAGAGGTGAGGTGAGAGTGTCTGCCCTTGACATCAAGGTAGCATTTGACTGAGTATGGCATCAAGGAGCCAGAGCAAAACTGGAGTCAATGGGAATCAAGAGGAAAACTCTCCACTGGTTGGAATCGTACCTAGCACAAAGGAAAATGGTTGTGATTGTTGGAGGTCAATCATCTCAGCTCCAGGACATTACTGCTGGAGTTCCTCAGGGTAGTATCCTCGGCCCAACCTTCTTCACTACTTCATCAGTGACCTTCCTTCAATCATAAGGTCAGAAGTGGGGATGTTCACTGATGATTGCAAAATTTAGCACCATTCGCAACTCCTCAGATACTGAAGAGGTCCATGTAGAAATGCAGCAAGACCTGGACAATATCCAGGCTTGGGCTGATAAGTGGCAAGTAACATTCGCGCCACACAAGTGCCAGGCAATGACCATCTCGAACAAGAGAGAATCTAACGATCTCCCATTGACATTCAATGGCATTACGATCGCTGAATCCCCCACTATCAACTTCCTAGGGGTTCCCATTGACCAGAAACTGAACTGGAGTAGCCTTATAAATAGTGTGACTACATGAGCTGGTCAGAGGGTAGGAAGCATGCGGTGAGTAACTCACCTCCTGACTCCCCAAGCCTGTCCACCATTTACAAGGCACAAGTCTGGAGTGTGATGGAATACTATCCACTTGCCCATATGGGTGCAGCTCCAACAACATTCAAGAAGCTCGACACCATCATGCACAAAGCAACACGCTTGATTGGCACCCCGTCCACAACATTCACTCCCTCCACCACTGACGTACAGTGGCAGCAGTGTGTACCATCCACAAGATGCACTGCAACAATGCACCAAGGCTACTCAGGCAGCACCTTCCAAACCTGCATCCTCTACTGCCTAGAAGGACAAGGGCAGCAGATGCATGGGAATACCACCACCTGAAAGTTCTCCTCCAAGCTACACATCATCCTGACTTGGAACTATATCGCTATTCCTTCACTGTCGTGGGTAAAAATCCTGGAACTCCCTTCCTAATAGCACTGTGGGTGTACCTACCCCACATGGACTGCAGTGGTTCAAGAAGGAAGAAAACCACCACCTTCTCATGGGCAATTAGGGATGGGCAATAAATGCTGGCCTGGCTGGCGACGTCCACATCCCATGAAACAAATAATTAAATACAATAACAGCTCATCTCAATTCCTAGTATGTCTAAATCCCACCAGTCCAACATAAGCTGAACAATTATTGCATGTTGTGATTGACGGTCTGGTCTGTAAACTGCACTGTATCACAGATTGCTGACATTTGCTAACTGGAAGTGAGAACTGCAAAATCGGGACAGTAGTTCACATAGTCTGTCAGTGTGAAAGAATCAGGCAATGTGAGGTAATAGAATTTGTCTGTAAATGTTACACTCATATTGCTTTATATTTTTATATTGAAAATAAAAGTAATCATTTCGTGAAAATAGTGACATGTTGTCCAAACTTTGGTTGCCAGTTGTTTTCGTCTTGCACTCAGCAGGGCAATCCGCAAGAATACCAATTTAAGGGAAAACAACAACTTTCTTCTGTATGAGAAGAGAGTGCTGATTGGTTGGCAAGTGAACTCTGATTGGTCGAGGCATTGCCATTCAGAATGCATCAGTTTATGGTGACTGACAGATAACTGCCCAGCTTTGTTTGAAATTTAAACCAGGCAGCTTGACTCTGATTGGTCAAGGCATTGCCCTGTGGAATGAGCCAGTGAATGGCTGTCACTTATTTTGTTGAGCTGAAACAGGCACAATATGTGTGCATGTTCTTTCTGTCTGCAAAGAACAGGGCCCTGTGCATTAATATATGTAGCTTACAGTACACACCAATGCACCACACTGCAAGCCCTACTGACAGTCTTAAATCGGTTGTCAGTGTAATTCTTAGCACACTGAGAATTATTTAGCAAATGTTGTCCTATTGTGGAATCACATCTCATGTTGGATACTGTGTTTTGAGTTCTGCAAGCACGGGTTGGTTGGGTAGGGCCCATTGCGAACAGCGGAAGGGACATGTTATTTGATACAATCCACCAGTTTTGGGATACAAAGAACAAAGAACAAAGATAATTACAGCACAGGAACAGGCCCTTCGGCCCTCCAAGCCTGCGCCGATCCAGATTTTCTCTCTAAACATGTCGCCTATTTTCTAAGCTTCTGTATCTCTTTTCTTCCTGCCCATTCATGTATCTGTCCAGATACATCTTAAAAGACTCCATCGTGCCCGCATCTACCACCTCCGCTGGCAATGCGTTCCAGGTGCCCACCACCCTCTGCGTAAAGAACTTTCCACGCATATCCCCCCTAAACTTTTCCCCTTTCACTTTGAACTCGTGTCCTCTAGTAATTGAAACCCCCACTCTGGGAAAAAGCTTCTTGCTATCCACCCTGTCTATACCTCTCATGATTTTGTACACCTCAATCAGGTCCCCCCTCAACCTCCGTCTTTCTAATGAAAATAATCCTAATCTACTCAACCTCTCTTCATAGCTAGCGCCCTCCATACCAGGCAACATCCTGGTGAACCTCCTCTGCACCCTCTCCAAAGCATCCACATCCTTTTGATAATGTGGCGACCAGAACTGTACGCAGTATTCCAAATGTGGCCGAACCAAAGTCCTATACAACTGTAACATGACCTGCCAACTCTTGTACTCAATGCCCCGTCTGATGAAGGAAAGCATGCCGTATGCCTTCTTGACCACTCTATTTACCTGCGTTGCCACCTTCAGGGAACAGTGGACCTGAACACCCAAATCTCTCTGGACATCAATTTTCCCCAGGACTTTTCCATTTACTGTATAGTTCACTCTTGAATTGGATCTTCCAAAATGCATCACCTCGCATTTGCCCTGATTGAACTCCATCTGCCATTTCTCTGCCCAACTCTCCAATCTATCTATATTCTGCTGTATTCTCTGACAGTCCCCTTCACTATCTGCTACTCTACCAATCTTAGTGTCGTCTGCAAATTTGCTAATCAGTCCACCTATACTTTCCTCCAAATCATTAATGTATATCACAAACAACAGTGGTCCCAGCACGGATCCCTGTGGAACACCACTGGTCACACGTCTCCATTTTGAGAAACTCCCTTCTACTGCTACTCTCTGTCTCCTGTTGCCCAGCCAGTTCTTTATCCATCTAGCTAGTACACCTTGGACCCCAAGCGCCTTCACTTTCTCCATCAGCCTGCCATGGGGAACCTTATCAAACGCCTTACTGAAGTCCATGTATATGACATCGACAGCCCTTCCGTCATCAATCAACTTTGTCACTTCCTCAAAGAATTCTATTAAGTTGGTAAGACATGACCTTCCCTGCACAAAACCATGTTGCCTTTCACTGATGAGCCCATTTTCTTCCAAATGGGAATAGATCCTATCCCTCAGTATCTTCTCCAGCAGCTTCCCTACCACTGACGTCAGGCTCACCGGTCTATAATTACCTGGATTATCCCTGCTACCCTTCTTAAACAAGGGGACAACATTAGCAATTCTCCAGTCCTCCGGGACCTCACCCGTGTTTAAGGATGCTGCAAAGATATCTGTTAAGGCCCCAGCTATTTCCTCTCTCGCTTCCCTCAGTAACCTGGGATAGATCCCATCCGGACCTGGGGACTTGTCCACCTTAATGCCCTTTAGAATACCCAACACTTCCTCCCTCCTTATGCCGACTTGACCTAGAGTAATCAAACATCTGTTCCTAACCTCAACATCCGTCATGTCCCTCTCCTCGGTGAATACCGATGCAAAGTACTCGTTTAGAATCTCACCCATTTTCTCTGAGTCCAAGCATAACATTCCTCCTTTGTCCTTTAGTGGGCCAATCCTTTCTCGAGATACCCTCTTTCTCCTTATATATGAATAAAAGGCTTTGGGATTTTCCTTAACCCTGTTTGCTAAAGATATTTCATGACCCCTTTTAGCCCTCTTAATTCCTCGTTTCAGATTGGTCCTACATTCCCGATATTCTTTCAAAGCTTCGTCTTTCATCAGCCGCCTAGACCTTATGTATGCTTCCTTTTTCCTCTTAGCTAGTCTCACAATTTCACCTGTAATCCATGGTTCCCTAATCTTGCCATTTCTATCCCTCATTTTCACAGGAACATGTCTCTCCTGCACGCTAATCAACCTCTCTTTAAAAGCCTCCCACATATCACATGTGGATTTACCTTCAAACAGCTGCTCCCAATCTACATTTCCCAGCTCCTGCCGAATTTTGGTATAGTTGGCCTTCCCCCAATTTAGTACTCTTCCTTTTGGACCACTCTCGTCTTTGTCCATGAGTATTTTAAAGCTTACGGAATTGTGATCACTATTCCCAAAGTAGTCCCCTACTGAAACTTCAACAACCTGGCCGGGCTCATTCCCCAACACCAGGTCCAGTATGGCCCCTTCCCGAGTTGGACTATTTACATACTGCTCTAGAAAACCCTCCTGGATGCTCCTTACAAATTCTGCTCCATCTGGACCTCTAACATTAAGCGAATCCCAGTCAATTTTGGGAAAATTAAAATCTCCTATCACCACCACCCTGTTGCTCCTACATCTTTCCATAATCTGTTTACATATTTGTACCTCTATCTCACGCTCGCTGTTGGGAGGCCTGTAGTACAGCCCCAACATTGTTACCGCACCCTTCCTATTTCTGAGTTCTGTCCATATTGCCTCACTGCTCGAGTCCTCCATAGTGCCCTCCTTCAGCACAGCTGTGATATCCTCTTTGACCAG
Organism: Heterodontus francisci; assembly: GCF_036365525.1. Classification (NCBI taxonomy): domain Eukaryota; kingdom Metazoa; phylum Chordata; class Chondrichthyes; order Heterodontiformes; family Heterodontidae; genus Heterodontus; species Heterodontus francisci. Next base: position 20,340,840 of record NC_090405.1, read on the forward strand.
TAATGCAACTCCTTCACCCCTTTTACCTCCCTCTCTATCCCGCCTGAAGCATCGATATCCTGGGATATTTAGTTGCCAATCATGCCCTTCCCTCAACCAGGTCTCAGTAATAGCAATAACATCATACTCCCAGGTATTAATCCAAGCCCTAAGTTCATCTGCCTTACCAACTACACTTCTTGCATTAAAACAAATGCACCTCAGACCACCAGTCCCTTTATATTCATCATCTGCTCCCTGCCTGCTCTTCCCCTTAGTCACACTGACTTCATTATCTAGTTTCTTACAGGCTTTTGTTACTACCTCCTCACTGTCAACTGACCTCAATTGGTTCCCATCCCCCTGCCACATTAGTTTAAACCCTCCCCAACAGCGTTAGCAAAAGCACCTCCAAGGACATTGGTTCCAGTCCGGCCCAGGTGTAGACCGTCCAATTTGTAATAGTCCCACCTCCCCCAGAACCGGTCCCAATGTCCCAAAAATCTGAACCCCTCCTTCCTGCACCATCTCTCAAGCCACGCATTCATCATGACTATTCTTTCATTTTTACTCTGACTATCACGTGGCACTGGTAGTAATCCTGAGATTACTACCTCTGAGGTCCTACTTTTTAACTTGGCTCCTAACTCCCTAAACTCTGCTTGTAGGACCTCATCCCGTTTTTTACCTATATCATTAGTGCCTATGTGCACAATGACAACTGGCTGTTCACCCTCCCCCTTTAGAATGTTCTGTAGCCGATCTGAGACGTCCCTGACCCGTGCACCTGGGAGGCAACATACCATTCGGGAGCCTCGTTTTCGACCACAGAACCGCCTATCTACTCCCCTTACAATCGAATCCCCTACGACTATAGCCCTTCCACTCTTTTTCCCGCCCTTCTGAGCAGCAGAGCCAGCCACGGTGCCATGGACCTGGCTACTGCTGCCTTCCCCTGGTGAGCCATCTCCCTCAACAGTATCCAAAACGGTATACTTGTTTTGGAGGGAGATGACCGCAGGGGACTCCTGCGCTGCCTTCCTGCTCTTTCTCTGCCTTTTGGTCACCCATTCCCTTTCTCCCTCAGCAATCCTAATCTGCGGTGTGACCAATTCACTAAACGTGCTATCCACGACCTCCTCAGCATCGCGCATGCTCCAAAGTGAGTCCATCCGCAGCTCGAGAGCCGTCATGCGGTCTAACAAGAGCTGCAGCTGGACACACTTCCTGCACGTGAAGGAGTCAGGGTCATCAGCCATGTCCCTGAGCTCCCACATTGAGCAAGAGGAGCATGATACGGGTCTGAGATCTCCTGCCATTTTTAATCTTAAGTTTAAACTTAGTTAAATGAAAAAGGAACGAAAAGTTTTTACCAATCACAATAAAACCAGAGAAATCGAAAAAGCCTTACCTTATAAACACCCCACCGAGTCCTTTATTTTTTGGTTAGAGGAGGAGGGCGGGTGGGAGACACTACAAGTGTGGTGTCTCGGGTTCAGAAACCGCCCAAATATATAGTGTTTTACTTACCCAGCAGCCCCCTGGCCTCCGCCGAAAAACAAAAGGAAATTAAATTTACTTTCAAACTGACTTTCCCAGCTGCTCACTCGCTCACGCGCTGCTCCCGAAAAAGCTGCTGCACTGAAAGGAAAGTTATTTTCAACCGCCCAAATATATAGTGTTTTACTTACCCAGCAGCCCCCTGGCCTCCGCCGAAAAACACAAGGAAATTAAATTTACTTTCAAACTGACTTTCCCAGCTGCTCACTCGCTCACACGCTGCTCCCGAAAAAGCTGCTGCACTGAAAGGAAAGTTATTTTAAACCGCCCAAATATATAGTGTTTTACTTACCCAGCAGCCCCCTGGCCTCCGCCGAAAAACACAAGGAAATTAAATTTACTTTCAAACTGACTTTCCCAGCTTCTCACTCGCTCACACGCTGCTCCCGAAAAAGCTGCTGCACTGAAAGGAAAGTTATTTTAAACCGCCCAAATATATAGTGTTTTACTTTCCCAGCAGCCCCCTGGCCTCCGCCGAAAAACACAAGGAAATTAAATTTACTTTCAAACTGACTTTCCCAGCTGCTCACTCGCTCACACGCTGCTCCCGAAAAAGCTGCTGCACTGAAAAACCTTACATCACACTGGTATTAAAATTCATATATCACGTTACTTATTTGTGTGATAGGCAGGACGTCTCTTTTGCTTGACAGCAACATCCTGTTAGTGGTGAACACCACACTTGTTGCTCCTGCATAGTAACAGCAGGAAACAGCTCGCTTCACCTGTTACTCAAATACTGGGGATATATTACCCTTCCAGGGTAATTTGAGGGAGACTGGGCACTTTTCAGGGCTCAAAATGACGTCCTTGAGCCCGTTTATAAGTTTGTGTGATATACAGTGAGAAATGATCTGATCAGTGTAGCCATTGTAATGCAGGATGTCTTTGATTCGCCCTTTTTCAGCATCAAGCTTGCATGGTGAGCAAATGGCTCAGCCCTATTTATGAGGTTGTCGATAAGACCAATCTTATAGCGCGTGTATTGACCAGTGAAGGTAGGTTTGCGGTAGACCGTGGTAGAAAACCCCTTAGCAGATTTCTCAACTAGTACATCAAGGAAAGGGAACTCATTTGACTGCTCCATTCCAAAGGTGAATTTGAGTGCAGGATGGAGCCCATGAAGACGTGCAAGGAAATTATTTCATGCAGCTGCGGATTCAAATATAGCAAACGTATCATCTACATATTGGAAATATGCAAGAGGTAGGAGGTTAGGTTTTGATTAGATTAGAGATACAGCACTGAAACAGGCCCTTCGGCCCACCGAGTCTGTGCCGAACATCAACCACCCATTTATACTAATCCTACACTAATCCCATATTCCTACCAAACATCCCCACCTGTCCCTATATTTCCCTACCACCTACCTACACTAGTGACAATTTATAATGGCCAATTTACCTATCAACCTGCAAGTCTTTTGGCTTGTGGGAGGAAACCGGAGGACCCGGAGAAAACCCACGCAGAACTTGCAAACTCCACACAGGCAGTACCTGGAATCGAACCCGGGTCCCTGGAGCTGTGAGGCTGCGGTGCTAACCACTGCGCCACTGTGCCGCCCTAAAGGTGTCATTCCCTTAAAAACAGGTTTGTCATGGAATCCAACAAAGATGTTTGTGAGAGCTGGGCCTGGAGGGGATCCCATGGCAACACCAGCGATACATGGTGTCAATAAAACTGAACTCAACTGTGCAAGTTGCCAAGTTCATAAGTTCAATGAATACTGATTCACACAATGGTGACGGGTCTATATCGCCATGATATAGCACTGCAGTGCAAATATCTATGGCTTCCTGAAGTGGTACATTGGTGAATAGGCTAGCAATGTCAAATGACACATGGACACGGCATTGCTATCGATATGCAAGTCCTGTATGGTCTTCGCAAATGTGAAGGAATCCTTTACTGTGCATGTGGAGAACTTGCTCAAAAACTGGTTGTAACAATTTGCCCAACCATTTGGCAAATTCATTTCAGGATACTATTTACATTACTTCAAATAAAGAAAACACAACGACACAAAGAATTGAGCACAACGCTGAAAGTTTCACAGCAAATAGTCAAATGGGAAATGGATGAAATACAGAAAGAAAAAGCCTAAAATACTGAAAACACTCAGCCAGTCCGGAAACAACTGTGGAGAAGAGAAGCTCGGGTTAGTGGTCCAGTTCTGTGACCCTTCTATAGACCTGAAACATTGCTCCTCCCTTCCTCTCTCCACAGATACTGCTGGAACTGCTGAGTGTTTCCAGAATCTTCTGTTATTATTCAGATTTCCAGTGTGTGCAGTATTTCTCTTTTTGAAAATAAAATATTCCCTGAGAGGAATGGAACTTTACATAAAAAATAGGAGTAGGCCATTCGGCCCATCGAAATAGCTCTGCCATTCAATAAGATCACAGCTGATTTCCTACATCAACTCCATCTTACCACACTAGCACAAATCCCTTGATTCCCTTAGTATCCAAAAACCTATCGATCTCTCTCTTGGATATACCCAATGATTGAGCATCCACATCTCTAGAGTCACAGAGAGATACAGCACTGAAAAAGGCCCTTCGGCCCACCGAGTCTATGCCAACCAACAACCACCCATTTATACTAATCCTACACTAATCCCATATTCCTACCACATCCCCACCGACCCTATATTTCCCTCCCACCTACCTATACTGGGGACAATTTATCATGGCCAATTTACCTACCAACAAGTCTTTTGGCTTGTGGGAGGAAACCAGAGCACCTGGAGAAAACCCACACAGACACAGGGAGAACTTGCAAACTCCACACAAGCAGTACCCAAAATTGAACCCGGGTTGCTGGAGCTGTGAGGCTGCGGTGCTAACCACTGCACCACTGTGCCGCCCACAATGTGTGATCTCACCAAGGCTCTGTCTAATTGCAGTCAAACTTCTTTATTCTTATAAAAACTCTTCACAATGTTGAACACAACTATTAACTGCCATTCTGCTCTAAGAAGAAGGACCCCAGCTTCACACACCCCAGACCCCTATTCTTTCCACATTAGCTGAATTCCTGCATTTCTGATACCATTCCAGTAAATCTCCTCTGCACCCTCTCTAAGGCCTTGACATTCCTGCTAAAGTGTGGAGCATGGAATTAGACACAACGCTCTAACTGAGGCCTATAACCAGTGAGATTTCTAAAGGTCCAGCGTAAATTCCTTGTCTGTGTCCCGTACTCCCATTTCTGGTTTCTGACTCAATGTCGGCTCTGAGCTGTTGAAACTGCCTGAATAAATATTTCCACCCAACAAAGCGCTCGGAATGTGAGAAGGGACAAAGTGAGTGACCAAGTACATCAACTCCAAATAAAACTCTACCATGTAGTGAAAACACTCGAAACACAACGGCTCTTTTAAGAGCCACCCACAATCTCTCTGAAAAAGCTGCACCAACATCTCTCTAGAATTGGTTTATTTCATTGGTTTTAATGCTCAGTAACTCTCTGGAACTTTCTCACTGTCTTTGTGTTTTCTGTTTCAATCTGGTATGGAGATTCTGGGAAGATGAGTTTCACTGCCTGGGAGGATCTTTGTGGTTTTCCTGCAGAAACACAAAACAAAGTCTCTTTTCAGAGTCACCCACCGCCTCATAGGGACAGCAGTGACCTGGGAACGGGAGCTGGGGTGTGTTTTATGCCGGAAATAACAGTTAATGATTTATGTTGTGCTCTCGTTATATTCCAATCTCTGAATTGAGCCTTTCCACCGCACCAGGGTTATGGGGAGAGTTTTCATCGTTTCTTTTCCAAACGTACAGACGATGTTATAAAGTTGCTGATTTACCCAGATGGCGGATTCTCCCCTCACAGTGAAAAGTAACATCACACCTTCACATCTGCCCATTGTTTTATAATTGAATTATTAGTCAAATGGAATTATTTGTGATGTTATTTCCCCCCGAGACGGTGTTTCCTGCAGTGAAACTGATCACTTTCAGCTCAGTCATTCAGGGACCTGGAATTCCTGCAGTTTGAGCCCGCTGGAACCCCAGCCCACTTCTGATTGGTCACCCTCTTCTCATGAAGTCAGTGACAGCACATGAGGAGGCCATTCGCCCCATTAAGTCCATGTCGGGTTTCCAATCTGTTCAGTCCCCGACTCGATCCCCAAATCCCTGCGGGTCAAAATGACTGTGGCAGGACTCGAACCTGCAATCTTCTACTAACATCATAGAATATACCAAAGTCAGACGCCTTATCCATTAGGCCACACGGCCATTAGCTCGTATGAGTGATTCAATTAGAGAACCTCGAAGCACAAAATACAAAAAATCATTGGTTGAACCTGTCAACCTGGCAGAATATTTGAATTTGTGAAAGCCGCCAATTTCACTGTGGAAAAGAAGTGATCGACTGGAAAAGTAAATAAAAATCTATTTTCCCGTCGCGGTTTAAATAAACTTTTAAAACACAATTTTGCTTTTACCGACTCAAATTTCTGGTGCTATTTTATGAACAGCTTTATTTTGCCAATTTTTGTCAACTTCTCATCCGTAACTGACAGTAAAAGACTCCGTTCAGCAATCTTTCACACGACAAATAACTCAAACTCCGTGTGGAAGTAATAAATTACAGACTATTGGTAATTCCCCTTCACACAGGCTTCAGGGGGACAGTGAGAAGCCACTGAAATAGTTGCTTCATCCTTTTAAAAGATTCCCATTCTGTCCTGTTATTGACATGTTGGAATCAGATTTGTATTTAACAAGATATTTCTGTGAAAACAAAATCCTCAACAGACCAGCTGGGAATCTGGGAATCACTACAGTAAAATAAAAGGCTTTTGATTGAGAAGACGGGACCTTCTCACCAGCAGCCGGGTTACATTCCCCTCACATCCTTATACAGTGAGCAGCTCTTTCCCTCGAGAAATAGACAGCAGCAGTTGGAAGTTCAGTAAAAGGATCAGTTCATTGAGACAAGTTTCTGACTGACAGGTGGTGCTGAATATTAATACAAGAAGGTCCTGGAATGGGAAACAAGTGTCCAGAGTGGGGTCTGAAATCAGGACAGGGAAATGGCCAGCACTGACACAGATCATTTCATTATTACATTGATATCTGACTGTCTATAAGGAGAAGCGAGTTAAACACATGATGGTGAAAGGAATGGAAGATGACGCTGGTTGTTCTAGATGAAGAGGGATAGACAGAGGTGTGGGTACAGCAGACTTCAGACAGTAATCAGCCCTTTCAGATACTGTGGGTGGATCTGAAAAGAGCCTTTGGGTATTTGATAAAATCCTGGCAGATTGACTTGGTTTTGGTGCCCGGAGCGCTGGTTTTCTTGGGCAGCAACACGGCCTGGATATTCGGCAGCACCCCGCCCTCAGTGTCCTGGAATCAAAAGCAAGTGTCCAGAGTGGGACCTGAAATCAGGAGAGGGAAAAAAGCTCTTTGTTTAAAAACCCTCAAATAGCTACCTTGTAATTGGTCAGGTTACTCATGTTTTAGTTCGTGTAATTTATGAATAATTACTAATTAGAAAGTGCTGTTTGGACAGAGTGTAAAGCTGTGAGTTGATGTGTGATGGACTTCACTGACTAGGGGAAGGAGGTGCTCTTTGGTCTCTTCTCTTCTGCCTTTTCAGCCTCCATGGTACAGGGGAAGAAGCTGATCGGTGAGTAACTGGTAAATTATTCTACTTATTACACTTATTACACGAGCAATAATGAGTTTGTAAAGCTAAGTAATGGCAGGGCAGCTCGAAAAGTAAAAGTTCGAAATTGGGGGAAGGCAAATTTTACAAAACTGAGAGGTGATTTGGTGGATGTGGACTGGATACAACTACTTGAAGGAAACCCAAAGATGTTTTATCAGTCCATTAAGAGCAAGAGGATAACTAAGGAAAGGGTATGGCCGATCAAAGATGTACAAGGGAACTTCTGTGTGGATCCAGAAGATGTGGGCGGGGTTCTTCATGAGTTTTTTGTCTCTGCCTTCACAAAGGAGAGGGATGATGCAGACATTGTAGTAAAAGAAGAGGAGTGTGAAATATTAGATACGATAAGCATAATGAGATTGGAAGTACTAGAGGGTCTGAAATCCTTCAAAATGAATAAATCACCAGGGCCAGATGGTTTGCATCTGAGGTTGTTAAAGGAAGCCAGGGAGGAAATAGTGGATGCGCTGAGGATCATCTTCAAATCCTCACTGGATTTGGGGGAGGTGCCGGAGGATTGGAGGTCTGCGAACGTTTTACTATTATTTAAAAAGGATGTGAGGGATAGGCCAAATAATTATAGGCCGGTCAGTCTGACCTCGGTGGTGGGTAAATTATTAGAATCAATTCTGAGGGACAGGATAAACTGCCACTTAGAAAGATATATATTAATCAGGGATAGTCAGCATGGATTTGTTAAGGGAAGGTCATGTCTCATTAACTTGATTGAGTTTTTTGAGGAAGTAACAAGGAACATTGATGAGGATAGTGCGGTGGATGTGGTTTACACGGATTTTAGTAAGGCATTTGATAAGGTCCCACATGGCAGACTGGTCAGTAAAATGAAAGCCCATGGGATACAGGGGAATGTGGCAGGTTGGATCCAAAATTGACTCAGTGGCAGGAAACAAAGGATAGTAGTCAACGGATGTTTTTGCGAATGGAAAGCGGTTTTTAGTGGCGTTCCACAGGGCTCAGTGTTGGGTCCCTTGCTGTTTGTGGTATATATTAATTATTTGGAATTAAATGTGGGAGCTATGATTGGGAAATTTGCTGATGACACAAAAATTGGCCGTGTAATTGATAGTGAGGAGGATAGCTGAAGACTTCAGAATGATATGAATGGATTAGTTGAGTGGGCGGAAAAATGGCAAATGGAATTCAATCTGGAGAGTGTGAGGTAATGCATTTGGGGAGGGCAAACAAAGCAAGGGAATACACAATAAACGGGAAGATATTGAGAGGGGTAGAAGAAGTGAGAGACTCTGGAGTGCATGTCCACAGGTCCCTGAAAGTGACAGGACAGGTAGATAGAGTGGTGAAGAAGGCATATGGAATGCTTTCCTTTATTGGTCGACAAAAGCAGGGATGTAATGCGAGAACTGTTTAAAACGGTGGTTTGGCCACAGCTGGAGTATTGCGTACAGTTCTGGTCATCACATCACAGAAAGGACATAATTGCTGTGGAGAGAGTACAGAGGAGATTTACAAGAATGATACTGTGGGTGGCTCTGAAAAGAACCTTTGGGTATTTGATAAAATCCTGGCAGATTGCCTTGGTTTTGGTGCCCGGAGCGCTGGTTTTCTTGGGCAGCAGCATGGCCTAGATATTAGGCAGCACACAGCGCTGAGTGATGGTCACCCCACCCAGCAGCTTGGTGAGCTCCTCATCATTCTGGACGGCCAGCAGCAGGTGTCTGAGGATGTTGCGGGTCTTCTTCTTGTCCCGGGCCGCGTTGCCGGCCAGCTCGAGGATTTCAGTGGTCAGATACTTGAGCACAGCAGCCAGATAGACCGGGGCTCCGGCACCCACACGCTCAGCATAGTTGCCCTTTCTCAGGAGCCTGTGAACACGGCCCACCGGGAACTGCAGTCCAGCCCGGAAGGAGCGAGACTTGGCCTTGGACCGAGCTTTCCCGCTGGTCTTTCCTCTTCCAGACTTTTCTTTTCCAAAAATATACTTGAGGACATTCCGTGCAGACCACTGCCTGATGGATTGGTGGTCAAAGGTGTTTTTCCACACAAACAGTTCCACGAAGGCACAGTCCAACTGGATGGAGCGTTCCGTGGCAATGTCACCAGATCGATCCTTCGCAACACCGGGGTCAGATAGCACCTCAGCAAGTAGTGACACTTGGTGTTTGCATACTGGGGCTCTGCGCACAGCTTGATGCAGCCACATACTAAGGTGGCCATCAGGTTGAGGGTGACGTTGAGTACATTTTTTCGCCTTTATCCAGAGGTTTGAACATCGTGTCCCTCCAGACCTGGTCCATTTTGCGTCTTCAGATAAAGCGGGACATGGCTCGGGTGATCGCCACAGCACAGGAGTGGGGTATGGGCCAGACCTGTGCCACTTACAGCAACAACGTGAGCACCTTGCACCTGATGACCAGGTTCTTACCCATAATAGAGAGCGATCGCTGCTCCCACTTGCTCAGTTTATGTTGTACCCTGGCTACTCGCTCCTCCCAGGTTTTGGTGCACGTCCCGGCCCTTACAAACCATATCCCCAGCACCTACAGGTAGTCTGACCTGACAGTGAAGGGGTCAAAGGATCGGTCAGCCAAGTTTCCAAGGAACATGGCCTCGCTCTTGCCATGGTTAACATTGGCTCCCGAATCCAGTTTGAACTGGTCACAGATGCTCATCAGTCTGTGAATGGACAGCGGATCCGATCAGAATACAGCAACATCATCCATGTACAGGGAGGCTTTGACCTGAGTGACTCCACTGCCTGGGATTGTCACCCCTCTTATGCTCGCATCCTTCCTAATAGACTCAGCAAAGAGTTCGATACAGCAAACACACAAGGCAGGGGAAAGAGGACAGCCCTGTCTGACTCCAGATTTGATTGGAAACTTTCTGATTCCCACCCAATTTTTTGGACTGTACTACTGATGTTTGTGGAGAGCAGTTGGATCCAATTGCAGATTCCCTCCCCAAACCCCATTTTGGAAAGCACGTCCATCATGTATGTGTGCGATATCCTGTCAAAAGCCTTCTCCTGGTCCAGGCTGATGAGGCAGGTGTCCACCCTCCTGACCCGTACATCGGTGATCGTATCCCTGAGTAGCACGACACTATCAGAGATCTTCCTGCTGGGTACAGTACAGGTCTGGTCAGGGTGAATCACCAACTCCAGAGCAGACTTGACTCGACTGGCGATGACTTTGGACAGAACCTTGTAGTCTACATTAAGCAGTGAGATGGGCCGCCAATTTCTGATTTCTGCCCTCTCCCCCTTCTGCTTGTAGATGAGGGTGATGATGCCTTTCCTCATGGATTCTGACATGCTGCTGGCCAGGAGCATACTCTCGTACACTTCCAACAGGTCTGGGCTGACCCAGTACCACAGGGCCGAATACAACTCAACTGGTAAGCCGTCGCTTCCGGGAGCTTTCTTCATCTCAAAAGACTTGATGGCCTTTGTCAGCTTGTCCAGAGTTAGCGGTTTGTCCAGATTCTCCTGCATGCTGTCATCTAAGACCTCTGTGATAGATGACAGGAAGGACTGGGAGGACATGCTGTCCATGGACTTCACGTCTTACAGCCCAGCATTCAAGGATTTGCTAATCCTCAGTATGTCGGAGTGTGAAGTTGTGACCGAGCCATCCTCTTCCTTCAGGCTGCTGATCACAGAGCTCTCTCTGTGTACCTTTTGGAAGAAGAAACGCGAGCACGTCTCATCCTGCTCAATGGAGCGGACTCTGGACCGGAAGATGATCTTGGAGGCCTCCGTGGCAAAGAGCGTGGCCTGCTGGCTCTTCACCTCTTGGAAGTCCTCCTTGACCTCGACCCCCATCGACTGCAGCCAGAGCAGATTTTGCATTCTTTTCTGGAGTTGGGACATTTCCCTCTGTCTCTCTCTCCCTCTGAACACCTTTGGAGATAAAGAACCTCTTGATGTTCTCCTTGATCACTTCCCACCAGTTCACCGGATACTCAAAGAGGGTCTCACTGTTCTCCAACTTTTTCAATCTCTTTTGAGTTCCTCAATGTTCTCTGGGGTTAGCAGTGTAGCATTGAGCTTCCATGTCCCCCTGCCAACCCGCTGGTCATCCTGTAAGTGACAGTCAACCAGTAAGAGGCAGTGGTCGGAGAAGAACACCGGCTTGACGTCGATGGATCTGACCGTGAAAGCAGGGGACACATACAGGAAGTCAATCCTGGAACGGGCAGAACCGTCCGATCTTGACCAGGTGTATCTACGCTGCTCTCTGTCTGCAGGTTTGCTGAAGACATTGTGCAGTTTGGCATTTTATACTGTTTCCTTTAAGAATCTGTGCGGAGCGTCCAGTTTTCTGTCGTCACTGCCAGATCGTCCAGCTGCATCAATGATGCAGTTGAAGTCACCTCCAAGAATGACCGGCCTGGATGTCGCCAGCAGCAGTGTGAGCTGCTGGAGGATGGTCAGCCGCTCACTGTATTGGACCGGGGCATATACGTTGCTTAAATGGAGCAGAGCATTGTTGTACATTACATCTGCTACGAGAAGGCGACCGCCCACCAGCATCTTAACTTCAGAGATGGTTAAATTGCCTTCCCGCAGCAGAATCCCCAGGCCGGAGCAACAGGAATCATTTCCCCTGGACCAGATCGAGGTCCCATGGGATCACCATCGTGACCATTGCCTGTAAGTGCTGCGGTGCAGGATTCCACACTCCTGACAAAACAGTACGCCGGCTTTGACCTTTGCGAAGTCATCCAAGGTTGAAACACAGCACGTGGTGGATTTAACACAATGCATGTTAATCGAAGCAATCTTTATATCCACTATAAAGTTGGGTGTTGCTTCCCACACCAGGTGTCCTTGCTAGTCCCAGTCCTTGAGTATGTTCCTGCATACCCATAGTGTACGCAAGCTGTTTCACATTCGTTGAGCCCAGAAACCCCTCATGGTTATTCATGAGGGTTTTGTTCCACTGGGGTGACATCGGCGGGTGGGGGGGCGGGTCTTGTAGGCAGCAAGGCTTGGGTTGCCCTCTATTGTTGGTGTCTTTCCCCTCGGTCCCTCCTCGAAGACATCACTGTTCCTGACTTCCCGGAGCTGGAGCTGGAGTGCGCAGGACACTTTGCTGCTCTCGGTCTCCCGGAGCTGGGGTGCACTGAGCATCTCCTTGGGTTCCATGCTTTTGGTTTGGGGTGCGCTGGGCGTGTCACAGCTTCCAGTGCCCCGGAGCTGGTGGGCTTTATCTTCCAGCTCCTTTGAGTTCTGCTGCTTCTTTTGGAGGTGCCATCGTTCTGGCCCTTCCTCATCCAGTGAGGAGGAGCTGCTGTAGTCTGTCTCAGACGGTAGCCTCCTCTTGCCACTGGTTTGGGTGTTGACCTGTTCTTTTTTTGGAGCTTTTTTCTTTGTGGTCTTCCTTTGTACCACCTGCCACTGACCTGTTTGTCCATCTGCTGCCTCCTCCTCCATTAATTCTGTCTGTGGAGGAGGAGTTTCCAGGCACGGAGTAGGTGTTGGGTCACTGGTTGCAGCTGCCTCCTCTTTCTTCTCTTTCTCAGATAGACTTTCATCGCTGTGGGGAGGATTGCTTGTTTCCCTCCCAGCACCAGACATGTTCACCATTCCTTAACCCAGCCTTTCCTTGGTCCTTGCTGTCTGAGCATAACTGAGGCAGTGTTTGGGGCAGGTTTTGTAGAGGCGGCCTGCCCCACCTCACAGGTTGCAGTACTTACTCTGTTTACAGTCCTTGGTCTGATGGCCTTCCTTCTTGCAGTTCTTGCAGACGACTGTGCTGCAGTTAGCTGCTACGTGACCAGATTTGCCGCAGGTACGACAAACTCTGGGCTGCTCCGCATAGACCATGAAGCCTCGACTTCCCCCGAAAGCGAAGCTGGAGGGAGGATGGATGATGGCTCCGTTGGCATCGACCTTCAAGGTCACCTTGACCTGCCGCTAGCTGTTCCAAATCCCAAATGGGTCCTTGACATCAGTGCTGCCGCCGGCCACCTCAACATACCTGGTGAGGAAGGTGAGTACATCCATGACAGGAACATGGGGGTTGTAGAGGTGGCTTCTCACCACCCGGTCACGTTAAAATATCCACAGCTGGGGAAGTCCTGCAGGCAGAAGATGTTCGCAGCTTGGAATCCACAGCAATCAATAAGGATTTTCTTAATGAAGAAGGTACGATCAACCGGTGCATCTCCATCATTATCCTTCACTGCCACCCGAACGGTGTTACACACTCCCTGGCCTGAAGTTACAGAATTGGTTACAGCCATTTTACTCAAAAACTTACCTGAGACAGGATCATGGTCTCTCCCCTGCTCCTCTTCCAGACATTTCCACAATCTCACAAATACTTTCACAAAGAGTGAAGAATTCCTCCTGCACTTCCCTGCTTTACCTTCTGGAGGAATACAGTCCGGCTACTTCTGATTGGTTACTGTCTGCTGAATCTCATTGGCTGGTTCCTGTCACCAATCAGGTAGCTGCTATTCCGCCGATCATCAAAGAGCAATGAGAAAATGGGGTGGAGATTGACAGCGGCAAATTGTCAGAGCTGAAACCCATTCACAAATTTGAAAAGCCCGCCAAAATATTTGCTTAACAAGAAACAGCTGAAATATAATAAATAATATCGTCTCAAGAGGAAAATGTATTTCACTCTCTCCTGATATTGTGTTTCTCCTCATTGTCCGTCACAGATACCAGACTTACTTTCCTTCCGGGAGCGGAGCGGAGAAGAGTGGACCTGTGGGGAGAACGCCGAGAGCAGAACCAATAAATTGAGCACAAGGATCGCGGCCCAGTCACTCACCTTCCGGGAGAGGACTGGACCTGAGGGGAGAACACCGAGAGTGGAGCCGATAAATTGAGCCTGAGGATCGCGGCCTTGTCACTCACCTTCCGGGAGAGGAGCGGAGAGCAGTCCAGGCACGCCGGAGTTTGAAAACAAAGTGAGCAGTGATGTCATAGGAAGGCTGCAAGGTGATTGGTTGGTGAGTATCTGCTGTTAGGGAGTTACTCTAAATAGCTGGGTCAGTAACTAAAAGTAAAGGGAAAGGTCTACAGTTTTTTCAATAAAGGAGGTCGTGTTTTTTGGGGGAGAATCAAGGTCCCTAGTGTAAATAATTTTAATTTTTGGGTAATTTAAGGGGATAAATTAAGGGTAAGTCATGGCAGGGCAGCTGAGCAATGTGGAGTGATCCTCCTGTGCAATGTGGGAAGTCAGGGACACTTCCAGTGTCCAGGGCGAACACGTGTGCAGGAAGTGTCTCCAGCTGCAGCTACTCGAAATCCACGTTTTGGATCTGGAGCGGCGGCTGGAGATACTGTGGAGCATCCGCGAGGCTGAGATCATTGTGGATAGCACATTTAGGGAGGTGGTCACACCGCAGGTAAAGACTGCTCAGGTAGAAAGGGAATGGGTGACCACCAGGCAGAGTAGAAGAACTAGGCAGGTAGTGAAGGAGTCCCCTGGATCCATCTCGCTTTCTAACAGATTTTCTACTTTGAATACTGTTAGGGGAAATAGCTTCTCAGGGGAATGCAGCAAGAACCAAGTCTGTGGCACCACAGGTGGATCAGCTGCACAGGAGGGGCGGAAAAGGAGTAGAAGAGCTATAGTGATAGGGGATTCTATCGTAAGAGGTACAGATAGGCATTTCTGTGGCTGCAAACGTGACTCCAGGATGGTATGTTGCCTCCCTGGTGCTAGGGTCAAGGATGTCACAGAGTGGCTGCAGGACAAGGGGGAGGGTGAACAGTCAGAGGTCATGGTACACATTGGCACCAATGACATAGGAAGAAAGAGGGATGAGGTCCTGCAACCAGAATTTAGGGAGCGAGATAGCAGATTAAAAAGCAGGACCTCAAAGGTTGTAATCTCTGGATTACTCCCAATGCCACATGCTAATGAGTATAGGAATAAGAGGGTAGAGCAGATGAATGCATGGCTGAGGATATGGTGCAGGAGGGAGGGCCTTAGTTTCCTCGACCACTGGGTCTGTTTCTGGCAAAGGTGGGACCTGTACAAGTTGGACGGGTTGCACCTGAACTGGAACGGACCAACATACTTGCTGAGAGGTTTGCCAGTGCTGTTTTGGGGGGTAGGCGGGGTTTAAACTAATTTGGCAGGGGGGTCGGATACAGAGTGGAGGTACAGTAGGGGGTTAAACACAGTCAAATTTAAAAGAGAAACTGAGTCAGTCTGGAAGGCAGAGCAAATAAAGACCTGTTATGGCACAAGTGAAAAATGCAAGGCTGGATTGCATCTATTTTAATGAAAGGAGTCTTAGTAATAAGGCAGATGAATTGAGGGCGATGATTAGCACATGGGATTATGATCTTATTCCTATCACAGAGACATGGTTGAGGGAGGGGCTGGACTGGCAGCTCAGTATTCCAGGGTACAGAATCTACAGGCAAGACAGGTGAGGGGGTAAAAGAGGAGGTGGCATTGCACTGTTGATCAAGGAGTCAATTACTGCAGTAAGGAAGGATGATATCTTAGAAATTCCTCAAATGAGGCCATATGGGTAGAACTTAAAAACAAAAAGGGGACAATCACTTGGCTGGGAGTGTACTACAGGCCTCTAAACAGACAGGAAGAGATAGAGGAGAAAATATGTAGGCAAATCTCAGAGAGGTGGAAGAATCTTCTTCTTCTTTGGCCTCCTTGTCTCGAGAGACAATGGGTAAGCACCATTGGTGGTCAGTGGTTTGTGAAGCAGCGCCTGGAGTGGCTATAAAGGCCAATTCTAGAGTGATAGACTCTTCCACAGGTGCTGCAGATAAAATTGGTTGTCAGGGCTGTTACACAGTTGGCTCTCCCCTTGCGCTTCTGTCTTTTTTCCTGCCAACTGCGAAGTCTCTTCGACTCGCCACACTTTAGCCCCACCTTTATGGCTGCCCGCCAGCTCTGGCGATCACTGGCAACTGACTCCCACGACTTGTGATCAATGTCACAGGACTTCATATCGCGTTTGCAGACGTCTTTTAAGCGAAGACATGGACGGCCGGTGGGTCTGATACCAGTGATGAGCTCGCTGTACAATGTGTCCTTGGGGATCCTGCCATCTTCCATGTGCACACATGGCCAAGCCATCTCAAGTGCCACTGGCTCACTAGGGTGTATATGCTGGGGATGTGTTGGCGATACGGTCCTGCCACTTGATGCCAAGGATTCTCCGGAGGCTGCGAAGATGGAATGAATTGAGACGTCGCTCTTGGCTGACATACGTTGTCCAGGCCTCACTGCCGTAGAGCAAGGTACTTAGTCACAGGCTTGATACACTTGGACTTTTGTGTTCCGTGTCAGTGCGCCATTTTCCCACACTCTCTTGGCCAGTCTGGACATAGCAGTGGAAGCCTTTCCCATGCACTTGTTGATTTCTGCATCGAGAGACAGGTTACTGGTGATAGGTGAGCCTAGGTAGGTGAACTCTTGAACCACTTCCAGAGCGTGGTCGCCGATATTGATGGATGGAGCATTTCTGACGTCCTGTCCCATGATGTTCTTTTTCTTGAGGCTGATGGTTAGGCCATATTCGTTGCAGGCAGCCGCAAACCTGTCGATGAGACTCTGCAGCCACTCTTCAGTGTGAGATATTAATGCAGCATCGTCAGCAAAGAGGAGTTCCCTGATGAGGACTTTCCGTACTTTGGTCTTCGCTTTTAGACGGGCAACCTGCCACCTGATCTTGTGTGGAGGAAAATTCCTTCTTCTGAAGGGTTGAACGTATGTGAGAGCAGCAGGGAGAAGAAGACCCCAAACAATGTAGGTGCGAGAACACAGCCCTGTTTCATGCCACTCAGGATAGGAAAGGGGTCTGATGAGGTGCCGTTATGCTAAATTGTGCCTTTCATATTGTCATGGAATGAGGTGATGATACTTAGTAGCTTTGGTGGACATCCAATCTTTTCTCGTAGTCCGAAGAGATCACGTCTGCTGACGAGGTCAAAGGCTTTGGTGAGATCTATAAAAGCAACGTAGAGGGGCATCTGTTGTTCACGGCATTTCTCCTGTAGCTGGTAAAGGGAGAACAGCATGTCAATGTTGGATCTCTCTGCTCGAAAGCTACACTGTGCCTCAGGGTAGACACGCTCAGCCAGCTTCTGGAGCCTGTTTAAAGTGACTCGAGTGAAGACTTTCCCCAATATCCTGAACAGGGAGATTCCACGGTAATTGTTGCAGTCACCGCGGTCACCCTTGTTCTTATAGAGGGTGATGATATTGCCATCGCGCATGTCCTGTGGTACTGCTCCCTCGTCCCAGCACAGGCAAAACAGTCCGTAGAGTGCTGGAAGTATAGCAGGCTTGGTAGTCTTGATTATTTCAGGGGTAATGCTGTGCTTCCCAGGTGCTTTTCTGCTGGCTAGAGAATGAATGGCATCACTGAGTTCCGATTTTGTTGGCTGTCCGTCCAGCTCATCCATGACTGGCAGAGACTGGGCTGCATTGAGGGCGGTCTCAGTGACAACATTTTCCCTGGAGTACAGTTCTCGGTAGTGCTCCACCCAGCAGTCCATTGACTTCCGTTGGTCAGTGATTATGTCCCCTGATTTAGATTTGAGGGGGGCGATCTCCTTGATGGTTGGCCCAAAAGCTCTCTTATTGCCATCATACATTCCTCTGATGTTTCCGGTGTCAGAGGCCAGCTGAATATGACTGCATAGGTGTTGCCAGTAGTCATTTGCACAGTGCCTGGCTTTTCTTTGTGCAGCGCTTCTTGGCTGCTTTAAGAGCTACGGATGTTAACTCGCTGGGGGCTTTCTTGTAGTTCAACAGTGCAATGCGCTTAGCGGCTATGACAGATTCCAGCTCTTCAAAGTTTGATTGAAACCAGTCTGCATTCTGCTTCACACGTTTGCCATAGGTGATCATAGCTGAGTCATAGATGGCATCTCTGATGTGGGCCCACTTGGTCTCTGCATCCCCTGTAGGAGTGTTTTGAAGGACTTTATCAAGTGAATTTAGAAACTTACGTAACAGCTGTGGATAAGAAATTCTGCTAGTGTTGATGCGCGGGCGGCCCTTCCGCTTGGAGTGATGCAGCTTCTTTGGTTTGAGTCTAACCTTGCTGCATACCACACACTGCACACCACACACATCCTTGTCCACTCAACACAGTATTAGACTGGCAGTCAAGTAGCTTGTCTGCAGCTTGCTGTGAAATGGCATGAGACTGACATCTCTTGGTGTGAAATAGAACTGCAAGAGGGAAATTGATTGATAATAAAAAGCTCGGTGGGAATGCCAGCTGTGAGTGGGGTACAAAGGGCCGGATTTTATTTGGTGCACTCCCCCCGAGATTCCGGCCCTGCTCCAATTCTGGTCTTTTGAGCATCGCTGATTTTTATCGCTCCACCGCTGGCAGCTGTGACATCAGCTGTCCAGGCCCGAAGCCCGAGATTTCCCTCCCTGAACTCTCCGCCTCTCGACCTCTCTTCCCTCCTTTAAAACACTCATGGAAGCCGACTTCTGTGACCAAGCTTTTGACCATCTGCTCTAATACGGTCTTGTGTGGCTTGGGGTCCAAATTTGCTTTCCGACACTCCTGTGAAGTGCCATGGGACGCTGTATTACGTTAAAGGTGCTCTATAAATTTACACACAAGTTGTTGTTGTTTTTGGTCTGGAATGTATTGCCTGAGAGAATGGTGGAAGGAGACTCAATCGTAAGGTTGAAAAGGGAATTTTGATAAATAGTTGAAAGGAAATGAAAGAGCTGCCACAGGCACGATGGGCCGCCCTGGTTGTAGATGTCGTCGTCGTCATCCTTCCTTCTATGTGAGATGATGGACTTGCAGCAAATCCATTGGTGATGGGATAGTTTCCCATGGTGCACTTTGTCCGATAGCTGAAGAGGTCAATCTGTGAGAGGCAGGTTCTTCCACAAGTGACACATATGAGGTGGGATTATCAGGTGTCGCTGTTTTCCATGTTGGCACCTGCTGTCAAGCTGCTGTAGTCACTGATCGTCATGGTGACGCACACACCAGTCCAGGGGTAATATCACCATTTCCCTCTGTTGTTGGCCAGTGTCTCCCATGTGTGAAAATCGATGTTTCGGGCCTTCATGTCCTGCTTGCAGGCATCCTTGAAGTGGGGCTTTGGGCATCCAACTGGTCTTCTGTCTCCGGCGACCTCCCCATACAGAATACCCTTGGGAATGTGTCATCTTCCATCCTGCAAATGTGCCTGAGCCAGCAAAGTCACCTCTGCTTGATGAGTGTGAGCATACTTGGGAGATTTGCTTTTGAAAGCATTGTTACATTTGTGATTTTGTCCAGTGTTTATTTGCGCAGTGTCTCACTGTCTTTTGCACAACTGCCTTGGCTAATTTCAAGTCATATAATGTTCTGGCTGCTGGTTTCATGTTGTGCATCAGGTCGGTTCTGCTTTTTGCTTCAATAACAGATGTCATCTCTGCTGAGTAGGTGGGGAAGAGACAGTTGCCCACCTCCTTCTGGAATGTGTCTTTGCAAAGCAGGTGTGGAAAGAGATGCAGTGGTTTTTGTCGAGGTTCATCCCAAGTAGCTCTGTAACACAGGAGTCTGTGCTCTCCGGGCTGTTCCCAGGGATGCAAACCGAGACAAACATCAACTGCTGCTGGAGGACCATCAATTTGGTGATAGACACTCTTTGGTCTGCCCTAAACTTGCTGGTCTTCCAGCGCAAAAAGTTGTCCACGACCGAGTGTTGCAGACTGGCACATTCCAAGGTCCAGGACTACGTGCTGAGGGACGCACTAAAGCTTGGGGTAGCCACTGCAAAGGCTCAATGGGGAAAGACCACTGTGTAAGGTCCCCCCGCCATAGTGAACTGGGCAGCTGGACTCATTGGAAACCCCTCGTGCTGTATACACCAGATATGTGTTTGCTGTAAAATGTCCATGTCAGGTAAAATGGAATGGAAGGGTTGTGAGGCAACTCACTCCTGTATTGAAGAAAACTGATTTCCTTTGCACTTTTTGGAATGTCAACTTGGTGCTGTTTTGAACTGTTGTCTAATGCATTTTTTACAGATTTATATGAATAAAGCATATTTTTAGGAATAAAAACCTGGGGATTCATATGCATAGTTCTTTGAAGGTGGCAGGACACATTGAGAAAGTAGTTAGCAAAGCATATGGGATCTTGGGCTTCATAAATAGAGGTACTGAGTACAAAAGTAGGGAAGTTATGCTGAACCTGTATAAATTTCTAGTTGGGCCACAACCAGAGAATTGCATCCAGTTCTAGTCAACACACTTTTGGAGGGATGTGAGTGTCCTTGAGAGGGTGGAGGAGATTTAACAGAATGGTTCCAGACATGAGGGATTTTAGCTGTAAGGTTAGGTTGGAGAAGCTGGGGTTGTTCTCCTTGCAGCAAAGGAGATTGAGGGGAGATTTGATAGACATGTACAAGATTATAATAAATATGACAGGTTTAGATAACTTACAGGGCTATGGGGATAGAGCGGGGGAATGGGACTGAATGGATTGATTTACATGGGCTTGATGGGCAAAATGACTTCCTGTACTGTAGTGACTCCAGGACTCAATGACTCTCTCTCCTTCTCTCTCTCTCTCTCTCTCTGTCTATCGCTTTACCTCTCTCTGCCTCTCTCTCTCTATCTGTCTTTAGCTGGTCCTCTAACTTTCTATCGCACTCTCTCTCTTTTTTTCACTCTCTCTCTCTCCATTACACACATATTTGTCAATCACATGTCAAAGAAGGAAGCGTAATGAAGGAATGGCTGCGCCCTTGAAAATATTTCCAGCAGAATAGTTAAATGTTTAAAGTTTCTGTAGGGAGTTTGATCTGAGATGGTGAGACACAAGGATGTGAGGTTATGAAAGTCTTCACCAAATGTAAAAGGGAATAATTTTCTTCACTGGTGAACCCAAAGGAACAAATATGGCACAAGAATGAGAAAAGTCAGAGGATTGAGAAACATCCAATGGTTCTTCACATCTACAAGTCAGCAGACCCACAGAAATACAGTAGGTTGAGAGTTCAGATCCAGTGATAGACTGGACAAATATCGAGCCAGTGCTTTATTCTTTATAAACCCAACATCTGTCCACTTGGCTATTGCACCTCGTCTCCATGTATCTGATAATACTGATACTATTTGTATTCCACAGTTGCTTTGAAATCACAGGCAATATAAATGGATTGGGAATGTCAATGGTCAGGAACCATTAATGGATTGGGAAAGTCAATGGACTGGAAAATATCAGTGGATTGGGAAATTCTATAGACTGAGTTATATCAATGGATTGGGACAGTTCAGTACATTGTGAAACATCAATGGATTAGGAAACAGGAATTAAAGGGACAGATGGAGTTCAACCTGGAAAAGTGTGAAGTGATTCATTTTGGAAGGTCGAATTTGAATGCAGAATACAGGCTTAAAGACAGGATGCTTGGGAGTGTGGAGGAACAGAGGGATCTTGGGGTCCATGTCCATAGATCGCTCAAAGTTGCCACCCAAGTTGATAGGGTTGTTAAGAAGGCGTATGGTGTGTTGGCTTTCATTAACAGGGGGATTGAGTTTAAGAGCCGCGAGGTTATGCTGCAGCTCTATAAAGCCCTGGTTAGACCACACTTGGAATATTGTGTTCAGTTCTGGTCGCCTCATTATAGGAAGGATGTGGAAGCTTTAGAGAGGGTGCAGAGGAGATTTACCAGGATGCTGCCTGGACTGGAGGGTATGTTTTACGAAGAAAGGTTGAGGGTGCTAGGGCTTTTCTCATTGGAACGAAGAAGGATGAGAGGTGACTTGATAGAGGGGTACAAGATGATGAGAGGCATAGATAGAGTGGATAGCCAGAGACTTTTTCCCAGGGCAGAAAGGGCTATCACCAGGGGGCATAATTTTAAGGTGATGGAGGAAGGTTTCGGGGAGATGTCAGAGGTAGGTTCTTAATACAGAGAGTGGTGGGTGCACTGCCAGCGGTGGTAGTAGAAGCAGATACATTAGGGACATTTAAGTGACTCTTGGATAGGTACATGGATGATAGTAGAATGAAGGGTATGTAGGTAGTTTGATCTTAGGGTAGGTTAAAGGTTCGGCACAACATCGTGGGCCGACGGGCCTGTACTGTGCTGTACTGTTCTATGTTCTATGTTCCAGATGAAAGGATTGCATTAATCAATGGATTAGAATGTGGAGAGGCAAGAGAAAATGATGCCATTTTAAGTAGGGGGCCGGGGGTTAGTAGAAACAGACCAGGGCTATTTTACTCTCTATCTCACTCCTTTCTTCTATCTGGCTCATTATCACATCCTCTCTCTCTAAGAGCAGTGGGAATCACTGGAACCCACACTTGTTGCTCAGGTTGTTTGGTTCCGGGAAAATACAAGGTCCACATCAGATTGACAGGAAGGATAAATGTGATTCAGAGCCAATCATATTCCTTTTGGTGATGTGTGCTCAGCCTTGTTAAATCAGCAAAGGCAGCAGGAAATGCAAATCCTGAAGAGTTTTGATAGAGTAAAGAAGGAGAAAGTGTTGCTAGTGACAGAAGGGTCAGTAACCAGAGGAAACACATTTAAAGTAATTGACAAAAGAATTCGAGTTGTGATGAGGAGATTGTTTTTTCAGCAGTGTGTTGTTCTGGTCTGGAATGCAATCCTGAAAGGTCAGTGGAAGCAGATTCAATGTTAACTCTAAATGGAATTGGATATATACCTGACATGGAAAATATAACAGGGCAATGGGGGAAAGGACAGGCGTGCGGGATGTGGGATTAATAGAATAGCTCTGTTAAATATCAAGCAAATGCACAGTAATAAGGTTCTGTGCTTGAACCTCAGTTATTTTCACTCTGTCAATGGCAGAGAAGGCTCGAGGAACCATGTGGCGACTCCTCATGTTCTTCCCAGTGTCCAGGATAAAGTGTAACATGACACTGATTTCCAGATGGCCGACACAAATGCAACAGACATCTTTTCTGGAAACATCACATGCAAAGTGAGAAACTAATCATCAGGCACAGACAGGGATTGAACCCATAATCTTCAGTTTACGAGACTGACGCCTTACCACTTGGCCACCATGCCTTTCCTGAATGGACACCTGAGGCTCCAGAGGAGGATTTGTGATTCTTTTTCAATTTGGTTGAAACAGCATCGAGAAACATGCACAGAAATGAAGAGCGATTGTGGAATGGGGAACAGATCAGCCGCATTTACATCATCAGCATCATGAAATCTTCATTCAGACATTCCATTCCCATCCTCAGCTTTTCTCACATTTGTACAATAATATAAGAGTGGACATTGGGTTGTTACTGGGCAGATTATATAAATAGACTGTGTGCATCATCACAGGAAGTGCTGTAATATAATCTGTACGGCACCTCATGGAGAGTTGTAGATGAAACCTTCAATGCAAGATGTGCAGAGTAAACTCAGGTTATTTTAACCGTCAGATTCTTATAAATTCTGTACTAAGCCTTGACAGATATCAAAATATTATATGGGGGCCACAGTAAACCAAAGCGAAGATGGAGAAATCTTTGCCTGTACCTTTGAAAAGGTCACTGGACTGGACCAAGCCGAGGACTGGCCAAGATGGTTCCAGAGGTTTGCAAGGTATCGTACTGCATCGGGTCTCGTGCAGAAGCCAGACATGGAACAGGTCAGTACGCTATTGTCTGCAATGAAGGGAGTGTGAAGGCAACATCCTCATGAAGAACAGAAGGCAACATGTGAAGAAGTTATTAAGGCACTCAAGACCTATTTTAATTGAGGAAAAAAATGTCATCGTGGAGCCAAAGTTAAAACGCTGCATTTGCTGACAACGCAACCACCAGGTGACGCTGTACTAGCACATGCGCAAATGCAGCCTCTTCCACTGAAACGTCACTGTCTGTGACATTCAGGCAGCTGCCAGGCTTAAAGATGGAGCTCCTCAATTTATCACAGAAAACAACTTCAACCCAAAAATCCCCTCAAAGGTTGCCATCTCCGCCTCCGTCCCACCCCCAACAGTCCCCCGCTCCTTCTTGTGCATTCGCCAGTTATATAGTACCAAGTCATCTTAATTCACCTAAAGTGAATTACTTTCGGAGTAGTGACTGTCATTTCATAAGCAAATATGGCACATATCTACACAATGGACATGTTTTGGTTGATACTCGGAGAGCGTTGCGCTGTTTGAAGTCTCATCAGAAGGACAGCACCTCTGACAGTGCTGCACACCCTCTGTAATTCAGTGAGGTTTCATAGAGTCATAGAGTTATACAGCACAGAAACAGGCCCTTCGGCCATCGTGTCCGTGCCGGCCATCAAGTACCTATCTATTCTAATCCCATTTTCCAGCACGTGGCCGTAGCCTTGTATTCTGTGGCGTTTTGAGTGCTCATCTAGATACTTCTTAAATGTTGTGAGGGTTCCTGCCTCTACCACTCCTTCAGGCAATGTGTTCCAGATTCCAACCACCCTTGAGGTGAAACATTTTTTCCTCAAATCCCCTCTAAACAGTGCCATCCCATTCTCCGGACGATCATTCCCCGCTTCCCCCCATCCCACTCTCTGACTGCTCACTCCCCGCTTCACCCACCACCACCCCCATCCTGCTCTCTGGCCGCTCACACTCCAGGCCATGGGCTCTGCCGCTTCCCTCCTCTCGGCCACTCGCTCCAACATTGCCCCATCTCCCCTCGAGGCTCGCCTTGCTTTATCGGGTGGTGCGGTGAAGAATGATCGAATGTTGGAGCGAGAGGCCGAGAGGAGGGAAGCAGCATGGCTTAGAGCTAGTGTCTGGAGGGACGTGGGGGGGAAGCGGGGCGTGAGTGGACGGAGAGAGTGCAGTGCGGGGGTGGGGGGGTAGCAAGCGTCCGGAGGGCGGGGGAGCGGGGTAGCGAGGAGCGGGCAGTGAGCGGCCTGGAGTGAGTGGCTGAGAGGAGGTAGAGAGTTTTCCCGCGCATGCGCCACTTCGTCCTGGAAGACGTAGGCTGAGCATGCGCAGCATCTCAGAGCGCAGGAGACTGTTTGTGCATGTGCGCAGCTTGGAGCGCTCTGATGACGTCGGCTGGCAGCTGCATTGTCAGGAATCACTTTGAATTTAATAAGCGTACAAAACAGAAAGGGGAGAGTATTCATTCATTTATCAATGACTTGTACAAACTCACGGAGGATTGTGAATACGGCAACTTAAGAGAAGAGCTGAATGGAGACAGGATTGTGTTCGGGGTATTAGACAACACCCCTTCAGATCATCTACAGTCCAGGGCTGATCTCACATTAACGAAAGAGTATCAATTGAGCAGCCAAGCAGAGGTTAGAAAGTTTAACCAATCCGTTGTCCAAGGGGACAGGGAGAGTCTGATCTCGAGAGTTGCAGACTCAATTGAATTTGTTAAGAAAACAAAAGGAAAAATTAGTGGTAAAAGACAAGAAAGACGGGAAGAGCATCTAGTGGTAGCTGCAACCAATTGCAGTAGGTGTGGCCGAGAGAGACACAAGTGGGAAAACTGCCTCGCCAAAGAAGCTGAGTGTTTTTCCTGCAGAAAGATGGGACACTTTCAGTCAGTGTGTGGCAGTAAAATACCAGCACTGAATATAATTAAAGGGAAATCCCCAGAGAGCAAAAATATTAATGAAGTACAGGATATCCAAAGTGTGGAAATACATTTTTTAGGTGAAATCCAGGAAATAAAGTGAGAGTTGCTGGACGACAGAAATTCTGAAATATTTTAAGACAGAGGTAGATAGATTCTTGATAAACAAGGGGGTGAAAGGTTATCAGGGGCAGGTGGGAATGTGGAGTTGAGGTTGCAATCAGATCAGCCATGATCTTATTGAATGGTGGAGCAGGCTCGAGGGGCCGAGTGGTCTACTCCTGCTCCTAATTGGTATGTTTATATGTAAGAAAACATGTTCTAGATACAATGAGAACTATCATTTGTTTGGAAATGGATTTGAACCCTTTTATCAAAAGGTTATAGAGCTTTAATTTTTCTACAATTAACAGACAAATCCTTGTGGAGTTGAGATTGACAGAAACAATGGGCTGGATTCTATAGATCCCTCGACGTCAAGATCTGTGGTGGGGGTGGGGTGGGGGCCGCCTGAAGATGGCCCCGGATGAGACCCGCCACGGACCTCAACGCCGGCAGGGCCTGGCTCGATATTGCCGGCGACGGCGAGGCCTTGTGGGGGACCTCCACCGCTCGGCAACGGGACCACAAACCTGCATTAATTATTATCCCATCACTTCCTGATATCCCGCTGCGATCTTCAGCCCAGTGGCCGGCACTACCGTGCCTTCGGAGCCCCACCCGGGCAAATGAGGTGCAACACTGGTGGGGAGGGGGGAGAAGGTATGTTTCTCAGTGTGGGGGTGGGGAGATGGAGTCAAATTAATGTCATGGGTGTAGGGGATGGTGGGAAGGGTTATAGTTTACAATTTGTGCAGTTTTGGGCGGAAGGTCAGATGGTAAAGGTAGGTTTTGGGAGGGAAGGGCAAATAATTAATTTAACTGTTATTGGGGGGATGGGAGAGAGGCAAAAGCAATGTATTTATTTCATTTCATTTAATCTTCCTTTAAATATTTTCCAGTAGGACTAACAGCCCTTTAAAAATGGCTGACACTCCAGTACAGTACTAAGGCAGTGCTGCACTATCAGAAATGCTGTTTTTTAGGTGAGACAGAAAACTGAGGATCCCTCTGCCCTCTCAGGTGGATGTTAAAGGTACCATGGCACTATTTCAGAGAACAGAAGGGGAATTATTTCTGGGATGCTGGTCATTGTTTAACCCTGAATCAACATCACTTCAAAACAGATTATCTCGTTTTTATCACGTTGTTGTTTCTGGGAGCTTGCTGTGCGCACATTGGCCACCATGTTTCCTACTTGACTACAGTGACTACACTTGGAAAGTCCTTCATTGGCTATAAAAGGCTTTGCAATGTCCTGTGGTCGTGAAATGCAAGTCTTGCTTTTTCCATTGTTATCAGTGTCATTGTGATCAAAAGATAGGATTCATGAACACAAAGTTTAAATCAATTTTGATTAAAATAATGTAAAAGCATCTATATTCTTGCACTGTACTTAATAATCTCCATCTTCCTATCCTGACAGAGTGCAATGTCATCGACCCTGAAATTGATTCCAGAATCTCATAGAATCTTAGACTTATAGAAAGTTTAAGGCACAGAAAGAGGCCACTTGGCCCTCAGACAATTTCAGCCCAGTTCTGATGAAAGGTCACAGACCACAAACGTTAACTCTGTTTCTCTCTCCACAGATGCTGCCAGACCTGCTGAGTATTTCCAGCATTTTCTGTTTTTATTTCAGATTTCCAGTATCTGCAGTATTTTGCTTCTGTGTTAATTTGAAAGTTAAAACTGAACCACCTGTTTACAATTCACACTGGGGTCTCCCATGAAATGATTCTGTATAATATTGATATAATGAATACAGATTCCGACACAGAGCTTCCTGTGGGGAATTGGGGATATGAAAACCAGCAGACTCTGCAGGGATTTCCACTGGGAGCACAAATTCACAAAATCTACCTTTTATATATCGATTCATTTTGATTGTCCTTCTGGAAAATTATTTTGCAACAATTTAAACATCAACCCACAGCTCCATGACTGGGTCAATTATGAGGTCATCCTCTGACAGGTCATGTGACAGCTGGAGCCACAAGACATCAGAACCAGATTTGTGACTGGATTAAAACCCGGAATCCTGTCAGAATGGCTTTTCAAATAAAGCTGTTGCTGTTTGAAAACACAGCAGTTAAACTTTCTGCCTGACCATGAGGGGAGCTAGGGAGAAATTTACAAAACTCAATCCTTCAACAAAATAGTTCAAAAATCATTAATATCGAAATCATGTGAGGATTTATATGCAGTAGAGAAACAAGCAGATACAGAAAGTACAGAGGAGAGCTGAAAAAGGAAATGAGATCAGCAAGAGAATGTATGAGAAAAGATTAGCAGGTCACATAACTGGGAACACTGAAGTCTTTTACCAACATATGGACAGTCAATGAAAGGGTGGGTCAATTAGGAGATCCTGTGGAGGCAGAGGGTGTGGCTGAGGCACTAATTAAGTATCACAAAATAAGCGGATGCTGCAAATGTCACAGTAAAGGAGGAGGAAGTGAAGAAATTGGACAGGATGAAAATAGATAAAGTGGAGACAATTACAAGGTTGGCAGCTCTCACAGTAGAAAAGTCACCCAGTTTGAATGGGCTGCATCCTGGGTTGCTGAGGGAAGTCAGGGTGGAAATATCAGAGACTCGAACCACAATCTTTCAATCCTCCTTAAATATGGGAATGTTGCCAGAGGACTGGAGGATGCAGGTAAGCTTGGGTAGTTCGATCTTAGTTTAATTTGACCATTTTTATAATGTATCCATTGTAATAACTAACAAGGTCAAGAAAGCCATTTTATAATTAACACATGACCAAAGGAGCCATTTTGTGTTCAGTACTAACGTGCCGTGTAGAGGACACTATTTGTGCTTAAACATTAGCACAACACGGGAAGAAACGGTTACCGATTATAAGCTCTCACTCAATTGGTGCAGAGTATGAGCGCCAGGGGTTACTTCTGACAGTTGAAGAGATCATCGCAACTCATTGGATAGCTACCACCCACTCCAAGCTGGGTAGCCTCCAATCAGTTAGGTGCTGTCCTGCCACGACCTCCTTGCTTCAATGGGTGCTTGGAGCTTAGAGAGTCATCTCTCAACAGACGGATTGATAATCAATGCACCAAGAAAAACAAGCTCAACAAAGAAGACACCAGTCCTTCGCATCGCAAGCTGGAATGTGAGGACCATGTGTCCTGGCCTTACTGACACCCTTCTGCAGGTTGATGACACACACAAGACAGCTTTGATGGACAAAGAACTCACAAGGCTCAATGTGGACATTGCTGTGCTGCAAGAAACTAGACTCGTTCAAAGTGGATCCCTCAAAGAGAAACACTACACCTTCTTCTGGCAGGGGAAAGCCCAAGATGCAACTCGTGAGCATGGAGTGGTTTTCACAGTAAAAAACACGCCACTTGAGATGAGTGAACCACCCACAGTAGGCTCAGAGAGACTTCTTACTCTTCACTTGTCAACAAGCGTGGGCCCAGTTAATCTCATGTGCATCTATGTCCCGACACTCACCTCCATCCCAGATGTCAAGGATCAATTCTATGTGACACTTGATACTGCCATCAGTAGAATTCCCAGCACTGAGGGACTGTACCTTCTAGGAGACTTCAACGCAAGCTTGGGTACTGACTACAGCTTGGCCAACGAGCATAGAGCACCAGGGGATTGGCAAGATGAATGAAAATGGACAGAGGTTGCTGGAGCTATGCTGTCACCATGGATTCTGTGTGATGAACAGCTACTTCCAGGTCAAGCTGTGCCACAAGGTGTCCTGGAGACATCTGAGATCACACCACTGGCACCAGCTAGACCTTATCATCACCAGACATACCACCCTCAGCAGTGTCCTCATCACTCAGAGCTATCACAGCGCTGACTGTGACACTGATCACTCCCTGGTGTGTAACAAGGTCAGGCTTCAGCCAAGGAAGCTTCATCCATCCAAGAAGAACGTCGTCCTCAGATCAACACTTGATGAACCACTGATCCAGAACGGACCCAGGAGTTCCTCAACATCCTCGATCAGGCTCTTTCAGACAACAATGCTCAAGGTCTCAGTGCGGTGTCAAAGTGGAATCATCTGTTAACAAGCAGATGGAAAGGTGAGTGGAGCATTACCTTAAACTCTACATAACGGAGAATATTGTCATTGAAGTGGCTCTCAGTGCCATTCCAGACTTCCCTGTCATGGAGGAGCTGGACAGTGACCCCACCATAGTGGAGCTCAACAAAGCCATTGACCATCTTGCCAGTGGTAAAGCCCTGGGAAATGATGGTATTCCACCTGGAATCATCAAGAGTGGAAAAGCAGCTCTACTGCAGCATCTCCATGAACTTCTGTGTCTCTGTTGGAAGGAAAGATCTGCACCTCAAAACATGCGTGATGCAAACATTGTCACCTTGTACAACAATAAGGGGGAATCGCAGTGACTGCAGCAATTAGCGAGGCATCTCCTTGCTAAGTATTGTGGGGAAGGTCTTTGCTCGCATTGCTCTGACCAGATTGCAGACCCTGACATCACACATCGATCCTGAGTCTCAGTGCAGCTTCAGAGCTGGTAGATCGACAGTCGACATGATTGTCTCACTTCGGCAGTTACAGGAGAAGTACTGTGAACAGTACAGACCACTCTACATTGTCTTTACATATGAACATACGAATTAGGAGCAGGAGTGGGCCACTCGTCCCTTCGAGCCTGCTTCACCATTCAATAAGCTCATGGCTGAACTGATTACTCCACATTTCCATCTACCTCCGATAACCTTTCACCCCCTTGCAGATAAAGAATCCATCCATCTCTCCCTTAAAAATATTCAAAGACTCTGCTTCCACTGCCTTTTGAGGAAGAAAATTCCAAAGACTCACGACCCTCTGAGGGGGAAAATTGCTCCTCATCTCTGTCTTAAATGGGTGACCCCTGATTTTTAAACAGTGACCCCTAGTTCTAGATTCTCCCACAAGGGGAAACATCCTTTCCACATCCACCCTGTCAAAACCCCTCAGGATCTTGTATGTTTCAATCATGTCGCCTCTTTCTCTTCTAAACTCGAGTGGATACGAACCTAGCCTGTCCATTCTTTCCTCGTAAGACAGCCCACCCATTCCATGTATTAGTCTGGTAAACCTTCTCTGTACTACCTCCAATGCATTTACATCCTTCCATAAATAAGGAGACCAGTACTGTACTCAGTGTTGCAGAAGAGGTCTCACCAATGCCCTGTATAGCTGAAGCATAACCTCCCTACTATTGTATTCAATTCCCCTGGCGATAAATGATAACATTTATTAGCTTTCCTAATTACGTGCTGTACCTGCAGACTAACCTTTTGCGATTCGTGCACTAGGACACCCAGATCCCCTGCATCTCAGATCTCTGCAATCTCTCACCATTTAGATAATATGCTTTTTTATTCTTCCTGCCAAAGTGGACAATTTCCCACTTTCCCACATTATAGTCCATTTGCCAGGTCTTTGCCCAGTCACTTAACCTATCTATATCCCTTTGTAGCCCCCTTACGTCCTCTTCACAACCTACTTTCCTACCTATCTTTGTCATCAGCAAATTTAGCAACCATACTTTTGGTCCCTTCATCAAAGTCATTTCGAGAATTGTAGAAGGTTGAGGCCCCAGCACAGATCCCTGTGGACCACTCGTTACTTCTTGCCAACCAGAAAATGACCCATTTATGCTGACTCTCTGTTTCCTGTTTGCTAGCCAATCTTCTATCCATGCCAATATGTTACCCCTGACACCATGAGCTTTTATTTTCTGCAATAACCTTTGATATGTCACCTTACCCTTCTGGAAATCGAAGTACAATACATCCACCGGTTCCCCTTTATCCACAGCACATGTAACTCCCTCAAAGAACTCCAATAAATTGGTTAAACATGATTTCCCTTTCACAAAACCATGTTGACTCTGCCTGATTACCTTTATTTTTTCTAAATGCCCTGCTATAACATCTTCAGTAATCGCTCCTAACATTTTCCCTAAGACAGATGTTAAGCTAACTGGCCTGTCGTTTCCTGCTTTCTGTCTCCCTCCCTTTTTGAATAAATGAATTACATTCGCTACTTTCCAATCTAACAGAACCTTCCCGAAGCGAGGGAATTTTGGAAAATTAAAACCAGCGCATCAACTATCTCACTAGCCACTTCAGGACCTGGCGACTTGTCAGCCCGCAGCTCCAATAATTTGTTTAGTACCACTTCCCTGGTGATTGTAATTTTCTTGAGTTCCTCCCTCCCTTCCATTTCCTGACTTACAGCTAATACTGGGATGTTATTTGTATCCTCAATAGTGAAGACCAATCCAAAGTATCTGTTCAATTCATCTGTCATCTCTTAATTATCCATTATTAATTCCCCAGACACACTTTCCATAGGACCAACACTCACTTTGTTAACTCTTTTCTTTTTAAAATATCTATCGAAACTCTTACTAGTTTTCTTTATATTTCTTGCTAGCTTTCTCTCATACTCTAATTTTACCTTCCTTATCAATCTTTTAGTCATTCTTTGCTGTTTTTTATATTCTGTCCAATCTTCTGACCTGCCTCCCACCTTTGCATAATTATAGGCTTTTTCTTTAAGTTTGATAGTATCTTTAACTGTTTTCATTAAACATGGATGGTGAGTCCCACCTTTGGAATTTTTCTTTCTCGTTGAAATGTATCTATTCTGTCTATTCTGAAATTTTCCTTAAATGT
Source organism: Heterodontus francisci (assembly GCF_036365525.1). Classification (NCBI taxonomy): domain Eukaryota; kingdom Metazoa; phylum Chordata; class Chondrichthyes; order Heterodontiformes; family Heterodontidae; genus Heterodontus; species Heterodontus francisci. Next base: position 20,373,357 of record NC_090405.1, read on the forward strand.
CTGCCACTGCATCTCTATTGACCTATCCCTTAACCTAATTTGCCAGTTCACTTTAGCTAGCTCTGCTTTCATGCCCTTATTATTGCCCTTATTTAAATTTAAAATACTAGTCTGGGACTCACTCTTCTCTCCCTCAAACTGAATGTAAAATTCAATCATATTATGATCGCTACTACCTGGGGGCACCTTAACTATGAGGTCATTAATTAATCCTATCTCGTTGCACAATGCCAGGTCTAGTATAGCCTGCTCTCAGGTTGGCTCCAGAACTTATTTTTCCAAGAAATTATCCCAAAAACATTCTATGTACTCCTCATCGAGGCTACCTCTGCCCATCAGAATTTTCCATTCTATATGGAGATCAAAATCCCCCATAATTATTGCTGTACCTTTCTGACAAGCTGCCATTATTTCTTTTTTTATATCCCATCCTACAGTGTGGTTAATGTTAGGTAGCCTGTACACCACTCCCACAAGTGACTTCTTGCCTGCATTATTTCTCATCTCAACTCAAACTGCTTCTACATCGTGATCTCCTGAACTCAGGTCATCCCTCTCTATTGCGCTAATACCATCATTAATTAACAGAGTTACCCCACCACCTTTTCCAAACTTCCTGTCCTTCCTAAATGCCATGTAACCTCCAATATTCACATTCCAATCTCTGTCGCCCTGCAGCCATGTCTCTGTAATGACTATCAGATCGTACTTATTTATTCTATTTGTGCTCTCAGTTCATCTGTTTTGTTTCGAAAGCTCCATGCATTCAGATACAGAGCATTTAGTTTTGTCCTTTTATTATTTTTGTAACCTCTCGCCTTATCTGTCGATTTACTCTTAGATTTGTATGCTCTGTCCCTTCCTGTCACAGTCTGTTTATCATTTCCCATATTTATACCTTTCTCTCTTGCCTTGCCTCTCCTCCTTGATTCACCATATCTACCCAAATTTGATCCCTTGCCCCCACTATTCAGTTTAAAACTGTCTCTACTTCCCTAGTTATGTGGCTCGCGAGAACACCGGCACCAGCACGGTTCAGGTGTAGACCGTCCCAACGGTACAGCCACCACTTTCCCCAGTACTGGTGCCAATGCCCCATGAACCAGAACCCACTACTACCACACCAGTCTTTGAGCCACGCATTAATTTTTCTAATCTTATTTGTCCTATGCCAATTTGCACATGGCTCAGGTAATAATCCAGAGATGATTACCTTTGAGGTTCTCCTACTTAATTTGGTGCCTAGTTCCTCATACTGACTATGCAGAACCTCTATCCTTGTCCTGCCTATGTCGCTGGTACCGACATGGACCACGAAGACTGGATCCTCCCCCTCCCATTGTATGTTTCACTCCAGCCCTGAGCAGACGTCCTGAATCCTGGCACTGGCAAGCAACACAGCCGTCTGGACTCTTGCTCTTTGCTGCAGAGAACAGAGTCAATCCACCTGACTATACTGTCGCCTACTACCACTACATTCCTTTTTTCTCACTCTTTGAGCCGCAAACACTTTTTTTTTATTTCCAAAATATACTTTCTTCTTAAAAATCTGCAAAAATTACATTGCCAAACAGTTTCAAACAGCACCAAAAAATACAAATATTGCAAGGGAGATCAGTTTCCTTCAATACTGTCATGAGTTTCTTCACAACCCTTCCATTTCACTATTGTCATGCCAATTACAGTTTTACATTTACAGCAATTGAGAATATTAACGATACAGTTCGAGGGGTTTTCCATGGATCCAGCCCCTCAGTCCAGCTTGGTGGGGGGACCTTACACTGTGGTCTTTCCCCATTGAGCCTTTGCTGCGGCTGCCCCAAGCTTTAGTGCGTCCCTCAGCACGTAGTCCTGGACCTTGGAATGTGCCAGTCTGCAACATTCGGTGGTGGACAACTCTTTGCGCTGGAAGACCAGCAGGTTTCGGGCAGACCAAAGGGCGTCTTTCACCGAATTGATAGTCCTCCAGCAGCAGTTGATGTTTGTCTCGGTGTGCGTCCCTGGGTACAGCCCGTAGAGCACAGACTCCTGTGTTACAGAGCTGCTTGGGATGAACCTTGACAAAAACCACTGCATCTCTTTCCACACCTGCTTTGCAAAGACACATTGCAGGAGGAGGTGGGCGACTGTCTCTTCCCCACCACAGCCAATGTGGGGGCACTGTGCGGAGGGGGCGAGACTTCGGGTGTGCATGAAGGATCTGACGGGGAGGGCCTTTCTCACCACCAGCCAAGCTACGTCTTGGTGCTTGTTTGAAAGTTCTGGTGATGAGGCATTCCGCCAAATGACTTTGACGGTCTGCTTGGGGAACCATCCGACAGCATCCACCGTCTCCTTTTCCCGTAGGCCCTTGAGGACATTCCGTGCAGACCACTGCCTGATGGACCGGTGGTCAAAGGTGTTTTCCCGCAGAAACTAAACACTTACTGCAGATGTGTTTGCCCTGGATCACACTGGCATCCAGGAGCTCCCACATGCTGCAGCTGTGACACATCACCTGTCCTGTCATCCTTAACGTGTTTCAATTAACTACTTAATTATTTTATTCAGTTGTTTATTTTATTGTATATTTTATTAAGCTTACCACTAGTTTGTTTACTATTTTAAACATTAGGACTAAAATGGACCTTAATCACTTACCAGATACTCATCAAACATGCAGCTTTTTCCAAACCAATCAACTACCTGCTTGCCTGTGATGTCACAGCTTACCAGCTCCTCACCAAACAGCTCCTTCCACTGCACCGAAGCAAGAACCAAATCCTGGAAACTCACCCCAGCGGCTCTCTGTTTCCCTGCTCTCACTCTCCATTGTGATGTCACTCCTTGATTTTTTTACCCCTGCTCCGCTCCTGCCGTGCTCCTCTCTCTCTCGCTCTGTCTCTGAGTCGGTGCTTTTGACACACTTGTTGACTCTCTGTTCTGTCGTGCTCTTCTGTCTCTGGTCCAAAATCTGACTCTGGTGGGATTTGAACCCACAACCTTTGAATGCCTTCTTTATTATTGTTTAGAAGTCCAACACGCTATCCATTGCGCCACAGAGCTGCACATATTGTGATCGACATCACCAAGGCCTTTGATCTTGTCAGCAGAGACGGACTCTTCAAACTGCGATGGAAACTCGGCTGCCCTCCTGAACACTTGGGCATCATTTCTTCTTTCCACGAGAACATGCACAGTTCCATCAGTTACAATGGAGCAACATCAGACACTTTCAAGATCAGCAGTGGGGTAAAGCAGGGCTGCGCACTGGCGCCAACCCTCTTCGGAGCAGAGGAACATAGGAGTAGGCCATTCAGCCTGTCGAGCCTGTTCTGCCATTCAATTCGATCATGGCTGATCATCTACCTCAACGCCCCTTTCCCGTGCTATCCCCATATCCCTTGATGTCATGAGTATCAAGATTTCTAACAATTTCTGTCTTGAACATGCTCAATGATTGAACTGCCACAGCTCTCTGGGGTAGAGAATTCCAATGATTCACCACCGTCTGAGTGTAGAAATTCAACCCTATCTCAGTTTTAAATGCCCTACTCCTTATTCTGAGACTTGGTCCCCTGATTTTAGACTCACCAACCAGGGCAAACATCCTATCTACATCCACACTGTCACGCCCGATAAGAATTTTATCAGTTTCAATGAGATCACCTCTCATTCTTCGAAACTTTAAGGAATACAGGCCCAGTTTCAGTCCCACCATCCCAGGGATTAGTCTGGTGACCCTCTGTTTCACTCCCTCTATGGCAAGTATATCCTTCCTTAGATGAGGAGACCAATCTATACACAATACTCCAGCGCGGTTTCACCAAGGCTCTATACAATTGCAACAAGACATCTTTACTCCTGTACTCATGACCCCTCGTGTGAAGGCCAACATACTATTTGCCTTCCAAATTGATTGCTGCACCTGCACAAGAGCTTTTAGTGTCTCAGGAACAAGGACACCCAGGTCCCTTTGGACATCAACACTTCCCAACCTCTCACCATTTAAGAAATACTCTGTCTTTCTGTTTATTCTACCAAAGTGAATAACTTCACACTTATTCACATTATATTCCATCTGCCATGTTCTTTCCCATTCACTTAGCCTCTCCAGGTTCCCTGGAAGCCTCTCTGCATCCTTCTCACAACTCACACTTCACCTAGCTTTGTGTCATCTGCAAACTTGGAAATATTACATTTAATCCCTACATCCAAATCATTTATTTCGGATGTTAACAGCTGTGGCTCCAACACTGATCCTTGCAGTACCCCAATAGTAACAGCCTGCCATCCTGAGGAGGACCTGTTATTCCTGCTCTCTGTTTTCGGTCTGTTAACCAATTCTCAATCCATACCAGTATATTATCTCCAATCCTATGTGCTCTAATTTTGTTTACTCACCTCCTGTGTGGGACATTACCAAAGCATCCACTGGTTCTCCTTTATCTGTTCTACAGGTAACATCCTCAAAAAACTCAACGGGTTTTTTCAAGCCTGTTTTCCTTTTCATAAATCTATGTCGACTCTGCCCAATCATATCATTATTTTCTAACTGTCTATTTATCACATCCTTTATAATTGGTGTATTCTTCTCCATGCTGCTATTGTACACTTTCAATGACTCAGATGGGGGTGTTCACCTGTATATCAGAGCTGACGACAAGCTGTTCAACTTGGCAAGACTCCACTTGGACGTAGAGACTTGGACGTAGAGACTCCACCTTCCATCAACAGCTTCACATACCTTGGATCAACAATCACCAGCAATCTGTCCCTTGATACTGAAATCAGCACCAGAATTGTCAATGCTGCAGCTGTCATGTCAAAGTTGAGAAGACGGGTGTGAACCGACAGCAAACTGACCGAAAATACAAAGCTCCACGTGTACCAGGCTTGTGTTCTCAGCACCCTCCTTTATAGTAGAGAATCATCAACAACTTATACAAGCCAAGAAAAGCAGCTGAACAGCTTCCACCTCCACTGCCTCAGATGGATACTGGGCATCTCCTGGCAGGACAGAGTGCCGAATGAGGAAGTACACCAGCGTGCAGGGATCCACAGCATGTTTGCCCTCTTGAGTCAGAGGCGGCTCTGTTGACTGGGCCAAATGAATGACAGTCACATTGCCAAATACATGCTCTATGGTGAGCTTGCTATCAGCACAAGAGCAACAGGTCAGGGAAAAAATCAAGTCATTTGAAGAGGTTTGAGTTAATTAAGGAGAGTGGGCATGGATTTATAAATGGAAGTTCATGCTTGATGAATCTAACTGCATTTTTTGATAAACTATCTGAGAAAGTTGATGAAGGGAATGCAGTGGATGTTGTTTATATGGATTTTACAAAAGCATTTCATAAAGTACCACATAAAAGGGTGGTTAACAAAATTGAGGTTCATGGATTAGGAGGGTCAGTGTCCATTTGGATAGTAAATTGGTTTAAGGACAGAAAACAGCGAGTCACATGAAATGGTTCTTGGTCAGACCGGAGGATAGTCGACAGTGGTGTTCCCCAAGGGTCAGTGCTAGAACCATTGCTTTTTTTTGCTACAGATTAATGACTTGGATCTTGGAATATCGAGTTGAATCTCAAAATATGCCGATGACACCAAACTTGGAGGAGTGGCAAACAGTGAGGATGATATGAACTGCCTGAAACAGGATAGTTATCGGCTAGTAGGATGGGCAGACAGGTGGCAGATGGAATTTAATAGTGACAAGTGTGAGGTGATGCATTTTAGCAGAAGGAATAGGGAGAGGCAATATATACTCAATGCTACAGTTCTGAAGAGTGTGCTGGAATAGAGGGACCTGGAGTACATGTCCATCATTCTTTGAAGTTGGCAAGACATATTGCGAGAGTGGTTCGCAAAGCATGTGGGATCTTGGGCTTTATAAATAGAGACATTGAGTACAAAAGCAGGGTTGTCGTGCTGAACTCTAGTTAGGCCCCAATTGGAGTGTTGCATCCAGATCTGCTCACCACACTTTAGAAAGGATGTGCAGATTCTTGAGAGGATGCAGTGGAAATTTACCAGAATAGTTCCAGGGATGGAGGGTTTTAGTTTCAAGGTTAGGTTAGAAAAACAGGGTTTTTTTCTGCCTGTATCAAAGGAGATTGAGGGGAGAATTGATAGAGGTGTCGAAGGCTATGACAGTTTTAGACTTCAACTCAAGAAGTTGAAGCGCTTGTCAAGAGGAAGAGGGCGGCTTATGTTAGGATGAGACGTGAAGGCTCAGTTAGGGCGCTTGAGAGTTACAAGCTAGCCAGGAAGGATCTAAATGGAGGGCTAAGAAGAGCAAGGAGAGGACACGAGAAGTCATTGGCGGATAGGATCAAAGAAAACCCTAAGGCTTTCTATAGGTATATCAGGAATAAACGAATGATAAGAGTTAGAACAGGGCCAATCAAGGATAGTAGTGGGAAGTTGCGTGCGGAATCAGAGGAGATAGGGGAAGCGTTAAATGAATATTTTTCGTCAGTATTTACAGTAGAAAAAGAAAATGTTGCCGAGGAGATTACTGAGATACAGCCTACTAGGCTAGATGGGATTGAGATTCACAAGGAGGAGGTGTTAGCAATTTTGGAAAGAGTGAAAATAGATAAGTCCCCTGGGCCAGATGGGATTTATCCTAGGATTCTCTGGGAAGCCAGGGAGGAGATTGCAGAGCCGTTGTTGTTGATCTTTAAGTCGTCATTGTCGACAGGAGTAGTGCCGGAGGACTGGAGGATAGCAAATGTTGTCCCCTTGTTCAAGAAGGGGAGTAGAGACAGCCCTGGTAATTATAGACCTGTGAGCCTTACTTCGGTTGTGGGTAAAATGTTGGAAAAGGTTATAAGAGACAGGATTTATAATCATCTGGAAAAGAATAAGTTCATTTGCGATAGTCAGCACGGTTTTGTGAAAGGTAGGTCGTGCCTCACAAACCTTATTGAGTTTTTCGAGAAGGTGACCAAACAGGTGGATGAGGGTAAAGCCGTGGATGTGGTGTATATGGATTTCAGTAAGGCGTTTGATAAGGTTCCCCACGGTAGGCTATTGCAGAAAATACGGAAGTATGGGGTTGAAGGTGATTTAGAGCTTTGGATCAGAAATTGGCTAGCTGAAAGAAGACAGAGGGTGGTGGTTGATGACAAATGTTCATCCTGGAGTTTAGTTACTAGTGGTGTACCGCAAGGTTCTGTTTTGGGGCCACTGCTGTTTGTCATTTTTATAAACGACCTGGATGAGGGTGTAGAAGGGTGGGTTAGTAAATTTGCGGATGCCACGAAGGTCGGTGGAGTTGTGGATAGTGTCGAAGGGTGTTGTGGGGTACAGAGGGACATAGATAGGCTGCAGAGCTGGGCTGAGAGATGGCAAATGGAGTTTAATGCGGAGAAGTGTGAGGTGATTCACTTTGGAAGGAGTAACAGCAATGCAGAGTACTGGGCTAATGGGAAGATTCTTGGTAGTGTAGATGAGCAGAGAGATCTTGGTATCCAGGTACATAAATCCCTGAAAGTTGCTACCCAGGTTAATAGGGCTGTTAAGAAGGCATATGGTGTGTTAGCCTTTATTAGTAGGGGGATCGAGTTTCGGAGCCACGGGGTCATGATGCAGCTGTACAAAACTCTGGTGAGGCCGCACCTGGAGTATTGCGTGCAATTCTGGTCACCGCATTATAGGAAGGATGTCGAAGCTTTGGAAAGGGTGCAGAGGAGGTTTACTAGGATGTTGCCTGGTATGGAAGGAAGGTCTTACGAGGAAAGGCTGAGGGACTTGGGGTTGTTTTCGTTAGAAAGAAGGAGGAGGAGAGGTGACTTAATAGAGACATACAAGATAATCAGAGGGTTAGATAGGGTGGATAGTGAGAGTCTTTTTCCTCGGATGAGGATGGCAAACACGAGGGGACATAGCTTTAAGTTGAGGGGTGAAAGATATAGGACAGATGTCAGAGGTAGTTTCTTTACGCAGAGAGTAGTAGGGGCGTGGAACGCCCTGCCTGCAACAGTAGTAGACTCGCCAACTTTAAGGGCATTTAAGTGGTCATTGGATAGACATATGGATGTAAATGGAATAGTGTAGGTCAGATGATCGGCGCAACATCGAGGGCCGAAGGGCCTGTACTGCGCTGTAATATTCTAATTCTAATTCTAATTCTAGATAAGTTGGCAAGGAAAAATTGTTCCCATTAACTATTGGTACAAGGACTAGGGGATTCAGATTGAAGGTTTTGGACAAGAGACGCAGGGGGAATGTGCAGAAGAACCTTTTTACACAGTGATTGGTAATGATCTGTAACTCGCTGCCCCCGAGGGCGGAGGAAGTGGAGACAATCGTTGGTTACAAAAGGAATTTCGATGGGCATTTGAAGGAAATAAATTTACAGGGCTGGGGGGATCGAGCAGACAAGTGGGACTGACTGGATCGCTCCATGGAGAGCTGGCCTGTACTCGATGGGGCGAATGGCCTCCTTCTATACCACAAATGACCCAATGACTCGATGAGTCTATGTCACTCTCAGAATCAAGACAACAGAGTGACAGATTTAACACAACATTATAACATATGTTTGGTTTGACAAATTCAATAATAACTCGTCTCCACTCCTAGTATTTCTAAATCCCACACATTCACTATAATGTGAACAATTATTTCCTGTTGTGTCTCTCTCACATTTGTAAACTTCACTATATTGGAGTGAGGTGACATCTACTGGCGGGAAGCAAGAACTGCAATCAAGCAGCAGAAACTCCACAGTCTGTCAGGGTTAAAGAAACATTGCAATATGAGGAAATAGTGAAGGGGTTTGATCGGGTTGATGGAAACATGATTCCACTTGTGGTATCGTATGAAGCAAGGGCCGGAAATATAAAATTGTCGTTAATAAAAGAAATGAGGAATTCATGAAAAATGCATTTGCTTAGAGAATGGTTATCGAGATATACAGCACTGATATAGGCCCTTTGGCCCACTGAGTCTGCACTGACCATCAACCACCCATTTATACTAATCCTATGTTAACCCAGAATTCCCTACCACATCCCCACATTTCTCCTATCACCTACCCTGGGGCCAATTTACAACAGTCAATTTATCTATCAACCCACAAGTCTTTCGTTGTGGGAGGAAACCAGAGTACCTTGTGGAAGCCCACATAAACAACTTGCAAACTCCACACAGGCAGTATACAGAACTGAATCGGGGTCATTGAAGTTGTGAAGCTACAGTGCTCACCACTGCACCACCCTTAGAATGTGGATAGAGTAAAAAGTGAGATTGGATGGACAGAAGCAGTCTGAAAAGATGGCTCAAACAAAAGGTGAAAACCCTGAAATGTTAACTCTGTTTCTCTCTCCACAGATGCTGTCAGAGGTGCTGAGTATTTCCAGCACTTTCTGTTTTTATTTCAGCTTTGTAGGATATTGTTTTGATCTTAAAAAAATGCATGATCGGCTGTGGGTGCCAGTGAAATTCCACAGGAGCGAATAAAAGCCATTCCAACGGTGGCTCGTTGGTCCAGGGGTATGATTCTTGCTTTGGGTATATAAGTGATTAATATGTGAGAGGTCCTGGGTTCAAATCCCAGACGAGCCCTTCTCTGTTGCCATTTTTAGTTTAAGGTCATCGATTGCTTTCAGCCTTCCAGAAAGCGGAATCGATTTCCAAACTGAGCCTGCTTGAGGACCGGGGAACTGGATTCAAAGAGCTTGTCGACAAAATTGAAATGAACAAAATATACAGATTGTCAAGTGGGAATATAAGGTTGCAACAGTAACTAAAGGCCTGCTCGGGTCAGCAAATGAAACCCGACCCAAGCCTGACAGCACCACATCCGACCTGGTCCGAGTCCTTTCATTTTTTTCCCGTGCCCGAACTGACCACCAGAATGTTCAGTTAAACTTGCTTCCGTTTTTCACTTTTTAAGCTTGTGCAGGTAAGGCAACAAAAACTGTAACTGGACTTGAAAGGTTGTTTAAATGTACATTAAGATTAGAGCTACGTACCGGAGGTGATGAGCTGAAGATTGTTACCATAGAAGTTAGTGATTGTTAGGTCACTAGTGAAAGAGAAACTCATGGAGTTGTGCCCAGACAGGTTGTCCCACACTGTATTGATTAAAATATTGCCCGAAGGCTAGAAAATATCATTATACATTCCCTAGACTCCTGCTTTACAGGTTGAAATACTTTCTGCAAGTTTATCCAGAGAGCAGCTGAGATGCAGAGACCAGGAAGGTCTTGAGTGATTAATTATTATAAAATATACATTCTTATATTAAAGAGATTGTGCTCTACCTTCGATGGAATCGCTCACTGCAGACTAGTGCGGAGTGTTTCCCGCCTTGACGTCCTGGCTGTCACTGGATCTTGAGTCCAGGCCTCTGGATTACTGGTCCAGTAATCTTTGAAATTTCTCCCTTGATCTAATATTTTAATCTGGTAAGTCAGATTTTACAAAAAAAAATTAAATGATTTAAGACTGCTTCATGTTCAGCAGTGCCAAATGAATAAAGAAATTCAAATATATTCAAAATTATATATCAACTTTTAAATACTAATGCCCAGCTTTGAATACAAAAAATGCCTCTAATTGTGTTCTGGTCTGGAATGGAATTCTTCAGTGTTTCTGTTGAGCTTGGATTGACTCATCGATTTTCTTGTTTTTCACTTTGTCGATGCCTTTGAATAATTGTGGATCCTTCTTCAGGGAGTCTTCTTTCACCAGGTAGTTCTGACCTCTGATGATGTTGATCGTAATCAGCTTCAATTTGCTGATAGTTTTGGAAGTGAGCAGATTTCCTTTGCTTGAGTTCACAACATGGAACTTAGTCTGACGTGTGGACCCATGGGAGGATTTGAAAGCTGCCCTTGCATTGGAGCATACAGTTGCATCCATCCAAACAGAGGTACAGTAGAAGTGACATATTCAGTTCAGTCTGTCGATCATGGGACTTTTAATCTCAGGGTTGTGAGTTTGAGCGCCATTTAGTTTTTCCATTTTTTAGGCTTCATTAGCAGAGAGTACAAGGAGTGTTTGAAATGAAATTCAACAACAGTATGAGAAACGCTCTCTTTCATTCGGGACTCTTAACTCTCTGCAGCATCTCGCTGTGAAAGATTGAACTTTATCTCATTTGTTTTTCAGCTGGGGGTCAGTGCAGCTCAGTGGGACTTCTGGCTGTCTCCCACCTCACAATCCATCAGTGCTGAGAAAGCAATGGGAAATATTACTCATGGCTGAGTAAGCAGAGGACACCGATTTAAGGTGAATGGGAAAAGAACCAAAGGCAACATGAGGAAAAACCTTTTTTATGCAGCAAATGGTTAAGATCTGATATGTACTGCCTGAGAGTGTGACGGAGGAAGATTCAACCATAGCTTTCAAAAGGATATATGATAATTATCTGAAGGGAAAAAAAATTCAGGTTTTCATGGAATACATGAGGATGTGGCATGAGCTGAGTTGCTTGTGCAGAGAGGCAGCACAAGCACGCTGAGCTGAATCCCTCCTTTTGTGCTGTAAGTATTCTGTGATCTATGATTCTATACAAAGTGAAACCAACACTCACATATGAGAAACTGACAGGTAAAGTGTAAACCCCACACTAACAAACCAGCAAATGCCAGGGACATAGTAAAACCAACAGTCCTAGACAAGAAACTGACAGATACTGTGTGAAACCCAAAAATCACTTATCAGGATTTGGCAGTTAATGTGTAAAAACCTCTCTTCAATATCCATCCTGCAAGGTACAAAGAAAATTAGGTACAAACCCAGGCTCATACTTCGAAGACTGAGAGATAAAGAGCAAAACACAGACTCACCTACAAGAGGCTGACAAGTACAGAGAATAAAACAGAGGAGGTGCAGATTAAAAACACATGCATGTAACGGATACTGATAGAGATAGAATCAAACCCTTTCTCACACATGACACGAAAATTGGTGGTGTCGTAAATAGTGAGGAGGAAAGCCTTAGATTACAGGCCAATATAGATCGTCCGAGGCAGAGAATATAAGAGCAGGGAGGTTATGACGGAGCTGTATAAAATGCTAGTTAGGCCACAGCAGGAGTACTGTGTACTGTTCTGGGCACCACACTATAGGAAGGATGTGATTGCACTGGAGAGGGTACAGAAGAGAGTCACCAGGATGTTGCCTGGGCTGGAGCATTTCAGCCATGAAGAGAGACTGAAAAGGCTAGCGTTGTTTTCCTTTGAGCAGAGAAGGCTGAGGGGAGATAAGATTGAGGTTTACAAAATTATGAGGGGCATTGATGGGTTAGATAGGAAGAAACATTTTACCTTAGCGGAGGGGTCAATAACCAGGTGGCATAGATTTAAGGTAAGGGGCAGGAGGTTTAGATGGGATTTGAGGAAATAAATTTTACCCAGAGGGTGGTTGGAATCTGGAACGCACTCCCTGAAGAGGTGGTAGAGGCCGGAACCCTCACAACATTTAAGAAGTATTTACATGAGCACTTGAAATGCTATAGCATACAAGGCTACGGGCCAAATACTGGAAAATGGGATTAGAATAGTTCGGTGCTTGATGGCCAGCACAGACTCAATGGGCTGAAGGGCCTGTTTCTGTGCTGTATAACTCTATGACTCTATATCAGAAACTGATAGATCTGGACAAAAGCTGATGTTCACATACAAGTTGTTGAAAGATATGTGGTGAAACTCACATTTTTTTTTTATTTCCAAAATATACTTTATTCATAAAAATCTGTAAAAATTACATTCCCGAACAGTTTAAAACAGCATCAAGTCAAAAAATACAAACAGTGCAAAGGTGATCAGTTACCTTCTGTACAATCATGAGTTGCCTCACAACCCTTCCATTTCATTGTCATGCCATATACATTTTTACATTTACAGCACACAAAATTTCTCCGATACAGTTCGAGGGATTTCCCATGGATCCAGCCCCTCAGTCCAGCTTGGTGGGGGAACCTTACACTGTGGTCTTTCCCCATTGAGCCTTTGCTGCGGCTGCCCCAAGCTTTAGTGCGTCCCTCAGCACGTAGTCCTGGACCTTGGAATGTGCCAGTCTGCAACATTCGGTGGTGGACAACTCTTTTCGCTGGAAGACCAGCAAGTTTCGGGCAGACCAAAGGGCGTCTTTCACCGAATTGATAGTCCTCCAGCAGCAGTTGATGTTTGTCTCGGTGTGCGTCCCTGGGAATAGCCCTTAGAGCACAGACTCCTGTGTTACCGAGCTGCTTGGGATGAAGATCGACAAAAACCACTGCATCTCTTTCCACAAAGTTAACTCACATAGCAATAGCAGAAACAGTCACAAACCGAAAACTGAAACATACAGAGTAAAAACCCACATTCTCACACCAGAAATTCACGGCTACAAAGTGAAGCTGACTCTCTCCTCCCAGGCACTGACAGGTACAAAAGAAAACACGCACTAACATACCAGGAAATGAAATGTAGGAAATAAAACCTGATTATCATGTCAGAGATTGGCATTAATGACAGTTGTGGTACCCAGAATGCTCTGCGCTCCAGAATTTGCCTTGTCTCTGATAAGGAGCAGGCACGGTAGTGGCTGAGCTCCATCTGCAGCTGGAGCGGAATATTCACAAAGTGCAGGGAGACCGCGCCCGTAGCGGGTGCACACAGCTGGAGCAGGGCGTCAAGGCCACAATAGGATGGAACAATCCCGTTTGTGTCCCTGCGTGTGGTGGTGAAGCTTTTCCCTGTGAGGCTTCCCGAAACTGCCCGCCAGCAAGGTCAACTGGTCAGAGAGCGTCTGTAAATGGATAGGAATTGGGGATTGGGCAGGGAGCGTCTCTAAATGAATAAGATTTGGGGACTGGGCAAGGAGCGTCTGTAAATGGATAAGAATTGGGGATTTAGCAGGGAGCGTTTTTTTATCCGTTCGTGGGATGTGGGCGTCGCTGGCTCGATCTCAGCTACAGTAATGTGTCCAGTTCTGGGCACCAGGTTTCAGAAAGGACATCAAAGCTTTTGAGACAGTTTGGAGGAGATTTACGAGAATGATACCAGAGATGAGGGGTTTCAGTTCTCTGGACAGGGTGGTGAAGCTGGGATTGTTGGCCAAAAATGTCAAGGGGAGGTGAGGAGAGATCTTTTTACCCAGTAACTGATTCGGATTTGGAATGAATTGTCTGACAGGGTGGTGGAAACAGATTCAATTATAACTTTCATAAAGGAATTGGACAAATATTTCAAAGTGAATTTCTCCAGGACTATGGGGAAATAGGCAGGGGGTTGGACTAATTGCATCATTTTTTTCACAGATTCAGCACAGGCACAAAAGACCGATTGGCCTCCTTCTGTGCTGTATGATTCTATGAAATAGTGACAGTCAGGGCAAGTCTGTATAAGAAGGAGAAATGGAGACAGGTCAGGGAGAGCACATCACCAAAACTGGGAGATACTACATTGGACAGGGAGGGTCGGAGGGGGAGAGAGCACATACATACAGTCAGAATCAGCACCTTCAGGGGAAGAGAGAGAGAGGAACCAGTGAGTGTAGTACTGAACCCAGCCAGAGTCAACCTGCTGAAACACCAGTGAGTTCACACTGGGGAGAGATCATTTACCTGCTCCGTGTGTGGGAAGGGGTTCACTCAGTCATCCAACCTCACTGAACATCAACTTGTTCACACTGATCAGAGACCTTTTCAATGTCCTGACTGTGAGAAGAGCTTGAAAAGCAGTAATGATCTGCTGAAACACCAACACATTCACTCTGGGGAGAGGCCGTTCCCCTGCCATGTGTGTGGGAAGGGATTCACTCAGTCATTCAATCTGCTGCAACATCAGCAAGTTCACATGTAACTGCAGGGGTTGGATTCTGCTGTTGTTGCTGCTATTCATCACTTTCAGAGACAAAGTTGGGTCTTACTTTATAACCAGTGTAGTCCAGAGCAAAAGCGTCTTCTTAATGTTGAGATAAACGGGAGAAGAAACCGGGAAGTGGCGGCGAGGATGGGGGAGGTGTTGCACCATCACTTTAATGGTGCACCCTCCCTCCCCCGGGTCCTTGCTGCACGCCCCCCAGGCCTGGTGGCTCTGATTGGGGTCCTGAGAGCCCCTGAGACTCGGTGCAGCTGAGGCTGCGCTCACCCCCGCTCAGCTCTGTTGTGATATTTAAAATACGAAAGGCCTGTTGGACTGAGAGCTGATCTGGAATTTAGACAGCAGCATTACTGGAGGCTCATTGCTGCTCAGCACAATCTCACCCCCCGCTCCTGGGAATTGTTGATTCTACACCCTGTAGTTCAGTTCTGCAATTAACTCGAGGGGGAGATGTGTGAGCAGAAAAACAGAGCGAAATGAAAACACAGCTGGACAGATGTGCAACAGGTCAATCCACTGTTACAATAACTCCATCTCTGACTCCCTCCTGACAGTAACCAGCCCTTTCACAGAGACTGTGGGTGGCTCTGAAAAGAGCCTTTGGTTTATTAGATGTCATTTTGGCCGCTTTACTTTTTCTGGGAGCTCTGAGCGCTGGTTTTCTTGGGCAGCAGCACGGCCTGGATATTAGGCAGCACCCCGCCCTGAGCGATGGTCACGTCTCCCAGCAGCTTGATGAGCTCCTCGTTGTTGCGGATGGCCAGCTGCAGGTGTCTGGGGATGATGCGGGTCTTCTTGTTGTCCCGGGCCGCGTTACCAGCCAGCTCGAGGATTTCAGCGGTCAGGTACTCGAGCACAGCAGCAAGATAGACCGGGGCTCCAGCACCCACACGCTCAGCATAGTTGCCCTTTCTCAGGAGCCTGTGAACACGGCCCACCGGGAACTGCAGTCCAGCCCGGGAGGAGCGAGACTTGGCCTTGGACCGAGCTTTCCTGCCGGTCTTTCCTCTTCCAGACATTTCCACAATCTCACAAATACTTTCACAAAGAATGGATAATTTCTCAGCTTTTGTCATAAGCTTGAAACAGTCAGGATGGCCGAGTGGTCTGAAGGGCTGTGTTCAGGTCGTAGTGTTTTCTGGAGGCGTGTGTTCAAATCCCAAATCTACCAAGTTGCGTTTTGACTGAACTGGAGGGATTTGGGAGCAGCGGTGAAGGGAGAACATGGAAGAATATTGACAAGTAAAATGAAAATGGACCCAAAGATGTTTCTTCAATACATTAAGGTAAGAGGCAACTAAAGAAAGAGGAGTGCACTGAAAAGACCAAAAAAATCACAGTGATTTTTGACATCTTGCCAGGATTGAGTGGCGCGTGCACGGGATGATGTCATTTTGCAGCGCCAACATCACATTTCCGCAACAAATCCATCTTCGTGCATGCGTGAGAAAGCGTCATTGGGTATCTAGCCACCCCATCCCCCCACCACTTGGCTGGAGGAAGTGGCTGAATGGGAGATTTTGAAGCTGTCGCTCTCCCCCCTCGGCAACTCACTCCAGGCCTCGACGATTCCCCCCCCTCAGCCGCTCGCTCCAGACCTCGCTGCTCCCCCACCCCCCCACTCCCCTGGCCAGTTGTTCCTCGCTTCGCACCACCCCACTCTCTGGCCACTCGCTCCAGGCCGCGCCGCTTCCCTCCTCTCAGCCACTCACTCCTCCGTCACCCTGTCACCCCTTGCGGCCCTCCTGCTTCTACAGGTGGCGCCTGGTGAAGAAATGTGGGAGCGAGTGTCACGGCCAGAGCTAGCAGCTGTGGGCTGGGCTGGGACAGGGTGGGGGTGGGGGTGCGGAGAGCGAACAGCCAGAGTGCGGAATTTCACCAGTAGGGAGGAGGGGGAGAAAGCGAGTTGCAGAGGGGGGAGAGCGGTCAGTGAGGTGGGAGCTAGTAGCTGTGTTCGGGTGAAGTCAATCCTGGTCAGTTATATAAACAAATCACAATAACGAATTGGCAGCATATTTTATCCTCTGCCCGATTTTCCTTTCCATCGATCGGGGTGCTAATTCACTATCTTCCAATGGAAATTCAATCATAAAATTCCTTTTGTATTTAATAGGATTACTGAAATGTTAAATGGATCTGAGGATTACAGTTAGTATTAGCAAACGCACCCGAGTGAATTAGCACCCCAATCGATGGAAAGGAAAATCGGGGTAAGTATAAAATGTGCCGCCAATTTCGTTATTGAGATTCGTTGAGTAATTCGATTCTGCCCAACACTGAAATTGGCGGCTTTTTTGAATTCAACCTTTCTGCCAGGACGACAATTTAAGCCAATGATTTGCTGTATTTTCTAATTCGAGGCTCGGCAATTGGTTAAGACATGCGAATGGGAAGAGGGTGACCAATCAGAAGTGGGCTCTGGATAGCGCGGGCTCAAACTGCGGGAATTCCAGGTCCCTGAATGACTGAGCTGAAACTGATCAGTTTCACAAACCCTGTCAGTTTCAGTGCAGGAAACACCGTCTCGGGGGAAATAACATCACAAGTGGGTCTGGTTCCAGCGATGGCTGCTGCAAAACTCCCGGATTCCCTCATTGCAGCGAAATCATTTTGAAATTCTATGAAAACAATGAGTGATTCTGGAGGAGTGATGTGGCTTTTCACTGAGGGCATGTGTAGACTGGAGAAATAACTAATTGTAGAGCCTCAGGCGCTGTTTACACAGCCCGTTGAGAAAATCAAATCCACTGCACATCCTTGCTGCAAATGAAATGTCAAATTTGGGGATTCCAGTTTTGTATCTCGAACACAGCACAGATTTATTCCAGACATTTCTAAACAGCCTATCCCAGCTCCCGTTTCCAGGTCACTGCTCTCTCTGTGAGGCGGTGGGTGGCTCTTAGAAGAGCCTTTGTTGTGTTTGCTGGAAAGGGTCGAGTTGTTCAGCCGCTGAATTCGTAGAGAGTGCGGCCCTGCCGTTTCAGAGCGTACACCACATCCATGGCAGTGACCGTCTTGCACTTGGCGTGTTCAGTGTTGGTGACCGCATCCCTGATCACATTCTCCAGGAAAACCTTCAACACCCCGCGAGTCTCCTCATCGATCAAACCCGAGATCCGCTTGACCCCGCCACGGCGAGCCAGGCGGCGGATTGCTGGTTTGGTGATGCCCTGGATATTATCACGAAGCACTTTGCGGTGCCGCTTTGCTCCGCCTTTGCCCAGTCCTTTCCCTCCTTTACCTCTGCCAGACTTTCTTTTGTTAACTTCCAAAATATACTTTATTCATAAAAATCTGTAAAAAAAAATACATTACAAAACAGTTCCAAAAAGCACCAAGTCAAACAATACAGAGAGTGCAAAGGAGATCAGTTTCCTTCAATACAGGAGTGAGTTGCCTCACAACCCTTCCATTTCATTGTCATGCCATGTACATTTTACAGCAAACAAATATTTTCTGGCTACAGTTCGAGTGGTTTCCCATGGATCCAGCCCCTCAGTTCAGCTTGGTGAGGGGACCTTACACAGTGGTCTTTCCACATTGAGCCTTTGCTGCAGCTGCCCCAAGCTTTATTGCGTCCCTCAGCACGTAGTCCTGGACCTTGGAATGTGTCAGTCTGCAACATTCGGTCATGGACAACTCTTTGTGCTGGAAGACCAGCAAGTTTCGGGCAGACCAAAGAGCGTCTTTCAACGAATTGATAGTCCTCCAGCAACAGTTGATGTTTATCTCGGTGTGCGTCCCTGGGAACAGCCCATAGAGCACAGACTCCTGTGCTACAGAGCTGCTTGGGATGAACCTCGACAAAAACCACTGCATCTCTTCCACACCTGCTTTGCAAAGACACATTCCAGAAAGAGGTGGGCAACGTATCTTTTCCACCACAGCCACCTTGAGGGTCGCGTGTGGATGGGGTGAGACTTCGGGTGTGCAGGAAGGATCTGACGGGGAGGGCTCTTCTCACCATCAGCCAGGCTACATCTTGGTGCTTGTTTGAAAGTTCTGGTGATGAGGCATTCTGCCAAATGACTTTGGACTTCTGCTCAGGGGACCATCCGACAGGATCCACCATCTCCTTTTCCCGTAGGGCCTTGAGGATATTCCGTGCAGACCACTGCCTGATGGATTGGTGGTCAAAGGTGTTTTTCCACAGAAACTTTTCCATGAAGGATAGGCAGTACGGCACAGTCCAACTGGATGGAGCATTCCGTGGCAATATGACCAGGCCCATCCTTTGCAACACCGGGGACAGATAGAACCTCAGCACGTAGTGACACCTGAAGTTTGCAAACTGGGGATCTACACACAGCTTGATGCAGCCGCACACAAAGGTAGCCATAAGGATGAAGGCGACGTTGGGTTCATTTTTCCCGCCCTTATCCAGAGGTTTGAACATCATGTCCCTCCGGACTCGGATCATTTTGGATCCCCAGATGAAGCGGAAAATGGCTCAGGTGATCGCCACAGCGCAGGAATGCGGTATGGGCCACACCTGCACCACGTACAGCAATGTGAGCGCCTCGCACCTTATGACCAGGTTCTTACCCATAATGGAGAGAGATCGCTGCTCCCACATGCTCAGCTTATGTTGTACCCTGGCTACTCGCTGCTTCCAGGTTTTGGTGCACGTCTCAGCCCTTCCAAACCATATCCCCAGCACCTTCAGGTAATCTGACCTAACGGTGAAGGGGACAAAGGATCGGTCAGCCGAGTTCCCAAAGAACATGGCCTTGCTCTTGCCGTGTTTAACATTGGCTCCCAAGGCCAGTTCGAGCTGGTCGCAGATGCTCATCACTCTGCGCACAGACAGTGGATCCGAGCATAAAATGGCGACGTCATCCATGTCCAGGGAGGTTTTAACCTGAGTGCCTCCGCTGCCTGGGATTGTCACCCCTCTGATGCTCGCATTCTTCCTAATAGACTCAGCAAAGGGTTCAATACTGCAAACAAACAAGACAGGGAAGAGAGGACAGCCCTGTCTGACTCCAGATTGGATCGGGAAACTTTCTGATTCCCACCCATTGATTGAGACTGCACTACTGATGTTTGTGTAGAGTAGTTTGATCCAATTGCAGATTCCCTCCCCAAACCCCATTTTGGAATGCACATCCATCATGTAAGTGTGCGATATCCTGTCAAAAGCCTTCTCCTGGTCCAGGCTGATGAGGCAGGTGTCCACCCTCCTGTCCCGTACATAGGTGATCATATCCCTGAGTAGCGCAAAGCTATCAGAGATTGTCCTGCCTGGCATAGTATAGGTCTGATCAGGGTGAATCACCAACTCCAGAGCAGACTTGAATCGACTGGCTATGTCTTTGGACAGAATCTTGTAGTCAGCATTAAGCAGAAATTGGGCCACCAATTTCTGATTTCTGTCCTCTCCCCCTTCTGCTTGTCGATGAGGGTGATGATGCCTTTCCTCATGGATTCTAACATGCTGCCAGCCTGGGAGCATACTCTTGTTTCCTGGCAGACATGTTGATTCTTTCCTCAAATCAGTGCACAATAAAAGAGACTGATTCTGTCAGGCTCCTTTTTATGCAGGCCACCTGGACCTGGCTGAGAAAGGCAGAGTGAGAGCAGGGAGGGGAGGAGACAAGAGTGAAGATTAAACAGAGAGCTAGATGGAGGAGACACCCAGAGTGACAGACAGAGAGAGAACGGCCCCTCATCTTTCAGCTCCACCTCCAGTTTCCTCCGGGCTGCCAATTTCAAACCCTTTATTAACAGTAGAACCAAAACCCAGCTCTCCACACAAACCCTTCCAGACTCGGCCTTCATAGTCAAGGCTTTCCAGAAAGCCGGAGCTTTTAAATATGGTCCCGATGCAATGAACATTCAGTAATATTCCCACCTAAACACAGTCCATTCTATACTAAGAAACCTCCTCAGTAACATCACCATTTCCTCACACATCCGCTTCCTGCAGTTTACAAACACCTTACTGCAGCTGTTTGGGGAATCTCCTGTGTTAAGATTGGAGTTGGAAAGCGGCCTTTACCCGGCAGTGTTCTCGTCTCACACTGAATCTGCTAGACATCCTGTTCTCTTTATTGCGAGAGAGAAAGCACGGATTTAGGAAATGTTCATTTGAAATGATCTCTATTGAGAACAAGCCCGGCCGTGGGACAGGTATTCCAGTGCAAAGAGCTGTCCATGACCGAGTGTTGCAGACTGGCACATTGCAACGTCCAAGACTATGTGCTGTGGGACGGCATTAAAGCTTGGGGAAGCCACCATGGAGACTCAATGGGGAAAGGCTGCAGTCTGAGGCCCTAGTAGGCCATAGTACAGTGAGGGGCTGGAACCTGTGTAAAACCCCTCGGGCTGTTTGCACCAGAGAATGTTTGATGTGTAATGTAAATACTGTAAATATAACCTGTGCAGGCAGGGATTGTGAGATACATTATGTACATTATTGAAGGAAACTGATCTGTATTGTACCTTATGTAATATTAAATTTGAACTGCTTTGCAATGTAATTGCACAAATTATATGAATAAAATACATATTGTGCAAAAGAAAGCAGCTTTCCTGTCAACACACACCTTGTCTCAGGGCACAACTTTCCTGTGATCTTGTCATACCCAACTTCGCTCTATATCTTCTGACACACACACTTTACAGTCTGTCATTTCCAAAAACAAGCATTCTAAAATCAAAAGACCTTTTGTTTATTTCTCCTTTCTTTTCATTTCTCCTCTATTCTTCTCAATCACTCCCTTCAACAGTCCTATTCAGATCAAGGTGGAATGTGAATAGTGTCACAACTCACCTCTGACACTATTATTACCCTTCTTTTCTCTTGTCTCATTCAATAGGAAAGTTTTATTCACCAGTCTGTTGCTGTTTTACACTCTTGCCATACCATCTGGTATTGCATCCATCTGAATTCTGTGCTTTCATGGCCTTACATATCTTTTCCTCTTCTGGATGATTTGTTTGCTTCAGTTCCATTCAACCAGGCTGGACCAGAGGGAAGCTTAGAACCTTTGCCTTGGACGGGTCCACGTTGATCCATTACATTCAGAATCACCTCCTTGAAATAACTCCATAGTACAACTACAGTAACCACACAGAATCTGCTTCAAACACTCCTCCACATTTTATCTGTTCTGACCGTCAACACCTCCAGCTCTTTTGTTTAAGTGGAACCCATCAGGTTTGTATAGGCTCCTTCTATTCTGAAAGCTGTAGCACTGGTTCAGGGAATTCAGCCCTGTTTCTCTACTCGAAATGATCAGCCATGCTTGATCTGCCTCGTATTTTGCTTTTATTGCAACGTTACAAGACCTCCAATCCTCTGGCACCACACCTGTATCCAGTGAGGGATTGGAAAATGATGGTCAGACCTTCCACTATTTCTTCCCTGGCTTCATTCAACAGCCTGGGGTACATTTCATCTGGTCCTGGTGATTTATCCACATTCAAGGATGCTCATCCCATTAAGACTTCCTCTCTCCTTAAGTTATCACGTCCAATACTTCACACTCCTCCTCCTTAATAACAATATCTGCATCACCCTCTCATTCGGGAAAACAGTAAAGTATTCATTAAGGATATTGGAAACATCTTCCACATCGATACAAAGGTTACATTTTTGATCTTTTATGTGCCCTGCCGTTTGCTTAGTTGCCTCTAACTCTAATGTTTTGTTGCAACATCTTTGGGTCCATTGTTATTTTGTTCGTCCATGTTCTTTCCTGCTTTTTCTTTGCTTTTTCCCGCTGCTCCCAAACGCCTCCAGTTCAATCAAAACACAAAGTGTCAGAAGTGGGATTCGAACCCACGCCTCCAATGGGGACTGCGACCTGAACGCAGCGCCTTAGACCGCTCGGCCATCCTGACCACCTACAGGATACTATTAATGCGAAGGAAATTATTCATTCTTTGTGGAAAGTATTTGTGAGATTGTGGAAATGTCTGGAAGAGGAAAGACCAGCGGGAAAGCTCGGGCCAAGGCCAAGTCTCGCTCCTCCCGGGCTGGACTGCAGTTCCCGGTGGGCCGTGTTCACAGGCACCTGAGAAAGGGCAACTATGCTGAGCGTGTGGGTGCCGGAGCCCCGGTCTGTCTGGCTGCTGTGCTCGAGTATCTGACCGCTGAAGTCCTCGAGCTAGCCGGTAACGCGGCCCGGGACAACAAGAAGAGCCGCATCATCCCCAGACACCTGCAGCTGGCCGTCCGCAACAACGAGGAGCTCAACAAGTTGCTGGGAGGAGTGATCATCGCACAGGGCGGGGTGCTGCCTAATATCCAGGCCGTGCTGCTGCCCAAGAAAACCAGCGTTCAGAGCTCCCAGAAAAAGTAAAGCGGCCAAAATGTCATCTAATAACCCAAAGGCTCTTTTCAGAGCCACCCACAGTCTCTGTGAAAGGGCTGGTTACTGTCAGGAGGGAGTTAGAGATGGAGTTATTGGAACAGTGGATTGACCTGTTTCACATCTGTCCAGGTGTGTTTTCAGTGGGGAAGAGACGGCCGCCCACCTCCTCCTGGAATGTGCCTTTGCAAAGCAGGTGTGGAAAGAGATGCAGTGGGTTTTGTCAAGGTTCATCCCAAGCAGCTCTGTAACACAGGAGTCTGTGCTCTACGGGCTGTTCCCAGGGACGCACACCGAGACAAACATCAACTGCTGCTGGAGGACTATCAATTCGGTGAAAGACGCCCTTTGGTCTGCCCGAAACCTGCTGGTCTTCCAGCGCAAAGAGTTGTCCACCACCGAATGTTGCAGACTGGCACATTCCAAGGTCCAGGACTACGTGCTGAGGGACGCACTAAAGCTTGGGGCAGCCGCAGCAAAGGCTCAATGGGGAAAGACCACAGTGTAAGGTTCCCCCACCAAGCTGGACTGAGGGGCTGGATCCATGGGAAACCCCTCGAACTGTATCGTTAATATTCTCAATTGCTGTAAATGTAAAACTGTAATTGACATGACAATTGTGAAACGGAAGGGCTGGGAAGAAACTCATGACAGTATTGAAGGAAACTGATCTCCCTTGCAATGTTTGTATTTTTTGGTGCTGTTTGGAAACTGTTTGGCAATGTAATTTTTACAGATTTTTATGAATAAAGTATATTTTGGAAATAAAAAAAAAAGTTTTCAGTTCCCTCTCTGGATTTCCCTCTGTTTCTCTGCTCACACATCTCCCCCTCCAGTTAAGTGAAGAAGTGAACTACAGGGTGTCAGAATCAACAATTTAATAAATCCCGCTGCCTTCGATTTTATAAATCCCGAGATTATCCCGGTACATTAACGGGAACTGGTTCGGAGCTGATGAATTAATTTAATAATGGAAGTGTCCGGGTTAATTCTCTGTTTTTCATTTGGACAGTTTGAATTATGTTTTTTTTTCTCTCTGGTGATCTGAGCGCCGCTTCTCAATGAGAATCTGCTCCCGGAACAGAGTAAATGCAGGAAGGAAGAGGCCATTCTCGGGCTGTGTGTTTCTCTCCGAACCTGATCTGTTTAGACCGCACTGTTCCCAGAGAACGGAATCAGTGAGAGTTGTGCACACACAGGAGCTGAGTCCATTGCAGCGCTTTAATATGTGCCTTCCCCCCGGCCCTCCCTATTCTCCGGACACAGAGCTGTCTGTTTCCCCCGGCGGCGGGAGAGAGTCGGGGATTCTCTCCCCGCAGTGTCAGGGTCTGCAGCCCCGGGGAACTGGCGGTTTCAGTCAGAGTGACCGAGCTGCCTTACATATCCTGTGTACTGATCTCCAATGGATTCAAATATTAGTGAACTCATTGGGTAATGTTTGTAAATAACCCTCATGTGAACGGACCCGGCTCCATTAATGCCTTCCAAATAAAACTGGGATCCATTTCTTTTCCCCAAATGCCAGCTAACGGATCCCAGGAGCGGGGTTGAGATTGTGCTGAGCAGCAATGAGTCTCCGGTAATGCTGCTTTCTAAATTCCAGATCAGCTCTCAGTCTGACAGGCCTTTCGGGAAAGTGATGTGACAAAACAGAAACCATGTGACCGCCCCTCCAATCTAATGGGTTTGATGATGAACAGAGATGGCAGCTCTTTCCTTTGCTGATTTGGTGGCTCTGAAAAGAGCCCTTGTTACACTTGTTACTGAAGCTGGGTTTCAGGTGCGTTCCCCGCGGATGCGGCGGGCCAGCTGGATGTCTTTGGCCATGATGGACCGGGATCATTCTGGTGAATCTGCTCATTTTCCGACAGAAGCATCAGTCGCTGTTTGAACTGTTTAAAGTCAGGGGTGTATTAGCAGCCAGAAAGTGAAGGGCAGTTCATTGCTCCCTGCAGCATTATCCGCCTCTTTCAGGAGAAAAGATCAGAAACCGCTCGTTTCTGTCAGTCCCCGAGAAGCCTGTGAGAAGCGGTTAGTCGCTAATTTGTTCCTTTTACAGAGAGGAAGCTGATATTTGTCCCGTTTTAAATTGCTGAACCGGACCTTCCTCCCGCCGCTTACAGTTAACAGATTGACAAATGAAAACGATTCCTAAAATCGCGTCAGGATTTTGTGACGGTAAATACAGTAAAACAGAACATAAAATGAGAGGTTTTAAAATTGTTGCCTGTAAATTGAAATTTTCCATCACTTCAATTCCTTCCTGCTCTGGAATTGCCGTGCTTTTTCCAATTGGAAAATTTCAGCCAATGAGAACTTCTATTTAATTTATGTGACACTCCGATTGGTTAAGAATTGGATTGAGAAGCGGGTGACCAATCAGAGACAGAGTCAAACTTTGGAATTTCAGGCCCCCAGGAACTGAGCTGAAACTGTTCAGATTGACAAACCCTGGCAGTAGCTTCACACATTGGACACTTCACACTGAGTCATTCAAGGGCTGGTGTGAGAGAAGCTTCAGATCCTGTCATTACTCTCTGACTCATTATTCATCTCGAACCAAACAATTAGTAAATGTGAAGCAGTTAAGAGACTTTTCACTCTCACTGCAGAATGTGTCATCTGGGGAAATAAGGAACTATTATATTCGGAGATTCCAGGTACATTCCTCCCTGAACAAATCCATTCCTAACATTCCCGATCACAGCCTATCCCAGCTCCTGTTGTCACCCGACTCCAGCTGAATTGGAGAAACTCATGTGTTGGGGTTTGAGTTGTGAGGTGGGGTTTCTCCGCCAGTGTTACTGTCTTACAGACTCTCCCCCTGAATTTGTGAACTGAGACTGCACCGAACACATCCCCAGTTAGAGTGAGGGCCGGACATCCCTCTGTTTTATGACAGAGAGTGGGGAAAGGGCTGGGTGGAGGGGAGTCACCAGGGATCCTGGAGTTACTCCAAATCATTTCCATGTGGAATCTGCAGGCGGGGCCGGGACAAGGATCATTTGATCAGGGGATCAGCTCTTTCCTGAGAGATGTGGGTGGCTCTGAGAAGAGCCTTTGTGTTCAGATGTTTACAAGTTTCCCGCGCTTTCACTTCTTTCCAGACCCTGCTTTCTGAGACTTCGCTGCTTTCGGCTTGACCTTGCTCTTCCATGTCTGCACTTTCTTCAGCGCCTTTCCGCCCGCCGCACTCTTGCCTTTTTTGACCTTCTTCGCAGGAGACTTTTTCTGAAGCGCTGCTTTCTTCACCGCCTTATTTGGCGTTGCCGCCGCCTTGCTGCTCGTTTTCTTGGCTGTTACTTTCTTTGTTGTCACTTTCTTGTCTGCTGGTTTCTTCACTAAAGATTTCTTGTCTGCTGGTTTCTTCACTGAAGATTTCTTGTCTGCTGGTTTCTTCACTAAAGATTTCTTGGCTGCTGGTTTCTTCACCTTCTTTCCCACTTTTCCCTGGGTTTTCCTTCTTGCTGATTTTGAAGGAGCCGGAGGCGCCCTGTCCCTTGCTCTGCACCAGGGAGCCTTTGTTCACATTCCTCTTGATACTTTGCTTGATCTGGGTCTTGAGCTTCTCCTGAGCGGTGGCAGACCTGCAAGGAATCAACTACCAGCTAGCGTATAAAGCGAGACCAAGGCTCAGGGCCTTCAGTTACCTGGAGGGGAGTCGGAGAGGCAGCGGATCCTGTGAGGAACCACAATCCAGGAAGGATGAGAAGGTCATTGTCAGGGTACAGAGGAGATTAAGTTAAAGATTTACCAGTTTATAAGCAAGCGCAGAGCCAAGGAACGGTGCTGGGGCAGATCAAATAATAGGAAGCTGTGATCAGTTGGAAGGCAAGAGTGATTAAATGACAGAAGAGATGATGGTGCAAGGCAAAAGTCAGGGAAAGAATAAACAACATTTTGTAAGCACAGATACCAGGAGTGGGGTTTGAACCCACGCAGACACATGTCTATTGGATTTTAAGTCCAACGCCTTAACCACTCGGCCATCCTGGTACATTAACCCACCACTGAAAATGAAATTTAATGTGATCCGGGTGCCATCTGGCCTTTTCCAAGAGAAAGTTATGACTCCTCTCCCATGCGAAATTGGACCCTTCATTATTTATGAACCTCAATCGGATCACCCCTCAGTCTAGGTTTCTCTAAGGTGTCGGGTCCCAACTCTTTTAGTCTAACTTGATAACCAAGATGTCTTATACTGGGAATTCGTCGAATGTCTCTCCTCTGTACCCTTTCCAAAGCCTCAATATCACCCATCATGTGAGGAGACCAAGACTGGATACAATATTCCAAGTGAGTCCTGACCAAGGTTTCATAAAAGGACAAATTCGGGACATCTCAGATACTGAAGGAGTCCGTGTCCAGAAGCAGCAAGACCTGGACAACATTCAGACTTGGGCTGCTAAGTGGCAAGTAACATTCACACCACATAAGTACCAGGCAATGACCATCTCCAACAAGAGAGAATGTAACCATCTCCCTTTGACGATCAACAGCATTACCAACGCTGAATCCCCCCACCATCAACATCCTGGGGGTTACCATTGACAAAAGCTTAACTGGACCATTCATATACATACTCTGGCTACAAGAGTAAATCAGATAGTGGGAATTCTGTGATGAGTAACTCAGCTCAAGGCACGTGTGAAATGCTCATTAGGAGAGCTGGAGAAATGGACTGGTCAGGTGGGCAGAAAAGTGGCAAATGGAATTCAACTTGGAGAAGTGTGAGGTGATGCCTTTGGTGAGGTCAAACACAGCAAAGGAATACACAATTAATGGGTGAATGCTGAGAGGTGCAGAGGAAGTGAGGGACCTTGAAGTGAATGTCCACAAATCCCTGAAAGTCGCAGGACAGGTTGATAAGTTGGTTGAGAAGGCTTATGGAATCCTTTCCTTTATTAGCCGATGTATAGAATATCAGAGCAGGGAGGTTATGCTGGAACTGTATCAATCATTAGTTAGGCCACAACTTGAGTTCTGTGTGCAGTTCTGGTCACCTCATTCCAGAAAGGATGTAATTGCACTAGAGAGGTTACAGAGGAGATTTACGAGGATGTTGCCAGCTCTGGAAAAATGCAGCGATGAGGAAAGATTGGATCAGCTGGGGTTGAATAGAGGAGGCTGAGGGGAGATTTGATTGAAATGTACAAAATTGTGAGGGGTCTGGATAGAATGGATGGGAAGGGTCTATTTACCTTAGTAGGGAGGTCAGTGACTAGAGGGCATAGATTTAAAGTGATGTGTTGAACAATTAGAGGGGAGATGAGGAAAGGTTTTTTCACCCAGAGGGCTGTGGGAGTCTGGAACTCACTGCCTGTAAGGGGAGCTGAGGCAGAAACCCTCAACTCATTTAAAAGGTGTCTGGATGTGCACCTCAAGTACCTGAACCTGCAGGGCTACGGTCCAAATGCTGGGCAATGGGATTCAGCTGGGTGGCTCGTTTTTTGGCCTGCCTGTGCTGTAAACTTTCTATGTTCTATGATTCTTTGCAGACACAATGGGCCGAATGGCCTCCTTCTGCACTGCAATAATTTTGTGATTTTTGACTCTCCAAAACTTGTCAACCATCTACAAGGCACAAACCAGGATGAGTGCAGCACCAACAATACTCTAGAAACTCGACACTGTCCAGGACAAAGCAGCCGCCTTGATTGTCACCCCATTCACCACCTTAAACATTCACTCCCTTCACCACTGACGCACAGTGGCAGTAGTGTGTACCATCTACCAGATGCACTGCTGCAACTCACCAAGGCTCCGCAGACAGCACCTTCCAAACCGAGGACCTCCACCACCTTGAAGGACAAGGGCTGCAGATGCATGGAAACACCACCATGTGCAAGCTCCCCTCCAAATCACACACCATCTGATCTGCAAATATATCGCTGTTCATGCACTGATGCTGGGTCAAAATTCTGGATCTCCCTTCCTAACAGCACTGTGGGTGTACCTACACCACATGGAGTGCAGCAATTCAAGAAGGGAGCTCACCGCCACCTTGTCAAGGACAATTAGGGATGGGTAACAAATTCTGGCCTTGCCAGTGTCGCTCACATCCCATGAAAGAATATGCCTCATTTTATACTCAATTGTCCTCTGAATGCAGCCCAACCCTCTATTTGCTCCAACTATCACTTCACAGCATTGCTGCTGTACCTTTCGAGATCTGTGCACTAGAACATCCAGATCTCTGCTCAAAATTATTTTCTTTTTTCCACCTACTTTAATGTCTTTCCCTGAAGGGTGTATGAATGTTGAGCATTCGCCCTGTCCACATGAATAACACTGCACTTACCCAAATTAAACATCATTTACCAGTCATGAACCCAATCTCCCAACACATTAAGATCAGCCTGAAACAGTCGAGCATCGTCTACAGTCTGAACACTCGCACAGATCTTCAAATCATCTGTAAATTTACAGATGGTGCCCCCTACACCTACATCCAGATCATTAATAAAAATAATAAAGAGCAACAGACCCAACACCGATCCCTGTGGGACACCACTGGTAACTGGTCTCCAAACAGATCCAGATCCATCTGTAACTACTTTCTGCCAACGTCTGCCAGTCAGTTCCCAATCCAGATCAATATATTACCACTGATACCAGGGACTTTAATCTTCGAGAGAAGCCTCTTGTGTGGAACCTTATCAAAATCTTTTGGCTGAGATCTGCTAATTGAACACAGGCCGGGGATGAGGCCTAGGCCTGTCCTGCTCTGTGTATGGGTCTCAGGACCACACAAGGTGAGATCAGCTCACTGAGCACAGGCCCATCCTGCTCTATATGGTGCTCAGTACCTCACCAAATGAGAATAACTAACGCACCACAGGCCAGGGAGCCTCGGCCCATCCTTCCCTGATTGCGGTTCAGTGCCAACCAGGTCAGATCAGCTAATTCAGCACAGGCCGGAGATGGAAGCTGGATCTTTCCTGCTCTGGGGACTCCGTACCATACCAGGTGCGATGAAGTAAAATACCACAGGCCGGGGATGGAGCCTGAGATTTCCCTGTTCTGTGTGGGGCTCTGTACAACAACGTGTGAGAAGAACTATCATCCCTCAGGCTGAGGAAGGAGCCTGGGCCCATTCTGTTCTGTGTGGCTCCTACCACACTGAGTGGGATCAGTTAACACAACACAGGCCATGAATACAACCAGGCCCTTTCCTGCTCCGTGTGGCTCAGTATCACACCAGGTGGCATCAGCTAACACAGCACAGGCTGGGGCTGGGGCTGGAGCCTGGGCCCGCCCTGCTCTGTGGGCTCAGTAACAACTCGTAAGATGAACTTTTTTCAAAAGGCTTCAGTGTATTTATCTCTGTCCAACACTCTGAGGCAGCTTTCTGTGTTTATAAAGAGTGTAATTTATTGACTGGTCTCTTGGATCAAACAGGGTAACAGACAGAGGTCTGTGTGCAGAGGGTTTGGGGGTGAGCTCTGATTCCTAACCCTTTCTGGATTGTGAGGAATAAAGAATGAATGAGAGAGAGAGAATGTGGGAGAAGGGATGATGGAAGAATTTGTCCGTGAACCTGATTAAAAGTGGCTCAAACTCAAGATAATATTAAGATATCAAGAGCAGAACATTAACATAATCTGAGTTCCGCGATCTGGTCGGGTCCCATTCCCCTGAAGTGAGGAATGAACGGGTGGGGAAATTCCGCCTGGAGTTATATTTGTCTCCAATGAAGATGAGTTCACAGTGAGGATGGAATAGCTCAGTTGGGAGAACACTAGATTGAAGAACCAGGATACAATCCCTGGTTTCATCAGTTTTAATTTTGTGTCTCCTTCATTTTAAGTAGAGAGAATCAGAGGGGAGATTTTCCACTCTTGACCCCATGGGCTGAATTTTAAACTAACGGTGCGGCTCTCGGCAGAGGCACCGGAAGTGGGTGTCGTCACCACACGAGTGAAATGTGGCCGACCGACCCCGATCACGGAGCAGCCGACCAATTAATGAAGGGGAGGCGTGGGGCCCATGTAAACAAGGACCAGAGGTAGGGAACGAGGCACCGATGGCACCGACATCTGACACAACGGCAGGTGCTGGCACCATATTGAAAGGGCTGCCAGACCTGCATTCACTGCTGCCTGGTTTAAAGGAGTGTCTTCCTGAGAGCCCTCTGCTGCCCCAGGTCCCGTTCTGCTGCCTCTGCTGCCCCAGGACCCATTCTGCTGCCTCTGCTGTTCCAGAACCCGTTCTGCTGCCTCTGCTGTCCCAGAACCCGTTCTGCTGCCTCTGCTGCCCCAGGTCCCGTTCTGCTGTCCCAGGACCCGTTCTGCTGCCCCAAGACCCGTTCTGCTGCCTCTGATGCCCCAGGACCCGTTCTGCTGCCTCTGCTGCTCCAGGACCCGTTCTGCTGCATCTGCTGCCCCAGGATCCGTTCTGCTGCCCCAAGACCCGTTCTGCTGCCTCTGATGCCCCAGGACCCGTTCTGCTGCCCCAGGACCCGTTCTGCTGCCTCTGCTGCTCCAGGACCCGTTCTGCTGCCCCAGGACCCGTTCTGCTGCCTCTGATGCCCCAGGACCCGTTCTGCTGCCCCAGGACCCGTTCTGCTGCCTCTGCTGCTCCAGGACCCGTTCTGCTGCCCCAGGACCCGTTCTGCTGCCTCTGCTGCCCCAGGACCCGTTCTGCTGCCTCTGCTGCCCCAGGACCCGTTCTGCTGCCTCTGCTGCTCCAGGACCCGTTCTGCTGCATCTGCTGCCCCAGGACCTGTTCTGCTGCCTCCGCTGCCCCAGGACCAGTTCTGCTGCATCTGCTGCCCCAGAACCTGTTCTGCTGCCTCTGCTGCCCCAGGACCTGTTCTGCTGCCTCTGCTGCCCCAGGACCAGTTCTGCTGCATCTGCTGCCCCAGGACCTGTTCTGCTGCCTCCGCTGCCCCAGGACCTGTTCTGCTGCCTCTGCTGCCCCAGGACCAGTTCTGCTGCATCTGCTGCCCCAGGACCTGTTCTGCTGCATCTGCTGCCCCAGGACCTGTTCTGCTGCCTCTGCTGCCCCAGGACCTGTTCTGCTGCCTCTGCTGCCCCAGGACCTGTTCTGCTGCCTCCGCTGCCCCAGGACCTGTTCTGCTGCCTCCGCTGCCCCAGGACCTGTTCTGCTGCCTCTGCTGCCCCAGGACCTGTTCTGCTGCCTCTGCTGCCCCAGGACCTGTTCTGCTGCCTCTGCTGCCCCAGGACCTGTTCTGCTGCCTCCGCTGCCCCAGGACCTGTTCTGCTGCCTCTGCTGCCCCAGGACCTGTTCTGCTGCCTCCGCTGCCCCAGGACCTGTTCTGCTGCCTCTGCTGCCCCAGGACCTGTTCTGCTGCCTCTGCTGCCCCAGGACCAGTTCTGCTGCATCTGCTGCCCCAGGACCAGTTCTGCTGCATCTGCTGCCCCAGGACCTGTTCTGCTGCCTCCGCTGCCCCAGGACCCATTCTGCTGCCTCCGCTGCACCAGGACCTGTTCTGCTGCATCTGCTGCCCCAGGACCTGTTCTGCTGCCTCCGCTGCCCCAGGACCTGTTCTGCTGCCTCTGCTGTCCCAGGACCAGTTCTGCTGCATCTGCTGCCCCAGGACCTGTTCTGCTGCCTCTGCTGCCCAGGACCCGTTCTGCTGTCACTGATGCCCCAGGACCCGTTCTGCTGTCACTGATTCCCCAGGACCCGTTCTGCTGTCTCTGCTGCCTGATAGGTAAGGAGCTGAATGCGAGCCTGCAGTGACCATGGTCCAATGGTTTGGCGATGCCTTCCTGCAGGTTCGCCTCCAGGTGACAACAGATAGGTGGAAGATCCTCTTCCCCAGGGATGGGAGGTGGAGACCTGTCCACCTGACCAAGCAAAGCTGCTTTGAGATAGTAGGTGAAGTCATCAGCCGTGGGGTCACCCCCAAGACATGGATCCAGTGCACGAAGTGGGTCAATGACCGGATCCGGGCTGCTCAGGCGCAAACTCAAAACACTTTGGACCCTTTGGACATTGCGCATGGCAGAGTGAGAGGGAGTGTTTGGTGGAAAGGGAGTGACCACCCAGTCATGTGTATTGGGGAAGGGCAGCAGGACATGCTGCCTGAGGCTTGGCTGCATCTCGGTGGGAGGTGCACATCAGTCATTGTATAAACTCACACAGTCCCTCGAGAGGGGCCACATGCAGGAGGAATATGTGTGTCCCCATCATGGACTGCTGGACTATCACCATCAGAGATATTGGGCTTGTCCCCGCTGGGAGACTAACTTTGTTGATCATAGTGGCTGCAGGAGAAGACAGCCCACAATCGGAAAGAGCATGTCAAGACTGGCAGTGGATGCCTTATCTCCATGTCCTCATCCCGATGGAGGAGGAGGCCATGGAACAGGCAGGGCAGCAAAGCAGCTGCTCCATAGCTGATGGAGAGACAGGGACACCTACCTAAGAGAGTGAGTGAACATCTCCTGGGGCACAAGGGAGCATCCGCTGCAAAGGAGCCATACTGCTCATCTGTTCACCACTGCATCAATGGAGCTGCACAGTAGGGGTGGTTGGAATGTCACGATGGGCAGACCCTAACCCTTCAATGTCCCTGTTTGCACATGCAGGCTAGGATGAACGACAAGAGCGAAGAGCTGGAGAGACTGTGGGACAGCCAGACACCTCTGAGGAGGAGGAGGGAGCCTCAGATGGTGCACCATCACCTCATTCCCCTGCACCCTCCACCAGCACAGAAACCCTCA
Source organism: Heterodontus francisci (assembly GCF_036365525.1). Lineage (NCBI taxonomy): Eukaryota > Metazoa > Chordata > Chondrichthyes > Heterodontiformes > Heterodontidae > Heterodontus > Heterodontus francisci. The sequence goes on from NC_090405.1 coordinate 20,407,179, forward strand.
CTCGGTGGGTATCCACTTGCTGTTAGATTTGGGCACACAAGCTGGTGAGCACGTCACAGACAGGCCCGGGCAGCTGACGGAGGCTGTGACAGCCGAGGCCACTGGCAGTTGGAAGTCTGTGGGAGGCCAGGCCCATGCTGAGTCCCAGGCTGATGACGTGCCTCTGGTGTCACCAGCAACACGGGAAATACTGCAGCTGCAGCAAGAGATCAGGCAACATCTGGCAGAGTTGCCAGAGGTTATGTGTACCCAAGTTCGGATGATGGAGGAGTCCATCCAGGCCTTGCATGCTGTACTGTCTCTGATGGGGGTGTGTCTGGCTTCCTTCCTTGAGAGATTGGTGACTCTGATGGAGAGCCAGATCCAGCCGACCAATCAGTGGCTGCCGGAGATGCGCGCAGACTTGCACTCCATCGCTTTGTCCATGAGATCCATCCAGCGGTGACAAGGTGAGAGGGGGGACGAGGCACCTGAACTCTTCACCAGGTCCACATCCCTCTCAGGTCAGCAGCTAGGTACAAGTGTGTCTTATAAGGGGGAGGAGCAGCTGGCTGCTACATCTGGGGTCTCCTCTCAGGATGTTCCTGGTGTGGACAGTAGCTCCAAAGCCCCTCTGCGAGTGACACAAGTGAAGCCAGTGCCTGCCTCCATCATCCTCGATGACAGAGGGGGGTCCCTGTACCTGTGCAGGAGGCCCTCAGTGTGCCGGGGCCCTCCAGGCCTCAGGCAGCAAGAGGACGGCCACCAATGTCATCCCAAGCCATGGGGCAGCAAGGTCAGCAGCCTGTCTCCATCTCAGCTGACAGAGCAGGGGGAGCACCACGTAGGAGCACCCGGAAAAGATTTAAGAAGAGCACCTAGATTCACTGAGGGGTTCATGGGTGAATGTACATTCCAGATGGATAGGGTTGTGTTTGGTGTCACACGGAATAAAGAAATGATGTTCTCTCACTACGTCTCCTTCTTATTGTTGATACCCTTTGGGACTTCATTTAAACCCTTCCTCCCAAGGGGCTGGAAGTGAGGGACCAAGCCCTGAGTTTACAAAGCTTCGGCCTTGTCACTGTGCGATGTGTACCTGGACGCTGCAGAACAGAAGGAAGGAGGTGACAACAGGGCTGCTTAAAGCTAAGACTTTATTGCTGTGGTTCCAGAAGGTGGTAAGGCTCAAAGGAAACTTGAATGTATAAGGGTGTCTCATGTCTCCCTTGTGTGTATCCCATGGCCCCTTTCCTGCTGTGCCTGAGGTTCTTCATCTGGCACTGCTTGGGCAGCATCCTCCTCCACATCCTCATCATCAGAGGAGACACCACACTCCACGATATCCTCACTAGTCAACACCTCACCCCTCTGTAATGCCAGATTGTGCTGTGCACAGCAAACCACCACGATATACGAGACCCTCGCCGGGACATACTGAAGGGCTCCACTGGATCGATCTAGGCACCTGAATCTCATCTTCAGGAGACCAATGGCCTCCTTGATGGTTGCTCGGGTTGACCCGCAGCAGGTGTTGTACCTCTCCTCTGCATCCGTGCATGGGTTCCTCACAGACGTCAGTAGTCATGTCCTCAGTGGGTAGCCCTTGTCTCCAAGGATCCATCTCTGAAAGCGGATGGGGCCGCGGAAAGGTTCTGGCACCTGGGAGTGCCTTGGTATGCAGGCATTGTGGCTGCTTCCCGGGATTTGTGCACACACCTATGGGATCCATTTGCAGTGGTCGCAGACCAATTGCACACTGAGCAAGTGGAAGCCCTTCCTGTTGAAGGCTGCTGGCTGGTCTGCAGGAGCCTTGATGGTCACATGGGTGCAGTCAATGACACCCTACACCTGGTGGAATCCAGCGACGGACCCGAATCCTATAGCTCTCTCAGCTTGACCGTTTGGATCAATGTGCACATAGTCACCGGCCCTCCTGAACAGGACATTGGTGACCTCCTTGATGCACTGATTCACTACAGACTGTGAGATTCCACACATATCTCCAGTGGATCCCCGCAATGATCTGGTGGTGAAGAAGTTCAGTGGCACGGTGACCTTCAGTGACACTGGCATCAGGTGCCCACCAAGTCGCATGGGGCACAGCTGCATCATGGCAGAGAGATCAGTGACCACCTCCGTGGAGAGGTGCAGTCTGCGGAGACACTGTCACTCGGACATCTGCAGGTAGTTGAACCTCGGCTGACGTGTTCCTCTGCCTCCTTCTCCAGCCTCATGTTCGAGGCTGGCCTTCCTGTGGGCCCCCAAGCTGCTGTGGTGCCCCTGCTGTTGCCTGCGCCTCCCTCCCTTCCTCTCTACTCCTCCTCCTCCTCCTCAATGGGAGCCTCGAATCCAATGAGAGCCTCGAATGAGGCCCATGACAGGTTGCCCCTCCCTGAGTGCAAGGCCTTCACAGTAAACAACACCCAGCCACATTTACCTCACTTGTCATCCTCAATGAGGTGGCACTGCCCCAATGACACCCTGGTGTGGCTCACCCTGCAGAGCTGGCACATTGGCCCCCACTCCTGACAGTGTTTCCCGATGCCCTTTCCCCCTCCACCCTTGCTGCCAAGTTTTGCTGCCTCACCCGATAGCTTCCCAGTGAAGACAACACTCAGCTCCCACCTCCCAGTCACCTCCTTTAACCAGGCGAGGCTCTGAAGCCCCGTGGTTCCCGTGTGCTATTAGTTCAATTGGATCCAGTGAATAAAATTGCTGACAATTGGCCTCATAAATACTTTAAATGCCTTCTTGCCATGTGGATGTGCGAAGTCTGCCCTCCATGTCAGCCGCCGACAGAAACATCCGGTCCAACGTCTTCCATCCCTATTTTATACACCCCCCCTCCCCCTCCCCGGCCTCCATTCCCGTCTCCAACGGTCCCTTAAAATTCTGGCCCATGTCTCTAAGACTAATGGCAGTGAAACCACATCTGCTCCTTAGACTGAACAGGGAGAGCTGCTCTCTCTGTGTTTAAAGTGAATGAATCTGCTCTTTACCTTGTCTTACTGGAACGTTCACTGTCTGGAGATGTCTGTTTGAAAATGTTTTCCTGTTATATTAATGGAACAGAGGAGCAGATGTGAGGTACTGTTGAACTGAGAGGTTTGGAAGTGGGTGAAGGGGTGGAGTGACGGTGTGAGTGAGAGGCGCAGTGAGTTGGCCATTCTCAATAGAGTGTCAGGAATGAAGGTCAGAGGAACAGACCAGGCTGGAAACACAGAAAGAGCGAGGAGAAGCTGGTGTGAAAAACAGAGATTAAACAACGGGCTTGTTCATTTGGTTTGGGTCTGGTGTTTAGAATACCCGGAATCTGGGTTCACTTCCCTTCCAACTCAGCGAATTGTATCAACATTATGTTCATAAAACCATAGAATGATACCCAAAGAAGGAGACCATTTGGTCCATTGTGTCAGTGCTGTCTCCTGTAATCTGTACATTTTTCCTTCCAGTATTTATCCCAATTGCTTTTCAAAGTTACGACTGAATCTGCTTTCAAGTCCTGATCAGACAGTGCATTCCAGATCACAACACATCACTGTATAAAAAATCATTCCTCATTTCACCTCTGGTTCTTTTCTCAATCACCTGATAAATACATCCTCTGGTTACTGACCCTTTTGCCACTGGAAACAATTTCTCCTTATTTAACTTATTGAAAACCTTCTTGATGATGTCACATACTAGACTGCCAGTAAAACTGAAGCCCATGGAATAAAACGGACAATGACAGCATGCATATGAAGTTTGCAGACTGATAGGAACATAGGAGTAGGAGTAGGCCATGCAACCCGTCGAGCCCACCCTGCCATTCAATATGATGATGACTGATCGTCCACTTCAATGCCTTTTTCCCACACTATCTCCATCTCCCCTATGTCATTTGTATTTAGAAATCTGTCAATCTCTGCTTTAAACATACTCAATGACTGAGCTTCCACAGCCCTCTGGGGTAGAGAATTCCAAAGATTCACAACCCACTGAGTAAAGAAATTTCTCCTCATCTCTGTCCTAAGTGGCTTTCCCCTTACGTTGAAATTGTGTCCCCTGGTTCTAGACTCCTCAACCGGGGGAAACATCTTAGCTTCATCTACCTGTCTATCCCTTTAAATATTTTGTAAGTTTCAATGAGATCACCTCTCATTCTTCAAAACTCTAGAGAATACAGGCCCAGTTTCCCCAATCTCTCTTCATTTGACAGTCCTGCCATCCCGGGAACAAGTCTGGTGAACCTTCGTTGCACTCCCTCTATGGCAATGATGTCCTTCCTAAGGTAAGGGGAACAAAACTTCACACAGTATTCCAAAGTGCAGTCCAACCAAGGTTATATACAAATGAAGCAAGACTTCACTACTCCTGTACTCAAATCCTCTTGCGATAGAGGCTAACATATCATTAGCCTTCCTAATTGCTTGCTGCACCTGCATGTTAGCTTTCAGTCACTTATTGACAAGGACACCCAGGCCCCTTTGTACATTCACACTCTTACCATTTAACAAATAATCTGCACATCTGTTTCTCCTACCAAAGTGGATAGCCTCACATTTTTACACATTATATTCCATGTGCCACTTTCTTGTCCACTCACTAAGTCTGTCCAAATTCCCTTGAAGCTGCTTTGCAACTTCCTCACAACACACATTCCCACCTAGTTTTGTGTCATCTGCAAACTTGGAAATACTACATTTGGTCCCCGCATCCAAATCATGTGAACAGCTGGGTCACAGTGTGGTGGTGAACAGTTGTATTTCTGTCTGGAGGAAGGTTTACAGTGGGTTCCCCATGGTTCCTCATAACTTCAGTTATGTGCAGACACTGGAAAAGCTGGGGTTGTTCTCCTTGGAGCAGAGCAAGTTCAGAACAACTTTGACAGAGTTAGAATCGAGGAATCAAATGGTTACAGTACAGAAGGAGACCATTCAGTCCATCATGTCCATGACAGCTCTTTGCAAGAGCAGATCAGCTAATTCCACTCCTCTGCCCTTTCATTGTAGCCCTGCAAATTTTCTCTATTCAGGTGTTTATCCAATTCCCTTTTGAAAGCCACGATTGAATCTGCCTCCAGCACACTCTCAGGCAGTGTATTCCAGATCCGAACCACTCACTCTGTCCCACACCCCTGGTACCATTGCAGAAAATCTTTTCTGTTCATTTCATCCCTCATAAATAATTGAAATGAAATGTTTATTAGGAAATGCACAACATAAAAAGGAGAGAGAAATAAATGCTGAGTAAAATAGAAGTCAATGTTTGGAAGGTAAAAAGAGCAAAAGATGTAACTTTTATTCTGGATGAGTGAGAGGAATATATCACACTTTGGGGCTTTTGTAAGAGGATTTACTGATAAACCTGGGATTTGAGAGGAAGCTGGTTCATGGTTTACAGAACAAATTCAGCCCCTGGGGTGGAGCCAACAGCTGCACCGTCCAATAACAGACAGGATGGGGACACTGTCTCAGGCCTGGTGAGCTCAGTCGATGAAAGCATGAAACTCTGAATCTCAAGTTTTTGAGTTTGAGCCCACGGTGGGTGTTTTCTATTTCCTTTTTAGGCTGATTTTACAGGCATTCTCCAGCTCTGAATTCCTCGGCAGAGAGTTCAAGGAGTGTTTGAAATGAGATTCAACAGCAGTATGAGAAAGTCTCTCCTTGATTCAGGACTCTTACCTCTCTGCAGCATCTCGCTGCTGAAGATTGAACTTTTTCTCATTTCATTCTCAGCTCAGGGTCAGTGTGGATCACTGGGACTTCTGGCTGTCTCCCACTTCACAATCCATCAGTGCTGAGAAATCAATGGGGAATATTACTCACATGTTGTAATGTTTTATAAATACTTGAATGTATTTCACACTGTGTCCAACAGTGTGAATCTCCCCTGGTATATCAGCTCACCAACACTTCAACAGAACATTCACATAATGTGAGCTCTGACATCTGTTCAGATCCCATTCCCAAGACCTGGAAAGTGGGATTGGGCTGGATCGCTCTTTTTCAGCTGGCACAGACACGATTGCTAAATGGTCTCATTCTGTGCCATAAATTTTCTCCATTTTCTATGTTCTATGAAGTGAGGTGTGATTGGGAGGGACAATTCCACCATGGTTATATTTTCTACCAAAACAATGACACAAGGGATACTTCACATTTTTATTCATTCATTCATGTGATGTGGGCATCGCTGGCTAGGCCAGCATTTATTGCCCATCCCTAATTGCCCATGAGAAGGTGGTGGTGAACTGCCTTCTTGAACCGCTGCAGTCCATGTGGGGTAGGTACACCCACAGTGCTGTGAGAAAGGGAGTTCCAGGATTTTGACCCAGCGACAGTGAAGGAACGGCGATATAGTTCCAAGTCAGGATGGTGTGTGGCTTGGAGGGGAACTTGCAGGTGGTGGTATCCCCTGCATTTGCTGCCCTTGCCCTTTTCGGTGGGAAAGGTCGCTGGGTTTGGAAGGTGCTGTCTAAGGAGTCTTGGTGCATTGCTGCAGTGCATCTTGTAGACGGTACACACTGCTGCCACTGTGTGCCGATGGTGGAGGGAGTGAATGTTTGTAGATGGGGTGCCAATCAAGTGGGCTGCTTTGTCCTGGACGGTGTTGAGATTCTTGAGTTGGAATTGCACCCATCCAGGCAAGTGGAGAGTATTCCATCACACTCTTGACTTGTGAATTGCAGATGGTGGACAGGCTTTGGGGAGTCAGGAGTCATGGATGAGTGAGAGGAATATATCACACTTTGGGGCTTTTGTAAGAGGATTTATTGATAAACCTGGGATTTGAGAGGAAGCTGCTTCATGGTTTACAGAACAAATTCAGCCCCTGGGGTGGAGCCAACAGCTGCACTGTAATTACTCACCTCAGGATTCCAAGCCTCTGACCTGCTCTTCTAGTCACGTTATTTGTATGGCTACCCATGGTAACCTCCATGATGTTGATGGTGGGGGATTCAGTGATTGTAATGCTATTGAATGTCAAGGGGAGATAGTTAGATTCTCTCTTGTTGGAGATGGTCATTGCCTGGCACTTGTGTGGTGCGAATGTTACTTGCCACTTATCATCCCAAGCCTGTGAGACTGAAATAGCTCAGTTGGGAGTGTGTTGGACTGAAGATCCCTGGTTCAATCTGGGGTTTTGGCAGTTCTCCTTTATTCTGCATCGCCCTTTGGTTTTGACTCTTGAGCTGCACAATTTACACTGAAATTATTTACCCAACTCTGAAGGTTGGATTGGAATAGAGAGATATCAAGGATGGGAAATATTTACATTGTTTGCTTTAGCTTATTCTCTATCTCCCTGTGTCCTTTTCCCCAGTTTTTGAATCTTTCGGGGCCGGGTGAACATTTGATTTGCTGCATATGTCCCAAACTGAAGCCTTTTCCACATCTCTGGGCGGTCAGACTCACTCTGTCTGTTTTTGCTGCTCGTGACCATTAACGAGAACAGGCCACGAGTTCAACGTTTATCAGCAAACGGAAGATAATTAGAAAGAATTCTGTGTTACTCCAGACCAGTGACAAAGATGCAATGGATGTTATTCAAAATAAATTCCCTTTGACATTTGATGTAAACTTGTTTGCATCTAAAAGTTGGATTTTAAGTGTTGCAAAAATGTGTCAAATTAATGACTGACCATGTGACAGTGCACATGGGGATCAAATCCACAGCCTTGTTGTTATCAACACTGCGTCCTAACCAACTGAACTAAGCGGCCGATAGACAGAGCCAGGTATGGGTTTGAGCCGCACGCTGTGCGGTTTGTGTTTTATTTCTCACACTGGGTGACAGAGCGATTGTACAAACAATGGACACATCACATCCCTGAAACATTGTTCTGATATAAAACAGTGTGAAATAAGAACTGAGCATGGAAATGGAACGGAACCAGAAATCAGGACTTTAATCTATTAAAGTTGATCTTGAAATTCTACCATGCACGAATATTCCAAGAGAACGAACTCTCTTCTGATATAAAATCCAGGAACTTGAGCTGCTGTAAAACATAACTGAGCCTGACGTGATTTAAACACGCAACCTTCTGATCTGGAGTCAGACACACTACCATTGCGCCACAAGCTCACAGATAAAGCAAAGTCTTCCATTGCTGGCAGACTTACTTCTTGTTTAGATTCAGTGATTGAAATTAATTCAATCCTCATCTGACCTCCGCTCTGTAAAGGCCTGCCACCCGACCTGAACCCGACGGGACCCGACGACCTGTGTCGGGTCCGGGTCGTGTTGGGTCGCTCTTCCGGGTCTGGCTTTCGGGCTCGGGTCAGGTCGGGCCAGGTTCGGGTTGGGCTGGGTCCAGGTCGGGCTGAGTCCGTGTCGGACACACACAGTAAGTATTACTTTTAACTCTGCTGGGAAGTTGAGTTTAATAAGTGTCAAAAGTTGAAAAGCCAACCTAAGCTGGGAGTCCGGGTCATCAAGTAGGGAAACTCTGAGTCTGCTCAGTGAGCAAGTGAGCATCTCTATGACGTCATTGCGCTCATGCTGCAGCTTCCTGTAGATTCGGAATCGGGAGGTAGATAAAGTGAACATTCCAGTGGTCGGGTAAGGCTCGGGTTAGTTTGGGCGTGGGAATAAATGGAGATACTCGGGCCGGGTCGGGCTCGGGTCCAATGTGGTTCTGTCAGGTTCGTGTCGGGTTTTTTTTCCTGACCTGAGCAGGCCTTTACCGCTCTGTCAGTTCAGTGCCTTATTTAAACTATTACTTGGAGTTCTGTTTTACAGGGTCTCGGCTGTTTAAGTGTTTCCCAGACCCACTACTCTGATTAATCAGACATTTTGCTGCTAACTGCTGCTGCTACAATTGAAATGTAAAAAAGAATTTCCAGTGACCTGCAACCAATGGACAAATACATTTCAGAAAGATAAAGCTCATTCAGATATCCACAAATGTGTTTTTCTGCTTATATTTATAAACAACTCCTTCTCTCCACTATGAGAACTATACAATCACTCCAGTTATTTGAAAGTTATTAAAAGATGTTCCAGTTCATCAATTTTAAAACTGCAGCAGGTATTTTCCAGAAAACTTCTCTGTTGGAACCTCAGTCCCATTTAGATTGAAAGTGGACAATTAATGTATTCACTTGTTCATTGTGGACAGGTGTCTGACTTGGAATAAATCTCATTAACTTTCAATGAGGTGGCAGTATTTCTGTGCTCCCATTTTACACAGTCTGTCCTGTTCATGCACCATGTTTTTATTCTCCTCTCCCATTCTCCACAGGATACAGATTACAAGCATCATCAATCTAGCTGTTGAAAAGCATTGGAAGAATCTGGTCACACAGGTATTGAAACATTCATTTTCTGCCATTTTCCAAGTTGGTTGCTTTAAACACAGTGCGATGTGTAATCATCTTGAAAAGAGATTCTCTTCAATATCCAATACAAACTGAATTACAAACCTGACAGACAAACACAGGAGAACAAGTGACTAGTGAACACAAACCTCATGGTGCTCATTTTCAGATTTATTGCAGTCATCCGACAAAACAAGTGAAAGAATATTCCAGTGAAATGATTTGGAAAGTAGGGGTGACTTTTGTTGGTGCCTTTCTTTGCTCTGTTGGTGAAACTTTCTTGCACCTGACTCCTGTTCATGTCTCTGTTTCCTCTATTGAATGAGGAAGGAGGTATTTGATCAGAAATCAACTGGATTGTGTACCTTTGAGAGGGGATTTCTGCACCGTCAGGGCTGGAAACAGGAGTGAGTGAAAGACAATGTGTGGAGTTTGATTTTGTACAGAGGGAGAGCAAATCTAACAGGGCTGTGAGATATAGGCCTGGATTTTACAGCCCCAATAGCGGTGAACTCTGAGACTTTCACTGCTATTGAGGGTCTGAACAGCACTGCAACTGCTGGTACATGCACACACTAACACCAGCATCTGGAAGTTGTGGTGGTGAGAAATGTGCTTAGAAGGAGCCTCTGATCATAATCGCACCAGCCCACTCTTTAAAGTGACAGGGACCTGTAGTTCAGCAATTTGGGCTCATTGCCCACAATGTACCCTGATTTTTACCTGGGTTGGATTAAAGCCGGTACCAACAGGCTCAGGGCTGCTCGGGAAGGACTTTTCTGTTGACACAACAGCTCCACTATTCCAGGAAGACACCGGCAGCAGCAGTTGTCAACTTTCAGAGGGAGTTCAGACATTTCAAATGTTGTATTTTATTTCTTAATTGTATGTAACTTTTTAGCATAGCCTGATCAGAGTTCTTAAATTTATATCTGACTTTTTATTAACAAGATTGAAGTGCTTTTAAAAGATCTCTAAATGTATATGACTTTTTATCAAGATTTACTTGGCTTCTTTGAAAAGACTCTTGAGCAAGATTGAAGTGACTTTTAAAAACTACATCTTATCCTTTAAAATCCTGCTTCCATGTCGCTGACATTGGAAGATGACTTCAGAATAGCTTAGACTATCTTTCTAACAGGTACTGCAACAGCTTAAGACCTACTTTTCTGCAAAAGCTGGTGAATTGCCTTCCGGGAGCGGAGAGGAGCGGAGCGGAGCAGACCTATATGGACCGATATGAGGAGAACGTTGAGAGCGGAGCCTATAAATCCAATCCGAGTATTGAGGCCCAGTCTCTTACCTTCCAGGAGTGGAGTGGAGCTCTTCCAGTGTGCTGGAGTTTTGAAAAAAAAGAAGCCAACTGTGATGTCAGAGGAGAGCTGCAAGGTGATTGGTTGGTGAGTCTTAAAGAAAAGGGCAAAGTTTTTTACTTGAAAAAAAAACCTCTGCTGATAAGATGAGTACTACTAAAGTGTTTTTTTTATTCAGTGTAGCTTATGAAGGACTTTAGATTGTAGTGGGTAGAACAAGGCCCCTAGTGTCATTAGTATTTTTTAATTAAGGGAGTAACTAATTAATCTAAGGGTAAGTCATGGCAGGAGAGCTCAGCCCCGTGATATGCTCCTCCTGCGCTATGTGGGGATTCAGGAACCCTCCCAGTCTCCATGACGACCATGTGTGCAGGAAGTGTATCCAGCTGCAGCTACTGGCTACTCGCATTATGGAGCTGGACCTGCGGGTGGTTTCACTGTGGAGCATCCACGAAGCTGAGGGCGTCATGGATAGCATGTTTAGTGAGGTGGTCGCACCGCAGGTAATGGATGCACAGGCAGAAAAGGGATGGGTGACCACCAGATGGAATAGTAGGAGCAGGCAGGTAGTGCAGGAGTCCCCTGTGGCCATCCCCCTCTCAAACAGATACACCGCTTTGGTTCCTGTTGGGGGGAAGACCTCCCAGGGGAAAAGAGCAACAGCGCGGTCCGTGGCACCACGGAGGGCTCTGCTGCACAGCAGGAGATGAAAAGGGGAGGAAGAGCTATTGTGATAGGGGATTCTATCATAAGGGGTGCAGATAGGCGTTTCTGTGGCCACAAACGAGACTCCAGGATGGTATGTTGCCTCCCTAATACTAGGGTCAAGGATGTTTCGGAGCAGCTGCCGGAAATTCTGAAAGGGGAGGGTGTGCAGCCAGAGATCATGGTCCATATTGGTACGAACGACATAGGCAGGAAGAGAGATGAGGTTCTGCAAAGTGAATATAGGGAGTTAGGCAGAAGGTTAAAGAGCAGGACCTCTAGGGTTGTAATCTCAGGATTACTCCCTGTGACACGTGCTAGTGCGGGTAGGAATAGGAGGATTAGGCAAATGAATGCGTTGCTGAAGACTGGAGAAGGCAGGAGGGCTTCAGGTACTTGGATCATTGGGATCTCTTCTGGTGCAGAGGTGACCTGTACAAGAGGGACGGGTTGCATCTGAACTGGAAGGGGACCAATATCCTTGTCGGGAGATTTTATAGTAATACACGGGGGGGTTTAAACTAGTCTTGCAGCGGGGGTGGGACCCAAAGTAGTAGTCTCTCCGATGAGATAGTTGAGGCAAATGGAGAGGTTAAAGCAAGCAAGTCCAGTAGGCAGGCCAGGCAGGGGCAGGACAGGGAGCGTGGAAGGTCTGGTGGGCTAAACTGCATTTACTTTAATGCAAGTATCCTTACAGGTAAGGCAGATGAACTCAGAGCATGGATCGGTACATGGGATTGTGATATTGTAGCTATTACGGAAATGTGGTTGAGGGATGGGCAGGACTGGCAGCTCAATGTTCCGCGGTACCGATCCTTCCGGCGTGACAGAGGTGGAGGTAAGAGAGGAGGGGGAGTTGCACTATTGATGAGGGAGGACATCACGGCAGTACTTAGAGAGGATATCCCGGGGTGAATGTCCAGTGAGGCCATACTGGTAGAACTTAGAAATAATAAAAGGGTGATCCCTTTGATGGGATTATACTATAGGCCCCCCAATAGTCAGAGGAAAGTGGAGGAGCATATATGTAGGGAAATCACAGATAGGTATAGGAATTGTAGGGTTGTAATAGTAGGTGATTTTAACTTCCCTAATATTGACTGGGACTGCCTTAGTGCTAAGGGATCAGATGGGGAATAATTTGTTAAGTGAATCCAGGATAGTTTTCTGAAGCAGTACGTGGATGGCCCGACTAGAGAAGGGGCTACACTCGATCTCCTCTTCGGAAATGAGGATGGGCAGGTGGTTGGTGTGTCAGTGGGGGAGCACTTTGGGACCAGTGACCATAACTCTATTAGCTTCAAGATAGTTATGAAAAAGAATAGGACTGGTCCTCAGGTTGAAGTCCTAAATTGGGGGAAGGCTAATTTCCATGGCATCAGACAGGAACTCTCAAAAGTTGAATGGGAGAGGCTGTTTACAGGTAAAGGGACGTCTGGCAAGTGGGAGGCTTTTAAAAGTGAGATAGGAAGAGTTCAGGGCCAGCATGTTCCTGTTAGATGGAAGGGCAAGGCTGGCAAGTTTAGGGAACCTTGGTTGACGAGGGATATTGAGTGTCTGGTCAGGACAAAGAAGGAGGCATACGTCAGGTATAGGCAGCTGGGATCGAGCGAGTCCCTCGAGAAGTATAGGGGATGTAGGAGTACACTTAAGAAGGAAATTAGGAGGGCGAAAAGGGGCCATGAGATTTCCCTGGCAGATAAGATAAAGGAGAATCCTAAAAGATTCTATAAGTATATTAAGAGTAAAAGGGTAGCTCGGGAGAGAGTAGGTCCCCTTAAGGATCAGTGTGGCAATCTATGTGTGAGGCCACGCGAAATGGGCGAGGTCTTAAATGAATATTTCTCGTCTGTATTTACCGTGGAGAAGGTCATGGAAGCTAATGAGTTCAAGGGAGGGAACAGCGATATCCTGCAGCATATCAACATTACAAAGGAGGAGGTGTTGGAGGTTTTGAAGCGCATTAAGGTGGATAAATCCCCAGGGCCTGATCAGATGTATCCTAGGATGCTATGGGAAGCAAGGGAGGAGATTGCTGGGGCGCTGGCAGAGATTTTTGTATCATCGTTAGCCACGGGTGAGGTACCGGAAGACTGGAGGATAGCTAATTTGTTAATTAATAAATTAAATAACAAATCATGTTGCCTCTTTCTCTTCTAAACTCTGGCGGAGACAAGCCTAGCTTGTCCAATCTTTCCTCGTAAGACAGCCCACCCATTCCATGTATTAGTCTCGTAAACTTTCTCTGTACTACCTCCAATGCATTTACATCCTTCCGCAAATAAGGAGACCAGTACTGTACTCAGTACTGCAGAAGAGGTCTCACCAATGTCCTGTATAGCTGAAGCATAACCTCCCTACTATTGTATTCAATTCCCATGGTGATAAATGATAACATTCGATTAGCTTTCCTAATTACGTGCTGGACCTGCATACTAACCTTTTGCAATTCATGCCCTCGGACACCCAGATCCCTCTGCATCTCAGAGCTCTGCAATCTCTCACCATTTAGATAATATGCTTTTTTATTCTTCCTGCCATAGTGGACAATTTCCGACTTTCCCACATTATACTCCATTTGACAGGTCTTTGCCCAATCACTTAACCTATCTATATCCCTTTGTAGCCCCCTTAAGTCCTCTTCACAACCTACTTTCCTACCTATCTTTGTGATCAGCAAATTTAGCAACAATACATTCGGTCCCTTCATCTAAGTCATTTATATAAATTGTAAAAAGTTGAGGCCCCAGCACAGATCCCTGTGGCACACCACTCGTTACTTCTTGCCAACCAGAAAATGACCCATTTATGCTGACTCTCTGTTTCCTGTCAGCTAGCCAATCTTCTATCCATGCCAATATGTTACCCCCGACACCATGAGCTTTTATTTTCTGCAATAACCTTTGATATGGCACCTTATCCTTCTGGAAATCGAAATACAATACATCCACTTGTTCCCCTTTATCCACAGCACATGTAACTCCCTCAAAGAACTCCAATAAATTGGTTAAACATGATTTCCCTTTCAAAAAACCATGTTGACTCTGCCTGATTACCTTAATTTTTTCTAAATGCCCTGCTATAACATCCTCTGTAATAGCTCCAAACACTTTCCCTAAGACAAATGTTAAGCTAACTGGCCTGTCGTTTCCTGCTTTCTGTCTCCCTCCCTTTTTGAATAAATGAGTTACATTCACTCTTTTCCAATCTAACGGAACCTTCCCGAATCTAGGGAATTTTGGAATATTAAAACCAGCGCATCAACTATCTCACTAGCCAATTCAGGACCTGGCGACTTGTCAACCCGCAGCTCCAACAATTTGTTTAGTACCACTTCCCCGGTGATTGTAATTTTCTTGAGTTCCTCCATCCCTTCAATTTCCTGATATACGGCTAATACTGGGATGTTATTTGTATACTCAATAGTGAAGACCGATGCAAAGTATCTGTTCAGTTCATCTGCCATCTCTTAATTATCCATTATTAATTCCCCAGACACACTTTCTATAGGACCAACAGTCGCTTTGTTAACTCTTTTCTTTTTAAAATATCTATCGAAACTCTTACTAGTTGTCTTGAAATTTCTTGCGAGCTTTCTCTCATACTCTAACTTTACCTTCCTTATCAATCTTTTAGTAATTCTTTGCTGTTTTTTTTATATTCTGTCCAATCTTCTGACCTGCCTCCCATCTTTGCACAATTATAGGCTTTTTCTTTAAGTTTGATAGTATCTTTAACTGTTTTCGTGAACCATGGATGGTGAGTCCCACCTTTGGAACTTTTCTTTCTCGTTGAAATGTATCTATTCTGTGTAGTCTGAAATATCCCCTTAAATGTCTGCCACTGCATCTCTATTGACTTATCCCTTAACCTAATTTGCCAGTTCACTTTAGCTAGCTCTGCTTTCATGACCTTATAATTGCCCTTATTTAAATTTAAAATACTAGTCTGGGACCCACTCTCCTCACCCTCAAACTAAATGTAAAATTCAATCATATTATAATCGCTACTACCTAGGGGCACCTTAACTATGAGGTCATTAATTAATCCTATCTCGTTGCACAATGCCAGGTCTAGTATAGCCTGCTCTCTGGTTGGCTCCAGAATGTATTGTTCCAAGAAATTATCCCCAAAACATTCTATGTACTCCTCATCTAGGCTACCTCTGCCCATCTGAATTTTCCAGTCTATATGTAGATTAAAATCCCCCATAATTATCACAGTACCTTTCTGACAAGCTGCCATTATTTCTTCCTTTATATCCCATCCGACAGTGTGGTTAATGTTAGGTGTCCTGTACACCACTCCCACAAGTGACTCCTTGCCTTCATGATTTCTCATTTGTACCCAAACTGCTTCTGCATCCTGATCTCCAGAACTCAGGTCATCCCTCTCTATTACGCTAATACCATCATTAATTAACAGAGCTACCCCGCCACCTTTTCCAAGCTTCCTGTCCTTCCAAAATGCCATGTCACCTCCAATATTCACATCCCAATCTATGTCGCCCTGCAGCCATGTCTCTGTAAAGACTATCAGATCGTACTTATTTATTCTATTTGTGCTCTCAGTTCATCTGTTTTGTTTTGAATGCATCATGCAGTCAGATACAGAGCATTTAGTTTTGTCCTTTTATTTATTTTTGTCACCTCTAGCCTTATCTGTCGATTTACTCTTAGATTTGTACATTCTGTCCCTTCCTGTCACAGTCTGTTTATCATTTCCCATATTTATACCTTTCTCTCTTGCCTTGTCTCTCCTCCTTGATTCACCATATCTTCCCAAATTTGATCCCTTGCCCCCACTATTCAGTTTAAAACCGTCTCTACTTCCCTCGTTATGTGGCTCGCTAGAACACCGGCACCAGCACGGTTCAGGTGTAGACCGTCCCAACGGTACAGCCACCTCTTTCCCCAGTACTGGTGCCAATGCCCCACGAACCAGAACCCACTACTACCACACCAGTCTTTCAGCCGCACATTACTTTCTCTAATCTTATTTGTCCTATGCCAATTTGCACATGGCTCAGGTAATAATCCAGAGATGATTAACTTTGAGGTTCTGCTTCTTAATTTGGTGCCTAGTTCCTCATACTGACTTTGCAGAACCTCTATCCTTGTCCTGCCTATGCCGTTGGTACCGACATGAACCACGCGACTGGATCCTCCCCCTCCCATTGTATGTTTCGCTCCAGCCCTGAGCAGACGTCCTGAATCCTGGCACCGGCAGGCAACACAGCCGTCTGGACTCTTGCTCTTTGCTGCAGAGAACAGAGTCAATCCACCTTCCTATACTGTCCCCTACTACCACTACATTCCTTTTTTCTCCCTCTTTGAGCCGCAAACACTTACTGCAGACGTGTTTGCCCTGGATCACACTGGCATCCAGGAGCTCCCACATGCTGCAGCTGTGACACATCACCTGTCCTGTCATCCTTAACGTGTTTCAATTAACTACTTAATTATTTTATTCAATTGTTTATTTTATTGTATATTTTATTAAGCTTACCACTAGTTTGTTTACTATTTTAAACGTTAGGACTAAAATGGACCTTAATCACTTACCAGATAGTCATCAAACATGCAGCTTCTTCCAAATCAATGAACTACCAGCTTGCCTGTGATGTCACAGCTTACCAGATCCTCACCAAACAGCTCCTTCCACTGCACCGAAGAAAGAACCAAATCCTGTGCGCTCACCCCAGCGGCTCTCTGTTTCCCTGCTCTCACTTCTCCATTGTGACGTCACTCCTCGATTTTATTCCCCTGCTCTGCTCCTCTCTCTCTCGCTCTGTCTCCGAGTCTGTGCTTTTGGCGCATTTCTTCATTTGTTGTTCCGTTGTGCTCCTCTGTTTCTGGTCCAAAATCTGACTCCGGTGGGACTTGAACCCACAACCTTTGAATAGCTTCTTAGTCATCATTTTGAAGCCCAACACGCTATCCATTGCGCCACAGAGCCTCACACAATTTTATCAACATCACTAAGGCCTTTGATCTTGTCAGCAGAGACGGCCTCTTCAAACTGCGATGGAACATAGGCTGCCCTCCTGACCTCTTGGGCATCATCTCTTCTTTCCACGAGAACATGCACAGTTCCATCAGTTACAATGGAGCAACATCAGACGCTTTCAAGATCAGCAGTGGGGTAAAGCAGGGCTGCACGCTGGCGCCATCTCTCTTAGGAACAGAGGAACATCGGAAGTAAGCCATTCAGCCCATCGAGCCTGCTCTGCCATTCAATTCGATCATGGCTGATCATCTACCTCAAAGCCCCTTTCCCATGCTATCCCCATATCCCTTGATGTCATGAGTATCAAGATTTCTATCAATTTCTGTCTTGAACATGCTCAATGATTGAGCTGCCACAGCCCTCTGGGGCACAGTATTCCAATGATTCACCACCGTCTGAGTGAAGAAATTCCACCCATCTCAGTTTTAAATGGCCTACTCCTTATTCTGAGACGATGTCCTTTGGTTTTAGACTCACCAACCAGGGCAAACATCCTGTCTACATCCACACTGTCACGCCCTGTAAGAATTTTGTCAGTTTCAATCAGATCACCTCTCATTCTTCGAAACTTTAAGGAATACAGGCCCAGTTTCCTCATAAGACAATCCCACCATCCTAGGGATTAGTCTGGTGACACAAAAACAAGAAATGCTGGAACCACTCAGCAGGTCTGGCAGCATCTGTGAAAAGAGAAGCAGAGTTAACGTTTCAGGTCAGTGACCCTTCTTCGGAACTGACATATATTAGAAAAGTCACAGGTTATAAGCAAGTGAGGTGGGGGTGGGGCAAGAGATAACAAAGGAGAAGGTGTAGATTGGACAAGGCCACATAGCTGACCAAAAGGTCATGCAGCAAAGGCAAACAATATGTTTATGGTGTGTTGAAAGACAAAGCATTAGTACAGATTAGGTAATAACGGACTGAATATTGAACAGCAGCAAGTACAAACCTGAAAAAAAACAGTAGGTAAGCAAACTGAACAAACTGAGATGAAATGAAATAAATGCAAAAAAAAGATTAGTCTGTTGACCCTCTGTTTCACCCCCTCTATGGCAAGTGTATCCTTCATAAGATGAGGAGACTAAACTGTACACAATACTCCAGTGCAGATTCACCAAGGCTCTATACAATTGCAGCAAGACATCTTTACTCCTGTACTCATGACCCCTCATGTGGGTACAACATACCATTTGCCTTCCTAATTGATTGCTGCACCTGCACAAGAGCTTTTAGTGTCTCAGGAACAAGGACACCCAGGTCCCTTTGGACATCGACACTTCCCAACCTCTCACCATTTAAGAAATACTCTGTCTTTCTGTTTATTCCACCAAAGTGAATAACTTCACACTTATTCACATTATATTCCATGTTCTTGCCCATTCACTGAGCCGCTCCAGGTCCCCTGGAAGCCTCTCTGCATCCTCCTCACAACTCACACTTCACCGAGCTTTGTGTCATCTGCAAACTTGGAAATATTACATTTAATCCCCACATCCAAATCATTTATATTGGTTGTTAACAGTTGTGGCTCCAACACTGATCCTTGCAGTACCCCAATAGTAACAGCCTGCCATCCTGAGAAGGACCCGTTATTCCTGCTCTCTGTTTTCGGTCTGTTAACCAATTCTCAATCCATATCAGTATATTATCCCCAAGCCTATGTGCTCTGATATTGTTTACTCACCTCCTGTGTGGGACCTTACCAAAGGAAAATACAAATACCACACATCCACTGGTTCTCCTTTATCTGTTCTATAGGTAACATCCTCAAAAAACTCAACAGGTTTTTCAAACCTGTTTTCCTTTTCATAAATCTATGTTGACTCTGCCCAATCATATCATTATTTTCTCACTGTCTAGTTATCACATCCTTTACAATTGGTGTATTCTTCTCCATGCTGCTATTGTACGCTTTCAGTGACTCAGATGGGGGTGTTCACCTGCACATCAGAGCTGACGATAAGCTGTTCAACTTGGCAAGACTGTGCGCCAAGACCAAAGTGGGGAAATTCCTAGTCTGTGAGTTGCTGTTTGCTGATGATGCTGTGCTGACATCCCATAATGAAGTTCACTGACAGCAGCTTGTAGATAGCTTCTCCCTGGCCTGCAAAGAGTTTGGACTGACGATCAGCATCAGGAAGATGAAAGTTACGGGCCAGGACGTAGAGACTCCACTTTCCATCAACATCGACAACCTCACTTTGGAGGTTGTCAACAGCTTCACTTACCTTCAATCAACAATCACCAGCAATCTGTCCCTTGATGCTGAAATCAGCACCAGGATTGCCAATGCTGCAGCTGTCATGTCAAAGTTGAGAAGACAAGTGTGAACCAACAGCACAGGGCGGCACAGTGGCGCAGTGGTTAGCACCGCAGCCTCACAGCTCCAGGGACCTGGGTTTGATTCTGGGTACTGCCTGTGTGGAGTTTGCAAGTTCTCCCTGTGTCTGCGTGGGTTTCCTCCCACAAGCCAAAAGACTTGCAGGTTGGTAGGTAAATTGGCCATTATAAATTGTCACTAGTATAGGTAAGTGGTAGGGAAATATAGGGACAGGTGGGGATGTTTGGTAGGAATATGGGATTAGTGTAGGATTAGTGTAAATGGGTGGTTGATGGTCAGCATAGACTCGGTGGGCTGAAGGGCCTGTTTCAGTGCTGTATCTCTAATCAAAGTGACCGAAAATACAAAGCTCCATGTGTACCAGGCTTGTGTTCTCAGCACCCTCCTTTAGAGTAGAGAAGCATCAACAACTTATACAAACCAAAAAAAGAAGCTGAACAGCTTCCACCTCCACTGCCTCAGATGGATACTGGGCATCTCCTGGCAGTACAGAGTGCCGAATGCGGAAGTACACCAGCGTGCAGGGATCCGCAGCATGTTTGCCCTCTTGAGTCAGCGGTGACTCTGTTGACTGGGCCAAATGGATGATGGTCACATTGCCAAATACATGCTCGATGGTGAGCTTGTAATCAGCACGAGATCAACAGGTCAGGGAAAAAAATCAAGTCCTTTGGAGAGGTTTGAGTTAATTCAGGAGAGTGGGCATGGATTTATAAATGGGAGTTCATGCTTGACGAATCTAACTGCATTTGTTGATAAACTATCTGAGAATGCTGATGAAGGGAATGCAGTGGATGTTGTTTATATGGATGTTACGAAAGCATTTTATAAAGTACCACATAAAAGGGTGGTTAACAAAATTGAGGTTCATGGATTAGGAGGGTCAGTGTCCATTTGGATAGTAAATTGTTTTAAAGACTGAAAACAGCGAGTCTTATGAAATGGTTCTCGGTCAGACTAGAGGATAGTCGATAGTGGTGTTCCCCAAGGGTCAGTGCGAGAACCACTGCTTTTTTTGCTGAAGGTAAGTGACTTGGATCTTGGAATACAGAGTAGAATCTCAAAATATGCCGATGACACCAAACTTGGAGGAGTGACAAACAGTGAGGATGATATGAACTGCCTGCAACAGGACAGTGATAGGCTAGCAGAACGGGCAGACAGGTGGCAGATGGAATTTAATAGTGACAAGTGTGAGGTGATGTAAAGGAATAGGGAATACCTCTCAGCAGCATCTCACTATGAAAGATTGAATTTGATCTCATTTCATTCTCAGCTCGGGGTCTGTGCGGCTCAGTGGCACTTCTGGCTGTCTCCCGCTTCACAATCCATCAGTACTGAGAAAGCAATGGGAAATATTACTCACATGTTGTGTTCTTTAATTTTTTGGAAAACTTGAATGTATGTATTTTCTTCCAAAACACGGACACCAAGACACTGTTAATGTAGGGCTGAAATAGCTCAGTCGGGAGAGCGTTAGACTGAAAATCTAAAGGTCCCTGGTTCAATCCCGGGTTTCAGCACTTCTGCTTCCTTATGTGTCCCTTGCCTTGGTTCTGATTTTCCAGTTGCACAATTTACTTTGAAATTATTTACCAAGCACCAGTGGATTGAATTTGAGAAACAACACAGAGTCATTTGCAGCACAGAAGGTGGTCGTTTGGCCTATCACGTCCATGCTGGCTCTCCCCGGAGCAATCTAGTCAGTTCCACTCACCAGCTCGATCCCTTTCCTCCTGCAATTTTCTTTCCTTCAAGTATCCATCCAATTTCCTTTTCAAATCATTGATTGTCTCTGCTTCCACCACACTCGTGGGCCAAGTCATTACCACCCACAACATAAAAAAGTTCCACCTCATCAAGGATGGGAAATACTTACATCTTCTATATTTGCTTATTCTCTATTTCTATGAGAATAGACTGGCAATCAACATGAAAGGAAACCCAAAAATCTTCGAGCAGCATGTAAATGATAAGTGGGTAGTAAGAAGTTGAGTCGGGCCTATTAGGGACAAAGAGGATAATATATGCTTCGAGGTGCAGGGCAATGTTAATCTGCTTAATGAGTACTTTGTATCAGTGATCACTCAGGAAGTGGAATTGGACAAAATATCAGTAGAAGTGAAGAGAGTAGAGGCAATGGAGAGAGTACAAATTGAGAGAGGGAGGTACTAAAAAGGCTGGCTGTGCTTAGGGAAGATAAATCACCTGGTCCGGATGGCTCACATCCCAGGTTGCGAAAGGAAATGCGGATGCAGATAATGGAAGAGTTGGCTATAATCTTCCAATCTTCCCTGGATACGGGGGAGGCGCCAGGAGTAAACAGTGGCAAATGCGATGCCCTTATTCAAGAAAGGGTGCAAGGACAGTCCGGCTAACTACAGGCCAGTTAGATTAACAGCAGTGGTGGGTAAGGTTTTAGAAAGAATAATCAGGGTAAAAAATCAACAGTCACTTGGAGAGGTTTGAGTTAATTAAGGAGAGTGAGCATGGATTTATAAATGGGAGTTCATGCTTGACTAATCTAACTGCATTTTTTGATGAACTAACAGAGCAGCTTGATGAAGCGAATGCAGTGGATGTTGTTTATATGGATTTTAAGGAAGCGTTTGACAAGGTACCACATAAAAGGGTGGTTTACAAAATTGAGGTTCGTGGTATAGGAGGGTCAGTGTCCAATTGGATAGAAAATTGGTTTAAGGACAGAAAACAGCGAGTCTTATGAAATGATTCTTTGTCAGACTGGAGGATAGTCGACAGTGGTGTTCCCCATGGGTCAGTGCTAGAACCACTGCTTTTTTTGCTAAAGATAAATGACTTGGATCTTGGAATATTGAGTAGAATCTCAAAATATCCCGATGACAACAAACTTGGAGGAGCGGCAAACAGTGAGGATGATATGAACTGCCTGCAACAGGACAATGATAGGCTAGCAGAATGGGCAGACAGGTGGCAGATGGAATTTAATAGTGACTAGTGTGAGGTGATGTATTTTGGCATAAGGAATAGGGAGAGGCAATATTTACTTAATGGCACAGTTCTAAAGAGTGTGTTGGAATAGAGGAACTTGGGGTTCATGTGCATCAATCTTTGAAGGTGGCAAGACATATTGCGAGAGTGGTTCGCAAAGCATATGGGATCTTGGGCTTTATAAATAGAGGCATTGAGTACAAAGCAGGGAAGTTATGCTGAACCATTATAAAGCTCTGGTTAGGCCCCAGTTGGAGTGTTGCTTCCAGTTTTGCTTACCACACTTAAGAAAGCATGTGAGGGTCCTTGAGAGGATGCAGAGGAAATTCACCAGAATGGATCCAGGGATGGAGGATTTTAGTCACAAGTGTAGGTTGGAAAAGCTAGGGCTGTTCTGCCTGTATCAAAGGAGAGTGAGGGGAGAATTGATGGATGTGTTTTAGGCTCTGACAGTTTTAAATAAGTTGGCAAGGAAACATTGTTCCCGTTAACTATTGGTACAAGGACTAGGGGACACAGATTGAAGGTTTAGGACTGGAGATACAGGGGGAATGTGCGCAATAACTTTCTTACACTGATTGGTGATGATCTGTAACTCGCTGCCCACGAGGGCGGTGGAAATGGAGACAATCGAGGATTACAAAAGGAATTTGAATGGGCACTTGAAGGAAATAATTTTACAGGGCAATGGGGATTGAGCAGACAAGTAATAACCCGTCTCCACTCCTAGTATTTCTAAATCCCACACATTCACTATAATGTGAACAATTATTTCCTGTTGTGTCTCTCTCAGATTTGTAAACTTCACTGTATTGGAGTGAAGTGACATCTACTGGCAAGAAACAAGAACTGCCGTGATGAGATCAGCCATGATTGTATTGAATGGCAGAGCAGGCTCGAGGGGCTGACTTGCCGACTCCGGCTCCTCGTTCTTATGTTCATAGAATCATACAGCACAGAAGAAGACCATTCGGCCCCATTGTGCCTCTGCTGACTCTCTGACAAAAAGATGCAATTAGTCCAACCCCCTGCCTATTTCCCCATAATCCTGGAGAATTTCACTTTGAAATATTTGTCCAATTCCTTTATGAAAGTTATAATTGAATCTGTTTCCACCACCCTGTCAGACAATTCATTCCAAATCCGAATCAGTTACTGGGTTAAAAGATCTCTCCTCACCTCCCCTTGACATTTTTGGCCAATTATTTTAAATCTGTGTCCTCTGGTTACTGACCCCCAGGACAGTGGAAACAGTTTCTCCCTCTCTACCCTATGAAAATCCTTCATGATTCTGAACACCTCTATTAAATCTTCCCTTAACCTTCTCTACTCTGAAGAGAACAATCCCAGCTTCACCAGCCTGTCCAGAGAACTAAAACCCCTCATCTCTGGTATCATTCTAGTAAATCTCCTCCGAACTGTCTCAGAAGCTTTGATGTCCTTTCTAAAGCCTGGTGCCCAGAACTGGACACATTACTCGAGCTGAGATCGAGCCAGCGACGCCCTCATCCCACAAACGAATAAAAAAACGCTCCCTAACCAGTCCCCAATTCTTATTCATTTAGAAACGCTCCCTGCCCAGTCCCCAATTCCTATTCATTTATAGACACTCCCTGCCCAGTCCCCAATTCTTATTCATTTAGAGAAGCTCCCTGACCAGTACCCAAATTTTATTCATTTAGAGACGCTCCCTGCCCAGTCCCCAATTCTTATCCACTTATAGACGCCGTTTCGGGAAGCCTCACCAGGAAAAGCTTCACCACCGCCATCCGCAGGGATACAGATGGGATTGTTCCATGTTATTGTGGCCCTGAGGCCCTGCTCCAGCTGTGTGAGCCCGCAAAGTCTTCTCGCACTTTGTGTATATCCCGCTCCAACTCCGAACCCGCAGCTCCAGCTGCTGACAGAGCTGTCTCTACTGCGCCTGCGCGCCCCATCCTGTCACAGAGAGGGCAGATTCTAGGCCGCTGAGCATTCTGGGTACCACACCTGTCATTCATGCTATTCTTTCAGCTGAAAGGTTTTATTACGTACATTTCATGACCTGGAATCGTCGTGAGTGTTTTCTTTTGCACCTGTCAATGCCTGGGAGGATAGAGTCAGCTTCACTTTGCAGCCATGAGTTTCTGGTGTGAGAAAGTGGTGTTTAACTCAGTATATTTCAGTTTTTGGTCTGTGACTGTGGGTATTATTCAGTACCTGTTTGTTTCTGCTATTGCTCTGTGAGTTTCACCACATATCTTTCAACAACTTGTATGTGAGCATCAGCTTTTGTCGAGATCTATCAGTTTCTGAGAAGTGAGAAAGGGTTTGATTCTATCCCTATCAGTTTCTGTTACATGCATGTGTCTTTAATCTGCACCTCCTCTGAGTGTGTCTTCTCTGTACTTGGAGGTGAATATGTGTTTTGCTTTGTATCTCTCAGTCTTTGAAGTGTGAGCCTGGGTTTGTACCTAATTTCCTTTGTACCTTGTAGTTGGGATATGAAAGAAAGATTTTTACACGTTACCTGCCAACTGCTGCTTAGTGACTGTGGGTTTCACACAGAATCTGTCAATTTCTTGTCTGGTAATGCGAAGTTTACAAAGTACCTGTCAGTTTCTAGTCTAGGACTGAGTTGGTTTTACTCTGTCCCTAGCATTCGCTGGTATGTTAGTGTGGGGTTTACATTGGACTTGTCAGTTTCTTGTATGTGAGTGTTGATTTCACTCTGAAAAGAATCATAGATCATAGAATAGTTACAGAACAAAAGGAAGCCATTCAGCTCATTGTGCTTGTGCTACTTCTCTGCACGAGCAACTCAGCTCATGCCACAGACTCATGTATTCCATGAAAACATGCAATTTTTTTCACTTCAGATAATTATCTTATACCATTTTGAAAGCCATGGTTGAATCAGCCTCCATCACACTCTCAAGCAGTGCATATCAGATCTTAACCACTCGCTGTGCAAAAGAAGTTTTTCCTCATGTTGCCTTTGGTTCTTTTGCCATTCACCTTAAATCGGTGTCCTCTGGTTACAGAGCCGTGAATAATATTCCCCATTGCTTTCTCAGCACTGATGGATTGTGAAGCAGGAGACAGCCAGAAGTCCCACTGAGCCGCACTGACCCCGAGCTGGGAATGAAATGAGATGAAGTTCAATCTTTCACAGCGAGATGCTGCAGAGAGATAAGAGTCCCGAATCAAAGTGAGACTTTCTCATACTTTTGCTGAATTTCATTTCAAACACTCCTTGTACTCTCTGCTAATGAAGCCTTAAAAAAGGGAAAAACAAAATGGCACTCAAACTCACCACCCTGAAATTAAAAGTTTAATGTTTGACCGACTGAACTGTCACTTCTACTCGGTCTCTTATTGGATGGATGCAACTGTATTCTTCAACGCAGGGGTGGCATTCAAATCCTCCCATGGGTCCACATGTCAGACTGAGTTCCATGTTGTAGACTCAAGCAAAGGAAATCTGCTCACTTCCAAAACTATCAGTGAGCTGAAGCTCATTACGATCATCATCATCAGAGGTCAGAACTACCTGGTGAAAGAAGACACTCTGAAGAAGGATCCACAATTATTCAAAGGCATCGACAAAGTGAAAAACAAGAAAATCGATGAGTCAATGCAAGCCAAACAACAGAAACACTGAAGAATTCCATTCCATTCCATTCCAGTCCAGAACCCAGTCCTGTTGTTTTTGGAGTCAGGTCACAATTACTGCAACAACTTTATATTCCCACTTGGCTATCTGTACATTTAGTTAATCAAGCTCTTTGAATCCAGCTCTCTGGTCCTCAAGCAGGCTCCATATGGAAATCAATTCCGCCTTCTGCAAGGCTGAAACCAATCAATGACCTTAAACTAAAAATACCAAAGAAGAAGGGCTTGTCCTGGATTTGAACCCAGGATCTCTCACACATTAATTAATCACTCACCCTAAGCAAGAATCATACCCCTAGATCAACATGCCACTGATATCAGAACTTCCTTTTAGCTCCTGTGGAATTTCACTGGCAGCCAAAGCCGATCATCCATTTTTTTTCAGAGCAAAGCAACATCCTGCAAATTCTGAAATAAAAACAGAAAGTGTTGGAAATGTTCAGAAACTCTGGCAGCATCTGTGGAGAGAGAAACAGAGTTAACCTTTCAGGGCGTTTACCTTTTGTTTGAGCCATCCTTTCACACTGCTTCTGTCCACCCAATCTCACTTTCTATTCTATCCAGATTCCACCCACTCACTACCTAAATACATTTATCATGAATTCCTTATATCTTTTAATAATGACAATTTTATATTTCTGGCCTTTGCTTTGGACTCCACCACAAGTGGAATCATGTCTCTATCAACCCAATCAAACCCATTCACTATTTCCTCACATTGCAATGTTTCTTTCACCCTGACAGACTATGGAGTTTCTGCTGCTTGATTGCAGTTCTTGCTTCCTGCCAGTAGATCTCACCTCACTCCAGTACAGTGAAGGTTACAAATCTGAGAGCACACAACAAGAAGTAATTGTTCACGTGACAGTGAACAGGTCCCTCTATTCCTGCACACTCTTTAGAACTGTGCCATTAAGTATATATTGCCTCTCCCTATTCCTTCTGCTAAAATGCATCACCTCACACTCGTCACTATTAAAATCCATCTGCACCTGTCTGCCCATTCTGCTAGCCTATCACTGTCTTGTTGCAGGTGGTTCATTTCATCCTCACTGTTTGCCACTTCTCCAAGTTTGGTGTTATCGGCATATTTTGAGATTCTACTCTATATTCCAAGATCCAAGTCATTTATCTGTAGCAAATAAAAAGCAGTGGTTCCAGCAGTGACCCTTGGGGAACAGCACTGTCGACAACCTTCCAGTCTGAGAATGAACCATTTATTACGACTTGCTGTTTTCTGTCCTTAAGCCAATTTTCTATCCAATTGGACACTGACCCTCCTATTCCATGAACCTCAATCACCCTTTTATGTGTCGTTTCTTAAAATCCACATAAACAACATCCACTGCATTCCCTTCATAAACCTTCTCTGTTAGTTCATCAAAACATGCAGTTAGATTAGTCAAGCATGAACTCCCATGTATAAATCCATGCTCACTCTCCTCAATTAACTCAAACCTCTCCAAGTGACTGTTCATTTTTTCCCTGATTGTTCTTTCTAAAACCTTAGCCACCACTGCTGTTAATCTAACTGGCCTGTAGTTAGCCGGACTGTCCTTACACCCTTTCTTGAATAAGGGTGTCACATTTGCCACTGTTTAATCCTCTGACACCTCCCCCATATCCAGGGAAGATTGGAAGATTATAGCAAGCCTTTCTGTTCTCTGCATCCACATTTCCTTTCGCAATCTGGGATGAAAGCCATCCGGACCAGGTAATTTATCTTCCTGAAGCATAACCAGCCTTTTCAGTACCTCCCTCTCTCAATTTGTACCCTCTCCATTGCCTCTACACTCTCCACTTCTACTGATATTTTGTCAAATTCCACTTCCTTAGTGATCATTGATACAAGGTACTCATTGACTAGATTAACATTGCCCTGCAGTTCTAAGTATATATTACCCTCTTTGTCCCTAATGGGGCCCACTTCACCGCTTACTACCTGCTTATTATTTATATACTGCTCGAAGATTTTTGGGTTCCCTTTCATGTTGACTGCCATTCTATTCTCGTAGAGATAGAGAATAAGCTAAATAGAGAAGATATAAATATTTCCCATCCTTGGGTGTGGTGGAATATTTTTATGCCGTGAGTGGTAATGACCTGACCCACGAGTGTGGTGGAAGTAGAGACAATCAATGATTTGAAAAGGAAATTGGATGGATACCTGAAGCAAAGGAACTTGCAGGAGGAAAGGGATCGAGCAGGTGAGTGGAACTGAGTAGCTGGCTCCGATAATTGCTGCAGTAACTGCGATCCCCCTTAATTTTGTACAAGGTGACAATGTTTGCTTCACGCATGTTTTGAGCCCTTGTTGAGCTGGACTATGGAGGGCTCACTGTCCAGTTCCTCCATGACAGGGAAGTCTTGAATGGCACTGAGAGCTACTTCAGTGACAATGTTCTCCGTTATGTAGAGTTCAAGGTAATGCTCCACTCACCTTTCCATCTGCTTGTTCGGTTCAGTGATGATCACCCATGTCTTTGTCTTCAAAAGGTGCTGATTTAGTTACTACTGGGTCCATTGCTTTCTTAATTCCTTCATACATCCCTCTAGCAAACCCGGATTCAGCAGCAGAGTTTTAACCAGTATTGATTGGTGCAGTGCTGAGCAGTCTGCAGAGACTTGTTTCTGGCTGCTCTGAGAGCATCTAGATGTTGTTTGCTGGGGACTTGTTTGTAGTTCATGAGAGCGCTCCTCTTAGTTGCAGTAACTGACTCCATTTCAGTCCAATAAGCCTCAAACCAGTCAGCATTCCTCCCATCTCTTTTCCCATACACAGTGAGTGCAGAGTTATAGATGGTGGTGTGCAGATGATTCCACTTTGACACCGCACTGAGACCTTGAGCATTGTTGTCTGAAAGAGCCTGATCGAGGATGTTGATGAACTCCTGGGTCCTTTCTGGATCAGTGGTTCGGCAAGTGTTGATCAGAAGACGACCTTTCTTCATGGATGGATGAAGCTTCCTTGTCTGAAGCTTAACCTTGTTACACACCGGGGAGTGATCAGTGTCACAGTCAGCACTGTGATAGCTGCGAGTGATGAGGACACTGCTGAGGGTGGTATGTCTGGTGATGATAAGGTCTAGCTGGTGCCAATGGCATGATCTCGGATGTCTCCAGGACACCTTCTAGCACAGCTTGACCTGGAAGTAGCTGTTCATCACACAGAATCCATGGTGACAGCATAGCTCCTGCAACCTCTGTCCATTTTCGTTCATCTTGCCAATCCCCTGGTGCTCTATGCACATTGGCAAAGCTGTGTAGTCAGTATCCAAGCTTGTGTTGAAGTCTCCTAGAAGGTACAGTCCCTCAGTGCTGGGAATTCTTCTGATGGCAGTGTCAAGTGTCACATAGAATTGATCCTTGACATCTGGGGTGGAGGTGAGTGTCGGGACATAGATGCACATGAGATTAACTGGGCCCACGCTTATTGACAAGTGAAGAGTAAGAAGTCTCTCTGAGCCTACTGTGGGTGGTTCACTCATCTCAAGTGGCGTGTATTTTACTGTGAAACCCACTCCATGCTCACGAGTTGCCTCTTGGGCTTTCCCCTGCCAGAAGAAGGTGTAGTGTTTCTCTTTGAGGGATCCACTTTGAACGAGTCTAGTTTCTTGCAGCACAGCAATGTCCACATTGAGCCTTGTGAGTTCCTTGTCGATCACAGCTGTCTTGTGTGTGTCATCAACCTGCAGAAGGTTGTGGGTAAGGCCAGGACACATGGTCCTTACATTCCAGCTTGTGATGCGAAGGACTGGTGTCTTCTTTGTTGAGTTTGTTTTTCTTGGTGCATATATTATCAATGCGCCTGTTGAGAGATGACTCTCTAAGCTCCAAGCACCCATTGAAGCAAGCAGGTCGTGGCTTCACAGCACCTAACTGACTGGGGGCTGCCCAGCTTGGAGTGAATGGTAGCTATCCAATGAGACACTAAGAGCTCTCCCACTGTCCGAAGTAACCCCTGGCGCTCATACTCTACACCAATTGAATGAGAGCTTATAATCAGTAACTGTTTATTCCCGGGTTGTGCCAATGTTTAACCACGAAGCTGGAGTGTCCTCTCTAGGGCACAGGCCTGGGCAAATAGTATGGAGACCCTGAGCATCAGGACCCCCTCTCAGCATTGCTCGTATTGTCCAAAGGAAAGGAAAAACCAGTACTGTTTGGTACCAGCTCTGCTGTAGGAGTCGCTGGAAAACTGCCTGAAAAGTAACAGGTAACCGCCTCCAGGACTCCACTCCGGATTTACTGTCCAGGTTTACTGCCTCAGCCTTCTTATTTATTTATTTAGAGATATAGTACTGAAACAGGTCCTTCCAGCCCACCGAGTCTGTACCGACCATCAACCACCCATTTATACTAATCCTACATTAATCCCATATTCCTACCACATCCCCTCAATTCCCCTACCACTTCCCTGCTTTTGTACTCAATGCCTCTATTTATAAAGCCCAAGATCCCATTTGCTTTGCGAACCACTCTCGCAATATGTCTTGCCACCTTCAAAGATTGATGCACATGAACCCCAAGTTCCTCTATTCCAACACACTCTTTAGAACTGTGCCATTAAGTAAATATTGCCTCTCCCTATTCCTTATGCCAAAATACATCACCTCACACTTGTCACTATTAAATTCCATCTGCCACCTGTCTGCCCATTCTGCTAGCCAATCACTGTCCTGTTGCAGGCAGTTCACATCATCTTCACTGTTTGCCGCTCCTCCAGGTTTGGTGTCATCGGCATATTTTGAGATTCTACTCTGTATTCCAAGATCCAAGTCACTTACCTCGAGCAAAAAAAGCAGTGGTTCTAGCACTGACCCTTGGGGAACACCACTGTCGACTATCCTCCAGTCTGACAAAGAACCATTTAATAAGACTCGCTGTTTTCTGTCCTTAAACAAATTTTCTATCCAATTGGACACTGACCCTCCTATACCACGAACCTCAATTTTGTTAACCGCCCTTTTATGTGGTACCTTGTCAAACGCTTCCTTAAAATCCATATAAACAACATCCACTGCATTCCCTTCATCAAGATGCTCTGTTAGTTCATCAAAAAATGCAGTTAGATTAGTCAAGCATGAACTCCCATTTATAAATCCATGCTCACTCTCCTTAATTAACTCGAACCTCTCCAAGTGACTGTTGATTTTTTACCCTGATTATTCTTTCTAAAACCTTACCCACCGCTGCTGTTAATCTAACTAGCCTGTAGTTACCCGGACTGTCCTTACACCCTTTCTTGAATAAGGGTGTCGCATTTGCCACTGTTTAATCCTCTGGCACCTCCCCCGTATCCAGGGAAGATTGGAAGATTATAGCAAGCCCTTCTGTTATCTGCATCCGCATTTCCTTTCGCAACCTGGGATGTGAGCCATCCGGACCAGGTGATTTATCTTCCCTAAGCACAGCCAGCCTTTTTAGTACCTCCCTCTCCTAATTTGTACTCTCTCCATTGCCTCTACTTTCTTCACTTCATGTGATATTTTGTCAAATTCCACTTCCTCAGTGATCACTGATGCAAAGTACTCATTAAGTAGATTAACATTGCCCTGCACCTCTAAGCTTATATTATCCTTTTTGTCCCTAATAGGCCCGACTCAACCTCTTACTACCCACTTATCATTTTCATGCTGCTCGAAGATTTTTGGGTTTCCTTTCATGTTGACTGCCAGTCTATTCTCATAGAAATAGAGAATAAGCAAATATAGAAGATGTAAGTATTTCCCATCCTTGATGAGGTGGAATTTTTTATGTTGTGGGTGGTAATGTCTTGGCCCACGAGTGTGGTGGAAG
Organism: Heterodontus francisci; assembly: GCF_036365525.1. Taxonomy (NCBI): domain Eukaryota; kingdom Metazoa; phylum Chordata; class Chondrichthyes; order Heterodontiformes; family Heterodontidae; genus Heterodontus; species Heterodontus francisci. Next base: position 20,439,260 of record NC_090405.1, read on the forward strand.
CAGAGACAATCAATGATTTGAAAAGGAAATTGGATGGATACTTGAAGGAAAGAAACTTGCAGGAGGAAAGGGATCGAGCTGGTGAGTGGAACTGACTAGATTGCTCCGGGGAGAGCCAGCATGGACGTGATAGGCCAAATGACCACCTTCTATATTGGAAATGACTCTGTGTTGTTTCTCAAATTCAATCCACTGGTGCTTGGTAAATAATTTCAAAGTAAATTGTGCAACTGGAAAATCAGAACCAAGGCAAGGGACGCATAAGGAAGCGAAATTGCTGAAACCTGGAATTGAACCAGGGACCTTTAGATCTTCAGTCTAACGCTCTCCCAACTGAGCTATTTCAGCCCTACATTAACAGTGGCTTGGTGTCCTTGTTTTGGAAGAAAATACATACATTCAAGTTTTCCAAAAAATTAAAGAACACAACATGTGAGTAATATTCCCCATTGCTTTCTCAGTACTGATGGATTGTGAAGCGGGAGACAGCCAGAAGTGCCACTGAGCCGCACAGACCCCGAGCTGAGAATGAAATGAGATCAAATTCAATCTTTCATAGTGAGATGCTGCTGAGAGGTAAGAGTCCTGAATCAAAGCGAGACTTGCTCATTTCAAACACTCCCTGTACTCTCTGCTCATGAAGCCTTAAAAAAGGGAAAAACAGAATGGCACTCAAACTCACAACCCTGCCATTAAAAGTCTCATATTCGACTGACAGAACTATCACTTCTACTCGGTCTCTTATTGGATGGATGCAACTCCAACGCAGGGATGGCATTCAAATCCTCCCATGGGTCCACATGTCAGACTGAGTTCCATGTTGTAGACTCAAGCAAAGGAAATCTGCTCAGTTCCAGAACTATCAGCGAATTGAAGCTGATTACGATCAACATCATCAGAGGTCAGAACTACCTGGTGAAAGAAGACACACTGAAGAAGGATCCACAATTATTCAAAGACATCGACAAAGTGAAAAACAAGAAAATCGATGAGTCAATGCAAGCCAAACAACAGAAACACTGAAGAATTCCATTCCATTCCAGAACCCAGTCCTGTTGTTTTTGGAGTCAGGTCTCAATTACTGCAACAACTTTATATTCCCACTTGGCTATCTGTACATTTAGTTAATTACAATTTTGTCGACAAGCTCTTTGAATCCAGTTGTCTGGTCCTCAAGCCAGCTCCGTATGTAAGTCAATTCCACCTTCTGCAAGGCTGAAACCAATAGATAACCTTAATCTACAAATGCCAGCAGGCCAGGGCTCATCTGGGATTAGAAACTTGGATTTCTTACATGTTAATCAACCACATTCCCTAAGCGAGAATCATACCCCTAGACCAACGAGCCACTGACAGGTCAGGTTTCTTTCGCTGCTGTGGAATTTCACTGGAACCCCCCAGCCAATCATCCATTTTTTTTTCAGATCAAAGCAACATCCTGCAAATGCTGAAATAAAAACAGAAAGTGCTGGAAATGTTCAGCAGCTCTGGCAGCATCTGTGCTGAGAGAAACACAGTTAACGTTTCAGGGCACTCACCTTTTGTTTCAGCCATCCTTTCAGACTGCTTCTGTCCATCCAATCTCACTTTCTATTCTATTCACATTCTAACCATTCACTACGTTACTACATTTTTCATGAATTCCTCATTTCTTTTATTAATGACAATTTTGTATTTCTGGCCTTTGCTTCAGACACCACCACAAGTGGAATCATGTCTCCATCTACCCAATCAAACCACTTCGCTGTATCCTCACATTGCAATGTTTCTTTAACCCTGACAGACTGTGGAGTTTCTGCTGCTTGATTGCAGTTCTTGCTTCCCGCCAGTAGATGTCACCTCACTCCAATACAGTGAAGTTTACAAATCTGAGAGAGACACAACAGGAAATAATTGTTCACATTATAGTGAATGTGTGGGATTTAGAAATACTCGGAGTGGAGACGAGTTATTATTGCACTCTGCTATTACATCTTTTATAATGGACTCCAGCATTTTCCCCACGACTGATGTCAGGCTAACCGGTATATAATTCGCTGTTTTCCTTCTGCCTCTTTTTTTAAATAGTGGAGTTACATTAACTACCGTCCAATCCATTGGAACTGTTCCAGAGTCTACAGAATTTTGAAAAAAGACCAGAAATGCATCTGCTATTTCAAGGGCCACCTCCTTAAGTACTCTGGGATGTAGATTATCAGTCCTTGGGGATTTATCGGCCTTCAATCCCATCAATTTCCCAAACATTCCCTACTAATACAGATTTCATACACTTCCTCCTTCTCATTAGACCCTATGTTCCCCAACATTTCTGGGAGGTAATTTGTATCGTCCTTTGTGAAGACAGAACCAAAGTATGTATTTAATTGGTCTGCCATTTCTTTGTTCCCCATTATAAATTCCCCCTTTTCTGACTGTAAGGGACCCACATTTGTCTTCACTAATCTTTTTCTCTACACATATCTATAGAAGCTTTTACAGTCAGTTTTTATGTTCTCTGCTAGCTTACTCTCATACTCTATTTCCCCCTTCTTAATCAATCCTTTTGTCCTCCTCTGCTAAATTCCAAACTGCTCACAATCTTCAGGTTTGCTGCTTGTTCTGACCATTTTATATTTCTCCTCCTTGGATCTAATACTTTCCTTAATTTCTTTTGTAAGCCACAGTTGAGCCACCCTTCCTGTTTTACTTTTGCACAGACAGGAATGAACAGTTGTTGTAATTCATCCATGAGCTCTTTAAATGCTAGCCATTGCCTATCCACTGTCAACCCTTTAAGTAACGTTCCCCAATCTATCATCGCCAACTCCCGCCTCATACCTTCATAGTTTCCTTTGTTTAGATTCAGGACCCGAGTCTCGGAATCAACTCTCTCACTCTCCATCTTAATGAAGAATTTTATCATATTATGGGCGCACTTCCCCAAGGGACCCCACACAACAAGATTGTTAACTAATCCTTTCTCATTACACAATACCCAGTCTCGGATGGCCTGTTCTCTAGAGGTGTTATACACCTCTATCAATTCTCCACTCAATCTCCTTTGATATAGGCAGAATAATCCTAGCTTTTCCAACCTAACCTTGTAGCTAAAATCTCCCATCCCTGGATCCATTCTGGTAAATCGCCTCTGCATCCTCTCAAGGACCCTCACATTCTTTCTAAAGTCTGCTGAGCAGAACTGGAAGCAACACTCCAATTGGGGCCTAACCAGAGTTTTATAATGGTTCAGCATAACTTCCCTGCTTTTGTACTCAATGCCTCTATTTATAAAGCCCAAGATCCCATATGCTTTGCGAACCACTCTCGCAATATGTCTTGCCACCTTCAAAGATCGATGCACATGAACCCCAAGTCCCTCTATTCCAGCGCACTCTTTAGAACTGTGCCATTAAGTATATATTGCCTCTCCCTATTCCTTATGCCAAAATACATCACCTCACACTTGTCACTATTAAATTCCATCTGCCACCTGTCTGCCCATTCTGCTAGCCTATCACTGTCCTGTTGCAGGCAGTTCATATCATCCTCACTGTTTGCCACTCCTCCAAGTTTGGTGTCATCGGCATATTTTGAGATTCTACTATGTATTCCAAGATCCAAGTCACTTACCTTGAGCAAAAAAAGCAGTGGTTCTGGCACTGACCCTTGGGGAACACCACTGTCGACTATCCTCCGGTCTGACCAAGAACCATTTAATATGACTCGCTGTTTTCAGTCTTTAAAACAATTTACTATCCAAATGGACACTGACCCTCCTAATCCATGAACCCCAATTTTGTTAACCACCCTTTTATGTGGTACTTTATAAAATGCTTTCGTAACATCCATATAAACAACATCCACTGCATTCCCTTCATCAGCATTCTCAGATAGTTTATCAACAAATGCAGTTAGATTCGTCAAGCATGAACTCCCATTGATAAATCCATGCCCACTCTCCTGAATTAACTCAAACCTCTCCAAAGGACTTGATTTTTTCCCTGACCTGTTGGTCTTGTGCTTATAGCAAGCTCACCATAGAGCATGTATTTGGCAATGTGACCGTCATCCATTTGGCCCAGTCAACAGAGTCACCGCTGACTCAAGAGGGCAAACATGCTGCGGATCCCTGCACGCTGGTGTACTTCCGCATTCGGCACTCTGTCCTGCCAGGAGATGCCCAGTATCCATCTGAGGCAGTGGAGGTGGAAGCTGTTCAGCCGCTTTTTTTGGCTTGTATAAGTTGTTGATGCTTCTCTACTATAAAGGAGGGTGCTGAGAACACAAGCCTGGTACACGTGGAGCTTTGTATTTTCGGTCAGTTTGCTGTCGGTTCACACTTGTCTTCTCAACTTTGACATGACAGCTGCAGCATTGGCAATCCTGGTGCTGATTTCAGTATCAAGGGACAGATTGCTGGTGATTGTTGATTGAAGGTATGTGAAGCTGTTGACAACCTCCAAAGTGAGGTTGTCGTTGTTGATGGAAAGTTGTGTCTCTACGTCCTGGCCCATAACTTTCATCTTCCTGATGCTGATCGTCAGTCCAAACTCTTTGCAGGCCAGGGAGAACCGATCTACAAGCTGCTGTGACTGAACTTCATTATGGGATGTCAGCACAGCATCATCAGCAAACAGCAACTCACAGACTAGGAATTTCCCCACTTTGGTCTTGGCGCACAGTCTTGCCAAGTTGAACAGCTTGTCGTCAGCTCTGATGTGCAGGTGAACACCCCCATCTGAGTCATTGAAAGTGTACAATAGCAGCATGGAGAAGAATATGCCAATTATAAAGGATGTGATAACTAGACAGTGAGAAAATAATGATATGATTGGGCAGAGTCAACATAGATTTATGAAAAGGAAAACAGGTTTGAAAAACCTCTTGAGTTTTTGAGGATGTTACCTATAGAACAGATAAAGGAGAACCAGTGGATGTGTGGTATTTTCATTTTCCTTTGGTAAGGTCCCACACAGGAGGTGAGTAAACAAAATTAGAGCACATAGGCTTGGGGATAATATACTGATATGGATTGAGAATTGGTTAACAGACCGAAAACAGAGAGCAGGAATAACGGGTCCTCCTCAGGATGGCAGGCTGTTACTATTGGGGTACTGCAAGGATCAGTGTTGGAGCCACAGCTGTTAACAACCTATATAAATGATTTGGATGTGGGGATTAAATGTAATATTTCCAAGTTTGCAGATGACACAAAGCTCGGTGAAGTGTGAGTTGTGAGGAGGATGCAGAGAGGCTTCCAGGGGACCTGGAGCGGCTCAGTGAATGGGCAAGAACATGGAATATAATGTGAATAAGTGTGAAGTTATCCACTTTGGTGGAATAAACAGAAAGACAGAGTATTTCTTAAATGGTGAGAGGTTGGGAAGTGTCGATGTCCAAAGGGACCTGGGTGTCCTTGTTCCTGAGACACTAAAAGCTCTTGTGCAGGTGCAGCAATCAATTAGGAAGGCAAATGGTATGTTGTACCCACACGAGGGGTCATGAGTACAGGAGTAAAGATGTCTTGTTGCAATTGTATAGAGCCTTGGTGAATCCGCACTGGAGTATTGTGTACAGTTTAGTCTCCTCATCTTATGAAGGAAATACTTGCCAAAGAGGGAGTGAAACAGAGGGTCAACAGACTAATTTTTTTTGCATTTATTTCATTTCATCTCAGTTTGTTCAGTTTGCTTACCTACTGTTTTTTTTCAGGTTTGTACTTGCTGCTGTTCAATATTCAGTCCGTTAACACCTAATCTGTACTAATGCTTTGTCTTTCAACACACCATTAACATATTGTTTGCCTTTGCTGCATGACCTTTTGGTCAGCTATGTGGCCTGGTCCAATCTACTCCTTCCCCTTTGTTATCTCTTGCCCCACCCCCACCTCACTTGCTTATAACCTGTGACTTTTCTAATATATGTCAGTTCCGAAGAAGGGTCACTGACCTGAAACGTTAACTCTGCTTCTCTATTCACAGATGCTGCCAGACCTGCTGAGTGGTTCCAGCATTTCTTGTTTTTATGTCACCAGACTAATCCCTGGGATGGTGGGATTGTCTTATGAGGAAACTGGGCCTGTATTCCTTAAAGTTTCGAAGAATGAGAGGTGATCTGATTGAAACTGACAAAATTCTTACAGGGCGTGACAGTGTGGATGTAGACAGGATGTTTGCCCTGGTTGGTGAGTCTAAAACCAAAGGACATCGTCTCAGAATAAGGAGTAGGCCATTTAAAACTGAGATGGGTGGAATTTCTTCACTCAGACGGTGGTGAATCATTGGAATACTGTGCCCCAGAGGGCTGTGGCAGCTCAATCATTGAGCATGTTCAAGACAGAAATTGATAGAAATCTTGATACTCATGACATCAAGGGATATGGGGATAGCATGGGAAAGGGGCTTTGAGGTAGGTGATCAGCGATGATCGAACTGAATGGCAGAGCAGGCTCGATGGGCTGAATGGCCTACTCCTATGTTCCTCTGTTCCTAAGAGAGCTGGCGCCAGCGTGCAGCCCTGCTTTACCCCACTGCTGATCTTGAAAGCGTCTGATGTTGCTCCATTGTAACTGATGGAACTGTGCATGTTCTCGTGGAAAGAAGAGATGATGCCCAAGAGGTCAGGAGGGCAGCCTATGTTCCATCGCAGTTTGAAGAGGCCGTCTCTGCTGACAAGATCAAAGGCCTTAGTGATGTTAATAAAAATGTGTGAGGCTCTGTGGCGCAATGGATAGCGTGTTGGACTTCTAAATGATGACTAAGAAGATGTTCAAAAGTTGTGGGTTCAAGTCCCACCAGAGTCAGATTTTGGACCAGAAACAGAGGAGCACAACGGAACAACAAATGAAGAAATGCGCCAAAAGCACAGACTCGGAGACAGAGCGAGAGAGAGAAGAGCAGAGCAGGGGAAAAAAAATCGAGGAGTGACGTCACTATGGAGAGTGAGAGCAGGGAAACAGAGAGCCGCTGGGGTGAGTTTACAGGATTTGGTTCTTTCTTCGGTGCAGTGGAAGGAGCTGTTTGGTGAGGATCTGGTAAGCTGTGACATCACAGGCAAGCAGGTAGTTGATTGGTTTGGAAGAACCGACCTGCTTGATGCGCATCTGGTAAGTGATTAAGGTCCATTTTAGTCCTCACGTTTAAAATAGTAAACAAACTAGTGGTAAGTTTAATAAAATATGCAATAAAATGAATAATTGAATAAAATATTTAAGTAGTTAATTGAAACACGTTAAGGATGACCGGACAGGTGATGTGTCACAGCTGCAGCATGTGGGAGCTCCTGGATGCCAGTGTGATCCAGGGCAAACACGTCTGCAGTAAGTGTTTGCGGCTCAAAGAGGGAGAAAAAAGGAATGTAGTGGTAGTAGGAGACAGTATAGTAAGGTGGATTGACTCTGTTCTCTGCAGCAAAGAGCAAGAGTCCAGACGGCTGTGTTGCCTGCCGGTGCCAGGATTCAGGACATCTGCTCAGGGCTGGAGCGAAACATACAATGGGAGGGGGAGGATCCAGTCGTCATGGTCCATGTCGGTACCAACGACATAGGCAGGACAAGGATAGAGGTTCTGCATCGTCAGTATGAGGAACTCGGCACCAAATTAAGAAGCAGAACCTCAAAGTTAATCATCTCTGGATTATTATCTGAGCCACGTGCAAATTGGCATAGGACAAATAAGATTAGAGAAAGTAATGTTCGGCTGAAAGACTGGTGTGGTAGTAGTGGGTTCTGGTTCGTGGGATATTGGCACCAGTACTGGGGAAAGAGGTGGCTGTACCGTTGGGACGGTCTACACCTGAACCGTGCCGGTGCCGGTGTTCTAGCGAGCCACATAACGAGGGAAGTAGAGACGGTTTTAAACTGAATAGTGGGGGCAAGGGATCAAATTTGGGAAGATATGGTGAATCAAGGAGGAGAGACAAGGCAAGAGAGAAAGGTATAAATATGGGAAATGATAAACAGACTGTGACAGGAAGGGACAGAATGTACAAATCTAAGAGTAAATCGACAGATAAGGCTAGAGGTGACAAAAATAATAAAAGGACAAAACTAAATGCTCTGTATCTGAATGCATGGAGCTTTCGAAACAAAACAGATGAACTGAGAGCACAAATAGAATAAATAAGTACGATCTGATAGTCATTACAGAGACATGGCTGCAGGGCGACATAGATTGGGATGTGAATATTGGAGGTGACATGGCATTTTGGAAGGACAGGAAGCTAGGAAAAGGTGGCGGGGTAGCTCTGTTAATTAATGATGGTATTAGCGTAATAGAGAGGGATGACCTGAGTTCTGGAGATCAGGATGCAGAAGCAGTTTGGGTACAAATGAGAAATCATAAAGGCAAGAAGTCACTTGTGGGAGTGGTGTACAGGCCACCTAACATTAACCACACTGTCGGATGGGATATAAAGGAAGAAATAATGGCAGCTTGTCAGAAAGGTACTGTGATAATTATGGGGGATTTTAATCTACAGATAGACTGGAAAATTCAGATGGGCAGAGGTAGCCTAGATGAGGAGTACATAGAATGTTTTGGGGATAATTTCTTGGAACAATACGTTCTGGAGCCAACCAGAGAGCAGGCTATACTAGACCTGGCATTGTGCAACGAGATAGGATTAATTAATGACCTCATAGTTAAGGTGCCCCTAGGTAGTAGCGATTATAATATGATTGAATTTTACATTCAGTTTGAGGGAGAGGAGAGTGGGTCCCAGACTAGTATTTTAAATTTAAATAAGGGCAATTATAAGGTCATGAAAGCAGAGCTAGCTAAAGTGAACTGGCAAATTAGGTTAAGGGATAAGTCAATAGAGATGCAGTGGCAGACATTTAAGGGGATATTTCAGAATACACAGAATAGTTACATTTCAACGAGAAAGAAAAGTTCCAAAGGTGGGACTCACCATCCATGGTTCACGAAAACAGTTAAAGATACTATCAAACTTAAAGAAAAAGCCTATAATTGTGCAAAGGTGGGAGGCAGGTCAGAAGATTGGACAGAATATAAAAAAAACAGCAAAGAAAGACTAATAGATTGATAAGGAAGGTAAAATTAGAGTATGAGAGAAAGCTCGCAAGGAATTTCAAGACAACTAGTAAGAGTTTCGATAGATATTTTAAAAAGAAAAGAGTTAACAAAGCGACTGTTGGTCCAATAGAAAGTGTGTCTGGGGAATTAATAATGGATAATTAAGAGATGGCAGATGAATTGAACAGATACTTTGCATCGGTCTTCACTATTGAGTATACAAATAACATCCCAGTATCAGCCGTATATCAGGAAATTGAAGGGATGGAGGAACTCAAGAAAATTACAATCACCAGGGAAGTGGTACTAAACAAATTGTTGGAGCAGCGGGTTGTCAAGTCGCCAGGTCCTGAATTGGCTAGTGAGATAGTTGATGCGCTGGTTTTAATATTCCAAAATTCCCTAGATTCGGGAAGGTTCCGTTAGATTGGAAAAGAGTGAATGTAACTCATTTATTCAAAAAGGGAGGGAGACAGAAAGCAGGAAACGACAGGCCAGTTAACTTAACATTTGTCTTAGGGAAAATGTTTGGAGCTATTACAGAGGATGTTATAGCAGGGCATTTAGAAAAAATTAAGGTAATCAGGCAGAGTCAACATGGTTTTTTGAAAGGGAAATCATGTTTAACCAATTTATTGGAGTTCTTTGAGGGAGTTACATGTGCTGTGGATAAAGGGGAACCAGTGGATGTATTGTATTTCGATTTCCAGAAGGATAAGGTGCCATATCAAAGGTTATTGCAGAAAATAAAAGCTCATGGTGTCGGGGGTAACATCTTGGCATGGATCGAAGATTGGCTAGCTGACAGGAAACAGAGAGTCAGCATAAATGGGTCATTTTCTGGTTGGCAAGAAGTAACGAGTGGTGTGCCACAGGGATCTGTGCTGGGGCCTCAACTTTTTACAATTTATATAAATGACTTAGATGAAGGGACTGAAGGTATTGTTGCTAAATTTGCTGATCACAATGATAGGTAGGAAAGTAGGTTGTGAAGAGGACATAAAGGGGCTACAAAGGGATATAGATAGGTTAAGTGATTGGGCAAAGACCTCGCAAATGGAGTATAATGTGGGAAAGTCGGAAATTGTCCACTATGGCAGGAAGAATAAAAAAGCACATTATCTAAATGGTGAGAGATTGCAGAGCTCTGAGATGCAGAGGGATCTGGGTGTCCGAGGGCATGAATTGCAAAAGGTTAGTATGCAGGTCCAGCACGTAATTAGGAAAGCTAATAGAATGTTATCATTTATCACCATGGGAATTGAATACAATCGTAGGGAGGTTATGCTTCAGCTATACAGGACATTGGTGAGACCTCTTCTGCAGTACTGAGTACAGTACTGGTCTCCTTATTTGCGGAAGGATGTAAATACATTGGAGGTAGTACAGAGAAAGTTTACGAGACTAATACATGGAATGGCTGGGCTGTCTTACGAGGAAAGATTGGACAAGCTAGGCTTGTCTCCGCCAGAGTTTAGAAGAGAAAGAGGCGACATGATTTGTTATTTAATTTATTAATTGACAAATTAGCTATCCTCCAGTCTTCCGGTACCTCACCCGTGGCTAACGATGATACAAAAATCTCTGCCAGCGCCCCAGAAATCTCCTCCCTTGCTTCCCATAGCATCCTAGGATACATCTGATCAGGCGCTGGGGATTTATCCACCTTAATGCGCTTCAAAACCTCCAACACCTCCTCCTTTGTAATGTTGATATGCTGCAGGATATCGCTGTTCCCTCCCTTGAACTCACTAGCTTCCATGACCTTCTCCACGGTAAATACAGACGAGAAATATTCATTTAAGACCTCGCCCATTTCGCGTGGCTTCACACATAGATTGCCACACTGATCCTTAAGGGGACCTACTCTCTCCCTAGCTACCCTTTTACTCTTAATATACTTATAGAATCTTTTAGGATTCTCCTTTATCTTATCTGCCAGGGAAATCTCATGGCCCCTTTTCGCCCTCCTAATTTCCTTCTTAAGTATACTCCTACATCCCCTATACTTCTCGAGGGACTCGCTCGATCCCAGCTGCCTATACCTGACGTATGCCTCCTTCTTTGTCCTGACCAGACCCTCAATATCCCTCGTCAACCGAGGTTCCCTAAACTTGCCAGCCTTGCCCTTCCATCTAACAGGAACATGCTGGCCCTGAACTCTTCCTATCTCACTTTTAAAAGCCTCCCACTTGCCAGACGTCCCTTTACCTGTAAACAGCCTGTCCCATTTCAACTTTTGAGAGTTCCTGTCTGATGCCATGGAAATTAGCCTTCCCCCAATTTAGGACTTCAACCTGAGGACCAGTCCTATTCTTTTTCATAACTATCTTGAAGCTAATGGAGCTATGGTCACTGGTCCCAAAGTGCTCCCCCACTGACACATCAACCACCTGCCCATCCTCATTTCCTCAGAGGAGGTCGAGTGTAGCCCCTTCTCTAGTCGGGCCATCCACGTACTGCTTCAGAAAACTATCCTGGATTCACTTAACAAATTCTTCCTCATCTGATCCCTTAGCACTAAGGCAGTCCCAGTCAATATTAGGGAAGTTAAAATCACCTACGATTACAACCCGATAATTCCTATACTTATATGTGATTTCCCTACATATATGCCCCTCCACTTCCCTCTGACTATTGGGGGGCCTATAGTATAATCCCATCAAAGGGATCACCCTTTTATTATTTCTAAGTTCTACCAGTATGGCCTCACTGGACATTCACCCCGGGATATCCTCTCTAAGTACTGCCGTGATGTCCTCCCTAATCAATAGTGCAACTCCCCCTCCTCTCTTACCTCCACCTCTGTCACGCCGGAAGGATCGGTACCGCGGAACATTGAGCTGCCAGTCCTGCCCATCCCTCAACCACGTTTCCGTAATAGCTACAATATCACAATCCCATGTACCGATCCATGCTCTGAGTTCATCTGCCTTACCTGTAAGGATACTTGCATTAAAGTAAATGCAGTTTAGCCTACCAGACCTTCCACGCTCCCTGTCCTGCCCCTGCCTGGCCTGCCTACTGGACTTGCTTGCTTTAACCTCTCCATTTGCCTCAACTATCTCATTGGAGAGACTACTACTTTGGGTCCCACCCCCGCTGCAAGACTAGTTTAAACCCTCCCGTGTATTACTATAAAATCTCCCTTCAAGGATATTGGTCCCCTTCCAGTTCAGATGCAACCCGTCCCTCTTGTACAGGTCACCTCTGCACCAGAAGAGATCCCAATGATCCAAGTACCTGAAGCCCTCCCGCCTTCGCCAGTCTTCAGCAACGCATTCATTTGCCTAATCCTCCTATTCCTACCCGCACTAGCACGTGTCACAGGGAGTAATCCTGAGATTACAACCCTAGAGGTCCTGCTCTTTAACCTTCTGCCTAACTCCTTATATTCACTTTGCAGAACCTCATCTCTCTTCCTGCCTATGTCGTTCGTACCAATATGGACCACGATCTCTGGCTGCACACCCTCCCCTTTCAGAATTTCCTGCAGCTGCTCCGAAACATCCTTGACCCTAGTATTAGGGAGGCAACATACCATCCTGGAGTCTTGTTTGCGGCCACAGAAACGCCTATCTGCACCCCTTCTGATAGAATCCCCTATCACAATAGCTCTTCCACCCCTTTTCCTCCCCTGCGGTGCAGCAGAGCCCTCCGTGGTGCCACGGACCGCGCTGTTGCTCTTTTCCCCTGGGAGGTCTTCCCCCCAACAGTAACCAAAGCGGTGTATCTGTTTGAGAGGGGGATGGCCACAGGGGACTCCTGCACTACCTGCCTGCTCCTACTATTCCATCTGGTGGTCACCCATCCCTTTTCTGCCTGTGCATCCATTACCTGCGGTGCGACCACCTCACTAAACATGCTATCCATGACGTCCTCAGCTTCGTGGACGCTCCACAGTGAAACCACCCGCAGGTCCAGCTCCATAATGCGAGTAGCCAGTAGCTGCAGCTGGATACACTTCCTGCACACATGGTCGTCATGGAGACTGGGAGGGTTCCTGAATCCCCACATAGCGCAGGAGGAGCATATCACGGGGCTGAGCTCTCCTGCCATGACTTACCCTTAGATTAATTAGTTACTCCCTTAATTAAAAAATACTAATGACACTAGGGGCCTTGTTCTACCCACTACAATCTAAAGTCCTTCATAAGCTACACTGAATTAAAAAAACACTTTCGTAGTACTCAACTTATCAGCAGAGGTTTTTTTTTCAACTAAAAAACTTTGCCCTTTTCTTTATGATATTTAAATACACTAACAGCAGTGACTCACCAACCAATCACCTTGCAGCTCTCCTCTGACATCACAGTTGGCTTCTTTTTTTTCAAAACTCCAGCACACTGGAAGATCTCCACTCCACTCCCGGAAGGTAAGAGACTGGGCCTCGATCCTCGGATTGGATTTATAGGCTCCGCTCTCGGCGTTCTCCTCATATCGGTCCATATAGGTCTGCTCCGCTCCGCTCCTCTCCGCTCCCGGAAGGTAATTCACCAGCTTTTGCAGAAAAGTAGGTCTTAAGCTGTTGCAGTACCTGTTAGAAAGATAGTCTAAGCTATTCTGAAGCCATCTTCCAATGTCATCTACATGGAAGCAGGATTTTAAAGGATAAGATGTAGTTTTTAAAAGTCACTTCAATCTTGCTCGAGTCTTTACAAAGAAGCCAAGTAAATCTTGATAAAAAGTCATATACATTTAGAGATCTTTTAAAAGCACTTCAATCTTGTTAATAAAAAGTCAGATGTAAATTTAAGAACTCTGATAAGGCCATGCTAAAAACTTACATACAATTAAGAAATAAAATACAACATTTAAAATGTCTGAACTCCCTCTGAAAGTTGACCCCTGCTGCTGCCGGTGTCTTCCTGGAATAGTGGAGCTGTTGTGTCAACAGAAAAGTCCTTCCCGAGCAGGCCCTGAGCCTGTTGGTACCGGCTTTAATCCAACCCAGGTAAAAATCAGGGTACATTGTGGGCAATGAGCCCAAATTGCTGAACTACAGGTCCCTGTCACTTTAAAGAGTGGGCTGGTGCGATTATGATCAGAGGCTCCTTCTGAGCACATTTCTCACCACCACAACTTCCAGATGCTGGTGTTAGTGTGTGCATGTACTGGCAGTTGCAGTGCTGTTCAGACCCTCAATAGCAGTGAAAGTCTCAGAGTTCACCGCTATTGGGGCTGTAAAATCCAGGCCAATATCTCACAGTCCTGTTAGATTTGCTCTCCCTCTGTACAAAATCAAACTCCACACATTGTCTTTCACTCACTCCTGTTTCCAGCCCTGATGGTGCAGAAATCCCCTCTCAAAGGTACACAATCCAGTTGATTTCTGATCAAATACCTCCTTCCTCATTCAATAGAGGAAACAGAGACATGAACAGGAGTCAGGTGCAAGAAAGTTTCATCAACAGAGCAAAGAAAGGCACCAACAAAAGTCACACCTACTTTCCAAATCATTTCACTGGAATATTCTTTCACTTCTTTTGTAAGATGACTGCAATAAATCTGAAAATGAGCACCACGAGGTTTGTGTTCACTAGTCACTTGTTCTCCTGTGTTTGTCTGTCAGGTTTGTAATTCAGTTTGTATTGGATATTGAAGAGAATCTCTTTTCAAGATGATTGCACATTGTACTGTGTTTAAAGCAACCAACTTGTAAAATGGCAGAAAATGAATGTTTCAATACCTGTGTGACCAGATTCTTCCAATGCTTTTCAACAGCTAGATTGATGATGCTTGTAATCTGTATCCTGTGGAGAATGGGAGAGGAGAATAAAAACATGGTGCATGAACAGGACAGACTGTGTAAAATGGGAGCACAGAAATACTGCCACCTCATTGAAAGTTAATGAGATTTATTCGAAGTCAGACACCTGTCCACAATGAACAAGTGAATACATTAATTGTCCACTTTCAATCTAAATGGGACTGAGGTTCCAACAGAGAAGTTTTCTGGAAAATACCTGCTGCAGTTTTAAAATTGATGAACTGGAACATCTTATACTAACTTTCAAATAACTGGAGTGATTGTATAGTTCTCATAGTGGAGAGAAGGAGTTGTTTATAAATATAAGCAGAAAAACACATTTGTGGATTGGTGAATGAGCTTTAACTTTCTGAAATGTATTTGTCCATTGGTTGCAGGTCACTGGAAATTCTTTTTTACATTTCAATTGTAGCAGCAGCAGTTAACAGCAAAATGTCTGATTAATCAGAGTAGTGGGTCTGAGAAACACTTAAACAGCCGAGACCCTGTAAAACAGAACTCCAAGTAATATTTTAAATAAGGCACTGAACTGACAGAGCAGTAAAGGCCTGCTCAGGTCAGGAAAAAATACCCAACCCGAACCCGACAGAACCACATTGGACCCGAGCCCGACCCGGCCCGAGTATCTCCATTTATTCCCACGCCCAAACTAACCCGAACCTTACCCGACCACCGAAATGTTCACTTTATCTACCTCCCGATTCCGAATCTACAGGAAGCTGCAGCATGAGCGCAATGACGTCATAGAGATGCTCACTTGCTCACTGAGCAGACTCAGAGTTTCCCTCCTTGATGACCCGGACTCCCAGCTTAGGTTGGCTTTTCAACTTTTGACACTTATTAAACTCAACTTCCCAGCAGAGTTAAATGTAATACTTACTGTGTGTGTCCGACACGGACTCAGCCCGACCTGGACCCAGCCCGTCCCGAACCTGGCCCGCCCTGACCCGAGCCCGAAAGCCAGACCCGGAAGAGCGACCCGACACGACCTGAACCCGACACGGGTCCCGTCGGGTTCAGGTCGGGTGGCAGGCCTTTACAGAGCGGAGGTCAGATGAGGATTGAATTAATTTCAATCACTGAATCTGAACAAGAAGTAAATCTGCCAGGAATGGAAGCTTTTGCTTTATCTGTGAGCTTGTGGCGCAACTGTAGCGCGTCTGACTCCAGATCAGAAGGTTGTATGTTCAAATCACGTCAGGCTCAGTTATGTTTTGCAGCAGCTCAAGTTCCTGGATTTTATATCAGAAGAGAGCTCGACCTATTGGAATGTTCAGTGAATGGTTGAATTTCAAGATCAACTTCAATAGATTAAAGTCCTGATTTCTGGTTCCGTTCCATTTCCATGCTCAGTTCTTATTTCACACTGTTTTATATCAGAACAATGTTTCAGGGATGTGATGTGTCCATTGTTTGTACAATCGCTCTGTCACCCAGTGTGAGAAATAAAACACAAACCGCCCAGCGTGCGGCTCAAACCCATACCTGGCTCTGTCTATAGGCCGCTTAGTTCAGTTGGTTAGGACGCAGTGTTGATAACAACAAGGCTGTGGATTTGATCCCCATGTGCGCTGTCACATGGTCAGTCATTAATTTGACACATTTTTGTAACACTTAAAATCCAACTTTTAGATGCAAACAAGTTTACATAAAATGTCAAAGGGAATTTATTTTGAATAACATCCATTGCATCTTTGTCACTGGTCTGGAGTAACACAGAATTCTTTCCAATTATCTTCCGTTTGCTGATAAACATTGAACTCGTGGCCTGTTCTCGTTAATAGTCACGAGCAGCAAAAACAGACAGAGCAAGTCTGACCGCCCAGAGATGTGGAAAAGGCTTCAGTTTGGGACATATGCAGCAAATCAAATGTTCTCCCGGCCCCGAAAGATTCAAAAACTGGGGAAAAGGACACAAGGAGATAGAGAATAAGCTAAAGCTGACAATGTAAATATTTCCCATCCTTGATATCTCTCTATTCCAATCCAACCTTCAGAGTTGGGTAAATAATTTCAGTGTAAATTGTGCAGCTCAAGAGTCAAAACCAAAGGGCGATGCAGAATAAAGGAAAACTGCCAAAACCCCAGATTGAACCAGGGATCTTCAGTCTAACACACTCCCAACTGAGCTATTTCAGTCTCACAGGCTTGGGATGATAAGTGGCAAGTAACATTCGCACCACACAAGTGCCAGGCAATGACCATCTCCAACAAGAGAGAATCTAACCATCTCCCCTTGACATTCAATAGCATTACAATCACTGAATCCCCCACCATCAACATCATGGAGGTTACCATGGGTAGCCATACAAATAACGTGACTACAAGAGCAGGTCAGAGGCTTGGAATCCTGAGGCGAGTAATTACAGTGCAGCTGTTGGCTCCACCCCAGGGGTTGAATTTGTTCTGTAAACCATGAAGCAGCTTCCTCTCAAATCCCAGGTTTATCAATAAATCCTCTTACAAAAGCCCCAAAGTGTGATATATTCCTCTCACTCATCCATGACTCCTGACTCCCCAAAGCCTGTCCACCATCTGCAATTCACAAGTCAAGAGTGTGAAGGAATACTCTCCACTTGCCTGGATGGGTGCAATTCCAACTCAAGAATCTCAACACCGTCCAGGACAAAGCAGCCCACATGATTGGCACCCCATCTACAAACATTCACTCCCTCCACCATCGGCACACAGTGGCAGCAGTGTGTACCGTCTACAAGATGCACTGCAGCAATGCACCAAGACTCCTTAGACAGCACCTTCCAAACCCAGCGACCTTTACCACCGAGAAGGGCAAGGGCAGCAAATGCAGGGGATACCACCACCTGCAAGTTCCCCTCCAAGCCACACACCATCCTGACTTGGAACTATATCGCCGTTCCTTCACTGTCGCTGGGTCAAAATCCTGGAACTCCCTTCCTCACAGCACTGTGGGTGTACCTACCCCACATGGACTGCAGCGGTTCAAGAAGGCAGTTCACCACCACCTTCTCATGGGCAACTAGGGATGGGCAATAAATGCTGGCCTAGCCAGCGATGCCCACATCGCATGAATGAATGAATAAAAAAGTGAAGTATCCCTCGTGTCATTGTTTTGGTAGAAAATATAACCCTGGTGGAATTGCCCCTCCCAATCACACCTCACTTCATAGAACATAGAAAATGGAGAAAATTTATGGCACAGAATGAGACCATTTAGCAATCGTGTCTGTGCCAGCTGAAAAAGAGCGATCCAGCCCAATCCCACTTTCCAGGTCTTGGGAATGGGATCTGAACAGATGTCAGAGCTCACATTATGTGAATGTTCTGTTGAAGTGTTGGTGAGCTGATATACCAGGGGAGATTCACACTGTTGGACACAGTGTGAAATACATTCAAGTATTTATAAAACATTACAACATGTGAGTAATATTCCCCATTGATTTCTCAGCACTGATGAATTGTGAAGTGGGAGACAGCCAGAAGTCCCAGTGATCCACACTGACCCTGAGCTGAGAATGAAATGAGAAAAAGTTCAATCTTCAGCAGCGAGATGCTGCAGAGAGGTAAGAGTCCTGAATCAAGGAGAGACTTTCTCATCCTGCTGTTGAATCTCATTTCAAACACTCCTTGAACTCTCTGCCGAGGAATTCAGAGCTGGATAACGCCTGTAAAATCAGCCTAAAAAGGAAATAGAAAACACCCACCGTGGGCTCAAACTCAAAAACTTGAGATTCAGAGTTTCATGCTTTCATCGACTGAGCTCACCAGGCCTGAGACAGTGTCCCCGTCCTGTCTGTTATTGGACGGTGCAGCTGTTGGCTCCACCCCAGGGGCTGAATTTGTTCTGTAAACCATGAACCAGCTTCCTCTCAAATCCCAGGTTTATCAGTAAATCCTCTTACAAAAGCCCCAAAGTGTGATATATTCCTCTCACTCATCCAGAATAAAAGTTACATCTTTTGCTCTTTCTACCTTCCAAACATTGACTTCTATTTTACTCAGCATTTATTTCTCTCTCCTTTTTATGTTGTGCATTTCCTAATAAACATTTCATTTCAATTATTTATGAGGGATGAAATGAACAGAAAAGATTTTCTGCAATGGTCCCAGGGATGTGGGACAGAGTGAGTGGTTCGGATCTGGAATACACTGCCTGAGAGTGTGCTGGAGGCAGATTCAATCGTGGCTTTCAAAAGGGAATTGGATAAACACCTGAATAGAGAAAATTTGCAGGGCGACAATGAAAGGGCAGAGGAGTGGAATTAGCTGATCTGCTCTTGCAAAGAGCTGTCAAGGACATGATGGACTGAATGGTCTCCTTCTGTACTGTAACCATTTGATTCCTTGATTCTAACTCTGTCAAAGTTGTTCTGAACTTGCTCTGCTCCAAGGAGAACAACCCCAGCTTTTCCAGTGTCTGCACATAACTGAAGTTATGAGGAACCATGGGGAACCCACTGTAAACCTTCCTCCAGACAGAAATACAACTGTTCACCACCACACTGTGACCCAGCTGTTCACATGATTTGGATGCGGGGACCAAATGTAGTATTTCCAAGTTTGCAGATGACACAAAACTAGGTGGGAATGTGTGTTGTGAGGAAGTTGCAAAGCGGCTTCAAGGGAATTTGGACAGACTTAGTGAGTGGACAAGAAAGTGGCACATGAAATATAATGTGTAAAAATGTGAGGTTATCCACTTTGGTAGGAGAAACAGATGTGCAGATTATTTGTTAAATGGTAAGAGTGTGAATGTACAAAGGGGCCTGGGTGTCCTTGTCAATAAGTGACTGAAAGCTAACATGCAGGTGCAGCAAGCAATTAGGAAGGCTAATGATATGTTAGCCTCTATCGCAAGAGGATTTGAGTACAGGAGTAGTGAAGCCTTGCTTCAATTGTATATAACCTTGGTTGGTCTGCACTTTGGAATACTGTGTGAAGTTTTGTTCCCCTTACCTTAGGAAGGATATCATTGCCATAGAGGGAGTGCAACGAAGGTTCACCAGACTTGTTCCCGGGATGGCGGGACTGTCAAATGAAGAGAGATTGGGGAAACTGGGCCTGTATTCTCTAGAGTTTTGAAGAATGAGAGGTGATCTCATTGAAACTTACAAAATATTTAAAGGGATAGACAGGTAGATGAAGCTAAGATGTTTCCCCTGGTTGAGGAGTCTAGAACCAGGGGACACAATTTCAACGTAAGGGGAAAGCCACTTAGGACAGAGATGAGGAGAAATTTCTTTACTCAGTGGGTTGTGAATCTTTGGAATTCTCTACCTCAGAGGGCTGTGGAAGTTCAGTCATTGAGTATGTTTAAAGCAGAGATTGACAGATTTCTAAATGCAAATGACATAGGGGATATGGAGATAGTGTGGGAAAAAGGCATTGAAGTGGACGATCAGTCATCATCATATTGAATGGCAGGGTGGGCTCGATGGGCTGAATGGCCGACTCCGGCTCCTATGTTCCTATCAGTCTGCAAACTTCATATGCATGCTGTCATTGTCCGTTTTATTCCATGGGCTTCAGTTTTACTGGCAGTCTAGTATGTGACATCATCAAGAAGGTTTTTAATAAGTTAAATAAGGAGAAATTGTTTCCAGTGGCAAAAAGGTCAGTAACCAGAGGATGTATTTATCAGGTGATTGAGAAAAGAACCAGAGGCGAAATGAGGTATGATTTTTTATACAGTGATGTGTTGTGATCTGGAATGCACTGTC
This sequence comes from Heterodontus francisci, assembly GCF_036365525.1. NCBI lineage: Eukaryota > Metazoa > Chordata > Chondrichthyes > Heterodontiformes > Heterodontidae > Heterodontus > Heterodontus francisci. The sequence goes on from NC_090405.1 coordinate 20,459,743, forward strand.
TGATCGGGACTTGAAAGCAGATTCAGTAGTAACTTTGAAAAGCAATTGGGATAAATACTGGAAGGAAAAATGTACAGATTACAGGAGACAGCACTGACACAATGGACCAAATGGTCTCCTTCTTTGGGTATCATTCTATGGTTTTATGAACATAATGTTGATACAATTCGCTGAGTTGGAAGGGAAGTGAACCCAGATTCCGGGTATTCTAAACACCAGACCCAAACCAAATGAACAAGCCCGTTGTTTAATCTCTGTTTTTCACACCAGCTTCTCCTCGCTCTTTCTGTGTTTCCTGCCTGGTCTGTTCCTCTAACCTTCATTCCTGACACTCTATTGAGAATGGCCAACTCACTGCACCTCTCACTCACACCGTCACTCCACCCCTTCACCCACTTCCAAACCTCTCTGTTCAACAGTACCTCAGATCTGCTCCTCTGCTCCATTAATATAACAGGAAAACATTTTCAAACAGACATTTCCAGACAGTGAACGTTCCAGTAAGACAAGGTAAAGATCAGATTCATTCACTTTAAACACAGAGAGAGCAGCTCTCCCTGTTCAGTCTAAGGAGCAGATCTGGTTTCACTCCCATTAGTCTTAGAGACATGCACCAGAATTTTAAGGGACCGTTGGAGACGGGAATGGAGGCCGGGGAGGAGGAGCGGGGGGGTGTATAAAATAGGGATGGAAGACGTTGGACCGGATTTTTCTGTCGGCGGCTGACATGGAGGGCAGACTTCGCACATCCACACGGCAAGAAGGCATTTAAAGTATTTATGAATCCAATTGTCAGCAATTTTATTCACTGGATCCAATTGAACTAATAGAACACGGGAACCACGGGGCTTCAGAGCCTCGCCTGGTTAAAGGAGATGACTGGGAGGTGGGAGCTGAGTGTTGTCTTCACTGGGAAGCTATCGGGTGAGGCAGCGTCACTTGGCAGCAAGGGTGGAGGGGGAAAGGGCATCGGGAAACACTGTCAGGAGTGGGGGCCAATGTGCCAGCTCTGCAGAGGGAACAACACCAGGGTGCCATTGGGGCAGTGCCACTTCATTGAGGATGACAAATGAGGTAAATGTGGCTGGGTGTTGTTTACTGTGAAGGCCTTGCACTCAGGGAGGGGCAACCTGTCATGGGCCTCATTCGAGGCTCCCATTGAGGAGGAGGAGGAGGAGTAGAGAGGAAGGGAGGGAGGCGCAGGCACCAGCAGGGGCACCACAGCAGCTTGGGGGCCCACAGGAAGGCCAGCCTCGAACAGGAGGCTGGAGAAGGAGGCATAGGAACACGTCAGCCGAGGTTCAACTACCTGCAGATGTCCGAGTGACAGTGTCTCCGCAGACTGCACCTCTCCACGGAGGTCGTCACTGATCTCTCTGCCATGATGCAGCTGTGCCCCATGTGACTTGGTGGGCACCTGATGCCAGTGTCACTGAAGGTCACCGTGCCACTGAACTTCTGCACCACCAGATCATTGTGGGGATCCACTGGAGATATGTGTGGAATCTCACAGTCTGTGGTGAATCAGTGCATCAAGGAGGTCAGCAATGTCCTGTTCAGGAGGGCCGGTGACTATGTGCTCATCGATCCAAACAGTCAGGCTGAGAGGGCTATAGGATTCAGGGCCATCGCTGGATTCCCCCAGGTGTAGGGTGTCATCGAATGCACCCCTGTGACCATCATGGCTCCTGCAGACCAGCCAGCAGCCTTCAACAGGAAGGGCTTCCATTTGCTCAGTGTGTAACTGGTCTGTGACCATCACAAATGGATCCTACAGGTGTGTGCACAAATCTCGGGAAGCAGCCACAACGCCTTCATACCAAGGCAGTCGCAGGTGCCAGAACTTTTCCGTGGCCCCATGCGCTTTCTGAGATGGATCCTTGGAGACAAGGGCAACCCAGTGAGGACATGACTACTGACGCCTGTGAGGAATCCACACAAGGATGCAGAGGAGAGGTACAACACCTGCTGCGGGTCAACCCGAGTGACCATCAAGGAGGCCATTGGTCTCCTGAAGATGAGATTGAAGAGCCTGGATTGTTCCAGTGGAGCCCTTCAGTATGTCCCGGCGAGGGTCTCGCATATCGCGGTGGTTTGCTGTGCACAGCACAATCTGGCATTACAGAGGGGTGAGGTGTTGACAAGTGAGGATATCATGGAGTGTGATGTCTCCTCTGATGATGAGGATGTGGAGGAGGACGCTGCTCAGGTAGTGCCAGATGAAGGACCTCAGGCACAGCAGGAAAGCCACCATGAGATACACACAAGGGAGACATGAGACACCCTTATACATTCACGTTTCCTTTGAGCCTTACCACCTTCTGGAACCAAGGCAATAAAGCCTGCGCTTTAAGCAGCCCTGTTGTCACCTCTTTCCTTCTACACTACAGCGCCCAGGTACACATCGCACAGTGGCAAGGCCAAAGCTTTGTGAACTCAGGGCTTGGTCCCTCACTTCCAGCCCCTTGGGAGGAAGGGTTGAAATGAAGTCCCAAAGGGCATCAACAATTGGAAGGAGACATAGTGAGAGAACATCATTTCTTTATTCTGTGTGACACCAAACACAACCCTATCCATCTGGAATGTACATTCACCCGTGAACCCCTCAGTGAATCTAGGTGCTCTTCTTAAATCTTTTCCGGGTGCTCCTTCATGGTGCTCCCCCTGCTCTGGCAGCTGAGGTGGAGACAGGCTGCTGACCTTGCTGCCCCATGGCTTGGGATGACATTGGTGGCCGTCCTCTGGCTGCCTGAGGCCTGGAGGGCCCCGGCACACTGAGGGCCTCCTGCACAGGTACAGGGACCCCCCTCTGTCATCGAGGATGATGGAGGCACTGGCATCACTGGTGTCACTGGCAGAGGGACTTTCGAGCTACTGTCCACACCAGGAGCACCCTGAGAGGAGACCCCAGATGTAGCAGCCAGCTGCTCCTCCCCCTTATAAGACACACTTGTACCTCCCTGCTGACCTGAGAGGGACGTGGACCTGGTGGAGAATTCAGGTGCCTCGTCCCCCCTCTCACCTTGTCACCACTGGATGGAGCTCATGGACAAAGTGATGGAGTGCAGGTCTGCGAACATCTCTGGCAGCCACTGATTGATCGGCTGGATCTGGCTCTCCATGAGAGTCACCAATCTCTCAAAGGAGGAAGCCAGACACACCCCCATCAGAGACAGTGCAGCACCCAAGGCCTGGATGGACTCCTCCACCATCCTTGTTTGGGTACACATAGCCTCTGGCAACTCTGCCAGATGTTACCTGACCTCTCGCTGCAGCTGCGGTATTTCCCGTGTTGCTGGTGACACCAGAGGCATGTCATCAGCCTGAGGCTCAGTGTGGGCCTGGCCTCCCACAGACCACCAACTGTCAGTGGCCTCGGCTGTCACAGCCTCCGTCAGCTGCCCGGGCCTGTCTGTGATGTGCTCATCAGTTTGCGTGAGCGTTTCTGTTCTGGTGGAGGGTGCAGGGGAATGATGTGATGGTGCACCATCTGAGGCTCCCTCCTCCTCCTCAGACGTGTCCGGCTGTCTCCCAGTCTCTCCAGCGCTTTGCTTTTGTCGTTCATCCGGGCCTTCATGAGAAAACAGGGACATTGAAGGGTTACGGTCTGCCCATCGTGACATTCCAACCACCCCTACTGTGCAGCTCCATTGATGCAGTGGTGAACAGATGAGCAGTGTGGCTCCTTTGTAGCGGATGCTCCCTTGTGCCCCAGGAGATGTTCACTCACTCTCTTGGGTAGATGCCCCTGTCTCTCCATCAGCTATGGAGCAGCTGCTTTGCTGCCCTGCCTGTTCCATGGCCTCCTCCTCCATCGGGATGAGGACATGGAGATAAGGCACTCCACCGCCAGTCTTGACACGCTCTTTCCAATTGTGGGATGTCTTCTCCTGCAGACACAATGATGAACAAAGTTAGTCTCCCAGCGGGGACAAGCCCAACATCTCTGATGGTGATAGTCCAGCAGTCCATGATGTGGACACACATATGCCTCCTGCATGCGGCCCCTCTCGAGGGACTGTGTGAGGTTATATAATGACTGACGTGTGCCTCTCCTGCTGCCCTTCCCCAATACACATGACTGGGTGGTCACTCCCTTTGCACTAAACATTCCCTCTCACTCTGCCACATGCAATGTCCAAAGGGTCCAAAGTGTTTTGAGTTGTCGCCTGAGCAACCTGGATCAGGTCATTGACCCACTTCCTGCACTGGATCCATGTCCTGGGGGTGAACCCATGGCTGCTGACCTCACCTACTATCTCCAGCCAGCTTTGCTTGGACAGGTGGACAGGTCTCCACCTCCCATCCCTGGGGAAGAGGATCTTGCACCTTTCTCTTGCCACCTGGAGGAGAACCTGCAGGGAGGCATCGCTAAACCGTGGCACCATGGTCACTGCAGGCTCGCATTCAGCTCCTTACCCATCAGGCAACAGAGGCAGCAGAACGGGTCCTGGGACAGCAGAGGGCTCTCAGGAAGACACTCCTTTAAACCAGGCAGCAGTGAATGCAGGGCTGGCAGCCCTTTAAATATGGTGCCAGCACCTGCCGTTGTGTCAGATGTCAGTGCCATCGGCACCTCGTTCCCTGCCTCTGGTCCTTGCTTACATGGGCCCCACGCCTCCCCTTCATTAATTTGTCGGCTGCTCCGTGATCGGAGTCGGTCGGCCACATTTCACTCGTGTGGTGACGACACCCGCTTCCGGTGCCTCTGCCGAGAGCCGCACCGTTAGTTTAAAATTCAGCCCATGGGGTCAAGAGTGGAAAATCTCCCCTCTGATTCTCTCTACTTAAAATGAAGGAGACACCAAATTAAAACTGATGAAACCAGGGATTGTATCCTGGTTCTTCAATCTAGTGTTCTCCCAACTGAGCTATTCCATCCTCACTGTGAACTCATCTTCATTGGAGACAAATATAACTCCAGGTGGAATTTCCCCACCCGTTCATTCCTCACTTCAGGGGAATGGGACCCGACCAGATCGCGGAACTCAGATTATGTTAATGTTCTGCTCTTGATATCTTCATATTATTTTGCGTTTGAGCCACTTTTAATCAGGTTCACGGACAAATTCTTCGATCATCCCTTCTCCCACATTCTCTCTCTCTCATTCATTCTTTATTCCTCACAATCCAGAAAGGGTTAGGAATCGGAGCTCACCCCCAAACCCTCTGCACACAGACCTCTGTCTGTCACCCTGTTTGCTCCAAGATCCAAGAGACCAGTCAATAAATTACACTCTTTATAAACACAGTGTTGGACACAGAGTGAAACACACTGAAGTATTTTGAAAAAAGTTCATCTTACGGGCTGTGTTACTGAGCCCACAGAGCAGGACAGGCCCAGGCTCCAGCCCTAGCCCCACCTGGGCTGTGTTAGCTGATGTCACCTGGTGTGATACTGAGCCACATGGAGCAGGAAAGGGCCTGGTTGTATTCATGGCCTGTGTTGAGTTAACTGAACGCACCCAATGTTGTAGGAGCCACACAGAACAGAATGGGCCCAGGCTCCTTCCTCAGCCTGAGGGATGATAGTTCATCTCACACGGTGTTGTACAGAGCCCCACACAGAACAGGAAAATCCCAGGCTCCATCCCCGGCCTGTGGTATTTTACTTCATCACACCTGGTATGGTACGGAGCCCCCAGAGCAGGAAAGATCCAGCTTCCATCTCCAGCCTGTGCTGAATTAGCTGATCTGACCTGGTTGGCACTGAACCACAATCAGGGGAGGATGGGCCGAGGCTGCCTGGCCTGTGGTGTGTTAGTTATTCTCATTTGGTGAGGTACTGAGCACTATATAGAGCAGGAAGGGCCTGTGCTCAGTGAGCTGATCTCACCTTGTGCCTTCCTGAGACCCACACACAGAGCAGGACAGGCCTAGGCCTCATCCTCGGCCTGTGCTCAATTAGCGGATCTCAGCCAAAAGATTTTGATAAGGTTCCACACAAGAGCCTTCTCTATAAGATTAAAGTCCCTGGTATCAGTGGTAATATATTGATCTGGATTGGGAACTGACTGGCACGACGTAGGCAGAAAGTAGTTACAGATGGATCTGGATCTGTTTGGAGACCAGTTACCAGTGGTGTCCCACAGGGATCGGTGTTGGGACTGTTGCTCTTTATTATTTTTATTAATGATCTGGATGTAGGTGGAGGGGGCACCATCTGTAAATTTACAGATGATTTGAAGATCTGTGCGAGTGTTCAGACTGTAGACGATGCTCGACTGTTTCAGGCTGATCTTAATGTGTTGGGAGATTGGGTTCATGACAGGTAAATGATGTTTAATTTGGGTAAGTGCAGTGTTATTCATGTGGACAGGGCGAATGCTCAACATTCATACACCCTTCAGGGAAAAACATTAAAGCAGGTGGAGAAAGAAAATAATTTTGAGCAGAGATCTGGATGTTCTAGTGCACAGATCTCGAAAGGTACAGCAGCCATGCTGTGAAGTGATAGCTGGAGCAAATAAGGGGTTGGGCTGCATTCAGAGGATAATTGCATATAAGATGGGGCATATTCTTTCATGGGATGTGAGCGACACTGGCAAGGCCAGAATTTGTTACCCATCCCGAATTGTCCTTGACAAGATGGCGGTGAGCTGCCTTCTTGAATTGCTGCACTCCATGTGGTGTAGGTATACCCACAGTGCTGTTAGGAAGGGAGATCCAGGATTTTGACCCAACATCAGTGAATGAACAGCGATATTGTTGCAGATCAGATGGTGTGTGACTTGAAGGGGAACTTGCAGATGGTGGTGTTTCCATGCATCTGCAGCCCTTGTCCTTCAAGGTGGTGGAGGTCTTCGGTTTGGAAGGTGTTTTTGAAGGAGCCTTGGTGAGTTGCAGCAGTGCATCTGGTAGATGGTACACACTACTGCCACTGTGCGTCAGTGGTGAAGGGAGTGAATGTTTAAGGTGGTGAATGGGGTGACAATCAAGGCAGCTGCTTTGTCCTGAACAGTGTCGAGTTTCTAGAGTATTGTTGGAGCTGCACTCATCCTGGCTTGTGCCTTGTAGATGGTGGACAAGTTTTGGAGAGTCAAAAATCACAAAATTATTACAGTGCAGAAGGAGGCTATTCGGCCCATTGTCTCTGCATAGAATCATTGAACATAGAAAGTTTACAGCACAGGAAGGCCAAAAATCGGGCAACCCAGCGGAATCCCATTGTCCAGCATTTGGACCGTAGCCCTGCAGGTTCAGGTACTTGCTGTGCACATCCAGACTCCTCTTAAATGAGTTGAGGGTTTCTGCCTCAACTATCCTTATAGGCAGTGAGTTTCAGACCCCTCGCACCCTCTGGGTGAAAAAAGTTTCCTCATCTCCCCTCTAATCGTTCAACGAATCACTTTAAATCTATGCCCCTTAGTCATTGACCTCCCTGCTAAGGTAAATAGACCCTTCCCATCCACTCTATCCAGACCCCTCACAATTTTATACATTTCAATCAAATCTCCCCTCAGCCTCCTCTATTCAACCCCAGCCGATCCAATCTTTCCTCATCGTTGCATTTTTCCAGAGCTGGCAACATCCTCGTAAATCTCCTTTGTAACCTCTCGAGTGCAATTACATCCTTTCTGTAATGAGGTGACCAGAACTGCACACAGAACTGAAGTTGTGGCCTAACTAATGATTGATACAGTTCCAGCATAACCTCCCTGCTCTGATATTCGATACCTCGGCGAATAAAGGAAAGGATTCCATAAGCCTTCTGAACCAACTTATCAACCTGTCCTGCTACTTTCAGGGATCTGTGGACATTCACTTCAAGGTCCCTCACTTCCTCTACACCTCTCAGTATTCACCCATTAATTGTGTATTCCTTTGCCGTGTTTGACCTCACCAAAGGCATCACCTCACACTTCTCCAAGTTGAATTCCATTTGCCACTTTTCTGCACACCTGACCAGTCCATTTTTCCAGCTCTCCTAATGAGCATTTCACCTCGTGCCGAGAGCTGAATTATTCATTGCAGAATTCTCACTGTCTGTTTTACCTTTGGTGCCACAGTATTTATATGAATGGTCCAGTTAAGCTTTTGTCAATGGTAACCCCCAGGATGTTGATGGTGGGGGGGATTCAGCGATGGTAATGCTGTTGAACGTCAAAGGGAGATGGTTACATTCTCTCTTGTTGGAGATGGTCATTGCCTGGTACTTATGTGGTGTGAATGTTACTTGCCACTTAGCAGGCCAAGCCTGAATGTTGTCCAGGTCTTGCTGCTTCTGGACACGGACTCCTTCAGTATCTGAGATGTCCCGAATTTGTCCTTTTATGAAACCTTGCTCAGGCCTCACTTGGAATATTGTATCCAGTCTTGGTCTCCTCACATGATGGGTGCTATTGAGGCTTTTGACAGGGTACAGAGGAGAGACATTAAACTAATTCCCAGTGTAAGACATCTTCGTTATCAAGTTAGACTAAAAGAGTTGGGACCCTACACCTTAGAGAAACCTAGACTGAGGGGTGATCCAATTGAGGTTCATAAGTAATGAAGGGTCCAATTTAGCATGGGAGAGGAGTCATAATTGTATATTGTAAAAGGCCAGATGTCACCCGGATCACATTAAATTTCATTTTCAGCAACGGGTTAATGAACCAGGAGGGCTGAGTGGTTAAGGTGTTGGACTTAAAATCCAATGAATATATGTCTGTGTGTGTTCAAACCCCACTCCTGGTATCTGTGCCGGCCAAAGGTTACTTGTTGTTTCCCTGACTTTTGCCTTGCACCATCATCTCTTCTGTCATTTAATCACTCCTGCCTTCCAACCGATCACAGCTTCCTATAATTTGCCCCAGCACCGTTCCTTGTCTCTGCACTTGCTTATAAGCTGGGAAACCTTGAACTTAATCTCCTCTGTCCCCTCACAATGACCTTCTCATCTTTCCTGAACTGTGGTTCCTCACAGGATCCGCTGCCTCTCCGACTCCCCTCCAGGGGTAACTGAAGGCCCTGAGCCTGGGTCTTGCTTTATACGCTTGCTGGTAGTTGAGTCCTTGCATGTCCAGACTCCTCCAGGAAGGGCTTGCCATAATCTTCCAATCTTCCCTGGATAAGGGGATTGGAGAGTGGCAAATGACACCCTTATTCAAGAAAGGGTGTAAGGACAGTCCAAGCAACTCCATGCCAGTTAATTTAAGATCAATGCTGGGTAAGGTTTCAGAAATGATAATCAGGGAAAATATCAATGGACATTTAGAGAGGTTTGAGTTAATTAAGGATATCCAGCATGGATTTGTAAAAGGCAGATCATGCTTCACTAATCTAATTGAATTTTTTGATGAAGGAGCAGAGAAGTTTGATGAAGGAAATGCAGTGGATGTTGTTTCTATGGATTTTACGAAAGCATTTGATAAGGTATCACATAAAAGGCTGGTTAACAAAATTGAGGCTCATGGAATAGGAGGGTCAGTGTCCAATTGGTTAAAAAATTGGATTAAGGGCAGAAACAAGCAAGTTGTAGTAAATGGTTTCTTTTCAGACTAGGGGATGTTCGACAGTGGTGTTCCCCGAGGGTCAGTGCTGGGATCACTGCTTTTCTTGCTATGTATAAAATATGTGGATCTTGGAATACGGAACAGAATCTCAAAATTTGCTGACAATACCAAACTTGGAGGTGAGGCAAACAGTGAGGATGATATGAACCGCCTGCAATAGGACATAGATAGGCTAGCAGAATGAGCAGAGAGGTGACGGATGGAATTTAATACTGTTAAGTGTGAGGTGATGCATTTTGACAGAAGGAATAGGGAGAGGCAATGTATCCTTAATGGTACAGTTCTAAAGAGTGTTCAGGGACAGAGGGACCTGGGGATGCATGTGCATCGATCTTTGCAGGTAGCAGGGCATATTGAGAGAGTAGTAGTAAAATATATGGCATCTTGGGCTTTATACAAACATACAAGCATACGAACATATGAATTAGGAGCAGGAGTAGGCCACTCGGCCCTTCCAGCCTGCTCCGCCATTCAATAATTTCATTGCTGAACTGATGACCCACATTTCCAGCTACCCCTGACCACCCCCTTGCTTATCAAGAATCTATCTACATCTGCCTTAAAAATATTCAAAGACTCTGCTTCCACTGCGTTTTGAGGACGAGAACTGCAAAGACTCACAACCCTCTAAGAGAAAAAAATTCTCCTCATCTCTGTCTTAAATGGGCGACCCCATATTTTTAAACAGTGACCCCTAATTTTAGATTCTCCCACAAGAGGAAACATCCTTTGTACATCCACCCTGTCAAGACCCTCAGGATCTTATGTGTTTCAATCAAGTTGCCTCTTACTCTTCTAAAATCTGGTGGATACAAGCCAAGCCTGTCCAATTTTTCCTTGTAAGACAGCCCACCATTCCAGGTATTTGTCCAGTAAACCTTCTCTGAACTGCCTCCAATGCATTCACATCCTTCCTTAAATAAGGAGACCAGTTCTGCAGACAGTACTCCAGATGTGGTCTTACCAATGCCCTGTATAGCTGAAGCATAACCTCCCTACTTTTGTATTCAATTCCCCTCGCGATAAACACGAGCATTCTATTAGCTTTCCTAATTACGTGCTGTACCTGCATACTAACCTTGTGCGATTCATACACGATGACACCCAGATCCCTCTGCATCTCAGGGCTCTGCAATCTCTCACCATTTAGATAATATGCTTCTTTTTTATTCTTCCCGCCAAAGTGGACAATTTCACACTTTCCCACATTTTACTCCATTTGCCAGGTTGTTGCCCACTCACTTAACCGATCTACATCTCTTTGTAGCCCCCTTATAAGAACATAAGAAATAGGAGCAGGAGTAGGCCATTCAGTCCCCAAAGCCTGCCCCACCATTTAATAAGATCAGGGATGATTTGCCCCAGACCTCAACTCCTCTTTCGTGCCAGCTCCTCATAGCCCTCAACTCCCCAATATTTCAAAAATCTATCTCCCTCCTCTTTAAATGCTTTCAGTGATCTAGCCTCCACAACTCTCTGGGTAGAGAATTCCAGACATTCACTACCCTCTGAGAGAAGAAATTCCTTTGCATCTCAGTTTTAAATGACTGTCCCCTTATTCTGTAACTATGTCACCTAGTTTGAGATTCCCCCACTAGTGGAAACATCTACCCTGTCAAGCCCCCTCAGAATCTTATACATTTCAATAAGATCACCCTTATTCTTCTAAACTTTAATGTATAAAGGCCTAACTTGTTAGCCATTCTTGATAAGTCAACCCCTTTCTCCCAGGAATCAGCCGAGTGAATCTCTTTTGACTGTATCCAATGCCAATATATCCTTTCTTAAATACGGGGACCAAAACTGTACACAGCACTCCAGGTGTGGCCTCACCAACACCCTGTACAGCTTTAACAAGACTTCCCTATTTTTAAACTCCAGCCCCCTAGCAATAAAGGCCAAAATTCCATTTGCCCTCTTAATTACTTGCTGCACCTGCATGCTAACTTTTTGTGTTTCAATCACAAGAACACCCAGATCCCTCTTTTTTGGAGTCTCTGTCTATCTATATAATAGTCTGCATTTTGATTCTTCCTACCAAAGTGTATGACCTCACACTTTCCTACATTAAACTCCATCTGCCAAGTTTTTGCCCACTCACTCAACCTATCTATATCCCCTTGGAGATTCCTTATGTCTTCATGACAACATGCCCTACCTATTTTTGTATCATCAGCAAATTTGGATATATTACACTCTGCCCCCTCCTCCATGTCATTAATATAGATAGTAAATAATTGAACCCCAAGCACTGATCCTTGTGGCACTCCACCAGTCACATCCTGCCAATGAGAAAATGGCCCATTTATGCCTACTCTTTGTTTCAAGGAATTGGTAACTCGTGTGTGCATCATCACTTCAGGAAGTGATGTCATACAGTATGTGACAGAGTAGGAGATGGGATGATCCCCGGTAAGATGTGCCTGTAATACTCTCCTGTAAATTGTATATAGTATTGTCAGTCTTCAATAAAAAAGTCATATTATTTGTTGGCGTTGATCAGTGTGTGATTGGTAAGTCTGTGTGAAGAACAGGGGTTGGCAACATGTCTGTACATGGACACCAGTGTCCACGTTAAAACAGTTCGGTCCGTGACTGATAATTTCAGGGATGAGAAATTTCCCATTGGCTTCTTCTTCCAGACCAGTCTGACTTTCAATCAAATCGCAGCCGTCAGTTTCACAGCTGACAGGTCCTGAGAGCAGAGACAACGTTTCAGAACCTCGGACAAGTTCGGAGCTTTCCGGCAGTTCTGATTTCATTTAAAAGCCCTCCAGAAAAACCCGAGCTTGTCCGAGTTTCGGAAGTGCTGTCTCTGCTCAAAGCACCTGTCAGCTGTGAAACTGACGGCTGCGATTTTAAAAAAAAGACTAACCATAAAGCTGAGAGTTCTCGCTCTCTGCAACTGTCAGAGAGAGGGAGAGAGAGAGAGAGGAGAGTAAGAGGGAGAGAGGAGACCGGGGGTGGGTGTCGGCAGAGAGAGAGGGGCAGAGAGAGAAAGGACAACCTGAAAGGTTTACCCCGTATCCTTAGATTATGACCCCTGGTTCTGGACTCACACCCAAATCCCATGAACGAATAAAAAAAGTCACAACTGTGATTGGCTCTTGTAGCGGACTCTGGTTAACAGACAATATTCGGAGCGCCGGCCCCAGACTGTTTAACACTGACTGAGCTGAGAAAATACAACTCACCCCCGAGAATCCGCAGCACAGACTGAGCGGAGGGGAAAACCTGTCCTGGGAACTCTACATTCAGGGAACAGTTTGTCCTGTGAATATGCAGATGTGAATATTGTGGAAGAGAGATTGTATTAAAGGGGAGGGCGGGTTAGTCTGAAGCCACTGTGTTTGTGGGTCCGCTCTCATCGCCGGATTTCAGAGTCATTCTTGTGTAAAATCAAATGATTTTCCAGTCAAAGAACCGCCCTGCTCCCTGCTCAGCCCCAAAGTGGGAATTCGGGATCATTTTTTTTTAATTTCAAGATTTCAGTTGAAAAGTAGAGAACATGTCAGCGAGGGGTGAGAGAGGGCGGTCAGTGCAGCAATAAAACCAGGTTAAATGGAAAATGGAGTCCTCAATCCGAGTGAAAGCTTTTCAACAGCAAACATACTGGAGTGAGAGACAGGAAGGATCTAGTCTGGAAGTCTGGAGTCTCTGAATTTCAATGGAATTGGAGAGTTTGTGAGGAGAGAGAAACACAGAGAGACAGCAGGAGCCGGGAGCTGACAGCAGCTTGTCTCCGCCCCGTCCTCTCTCTGCCTTGAAGTTGCTCTGTGCCACCATCACCGGCTTCATTTCTGACCCAGTTCACATTGACTGAGAGAATTTGTGCAGAGTCCCGGACATGACCGATAGTGCAGCCGCCCAAACGGCTCCTCCAGCCGCCGCCGCCGCCCAAGTCAAGACCCCCAAGAAGAAGAAGGCGGCTCCCCGGAACAAGCCAGCCGGTCTCCCGTTGGGCGAACAGATCCTCAAGATTGTGCCGGCTTTCAGCGATCGCAAGGGGATGTCCCTGGCCGCCATAAAGAAGGCTCTGGGTAGCAGCGGTGTCGATGTGGAGAAGCTCAGGACCCAGATCAAGCAAAGTATCAAGAGGAATGTGAACAAAGGCTCCCTGGTGCAGAGCAAGGGACAGGGAGCCTCCGGCTCCTTCAAAATCAGCAAGAAGGAAAACCCAGGGAAAAGTGGGAAAGAAGGTGAAGAAACTAGCAGACAAGAAATCTTTAGTGAAGAAACCAGCAGCTAAGAAATCTTTAGTGAAGAAACCAGCAACCAAGAAATCTTTAGCGAAGACACCAGCAGATAAGAAATCTTTAGTGAAGAAACCAGCAGACAAGAAATCTTTAGTGAAGAAACCAGCAGCTAAGATATCTTTAGTGAAGAAACCAGCAGACAAGAAATCTTTAGTGAAGAAACCAGCAACCAAGAAATCTTTAGCGAAGACACCAGCAGATAAGAAATCTTTAGTGAAGAAACCAGCAGATAAGAAATCTTTAGTGACGAAACCAGCAGACAAGATGTCTTTAGTGAAGAAACCAGCAGCTAAGAAATCTTTAGTGAAGAAACCAGCAGACAAGATATCTTTAGTGAAGAAACCAGCAGACAAGAAATCTTTAGTGAAGAAACCAGCAACCAAGAAATCTTTAGCGAAGACACCAGCAGATAAGAAATCTTTAGTGAAGAAACCAGCAGATAAGAAATCTTTAGTGAAGAAACCAGCAGACAAGAAATCATTCATGAAGAAACTAGCAGACAAGAAATCTTTCATGAAGAAACCAGCAGACAAGAAATCTTTAGTGAAGAAACCAGCAGCCAAGAAATCTTTAGTGAAGACACCAGTAGACAAGAAATCTTTAGTGAAGAAATCAGCAGCCAAGACATCTTTAGTGAAGACACCAGTAGACAAGAAATCTTTCATGAAGAAACCAGCAGACAAGAAATCTTTCATGAAGAAACCAGTAGACAAGAAATCTTTCATGAAGAAACCAGCAGACAAGAAATCTTTAGTGAAGAAATCAGCAGAGAAGAAATCTTTAGTGAAGAAATCAGCAGACAAGAAATCTTTCATGAAGAAACTAGCAGACAAGAAATCTTTCATGAAGAAACCAGCAGACAAGAAATCTTTAGTGAAGAAATCAGCAGCCAAGAAATCTTTAGTGAAGACACCAGTAGACAAGAAATCTTTCATGAAGAAACCAGCAGACAAGAAATCTTTCATGAAGAAACCAGTAGACAAGAAATCTTTCATGAAGAAACCAGCAGACAAGAAATCTTTAGTGAAGAAATCAGCAGACAAGAAATCTTTAGTGAAGAAATCAGCAGACAAGAAATCTTTCATGAAGAAACTAGCAGACAAGAAATCTTACATGAAGAAACCAGCAGACAAGAAATCTTTAGTGAAGAAACCAGCAGCTAAGAAATCTTTAGTGAAGAAATCAGCAGACAAGAAATCTTTCATGAAGAAACTAGCAGACAAGAAATCTTTCATGAAGAAACTAGCAGACAAGAAATCTTTCATGAAGAAACCAGCAGACAAGAAATCTTTAGTGAAGAAACTCGCAGACAAGAAATCTTTCATGAAGAAACCAGCAGCCAAGAAATCTTTAGTGAAGACACCAGTAGACAAGAAATCTTTCATGAAGAAACCAGCAGACAAGAAATCTTTAGTGAAGAAACCAGCAGACAAGAAATCTTTCATGAAGAACCTGCAGACAAGAAATCTTTCATGAAGAAACTAGCAGACAAGAAATCTTTAGTGAAGAAACCAGCAGACAAGAAATCTTTAGTGAAGAAATCAGCAGACAAGAAATCTTTCATGAAGAAACTAGCAGACAAGAAATCTTTCATGAAGAAACCAGCAGACAAGAAATCTTTCATGAAGAAACGAGCAGACAAGAAATCTTTCATGAAGAAACCAGCAGACAAGAAATCTTTAGTGAAGAAATCAGCAGACAAGAAATCTTTCATGAAGAAACTAGCAGACAAGAAATCTTTCATGAAGAAACCAGCAGACAAGAAATCTTTCATGAAGAAACCAGCAGACAAGAAATCTTTAGTGAAGAAATCAGCAGCCAAGAAATCTTTAGTGAAGAAACCAGCAGACAAGAAATCTTTAGTGAAGAAACCAGCAGACAAGAAATCCTTCGTTAGAAACCAGCAGCCAAGAAAGTGACAACAAAGAAAGTAACAGCCAAGAAAATGAAGAGCAAGGCGGCGGCAACGCCAAATAAGGCGGTGAAGAAAGCAGCGCTTCAGAAAAAGTCTGCTGCGAAGAAGGTCAAAAAAGGCAAGAGTGCGGCGGGCGGAAAGGCGCTGAAGAAACTGCAGACATGGAAGAGCAAGGTCAAGCCGAAAGCAGCGAAGGCTCAGAAAGCAGGGTCTGGAAAGAAGTGAAAGAGCGCGGGAAACTTGTAAACATCTGAACACAAAGGCTCTTCTCAGAGCCACCCACATCTCTCAGGAAAGAGCTGATCCCCTGATCAAATGATCCCTGTCCCGGCCCCGCCTGCAGATTCCACATGGAAATGATTTGGAGTAAATCCAGGATCCCTGGTGACTCGCTGACATCCCCTCCACCCAGCCCTTTCCCCACTCTCTGTAATAAAACAGAAGGATGTCCGGCCCTCACTCTAACTGGAGATGTGTTCGGTGTAGTCTCAGTTCACAAATTCAGGGGGAGAGTCCTGTCAGGTAGCTCGGTCACTCTGACAGAAACCGCCAGTTCCCCGGGGCTGCAGACACTGACACTGCGGGGAGAGAATCACCGACTCTACCCCGCCGCCGGGGGAACAAACAACTTTGTGTCCGGAGAAGAGGGAGGGCCGGGGAGAAGGTACATATTAAAGCGCTGCAGTGGACTCAGCTCCTGTGTGTGCACAACTCTCACTGATTCCGTCCTCTGGGAACAGTGCGGTCGAAACAGATCAGGTTCGGAGAGAAACACACAGCCCGAGAATGGCTTCTTTCTTCCTGCATTTACTCTGTTCTGGGAGCAGATTCTCATTGAGAAGCGGCGCTCAGATCACCGGAGAAAAAAAAAACACAATTCAAACTGTCTAAATAAAAAACAGAGAATTAACCCGGACACTTCCATTATTAAATTAATTCATCAGCTCCGAACCAGTTCCCGTTAATGTACCGGGATAATCTCGGGATTTATCAAATCGAATGCAGCGGGATTTATTAAATTGTTGATTCTACACCCTGTAGTTCAGTTCTTCACTTAACTGGAGGGGGAGATGTGTGAGCAGAGAAACAGAGCGAAATCCAGAGAGGGAACTGAAAACACACCTGGACAGATGTGAAACAGGTCAATCCACTGTGACAATAACTCCATCACTGACTCCCTCCTGACAGTAACCAGTCCTTTCACAGAGACTGTGGGTGGCTCTGAAAAGAGCCTTTGGTTTATTAGATGACATTTTGGCCGCTTTACTTTTTCTGGGAGCTCTGAGTGCTGGTTTTCTTGGGCAGCAGCAAGGCCTGGATATTCGGCAGCACCCCGCCCTGAGCGATGGTCACCCCTCCCAGCAGCTTGTTGAGCTCCTCGTCGTTGCGGACGGGCAGTTGCAGGTGTCTGGGGATGATGTGGGTCTTCTTGTTGTCCCGGGCCGCGTTGCCGGCCAGCTCGAGGATTTCAGCGGTCAGATACTCGAGCACAGCAGCCAGATAGACCGGGGCTCCGGCACCCACACGCTCAGCATAGTTGCCCTTTCTCAGGAGCCTATGAACACGGCCCACCGGGAACTGCAGTCCAGCCCGGGAGGAGTGAGACTTGGCCTTGGCCCGAGCTTTCCCGCTGGTCTTTCCTCTTCCAGACATTTCCACAATCTCACAAATACTTTCACAAAGAATGAATAATTTCCTTAGCATTGATAGTATATCGCCGGCAGTCAGGATGGCCGAGCGGTCTAAGGCGCTGCGTTTAGGTCGCAGTCTCCATTGGAGGCGTGGGTTCAAATCCCACTTCTGACACGTTGCGTTTTGACTGCACTGGAGGCGTTTGGGAGCAGCGGTGAAGAGCAAAGAGAGAACAGGAAAGAACGCAGACAAACAAAATAACAATGGACCCAAAGATGTTGCATCAAAACATTAGAGTAAGAGGCAACGAAGCAAACAGCAGGGCACAGAAAAGATCAAAAATGTAACCTTTGTATCGGGGTGGAATATGTTGCCAATATCCTTAATGAATAGTTTACTGTCTTCTCAAATGAGGGGGTGATGCAGATATTGTTATGAAGGAGGAGGAGTGTGAAGTATTGGACGTGATAACTTAAGGAGAGAGGAAGTCTTAATGGGATGAGCATCCTTGAATGTGGATAAATCACCAGGACCAGATGAAATGTACCCCAGGCTGTTGAATGAAGCCAGGGAAGAAATAGTGGAAGGTCTGACCATCGTTTTCCAGAGGATTGGAGGTCTTGTAACGTTGCAATAAAAGCAAAATACCACGCAGATCAAGCATGGCTGAGCCTTTAGAGTAGAGAAACAGGGCTGAATTCCCTGAACCAGTGCTACAGCTTTCAGAATAGAAGGAGCCTATACAAACCTGATGGGTTCCACTTAAACAAAAGAGCTGGAGGTGTTGACAGTCAGAACAGATAAAATGTGCAGGAGTGTTTGAAGCAGATTCTGTGTGGTTACTGTCGTTGTACTATGGAGTTATTTCAAGGAGGTGATTCTGAATGTAATGGATCAACGTGGACCCATCCAAGGCAAAGGTCACTGAAAGTGGCAACGCAGGTGGATAAGGTAGTCAAGAAGGCTTACGGCATGCTTGCCTTCATCGGTCGGGGCATAGAGTATAAAAATTGGCAAGTCATGTTGCAGCTGTACAGAACCTTAGTTAGGCCACACTTAGAATATTGCGTGCAACTCTGGGCGCCACACTGCCAGAAGGACATGGAGGCTTTGGAGAGGGTACAGAGGAGGTTTACCAGGATGTTGCCTGGTCTGGAGGGCATTAGCTATGAGGAGAGGCTTGAAAAACTCGGATTGCTTTCACTGGAACGACGGAGGTGAAGGGGCGACATGATAGAGGTTTACAAAGTTATGAGCGGCATGGACAGAGGGGACATAGGTTTAAGGTGCGAGGGGCAAAGTTCAGAGGGGATGTGCGAGGCAAGTTTTTTACACAGAGGGTGGTGAGTGCCTGGAACTTGCTGCCAGGGGAGGTGGTGGAAGCAGATACGATAGCGACGTTTAAGAGACATCTTGACAAATACATGAATAGGAAGGGAATAGAGGGATATGGGCCCCGGAAGTGCAGAAGGTGTTAGTTTAGGCAGGCATCAAGATCGGCGCAGGCTTGGAGGGCCAAATGGCCTGTTCCTGTGCTGTACTGTTCTTTGTTCTTCGTTCTAAGCTTCCCTGTGGTCCAGCCTGGTTGAATGGAACTGAAGCAAACAAATCATTCGGAAGAGGAAAAGATATGTAAGGCCATGAAAGCACAGAATTCAGATGGATGCAATACCAGATGGTATGGCAAGAGTGTAAAACAGCAACAGACTGGTGAATAAAACATTCACATTGAATAAGACAAGAGAAGAGAAGGGTAATAATAGTGTCAGAGGTGAGTTGTGACACTATTCACATTCCACCTTGATCTGAATAGGACTGTTGAAGGGAGTGATTGAGAAGAATAGAGGAGAAATGAAAAGAAAGGAGAAATAAACAAAAGGTCTTTTGATTTTAGAATGCTTGTTTTTGGAAATGACAGACTGCAAAGTGTGTGTGTCAGAAGATATAGAGCGAAGTTGGGTGTGACAAGATCACAGGAAAGTTGTGCCCTGAGACAAGGTGTGTGTTGACAGGAAAGCTGCTTTCTTTTGCACAATATGTAATTTATTCATAAAATTTGTGCAATTACATTGCAAAGCAGTTCAAATTTAATATTACATAAGGTACAATACAGATCAGTTTCTTTCAATAAAGTACATGATGTATCTCACTATCCCTGCCTGCACAGGTTATATTTACAGTATTTACATTACACATCAAACATTCTCTGGTGCAAACAGCCCGAGGGGTTTTACACAGGTTCCAGCCTCTCGCTGCACTAGGGCCTTAGACTGTCCCTTTTCTATTGAGACTCCATGGTGGCTTCCCCAAGCTTTAATGCCGTCCCACAGCACATAGTCTTGGATGTTGCAATGTGCCAGTCTGCAACACTCGGTCATGGACAGCTCTTTGCACTGGAATACCTGTCCCACGGCCGGGCTCGTTCTCAACAGAGATCATTTCAAATGAACATTTCCTAAATATGTGCTTTCTCTCTCGCAATAAGAGAACAGGATGTCTAGCAGATTCAGTGTGAGACAATAACACTGCCGGGTAAAGGCCGCTTTTCAACTCCAATCTTAACACAGGAGATTCCCCAAACAGCTGCAGTAAGGTGCTGTAAACTGCAGGAAGCGGATGTGTGTGGAAATGGTGATGTTACTGAGGAGGTTTCTCAGTATAGAATGGACTATGTTTAGGTGGGAATATTACTGAGT
Organism: Heterodontus francisci; assembly: GCF_036365525.1. Lineage (NCBI taxonomy): Eukaryota > Metazoa > Chordata > Chondrichthyes > Heterodontiformes > Heterodontidae > Heterodontus > Heterodontus francisci. The sequence continues at coordinate 20,479,739 of NC_090405.1, forward strand.
GTTAATTGTAGCGGGACCATATTTAAAAACTCTGGCTTTCTGGAAAGCCTTGACTTTGAAGGTCGAGTCTGGAAGGGTTTGCGTGGAGAGCTGGGTTTCGGTTCTACTGTTAATAAAGGGTTTGAAATTGGCAACCCGGAGGAAACTGGAAGTGGAGCTGAAAGATGAGGGGCCGTTCTCTCTCTGTCTGTCACTCTGGGTGTCTCCTTCATTCTCGCTCTCTGTTTAATCTTCACTCTTGTCTCCTCCCCTCCCTGCTCTCACTCTGCCTTTCTCAGCCAGGTCCGGGCGGCCTGGAAAAAAAAGGAAGCTGACGGAATCAGTCTCTTTTATTGTGCACTGATTTGAGGCAAGAATTATCATGGTGGCTGTGGTGGGGAAGAGACGGTCGCCCACCTCCTCCTGGAATGTGTCTTTGCAAAGCAGGTGTGGAAAGAGATGCAGTGGTTTTTGTCGAGGTTCATCCCAAGCAGCTCGATAACACAGGAGTCTGTGCTCCACGGGCTGTTCCCTGGGACGCACACCGAGATAAACATCAACTGTTCTATGTTCTATAACTTTAGGGACTTTCAAAAGGCTTTTGGATAGGTATATGGATAAAGGAGAATGATGGGGTATAGATTAAATTGTCCTTGACAGAGGACAAAGGATCGGCACAACATTGTGGGCCGAAGGGCCTGTTCTGTGCTGTATGTTCTATGTTCTATAACTATGTTCTAACTGCTGCTGGAGGACTATCAAATCGGTGAAAGACGCCCTTTAGTCTGCCCGAAACTTGCTGGTCTTCCAGCGCAAAGAGTTGTCCACCACCGAATGTCGCAGACTGGCACATTCCAAGGTCCAGGACAACGTGGTCAGGGACGCACTTAAGCTTGGGGCAGCCGCAGCAAAGGCTCAATGGGGAAAGACCACTGTGTAAGGTCCCCCCACCAAGCTGAGCAGAGGGGCTGGATCCATGGGAAACCCCTCGAACCGTCTCGGGAAAATTTTGTGTGCTGTAAATGTAGAAATGTATATGGCATGACAATGAAATGGAAGAGTTGTGAGGCAACTCGTGATTAAATGGAAGGAAACTGATCACCTTTGCACTGTTTGTATTTTTTGACTTGATGCTGTTTTAAACTGTTTGGGAATGTAATTTCTACAGTTTTTTATGAATAAAGTAAATTTTGGAAATTTAAAAAAAAAGTCTGGCAGTATACCAGAGTATGGTCCATGAGGAAAGGCATCATCACCCTCATGTGCAAGCGGAAGGGGGAGGGGGCAGAAATCAGAAATTGGCGGCTCATCTCACTGCTTCACATCGACTACAAGATTCTGTCAAAAGTCATTGCCAGTCGAGTCAAATCTGCTCTGGAGTTGGTGATTGACCCTGATCAGACCTGTACTATACCAGGCAGGAAGATCTCTGATAGTCTTGCGCTACTCAGGGATACGATCACCTATGTATGGGACAGGAGGGTGGACACCTGCCTCATCAGCCTGGACCAGGAGAAGGCTTTTGACAGGATATCGCACACCTACATGATGGACGTACTTTCCAAAATGGGGTTTGGGGAGGGAATCTGCAATTGGATCAAACTGGTCTCCACAAATATCAGGAGCGCAGTCTCAATCAATGGGTGGGAATCAGAAAGTTTCTCAATCCAATCTGGAGTCAGGCAGGGCTGTCCTCTCTCCCCTGTCTTCTTTGTTTGCTGTATTGAACCCTTTTCTGAGTCTATTAGGAAGAATGCGAGTATCAGAAGGGTAACAATCCCAGGCAGTGGAGGCACTCAGGTTAAAACCTCCCTGTACATGAATGACGTCGCCGCTTTCTGCTTGAACCCACTGCCTGTGCGCAGACTGATGAGCATCAGTGACCAGCTCGAACTGGCCTCGGGAGCCAATGTTAAACACAGCAAGAGCGAGGCCATGTTCTGTGGGAACTCAGCTGACCGATCCTTTGTCCCCTTCACCATTAGGTCAGACAACCTGAAGGTGCTGGGGTGTGATTTGGAAGGGCCGGGGCGTGCACCAAAGCCTGGGAGGAATGAGTAGCCAGGGTACAACATAAGCTGAACATGTGGGAGCAGCGATCTCTCTCCATTGTGTCAGGTTACTGTACGTGGTGCAGGTCTGGCCCATACTGCACTCCTGCACTGTGGTGATCACCTGAGCCATTTTCCGCTTCATCTGGGGATCCAAAATGGACCAGGTCCCGAGGGACACGATGTTCAAACCTCTGGAGAAAGGCGGGAAAAATGTACCCAACATCGCCCTCATCCTGATGGCTACCTTTGTGTGTGGCTGTATCAAGCTGTGTGTAGACCTCCAGTACGCAAACTCCAAGTGTCACTCCATGCTGAGGTTCTATCTGTCCCCAGTGTTGCGAAGGATGGGCCTGGTCATATGGCCGTGGAACGCTCCATCCAGTTGGACTGTGCTGTAACACCTATCCTTCATGGAAAAGTTTCTGTGGAAAAACACCTTTGACCACCAATCCATCAGGCACTGGTCTGCACGGAATGTTCTCAAGGCCCTACGGGAAAAGAAGATGGTGGATCCTGTCGGATGGTTCCCCGAGCAGACTTCCAAAGTCATTTGGCGGAATGCCCCATCACCAGAACTTTCAAACAAGCACCAAGATGTAGCTTGGCTGATGGTGAGAAGAGTCCTCCTCGTCAGATCCTTCCTGCACGCCCGAAGTCTCACCCCCTCTGCACAATGCCCTCGAGGTGGCTGTGATGGGGAAGAGACGGTTGCCCACCTCTTTCTGGAATGTGTCTTTGCAAAGCAGGTGTGGAAAGAGATGCAATGGTTTTTGTCGAGGTTCATCCCAAGCAGCTCTGTAGCACAGGGGTCTGTGCTCTACGGGCTGTTCCCAGGGACGCACACCGAGATAAACATCAACTGCTGCTGGAAGACTATCAATTCGTTGAAAGATGCTCTTTGCTCTGCCTGAAACTTGCTGGTCTTCCAGCGCAAAGAGTTGTCCACCACCGAATGTTGCAGACTGGCACATTCCAAGGTCCAGGACTACGTGCTGAGGGACGCACTAAAGCTTGGGGCAGCTGCAGCAAAGGCTCAATGGGGAAAGACCACTGTGTAAGGTCCCCCCACCATAGTGAACTGAGGGGCTGGATCCATGGGAAACCCCTCGAACTGTAGCCAGAAATTTTTGGTTGCTGTAAAATGTACATGGCATGAGAAATGAAATGGAAGGGTTGTGAGGCAACTCACTCCTGTATTGAAGGAAACTGATCTCCTTTCCACTCTTTGTATTGTTTGACTTGGTGCTTTTTGGAACTGTTTTGTAATGTATTTTTTTTTACAGATTTTTATGAATAAAGTATATTTTGGAAGTTAATAAAAGAAAGTCTGGCAGAGGTAAAGGAGGGAAAGGACTGGGCAAAGGCGGAGCAAAGCGGCACCGCAAAGTGCTTCCTGATAATATCCAGGTCATCACCAAACCAGCAATCCGCCGCCTGGCTCGCCGTGGCGGGGTCAAGCGGATCTCGGGTTTGATCTGTGAGGAGACTCGCGGGGTGTTGAAGGTTTTCCTGGAGAATGTGATCAGGGATGCGGTCACCGACACTGAGCACGCCAAGCGCAAGACGGTCACTGCCATGGATGTGGTGTTCGCTCTGAAACGGCAGGGCCGCACAACTCGACCCTTTCCAGCAAACACACAACAAAGGCTCTTCGAAGAGCCACCCACCGTCTCACAGAGAGAGCAGTGACCTCGAAACGGGAGATGGGATAGGCTGTTCAGAACTGACTGGAATAAATCTGTGCTATGTTCGGGTATAAAACTGGAATCCCCGAAATTGACATTTCAGTTGCAGCAAGGATGTGCAGTGGATTTGATTTTCTAAACGGGCTGTGTAAACAGTGCCCGAGACTCTACAGTTAGTTATTTCCCCAGTCGACACATGCCCTCAGTGAAAAGCCACATCACTCCTCCAGAATCACTCATTGTTTTCATAGAATTTCAAAATGATTTCGCTGCAATGAGAGAATCCGGGAGTTTTGCAGCAGCCGTTGAATCGGTCACTGGAAGCAGACCCACTTGTGATGTTATTTCCTCCGAGACGGTGTTTCCTGCAGTGAAACTGACAGGGTTTGTGAAACTGATCAGTTTCAGCTCAATCATTCAGGGACCTGGAATTCCCGCAGTTTGAGCCCGCGCTCACTTCTGATTGGTCACCCTCTTCCCATTCGCATTTCTTAACCAATCGCAGAGCCTCGAATTGGGGAAAATGCAGCAAATCATTGGCTTAAATTGTCGAAATTGGCAGAACGTTTGAATTCGAAAAAGGCGCCAATTTCAGTGTCGGCAAAAAGCGAATTACTGGAAAATCTATTTAAAGTTGTTCGTAAAATATTTTCCACCAACCTTTAAAAACCTTTCTTTATTCCGCTATTATCGCCACAAATTCCTGGCGCTATTTTACGCACTGTTTTAACCTGTCATTTTTCCCCCACTTCTTATCTGCAACCGGCGGTAAAAGACTCCATTCAGCAATCCTTAAGGGACCAATAACTCAAACTCGGTGTGGAAAGGAATAAATTAGACTCTTGGTAATTCCCCTTCACACAGGGATCAGGGGGACAGTGAGAAGCCACTGAAATAGTTGCTCATAAACATTTTAAATAGTTCCTATTCTGTTCTGTTACTGACATGCTGGAATCAGACAGTAATCAGCCCTTTCACAGAGACTGTGGGTGGCTCTGAAAAGAGTCTTTGGTTTATTAGATGACATTTTGTCTGCTTTACTTTTTCTGGGAGCTCTGAGCGCTGGTTTTCTTGGGTAGCACCCCGCCCTGAGCGATGGTCACCCCTTCCAGCAGCTTGTTGAGCTCCTCCTCGTTGCGGACAACCAGCTGCAGGTGTCTGGGGATGATGCGGGTCTTCTTGTTGTCCCGGCCGCGTTACCGGCCAGCTCGAGGATTTCAGCGGTCAGATACTCGAGCACAGCAGCCAGATCGACCGGGGCTCCAGCACCCACATGCTCAGCATAGTTGCCCTTTCTCAGGAGCCTGTGAACACGGCCCACCGGGAACTGCAGTCCAGCCCGGGAGGAGCGAGACTTGGCCTTGGCCCAAGCCTCCCGCCGGTCTTTCCTCCAGACATTTCCACAATCTCACAAATACTTTCACAAATGGATAATTTCCGCAGCATTTACTTTACTTAAAGACTGAGAACTCTCCTCAATGGTCGGTACTTAATTCCATTTGCCTATATTCTTCACCAGTCAGGTCACTGACCAACAGAAGAGGGCGGAATTTACCCGCCACGACATCAGAAGCAGAGAATTTGTCAATTTCAAAAAGCCCGCCAATTTCATTGCCGGAAAGGAGCGGATTAAAATAAATGTCATCCTTAGTCAAAGATTTAAAGTCCCATCTCTTGATTTTGTTTTATTCAACTTGTAAAATGTTATTTAAACTGTGACTCATTCTACAATCGCTTTCAAACTGTCCCGGGTGGGGACTGCATTGGCCTGAAGTGAAATACTCAGTTTAGTTTTCAATCAGAGCCCAGTGTCCTTCTCTGAAAAGAGGAAGCCGGATCAAGTCCTCAAACGGCCCTTAACTTGCTCTGTAATAATCCCATCCCAGGCTGTTACACTGCGGAGAGTTGCTGTTAATAAAATGATTAATCAGTGAAGGGATGAAGGTCGAATCCTTACCGCTGAAATCAGCTGTTAATGCGGTCATTCAGGGGCTGTGAAAAACCAGAATAAGAGCAGCTTTAAGCAAAAAAAGTGAAGGCGGGTGATCAGATTATGGGTTCGTGTTCGGTTAATAACGGGAGATACAAACACAGCAGTGGGATCGTTATTATATTATACATTGTCTTAAAGTGATTTCATAGAGATGTCGGATGCAGCTTTTTCAGAGAGATTGTGGGTGGCTCTTAAAAGAGCCATTGTGTTTGGGATGTTATTCAGTCCATTGTGCAGTTTTACTTGGAGCTGGTGTACTTGGTCACCGCCTTTGTCCCTTCCGACACGGCGTGCTTGGCCAGCTCCCCGGGCAGCAGCAGGCGCACGGCGGTCTGGATCTCCCGGGAGCTGATGGTGCTGCGCTTGGTGTAATGGGCCAGGCGTGAAGCCTCACCCGCGATGCGCCCGAAAATATCGTTCACAAACGAGTTCATGATGCTCATGGCCTTGGAGGAGATGCCGGTGTCGGGATGAACCTGCTTCATCACTTTGTAGATGTAGATGGAGTAACTCTCCTTCCTCCGCTTCTTGCCGCCCTTTGTTGACGGTTTATTTAAGGTTTTCTTGGCGCCTTTCTTAGGAGCTGCTTTCTTCTCTTTTTTTTATTTCCAAAATATACTTTATTCATAAAAATCTGTTAAAAATACATTGCCAAACAGTTTCAAACAGCACCAAAAAATACAAACATTGCAAGGGAGATCAGTTTCCTTCAGCACAATCATGAGTTGCTTCATGACCCTTCCATTTCACATTTGTCATGCCAATTACATTTTTACATTTACAGCAAATGAAAATTTTCCCGATACAGTTCGAGGGGTTTCCCAGGGGTCCAGCCCCTCAGTGCAGCTTGGTGGGGGGAGCTTACCATTTTCAGTTTCGATTTCAGACACAGAAATAAACCAAACCCCTTCCGAGTGCGGATTAAATAGACAATCCCACAGCTCTATGCTAATGAGGGATGGGAGAAAGTAAAGATTGTGATTTGGTGATTGGCAGTGATGTCAGAATAGTTTTATATCTGCAACCAATCACAAACTCCCTCACTGTATTCAGGAATGACATTTCCCAAAGACTCTCTCCAGCCCCAGTTTCCACTGAAAAATCCACCGGGAAATGACGCCTGGCTGCGAGGGTCTCTTATTCTCAGCAGCTTCTCACATTCCGGCCTCTAAGTTGAGCGCTTTGTTGGGCGGAAATATTTGTTCAGGCAGTTTCAACAGCTCAGAGCCGACACTGGGTCAGAAACCAGAAATGGCAATACGGGTCACAAACAAGGAGTTTATGCTGAACCTTGATAAATCTCACTGGTTATCGGCCTCAGCTGGAGCATTGTGTCTAATTCTAGGTTCCACATTTTTGCAGGGATATCAAGGCCTGAGAGAGAGTGCAGAGGAGATTGACCAGAATGGTTCAAGAGATGCGTGAAAGGATAGCAAAGCTAGGGTCGTTCTTCTTGGTGCAGAGATGTTAATGTAATATTTAATAGTTGTGTTCTACATTCTAATGGGTTGAAGAGGAACTGTTCCCACTGGCAGAAGGGTCTGTAACCAATGGACACAGAATTGTTAAAAGAATCAGGGGAAGATCAGGTGATATTTTAACACGCGTTCTGATGATCAGAAATGTACTGCTTGAAAAGGGAGGTGAAAACAGATTCAATAATAACTTTCCTGAGGGAATTGGATCATTACTTGATGGGGAAATTACAGGGCAATGTGAAAATGACAGGGAGGTGGGACTGATTGGATAGATCTTTCAAAGAGCAGCACAATTGTTCAAATGATCTCTTTCTGTGTTGCAAAAATTGTGATTATTGCTGTTCAGAAACATCCTGACACATCCTGAAACATCATGTCGCCTTTCAGTTCACCAGTTTTAAACACCTGGAACTGAGCTGAGTATTTTATTGGCTGTGATTATAGCATCAGAGACCAAAAGACAGCGGCCCAGTCCCAAAGTCCACAGAAAGACTCAATGTATTGCTCCATGTGAGCGATGCTGTTAGAGCAATGAGCATAGCTGCCTTCCAAACAGCTGGAATAAAAACAGAAAATGCTGGAAATACTCAGCAGGTCAGGCAGCATCTGTGGAGAGAGAACAGAGTTAATGTTTCAGGTCAATGACCTTCCAAGCAGCTGTGCCCGGGTTTGATTCCCAGCCATTACAGTTTGGCGTTCCTTAAATTCCTCAGATGAGAAACTGAAAGACAGGAACTGAGTTGGGTGCTGTCTCAAAGGAATTTTGTTTCCCAAAGCAAGAAGTGTATAATTTGAATAAACATATTTCCAACGCTGATTTCCTTCAAATGAAAGTTCAATTGAACTCTGATTTTACTCCTTTTTATTGATAATTATTATTTGACCTGAATCATACAGTGGACTCAGAATAGAATTACTCAGATTCATTTTCCCACAGCTATTCCCGTTCCTTAGAAGAAACAATTCCTGGATTCTGGAAGCTGTGGATTAGAGGGTAACAAACATATCCACACTATTCAAGAAAGGAAGGAGAGAGAAAGCAAGGAACTAGAGGCCAGTTTGCCTGACATCAGCAATGGGGAATATGCTATAATCTATTATTACAGACATGGTAAAGGGTGATGTGGAATATCAGAATATGGTTGGGCAGAGTCAACATGGATTTATTAAAAGGAAATTGTCAATGACAAACTTATTAAAATTTGTTGATGTTGTAACTGCCAGGGCAGATAAGGGGAACCAGTGGATGTAGTCTGTTTGGATTTTCAAAAAGCATTCAATAAGTTATCAAACAAGAGGTTATTACACCAATGTAGGTCCCATGCAATTTGGGGATAATATATCAGTATAGATTGAGTAGTAGTTAACAGACAAAAAACAGAGAGTAGGAATAACCGAGTCATTTTCGGCAGGAAAGCTGTAAGTAATTGGATACTGCAAGGATTGGTGCTCGGGACTCAGTTATTTCCATTCTGTATCAATGACTTAGATGAGGTGACCGAATGTAATGTTATCCATGTTTGCCGATGATATAAAGTGAGGTGGCAAAGTAAACTGTGAGGAGGATGCAAAGGGGGAGAAAAGGGATTTAGACAGACTAAGTATGTGGGCAAGAATGTGAGAGATGGAATATAATGGGGAGAAGTGTAAAGTTACACACTTTGGCAGGAAAACAGCAATACAGAACATTTTTGAAATTAGTGAGAGACTGGGAAATGTTTACATTCAGAGGGACCCGAGTGTCCTTGTCCAGGAATCACAGAAAGTTAACGTGCAGGTACTCAACCAATTAGGAAAGCAAATGATATGTTTGTCTTTATTGCAAAGAGATTAGAGTATGAGTATTTATTTCAATTATACAGCGTGAGATCACCCTTGGAGTGCTGTGCAGTTTTGGTCCCCTTATCTAAGGAAGGATATACTTTCCTTAGAGGGAGTACAGAGACGTGCCACTAGGCTGCTTCCGAGGATGAGGGGATTGTCCTATGAGAAGAGATTGAATAGACTAGGCCTCTATTCCCCAGAATTCAGAAGAGTGAGAGGTAATCTCACTGGCAGATAAAATGCTCAGTGGCTTGACATGGTAAATGCTGGGAGGATGTTTCCTCTAGCTGGGCAATCTAGAATGAAGGGTTACAGTCTCAGTCTAAAGGGCTTGGTCATATTTGACAGAGAAGAGGAGATTTTTTTTTCAGTCAAAGGGTTAAGAATCTTTGGAATTCTCTATCCCAGAGAGCTCTGGATCCTCAATCATTGTGTATATTCAAGAGAGATCGATAGGTTTTTGGATACTAAGGGAATCAAGGGGGCTGTGCCAGTGTGGTAAAATGGAGTTGAGGTAGGAGATCAGCTGTTATCTTATTGAATGGTGGAACTATTTCGATGGGCAGAGTGGCCACTCCTGCTCTTATTTCTTATGTAAACTTTCATTCCCTCCCAGGGATTGTTTTATTCTTCAAAAAGAGAAATAGTGCAGCCGCTAGAAATCTGAATAACAGAAGATTCTGGAAACACTCAGCAGTTCCAGCAGTATCTGTGGAGAGAGGAAGGGAGGAGCAATGTTTCAGGTCTATAGAAGGGTCACAGAACTGGACCATTAACCCGAGCTTCTCTTCTCCACAGTTGTTTCCGGACTGGCTGAGTGTTTTCAGTATTTTAGCTTTTTTTCTTTCTATATGTTATCTCTTTCCCTTTTGACTGTTTGCTGTGAAACTTTCAGCATTGTGCTCAGTTCTTTGTGTCGTTATGTTTTCTTTATTTGAAGTAATGCAAATAGTATCCTGAAAAATCAGACAGAAATACTGCTCAATGTAGTGTAATATATAACAGGGCACATTTACAAATATCAGATCAATGTAGTAAACATTTTTATTAAGAATTGATTACTTTTATTTTCAGTATAAAAATGTGAAGCAATATGAGTTTATTACAAAGTTTATTACCTCACATTACCTGTTTATTAACCCTGACAGACTGTGCCAATTTCTGCTTCTATGTTGCAGTTCTCACTTTCAGCTAGCAAATGTCAGCAATCTGTGATCCAGTGCAGTTTACAGATCAGACAGTCAACACGACATGCAATAATTGTTCAGATTATGGAGGACAGGTGGGATTTAGAAATACTGGGAATGGAGACAAGTTGTTATTACACTGAGTTTGCCCAAAGATTAGAGACACCATTGTGGCAAATCAGTCTGTTGTCCTGCACATGAGAATGAGAATCATTCTGTATTTGTGGCTGTCAGTCTCTATTACTGAGTGGGAGTGTGGGATTCATGCTGCATTGGTCAGTCTCTGGTACAAAGTGTGATATTCACTCTGAATGTATAAGGCTCTGGAACTGTTTGTGTGTGTGGAATTCATTCTGTATCTGTCAATCTCTGGTACTAAATATGAATGTGGCATATATGTTATAGCTCTCAGTGTCACTGTATGTGTGTGTGGGTTTCATTTGATATCTGTCAGCCTCTGTTTCTGTACACGACTGTCAGATTCATACTGTGCCAAAATGTCCCTGTTGCTGTATGTGACTGTGTGATTCATTCTGTATCTGCCATTCCCTGGTACTATGTGTCAGTATAGACTCATTCTGTATCCCAGTCACATGCACTATATTTGAGAGTGCGATTAATTCTGTACCTTTAAGTCACTGATATTATATGTAAGTGTTGGATTTCTGTTGGATCTCTCAGTTATTGTTTCTGTTGTGAATTTGGGATGAACATAACATCTGTCAGTCTCTGGTACTGCCTGTGAGTGTGTGTTTTGTTCAATATCTGTCAGTCTCAGGTACTGTCCGCGTGTGTACTTTTTGTTCAATATTTTCAGTTTCTGGTACTGCCTGTGAGTGTGGGTTATGTTCAATGTCTGTCAGTCTCTGGCACTGCCTGTGAGTGTAGGTTATGTTCAGTATCTGTCAGTCTCTGGTACTGCCTGTGAGTGTGGGTTTTGTTCAGTATCTGTCAGTCTCTGGTACTTCCTGTGAGTGTGGGTTTTGTTCAGTATCTGTCAGTCTCTGGTACTGCCTGTGAGTGTGGGTTTTGTTCAGTATCTGTCAGTCTCTGGTACTGCCTGTGAGTGTGGGTTATGTTCAGTATCTGTCAGTCTCTGGTACTGCCTGTGAATGTGGGTTTTGTTCAGTATCTGTCAGTCTCTGGTACTTCCTGTGAGTGTGAGTTTTGTTTAGCATCTGTCAGTCTCTGGTACTGCCTGTGAGTGTGGGTTTTGTTCAGTATCTGTCAGTCTCTGGTACTGCCTGTGAGTGTGGGTTTTGTTCAGTATCTGTCAGTCTCTGGTACTGCCTGTGAGTGTGGGTTTTGTTCAGTATCTGTCAGTCTCTGGTACTGCCTGTGAGTGTAGGTTATGTTCAGTATCTGTCAGTCTCTGGTACTGCCTGTGAGTGTGGGTTTTGTTCAGTATCTGTCAGTCTCTGGTACTGCCTGTGAGTGTGGGTTTTGTTCAGTATCTGTCAGTCTCTGGTACTGCCTGTGTGTGGGATGCATTCAGTAGCCATTAATCTCTGGGTTAGTTTGTCATTCTGGATTCACTCTACACAGAATTACATAGTATTTACAGCACAGTGACAGGCTTTTCTGCCCAAGTGCTGGTAGTTCCAATGAGGTTACTCCAACCCTACTTCATCTAATCCTATCAGCAAATCTCTCAAATTGTTTCTGCCTCATTTAATCATTTAGCTTGACGTTAAATGTAACAATGTTCAGCAGCTCAAGTGCTGTCAAAGCAGGGTAAAGAAGTTTCCCGAGTTATTTATTTAATTTATTATTTCATATCGACAGCTTCGGACTCCACCACAAGTGGGAAACATCTCTACCTCTACCCGAACAAAACCCTTCATATTATTCAATGCTTCTATTAGGTGACCACTCAGAGAAAAGAGCCCAGGCTTGTTCAATAGTATGAACTCCTGTGGAACATATAGTTCGGTTTGCATTTATGGAATAAATACTGTATCTCAGTCTGAAACTGTATGTGATTTTAGATTGGCATATAATGTGTAGCTCAGGCTGCAATAAATAACTGAGACAATATCTGTCACTCTAACACTATAGTTTTGTGGAGTGCAATGTTATCTGTCATTCAGTCTGTTCTGATAGAATATATAATGTTACCTTTAAGTCTGAGGCAATGGGGGGGGTCAGGTACAGGGTCCGGAGGTGCCCAATCGGGGTGGTTGGAGCTTTGAGGGTGGCTCTCCATGGGGAACAGGGTGCCTAATCAGGAGAACCCCCCCCCCGCAGCCCGCAAGAAAGACGCCTGGTTTTATCAGGCAGGGTTCTTGGTGCCTTTGCCACACTGCCTCCCCGCCCCCAACCCAACCGAGGATAAAATACCTGCAGCAGAGAGAGGAGGCCCATAAGTGGCTGTTAATTGGCCAATTAAGGGCCTTGTTTGGCCTGGGGCAGACAGGCTGTTTCTCCCCACCGCCATTCCGTGTAATATTGCAGTGGGTGTGGGAGGGGGTCAGAAAATTTCCATCAGATTGGAAGTTGGCAAATGTTACACTGCTTTTCAGGAAAGGAGGGAGAGAGAAAACTGTGAACTACAGGTCAGTTAGCCTAATATCAGTCCTTGGGAAAATGCAGGAAGTCTGAACAATGCACTGAGAAAAGCATTCAAACAAGTCAACATGATTTTCCTGGAGGGAAATCTTGTTTGACAAATTTATGAGAGTTTTTTGAGGATGTAACTAGCAGGGTAAAGGGAAACTAATCGTATTCCTGGATTTCCAAAAGGCATTCAATAAGGTGCTACATAAAAGGTTAATAGAGAAGATAAGGGACTCATGGAATTGTGGGTAATATATTAGCATGGATAGAGGATTGGTTAATGGACAGGAAGCAAAGAGTGGGTATAAACAGATTGGCAGGCAGTGAATAATGGAGTGTCGCAAGGATAAGTGCTGGGGTCTCAGCTATTTACAATCTAAATTAATGACTTAGATGAAGAGACAGAGAGTAATGTATCTAAGTTTGCTGATGTTACAAAGGTAGGTGGAAAGGGAAGCTGTGGGAGGACATAGAGAGGCTGCAAAGAGATATAGACAAGTTCAGTGAGTGGGCAAGAAGATGGTAGATGGAGTATAATGTAGGGAAGTGTGAAGTTCTTCACTTTGGTCATAAGAATAGAAAAGTAGAATATTTGATAAAAGGTGTGAAACTTGTAACTGTTGGTGTTCAAAGAGACTTGGGTGTTCTTGTACAAGGAATACAGAAAGTTAGCATGCAGGTACAACAAGCAATTAGGAAGGCAAATGGCATGTTGGCCTTTATTGCGAGGGGATTAGAATACAGGAATAAAGAAGTTTGCTACAATTGTACAGGATTTCGGTGAGACCACATCTGGAATACAGTGTGAAGTTTTGGTCTGCACACTTAAGAAAGGATATATGTGCATTGGAGGCGGTGCAGCAAATGTTCACTAAATTAGTCCCTGGGATGAGGGGATTGTCCTATGATGAGAGGCTGAGTAAATTGGGCCTATACTCTGGAGTTTAGAAGAATGAGAGGTGATCTCATTGAAACATACAAAATTCCGAAGGGGCTGGATAGGGGAGACACTGAGAGATTGTTTCTGCTGGTCAGAGAATCTAAAACATGGGGACACATTCTCACGATAAGGGGCTGATCATTTAGGACTGAGATGAGGAGCAATTACTTCACTCAAAGTGTTGTGAATCTTTGGAATTTTCTACTCCAGAGGATTGTGCATGCTCCATCATTGAATACATGTAAAGCTGCGATAGACAGATTTTTGATCTCTCAGAGAATCAGGGGATAAGGCGAGCAGGCGGGAAAGTGGAATTGAAGCCTAAGATCATCCATGATGGTACCGAATGGCGGAGCAGGCTCCACGGGCCACATGATCTACTCCTGCTCCTATTTTGTGTGTTTTTATGTTCCGACTACTTCTGCTGTCGGTGATTGTGGAATTGATGTCTCTGCTCTCTGTGAGTGATACTGCACTTACTGTGTGTGAGGAGCTGGCTGCACTTCCCCTTGTGTCGAGGAATCACGACATTTATTCAGCTTCCTCAAGTATTGCCTGTAGAAAGAAAAAGTATTTATTATAATTCAGAAAGAGATGTGGTGGAAGTTACAAGAGAGACCAAAACAAATTTTCAATGAATAATCATTGTGAACAATCACAAAGGAAACCCAGCAATACAAACAGAGTCAGTGTCTGATTCCACTGCAGTCCTGCAGCCCCCAGCTACTGCATACCAGGGGCTTTGGCCATTTTACAACAATTTAATGACATCCAGAAACAATCCACTGGGCCATGAATGGGACTGACCGACGGAACAGGGACTTTTACACAGGTCAGATTTCCAGTTCCCGCTCCCATGGTCGAACCGTTCAAATGAAACCAAACAGCCGCTGTTTAAAATGTGTCCTTCACACTTCTCACCTAGTGCCTATAATAGATTCTCTTTGTGTAACTCCCCACATCCTGACTGTCCGCCTCTGTTTCCACACTTCACTGTCCAAGAACAACAAACTGTGGGAACAGGCTATACCCCTCTCATTCCGCTGGCGCGGACATGATGGGCCGAATGGACTCATTCTGTGCCGGAAGTTTTCCACGTTTCTGGCTGAAGTGCTGCAGAAATCTGGGCCTGCGCTCCCCTCCCCCAGCAGTGCCTGTGAGCGGAAGAAGATGGTTTAAAACAGCCGCGAATGGAGAGATCCCGGTCCCGGTGGAAGGGAGCAAACAGCAGCCTCCTTCCAGCAACACATCGCTTTGGGAGCATGTCCGCAGAAAGACTCAGAGATCAGCATCGAGTCCGGGGCAAGTTCAGGGGCAGGCGGGGGCTGTTTGTAAGAGGCGGAGTGGATCTGGAACTGGTCTCGGAACATCGAGTGAGTGGAGAGGCCATTCTCCGGTTGTGTGTGGACAAGGGGATGGAGACAGAATGGGAAGAAACTTATTGTAGTGGAGTGAAACAGTGACAATATTTGTGTTGCGGTGGTTCTTTTGCGGGTATCCATAATGATTATTATTTGAGAGATTAAATTCATTAAAACTCTATATCTTTGATCTCACCTGTATTTTAGTTACAAACATACTTTTGTTCAAACAGGCAAATGATTGAATGAACCAGAATAAATGGGCTATTTCCTCCACCCAAGTTACAAGGAAGAGTGCCACCAGCTCCTTCTCACACACAATACGTACATTATCACTCACAGAGCGCAGAGACACAGACAGGTCATCAGTTCCACAGTCTCAGATGGCAGAAATAGTTCCAGAGACACACTTTCAATCCATCAATCAAATAGAGCAGGAAAGACAGACGTTGTTTCCATGTCACCCCAACTCATTACCACTGACAGGTAGATACATAAATCCCAGTCCAACTTCTCACCCACTATCAAATTATCAGTGTGTCAATCCCACAATAGTGCAACCTCAGCTACAAAGTAAATACACAGAGAACTGACACGTGGTTCCTGTTTCAAAGTTACAGAATTAACCTCAATAATGTACTCTGAGATTCAAGTTAAATACCAGCCCAATATTTACACAGGTTATGAGTTTATTATCAGTATTAATTCCCATCATGTTTCCAGACATATACATTAGACTCAAGTCCATAATCAGATTGAGAGATTCTGAAATATCGTATAACCTGAGATCCAAACTCAGATTCCAGTTTAAAACTCATCCGGATTGTGAAACTAAAAGATACATTATAAATTTGATCAGTATAGTCTGAGCTATAAATTACATACCAGTCCTGAAACCTCGTACAGTGGCAGATGGAAGATACTGTACAATTCCAGACTGAGCTCATTTTACATGCAAATCCAAGATACTCACTCAGACTGAATGGCACTGATCAAATTGATTAGTACAGCCTGAATTACACTTGCACACCAATCCTGTATCAGATTGTAGGATACATTATCTTTCACTATTGTGTTCACAGTGACAGATATTTAATACTAAGCAAAACCTCAAATATATTGTCTGCTTAAAACCTACCACATCAATGGCCTGTTGCTGTGCTGACATTTTATGGAGAATAAATCCAGACTTGCCATCAGTCCCAGGGACGGAAGATTATATAATGAATCCCACACTCACACAGAGTACCAGATACTGCCAGATAGAGAGTGATGCTGAAACACATGCTCAGTGCCAGATGCTGAAAGATATAGGTTGATTACTGCACTCACTCACAGTACTTCAGCCTGAGTCATCTAAAGCAACCTAACACACAAAAAATAGCAGTGAGAGAGTAAGAAAGAGTCCAAAACTCACATAGAGTACCAGACACTGATAGATACAAACTGAAAACTACACACACATGGATATAGGATTGGCTAACTCACAGGAAACAGAGAGTGGGGACAAATGGGGCATTTTCAGATTGGCAAACTGTAACTAATGGAATGTCACAGGGATCAGTGCTGGTGCCTCAACTATTTATGGTCTATATTAATAATTGCATGAAGGCACTGAGTGTACTGTTGCCAAATTTATGGGTGGTACAAAGATAGGTAGGAAAGAAAGTTGTGAGGAGGACATAAAGTGTCTGCAAAGAGATATAGATAGGTTAAGTCAGTGGGCAAAAGTTTGGCAGATGGAGTATAATATAGGAAAATGTGAGATTGTCTACTTTGGCAGGAAGAATAGAAAAACAGAATATTATTTACACAGAGAGAGACTGCAGAATGCTGCTGTACCGAGGGATCTGGGTGCCAGGTACATGAATTACAGAAAAGTTAGCATGAAGGTATAGCAAGTAATTAGGAATGCAAATGGAATGTTGGAATTTTTAGCAAGGGGAATGGGGTATAAAAGTAGGGAAGTTTTGCTGTAACTGTACAGGGCATTAGTGGCATCCCAACTAAAGTACTCCATACAGTTTTGGTCTCCTTACTTAAGGAGGGATATACTTGTATTGGAATCAGTTCAAAGAATGTTCACTAGGCTGATTCCTGGGATGAAGGGTTGACTTGTGAGAAAAAGTTGAGCAGATTGGGCCTCTACTCACTGGAGTTTAGAAGATTGAGAGGTGATCTTATTGAAACCTATAAGATTCTCAGTGGGCTGGACAGGTAGATGCTGGGAAGATGTTTCTCCTTGTGGGGGAATGTAGAATTATGGGGCACAGTTTCAAGATAAGTGGTCTCCCATTCAAGAAAGAGATGAGGAGGAATTTCTTCGGTCAGAGGGTTGCTCATCTTTGGAATTCTGTTCTCCAGAGGACTGTGGAGGCTGGGTCATTGAATATATTCAAGGCTGTGACAGACAGATTTTTTGATGTACAAGGGAGTCATTGGTCAATGGGCACAGGCAGGAAAGTGGAATTAAGGCCTCAATCAGAACAGGCATGATCTTATTGAATGGCAGAGCAGGATTTATGGGCCACATGGCCTTCTGGAAGCGATCCTGAGTGTCATTGTCGATATCTGCCCTTGGTGACAGGAGGTTCCCAAAGTATGAGCAGTGATCCACATTGTCCAGTGATTCGCCGTGGATCTTAATAGTCGGGGGCAGTGTCGGGGAGCAGGCTGGCAGAGGACCTTAGCTTTCCGGATGTTTTGCTTCAAGCCAATTCTTTCATACGCCTCCATGAATGCATCGATGAGGGTTTGAAGCTTGGCCTCTGAGTGTGCGCATATGCAAGCATTGTCAGCACACTGCAGCCCGATGACAGATGTTGGAGTGGCCTTGCTTCAGGACTGCAGGCAATGTAGTTTCAATAGTTTCCCACTCGTCCTGTAGAGTAGATCTGCTTACACGAACTAAAGAACAGCTGATGGGCTGAAAGAGTGCAGGAAATACAGCAACTTGCTGACAGCCACGACATGTGTGGATTCTTCAGCACCATCAAGACCATTTATGGCCCAAATTACCAAGGACCTACCCTACTGAGAGTAAAGAATGGAGTGACACTGATCAAGGTCAGAGAGGCAGTCAGCACTCGTTGGAAGTAGCACTTTGAAGATCTCCTCAATCGCAACTCAGTCCTTGATGCAAGTGCCACATTCCACAGCTTGTTACCCACCATGACGTCAGCACAATCCCAGCCCAACAGAAATTGAAAAGGCAATCTAACAGGTAAAAAAAAATGAAGGCCACCGGCATCGATGGAATTCCCTCTGAAAATCTAAAATACGACAGAGAAGAACACTTAACACAAATACATGGTCTCATTTCCTTCAGCTGGAAGGACGAGAGCACGCCAGGGATCTCTGAGATGCTGTCATTGTGATCATCACCAAAAATGGTGACAAGACCGACTGTGGTAATGACAGAGGGGTATCCCAGCTGTTCACTACAGGGAAGGTCATCACAAGAGTCCTTCTCAACTGTCTCTTCCCCGTGGCTGAAGATCTCCTACTGGAATCACAATGTGGATTCTGTCCATCAAGAGACACAGTGGACATGATCTTCACAGCAAGACAACTCCAAGAAAATGTAGGGAGCAGCAGCAACCTTTCTACCTGGTCTTCTCTGACCTGACAAAGGCCTTCGACTCTCCCAACCAGGAGGGATTATGGAACGTCTTCCTCAAATTTGGCTGCTGGAAAAATTCGTCACCAACCTCCAACGACTGCATGATGACATGCAAGCTGAAATCCTTCCCAACGGACCTACCACTGACCCAATCCCAATGCAAACTGGGGTCAACTAAGTCTGTGTCATCGCACCAACGCTCTTTTCCATCTTCCTCGCCGCAACACTCCACCTCAACTCCTCACACTCAAACACAGCAACAGAGACTGACAGATACAGAATGGATGTCATACTCAAACCCAGTACCAGAGTCTAACAGATACAGTGGTGCAGTGGTTAGCACTGCAGCCTCACAGCTCCAGGAACCCGGGTTCGATTCTGGGTACTGCCTGTGCGGAGTTTGCAAGTTCTCCCTGTGACCGCGTGGGTTTTCGCCGGGTGCTCCGGTTTCCTCCCACCGCCAAAGACTTGCAGGTTGATAAGTAAATTGGTCATTGTAAATTGCCCCTAGTGTAGATTGGGATTACTGCAGGGCTAGTATAAATGGGTGATTGTTGGTCGGCACAGACTCGGTGGCCCGAAGGGCCTGTTTCAGTGCTATATTCTCGAAATAAATAAATACGGAATAAATCCATACAGCACCAGAGACTGAGAACTGCTGAATGACAGAACACTCTCAAACACAGGAGCAGAGAATAAAAGAAATGGAATTAATTGCACACTCACATGCAATAGCAACGACACAATCATCAAAAAGCGTCCTTTCAACAACATGCAGAACATTTCGAGAGAGCTTGACACAGCGAGCGGCTCTTTCAATGTAAACTGCAGCTGGAGAGAGTCTTTGTGAAACATACTTCCTGATTGCAGTACGAATGTTTGTGATTGGCTGCAAAGTTTGAATGTGATTGGATGGTGAAGGACACCAATTATAGTATTACAATATAAACCCATTGTGACATCACTCCCAATCACAATCTTTACTTTCCCCCATCCCTCATTAGCATAGAGCTGTGGGATTGTCTATTTAATCCGCACTCGGAAGGGTTTGGTTTATTTCTGAGTCCGAAATTGAAACTGAAGATGGTTGAGGAGAAGAAGAAAGCAGCTGCTAAGAAGGGCGCCAAGAAAACTGTGAGTAAACCATCAGCAAAGGGCGGTAAGAGGCGGAGAAAGTCGAGGAAGGAGAGTTACTCCATCTACATCTACAAAGTGATGAAGCAGGTTCACCCCGACACCGGCATCTCCTCCAAGGCCATGAGCATCATGAATTCGTTTGTGAACGATATTTTCGGGCGCATCGCGGGTGAGGCTTCCCGCCTGGCCCATTACAACAAGCGCAGAACCATCAGCTCCCGGGAGATCCAGACCGCCGTGCGCCTGCTGCTGCCCGGGGAGCTGGCCAAGCACGCCGTGTCGGAAGGGACAAAGGCGGTGACCAAGTACACCAGCTCCAAGTAAAACTACACAATGGACTGAAAAACATCCCAAACACAACGGCTCTTTTAAGAGCCACCCACAATCTCTCTGAAAAAGCTACATCATCATCTCTCTGGTTTTAATTTGTTTTGTTTTTTTATACGGAGAGTCTGGAACTTTCTAATTGCCTTTCTGATCTCTTTTAGCCCCATGGATTCTGGGTGATTCAGTTTCACTGTCTGAGATCTTTGTGTCTCTACTTAATAATGCCGCGTAAATTAATTACTGATCACTGAGCCCATGTGCGCTTTGATCTCGGACTATTCTCCGTCCTTTTTGAAACAGTCTATAAGCGGCGGCAGAAAGTCTCTCACAGCATTCTGGAAGCGGACACATTTCAGGTCAATCTTTGTCAAGATACCGCATCACTGATTCTAGATTGAACCTATTTGTGGGAGACAAAAGTGGAGAGAAGATTTTTACTGTCAGGAGTTGAAATGAGAGACTGAGGTTTCCTACAACAGCGGGGTTTCCAGTAAATGTACTTATTATTGAGGCCGAGCTTGAACAAGGGAAACAAGTGACTGAGAACTGATCTGTCAGCTTATTGACGAAATAGTACAATAGCGAAAATGGACGCGCACATGGGGTCAGTGATCAGTAATTAATTTACACGGCATTATTAAGTAGACACAAAGATCTCAACAGTGAACCTGAATCACCCAGAATCCATGGGGTTAAAACAGATATCACAAAGGCAATTAGAAAGTTCCAGACCCTTTATATAAAAAAAAACAAATTGATACTATCGGGATGATGGTGTTGCTTTTTCAGAGAGATTGTGGGTGGCTCTTAAAAGAGCCGTTGTGTTTGGGATGTTTTTCAGTCCATTGTGCAGTTTTACTTGGAGCTGGTGTACTTGGTCACCGCCTTTGTCCCTTCCGACACGGCGTGCTTGGCCAGCTCCCCGGGCAGCAGCAGGCGCACGGCGGTCTGGATCTCCCGGGAGCTGATGGTGCTGCGCTTGTTGTAATGGGCCAGGCGGGAAGCCTCACCCGCAATGCGCTCGAAAATATCGTTCACAAACGAGTTCATGATGCTCATGGCCTTGGAGGAGATGCCGGTGTCGGGGTGAACCTGCTTCATCACTTTGTAGATGTAGATGGAGTAACTCTCCTTCCTCGACTTTCTCCGCCTCTTACCGCCCTTTGCTGACGGTTTACTCACAGTTTTCTTGGCGTCCTTCTTAGCAGCTGCTTTCTTCTTCTCCTCAACCATCTTCAGTTTCAAATTCAAACACAGAAATAAACCAAACCCCTTCCGAGTGCGGATTAAATAGACAATCCCACAGCTCTATGCTAATGAGGGATGGGGGAAAGTAAAGATTGTGATTGGGTGATTGGGAGTGATGTCCAAACGATTTTATATTGTAATTCTCTAATTGGTGTCTTCCGCCATCCAATCAGAATAAATATTTGCAACCAATCACAAACACCCTTACCGCAATCTGTAAGTATATTTCACAAAGACTCTCTCCAGTCCCAGTTTATAGTAAAACAGTCGCTCCCTGTGTAAAGCTCCCTGGAAATGTCCTGGCTGTTGTTGGGAGGACACTTTTTGACTGATTCTGTGTCGTTGTGTCTCTGCTATTGCATGTGAGTGTGCAATTAATTCCGTTTATTTTACTCTCTGCTACTGTGTTTGAGTGTTTTATGTAATTTGGTCGCTCTCAGTCTCTGGTTCCGTGTCAGTGCGCCATTTTCCCACACTCTCTTGGCCAGTCTGGACATAGCAGTGGAAGCCTTTCCCATGCACTTGTTGACTTCTGCATCGGGAGACAGGTTACTGGTGATAGTTGAGCCTGGATAGGTAAACTCTTGAACCACTTCCAGAGCGTGTTCGCCCATATTGATGGATGGAGTATTTATAATGACCTGTCCCATGATGTTCGTTTTCATGAGGCTGATGGTTAGGCCAAATTCGTTGCAGGCAGCCGCAATGCTGTCAATGAGTCTCTGCAGACACTCTTCAGTGTGGGATGTTAATGCAGCATCGTCAGCAAAGAGGAGTTCCCTGATGCGAACTTTCTGTACTTTGCTCTTCGCTCTTAGACGGGCAAGGTTGAACAAACTGCCATCTGATCTTGTGTGGAGGAAAATTCCTTCTTCTGAAGACTTGAACGCATGTGAGAGCAGCAGGGAGAAGAAGATCCCAAACAGTGTAGGTGCGAGAACACTGCTATGTCCAGACTGGCCAAGTAAGTGTGGGGAAATGGCACACTGACACGGAACACAAAAGTCCAAGTATATCAAGCCTGTGTCCTCAGTACTTTGCTCTATGGCAGCGAGGCATGGACAACGTATGTCAGCCAAGAGTGACGTCTCAATACATTCCATCTTTGCTGCCTCTGGAGAATCCTTGGCATCAGGTGGCAGGACCGTATCTCCAACACAGAAGTCCTTGAGGCGGTCAACATCCCCAGCACATACAGATGTTTAGATGTTTCAGAAAGAACAGAGAAGAGGGTAAAAGAGGGGGGGGTGTGGCATTGTTAATCAAGGAAAGTATTACAGCGGCAGAAAGGACGTTTGAGGACTCGTCTACTGAGGTAGTATGGGCCGAGGTTAGAAACAGGAGAGGAGAGGTCACCCTGTTGGGAGTTTTCTATAGACCTCCGAATAGTTCCAGAGATGTAGAGGAAAGGATAGCGAAGATGATTCTCGACAGGAGCGAGAGTAACAGGGTAGTGGTTATGGGGGACTTTAACTTTCCAAATATTGACTGGAAATACTATAGTTCGAGTACTTTAGATGGGTCTGTTTTTGTTCAGTGTGTGCAGGAGGGTTTTCTGACACAGTATGTGGACAGGCCAACCAGGGGCGATGCCACATTGGATTTGGTACTGGGTAATGAACCCGGCCAGGTGTTCGATTTAGATGTAGGTGAGCACTTTGGCGATAGTGATCACAATTCGGTTAGGTTTACCTTAGCGATGGGCAGGGACAGGTATATACCGCAGGGCAAGAATTATAGCTGGGGGAAAGGAAATTATGACGCGATTAGGCAAGATTTAGGATGTGTAGGATGGGGAAGGAAACTGCAGGGGATGGGCACAAACGAAATGTGGAGCTTATTCAAGGAGCAGCTAATGCGTGTCCTTGATAAGTATGTACCTGTCAGGCAGGGAGGAAGTTGTCGAGCGAGGGAGCCGTGGTTTACTCAAGAAGTTGAAGCGCTTGTCAAGAGGAAGAGGGCGGCTTATGTTAGGATGAGACGTGAAGGCTCAGTTAGGGCGCTTGAGAGTTACAAGCTAGCCAGGAAGGATCTAAAGGGAGGGCTAAGAAGAGCAAGGAGAGGACACGAGAAGTCATTGGCGGATAGGATCAAAGAAAACCCTAAGGCTTTCTATAGGTATATCAGGAATAAACGAATGATAAGAGTTAGAACAGGGCCAATCAAGGATAGTAGTGGGAAGTTGTGTGCGGAATCAGAGGAGATAGGGGAAGCGTTAAATGAATATTTTTCGTCAGTATTTACAGTAGAAAAAGAAAATGTTGCCGAGGAAATTACTGAGATACAGCCTACTAGGCTAGATGGGATTGAGATTCACAAGGAGGAGGTGTTAGCAATTTTGGAAAGAGTGAAAATAGATAAGTCCCCTGGGCCAGATGGGATTTATCCTAGGATTCTCTGGGAAGCCAGGGAGGAGATTGCAGAGCCGTTGTTGTTGATCTTTAAGTCGTCATTGTCGACAGGAGTAGTGCCGGAGGACTGGAGGATAGCAAATGTTGTCCCCTTGTTCAAGAAGGGGAGTAGAGACAGCCCTGGTAATTATAGACCTGTGAGCCTTACTTCGGTTGTGGGTAAAATGTTGGAAAAGGTTATAAGAGACAGGATTTATAATCATCTTGAAAAGAATAAGTTCATTTGCGATAGTCAGCACGGTTTTGTGAATGGTAGGTCGTGCCTCACAAACCTTATTGAGTTTTTCGAGAAGGTGACCAAACAGGTGGATGAGGGTAAAGCCGTGGATGTGGTGTATATGGATTTCAGTAAGGCGTTTGATAAGGTTCCCCACGGTAGGCTATTGCAGAAAATACGGAATTATGGGGTTGAAGGTGATTTA
Source organism: Heterodontus francisci (assembly GCF_036365525.1). Classification (NCBI taxonomy): domain Eukaryota; kingdom Metazoa; phylum Chordata; class Chondrichthyes; order Heterodontiformes; family Heterodontidae; genus Heterodontus; species Heterodontus francisci. The sequence continues at coordinate 20,503,963 of NC_090405.1, forward strand.
GAGCTTTGGATCAGAAATTGGCTAGCTGAAAGAAGACAGAGGGTGGTGGTTGATGGCAAATGTTCATCCTGGAGTTTAGTTACTAGTGGTGTACCGCAAGGTTCTGTTTTGGGGCCACTGCTGTTTGTCATTTTTATAAACGACCTGGATGAGGGTGTAGAAGGGTGGGTTAGTAAATTTGCGGATGACACGAAGGTCGGTGGAGTTGTGGATAGTGTCGAAGGGTGTTGTAGGGTACAGAGGGACATAGATAGGCTGCAGAGCTGGGCTGAGAGATGGCAAATGGAGTTTAATGCGGAGAAGTGTGAGGTGATTCACTTTGGAAGGAGTAACAGCAATGCAGAGTACTGGGCTAATGGGAAGATTCTTGGTAGTGTAGATGAGCAGAGAGATCTTGGTATCCAGGTACATAAATCCCTGAAAGTTGCTACCCAGGTTAATAGGGCTGTTAAGAAGGCATATGGTGTGTTAGCCTTTATTAGTAGGGGGATCGAGTTTCGGAGCCACGGGGTCATGATGCAGCTGTACAAAACTCTGGTGAGGCCGCACCTGGAGTATTGCGTGCAGTTCTGGTCACCGCATTATAGGAAGGATGTCGAAGCTTTGGAAAGGGTGCAGAGGAGATTTACTAGGATGTTGCCTGGTATGGAAGGAAGGTCTTACGAGGAAAGGCTGAGGGACTTGGGGTTGTTTTCGTTAGAGAGAAGGAGGAGGAGAGGTGACTTAATAGAGACATACAAGATAATCAGAGGGTTAGATAGGGTGGATAGTGAGAGTCTTTTTCCTCGGATGAGGATGGCAAACACGAGGGGACATAGCTTTAAGTTGAGGGGTGAAAGATATAGGACAGATGTCAGAGGTAGTTTCTTTACGCAGAGAGTAGTAGGGGCGTGGAACGCCCTGCCTGCAACAGTAGTAGACTCGCCAACTTTAAGGGCATTTAAGTGGTCATTGGATAGACATATGGATGTAAATGGAATAGTGTAGGTCAGATGATCGGCGCAACATCGAGGGCCGAAGGGCCTGTACTGCGCTGTAATATTCTAATTCTAATTCTAATTCTAATACACCCTACGGAGCCAGCGGCGCTTGAGATGGATTGGCCATGTGAGCCGCATGGAAGATGGCAGGATCCCCAAGGACACATTGTACAGCAACCTTGTCACTGGTATCAGAACCACCGACCATCCATGTCTCTGCTTTAAAGTCGTTTGCAAACACGACATGAAGTCCTGTGAGATTGATCACAGGTCGTGGGAGTCAGTTGCCAGTGATCGCCAGAGACGGCGGACAGCCATGAATGCGGAGCTAAAGTACGGTGAGTCGAAGAAACATAGCAGTTGGCAGGAAAAAAGACAGAAGCTCAAGGGGAGAGACAACTGTGTAACAGCCCCGACAACCAATTTTATCTGCAGCACCTGTGGAAGAGTCTGTCACTCTAGAATTTGCCTTTATAGCCATTCCAGACACTGCTTCACAAACCACTGACAAGCTCCAGGCGCTTACCCATTGTCTCTCGAGACAAGGAGGCCAAAGAAGAAGAAGAAGAAAAGAAGTCTCCGGTGCTGTGTGGATTCTTTCTGTATCTATCAGACTCTAGGACTGTGAGTGTGATATCCATTCTGTATCTGTCAGTCTCTGGTACTGTGAGTGTGACATCCATTCTGTATCTATCAGACTCTAGGACTGTGAGTGTGAGGAGATGAGGTGGAGTGTTGCGGCAAGGATGATGGGAAAGAGCATTGGTGCGATGACACAGCTTTGCTCGACCCCAGTTTGCATTGGGATTGGGTCAATGGTAGGTCCGTTGGGAAGGATTACAGCTTGCATGTCATCATGCAGTCGTCAGAGGATGATGATGAATTTCTCTGGGCAGCCAAATTTGAGGACGTTCCATAATCCCTCCTGGTTGGGAGAGTCGAAGGCCTTTGTCAGGTCAGAGAAGACCAGGTAGAAAGGTTGTTGCTGCTCCCTACATTTTCTTGGAGTTGTCTTGCTGTGAAGATCATGTCCATTGTGCTTCTTGATGGACAGAATCCACATTGTGATTCCAGGAGGAGCTCTTCAGCCACGGGGAGGAGGCAGTTGAGAAGGACTCTTGTGATGGCCTTCCCTGTGGCGGACAGCAGGGATACCCCTCTGTAGTTACCACAGTCAGTCTTGTCACCTTCTTGAAAGATGATCACTATTACAGTGTCTCGGAGATCCCCTGTCATGCTCTCCTCCTTCCAAATGAGGGAAATGAGACCATGTATTTGTGTCAAGAGTGCTTCTCTGCCAGATTTTAGAATTTTGATGGGAATTCCATCTATGCCAGCGGCCTTATTGTTTTTTAGCTGTCAGATGGCCTTTTCAATCTCTGTCAGCCTGGGATTGTGCTGACAGCACGGTGGGTAGCATGCTGTGGAATGCGGTCAAGGGCACTCGCATCAAGGACTGAGTCACGATTGAGGAGATCTTCAAAGTGCTCCTTGCAACGAGTGCAGACTGCCTATCTGTCCTTGATCAGTGTCACTCCATTCTTTTGCTCTCAGTAGGGTAGGTCCTTGGGTACGTGGGCCGTGAATGGTCTTGACTGTGCTGAAGAATCCACACATGTCGTGGCTGTCAGCAAGTTTTTGTTGTTCCAGTGTTCTTTCAGCCCATCAGCTGTTCTTTAGGTTGCATGTGTAGATCTACTCTACAGGACGAGTGGGAAACTATTTAACCTATGTTGCCTCCAGTCCAGATGTAAGGCCACTCCAACCTCTGTCATCAAGCTGCAGTATGCTGACGACGCCTGCGTATGCGCACACTCAGAGGCCAAGCGTCAAACCCTGATCAATGCATTCACGGAGGTGTATGAAATAATTGGCCTTAAGCAAAACATCCAGAAGACAAAGGTCCTCTACCAGCCTGCTCCCCGACACTGCCCCTCGACTATCAAGATCCACAGCGAACCACTGGGCAATGTGGATCACTGCTCATACCTTGGGAACCTCCTGTCACCAAGGGCAGATATCGACAATGACACTCAGCATCACGTCTAGTGTGTCAGCGTAGCCTTCAGTCCTCTGAGGAAAAGAATGTTTGATGACAAAGAACTCAAATCAGACACCAAGCTCATGGTTGACATGGCTGCAGTGTTACCTGCCCTCCTGTATGTGTCAGAAACATGGATATTGTACAGCAGACATCTCAAAGCCCTGGAGAGATATCACCGGTGGTGATTCCGCAAGATGCTGCAAATTCAGTTGCAGGACAGGCGCTGCAATATCAGTGTCCTCTCTCAGGCCAACATCCCCAGTATCCAGACACTGGTCATGGCTAGTCAGTTATGTTGGATGGGCCACATCATCCCCAAGCCTGACGCCAGAGTCCCAAAACAAGCTTTCTACTCTGAACTCCATCAGGGCAAGAAGCTACCAGGAGGGCAGAGGAAACATTACAAGAATTTCCTTCAAGACATCCTGAAAAAACGTGACATCTGCACTGATTCATGGGCATCTCTTGCCTGAGACCACCCAAAATGGAGAAGAAGCATCCGCGAAGGTGCCAGCCAGTTTGAAATTCGTCGACATGCCCAGGAAGCAACGAAATGCAAACAGTGGAAGGAGTATTTGGAAATTGGAGAATCCCATTCACCCACTTCACCAAGCACCATCTGCCCCACCTGTGGCCGAGTGTGTGGATCAAGAATTGGACTATTCAGTTACCTAAGGACCCACAACCCTGGAGTGGAAGAAAGTCATCCTCATTCCCAAGGGAGTTCCGAAGAAGAAGTTTAGTGTGACATCCATTCTGCATCTGTCAGTCTCTGGTATTGAATATGAGTGTGGGATTCATTCAGTATCTGTCGGTCCCTTGTACTGTGTTTGAGTGCAGTTTTCAGGCTGTATCTATTAGTATCTTGTGTGTGAGTTTTGTATTCATCTGCATCTTTCAACCTTGAACACATTATTTGAGTTTTGTAGTCATTCTGAACTGACCCTTGGTAATGTATGTGTGTTTGAGGGTAATTGTTTACCTGTTAATCTGTTGTCCTGTACATGAGCGTGAGATTCATTCTGTATAACTCTATCTCTGTTCTTGTTGTGTGTGTGTGATTCATTCTATATGCTCCATCTCTGGTATCACATATATGTGTGGTATCAATTCCATTTCTGTCATTTCTGGTACTGTATGTGAGTGTTTACTTCATTCTGTAACTGTCAGTCTCTGGCACTGTCTGCATGTTCTGGATCCATTTTGTAACTATCAGTCTCTCGCGCAGTGTGAATGTGGAATTAATTTTGTATCTCTCCATCTCTAGTGTCATGTGTAAATTTGGAGTTCATTCTGAATTGGTCATTGGTACTGGATCTGCCATTCTCTAGTACAGTTTGTGAATGTGGGATTCATTCTGTACCTGTCACTCACTGATACTTTGTGAAAGTTTGCAATACATTCTGTATCTGTCGGCCTCTGGTAGTGTGTGTGATTGTGGGATGAATTAATTAGCAGTCAGTGGTGCTCGATGTGAATGTGGAAATCATTCTGTAACTCAGTCTGATATTGTTCTGTGAGGGTGGGAATCACATGTATCTTTCAATCCCTGGTGCTGTGTGTGAGCATGGGTTTCATTCTGTACCTGTCAGTCATACTGTACGTATCTGTGGGATTTATTCTGTACCTTTCAGTCTCTGGTATTTTGTACGAAAGTGGGATTAATTCTAGATCCACTGCCACACACTGGTTGAGTGTGTGTGTGTGTGTGTGTGTGTGTGTGTGTGTAAGAAGATAAAAAGATACAAAATAGGAGCAGGAGATGGCCATTTGGTTCATCGAGCCTGCTCTGCCATTCAATAAGATCGAGGTTGTTCTGATTGTGGCCTTAACTCCACTTTCTTGCCTGCGCCCATGACCATTGACTGCCTTTTAGATCAAAAATCTGTCTATCACAGCCTTGAATATATTCAATGACCCAGCCCCCACAGTCCTCTGGAGAACAGAATTCCAAAGATGAACAACCCTCTGAGCGAAGAAATTCCTCCTCATCTCCTTCTTGAATGGGAGGCCACTTATCTTGAAACTGTGGCCCCTAATTCTACATTCCCCCACAAGGAGAAACATCCTCTCAGCATCTACCTGTCCAGCCCACTGAGAATCTTATAGGTTTCAATAAGATCACCTCTCAATCTTCTAAACTCCAGTGAGTATAGGCCCAACCTGCTCAACTTTTTCTCATAAGACAATCCAACTTCCCAAGTATCAGCCGAGTGAACCTTCTCTGAACTGATTCCAATGCAAGTATAGCCCTCCTTAAGTAAGGAGACCACAACTGTGTGGAGTACTTTAGTTGGGATGTCACTAATGCCCTGTACAGTTACAGCAAATCTTCCCTACTTTTAAACTCCATTCCCCTCTCTAAAAATGCCAACATTCCAGTTGCCTTCCTAATTACTTGCTATAGCTGCATGCTAACTTTTTTGTAATTCATGTACCTGGACACACAGATTCCTTGGTACAGCAGCATTCTGCAGTCTCTCTCTATGTAAGTAATATTCTGTTTTTCTATTCTTCCTGCCAAAGTAGACAATCTTACATTTTCCCATATTATACTCCATCTGCCAAACTTTTTCCCACTGATTTAACCTAGCTATATCTCTTTGCAGACACTTTGTGTCCTTCTCACAACTTGCTTTCCTCCCTATCGTTGTACCATCCATAAATTTGGATTTACACTCGGTCCCTTCATGCAAGTTATTAATAAAGACCATAAAGATTGAGGCACCAGCACTGATCTCTGTGGCACTCCATTAGTTACAGTTTGCCAATCTGAAAATTCCCCAATTATCCCCACTCTGTTTCTTGTGAGTTAGCCAATACTGTATCCATGTGCGTGCAGTTTTCAGATTGTGTCTATCAGTGTCTGTTACTCTGAGTTTTAGACTCTTTCTCAATCTCTCAGTGCTACTATTTGTGTGTTAGGTTGCTTTAGATGACTCAGGCTGAGGTACTGTCAGTGAGTGCAGTAATCAACCTATACCTTTCAGCATCTGGCACCTAGCATGGGTTTCAAAATCACTCTCTAACTGTCAGTGTCTGGTACTCTGTGAGAGTGTGAGATTCATTATATAACCTTCCGTCACTGGGACTGGTGCAAGTCTGGATTTATTCTACATAAAAATTCAGCACAGCAACAGGCCACTGATGTGGTAGGTTTTAAGCAGATAGGTAGATACATAAATCCTGTTTGAGGTTTTGCCCAGTATTAAATAGTATCTGTCACTGTGAACACAATAGTGAAATATAATGTATCCTACAATCTGATACAGGATTGATGTGCAAGTGTAACTCAGGCTGTACTCATCAATTTGATCAGTGCCATTCAGTCTAACTCTGAGTGAGAATCTTGGACTTGCATGTAAAATGAGCTCAGTCTGGAATTGTACAGTATCTTCCATCTGACACTATATGAGGTTTGAGGACTGGTACGTAATTTATAGCTCAAACTATACGAATCAAATTTATATTGTATCTTTTAGTTTCACAATCCGGATGAGTTTTAAAGTGGAATCTGAGTTTGTACCTCTGCAATCTGATTATGCACTTGAGATTTGTATCTAATGTATATGTCTGGACACATTATGGGAATTAATACTGATAATAAAGTCAAAACCCGTGTAAATATTAGGCTGGTATTTAACTTGAATCTCGGAGCACTTCATTGAGATTATTTCTGTAACTTTGAAACAGCAACCATGTGTCAGTTCTATGTGTATTTAATTTGGAGCTGAGGTTGCTCTATTGTGAGATTGACACACTGATAATTTGATAGTGGGTGAGAATTTGGACTGGGATTTGTGTATCTACCTGTCAGTGGTACTGAGTTGGGGTGACATGAAAACAACGTGCGTCTCTCCTGCTCCATTTGATTGATGGATTGAAAATGTGTCTCTGGATCTGTTTTTGCTGTCTGAGACTGTGGAACTGATGACCTGTCTGTGTCTCTGCGCTCTGTGAGTGATAACGTACGGACTGTGTGTGAGAAGGAGCTGGTGACACTCTTCCTTGTAACTTGGTGGAGGAAACCACATTTTTTTTTGGTTCATTCAATTATTTGCCTGTTTGAACAAAAGAATGTTTATAATTCAAATACTGGTGAGGTAGAAGATACAGGATTTTAATGAGTTTAATCTCTCATAATAATTATAAACGCCCACAAAGGAAGCCCAGCCATACAAATATTATCATTGTTTGACTGCACTGCAGTAACAGGTTCTTCCCATTCTGTCTCCATCCCCTTGTCCACACACAACCCGAGAATGGCCTCTCCCTTCCCCCACTCACTCCATGTTCCGGGACCAGTTCCCGCTCCACTCCGCCTCTTACAAACAGCCCCCGCCTGCCCCTGAACTTGCCCCGGACTCGATGCTGATCTCTGAGTCCATCTGCGGACACGCTCCCAAAGCGATGTGCTGCTGGAAGGAGGCTGCTGTTTGCTCCCTTCCACCGGGACTGGGATCTCTCCATTCGCGGCTGTTTTAAACCATCTCCTTCCGCTCACAGGCAGTGCTGGGGGAGGGGAGCGCAGGCGCAGATTTCTGCAACAATTCCGCAAACAGAAACATGGAAAATTTCCGACACCGAATGAGGCCATTCGGCCCATCATGTCCGTGCCAGCGCAAAGAGAGCGATTCAGCCTCATCCCACAGTTTCTTGTTATTGGACAGTGAAGTGTGGAAACAGAAGCGGACAGTCAGGATGTGGGGATTTACACAAAGAGAATCTATTATAGGCACCAGGTAAGAAGTGTGAAGGACACATTTTAAACAGTGGCTGTTTGGTTTCGCTTGAACGGTTAGACCATGGGAGCGGGAACTGGAAATCTGACCTGTGTAAAAGTCCCTGTTCCGTCGGTCAGTCCCATTCATGGCCCAGTGGATTGTTTCTGGATGTCATTTAATTGTTGTAAAATGGCCAAAGCACCTGGTATGCAGTAGCTGGGGGCTGCAGGACTGCAGTGGAATCAGACACTGACTCTGTTTGTATTGCTGGGTTTCCTTTGTGATTGTTCATAATGATTATTAATTGAAAAATTGTTTTGGTCACTTTTGTATCTTCTACCACATCTCTTCCTGAATTATAATAAATACATTTCCTTTCTACAGGCAAATACTTGATGGAAGCAGAATAAATGTCGTGATTCCTCGACACAAGAGGAAGTGCAGCCAGCTCCTCACACACAGTAAGTACAGTATCACTCACAGAGAGCAGAGACATCAGTTCCACAATCACCGCCAGCAGAAGTAGTCAGACCGGCACTGATCCCAAGTTCCAGAGACCAACAGTCAATCCAACAGTCACACAGAGCAGGAAAGATTGAACTTGTTTCCATTTCACCACAACTCAGTCCCACTGACAGGTAGATACATCAATCCCAGTCCAAAATCACACCCACTATCAGATTGCAAGGCACTGTGTCACTGTCACAAGAGAGCAGCCTGAACTACAAATTCAATGTCAGATAGAACAGACAAACAGTACCTGATTGTAAAGTACAGAATTAATCTCAATAATGTACCCAGACTGCAGACTGAGCTCCATGTTACACACCACTCCACAAATCTCACAAATAGTCAGAGTGGAAGACACAGTATTAATTCCATTTCTGCAAACTGAATGAACCTGACCATTACATACCAGGACATAAAACATATTGTAAGATGAAAGGACACAGACCTGAAATGTTAATACTGTTTCTCTCTCCACATACGCTGCCTGAACTGTTGAGTATTTTGAGCATTTTTGTTTTTTTAAATTTCATATTTCCAGAATCTGCAGAATTTTGCTTTTATTTTAGAGTTAAAGAAACATTGCATTGTGAGGTGAGAGTGACTGCCCTTGACATCAAGGCAACCTTTGACCATTAATGGCACCAAGGAGCCCGAGCAAAACTAGTGTAAATGGGAATCATGGCAAAACTCTCTGCTGGTTGGAGTCATACCTAGCACTAAGGAAGATGGCTGTGGTTGTTCAGGTCAATCATCTCAGTCTCAGAACATTACAGCTGGAATTCCTTAGGCTCGTGTTCTAGGCCCAACCATCTTCAGCTGCTTCATCAATGACCTTCCCTCCATCACAAGGCCGAAAGTCGGAATGTTCACTGATGATTGCGCAATGTTCAGCACCATTCATGACTCCTCAGCTACTGAAGCAGCCCGTGCCCAGATGCAGCAAGACCTGGACAACATCCAGGCTTGGGCTGATAAGTGGCAAGTAACATTCGCGTCAGATAAGTGCCAGGCAATGACCATCGCAAACAAGAGAGAATCTAATCATCTCCTCTTGATGTTCAGTGGCATTACCATAACTGAATCCCCCACCATCAACATTTGGGGGCGGGGGGAGGGGGTTACCATTGACCATGAACTGAACTGGACCAGCCACATAAATGCCGTGGTGACAAGAGCAGGTCACAAGCTAGGAACTCTGTGGTGAGTAAGTTACCTCCTGTCTCCCCAAACCTATCCACCATTCACAAGACACAAGTCAGGAGTATGATGGAAAACTCCCAACTTGCCTGGATGAGTGCAGCTCCAACAACACTCAAGTGGCCTGCTTGATTGCTCCCAAGCACCACCTTCAACAATCACCCCATTCACCACTGATGCACAGTGGCAGCAGTGCGTACCATCTACAAGGTGCACTGCAGCAACACACGAAAGCTCCTTTGACAGTACCTTCCAAACCTGGAACTTCTACTACTGAGGAGGACAAGGGCAGCAGTTGCAAGGGAACACTACCACTTGCAAATTCCCCTCCAATTCACAGATCATCCTGACTTGGAACTATATCGCCATTCCTTCATTGTCGCTGGGTAAAAATCCTGGAACTCCCTTCCAAACAGCACTGTTGGTGTTCCTACATCTCAAGAACTGCAGTGGCTCAAGAAGGCAGCTCACCACCACTTTGTCAAGGGCAATTTGGATTGGGCAATAAATGCTAGCATAGCCAGTGATGCCTACATTCCACAAACAAATGAAAAAAGTGAGGAAATAGTGAAGGGCTTTTTTAGAATACATGGAGACATGCTTCCACTTGTGGTGGCGTCTGAAACAAGAGCCAAAATATAAAATCGTCATTCATAAAACCAATGAGGAATTCATGAAAAATGTATTTACGCAGTGAATGGTTCGAATCTGGAATTTGTTATCACAGGGAGAGGTTGGGGTGAATAGTATCAATGCACTGAAGGGGAGGTGGAACAAATGAACAATTGTATGTGGAGAAAGGAATCGAGGGATATACATATCGAGCTTCATTTAAAAAAATTTTTTGCATGTGAAGCAGGATGGCTGGAAATATATGTCGAGCAGAGAGCAGTTGGGACGATCCCAGTGCAGTGTTTTGTCTGGATGGATCTGCCCAGAACACTTGCGATGCAGGAGCTGGGAGCTTCAGTACTTCAGTGGAGGCAGATAATGACACCGGTTTTCATTTGTGGATGTTCTTAATGATTATTGATTGAGAAATTAAATTGACCTCTTTGATATTATGCACCGCATCTGTTCTTGAGTTATCAGATATTTTTTTTTCTTCATGCAGGCAAATACTTGAAGATATTGTGATGAATGTGATGGTTGCTGCACTCGAGGCACAAGGAACAGTGCAGCCAGCTCCTCTCACACACAGTAGGTACATTATCACTCAGAGTACAGATAGTTCATCAGTTCCCTGGTCTCAGACTGCAGAAGTAGTCAGGCTCACATTGATCCCAAGTTCCAGAGACACATTTTCAATCCAACAACCAAACAAAGCAGGAGAGAAAGAAGTTTTTTCCATTTCACCCCGATTGAGTCCCACTGACAGTCAGATACTTCAATCCCACGTCAAAATCACACCCACTAGCAGATTGAAATGCAATGTGTCAATCTAACAAAGAACAAAGAACAGTACAGCACAGGAACAGGCCATTCGGCCCTCCAAGCCTGCGCCGATCTTGATGCCTGCCTAAACTAAAACCTTCTGCACTTCCGGGGTCCGTATCCCTCTATTCCCTTCCTATTCATGTATTTGTCAAGATGCCTCTTAAACGTCGCTATCGTACCTGCTTCCACCACTTCCCCCGGCTGCAAGTTCCAGGCACTCACCACCCTCTGTGTAAAGAACTTGCCTCGCACATCCCTCTAAACTTTGCCCCTCGCACTTTAAACCTATGTCCCCTAGTAACTGACTCTTCCACCCAGGGAGAAAGATTCTGACTATCCACTCTGTCCATGCCGCTCATAACTTTGTCAACCTCTATCATGTCGGCCCTCCACCTCCGTCGTTCCAGTGAAAACAATCCGAGTTTATCCAACCTCTCCTCATAGCTAATGCCCTCCAGACCAGGCAACATCCTGGTAAACCTCTTCTGTACCCTCTCCAAAGCCTCCACGTCCTTCTGGTTGTGTCGCGACCAGAATTGCATGCAATATTCTAAGTGTGGCCGAACTAAAATTCTGTACAGCTGCAGCATGACTTGCCTATTTTTATACTCTATGCCCCGACCGATGAAGGAAAGCATGCCATATGCGTTCTTGACTACCTTATCCACCTGCGTTGCCACTTTCAGTGACCTGTGGACCTGTACGCCCAGATCTCTCTGCCTGTCAAATATAATGCAGACTGAGCTAGCAATTAAATATCAGATAGAATTGGCACACGCTACTGATTGAATGGCACAGAATCTAACCTAGTGATGTACCCTGAGATTTAAATTAAATATCATACCCAAAGCTCACACCCATTCATTCTAAAGGATGTTTAAACATCCCCATAGTGTACCCTGAGGTACAAGTTACATACAAGTCCAACATTCATTGCAGTGAATGTTTCAAAGGTGCTGAAAGATATTGTAAGCTGAGACACAAATTAAATACCAGTTCAGACCTCGCCCACACTGTGAAATTGAAAGAGACAGAATCAATTCCATCAGTGTAGATTGATATAAACATTACATAGCATTCTAAAAAGTGATGCAATATCAAACTAAAATACAGTATCAATTCCACCAGACCCCCACCACCCTCTGGCTAAAAAGTATTTTCCTCATCTCCCCTGTGATCTTTCTGCCAATCACTTTGAATCTATTCCCCTAGTCTCTGATCTCTTTGCTAAGGTAAACAGGCCCTTCACTTCAATTCTATCCAGACTCCACAAATTTTGTACATGCCAGTCAGATCTCCCCTCAGCCTTCTCTGTGCCAAGGAGAATAGCCCCAGCCTATCCAATCTTTCCTCAAAGCTGCATTTTTCCAGTCCCGGCAACATCCTCGTAAATCTCCTCTGTACCCTCTCTAGTGCAATTACATCCTTTCTGTAATGAGGTGATCAGAACTGCACACAGTACTCAAGTTGTGGCCTGACTAATGATTTATACAGTTCCAGCATAACCTCCCTGCTCTTATATTCTATACCTCAGCTAATAAAGGAATGGATTCCATATTGTCTTCTTACCACCTTATCGACCTGTCCTGCTACCTTCAGGGATCTGTGGACATTTACTCCAAGGTACCTCACTTTCTCTACACCTCTCAACATTTTCCTCTTAATCGTGTATTCCTTTGCCTTGTTTGACCTCCCCAAATGCATCACCTCACACTTCTCTGGATTGAATTCCATTTGTCATTTTTCTGTGCATCTGACCAGACCATGAAGATCTTCCTGCAGCCAACAGCTATCCTCCTTGCTATTTACCACACAGCCAATCAAAATTTCAATCAAGTTGGTCAGACAAGATCTTCCCTTAACAAATCCATGCTGACTATCCTTGATTAATCTGTGCATTTCTAAGTGACATTTTATCCTGTTACTCAGAATAGATTCCAATAATTTGCCCACTACTGAGGTTAGACTGACTGTCCTGTAATTATTCGGTCTATCCCTCACTCCTTTTTTAAACAGAGGTACAATGTTTGCAGTCTTCCAATCCTCCAGCATCACACCTGTATCCAGTGAGGTCTGGAAAACGATGGTCAAACCTTCCGCTGTTTCCTCTCTTGCTTCTTTTATCAGCGTGGGGTACATTTCATCCATCCCTAGTGATTTATCACCTTACGAATATGCTATTTGTATGTCCTGTCACTAATATGTCCTCTCTCCCTCTATTGATCACATCCAATACTTCATACCCTTCTTCCTTAACTCCAATATCTGCATCATCACCCTCTTTTGTGAAGACAGATGCAAAGTATTTATTAAGAACAGTGCCAACATCTTCTGCCCCTACACATAGGTTACCTTCATGATCTTTTATGGGCCCTACTCTTTCCATAGTTATCCTTTTTCTGTTAATATATTGATAAAACATCTTTGTGCGAACCTTGATTTTGATTGCCAATATTCTTTCATGCCCTCTCTTAGCTTTCCTAATTTCAATGTTGATATCCCCCCTCCACATTCTATACACCTCTCGGCTTTCAGCAGTATTGAGTTCTCTGAGTCGGGCATAAGCTTTCCGTTACTGCCTTATAATACTACCTTATAAAATCCATGGGGCTCTAGATTTGGCCTTCCCACCCTTTTTCTTTGTGGGAACATATTGACTCTGAACCCCTGGAATCTCCCCTTTGAGTGCTTCCCACTGCTCTGACATTGATTTACCTTCAAGTAGTTGTTTCCAGTCCACTTTTGCTAATTCACTCCTCAGCTTAGTAAAGTTGTCCTTGCCCCAACTGAGAACTTTAACTCCTGTTCTATCCTTGTCCTTTACATAATTATGTTAAAACTGACTGAATTATGATCACTACCACCAAAATGCTCTCCCACTGCCACTCCTTCCACCTGCCTATCTTCATTTCCTAAAACTACATCTAAAACTGCACCCTCTCTTGTTGGACTTGCTACATATTGGCTAAATAAGTTCTCCTGAATGCACCTCAAGACTTCTGCTCCCTCAATTTCTTTCACACTAAAAGTATCCCAGTTCATGTTGGGGTGGTTAAAATCCCCTACTATTACTGCCCTATTGTTCTTGCACTTCTCAGAGATTTGCCTACATATCTGCTCTTCTATCTCCTGTTTGGGGGTCTAAAGCACACTCTCAGCAGTGTGATTGCCCCTTTTTTGTTCCTCAGCTCAATCTATACGGCCTCATTTGATAAACCTTCCAACATATCATCCGTCTTCACAGCTGTAATAGTTACTTTGAGCAAAACTGCCACCCCCCCTCCTTTCTTATCCCCCTCCCTATCACATCTGAAAACCCTTTAACCAGGAATGTTGAGCTGCTATTCCTGTCCCTCCTTAAGCCATGTTTCTGTAATAGCTGTGATATCATACTGCCACATGTCTATTTGTGCCCTCAGCTCATCTGCTTTATTTTCTATACTCCTTGCATTGAAATAGATATGCTTGAGCACTGCCAAACTCTTTTTAAATTTTCTAACCTTTGTTTCCTCTTTCTTCCAGACTCATCCATTAATTTTGTGACTTCCATTTTCATTTCTGATTTTGTCCCATCTGACTCTACCTTCCGGTTCCCATCCCCCTGCTAAATGAGTTTAAACCCTCGCCAACAGCACTAGCAAAATGTCCCGCAAGGAACTCTGTCCAGGCTCTGTTCAACTGCAATCCGTGGGACCTGTCCCAAGAATCTAAAGCCCTCCCTCCTGCACCATCTTTCCAGACACACGTTCATCTGTCTTATCCTTTTATTCCTGTACTCACTTGCGCATGGCACTGGGAATAATCCGGAGATTACTACTTTTGATGCCCTGCTTGCTAATTTCTTACCTAGCTTCATAAATTCTGACTGCAGGACAACATCCTTATTTCTACCTATGTTGTTGGTTCCGATGTGGACCACAAATGCTGGCTGTTCACCCTCACCCTTCAGGATGCTCTGTAACTGCTCAATGACATCCTTGACCCTGGCACCAGGGAGGCAACACACCATTCCTGGATTCACGTCTGTGGCCACAGAAACAGCTGATTGTTCCCTTCACTATTGAATCATCTATCACTATGGCTTTTCCAATCTTCCCTGTATCCACCTTTGCAGCTGAGTCACCCATGGTGCCATGGACTTGGATCTGGCTGCACTCCCCTGGTGAAGCATCACTGTCCTCCGTATTCAGAAGTGAATACCTGTTGGAGAGTGAGATGCACTCAGGATGTCCTGCACTTCCTGCCTGATTCTTTTTGACTGCCTTGTGGTCACCCATTCCCTCTCTCCCTGCGTACTCTTAAGCTGTGGGGTGACCATATCTAAGAACATGCTTTCCATGTAACTCTCCTCATGAATGCACAGCAGTGTCTCCAGCTGCTGCTCAAGTTCCAAACCCAGAGCTCAAGCAGCCGCAATTGACAACACTTACTTGCACAAATGTTTTTTTTATTTCCAAAATATACTTTATTCATAAAGATCTGTAAAAAATACATTACAAAACAGTTCCAAACAGCACCAAGTCAAAAAATACAAACAGTGCAAAGGAGGTCAGTTTCCTTCAATACAGGAGTGAGTTGCCTCACAACCCTTCCATTTCATTTTTCATGCCATATACATTTTATGGCAAACGAAAATTTTCCCGCTGCAGTTTGAGGGGTTTTCCATGGATCCAGCCCCTCAGTTCAGCTTGGTGGGGGGAGCTTACATGGTGGTCTTTCCCCATTGAGCCTTTGCTGTGGCTACCCCAAGCTTTAGTGCGTCGCTCAACACGTAGTCCTGGACCTTGGAGTGTGCCAGTCTGCAACATTGGACAACTCTTTGCGCTGGAAGACCAGCAAGTTTTGGGCAGACCAAAGAGTGTCTTTCACCGAATTGATAGTCCTCCAGCAGCAGTTGTGGTTATCTCGGTGTGTGTCCCTGGGAACAGCCCACAGAGCACAGACTCCTGTGTTACAGAGCTGCTTGGGATGAACCTCGACAAAAACCAATGCATCTCTTTCCACACCTGCTTTGCAAAGACACATTCCAGAAGAAGCTGGGCAACCATGTCATCCCCACCACAGCCACTTCGAGGGCATTGTGCGGAGGGGGTGAGACTTCGGGCGTGCAGGAAGGATCTGACGGGGAGGGCTCTTCTCACCACCAGCCAAGCTACACCTTGGTGCTTGTTTGAAAGTTCTGGTGATGAGGCATTCCGCCAAATGATTTGGCGGTCTGCTCTGGTAACCATCCGACAGGATCCACCATCTCCTTTTCCCGTAGGGCCTTGAGGACATTCCGTGCAGACCACTGCCTGATGGATTGGTGGTCAAAGGTGTTTTCCACAGAAACTGTTCCACGAAGGATTGGTGGTACGGCACAGTCCAACTAGATGGAGCGTTCCACGGCAATGCGACCAGGCCCTTCCTTCACAACACTGGGGACAGAGAGAATCTCAGCACGTAGTGACACTTGGTGTTGGCGTATTGGGGATCTGCACACCGCTTGATGCAGCCGCACACGAAGGTAGTCATCAGGATGAGGGTGATATTGGGTACATTATGCCCACCCTTATCCAGAGGTTTGAACATCGTGTCCCTTTGGACCCGCTCCATTTTGGATCCAGAGATGCAGCTGAAAATGACTCGGGTGATCGCCACAGCGCAGGAATGGGGTATGGGCCAGACCTGTGCCACTTACAGCAACAACGTGAGCGCCTCGCACCTGATGACCAGGTTCTTACCCATAATGGAGAGAGTTGCTGCTCCCACATGCTCAGCTTGTGTTGTACCCTGGCTACTCGCTCCTTCCAGGTTTTGGTGCATGCCACGGCCCTTCAGAACCATATCCCCAGCACCTTCAGGTAGTCTGACCTGACGGTGAAGGGGACAAAGGATCGGTCAGCCCAGTTCCCAAAGAACATGGCCTCTCTCTTGCCGTGGTTAACGTTGGCTCCCAAGGCCAGTGCGAACTGGTCGCAGATGCTCATCTCTGCGCACAGACAGCGGGTTCGAGCAGAAGGCCGCGACGTCATCCATGTCCAGGGAGGTTTTAACCTGAGTGCCTCCACTGTCTGGGATTGTCACCCCTCTTATGCTCGCATCCTTCCTGATAGACTCAGCAAAGGGTTCAATACAGCAAATAAACAAGACAGGGGAGAGAGGACGACCCTGTCTGACTCCAGATTGGATCGGGAAACTTTCCGATTCCCACCCATTGATTGAGACTGTGCTACTGATGCTTGTGTAGAGCAGTTTGATCCAATTGCAGATTCCCTCCCCAAACCCCATTTTGGAAAGTACGTCCATCATGCAGGTGTGCGATATCCTGTCAAAAGCCTTCTCCTGGTCCAGGCTGATGAGGCAGGTGTCCACCCTCCTGTCCCGTATGTGGGTGATCGTGTCCCTGAGTGGGTAAAGTACAGGTCTGATCAGGGTGGATCACCAACTCCAGAGCAGACTTGACTCGACTGGCTATGACTTTTGACAGTATCTTGTAGTCTACATTAAGCAGTGAGATGGGCCGCCAATTTCTGATTTCTGCCCTCTCCCCCTTCCCCTTGTTGATGAGGGTGATGATGCCTTTCCTCATGGATTCTGACATGCTGCCGGCTAGGAGCATACTGTCGTATACTTCCAGCAGGTCCGGGCCGACCCAGTCCCACAGGACCAAATACAACTCAACCGGTAAGCCGTCGCTTCCAGGAGTTTTATTTATCTCGAAGGATTTGACGGCCTTAGTCAGCTCATCCAGAATTAGCGGTTTGTCCAGTCTCTCCCTCCTGCTGTCATCTAAGACCTCTGTGATAGATGACAGGAAGGACTGGGAGGCTCTGCTGTCTGTGGGCTTCGCGTCATACAGCCCAACATAAAAGGATTTGCTGGTCCTTAGTATGTCGGACTGCAAAGACGTTACCGAGCCATCCTCTTCCTTCAGGCTGCTGATAACAGAGCTCTCTGTGTGTACCTTTTAGAAGAAGTAACACGAGCACATCTCATCCTGCTCAATGGAGCGGACTCTGGACTGGAAGATGATCTTGTAGGCCTCCGTGGCAAAGAGCGAGGCCTGCTGGCTCTTCACCTCATGAAGGTCCTCCTTGACCTTGACCCCCATCGACTGAAGCCAGAGCAGATTTTGCATACTTTTCTGGAGTCGTGACATTTCCATCTGTCTCTCTCTCTCACCCTCTGAACCCCTTTGAAGATAAAGAACCTCTTGATGTTCTCCTTGATCGCTTCCCACCAGTGAACTGGAGACTCAAAGGTGGGGTTTCACGGTCCTCCAACCTTTGTAATCTCTTTTGAGTTCCTCAACATTCTCTGGGGTTAGCAGTGTAGCATTGAGCTTCCATGTCCCCCTGCCAACCCGCTGGTCATCCTGTAAGTGAAAGTCAGCCAGTAAAAGGCAATGCTTGGAGAAGAACACCGGCTTGACGTCGGTGAATCTGACCGTGAAAACACGGGACACAAATAGGAAGTCAATCCTGGAATGGGCAGACCCGTCCGTTCTTGACCATGTGTATCTATGCTGCGCTCTGTCTGCAGGTTTGCTGAAGACGTCGTGCAGTTTGGCATCTTTTACTGTTTCTATTAAGAATCTGGACATAGCATCCAGTTTGCTGTCGTCTCTGCCGGATCATCCAGGTGCATCGATGATGCCGTTGAAGTCACTGCCTAGGATGACCGGCCTGGACGTCGCCAGCAGCAGTGGGAGATGCTGGAAGACGGTCAGCCGCTCGCTGCATTGAACCGGGGCGTAGACGTCAATCAACGAGAGCGGAGTATTGTTGTACATTACATCTGCTACGAGGTGATGACCGCCAAATGGTTCTCCAGGACACGGGAAGCATCCAGGAGCTCCCACATAGCACAGGAGGTGCACTCTCGAGGTTGAAGCCCCCCTGCCATTCCTTTACGTTCACTGTTTTTCGGCTGCCGCATACGATGATGGGCCAAGTGGTCTCTTTCTCTGCCTTAAACCTTCTATGATTCTATGATTCTATCATGCTCACTAACATTATCCCCTTTTCATATACAGCACCACAGAGAGAGAGAGAATCAGTCCGACCATTCGTAACAGTGTGTCCATATCACACTGTATTACACATTCTCATGTATCATCAGAGACAGTATTAGTAACACAATAAAGTGCATACATATCATCCTAAATAATGGTATCCCAAACATATGTACAGCATTAGAGAGGGAGTGTCAATAGTGCATTTTCTATTAGTGTGTCCATATCACACCCAATAACTGGGTCCCACGTTTTTATGGAGCACTAGAGACAGAGCTGAAAGTGAATAAGTGAGAGAGAGAGAGAGATCCCCATCAGCAGTTACAGGCTGACCTGGAAGCCTCATTTTATCTTGAAAGATCCGTGGGAGACAGACGGTGCAGTCTCATCTCTAACTGATATTGTATCAGAAACAGACACATTATTATTCCTAGACTCTGGGTAACAGTTAGAGAGTGAGGTGAACAATGTTCCAAATTTAACGCTCTTGGCCCTGTTGATCTCTGTAATCTCTCAGCTCACACCGTTCGATATGACTGTCAGTGAGGGACAGTTTCAATGTGATGACATTAATCTGGGACTGTTGCTGTCAGATATTAACTCCTGCGCGATCGCAGCAAACACAGCGACTCCCTCGGAGGATTGCTTTGAGAAGACGGGTGAATGAAGAGCAAACACACTGCAGGGAATGATCTCAAACTGAGCTTCAGAATCCCCCAGCTTGAAACGTTCTCTGACCTTTCCCCACAGCCCCATTTCCTTTGCTCAAACTCGGAGAAAACTGAACTGGGGAAAGTTCCAGTTTATTTTTGTCAGTTCCGATGAAGGGTCACTGACCCGAAACGTTAACTCTGCTTCACTTTTCACAGATACTGCCAGACCTGCTGAGTGGTTCCAGCATTTCTTGTTTTTATTTCAGATTTCCAGCATCCGCAGTATTTTGCTTTTATTCCAATTTATTTTTTTTGTAAATGAGTGGGGAAAGAAGCGCATGCGCGATGCGCCTCCTCCAGCCGTGTCCTTCTGCGTCATTTAATTAGTGAGCGGAAGAAGTTTGTTTGAAACAGACGGGAATGGAGACTTAGAGCCCCGGGGTAAGTGAGTAAACAGCAGTCTCCTTCCAGCAGCACATTGCTTTGAGAGCCTGTCCGCAGAGGGGCTCAGAGATCAGCATTGACTGCGGAGCAAGTTCAGGGGGAGTTGGGGGCTGTTTGTAAGAGGCGGAGTGGAGCAGGAACATGGAGTGAGCGCGGAAGGAGAAGCCTTTCTCAGGCTGTTTGTGGACAAGGTAACGGAGACAGAGCAGGAAGAAGCTGCTGTTGAAAATCATTGTTGTTTTCTCTCCTCAAACCTGTAATGCATGTTCATGGTTTAGCTCCAGTTTCACACTGTGTTGTTATTGAGCAGTGAATAGAGGGAACAGAGCCAGACAGTAGGGATGGGGATAGTTATGCAAACAACACCTATTGCTGGCGCCAGGTGAGTAGTGTCAAGGAAACATTTTAAACAGCAGCTGTCGGTTTCCGTTGAACGATTGATCCAAGAGAAACAAGGAAATGGCAGATACTCTGAACAAGAATTTTTCATCTGTCTTCACAGAAGTAGACACAAAAAACATCCCAAGAATAGTAGAAAATCAAGGGGAGTAAGGAGGGGGGAACTTAAAACATCACCATCGCGAGAAAAACATGTTTTTGGAAAACTAATGGGACTAAAGGTTGACAAGTCCCCTGGATCTGATGGCCTACATTCTAAGGTTTAAAAGAAGTGTCTGCATAGATAGTGGATGCATTGGTTGTAATCTTCTTAAATTCCCTAGATCCTGCAACAGTTCCAGTGGATATTAAACTGCAAATGTAATGTCCCTGTTCAAGAAAGCAGTAAAGAGAAAGCAGGCAACGATAGGCCTGTTAGCCTAATGTCTGCCATTGAGAAAATGCTGGAACCAATGATTAAGTCAGTCATCGCAGAAAACATAGAAAAATTGGAGCAGGAGTAGGCCATTCGGCCCTGCTCTGCCATTCAAAAATGATCAAGTCTGATCGTATAATTCAGTACCCTCTTCCCGCTTTCTCCCCATATCCCTTGATCCCTTTTGTATTAAGAAATATATCTATCTCCTTCTTGAATATATTTAATGACTTGGCCTCCACTGCCTTCTGCAGTACAAAATCATGAGAGGTATAGACAGGGTGGATAGCAAGAAGCTTTTTCCCAGAGTGGGGGATTCAATTATTAGGGGTCATGAGTTCAAAGTGAGAGGGGAAAAGTTTAGGGGGATATGCGTGGAAAGTTCTTTACGCAGAGGGTGGTGGGTGCCTGGAACGCGTTTCCAGCGGAGGTGGTAGACGCGGGCATGATAGCGTCTTTTAAGATGTATCTGGACAGATACATGAATGGACAGGAAGCAAAGAGATACAGACCCTTCGAAAATAGGCGATATGTTTAGATAGAGGATCTGGATCGGCGCAGGCTTGGAGGGCCGAAGGGCCTGTTCCTGTTCTGTAATTTTCTTTGTAGAGAATTCCACAGGTTCATCACCCTCTGAGTGAAGAAATTTCTCCTCATCTCGGTTCTAAATGGCAAACCCGTATCCTGAGACCATGACCCCTGATTCTGGACTCCCCAGCCATCAGGAACATCCTCCCTGCATCTAGCCTGCCTAGTCCTGTTAGAATTTTATAGGTTTCTATGAGATTCCCTCTCATTGTTCTAAACTCTAGTGAATATAGGCCTAGTCAACCCAATCTCTCCTCATACGTCAATCCTGTCATCCCAGGAATCAGCCTGGTAAATCTTCTTTGCACTCCCTCCATGGCAAGAACATCCTTACTCAGATAAGGAGACCAAAAATGCACACAATACTCCAGATGTGCTCTCACCAAAGCCCTGTATAACTGTAGTAAGACTTCCTTGCTCCTGTACTCAAATCCGCTTGCAATGAAGGCCAACATACCATTTGCCTTCCTAACTGCTTGCTGCACCTGAATATTTGCTTTCAGCGACTGGTGTACAAGGACACCCAGGTCTCTTTGCACCTCCCCCTTTCCCAATCTGTCACCATTCAGATAATAATCTGCCTTTCTGTTTTTACAACTGAAGTGAATAACCTCACATTAATCCAAGTTATACTGCATCTGCCATGCTTTTGCCCACTCACCCAACTTGTCCAAATCACATTGGAGCCTCTTTGCATACTCCTCACAACTCAGTTTCCTCCCCAGCTTTGTGTCGTCTGCAAACCTGGAAATGTTCCCTCACCCAAGTCATTAATATATATTGTGAATAGCTGGGGCCCAGGCACTGATCCCTGTAGTACGCCACTCGTCACTGCCTGCCACCTGGCAAAAGGCCCGTTTATTCCTACTCTCTGTTTCCTGTTTGTCAACCAATTCTCAATCAATGCCAGTATATTACCCCCAATCCCATCTGCTTTAATTTTGCACACGAACCTCTTATGTGGTTATCAAAAGCCTTCTTAAAATCCAGATACAACACATCCACTGGTTCTCCCTTATCTATTCTACTAGTTCCATCCTCAAAAAGCTCCAGTAGATTTGTTAAGCAAGATTTCCCTTTCGTTAACCCATGCTGTCTTTGTCCAAACCCGTTTATGCTTTCCAGGTGTTCTGCTACCACATCCTTTATAATAGACTCTCGCACTTTCCCCACTACCGATGTAAGGCTAACTGGTCCGTAATTCCCTGTTTTTTCTCTCTCTCCTTTTTTAAATAGTGAGGTTACATTTGCCACCCTCCAATCTGTAGAACATTTAGAAAATTATAATACAATCATGCAGAGTCAACATGGATTTATGAAAAGGAAATCAAGTTTGCCAACATTATTAGCGTTCTTTGAGGGTGTAAGAAGCAGGGTAACTGAAGGGGAACCAGTAGATGTAGTGTAGTTGTATTTTGAAAAGGCATTCGCTAAAGTGCCATGCAAAATGTTACTACACAAGGTAAGAGCTCGTGGTGTTAACGGGTAATATATTATTTATTTTATTTATTTAGAGATACAGTACTGAAACAGGCCCTTCAGCCACCGAGTCTGTGCTGACCATCAACCACCCATTTATACTAATCCTACATTAATCCCATTACCCTCTCACATCCCCAACTTCCCTCAATTCCCCTACCACCTACCTATACTAGGGGCAATTTATAATGGCCAATTTACCGATCAACCTGCAAGTCTTTGGCTGTGGGAGGAAACCGGAGCACCCGGTGAAAACCCACGCAGATAAAGGGAGAACTTGCAAACTCTGCACAGGTAGTACCCAGAATCGAACCCAGGTCGCTGGTACATGCTTACTAACAAGAAACAGAGAATTAGGATAAAGGTGTCACTTTCAGGTTTGCAAACTGGAACTCGTGGAGTGCCACAGGGATCAGTGCTGGGGTCTCAACTACTTACAGCCTATATTAATGATTTGGATGAAGGGATCGAGTGTATTGTAACTAAATTTGCTGTTGATACAAAGAAAGGTGTGAAAGCAAGTTGTGCGGAGGACACAATGAGTCTGCAAAGAGATAAAGACAAGTTAAGTGTGTGGGAAAAATTTGGCATATTAAGTATAATGTGGGAAAATGTGAGGTTATCCACTTTGGTATGATGTAGAGAAAAGAAGAATATTATTTAAATAAGGAGAGACTGCAGAATGCTGTGGTATAGAGGGATCTGAGTGTCCTCTTATATGAATCACAAAAAGTTAGCATGGAAGTACAGCAAGTAATTAGGAAGGCTATTGGAATTTTGGCCTTTATTGCAATGGGGTTGGAGTAGAAAAGTAGGGAAGTCTTGCTACCACTGTACAGCGTGTTGGTGAGACCACACCTTGAGTGTGTATACAGTTTTGGTCTCCTTATTTCAGTAGGAAAATACTTGCATTGGAGGTAGTTCAGGCAAACATCACTGGCTTGATCCCAGGGATGAAGATGTTGTCTTATGAGGAACGTTTGACCTGGTTGTGCTACACTCATTGGAGTTTAGAAGAATGAGAGGTGATCTTATGAAACATATAAGATACTGAAGGGGCTTGACAGGGTATTTACTGAGATGATGTTTCCCCTCATGAGGGAATCAAGAACTAGGGGGAACAGTTTCAACATAAGGGGCTCCCATTTTCGATGGAATTGAAGAGTAATTTCTTCTCTCAAAGGGTTGTTGTTCTTTGGAATTCTCTACCCAAGAGGATGGTGGAAACTGGTCATTGAATATATTCAAGGCTGAGTTAGACTGACTTTTGATTTACAAGGGAGTGAAGTGTTATTGGGACACACAGGACAGTGGAGTTGAGACTATGATCAGATCTGCCATGATCTTATTGAATGGTGGAACAGACTTGAGTGGCGGAATGGCCTAATCCTGCTCCTAGTTATTATGTTCTTGCATTATAATGCCAGGTGGAATTAAAAACTTGACTTGTGCAAAAATCCCTGCTCCAGCAGGTATTCCCATTCATGGAGCAGTGCAGATGTTGGGTTGTTCCTGGATGTCACTAAATTGTTATAAAACTACCAAAGAAAACCTGATCAGCAGAAGCTGAGTGCTGCAGTGGAATCAGACACTGACACTCTTTGTATTACTGATCATCCTGTGTGGTTGGTCATAATGATTATTAATTGAAATATTACATTCATGTCTTTTCTAGTTTCTACCTCAATTGATCTTGAGTTACAAGAGATATTTTTCTTTCCTTCTGTCAGCAAATACTGAAAGGAATCAGAAGGATTGTGATGATTCCCCGGCACAAGGATATGTACAGTCCACTCCTTCTAACACAGAGTAGGTACATTATCACTCCCAGAGCTCAGAGACACAGACAGGCCATGAGTTCCACAGTCACAGAGAGCAGAAGCAGTCAGACTCACACTGATCCCAAGTTCCAGAGACACATTTTCAATCCAGCAGACAATCAAACAAAGCAGGAGAGGCAGAAGTTGTTTCCAATTCACCCCAACTCCGTACTGCTGAAAGGTAGATCCATCAATTAGTTCAAAATCACACCCACTATCAGATTGAAAGGCACCGGATCAATCCCACAAGAGTGCACCCTAAGCTACAAATTAAATATGAGGTAGAGCAGCTGATGGAAATGTACAGAATGAATCCTAATAATGTAGCCCAGACTGCAGACTGAGTGACAGATTACAATGTAGTACAAACATCTGATACAGTATCAAAAGGAAAGTTACAGTATTATGTCAATTAGTGCACACTGCACTACACATTACATACCAATCCAATAATCTCTGCAAGAGCTGTACTGAATGATATCGTATCAATTGAATGATTCTGATTATACTGAGCATGCCATGTGTGAGTTTGAAATATATGTTGTCATTCACAAATGTGTTCATACAGTTACAGACTAAATACTAGTCCAAAAAGCTCAGACCACAACTGAGTAAAACACACAGTTAAAATGTGCAGTGGTTTATATTTTAAAATACCAGTGAGACAAGAAAATAGTGATACATTATGGTGTCCAACAAATAGTTCTCAATAGCATCCCATAGATACATATTAAGTACAGGTACAGAAGGATTCCACACTCATACAGCACCAGCGTCACATAGATACAGAATGTATCACGTTTGCAGACAATACCAGTAGCTGGGAGATACAAAATTAATCCCACTGTAATGGACTGTCCTAGAGACAGACACATAAAAAATAAATTGTGACACACATTCAGTACCAGAGACTGCCAAGTGCAAAATGAGCCCTGGATATGCACACGCAGACTGTACCAGAAACTGACTGACACAGAATGAGACCCACACTCATACATAGTACCAGAGGCTAACAGGTAAAGAATAAATACAATATTCACTTCCAGTACCAGAAAATAATATATGCATAACAGATATCACTCATCTACATTAGCAGAGATTGACAGACAACAGAATGAATCCCACAATCTCATTCAGTACCAGATACTGACAGGTACAGAATGAATCCCATACACACTTTTCTGGGCACTGAAAGATATAGGAAGAATTGCACAGTCACATACAATAGAAAACACTGACAGATACTATAGGAGTCACATGCTCACAATCAGTACCAGATACTGTTGAAAAGAGAGTTAATCCCACACTTGCATTCATTGCGAGAGACTGACAGATACATAAAAGATATCCACACTCACATAGAGTAACAGAGACTGACATGCAGAACTTGAAACACACATATGCATTGTTGCAAAGTCTGAAAGGTATTGAGTCAATCCCATAATCAGATACAGTGTCAAAGACTGATAGGCATATTTGAGTTCACTTCCATAGAATAACAGAGATTTTCACGTACAGAATGAACCTTATTTCACATTCAGTCTGAATACTGACAGATACACAATGAATCCTACAATCATGTTCAATACCAAGTTCAGACAGACACCATATATACCCCCCACTTATTCACAGTATCATAGACTGACAGACACAGAGTGAATCACAAAATCAATTAATTTCAGAGACCAGCAGATAGAGAGTTAATCTCACTCTCACAGAAAGAACCAGAGATTGACATATATACATTGATACCCAAGCTCACATAAAATGACAGACACATAATTAAAACCATGGCATATATAGTACTTGAGACTGACACATAGAGAATGAATCACACAGTCACATTTAGTTCCAGACACTGACAGATACAGAATGATATCCACATTCAACCACAGTAGCAGATAGATACAGAAGCTGCCACGCATACAATACTCATGATTGACATACAGAATGAATCACGCAATCACATTTAGTTTCATAGACTGATACTCAAATAATCTCACACTCAGACACAGTACCACAGACAGATAGATGTAGAATTAAACTCGCTGTCACAGAATGTACCAGAAAGTGTCAAAATTAATCTCATACAGTACAAAAGATGGATGGAATTTGTCACACTCAATGTAATCACCTGCACTGAGCACGCCAAGCGCAAGACGGTCACTGCCATGGATGTGGTGTACGCTCTGAAACGGCACGGCCGCACTCTCTACGGATTCGGCGGCTGAACAATTCCACCCTTTTCAGCAAACACACAACAAAGGCTCTTCTAAGAGCCACCCACCGCCTCACAGAGCAAGCAGTGACCTAGAAACGGGAGCTGGGAGAGGCTGTTTAGAACAGTTCAATCAATCTGAAATATTTCAGATTTCCAGCATTCGCAGTATTTTGCTTTTAATTCTTTGTTCAATCAATCTGCTGTGTTCGGGATGAAAAAAAATGGAATCCCCGAATTTGACATTTCAGTTGCAGCAAGGATGTGCAGTGGATTTGATTTTCTAAACGGGCTGTGTAAACAGTGCCCGATGCTCCACAGTTAGTTATTTCCCCAGTCGACACATGCCCTCAGTGAAAAGCCACATCACTCCTCCAGAATCACTCATTGTTTTCATAGAATTTCAAAATGATTTCGCTGCAATGAGGGAATCCGAGAGTTTTGCAGCAGCCGTCACTGGAACCAGACCCACTTGTGATGTTATTTCCCCCGAGACGGTGTTTCCTGCACTGAAACTGACAGGGTTTGTGAAACTGATCAGTTTCAGCTCAATCATTCAGGGACCTGGAATTCCCGCAGTTTGAGCCCGCGCCATCCCGAGCTCACTTCTGATTGGTCACCCTCTTCCCATTCACATGTCTTAACCAATCGCAGAGCTTCGAATTAGAAAATACAACAAATCACTGGCTTAAATTGGCAGACAGTTTGAATTCGAAAAATCCACCAATTTCAGTGTCGGAAAGAAGCGAATTGATGGAAAATCTGGCGTAAGTTTAAAGCTGTTCGTAAAATCGCGCCAGGACTTTGTGCTGATAAAAGCGGAATTAAAAGTTTTTGATGGGTTATATATATTACGTAGTTCTAATCTAATTTTTTGTCTACTTATCTGTATCTGGCGGGAAAAGACTCTATTCAGCAATCTGTAACGGGACAAAGAACTCAAACTTGGTGTTAAAGTAATAAATTAGACAGGCTTTGAGGGGAGTGAGAAATCACCGAAACAGATGCTTAAACATTTGAAATAGTTCTCATTCGGTCCTGTTACTGACATTTTGGAATCAGACAGGAACCAGCCCTTTCACAGAGACTGTGGGTGGCTCTGAAAAGAGCCTTTGGTTTATAAGATGACATTTTGGCCGCTTTACTTTTTCTGGGAGCTCTGAGCGCTGGTTTTCTTGGGCAGCAGCACGGCCTGGATATTAGGCAGCACCCCACCCTGAGCGATAGTCACCCCTCCCAGCAGCTTGTTGAGCTCCTCGTCGTTGCGCACGGCCAGCTGCAGGTGTCTGGGAATGATGCGGGTCTTCTTGTTGTCCCGGGCCGCGTTGCCAGCCAGCTCGAGGATTTCAGCGGTCAGATACTCGAGCACAGCAGCCAGATAGACCGGGGCTCCGGCACCCACACGCTCAGCATAGTTACCCTTTCTTAGGTGCCTGTGAACACGACCCACCGGGAACTGCAGTCCAGCCCGGGAGGAGCGAGACTTGGCCTTGGCCCGAGCTTTGCCGCTGGTCTTTCCTCTTCCAGACATTTCCACAATCTCACAAAGACTTTCACAAAGAATGGATATTTTCCGCAGCATTTACTTTACTTATAGACTGAAAACTCTCCCCATTGGTCGCTACAAAATTCACCTCATTTGCCTATATTCTTCACCAATCAAGTCACTGACAAACACAGTGGGCGGGATTTTCCCGCCACAACATCAGAAGCAGAAAATGTGTCAATTTCAAAAAGCCCGCCAATTTCATTGTCAGAAAGGAGCGGATCAAAATAAATGTCATCCTCAGTCAAATATTTAAAATCCCTTCTCTTTATTTTGTTCTATTCAACTCTTTCCGTCACCAATTACAGACGCGGGTTTAAAATGTTGTTTAAATTGTGGATCTTTCTCCAATCGCTTTCAAACTGTCCCGGGCGGTACTAAATCCCTGTTCACAGCATTTCCCTGAAGCGAAACGTTCAGTTTATCTTCAATCAGAGCCCAGTGTCCTTCTCTGAAAAGAGGGAGCCGGATCGAGTCCTCAAACTGCCCTTAGTCTGCTGTGTAATAATCCCATTCCGGGCTGTTACAGTGTGGAGAGTTGCTGTTAATAAAATGATGAATTAGTTCACATTTCAGGAATAGAGTGAAGGGACTGAGGTCTGACCCTTACCGCTGAAAGCAGCTGTTAATGCGGTCATTCAGGGGCTGTGCAAAACCACAATAACAGCTTTATGCAAAAAAGGAAAGGCGGATGAGCGGATTATGGGTTTGAGTTCGGTTTATGGGACAGCAGGCAAAAACACAAGAGTGGGACATTTATTATGTTACACATTGTCTTAAAATGATTTCATAGAGATGTTCGGATGCAGCTTTTTCAGAGAGATTGTGGGTGGCTCTTAAAAGAGCCGTTGTGTTTGATCTGTTTTTCAGTTCATTGTGCAGTTTTACTTGGAGCTGGTGTACTTGGTCACCGCCTTTGTCCCTTCCGACACGGCGTGCTTGGCCAGCTCCCCGGGCAGCAGCAGGCGCACGGCGGTCTGGATCTCCCGGGAGCTGATGGTGCTGCGCTTGTTGTAATGGGCCAGACGGGAAGCCTCACCCGCGATGCGCTCGAAAATATCGTTCACAAACGAGTTCATGATGCTCATGGCCTTGGAGGAGATGCCGGTGTCGGGGTGAACCTGCTTCATCACTTTGTAGATGTAGATGGAGTAACTCTCCTTCCTCGACTTTCTGCGCCTTTTGCCGCCCTTTGCTGATGGTTTACTCACAGTTTTCTTGGCGCCCTTCTTAGCAGCTGCTTTCTTCTTCTCCTCAACCATCTTCAGATTCAATTTCAGACACAGAAATAAACCAAACCCCTTCCGAGTGCGGATTAAATAGACAATCCCACAGCTCTATGCTAATGAGGGATGGGGGAAAGTAAAGATTGTGATTGGGTGATTGGGAGTGATGTCACAATGGTTTTTCATTGTAATTCTGTAAGTGGTCTCTTTCGCCATCCAATCAGATTAAATATTTGCAACCAATCACAAACACCCTGACTGCAATCAGGAAGTATATTGCACAAAGACTCTCTCCAGCCCCAGTTTGTATTGAAAGAGCTGCTCACTGTGTCGCGCTTCCTCGAAATGTCCTGGCTGTTGTTGGGAGGACACTTATTGACTGATTCTGTGTCGTTGTGTCTCTGCTATTGCATGTGAGTGTGCAATTAATTTCATTTTTAGTCTAGGCTACTGTGTTTGAGTGTTTTATGTAATTTGGTAACTCAGTCTCTGGTGCTGTATGGATTCATTCTGTCTCTGTCAGGTACTGTGTTTGAGTGTGAGGAGATGAGGTGGAGTGTTGCAGCAAGGAAGATGGAAAAGAGCATTGGTGACGATGACAGCCTTACTTGACGTAGTTTGCACTCGGATTGGGTCAGTGATAGATCCGTTGGCAAGGATTACAGCTTGCATGTCGTAGTGCAGTATGTTTGAGGAGGACATTCCATAATCCCTCTCGGTTGGTAGAGTCGAAGGCCTTTGTCAGGTCAGAGAAGGCCATGTATAAAAGTTGCTGCTGCTCCCTACATTTTCTTGAAGTTGTCTTGCTGTGAAGATTATGTTCACTGTGCCTGTTGATGGACACAATCCACATTGTGTTTCCAGTAGGAGCTCTTCAGCCACGGGGAGGAGGCAGTTGAGAAGGACTCTTGTGATGACCTTCCCTGTGGTGGACAGCAGCGATACCCCTCTATAGTTAACACAGTCGGTTGTGTCAACTTTTTTTAAAGATGATCACAATTACCGCAT
Organism: Heterodontus francisci; assembly: GCF_036365525.1. NCBI lineage: Eukaryota > Metazoa > Chordata > Chondrichthyes > Heterodontiformes > Heterodontidae > Heterodontus > Heterodontus francisci. The sequence continues at coordinate 20,534,647 of NC_090405.1, forward strand.
CACGGTGATCCCCTGACATGCTCTCCTCCTTCCAGATGAGGGAAATGAGACATGTATTTGTGTCGAGTGTTTCTCTGCCATATTTTAGAATTTTGATGTGAATTCTATCTATTCTGGCAGCCTTATTGTTTTTTTGGCGATCCATCTCTAGTGTCATGTGTGAATGTGGGATTCATTCTGTACCTGTCACTCACTGGTACTTTGTGAAAGTGTGAGTTACATTCTGTATTTGTCAGTCTTCAGTATTGTATGTGAGTGTGGAATACATTCTGTCAGTGGCACAGTATGTGAGTATTTGATTCATTCTGTTAGTCTCTGGAATGTTATGTGATTTGGGACTTAGTCTGAATCTGTCAGTTGTTCTGTATATGTGGAATTCAAGCTATATCTGTCCGTAGCTCAGTGTGTGTGTGAGTTCATTCTTTATCTGTCAGTCTCTGGTGATTTATGTGAGTTTGGCAGTCACTGAATCTGCCAGGTACTGTAGGAGTATTTGAGAATGATTTTGTATGTGTCAGTCTTTGCTACTACATAGGAGTGTGGGATTAATTCTGTATCTGTCAGCCTTTGGTAGTGTGTGTGATTGTGGGATGAATTAATTAGCAGTCATTGGTGCCCAGTATGAATGTGGAAATCATTCTGTAACTCAGTCTGATATTGTTATGTGAGGGTAGGAATCAGATGTATCTTTCAATCCCGGGTGCTGACTGTGAGCATGGGATTCATTCTGTACCTGTCGGTGGTACCGTATCTATCTGTGGGATTAATTCTGTACCTTTCAGTCACTGGTATTGTGTATGAAAGTGGGATTAATTCTAGATCCGCCACACATTGGTTGTGTGTGTGTGTGTGTGTGTGCATAAGAACATAAGAAGATACGAAATAGGACAGGAGTAGACCATTTGGCCCATCAAGCCTGCTCCGCCACTCAATAAGATCGTGGCTGTTCTGATTGTGGCCTTAACTTCACTTTCCTGCCTGCCCCCATAACCATTGACTCTGTTGTAGATCAAAAATCTGTCTATTGCTGCGTTGAATATATTCAATGATACAGCCTCCACAGTCCTCTGGAGAGCAGAATTCCAAAGATTAACAACCCTCTCAGAGAAGAAATTCCTCCTCATCTCCTTCTTGAAAGAGAGACTGCTTATCTGAAACTCTGGCCCCTAATTCTACAATCCCCCACAAGGAGAAACGTCCTCTCAGCATCTACCTGTCCAGCCCACTGAGAATCTTTCAGGTTTCAATAAGATCACCTCTCAATCTTCTAAACTCCAGTGAGTATAGACCCAGCCTGCTCAACTTTTTCTCATAAGACAATCAAACATCCCAGCAATCAGCCGAGTGAACCTTCTTTGAAGTGATTCCAATGCAAGTATATTCCTCCTTATGTAAGGAGACCAAAACTGTATGGGGTTGGGATGTCACTAATGCCCTGTAAAGTTATGGCAAAACTTCCTTACTTTTATACTCCATTCCCCTTGCTAAAAATGCCAATTACTTGCCATACCTTCATGCTAACATTTTTGTAATTCATGTACCTGGACACCCAGATTCCTTGGTGCAGCAGCATTCTGCAGTCTCTCTCTATGTAAATAATATTCTGTTTTTCTATTCTACCTGCCAAAGTAGACAATCTCACATTTCCCCATATTATACTCCAACTGCCAAATGTTTTCCCACTGACTTAACCTATCTATATCTCTTCACAGACACATTGTGTCCTCCTCACAACTTGCTTTCCTACCTATCTTTGTACCATCTACAAATTTGGCAACAATATACTTGGTCCCTTCATGCAAGTTATTAATATAGACCATAAATAGTTGAGGCCCCAGCACTGTACCTGTGGCACTCCATTAGTTACAGTTTGCCAATCTGAATATGCTCCATTTATCCCCACTCTCTTTTCTGTGAGTTAGCCAATCCTATATCCATGTGCGTGTAGTTTTCAGTTTGTATCTGTCAGTGTCTGGTACTCTATGTGAGTTTTGGACTCTTTCTCAATCTCTCAGTGCTACTATTTGTGTGTTAGGTTGCTTTAGATGACTCAGGCTGAGGTACTGTGAGTGAGTGCAATAATCAACCTATACTTTTCAGCATCTGGCACTGAGCATGTGTATCAGCATCACTTTATCTGTCAGTATCTGGTACTCTGTGTGAGTGGGGGATTCATTACATAACCTTCCGTCCCTGGGACTGTTTGCAAGTCTGGATTCATTCTGCATAAAATGTCAGCACAGCAGCAGGCCACAGATGTGGTTGGTTTTAAGCAGACAATATGTTTGAAGTTTTGCCAAGTATTAAATATCTGTCACTGTGAACATAATAGCGAAAGATAATGTATCTTTCAATCTGATACAGGATTGATGTGCAAATGTAACTCAGGCTGTACTAATCAATTTGATCAATGCCATTCAGTCTGACTCTGAGGGAGAATCTTGGACTTGTGTGTTAAATGAGCTCAGTCTGGAATTGTACAGTATCTTCCATCTGACACTATGAGGTTTCAGGACTGGTATGTAATTTATAGCTCAGACTAAACTCATCAAATTTATAATGTATCTTTTAGTTTCACAATCCGGATGAGCTTTAAACTGGAATCTGAGTTTGTATCTCAGGTTATACGATATTTCAGAATCTCTCAATCTGATTATGCATTTTAGATTTGGACTTGTATCTAATGTATATGTCTGGACACATTATGGGAATTAATACTGATAATAAACTGATAACATGTGTAAATCTTGGGGTGGTATTTAACTTGAATCTCAGATTATATTAGTTTAGTTTAGAGATACAGCACTGAAACAGGCCCTTCGGCCCACCGAGTCTGTGCCAACCATCAACCACCCATTTATACTAATCCTACAATAATTCCATATTCCTACCACATCCCCACCTGTCCCTATATTTCCCTACCACCTACCTATACGAGGGGCAATTTATAATGGCCAATTTACCTATCAACCTGTAAATCTTTTGGTCATGTGGGAGGAAACCAGAGCACCTGGAGGAAACCCACGCAGACACAGGGAGACCTTGCAAACTCCACACAGGCGGTACCCAGAATTGAACCCGGGTCGCTGGAGCTGTGAGGCTGCGGTGCTAACCACTGCGCCGCCCTTAATTCTGTAACTTTGAAAAGGGAACCATGTGTCAGTTCTATGTGTATTTAATTTGTAGCTGAGGTTGCACTATTGTGGGATTGACACACTGATAATTTGATAGTGGGTGAGAATTTGGGCTGGGATTTATGTATCTACCTGTCAGTGGTACTGAGTTGGGGTGACATGGAAACAACGTCTGTCTCTCCTGTTCTGTTGGATAGATGGATTGAAAATGTGTCTCTGGAACTATTTCTGCTGTCTGAGACTGTGGAACTGATGACCTGTCTGTGTCTCTGCGCTCTGTGAATGATAATGTCCGGACTGTGTGTGAGAAGGAGCTGGTGACACTCTTCCTTGTAACTTGGGTGGAGGAAACATCACATTTATTCTGGTTCATTCAATTATTTGTCTGTTTGAACAAAAGTATGTTTATAACTAAAATACAGGTGAGATAGAAGATACAGGATTTTAATGAATTTAATCTCTCGAATAATAATGAGCCCCCACAAAGGAAGCCCAGTCATACAAATATTATCATTGTTTGACTGCACTGCAGTAACAGGTTCTTCCCATTCTGTCTCCTTTCCCCGTCGACACACAGCCTGAGAATGGCCTCTCCCTTCCCCCACTCACTCCATGTTCCGGGACTAGTTGATTCTCAATTCCACCTCTTACAAACAGCCCCCGCCTGCCCCTGAACTTGCCCTGGACTCGATGGTGATCTCTGAGTCAATCTGCGGACACGCTCCCAAAGCGATGTGCTGCTGGAAGGAGGCTGCTGTTTGCTCCCTTTCCCCGGGACCGGGATCTCTCCATTCGCGGCTGTTTTGAACCATCTTCTTCCGCTCACAGGCAGTGCTGGGGGAGGGGAGCGCAGGCGCAGATTCCGGCAACAATTCCGCAAACAGAAACATGGAAAATTTCCGGCGCAGAATGAGGCCATTCGGCCCATCATGTCCGTGCCAGCGCAAAGAGAGCGATCCAGCCTTTTCCCACAGTTTCTTGTTATTGGACAGTGAAGTGTGGAAACAGAAGCGGACAGTCAGGATGTGGGGAGTTACACAAAGAGAATCTATTATAGGCACCAGGTGAGAAGTGTGAAGGACACATTTTGAACAGCGGCTGTTTGGTTTCGCCTAAACGGTTAGACCATGGGAGCGGGAACTGGAAATCTGACCTGTGTAAAAGTCCCTGTTCCGTCGGTCAGTCCCATTCATGGCCCAGCGGATTGTTTCTGGATGTTATTTAATTGTTGTAAAATGGCCAAAGCCTCTGGTGTGCAGTAGCTGGGGGCTGCAGGACTGCAGTGGAATCAGACACTGACTCTGTTTGTATTGCTGGGTTTCCTTTGTGATTGTTCACAATGATTATTCATTCAAAGATTGTTTTGGTCTCTCTTGTCACTTCCACCACACCTCTTCCTGAATTATAATAAATACTTTTTCTTTCTACAGGCAAATACTTGAAGGAAGTAGAATAAATATAATGATGCCTCAGCACAAGGGGAAGTGCAGCCGGCTCCTCACACACAGTAAGTACAGTATCATTCAGAGAGAAAAGAGACATCAGTTCCACAATCACTGCCAGCAGTACTAGTCAGACTGGCACTGATCCCAAGTTCCAGAGACTAACAGTCAATCCAACAGTCACACAGAGCATGACAGACTGAAGTTGTTTCCATTTCCCCCCAACTCTGTCCCACTGACAGGTAGATACATCAATCCCAGTCCAAAATCACATCCACTGTCAGATTGCAAGGCACTGTGTCACTCTCACAAGAGAGCATCCTTTACTACAATTTCAATGTCAGACAGAACGGACAAACAGTACCTGATTGTGAAGTACAGAATTAATCTCAATAATGTAACCAGACTGCAGACTGAGCTACATGTTACACACAACTCCACAAATATCACAAGTGGTCAGACTGGAGGATACAGTATTAATTCCATTACTACAAACTGAATGCACTGTTATCTGCCAGGACATAAAGCATATTGTAAAATGAAAGGACACAGACCTGAAATGTTAATTGTGTTTCTCCCTCCACAAATGCTGCCTGAACTGCTGAGTATTTCCAGCATTTTTGTTTATTTCAGATTTCCAGCATCTGCAGACTTTTGCTTTTATTTTAGAGTTAAAGAAACATTGCATTGTGAGGTGGGAGTGACTGCCCTTGACATCAAGGCAGCCTTTGACATGTATGGCAACAAGGCAGCCCTAGCAAAACCAGTGTAAATAGAAATCGGGGCAAAATGCTCTGCTGTTTGCAGTCATACCTAGCACTAAGGAAGATGGCTGTGGTTGTTCAGGTCAATCATCTCAGTCTCCGGCCATTACAGCTGGAATTCCTTATGCTCGTGTTCTAGGCCCAACCATCTTCAGCAGCTTCATCAACGACCTTCCCTCCATCACAAGGCCAGAAGTGTGGATGTTTTCTGATGATTGCGCAATGTTCAGCACCATTCATGATTCCTCAGATACTGAAGCAGCCCATGTCCAGATGCAGCAAGACCTGCACAACGTCCAGGCTTGGGCTGATAAGTGGCAAGTAACATTGGCATCAGATAAGTGCCAGGCAATGACCATCTCAAACAAGAGAGAATCTAATCATATCCCCTTGATGTTCAATGGCATTACCATCACTGAATCCCCCACCATTAACATTGACCATTGGTTACCATTGACCAGAAACTGAACTGGACCAGCCATATAAATGCTGTGACTGCAAGAGCAGGTCAGAGGCTAGGAATTCTGTGGCGAGTAACTTACCTCCTGTTTCCCCACATCCGTCCACCATTCACAAGACACAAGTCAGGAGTGTGATGGAATACTGCACACTTGCCTGGATGAGTGCAGCTCCAACAACACTCAAGTAGCCTGTTTGATTGCCCACATCCACCACCTTCAATATTCACTCCATTCACCACTGATGCACAGTGGCAGCAGTGCATACCAGCTAAAAGATGCACTGCAGCATCACACCAAGGCTTCTTCGACAGTACCTTCCAAACCCAGAACCTCGACCACCGACAAGGGCAGCAGATGCACGGGAAAACTACCACCTGCAAGTTCCCCTCCAAGCCACACACCATCCTGACCTGGAACTATATCACCATTCCTTCACTGTCGCTGGGTAAAAATCCTGGAACTCCTTTCCAAACAGCACTGCTGGAATTCCTGCAGCTCAAGGACTGCAGCGGCTTAAGAAGGCAGCTCACCACCACTTTGACAAGGGCAATTTGGAATGGGCAATAAATGCTGGCATAGCCAGTGATGCCTACATCACACTAACAAATGAAAAAAGTGAGGAAACAGTGAAGGGCTTTTATAGAATACACGGAGACATGTTTCCACTTGTGGTGGTGTCTGAAACAAGAGCCAAAAATATAAAATCGACATTCATAAAACCAATGAGGAATTCATGAAAAAGGTATTTATGTAGTGAGTGGTTAGAATCTGGAATTTGCAACCACAGGGAGAGGTCGAGGCGAATAGTACTGATGCATTTAAGGGGAGGTGGAACAACTGTATGGGAAGAAAGGAATTGAGGGATATACATATGGGGCTTTATTTTTCTTTATTTGTGCATATGAAGCAGGGTGGCTGGAAATATGTGTAGAGCATAGAGAAGTTGGGACGATCCCAGTGCAGTGTTTTGTCTCGATGGATCTGCCCAGAATACTTGTGATGCAGGAGCTGGGAGCTTCAGTACTTCAGTGGAGACAGATACTGACACTGGTTTTCATTTGTGGGTGTTTTTAATGATTATTAATTGCAAAATTAAATTCACCTCTTTGATATTTTGCACCTCCCCTGTTCTTGAGTTAAGACATATTTTTTCTTCATACAGGCAAATACTTGAAGATATTGTGATGAATGTGATGGTTGCTGCACTCGAGGCACAAAGAACAGTGCAGCCAGCTCCTCTCACACACAGTAGGTACATTATCACTCAGAGTACAGAGATATCGACAGTTAATCAGTTCCCTAGTCTCAGACTGCAGAAGTAGTCAGGCTCACATTGATTCCAAGTTCCAGAGACACATTTTCAATCCAACAATCAAACAAAGCAGGAGAGAAATAAGTTGTTTCCATTTCACCCCAATTCAGTCCCATTGACAGTCAGATACCTCAATCCCAGGTCAAAGTCACCCTCATTAACAGATTGAAATACAATGTGTCAATCTAAATATAATGCAGACTTAGCTATCAATTAAATATCTGATAGAATTGGCACACGGTATTGATTGAATGGCACAGAATCTAACGTAATGCTGTACCCTGAGATTTAAATTAAATACCATACTCAAAGCTCACATCCATTCATGATAAAGGATGTTTAAACATCCCCATAGTGTACCCTGAGATACAAGTTACATACAAGTTCAACATTCATTACAGTGAAAGTTTCTAAGGTGCTGAAAGATATTGTAACCTGAGACACAAATTAGATACCAGTTCAGAACTCACCCACACTGTGAAATGGAAAGATACAGAATCAATTCCATTAGTGTAGATTGATCTAAATATTATATACCATTCTAAAAACTCATACAATATCAAACTGAAATACAGTATCAATTCCATGAGTGTAGATTGATCTAAACATTGCCAGTCCAAAAATAAAACAGTATTAGATTAAGTAATGCTGACAGAAAGTGCAAACTGTGATGTAAATTAGATGCCTGAACTCACCCAGACTGCGGAATTTAAAAATACAGTCGACTGAGATACACATTATTTACCAGCCAAAAACATCTCAAACATTATCAGTGTGAAATAGATTATCAATTCCATTTGTGTAGATTGAAATCCACAGAACAAACCAGTAAAAAATCTCGTACAGCGGTATGGTGGTTTTGTGGTGACATTACAGGACGAGTAATCCTGAAGTCTCCACTAATGGTCCAGAGAAACAAGTTCAATTTCCATTACAACAGCTGGGTAATTGTAGTATCATAGAATCAAAGAAAGGTGAAGGCACAGAAAGAGGCCACTTGGCCCATCGTGTCTGTGCCAGATGAAAAACTTTCCACCCATTCTAATTCCACCTTCCAGCATTTGGTCTGTAGCCCTGCAGATTACAGCACTTGAAGTGTATATCCAGACTTCTTTTGAATGAATTGAGGCAGTGAGTTCCAGACCCCCACCACCCTCTGGCTGAAAAAAACTTTTCCTCATCTCCCCCGTAATCTTTCTACCAATCACTTTAAATCTATTTCCCCTAGTCACTGACCTCTCTGCTAAGGTAAATAGGCCCTTCACTTCAACTCTGTCCAGGCACCTCAAAATTTTGTATGTTTCAATGAGATTTCCCCTCAGCCTTCTCTGTGCCAAGGAGAACAGCCCCAGCCTATCCAGTCTTTCCTCATAGCTGCATTTTTCCAATCCCGGCAACATCCTCGTGAATCTCCTCTGCACCCTCTTGAGTGCAATTACATCCTTTCTGCAATGAGGTGATCAGAACTGCATACAGTATTCGTTGTGGCCTGACTAATGATTTATACAGTTCCAGCATAACCTCCCTGCTCTTAAATCTATACATCGGCTAATAAAGGAAAGGATTCCATATGCCTTCTTACCACCTTATCGACCTGTCCTGCTACCTTCAGGGATCTGTGGACATTTACTCCAAGGTCCCTCACTTCCTCTGCACCTCTCAGTATTCTCCCATTAATTGTGTATTCCTTTGCCTTGTTTGACCTCCCCAAATGCATCAACTCACACTTCTGAATTGAATTCTATTTGCCATTTTTCTGTCCATCTGACCAGACCATGAAGATCTTCCTGCAGCCTACAGCTATCCTCCTTGCTATTTACCACACAGCCAATCTTTGTGCCATCTGCAAACTCATACCTCCTACCTTTACATCCATGTAGACTACATCAACTGCACTACCCTCATCTATCTTCCTTCTTAATTCTTCAAAATTTCGATCAAGTTGCTTAGACAAGATCTTCCCTTAACAAATCCATGCTGACTATCCTTGATTAATCTGTGCCTTTCGAAGTAACATTTTATCCTGTCTCTCAGAATAGATTCCAATAATTTGCCCACGACTGATGTTAGACTGACTGGCCTGTAATTATTTGGTCTCCCTCACTCCCTTTTTAAACAAAGGTCCAACGTTAGCAGTCCTCCAATCCTCCATCACCACACCTGTATCCAGTGAGGTCTGGAAAATGATGATCAGCTCTTCTGCTATTTCCTCTCTTGCTTCTTTTTAACAGCCTGAGGTGCATTCCATCCGGTGCTCGTGATTTATCAACTTTCATATACACTAATCCCATTAATATGTCCTCTCTCCCTCTGTTGATCACATCCATACTTCACACCCCTCTTCCTTATCTACAATATATGCATCTTCCCCCTCTTTTGTGAAGACAGATGCAAAGTATTTATTCAGAACAATGCCAGCTTCTTCTGCTCGACACATAGGTTACCTTTTTGGTCTTTTCTGTGCCCTACTCTTTCCTTATTTATCCTTTTACTCTCAATGTATTGATAAAACATCTTTGGGTTCACCATAATTTTGATTGCCAATATTCTTTAATGCTGTCGCTTAACTTTCCTAATTTCAATGTTGATTTCCCCCCTCCACATTCTATACTCCTCTTGGCTTTCTGTAGTATTCAGTTCTCTGTGTTGGGCATAAACTTTCCTTTACTACCTTATTATACCCGTAAACTCCTTGACATCCATGGGGCTCTAGATTTGGCCTTCCCACCCTTTTTCTTTGTGGGAACATGTTGACTCTGAACCCCTTGAATCTCCCCTTTGAATTCTTCCCACTGCTCTGACACTGATTTACCTTCAAGTACCTGTTTCCAGTCCACTTTCGGTAAATCACTCCTCAGCTTAGTAAAGTTGGCCTTGCCCCAATTGAGAACTCTAACTCCTGTTCTGTCCTTGTCCTTTCCATAATTATATTAAAACTGACTGAATTATGATCACTACCACCAAAATGCTCTCCCACTGCCGCTCCTTCCACCTGCCCCTCTTCATTTCCTAAAACTAAGTCTAAAACTTCACCCTCTCTTGTTGGACTTGCTACATATTGGCTAAAAAAGTTCTCCTGAATGCACCTCAAGAATTCTGCTCCCTCAATTCCCTCTACACAAAAAGTATCCCAGTTAATGTTGGGGTGGTTCAAATCCCCTACTGTTACTGCCCTATTGTTCTTGCACTTCTCAGATATTTGCCTGCATATCTGCTCTTCCATCTCCCTCTGACTGTTTAGGGGTCTATAGTACACTCCCAGCAGTGTGATTGCCTCTTTTTTGTTCCTCAGCTCAATCTATACGGTCTCATTTGATAAACCTTCCAACATATCATCTCTCCTCACAGCTTTAATAGTTTCTTTGACCAAAATTGCCACTCCCCCTCCTTTTTTATCCCCTTCTCTCTCACGTCTGAAAACCCTGTAACCAGGAAAATTGAGCTGCCATGCCTGTCCCTCCTTAAGCCATGTTTCTGTAATAGCTATGATATCATACTGCCATGTGTCTAACTGTGCCCTGAGCTCATCTGATTCATTTGCTATACTCCTTGCATTGATTTAGATATCCTTGAGCAGTGCCAACATTTTTTGTTTTGAATTTCCGAATCAGTGTTTCCTCTCTCTTCCAAACTGCATTAATTTTCTGCCTTCCATTTTCATTTCTGATTTTGTCCCATCTGACTCTACCTTCCGGTCCCCATCTCCCTGCCAAACTAGTTTAAACCCTCCCCAACAGCACTAGCAAAACATCCTGCAAGAAACTCCGTCCCAGCTCTGTTCAGGTGCAACCCATCCAACCTGTCCCAAGAATCTAAAGTCCTCCCTCCTGCACCATCTTTCCAGCCACATGTTCATCTGTCTTATCCATCTATTCCTGTACATTCATCTGTCTTATCCATCTATTCCTGTACTCACTTGCACGTGGCACTGGGAGTAATCCGGAGATTATTACTTTTGATGTCCTGCTTGCTAATTTCTTACCTTGCTCCCTATGTTCTGACTGCAGCACAACATCCTTATATCTACCTATGTTGTTGGTTCTGATGTGGACTACCACTGCTGGCTGTTCACCCTCCCCCTTCAGAATGCTCTGTAGCTGCTCAATGACATCCTTGACCCTGGCACCAGGGAGCCAACACTCCATTCCTGGATTCACGTCTGTGGCCACCGAAACACCTGATTGTTCCCTTGACGATTGAATCACCTATCACTATGGCTTTTCCAGTCTTCCCTGTACTCCCCTTTGCAGCTGAGTCACCCATGGTGCCATGGACTTGGCTCTGGCTGCACTCCCCAGGTGAAGCATCATTGTCCTCTGTATTCAGAACTGAATACCTGCTGGAGAGTGAGACGCACTCGGGGTGTCCTGCACGACCTGCCTGATTCCTTTTGACTGCCTGGTGGTCACCCATTCCCTCTCTCCCTGCATACTCTTAAGCTGTGGGGTGACCACATCTATAAACGTGTTATCTATGTAGAAAGAACAAAGAACAGTGCAGCACAGGAACAGGCCATTCGGCCCTCCAAGCCTGCGCCCATCTTGATGCCTGTCTAAACTAAAACCTTCTGCACTTCCAGGGACCATATCCCTCTATTCCCATCCTGTTCACGTATTTGTCAAGATGCCTCTGAAACGTTGCTATCGTACCTGCTTCCACCACCTCCCCAGGCAGCAAGTTCCAGGCACTCACAACCCTCTATGTAAAGAACTTGCCTTGCACATCCCCTCTAAACTTTGCCCTTGCACCTTAAACCTATGTCCCCTCGTAACTGACTCTGCCACCGTGTGAAAAAGCTTCTGACTATTCATTCTGTCCATGCCACTCATAACTTTGTAAGCCTCTACCATGTCGCCCCTCCACCTCCGTCGTTCCAGTGAAAACAATCCGAGTTTATCCAACCTCTGCTCATAGCTAATGCCCTCCAGACCAGGCAACATCCTGGTAAACCTCTTCTGTACCCTCTCCAAAGCCTCCATGTCCCTCTGGTAGTGTGGCGACCAGAATTGCACGCAATATTCTAAGTGTGGCCTAACTAAAGTTCTGTACAGCTGCAGCATGACTTGCCAATTTTTATACTGTATGCCCCGACCAATGAAGGCAAGCATGCCATATGCCTTCTTGACTACCTTATCCACCTGCGTTGCCTCTTTCTGGGACCTGTGGATCTGTACGCCCAGATCTCTCTGCCTGTCAATACTCCTAAGGGTTTTGCCATTTATTGTATCCTTCCCACCAGTATTAGATCTTCCAAAATGCATTACCTCACATTTGTCCAGATTAAGCTCCATCTGCCATTTCTTCGCCCAAGTCTCCAACCGATCTATATCCTGCTGTATCCTCTGACAATCCTCATCACTATCCGCAACTCCACCAACCTTTGTGTCGTCCGCAAACTTATTAATCAGACCAGCTACATTTTCCTCAAAATCATTTATACATACTACAAACAGCAATGGTCCCAGCACTGATCCCTGCAGAACACCGCTAGTCACAGCCCTCCATTCAGAAAAGCACCCTTCCACTGCTACCCTCTGTCTTCTATGACCGAGCCAGTTCTGTATCAATCTTGCCAGCTCACCTCTGATCCCGTGTGACTTCACTTTTTGTACTAGTCTGCCATGAGGGACCTCGTCAAAAGCTTTACTGAAGTCCATATAGACAACATCTACTGCCCTTCCTTCATCAATCATCTTCATCACTTCCTCAAAAAACTCGATCAAGTTAGGGAACACTATGCTGCCTCTCGCTAAGAAATCCATTTGTTTCCAAATGGGAGTAAATCCTATCCCGAAGAATCCTCTCCAATAATTTCCCTACCACTGAATTAAGGCTCACCGGCCTATAATTTCCTGGATTATCCTTGCTACCCTTTTTAAACAAAGGAACACCATTGGCTATTCTCCAGTCTTCTGGGACCTCACCTGTAGCCAATGAGGATACAAAGATTTCTGTCAAGGCCCCAGCTATTTCTTCCCTTGCCTCCCTCAGTATTCTGGGGGAGATCCCATCAGGCCCAGGGGACTTATCTACCTTAATGCTTTGCAAGATGCCCAACACCTCCTCCTTTTTGATAACGACATGACCCAGACTATCTACACTCCCTTCCCTATACTCATCATCCACCAAGTCCTTCTCTTTGGTGAATACTGATGCAAAGTACTCATTTAGTACCTCGCCATTTCCTCTGGCTCCACACATAGATGTAGCTCTCATCCTCACCAATGCAGCACAGTGTCGCCAGTTACCGCTCAAGTTCCAAAACCCAGAGCTCAAGCTGCCAAAGTTGACATCACTTCATGGCACAAATGGTTCTCCAGGATACGGGAAGCATCTGGGAGCTCCCACATAGCACAGGAGGTGCACGCTCGAGATTGAAGCACCCCTGCCATTCCTTTATGTATTAGTTGACCCTTTGCTGCTGCTAAAAAAAAGCCTGACAAATTCTACAACACCTTAGAATTATGAATAAAACCTTACTAGTACTGATAAATCCTACTAAAAATCAATACAGTTCACTAGTTAAAATAAACCTTACTGAAAAAAACATACTCACCGGCTACTCACTTGTTCCTTATTATTGATACTTTTTTTTTTAAGTCTGCCAGTTGTTGAGCTGCGAGAACCCAGCTATTTACACATCCACCCCAACAGTGGTGTACTAACGATTTACTGATTCTCCTAAACAGCATTTGCTCACAACCAATCACCTTGCAGCTTTCCTGTGATGTCACTATTCACTTTGTTTTCACACTACGGCGGCCTGGACTCTTGTCCGCTCCACTCTCGCTGTTTCCCGCTCTTTGAGCGAACTTGAACCCGAACTCGATCTGTCTCTCGCTGTCACTCTCTGGGGTCTTTATGCTCCATTCCACTCTCGCTGCTCCCTACTCTCAATGTATCAATCTATGTTTGTCTTGTGTTTAATTTAAAATATGAATTAACTGTATTTTACAACTGTAGGTTTTATTTGGTAGTCCTGTGCAAGTTGTGGATTGGTATTCAAAATTTAGCTCTGTGAAAACGATCGTGAATGAAAATATAACTTCGATGGGCTGGTATGCAAGCTCCAAGTCCTTCAGTTTGTCATAATCGATTTGATACTGTATCATTCAGTCTTAAACTTTGTGGGATTTTTGGACTGTTATGTAATGTGTAGCTCGGTCTAACGTCTGATGTATATTATTGGGATTTATAGCATCATAGGAAATAGGGGCAGTAGGCCATTCGGCCGATCGGCCTGCTCTACCATTCAAATAGCTCGTGGCTGATCATCTACCTCTACGCCATTTTTCGCCACTATCTCCATATCCCTTGATCTCATTAGTATTTGGAAATCTATCAATTTCTGTCTTGAATATGTTCAATGATTGAGCCTCCACAGCCCTCTGGGGTAGAGAATTCCACGGATTTGCCACACCAAGTAAAGACATTCCTGCTCATCTAAGTCTCAAATGCCTGGCCCTTATTTTGAGACTGTGTCCTCTTGTTCTAACCTCACTAGCCAGAAGAAACCTTCTATCCATATCGACCCTGTCAGACCCTGGAAGAATTTTGTAAGTTTCAATTAGATCATCTGTCATTCTTTGAAACTCTAGAGAATACAGGGCCAGTTTCTGCAGTCTCTCATCATCTTCCATCCCAGGGGATTAGTCTGGTGAACATCTGTTGCACTCCCTCTATGACAAGTGTCAGGCAAACCCCCACCTGCCAAGACTGAGGGACACATTATTTCACCGCATGAACATTAAAACTTAAAAATTGCAAGCCCCAGACTGGAAAGACATTTGCATAGTAACAGACAGTGTTGAAACAATGGGGACCCAGTTGTTGCTTCCCCAATGCACAGAAGAAATGGTCAGACCAGTTTCAGTCACATGACTAACTGGCTATTGCAGAGGTTTGAACTGAGAGTTTTTAAATTGGAGAAAACAGTACTTGAAATCAGAAAGCACTTTTCTCCTGGACTGATAAGACCTCCCTCCTGCCTGCCTCCATCTCTTCCCCACGGAACTGAATCTTGTGAAAACAGATGAAGCTCAAAGAGAGAAAAGTCTCCAACGTGAACAAGGTTTAAGAAGAACACTAGGCCCCAACGAACAGCAAGACTAACTACAATCAAGTGAGCATGCAGCAGAGTAAAATAAAACGTTAGAGACTGCCTCAAACCTTTCACCTAACAATTTCTTCTCTTTTCTGTCCCTATTTGCATGTGTGTATCGCGTATGCATGCTAGCGTGGGCACGTCGTATATCCGTATGGGTGAACCGTATTAGAGTTTAAGTAAGTTTAATAAATATCAGTTTTCTTCTTTAAACCAAAGAAAGCCTGTTTTTGCTCATTACTTTGCCTTATAATTGGAAAGCTGTGAACAAGGATTCACAAAGGGGGAGCTCAAAACACAATGTGTTTAAAAATTAAGCCCTGTTACAATAAGACCAGGTGAAGAAATTAACAGACCCCTAGACACCTTTCTCACCTGGTCGCAACACAAGTATATACTTCCCGAGATAAAGAAACCACAATTGTACAGAATATTCTCGGTGTGGTCTCACCAAGTCATTATACAATTGAAGCAATACATCTTTACTCAGGTACTCAAATCCCCTTTCAATGAAGCCAACATACAATTTGCCTTCTTAATTGCCTGCTGCACCTGCATACTAGCTTCTAGTAGCTCATGAACAAGGACATCCATCTCCAACAAGAGAGAATCTAACCATCTCCCCATGAGATTCAATGGTAGTACTATCACTGAATCCCCCACTATCAACAGACTAGGGGCTACCACTGGCCAGAAATTGAACTGGAGTAGCCATATAAATACCGTGGCTAAAAGAGCAGGTCAGAGGCTAGGAATCCTGTGGCGAGTAACTCATCTCCTGACTCCCAAAAGCCTGTCCACCATCTCTTAGGCACAAGTCAGGAGTGTGATGGAATATTCTCCATTTGCCTGGATGGGTGCAGCTCCAACAACACTCAAGAAGCTCGACACCATCCAGGACAAAGCAGCCCACTTGATTGGCACCCCATTCACAAACATTCACTCCCTCCACCACTGACGCACAGCAGCACCAGTGTGTACCATCTACAAGATGCATGGCAGAAACACACCAAGGCTCCTTCGACAAAACCTTCCAAACCCGCAACCTCTACCACCTAGAACGACAAGGGCAGCAAATGCATGGGAACACCGCCAGCTGCAAGTTCTCCCCCAAGCCACACACCATCCTGACTTGGAAGTATATTGCCATTCCTTCACAGTTGCTGGGTCAAAATTCTAGAACTCCCTAACAGCACTGTGGGTGTACCTACCCCACATGGACTGCAGCGGTTCAAGAAGGCAGCTCACCACCAACTTCTCAAGGGCAATTCGGGATGGGCAATACATGCTGGTCTCGCCAGTGACACCCACAACCCATGAATGAATAAAAAAGAAATCCAGGTCCCTTTGAACATCGACACTTCCCAACCTCTCACCATTTAACAAATACTCTGTCTTTCTGCTTTTTCTACCAAAGTGGATAACTTCACACTTACTCACATTATATTCCATCTGCCATGTTCTTGCCCATTCCCTTCGCCTGTCCAAATCCCCTTGAAGCCTCCTTGCATTCATTCTGTACCTTTCAATCATGTAAATTTTGTCTGTTCTGTTTCAGATTTTATATTTAAAATGTGACCATGGTGACAGAGTTTATATAGATCTGATAGTGGGTTTGTTTTTGGACTGCGATTGATGTATCAACCTTTCAGCTGAACTGAATTGGAGTGAAATGGAAACAACTTCTGTCTCTCCTGCTGTTGTTTGACTGTTGGATTGAAAATGTGTCTCTCGACTTTGGGATCAGTGTCTGTCTACTTCTTTTGCTTGTTCCAGTGGAACTGATGAGCTGGCAGTATCTCTGTGCTTTGCGAGTGATCCTGTACCGACTGTGTGTTGGAACGAGCTCGCTGCACTTTTTCTTGTGGCCAGGAATCACCACATCACCACATCCATTCAGGTTCCTTCATGTATTTGCCTGCAGGAATGAAAAGTAACTCTTAAACCTTAAGAACTCATGAGGTAGAAGATACAAAAGCGATCAATGCAATCGTCCCAATAATAATCATTATGAACAATCGCGAAATGAAAACCAGGAACACAAACAGTGTCAATGTCTGACTCCACTGCAGTACTGCAGTATTCAGCTTCTGTTTACCAGGTGTTTGCAGTGGTTTTACAACAAGTTTGTGACATTCAGAAACAACACAAGCCCTGCACTGCTCAATGACTGGGACTGTCCGACAGAGCAGTGACCTTTACACAGTCACATTTCTATTTCAATGGAAAACAAGCAGCCACTATTTAAAATGTGCCTTTCACACTTCTCACCTGGTGTCTGCAATAAATGCTCTTTGTCTAACTGTCCACATCGTTATTTTGCAGCTATTTTCCCCCCACTGTTCACGATCCAACGAACAGTGAGAGACTGGAACTTTCTTTTTCTTTTCTTTCTTTTGGGCCTCCTTATCTCGAGAGACAATGGATACGCGCCTGGAGGTGGTCAGTGGTTTGTGAAGCAGCGCCTGGAGTGGCTATAAAGGCCAATTCTGGAGTGACAGGCTCTTCCACAGGTGCTGCAGAGAAATTTGTTTGTCGGGGCTGTTGCACAGTTGGCTCTCCCAACTGGAACTAAAGCAGGAAAATTCCCTCTCCTTTGGGTGGTGAAATTGTCACTGATTTTCAATAGTGATTTCTTCCCATTGTGTCTCCCTGAGCCTGGACAGACACTGTCCGAGAATGAACTCTCCCTTCCCCGTGTCCCCGGCTCACTCCATGTTCCGGGAGCAGCTCCTGCTCCACAGTGTCTGTTCCAAACACTCCCCGACTCCCCCTCAACTTCCCACCACTCAATGCTAATCTCTGAGCACATCTGCGGACACGCTCCCAAAGCAGTGGCTGCTGGAAGCAGATGCTGTTTGTTCCCTTCCCCCGGGCCCGGGAAGTCTCCATTAGCAGCAGATTTAAAGCATCTTCCCCTCATTGAGTGAATGGCCTCACAGACTGGGTTGGGGAAATACTGCGCATGCGCTCCACTCCTCATTGTGACGTCCCACCGGGGGCGGGGCTATGTCGCGCGTGCGCAGATCTTTGCAGCAATTCCGCATTCAGACATGAATGGGAACTTTCCCCACTTCACCCTCATCAAAGTCCCAACAAAGAAAGTGAAGAGGGGCTTGGACTGGAGGGAGGGAGGGGCAGGGTAAGGGGAACCTAGAACCCAGAAAGCTGCCCACTTGGTCCGTGTTTGCAGCTTGTCTTCGTGTGAGCACAAGTGATTTGTTACTGATTGATGTGTTCACTGGAAGGAAAAAGCTGATCGCAATCGAGTGCATCTTGTTATTATTGGGAAACACTTGATGTTGTGAAAGTGAACTGTTTGTCTTCCGACCAAACATAAATAGCAGAGAATGGTTTCGATCCATCGATCTCTGGGTTATGGGCCCAGCACGCTTCCGCTGCGCCACTCTGCTAACTGCTGTTTTCAATTTTAGCTGCCTGTTAGTGAAATATGTTCATTTCCCCACTGTTTTTATAAAAATAGGATTGGAGTCGGATTTCTCAAGAATCTCAGCAACACACGTGCTGACGGACTCACCCTCACTGCACAATGACACAAGGACACAGAGTAACAGCACCGACAATGAGGCAGGCAGAGAAAGACACACAGAAAACTAGGAAGATATTATCAGGACCCAGAAAGGAACAGACAGAGAAAGACACACAGAAAACCAGGAAGAGATTATCAGGACTCAGAAATGAACAGACAGAGAAAGGTACTGAGCAAACCAGCAAGAGACAGCGAAAGACTGATGATTTATGTAATTGTGTTCTCTGTTGTGTAAAGATGTTCCCTGTGTTCTTTTAAAGATATTTCCTGCTGTGCAATATGTTCTCTGTTGTGTAACTATATTCGCTGTTGTGTAAAGATGTTCTCTGTTATTGTGCAAAATGGTTCCCTGTTGGGTAAAGATCTTCTCAGTTGTGTAAATATGATCCGTCTTGTGTAAAAGTGTTCCCGGTTGTTTAAATATGTTCCCTGCTCTGTAATGTAGAGCTGAGTCTGCACTAATGGAATTGCTACAGTATCTTCCAGTCTGATACTGTATGAGGGCTGGAATATGATCCAAAGCACAGTCTATACAAATTAAATTGCTATTGTATCTTTTAGTTTCACAATCCGGGGGAGTTTTAAACTGAAATCTCAGTTTGGATCTCAGGTTATACTACCTTTCAGATTCTCTCAATCTGATATCACACTTGAGATTTAGACTTAAGAAAGGATGTACTGGCATTGGAGGAGTTCAAAAGAGATTCACTCAGCTGATTCCTGAGATGAAGGGGTTGACTTATGAAGAACGGCTAAACAGGTTATTCATTCATGTTTAGAAGAATGAGGGGTGATCGTTTTGAAACGTACAAGATTCTGAGGAGGCTTAACAGGGTGAAGAAGGGTCTCTGACCTGAAACATTAACTCTGCTTCTCTCTTCACAGATGCTGCCAGACCTGCTGAGTATTTCCAGCATTTCTTGTTTTTATTAACAGGGTAGATGTTGAGAAAATGTTTCCACGAGTGGGGGAATCTCAAACTAGGCGACATAGTTACAGAATAAGGGGACACTCATTTAAAACTGAGATGCAAAGGAATTTCTTCTCTCAGAGGGTAGTGAATGTCTGGAATTCTCTACCCCAGACAGTATTGGAGGCTAAATCACTGAAAGTATTTAAAGAGGATGCAAATAGATTTTTGAAATATTGGAGAGTTGAGGGCTATGAAGAGCTGGCATGAAAGAGGAGTTGAGGTCTGGGGCAGATCAGCCATGATCTTACTGAATGGCAGGGCAGGCTTGAGGGGCCGAATGGCCTACTCCTGCTCCTATTTCTTCTGTTCTTATGTTATGTTATATCTAATGTATATGTCAGGATGCACTATGGGAATTAATACTGAAACTTATAAACTCATAATGTGTGTACATATTGGGCTGATATTTAACTTGAATCTCAAGAGTACATTATTGTGGTTAATTCTGTAAGTTTGAAAAGGGAACTCTGTGCCATAATGAAAACAAGAAATGCTGGAAATACTCAGCAGGTCAGGCAGCATCTGTACAGAGATAAGCAAAGTTAACGTTTCAGGTCAGTGACCTTTCAGATGCTGCCAGACCTTTTGAAAGTCCATGTAGACCACATCAACAGCATTGCCCTCATCAACCCTCTCTGTTACCTCATCAAAAAACTCCAGCAGGACAGTTAAACATGATTTTCCCTTAAGAAATCCATGCTGGCTTTCTTGAATTAACTCACATTTGTCCATGGGACTATTAATTTTGTCCCGAATTATTCTTTCGAGAAGTTTTCCCACCTCCAAAATTGAACTGACTGGGGAGTGAAATGAGGTGAGTTGCTCTAACAGAGAGCCAGCACGGGTTCGACAGGCCGAATGGCCTCCTTCTGTGCTTTAGCCATTCTATGATTGTATGATTCTCGCAACAACTGTTGTTGGAGAGGCAGTGATGCAGGAATGGGTTGACAGAAAGGGGAAAGTCTGGGCTGGTGTGTGTTCGGGTTTGTGAATAAAGGTGATTTGGAAGCTGTGTTCCAAATTGAAGTGTTTACTGGAAGGAAGAAGTTGATGTAAATAAAGAGTAAAACGTGTTAAGATGAAGCGTGGTGTGATTGGGGATAGCAGTAAATATAGTGTTGGTGAATTATTTGTGTTAATAAACTTCCACTGCGCCCTCTGCTGCAGGCTGCTGTTTATATCCAGCTGTGTATTAGTGCTGTGTGTTAGCGAGATAAATGTTTGTTTCAACGCTGTTTATAAAGCAATAGCATTGCACTCAAACAGTCCCAGACAAAGCAACACACGTACAAAAGCAAAATACTGCAGATGCTGGAAATCTGAAACATAAACAGAAAATGCTTGAAATAGTCAGCAGGTCTGGCAGCATCTGTGGAGAGAGAACAAAGTTAATGTGAGCTAACGAAACAGATCTGAACTGTTAACTGTTTCTCTCTGCACAGATGCTGCCAGACCAACTGAGCATTTCCAGCATTTTCTGTTTTTATTACAGCAACACAGGTGTTGGGAGGCTCAGCCTGGCTACACAATGTTACAAGGACGCTGAGTAACACCATCGACAACGGGACAGAGAGAGAAAAACACAGAAAACCAAGAATAGACTATTAGGAAGCAGACAGTGAGGGACAGACAGAGAGAGAGAGAGACAATGAGACTGAGATAGAGAAACAGGGCACTTGTCTGAAATAAACACAAGAAATGCTGGAAATACCCAGCAGCTCTGGCAGCATCTGTGGAGAGAGAAACAGAGTTAACGTTTCAGGTAGTGACCCTTCTTCAGAACTGACAAATATTAGAAATGTAAAAGATTTGAAGCAAGTAAAGCAGGTGGGGGGGGGGGGGGGGTGGGGGTGGGAGAGATAACAAAAGAGAAGGTGTTGATAGGACAAGGTCACAGAGAATAACTGACCAGAAGGTCATGAAAGGCCATGAACAAAGGTTGTATGTTAATGGTGTGCTGAAAGACAAAACATTAGTACAGAGAGGGTGTAAATAGACTGTAAAGCACAGAGCACTCCAAGCACAAGCAATAAAAAAATTAAAAAGCAGAAACAGTAGAAACAAACTAAACACACTAAAAAACCTAAAATAAAATAAGCAAATTAAAAAGAAAAAAAGGAAAAATAACTGCACATAAAAAGGAGAGGGCGGGGGGAGTGTGTGGTGGGTGCTGTCATGCTGGGAAATTATTGAATTCAATGTTCAGTAAAGGTTTTGCGTGTTATTGTTTTACTTTCTGTTACTCACCATCTCCTGACTGTGACCATTTGCCGTCGTTTTACATCTGCTGGTGGAGAGGAGGCGCTGCAGGAATGGTTTGACAAAGAGGAGAGACTGGGGTGAAACGTGTTTGCAGCTGGTGCAGCTTGTGTTCGTGTGCGCAACAAATTGGTTTGTGAGACTTGTTGCTGATTGATGTGTTGAGTGGAAGAAAAACGCTGATTCCAAGAAAGTGTTTGAAGAAGCATGATGTGATTGTGGATAAATACTTGATGTTTTGAAAGTAAACAATTTGTGTTACTACAAAATATGAATAGCAGAGAATGGTTTCGATCCATCGACCTCTGGGTTATGGGCCCAGCACGCTTCCGCTGCGCCACTCTGCTATTGGATGATTTTAACTTCAACTGCCTATTAGTGAAATATGTTCATTTCCCCAATTTTTTTTACAAAATAGGATTGTTGTCAGATTGCTCAAGAACCCAGACTCAGCGACACACTCGCTGACAGACTCACCCTCACTGCACAATGGCACAAGGACACTGAGTAACAGCACCGACAATCAGGCAGGCAGAGAAAGACACACAGAAAACCAGGAAGAGATTTCAGGATCCAGAAAGGAACAGACAGAGAAAGTTACTGAGCAAACCAGCAAGAGACAGCGAAAGACGGATGATTTATGGAAACGTGTTCTCTGTTAAGATGTCCCCTGTGTTCTTTTAAAGATATTTCCTGCTGTGTAATAGAATATTTTCAGTGTTTTCTGTTTTAAGCTCTCCCTCTTGTCCTGGCCAGTATTTATCCCTCAACGTCACTAAAACAAGTGATTATGTGCTCATTATCAGATTGATCTTCGTGGCAAATTGGATGCAGCATTTCCGACAACAGTGACTATGTTTTAAACGTCCTTCACTGGCTGTCTGGGTCTTTCGGACAGCATGAGGCTGTGTGTGAGATCCCAGTCCAACCCACATTCCCTGTGTGAGAGCCCAGTCCATCCCACATTCCCTGTCTGAGCTCACAATCCACCCCACATTCCCTGTGTGAGAGCCCAGTCCACCCACATTCCCTGTGTGAGATCCCAAAACATCCCACATTCCCTGTCTGAGATCACAATCCACCCCACATTCCCTGTGCACGATAAAAATTTGCTTATTTTCTTTCTTACTGTATTCGCTGTTGTGTAAAGATGCTCTCTGGTATTATGTAAAATGGTTCCCTGTTGGGTAAAGGTCTTCTCAGTTGTGTAAATATGATCCGTCTTGTGTAAAAGTGTTCCCGGTTGTTTAAATATGTTCCCTGCTCTGTCATGTAGAGCTGAGTCTGCACTAATGGAATTGCGACAGTATCTTTTAGTTTCACAATCCGGGTGAGTTTTAAACTGAAATCTCAGTTTGTATCTCAGGTTATACTATCTTTCAGATTCTCTCAATCTGATAACGCACTTGAGACTTAGACTTATATAGAGTCATAGAGTTATACAGTACAGAAACAGGCCCTTTGGCCCATCGTGTCTGTGCTGGCCATCAAGCACCTAACTATTCTAATCCCATTTTCCTGCACTTGGCCCGCAGCCTTGTATGCTATGACGTTTCAAGTGCTCATCTAAATGCTTCTTAAATGTTGTGAGGGTTCCTACCTCTACCACCCCTTCAGGCAGTGTGTTCAGATTCCAACCACCCTCTGGGTGAAAAACAATTTCCTCAAATTCCCCTCTAAACCTCTTTCCCTTTACCTTAAATCTTTGCCCCCTGGTTATTGACCCCTCTGCTAAGGGAGGAAGTCTCTTCCTATCTAACCTATCAATGCCCCTCATAATTTTGTATACTTCAATGATGTCCCCTCTCAGCCTTCTCTGCTCTAAGGAAAACAACCCTAGCCTTTTCAGTTTCTCTTCATAGCAGAAATGCTCCAGCCCAGGCAACATCCTGGTGAATCTCCTCTGCACCCTCTCCAGTGCAATCACATCCTTCCTATAGGATGGTGTCCAGAACTGTACACAGTGCTCCAGCTGTGGCCTAACTAGCGTTTTATACAGCTCCATCATAATCTCCCTGCTCTTATATTCTATGCCTCCGCTAATAAAGACAAGTAGCCCATATGCTTTCCTAACCACCTTATCTACCTGTGCTGCTGCCTTCAGTGATCTATGGACAAGTACACCAAGGTCCCTCTGACTTTCTGTACTTCCTAGGGTGCTACCATCCATTGTCTATTCCCTTGCCTTGTTAGTCCTCCCAAAGTGCATCACCTCACACTTCTCAGGATGAAATTCCATTTGCCACTGCTCCGTCCATTTTACCAGCCCATCTATACTGTCCTGTAACCTAAGGCTTTCCTCCTCACTGTTACAACATCACCAATTTTTGTGTCATCTGCGAACTTACTTATCATACCTGCTATACTCACGTCTAAAACATTAATAATTATGTATCTAATGTATATGTCAGGATGCACTATGGGAATTAATACTAAAACTTATAAAATCATAACGTGAGTAAATATTGGGCTGGTATTTAATTTGAATCTCAAATTATATTATTGAGGTTAATTCTGTAACTTTGAAACAGGAACCATGTGTCAGTTCTATGTGTATTTAATTTGCAGCTGAGTTTGCACTATTGTGGGATTGACACACTGATAATTTGATAGTCGGTGAGAATTTGGACTGGGATTTATGTATCTACCTGTCAGTCGTACTGAGTTATGGTAACAGGGAAACAACGTCTGTCTCTCCTGCTCTGTTGGATAGATGGATTGAAAATGTGTCTCTGGAACTATTTCTGCTGTCTGAGACTGTGGAACTGATGACCTGTCTGTGTCTCTGCGCTCTGTGAGTGATAATGTACGGACTGTGTGTGAGAAGGAGCTGGTGACACTCTTCCTTGTAACTTGGTGGAGGAAACATCCCATTTACTCTGGCTTCTTCATTTATTTTCCTGTTGAAACAAAAGTATGTTTTACAACTCAAGTACAGGTGAGGTGGAAGATACAAAGACCATCAGCTTAATGTCTCGATGAATAATCATTATGAACGGCCACAAAGGAACCCCAGGGATACAAACATTATCAAATGTTTGACTCCACTGCAGTACTGCAGCACTCAGGGTCTGTATCCTTGGAGTATTGGGCGCTATGACAACAATGTAATGATATGTAGACAGAGCCCAAACCCTGCACTGCTCCATGAATGGAAATATCCGATGGAGCAGGGACATTTGCACTGGTCAGATTTCCATTTATTGCTCCCATGGCATTAACCTGTTTAAAATGAGCCTGTCTTAGTTCTCACCTGGCGACTTACAGATGCTCTTTGTATAACTCCCCACATTCTTCCTGTCTGGCTCTGTTTCCGCTCTTCACTGTCAAATAGCAACAAACCGGCTGAGACTGGAACTAAACCAGGAATATTCACTGCTGGTCTGGGGAGAGGAAGCAGCATTGAATTTCAATAACAAATTCTTCCCATTCTGTCGCCATCCCTTTGTCCACACAGCCCGAGAATGGTCTCTCCCTTCCCCCACTCACTCCATGTTCCGGGACCAGTTCCTGCTCCATTCCGCCTCTTACAAACAGCCCCCGCCTCCCCCTGAACTTGCCCCGGACTCGATGCTGATCTCTGAGTCCATCTGCGGACACGCTCCCAAAGCGATGTGCTGCTGGAAGGAGGCTGCTGTTTGCTCCCTTCCCCCAGGACCGGGATCTCTCCATTGGCGGCTGTTTTAAACCATCTTCTTCCGCTCACAGGCAGTGCTGGGGGAGGGGAGCGCAGGCGCAGATTTCTGCAACAATTCCGCAAACAGAAACATGGAAAAATTCCGACACAGAATGAGGCCATTCGGCCCATCATGTCCGTGCCAGCGCAAAGAGAGCGATCCAGCCTCATCCCACAGTTCGTTGTTATTGGACAGTGAAGTGTGAAAACAGAAGCGGACAGTCAGGATGTGGGGAGTTACACAAAGAGAATCTATTATGGGCACCAGGTGAGAAGTGTGAAGGACACATTTTAAACAGCGGCTGTTTGGTTTCGCTTGAACGGTTAGACCATGGGAGCGGGAACTGGAAATCTGACCTGTGTAAAAGTCCCTGTTCCGTCGGTCAGTCCCATTCATGGCCCCAGTGGATTGTTTCCGGATGTCATTAAATTGTTGTAAAATGGCCAAAGCCCCTGGTATGCAGTAGCTGGGGGCTGCAGGACTGCAGTGGAATCAGACACTGACTCTGTTTGTATTGCTGGGTTTCCTTTGTGATTGTTCATAGTGATTATTAATTGAAAAATTGTTTTGGTCACTTTTGTATCTTCTACCACACCTCTTCCTGAATTATAATAAATACATTTCCTTTCTACAGGCAAATACTTGATGGAAGCAGAATAAATGTCGTGATTCCTCGACACAAGGGGAAGTGCAGCCAGCTCCTCACACACAGTAAGTACAGTATCACTCACAGAGAGCAGAGACATCAGTTCCACAATCACCGCCAGCAGAAGTAGTCAGACCGGCACTGATCCCAAGTTCCAGAGACATTTACTCAATCCAACAGTCACTCAGAGCAGGAAAGACTGAAGTTGTTTCCATTTCACCCCAACTCAGTCCTACTCACAGGTAGATACATCAATCCCAGTCCAAAATCACACCCACTATCAGATTGCAAGGCACTGTGTCACTCTCACAAGAGAGCAGCCTGAACTACAAATTCAATGTCAGATGGAACAGACAAACAGTACCTGATTGTAAAGTACAGAATTAATCTCAATAATGGACCCAGACTGCAGACTGAGCTCCATGTTACACACCACTCCACAAATCTCACAAATGGTCAGAGTGGAAGACACAGTATTCATTCCATTTCTGCAAACTGAATGAACCTGATCTTACATACAACAGATTATAAGATGAAAGGCCACAGACCTGAGAAATTAACTCTGCTTCTCTCTCAACATATGCTGCCTGACGTGCTGGGTATTTTCAGTATTTTATGTTTTTATTTCAGATTTCCAGCATCTGCAGAATTTTGCTTTTATTTTAGGGTTCAAGAAACATTGCATTGTGAGGTGAGAGTGACTGCCCTTGACATCAAGGCAGCTATTGACCTTGTGTAGCATCAAGGAGCCCTAGCAAAACTGGAGTCAATGGGAATTAGGGGGAAAACATTTTTTTTAAAAAAGGAAGTTAATACCAAGCATAAAGGAAGATGGCTTTGGTTGTTCAGGTCAATCATCTCACTCCCAGGACATCACTGCAGTAGTTCCTCAGGGTATTTTCCAAGGCCCAACCATCTTCAGCTGCTTCATGAATGACCTTCCCTCCATCAAAAGGCGAGAAGTGGGGATGTTCGCTGATGATTGCACAATGTTCAGCACCATTCATGACTCCTCAGATACTGAAGCAGCCCGTGTCCAGATGTAGCAAGACCTGGACAACATCCAGGCTTAGGCTGATACCTGGCAAGTAACATTCGTGCCACATAAATGCCAGGCAATGACCATCTCAAACAAGAGAGAATCCAATCATCTCCCCTTGATGTTCAATGACATTGCCATTGCTGAATCCCCCACTATTAACATCTTGGGGATACCATTGACCAGAAACTTAATTATACCAGCCACATAAATGCTGTGGCTGTAAGAGCAGGTCAGAGGCTAGGAATTCTTCAGCAAGTAACTCACCTCCTGTCTCCCCAATACCTGCCCACTATTTACAAGGCACAAGTCAGAAGTGTGATCAAATATTCTCCCCTTGCGTGGATGAATGCAGCTTTAACAACACTCAAGAAGCTCGACGCCATCCAGGACAAATTAGCCCGCTTGATTGGCATCGCATCCGCCACCTTAAATATTCACTCCCATTACCACTGATGCACAGTGACAGCAGTGTGTACCATCTACAAGCTGCACTGCAACAACTCACCAAGGCTTCTTGGACAGTACCTTCCAAACCCGCCACCTCTACCACCTAAAAGGACAAGGGCAGCAAACCACCATCTGAAAGTTCCCCTCCAAGCCACACACCATCCTGACTTGGAACTAAATTGCCAATCCTTCACTGTCACTGGGTCAAAATCCTGGTACTCCCTTCCAAACAGCGCTTTGGTTGTACCTACACAGCAAAGACTGCAGTGGTTCAAGAAGGCAGCTCACCACCACTATATCAAGGACAATAAGGAACGGACAATAAATGCTGGCCTGGCCAATGATGCCCACAACCTATGAGCAAATGAAAGAAAGGTAAGGAAATGGTGAAGGGCTTTGATAGGGTACACGGAGATATGTTTCTACTTGTGTTGGTGTCCGAAACAAGAGCCAAAAATATAAAATCATCATTAATAAAACCATTGAGGAATTCTTGAAAACCCTATTTATGTAGTGAGTGGTGAGTGGAATCTGGAATTTGCTTTCACAAGGAGAGGGTGCGGCGGATAGTATTGACACATTTAAGGGGAGGTGGAACACGTGTATGGGGAGAAAGGAATTGTGGGATACACACATTGGGCTTTATTTTTCTTCATTCATTCATATGAAGCAGGATGGCTGGAAATATGTGTGGAGCATAGAGCAGTTGGGATGTTCCCAGTGCAGTGTTTTGGCTGGATGGATCTGCCCAGAACACTTGTGTTGCAGGAGCTGGGAGCTTCAGTACTTCAGTGGAGGCAGACACTGACACTGGTTTTCATTTGTGGCTATTATTAATGATTATTCGTTGAGAGATTAAATTGATCACTTTGATATTTTACACCTCACCTGTTCTTGAGTTATAAGATATACTTTTTCTTCTTCCAGGCAAATACTTGAAGGAATCATGATGAATGTGATGGTTGCTGCACTCGAGGCACAAGGAACAGTGCAGCCAGCTCCTCTCACACACAGTCGGTACATTATCACTCAGAATGCAGAGCCACAGTTGGTTCATCAGTTCCACAGTGTCAGACTGCAAAAGTAGTCAGGCCCACGTTGATCCCACGTTCCAGAGTCATCATTTCAATCCAAGAATCAAACAAAGCAGGAGAGAAAGAAGTTGTTTCCATTTCACCCCAATTGAGTCCCACTGACAGTCAGATACATCAATCCCAGGTCAAAATCACACCCACTAGCAGATGAAAATGTAATGTGTCAACCTAAATATAATGCAGACTTAGCTATCAATTAAATATCAGATAGAATTGGCACATGGTACTGATTGGATGACACAGAATCTAACCTAATGGAATACCCTGACATTTAAATTAAATACCATAGGCAAAGTTCACATCGATTGATTATAAAGGATGTTTAAACATCCCCATAGTGTACCTTAAGATACAAGTTACATACAAGTCCAACATTCATTACAGTGAAATATTTAAAGCTGCTGAAAGATATTGTAACCTGAGACACAAATTAGATACCAGTTCAGAACTCACCCACACTGTCAAATTGAAAGATACAGAATCAATTCCATTAGTGCAGATTGATCTAAACATTATATACCATTCTAAAAACTCAAACAATATCAAACTGAAATACAGTATTGATTCCATTCATATAGATTGATCTAAACAATACCAGTGCAAAAATCACATGCAGTATCAGATTGAGCAATGCTAATATGAAGTCTAAACTGTGATGTAAATTAGATGCCAGTGCAGAACTTACCCAGACTGCGGAATTGAAAAATACAGTAGACTGAGATACGGATTATTTACCAGCCAAAAACATCTCAAACATTATCAGAGTGAAATAGATTATCAATTCCATTTGTGTAGACTGAGCTCCACATTACAAAGCAGTATAAAAAAATCTCATATCAGGTTGTTTTAGTTATTATGCTCCAAGATTAATAATCCAGAAGTCTCGACTAATGATCCAGAGACATGAGTTCAAATTCCACGACAGAATCTGAGTAATTTAATTTCAGTTAATTAAAAAAATCTGGAATTAAAAAATCTAGTATCAATACTAGTGACCTTGGAACTACTAGATTGTTGCAAGAAAATCCATCAGATCCAGGAATGTCCTTAAGAGAAGGAAATCTGCCATTCTGACCCAGTCTGGCCAATAAGTGATTCCAGACCCACAGGAATGTGATTCAATCTTAACTGTCCTCTGAAATGGCCCAGTAAACCACTCAGCATAATTGTAAGAGTAATTACTGATGGGCAATAAATACTGACCTTGCCAGCGATGTCAACATCCTGTGAATGAATAAACAAGCAGTATCAGACTGAGAAATAACATTATATATTCCATTAGAACAGACAGAAGTACATATAACATCGCACGCCATAAATCTATAGTGTTCGAATGAAAGATACTGTCTCAATTATTTATTGCAGCCTGAGCTACACATTACATACCTATTTTTCTTTTTTAGAATTAGAACATTACAGCACAGTACAGGCCCTTCAGACCTCGATGTTGCGCCGACCTGTGAAACCATCTGACCTACACTATTCCATTTTCATCCATATGTCTATCCAATGACCACTTAAATTTCCTTAAAGTTGGTGAGTCTACTACTGCTGCAGGCAGGGCGTTCCACGCCCCTACTACTCTCTGAGTAAAGAAACTACCTCTAACATCTGTCCTATATCTATCACCCCTCAAGTTAAAGCTATGGCGCAGGGTGGCACAGTGGCGCAGTGGTTAGTGGTTAGCACCGCAGCCTCACAGCTCCAGCCACCCGGGTTCAATTCTGGGTACTGCCCGTGTGGAGTTTGCAAGTTCTCCCTGTGTCTGCATGGGTTTCCTCCGGGTGCTCCGGTTTCCTCCCACATGCCAAAGACTTGCAGGTTGATAGGTAAATTGGCCATTAGCAATTGCCCCAAGTATAGGTAGGTGGGAGGGAAATATAGGGACAGGTGGGGATGTGGTAGGAATATGGAATTAGTGTAGGATTAGTATAGATGGGTGGTTGATGATCGGCACAGACTCGGTGGGCCGAAGGGCCTGTTTCAGTGCTGTATCTCTAAACTAAACTATGTCCCCTCGTGTTTGCCATCACCATCCGAGGAAAAAGACTCTCACTATCCACCCTATCTAACCCTCTGATTATCTTATATGTCTCTATTAAGTCACCTCTCCTCCTCCTTCTCTCCAACGAAAACAACCTCAAGTCCCTCAGCCTTTCCTCGTAAGACCTTCCCTCCATACGAGGCAACATCCTAGTAAATCTCCTCTGCACCCTTTCCAAAGCTTCCACATCCTTCCGATAATGCGGTGACCAGAACTGCACGCAATACTCCAGGTGCGGTCTCACCAGAGTTTTGTACAGCTGCAGCATGACATTGTGGCTCCGAAACTCGATCCCCCTACTAATAAAAGTTAACACACCATATGCCTTCTTAACAGCCCTATTAACCTGGGTAGCAATTTTCAGGGATTTATGTACCTGGACACCAAGATCTCTCTGTTCATCTACACTACCAAGAATCTTCCCATTAGCCCAGTACTCTGCATTCCTGTTACTCCTTCCAAAGTGAATCACCTCACACTTTTCCGCATTAAACTCCATTTGCCATCTCTCAGCCCAGCTCTGCAGCCTATCTATGTCCCTCTGAACCCTACAACATCCTTCGGCACTATCCACCACTCCACCGACCTTTGTGTCATCCGCAAATTTACTAACCCACCCTTCTACACCCTCTTCCAGGTCATTTATAAAAATGACAAACAGCAGTGGCCCCAAAACAGATCCTTCCGGTACACCACTAGTAACTAAACTCCAGGATGAACATTTGCCATCAACCACCACCCTCTGTCTTCTTTCAGCTAGCCAATTTCTGATCCAAAGCTCTAAATCACCTTCAACCCCATACTTCCGTATTTTCTGCAATAGCCTACCTTGGGGAACCTTATCAAACACCTTACTGAAATCCATATACACCACATCCACTGCTTTCCCCTCATCCACCTGTTTGGTCACCTTCTCGAAAAACTCAATATGGTTTGTGAGGCACGACCTACCCTTCACAAAACCGTGCTGACTATCGCTAATGAACTTATTCTTTTCAAGATGATTATAAATCCTGTCTCTTATAACCTTTTCCAACATTTTACCCATAACCGAGGTAAGGCTCACCGGTCTATAATTACCAGGGCTGTCTCTACTCCCCTTCTTGAACAAGGGGACAACATTTGCTATCCTCCAGTCTTCTGGCACTATTCCTGTCGACAATGACGACATAAAGATCAAGGACAAAGGCTCTGCAATCTCCTCCCTAGCTTCCCAGAGAATCCGAGGATAAATCCCATCTGGCCCAGGGGACTTATCCATTTTCACACTCTCCAAAATTGCTAACACCTCCTCCTTGTGAACCTCAATCCCATCTAGCCTAGTAGCCTGAATCTCAGTATTCTCCTTGACAACATTTTCTTTCTCTACTGTAAATACTGACGCAAAATATTCATTTAACACTTCCCCTACCTCCTCTGATTCCACACACAACTTCCCACTACTATCCTTGATTGGCCCTAATCTAACTCTCGTCATTCTTTTATTCCTGATATACCTATAGAAAGCCTTAGGGTTTTCCCTGATCCTATCCGCCAATTACTTCTCGTGTCCTCTCCTTGCTCTTCTTAGCTCTCCCTTTAGATCCTTCCTGGCTAGCTTGTAACTCTCAAGCACCCTAACTGAGCCTTCACGTCTCATCCTAACATAAGCCTTCTTCTTCCTCTTGACAAGCGCTTCAACTTCTTTAGTAAACCTCGGCTCCCTCGCTCGACAACTTCGTCCCTGCCTGACAGGTACATACTTATCAAGGACACGCAGTAGCTGCTCCTTGAATAAGCTCCTCATTTCAATTGTTCCCATCCCCTGCAGTTTCCTTCCCCATCCTACGCATCCTAAATCTTGCCTAATCGCATCATAATTTCCTTTCCCCCAGCTATAATTCTTGCCCTGCGGTATATACCTGTCCCTGCCCATCGCGAAGGTAAACCTAACCGAATTGTGATCACTATCACCAAAGTGCTCACCTACATCTAAATCTAACACCTGGCCGGGTTCATTACCCAGTACCAAATCCAATGTGGCATCGCCCCTGGTTGGCCTGTCTACATACTGTGTCAGAAAACCCTCCTGCACACACTGGACAAAAACTGACCCATCTAAAGTACTCGAACTATAGTATTTCCAGTCAATATTTGGAAAGTTAAAGTCCCCCATAACAACTACCCTGTTACTCTCGCCCCTGTCGAGAATCATCTTCGCTATCCTTTCCTCTACATCTCTGGAACTATTCGGAGGTCTATAAAAGACTCCCAACAGGGTGACCTCACCTCTCCTGTTTCTAACCTCGGCCCATACTACCTCAGTAGACGAGTCCTCAAACATCCTTTCTGTCGTTGTAATACTCTCCTTGATTAACAATCCCACCCCCCCCACCCCCCCCCCCCCCCCCCCCCCCCGCCTCTTTTACCATCTTCTCTGTTCTTACTGAAACATCTAAATCCCGGAACCTGCAGCATCCATTCCTGCCCCTGCTCTCGCCATGTCTGCAAAATGGCCACTACATCGAGATCCCAGGTACCAACCCATGCTGCAAGCTCACCCACCTTATTCCGGATGCTCCTGGCGTTGAAGTAGACACACTTTAAACCAGGTTCTTGCTTGCCGGTGCCCTCTTGCGTCCTTGTAACCTTATCCCTGACCTCACTACTCTCAACATCCTGTACACTGGAACTACAATTTAGGTTCCCATTCCCCTGCTGAATTAGTTTAAACCCCCCCGAAGAGCACTAGCAAATCTCCCCCCCAGGATATTGGTACCCCTCTGGTTCAGGTGAAGACCATCCTGTTTGTAGAGGCCCCACCTACCCCAGAAAGAGCCCCAATTATCCAGGAAACCAAAACCCTCCCTCCTGCACCATCCCTGCAGCCATGTGTTCAACTCCTCTCTCTCCCTATTCCTCGCTTCGCTATCACGTGGCACGGGCAACAACCCAGAGATAACAACTCTGTTTGTTCTCGCTCTAAGCTTCCACCCTAGCTCCCTGAATTTCTGCCTTAAATCCCCATCTCTCTTCCTACCTATGTCGTTGGTGCCTATGTGGACCACGACTTGGGGCTACTCCCCCTCCCCCCTAAGGATCCCAAAAACACGTTCCGAGACATCACCATCTAAAATCGCATACACTTTCAGACTGAGATACAGTATTTATTCCATTACTGCAAACTGAGCTACTTGTTCCACAGGAGTTCTAAATACTGAACAAGTCTGGTCTCTTTTGTTTGGAAAAGAGGAAGCTGAATGATCACCTAATAGAAGCACTGAATTATATGAAAGGATTTGATAGGGTAGAGGTAGAGATATTTCCCATTTGTGGTGGAGTCAAAAGCTGTAAATATGAAATAGTCAGGAATAAATCAAATAATTAATTCAGGAGAAACTTCTTTACCCTGCTTTGGACCTGGTTAGAATCTGGAACATGCAGCACTTGGGTTTTTTTGGATTAGATTAGAGATGCAGCACTGAAACAGGCCCTTCGGCCCACCGAGTCTGTGCCGAACATCAACCACCCATTTATACTAATCCTACACTAATCCCATATTCCTACCAAACATCCCCACCTGTCCCTATATTTCCCTACCACCTACCTATACTAGTGACAATTTATAATGGCCAATCTACCTATCAACCTGCAAGTCTTTTGGCTTGTGGGAGGAAACCGGAGCACCCAGAGAAAACCCGGGTGAGAATTGTTACATTTAACATCAAATTAAATGATTGATAAATTAAATATGAGGCAGAAAAGATTTGAGGGATTTGCAGATACAATTAGAGGAGGTAAGGTGGGAGGAGGCTCATGTGGAACCAGCAGCACTTGGGCAGAATAGCTTGTCTCTGTGTTGTAAATTCTATGTAATTGTGTGTAGGATGAATTCTGAACTACAAACTATCCCAGAGATTAATGATTTCTGAATGCATCCCACACAGAGAGTACCAGAGACTGACAGACACTGAACAAATCTCACACTCATAGGCAGTACCAGAAACTGGCAGATACTGAATAAAACCCACACTCATAGGCAGTACCAGAGACTGACGGATGTTAAATGAGCCCAGATTCAAAGGTTTACAGTGGCAGAGAGATACAACAGCAATCCTACTCTCACACACAGTACCAGAGGCTGACGGATACGGAATGAATCACACAGTTACATACTGCAACAGAGACTTATTGGCAGTGTCTGAATCCTAAGCTCACATACAGAATTAGAGACTGACTGACGGCAGCATGAATTCCACATTCTCTTTCAGTAACGGAAACTGACAGATTGCCACAGATAAAGAATGATTCTTACTCTAAGGTACGGGACAACAGGCTCACTTATTTGGCACAGGGTCATCACTAACGTTTGGGCTAACTAAATGCAATAACAGCTCGTCTTGTTTCTTAGTATTTCTAAATCCCATCTGTCCAACCAAAGCTGAACAATTATTGCAGGTTGTGTCTGACTGTCTGATCTGTAAACTGCACGATATCACAAATTGCTGACGTTTTCTAGCTAAAAGTGAGAAATGCAACATAGGGGCAGAAATTGACATGGTCTGTCAGGGTTAAAGAAGCAGGTAATGTGAGGTAATAGATTTTTGTCTGTAAGTGCTACACTGATATTGCTTCATATATTTATATTGAAAATAAAGATAATTGATTCGTAATAAAGGTTGTCTTCATTGATCCGATGATTGTAAATGTGCCCTGTTATATTTTACCAGTATTTACCATTGACCAGTATTTCTGTCTGTATTTTCAGGATAGTATTTACATTACTTCAAATAAAGAAAACATAACTACACAAAGAACTGAGCAGAATGCTGAAAGTTTCACAGCAAACAGTTAAAATAGAAAGAGATGAAATACAGAAAGATAAAAGCTAAAATACTGAAAACACTCAGCCAGTCCGGAAACAACTGTGGAGAAGTGAAGCTCGGGTTAATGGTCCAGTTCTGCGACCCTTCAATAAACCTGAAACGTTGCTCCTACCTTCCTCTCTCCACAGATGCTGCGGGAAGTGCTGAGTGTTTCCAGAATCTTCTGTTATTATTCAGATTTCCAGTGTGTGCAAAAAGTCTCTTTTTGAATAAAATATTCCCTGGGAAGGAATTGTAAGATTTAGGTTTTGTGTTCACAGATACACAAAGAAGCGGGTCGAGCTCATAATGTCGAGCTCATAATAGTTTATTAAGAAGCAACAGTTTAAATATAATATTAAGAAGTAGCAGTTTATATATGAAGAGTTTAATTATGGTAATGCATAAGCTAAATAGACAGAAAAGACAAATGACCCATAACAGATTAAATGGAAAACCGGTCCCGGATCATATCGCGGGGAAGAACAGTGTTGACAGTCTCCCCGACGATGAGGCAGGTGAGGTGTTGGTGTCCTCAGTCTTCTTGAGCCAACCAAAGTGTCAATCTGAAGGCGACTCTTTCCCTCCCGAGCACCCAAAAAAGCGGCTCAACTTAGAGAGGCCGGAATGTGAGAAACTGCTGAGAATAAGGGACCCTCGCAGCCAGGACACATTTCCCGGTGGATTTTCCAATAGAAACTGGGACTGGAGAGAGTCTTTGGGAAATGTAATTCCTGAATGTAGTGAAAGAGTTAGTGATTGGTTTGTAGATGTTAAATCTGATTGGATGGCTGAAGAGACCAATTGTAGTATTACAATATAAAACCGTTGTGACATCATTGCCAACAAAAACAAGAAATGCTGGATTCACTCAGCAGGTCTGGCAGCATCTGTAGAAAGAGAAGCAGAGTTAACGTTTCGGGTCAGTGACCCTTCTTCGGAACTGACATCATTGCCAATCGCCCAATCACAATCTTAACTTTCCCCCATCCCTCATCAGCATAGAGCTGTGGGATTGTCTATTTAATCCGCACTCGGAAGGGGTTTGGTTTATTTCTGTGTCTGAAATTGAATCTGAAAATGCCTGAAGAGAAGAAAGCAGCTGCTAAGAAGGGCGCCAAGAAAGCCTTAAATAAACCGTCAGCAAAGGGCGGCAAGAAGCGGAGAAAGTCGAGGAAGGAGAGTTACTCCATCTACATCTACAAAGTGATGAAGCAGGTTCACCCCGACACCGGCATCTCCTCCAAGGCCATGAGCATCATGAACTCGTTTGTGAACGATATTTTCGGGCGCATCGCGGGTGAGGCTTCCCGCCTGGCCCATTACAACAAGCGCAGCACCATCAGCTCCCGGGAGATCCAGACCGCCGTGCGCCTGCTGCTGCCCGGGGAGCTGGCCAAGCACGCCGTGTCGGAAGGGACAAAGGCGGTGACCAAGTACACCAGCTCCAAGTAAAACTGCACAATGGACTGAAAAACATCCCAAACACAACGGCTCTTTTAAGAGCCACCCACAATCTCTCTGAAAAAGCTACATCATCATCTCAATGGTATCGATTTGTTTTTTTTTTATACGAAGAGTCTGGAACTTTCTAATTGCCTTTCTGATCTCTGTTTTAACCCCATGGATTCTGGGTGATTCACTTTCACTGTTGAGATCTTTGTGTCTCTACTTAATAATGCCGTGTAAATTAATTACTCATCACTGACCCCAAGTGTGCTTGGATCTCGGACGCGTTCATATTCGACCCCTTTCCTGTATCTCGATAATAAAAGCTGACAGATCAGTTCTCAGTCACTTGTTTCCCTTGTTGAAGCTCGGCCTCAATGATTAAATAAGTACATTATCTGGAAACCCCGCTGGTGTCGGAACCCTCAGTCTCACATTTCAACACCTGACAGTAAAAATCTTCTCTCCGCTTTTGTCTCCCACAAATAGGTTCAATCTAGAATCAGTGATGCGGTATCCTGACAAAAATTGATCTGAAATGTGTCCGCTTGCAGAATGCTGTGAATGAGACTTTCTGCCGCCGCTTACAGACTGTTTCAAAAAGGACGGAGAATAAACCCGAATAGATGCCAGAGTGTAAAAGTGTATCTGGAACTTGTAACAAAATGTAGAATAATACAAGAGGAGAAAGATTTTCAAATTTTTTGCTGTAAAATGAAATTGCCTGTTAATGCGATATTCTATATTGAAGCTGCTCCTTGTTTTACAAATATATTAGCGGGCTTTTCAAATTTAAAAAATCTGTTGGAGTCTGACAATTTAGCGCCGTTATTTTCCGCCGTTATTCAGCGTGGAATCTCCGGATTGGTGAATTAAGACGCTCTGGGATTGGAAACATGAACCACATCATGAGATGCAGTAACAGAGTGACCAATCAGCAGCCTCCACCACTACCATCCCAGCCCAGAGGGACCAATGTCAGCGGATTTCAGCATTCTTTGTGAAAGTATTTGTGAGATTGTGGCCTGAGCAGACTGCCAAAGTCATTTGGCAGAATGCCTCATCACCAGAACTTTCAAACAAGCACCAAGATGTAGCTTGGCTGGTGGTGAGAAGAGCCCTCCCCGTCAGATCCTTCCTGCACGCCCGGAGTCACACCCCCTCTGCACGATGCCCTCGAAGTGGCTGTGGTGGGGAAGAGACAGTTGCCCATCCTCGTTCTGGAATGTGTCTTTGCAAAGCAGGTGTGGAAAGAGATGCAGTGGTTTTTGTCGAGGTTCATCCCAAGCACCTCTGTAACACAGGACTCTGTGCTCTGCGGGCTGTTCCCAGGGACGAACTCCGAGACAAACATCAACTGCTGCTGGAGAACTATCAATTCGGTGAAAGACACCCTTTGGTCTGCCCGAAACTTTCTGGTCTTCTAGCGCAAAGAGTTGTCCAGGACCGAATGTTGCGGACTGGCACATTCCAAGGTCCAGGACTACATGCTGAGGGACGCACTAAAGCTTGGGGCAGCCGCAGCAAAGGCTCAATGTGGAAAGATCACAGTGTAAGGTCCCCCCAGCAAAGTGAACGGAGGGGCTGGACCAATGGGAAACCCCTCAACTGTATCCAGAAAATATTTGGTTTGCTGTAAAATGTACGTAGCATGTAAAATGAAATGGAAGGGTTGTGAGGCAACTCACTCCTGTATTGAAAGAAACTGATCTCATTTGCACTCCTTGTATTTTTCGACTTTGTGCTTTTTGGAACTGTTTGGTAATCTATTTTTTTAATAGTTTTTTATGAATAAAGTATACTTTGGAAATTTTAAAAAAGTGTCTGGAAGAGGGGCAGCCACTGTAAAGTCTCAATGAGGTATAAACACTGTGTAAGGTTCTCCCACCAAAGTGAACTGAGGGGCTGGACCCATGGGAAACCCCTCGGGCTGTATACACTGAATATGGGTTTGCTGTAAAATGGAAGGGTTGTGAGGAAACTCACTCCTGCATCAAAGAAAACTGATTTCCTTTGCACTTTTTGGGATGTCAACTTGGTGTTATTTTGAACTGTTTTGTACTGTATTTTTTTACAGACTTTTATGAATAAAGTATATTTTGGGGGAAAAGAGGAAGAGGAAAAGACCAGCGGGAAAGCTCGGGCCAGGGCCAAGGCCAAGTCTCACTCCTCCCGGGCTGGACTGCAGTTCCCGGTGGGCCGTGTTCACAGGCTCCTGAGAAAGGGCAACTATGCTGAGCGTGTGGGTGCCGGAGCCCCGGTCTATCTGGCTGCTGTGCTCGAGTATCTGACCACTGAAATCCTCGAGCTGGCCGGTAACTGGGCCCGGGACAACAAGAAGACCCGCATCATCCCCAGACACCTGCAACTGGCCGTCCGCAACGACGAGGAGCTCAACAAGCTGCTGGGAAGGGAGGCCATCGCTCAGGGTGAGGTGCTTCCTAATATCCAGGCCGTGCTGCTACCCAAGAAAACCAGCGCTCAGAGCTCCCAGAAAAATTAAAGCGGCCAAAATGTCATCTAATAAACCAAAGGCTCTTTTCAGAGCCACCCACAGTCTCTGTGAAAGGGTTGGTTACTGTCAGGAGGGAGTCAGAGATGGAGTTATTGTAATGGTGCATTGACCAGTTTCACATCTGTCCAGGTGTGTTTTCCGTTCCCTCTCTGGATTTCGCTCTGCTCCTCTGCTCACACATCCCCCTGCACCCTTCCCCCGCCCTACCCCCCACCCCCAATTAAATGAAGAACTGAACTATATGATGTCAATCAACAATTTAATAAATGCCGCCACCTTCAATTTCATAAATTTGGAGACCCTCTCGGTGCATTAATGATAAGTGGTTTGGTGCTGATGAATTAATTTAATAATGGAAGTTTCTGGGTCAATTCTGGTCTGTTTTTCATTGAGACAGTTTGAATTCTTTTTTTTCTCTCCGGTGATCTGAGCGCCGCTTCTCAATGAGAATTTGCTCCCGGAACAAAGTGCAGGAAGGAAGAGGCCATTCTCGAGCTGTGTGTGGACAAGGTAAGGGAGACAGAACGGGAAGATTCTGCTATTGAAAATCATTGTTGTTTTCTGTCCTCAAACCTGTAATGCACGTTCCTGGTTTGGCTTTAGTTTCACACTGTTTGTTGTTCTTGAACAGTGAATAGAGGAAATAGAGCCGGGCAGTAGGGATGTGGGCAGTTATGCGAACAACAACTATTGCTGTCACTCGGTGAGAAGTATCGAGGAAATATTTTAAACAGCGGCTGTCGATTTCGGTTGAATGGTTGGTCCAATGAGAAACAAGGAAATGGCAGAGACTTTGAACAAGTATTTTAACTCAGT
Organism: Heterodontus francisci; assembly: GCF_036365525.1. Taxonomy (NCBI): domain Eukaryota; kingdom Metazoa; phylum Chordata; class Chondrichthyes; order Heterodontiformes; family Heterodontidae; genus Heterodontus; species Heterodontus francisci. Next base: position 20,575,220 of record NC_090405.1, read on the forward strand.
CTTCATGGTAGAAAACACTAAAAGCATCAAAAGAATAGTATAAAATCAAGGGGAAAAGGAGGGAAGGAACTTGAAACGATCATTGTCGCTGGAAAAAATGTATGAGGAAAACTAATGGGACTAAAATCTGACAGATCCCCTAGACCTGATGGCCTGCATCCCAGAGTTTAAAAGAAATGGCTCCAGCCATAGTGGATGCGTTGGTTGTAATCTTCGTCAATTCACGAGATTCTGGAACAGTGCCAGTGGATATTAAAACCACAAATGTAAAACCCCTATTCAAAAAGCAGGTAATGATAGGCCTGCTAGCCTAATGTCTGTCATTGGGAAAATGCTGGAATCCATGATTAAGTAAGTGGTAGCAGAACATTCAGAAAATTAAAGTACAATCATGCAGAGTCAACATGGATTTATTAAAGGGAAACCATGTTTGACAAAATTATTAGAGTTCTTTGAGGATGTAACAAGCAGGGTATATGGAGGGGAACCAGTCGATGGAGTGTATTTGGATTTTAAAGGCGTTCGATAAAGTGCCATGTAAAAGGTTACAACACAAGATAAGAGCTCATGGTGTTCAGGTGTAATATATTAGCACGGATAGAGGATTGGCTAACTAACAAGAAACAGAGAATTGGGTTAAATGGGTCATTTTTCAGGTTGGCAAACTAATTAGTGGGGTGCCACAGGGATTGGTGTTGGGGCCTCAACTACTTACAATCTATATTAATAACTTGGATGAAGGGATCGAGTGTATTGTAATCAAATTTGCTGGGGATACAAAGATAGGTGTGAAAGCAAGTTGTGAGGAGGACACAATGAGTTTGCAAAGGGATAAAGACAGGTTAAGTGTGTGGACAAAAATTTGGCAATGAAGTATAATGTGGGAAAATGTGAGGTTATCCACTTTGGTATGACGTATAGAAAAGCAGAATATTATTTAATTAGAGAGAGAATGCAGAATGCTGTGGTACAGAGGGATCTGGGTGTCCTCATATATGAATCACAAAATGTTAGCATGAAAACACAGCAAGTAATTAGGAAGGCAAATGGAATGTTGGTGTTTATTGCAAGGGGGATGGAGTATAAATGTGCAGGTTGTTGGTTCGACCACACCTTGAGTGTTGCATGCAGTTTTGGTCTCCTTATTTAAGGAGAGATATATTTGCATTGGAGGTAGTTCAGGCAAGTACCACTAGGTTGATTTCTGGGATAAAGGTGTTGTGTTATGTGGAAAGGTTGACCTGGTTGTGGTGCACTCATTGGAGTTTAGAAGAATGAGAGTCAATCTTATTGAAATACATAAGATTCTGAGGGGGCTTGACAAGGTATTTGCTGAAATGATGTTTCCCCTCATGAGGGAATCGAGAACTATGGGGGAACAGTTTCAAAATAAGGAGTCTCTCATTTTAGATGGAGTTGAGGAGGAATTTCTTCTCACAAAGGGCTGCTATTCTTTGGAATTATCTACCCAAGAGGATGGTGGAGGTTGGTCATTGAATATATTCAAGGTTGAGTTAGACTGACTTTTGATCTACAAGGGAATAATTGGTTATAGGGGCAGGCAGGATAGTGGAGTTGAGGCCATGATTTGATCTGCCATGATCTTATTGAATGGTGGAACAGGCTCGAGTGGCAGAATAGCCTAATCCTGCTCCTAGTTATTATGTTCTTATGCTATAATGCCAGATGGAAATAAAAATATGACAGAGACTGCAATCTGAAGACAACAGAAGGCAGGTCCCTCCCTCTCTCACACACACACATGCAGAGTCCCAGAGACCCATGGGAGTAGCTCAACCCTCAAGACAGAAGACCAGCGAAACAAGTTTGAAAGTGTGCACTGGTCCCCAACAAGAACTGCAAGCCATAACAGCAATCAAAGACTTTACATCAAACCCAAAGCCAGCAACTGAACTCCAGCTATTGCTTCAAATCTTTTCTCCTTTTCCGTTTCTATTTGTGTGTCTGTTTATCACATATGCACGCTAGCGTGGTTGTGCTGCGTATCTTTATTCATTTTAACTGAATTAGATTTTTAAGGTTAATAAACTTACACTGTTCTTTTTTAAATCTGAGAAAACATGCCTGGTTGATTTCTTTGCCATTAGAATTAGGGAGTAGTGAAGCTAAAACATGGTGTTTTAAAAAGTGAAACCCTGTTACAGGTAAGGAAGAGGCTGAGAGGGGGAGCCTTTCTCACCTGGTCGTAACAATGACTTTTCTAGCTTCTACCTCAATTGATCTTGAGTTACAGAGATATTTTTCTTTCTCCCTGTAGGCAAAAACTTGAAGGAACCTGAAGGAAGGTGGTGATTCCCCAGCACAAGGAAAAGTGCAGTCCACTCCTTCTAACACAGAGTAGGTACATTATCACACCCAGAGCACAGAGACACAGACAGGCCATGAGTTCCACAGGCACAGAGAGCAGAAGTAGTCAGACTCGCACTGATCCCAAGTTCCAGAGACACATTTTCAATCCAGCAGACAATCAAACAATGCAGGAGAGGCAGAAGTTGTTTCCAATTCACCCCAACTCAGTACTGCTGAAAGGTAGGTCTATCAATCTCAGTTCAAAATCACACCCACCATCAGATTGAAAGGCACCGGATTAATCCCACAAAAGTGCAGCCTAAGCTACAAATTAAATATCAGGTAGAGCAGCTGATGGAAAGGTACAGAATGAATCCTTAGATTCCCTAGAGGCGGCACAGTGGCGCAGTGGTTAGCACCGCAGCCTCACAGCTCCAGCGACCCGGGTTCAATTCTTGGTACTGCCTGTGTAGAGTTTGCAAGTTCTCCCTGTGTCTGCGTGGGTTTCCTCCGGGTGCTCCGGTTTCCTCCCACATGCCAAAGACTTGCAGGTTGATAGGTAAATTGGCCATTATAAAATTGCCCCTAGTGCAGGTAGGTGGTAGGGAAATGTTGGGATGTGGTAGGAATATGGAATTAGTGCAGGATTAGTATAAATGGGTGGTTGATGGTTGGCACAGACTCGGTGGGCCGAAGGGCCTGTTTCAGTGCTGTATCTCTAAATAAATAAATAAAATAAATGTAGCCCAGACTGCAGACTCAGTGACAGATTACAATGTAGTACAAACATCTCATACAGTATCAAAAATAAAGTTATAGTATTATGTCAATTAGTGCACACTGCACTACTCATTTCATACCAGTCCAATAATCTCTGTAAGAGCTGTAACGAAAGATAGAGTATCAATTCAATGATTCTAATTGTACTGAGCACACCATTTGTGAGTTTGAAACATATGCCATCATTCACAAATGTGTTCAGAGTTACAGACTAAATATTAGTCCAAAACAGATAGCAATGAGGAAAAACCTCTTTACTCAGAGCGTTGTTAAACATTTGGAATTCTGTACCCCAGAGGGCTGTGGAAGCTCAGTCATTGAGTATGTTTAAAGCAGAGAGTGACAGATTTCTAAATACAAATGACATAAGGGGATATGAGGATAGTGTGTGAAAAAGGCATTGAAGTGGATGATCAGCCATGATCATCTTGAATGGCAGAGCATGCTCAATCGGCTGAATGTCCTGCTCCTATGATCCTATGTTCCTAAAACTCTCACACCACAACTCAATAAAACACACAGTTAAAATGTGATCCATATTTTGAAATACAAATGAGGCAAGCAAATCGTGACACATCATGGCATTAAACAAATAGTTCTCAATACCATCACTGAGATACATATTAAGTGCAGGTACAGAGGAATCCTGTAACAGAATTTCATAGATACACAATGTATCACATTTGCAGACAATGGCAGTAGCTGAGAGATACAAAATTAATCCCACTGTAACTGACTGTCCCAGAAACAGACACATAAAAAATGAATTGTAACACACATTCAGTACCAGAGACTGCCAAATGCAGAATGAGCCCTGGATGTGCACATGCAGAGAGTGTACCAGAAATTGACTGACACTGAATGAGACCCAGACTCATATGCAGTACCAGAGACTAACAGCTGAAGAATAAAACCAACATTCACTTCCAGTACCAGAAAATAACATATGCATAACAGATATCACTCATGTACAGTAGCAGAGATTGACAAACAACAGAATGCAGCTTGACAGTAGCGAAGGTGCGAGAGCGAGCTTACAGCTGGGAAGTCAATTTCAGTGGAAGTTTAAAGGTTAATTCCCTTTTGTTTTCGGAGGACCAGGGGACTGCTGGGTCAGTAAAAACTATATATTTGGGTGGTTTATAATCTCTTTCTTTTAGTTTTGGTGACTGCAGCTTGACAGTAGCGAAGGTGCGAGAGCGGGCTTACAGCTGGGAAGTCAATTTCAGTGGGAGTTTAAAAGTTAATTCCCTTTTGTTTTCGGAGGACCAGGGGACTGCTGGGTAAGTAAAAACTATATATTTGGGTGGTGGCTGTACCCGATACACTACACGTGTCGTGTCTCCCACCCACCCTCCTCCTCTAACAAAAAAAAAAGGACTTCTCGGCCTTTTGGCTAAGATCAAGTGTAGTATCTGTTCTTATCAGTGCTTATTTGATTGAGAAGAGACCATGATCATTGCCTTTTGATCCTGGGGAAGCTTTGAGTAAAATGGCTATAACCAATTTTCGAGCTTCGGGCCAGGGAGTGCGGAACACCGTTCGGGTGGTCGTGAAGGACAAGGAAGGAGATGCACCGGTTGATCGCACCTTCTTCATCAAGAAAATTCTCTTCGATTGCTGCGGATTTCAAGCGACGGATGTCTTCTGCCTGCAGGATTTCCCCAGCAGTGGATACTTTGACGTGACGTTCCGGAACGTGGCGGGATGCATCAAGTTCCTGAAGGCGTTCAAGGAGAAAGGGGACCGGGCGCCACTGTCGATCCTCACAGCGGAGCCGCTCTTCACACTTCCGTCACAACGGGACCGGGTGGTGACAATTCACCTCTACAACCCCCATGTTCCGGTGGTGGATGTACTCACCTTTCTCGCCAGGTATGTCGAGGTGGCCAGCACTGATGTCAAGGACCCCTTTGGGATCTGGACCAGCAAGCGGCAGGTCAAGGTGACCTTGAAGGTAGATCCCAGTGGAGCCATCATCCACCCTCCCTCCAGCTTCGCTATCGGGGGAAGTCGAGGCTTCTTGGTCTACGCTGGGCAGCCCAGAGTTTGCCGCACCTGTGGCAAATCTGGTCACATGGCAGCCAACTGCAGCACGGTTGTTTGCAAGAACTGCAAGGAGGAAGGCCATCAGACCAAGGACTGTAAGCAGACTAAGTGTTGCAACTTGTGCGGTGCGGCAGGCCATCTCTACAAGACCTGCCCCAAACGTTGCCTCAGCTATGCTCAGGCAGCAAGGTCCAAGGAAAGGCCGCGAGAAGGTTCGACGAAGGCGTCCGCTGTTCGAAAGGAGACCAGCAACCTTCTCCGCAGTGAGGAACTTCAACCTGAGAAGGAAGGGGAGGCAGCTGAAACCAACGACCCAGCACCTACCCAGCGCCTGGAAACCCCTCCTCCACAGACAGAATCAATGGAGGAGGAGGCAGCAGATGGACAAACAGGTCAGTGGCAAGTGGTCCAGAGGAAAACCACAAGGAAAAAACATCCCAAAGCCACCACCCAAACCAGTGGCAAGAGGAGGCTCTCTTCTGAATCAGACTGCAACAACTCCTCTTCACTGGACGGGGAAATGCTGGAACGACAGCCCCTTCAAAAGAGGTGGCAGAACTCCGAGATGGATGATAAAGCATCCCAGCCCCCGGGCACTGGAAGCTGTGATGGGCCCGGCGTGCCCCAACCCCAATGCCCCACATGTAACGACGTGGCCAACGCATCTCAGCTCCGGGACACCGGGAGCAAAGACACGTCTGGCGCACCTGAGCTCCGGGAGACCGGGAGCTGTGATGTTTTCGAGGAGGAACAGATGGAAGCAGCTGAGGACAACCCAATCCTCTCTGCCTACAAGACCCCCCCGATGTCACCCGAGCGGCACAAACCCTGCATGAAAAATCAGGAGGGGTTTCTGAGCCCAACCAACGTGAAACTGCTTGCGCACACGATGGGTATGCAGGAACATCCCGAAGGACTGGGACTAGCGAGGACAAATGGTATGCAAAGCAACAACTAATTTTTAGTAAAAAATGGGTGGAAGAATTGCTTCCATTAATGTGCGTAGCATTAAATCTACTACGCGATGTGTTTCAACCTTGGATTACCTTGCCAAGGTCAAAGCTGACCTACTGTTTCTGCAGGAGTGTGCAATACCACACCTCAGCACCTACAGGCAGTGGTCGCGATGGTGGTCCCACGGGCCATCGATCTGGTCGGGGGGTAATGACTGCCGTTCCTCCGGCCTGGGTATTCTGCTGCGGGGAGGTAACTTCACCATCTCCGAAGTTAAGGAGGTGGTGGGCGGCCGCCTCCTCGTAGCAGACGTGATGTACAACAACGCTCCGCTCCGGTTGATCAACGTGTACGCCCCGGTACAACGCAGCGAGCGGCTGACCGTCTTCCAGCAGCTCCCACTGCTGCTGGCGACATCCAGGCCATCATCCTAGGTGGTGACTTCAACTGCATCATCGATGCCGCTGGACGATCCGGCAGTGACGACAGCAAACTGGACGCCACGTCCAGATTCCTAATAGAAACAGTTAAAGATGCCAAACTGCACGACGTCTTCAGCAAACCTGCAGACGGAGCGCAGCGCAGATACACATGGTCAAGATCGGACGGGTCTGCCCGTTCCAGGATTGACTTCCTGTTTGTGTCCCGTGCTGTCACGGTTGGATCCACCGACGTCAAGCCGGTGTTCTTCTCCGACCACTGCCTCTTACTGGCCGACTGTCACTTACAGGACGACCAGCGGGTTGGCAGAGGGACGTGGAAGCTCAATGCGACACTGCTGACCCCAGAGAACGTTGAGGAACTCAAAAGGGATTACAAAGGTTGGAGGACCGTGAAACCCCTCTTTGAGTCTCCAGTTCACTGGTGGGAAGCGATTAAGGAGAACATCAAGAGGTTCTTCATCCACAAAGGTGTTCAGAAGGCGAGAGAGAGACAGAGGGAACTGTCCCGACTCCAGAAAATTATGCAAAATCTACTCCGGTTGCAGTCAATGGGGGTCGAGGTCAAGGAGGACCTCCAAGAGGTGAAGAGCCAGCAGGCCTCGCTCTTAGCCAAGGAGGCCTCCAAGATCATCTTCCGGTCCAGAGTCCGCTCCATCGAGCAGGATGAGACGTGCTCGCGTTACTTCTTCCAAAAGGTACACAGAGAGAGCTCTTTTATCAGCAGCCTGAAGGAAGAAGATGGCTCGGTAACGTCTTCGCAGTCCGACATATTAAGGATCAGCAAATCCTTTTATGCTGGGCTGTATGACGCGAAGCCCACAGACAGCAGAGCCTCCCAGTCCTTCCTGTCATCTATTACAGAGGTCTTAGATGACAGCAGGAGGGAGAGACTGGACAAGCCGCTAATTCTGGACGAGCTGACAAAGGCCGTCGAGTCTTTCGAGACGAGTAAAACTCCCGGGAGCGACGGCTTACCGGTCGAGTTGTACTCGGCCCTGTGGGACTGGGTCGGCCCGGACCTGCTGGAAGTATACGAGAGTATGCTCCTGGCCGGCAGCATGTCAGAATCCATGAGAAAAGGCATCATCACCCTCATTTACAAGCAGAAGGGGGAGAGGGCAGAAATCAGAAATTGGCGGCCCATCTCACTGCTTAATGTTGATTACAAGATTCTGTCCAAAGTCATAGCCAGTCGAGTCAAGTCTGCTCTGGAGTTGGTGATTCACCCTGATCAGACCTATACTATACCAGGCAGGACAATCTCTGATAGCATTGCGCTACTCAGGGATATGATCACCTATGTACGGGACAGGAGGGTGGACACCTGCCTCATCAGCCTGGATCAGGAGAAGGCTTTTGACAGGATATCGCACACCTACATGATGGACGTGCTTTCCAAAATGGGGTTTGGGGAGGGAATCTGCAATTGGATCCAACTGCTCTCCACAAACATCAGGAGCGCAGTCTCAATCAACGGGTGGGAATCGGAAAGTTTCCCGATCAAATCTGGAGTCAGACAGGGCTGCCCTCTGTCCCCGGTCTTGTTTGTTTGCTGTATTGAACGCTTTGCTGAGTCTATTAGGAAGGATGCGAGCATAAGAGGGGTGACAATCCCAGGCAGCGGAGGCACTCAGGTCAAAACCTCCCTGTACATGGATGACGTCGCCGTTTTCTGCTCGGATCCGCTGTCCGTGCGCAGACTGATGAGCATCTGCGACCAGTTCGAACTGGCCTCGGGAGCCAAAGTTAACCACGGCAAGAGTGAGGCCATGTTCTTTGGCAACTGGGCTGACCGATCCTTTGTCCCCTTCACCGTCAGGTCAGACTACCTGAAGGTGCTGGGGATATGGTTCGGAAGGGCCGGGGCGTGCACCAAAACATGGGAGGAGCGAGTAGCCAAGGTACGACAAAAGTTGGGCATGTGGGGGCAGTGATCTCTCTCCATTGTGGGTAAGAACCTGGTCATCAGGTGCGAGGCCCTCACGTTGTTGCTCTACGTGGCGCAGGTCTGGCCCATACCCCACTCCTGCGCCGTGGCAGTCACCCGAGCCATTTTCCGCTTCGTCTGGGGATCTAAAATGGACCGGGTCCGGAGGGACACGATGTTCAAATCTCTGGACAAGGGCGGGAAAAATGTACCCAACGCGGCCCTCATCCTGATGACCACCTTCGTGTGCGGCTGCATCAAGCTGTGTGTCGATCCCCAGTACGCAAACTCCAAGTCTCACTACGTGCTGAGGTTCTATCTGTCCCCGGTGTTGCGAAGGATGGGCCTGGTCACATTGCCGCGGAACGCTCCGTGCAGTTGGGCCGTGCCGTACCACCTATCCTTCGTGGAGCAGTTTCTGCGGGAAAACACCTTTGACCACCGGTCCATCAGGCAGTGGTCTGCACGGAATGTCCTCAAGGCCCTACGGGAAAAGGAAACAGTGGATCATGTTGGATGGTTCCCCGAGCAGACCGTCAAAGTCATTTGGCGGAATGCCTCATCACCAGAACTTTCAAACAAGCACCAAGACGTAGCTTGGCTGGTGGTGAGAAGGGCCCTCCCCGTCAGATCCTACATGCACACCCGAAGTCTCGCCCCCTCCGCACAGTGCCCCCGCGTTGGCTGTGGTGGGGAAGAGACGGTCGCCCACCTCCTCCTGGAATGTGCCTTTGCAAAGAAGGTGTGGAAAGAGATGCAGTGGTTTTTGTCAAAGTTCATCCCAAGCAGCTCTGTAACACAGGAGTCTGTGCTCTCTGGGCTGTTCCCAGGGACGCACACCGAGACAAACATCAACTGCTACTGGAGGACTATCAATTCGGTGAAAGACGCCCTTTGGTCTGCCCGAAACTTGCTGGTCTTCCAGCGCAAAGAGTTGTCCACCACCGAATGTTGCAGACTGGCACATTCCAAGGTCCAGGACGACGTGCTGAGGGACGCACTAAAGCTTGGGGCAGCCGCAGCAAAGGCTCAATGGGGAAAGAGCACAGTGTAAGGGTCCCCCACCAAGCTTGACTGAGGGGCTGGATCCAAGGGAAACCCCTCGAACTGTATCGTTAAAATTCTCAATTGCTGTAAATGTAAAACTGTAATTGACATGACAATTGTGAAACGGAATGGTTGGGAAGAAACTCATGACAGTATTGAAGGAAACTGATCTCCCTTGCAATGTTTGTATTTTTTGGTACTGTTTGGCAATGTAATTTTTACAGATTTTTATGAATAAAGTATATTTTGGAAATTAAAAAAAAGGACTTTGTTGTGTTGATAAGGTAAGCTTTTTATTTAAGAAGTTCTGTCCGTTGGATTGCTAACCTAACAAGTTTTGACAGTTTTTTGGTTTTTCAGTAGATTTGTTGGGAATTTAGAATAGAGGGAATGGAAGTGAAGGCAGTTGTCTGTTCCTCCTGCGGAATGTGGGAGGTCAGGGTCGCCAAGAGTGTCCCTGCTGACTGCATCTGCGGGAAGTGCACCCAACTCCAGCTCCTCGAGAACCGCGTTAGGGAACAGGAGCTGGAGCTGGATGAACTTCGGATCATTCGGGAGGCGGAGGGGGTTATTGAGAGGAGTTATGGGGAGGTAGTCACACCTCAGGTAAAAGTAGGTAGATGGGTTACCGTCAGGGGAAGGAGAGGGAACCAGCAGGCAGTGCAGGGATCCCCTCTGGCCGTTTCCCTCAACAACAGGTATACCGTTTTGGATACTGTTGCGGGGGACGACTTACCAGGGGTAAGCAATGGGGTACGGGTATCTGGCACAGAGTCTGTCCCTGTTGCTCAGAAGGGAAGGGGGAAGAGGAGCAGAGCTTTAATCATTGGGGACTCCATAGTTAGGGGAACAGATAGGAGGTTCTGTGGGAATGAGAGAGAAGCACGGTTGGTATGTTGCCTCCCAGGTGCCAGGGTTCGTGATGTCTCGGATCGTGTTTTTGGGATTCTTAAGGGGGAGGGGGAGCAGCCCCAAGTCGTGGTCCACATAGGCACCAACGACATAGGTAGGAAGAGAGATGGGGATTTAAGGCAGAAATTCAGGGAGCTAGGGTGGAAGCTTAGAGCGAGAACAAACAGAGTTTTTATCTCTGGGTTGTTGCCCGTGCCACGTGATAGCGAAGCGAGGAATAGGGAGAGAGAGGAGTTGAACACGTGGCTGCAGGGATGGTGTAGGAGGGAGGGTTTTGGTTTCCTGGATAATTGGGGCTCTTTCTGGGGTAGGTGGGACCTCTACAAACAGCATGGTCTTCACCTGAACCAGAGGGGTACCAATATCCTGGGGGGGAGATTTGCTAGTGCTCTTCGGGGGGGTTTAAACTAATTCAGCAGGGGAATGGGAACCTAAAATGTAGTGCCAGTGTACAGGATGTTGAGTAGTGAGGTCAGGGATAAGGTTACAAGGACGCAAGAGGGCACTGGCAAGCAAGAACCTGGTTTAAAGTGTGCCTACTTCAACGCCAGGAGCATCCGGAACAAGGTGGGTGAGCTTGCAGCATGGGTTGGTACCTGGGATCTCGATGTAGTGGCCATTTCGGAGACATGGGCAGAGCAGGGGCAGGAATGGATGTTGCAGGTTCCGGGATTTAGATGTTTCAGTAAGAACAGAGAAGATGGTAAAAGAGGGGGGGGGTGTGGCATTGTTAATCAAGGAGAGTATTACAGCGACAGAAAGGACGTTTGAGGACTCGTCTACTGAGGTAGTATGGGCCGAGGTTAGAAACAGGAGAGGTGAGGTCACCCTGTTGGGAGTCTTTTATAGACCTCCAAATAGTTCCAGAGATGTAGAGGAAAGGATAGCGAAGATGATTCTCGACAGGGGCGAGAGTAACAGGGTAGTTGTTATGGGGGACTTTAACTTTCCAAATATCGACTGGAAATACTATAGTTCGAGTACTTTAAATGGGTCAGTTTTTGTCCAGTGTGTGCAGGAGGGTTTTCTGACACAGTATGTAGACAGACCAACCAGGGCCGATGCCACATTGGATTTGGTACTGGGTAATGAACCCGGCCAGCTGTTAGATTTAGATGTAGGTGAGCACTTTGGTGATAGTGATCACAATTCAGTTAGGTTTACCTTAGCGATGGGCAGGGACAGGTATATACTGCAGGGCAAAAATTATAGCTGGGGGAAAGGAAATTATGATGCGATTAGGCAAGATTTAGAATGCGTAGGATGGGGAAGGAAACTGCAGGGGATGGGAACAATCGAAATGTGGAGCTTATTCAATGTGCAGCTACTGCGTGTCCTTGATAAGTATGTACCTGTCAGGCAGGGAGGAAGTTGTCGAGCGAGGGAGCCGTGGTTTACTAAAGAAGTTGAAGCGCTTGTCAAGAGGAAGAAGAAGGCTTATGTTAGGATGAGACGTGAAGGCTCAGTTAGGGCGCTTGAGAGTTACAAGCTAGCCAGGAAGGATCTAAAGGGAGAGCTAAGAAGAGCAAGGAGAGGACACGAGAAGTCATTGGCGGATAGGATCAGGGAAAACCCTAAGGCTTTCTATAGGTATATCAGGAATAAAAGAATGACTAGAGTTAGATTAGGGCCAATCAAGGATCGTAGTGGGAAGTTGTGTGTGGAATCAGAGGAGGTAGGGGAAGTGTTAAATGAATATTTTGCGTCAGTATTTACAGTAGAGAAACAAAATGTTGTTGAGGAGAATACTGAGATTCAGGCTACTAGGCTAGATGGGGTTGAGGTTCACAAGGAGGAGGTGTTATCAATTTTGGAAAGTGTGAAAATAGATAAGTCCCCTGGGCCAGATGGGATTTATCCTAGGATTCTCTGGGAAGCTAGGGAGGAGATTGCAGAGCCTTTGTCCTTGATCTTTGTCGTCATTGTCGACAGGAATAGTGCCGGAAGACTGGAGGATAGCAAATGTTGTCCCCTTGTTCAAGAAGGGGAGTAGAGACAGCTCTGGTTATTATAGACCTGTGAGCCTTACTTCGGTTGTGGGTAAAATGTTGGAAAAGGTTATAAGAGACAGGATTTATAATCATCTTGAAAAGAATAAGTTCATTAGCGATAGTCAGCACGGTTTTGTGAAGGGTAGGTCGTGCCTCACAAACCTTATTGAGTTTTTCGAGAAGGTGACCAAACAGGTGGATGAGGGTAAAGCAGTGGATGTGGTGTATATGGATTTCAGTAAGGCATTTGATAAGGTTCCCCACGGTAGGCTATTGCAGAAAATACGGAAGTATGGGGTTGAAGGTGATTTAGAGCTTTGGATCAGAAATTGGCTAGCTGAAAGAAGACAGAGGGTGGTGGTTGATGGCAAATGTTCATCCTGGAGTTTAGTTACTAGTGGTGTACCGGAAGGATCTGTTTTGGGGCCACTGCTGTTTGTCATTTTTATAAATGACCTGGAAGAGGGTGTAGAAGGGTGGGTTAGTAAATTTGCGGATGACACGAAGGTCGGTGGAGTTGTGGATAGTGCCGAAGGATGTTGTAGGGTTCAGAGGGACATAGATAGGCTGCAGAGCTGGGCTGAGAGATGGCAAATGGAGTTTAATGCTGAAAAGTGTGAGGTGATTCACTTTGGAAGGATTAACAGGAATGCAGAGTACTGGGCTAATGGGAAGATTCTTGGTAGTGTAGATGAACAGAGAGATCTTGGTGTCCAGGTGCATAAATCCCTGAAGGTTGCTACCCAGGTTAATAGGGCTGTTAAGAAGGCATATGGTGTGTTAGCTTTTATTAGTAGGGGGATCGAGTTTCGGAGCCACGAGGTCATGCTGCAGCTGTACAAAACTCTGGTGAGACTGCACCTGGAGTATTGCGTGCAGTTCTGGTCACTGCATTATAGGAAGGATGTGGAAGCTATGGAAAGGGTGCAGAGGAGATTTACTAGGATGTTGCCTGGTATGGAGGGAAGGTCTTACGAGGAAAGACTGAGGGACTTGAGGTTGTTTTCGTTGGAGAGATGGAGGAGGAGAGGTGACTTAATAGAGACATATAAGATAATCAGAGGGTTGGATAGGGTGGATAGTGAGAGTCTTTTTCCTCGGATGGTGATGGCAAACACGAGGGGACATTGCTTTAAGTTGAGGGGTGATAGATATAGGACAGATGTCAGAGGTAGTTTCTTTACTCAGAGTAGTAGGGGCGTGGAATGCCCTGCCTGCAACAGTAGTAGACTCACCAACTGTAAGGGCATTTAAGTGGTCATTGGATAGACATATGGATGAAAATGGAATAGTGTAGGTCAGATGGTTTCACAGGTCGGCGCAACATCGAGGGCTGAAGGGCCTGTACTGCGCTGTAATGTTCTAATTCTAATTCTAAGAATGAATCCCACAATCTCATTCAGTGCCAGATACTGACAGGTACGGAATTAATCCCACCCATACACACTGTACTAGGCACTGAAAGACATAGGAAGCATTGCACATTCACATACAAGAGCAAACATTGACAGATATTGGAGGAGTCACATGCTCACAGTCAGTACCAGATACTGTTGAAAAGAGAATTAATCCCACACTTGCATTCATTGCAAGAGACTGACAGTTACATAAAGGTTTTCCCACACTCACATAGAGTAACAGAGACTGACATGCAGAACTTGATCCACACCCATATATAGTACCAAAACCTGAAAGATATTGAGTCAATACCACAATCAGATACAGTGTCAAAGACTGACAGGCATATTATAGATAAAAGCAAAATACTGCGGATGCTGGAAATCTGAAACAAAAACAAGAAATGCTGGATTCACTCAGCAGGTCTGGCAGCATCTGTGGAAAGAGAAGCAGAGTTAACGTTTCGGGTCAGTGACCCTTCTTCGGAACTGAGTTCACTTCCATAGAATACCAGTTATTTACATGTGCAGAATGCATCTTGTTTCACATTCAGTCTGGATACTGACAGATACACAATGAATCACTACAATCATACTCAATACCAAGTTCAGACAAACACCATATATATCCCCCAATTATTCACAGTATCATAGACTGACAAACACAGAGTGAATCACAAAATCAATTAAGTTCAGAGACCAGCAGATAGAGAATTAATCTCACTGTCACGGAAAGAACCAGAGAGTGACAGATATACAATGAGACCCAAGCTCACATAAAGTGACACACTTAATTAAAACCACGCACATACATAGTACCTTAGACTGACACATTGAGAATGAATCAAACACATTCTGACAATAAGACTGATGTATACACAATGAAGCTCACACTCACATTTAGTTCCAGACATTGACAGATACAGAATGATATCCACATTCAGCCACAGTAGCAGATAGATACAGAAGCTGCCCCACATTCCCATACAACACTCATGAATGACATACAGAATGAATCAAACAATCACATTTAGTTCCATAGACTGACACTCAAATAATCTCACACTCAGACACAGTACCACAGATATATTTAGAATTAAATTCACTTAGATATAATGTACCAGAAAGTGTGGCAAAATTAATCTCATACAGTACAAAGGATGGATGGAATTTGTCCCACACTCAATGTAATAGGTTTTAAGTAAGTGAAGTGGGGTTGTCGGAGGGATGGGGGTGGAGGTGGGGAAGAGAACAAAATGGAAGGTATGTGTTAGGGCAGAGGGCAGGAGAGATTAACTGACAAATAGGTCATGCGGTAAAGGGAGAGTGCTAAGGTTGCAGTGAAAGGCAAAACATTAGTATAGAGAGAGTGTTAATGACAGAATAATGAACAGTTCTGTCCAAAAGCACAAACTTGAAAAATCAAGATTAAGGCAGACACATGGCGACAAAAAATGATAAAATAAAATAAAATAATCTAAAAGAGCCAGTCATGCTCTGAAATTATTGTACTCAATGTTCAGTCCGGAAGGCTGTTGAGTGTCTAATCAGAAAATGAGGTTCTGTTCCTGGAGCTTGCTTCACTGGAACACTGCAGCAGGCCGAGGACAGAAATGTGGGCATGAGAGCAGGGTGGTGAATTGAAATGGCAAGCAACCGGAAGCTTGGGTTTATGCTTGCGGACTGAGCAGAGATGTTCCGCAAAGCAGTCACCCAATCTATGTTTGATCTCCCCAATGTAGAGGTGGCTGCATTGTGAGCAGCGAATACAATGTATTAAATTGAAAGAAGTACAGGTAAATCGCTGCTTCACCTGGAAGGAGTGTTTGGGACCTTGGATGGTGAAGAGAGGGGAGGTAAAAGGACAGGATCTATGCCTCCTGCAATTACATGCAAAGATGTCATGGGAAGGGGACAAGGTGTCAGGGGTAATGCAGGAGTGGACTAGGGTGTCACGGAGGGAACGGTCCTTTGGATTGCTGACAGGGGAGGGAAGATGGGTTTGGTAATGGCATCACGCTGGAGGTGGCAGAAATGGTGGATAATGATCCTTTGGATGTGCAGGCAGGTCGGGTGGAACTTGATTGCAGTTCTGGGAGGGAGGAGAAGGGATGAGGGTGGAAGTGCAGGAAATTTGTCAGACATGTTTGAGAGCCCTGTCAACCACAGCTGGGGGGAAATCCTCGGTTGAGGAAAAATGAAAACACATCAGAAGTGCTGTTGTCGAAGGTTGCATCATCAGAAATGATGTGTCTGAGATGGAAAAACTGAGAGAATGGAATGGAGTCCTTACAAGAAGAAGGGTGTGAGGAAGTGTAGTCAAGGTAACTGTGGGAGTCAGTGGGCTTAGAATGAATATTAGTGGACAGCCTTATCCTCAGAGATGGAGACAGAGAAGTCACAAAGGGAAGGGAAGTGTCGGAGATAGATCATGTGAAGGTGAGGGAAGGGTGGAAATTGGAAACAAAGTTGATGAAGTTTTCCAGTTCGGGGCAGGAGCAGGAAATGACACTGACACAGTCATCATTCTACCGGAAAAAGAGCTGGCGGGTGGGGCCCTGAGTAGGACTGGAGAAAGGAATGTTTGACATACACCACAAAAAGACAGGCATAACTAGGACCTATGCGGGTATCCATAGCAAAGCCTTTTATGTTATTCTCTGAGTAACACACCTCCTGACTCACCAAACCGTGTCCACCATCTGCAAGGCACAAGTTAGGTGTGTAATGGAATACTCTCCACTTGCCTGGATGAATGCAGCTCCAACAACACTCTGGAAGCTCGACTCCATCCAGGACAAAGTAGTTCACTTGATCAACACCCCGTCCACCACCTTAAATATTCACTCCCTCCACCACTGGTGGACAGTGGCAGCAGCGTTTAACATCCTAGACAGCACCTTCCAAACACCCGACCTCTACCACCATTTTTTTTACAAGATGCACTGCAGCAACGCACCAAGGGTCCTTCGACAGCACCTTCCAAACCCTCAACCTATACCAACTAGAAGACAAGGGCAGC
The DNA here is from genome assembly GCF_036365525.1 of Heterodontus francisci. NCBI lineage: Eukaryota > Metazoa > Chordata > Chondrichthyes > Heterodontiformes > Heterodontidae > Heterodontus > Heterodontus francisci. The sequence goes on from NC_090405.1 coordinate 20,592,052, forward strand.
AAATGCATGGAAACGCCACCAACTGCAAGTTCCCCCCAAGTCACACACTATCCTGACTTGGAACTATATCGCGGTTCCTTCACTGTCACTGGGTCAAAATCCTGGAACTCCCCTCCGAACAGCACTGTGAGTGTACCTACCTCACATGGACTGTAGTGGTTCAAGACAGCTCACCACCACCTTCTCAAGGGCAGTTAGAGATGGGCAATAAATACTGGCCTAGCCAGCGATGCCTACATCCCATGAATGAATTTTAAAAATGTGCACACTGCTGCCACTGTGCATCAGTGGCGGAGGGAGTGAATGTTTGTGGATAGGGTGCCAATCAAGTGGGCTGTTTTGTCCTGGATGGTATCGAGCTTCTTGAGTGTTGTTGGAGCTGCACCTATCCAGCAAGTGGACAGTATTCCATCACACTCCTGACTTGTGCCTTGTCGATGGTGGACAGGCTTTGTGGAGTCAGGAGGTGAGTTAATTGCCGCAGGATTCCTAGCCTCTGACCTGCTCTTGTAGCCACAGTATTTTTTTGGCTACTCCAGTTCAATTTCTGGTCAATGGTCGCCCCTGGGATGTTGATAGTGGGGGATTCGGCGATGGTAATGCCATTGAATGTCAAGGGGAGATGGTTAGATTCTCTCTTGTTGGAGATGGTCATTGCCTGGCACTTGTGTGGCATGAATGTTACTTGCCACTTATCAGCCCAAGCCTGGATATAGTCCAGGTCTTGCTGCATTTCTACACAGACTGCTTCAGTGTCTGAGCAGTCATGAATGCTGCTGAACATTGTGCAATTATCAGCGAAAATCCCCACTTCTGACCTTCTGATTGAAGGAAGGTCATTGATGAAGCAGCTGAAGATGGTTGGACCTTGGACACGACCCTGAGGAACTCCTGCAGTGATGTCCTGTAGCTCAGATGATTGACCTCCAACAACCACAACCATCTTCCTTTGTGCTAGGTATGACTCCAACCAGCGGAGAGATTTCCCCCTGATTCCCTGGAAGGACAATAGCAGCAGATACATGGGAACACTGCAACCAGCAACCTCCCCTCCAAGCCACACAACATCGTGACTTGGATCTATTTTGCCGAGGGCATATCAAAATCCCGGAACTCCCTCCCTAATAGCACTGTGTGTGTACCTATAACATGTGGACTGCAGTGGTTCAAGTAGGCAGCTCACCAAAACCAGGGCAATTAGGGATGGGCAATAAATGATGGTCTTGCCAGCGATGCTTACATCCCATGAAAAAAATAACAAAAATGAAATGGTTAAAATCTCTATGAAAGAAATCTTTATAAAATTCTGCAATCAGTCCATGTGACCAGGAGATCCCCACCCCCTTCATTCCAGTTCCTGCTAATTTTACTTGCATTGATTCCACTTCATTGTCACACACGATTCTCTCATCCTCCTTTCAACCCTCTTCAATAAAACCACTCACTTTCAATAATTTGCAAATGGATTCATTTGCACATAACCTCTAATAAATAGGAGATACTGGAACGGCTGGCTGTACTTCATGTTGATAAGTCATTAGGACTGGTTGGGATGCAACCAAGACTGCTGAGAGCTGTAAGGGTGGAAATTGCTAGAATCTTCTGATTTTTATTTTTTGGATTGACAGCTGCCAGCCATTTGTTTGTCCCAGGACACAATAACGAACTAAAATGAATCTGCACCGAGCAAATATTAACGTCCCACATCTGCAGGTTTCTTCCAAAACATCAGGAATTTCAGCCTCAATCCTCGGACTTTTTATGCTCTCTTCCATTGATATTTTGTCCCCTGATTAAAATTGATCCTGGGAAGTCTGTCCTCTGAGCGGCCTGGCACTCCGAGTTCCTCAGCAGACATCCGGTTGCTGTTGGTGGACCAAAAGAGCCCGAAAACCCGAGAAGAAACGTCTCCCAGGGCCCTCCGAGTGTGTCTCCATTAGACCATGCAGCCACTACCTGGATAATGGATAGCAATGGTGAGGAGTATGAGTTATTTCAGTGCCTGCGTTCTGTGGAAATTGAGGATTAAAGATTAAAAATAATTAAAATCACTGAATAGATCTTCTGTGAGCAGCACTCAAACCAAACTGGGATAAGTCCAGTGGATTTCAATGTTGAAATCTTTAACCACTGGACCTTGGCAGCTGAAATCACACCCCTTTTATACAGACCGAGAATCATCCTACACTGATCCACTTTTGCTCATTTTTGTGTCCTGGGACAAAAAAGTTCTTTATAGCTGTCAATCAAAAAATGGTTGGAAGGAACTTCATTTATTCAAACACCAGCCAGTTGTCAATGAACTCAATCCCATCAGCAATAGAGAGGGAGAAAGAGAGAGAGAGACTGTTAGAGAACTTCCTGCATTCAGTCCTGACCCTGTCACACTCAGCAGTTTCTCACCTAGACCCCACTCTCATCAACACTGAACATTGTTACCGAGACCCTTCAAATACTGTTTATAAAATGAATAAAGGTTCAAAGTTTATGACAGCTGGATTGAATGGAACCAAGTTTAATAAACTTTTCACTCTGACTTGATAACCACATTAGACAGTCCTTCAATTGGTAGCAAAGTTATCAGCTGTAAGAATATTTTTACTGAGTTGAATAATTTCTGTGTGAGGAATGTTCCAGCATCATAAACCAGGGGAACGTGCTGATTGAGCTGTGTCTTCATCACTTCTGGGCAATCAGACAGTTCATCCTTCATTCTGTTCTGATTCACTTTCCCAAAGTGGATCTCCAGATTCTCAAATCTGGGGACAAGGATTTCTTATTTGCTTCCTTTCAGTTTTTATCATTCTCAACTGACAATATAATCCAAAACTCGGACAAATCCTCCACCTTGCATCGTGTCCCAGACTCGGTGGAAAGCAGCACATAGTGACATGAACACACTGACAGATACAATCCGTCACACTCTGATTCAGTGAGATTAATGTCAAGAGTGGTTTTCAGATCAAATGCAATGATGAACAAATTTCTATCAAAGGAGGTGTGGTTGACTGAGGTACCTTTATAGTATTTGCAGTGAATTTTTGTACAAGAAGGGACAATCGTCAAACATCCATTCCGAAATCCTTCGCTCAGCAAAGACAGATAGAGTTCTGTTTTAAATAAAAACAGAAAGTGCTGGAAATATTCCGCAGGTCTGGAAGCATCTGTGCAGAAAGGAGCAGAGTTAACATTTCAGCAGTTCTGATAAAATGTCACAGACCTGAAATGTTAACTCTGCTTCTCTGTCCACAGATGCCACCAGACCCGCTGAATATTTCCAGCACTTTCTGTTTTCGTTTCAGATTTCCAGCATCTGCAGTATTTTGCTTTTGTTACTGTCCTGTCTTATTGTGCTGCTCAATAAAGTAGTTGGAAAACCAAGTGAAAGTCAGGCTTTGAGGGGATTTGAACCGAGGATTGACCTTTTCATTAAAGAGGTACTTCGACCAACTAAGTCACAGGGTCAAAATGCAGTGTTCAAGTGTTTTTTGAGCTATGCATTAGTGCAGATCTCTCTAGCTGTGCTGAACATTAATTTCTATCTCTGGGTTCTTTCTGAATCTGTGAGTTTGCAGTTCTTTGCGAGTGAGTGGGAGACATGGAGATATGTTTAGACGATTTCCTGGCAAATCATTTGCAACTCCATATTTTTCTGAAATTTGTACGAACACATTAATGACATACGTCACGCCGTGAAATTTCTCCACAAAACACTGAAAGGTAACATTGTTAATTGTGAGGGGGGTTTTTCACTTATTCAGACACACATCTGGAAGGAGTGATCAGAACGTGATTCACACATGACGTGATGACGTAATGGCGTGAATAAACACTTCCTTGAACTGGCCATATTTGGTATCCATTTTCTCTGCTCGACCCACCTGAATATTATAGAGAAAATGGCAACAAGGGGAAGATAAAGTCTGTAAATATAGGCAGAAAACAGCAGCAGGGACTGCAGTAAACAAGATCAGCCAGTTCCTGGTGACTTAGTTGCTCGGATAGTGGAGAATTTAGCTGGGTTGTGGACAGCCTGAGCCTCAGACTGTCTCCTGAGTTGAATAGGATACCGCACGGTCTTCGTGCTCATTGAGGAAATTTGGCTGTACTCATGGGATACAGCTGAAAGATGGCAACGTATGAGAGGGTTTGAGCACCATTCAGTTCCTATATGGAAAGAATGGGCATGTTTTTAGAGTTAAGAATATTTTGGGACTGGAAGGTGAGGAGGTCAAGACTCAGAATAAGGCAATTCCTGAGCAAAAGAAAACAATTTTGCTTGTGGAAATTGGCCTGGAAGTGTATGGCATGCTGACAAAGCTTCCTGCTCTGAACAAAGCAAAATATGTGCCAGTCAAAACAATATCACCAAGTTGGAGGAACATTTCAATCCTAAGCCACGAGAGATAGCAGAATGCTACAAATTTGGAACCAGAAATCAGAAAAGTAGTGAAGCAGTTGGTGAGTATATTGTGGCACTGAAGAATTTTTATTACATTGCAACTTTGGCACATTCTTAGACCATGCATTATGAGACATATTTGTGTGTGGATTTGGTGAACAAAAGAATCCAATCGAAGTTACTAAACACACAAAATCTTACATTTGAGATTGTGTGTAAGATTGCTGTTTCCATGGAGATGGCATCAAAGAATGTTAGGGAATTTTGTCCTATGCAGGTAACTAGTACAGGCTTCTGTCCACTGTTAAAGTGCTTCAGCCAAGTCTAAAGTGGACAGACATAGCCAGAAGAGTGCCAATGATAGCAGTTTAGTGTCGTTATCACCATAAGGGCAACCACACAGCACAATCATGTCAGTACAGAAATGCAAAATGTTTTAATTGTCAAGCAGAGGCCAAAGAAGGAAAGGGAACTAATTCCAGTGGTAATGGAAAACAGTGATGTTATAAGGGTGGAGTTCACAATCTTGAAGTGAATCCAGAGTGCCCAACCAAAGAGGAGCAAGGGCTGTACAGCATTTATGCCACTAGCAATCACTCAAATGATGGAGACTTTTGTATAATGTTGTTGGTAAATAAACAGTACATTGCTACGACCATGGATTGCTCCATCATGAGTAGAGAAATGTATGGGAGCAAAGTCAGTGATGTCCGTCAAACTGAGAGCACCAGTCAATTGAAAACCTACTCTGGTGAGGTGTGAGAAATGTGTGGGCAAATGGAGTGCAATATCCAACATAAGGGCAGGCCCCTCAAGTTACCCATTGTTTAAAAAATTAGGTCAGTGGAAGTAGGCATCACTGGCAAGGCCAGCATTTAATGCCCATTCCTAATTGCCCTTGACAACTGAATTGCTTGCTAGGTCATTTCAGAGGACAGGTGAGAGTAAACCAAATTGTTGTGTGCCAGCATCACATACAGGCCAGACCAGGTAAGCACAGCAGATTGCCTTCTGTAAAGGGTATGAGTGAACCAGATGGTTTTTAATGAAAATCAATCATAGTTGCATGGCACCACTGCTCAGATTTTATATTATTCATTAATGAATTGAATCTGAATTCCACCAGCTGCCATGGTGGGATTTAAACTCATATCCCCAGGGCATTAGTCTGAGTCCTGAGATTATCAGTTCAGTGACATTACTGCTATGCCAGCCTCTCCCCTACAAGGTAGTGAGATATGTCAACAAACCAATAATAATGGGGAAAGACTGGCTTTGAAAGCTGAAGTTAGACTGGAAGCATGTTTTTTCAAGTTGAAACAACCAAGGAGCTTGATCAGGCATTGAATTGTTACAGGAACACTTTCGAGGACAGCTATAAAGGCATAATCAGTGTGAAAGCTCACATCTGAATCAGGCCTGATACCAAACCAGTATATTGCAAAGTTTGGCTGCTTCCTTATGCTTCCAAAACCCAGGTTGAAGAGGAGCAAAAGAATCTGGAGAGATATGGTGTGCTGGTGAAAACTGATCACTGTGATTGGGCAAACCCAATTGTCATTGTGCCCAAGTCAGACAAAACCATCAGTCTATGTGGGGACGACAATGTCACAATGAACCAGGCAGTGGATTATGAGAAGTATCCACTACTGATCTCGAGATTTGTATGCGGATTTAGCAGGATCCAAGCTATTCACAAAGTTGGATTTATTCCATGCTTATGCACAGCTCAATGTGAATCAAGTGAATCTGCAGTATCTCACAATAAACACACACATGGGGTTATACTCCTACATAAAGCTGCCGTACGGTGTGAAGCCTTCTCCAAACTTCTTCCAAGTTACAATGGGTAAGATTTTACAAGGAGTGCTACATTGCTTGTGCAATCAGGATGATGTGTTGATCATGACTGTAACAAATGAAGAGAATTATCAAGTGTTGGATGAAGTGTTAAAAAGGCTCAATGATCACAATGTGTCACTTGAAAAAGAACAAGTGTGCCTTTGTACAATCTGAGGTGGTGTACCTTGGCCTGATAATCAATGAAAAGTACTACAGCCAGTGAAAGAGAAGATAGAGGCTATGGTCAAAGCCCCTAAGACAAAAAGATGTGTCTGAGCTTGGATCTTTTCTATGCATGGTCCAATACTACTTGCAATTTCTGCCTGAGCATGCAATGGTGTTAGCTCCACTACATGAGTTGTTGAAGAAAGATGTGAAATGGAAATGGTCTAAAGCACAACAAGGCCACATAGCTGACCAAAATGTCACGGAGCAAAGGCAAACAATATGTTAATGGTGTGTTGAAAGACAAAGCATTAGTACAGATTAGGTGTGAATACACTGAATATTGAACAGCAGCATGTGCAAACCTGAAAAAAAACCTGAAAAAAACAGTGGGTAAGCAAACTGAACATACAGAATGAATCACACAATCACATTTAGTTTCATAGACTGACACTGAAATAATCTCACACTCAGACACAGTACCACAGACAGATAGATGTAGAATTAAACTCGCTGTCACATAATGTACCAGAAAGTGTGTCAAAATTAATCTCATACAGTACAAAAGATGGATTGAATTTGTCTCACACTCAATGTAATAGGTTTTAAGCAAGTGAAGCGGGGGTGGGGGGAGGTGGGGAAGAGAACAAAAGGGAAGGTGTGTAATAGGGCAGAGGGCAGGAGAGATTAACTGACAAGGAGGTCATGGGGCAAAGGCAAAGGGAGTGTGCTAATGGTGTAGTGAAAGACAAAATATTAGTGCTGAGAGAGTGTTAATGACAGAATAATCAATAGTTTTGTCCAAAAGCACATACTTGAAAAACCAAGTTTAAGGCAGGCACATGGTTAAACAAAAAGATAAAATAAAATAATAAAAAGGGTTGAGAGCCCTGTCAACCACAGTGAGGGGGAAATCGGAAACGAATTTGATGTAATTTTCCAGTTCGGAGCGGGAGCAGGAAATGACACTGATCCAGTCATCATTGTACCGGAAAAAGAGCTGGGGGTGGGGTCCTGAGTAGGACTGGAAAAAAGAATGTTTGACATACCTGACAAAAAGACAGGCATAACCATTTACAGAGATAGGGCACAAAGAATCATCATGGAAAGAGGCTTGAGCTTCAAATCCAAAGCTGAAGTGACAGGATCAGAGGAACAGCTGTTTGTTCTGCAGTGTGGACTTCGGTCTGAGCTGTAAACAAGCAGTTCCACAACAAAGGGAGAGAACTCAAAAATTAGAGTTCTGCCTTTCAGGAATATTGCCGGGAAGCACTTTTTCACACAAAGGGTAGTGGGAACCTGGAATTCTCTCCGAAAAATAAGATAAACCTGAGGGTCAATTGACAATTTCCAACCTGAGATTGAGAGATGTTTATCCAGTGACGGTCTGAGGGTTTATGAAATCACAGCAGGTAGCTGGAGTTAAGATACAGGTGAGCAAGGATCTAATTGAAAGGTGCAGCAGGCTCGAGGGGCTGAATGGCCGACCCCCATTTCTATGTTCCTATGGCTGCAACAGGGCAGAAACAGCTGCGAACATACGTTGCATTTCATATTTAACAGCAAAAATACCAGCAGTCAGGAGCTGAAAAGGGAAAGATGACCCCTCGATGACCTGAGAATAAGTACAGAATGGCCTCCTTCAGAACTGGTGATTTTATCAGGATAAGATGCCGAACATTAGAAATTAATCCAACGGGAATCGCCATCCTCCGCCTCCAGGAATTGGACAATATAATGCTGGGATGTGGGAGTTTGGTTTGGGCAGGGGGTTGGCTGTGACACCACGAACACTCCCTCTCCACCTCCTCACTCCATCACCCCACCCCCTTCCCCTCTCCATGGGACCCCGGCATCATCCGATCCACAGATACTTTCCAGCAGACATCGCTGGGGAGTGACCGGAGTCCTGGTTCTCTGTCTCCATTTTCCCTGTCCCACCCATGGCCACTGAGGCTCCTCTCCCCCCACCCACCCTGAGAGCAACTAACCCACCTTGTCCATAAATTTAAACTGGAAAAGTGCCTCGTAAAGAGCAGGAGCAGAGGGGTGGCTGTAACCTATCAGAGAGGATTGTGTTCCTGAATCCCCAACTCTTTTTGCCATGTTTCCATTCAATGTCCACACTCTCTCCTTGGTCTGTCCCTGGAGACCTGTCATATCACGATTCTCTCCAGGGAATTTCTAAAGATATTTCCCCCATCCCTCCAGGATTGGCCTGGAGTCTCCAGCACTCCCTCCATTGCAGTACTTTCTGAAATACTACCCGTGCCATGTAATAGTCAAGAGAGACAGAGGGGAACGAGACAGATCAACAGGATGTCTGGCAGATTCAGTGTGAGACGGTAACACTGCCGGGTAAAGGCCGCTTTCCAACTCCAATCTTAACACAGGAGATTCCCCAAACAGCTGCAATAAGGTGTTTGTAAACTGCTGGAAGAGGATGTGTGTGGTAATGGTGATGTTACTGAGTAGGTTATTTGTTATAGAATGGACTGTGTTTAGGTGGGAATATTACTGAGTGTTAATTGTAGCGGAACCATATTTAAAAGCTCCGGCTTTCTGGAAAGCCTTGACTATGAAGGCCGAGTCTGGAAGGGTTTGTGTGGAGAGCTGGGTTTCGGTTCCACTGTTAATAAAGGGTTTGAAATTGGCGAACCAGAGGAAACTGGAGGTGGAGCTGAAAGATGAGGGGCCGTTCTCTCTCCGTCTGTCACTCTGGGTGTCTCCTCCCCTTCCTGCTCTCTCTCTTCCATTCTCAGGCAGGTCCGGGCGGTCTGTGTAAAGTAGAGCCTGCAAGAGTCTGCTTCTTATATTGTGTAGTGATTTGAGTGATTATACACACTACTGAGTCAGCGGCGCTTGAGATGGCTTGGCCATGTGAGCCGCATGGAAGATGGCAGGATCCCCAAAGACACATTGTACAGCGAGCTCGCCACTGGTATCAGACCCACCGGCCGTCCATGTCTCCGTTATAAAGACGTCTGCAAACGCGACATGAAATCGTGTGACATTGATCACAAGTCGTGGGAGTCAGTTGCCAGCATTCGCCAGAGCTGGCGGGCAGCCATAAAGACAGGGCTAAATTGTGGCGAGTCGAAGAGACTTAGTAGTTGGCAGGAAAAAAGACAGAGGCGCAAGGGGAGAGCCAACTGTGCAACAGCCCCAACAAACAAATTTCTCTGCAGCACCTGTGGAAGAGCCTGTCACTCCAGAATTGGCCTTTATAGCCACTCCAGGCGCTGCTTCACAAACCACTGACCACCTCCAGGCGCGTATCCATTGTCTCTCGAGATAAGGAGGCCCAAAAGAGAAAGAGAAGAGATTTGAGTGAAGAATCATCATGTCTGGCAGAGGTAAAGGAGGCAAAGGACTGGGCAAAGGCGGAGCAAAGCGGCACCGCAAAGTGCTTCGTGATAATATCCAGGGCATCACCAAACCAGCAATCCTCCGCCTGGCTCGCCGTGGCGGGGTCAAGCGGATCTCGGGTTTGATCTATGAGGAGACTCGCGGGGTGTTGAAGGTTTTCCTGGAGAATGTGATCAGGGATGCGGTCACCTACACTGAGCACGCCAAGCGCAAGACGGTGACTGCCATGGATGTGGTGTACGCTCTGAAACGGCAGGGCCGCACTCTCTACGGATTCGGCGGTTGAACAATTTGACCCTTTCCAGCAAACACAGAACAAAGGCTCTTCTAAGAGCCACCCACCGCCTCACAGAGAGAGCAGTGACCGAGAGATGGGAGCTGGGATAGGCTGTTCAGAACAGTTCAATCAATCTGAAATATTTCAGATTTCCAGCATTCGCAGTATTTTACTTTTAATTCTTTGTTCAATCAATCTGCTGTGTTCGGGATGAAAAAAACTGGAATCCCCGAATTTGACATTTCATTTGCAGCAAGGATGTGTAGTGGATTTGATTTTCTAAACGGGCTGTGTAAACAGTGCCCGAGACTTTCCAGTTAGTTATTTCCCCAGTCCACACATGCCCTCAGTGAAAAGCCACATCACTCCTCCAGAATCACTCATTGTTTTCATAGAATTTCAAAATGATTTCGCTGCAATGAGAGAATCCGGGAGTTTTGCAGCAGCCGTTAAATCGTTCACTGGAACCAGACCCACTTGTGATGTTATTTCCCCCGAGACGGTGTTTCCTGCACTGAAACTGACAGGGTTTGTGAAACTGATCAGTTTCAGCTCAATCATTCAGGGACCTGGAATTCCCGCAATTTGAGCCCGCGCTGTCCAGAGCCCACTTCTGACTGGTCACCCATGTCTCATTCACATGTCTTAACCAATTGCCGAGCCTCGAATTAGAAAATACAGCAAATCACTGGCTTAAATTGGCAGAAAGTTTGAATTCGAAAAAGCCGTCAATTTCAGTGTCGGAAAGAAGCGAATTAATGGTAAATCTGGCGTTAGTTGAAAGCTGTTCGTAAAATCGGGCCAGGACTTTGTGCTGATAAAAGCGGAATAAAAAAAGCTTTTGATGGATTATATATATTACGAAGTTTTAATCTGTAATTTTTTTGTCTACTTATCTGTACATGGCGGTAAGACTCTATTCAGCAATCTGTAACGGGACAAATAACTCACTCAGTGTGGAAGTAATAAATTCGACAGGCTTTGGGGTGACAGTGAGAAATCACTGAAACAGATGCTTAAACATTTGAAATAGTTCTCATTCGGTCCTGTTACTGGCATTCTGGAATCAGACAGTAATCAGCCCTTTCACAGAGACTGTGGGTGGCTCTGAAAAGAGCCTTTGGTTTATTAGGTGACATTTTGGCCGCTTTACTTTTTCTGGGCGCTCTGAGCGCTGGTTTTCTTAGGCAGCAGCACGGCCTGGATATTAGGCAGTACCCCACCCTGAGCGATGGTCACTCCCCCCAGCAACTTGTTGAGCTCCTCATCGTTGCGGACGGCCAACTGCAGGTGTCTGGGGATGATGCGGCTCTTCTTATTGTCCCGGGCCGCGTTGCCAGCCAGCTCGAGGATTTCAGCGGTCAGATACTCGAGCACAGCAGCCAGATAGACCGGGGCTCCAGCACCCACACACTCAGCATAGTTGCCCTTTCTCAAGAGCCTGTGAACACGGCCCACCGGGAACTGCAATCCAGCCCGGGAGGAACGAGACTTGGCCTTGGCCCGAGCTTTGCCGCTGGTCTTTCCTCTTCCAGACATTTCCACAATCTCGCAAATACTTTCACAAAGAATGGATAATTTCCGCCGCATTTACTTTACTTATAGACTGAAAACTCTCCCCATTGGCCGGTACTTAATTCACCTCATTTGCCTATATTCTTCACCAATCAGGTCACTGACAACAGAAGAGGGCGGGGTTTACCGCCAAAACATCAGAAGCAGAAAATTTGTCAATTTCAAAAAGACCGCCAATTTCATTGTCAGAAAGGAGCGGATTAAAATAAATGTCATCCTTCGTCAAATATTTAAAATCCCTTCTCTTTATTTTGTTTTATTCAACTTTTTCCGTCACGAATTACAGACGCGGGTTTAAAATGTTATTTAAATTGTGGATCTTTCGACAATTGCTTTCAAACTGTCCCGGGAGGTACTAAATCCCTGTTCACAGCACTTCCCTGAAGGGAAACATTCAGTTTTTCTTCAATCAGTGTCCTTCTCTGAAAAGAGGAAGCAGGATCGAGTCCTCAAACTGCCCTTAGTATGCTGTGTAATAATCCCATTCCGGGCAGTAACACTGCGGAGAGTTACTGTTAATAAAATGATGAATCAGTTCACATTTCAGGAATAGAGTGAAGGGACTGAGGTCTGACTCTTGCCGCTGAAAGCAGCTGTTAATGCGGTCATTCAGGGGCTGTGCAAAACCACAATAACAGCTTTAAGCAAAAAAGTAAAGGCGGATGAGCGGATTATGGGTTTGAGTTCGGTTTATGGGACAGCAGACAAAAACACAGCAGTGGGACATTTATTATGTTACACATTGTCTTAAAATGATTTCATCGAGATGTTCGGATGCAGCTTTTTCAGAGAGATTGTGGGTGGCTCTTAAAAGAGCCGTTGTGTTTGGGATGTTATTCAGTTCATTGTGCAGTTTTACTTGGAGCTGGTGTACTTGGTCACCGCCTTTGTCCCTTCCGACACGGCGTGCTTGGCCAGCTCCCCGGGCAGCAGCAGGCGCACGGCGGTCTGGATCTCCCGGGAGCTGATGGTGCTGCGCTTGTTGTAATGGGCCAGGCGGGAAGCCTCACCCGCGATGCGCTCGAAAATATCGTTCACAAACGAGTTCATGATGCTCATGGCCTTGGAGGAGATGCCGGTGTCGGGGTGAACCTGCTTCATCACTTTGTAGATGTAGATGGAGTAACTCTCCTTCCTCGACTTTCTCCGCTTCTTACCGCCCTTTGCTGACGGTTTATTTAAGGTTTTCTTGGCGCCCTTCTTAGCAGCTGCTTTCTTCTTCTCCTCAACCAACTTTAGTTTCAATTTCAGACACAGAAATAAACCAAACCCCTTCCGAGTGCGGATTAAATAGACAATCCCACAGCTCTATGCTAATGAGGGATGGGGGAAAGTAAAGATTGTGATTGGGTGATTTGGAATGATGTCCCAACGATTTAATATTGTAATTCGACATTTGGTCTCTTTCGCCATCCAATCAGATTAAATATTTGCAACCAATCACAAATCCCCGTACTGCAATCAGGAAGTATATTGCACAAAGACTCTCTCCAGCCCCAGTTTATATTGAAAGAGCTGCTCCCTGTGTGGAGCTTCCTGGAAATGTCCTGGCTGTTGTTAGGAGGACACTTATTGACTGATTCTGTGTCGTTGTGTCTCTGCTATTGCATGTGAGTGTGCAATTAATTTCATTTTTAGTCTAGGCTACTGTGTTTGAGTGTTTTATGTAATTTGGTAACTCAGTCTCTGGTGCTGTATGGATTCATTCTGTCTCTGTCAGGTACTGTGTTTGAGTGTGAGGAGATGAGGTGGAGTGTTGCAGCAAGGAAGATGGAAAAGAGCATTGGTGCCGATGACACAGCCTTACTTGACCCCAGTTTGCACTCGGATTGGGTCAGTGATAGATCCGTTGGCAAGGATTACAGCTTGCATGTCGTAGTGCAGTATGTTTGAGGAGGACATTCCATAATCCCTCTCGGTTGGTAGAGTCGAAGGCCTTTGTCAGGTCAGAGAAGGCCATGTACAAAAGTTGCTGCTGCTCCCTCCATTTTCTTGAAGTTGTCTTGCTGTGAAGATTATGTTCACTGTGCCTGTTGATGGACAGAATCCACATTGTGATTCCAGTAGGAGCTCTTCAGCCACGGGGAGGAGGCAGTTGAGAAGGACTCTTGTGATGACCTTCCCTGTGGTGGACAGCAGCGATACCCCTCTATAGTTAACACAGTCGGTCGTGTCAACTTTTTTTAAAGATGATCACAATTACCGCATCACGGCGATCCCCTCTCCTCCTTCCAGATGAGGGAAATGAGACATGTATTTGTGTCGAGTGTTTCTCTGCCATATTTTAGAATTTTGATGTGAATTCTATCTATTCTGGCAGTCTTATTGTTTTTTGGCTGTCCATCTCTAACGTCATGTGTGAATGTGGGATTCATTCTGTACCTGTCACTCACTGGTACTTTGTGTAAGTGGGAGATACATTCTGTATCTGGCAGTCTTCGGTATTGTATGTGAGTGTGGAATACATTCTGTCAGTGGCACTGTGTATGAGTATTTGATTCATTCTGTCAGTCTCTGGAATGTTATGTGATTTGGGACTTAGTCTGAATCTGTCAGTGGTTCTGTATGTGTGGAATTCAAGCTATATCTGTCAGTATCTCAGTGTGTGTGTGAGTTCATTCTTTATGTCAGTCTCTGGTGATTTATGTGAGTTTGGCAGTCACTGAATCTGCCAGGTACTGTAGGAGTATTTGAGAATGATTTTGTATGTGTCAGTCTTTGCTACTACATAGGAGTGTGGGATTAATTCTGTATCTGTCAGCCTTTGGTAGTGTGTGTGATTGTGGGATGAATTAATTCGCAGTCATTGGTGCCCAGTTTGAATGTGTAAATCATTCTGTAACTCAGTCTGATATTGTTATGTGAGGGTAGGAATCACGTGTATCTTTCGATCCCGGGTGCTGACTGTGAGCATGGGATTCATTCTGTACCTGTCGGTGGTACTGTATCTATCTGTGGGATTAATTCTGTACCTTTCAGTCACTGGTATTGTGTATGAAAGTGGGATAAATTCTAGATCCGCCACACATTGGTTGTGTGTGTGTGTGTGTGTGTGTGTGTGTGTGTGTGTGTAAGAACATAAGAAGATACGAAATAGGACAGGAGTAGACCATTTGGCCCATCAAGCCTGCTCTGCCACTCAATAAGATCATGGCTGTTCTGATTGTGGCCATAACTTCACTTTCCTGCCTGCCCCCATAACCATTGACTCTGTTGTCGATCAAAAACCTGTCTATCGCTGCGTTGAATATATTCAATGACACAGCCTCCACAGTCCTCTGGAGAGCAGAATTCCAAAGATTAACAACCCTCTCAGAGAAGAAATTCCTCCTCAGCTCCTTCTTGAAAGAGCGACTGCTTATCTTAAACTCTGGCCCCTAATTCTATAATCCCCCACAAGGAGAAACGTCCTCTCAGCATCTACCTGTCCAGCCCACTGAGAATCTTACAGGTTTCAATAAGATCACCACTCAATCTTCTAAACTCCAGTGAGTATAGGCCCAGCCTGCTCAACTTTTTCTCATAAGACAATCCAACATCCCAGCAATCAGTCGAGTGAACCTTCTTTGAACTGATTCCAATGCAAGTATATTCCTCCTTATGTAAGGAGACCAAAACTGTATGGAATTGGGATGTCACTAATCCCCTGTAAAGTTATAGCAAAACTTCCTTACTTTTAAACTCCATTCCCCTTGCTAAAAATGCCAACATTCCATTTGCCTTCCTAATTACTTGCTATACCTTCATGCTAACATTTTTGTAATTCATGTACCTGGACACCCAGATTCCTTGGTACAGCAGCATTCTGCAGTCTCTCTCTATGTAAATAATATTCTGTTTTTCTATTCTACCTGCCAAAGTAGACAATCTCACATTTCCCCATATTATACTCCATCTGCCAAATGTTTTCCCACTGACTTAACCTATCTATATCTCTTTGCAGACACATTTTGTCCTCCTCACAACTTTCTTTCCTACCTATCTTTGTACCATCTACAAATTTGGAAACAATATACTTGGTCCCTTCACTCAAGTTATTAATATAGACCATAAATAGTTGAGGCCCCAGCACTGTACCTGTGGCACTCCATTGGTTACAGTTATTATTAGTTTGCCAATCTGAATATGCTCCATTTATCCCCACTCTCTGTTTTCTGTGAGTTAGCCAATCCCATATCCATGTGTGTGTAGTTTTCAGTTTGTCTCTGTCAGTGTCTGGTACTCTATGTGAGTTTTGGACTCTTTCTCAATCTCTCAGTGCTACTATTTGTGTGTTAGGTTGCTTTAGATGACTCAGGCTGAGGTACTGTGAGTGAGTGCAATAATCAACCTATACTTTTCAGCATCTGGCACTGAGCATGTGTATCAGCATCACTTTATCTGTCAGTATCTGGTACTCTGCGTGAGTGGGGGATTCATTGTATAACCTTCCGTCCCTGGGACTGTTTGCAAGTCTGGATTCATTCTGCATAAAATGTCAGCAGAGCAACAGGCCACAGATGTGGTCGGTTTTAAGCAGACAATATGTTTGAAGTTTTGCCAAGTATTAAATATCTGTCACTGTGAACATAATAGTGAAAGATAATGTATCTTTCAATCTGATACAGGATTGATGTGCAAATGTAACTCAGGCTGTACTAATCAATTTGATCAATGCCATTCAGTCTGACTCTGAGGGAGAATCTTGGACTTGTGTGTAAAATGAGCTCAGTCTGGAATTGTACAGTATCTTCCATCTGACACTATGAGGTTTCAGGACTGGTATGTAATTTATAGCTCAGACTAAACTCATCAAATTTATAATGTATCTTTTAGTTTCACAATCCGGATGAGTTTTAAACTGGAATCTGAGTTTGTATCTCAGGTTATACGATATTTCAGAATCTCTCAATCTGATTATGCACTTCAGATTTGCACTTGTATCTAATGTATATGTCTGGACACATTATGGGAATTAATACTGATAATAAACTGATCACATGTAAATATTGGGCTGGTATTTAACTTGAATCTCAGATTATATTAGTTTAGAGATACAGCACTGAAACAGGCCCTTCGGCCACCGAGTCTGTGCCGACCATCAACCACCCATTTATACTAATCCTACACTAATTCCATATTCCTACCACATCCCCACCTGTCCCTATATTTCCCTACCACCTACCTATACTGGGGGCAATTTATAATGGCCAATTTACCTATCAACCTGTAAATCTTTTGGTCATGTGGGAGGAAACCGGATCACCTGGAGGAAACCCACGCAGACACAGGGAGAACTTGCAAACTCCACACAGGCAGTACCCAGAATTGAACCCGGGTCGCTGGAGCTGTGAGGCTGCGGTGCTAACCACTGCACCGCCCTTAATTCTATAACTTTGAAAAGGGAACCATGTGTCAGTTCGATGTGTATTTAATTTGTAGCTGAGGTTGCACTATTGTGGGATTGACACACTGATAATTTGATAGTGGGTGAGAATTTGGACTGGGATTTATGAATCTACCTGTCAGTGGTACTGAGTTGGGGTGACATGAAAACAACGTCCGTCTCTCCTGTTCTGTTTGATTGATGGATTGAAAATGTGTCTCTGGATCTATTTCTGCTGTCTGAGACTGTGGAACTGATGACCTGTCTGTGTCTCTGCGCTCTGTGAATGATAATGTCCGGACTGTGTGTGAGAAGGAGCTGGTGACACTCTTCCTTGTAACTTGGTGGAGGAAACATCACATTTATTCTGGTTCATTCAATTATTTGTCTGTTTGAACAAAAGTATGTTTATAACTAAAATACAGGTGAGATAGAAGATACAGGATTTTAATGAATTTAATCTCTCGAATAATAATGAGCCCCCACAAAGGAAGCCCAGTCAATCAAATATTATCATTGTTTGACTGCACTGCAGTAACAGGTTCTTCCCATTCTGTCTCCTTTCCCCGTCGACACACAGCCTGAGAATGGCCTCTCCCTTCCCCCACTCACCCCATGTTCCGGGACCAGTTGATTCTCCATTCCGCCTCTGACAAACAGCCCCCGTCTGCCCCTGAACTTGCCCCGGACTCGATGCTGATCTCTGAGTCTATCTGCGGACACGCTCCCAAAGCGATGTGCTGCTGGAAGGAGGCTGCTGTTTGCTTCCTTCCCCCGGGAACGGGATCTCTCCATTCGCGACTGTTTTAAACCATCTTCTTCCGCTCACAGGCAGTGCTGGGGGAGGGGAGCGGAGGCGCAGATTCAGGCAACAATTCAGCAAACAGAAACATAGAAAATTTCCGGCGCAGAATGAGGCCATTCGGCCCAACATGTCCGTGCCAGCGCAAAGAGAGCGATCCAGCCTGTTCCCACAGTTTATTGTTGTTGGACAGTGAAGTGTGGAAACAGAAGCGGACAGTCAGGATGTGGGGAGTTACACAAAGAGAATCTATTATAGGCACCAGGTGAGAAGTGTGAAGGACACATTTTAAACAGTGGCTGTTTGGTTTCGCCTGAACGGTTAGTCCATGGGAGCGGGAACTGGAAATCTGACCTGTGTAAAAGTCCCTGTTCCGTCGGTCAGTCCCATTCATGGCCCAGTGGATTGTTTCTGGATGTCATTTAATTGTTGTAAAATGGCCAAAGCCCCTGGTCTGCAGTAGCTGGGGGCTGAAGGACTGCAGTGGAATCAGACACTGACTCTGTTTGTGTTGCTGGGTTTCCTTTGTGATTGTTCACAATGATTATTCATTCAAAGATTGTTTTGGTCTCTCTTGTAACTTCCACCACACCTCTTCCTGAATTATAATAAATACATTTTATTTCTACAGGCAAATACTTGAAGGAAGCAGAATAAATATAATGATGCCTCAGCACAAGGGGAAGTGCAGCCGGCTTCTCACACACAGTAAGTACAGTATCATTCAGAGAGAAAAGAGACATCAGTTCCACAATCACTGCCAGCAGTACTAGTCAGACTGGCACTGATCCCAAGTTCCAGAGACTAACAGTCAATCCAACAGTCACACAGAGCATGACAGACTGAAGTTGTTTCCATTTCACCCCAACTCCGTCCCACTGACAGGTAGATACATCAATCCCAGTCCAAAATCACACCCACTATCAGATTGCAAGGCACTGTGTCACTCTCACAAGACAGCAGCCTGAACTACAAATTCAATGTCAGATAGAACAGACAAACAGTCCCTGATTGTAAAGTACAGAATTAATCTCAATAATGTAACCAGACTGCAGACTGAGCTACATGTTACACACCACTCCACAAATCTCACAAGTGGTCAGACTGGAGGATACAGTATTAATTCCATTTCTACAGACTGAATGCACTGTTATCTACCAGGACATAAAGCATATTGTAAAATGAAAGGACACAGACCTGAAATGTTAATTGTGTTTCTCCCTCCACAAATGCTGCCTGAACTGCTGAGTATTTCCAGCACTTTTGTTTATTTCATATTTCCAGCATCTGCAGACTTTTGCTTTTATTTGAGAGTTAAAGAAACATTGCATTGTGAGGTGGGAGTGACTGCCCTTGACATCAAGGCAGCCTTTGACATGTATGGCAACAAGGCAGCCCTAGCAAAACCAATGTTAATAGAAATCGGGGCAAAATGCTCTGCTGTTTGCAGTCATACCTAGCACTAAGGAAGATGGCTGTGGTTGTTCAGGTCAATCATCTCAGTCTCCGGCCATTACAGCTGGAATTCCTCAGGCTCGTGTTCTAGGCCCAACCATCTTCAGCAGCTTCATCAACGACCTTCCCTCCATCACAAGGCCAGAAGTGTGGATGTTTTCTGATGATTGCCCAATGTTCAGCACCATTCATGACTCCTCAGATACTGAAGCAGCCCATGTCCAGATGCAGCAAGACCTGCACAACATCCAGGCTTGGGCTGATAAGTGGCAAGTAACATTGGCATCAGATAAGTGCCAGGCAATGACCATCTCAAACAAGAGAGAATCTAATCATCTCCCCTTGATGTTCAATGGCATTACCATCACTGAATCCCCCACCATTAACATTGACCATTGGTTACCATTGACCAGAAACTGAACTGGACCAGCCATATAAGTGCTGTGACTGCAAGAGCAAGGTCAGAGGCTAGGAATTCTGCGGCGAGTAACTGACCTCCTGTTTCCCCACATCCGTCCACCATTCACAAGGCACAAGTCAGGAGTGTGATAGAATACTGCCCACTTGCCTGGATGAGTGCAGCTCCAACAACACTCAAGTAGCCTGTTTGATTGCCCACATCCACCACCTTCAATATTCACTCCATTCACCACTGATGCACAGTGGCAGCAGTGCGTACCAGCTAAAAGATGCACTGCAGCAACACACCAAGGCTTCTTCGACAGTACCTTCCAAACCTGGAACCTCTACCACCAACAAGGACAAGGGCAGCAGATGCATGGGAACACTACCACCTGCAAGTTCCCCTCCAAGCCACACACCATCCTGACTTGGAACTATATCAACATTCCTGCACTGTCGCTGGGTCAAAATCCTGGAACTCCCTTCCAAACAGCACCGTTGGAATTCCTACATCTCAAGGACTGCATCAGCTCAAGAAGGCAGCTCACCACCATTTTGTCAAGGGCAATTTGGAATGGGCAATAAATGCTGGCATAGCCAGTGATGCCTACATCACACTAACAAATGAAAAAAGTGAGGAAATAGTGAAGGGCTTCTATAGAATACACGGAGACATGTTTCCACTTGTGGTGGTGTCTGAAACAAGAGCCAAAAATATAAAATCGACATTCATAAAACCAATGAGGAATTCATGAAAAATGTATTTATGTAGTGAGTGGTTAGAATCTGGAATTTACAACCACAGGGAGAGGTCGAGGCGAATAGTATTGATGCATTTAAGGGGAGGTGGAACAACTGTATGGGAAGAAAGGAATTGAGGCTTTATTTTTTTTTATTTGTGCAAATGAAGCAGGATGGCTGGAAATATGTGTAGAGCATCGAGCAGTTGGGACGATCCCAGTGCAGTGTTTTGTCTGGATGGATCTGCCCAGAACACTTGTGATGCAGGAGCTGGGAGCTTCAGTACTTCAGTGGAGACAGATACTGACACTGGTTTTCATTTGTGGGTGTTTTTAATGATTATTAATTGCGAAATTAAATTCACCTCTTTGATATTTTGCACCTCCCCTGTTCTTGAGTTAAGACATATTTTTTCTTCATACAGGCAAATACTTGAAGGTATCGTGATGAATGTGATGGTTGCTGCACTCGAGGCACAAGGAACAGTGCAGCCAACTCCTCTCACACACAGTAGGTACATTATCACTCAGAGTACAGAGGGATAGACAGTTCATCAGTTCCCTAGTCTCAGACTGCAGAAGTAGTCAGGCCCACATTGATCCTGAGTTCCAGAGACACATTTTCAATCCAACAATCAAACAAAGCAGGAGAAAAATAAGTTGTTTCCATTTCACCCCAATTCAGTCCCATTGACAGTCAGATACATCAATCCCAGGTCAAAATCACACACATTAACAGATTGAAATACAATGTGTCAATCTAAATATAATGCAGACTTAGCTATCAATTAAATATCAGATAGAATTGGCACACAGTATTGATTGAATGGCACAGAATCTAACGTAATGCTGCACCCTGAGATTTAAATTAAATACCATACTCAAAGCTCACATCCATTCATGATAAAGGATGTTTAAACATCCCCATAGTGTACCCTGAGATACAAGTTACATACAAGTTCAACATTCATTACAGAGAAAGTTTCTAAGGTGCTGAAAGATATTGTAACCTGAGACACAAATTAGATACCAGTTCAGAACTCACCCACACAGTGAAATGGAAAGATACAGAATCAATTCCATTAGTGCAGATTGATCTAAATATTATATACCATTCTAAAAACTCATACAATATCAAACTGAAATACAGTATCAATTCCATGAGTGTAGATTGATCTAAACATTGCCAGTCCAAAAATAAAACAGTATTAGATTAAGTAATGCTGATAGAAAGTGCAAACTGTGATGTAAATTAGATGCCTGAACTCACCCAGACTGCGGAATTTAAAAATACAGTTGACTGAGATACACATTATTTACCAGCCAAAAACATCTCAAACATTATCAGTGTGAAATAGATTATCAATTCCATTTGTGTAGACTGAAATCCACAGAACAAACCAGTAAAAAATCTCATACAGCGGTATGGTGGTTTTGTGGTGACATTACAGGACGAGTAATCCTGAAGTCTCCACTAATGGTCCAGAGAAACAAGTTCAAGTTCCATTACAACAGCTGGGTAATTATAGTATCATAGAATCAAAGAAAGTTTAAGGCACAGAAAGAGGCCACTTGGCCCATCGTGTCTGTGCCAGATGAAAAACTTTCCACCCATTCTAATTCCACCTTCCAGCATTTGGTCTGTAGCCCTGCAGATTACAGCACTTGAAGTGTATATCCCGACTTCTTTTGAATGAATTGAGGCAGTGAGTTCCAAACCCCCACCACCCTCTGGCTGAAAAAAACTTTTCCTCATCTCCCCCGTAATCTTTCTACCAATCACTTTAAATCTATTTCCCCCAGTCACTGACCTCTCTGCTAAGGTAAATAGGCCCTTCACTTCAACTCTATCCAGGCACCTCAAAATTTTGTATGTTTCAATGAGATTTCCCCTCAGCCTTCTCTGTGCCAAGGAGAACAGCCCCAGCCTATCCAGTCTTTCCTCATAGCTGCATTTTTCCAATCCCGGCAACATTCTCGTGAATCTCCTCTGTACCCTCTCTAGTGCAATTACATCCTTTCTGTAATAAGGTGATCAGAACTGCATACAGTATTCATTGTGGCCTGACTAATGATTTATACAGTTCCAGCATAACCTCCCTGCTCTTAAATCTATACCTCGGCTAATAAAGGAAAGAATTCCATATGCCTTCTTACCACCTTAACGACCTGTCCTGCTACCTTCAGGGATCTGTGGACATTTACTCCAAGGTCCCTCACTTCCTCTACACCTCTCAGTCTTCTCCAATTGATTGTGTATTCCTTTGCCTTGTTTAACCTCCCCAAGTGCATCAACTCACACTTCTGAATTGAATTCCATTTGCCATTTTTCTGTCCATCTGACCAGACCATGAAGATCTTCCTGCAGCCTACAGCTATCCTCCTTGCTATTTACCACACAGCCAATCTTTGTGCCATCTGCAAACTCATACCCCCTACATTTACATCCATGTAGACTACATCAACTGCACTACCCTCATCTATCTTCCTTCTTAATTCTTCAAAATTTCGATCAAGTTGGGCAGACAAGATCTTCCCTTAACAAATCCATGCTGACTATCCTTGATTAATCTGTGCCTTTCGAAGTAACATTTTATCCTGTCTCTCAGAATAGATTCCAATAATTTGCCCACTACTGATGTTAGACTGACTGGCCTGTAATTATTTGGTCTCCCTCACTCCCTTTTTAAACAAAGGTACAAGGTTAGCCGTCCTCCAATCCTCCATTAGCACACCTGTATCCAGTGAGGTCTGGAAAATGATGATCAGCCCTTCTGCTATTTCCTCTCTTGCTTCTTTTTAACAGCCTGAGGTGCATTCCATCCGGCCCTCGTGATTTATCAACTTTCATATGGACTAATCCCATTAATATGTCCTCTCTCCCTCTGTATGGATCACATCCATACTTCACACCCCTCTTCCTTATCTACAATATATGCATCTTCCCCCTCTTTTGTGAAGACAGATGCAAAGTATTTATTCAGAACAATGCCAGCATCTTCTGCTCTACACATAGGTTACCTTTTTGGTCTTTTCTGTGCCCTACTCTTTCCTTCGTTATCCTTTTTCTGTTAATGTATTGATAAAACATCTTTGTGCGAACCTTGATTTTGATTGCCAATATTCTTTCATGCCCTCTCTTAGCTTTCCTAATTTCAATGTTGATTTCCCCCCTCTACATTCTATACTCCTCTCGGCTTTCTGTAGTATTCAGTTCTCTGAGTCGGGCATAAGCTTTCCGTTACTGCCTTATAATACCCATAAACTCCTTGACATCCATGGGGCTCTGGATTTGGCCTTCCCACCCTTTTTTTTGTGGGAACATGTTGACTCTGAACCCCTGGAATCTCCCCTTTGAATTCTTCCCACTGCTCTGACACTGATTTACCTTCAAATACCTGTTTCCAGTCCACTTTCAGTAAATCACTCCTCAGCTTAGTAAAGTTGTCCTTGCCCCAATTGAGAACTCTAACTCCTGTTCTGTCCTTGTCCTTTCCATAATTATATTAAAACTGACTGAATTATGATCACTACCACCAAAATGCTGTCCCACTGCCGCTCCTTCCACCTGCCCCTCTTCATTTCCTAAAACTAAGTCTAATACTTCACCCTCTCTTGTTGGACTTGCTACATATTGGCTAAAAAAGTTCTCCTGAATGCACCTCAAGAATTCTGCTCCCTCAATTCCCTCTACACAAAAAGTATCCCAGTTAATGTTTGGGTGGTACAAATCCCCCACTGTTACTGCCCTATTGTTCTTGCACTTCTCAGAGATTTCCCTACATATCTGCTCTTCCATCTCCCTCTGACTGTTTAGGGGTCTATAGTACACTCCCAGCAGTGTGATTGCCTCTTTTTTGTTCCTCAGCTCAATCTATACGGTCTCATTTGATAAACCTTCCAACATATCATCCCTCCTCACAGCTGTAATAGTTTCTTTGACCAAAATTGCCACTCCCCCTCCTTTTTTATCCCCTTCCCTCTCACGTCTGAAAACCCTGTAACCAGGAAGATTGAGCTGCAATGCCTGTCCCTCCTTTAGCCATGTTTCTGTAATAGCTATGATATCATACTGCCATGTGTCTAACTGTGCCCTGAGCTCATCTGCTTCATTTGCTATACTCCTTGCATTGATTTAGATATCCTTGAGCACTGCCAACATTTTTTGTTTTGAATTTTCTAATCAGTGTTTCCTCTCTCTTCCAGACTCCATTAATTTTCTGCCTTCCATTTTCATTTCTGATCTGACTCTACCTTCCAGTCCCCATCTCCCTGCCAAACTAGTTTAAACCCTCCCCAACAGCACTAGCAAAACATCCTGCAAGGAACTCCGTCCTGGCTCGGTTCAGGTGCAACCCGTCCAACCTGTCCCAAAAATCGAAAGTCCTCCCTCCTGCACTATTTTTCCAGCCACACGTTCATCTGTCTTATCCATCTATTCCTGTACATTCATCTGTCTTATCCATCTATTCCTGTACTCACTTGCACGTGGCACTGGGAGTAATCCGGAGATTATTACTTTTGATGTCCTGCTTGCTAATTTCTTACCTCACTCCCTAAGTTCTGACTGCAGCACAACATCCTTATATCTACCTATGTTGTTGGTTCTGATGTGGACTACCACTGCTGGCTGTTCACCCTCCCGCTTCAGGGTGCTCTGCAACTGCTCAATGACATCCTTGACCCTGGCACCAGGGAGCCAACACTCCATTCCTGGATTCACGTCTGTGGCCATAGAAACACCTGATTGTTCCCTTGACGATTGAATCACCTATCACTATGGCTTTTCCAGTCTTCCCTGTACTCCCCTTTGCTGCTGAGTCACCCATGGTGTCATGGACTTGGCTCCGGCTGCACTCCCCAGGTGAAGCATCATTGTCCTCTGTATTCAGAACTGAATACCTGCTGGAGAGTGAGACGCACTCGGGGTGTCCTGCACTACCTGCCTGATTCTTTTTGACTGCCTGGTGGTCACCCATTCCCTCTCTCCCTGCATACTCTTAAGCTGTGGGGTGACCACATCTATAAACGTGTTATCTATGTACAAAGAACAAGCAACAGTGCAGCACAGGAACAGGCCATTCGGCCCTCCAAGCCTGCGCCGATCTTGATGCCTGTCTAAACTAAAACCTTCTGCACTTCAGGGGACCATATCCCTCTCTTCCTATCCTATTCATGTATTTGTCAAGATGCCTCTTAAACGTTGCTATCTTCCCTGCTTCCACCACCTTCCCCGGCAGCAAGTTCCAGGCACTCACCACCCTCTGTGTAAAGAACTTGCCTCGCACATCCCCTCTAAACTTTGCTCCTCTTGCCTTAAACCTATGTCCCCTCGTAACTGACTCTGCCGCCCTGTGAAAAAGCTTCTGACTATCCACTCTGTCTCTGCCACTCATAACTTTGTCAACCTCTATCATGTCGCCCCTCCACCTCCATTCTCAGTTTTGGGAAAAATAGAGTATATGACTGTATCAGTAAGTAGGAAAAGTTAAAATATGTTGTGACCAGTGGAGACGTGTGATGAGAATAAACAGATCCTCCTCTGATTTCAACTACACAAGCATTTGTGATTTGGCTCTGTAGCTTAGTTGGTTAAAGCACCTGTCTAGTAAACAGAAGAGCCTGGGTTCAACTCCCAGCAGAGCCTTATTTCACATTTGTGATATGCTTTAGAAGTTTCCTTGTCAATCATTTATATCTCTGTGTTGTGAACTTGAACTTGGAATTCAAATTACATGATGAATTTCAGTCACAGGAGAAAACAGCCTTTGTGAAGGATGTGAGTTGGGAATGGCTGTTCCTCCTTGTCCAGAAATTCAGTGCTGATACGCCAAAGGCAACTTCTTTGATACAAATTTGTTCACGGTTACATTCAATCTGGAAAACAGCTCGACATTAAGCTCACTGAAGGAAAGTGTGACTGCGTTGTATGTTTCAGAGTGTTTGTGTCGTTATGTGTTGCTTTTAACCGAGACTGGGGACATGACACGAGTGGGAAGGTTGATCCGAGGTTTGGAATATTTGTCAATCAGGAACAAGAAAAATCAAAGGAACCAAATAAGAAAACCTATGTCTCGTGGGTATTGAGAGACGGTGAGAAGATACTAAACTTTGTTCCATTCAATCCGGCTGCGATGAACTTTGAATTTTTCCGCCTTTTATAAACATTATTTGAAGGGTCTCTGTAACAATGTTCAGTGTTGAGGAGAGTGGGGTCTGGGTGAGCAGCTGCTGAGTGTGACAGGGTCAAGACTGGATGCAGGAAGTTCTCTGACACTCTCTCTCCCTCTCTCTCTCTGATGGCTTTGAGTTGATTTTCAAGTGTTTGAATAAATGAAGGAAGTTCCCTCCACCCATTTGTTTGGACAGACAGTGTAGTATAAGGATGTAAAGGGTTAATGCTGAAGATAGTGGGATCAACCCCTCCCACTGTCAGAGTGATGATGTAACAGTCACATGAGATGAGGTTTGGGAGAAGAGAGAGCAGCACCAAGGATGCTAGCTTAAGAGGTTTGATGAATGTGTATATAGTATTGTGTAAATTAGAAAAGAGTTCTTAGTTCTTTCAGCAGGAAATGTGTCCAGAAAATATTCAGGAGTCGGAATGCAGATATTAACTCCAAGTGACAGTTCTGGGTTCATTTAACAAAAAAAAGGTCGCGAATAATATTGCTCACTGATTGAAATCCCCCAGTGAGGAGACAGTTAAACAGGTGATCTGTTGGGGCATCCTTCGATCCAAGGTTTCGGCAGCATTTAATCTCCCTTTTTGGTGAAATTCTCTGTTATTTGCATCTTTTTTTAATCAGCTTTCATGGGTGAGTGAAAAACTCAAAAAAACTTAACAGTTCCATTCTTCCTTCTTCCCATCAGTTTCTCTTTTCTGTCTCAGATCAATATAATGATGAGAATCCCAATTTAATCTGCTGTTTCTGGTGTTTTATCCATTCCAATCAAAATTCAACATTCCAATCAAATCTATTTGTTATTCCACAGTGTCTCTCCATGTGTTTTATTCTGTTGTATTCTCTCACAGTCTGTTTGATGATCAATGTTACATCTCAGTCTCTGTTCTGGTGAAGATCAGAAGCAGTGTTATCTGTTTGCACCACCCGACAAGTCGGCCTGAGGCTGTGTCTCATCGATAATGTGGAGTTAGGAACATCGAAACATAGGAGCAGGAGTCGGCCATTCAGCCCATCGAGACTGCCCCGCCATTCAATATGATCTTGGCTGAACATCCACTTCAATGCCCTTTTTCCCACACTTTCCTCATATTCCCTTATGTCATTTGTATTTACAAATCTGTCAATCTCTGCTTTAAACATACTCAACGACTGAGCTTCCACAGCCCTCTGGGGTAGAGAATTCCAAAGATTCACAACCCTCTGAGTAACAACATTTCTCCTCATCTCTGTCCTAAGTGGCTTCCCCCTTATTTTGAAATTGTGTCCCCTGATTTTCGACTCCCCAACCAGGAGAAACATCTTAGCTGCATCTACCCTGACTGTCCTTTAAGTATTTTGTGGGTTTCAATGGGATCACCTCTCATTCTTCAAAACTCCAGAGAATACAGCCCCAGTTTCCCCAATCTCTCTTCATAGGACAATCCCACCATCCCAGGAACAAGTCTGATGAACCTTTGTTGAACTCCCTCCATGGCAATAATATCCTGCCGAAGGTAAGGAGACCAAAACTGCACACAGTACTCCAAGTGCGGTCTAACCAGGGTTCTATACAATTGAAGCAAGAATTCACTACTCCTGTAGTCAAATCCTCTTGTGATAAAGGCTAACATACTATTAGCCTTCCTAATTGCTTGCTGCACCTGCATGTTAGCTGTCAGTGACTTATTGACATGGACACCCAGATCACCCTTATATTCTATAACTCAGCTAATAAAGGAAAGGATTCCATATACCTGCTGAACCACCTTATTGACCTGTACTGCTACTTCAGGAATCTGTGGACATTCACTCCAACGTCCCTCACTTCCTCTACACCATTCAGTGTTTTCCCATTAATGGTGGATTCCTTTGCCTTTTTTGACGCGTGCTCTCGCTGTTCCCTGCTCTCCGAGTGAACTCTTGCTCCCTTTCCTGGGCTCTTTATGCTCCACTCTGCTCTCACTGTTTCCCACTCTCTTAATGTATCAATATTTGTTTGCCTTGTGTTTAATTTAAAATATGGATTAACTGTATTTTACAGTTGTAGGTTTTATTTGGTAGTCCTGTACAAGTTGTGGATTGGTATTTAATATTTAGCTCTGTGAAAACGATTGTGAATGAAAATATAACTTTCAATCTTTTACATGGGCTGGTCTGCAAGCTCCAAGTCCTTCATTTTGTAGTAATGGAATTGATACTGTATCTTTCAGTCTTAATCTCTGTGGGATTTTTGAACTGGTATGTAATGCATAACTTGGTCTAACGTTCCGATGTACATTGTTGGGATTCAAAGGATGATAGGAAATAGGGGCATTAGGCCATTCAGCCCATCAAGCCTGCTCCAACATTCAAACAGATCGTGACTGATCATCTACCTCTACGCCATTTTTCCTGCGATCTCCATATCCCTTGATCCTGTTAGTATTTAGAAATCTATCGATTTCTGTCTTGAATATGTTCAATGATTGATCTTCCACAGCCCACTGGGATAAAGAATTCCACAGATTTCCCACCCTCTGAGTAAAGAAATTCCTGCTCATCTCAGTCTCAAATGGCCTGCCCTTATTCTGAGACTGTGTCCCCTTGTTCTAGACTCACTAGACAAAGGAAACATCCTATCCATATCTACCCTGTCACACCCTGTAAGAATTTTGTAAGTTTCAATGAGATCACCTTTCATTCTCCGAAACTCCAGAGAATTTCGGCCCAGTTTCTGCAGTCTCTCATCATAAGACAATCCCACCATCCCAGGGGATTAGTCCGGTGAATCTCTGTTGCACTCCCTCTGTGACAAGTCTATCCTTCCTTCAATAAGGAAACCAAAATAGTACAGAATATTCCAGGTGCAGTCTCAGCCAGACTTTATACAATTGAAGCAATACATCTTTAACCATGTACTCAAATCCCCTTTCAATGAAGCCAACATACCATTTGCCTTCCTAATTGCTTTCTGCACCTGCACACTAGCTTTTAGTGTCTCATGAACAAGGACACCCAGGTACCTTTGGACATCGACACTTCTCAACCTCTCACCATTTAAGAAATACTCTGTCTTTCTGTTTATTCTCCCAAAGTGGAGAAATTCACACTTATTCACATTATATTCCATCTGCCATGTTCTTGCCCATTCACTTACCCTGTCCAAATCCCCTTGAAGCCTCCTTGCATTCATTCTGTACCTTTCAATCATGCAAATTTTGTCTGTTCTGTTTCAAGGTTTATATTTAAAATGTAACCATGGTGACAGAGTTTATTTAGATCTGATGATGGGTTTGTTTTTGGACTGTGATTGATGTATCAACCTGTCAGCTGTATTGAATTGGAGTGAAATGGAAACAACTTCTGTCTCTCCTGCTGTTGTTTGACTGTTGGATTGAAAATGTGTCTCTTGACTTTGGGATCAGTGTCTGTCTGATGACTTCTTTTGTTTGTTCCAGTGGAACTGATGAGCTGGCAGTATCTCTGTGCTTTGGGAGTGATCCTGTACCGACTGTGTGTTGGAACGAGATCACTGCACTTTTCCTTGTGTCCAAGAATCACCACATCCAGTCAGGTTCCTTCATGTATTTTCCTGCAGGAATGAAAGAACTGGTGAGGTAGAAGATACAAAAGCGATCAATGTAATCGTCCCAATAATAATCATTATGAACAATCACAAAATGAAAACCAGGAACACAAACAGTGTCAGTGTCTGACTCCACTGCAGTACTGCAGTATTCAGCTTCTGTTTACCAGGTGTTTGCAGTGGTTTTACAACAAGTTTGTGACATTCAGAAACAACACAAGCCCTGCACTGCTCAATGACTGGGACTGTCCGATAGAGCAGTGACCTTTACACAGTCACATTTCTATTTCAACGGAAAACAAGCAGCCACTATTTAAAATGTGCCTTTCACACTTCTCACCTGGTGTCTGCAATAAACGCTCGTTATTTTGCGGCTATTTTCCGCCACTGTTCACGATCCAACAAACAGTGAGAGACTGGAACTAAAGCAGGAAAATTCCCTCTCCTTTGGGTGGTGAAATTGTCAGTGATTTTCAATAGTGATTTCTTCCCATTGTGTCTCCCTGAGCCTGTACAGACACTGTCCGAGAATGAACTCTCCCTTCCCCGTGTCCCCGGCTCACTCCATGTTCCGGGAGCAGCTCCTGCTCCACAGTGTCTGTTACAAACACTCCCCGACTCCCCCTCAACTTCCCACCACTCAATGCTAATCTCTGAGCACATCTGCGGACACGCTCCCAAAGCAGTGGCTGCTGGAAGCAGATGCTGTTTGTTCCCTTCCCCCGGGCCCGGGAAGTCTCCATTAGCAGCTGATTTAAAGCATCTTCCCCTGATTGAGTGAATGGCCTCACAGACTGGGTTGGGGAAAGGATGCGCATGCGCTCCACTCCTCATAGTGACGTCCCACAGGAGGCGGGGCAACACCGCGCGTGCGCAGATCTCTGCAGCAATTCAGCATTCAAACATCTATGGGAACTTTCCCCATTTCACCCTCATCAAAGTCCCAAAGAAAGTGAAGAGGGGCTTGGACTGGAGGGAGGGAGGGGCGGGGTAGGGGGAACCTAGAACCCAGAAAGCTGCCCACTTGCCCCATTTAGATGCTCAATTTGCGGTCATTCCCTGCAGGAGGTTTGTTATTATTGAGCCCCTCCTGGTAAAACAATCCGATGGAAAGAGGGGAGAAAGGAGGGAGCCGGTGTGTTTGCTGGGACCTTGCAGAATTCATTTCAGCAGCAAAAGACCCGGGTTATATTAACCCGAGTGAAACACGCTGTCAGTGAGAGGAAAACCGAACGGCCCTTTTCATCTTTTCATTGGAAACAAAGTAGAGCCGGAAGTGCAGCGAGCAGAGCAGACACACAAGCTCAATGACAGGAGAGCTCGGCCGTCCCTGAGTTTCAGCTCCCGGCTCTTACATTTCCTCATCCACACTGTCTTTACTGTGGATGTTCAGGGGTTCCTTGTCGGATCTGAGGACTGTATCCATTAAACATTCTGAGTCAGGAGATTCACACACTCTCTGTTATCAAGATTTATGGGCAGGAATGTTTCAAAACTTTGTCTATTAAATCATTGTATTATTCACAGAACTAATGAGGCAATCGGTTCATTATTCAGGTCTTGAACTTGGTTTGGGTAGACCGAAAACTGAGAGGTTCAGCACCTCTCCAATCCTTTGCTATTGGCTGTGTGGCCTAATGGATAAGGCGTCTGATTTTGGTATATTTAATGAGGTTATCAGAAGATTGTAGGTTCGAGTCCTGCTACCGTCATTTTGGGCAATCAGTGTTTCGCACCGCAGCCTCACAGCTCCAGCGACCCGTGTTCAGTTCTGGCTAATGTCTGTGCGCAGTTTGAGTTCTCCCTGTGACTGCGTGTGTTTCCTCGCACAGCCAAAGACTTGCAGATTTATTGGTAAATTGACTATTGTGAATTGCCCCCAGTGGAGGTAGGTGGTGGGGGATGTGGTCTGGAATATGGGAATAATGTTGGATTCGTATAAATGGATGGTTGTTGGTCGGCAGAGACTTGGTGGGCCGAAGGGCCTGTTTCAGTGCTGCATCTATTAATAAATAACTGATTTTTTTGATGAAATAACAGAAAAGGTTGATGAAGGGAAAGCAATGGATGTTGTCCATATGGATTTTCAGAAAGCGTTTGACAAACTACCACATAAAAGGCTGGGTAACAAAACTGAGGCTCCTGGAATAGGAGGGTCAGTATCTGCTTAGGTTAAAAAATGTATGAAATATCAAGAAAAGCGAGTTGTGGTATTTGGTTGTTTTTCAGAATGGAAGATGGTGAACAGTGATGTCCACAAGGGTCAGTGTCAGGACCACCATATATATAAATGACTTGAATATTGGAATCACAGAATTGTTACTGCACAGAAGGAGGCCATTTGGTCCATCGTGTCTGCACTGACTCTCCAAATGAGCAATTCACCTCATGTCACTTCCCCGTCTTCTCCCCATAATCCTGCACATTCTTCCTTTTCAGATAACAGTCTAATTCCCCTTTGAATTCTTCAATTGAACCTGCCTCCATCACATTCTCAGGCAGTTCATACTTTAACCACTCGCTGCGTGAAAAAGTTTTACCCCATGTCGCTTTTGCTTCTTTTACCAATTACTTTAAATCTGTGCCCTCTCGTTCTCGATCCTTTCACAAGTGGGAACAGTTTCTCCCTATCCACTCTGTCCACACCCCTCATCATTTTGAATACCACTATGAAATCTCCTCTTAGCCTTCTTTTCTCCAAGGAAAACAGTCCTAACTTCTCCAATCTATCTTCATAACTGAAGTTCCTCATCCCTGGAACCATTCTCATGAATCTTTTCCATAATCTCTCCAATGCCTTCACATCTTTCCTAAAGTGTGGCACCCAGAACTGGACGCAGTACTTCAGCTGAGGCTAGTGTCTTATACAAGTTCAACATGACCTCCTTGTTCTTGTACTCTATGCCTCTATTACTAAAGCCGAGGATACTGTATGCTTTATTAACCGCTCTCTCAACCAATGACTTATACCCCAGGTCCCTCTGCTCCTGCACCCCCTTTAGAATTGTACCCTTTATTCTACATTGTCACTCCATGTTCTTCTGACCAAAATGAATCAATTCACATTTCTCTGCATTGAACTTCACCTGTCATCTGTCCTCCCATTCCACCAACTTGTCTATGTCCTTTTGAAGTTCTACACTATCATCCTTACAGTTCACAATGCTTCCAATTTTCGTATCATCCATAAACTTTGAAATTCTGCCCTGTACACCAAGGTCTAGGTCATTAATATATATCAGGAAAGGCAAGGGTCCCAACACTGACTCCTGGGGAACTCCACTACAAACCTTCCTCCAGCCTGAAGAACATCCATTGCTCACTACTCTTTGTTTCCTGTCACTCAGCCAATTCCATATCCATGTTACTACTGTCCCTTTTATTCCATGAGTTATAACTTTGCTCACAAGTCTGTTGTGTTGCACTGTATCAAACTCCTTTTGAAAGTCAATAAAAGCAAAATACTGCAGATGCTAGAAATCTGAAATATAAACAAAAAGTGCTGGAAATACTCAGCAGGTCTGGCAGCATCTGTGGAGAGAGAAACAGAGTTAATGTTTCAGGTCAGTGACCATTCAGATGCTGCCAGACCTTTTGAAAGTCCATGTACACCACATCAACAGCATTGCCCTCATCAACCCTCTCTGTTACCTCATCAAAAAACTACAGCAGGACAGTTAAACATGATTTTCCCTTAAGATATCCATGCTGGCTTTCTTGAATTAACCACATTTGTCCATGGGATTATTAATTTTGTCACGAATTATTCTTTCGAGAAGTTTTCCCACCTCCAAAATTGAACTGACTAGGGAGTGAAATGAGGTGAGTTGCTCTAACAGAGAGCCAGCACGGGTTCGACAGGCTGAATGGCCTCCTTCTGTGCTGTAGCCATTCTATGATTGTATGATTCTAGCGACAACTGTTGGTGGAGAGGCAGTGATGCAGGAATGGGTTGACAGAAAGGGGAAAGTCTGGGCTGGTGTGTGTTCGGGTTTGTGAATAAAGGTGATTTGGAAGCTGTGTTCCAAATTGAAGTGTTTACTGGAAGGAAGAAGTTGATGTAAATAAAGAGTAAAACGTGTTAAGTTGAAGTGTGGTGTGATTGGGGATAGCAGTAAATATTGTGTTGGTGAATTATTTGTGTTAATAAACTTCCACTGCGCCCTCTGCTGCAGGCTGCTGTTTATATCCAGCTGTGTATTAGTGCTGTGTGTTAACGAGATAAATGTTTGTTTCAACGCTGTTTATAAAGCAATAGCATTGCACTCAAACAGACCCAGACATAGCAACACACGTACAAAAGCAAAATACTGCGGATGCTGGAAATCTGAAACATAAACAGAAAATGCTTGAAATAATCAGCAGGTCTGGCAGCATCTGTGGAGAGAGAAACAAAGTTAATGTGAGCTAAGGAAACAGACCTGAACTGTTAACTGTTTCTCTCTGCACAGATGCTGCCAGACCTACTGAGCATTTCCAGCATTTTCTGTTTTTATTACAGCAACACAGGTGTTGGGAGGCTCAGCCTGGCTACACAATGTTACAAGGACGCTGAGTAACACCATCGACAACGGGACAGAGAGAAAAACACACAGAAAACCAAGAATAGACTGTGAGGAAGCAAAAGTGAGGGACAGAGAGAGAGGCAACGAGACTGAGATGGAGAAACAAGGCATTTGTATGATTGTGTTCTCCCTGTTATCTGAAGGTATTTCCTGGTGTGTAAAGATGTACCCTGTTGTGTAAAGGTTTTCCCTGTTATTGTTTTATTTTCTGTGACTGACCGTCTCCTCACTGTGACCATTTGTCCTGGTTTTATTGTGGCCAACATCACCATCTGGTGGTGGAGAGGAGGCTCTGCAGGAAGGGGTTGACAAAGTGGGAGAGACTCGGCTGGTTCGTGTTTGCAGCTTGTGTTCGTGTTCACTAGAAAGAAGAAGCTGATTGCAATAGAGTGCCTTTGGAAGCATCTTGTTATTATGGGTAAATACTTGATGTATTGAAAGTGAACTGTTTGTGTTATTACCAAACATAAATAGCAGAGAATGGTTTCGATCCATCGACCTCTGGGTTATGGGCCCAGCACGCTTCCGCTGCGCCACTCTGCTAACTACTGTTTTCAATTTTAGCTGCCTGTTAGTGAAATATGTTCATTTCCCCAATGTCTTTATAAAAATAGGATTGGAGTCGGATTTCTCAAGAATCCCGGACTCAGCAACACACGTGCTGACGGACTCACCCTCACTGCACAATGACACAAGGACACTGAGTAACAGCACCGACAATGAGGGAGACAGAGAAAGACACACAGAAAACCAGGAAGATATTATCAGGACCCAGAAATGAACAGACAGAGAAAGACACACAGAAAACCAGGAAGATATTATCAGCACCCAGAAAGGAACAGACAGAGAAAGACACACAGAAAAACAGGAAGAGATTATCAAGACTCAGAAATGAACAGACAGAGAAAGGTACTGAGCAAACCAGCAAGAGACAGCGAGATAAAAGCAAAATACTGCGGATGCTGGAAATCTGAAATAAAAACAAGAAATGCTGGAACCACTCAGCAGGTCTGGCAGCATCTGTGGAAAGAGAAGCAGAGTTAACGTTTCGGGTCAGTGACCCTTCATCGGAACGAAGAGTTAACGTTTCGGGTCGGTGACCCTTCATCGTTAACCCGAAAAGTTAACTCTGCTTCTCTTTCCACAGATGCTGCCAGACCTGCTGAGTGGTTCCAGCATTTCTTGTTTTTATTATAAGAGACAGCGAGAGACTGATGAACACCACTTGGAGGGAGCACTGAGGGTGGCAACGGCACAGAATGTAGTCTGGCTGGGGGATTTCAATGTCCATCACCGTGAGTGGCTCGGTAGCACCACTACTGACCATGCTGGCCGAGTCCTAACGGACATAGGTGCTCGATTGGGTCTGCGGTAGGTGGTGAGGGAACTAACAAGAGGGAAAAATATACTTGACCTCATCCTCACCATTCTGCCTGCCGCAGATGCATCAGTCCATGACAGTATTGGTAGGAGTGACCACCGCACAGTCCTTGTGGAGATGATGTCCCGTCTTCACATTGAGGATACACTCTATCGTGCTGTGTGCCACTACCACTGTGCTAAATGGGATAGATTTTGAACAGATCTAGCAATGTATAACTGGGCATCCATGAAGTGCTGTGGACCATGAGCAGCAGCAGAATTGCAGGCAACCACATTCTATAACCTCATGGCCCGGCATATTCCCCCACTCTAACATTACCAACAAGCTGGGGACCAACCCTAATTCAATGAAGAGTGCAGGAGGGCATGCCAGGAGCAGCACCAGGCATACCTTGAAATGAGGCGTCAGCCTGATGAAGCTACAGCCCAGGACTACTTTCATGCCAAACAGCAGAGGCAGCATGTAATAGACAGGGCTAAGTGATCCCACAACTAACGGATCAGATCTACACCCTGCCACATCCAATGATGAATGGTGGTGGACAATTAAACAACCAACAGGAGGAGGTGGCTCCACAAATATCCCCAACCTCAATGATGGGGGAGCCCAGCACATCAGTGCAAAAGACAAGGATGAAGAATTTGAAACAATCTTCAGCCAGAAGTGCCGGGTTGATGATCCATCTCGGCCTCCTTCTGAAGTCCCCAGCATCACAGATGCCAGTCTTCAGCCAATTCGATTCACTCCACGTGATATCAAGAAACGACTGAAGGCACTGGATACAGCAAAGGCTACAGGGCCTGACAATATTCCGGCAATAGTCCTGAAGACCTGTGCTCCAGAACTTGCCGCGCCCCTAGCCAAGCTGTTCCAGTACAGCTACAACACTGGCATCTACCCGGCAATGTGGAAAATTGCCCAGGTATGTCCTGTACACAAATAGCAGGACAAATCCAACCCAGCCAATTGCTGCCTCATCAGTCTACTCTCAATCATCAGTATAGTGATGGAAGATGTCATCGACTGTGCTATCAAGTGGCACTTGCTTTGCAATAACCTGTTCAGTGACGTTCAGTTGCTTTCCGCCAGGGCCATTCAGCTCCTGACCTCATTACAGCCTTGGTTCAAACAAGGACAAAAGAGCTGAACTCAAGAGGTGAGGTGAGAGTGTCTGCCCTTGACATCAAGGTAGCATTTGACTGAGTATGGCATCAAGGAGCCAGAGTAAAACTGGAGTCAATGGGAATCAAGAGGAAAACTCTCCACTGATTGGAATCGTACCTAGCACAAAGGAAAATGGTTGTGATTGTTGGAGGTCAATCATCTCAGCTCCAGGACATCACTGCTGGAGTTCCTCAGGGTAGTATCCTCGGCTCAACCTTCTTCACTACTTCATCAGTGACCTTCCTTCAATCATAAGGTCAGAAGTGGGGATGTTTGCTGATGATTGCAAAATTTAGCACCATTCGCGACTCCTCAGATACTGAAGCAGTCCATGTAGAAATGCAGCAAGACCTGGACAATATCCAGGCTTGGGCTGATAAGTGGCAAGTAACATTCGCGCCACACAAGTGCCAGGCAATGACCATCTCGAACAAGAGAGAATCTAACGATCTCCCATTGACATTCAACAGCATTACGATCGCTGAATCCCCCATTATCAACTTCCTGGGCGTTCCCATTGAACAGAAACTGAACTGGAGTAGCCTTATAAATAGTGTGACTACATGAGCTGGTCAGAGGGTAGGAAGCATGCGGTGAGTAACTCACCTCCTGACTCCCCAAGCCTGTCCACCATTTACAAGGCACAAGTCTGGAGTGTGATGGAATACTATCCACTTGCCTGGATGGGTGCAGCTCCAACAACATTCAAGAAGCTTGACACCATCCAGGACAAAGCAACACGCTTGATTGGCACCCCGTCCACAACATTCACTCCCTTCACCACTGACGTACAGTGGCAGCAGTGTGTACCATCTACAAGATGCACTGCAACAATGCACCAAAGCTACTCAGGCAGCACCTTCCAAACCTGCATCCTCTACTGCCTAGAAGGAGAAGGACAGCAGATGCATGGGAATACCACCACCTGAAAGTTCTCCTCCAAGCCACACATCATCCTGACTTGGAACTATATCGCCATTCCTTCACTGTCGCTGCGTAAAAATCCTGGAACTCCCTTCCTAATAGCACTGTGGGTGTACCTACCCCACATGGACTGCAGTGGTTCAAGAAGGAAGCTCACCACCACCTTCTCATGGGCAATTAGGGATGGACAATAAATGCTGGCCTGGCTGGCGACGTCCACATCCCATGAAACAAATAATTAAATACAATAACAGCTCATCTCAGTTCCTAGTATTTCTAAATCCCACCAGTCCAACCTAAGCTGAACAATTATTGCATGTTGTGATTGACGGTCTGGTCTGTAAACTGCACTGTCTCACAGATTGCTGACATTTGCTAACTGGAAGTGAGAACTGCAAAATCGGGACAGTAGTTCACATAGTCTGTCAGTGTGAAAGAATCAGGCAATGTGAGGTAATAGAATTTGTCTGTAAATATTACACTCATATTGCTTTATATTTTTATATTAAAAATAAAAGTAATCATTTCGTGAAAATAGTGACATGTTGTCCAAACTTTGGTAGCCAGTTGTTTTCGTCTTGCACTCAGCAGGGCAATCCGCAAGAATACCAATTTAAGGGAAAACAACAACTTTCTTCTGTATGAGAAGAGAGTGCTGATTGGTTGACAAGTGAACTCTGATTGGGCGAGGCATTGCCATTCAGAATGCATCAGTTTATGGTAACTGACAGATAACTGCCCAGCTTTGTTTGTAATTTAAACCAGGCAGCTTGACTCTGATTGGTCAAGGCATTGCCCTGTGGAATGAGCCAGTGAATGGCTGTCACTTATTTTGTTTAGCTGAAACTGGCACAACATGTGTGCATGTTCTTTCTGTCTGCAAAGAACAGGGCCCTGTGTATTAATATATGTAGCTTACAGGACACACCAATGCACCACACTGCGAGCCCTACTGACAGTCTTAAATTGGTTGTCAACGTAATTCTTAGCACACTGAGAATTATTTAGCAAATGTTGTCCTATTGTGGAATCACATCTCATGTTGGATACTGTGTTTTGAGTTTTGCAAGCACGGGTTGGTTGGGTAGGGCCCATTGCGAACAGCGGAAGGGACATGTTATTTGATACAATCCGCCAGTTTTGGGATGTACGGTCTAGAAACCTAGCATCACACTGGTATTGAAATTCATATATCACGTTACTTATTTGTGTGATAGGCAGGACGTCTCTTTTGCTTGACAGCAGCATCCTGTTAGTGGCGAACACCACACTTGTTGCTCCTGCATAGTAACAGCAGGAAACAGCTCGCTTCACCTGTTACTCAAATACTGGGGATAAATTACCCTTCCAGGGTAATTTGAGGGAGACTGGGCACTTTTCAGGGCTCAAAATGACGGCCTTCAGCCCATTTATAAGTTTGTGTGATATACAGTGAGAAATGATCTGATCAGTGTAGCCATTGTAATGCAGGATGTCTTTGATTCGCCCTATTTCAGCATCAAGCTTGCATGGTGAGCAAATGACTCAGCCCTATTTATGAGGTTGTCGATAAGACCAATCTTATAGCGCGTGGAACTGTAAGAATCCCAACGCGTGTATTGACCAGTGAAGGTAGGTTTGCGGTAGACTGTGGTGGAAAACCCCTTAGCAGATTTCTCAACTAGTACATCAAGGAAAGGGAGCTCATTTGACTGCTCCATTCTAAAGGTGAATTTGAGTGTAGGATGGAGCCCATGAAGACGTGCAAGGAAGTTATTTCATGCAGCTGCGGATTCAAATATAGCAAACGTATCATCTACATATTGGAAATATGCAAGAGGTAGGAGGTTAGGTGTCATTCCCTTAAAAACAGTTTTGTCATGGAATCCAACAAAGATGTTTGTGAGAGCTGGGCCGAGAGGGGATCCCATGGCAACACCAGCGAAACATGGTGTCAATAAAACTGAACTCAACTGTGCAAGTTGCCGAGTTCATAAGTTCAATGAATACTGATTCACACAATGGTGACGGGTCTAGATCACCATGATATAGCACTGCAGTGCAAATATCTACGGCTTCCTGAAGTGGTACATTGGTGAATAGGCTAGCAATGTCAAATGAACACATGGACACGGCATTGCTATCGATATGCAAGTCCTGTATGGTCTTCTCAAATGTGAAGGAATCCTTCACTGTGCATGTGGAGAACTTGCTCAAAAACTGGTTGTAACAATTTGCCCAACCATTTGGCAAATTCATTTCAGGATACTATTTACATTACTTCAAATAAAGAAAACACAACGACACAAAGAACTGAGCACAACGCTGAAAGTTTCACAGCAAATAGTCAAATGGGAAAAGGATGAAATACAGAAAGAAAAAGCCTAAAATACTGAAAACACTCAGCCAGTCCGGAAACAACTGTGGCGAAGAGAAGCTCGGGTTAATGGTCCAGTTCTGTGACCCTTCTATAGACCTGAAACATTGCTCCTACCTTCCTCTCTCCACAGATACTGCTGGAACTGCTGAGTGTTTCCAGAATCTTCTGTTATTATTCAGATTTACAGTGTGTGCAGTATTTCTCTGTTTGAAAATAAAATATTCCCTGAGAGGAATGGAACTTTACATAAAAAATAGGAGTAGGCCATTCGGCCCATCGAAATAGCTCTGCCATTCAATAAGATCACAGCTGATCTCCTACATCAACTCCATCTTACCACACTAGCACAGATCCCTTGATTCCCTTAGTATCCAAAAACCTATCGATCTCTCTCTTGGATATACCCAATGATTGAGCATCCACATCTCTACAGTCACAGAGAGATACAGCACTCAAAAAGGCCCTTCGGCCCACTGAGTCTGTGCCGACCAACAACCACCCATTTATACTAATCCCACGTTCATCCCATATTCCCTACCACATTCCCACCATTCTCCTACCACCTATCTACACTAGGGGCAATTTACAATGGTCAATTTACCTATCAACCTGCAAGTCTTTGGCTGTGGGAGGAAACTGGAGCACCCGGCGGAAACCCACGTGGTCACAGAGAGAACTTGCAAACTTCGCACAGGCAATACCCTGAATGGAACCGAGGTCACTGGAGCTGTGAGGCTGCGGTGCTAACCACTGCGTGTAGAGAATTCCAAAGATTCACAATACTTTGAGTGAAAAAAAATTCTCCTCTTCTCAGTCCTAAATGATTGAGCCATTTATACTGAGACTGTGATCCCTAGTTCTAGATTCCCCAGCCAGAGGAAACATCCTCCCAGCATTTACCCTGTTAAATCCCTTAAGATTTTTAGGTGCCAGTAAGATTACCTCTCACTCTTCTAAATTCTGAGGAATATCGGCCTCGTCTATTCAATCTCTTCTCATCGGACAATCCCCTCATCCCAGGAAGCAATCGAGTGACACTTTGATACACTTCCTTTAAGGCAAGTATATCCTTCCTTAGATAAGGGGGCCAAAACTGTACACAGTGCTCCAGGTGTGATCTCACCGAGGCTCTGTCTAATTGTAGTCAAACTTCTTTATTCTTATAAAAACTCTTCACAATGTTGAACACAACTATTAACTGCCCCATTAACATCTCTGCTCTAAGAAGAAGGACCCCAGCTTCACACACCCCAGACCCCTATTCTTTCCACATTAGCTGAATTCCTGCATCTCTGATACATTCTAGCAAATCTCCTCTGCACCCTCTCTAAGGCCTTGACATTCCTGCTAAAGTGTGGAGCATGGAATTAGACACGATGCTCTAGCTGAGGCCTATAACCAGTGAGATTTAGAAAGGTTCAGCCTCAATTCCTTGTCTGTGTCCCGTACTCCCATTTCTGGTTTCTGACTCAATGTCGGCTCTGAGCTGTTGAAACTGCCTGAATAAATATTTCCACCCAACAAAGCGCTCGGAATGTGAGAAGGGACAAAGTGAGTGACCAAGTACATCAACTCCAAGTAAAACTCCACCATGTAGTGAAAACACTCGAAACACAACGGCTCTTTTCAGAGCCACTCACAATCTCTCTGAAAAAGCTGCACCAACATCTCTCTAGAATTGGTTTATTTCATTGGTTTTAATGCTCAGTAACTCTCTGGAACTTTTTCACTGTCTTTGTGTTTTCTGTTTCAATCTGGTATGGAGATTCTGGGAAGATGAGTTTCACTGCCTGGGAGGATCTTTGTGGTTTTCCTGCAGAAACACAAAACAAAGTCTCTTTTCAGAGTCACCCACCGCCTCATAGGGACAGCAGTGACCTGGGAACAGGAGCTGGGGTGTGTTTTATGCCGGAAATATCAGTTAATGATTTATGTTGTGCTCTCGTTATATTCCAATCTCTGAATTGAGCCTTTCCACCGCACCAGGGTTATGGGGAGAGTTTTCATCGTTTCTTTTCCAAACGTACAGACGATGTTATAAAGTTGCTGATTTACCCAGATGGCGGATTCTCCCCTCACAGTGAAAAGTAACATCGCACCGTCACATCTGCCCATTGTTTTATAACTGAATAATTAGTCAAATGGAATTATTTGTGATGTTATTTCCCCCGAGACGGTGTTTCCTGCAGTGAAACTGACAGGGTTTGTGAAACTGATCAGTTTCAGCTCAGTCATTCAGGGACCTGGAATTCCTGCAGTTTGAACCCGCTGTCACCCCAGCCCACTTCTGATTGGTCACCCTCTTCTCATAAAGTCAGTGACAGCACATGAGGAGGCCATTCGCCCCATCAAGTCCATGTCGGGTTTCCAATCTGTTCAGTCCCCGACTCGATCCCCAAAGCCCTGCATAATCCCTTTGGGTCAAAATGACCGTGGCAGGACTCGAACCTGCAATCTTCTGATAGCATCATGAAATATACCGAAGTCAGACACCTTATCCATTAGGCCACACAGCCATTAGTTCACATGTTTGATTCAATCAGAGAACCTCGAAGCACAAAATACAAAAAAATCATTGGTTGAACCTGTCAACCTGGCAGAATATTTGAATTTGAGAAAGCCGCCAATTTCACTTTGGAAAAGAAGTGATCGACTGGAAAAGTACATAAAAATCTATTTTCCCGTAGCGGTTTAAATAAACTTTTAAAACACAATTTTGCTTTTACCGACTCAAATTGCTGGTGCTATTTTATGAACAGCTTTATTTTGCCAATTTTTGTCAACTTCTTATCCGTAACTGACAGTAAAAGACTCCGTTCAGCAATCTTTCACACGACAAATAACTCAAACTTGGTGTGGAAGTAATAAATTACAGACTATTGGTAATTCCCCTTCACACAGGCTTCAGGGGGACAGTGAGAAGCCGCTGAAATAGTTGCTTCATCCTTTTAAAAGGTTCCCATTCTGTCCTGTTACTGATGTGTTGGAATCAGATTTGTATTTAACAAGATATTTCTGTGAAAACAAGATCCTCAACGTATCAGCTGGGAATCTGGGAATCACTGAAGTAAAATAAAAGGCTTTTGATTGAGAAGACGGGACCTTCTCACCAGCAGCCGGGTTACATTCCCCTCACATCCTTACACAGTGAGCAGCTCTTTCCCTCGAGAAATAGACAGCAGCAGTTGGAAGTTCAGTAAAAGGATTGGTTCATTGAGACAAGTTTCTGACTGACAGGTGGTGCTGAATATTAATACAAGAAGGACCTGGAATGGGAAACAAGTGTCCAGAGTGGGGTCTGAAATCAGGACAGGGAAATGGCCAGCACTGACACAGATCATTTCATTATTACATTGATATCTGACTGTCTATAAGGAGAAGCAAGTTAAACACATGATGGTGAAAGGAATGGAAGATGACGCTGGTTGTTCTAGATGAAGAGGGATAGACAGAGGTGTGGGTGCAGCAGACTTCAGACAGTAATCAGCCCTTTCAGATACTGTGGGTGGATCTGAAAAGAGACTTTGGGTATTTGATAAAATCATGGCAGATTGACTTGGTTTTGGTGCCCAGAGCACTGGTTTTCTTGGGCAGCAACACGGCCTGGATATTCGGCAGCACCCTGTCCTCAGTGTCCTGGAATCAAAAGCAAGTGTCCAGAGTGGGGCCTGAAATCAGGATAGGGGAAAAAGCTCTTTGTTTAAAAACCCTCAAATAGCTACCTTGTAATTGGTCAGGTTACTAATGTTTTAGTTAGTGTAATTTATAATAATTACTAATTAGAAAGTGCTGTTTGGACAGAGTGTAAAGCTGTGAGTTGATGTGTGAGGGACTTCACTGACTAGGGGAAGGAGGTGCTCTTTGGTCTCTCTTTTCTTTTCTGCCTTTTCAGCCTCCATGATACAGGGGAAGAAGCTGATCGGTGAGTAACTGGTAAATTATTCTACTTATTACACTTATTACACGAGCAATAATGAGTTTGTA
Source organism: Heterodontus francisci (assembly GCF_036365525.1). Classification (NCBI taxonomy): domain Eukaryota; kingdom Metazoa; phylum Chordata; class Chondrichthyes; order Heterodontiformes; family Heterodontidae; genus Heterodontus; species Heterodontus francisci. The sequence continues at coordinate 20,636,558 of NC_090405.1, forward strand.
AAGCTAAGTAATGGCAGGGCAGCTCGAAAAGTAAAAGTTCTAAATTGGGGGAAGGCAAATTTTACAAAACTGAGAGGTGATTTGGTGGATGTGGACTGGATACAACTACTTGAAGGAAACCCAAAGATGTTTTATCAGTCCATTAAGAGCAAGAGGATAACTAAGGAAAGGGTATGGCCTATCAGAGATGTACAAGGGAACTTCTGTGTGGATCCAGAAGATGTGGGCGGGGTTCTTAATGAGTTTTTTGTCTCTGCCTTCACAAAGGAGAGGGATGATGCAGACATTGTAGTGAAAGAAGAGGAGTGTGAAATATTAGATACGATAAGCATAATGAGAGTGGAAGTACTAGAGAGTCTGACATCCTTGAAAATGAATAAATCACCAGGGCCAGATGGTTTGCATCTGAGGTTGTTAAAGGAAGCCAAGGAGTAAATAGTGGATGCGCTGAGGATCATCTTCAAATCCTCACTGGATATGGGGGAGGTGCCGGAGGATTGGAGGTCTGCGAACGTTGTACTATTATTTTAAAAGGATGTGGTAAGTCTGACCTCAGTGGTGGGTAAATTATTCGAATCAATTCTGAGGGACAGGATAAACTACCACTTGGAAAGACATGGATTAATCAGGGATAGTCAGCATGGATTTGTTAAGGGAAGGTCATGTCTCACTGACTTGATTGAGTTTTTTGAGGAAGTAACAAGGAACATTGATGAGGATAGTGCGGTGGATGTGGTTTACATGGATTTTAGTAAGGCATTTGATAAGGTCCCACATGGCAGTCTGGTCAGTAAAATGAAAGCCCATGGGATACAGGGGAATGTGGCAGGTTGGATCCAAAATTGACTCAGTGGCAGGAAACAAAGGATAGTAGTCAACGGATGTTTTTGCGAATGGAAAGCGGTTTTCAGTGGCGTTCCACAGGGTTCAGTGTTGGGTCCCTTGCTGTTTGTGGTGTATATTACCACACGGGCAGCACAGTGGCGCAGCGGTTAGCACCGCAGCCTCACAGCTCCAGCGACCCGGGTTCAATTCTGGGTACTGCCTGTGTGGAGTATGCAAGTTCTCCCTGTGTCTGCATGGGTTTCCTCTGGGTGCTCCAGTTTCCTCCCACATGCCAAAGACTTGTTGGTTGATAGGTTAATTGGCCATTATAAATTGTCCCTAGTATAGGTAGGTGGTAGGGAAATATAGGGACAGGTGGGGATGTGGTAGGAATATGGAATTAGTGTAGGATTAGTGTAACATGGATGGTTGATGGTCGGCACAGACTCGGTGGGCCAAAGGGCCTGTTTCAGTGCTGTATCTCGTTAAAAAAAAAATTAATTATTTGGAATTAAATGTGGGAGCTATGATTGGGAAATTTGCTGATGACACAAAAATTGGCCGTGTAATTGATAGTGAGGAGGATAGCTGTAGACTTAAGAATGATATGAATGGATTAGTTGAGTGGGCGGAAAAGTGGCAAATGGAATTCAATCTGGGGAAGTGTGAGGTAATGCATTTGGGGAGGGCAAACAAAGCAAGGGAATACACAATAAACGGGAAGACATAGAGAGGGGTAGAAAAAGTGAGAGACTTTGGAGTGCATGTCCACAGGTCCCTGAAAGTGACAGGATAGGTAGATAGAGTGGTGCAGAAGGCATATAGAATGCTTTCCTTTCTTGGTTGACAAAAGCAGGGATGTAATGCGAGAACTGTTTAAAACGGTGGTTTGGCCACAGCTGGAGTATTGCGTACAGTTCTGGTCATCACATTACAGAAAGGACATAATTGCTGTGGAGAGAGTACAGAGGAGATTTACAAGAATGATACTGTGGGTGGCTCTGAAAAGAACCTTTGGGTATTTGATAAAATCCTGGCAGATTGCCTTGGTTTTGGTGCCCGGAGTGCTGGTTTTCTTGGGCAGCAGCATGGCCTAGATATTAGGCAGCACCCAGCCCTGAGTGATGGTCACCCCTCCCAGCAGCTTGGTGAGCTCCTCGTCATTCTGGACAGCCAGCTGTAGGTGTCTGAGGATGTTGTGGGTCTTCTTGTTGTCCTGGGCCGCGTTACTGGCCAACTCGAGGATTTCAGCGGTCAGATACTCGAGCACAGCAGCCAGATAGACCGGGGCTCCGGCACCCACACGCTCAGCATAGTTGCCCTTTCTCAGGAGCCTGTGAACACGGCCCACCGGGAACTGCAGTCCAGCCCGGGAGGAGCGAGATTTGGCCTTGGACCGAGCTTTCCCGCCGGTCTTTCCTCTTCCAGACATTTCTTTTCCAAAAATATACTTGAGGACATTCCGTGCAGACCACTGCCTGATGGATTGGTGGTTAAAGGTGTTTTTCCACACAAACATTTCCACGAAGGCACAGTCCAACTGGATGGAGCGTTCCGTGGCAATGTGACCAGATCCATCCTTCGCAACACCGGGGTCAGATAGAACCTCAGCACGTAGTGACACTTGGTGTTTGCATACTGGGGCTCTACGCACAGCTTGATGCAGCCACATACTAAGGCGGCCATCAGGTTGAGGGCGACGTTGAGTACATTTTTTCACCTTTATCCAGAGGTTTGAACATCGTGTCCCTCCGGACCCTGTCCATTTTGCGTCTTCAGATAAAGAGGGAAATGGCTCGGGTGATCGCCACAGCACAGGAGTGGGGTATGGGCCAGACCTGTGCCACTTACAGCAACAACGTGAGCACCTTGCACCTGATGACCAGGTTCTTACCCATAATAGAGAGAGATCGCTGCTCCCACTTGCTCAGTTTATGTTGTACCCTGGCTACTCGCTCCTCCCAGGTTTTGGTGCACATCCTGGCCCTTACAAACCATATCCCCAGCACCTTCAGGTAGTCTGACCTGACGGTGAAGGGGACAAAGGATCGGTCAGCCCAGTTTCCAAGGAACATGGCCTCGCTCTTGCCACGGTTAACATTGGCTCCCGAATCCAGTTCGAACTGGTCGCAGATGCTGATCAGTCTGCGAATGGACAGCGGATCCGATCAGAATACTGCAACATCATCCATGTACAGGGAGGCTTTGACCTGAGTGACTCCACTGCCTGTGATTGTCACCCCTCTTATGCCCGCATCCTTCCAAATAGACTCAGCAAAGGGTTCAATACAGCAACCACACAAGGCAGGGGAAAGAGGACAGCCCTGTCTGACTCCAGATTTGATTGGAAACTTTCTGATTCCCACCCAATTTTTTGGACTGTACTACTGATGTTTGTGTAGAGCAGTTTGATCCAATTGCAGATTCCCTCCCCAAACCCCATTTTGGAGAGCACGTCCATCATGTATGTGTGCGATATCCTGTCAAAAGCCTTCTCCTGGTCCAGGCTGATGAGGCAGGTGTCCACCCTCCTGACCCGTACATAGGCGATCGTATCCCTGAGTAGCACGAGACTATCAGAGATCTTCCTGCTGGGTACAGTACAGGTCTGGTCAGGGTGAATCACCAACTGCAGAGCAGACTTGACTTGACTGGCGATGACTTTGGACAGAATCTTGTAGTCTACATTAAGCAGTGAGATGGGCCGCCAATTTCTGATTTCTGCCCTCTCTCCCTTCTGCTTGTAGATGAGGGTGATGATGCCTTTCCTCATGGATTCTGACATGCTGCCGGCCAGGAGCGTACTCTCGTATACTTCCAGCAGGTCTGGGCTGACCCAGTACCACAGGGCCGAATACAACTCAACTGGTAAGCCGTCGCTTCCGGGAGTTTTCTTCGTCTCAAAAGACTTGATGGCCTTTGTCAGCTTGTCCAGAGTTAGCGGTTTGTCCAGATTCTCCTGCATGCTGTCATCTAAGACCTCTGTGATCGATGACAGGAAGGACTGGGAGGCCATGCTGTCCATAGACTTCACGTCTTCCAGCCGAGCATTCAAGGATTTGCTAATCCTTAGTATGTCGGAGTGTGAAGTTGTGACCGAGCCATCCTCTTCCTTCAGGCTGCTGATAACAGAGCTCTCTCTGTGTACCTTTTGGAAGAAGAAACGTGAGCACGTCTCATCCTGCTCAATGGAGCGGACTCTGGACCGGAAGATGATCTTGGAGGCCTCCGTGGCAAAGAGCGAGGCCTGCTGGCTCTTCACCTCTTGGAGATCCTCCTTGACCTCGACCCCCATCGACTGCAGCCGGAGCAGATTTTACATACTTTTCTGGAGTTGGGACATTTCCCTTTGTCTCTCTCTCGCCCTCTGAACACCTTTGGAGATAAAGAACCTCTTGATATTCACCTTGATCGCTTCCCACCAGTTCACCGGATACTCAAAGAGGGTCTCACTGTTCTCCAACTTTTTCAATCTCTTTTGAGTTGCGCAATGTTCTCTGAGGTTAGCAGTGTAGCATTGAGCTTCCATGTCCCCCTGCTAACCCGCTGGTCATCCTGTAAGTGACAGTCAACCAGTAAGAGGCAGTGGTCGGAGAAGAACACCGGCTTGACGTCGGTGGATCTGACCGTGAAAGCAGGGGACACATACAGGAAGTCAATCCTGGAATGGGCAGACCCGTCCAATCTTGACCATGTGTATCTACGCTGCTCTCTGTCTGCAGGTTTGCTGAAGACATTGTGCAGTTTGGCATTTTATACTGTTTCATTTAAGAATCTGGGCGTAGCGTCCAGTTTTCTGTCGTCACTGCCAGATCGTCCAGCTGCATCAATGATGCAGTTGAAGTCACCTCCAAGAATGACCGGCCTGGATGTCGCCAGCAGCAGTGGGAGTTGCTGGAGGATGGTCAGCCACTCGCTGCATTGGACCGGGGCATATACGTTGCTTAACTGGAGCGGAGCATTGTTGTACATTACATCTGCTACGAGAAGGCGACCGCCCACCAGCATCTTAACTTCAGAGATGGTTAAGTTGCCTCCCCGCAGCAGAATCCCCAGGCCGGAGGAACAGGAATCATTTCCCCTGGACCAGATCGATGTCCCATGGGATCACCATCGTGACCATTGCCTGTAAGTGCTGCGGTGCAGGATTCCACACTCCTGACGAAACAGTACGCCGGCTTTGACCTTTGCGAAGTCATCCAAGGTTGAAACACATCACGTGGTGGATTTAACACAATGCATGTTAATCGAAGCATTCTTTATATCCACTATAAAGTTGGGTGTTGCTTACCACACCAGGTGTCCTTGCTGGTCCCAGTCCTTGAGTATGTTCCTGCATACCCATAGTGTACGCAAGCTGTTTCACATTCGTTGAGCCCAGAAACCCCTCATGGTTATTCATGAGGGTTTTGTTCCACTGGGGTGACATCGGCGGGTGGGGGGCGGGTCTTGTAGGCAGCAAGGCTTGGGTTGTCCTCTGCTGTTGGTGTCTTTCCCCTCGGTCCCTCCTCGAAGACATCACTGTTCCTGACTTCCGGAGCTGGAGCTGGAGTGCGCAGGACACTTCACTGCTCTCGGTCTCCCGGAGCTGGGGTGCACTGAGCATCTCCTTGGGTTCCATGCTTTTGCTTTGGGGTGCGCTGGGCGTGCCACAGCTTCCAGTGCCCTAGAGCTGGGGGGCTTTATCTTCCAGCTCCTTTGAGTTCTGCTGCTTCTTTTGGAGGTGCCATCGTTCCAGCCCTTCCTCGTCCAGTGAGGAGGAGCTGCCGTGGTCTGTCTCAGACGGTAGCCTCCTCTTGCCACTGGTTTGGGTGGTGACCTGTTCTTTTTTTGGAGGTTTTTACTTTGTGGTCTTCCTTTGTACCACCTGCCACTGACCTGTTTGTCCATCTGCTGCCTCCTCCTCCATTGATTCTGTCTGTAGAGGAGGAGTTTCCAGGCACAGAGTAGGTGTTGGGTCTCTGGTTGCAGCTGCCTCCCCTTTCTTCTCTTTCTCAGATAGACTTTCATCGCTGTGGGGAGGATTGCTTGTTTCCCTCCCAGCACCAGACATGTTCACCATTCCTTAACCCGGCCTTTCCTTGGTCCTTGCTGCCTGAGCATAACTGAGGCAGTGTTTGGGGCAGGTTTTGTAGAGGTGGCCTGCCCCACCTCACAGGTTGCAGTACTTACAATGTTTACAGTCCTTGGTCTGATGGCCTTCCTTCTTGCAGACGACTGTGCTGCAGTTAGCTGCCACGTGACCAGATTTGCCGCAGGTACGACAAACTCTGGGCTGCTCCGCATAGACCATGAAGCCTCGACTTCCCCCGAAAGTGAAGCTGGAGGGAGGATGGATGATGGCTCCATTGGCATTGACCTTCAAGGTCACCTTGACCTGCCGCAAGCTGGTCCAAATCCAAATGGGTCCTTGACATCAGTGCTGCCACCGGCCAGCTCAACATACCTGGTGAGGAAGGTGAGTACATCCACGAGAGGAACATGGGGGTTGTAGAGGTGGCTTCTCACCACCCGGTCACATTGCGATGGCAGTGTGAAGAGCGGCTCCACTGTGAGGATCGACAGCGGCGCCTGGTTTCCCTTCTCCTTGAACACCTTCAGGAACTTGATGCATCCGCCACGTTCTTGAACGTCACGTCAAAATATCCACAGCTGGGGAAGTCCTGCAGGCAGAAGATGTTTACAGCTTGGAATCCACAGCAATCAATAAGGATTTTCTTAATGAAGAAGGTACGATCAACCGGTGCATCTCCATCATTATCCTTCACTACCACCCGAACAGTGTTACACACTCCCTGCCCTGAAGTTACAGTATTGGTTGCAGCCATTTTACTCAAAAACTCACCTGAGACAGGATCATGGTCTCTCCCCTGCTCCTCTTCCAGACATTTCCACAATCTCACAAATACTTTCACAAAGAGTGAGGAATTCCTCCCGCACTTCCCTGCTTTACCTTCTGGAGGAATGCAGTCCGGCTACTTCTGATTGGTTACTGTCTGCTGAATCTCATTGGCTGGTTCATGTCACCAATCAGGTAGCTGCTATTTCGCCAATCATCAAAGGGCAATGAGAAAATGGGGTGGAGATTGACAAATTGTCAGAGCTGAAATCCATTCTCAAATCTGAAAAGCCCGCCAAAATATTTGTAAAACAAGGAACAGCTGAAATATAATAAATAATATCGTCTAAAGAGTAAAATGTATTTCACTCTCTCCTGATATTGTGTTTCTCCTCATTGTCCGTCACAGATACCAGACTTACTTTCCTTCCGGGAACAGAGCGGAGAGGAGCAGACCTGTGGGGAGAACACCGAGAGTGGAGCTGATAAATTGAGCCCAAGGATCGCGGCCCAGTCACTTACCTTCCGGGAGTGGAGCAGACCTGTGTGGGAGAACGGAGGACATAGGTGAGGTTTTAAATGATTTCTTTTCATCTGTGTTCACTATGGAGAAGGATGATGTAGGTGTAGCAATCAGGGAGGGGGATTGTGATATACTTGAACATATTAGCATTAATAGGGAGGAAGTATTAACTGTTTTAGTGGGCTTAAAAGTGGATAAATCCTCAGGCCCAGATGAGATGTATCCCAGGCTGTTATGTGAGGCAAGGGAGGAAATAGCAGGGGCTCTGACACAAATTTTCAAATCCTCTCTGGCCACAGGAGAGGTACCAGAAGATTGGAGGACAGCAAATGTGGTTCCTTTATTCAAGAAGGGTAGCAGGGATAAACCAGGTAATTACAGGCCGGTGAGTCTAACATCAGTGGTAGGGAAACTGTATTGGGAAAAATTCTGAGGGACAGGATTAATCTCCACTTGGAGAGGCAGGGATTAATCAGGGATAGTCAGCATGGCTCTGTCAGGGGGAGCGCGTTTCTAACTAACTTGATTGAATTTTTCGAGGCGGTGACTGGATGTGTAGATGAGGGTCAAGCAGTTGATGTAGTCTACATGGACTTCACTAAGGCTTTTGATAAAGTCTCACATGGGAGATTGGTTAAGAAGGTAAGAGCCCATGGGATACAGGCCAATTGGGCAAATTTGATCCAAAATTAGCTTCGTGGCAGGAGGCAGAGGGTAATGGTCAAGGGTTGTTTTTGCGAGTGGAAGACTGTGACCAGGGATCGGTGCTGGGACCCTTGCTGTTTTTAGTGGACATTAATGATTTAGAAGTGAATACAGCAGGTATGATAAGTAAGTTTGCAGATGACATGAAAATTGGTGGTATCATAAATAATAAGGAGGAAAGCCTCCGATTACAGGACGATATAGATGGGCTGGTAAGATGGGCGGAGCAGTGGCAAATGGAATTCAATCCTGAGAAGTGTGAGGCCTTGCATTTTGGGAGGACTAACAAGGCAAGGGAATATACAATGGATGGTAGGACACTAGGAAGTACAGAGGGTCAGACGGACCTTGGTGTACTTGTCATAGATCACTGAAGGCAGCAGCACAGCTCGATAAGCTGGTTAGGAAGGCATATGGGATAGTTGCCTTTATTAGCCGAGGCATATAATATAAGAGCAGGGAGGTTATGATGGAGCTGTATAAAATGCTAGTTAGGCCACAGCTGGAGTACTGTGTACAGGTCTGTGCACCACACTAAAGGAGGGATGTGATTGCCCCAGACAGGGTGCAGAGGAGATTCACCAGGATGTTGCCTGGGCTGGAGCATTTCAGCTATGAAGAGAGACTGAAAAGGCTAGGGTTGTTTTCCTTAGAGCAGAGAAGGCTGAGGAGGGACATGATTGAGGTATACAAAATTATGAGGAGCATTGATAGTTTAGATAGGAAGAAACTTTTTCCCTTAGCGGAGGGGTCAATAACCAGGGGGCATAGATTTAAGATAAGGGACAGGAGGTTTAGAGGGGATTTGAGGACATTTTCTTTCACTCAGAGGGTGGTTCGAATCTAGAAAACACTACCTGAAGAGGTGGTAGAGGCAGGGACCATCACAACATTTAAGAAGTATTTCAATGAGCACTTGAAATGCCATAGGATACAAGGCTACATCCCAAGTGCTGGAAAATGGGATTAGAATAGTTAGGTGCTTGATGGCCGGCACAGACACGATGGGCTGAAGGGCCTGTTTCTGTGCTGTATAACTCCATGACTCTATGACTTGCTTTTAAAATCCGGTCTGTATTCGGGTTTATTGTCCCTTCTATTTGACACTGTCTGTAACGGGCGGGTATAAAGCCCCATTCACAGCATTCTGTAACGGGACACATTCCAGCTCAATCTGTGTAAAGAAAACACATCACAGATTATAGATTGATGGCTGGTAACAGGAGCTGCCAAGGGAGCTAAACCTGAGCCCAGACTTCTGGTGTAAGAAGTAAAAGTGACATTAAGGTTGTTACACACCCAGCGGTTTACGGTTAATGAATTAATATTCCCCAATAAGTAAACAAACTGGAAAAAGAGAAACGAGTGACTGAAGACTGAGCCATTCCCTTTAAATCAGCTCTTACTGACCATAGTCTGGGAAGAGGCGGAACATGAACGGGTCAGACCAGAAAATGACAAAGGATCAGGGAGCAGTGTTCAGTTTAAATCACAAACAGTGAATCGGGAGACAAATATTCTGCTGGGTAGTGAAACTGCATTTCCCAGAAACTTACCACCGGATAGAAAAACGATTCAAAAATGGAATCACAATCTGCCGGAAAAATATTTAACATTAAAAGCCATAAATTCAAAATATCGTTCACAAACGAATTCATGATGCTCATGGCCCTGGAGGAGATGGTGGTGTCGGGGTGAACCTGCTTCATCACTTTGTTGATGTAGATGGAGTAACTCTCCTTCCTCGACTTTGACAACCCTTCCATCCCATTTTCCATACCATGTACATTTTACAGCAAACCCATATTTGGTGTATACAGCCCGAGGGGTTTCCCATGGGTCCAGCCCCTCAGTTCATTTTGGTGGGAGGACCTTACACAGAGGTCTTTCCCCATTGAGACTTTTCAGCGGCTGCCCCAAGCTTTAGTGCGCCCCATAGCACGTAGTCCTGGACCTCGGAATGTGCCAGTCTGCAACACTCGGTCGTGGACAACTCTTTCCACTGGAAGACGAGCAAGTTTCGAGCAGACCAAAGAGCGTCTTTCACTGAATTGATGGTCATTCAGCAGCAGTTGATGTTTATCTCGGTGTGTGTCTGGGAACAGCCCATAGAGCACAGACTCCTGTGTTACAGAGCTGCTTGAGATGAACCTCGACAAAAACCACTGCATCTCTTTCCACACCTGCTTTGCAAAGGCACATTCCAGAAGGAGGTGGGCAACTGTCTCTTCCCCACCACAGCCACCTCGAGGGCAGCGTGTGGAGGCTGTGAGATTCTGGGCATGCAGGAAAGATCTGACAGGGCAGGCCCTTCTCACCACCAGCCAAGCTACATCTTGGTGCTTGTTTGAAAGTTCTGGCGATGAGCTATGTTTCTATGTTCCTAACTTCACATGATCGGTGAGGCACAGCCTCAGGCCGACTTGGTGGGTGATGCAAATGGATATCACTGCTTCTGATCTTCACCAGAACAGAGAGTGAGATGTAATGTTGATCATAAAACAGACTGTGAGAGAATACAACAGAATAAAACACATGGAGAGACACTGTGGAATAACAAATCGATTTGATTGGAATGTTGAATTTTGATTGGAATGGATAAAACAGCAGAAACAGCAGGTTAAATTGGGATTCTCATCATTATATTGATCTGGGACAGAAAAGAGAAACTGATTGAAAGAAGGGAAGAAGGAAGAAAAGAAAGGATGGAACTGTTCACTTGTTTCAGTTTTTTCACTCGACCATCAATGCTGGATAAAAAAAAATTGCAAATAACAGAGAATTTCAACAAAAAGGGAGATTAAATACTGTCGAAACCTTGGATCGAAGGATGCCCCAACAGATCACCTGTTTAACTGTCTCCTCACTAGGGGATTTTAATCAGTGAGCAATATTATTCTCTTCTTTTCTTTTGTTAAATAAACCCAGAACTGTCACTTGGTGTTAATATCTGTGTTTCAAATCCTGAATAATAAAATTCTTGATATTTTTTGGACACATTTCCTGCTGAAAGAACTAAGAACTCTTTTCTAATTTACACAATACTATCTACACACTCATCAAGCCTCCTAAACTAGCATCCTTGGTGCTGCTCTCTCTTCTCCCAAACCTCATCTCATGTGACTGTTGCATCATCACTCTGACAGTGGGAGGGGTTGTTTCCACTGTTTATTTTATTTTTTATTCAGAGATACAGCACTGAAACAGGCCCTTCGGCCCACCAAGTCTGTGCCGACCAACAACCATCCATTTATACTAACCCTGCAATAATCCCATATTCCCTACCACCTACCTACACGAGGGGCAATTTACAATGACCTATTTATCTATCAACCTGCAAGTCTTGGGCTGTGGGAGGAAACCAGAGCACCCGGCAAAAACCCACACGGTCACAGGGAGAACTTGCAAACTCCACGCAGGCAGTACCCAGAGTCAAACCCGGGTCCATGGAGCTGTGAGGCTGCGGTGTTAACCACTGCACCACTGTGTCTTCAACATTAACCCTTTACATCCTTATATTACACTGTAAGTCAAAAAAAATGGTTAGAGGGAACTTCCTTCATTTATTGAAACATCAACAGCCGCCAGTTAAAAATCAACTCAATCCCATCAGAGAGAGAGAGAGAGAGAGAGAGACTGTCAGAGAACTTCCTGCATCCAGTCCTGACCCTGTCACACTCAGCAGCTGCTCACCCAGACCCCACTCTCATCAACACTGAACATTGTTACCGAGACCCTTCAAATACTGTTGATAAAAGGCAGAAAAGGTCAAAGTTAATCACAGCTGTATTGAGTAGAACAAGATTTAATATCTTCTCACTGTCTCTCGGTAACCACGAGACATAGGTTTTCTTATTTGGTTCCTTTTATTTTTCTTGTTCCTGATTGACTAATATTCCAAACCTTGGATCAATCCTCCTGCTTACCTCATGTCCCAGTCTCAGTTACAAGCAACACATAATGACACAAACACTCCGAAACATACAACATGGTCACACTTTCCTTCAGTGAGATTAATGTCGAGCTGTTTTCCAGGTTGAATGCAACTGTGAACAAATTTGTATCAAAGAAGTTGCCTTTGGACTATCAGCACTGAATTTCTGTATAAGGAGGAACAGCCATTCCAAACTCACATCCTTCACAAAGGCTGTTTTCTCCTGTGACTGAAATTCATCATGAAATTTGAATTCTAAGTTCAAGTGACACTGATGTAAATGTTGATATGGAAACTGATAAAGCCCATCACTAATGCAAAATAAGGCTTGGCTAGCAGTTGAACCCACAATCGCCTGTTTATTAGATAGGTGCTTTAACCAGCTAAACTACAGAGCCAGTTCACAAATGGTGCAACAATTGAAATCAGAGGTGGTTACTATTTATTCTTATACCACTTTTCCACAGGTCACAACAAAAATTTTAACTTTTCCCACTCACTGATAGAGTCAATCATATACTCTATTTTTCACAGAATAGAAGACACTGACCAGGTTTCTTTAATGAACAACAAAATTATCAGTTTCTTATCGAACAAGATTTAACTAGTCATGAATTAAAGTATAAATACTCAGGTGGAAATTTTAAAAGTTCCCTTTTTACCTGAACCGACTTTTAAAGTCCCTTTCTTACCTCAGCCTCACACACGCACACACACATACACTGGTTAACTGAAAAAAATAAAAGGGATTATTTTTTACAATTCAGAGCTCTGTTAAAGACAAAAAAAAAACCACTTGGACTGATTACTTGCTCATTTCTGAACAAAACAGCAGATGAGATATGTTGTTCCAAAACTGGCGTAAAGTTGAATTTCCGAGTTTACGTAGACAGGCCACTAGGGTCTTTTAGAACAGTTTTTTAGAGGCAGTGTTGAGAATTAATTTTAGCAGGCTTTCTTCAAAGACAGGAGATGAGATGAATTGACACAGTGAACTTCTCACAGTCTTTTAAAGATTTGCTGCAAAACAAGCTGGGTTGTGGTCTTCTCTCCTTCCTTGACACTTCTTCAGACTAACTTTATCAGCTGCTCACTCCAGAAGGTAAAATACACTGACTTCTACAAACAAAAGCTTGTGATTTTGTGAGCTATAGGTTATTGCAAGTCTCTCTGGCTGTGTTTTTTTCTGTTGATTTTGCACTCAGGTTCTTTCTGAATCCATGTGTTTGCAGATCTTTGTGAGTGAGAGACATGGAGATGTGCTTAAAGATTTCCCAATAAATTATTCATATCTCCGTCTTGCTCCGAACTTTGTACAAACACATTAATGTGGGAATCACACATATCAAGCCATCAAACCTTTCCACAAAACATTGAAAGATGACAGTGTATATTGTGAAGAGGTTCCATTTATTCAGACACATCTGGTGTAAAAGTATCAGTGATCGAGAAGTGACTCACACAGGTAATGTATTTGTATATTATATTCATGATCTAATGATGTAAATAAACAATTCCTTGCACTTGCCACGCTTGGTGTATATTTTCTCTGCTGATGCCCCCTGAATATCTTTGAGAAAATGGTGATGAGGATGAGATAAAAGTCTGTAAATATAGGCAGCAAACAGCAGCAGGGACTGAAGTGAACAAGATCAGCCAGCTCCTGGTGACCGACCTGTTCGGATGGTGGAGAGTTTGGGTGGATTGTGTGAAGCCTGGGCCACACACTGTCTCCTCAGTTGAATGAGATGTTGCAGGTTCTTGGTGTGCATCAGATTCAAAGTGATTATTTGGGACAATATGGCTGAACTCATGGGATACATCGGAAGGCTGGGAACATATGAAAGGGCTCGAGAACGATGTAGTTGATATATTGAAAGAATGGACATGTTTTTCAGAGCTAATAACATATTGGAATGTGAAGATGAAAATATAGAGGTCAAGACTCAGAATAAGGCAATTCTTGAGGGCAAGAAAGCAATTTTGCGAATGGAAATTAGCCTGGAAGTGTATGACATGCTAACAAAGCTTCCTGCTCCTATCAAGGCAAAAGATGTGCCATTCAAAACAATCATCACCAAGTTGGAGGAACATTTTAACCCTAAGCCACTAGAGATCACGGCAAGCTAGAAATTTGGAACCAGAAATCAGAAAAGTAGTGAAACAGTTGGTGAGTACATTGTGGCACTGAAGAATTTATCACGACATTGCAACTTTGGCACATTCTTAGACCGTGCATTATGAGACAGATTTGTGCTTATATTGGTGGATGAGAAAAGATACTAAACACACAAAATCCTACATTTGAGCTAACGTGTAAGATTGCTCTTTCCATGGAAATAGCATCAAAGACTGCTCGGGAATTTCATCCTGTGCCAGTGATAATAACACACTTCAGGGGAACTTCAAAAAACTAGTAAAATGGGCTTTCACATGGCAGATAAAATTTACACAGAGAATTGTGAAGAGATACAATTTGGGAGGAAGAATAAGGAGAGGCCATATAAATGAAATGGTACTATTCTAAAGTGGGTGCAGGAACAAAGTGACAATGTACACCAATATTAGAAGGTTTGAAAAGGCTTCTAAGAGAAAACAGGACATTTGGCTTTATTAATAGAGGCATAGAGTAAAAGTAAATAAGTTATGATAAACCTTTATAAAATACTGGGTCTGAATGGCCTATTCCTGCACCTCCACAGAAAGCTTCCATTCCAGGTTTACACACACTCGTCAGGATCACTCTCCACAGATCCCACCACTCCAGGCTCGGACACCCTCTTCAGGATCACTCTCCATAGATCCCACCACTCCACGCATGGATATCTCCCTCACGATCAGATCACAGGTCCTTAGTCCTACCACATCCAGTCATGAATGGAGGTGGACAGATGAGATGAGGAGGCTCCAAAAACATCCCCATCCTCAATGATGCTGGAGCCAAAGCTGAAGCATTTCTAACAATCTTCTGTCAGAAATTGCTCAGTGGATGATTCATCTCGGCCTCCTGAGGTCCCCAGCATCACAGTTTCCAATCTTCAGCCAATTTGATTCACTCCACATGATAGTAAGAAACAGCTGAAGTCACTCGATACAGCAAAGACTATGGGCCCTAACAACATCGCGGTTCCAGTACCGAAGATTTGTGCTCCAGAACTAGCTGCGCCCTCAGCCAAGCTGTTCCAGTTGAGCTACAACACAGGCATCTACTGGACAATGTGGAAAATTGCCCAGGTGTGCCCTGTCCGTAAAAAAAAGCAGGACAAATCCAATCTGACCAATTGCCGCCCCATCAGTCTACTACCAATCATCAGCAAAGTGATGGAAGATGTCACCAACAGTGCTATCAAGCACCAGACACTTAGAATTCCTTAGGAACTTTTTTCCAATTATTTCTGAGGACCTGCTCACCGATGCTCAGTTTGGGTTCCGCCAGGGCCACTCAGTTCCTGACCTCATTATGGCCTTGGCCCAAATATGGGCAAAAGAGCTGAATTCAGGAGGTGAGATGAGGTAACAGTGACTGCTCTTGCCAAGGGCATCAAGGAGCCCTTGCAAAATTGAAGTCAATGTCAATCAGGGGAAAACTCTCCACTTGCTGGAGTCATACCTAGCGCAAAGGAATCTGGCAGCTCAAAACTGGGCATCCATGAGGCACTGTGGGCCATCAGCAGCAGCAGAATTGTATTTAAACACAATATGTTACCTCATGGCCTGGCATATCCCTCACTCTACCATTACCATCAAGCCAAGGGAACAATAGTGGTTCAATGAAGTGTGCAGGAGGGCATGTCAGGAGCAGCACCAAGCAGACCTAAAAATGAGGTGTCAACCTGGTGAAGCTACAACACAGGATTACTTGCATGTCAAACAGTGGAAGCAGCATGCAATAGACAGAGCTAAGTGATCTCACAACCAACAGATCAGATCAAAGCTCTGCAGTCCTGCCACATCCAGTCCTGAATGGTGGTGGACAATTAAACAATTAACAGGAGGTCAAGGCTCCACAAATATCCCCATCCTTAATGATAGGGGAGACCAGTATATCAGTGCAAAATACAAGGTTGAATCATTTACAACCATCTTCAGCCAGAAGTATCAAGTAGATGATCCATCTTGGCCTCCTCCTGATGTCCCCAGCATCACAGATGCGAATCTTCAGCTAATCCAATTCACTCCGCATGATATCAAGAAATGGCTGAAGGCACTGGATACTGACAACATCCCGGCTGTAGTGCTGAAGACTTGTGCTCCAGAACTAGCCGCACCGCCAGCCAATATGTTCCAATACAGCTACAACACTGGCATCTACCCGGAAATGTGGAAAATTGCCCAGGTATGTCCTGTATACAAAAAGCAGGACAATCCAACCCTGTGAATTACTGCCCCATCAGCCTTCTCTTGATCATCAGTAAAGTGATGGAAGGTGTCGTTGACAGTGCTATCAAGCAGCACTTACACAGTCATAACCTGCTCACCGATGCTCAGTTTGGGTTCCGCCAGAGCCACTCAGTTCCTGACATTTATATGGCCTTGGCCCAAATATGGATAAAAGAGCTGAATTCAGGAGGTGAGGTGAGGTAACAGTGACTGTTCTTGCCAAGGGCATCAAGGAGCCCTTGCAAAATTGAAGTCAATGTCAATCAGGGGGAAACTCTCCACTGGTTGGAGTCATACCTCGCGCAAAGGAATATGGTGATGGTTGTTGGTGGCCAATCATCTCAGTCCCAGAACATTGCTCAAGAGTTCCTCAGGGTCACGTCCTAGGCCCCAACCATCTTCAGCTGCTTCATCAGTGACCTTCCCTGTATCATAAGGTCAGAAGTGGGGATGTTCACTGATGATTGCAAAATGTTCAGTCGCATTAGCAACTCCTCAGATACTAAAGCAGTCCATGTCCACATTTGGAGAGACCGGGACAGCATTGGGCTTGGGCTGATAAGTGGCAAGTAACATCAACAGCAGAAAAAGGTGGCTCTGTGGCGCAATGGATAGCGTGTTGGACTTCTAAATGATGAGGAAAAATGATATTCAAAGGTTGTGGGTTCGAGTCCCACCAGAGTCAGATTTTATGGTGGCACAAGTGGTGCAGTGGTTAACATCACAGCTCCAGCGACCTGGGTTTGTTACTGGGAACTGCCTGTGCGGAGTTTGCAGGTTCTCCCGGTGACCGTGTGGGTTTTTGCAAATCATGTGAGGATTCATATGCAGTAGAGAAACAAGCAGAATGCAGAAAGTGCAGAGGAGAGCTGAAAAAGGATTTGAGATCAGCAAGAGAGTGTATGAGAAAAGATTAGCAGGTCACATGACTGGGAACACTGAAGGCTTTTACCAACATATGGACAGTCAATGAAAGGGTGGGTCAATTAGAGATCCTGTGGAGGCAGAGGGTGTGGCTGAGGTACTAATTAAGTACATTTCATCTGTCATCACAAAATAAGTGGATGCTGCAAATGTCACAGTAAAGGAGGAGGTTGTGGAGAATTTGGAGGGGATGAAAATAGATAAAGAGGAGACAATTACAAGGTTGCCAGTGCTCACAATAGAAAGGTCACCCGGTCTGGATGGGCTGCATCCTGGGTTGCTGAGGGAAGTAAGGGTGGAAATAGCGGAGACTCGAACCACAATCCTTCAATCCCCCTTTCTATGGGAATGATGCCAGAGGACTGGAGGATGCAGGTAAGCTTAGGTAGTTCGATCTCAGTTTAACTTGACCATTTTTATCATGTATCCATTGCAATAACTAACAAGGTTAAAAAAGCTATTTTATAATTAACACATGACCAAAGGAGCCATTTTGTGTTCAGTACTAACGTTTATATCCTGTATAATTAATGAGTAGCTACCCATCCTGAAACAGATGATTGTAAAAGTAATGAACCTTGATTGAGTTATAATTAATGAATCAATAAACATTTTAGAGAGAATGGG
The DNA here is from genome assembly GCF_036365525.1 of Heterodontus francisci. NCBI lineage: Eukaryota > Metazoa > Chordata > Chondrichthyes > Heterodontiformes > Heterodontidae > Heterodontus > Heterodontus francisci. Next base: position 20,654,315 of record NC_090405.1, read on the forward strand.
TTTTCATTTAAAGTTTGTTCAATCTAATTACTGTGAGTTTCTGTGTCTTTGTGGGAAAGGGCAGTTTCAGCGAAATGTATTCAAACAATGGACCTTTCTAGGACCCCTGATGAAACCCATGGTCTGGTACATCGTGACCTTCAGGAGTCTCGATTTAATGAATAGGAAACTTGTTTCAGATCAGATTGGGAGACAGTGTGAAACCACTCCATTGTACTCATGTCTGAGATTCTGAGGACAGGTGGCTCTTAGTGGAAGACATCATTAAGAACTAATTAAATGTACCTAGCAACAGATAGGAGCAATTATTATTTTACAAGGCGGTGTGATGGCCATCCAGGGGTTAAAAGTAGGGATCTTGTAAGGTTTCAGTGTGCAGGAACACTAGAAGATCTCAGGGGTAAAGGCTCAGATCATCAACCAAGTTCTCCACCTGACGAGGGATCTAGACTGGACAAAGAGAACCGTGACACTCTGAGACCAAGCTCGGCCAGTCCACACACCTGCTAGAGCTGTAAAGTTATATTGTCCAAGTTTGTTAAATATGATTTTACTTTCAATTATTAAGTACTATTTTACTCTCAATAAATGTTCAGGACTTATTAATCAATTATCCTGTTGCCTTAATTGGTTAAAGTCATAACCAAAGAGATTGTCCACAATAGACTTTCCAGAATTAAAAGATACATCTGCAAGGATTGCTAATTTTACAGCCCTGTTTAAAAAGAGAGATAAACCCAGGAACTACAGACCAGTTAGTCTAAAGTCGGTGGTGGGGAAAATTTTAGAGACAATTATCCAGGAAAAAATTAACTGTCACTTGGTAGAACATGGGCTAATAAATGACAGCCAGTACAGATTGGTTAACAGAAGATTGTGTCTGAAATAATTAATTAATTTCTTTGATGAAGTTTCACAGAGAGTTGACCAGGGTGGTGAGGTTGATGGTGTGTGTCTGGACTTCAAAATTGTGTTTGAAAAAGTACCATAAAATAGACTTGTTAACAAAATTGGAGCAGATGGGATTAAAGGGGCAGTGGCAGCGTGGATACAAAATTGGCTGAGGGACAGAAAGCATAAAGTAGGGTGAATGCTTGTTTTTCAGAATGGAGGGACTAATACAGTAATGTCACTGTTGTTGCAGTGTGTGCAGTGTCTGACCCTGAGCTGTCCGAGGGAGGGGGCTGTTTGTGATGTTCCTGTGAGGTGCATTATCATCAGGGTATCTCTCTGAGCTGTCACAGGGATGGGGCAGTGTGTGATATCCTTGTGCATGTCATGCAGTCCCACTGGCTTGCGGTTCCATCCTGATGCCAAGAAACAGAGCCCCATCGATGGGCAAAAAGTCTCACTTCTCTTTGGGTGTCTTGAGAGAAAAGCAGGGTTAGCGAGTAAACCTGGACAGTAAATCCGGAGTGGAGTCCTGGAGGCGGTTACCTGTTACTTATCAGGCAGTTTTCCAGCAACTCCTGTAGCAGAGCTGGTACCAAACAGTACTGGTTTTTCCCTTTCCTTTGGACAATACTAGCAATGCTGAGAGGGGTCCTGATGCTCAGGGTCTCCATACTATTTGCCCAGGAGAGGACACTCCAGCTTTGTGGTTAAACATTAACACAACATGGGAAGAAACAGTTACCGATTATAAGCTCTCATTCAATTGGTGTAGAGTATGAGCACCAGGGGTGACTTCCGACAGTGGGAGAGAACATCAGATCTCATTGGATAACTACCATGTACTCCAAGCTGGGCAGCCCCCAGTCAGTTAGTTGCTATCCTGCCACGACCTGCATACTTCAATGGGTGCTTGGAGCTTAGAGAGTCATTTCTCAACAGGTGGATGGATAATCTATGCACCAGGCAAGACAAACTCAACACAGAAGACACCAGTCCTTCGCATCACAAGCTGGAATGTAAGGACCATGTGTCCTGGCCTCACCGACAACCTTCTGCAGGTTGAAGACACACACAAGACAGCTGTGATGGACAAAGAACTCACAAGACTCAATGTGGACATTGCTGTGCTGCAAGAAACTAGACTCGTTCAAAGTTGGTCCCTCAAAGAGAAACACTACACCTTCTTCTGGCAGGGGAAAGCCCAAGAGGCAACTCGTGAGCATGGAGTGTGTTTCACAGTAAAAAACACGGCACTTGCGATGAGTGAAACACCCACAGTAGGCTCAGAGAGACTTCTTACTTTTCACTTGTCAATAAGCGTGGGCCCAGTTAATCTCATGTGCATCTATGTGCCGACACTCACCTCCACCCCAGATGTCAAGGATCAATTCTATGTGACACTTGACACTGCCATCAGTAGAATTCCCAGCACTGAGGGACTGTACCTTCTAGGAGATGTCAACGCAAGCTTGGATACTGACTATAGCTTGGCCAATGAGCATAGAGCACCAGGGGATTGGCAAGATCAACAAAAATGGACAGAGGTTGCTGGAGCTCTGCTGTCACCATGGACTCTGTGTGATGAACAGCTACTTCCAGGTCAAGCTGTGCTACAAGGTTTCCTGGAGACATCCGAGATCATGCCACTGGCACCAGCTAGACCTTATCATCACCAGACGTAGCACCCTCAGCAGTGTCCTCATCACGCACAGCTATCACAGCGCTGACTGTGACACTGACCACTCCCTGGTGTGTAACAAGGTCAGGCTTCAGACAAGGAAGCTTCATCCATCCATGAAGAAAGGTCGTCCTCTGATCAACACTTGCCGAACCACTGATCCAGAAAGGACCCAGGAGTTCCTCAACATCCTCGATCAGGCTCTTTCAAACAACAATGCACTCACTGTGTATGGGAAAAGAGATGGGAGGAATGCTGACTGGTTTGAGGCTTATTGGACTGAAATAGAGTCAGTTATTGCAACTAAGAGGAGAGCCCTCATGAACTACAAACCAGTCCCCAGCAAACAACATCTAGATGCTCTCAGAGCTGCCAGAAACAAGTCTCTGCAGACTGCTCGGCCCACCTCCTTCTGAAATGTGTCTTTGCAAAGCAGGTGTGGAAGCGATGCAGTGGTTTTTGTCGAGGTTCATCCCAAGCAGCTCGGTAACTCAGGAGTCTGTGCTCTACGGCTGTTCCCAGGGACGCACACTGAGACAAACATCAACTGCTGCTGGAACACTATCAATTCGGTGAAAGACGCCCTTTGGTCTGCCCGAAACTTGCTGGTCTTCCAGCGCAAAGAGTTGTCCACCACCGAATGTTGCAGACTGGCACATTCCAAGGTCCAGGACTACGTGCTGAGGGACGCACTAAAGCTTGGGGCAGCCGCAGCAAAGGCTCAATGAGGAAAGACAACTGTGTAAGGTCCCCCCACCAAGCTGAACTGAGGAGCTGGATCCATGGGAAACCCCTCGAACTGTATCGGGAAAATTTTCATTTGCTGTAAAATGTAAAAATGTATATGGCATGACAAATGAAATGGAAGGGTTGTGAGGCAACTCATGATTGTATTGAAGGAAACTGATCTCCCTTGTGCTGTTTGCATTTTTTGACTTGGTGCTGTTTGAAACTGTTCGGTCATATATGTTTTACAGATTTTTTATGAATAAAGTATATTTTGGAAATTAAAAAAAACTGCTCGGCACTGCACCAATCAATACTGGTTAAAACTCTGCGGCAGCATACAATCTGCTGCTGAATCCGGGGATGCTAGAGGGATGTATGAAGGAATTAAGAAAGCAATGAGAGCAGCAGTAACTAAATCAGCACCTTTGAAGACAAAGACAGGGGTGATCATCACTGAACCTAACAAGCAGATGGAAAGGTGAGTGGAGCATTACCTTGAACTCTACATAACGGAGAACACTGTCATTGAAGTGGCTCTCAGCGCCATTCCAGACTTCCCTGTCATGGAGGAGCTGGATAGTGACCCCACCATAATAGAGCTCAACAAGGCCATTGACCGTCTTGCCAGTGGTAAAGCCCCGGGAAATGATGGTATTCCACCTGGAATCATCTAAAGTGGAAAAGCGGCTCTGCTGTAGCATCTCCATTAACTTCTGTGTCTCTGTTGGAAGGAAAGATCTGCGCCTCAAAACATACGTGATGCAAATATTGTCACCTTGTACAAAAATAAGGGGGAATCGCAGTGACTGCAGAAATTACCGAGGCATCTGCTTGCTAAGTATTGTGGGGAAGGTCTTTGCTCACATTGCTCTGACCAGATTGCATCACATATCTATCCTGAGTCTCAGTGCAGCTTCAGAGCTGGTAGATTGACAGTTGACATGGTTTTCTCACTTCGGCAGTTACAGGAGAAGTGCTGTGAACAGTAGAGACCACTCTACATTGTCTTTATAGACATCACCAAGGCCTTGGATCTTGTCAGCAAAGAAAGACTCTTCAAACTGCTATGGAAACTAGGCTGCCCTCCTGAACTCTTGGGCCTCACCGCTTCTTTCTACGAAAACATGCACAGTTCCGTCAGTTACAATGGAGCAACATCAGATGCTTTCACGATCAGCAGTGGGATAAAGCAGGTTGCGTCCTGGTGCCAACTCTCTTCGGAACATAGGAGGAGGCCATTCAGCCTGTCCAGCCTGCTCTGTCATTCAATGATCATGGCTGATCATCTACCTCAACACGGCTTTCCCATGCTATCCCCATATCCCTTGAAGTCATGAGTATCAAGATTTCTATCAATTTCTGTCTTGAACATGCTCAATGATTGAACTTCCACAGACCCCTGGGGTAGAGAATTCCAAAGATTCACCACCCTCTGAATGAAGAAATTCCACCCATCTCAGTTTTAAATGGCCTATCCCTTATTCTGAGACTATGTCTCCTGGTTTTGGACTCACCAACCAGGGCAAACATCCTGTCTACATCCACACTGTCACACCCTGTAAGAATATTGCAAGTTTCAATGAGATCACCTCTCACTCTTCGAAACTTTAAGGAATACAGGCCCAGTTTCTTCATAAGACAATCCCACTATCCCAGGGATTCATCTGGTGACCCTCTGCTGCACTCCCTCTATGGCAAGTATATCCTTCCTTAGATAAGGAAGCCAAAACGGGACACAATACTCCAGCGCGGTCTCACCAAGGCTCTGTACAATTGCAGCAAGACATCTTTACTCCTGTACTCAAGACCCTTTGTGTGAAGGCCAACATACCATTTGCCTTCCTAATTGATCGCTGCACCTGCATGTGAGCTTTTAGTGTCTCATGAACAAGGACACCCAGGTCCCTTTGGACATTAACACTTCTTAAGCTCTCACCATTTAATAAATATTCTATCTTTCTGTTTATTCTACCAAAGTGGATAACTTCACATTTATTCACATTATATTCCATCTGTCATGTTCTTTCCCATTCACTTAGCCTCTCCAAGACCCCTGGAAACCTCCTTGTAACCTCCTCACAGCTCACATCCTTTATAATTGGCATATTCTTCTCCATGCTGCTATTTTACAGTTTCAGTGACTCAGATGGGGGTGTCCACCTGCATACCAGAGCTGACGACAAGCTGTTCAACTTGGCAAGACTGCACGCCATGACCAAAGTGGGTAAATTCCTAGTCCATGAGTTGCTGTTTGCTGATGATGCTGTGCTAACATCCCAAAATGAAGTTCACTTGCAGCATCTTGTATAAGATCCCCGCACAGTGCCCCCGCGTTGGCTGTGGTGGGGAAGAGACGGTCGCCCACCTCCTCCTGGAATGTGCCTTTGCAAAGCAGGTGTGGAAAGAGATGCAGTGGTTTTTGTCAAGGTTCATCCCAAGCAGCTCTGTAACACAGGAGTCTGTGCTCTACGGGCTGTTCCCAGGGACGCACGCCGAGACAAACATCAACTGTGCTGGAGGACTATCAATTCGGTGAAAGACGCCCTTTGGTCTGCCCGAAACTTGCTGGTCTTCCAGCGCAAAGAGTTGTCCACCACCGAATGTTGCAGACTGGCACATTCCAAGGTCCAGGACTACGTGCTGAGGGACGCACTAAAGCTTGGGGCAGCCGCAGCAAAGGCTCAATGGGGAAAGACCACAGTGTAAGGTTCCCCCACCAAGCTGGACTGAGGGGCTGGAACCATGGGAAGCCCCTCGAACTGTATCGTTAATATTCTCAATTGCTGTAAATGTAAAACTGTAATTGACATGACAATTGTGAAACGGAAGGGTTGGGAAGAAACTCATGACAGTATTGAAGGAACTGATCTCTTTTGCAATGTTTGTATTTTTTCGTGCTGTTTGGAAACTGTTTGGCAATGTAATTTTTACAGATTTTTATGAATAAAGTATATTTTGGAAAAAAAAAAAATCTTGTATAAGATCGAGTGTAGTATCTGTTCTTATCAGTGCTTATTTGATTGAGAAGAGACCATGATCATTGCCTTTTGATCCTGGGGAAGCTTTGAGTAAAATGGCTATAACCAATTTTCGAGCTTCGGGCCAGGGAGTGCGCAACACCGTTCGGGTGGTCGTGAAGGACAAGGAAGGAGATGCACCGGTCGATCGCACCTTCTTCATCAAGAAAATTCTCTTCGATTGCTGCGGATTTCAAGCGACGGACGTCTTCTGCCTGCAGGATTTCCCCAGCAGTGGATACTTCGACGTGACGTTCCGGAACGTGGCGGGATGCATCAAGTTCCTGAAGGCGTTCAAGGAGAAAGGGGACCGGGCGCCACTGTCGATCCTCACAGCGGAGCCGCTCTTCACGCTTCCGTCACAACGGGACCGGGTGGTGACGATTCACCTCTACAACCCCCATGTTCCGGTGGTGGATGTACTCACCTTTCTCGCCAGGTACGTCGAGGTGGCCGGCAGCAGCACTGATGTCAAGGACCCCTTTGGGATCTGGACCAGCAAGCGGCAGGTCAAGGTGACCTTGAAGGTAGATCCCAGTGGAGCCATCATCCACCCTCCCTCCAGCTTCGCTATCGGGGGAAGTCGAGGCTTCTTGGTCTACGCTGGGCAGCCCAGAGTTTGCCGCACCTGTGGCAAATCTGGTCACATGGCAGCCAACTGCAGCACGGTTGTTTGCAAGAACTGCAAGGAGGAAGGCCATCAGACCAAGGACTGTAAGCAGACTAAGTGTTGCAACTTGTGCGGTGCGGCAGGCCATCTCTACAAGACCTGTCCCAAACGTTGTCTCAGCTATGCTCAGGCGGCAAGGTCCAAGGAATGGCCGGGCGAAGGTTCGACGAAGGCGTCCGCTGTTCGAAAGGAGACCAGCAACCTTCTCCGCAGTGAGGAACTTCAACCTGAGAAGGAAGGGGAGGCGGCTGAAACCAACGACCCAGCACCTACCCAGCGCCCGGAAACCCCTCCCCCACAGACACAATGGAGGAGGAGGCAGCAGATGGACAAACAGGTCAGTGGCAAGTGGTCCAGAGGAAAACCACAAAGAAAAAACATCCCAAAGCCACCACCCAAACCAGTGGCAAGAGGAGGCTCTCTTCTGAATCAGACTGCAACAACTCCTCTTCACTGGACGGGGAAATGCTGGAACGACAGCCCCTTCAAAAGAGGCGGCAGAACTCCGAGATGGATGATAAAGCATCCCAGCCCCCGGGCACTGGAAGCTGTGATGGGCCCAGCGTGCCCCAACCCCAATGCCCCACACGTAACGAAGTGGCCAACGCATCTCAGTTCTGCGACACCGGGAGCAAAGACACGTCTGGCGCACCTGAGCTCCGGGAGACCGGGAGCTGTGATGTTTTCGAGGAGGAACAGATGGAAGCAGCTGAGGACAACCCAATCCTCTCTGCCTACAAGACCCCCCCGATGTCACCCGAGCGGCACAAACCCTGCATGAAAAATCAGGAGGGGTTTCTGAGCCCAACCAACGTGAAACTGCTTGCGCATACGATGGGTATGCAGGAACATCCCGAAGGGGAAGGACTGGGACTAGCGAGGACAAATGGTATGGGAAGCAACAACTAATTTTTAGTAAAAAATGGGTGTAAGAATTGCTTCCATTAATGTGCGTAGCATTAAATCTACTACGCGATGTGTTTCAACCTTGGATTACCTTGCCAAGGTCAAAGCTGACCTACTGTTTCTGCAGGAGTGTGGAATACCACACCTCAGCACCTACAGGCAGTGGTCGCGATGGTGGTCCCACGGGCCATCGATCTGGTCGGGGGGGAATGACTGCCGTTCCTCCGGCCTGGGTATTCTGCTGCGGGGAGGTAACTTCACCATCTCCGAAGTTAAGGAGGTGGTGGGCGGCCGCCTCCTCGTAGCAGACGTGATGTACAACAACGCTCCGCTCCGGTTGATCAACGTGTACGCCCCGGTACAACGCTTCTCCCTGGCCTGCAAGGAATTTGGACTGACGATCAGCATCAGGAAGATCAAAGTTATGGGCCAGGACGTAGAGACTCCACCTTCCATCAACATCGACAACCTCACTTTGGAGGTTGTCAACAGCTTCACATACCTTGGATCAACAATCACCAGCAATCTGTCCCTTGATACTGAAATCAGCACCAGGATTTCCAATGCTGCAGCTGTCATGTCAAAGTTGAGAAGACAAGTGTGAACCGACAGCAAACTGATCGAAAATATAAAGCTCTGCGTGTACCAGGCTTGTGTTCTCAGCACCCTCCTTTATAGTAGAGAAGCATCAACAACTTATGCAATTCAAGAAAAGCAGCTGAACAGCTTCCACCTCCACTGCCTCAGATGGATATTGGGCATCTCCTGGCAGGACAGAGAGCCGAATGTGGAAGTACACCAGCGTGCAGGGATCTGCAGCATGTTTGCCCTCTTGAGTCAGCGGTGACTCTGTTGACTGAGTGATGTGTGCTGAATGGATGACGGTCGCTTTGCCAAAGACACGCTCTTTGGTGAGCTTGCTATCAGCACAAGACCAACAGGTCACCCACGTCTGTGATACAAGGACATCTGCAAAGCGAGATCTCAAGCTGACTGAGATTGGAGTCGATGCATGGGAAGTCCTTCCTGCTGACTGGAATTCCTGGAGAAAGGCATTCAGGAAGACCATGGGAAAAGCAGAGGACAAAAGAAATGACCATTTGGGGGGAAAGAGAGCCCAGAGGAAGGAAAAATTATCAGTCGACCTTGGGCCAATGATATTCAGCTGTACCAGCTGCGGAAGGGATCATCACTCGCGAGTCGTCCTCTACAGCCACAACAAACGATGTTTAATACAGAAGTGACGTACACCCCGGGTGTAGCCCATCGTCTTCCGAGACGGACGATTGCCTATTACTATTACAGCTACAGCTACAACTACATGAGCGAGTCAGAGGCTGGGAACTCTGCGGCGACTAACTCACCTCTTGACTCGCCAAAGCCTGCCCACCATCTACAAGGCACAAGTCAGGAATGTGATGGAATACTCATGCCTGGATGAGTGCAGCTCCAACAACACTCAAGAGATTGACACCATCGGGTCAAAGCAGCCCACTTGATTGGCACCCCATCCACCACCTTAAACATTCATTCCCTCTAGCACCAGTGCAGAGTGGCAGCAGTGTGTAACATTTACAAGATGTACTGCAGCAACTTGCCAAGCCTCTTTCAACAGCACCTTCCAACCCACAAACTCAGCCACCGAGAAGGATAAAGGTAGCAGACGCATGGGAACATCACCACCTTCAAGTTCCCCTCCAAGTCACACACCATCCTGACTCGGCATTAGACTGCCATTCCTTCACTGTTGCAGGGTCAAAAACCAGGAACACCCTCCCAAAAAGCACTGTGGAGGTGCCAGAGGACTGAACAGTGGCAAATGTGACTTCCTATTTCAACAAAGGGTGTAAGGACAATCCAGGTAACTACAGGCCAGTTAGATTAACAGCAGTGGTGAGTAAGGTTTTAGGAACAATAATTAGGGAAAAAATCAACAGTCACTTGGAGAGATTTGAATTAATTGAGGAGAGTGAGCATGGATTAATAAATGGGAGTTCATGCTTGACTAACTGCATTTTTTGATGAACAAACAGGAAGATGATGGATTTTAAGACAGGATGGATGGTTGGATTAAGAATGGATGATAAGGTACCACATAAAAGGGTGGTTAACAAAATTGAGGTTCATGGAATAGGAGACTCCCCGTCCAATTGGATAGAAAATTGCCTTCAGGACAGAAAATAGCGAGTCGTAGTAAATGGTTCTTTGTCAGACTAGAGGATAGTCGACAGTGGGTGTCACTGCTCGAACCACTGCTTTTTCTGCTATATATAAATGACTAGGATCTTGGAATATAGTGTAGTATCTCAAAATATGCCGATAACACCAAACCTAGAAGAGTGGTAAACAGTAACTGCCTGCAACAGGACAGTGATAGGCTAGCAGAATGGGCAGACAGGTGGCAGATGGAATTTAATAGTGACTAGTGTGAGGTGATGCACTTTAGCAGAAGGAACAGGGAGAGGCAATATATACTTAATGGCACAGTTCTAAAGAGAGCTAAAAATAATGTTTGTTGTAAGTTGCTTGTTGGTCTGGGGGTATGTTTTTCACTTTGTGTGTGTGATTGGATAGCATGTGAAAGGTCCTGTTTTCAAATCCTGCATGACTCCTACTTCATTTGTATTTTTAGTTGAAGGTCATCGATTGGTTGCAGCCTTACAAAAAGCGGAGTTGACTTTCACACGGAGCCTGTTTGAGGACCAGAGAACTGGATTCAAAGAGCCTGTTGACAAAATTGAAATGAACTAAATGTACAGATTGCCAAGTGTGTGTATGAAGGTGAAGCAGTAACTGAGAGCTGGATCCAAAAACAACACGACTGGGTTCTGGTATGGAATGGAATTCTTCAGTGTTTCTGTTGTTTGTCTTGGATTAACTCATCGATTTTTTGTTTTTCACTTTGCCGATGCATTTGAATAATTGTGGATCCTTCTTCAGGGTATTTTCTTTCACCAGGTAGTTCTGCTCTCTGATGATGTTGATCGTAATCAGCTTCAACTCGCTGATTGTTTTGGAAGTGAGCAGATTTCCTTTGCTTGAGTCTACGACATGTAACTCAATCTGACATGTGGATCCATGGGAGGATTTGAAAGCCACCCCAGCGTCGGAGCATACAGTTGCATCCATCCAATAAGAGACCGAGTAGAAGTGATAGTTCAGTCAGTCGAACATGAGACGTTTAATCTCAGGGTTGTGAGTTTGAGTGCCATTCTGTTTCTCCATTTTTTTAGGCTTCATCAGCAGAGAGTACAAGGAGTGTTTGAAATGAAATTCAACAACAGTATGAGAAAGTCTCACTTTGATTCGGGAATCTTATCTCTCTGCAGCATCTCGCTGTGAAAAATTGAACTTTATCTCATTTCATTCTCAGCTCAGGGTCAGTGCGTCTCAGTGGGACTTCTGGCTGACTCCCGCTTCACAATCCATCAGTGCTGAGAAAGCAATGGGGAATATTACTCACATTTTGTGTTCTGTAACCTTTCAGAAACAATTGAATTATGTATTTTCTTCCAAAACATTCATTCTCAGTCCTGGGAAAAATAGAGTATATGATTGACTGTATCAGTAAGTGGGAAAAGTTAAAATATGTTGTGACCAGTGGAGAAATGGGATGAGAATAAATAGCAAAATACTGCGGATGCTGGAAATCTGAAATAAAAACAAGAAATGCTGGAACCACTCAGCAGGTCTGGCAGCATCTGTGGAAAGAGAAGCAGAGTTAACGTTTCAGGTCAATGACCCTTCTTTGGAAGTTCCGAAGAAGGGTCACTGACCCGAAACGTTAACTCTGCTTCTCTTTCCACAGATGCTGCCAGACCTGCTGAGTGGTTCCAGCATTTCTTGTTTTTATTTGAGAATAAATAGTGCCCTTCTCCAATTTCAACTGCGCAAACGCTTTCAATCTGGCTCTGTAGCTTAGTTGGTTACAGCACCTGTCTAGTAAACAGGAGATCCTGGGTTCAACTCCCAGCAGAGCCTTATTACAGTGTGCTTTAGAAGTTTCCTAATCAATAATTTTATCGATGTCTTGTGAACTTTGACTTAGAATTCAAATTAGATAATGAATTTCAGTCACAGGAGAAAACAGCCATTGTGAAGGATATGAGTTTGGAATGGCTGTTCCTCCTTGCACAGAAATTCAGTGCTGATATTTCAAAGGCAACTTCTTTCATAGAAGTTTGTTCACAGATGCATTCAACCTGGAAAACAGCACGACATTAATCTCACTGAAGGAAAGTGTGACCACGTTGTCTGTTTCAGAGTGTTTCTGTCGTTATGTGTTGCTTTCAACCGTGACTGGGACATGACGCAAGCGAGAGGGTTGAGCCGAGGTTTGGAATATTTGTCAGTCAGGAACAAGAAAAATCAAAGGAAGCAAATAAGAAAACCTGTGTCTCATGTGGTTACCGAGAGACGGTGAGAAGATATTAAACTTTGTTCTATTCAATACAGCTGTGATTAACTTTGACCTTTTCTGCCTTTTGCAAACAGTATTTGAAATGTTTCGGTAACAGTGTTCAGTGGGGTCTGGGTGAGCAGCTGCGGAGTGTAACAGGGTCAGGACTGGATGCAGGAAGTTCTCTGACAGTCTCTCTCTCTCTCTCTCTCTGATGGGTTTGAGTTGATTTTCAACTGGCAGCTGTTGGTGTTTCAATAAATGAAAGAAGTTCCCTCCACCCATTTTTTGGACAGACAGTGTATTACAAGGATGTAAAGGGTTAATGCTGAAGACAGTGGGATCAACCCCTCCCACTGTCAGAGTGATGATGTAACAGTCACATGAGATGAGGTTTGGGAGAAGAGAGAGCAGCACCAAGGATGCTAGCTTAGGAGGCTTGATGAGTGTGTATATAGTATTGTGTAAATTAGAAAAGAGTTCTTAGTTCTTTCAGCAGGAAATGTGTCCAGAAAATATCGAGAAACTCACAATTTTATTATTCAGGAGTCGAAACACAGATATTAATTCCAAGTGACAGTTCTGGGTTCATTTAACAAAAAAAAGGTAGAGAATAATATGACTCACTGATTGAAATCCCCCAGTGAGGAGACAATTAAACAGGTGATCTGTTGGGGCATCCTTCAATCCAAGGTTTCGGCAGCATTTAATCTCTCTTTTTGGTGAAATTCTTTGTTATTTGCATCTTCTTTTTAATCCAGCTTTGATGGGTGGGTGAAAAAACTCAAAAAAACTGAACAGTTCCATCCTTTCTTTTCTTCCTTCTTCCCTTCTTTCCATCAGTTTCGTTTTTCTGTCCCAGATCAATATAATGATGAGAATCCCAATTTAATCTGCTGTTTTATCCATTCCAATCAAAATTCAACATTCCAATCAAATCTATTTGTTATTCCACAGTGTCTCTCCATGTGTTTTACTCTGTTGTATTCTCTCACAGTCTGTTTGATGATCAATGTTACATCTCACTCTCTGTTCTGGTGAAGATCAGAAGCAGTGATATCTGTTTTCACCACCCACCAAGTCGGTCTGAAGCTGTGCCTCGCCGATCATGTGGAGTTAGGAACATAGGAGCAGGAGTCGGCCATTCAGCCCATTGAGCCTGCCCCACCATTCAATATGATCATGGCTGATCATCCACTTCAATACCCTTTTCCCCACACTTTCCTCATATTCCCTTATGTCATTTGTATTTAGAAATCTGTCAATCTCTGCTTTAAACATATTCAATGACTGAGCTTCCACAGCCCTCTGGGGTAAAGAATTCCAAAGATTCACAACCCTCTGAGTGACAACATTTCTCCTCATCTCTGTCCTAAGTGTCCTTGGGGGTGCTTTTGCTAACGCTGTTGGGGAGGGTTTAAAATAATGTGGCAGGGGGATGGGAACCAAATGAGGAGGTCAGTGGACAGTAAGGAGGTAGTAACTAAAGCCTGTAAGGAACTAGATAATGAAGTCAGCGTGACTAAGGGGAAGAGTAGGCAGGAAGCAGATGATGAACGCAAAGGGACTGGTGGTCTGAAGTGCATTTGTTTTAATGCAAGAAGTGTAGTAGGTAAGGCAGATGAACTTAGGGCTTGGATTAGTACCTGGGAGTATGATGTTATTGCTATTACAGAGACTTGGTTGAGGAAAGGGCACGTTTGGCAACTAAATGTCCCAGGATATCGATGCTTCTGGCGGGATAGAGAGGGAGGTAAAAGGGGTGGAGGAGTTGCATTACTGGTCAAAGAGGATATCACAGCTGTGCTGAAGGAGGGCACTATGGACGACTCGAGCAGTGAGGCAATATGGGCAGAACTCAGAAATAGGAAGGGTGCGGTAACAGTGTTGGGGCTGTACGACAGGCCTCCCAACAGCAAGCATGAGATAGAGGTACAAATATGTAAACAGATTATGGAAAGATGTAGGAGCAACAGGGTGGTGGTGATAGGAGATTTTAATTTTCCCAACATTGACTGGGATTCACTTAGTGTTAGAGGTCCAGATGGAGCAGAATTTGTAAGGAGCATCCAGGAGGGTTTTCTAGAGCAGTATGTAAATAGTCCAACTCGGGAAGGGGCCATACTGGACCTGGTGTTGGGGAATGAGCCCGGCCAGGTGGTTGAAGTTTTAGTAGGGGACTACTTTGGGAATAGTGATCACAATTCCGTCAGTTTTAGAATACTCATGGACAAAGATGAGAGTGGTCCTAAAGGAAGAGTGCTAAATTGGAGGAAGGCCAACTATACCAAAATTCGGCAGGAGCTGGGGAATGTAGATTGGGAGCAGATGTTTGAAGATAAATCCACATTTGATATGTGGGAGGCTTTTAAAGAGAGGTTGATTAGCGTGCAGGAGAGACATGTTCCTGTGAAAATGAGGGATAGAAATGGCAAGATTAGGGAACCATGGATGACAGGTGAAATTGTGAAACTAGTTAAGAGGAAAAAGGAAGCATACCTAAGGTCTCGGCGGCTGAAGAAAGACAAAGCTTTGGAAGAATATCGGGAATGTAGGACCAATCTGAAACGAGGAATTAAGAGGGCTAAAAGGGGTCATGAAATATCTTTAGCAAACAGGGTTAAGGAAAATCCCAAAGCCTTTTATTCATATATAAGGAGCAAGAGGGTAACTAGAGAAAGGATTGGCCCACTCAAGGACAAAGGAGGAAAATTATGCGTGGAGTCAGAGAAAATGGGTGAGATTCTAAACGAGTACTTTGCATCGGTATTCACCGAGGAGAGGGACATTACGGATGTTGAGGTCAGGGATAGATGTTTGATTACTCTAGGTCAAGTCGGCATAAGGAGGGAGGAAGTGTTGGGTATTCCAAAAGGCATTAAGGTGGACAAGTCCCCAGGTCCGGATGGGATCTATCCCAGGTTACTGAGGGAAGCGAGAGAGGAAATAGCTGGGGCCTTAACAGATATCTTTGCAGCGTCCTTAAACACGGGTGAGGTCCCGGAGGACTGGAGAATTGCTAATGTTGTCCCCTTGTTTAAGAAGGGTAGCAGGGATAATCCAGGTAATTATAGACCGGTGAGCCTGACGTCAGTGGTAGGGAAGCTGCTGGAGAAGATACTTCGGGATAGGATCTATTCCCATTTGGAAGAAAATGGGCTTATCAGTGATAGGCAACACGGTTTTGTGCAGGGAAGGTCATGTCTTACCAACTTAATAGAATTCTTTGAGGAAGTGACAAAGTTGATTGATGAGGGAAGGGCTGTAGATGTCATATACATGGACTTCAGTAAGGCGTTTGATAAGGTTCCCCATGGTAGGTTGATGGAGAAATTGAAGTCGCATGGGGTCCAGGGTGTACTAGCTAGATGGATAAAGAACTGGCTGGGCAACAGGAGACAGAGAGTAGCAGTGGAAGGGAGTTTCTCAAAATGGAGACATGTGACCAGTGGTGTTCCACAGGGATCCGTGCTGGGACCACTGTTGTTTGTGATATACATAAATGATTTGGAGGAAAGTATA
The DNA here is from genome assembly GCF_036365525.1 of Heterodontus francisci. Taxonomy (NCBI): domain Eukaryota; kingdom Metazoa; phylum Chordata; class Chondrichthyes; order Heterodontiformes; family Heterodontidae; genus Heterodontus; species Heterodontus francisci. The sequence continues at coordinate 20,670,130 of NC_090405.1, forward strand.
GGTGGTCTGATTAGCAAGTTTGCAGACGACATTAAGATTGGTGGAGTAGCAGATAGTGAAGGGGACTGTCAGAGAATACAGCAGAATATAGATAGATTGGAGAGTTGGGCAGAGAAATGTCAGATGGAGTTCAATCCAGGCAAATGCGAGGTGATGCATTTTGGAAGATCCAATTCAAGAGTGAACTATACAGTAAATGGAAAAGTCCTGGGGAAAATTGATGTACAAAGAGATTTGGGTGTTCAGGTCCATTGTTCCCTGAAGGTGGCAACGCAGGTCAATAGAGTGGTCAAGAAGGCATACGGCATGCTTTCCTTCATCGGACGGGGTATTGAGTACAAGAGTTGGCAGGTCATGTTACAGTTGTATAAGACTTTGGTTCGGCCACATTTGGAATACTGCGTGCAGTTCTGGTCGCCATATTACCAAAAGGATGTAGATGCTTTGGAGAGGGTGCAGAGGAGGTTCACCAGGATGTTGCCTGGTATGGAGGGCGCTAGCTATGAAGAGAGGTTGAGTAGATTAGGATTATTTTCATTAGAAAGACGGAGGTTGAGGGGGGACCTGATTGAGGTGTACAAAATCATGAGAGGTGTAGACAGGGTGGATAGCAAGAAGCTTTTTCCCAGAGTGGGGGATTCAATTACAAGGGGTCACGAGTTCAAAGTGAGAGGGGAAAAGTTTAGGAGGGATATGCGTGGAAAGTTCTTTACGCAGAGGGTGGTGGGTGCCTGGAACGCGTTGCCAGCGGAGGTGGTAGACGCGGGCACGATAGCGTCTTTTAAGATGTATCTAGACAGATACATGAATGAGCAGGAAGCAAAGAGATACAGACCCTTAGAAAATAGGCGACAGGTTTAGATAGAGGATCTGGATCGGCGCAGGCTTGGAGGGCCGAAGGGCCTGTTCCTGTGCTGTAATTTTCTTTGTTCTTTGTTCTAAGTGGTTTCCCCCTTATTTTGAAATTGCATCACCTGGTTCTCGACTCCCCAACCAGGAGAAACATCTCAGCTGCATCTACCCTGACTGTCCTTTAAGTATTTTGTGGGTTTCAATGGGATCACCTCTCATTCTTTGAAACTCTAGAGAATACAGCCCGTTTCCCCAATCTCTCTTCATAGGACAGTCTCACCATCCCAGGAACAAGTCTGATGAACCTTTGTTGCACTCCCTCTGTGGCAATAATATCCTTCCGAAGGTAAGGGGACCAAAACTGCACACAGTACTCCAAGTGCGGTCTAACCAAGGTTCTTTACAATTGAAGCAAGAATTCACTATTCCTGTACTCAAATCCTCTTGTGATTAAGGCTAACATACCAATAGCCTTCTTAATTGCTTGCTGCACCTGCATGTTAGCTTTCAGTGACTTATTGACATGGACACCCATGTCACCCTTATATTCTGTACCTCAGCTAATAAAGGAAAGGATTCCATATATCTGCTGAACCAGCTTATTGACCTGTCCTGCTACTTCAGGGATCTGTGGACATTCACTCCAACGTCCCTCACTTCCTCTACACCGTTCAGTGTTTTCCCGTTAATTGTGTATTCCTTTGCCTTTTTTTACGTCTGCTCTCGCTGTTCCCTGCTCTCCGAGTGAACTCTTGCTCCCTCTCTCTCCTGGGCTCTTTATGCTCCACTTCGCTTTCACTGTTTCCCGCTCTCTTAATGTATCAATATTTGTTTGCCTTGCGTTTAATTTAAAATATGGATTAACTGTATTTTACAGTTGTAGGTTTTATTTGGCAGTCCTGTGCAAGTTGTGGATTGGTATTCAATATTTAGCTCTGTGAAAACGATTGTGAATGAAAACATAACTTTCAATCTTATACATGGGCTGGTCTGCAAGCTCCAAGTCCTTCATTTTGTAGTAATGGAATTGATACTGTATCTTTCAGTCTTAATCTCTGTGGGATTTTTGAATGTAATGCATAGCTCGGTCTCACGTCTGATGTACATTATTGGGATTCAGAGGATCATAGGAAATAGGGGCATTAGGCCATTCAGCCCATCGAGCCTGCTCCGCCATTCAAACAGATCGTGGATGATCATCTACCTCTACGCCATTTTTCCTGCAATCTCCATATCCCTTGATCTTGTTAGTATTTAGAAATCTATCGATTTATGTCTTGAATATGTTCAATGATTGAGGCTCCACAGCCCTCTGGGATAAAGAATTCCACAGAGTTCCCACCCTCTGAGTAAAGAAATTCCTGCTCATCTCAGTCTCAAATGGCCTGTCCTTATTCTGAGACTGTATCTCCTTGTTCTAGAATGACCAGACAGAGGAAACATCCTCTCCATATCTACCCTGTCACGCCCTGTAAGAATTTTGTAAGTTTCAATGAGATCACCTTTCATTCTTCGAAACTCCAGAGAATTTCGGCCCAGTTTCTGCAGTCTCTCATCATAAGACAATCCCACCATCCCAGGGGATTAGTCTGGTGAATCTCCGTTGCACTCTCTCCATGACAAGTCTATCCTTCCTTAGATCAGGAAACCAAAATTGTACAGAATATTCCAGGTGCGGTCTCATCTAGACTTTATACATTGAAGCAATACATGATTAACCATGTACTCAAATCCCCTTTCAATGAAGACAACATACCATTTGCATTCTTAATTGCTTTCTGCACCTGCACACTAGCTTTTAGTGTCTCATGAACAAGGACACCCAGGTCCCTTTGGACATCAACACTTCCCAACCTCTCACCATTTAAGAAATACTCTGCCTTTCTGTTTATTCTACCAAAGTGGAGAACTTCACACTTATTTACATTATATTCCATCTGCCATGTTCTAGCCCATTCACTTACCCCGTCCAAATCCCCTTGAAGCCTCCTTGCATTCATTCTGTACCTTTCAATCAGGCAAATTTTGTCTGTTCAATTTCAAGTTTTATATTTAAAATGTGGCCATGGTGACAGAGTTTATTTAGATCTGATAGTGAGTTTGTTTTTGGACTGTGATTGATGTATCAACCTATCAGCTGTATTGAATTGGAGTGAAATAGAAACAACTTCTGTCTCTCCCGCTGTTGTTTGACTGTTGGATTGAAAATGTGTCTCTTGACTTTGGGATCAGTGTCTGTCTGACTACTTCTTTTGTTTGTTCCAGTGGAACTGATGAGCTGGCAGTATCTCTGTGCTTTGGGAGTGATCCTGTACCGACTGTGTGTTGGAACGAGATCACTGCACTTTTCCTTGTGTCCAAGAATCACCACATCCAGTCAGGTTCCTTCATGTATTTTCCTGCAGGAATGAAAGAACTGGTGAGGTAGAAGATACAAAAGCGATCAATGTAATCGTCCCAATAATAATCATTATGAACAATCACAAAATTAAAACCAGGAACACAAACAGTGTCAGTGTCTGACTCCACTGCAGTACTGCAGTATTCAGCTTCTGTTTACCAGGTGTTTGCAGTGGTTTTACAACAAGTTTGTGACATTCAGAAACAACACAAGCCCTGCACTGCTCAATGACTGGGACTGTCCGATAGAGCAGTGACCTTTACACAGTCACATTTCTATTTCAACGGAAAACAAGCAGCCACTATTTAAAATGTGCCTTTCACACTTCTCACCTGGTGTCTGCAATAAATGCTCTTTGTCTAACTGTCCACATCGTTATTTTGCGGCTATTTTCCCCCCACTGTTCACGATCCAACAAACAGTGAGAGACTGGAACTAAAGCAGGAAAATTCCCTCTCCTTTGGGTGGTGAAATTGTCAGTGATTTTCAATAGTGATTTCTTCCCATTGTGTCTCCCTGAGCCTGTACAGACACTGTCCGAGAATGAACTCTCCCTTCCCCGTGTCCCCGGCTCACTCCATGTTCCGGGAGCAGCTCCTGCTCCACAGTGTCTGTTACAAACACTCCCCGACTCCCCCTCAACTTCCCACCACTCAATGCTAATCTCTGAGCACATCTGCGGACACGCTCCCAAAGCAGTGGCTGCTGGAAGCAGATGCTGTTTGTTCCCTTCCCCCGGGCCCGGGAAGTCTCCATTAGCAGCTGATTTGAAGCATCTTCCCCTGATTGAGTGAATGGCCTCACAGACTGGGTTGGGGAAAGACTGCGTATGCGCTCCACTCCTCATTGTGACGTCCCACCGGAGGCGGGGCAACACCGCGCGTGCGCAGATCTCTGCAGCAATTCAGCACTCAAACATCAATGGGAACTTTCCCCATTTCACCCTCATCAAAGTCCCAAAGAAAGTGAAGAGGGGCTTGGACTGGAGGGATGGAGGGAGGGGCGGGGTAGGGGGAACCTAGAACCCAGAAAGCTGCCCACTTGCCCCATTTAGATGCTCAATTTGTGGTCATTCCCTGCAGGGGGTTTGTTATTATTGAGCCCCTCCTGGTAAAACAATCCGATAGAAAGAGGAGAGAAAGGAGGGAGCCGGTGTGTTTGCTGGGACCTTGCAGAATTCATTTCAGCAGCAAAAGTCCCGGGTTATATTAACCCGAGTGAAACACGCTGTCAGTGAGAGGAAAACCGAATGGCCCTTTTCATCTTTTCATTGGAAACAAAGTAGAGCCGGAAGTGCGGCGAGCAGAGCAGACACACAAGCTCAATGACAGGAGAGCTCGGCCGTCCCTGAGTTTCAGCTCCCAGCTCTTCCATTTCCTCATCCACACTGTCTTTACTGTGGATGTTCAGGGGTTCATTGTCGGATCTGAGGACTGTATCCATTAAACATTCTGACTCAGGAGATCCACACACTCTCTGTTACCAAGATTTATGGGCAGGAATGTTTCAAAACTTTGTCTATTAAATCATTGTATTATTCACAGAACTAATGAGGCAATCGGTTCATTATTCAGGCCTTGAACTTGGTTTGGGTAGACCGAAAACTGAGAGGTTCAGCACCTATCCACTTATTCACTATTGGCCGTGTGGCCTAATGGATAAGGCATCTGACTTCGGTGTATTTAACGAGGTTATCAGAAAATTGTAGGTTCGAATCCTGCCACAGTCATTTTGGGCGATCACTGTTTCGCACCGCAGCCTCACAGCTCCAGCGACCTGTGTTCAGTTCTGGCTAATGTCTGTGCGCAGTTTGAGTTCTCCCTGTAACTGCGTGTGTTTCCTCGCACAGCCAAAGACTTGCAGATTGATTGGTAAATTGACCATTGTGAATTGCCCCCAGTGGAGGTAGGTGGTGGGGGATGTGGTCGAGAATATGGCATTAATGTCGGATTAGTATAATTGGGTGGTTGTTGGTCGGCACAGACTTGATGGGCCGAAGGGCCTGTTATAGTGCTGCATCTATTAATAAATAACTTATTTTTTTGATGAAATAACAGAAAAGGTTGATGAAGGGAAAGCAATGGATGTTGTCTATATGGATTTTCAGAAAGCGTTTGACAAACTACCGCATAAAATGCTGGGTAACAAAACTGAGGCTCTTGGAATAGGAGGGTCAGTATCTGCTTAGATTAAAAAATGTGGGAAACATCAAAAAAAGTGAGTTGTGATATTTGGTTGTTTTTCAGAATGGAAGATGGTGAACAGTGATGTCCACAAGGGTCAGTGTCAGGACCACCATATATAGAAATGACTTGAATATTGGAATCACAGAATCACAGAATTGTTACTGCACAGAAGGAGGCCATTTGGCCCATCATGTCTGCACTGACTCTCCAAATGAGCAATTCACCTCATGTCACTTCCCCGTCTTCTCCCCATAATCCTGCACATTCTTCCTTTTCAGATAACAGTCTAATTCCCCTTTGAATTCTTCAATTGAACCTGCCTCCATCACATTCTCAGGCAGTTCATACTTTAACAACTCGCTGTGTGAAAAAGTTTTTCCTCATGTCGCTTTTGCTTCTTTTACCAATTACTTTAAATCTGTGCCCTCTCATTCTCGATCCTTTCACAAGTGGGAACAGTTTCTCCCTATCCACTCTGTCCACACCCCTCATCATTTTGAATACCACTATGAAATCTCCTCTTAGCCTTCTTTTCTCCAAGGAAAACAATCCTAACTTCTCCAATCAATCTTCATAACTGAAGTTCCTCATCCCTGGAACCATTCTCATGAATCTTTTCCGTAATCTCTCCAATGCCTTCACATCTTTCCTAAAGTGTGGCACCCAGAACTGGACTCAGTACTTCAGCTGAGTCTAGTGTCTTGTACAAGTTCAACATGACCTCCTTGTTCTTGTACTCTATGCCTCTATTACTGAAGCCGAGGATACTGTATGCTTTATTAACCGTTCTCTCAACCAATGACTTATACCCCCAGGTCCCTCTGCTCCTGCACCCCCTTTAGAATTGTACCCTTTATTCTATATTGTCTCTCCATGTTCTTCCTACCAAAATGAATCAATTCACATTTCTCTGCATTGAACTTCACCTGTCATCTGTCCTCCCATTCCACCAACTTGTCTATGTCCTTTTGAAGTTCTACACTATCATCCTTACAGTTCACAATGCTTCCAATTTTCGTATCATCCATAAACTTTGAAATTCTGCCCTGTACACCAAGGTCTAGGTCATTAATATATATCAGGAAAGGCAAGGGTCCCAACACTAACTCCTGGGGAACTCCACTACAAACCTTCCTCTAGCTTGAAGAACATCCATTGATCACTACTCTTTGTTTCCTGTCACTCAGCCAATTCCATGTCCATGTTACTACTGTCCCTTTTATTCCATGAGTTATAATTTTGTTCACAAGTCTGTTGTGTTGCACTGTATCAAACTCCTTTTGAAAGTCAATAAACGCAAAATACTGCAGATGCTAGAAAGCTGAAATATAAACAAAAAGTGCTGGAAATACTCAGCAGGTCTGGCAGCATCTGTGGAGAGAGAAACAGAGTTAATGTTTCAGGTCAGTGACCTTTCAGATGCTGCCAGACCTTTTGAAAGTCCATGTACACCACATCAACAGCATTGCCCTCATCATCCCTCTCTGTTACCTCATCAAAAAACTCCAGCAGTACAGTTAAACATGATTTTCCCTGAAGAAATCCATGCTGCCTTTCTTGAATTAACCCACATTTGTCCATGGGACTATTAATTTTGTCCCGAATTATTCTTTCGAGAAGTTTTCCCACCACCAAAATTGAACTGACTGGGGAGTGAGACGAGGTGAGTTGCTCTAACAGAGAGCCAGCACGGGTTCGACAGGCTGAATGGCCTCCTTCTGTGCTGTAGCCATTCTATGATTGTATGATTCTAGCGACAACTGTTGGTGGAGAGGCAGTGATGCAGGAATGGGTTGACAGAAAGGGGAAAGTCTGGGCTGGTGTGTGTTCGGGTTTGTGAATAAAGGTGATTTGGAAGCTGTGTTCCAAATTGAAGTGTTTACTGGAAGGAAGAAGTTGATGTAAATAAAGAGTAAAACGTGTTAAGATGAAGCGTGGTGTGATTGTGGGCAGCAGTAAATATTGTGTTGGTGAATTATTTGTGTTAATAAACTTCCACTGCGCCCTCTGCTGCAGGCTGCTGTTTATATCCAGCTGTGTATTAGTGCTGTGTGTTAACTAGATAAATGTTTGTTTCAACGCTGTTTATAAAGCAATAGCATTGCACTCAAACAGTCCCAGACATAGCAACACACGTACAAAAGCAAAATACTGCGGATGCTGGAAATCTGAAACATAAACAGAAAATGCTTGAAATAGTCAGCAGGTCTGGCAGCATCTGTGGAGAGAGAAACAAAGTTAATGTGAGCTAAGGAAACAGACCTGAACTGTTAACTGTTTCTCTCTGCACAGATGCTGCCAGACCTACTGAGCATTTCCAGCATTTTCTGTTTTTATTACAGCAACACAGGTGTTGGGAGGCTCAACCTGGCTACACAATGTTACAAGGACGCTGAGTAACACCATCGACAACGGCACAGAGAGAAAAACACACAGAAAACCAAGAATAGACTGTGAGGAAGCAAAAGTGAGGGACAGAGAGAGAGACAAGACTGACATGGTGTAACAAGGCATTTGTATGATTGTAATAAAAGCAAAATACTGCGGATGCTGGAAATCTGAAACAAAAACAAGAAATGCTGGAATCACTCAGCAGGTCTGGCAGCATCTGTGGAAAGAGAAGCAGAGTTAACGTTTCAGGTCAGTGACCCTTCTTCGGAACTGACAAATATTAGAAAAGTCACAGATTATAAACAAGTGAGGTGGGGGTGGGGCAAGAGATAACAAAGGAGAAGGTGCAGATTGGACCGGGCCACATCGCTGACCAAAAGGTCACGGAGAAAAGGCAAACAATATGTTAATGGTGTGTTGAAAGACAAAGCATTAGTACAGATTAGGTGTGAATACACTGAATATTGAACAGCAGCAAGTGCAAACCTGAAGAAAAACAACCTGAAAAAAACAGTGGGTAAGCAAACTGAACAAACTAAGATGAAATGAAATAAATGCAATAAAAGATTGTAAAAAATGTAAAAAGGAATGTAAAAAAAAGGAAGAAAAAATAACTAAAAATGAAAGTAAAATGGGGGGCTGTCATGCTCTGAAATTGTTGAACTCAATGTTCAGTCCGGCAGGCTGTAGTGTGCCTAATCGGTAGATGAGATGCTGTTCCTCGAGCTTGCGTTGATGTTCACTGGAACACTGCAGCAATCCCAGGACAGAGATGTGAGCATGAAAGCAGGGGGTAGTGTTGAAATGGCAAGCAACCGGAAGCTCAGGGTCCTGCTTGCGGACTGAGCGGAGATGTTCCGCAAAGCGGTCACCCAGTCTGCGCTTGGTCTCCCCAATGTATTTGTATGATTGTGTTCTCCCTGTTATCTGAAGGTATTTCCTGTTGTGTAAATATGTTTTCTGTTGTGTAAAGATGTCCCCTGTTGTTGTGTAAAGGTTTTCCCTGTTATTGTTTTATTTTCTGTTCCTGACCGTCTCCTCACTGTGACCATTTGTCCTGGTTGTATTGTGGCCAACATCACCATCTGGTGGTGGAGACGAGGCTCTGCAGGAAGGGGTTGACAAAGTGGGAGAGACTCGGCTGGTCCGTGTTTGCAGTTTGTGCAGCTTGTGTTCGTGTGAGCAAAAGTGAGTTGTTACTGATTGATGTGTTCACTGGAAGAAAAAAGCTGATTGCAATGGAGTGCCTCAGGAAGCATCTTGTTCTGATGTTTTAAAAGTGAACTGTTTGTGTTACTACCGAACATAAATAGCAGAGAATGGTTTCGATCTATTGACCTCTGGGTTATGGGCCTAGCACGCTTCCGCTGCACCACTCTGCTAACTAATGTTTTAAATTTTAGCTGCCTGTTAGTGAAATATGTTCATTTCCCCAATGTTTTTATAAAAATAGGATTGTCTTCTGAATGCTCAAGAATCCCAGACTCAGCAACACACGTGCTGACGGACTCACCCTCATTGCACAATGACACAAGGACACTGAGTAACAGCACCGACAATGAGGGAGGCAGAGAAAGACACACAGAAAACCAGGAAGATATTATCAGGACCCAGAAAGGAACAGACAGAGAAAGACACACAGAAAACCAGGCAGAGACAGCAAGAGACCAATGATTTATGTAATCGTGTTCTCTATTGTGTAAAGATGTCCCCTGTGTTTTTAAAATATTTTTCCTGCTGTGTAATATGTTCTCTGTTGTGTAACTATGTTCGCTGTTGTGTAAAGATGTTCTCTGTTATTGTGTAAAATGGTTCCCTGTTGGGTAAAGATCTACTCAGTTGTGTAAATATGATCCATCTTGTGTAAAAGTGTTCCGGGTTGTTTAAATATGTTCCCTGCTCTGTAATGTAGCGCTGAGTCTGCGTTAATGGAATTGCTACAGTATCTTCCAGTCTGATACTGTATGAGGGCTGGAATATGATCCAAAGCACAGTCTATACAAATTAAATTGCTATTGTATCTTTTAGTTTCACAATCTGGGGGAGTTTTAAACTGAAATCTCAGTTTGTATCTCAGGTTATGCTATCTTTCAGATTCTCTCAATCTGATGACGCACTTGAGATTTAGACTTAAGAAAGGATGTACTGGCATTGGAGGAGTTCAAAAACGATTCACTCAGCTGATTCCTGAGATGAAGGGGTTGACTTATCAAGAATGGCTAAACAGGTTATTCATTCAAGTTCAGAAGAATGAGGGGTGATCTTTTTGAAACGAACAAGATTCTGAGGGTGCTTAACAGGGTGAAGAAGGGTCTCTGACCTGAAACATTAACTCTGCTTCTCTCTTCACAGATGCTGCCAGACCTGCTGAGTATTTCCAGCATTTCTTGTTTTTATGAACAGGGTCGATGTTGAGAAGATGTTTCCACTAGTGGGGGAATCTCAAACTAGGCGACATAGTTACAGAATAAGGGGACACTCATTTAAAACTGAGTTTCTTCTCTCAGAGGGTAGTGAATGTCTGGAATTATCTACCCCAGACAGTTGTGGAGACGAGATCACTGAAAGTATTTAAAGAGGAAGTAGATAGATTTTTGAAATATTGGAGAGTTGAGGGCTATGAAGAGCTGGCATGAAAGAGGAATTGAGGTCTGGGGCAGATCAGCCCTGATCTTACTGAATGGCAGGGCAGGCTTGAGGGGCCGAATGGCCTACTCCTGCTCCTATTTCTTATGTTATGTTATATCTAATGTATATGTCAGGATGCACTATGGGAATTAATACTGAAACTTATAAACTCATAACGTGTGTCAATATTGGGCTGATATTTAACTTGAATCTCAGAGTACATTATTGTGGTTAATTCTGTAACTTTGAAAAGGGAACTATGTGCTTTAATGAAAACAAGATATGCTGGAAATACTCAGCAGGTCAGGCAGCATCTGTACAGAGAGAAGCAGAGTTAACGTTTCACGTCAGTGACCTTTCATCAGATGAGAAACTGATCAATCCACTGTTACAATAACTCCATCTCTGATTCCCTCCTGACAGTAACTAATCCTTTCACAGAGACTGTGGGTGGTTCTGAAAAGAGCCTTTGGGTTATGAAATTACATTTTTCCACTTTACTTTTTCTGGGAGTTCTGAGCGCTGAGAATGATTCTCACTGACATGTACAGGGCAACAGACCGACTGATTTGGCATAACGGTGTAACTAATGTTTGGGCTAACTCATGGCATCAGGTCAAACATGGGCAAGGAAACCTCCTGCTGATTATCACCTACCACCCTCTCCCAACCAACCCCTCTCCCCGCCCCTCAGCTGATGAGTCAGTACTCCTCTATGTTGATCACCACTTGGAGGGAGCACTGAGGTGGAACAGGGCGCAGAATGTAGTCTGGCTGGGGGATGTCAATGTCCATCACCATGAGTGGCTCGGTAGCACCACTACTGACCATGCTGGCCGAGTCCTAAAGGACATAGCTGCTCGATTGGGTCTGCAGTAGGTGGTGAGGGAACTAACACGAGGGAAAAACATACTTGACCTCATCCTCACCAATCTGCCTGCCGCAGATGCATCTGTCCATGACAGTATTGGTAGGAGTGACCACTGCACAATCCTTGTGGAGATGAAGTCCCGTCTTCACATTGAGGATACCCTCTATCGTGTTGTGTGCCACTACCACTGTGCTAAATGGGATAGATTTTGAACAGATCTAGCAATGTATAACTGGGCATCCATGAAGTGCTGTGGACCATTAGCAGCGGCAGAATTGTACTCAACCCCAATCTGTCACCTCATGGCCCGGCATATTCCCCCACTCTAACATTACCAACAAGCTGGGGATCAACCCTAATTCAATGAAGAGTGCAGGAGGGCATGCCAGGAGCAGCACCAGGCATACCTTGAAATGAGGCGTCAGCCTGATGAAGCTACAGCCCAGGACTACTTTCATGCCAAACAGCAGAAGCAGCATGTAATAGACAGGGCTAAGTGATCCCACAACCAACGGATCAGATCTACACCCTGACACATCCAATGATGAATGGTGGTGGACAATTAAACAACCAACAGGAGGAGGTGGCTCCACAAATACCCCCAACCTCAATGATGGGGGAGCCCAGCACATCAGTGCAAAAGACAAGGATGAAGAATTTGCAACAATCTTCAACCAGAAGTGCCGAGTGGATTATCCATCTCGGCAACCTTCTGAAGTCCCCAGCATCACAGATGCCAGTCTTCAGCCAATTCAGTTCACTCCAGGTGATATCAAGAAACGAATGAAGGCATTGGATACAGCAAAGGCTACAGGCCCTGGCAATATTCCAGCAATGGTACTGAAGACCTGTGCTCCAGAACTTGCCGCGCCCCTAGCCAAGCTGTTCCAGTACAGCTACAACACTGGCATCTACTCGGCAATGTGGAAAATTGCCCAGGTATGTCCTGTACACAAATAGCAGGACAAATCCAACCCAGCCATTTGCTGCTGCATCAATCTACTCTCAATCATCAGTATAGTGATGGAAGATGTCATTGACAGTGCTATCAAGTGGCACTTGCTTCACAATAACCTGTTCAGTGACACTCAGTTGGGTTCCGCCAGGGCCATTCAGCTCCTGACGTCATTACAGCCTTGGTTCAAACAAGGACAAAAGAGCTGAACTCAAGAGGTGAGGTGAGAGTGTCTGCCCTTGACATCAAGGTAGCATTTGACTGAGTATGGCATCAAGGAGCCAGAGCAGAACTGGAGTCAATGGGAATCAAGAGGAAAACTCTCCACTGGTTGGAATCGTACCTAGCACAAAGGAAAATGGTTGTGATTGTTGGAGGTCAATCATCTCAGCTCCAGGACATTACTGCTGGAGTTCCTCAGGGTAGTATCCTCGGCCCAACCTTCTTCACTACTTCATCAGTGACCTTCCTTCAATCATAAGGTCAGAAGTGGGGATGTTCGCTGATGATTGCAAAATTCAGCACCATTCGCGACTCCTCAGATACTGAAGCAGTCCATGTAGAAATCCAGCAAGACCTGGACAATATCCAGGCTTGGGCTGATAAGTGGCAAGTAACATTCATGCCACACAAGTACCAGGCAATGACCATCTCCAACAAGAGAGAATCTAACCATCTCCCATTGACATTCAACAGCATTACGATCGCTGAATCCCCCATTATCAACTTCCTGGGCGTTCCCATTGACCAGAAACTGAACTGGAGTAGCCTTATAAATAGTGTGACTACATGAGCTGGTCAGAGGGTAGGAATCATGCGGTGAGTAACTCACCTCCTGACTCCCCAAGCCTGTCCACCATTTACAAGGCACAAGTCTGGAGTGTGATGGAATACTCTCCACTTGCCTGGATGGGTGCAGCTCCAACAACACTCAAGAAGCTCGACACCATCCAGGACAAAACAACATGCTTGATTGGCACCCCATCCACAACATTCACTCCCTCCACCACTGACGTACAGTGGCAGCAGTGTGTACCATCTACAAGATGCACTGCAACAATGCACCAAGGCTACTCAGGCAGCACCTTCCAAACCTGCATCCTCTACCGCCTAGAAGGACAAGGGCAGCAGATGCATGGGAACACCACCACCTGAAAGTTCTCCTCCAAGCTACACATCATCCTGACTTGGAACTATATCGCCATTCCTTCACTGTCGCTGGGTAAAAATCCTGGAACTCCCTTCCTAATAGCACTGTGGGTGTACCTACCCCATATGGACTGCAGTGGTTCAAGAAGGAAGCTCACCACCACCTTCTCATGGGCAATTAGGGATGGACAATAAATGCTGGCCTGGCTGGCGACGTCCACATCCCATGAAACAAATAATTAAATGCAATAACAGCTCATCTCAATTCCTAGTATTTCTAAATCCCACTAGTCCAACATAAGCTGAACAATTATTGCATGTTGTGATTGACGGTCTGGTCTGCAAACTGCACTGTATCACAGATTGCTGACATTTGCTAACTGGAAGTGAGAACTGCAAAATCGGGACAGTAGTTCACATAGTCTGTCAGTGTGAAAGAATCAGGCAATGTGAGGTAATAGAATTTGTCTGTAAATGTTACACTCATATTGCTTTATATTTTTATATTGAAAATAAAAGTAATCATTTCGTGAAAATAGTGACATGTTGTCCAGACTTTGGTAGCCAGTTGTTTTCGTCTTGCACTCAGCAGGGCAATCCACAAGAATACCAATTTAAAGGAAAACAACAACTTTCTTCTGTATGAGAATAGAGTGCTGATTGGTTGGCAAGTGAACTCTGATTGGTAGAGGCATTGCCATTCAGAATGCACCAGTTTATGGTGACTGACAGATAACTGCCCAGCTTTGTTTGAAGTTTAAACCAGGCAGCTTGACTCTGATTGGTCAAGGCATTGCCCTGTGGAATGAGCCAGTGAATGGCTGTCACTTATTTTGTTTAGCTGAAACAGGCACAACATGTGTGCATGTTCTTTCTGTCTGCAAAGAACAGGGCCCTGTGTATTAATATATGTAGTTTACAGTACACACCAATGCACCACACAGCGAGCCCTACTGACAGTCTTAAATTGGTTGTCAACGTAATTCTTAGCACACTGAGAATTATTTAGCAAATGTTGTCCTATTGTGGAATCACATCTCATGTTGGATACTGTGTTTTGAGTTTTGCAAGCACGGGTTGGTTGGGTAGGGCCCATTGCGAACAGCGGAAGGGACATGTTATTTCATACAATCCGCCAGTTTTGGGATGTACGGTCTAGAAACCTAGCATCACACTGGTATTGAAATTCATATATCACGTTACTTATTTGTGTGATAGGCAGGACGTCTCTTTTGCTTGACAGCAGCATCCTGTTAGTGGCGAACACCACACTTGTTGCTCCTGCATAGTAACAGCAGGAAACAGCGAGCTTCACCTGTAACTCAAATACTGGGGATAAATTACCTTTCCAGGGTAATTTGAGGAGACTGGGCACTTTTCAGGGCTCAAAACGACGGCCTTCAGCCCGTTTATAAGTTTGTGTGATATACAGATAGAAATGATCTGATCAGTGTCGCCATTGTAATGCAGGATGTCTTTGATTCGCCCTATTTCAGCATCAAGCTTGCATGGTGAGCAAATGGCTCAGCCCTATTTATGAGGTTGTCGATAAGACCAATCTTATAGCGCGTGGAACTGTAATAATCCCAACGCGTGTATTGACCAGTGAAGGTAGGTTTGCGGTAGACCGTGGTAGAAAACCCCTTAGCAGATTTCTCAACTAGTACATCAAGGAAAGGGAACTCATTTGACTGCTCCATTCCAAAGGTGAATTTGAGTGTAGGATGGAGCCCATGAAGATGTGCAAGGAAATTATTTCATGCAGCTGCGGATTCAAATATAGCAAACGTATCATCTACATATTGGAAATATGCAAGAGGTCGGAGGTTAGGTGTCATTCCCTTATAAACAGTTTTGTCATGGAATCCAACAAAGATGTTTGTGAGAGCTGGGCCTAGAGGGGATCCCATGGCAACACCAGCGATACATGGTGTCAATAAAACTGAACCCAACTGTGCAAGTTGCCGAGTTCATAAGTTCAATGAATACGGATTCACACAATGGTGACGGGTCTAGATCGCCATGATATAGCACTGCAGTGCAAATATCTATGGCTTCCTGAAGTGGTACATTGGTGAATAGGCTAGCAATGTCAAATGAACACATGGACACGGCATTGCTATCGATATGCAAGTCCTGTATGGTCTTCACAAATGTGAAGGAATCCTTCACTGTGCATGTGGAGAACTTGCTCAAAAACTGGTTGTAACAATTTGCCCAACCATTTGGCAAATTCATTTCAGGATACTATTTACATTACTTCAAATAAAGGAAACACAACGACACAAAGAATTGAGCACAACGCTGAAAGTTTCACAGCAAATAGTCAAATGGGAAAAGGATGAAATACAGAAAGAAAAAGCCTAAAATACTGAAAACACTCAGCCAGTCCGGAAACAACTGTGGAGAAGAGAAGCTCGGGTTAATGGTCCAGTTCTGTGACCCTTCTATAGACCTGAAACATTGCTCCTCCCTTCCTCTCTCCACAGATACTGCTGGAACTGCTGAGTGTTTCCAGAATCTTCTGTTATTATTCAGATTTCCAGTGTGTGCAGTATTTCTCTTTTTGAAAATAAAATATTCCCTGAGAGGAATGGAACTTTACATAAAAAATAGGAGTAGGCCATTCGGCCCATCGAAATAGCTCTGCCATTCAATAAGATCACAGCTGATTTCCTACATCAACTCCATCTTACCACACTAGCACAGATCCCTTGATTCCCTTAGTATCCAAAAACCTATCGATCTCTCTCTTGGATATACCCAATGATTGAGCATCCACATCTCTCGAGTCACAGAGAGATACAGCACTGAAAAAGGCCCTTCTGCCCACCGAGTCTATGCCAACCAACAACCACCCATTTATACTAATCCTACACTAATCCCATATTCCTACCACATCCCCACCGACCCTATATTTCCCTCCCACCTACCTATATTAGGGACAATTTATCATGGCCAATTTACCTACCAACAAGTCTTTTGGCTTGTGGGAGGAAACCAGAGCACCTGGAGAAAACCCACACAGACACAGGGAGAACTTGCAAACTCCACACAGGCAGTACCCAAAATTGAACCCGGGTTGCTGGAGCTGTGAGGCTGCGGTGCTAACCACTGCGCCACTGTACCGCCCATAATGTGCGATCTCACCAAGGCTCTGTCTAATTGTAGTCAAACTTCTTTATTCTTACAAAAACTCTTCACAATGTTGAACACAACTATTAACTGCCTTTCTGCTCTAAGAAGAAGGACCCCAGCTTCACACACCCCAGACCCCTATTCTTTCCACATTAGCTGAATTCCTGCATTTCTGATACCATTCCAGTAAATCTCCTCTGCACCCTCTCTAAGGCCTTGACATTCCTGCTAAAGTGTGGAGCATGGAATTAGACACAACGCTCTAGCTGAGGCCTATAACCAGTGAGATTTATAAAGGTTCAGCCTCAATTCCTAGTCTCTGTCCCGTACTCCCATTTCTGGTTTCTGACTCAATGTCGGCTCTGAGCTGTTGAAACTGCCTGAATAAATATTTCCACCCAACAAAGCGCTCGGAATGTGAGAAGGGACAAAGTGAGTGACCAAGTACATCAACTCCAAATAAAACTCCACCATGTAGTGAAAACACTCGAAACACAACGGCTCTTTTAAGAGCCACCCACAATCTCTCTGAAAAAGCTGCACCAACATCTCTCTAGAATTGGTTTATTTCATTGGTTTTAATGCTCAGTAACTCTCTGGAACTTTCTCACTGTCTTTGTGTTTTCTGTTTCAATCTGGTATGGAGATTCTGGGAAGATGAGTTTCACTGCCTGGGAGGATCTTTGTGGTTTTCCTGCAGAAACACAAAACAAAGTCTCTTTTCAGAGTCACCCACCGCTTCATAGGGACAGCAGTGACCTGGGAACGGGAGCTGGGGTGTGTTTTATGCCGGAAATATCAGTTAATGATTTATGTTGTGCTCTCGTTATATTCCAATCTCTGAATTGAGCCTTTCCACCGCACCAGGGTTATGGGGAGAGTTTTCATCGTTTCTTTTCCAAACGTACAGACGATGTTATAAAGTTACTGATTTACCCAGATGGCGGATTCTCCCCTCACAGTGAAAAGTAACATCACACCTTCACATCTGCTCATTGTTTTATAATTGAATAATTAGTCAAATGGAATTATTTGTGATGTTATTTCCCCCGAGACGGTGTTTCCTGCAGTGAAACTGATCACTTTCAGCTCAGTCATTCAGGGACCTGGAATTCCTGCAGTTTGAACCCGCTGTGACCCCAGCCCACTTCTGATTGGTCACCCTCTTCTCATGAAGTCAGTGACAGCACATGAGGAGGTCATTCGCCCCATTAAATCCATGTCGGGTTTCCAATCTGTTCAGTCCCCGACTCGATCCCCAAATCCCTGCGGGTCAAAATGACCGTAGCAGGACTCGAACCTGCAATCTTCTGATAACATCATAGAATATACCGAAGTCTGACGCCTTATCCATTAGGCCACACGGCCATTAGCTCACATGAATGATCCAATCAGAGAACCTCGAAGCACAAAATACAAAAAATCATTGGTTGAACCTGTCAACCTGGCAGAATATTTGAATTTGTGAAAGCCGCCAATTTCACTATGGAAAAGAAGTGATCGACTGGAAAAGTACATAAAAATCTATTTTCCCGTAGCGGTTTAAATAAACTTTTAAAACACAATTTTGCTTTTACCGACTCAAATTGCTAGTGCTATTTTATGAACAGCTTTATTTTGCTAATTGTTGTCAACTTCTCATCCGTAACTGACAGTAAAAGACTCCGTTCAGCAATCTTTCACACGACAAATAACTCAAACTCGGTGTGGAAGTAATAAATTACAGACTATTGGTAATTCCCCTTCACACAGGCTTCAGGGGGACAGTGAGAAGCCACTGAAATCCTTTTAAAAGGTTCCCATTCTGTCCTGTTACTGACATGTTGGAATCAGATTTGTATTTAACAAGATATTTCTGTGAAAACAAAATCCTCAACGGACCAGCTGGGAATCACTGAAGTAAAATAAAAGGCTTTTGATTGAGAAGACGGGACCTTCTCACCAGCAGCCGGGTTACATTCCCCTCACATCCTTACACAGTGAGCAGCTCTTTCCCTCGAGAAATAGACAGCAGCAGTTGGAAGTTCAGTAAAAGGATCGGTTCATTGAGACAAGTTTCTGACTGACAGGTGGTGCTGAATATTAATACAAGAAGGTCCTGGAATGGGAAACAAGTGTCCAGAGTGGGGTCTGAAATCAGGACAGGGAAATGGCCAGCACTGACACAGATCATTTCATTATTACATTGATATCTGACTGTCTATAAGGAGAAGCGAGTTAAACACATGATGGTGAAAGGAATGGAAGATGACGCTGGTTGTTCTAGATGAAGAGGGATAGACAGAGGTGTGGGTACAGCAGACTTCAGACAGTAATCAGCCCTTTCAGATATTGTGGATGGATCTGAAAAGAGCCTTTGGGATAGGGAAAAAAGCTCTTTGTTTAAAAACCCTCAAATAGCTACCTTGTAATTGGTCAGGTTACTAATGTTTTAGTTAGTGTAATTTATGAATAATTACTAATTAGAAAGTGCTGTTTGGACAGAGTGTAAAGCTGTGAGTTGATGTGTGAGGGACTTCACTGACTAGGGGAAGGAGGTGCTCTTTGGTCTCTCTTTTCTCTTCTGCCTTTTCAGCCTCCATGATACAGGGGAAGAAGCTGATCGGTGAGTAACTGGTAAATTATTCTACTTATTACACTTATTACACGAGCAATAATGAGTTTGTAAAGCTAAGTAATGGCAGGGCAGCTCGAAAAGTAAAAGTTCGAAATTGGGGGAAGGCAAATTTTACAAAACTGAGAGGTGATTTGGTGGATGTGGACTGGATACAACTACTTGAAGGAAACCCCAAGGTTGTTTTATCAGTCCATTAAGAGCAAGAGGATAACTAAGGAAAGGGTATGACCTATCAGAGATGTACAAGGGAACTTCTGTGTGGATCCAGAAGATGTGGGCGGGGTTCTGAATGAGTTTTTTGTCTCTGCCTTCACAAAGGAGAGGGATGATGCAGACATTGTAGCAAAAGAAGAGGAGTGTGAAATATAGCTCCAGCGACCCGGGTTCAATTCTGAGTACTGCCTGTGTGGAGTATGCAAGTTCTCCCTGTGTCTGTGTGGGTTTCCTCTGGGTGCTCCAGTTTCCTCCCACATGCCAAAGACTTGCTGGTTGATAGGTTAATTGGCCATTATAAATTGTCCCTAGTATAGGTAGGTGGTAGAGAAATATAGGGACAGGTGGGGATGTGGTAGGAATATGGAATTAGTGTAGGATTAGTATAACATGGATGGTTGATGGTCGGTACAGACTCGGTGGGCCGAAGGGCCTGTTTCAGTGCTGTATCTATTTAAAAAAAAAATTAATTATTTGGAATTAAATGTGGGAGGTATGATTGGGAAATTTGCTGATGACACAAAAATTGGCCGTGTAATTGATAGGGAGGAGGATGGCAGTAGACTTAAGAATTATATGAATGGATTAATTGAGTGGGCGGAAAAGTGGCAAATGGAATTCAATCTGGAGAAGTGTGAGGTAATGCATTTGGGGAGGGCAAACAAAGCAAGGGAATACACAATAAACGGGAAGATATTGAGATGGGTAGAAGAAGTGAGAGACTTTGGAGTGCATGTCCACAGGTCCCTGAAAGTGACAGGATAGGTAGATAGAGTGGTGAAGAAGGCATATGGAATGCTTTCCTTTCTTGGTCAACAAAAGCAGGGATGTAATGCGAGAACTGTTTAAAACGGTGGTTTGGCCACAGCTGGAGTATTGCGTACAGTTCTGGTCATCACATTACAGAAAGGACATAATTGTTGTGTAGAGAGTACAGAGGAGATTTACAAGAATGATACTGTGGGTGGCTCTGAAAAGAACCTTTGGGTATTTGATAAAATCCTGGCAGATTGCCTTGGTTTTGGTGCCCGAAGCGCTGGTTTTCTTGGGCAGCAGCATGGCCTAGATATTAGGCAGCACCCAGCCCTGAGTGATGGTCACCCCTCCCAGCAGCTTGGTGAGCTCCTCGTCATTCTGGACAGCCAGCTGTAGGTGTCTGAGGATGTTGCGGGTCTTCTTGTTGTCCTGGGCCGCGTTACTGGCCAACTCGAGGATTTCAGCGGTCAGATACTCGAGCACAGCAGCCAGATAGACCGGGGCTCCGGCACCCACACGCTCAGCATAGTTGCCCTTTCTCAGGAGCCTGTGAACACGGCCCACCGGGAACTGCAGTCCAGCCCGGGAGGAGCAAGACTTGGCCTTGGACCGAGCTTTCCCGCCGGTCTTTCCTCTTCCAGACTTTCTTTTCCAAAAATATACTTGAGGACATTCCGTGCAGACCACTGACTGATGGATTGGTGGTCAAAGGTGTTTTTCCACACAAACATTTCCACGAACGCACAGTCCAACTGGACAGATCCATCCTTCGCAACATCGGGGTCAGATAGAACCTCAACACGTAGTGACACTTGGTGTTTGCATACTGGGGCTCTCCGCACAGCTTGATGCAGCCACATACTAAGGCGGCCATCAGGTTGAGGGCGATGTTGAGTACATTTTTTCGCCTTTATCCAGAGGTTTGAACATCGTGTCCCTCCAGACCTGGTCCATTTTGCGTCTTCAGATAAAGCGGAAAATGGCTCGGGTGATCGCCACAGCACAGGAGTGGGGTATGGGCCAGACCTGCGCCACTTACAGCAACAACGTGAGCACCTTGCACCGGATGACCAGGTTCTTACCCATAATAGAGAGAGATCGCTGCTCCCACTTGCTCAGTTTATGTTGTACCCTGGCTACTCGCTCCTCCCAGGTTTTGGTGCACGTCCCGGCCCTTACAAACCATATCCCCAGCACCTTCACGTAGTCTGACCTGACGGTGAAGGGGACAAAGGATCGGTCAGCCCAGTTTCCAAGGAACATGGCCTCGCTCTTGCCATGGTTAACATTGGCTCCCGAATCCAGTTCGAACTGGTCGCAGATGCTCATCAGTCTGTGAATGGACAGCGGATCCGATCAGAATACAGCAACATCATCCATGTACAGGGAGGCTTTGACCTGAGTGACTCCACTGCCTGGCATTGTCACCCCTCTTATGCCCGCATCCATCCAAATAGACTCAGCAAAGGGTTCGATACAGCAAACACACAAGGCAGGGGAAAGATGACAGCCCTGTCTGACTCCAGATTTGATTGGAAACTTTCTGATTCCCACCCAATTTTTTGGACTGTACTACTGATGTTTGTGTAGAGCAGTTTGATCCAATTGCAGATTCCCTCCCCAAACCCCATTTTGGAAAGCACGTCCATCATGTATGTGTGCGATATCCTGTCAAAAGCCTTCTCCTGGTCCAGGCTGATGAGGCAGGTGTCCACCCTCCTGACCCGTAAAATTGGTGATCGTATCCCTGAGTAGCATGACACTATCAGAGATCTTCCTGCTGGGTACTGTACAGGTCTGATCAGGGTGAATCACCAACTCCAGAGCAGACTTGACTCGACTAGCGATGACTTTGGACAGAACCTTGTAGTCTACATTAAGCAGTGAGATGGGCCGCCAATTTCTGATTTCTGCCCTCTCCCCCTTCTGCTTGTAGATGAGGGTGATGATGCCTTTCCTCATGGATTCTGACATGCTGCCGGCCAGGAGCGTACTCTCGTACACCTCCAGCAGGTCTGGGCTGACCCAGTACCACAGGGCCGAATACAACTCAACTGGTAAGCCGTCGCTTCCGGGAGTTTTCTTCGTCTCAAAAGACTTGATGGCCTTTGTCAGCTTGTCCAGAGTTAGCGGTTTGTCCAGATTCTCCTGCATGCTGTCATCTAAGACCTCTGTGATAGATGACAGGAAGGACTGGGAGGACGTGCTGTCCATAGACTTCACGTCTTACAGCCCAGCATTCAAGGATTTGCTGATCCTTAGTATGTCGGACTGCGAAGTTGTGACCGAGCCATCCTCTTCCTTCAGGCTGCTGATCACAGAGCTCTCTCTGTGTACCTTTTGGAAGAAGAAACGCGAGCACGTCTCATCCTGCTCAATGGAGCGGACTCTGGACCGGAAGATGATCTTGGAGGCCTCTGTGGCAAAGAGCGAGGCCTGCTGGCTCTTCACCTCTTGGCGATCCTCCTTGACCTCGACCCCCATCGACTGCAGCCAGAGCAGATTTTGCATTCTTTTCTGGAGTCGGGACATTTCCCTCTGTCTCTCTTACCCTCTGAACACCTTTGGAGATAAAGAACCTCTTGATGTTCTCCTTGATCACTTCCCACCAGTTCACCGGATACTCAAAGAGGGTCTCACTGTTCTCCAACTTTTTCAATCTCTTTTGAGTTCCTCAATGTTCTCTGAGGTTAGCAGTGTAGCATTGAGCTTCCATGTCCCCTTGCTAACCCGCTGGTCATCCTGTAAGTGACAGTCAACCAGTAAGAGGCAGTGGTCAGAGAAGAACACCGGCTTGACGTCGGTGGATCTGACCGTGAAAGCAGGGGACACATACAGGAAGTCAATCCTGGAACGGGCAGACCCGTCCGATCTTGACCAGGTGTATCTACGCTGCTCTCTGTCTGCAGGTTTGCTGAAGACATTGTGCAGTTTGGCATTTTATACTGTTTCATTTAAGAATCTGTGCGGAGCGTCCAGTTTTCTGTCGTCACTGCCAGATCGTCCAGCTGCATCAATGATGCAGTTGAAGTCACCTCCAAGAATGACCGGCCTGGATGTCGCCAGCAGCAGTGTGAGTTGCTGGAGGATGGTCAGCCGCTCACTGTATTGGACCGGGGCATATACGTTGCTTAACTGGAGCAGAGCATTGTTGTACATTACATCTGCTACGAGAAGGCGACCGCCCACCAGCATCTTAACTTCAGAGATGGTTAAGTTGCCTTCCCGCAGCAGAATACCCAGGCCGGAGGAACAGGAATCATTTCCCCTGGACCAGATCGATGACCCATGGGATCACCATCGTGACCATTGCCTGTAAGTGCTGCGGTGCAGGATTCCACACTCCTGACGAAACAGTACGCCGGCTTTGACCTTTGCGAAGTCATCCAAGGTTGAAACACATCACGTGGTGGATTTAACACAATGCATGTTAATCGAAGCAATCTTTATATCCACTATAAAGTTGGGTGTTGCTTACCACACCAGGTGTCCTTGCTAGTCCCGGTCCTTGAGTATGTTCCTGCATACCCATAGTGCACGCAAGCTGTTTCACATTCGTTGAGCCCAGAAACCCCTCATGGTTATTCATGAGGGTTTTGTTCCACTGGGGTGACATCGGCGGGTGGGTGGCGGGTCTTGTAGGCAGCAAGGCTTGGGTTGTCCTCTGCTGTTGGTGTCTTTCCCCTCGGTCCCTCCTCGAAGACATCACTGTGCTCCTGACTTCCCGGAGCTGGAGCTGGAGTGCGCTGGACACTTCGCTGCTCTCGGTCTCCCGGAGCTGGGGTGCACTGAGCATCTCACTGGGTTCCGCGCTTTTGGTTTGGGGTGCGCTGGGCGTGTCACAGCTTCCAGTGCCCCGGAGCTGGTGGGCTTTATCTTCCAGCTCCTTTGAGTTCTGCTGCTTCTTTTGGAGGTGCCATCGTTCCGGCCCTTCCTCGTCCAGTGAGGAGGAGCTGCTGTAGTCTGTCTCAGACGGTAGCCTCCTCTTGCCACTGGTTTGGGTGTTGACCTGTTCTTTTTTTGGAGGTTTTTTCTTTGTGGTCTTCCTTTGTACCACCTGCCACTGACCTGTTTGTCCATCTGCTGCCTCCTCCTCCATTAATTCTGTCTGTGGAGGAGTTTCCAGGCACGGAGTAGGTGTTGGGTCTCTGGTTGCAGCTGCCTCCCCTTTCTTCTCTTTCTCAGATAGACTTTCATCGCTGCGGGGAGGATTGGTTGTTTCCCTCCCAGCACCAGACATGTTCACCATTCCTTAACCCAGCCTTTCCTTGGTCCTTGCTGCCTGAGCATAACTGAGGCAGTGTTTGGGGCAGGTTTTGTAGAGGCGGCCTGCCCCACCTCACAGGTTGCAGTACTTACAATGTTTACAGTCCTTGGTCTGATGGCCTTCCTTCTTGCAGTTCTTGCAGACGACTGTGCTGCAGTTAGCTGCTACGTGACCAGATTTGCCGCAGGTACGACAAACTCTGGGCTGCTCCGCATAGACCATGAAGCCTCGACTTCCCCCGAAAGCGAAGCTGGAGGGAGGATGGATGATGGCTCCGTTGGCATCGACCTTCAAGGTCACCTTGACCTGCCGCTAGCTGGTCCAATTCCCAAATGGGTCCTTGACATCACTGCTGCTGCCGGCCACCTCAACATACCTGGTGAGGAAGGTGAGTACATCCACGACAGGAACATGGGGGTTGTAGAGGTGGCTTCTCACCACCCGGTCACGTTAAAATATCCACAGCTGGGGAAGTCCTGCAGGCAGAAGATGTTCGCAGCTTGGAATCCACAGCAATCAATAAGGATTTTCTTAATGAAGAAGGTACGATCAACCGGTGCATCTCCATCATTATCCTTCACTACCACCCGAACAGTGTTACACACTCCCTGGCCTGAAGCTACAGAATTGGTTACAGCCATTTTACTCAAAAACTTACCTGAGACAGGATCATGGTCTCTCCCCTGCTCCTCTTCCAGACATTTCCACAATCTCACAAATACTTTCACAAAGAGTGAGGAATTCCTCCCGCACTTCCCTGCTTTACCTTCTGGAGGAATACAGTCAGGCTACTTCTGATTGGTTACTGTCTGCTGAATCTCATTGGCTGGTTCCTGTCACCAATCAGGTAGCTGCTATTTCGCCGATCATCAAAGAGCAATGAGAAAATGGGGTGGAGATTGACAGCGGCAAATTGTCAGAGCTGAAACCCATTCACAAATTTGAAAAGCCCGCCAAAATATTTGCTTAACAAGAAACAGCTGAAATATAATAAATAATATCGTCTCAAGAGTAAAATGTATTTCACTCTCTCCTGATATTGTGTTTCTCCTCATTGTCCGTCACAGATACCAGACTTACTTTCCATCCGGGAGCGGAGCGGAGAAGAGCGGACCTGTGGGGAGAACGCCGAGAGCAGAACCAATAAATTGAGCACAAGTATCGCGGCCCAGTCACTCACCTTCCGGGAGAGGACTGGACCTGAGGGGAGAACACCGAGAGTGGAGCCGATAAATTGAGCCTGAGGATCGCGGCCTTGTCACTCACCTTCCGGGAGAGGAGCGGAGAGCAGTCCAGGCACGCCGGAGTTTGAAAACAAAGTGAGCAGTGATGTCATAGGAAGGCTGCAAGGTGATTGGTTGGTGAGTATCTGCTGTTAGGGAGTTACTCTAAATAGCTGGGTCAGTAACTAAAAGTAAAGGGAAAGGTCTACAGTTTTTTCAATAAAGGAGGTCGTGTTTTTTGGGGGAGAATCAAGGTCCCTAGTGTAAATAATTTTAATTTTTGGGTAATTTAAGGGGATAAATTAAGGGTAAGTCATGGCAGGGCAGCTGAGCAATGTGGAGTGATCCTCCTGTGCAATGTGGGAAGTCAGGGACACTTCCAGTGTCCAGGGCGAACACGTGTGCAGGAAGTGTCTCCAGCTGCAGCTACTCGAAATCCACGTTTTGGATCTGGAGCGGCGGCTGGAGATACTGTGGAGCATCCGCGAGGCTGAGATCATTGTGGATAGCACATTTAGGGAGGTGGTCACACCGCAGGTAAAGACTGCTCAGGTAGAAAGGGAATGGGTGACCACCAGGCAGAGTAGAAGAACTAGGCAGGTAGTGAAGGAGTCCCCTGGATCCATCTCGCTTTCTAACAGATTTTCTACTTTGAATACTGTTAGGGGAAATAGCTTCTCAGGGGAATGCAGCAAGAACCAAGTCTGTGGCACCACAGGTGGATCAGCTGCACAGGAGGGGCGGAAAAGGAGTAGAAGAGCTATAGTGATAGGGGATTCTATCGTAAGAGGTACAGATAGGCATTTCTGTGGCTGCAAATGTGACTCCAGGATGGTATGTTGCCTCCCTGGTGCTAGGGTCAAGGATGTCACAGAGTGGCTGCAGGACAAGGGGGAGGGTGAACAGTCAGAGGTCATGGTACACATTGGCACCAATGACATAGGTAGAAAGAGGGATGAGGTCCTGCAACCAGAATTTAGGGAGCTAGATAGCAGATTAAAAAGCAGGACCTCAAAGGTTGTAATCTCTGGATTACTCCCAATGCCACATGCTAATGAGTATAGGAATAAGAGGGTAGAGCAGATGAATGCATGGCTGAGGATATGGTGCAGGAGGGAGGGCCTTAGTTTCCTCGACCACTGGGTCTGTTTCTGGCAAAGGTGGGACCTGTACAAGTTGGACGGGTTGCACCTGAACTGGAACGGGACCAACATACTTGCTGAGAGGTTTGCCAGTGCTGTTTTGGGGGGTAGGGGGGGTTTAAACTAATTTGGCAGGGGGGTCGGATTCAGAGTGGAGGTACAGTAGGGGGTTAAACTCAGTCAAATTTAAAAGAGAAACTGAGTCAGTCTGGAAGGCAGAGCAAATAAAGACCTGTTATGGCACAAGTGAAAAATGCAAGGCTGGATTGCATCTATTTTAATGAAAGGAGTCTTAGTAATAAGGCAGATGAATTGAGGGCGATGATTAGCACATGGGATTATGATCTTATTCCTATCACAGAGACATGGTTGAGGGAGGGGCTGGACTGGCAGCTCAGTATTCCAGGGTACAGAATCTACAGGCAAGACAGGTGAGGGGGTAAAAGAGGAGGTGGCATTGCACTGTTGATCAAGGAGTCAATTACTGCAGTAAGGAAGGATGATATCTTAGAAATTCCTCAAATGAGGCCATATGGGTAGAACTTAAAAACAAAAAGGGGACAATCACTTGGCTGGGAGTGTACTACAGGCCTCTAAACAGACAGGAAGAGATAGAGGAGAAAATATGTAGGCAAATCTCAGAGAGGTGGAAGAATCTTCTTCTTCTTTGGCCTCCTTGTCTCGAGAGACAATGGGTAAGCACCATTGGTGGTCAGTGGTTTGTGAAGCAGCGCCTGGAGTGGCTATAAAGGCCAATTCTAGAGTGATAGACTCTTCCACAGGTGCTGCAGATAGAATTGGTTGTCAGGGCTGTTACACAGTTGGCTCTCCCCTTGCGCTTCTGTCTTTTTTCCTGCCAACTGCGAAGTCTCTTCGACTCGCCACACTTTAGCCCCACCTTTATGGCTGCCCGCCAGCTCTGGCGATCACTGGCAACTGACTCCCACGACTTGTGATCAATGTCACAGGACTTCATATCGCGTTTGCAGACGTCTTTTAAGCGGAGACATGGACGGCCGGTGGGTCTGATACAAGTGATGAACTCGTTGTACAATGTGTCTTTGGGGATCCTGCCATCTTCCATGTGGCTCACATGGCCAAGCCATCTCAAGTGCCACTGGCTCAGTAGGGTGTATATGCTGGGGCTGTGTTGGAGATACGGTCCTGCCACCTGATGCCAAGGATTCTCCGGAGGCTGCGAAGATGGAATGAATTGAGACGTCGCTCTTGGCTGACATACGTTGTCCAGGCCTCGCTGCCATAGAGCAAGTTACTGAGGACACAGGCTTGATACACTTGGACTTTTGTGTTCCGTGTCAGTGCGCCATTTTCCCACACTCTCTTGGCCAGTCTGGACATAGCAGTGGAAGCCTTTCCCATGCACTTGTTGATTTCTGCATCGAGAGACAGGTTACTGGTGATAGTTGAACCTAGGTAGGTGAACTCTTGAACCACTTCCAGAGCGTGGTCGCTGATATTGATGGATGGAGCATTTCTGACGTCCTGTCCCATGATGTTCTTTTTCTTGAGGCTTATGGTTAGGCCATATTCGTTGCAGGCAGCCGCAGTCCTGTCGATGAGACTCTGCAGCCACTCTTCAGTGTGAGATGTTAAAGCAGCATCGTCAGCAAAGAGGAGTTCCCTGATGAGGACTTTCCGTACTTTGGTCTTCGCTCTTAGACGGGCAAGGTTGAACAACCTGCCCCCTGATCTTGTGTGGAGGAAAATTCCTTCTTCTGAAGGGTTGAATGTATGTGAGAGCAGCAGCGAGAAGAAGATCCCAAACAATGTAGGTGCGAGAACACAGCCCTGTTTCATGCCACTCAGGATAGGAAAGGGGTCTGATGAGGTGCCGTTATGCTAAATTGTGCCTTTCATATTGTCATGGAATGAGGTGATGATACTTAGTAGCTTTGGTGGACATCCAATCTTTTCTAGTAGTCTGAAGAGATCACGTCTGCTGACGAGGTCAAAGGCTTTGGTGAGATCTATGAAAGCAACGTAGAGGGGCATCTGTTGTTCGCGGCATTTCTCCTGTAGCTGGTAAAGGGAGAACAGCATATCAATGTTGGATCTCTCTGCTCGAAAGCTACACTGTGCCTCAGGGTAGACACGCTCAGCCAGCTTCTGGAGCCTGTTTAAAGCGACTCGAGTTAAGACTTTCCCCACTATCCTGAACAGGGAGATTCCACGGTAATTGTTGCAGTCACCGCGGTCACCCTTGTTCTTCTAGAGGGTGATGATATTGCCATCGCGCATGTCCTGTGGTACTGCTCCCTCGTCCCAGCACAGGCAAAGCAGTTCGTAGAGTGCTGGAAGTATAGCAGGCTTGGTACTCTTGATTATTTCAGGGGGAATGCTGTGCTTCCCAGGTGCTTTTCTGCTGGCTAGAGAATGAATGGCATCACTGAGTTCCGATTTTGTTGGCTGTACGTCCAGCTCATCCATGACTGGCAGAGACTGGGCTGCATTGAGGGCGGTCTCAGTGACAACATTTTCCCTGGAGTACAGTTCTAGGTAGTGCTCCACCCAGCAGTCCATTTACTTCCGTTGGTCAGTGATTGTGTCCCCTGATTTAGATTTGAGGGGCGCGATCTTTTTGATGGTTGACCCAAAAGCTCTCTTAATGCCATCATACATTCCTCTGATGTTTCCGGTGTCAGAGGCCAGCTGAATATGACTGCATAGGTCTTGCCAGGAGTCATTTGCACAGTGCCTGGCTGTTCTTTGTGCAGCGCTTCTGGCTGCTTTAAGAGCGACGGATGTTAACTCGCTGGGGGCTTTCTTGTCGTTCAACAGTGCAATGTGCTTAGCGGCTATGACAGGTTCCAGCTCTTCAAAGTGTGATTGAAACCAGTCTGCATTCTGCTTCACACGTTTGCCATAGATGATCATAGCTGACTCATAGATGGCATCTCTGATGTGGGCCCACTTGGTCTCTGCATCCCCTGTAGGAGTGTTTTGAAGGACTTTATCAAGTGAATTTAGAAACTTACGTAACAGCTGTGGATAAGAAATTCTGCTAGTGTTGATGCGCGGGCGGCCCTTCCGCTTGGAGTGATGCAGCTTCTTTGGTTTGAGTCTAACCTTGCTGCATACCACACACTGCACACCACATACATCCTTGTCCACTCAACACAGTATTC
Source organism: Heterodontus francisci (assembly GCF_036365525.1). NCBI lineage: Eukaryota > Metazoa > Chordata > Chondrichthyes > Heterodontiformes > Heterodontidae > Heterodontus > Heterodontus francisci. The sequence goes on from NC_090405.1 coordinate 20,700,065, forward strand.
GACTGGCAGTAAAGTCGCTTGTGTGCAGCTTGCTGTGAAATGGCATGAGACTGACATCTCTTGGTGTGAAATAGAACTGCAAGAGGGAAATTGATTGATAATAAAAAGCTCGGTGGGAATGTAAACTGTGAGGGGGATACAAAGGGCCGGATTTTATTTGGTTCACTCCCCCCGAGATTCCGGCCCTGCTCCAATTCTGGTCTTTTGAGCATCGCTGATTTTTATCGCTCCACCGCTGGCAGCTGTGACATCAGCTGTCCAGGCCCGAAGCCTGAGATTTCCCTCCCTGAACTCTCCGCCTCTCGACCTCTCTTCCCTCCTTTAAAACACTCATGGAAGCCTACTTCTGTGACCAAGCTTTTGGCCATCTGCTCTAATACGGTCTTGTGTGGCTTGGGGTCCAAATTTGCTTTCCGACACTCCTGTGAAGTGCCATGGAATGTTGTATTACGTTAAAGGTGCTCTATAAATTTACACACAAGTTGTTGTTGTTTTTGGTCTGGAATGTATTGCCTGAGAGAATGGTGGAAGGAGACTCAATCGTAAGGTTGAAAAGGGAATTTCGATAAATAGTTGAAAGGAAATGAAAGAGCTGCCACAGGCACGATGGGCCGCCCTGGTTGTAGATGTCGTCGTCGTCATCCTTCCTTCTCCGTGAGATGATGGACTTGCAGCAAATCCATTGGTGATGGGATAGTTTCCCATGGTGCACTTTGTCTGATAGCTGAAGAGGTCAATCTGTGAGAGGCAGGTTCTTCCACAAGTGACACATATGAGGTGGGATTATCAGGTGTCGCTGTTTTCCATGTTGGCACCTGCTGTCAAGCTGCTGTAGTCACTGATCGTCATGGTGACGCACACACCAGTCCAGGGGTAATATCACCATTTCCCTCTGTTGTTGGCCAGTGTCTCCCATGTGTGAAAATCGATGTTTCGGGCCTTCATGTCCTGCTTGCAGGCTTCCTTGAAGTGGGGCTTTGGGCATCTAACTGGTCTTCTGTCTCCGGCTACCTCCCCATACAGAATACCCTTGGGAATGTGTCATCTTCCATCCTGCAAACGTGCCTGAGCCAGCAAAGTCACCTCTGCTTGACGAGTGTGAGCATACTCGGGAGATTTGCTTTTGAAAGCATTGTTACATTTGTGATTTTGTCCAGTGTTTATTTGCGCAGTGTCTCACTGTCTTTTGCACAACTGCCTTGGCTAATTTCAAGTCATATAATGTTCTGGCTGCTGGTTTCATGTTGTGCATCAGGTCGGTTCTGCCTTTTGCTTCAATAACAGATGTCATCTCTGCTGAGTAGGTGGGGAAGAGACAGTTGCCCACCTCCTTCTGGAATGTGTCTTTGCAAAGTAGGTGTGGAAAGAGATGCAGTGGTTTTTGTCGAGGTTCATCCCAAGCAGCTCTGTAACACAGGAGTCTGTGCTCTACGGGCTGTTCCCAGGGACGCACACCGAGATAAACATCAACTGCTGCTGGAGGACCATCAATTTGGTGATAGACACTCTTTGGTCTGCCCTAAACTTGCTGGTCTTCCAGCGCAAAAAGTTGTCCACGACCGAGTGTTGCAGACTGGCACATTCCAAGGTCCAGGACTACGTGCTGAGGGACACACTAAAGCTTGGGGTAGCCGCTGCAAAGGCTTAATGGGGAAAGACCACTGTGTAAGGTCCTCCCGCCATAGTGAACTAAGGAACTGGACCCATGGGAAACCCCTCGGGCTGTATACACCAAATATGGTTTTGCTGTAAAATGTACATGGCAGGTAAAATGGAATGGAAGGGTTGTGAGGCAACTCACTCCTCTATTGAAGAAAACTGATTTCTTTCACACTTTTTGGAATGTCATAGAGTCATGGAGAGATACAGCACTAAAACAGGCCCTTCGGCCCACCGAGTCTGTGCTGACCACCAACCACCCATTTATACTAATCCTACGTTAATCCCATATTCCCTACCACATCCCCACCTTCCCTCAATTCTCCTACCACCTACCTGCACTCGGGGCAATTTACAATGGCCAATTTACCTGTCAACCGGCAAGTCTTTGGCTGTGGGAGGAAACCAGAGCACCCAGCGGAAACCCACGCGGTCACAGGGAGAACTTGCAACTCCACACAGGCAGTACCCAGAACTGAACCCGGGTCGCTGGAGCTGTGAGGCTGCAGTGTTTTTTCCAGATTTTTATGAATAAAGTATATTTTGGAAAAACAAAATTCTTAATGAAGTAGGCGCAGTCGATGGGTGCACCTCCTTCACTATCTTTCACCACCACCCTAACGGTGTTACGCACCCCCTGGCCTGGAGCTCTGGTGTTGGTTGCAGCCATTTTTACTTGACGTTTTCCTGGGACAAGTACTAAATCCTCAACTGACAGGGAAACCACCACCACGGTAGATCTCCAATCCCAAAGGGCAGAATGCCCTAAATACGGCGCTGAAACCACCTCCCACCCCCAAAAAAACACAAAAACAGCACCTGCATTATCAAATGCCACTGATCACGGTCTCTCCCCTGCCAGCTAAGTCCAAGCATTGAGGTGGAGAAGTGCGTACTTGGAGCTGCGAAGAAACGAGCACGAGTGTTTACAGCAAAAAATAATTGGGAGCTGAAACACTGTCCAGCAACAGCTAGTAAATTCTATTTTTGATTCATATAATCAGGGGTGAGCGCAAAAGCAGACCCCCAACTATCACAAATTCTGCAGTTGAGTATCCCACACTTGAAGACATCGCAGGCATCAGCAAACTCACAGTACAATAGGTTAGCCTCATCCTGGGAGAACTTTTTTCTTTATTTCCAAAATATACTTTATTCATAAAAATCTGCAAAAATTACATTGCCAAACAGTTTCCAAACAGCACCAAAAAATACAAACATTGCAAAGGAGATCAGTTTCCTTCTATACTGTCATGAGTTTCTTCCCAACCCTTCCTTTTCACAATTGTCATGTCAATTACAGTTTTACATTTACAGCAATTGAGAATATTAACGATACAGTTCGAGGGGTTTCCCATGGATCCAGCCCCTCAGTCCAGCTTGGTGGGGGAACCTTACACTGTGGTCTTTCCCCATTGAGCCTTTGCTGCGGCTGCCCCAAGCTTTAGTGCGTCCCTCAGCACGTAGTCCTGGACCTTGGAATGTGCCAGTCTGCAACATTCGGTGGTGGACAACTCTTTGCGCTGCAAGTTTCGGGCAGACCAAAGGGCGTCTTTCACCGAATTGATAGTCCTCCAGCAGCAGTTGATGTTTGTCTCGGTGTGCGTCCCTGGGAACAGCCCGTAGAGCACAGACTCCTGTGTTACAGAGCTGCTTGGGATGAACCTTGACAAAAACCACTGCATCTCTTTCCACACCTGCTTTGCAAAGGCACATTCCAGGAGGAGGTGGGCGGCCGTCTCTTCCCCACCACAGCCAACGCGGGGGCACTGTGCGGAGGGGGCGAGACTTCGGGTGTGCATGAAGGATCTGACGGGGAGGGCCCTTCTCACCACCAGCCAAGCTACGTCTTGGTGCTTGTTTGAAAGTTCTGGTGATGAGGCATTCCGCCAAATGACTTTGACGGTCTGCTCGGGGAACCATCCAACAGGATCCACGGTTTCCTTTTCCCGTAGGGCCTTGAAGACATTCCGTGCAGACCACTGCCTGATGGACCGGTGGTCAAAGGTGTTTTCCCGCAGAAACTGCTCCACGAAGGATAGGTGGTACGGCACCGCCCAACTGCACGGAGCGTTCCGCGGCAATGTGACCAGGCCCATCCTTCGCAACACTGGGGACAGATAGAACCTCAGCACGTAGTGACACTTGGAGTTTGCGTACTGGGGATCGACACACAGCTTGATGCAGCCGCACACGAAGGTGGTCATCAGGATGAGGGCCACGTTGGGTACATTTTTCCCGCCCTTGTCCAGAGATTTGAACATCGTGTCCCTCCGGACCCGGTCCATTTTAGATCCCCAGACGAAGCGGAAAATGGCTCGGATGACTGCCACGGCGCAGGAGTGGGGTATGGGCCAGACCTGCGCCACGTAGAGCAACAACGAGAGCGCCTCGCACCCGATGACCAGGTTCTTACCCACAATGGAGAGAGATCGCTGCCCCCACATGCCCAACTTTTGTCGTACCTTGGCTGCTCGCTCCTCCCATGTTTTGGTGCACGCCCCGGCCCTTCCGAACCATATCCCCAGCACCTTCAGGTAGTCTGACCTGACGGTGAAGGGGACAAAGGATCGGTCAGCCCAGTTGCCAAAGAACATGGCCTCGCTATTGCCGTGGTTAACTTTGGCTCCCGAGGCCAGTTCGAACTGGTCGCAGATACTCATCAGTCTGCGCACGGACAGCGGATCCGAGCAGAAAACGGCGACGTCATCCATGTACAGGGAGGTTTTGACCTGAGTGCCTCCGCTGCCTGGGATTGTCACCCCTCTTATGCTCGCATCCTTCCTAATATACTCAGCAAAGGGTTCAAAACAGCAAACAAACAAGACCGGGGACAGAGGGCAGCCCTGTCTGACTCCAGATTTGATCGGGAAACTTTCAGATTCCCACCCGTTGATTGAGACTGAGCTACTGATGTTTGTGTAGAGCAGTTGGATCCAATTGCAGATTCCCTCCCCAAACCCCATTTTGGAAAGCACGTCCATCATGTCGGTGTGCGATATCCTGTCAAAAGCCTTCTCCTGGTCCAGGCTGATGAGGCAGGTGTCCACCCTCCTGTCCCGTACGTAGGCGATCGTATCCCTGAGTAGCGCGAGACTATCAGAGATCTTCCTGCCGGGTACAGTACAGGTCTGATCGGGGTGAATCACCAACTCCAGAGCAGACTTGACTCGACTGGCTATGACTTTGGACAGAATCTTGTAATCAACATTAAGCAGTGAGATGGGCCGCCAATTTCTGATTTCTGCCCTCTCCCCCTTCTGCTTGTAAATGAGGGTGATGATGCCTTTTCTCATGGATTCTGACATGCTGCCGGCCAGGAGCATACTCTCGTATACTTCCAGCAGGTCCGGGCCGACCCAGTCCCACAGGGCCGAGTACAACTCGACCGGTAAGCCGTCGCTCCCGGGAGTTTTACTCGTCTCGAAAGACTCGACGGCCTTTGTCAGCTCGTCCAGAGTTAGCGGCTTGACCAGTCTCTCCCTCCTGCTGTCATCTAAGACCTCTGTGATAGATGACAGGAAGGACTGGGAGGCTCTGCTGTCTGTGGGCTTCGCGTCATACAGCCCAGCATAAAAGGATTTGCTGATCCTTAGTATGTCGGACTGCGAAGACGTTACCGAGCCATCTTCTTCCTTCAGGCTGCTGATAACAGAGCTCTCTCTGTGTACCTTTTGGAAGAAGTAACGCGAGCACGTCTCATCCTGCTCAATGGAGCGGACTCTGGACCGGAAGATGATCTTGGAGGCCTCCTTGGCAAAGAACGAGGCCTGCTGGCTCTTCACCTCTTGGAGGTCCTCCTTGACCTCGACCCCCATTGACTGCAACCGGAGTAGATTTTGCATAATTTTCTGGAGTCGGGACACTTCCCTCTGTCTCTCTCTCGCCTTCTGAACACCTTTGTGGATGAAGAACCTCTTGATGTTCTCCTTAATCGCTTCCCACCAGTGAACTGGAGACTCAAAGAGGGGTTTCACGGTCCTCCAACCATTGTAATACCTTTTGAGTTCCTCAACGTTCTCTGGGGTCAGCAGTGTCGCATTGAGCTTCCACGTCCCTCTGCCAACCCGCTGGTCGTCCTGTAAGTGACAGTCGGCCAGTAAGAGGCAGTGGTCGGAGAAGAACACCAGCTTGACGTCGGTGGATCCGACCGTGACAGCACGGGACACAAACAGGAAGTCAATCCTGGAACGGGCAGACCCGTCCGATCTTGACCATGTGTATCTGCGCTGCGCTCCGTCTGCAGGTTTGCTGAAGACGTCGTGCAGTTTGGCATCTTTAACTGTTTCTATTAGGAATCTGGACGTAGCGTCCAGTTTGCTGTCGTCACTGCCGGATCGTCCAGCCGCATCGATGATGCAGTTGAAGTCACCGCCTAGGATGACCGGCCTGGACGTCGCCAGCAGCAGTGGGAGCTGCTGGAAGACGGTCAGCCGCTCGCTGCGTTGTACCGGGGCGTACACGTTGATCAACCAGAGCGGAGCGTTGTTGTACATCACGTCTGCTACGAGGAGGCGGCCGCCCACCACCTCCTTAACTTCGGAGATGGTGAAGTTACCTCCCCGCAGCAGAATACCCAGGCCGGAGGAACGGCAGTCATTACCCCCCGACCAGATCGATGGCCCGTGGGACCACCATCGCGACCACTGCCTGTAGGTGCTGAGGTGTGGTATTCCACACTCCTGCAGAAACAGTAGGTCAGCTTTGACCTTGGCAAGGTAATCCAAGGTTGAAACACATCGCGTAGTAGATTTAATGCTACGCACATTAATGGAAGCAATTCTTACACCTATTTTTTCCTAAAAATTAGTTGTTGCTTCCCATACCATTTGTCCTCGCTAGTCCCAGTCCTTCGGGATGTTCCTGCATACCCATCGTATGCGCAAGCAGTTTCACGTTGGTTGGCTCAAAAACCCCTCCTGATTTTTCATGCAGGGTTTGTGCCGCTCGGGCGACATCGGGGGGGTCTTGTAGGCAGAGAGGATTGGGTTGTCCTCAGCTGCTTCCATCTGTTCCTCCTCGAAAACATCACAGCTCCCGGTCTCCCGGAGCCCAGGTGCGCCAGACGTGTCTTTGCTCCCGGTGTCGCAGAGCTGAGATGCGTTGGCCACTTCGTTACGTGTGGGGCATTGGGGTTGGGGCACGCCGGGCCCATCACAGCTTCCAGTGCCCGGGGGCTGGGATGCTTTATCATCCATCTCGGAGTTCTGCCGCCTCTTTTGAAGGGGCTGTCGTTCCAGCATTTCCCCGTCCAGTGAAGAGGAGTTGTTGCAGTCTGATTCAGAAGAGAGCCTCCTCTTGCCACTGGTTTGGGTGGTGGCTTTGGGATGTTTTTTCTTTGTGGTTTTCCTCTGGACCACTTGCCACTGACCTGTTTGTCCATCTGCTGCCTCCTCCTCCATTGTGTCTGTGGGGGAGGGGTTTCCGGGCGCTGGGTAGGTGCTGGGTCGTTGGTTTCAGTCGCCTCCCCTTCCTTCTCAGGTTGAAGTTCCTCACTGCGGAGAAGGTTGCTGGTCTCCTTTCGAACAGCGGACGCCTTCGTCGAACCTTCGCCCGGCCATTCCTTGGACCTTGCCGCCTGAGCATAGCTGAGACAACGTTTGGGACAGGTCTTGTAGAGATGGCCTGCCGCACCGCACAAGTTGCAACACTTAGTCTGCTTACAGTCCTTGGTCTGATGGCCTTCCTCCTTGCAGTTCTTGCAAACAACCGTGCTGCAGTTGGCTGCCATGTGACCAGATTTGCCACAGGTGCGGCAAACTCTGGGCTGCCCAGCGTAGACCAAGAAGCCTCGACTTCCCCCGATAGCGAAGCTGGAGGGAGGGTGGATGATGGCTCCACTGGGATCTACCTTCAAGGTCACCTTGACCTGCCGCTTGCTGGTCCAGATCCCAAAGGGGTCCTTGACATCAGTGCTGCTGCCGGCCACCTCGACGTACCTGGCGAGAAAGGTGAGTACATCCACCACCGGAACATGGGGGTTGTAGAGGTGAATCGTCACCACCCGGTCCCGTTGTGACGGAAGCGTGAAGAGCGGCTCCGCTGTGAGGATCGACAGTGGCGCCCGGTCCCCTTTCTCCTTGAACGCCTTCAGGAACTTGATGCATCCCGCCACGTTCCGGAACGTCACGTCGAAGTATCCACTGCTGGGGAAATCCTGCAGGCAGAAGACGTCCGTCGCTTGAAATCCGCAGCAATCGAAGAGAATTTTCTTGATGAAGAAGGTGCGATCGACCGGTGCATCTCCTTCCTTGTCCTTCATGACCACCCGAACGGTGTTGCGCACTCCCTGGCCCGAAGCTCGAAAATTGGTTATAGCCATTTTACTCAAAGCTTCCCCAGGATCAAAAGGCAATGATCATGGTCTCTTCTCAATCAAATAAGCACTGATAAGAACAGATACTACACTTGATCTTAGCCAAAAGGCCGAGAAGCGATCCTACTGACTGCCCTGTTTCCAGGGTAAATGACCGCCCTGTTTCCAGGGTAACTGACCGCCCTGTTTCCAGGGTAACTGACTGCCCAGTTTCCAGGGTAACTGATCACCCTGTTTCCAGGATAACTGACTGCCCTATTTCCAGGGTAACTGACCGCCCTGTTTCCAGGGTAACTGACTGCCCAGTTTCCAGGGTAACTGATCACCCTGTTTCCGGGGTAACTGACTGCCCGGTTTCGGGGATAAACTACAGATGTGTTTGCCCTGGATCACACTGGCATCCAGGAGCTCCCACATGCTGCAGCTGTGACACATCACCTGTCCTGTCATCCTTAACGTGTTTCAATTAACTACTTAATTATTTTATTCAATTGTATATTTTATTAAGCTTACTACTAGTTTGTTTACTATTTTAAACATTAGGACTAAAATGGACCTTAATCACTTACCAGATACTCATCAAACATGCAGCTTTTTCCAAACCAATCAACTACCTGCTTGCCTGTGATGTCGCAGCTTACCAGATCCTCACCAAACAGCTCCTTCCACTGCACCGAAGCAAGAACCAAATCCTGTAAACTCACCCCAGCAGCTCTCTGTTTCCCTGCTCTCACTCTCCATTGTGATGTCACTCCTTGATTTTATTACCCCTGCTCCGCTCCTGCCGTGCTCCTCTCTCTCTCGCCCTGTCTCTGAGTCGGTGCTTTTGACACACTTGTTAACTCTCTGTTCCGTCGTGCTTTTCTGTCTCTGGTCCAAAATCTGACTCTGGTGGGATTTGAACCCACAACCTTTGAATGCCTTCTTTATCATTATTTAGAAGTCCAACACGCTATCCATTGCGCCACAGAGTCGCACGTATTTTGAAAGACATCACCAAGGCCTTTGATCTTGTCAGCAGAGACGGACTCTTCAAACTGCGATGGAAACTCGGCTGCCCTCCTGAACTCTTTGGCATCATCTCTTCTTTCCACGAGAATATGCACAGTTCCATCAGTTACAATGGAGCAACATCAGACACTTTCAAGATCAGCAGTGGGGTAAAGCAGGGCTGCGCGCTGGCGCCAACTCTCTTAGGAACAGAGGAACATAGGAGGAGGCCATTCAGCCCGTCGAGCCTGTTCTGCCATTCAATTCGATCATGGCTGATCATCTACCTCAACGCCCCTTTCCCGTGCTATCCCCATATCCCTTGATGTCATGAGTATCAAGATTTCTAACAATTTCTGTCTTGAACATGCTCAATGATTGAACTGCCACAGCTCTCTGGGGTAGAGAATTCCAATGATTCACCATCGTCTGAGTGTAGAAATTCAACTCGATCTCAGTTTTAAATGGCCTACTCCTTATTCTGAGACTTGGTCCCCTGATTTTAGACTCACCAACCAGGGCAAACATCCTATCTACATCCACACTGTCACGCACTGTAAGAATTTTATCAGTTTCAATGAGATCACCTCTCATTCTTCGAAACTTTAAGGAATACAGGCCCAGTTTCCTCATAAGACAATCCCACCATCCCAGGGATTAGTCTGGTGACCCTCTGTTTCACTCCCTCTATGGCAAGTATATCCTTCCTTAGATGAGGAGACCAAACTATACACAATACTCCAGCGCGGTTTCACCAAGGCTCTATACAATTGCAACAAGACATCTTTACTCCTGTACTCATGACCCCTCGTGTGAAGGCCAACATACCATTTGCCTTCCTAACTGATTGCTGCACCTGCACAAGAGCTTTTAGTGTCTCATGAACAAGGACACCCAGGTCCCTTTGGACATCAACACTTCCCAACCTCTCACCATTTAAGAAATACTCTGTCTTTCTGTTTATTCCACCAAAGTGGAGAACTTCACACTTACTCACATTATATTCCATCTGCCATGTTCTTTCCCATTCACTTAGCCTCTCCAGGTTCCCTGGAAGCCTCTCTGCATCCTTCTCACAGCTCACACTTCACCTAGCTTTGTGTCATCTGCAAACTTGGAAATATTACATTTAATCCCCACATCCAAATCATTTATATAGGTTGTTAACAGCTGTGGCTCCAACACTGATCCTTGCAGTACCCCAATAGTAACAGCCTGCCATCCTGAGGAGGACCCGTTATTCCTGCTCTCTGTTTTCGGTCTGTTAACCAATTCTCAATCCATACCAGTATATTATCTCCAATCCTATGTGCTCTAATTTTGTTTACTCACCTCCTGTGTGGGACATTACCAAAGCATCCACTGGTTCTCCTTTATCTGTTCTCCAGGTAACATCCTCAAAAAACTCAACGGGTTTTTTCAAACCTGTTTTCCTTTTCATAAATCTATGTTGACTCTGCCCAATCATATCATTATTTTCTAACTGTCTATTTATCACATCCTTTATAATTGGTGTATTCGTCTCCATGCTGCTATTGTACACTTTCAGTGACTCAGATGGGGGTGTTCACCTGTATATCAGAGCTGACGACAAGCTGTTCATCTTGGCAAGACTCCACTTGGACGTAGAGACTTGGACGTAGAGACTCCACTTTCCATCAACATTGACAACATCACTTTGGAGGTTGTCAACAGCTTCACATACCTTGGATCAACAATCACCAGCAATCTGTCCCTTGATGCTGAAATCAGCACCAGGATTACCAATGCTGCAGCTGTCATGTCAAAGTTGAGAAGACGGGTGTGAACCGACAGCAAACTGACCGTAAATACAAAGCTCCACGTGTACCAGGCTTGTGTTCTCAGCACCCTCCTTTATAGTAGAGAATCATCAACAACTTATACAAGCCAAGAAAAGCAGCTGAACAGCTTCCACCTCCACTGCCTCAGATGGATATTGGACATCTCCTGGCAGGACAGAATGCCGAATGAGGAAGTACACCAGTGTGCAGGGATCCACAGCATGTTTGCCCTCTTGAGTCAGAGGCGGCTCTGTTGACTGGGCCAAATGAATGACAGTCACATTGCCAAATACATGCTCTGTGGTGAGCTTGCTATAAGCACAAGACCAACAGGTCAGGGAAAAAATCAAGTTATTTGGAGAGGTTTGAGTTAATTAAGGAGAGTGGGCATGGATTTATAAATGGAAGTTCATGCTTGATGAATCTAACTGCATTTTTTGATAAACTATCTGAGAAAGTTGATGAAGGGAATGCAGTGGATGTTGTTTATATGGATTTTACAAAAGCATTTTATAAAGTACCACATAAAAGGGTGGTTAACAAAATTGAGGTTCATGGATTAGGAGGGTCAGTGTCCATTTGGATAGGAAATTGTTTTAAGGACAGAAAACAGCGAGTCATATGAAATGGTTCTTGGTCAGACCGGAGGATAATCGACAGTGGTGTTCCCCAAGGGTCAGTGCTAGAACCATTGCTTTTTTTTGCTACAGATTAATGACTTGGATCTTGGAATATCGAGTAGAATCTCAAAATATGCCGATGACACCAAACTTGGAGGAGTGGCAAACAGTGAGGATGATTATGAACTGCCTGAAACAGGATAGTTATCGGCTAGTAGGATGGGCAGACAGGTGGCAGATGGAATTTAATAGTGACAAGTGTGAGGTGATGCATTTTAGCAGAAGGAATAGGGAGAGGCAATATATACTCAATGCTACAGTTCTGAAGAGTGTGCTGGAATAGAGGGGCCTGGAGTACATGTCCATCATTCTTTGAAGTTGGCAAGACATATTGCGAGAGTGGTTAGCAAAGCATGTGGGATCTTGGGCTTTATAAATAGAGACATTGAGTACATAAGCAGGGTTGTTATGCTGAACTCTGGTTAGGCCCCAATTGGAGTGTTGCATTCAGATCTGCTCACCAATCTTTAGAAAGGATGTGCGGATTCTTGAGAGGATGCAGAGGATATTTACCAGAATAGTTCCAGGGATGGAGGGTTTTAGTTTCAAGGTTAGGTTAGAAAAACAGGGTTTTTTCTGCCTGTATCAAAGGAGATTGAGGGGAGAATTGATAGAGGTGTCGAAGGCTCTGACAGTTTTAGATAAGTTGGCAAGGAAAAATTGTTCCCATTAACTATTGGTACAAGGACTAGGGGATTCAGATTGAAGGTTTTGGACAAGAGATGCAGGGGGAATGTGCGGAAGAGCTTTTTTACACAGTGATTGGTAATGATCTGTAACTCGCTGCCCCCGAGGGCGGAGGAAGTGGAGACAATCGTTGGTTACAAAAGGAATTTCGACGGGCATTTGAAGGAAATAAATTTACAGGGCTAGGGGGATCGAGCAGACGAGTGGGACTGACTGGATCGCTCCATGGAGAGCTGGCCTGTACTCGATGGGGCAAATGGCCTCCTTCCATACCACAAATGACCCAATGACTCGATGAGTCTATGTCACTCTCAGAATCAAGACAACAGAGTGACAGATTTAACACAACATTATAACATATGTTTTGTTTGACAAATTCAATAATAACTCGCCTCCACTCCTAGTATTTCTAAATCCCACACATTCACTATAATGTCAACAATTATTTCCTGTTGTGTCTCTCTCAGATTTGTAAACTTCACTATATTGGAGTGAGGTGACATCTACTGGCGGGAAGCAAGAACTGCAATCAAGCAGCAGAAACTCCACAGTCTGTCAGGGTTAAAGAAACATTGCAATATGAGGAAATAGTGAAGGGGTTTGATCGGGTTGATGGAAACATGATTCCACTTGTGGTATCGAATGAAGCAAGGGCCGGAAATATAAAATTGTCGTTAATAAAAGAAATGAGGAATTCATGAAAAATGCATTTGCTTAGAGAGATATACAGCACTGATATAGGCCCTTTGGCCCACTGAGTCTGCACTGACCATCAACCACCCATTTATACTAATCCTATGTTAACCCAGAATTCCCTACCACATCCCCACATTTCTCCTATCACCTACCCTGGGGCCAATTTACAACAGTCAATTTATCTATCAACCCACAAGTCTTTCGTTGTGGGAGGAAACCAGAGTACCTTGTGGAAGCCCACATAAACAACTTGCAAACTCCACACAGGCAGTATACAGAACTGAATCAGGGTCATTGAAGTTGTGAAGCTACAGTGCTCACCACTGCACCACCCTTAGAATGTGGATAGAGTAAAAAGTGAGATTGGATGGACAGAAGCAGTCTGAAAAGATGGCTCAAACAAAAGGTGAAAACCCTGAAATGTTAACTCTGTTTCTCTCTCCACAGATGCTGTCAGAGGTGCTGAGTATTTCCAGCACTTTCTGTTTTTATTTCAGCTTTGTAGGATATTGTTTTGATCTGAAAAAAATGCATGATCGGCTGTGGGTGCCAGTGCAATTCCACAGGAGCGAATAAAAACCATGCCAACGGTGGCTCGTTGGTCCAGGGGTATGATTCTTGCTTTGGGTATATAAGTGATTAATATGTGAGATGTCCTGGGTTCAAATCCCAGATGAGCCCTTCTCTGTTGCCATTTTTAGTTTAAGGTCATCGATTGCTTTCAGCCTTCCAGAAAGCGGAATCAATTTCCAAACTGAGCCTGCTTGAGGACTGGGGAACTGGATTCAAAGAGCTTGTCGACAAAATTGAAATGAACAAAATATACAGATTGTCAAGTGAGAATATAAGGTTGCAACAGTAACTAAAGGCCTGCTCGGGTCAGCAAATGAAACCCGACCCAAGCCTGACAGCACCACATCCGACCTGGTCCGAGTCCTTTCATTTTTTTCCCGTGCCCGAACTGACCACCAGAATGTTCAGTTAAACTTGCTTCCGTTTTTCACTTTTTAAGCTTGTGCAGGTAAGGCAACAAAAACTGTAACTGGACTTCAAAGGTTGTTTAAATGTACATTAAGATTAGAGCTACGTACCGGAGGTGATGAGCTGAAGATTGTTACCATAGAAGTTAGTGATTGTGAGGTCACTAGTTAAAGAGAAAGTCATGGAGTTGTGCCCAGACAGGTTGTCCCACACTATATTGATTAAAATATTGCCCGAAGGTGAGAAAATATCATTATACATTCCCAAGACTCCTGCTTTACAGGTTGAAATACTTTCTGCAAGTTTATCCAGAGAGCAGCTGAGATGCAGAGACCAGGAAGGTCTTGAGTGATTAATTATTATAAAATATACATTCTTATATTAAAGAGATTGTGCTCTACCTTCGATGGAATCACTCACTGCAGACTAGTGCAGAGTGTTTCCCGCCTTGACGTCCTGGCTGTCACTGGATCTTGAGTCCAGGCCTCTGGATTACTGGTCCAGTAATCTTTGAAATTTCTCCCTTGATCTAATATTTTAATCTGGTAAGTCAGATTTTACAAAAAAAAATTAAATGATTTAAGACTGCTTCATGTTCAGCAGTGCCAAATGAATAAAGAAATTCAAATATATTCAAAATTATATATCAACTATTAAATACTAATGCCCAGCTTTGAATACAAAAAATGCCTCTAATTGTGTTCTGGTCTGGAATGGAATTCTTCAGTGTTTCTGTTTAGCTTGGATTGACTCATCGATTTGCTTGTTTTTCACTTTGTCGATGCCTTTGAATAATTGTGGATTCTTCTTCAGGGTGTCTTCTTTCACCAGGTAGTTCTGACCTCTGATGATGTTGATCGTAATCAGCTTCAATTTGCTGATAGTTTTGGAAGTGAGCAGATTTCCTTTGCTTGAGTTTACAACATGGAACTTAGTCTGACGTATGGACCCATAGGAGGATTTGAAAACTGCCCTTGCATTGGAGCATACAGTTGCATCCATCCAAACAGAGGTACAGTAGAAGTGACATATTCAGTTCAGTCTGTCGATCATGGGACTTTTAATCTCAGGGTTGTGAGTTTGAGCGCCATTTAGTTTTTCCATTTTTTAGGCTTCATTAGCAGAGAGTACAAGGAGTGTTTGAAATGAAATTCAACAACAGTATGAGAAATGCTCTCTTTCATTCGGGACTCTTAACTCTCTGCAGCATCTCGCTGTGAAAGATTGAACTTTACCTCATTTCTTTTTCAGCTGGGAGTCAGTGCAGCTCAGTGGGACTTCTGGCTGTCTCCCACCTCACAATTCATCAGTGCTGAGAAAGCAATGGGAAATATTACTCATGGCTGAGTAAGCAGAGGACACCGATTTAAGGTGAATGGGAAAAGAACCAAAGGCAACATGAGGAAAAACCTTTTTTATGCAGCAAATGGTTAAGATCTGATATGTACTGCCTGAGAGTGTGACGGAGGAAGATTCAACCATAGCTTTCAAAAGGATATATGATAATTATCTGAAGGGAAAAAAAAATCAGGTTTTCATGGAATACATGAGGATGTGGCATGAGCTGAGTTGCTTGTGCAGAGAGGCAGCACAAGCACGATGAGCTGAATCCCTCCTTTTGTGCTGTAAGTATTCTGTGATCTATTATTCTATACAAAGTGAAACCAACACTCACATATGAGAAACAGACAGGTACAGTGTAAACCCCACACGAACAAACCAGCAAATGCCAGGGACAGAGTGAAACCAACAGTCCTAGACAAGAAACTGACAGATACTGTGTGAAACCCAAAAATCACTTATCAGGATTTGGCAGTTGATGTGTAAAAACCTCTCTTCAATATCCATCCTGCAAGGTACAAAGAAAATTCGGTACAAACCCAGGCTCATACTTCAAAGACTGAGAGATAAAGAGCAAAACACAGACTCACCTACAAGAGGCTGACAAGTACAGAGAATAAAACAGAGGGGGTGCAGATTAAAAACACATGCATGTAACGGATACTGATAGGGATAGAATCAAACACTTTCTCACACATGACACGAAAATTGGTGGTGTCGTAAATAGTGAGGAGGAAAGCCTTAGATTACAGGCCAATATAGATCGTCCGAGGCAGAGAATATAAGAGCAGGGAGGTTATGACGGAGCTGTATAAAATGCTAGTTAGGCCACAGCTGGAGTACTGTGTACTGTTCTGGGCACCACACTATAGGAAGGATGTGATTGCACTGGAGAGGGTGCAGAAGAGAGTCACCAGGATGTTGCCTGGGCTGGAGCATTTCAGCTATGAAGAGAGACTGAAAAGGCTAGCGTTGTTTTCCTTAGAGCAGAGAAGGCTGAGGGGAGATAAGATTGAGGTTTACAAAATTATGAGGGGCATTGATGGGTTAGATAGGAA
This sequence comes from Heterodontus francisci, assembly GCF_036365525.1. Classification (NCBI taxonomy): domain Eukaryota; kingdom Metazoa; phylum Chordata; class Chondrichthyes; order Heterodontiformes; family Heterodontidae; genus Heterodontus; species Heterodontus francisci. The sequence goes on from NC_090405.1 coordinate 20,716,275, forward strand.
GAAACATTTTACCTTAGCGGAGGGGTCAATAACCAGGTGGCATAGATTTAAGGTAAGGTGCAGGAGGTTTAGATGGGATTTGAGGAAAAAAGTTTTACCCAGAGGGTGGTTGGAATCTGGAACGCACTCCCTGAAGAGGTGGCAGAGGCCGGAACCCTCACAACATTTAAGAAGTATTTAGATGAGCACTTGAAATGCTATAGCATACAAGGCTACGGGCCAAATACTGGAAAATGGGATTAGAATAGTTAGGTGCTTGATGGCCAGCACAGACACAATGGGCTGAAGGGCCTGTTTCTGTGCTGTGTAACTCTATGACTCTATATCAGAAACTGATAGATCTGGACAAAAGCTGATGTTCACATACAAGTTGTTGAAAGATAGGTGGTGAAACTCATTTTTTTTTTATTTCCAAAATATACTTTATTCATAAAAATCTGTAAAAATTACATTCCCAAACAGTTTAAAATAGCATCAAGTCAAAAAATACAAACAGTGCAAAGGTGATCAGTTACCTTCTGTACAATCATGAGTTGCCTCACAACCCTTCCATTTCATTGTCATGCCATATACATTTTTACATTTACAGCACACAAAATTTCTCCGATCCAGTTCAAGGGATTTCCCATGGATCCAGCCCCTCAGTTCAGCTTGGTGGGGGGACCTTACACTGTGGTCTTTCCCCATTGAGCCTTTGCTGTGGCTGCCCCAAGCTTTAGTGCGTCCCTCAGCACGTAGTCCTGGACCTTGGAATGTGCCAGTCTGCAACATTCGGTGGTGGACAACTCTTTTCGCTGGAAGACCAGCAAGTTTCGGGCAGACCAAAGGGCGTCTTTCACCGAATTGATAGTCCTCCAGCAGCAGTTGATGTTTGTCTCGGTGTGCGTCCCTGGGAATAGCCCGTAGAGCACAGACTCCTGTGTTACAGAGTTGCTTGGGATGAGCATCGACAAAAACCACTGCATCTCTTTCCACAAAGTTAACTCACATAGCAATAGCAGAAACAGTCACAAACCAAAAACTGAAACATACAGAGTAAAAACCCACATTCTCACACCAGAAATTCACGGCTACAAAGTGAAGCTGACTCTCTCCTCCCAGGCACTGACAGGTACAAAAGAAAAGACGCACTAACATACCAGGAAATGTAATGTAGGAAATAAAACCTGATTATCATGTCAGAGATTGGCATTAATGACAGTTGTGGTACCCAGAATGCTCTGCGCTCCAGAATTTGCCTTGTCTCTGATAAGGAGCAGGCGCGGTAGTGGCTGAGCTCCATCTGCAGCTGGAGTGGAATATTCACAAAGTGCAGGGAGACCGCGCCCGTAGCGGGTGCACACAGCTGGAGCAGGGCGTCAAGGCCACAATAGGATGGAACAATCCCGTTTGTGTCCCTGCGGGTGGCGGTGAAGCTTTTCCCTGTGAGGCTTCCCGAAACTGCCCGCCAGCAAGGTCAACTGGTCAGAGAGCGTCTGTAAATGGATAGGAATTGGGGATTGGGCAGGGAGCGTCTCTAAATGAATAAGATTTGGGGACTGGGCAAGGAGCGTCTGTAAATGGATAAGAATTGGGGATTTGGCAGGGAGCGTTTTTTAATCCATTCGTGGGATGTGGGCGTCGCTGGCTCGATCTCAGCTGCAGTAATGTGTCCAGTTCTGGGCACCAGGTTTCAGAAAGGACATCAAAGCTTTTGAGACAGTTCGGAGGAGATTTACGAGAATGATACCAGAGATGAGGGGTTTCAGTTCTCTGGACAGGGTGGTGAAGCTGGGATTGTTGGCCAAAAATGTCAAGGGGAGGTGAGGAGAGATCTTTTTACCCAGTAACTGATTCGGATTTGGAATGAATTGTCTGACAGGGTGCTGGAAACGGATTCAATTATAACTTTCATAAAGGAATTGGACAAATATTTCAAAGTGAATTTCTCCAGGACTATGGGGAAATAGGCAGGGGGTTGGACTAATTGCATCATTTTTTTCACAGATTCAGCACAGGCACAAAAGACCGATTGGCCTCCTTCTGTGCTGTATGATTCTATGAAATAGTGACAGTCAGGGCAAGTCTGTATAAGAAGGAGAAATGGAGACAGGTCAGGGAGAGCACATCACCAAAACTGGGAGATACTACATTGGAAAGGGAGGGTCGGAGGGGGAGAGAGCACGTACATACAGTCAGAATCAGCACCTTCAGGGGAAGAGAGAGAGAGGAACCAATGAGTGTAGAACTGAACCCAGCCAGAGTCAACCTGCTGAAACACCAGTGAGTTCACACTAGGGAGAGATCATTCACCTGCTCCGTGTGTGGGAAGGGGTTCACTCAGTCATCCAACCTCACTGAACATCAACTTGTTCACACTAATCAGAGGAGACCTTTTCAATGTTCTGACTGTGAGAAGAGCTTTAAAAGCAGTAATGATCTGCTGAAACACCAACACACTCACTCTGGGAAGAGGCCGTTCCCCTGCCATGTGTGTGGGAAGGGATTCACTCAGTCATTCAATCTGCTGCAACATCAGCAAGTTCACATGTAACTGCAGGGGTTGGATTCTGCTGTTGTTGCTGCTATTCATCACTTTCAGAGACAAAGTTGGGTCTTACTTTATAACCAGTGTAGTCCAGAGCAAAAGTGTCTTCTTCATGTTGAGATAAACGGGAGAAGAAACCGGGAAGTGGTGGCGAGGATGGGGGAGGTGCTGCACCATCACTTTAATGGTGCACCCTCCCTCCCCCGGGGTCCTTGCTGCACGCCCGCCAGGCCTGGTGGCTCTGATTGGGGTCCTGAGAGCCCCTGAGACTCGGTGCAGCTGAGGCTGCGCTCACCCCCGCTCAGCTCTGTTGTGATATTTAAAATATGAAAGGCCTGTTGGACTGAGAGCTGATCTGGAATTTAGAAAGCAGCATTACTGGAGGCTCATTGCTGCTCAGCACAATCTCACCCCCCGCTCCTGGGAATTGTTGATTCTGCACCCTGTAGTTCAGTTCTTCACTTAACTAGAGGGGGAGATGTGTGAGCAGAAAAACAGAGCAAATTAAAAAACACAGCTGGACAGATGTGCAACAGGTCAATCCACTGTTACAATAACTCCATCTCTGACTCCCTCCTGACAGTAACCAGCCCTTTCACAGAGACTGTGGGTGGCTCTGAAAAGAGCCTTTGGTTTATTAGATGTCATTTTGGCTGCTTTACTTTTTCTGGGAGCTCTGAGCGCTGGTTTTCTTGCGCAGCAGCACGGCCTGGATATTAGGCAGCACCCCGCCCTGAGCGATGGTCACGTCTCCCAGCAGCTTGATGAGCTCCTCGTCGTTGCGGACGGCCAGCTGCAGGTGTCTGGGGATGATGCGGGTCTTCTTGTTGTCCCGGGCCGCGTTACCAGCCAGCTCGAGGATTTCAGCGGTCAGATACTCGAGCACAGCAGCCAGATAGACCGGGGCTCCGGCACCCACACGCTCAGCATAGTTGCCCTTTCTCAGGAGCCTGTGAACACGACCCACCGGGAACTGCAGTCCAGCCCGGGAGGAGCGAGACTTGGCCTTGGACCGAGCTTTCCTGCCGGTCTTTCCTCTTCCAGACATTTCCACAATCGCACAAATACTTTCACAAAGAATGGATAATTTCTCAGCTTTTAGCACAAGCGTGAAGCAGTTAGGATAGCCGAGTGGTCTAAGGAGTTGTGTTTAGGTCGTAGTGTTTTCTGGAGGCGTGTGTTCAAATCCCACTTCTGCCAAGTTGTGTTTTGACTGAACTGGAGGGATTTGGGAGCAGCGGTGAAGGGAGAATATGGAAGAATATTGGCAAGTAAAATGAAAATGGACCCAAAGATGTTTCTTCAATACATTCGAGTAAGAGCAACTAAAGAAAGAGGAGTGCACTGAAAAGACCAAAAAATCACAGTGATTTTTGACATCTTGCCAGGATTGAGTGGCGCGTGCACGGGATGATGTCATTTTGCATCGCCAACGTCATCACATTTCCGCAACAAATCCATCTTCGTGCATGCGTGACAAAGCGTCATTGGGTATCTAGCCACCCCATCCCCCCACCACTTGGCTGGAGGAAGTGGCTGAATGGGAGATTTTGAAGCTGTAGCTCTCCCACCTCGGCAACTCACTCCAGGCCTCGACGATTCCCCCCCTCAGCCGCTCGCTCCAGACCTCGCTGCTCCCCCATCCCCCCACTCCCCTGGCCAGTTGTTCCTCGCTTCGTACCACCCCACTCTCTGGCCACTCGCTCCAGGCCGTGCCGCTTCCCTCCTCTCAGCCACTCACTCCTACGTCGCCCCGTCACCCCTTGCGGCCCTCCTGCTTCTACAGGTGGCGCCTGGTGAAGAAATGTGGGAGCGAGTGTCACGGCCAGAGCTAGCAGCTGTGGGCTGGGCTGGGACAGGGTGGGGGTGGGGGTGGGGGTGCGGAGAGCGAACAGCCAGAGTGCGGAATTTCGCCAGTAGGGAGGAGGGGGAGAAAGCGAGTTGCAGAGGGGGGAGAGCGGTCAGTGGGGTGGGAGCTAGTAGCTGCGTTCGGGTGAAGTCAGTCCTGGTCAGTTATATAAACAAATCACAATAACGAATTGGCAGCACATTTTATCCTCTGCCCGATTTTCCTTTCCATCGATCGGGGTGCTAATTCACTATCTTCCAATGGAAATTCAATCATAAAATTCCTTTTGTATTTAATAGGATTACTGAAATGTTAAATGGATCTGAGAATTACAGTTAGTATTAGCAAACGCACCCGAATGAATTAGGACCCCAATCGATGGACAGGAAAATCGGGGAAAGTATAAAATGTGCTGCCAATTCGTTATTGAGATTCGTTGAGGAATTCGATTCTGCCCAACACTGAAATTGGCAGCTTTTTTGAATTCAACCTTTCTGCCAGGACGACAATTTAAGCCAATGATTTGCTGTATTTTCTAATTCGAGGCTCGGCAATTGGTTAAGACATGCGAATGGGAAGAGGGTGACCAATCAGAAGTGGGCTCTGGATAGCGCGGGCTCAAACTGCGGGAATTCCAGGTCCCTGAATGATTGAGCTGAAACTGATCAGTTTCACAAACCCTGTCAGTTTCAGTGCAGGAAACACCGTCTCGGGAGAAATAACATCACAAGTGGGTCTGGTTCCAGTGACCGATTTAACGGCTGCTGCAAAGCTCCCGGATTCCCTCATGGCAGCGAAATCATTTTGAAATTCTATGAAAACAATGAGTGATTCTGGAGGAGTGATGGCTTTTCACTGAGGGCATGTGTCGACTGGAGAAATAACTAACTGTAGAGCCTCGGGCACTGTTTACACAGCCCGTTCAGAAAATCAAATCCACTGCACATCCTTGCTACAAATGAAATGTCAAATTTGGGGATTCTAGTTTTGTATCTCGAACACAGCACAGATTTATTCCAGACAGTTCTAAACAGCCTATCCCAGCTCCCGTTTCCAGGTCACTGCTCTCTCTGTGAGGCGGTGGGTGGCTCTTCGAAGAGCCTTTGTTGTGTTTGCTGGAAAGGGTCGAGTTGTTCAGCCGCTGAATTCGTAGTGAGTGCGGCCCTGCCGTTTCAGAGCGTACACCACATCCATGGCAGTGACCGTCTTGCACTTGGCGTGTTCAGTGTAGGTGACCGCATCCCTGATCACATTCTCCAGGAAAACCTTCAACACCCCGCGAGTCTCCTCATCGATCAAACCCGAGATCCGCTTGACCCCGCCACGGCGAGCCAGGCGGCGGATTGCTGGTTTGGTGATGCCCTGGATATTATCACGAAGCACTTTGCGGTGCCGCTTTGCTCCATCTTTGCCCAGTCCTTTCCCTCCTTTACCTCTGCCAGACTTTCTTTTATTAATTTCCAAAATATACTTTATTCATAAAAATCTGTAAAAAAAAAATACATTACAAAACAGTTCCAAAAAGCACCAAGTCAAACAATACAAAGAGTGCAAAGGAGATCAGTTTCCTTCAATACAGGAGTGAGTTACCTCACAACCCTTCCATTTCATTGTCATGCCATGTACATTTTACAGCAAACAAATATTTTCTGGCTACAGTTCGAGTGGTTTCCCATGGATCCAGCTCCTCAGTTCAGCTTGGTGAGGGGACCTTACACTGTGGTCTTTTCACATTGAGCCTTTGCTGCGGCTGCCCCAAGTTTTAGTGCGTCCCTCAGCACGTAGTCCTGGACCTTGGAATGTGTCAGTCTGCAACATTCGGTCATGGACAACTCTTTGCACTGGAAGACCAGCAAGTTTCGGGCAGAACAAAGAGCGTCTTTCAACGAATTGATAGTCTTCCAGCAACAGTTGATGTTTATCTCGGTGTGCGTCCCTGGGAACAGCCCATAGAGCACAGACTCCTGTGCTACAGATCTGCTTGGGATGAACCTCGACAAAAACCACTGCATCTCTTCCACACCTGCTTTGCAAAGACACATTCCAGAAAGAGGTGGGCAACGTCTCTTTTCCACCACAGCCACCTCGAGGGCCGCGTGTGGATGGGGTGAGACTTCGGGTGTGCAGGAAGGATCTGACAGGGAGGGCTCTTCTCACCATCAGCCAGGCTACATCTTGGTGCTTGTTTGAAAGTTCTGGTGATGAGGCATTCTGCCAAATGACTTTGGACTTCTGCTCAGGGGACCATCCGACAGGATCCACCATCTCCTTTTCCCGTAGGGCCTTGAGGATATTCCGTGCAGACCACTGCCTGATGGATTGGTGGTCAAAGGTGTTTTTCCACAGAAACTTTTCCATGAAGGATAGGCAGTACGGCACAGTCCAACTGGATGGAGCATTCCGCGGCAATATGACCAGGCCCATCCTTTGCAACACCGGGGACAGATAGAACCTCAGCACGTAGTGACACTTGAAGTTTGCAAACTGGGGATCTACACACAGCTTGATGCAGCCGCACACAAAGGTAGCCATAAGGATGAAGGCGACGTTGGGTACATTTTTCCCGCCCTTATCCAGAGGTTTGAACATCGTGTCCCTCCGGACTCGGATCATTTTGGATCCCCAGATGAAGCGGAAAATGGCTCAGGTGATCGCCACAGCGCAGGAATGCGGTATGGGCCAGACCTGCACCACACACAGCAATGTGAGCGCCTCGCACCTGATGACCAGGTTCTTACCCATAATGGAGAGAGATTGCTGCTCCCACATGCTCAGCTTATGTTGTACCCTGGCTACTCGCTCCTTCCAGGTTTTGGTGCACGTCTCAGCCCTTCCAAACCATATCCCCAGCACCTTCAGGTAATCTGACCTAACGGTGAAGGGGACAAAGGATCGGTCAGCCGAGTTCCCAAAGAACATGGCCTCGCTCTTGCCGTGTTTAACATTGGCTCCCAAGGCCAGTTCGAGCTGGTCGCAGATGCTCATCACTCTGCGCACAGACAGTGGATCCGAGCATAAAACGGCGACGTCATCCATGTACAGGGAGGTTTTAACCTGAGTGCCTCCGCTGCCTGGGATTGTCACCCCTCTGATGCTCGCATTCTTCCAAATAGACTCAGCAAAGGGTTCAATACTGCAAACAAACAAGACAGGGGAGAGAGGACAGCCCTGTCTGACTCCAGATTGGATCGGGAAACTTTCTGATTCCCACCCATTGATTGAGACTGCACTATTGATGTTTGTGTAGAGTAGTTTGATCCAATTGCAGATTCCCTCCCCAAACCCCATTTTGGAATGCTCATCCATCATGTAAGTGTGCGATATCCTGTCAAAAGCCTTCTCCTGGTCCAGGCTGATGAGGCAGGTGTCCACCCTCCTGTCCCGTACATAGGTGATCATATCCCTGAGTAGCGCAAAGCTATCAGAGATTGTCCTGCCTGGTATAGTATAGGTCTGATCAGGGTGAATCACCAACTCCAGAGCAGACTTGAATCGACTGGCTATGTCTTTTGACAGAATCTTGTAGTCAGCATTAAGCAGAAATTGGGCCACCAATTTCTGATTTCTGTCCTCTCCCCCTTCTGCTTGTCGATGAGGGTGATGATGCCTTTCCTCATGGATTCTAACATGCTGCCAGCCTGGAGCATACTCTTGTTTACTGGCAGACATGTTGATTCTTTCCTCAAATCAGTGCACAATAAAAGAGACTGATTCTGTCAGGCTCCTTTTTATACAGGCCACCTGGACCTGCCTGAGAAAGGCAGAGTGAGAGCAGGGAGGGGAGGAGACAAGAGTGAAGATTAAACAGAGAGCTAGATGGAGGAGACACCCAGAGTGACAGACAGAGAGAGAACGGCCACTCATCTTTCAGCTCCACCTCCAGTTTCCTCCGGGCTGCCAATTTCAAACCCTTTATTAACAGTAGAACCAAAACCCAGCTCTCCACACAAACCCTTCCAGACTCGGCCTTCATAGTCAAGGCTTTCCAGAAAGCCAGAGCTTTTAAATATGGTCCCGATGCAATTAACACTCAGTAATATTCCCACCTAAACATAGTCCATTCTATACTAAGAAACCTCCTCAGTAACATCACCATTTCCACACACATCCGCTTCCTGCAGTTTACAAACACCTTACTGCAGCTGTTTGGGGAATCTCCTGTGTTAAGATTGGAGTTGGAAAGCGGCCTTTACCCGGCAGTGTTATCGTCTCACACTGAATCTGCTAGACATCCTGTTCTCTTTATTGTGAGAGAGAAAGCACGGATTTAGGAAATGTTCATTTGAAATGATCTCTATTGAGAACGAGCCCGGCCGTGGGACAGGTATTCCAGTGCAAAGAGCTGTCCATGACCAAGTGTTGCAGACTGGCACATTGCAACGTCCAAGACTATGTGCTGTGGGACGGCATTAAAGCTTGGGGAAGCCACCATGGAGACTCAATGGGGAAAGGCTGCAGTCTGAGGCCCTAGTAGGCCATAGTACAGTGAGGGGCTGGAACCTGTGTAAAACCCCTCGGGCTGTTTGCACCAGAGAATGTTTGATGTGTAATGTAAATACTGTAAATATAACCTGTGCAGGCAGGGATTGTGAGATACATCATGTACATTATTGAAGGAAACTGAACTGTATTGTACCTTATGTAATATTAAATTTGAACTGCTTTGCAATGTAATTGCACAAATTATATGAATAAATTACATTTTGTGCAAAAGAGAGCAGCTTTCCTGTCAACACACACCTTGTCTCAGGGCACAACTTTCCTGTGATCTTGTCATACCCAACTTCGCTCTATATCTTCTGACACACACACTTTACAGTCTGTCATTTCCAAAAACAAGCATTCTAAAATCAAAAGACCTTTTGTTTATTTCTCCTTTCTTTTCATTTCTCCTCTATTCTTCTCAATCACTCCCTTCAACAGTCCTATTCAGATCAAGGTGGAATGTGAATAGTGTCACAACTCACCTCTGACACTATTATTACCCTTTTCTCTTGTCTCATTCAATGGGAAAGTTTTATTCACCAGTCTGTTGCTGTTTTACACTCTTGCCATACCATCTGGTATTGCATCCATCTGAATTCTGTGCTTTCATGGCCTTACATATCTTTTCCTCTTCTGGATGATTTGTTTGCTTCAGTTCCATTCAACCAGGCTGGACCACAGGGAAGCTTAGAACCTTTGCCTTGGACGGGTCCACGTTGATCCATTACATTCAGAATCACCTCCTTGAAATAACTCCATAGTACAACTACAGTAACCACACAGAATCTGCTTCAAACACTCCTCCACATTTTATCTGTTCTGACTGTCAACACCTCCAGCTCTTTTGTTTAAGTGGAACCCATCAGGTGTGCATAGGCTCCTTCTATTCTGAAAGCTGTAGCACTGGTTCAGGGAATTCAGCCCTGTTTCTCTACTCGAAAGGATCAGCCATGCTTGATCTGCCTCGTATTTTGCTTTTATTGCAACGTTACAAGACCTCCAATCCTCTGGCACCACACCTGTATCCAGTGAGGGATTGGAAAATGATGGTCAGACCTTCCACTATTTCTTCCCTGGCTTCTTTCAACAGCCTGGGGTACATTTCATCTGGTCCTGATGATTTATCCACATTCAAGGATGCTCATCCCATTAAGACTTCCTCTCTCCTTAAGTTATCACGTCCAATACTTCACACTCCTCCTCCTTCATAACAATATCTGCATCACCCTCTCATTCGGGAAAACAGTAAAGTATTCATTAAGGATATTGGCAACATCTTCCACCCCGATACAAAGGTTACATTTTTGATCTTTTATGTGCCCTGCTGTTTGCTTAGTTGCCTCTTACTCTAATGTTTTGATGCAACATCTTTGGATCCATTGTTATTTTGCTTGTCCATGTTCTTTCCTGTTCTCTCTTTGCTCTTCACCGCTGCTCCCAAACGCCTCCAGTGCAGTCAAAACACAACTTGTCAGAATTGGGATTCGAACACACGCCTCCAATGGAGACTACGACCTAAACGCAGCGCCTTTGACCGCTCGGCCATCCTGACTGCCTGCGATGTACTATCAATGCTAAGGAAATTATTCATTCTTTGTGAAAGTATTTGTGAGATTGTGGAAATGTCTGGAAGAGGAAAGACCAGCGGGAAAGCTCGGGCCAAGGCCAAGTCTCACTCCTTCCGGGCTGGACTGCAGTTCCCAGTGGGCCGTGTTCACAGGCTCCTGAGAAAGGGCAACTATGCTGAGCGTGTGGGTGCCGGAGCCCCGGTCTATCTGGCTGCTGTGCTCGAGTATCTGACCGCTGAAATCCTCGAGCTGGCCGGTAACGCGGCCCGGGAGAACAAGAAGAGCCGCATCATCCCCAGACAACTGCAGCTGGCCGTCCGCAACAACGAGGAGCTCAACAAGCTGCTGGGAGGGGTGACCATCGCTCAGGGCGGGGTGCTGCCTAATATCCAGGCCGTGCTGCTGCCCAAGAAAACCAGCGCTCAGAGCTCCCAGAAAAAGTAAAGCGGCCAAAATGTCATCAAATAAACCAAAGGCTCTTTTCAGAGCCACCCACAGTCTCTGTGAAAGGACTGGTTACTGTCAGGAGGGAGTCAGAGATGGAGTTATTGTAACAGTGGATTGACCAGTTTCACATCTGTCCAGGTGTGTTTTCAGTTCCCTCTCTGGATTTCGCTCTGTTTCTCTGCTCACACATCTCCCCCTCCAGTTAAGTGAAGAAGTGAACTACAGGGTGTAGAATCAACAATTTAATAAATCCCGCTGCCTTCGATTTGATAAATCCCGAGACCATCCCGGTACATTAACGGGAACTGGTTCGGAGCTGATGAATTAATTTAATAATGGAAGTGTCCGGGTTAATTCTCTGTTTTTCATTTGGACAGTTTAAATTGTGTTTTTTTTTTCTCTCTGGTGATCTGAGCGCCGCTTCTCAATGAGAATCTGCTCCCGGAACAGAGTAAATGCAGGAAGGAAGAGGCCATTCTCGGGCTGTGTGTTTCTCTCCTAACCTGATCTGTTTAGACCGCACTGTTCCCAGAGGACGGAATCAGTGAGAGTTGTGCACACACAGGAGCTGAGTCCATTGCAGCGCTTTAATATGTGCCTTCCCCCCGGCCCTCCCTATTCTCCGGACACAGAGCTGTCTGTTCCCCCCGGCGGCGGGATAGAGTCGGGGATTCTCTCCCCGCAGTGTCAGGGTCTGCAGCCCCGGGGAACTGGCGGTTTCAGTCAGAGTGACCGAGCTGCCTTACATATCCTGTGTACTGATCTCCAATGGATTCAAATATTAGTGAACTCATTGGGTAATGTTTGTAAATAACCCTCATGTGAACGGACCCGGCTCCATTAATGCCTTCCAAATAAAACTGGGATCCATTTCTTTTCCCCAAATGCCAGCTAACGGATCCCAGGAGCGGGGTTGAGATTGTGCTGAGCAGCAATGAGTCTCCGGTAATGCTGCTTTCTAAATTCCAGATTAGCTCTCAGTCCTACAGGCCTTTCGGGAAAGTGATGTGACAAAACAGAAACCATGTGACCGCCCCTTCAATCTAATGGGTTTGATGATGAACAGAGATGGCAGCTCTTTCCTTTGCTGATTTGGTGGCTCTGAAAAGAGCCCTTGTTACACTTGTTACTGAAGCTGGGTTTTAGGTGCGTTCCCCGCGGATGCGGCGGGCCAGCTGGATGTCTTTGGCCATGATGGACCGGGATCATTCTGGTGAATCTGCTCATTTTCCGACAGAAGCATCAGTCGCTGTTTGAACTGTTTAAAGTCAGGGGTGCATTAGCAGCCGGAAAGTGAAGGGCAGTTCATTGCTCCCTGCAGCATTATCCGCCTCTTTCAGGAGAAAAGATCAGAAACCGCTCGTTTCTGTCAGTCCCCGAGAAGCCTGTGAGAAGCGGTTAGTCGCTAATTTGTTCCTTTTACAGAGAGGAAGCTGATATTTGTCCCGTTTTAAATTGCTGAACCGGACCTTCCTCCCGCCGCTTACAGTTAACAGATTGACAAATGAAAACGATTCCTAAAATCGCGTCAGGATTTTGTGACGGTAAATACAGTAAAACAGAACATAAAATGAGAGGTTTTAAAATTGTTGCCTGAAAATTGAAATTTTCCATCACTTCAATTCCTTCCTGCTCTGGAATTGCCGGGCTTTTTCCAATTGGAAAATCTAAGCCAATGAGAACTTCGATTTACTTATATGTGATTCTCCTATTGGTTAAGAATTGGATTGAGAAGCGGGTGACCAATCAGAGACAGAATCAAACTGCGGGGATTCCAGGCCCCCAGTAACTGAGCTGAAACTGTTCAGATTGACAAACCCTGGCAGTAGCTTCACACATTGGACACTTCACACTGAGTCATTCAAGGGCTGGTGTGAGAGAAGCTTCAGATCCTGTCATTACTCTCTGACTCATTATTCATCTAGAACCAAACAATTAGTAAATGTGAAGCAGTGAAGAGACTTTTCACTCTCACTGCAGAATGTGTCATCTGGGGAAATAAGGAACTATTATATTCGGAGATTCCAGGGACATTCCTCCCTGAACAAATCCATTCCTAACATTCCCGATCACAGCCTATCCCAGCTCCTGTTGTCACCCGACTCCAGCTGAATTGGAGAAACTCATGTGTTGGGGTTTGAGTTGTGAGGTGGGGTTTCTCCGCCAGTGTTCCTGTCTTACACACTCTCCTCCTGAATTTGTGAACTGAGACTGTACCGAACACATCTCCAGTTAGAGTGAGGGCCGGATATCCCTCTGTTTTATTACAGAGAGTGGGGAAAGGGCTGGGTGGAGGGGAGTCACCAGGGATCCTGGATTTACTCCAAATCATTTCCATGTGGAATCTGCAGGCGGGGCCGGGACAGGGATCATTTGATCAGGGGATCAGCTCTTTCCTGAGAGATGTGGGTGGCTCTGAGAAGAGCCTTTGCGTTCAGATGTTTCCAAGTTTCCCACGCTCTTTCACTTCTTTCCAGACCCTGCTTTCTGAGCCTTCGCTGCTTTCGGCTTGACCTTGCTCTTCCATGTCTGCACTTTCTTCAGCGCCTTTCCGCCCGCCGCACTCTTGCCTTTTTTGACCTTCTTCGCAGGAGACTTTTTCTGAAGCGCTGCTTTCTTCACCACCTTATTTGGCGTTGCCGCCGCCTTGCTGCTCGTTTTCTTGGCTGTTACTTTCTTTGTTGTCACTTTCACGTCTGCTGGTTTCTTCACTAAAGATTTCTTGTCTGCTGGTTTCTTCACTGAAGATTTCTTGTGTGCTGGTTTCTTCACCTTCTTTCCCACTTTTCCCTAGGTTTTCCTTCTTGCTGATTTTGAAGGAGCCGGAGGCTCCCTGTCCCTTGCTCTGCACCAGGGAGCCTTTGTTCACATTCCTCTTGATACTTTGCTTGATCTGGGTTTTGAGCTTCTCCTGAGCGGTGGCAGACCTGCAAGGAATCAACTACCAGCTAGCGTATAAAGAGAGACCAAGGCTCAGGGTCTTCAGTTACCTGGAGGGGAGTCGGAGAGGCAGCGGATCCTGTGAGGAACCACAATCCAGGAAGGATGAGAAGGTCATTGTCAGGGTACAGAGGAGATTAAGTTAAAGATTTACCAGTTTATAAGCAAGCGCAGAGCCAAGGAACGGTGCTGGGGCAGATCAAATAATAGGAAGCTGTCATCAGTTGGAAGGCAAGAGTGATTAAATGACAGAAGAGATGATGGTGCAAGGCAAAAGTCAGGGAAAGAAAAAGTAACATTTTGTAAGCACAGATACCAGGAGTGGGGTTTGAACCCACACAGACACATGTCTATTGGATCTTAAGTCCAACGCCTTAACCACTCGGCCATCCTGGTACATTAGCCAACCACTGAAAATGAAATTTAATGTGATCCGGGTGCCATCTGGCCTTTTACAATACAAAGTTATGACTCCTCTCCCATGCTGAATTGGACCCTTCATTATTTATGAACCTCAATCGGATCACCCCTCAGTCTAGGTTTCTCTAAGGTGTAGGGTCCCAACTCTTTTAGTCTAACTTGATAACCAAGATGTCTTATACTGGGAATTCGTCGAATGTCTCTCCTCTGTACCCTTTCCAAAGCCTCAATATCACCCATCATGTGAGGAGACCAAGACTGGATACAATATTCCAAGTGAGTCCTGACCAAGGTTTCATAAAAGGACAAATTCGGGACATCTCAGATACTGAAGGAGTCCATGTCCAGAAGCAGCAAGACCTGGACAACATTCAGACTTGGGCTGCTAAGTGGCAAGTAACATTCACACCACATAAGTACCAGGCAATGACCATCTCCAACAAGAGAGAATGTAACCATCTCCCTTTGACGTTCAACAGCATTACCATCGCTGAATCCCCCCACCATCAACATCCTGGGGGTTACCATTGACAAAAGCTTAACTGGACCATTCATATACATACTCTGGCTACAAGAGTAAATCAGATAGTGGGAATTCTGTGATGAGTAACTCAGCTCAAGGCACATGGTGAAATGCTCATTAGGAGAGCTGGAGAAATGGACTGGTCAGGTGGGCAGAAAAGTGGCAAATGGAATTCAACTTGGAGAAGTGTGAGGTGATGCCTTTGGTGAGGTCAAACACAGCAAAGGAAGACACAATTAATGGGTGAATGCTGAGAGGTGTAGAGGAAGTGAGGGACCTTGAAGTGAATGTCCACAAATCCCTGAAAGTAGCAGGATAGGTTGATAAGTTGGTTGAGAAGGCTTATGGAATCCTTTCCTTTATTAGCCAATGTATAGAATATAAGAGCAGGGAGGTTATGCTGGAACTGTATAAATCATTAGTTAGGCCACAACTTGAGTTCTGTGTGCAGTTCTGGTCACCTCATTCCAGAAAGGATGTAATTGCACTAGAGAGGTTACAGAGGAGATTTACGAGGATGTTGCCAGGACTGGAAAAATGCAGCTATGAAGAAAGATTGGATAGACTGGGGTTGTTCTCCTTGGAATAGAAGAGGCTGAGGGGAGATTTGATTGAAATGTACAAAATTGTGAGGGGTCTGGATAGAATGGATGGGAAGGGTCTATTTACCTTAGTAGGGAGGTCAGTGACTAGGGGGCATAGATTTAAAGTGATGTGTTGAACAATTAGAGGGGAGATGAGAAAAGGTTTTTTCACCCAGAGGGCTGTGGGAGTCTGGAACTCACTGCCTGTAAGGGTAGCTGAGGCAGAAACCCTCAACTCATTTAAAAGGAGTCTGGATGTGCACCTCAAGTACCTGAACCTGCAGGGCTACGGTCCAAATGCTGGACAATGGGATTCAGCTGGGTGGCTCGTTTTTTGGCCTGCCTATGCTGTAAACTTTCTATGTTCTATGATTCTATGCAGACACAATGGGCCCAATGGCCTCCTTCTCCACTGTAATAATTTTGTGATTTTTGACTCTCCAAAACTTGTCAACCATCGACAAGGCACAAACCAGGATGAGTGCAGCACCAACAATACTCTAGAAACTCGACACTGTTCAGGACAAAGCAGCCGCCTTGATTGTCACCCCATTCACCACCTTAAACATTCACTCCCTTCACCACTGACGCACAGTGGCAGTAGTGTGTACCATCTACCAGATGCACTGCTGCAACTCACCAAGGCTCCGCAGACAGCACCTTCCAAACCGAAGACCTCCACCACCTTGAAGGACAAGGGCTGCAGATGCATGGAAACACCACCATGTGCAAGCTCCCCTCCAAGTCACACACCATCTGATCTGCAAATATATCGCTGTTCATTCACTGATGCTGGGTCAAAATCCTGGATCTCCCTTCCTAACAGCACTGTGGGTGTACCTACACCACATGGAGTGCAGCAATTCGAGAAGGGAGCTCACCGCCACCTTGTCAAGGACAATTAGGGATGGGTAACAAATTCTGGACTTGCCAGTGTCGCTCACATCCCATGAAAGAATATGCCTCATTTTATACTCAATTGTCCTCTGAATGCAGCCCAACCCTCTATTTGCTCCAACTATCACTTCACAGCATTGCTGCTGTACCTTTAGAGATCTGTGCACGAGAACATCCAGATCTCTGCTCAAAATTATTTTCTTTTTTCCACCTACTTTAATGTTTTTCCCTGAAGGGTGTATGAATGTTGAACATTCGCCCTGTCCACATGAATAACACTGCACTTACCCAAATTAAACATCATTTACCAGTCATGAACCCAATCTCCCAACACATTAAGATCAGCCTGAAACAGTCGAGTATCGTCTACAGTCTGAACACTCGCACAGATCTTCAAATCATCTGTCAATTTACAGATGGTGCCCCCTACACCTACATCCAGATCATTAATAAAAATAGTAAAGAGCAACAGTCCCAACACCGATCCCTGTGAGATACCATTGGTAACTGGTCTCCAAACAGATCCAGATCCATCTGTAACTACTTTCTGCCTACGTCCTGCCAGTCAGTTCCCAATCCAGATCAATATATTACCACTGATACCAGGGACTTTAATCTTATAGAGAAGCCTCTTGTGTGGAACCTTATCAAAATCTTTTGGATGAGATCAGCTAATTGAACACAGGCTGGGGATGAGGCCTAGGCCTGTCCTGCTTTGTGTGTGGGTCTCAGAACCACACAAGGTGAGATCAGCTCACTGAGCACAGGCCCATCCTGCTCTATATAGTGCTCAGTACCTCACCAAATGAGAATAACTAACACACCACAGGCCATGGAGCCTCGGCCCATCCTTCCCTGATTGCGGTTCAGTGCCAACCAGGTCAGATTAGCTAATTCAGCACAGGCCGGAGATGGAAGCTGGATCTTTCCTGCTCTGGGGGCTCCGTACCATACCAGGTGCGATGAAGTAAAATACCACAGGCCGGGGATGGAGCCTGAGATTTCCCTGTTCTGTGTGGGGCTCTGTACAACAATGTGTGAGAAGAACTATCATCCCTCAGGCTGAGGAAGGAGCCTGGGCCCATTCTGTTCTGTGTGGCTCCTACCACACTGAGTGGGATCAGTTAACTCAACACAGGCCATGAATACAATCAGGCCCTTTCCTGCTCCGTGTGGCTCAGTATCACACCAGGTGACATCATCTAACACAGCACAGGCTGGGGCTGGAGCCTGGGCCCGCCCTGCTCTGTGGGCTCAGTAACAACCCGTAAGATGAACTTTTTTCAAAAGACTTCAGTGTATTTATCTCTGTGTCCAACACCATGAGGCAGCTTTCTGTGTTTATAAAGAGTGTAATTTATTGACTGGTCTCTTGGATCAAACAGGGTAACAGACAGAGGTCTGTGTGCAGAGGGTTTGGAGGTGAGCTCTGATTCCTAACTCTTTCTGGACTGTGAGGAATAAAGAATGAATGAGAGAGAGAGAATGTGGGAGAAGGGATGATGGAAGAATTTGTCCGTGAACCTGATTAAAAGTGGCTCAAACGCAAGATAATATTAAGATATCAAGAGCAGAACATTAACATAATCTGAGTTCCGCGATCTGGTCGGGTCCCATTCCCCTGAAGTGAGGAATGAACGCGTGGGGAAATTCCGCCTGGAGTTATATTTGTCTCCAATGAAGATGAGTTCACAGTGAGGATGGAATAGCTCAGTTGGGAGAACACTAGATTGAAGAACCAGGATACAATCAATGGTTTCATCAGTTTTAATTTGGTGTCTCCATCAGTTTAAGTAGAGAGAATCAGAGGGGAGATTTTCCACTCTTGACCCCATGGGCTGAATTTTAAACTAACGGTGCGGCTCTCGGCAGAGGCACCGGAAGCGGGTGTCGTCACCACACGAGTGAAATGTGGCCGACCGACTCCGATCACGGAGCAGCCGACCAATTAATGAAGGGGAGGCGTGGGGCCCATGTAAACAAGGACCAGAGGCAGGGAACGAGGCACCGATGGCACCGACATCTGACACAACGGCAGGTGCTGACACCATATTGAAAGGGCCGCCAGACCTGTATTCACTGCTGCCTGGTTTAAAGGAGTGTCTTCCTGAGAGCCCTCTGCTGTCCCAGAACCCGTTCTGCTGCCTCTGCTGTCCCAGAACCCGTTCTGCTGCCTCTGCTGCCCCAGGTCCCGTTCTGCAGCCTCTGCTGTCCCAGAACCCGTTCTGCTGCCTCTGCTGCCCCAGGTCCCGTTCTGCTGTCCCAGGACCCGTTCTGCTGCCCCAAGACCCATTCTGCTGCCTCTGATGCCCCAGGACCCGTTCTGCTGCATCTGCTGTCCCAGAACCCGTTCTGCTGCCTCTGCTGCCCCAGGACCCGTTCTGCTGCCCCAAGACCCGTTCTGCTGCCTCTGATGCCCCAGGACCCGTTCTGCTGCCCCAGGACCCGTTCTGCTGCGTCTGCTGCTCCAGGACCCGTTCTGCTGCCCCAGGACCCGTTCTGCTGCATCTGCTGCCCCAGGACCCGTTCTGCTGCATCTGCTGCCCCAGGACCCGTTCTGCTGCCCCAAGACCCGTTCTGCTGCCTCTGATGCCCCAGGACCCGTTCTGCTGCCCCAGGACCCGTTCTGCTGCGTCTGCTGCTCCAGGACCCGTTCTGCTGCCCCAGGACCCGTTCTGCTGCCTCTGCTGCCCCAGGACCCGTTCTGCTGCCTCTGCTGCCCCAGAACCCGTTCTGTTGCCTCTGCTGCCCCAGGGCCCGTTCTGCTGCCCCAGGACCCGTTCTGCTGCCTCTGCTGCTCCAGGACCCGTTCTGCTGCCTCCGCTACCCCAGGACCTGTTCTGCTGCATCTGCTGCCCCAGGACCTGTTCTGCTGCATCTGCTGCCCCAGGACCTGTTCTGCTGCCTCCGCTACCCCAGGACCTGTTCTGCTGCATCTGCTGCCCCAGGACCTGTTCTGCTGCCTCCGCTGCCCCAGGACCCGTTCTGCTGCATCTGCTGCTCCAGGACCCGTTCTGCTGCATCTGCTGCCCCAGGACCCGTTCTGCTGTCACTGATGCCCCAGGACCCGTTCTGCTGTCTCTGCTGCCTGAAAGGTAAGGAGCTGAATGCGAGCCTGCAGTGACCATGGTCCAATAGTTTAGCGATGCCTTCCTGCAGGTTCGCCTCCAGGTGACAACAGATAGGTGGAAGATCCTCTTCCCCAGGGATGGGAGGTGGAGACCTGTCCACCTGACCAAGCAAAGCTGCTTTGAGATAGTAGGTGAAGTCAGCAGCCGTGGGGTCACCCCCAAGACATGGATCCAGTGCAAGAAGTGGGTCAATGACCGGATCCGGGCTGCTCAGGCGCAAACTCAAAACACTTTGGACCCTTTGGACATTGCGCATGGCAGAGTGAGAGGGAGTGTTTGGTGGAAAGGGAGTGCCCACCCAGTCATGTGTATTGGGGAATGGCAGCAGGACATGCTGCCTGAGGCTTGGCTGCATCTCGGTGGGAGGTGCACGTCAGTCATTGTATAAACTCACACAGTCCCTCGAGAGGGGTCACATGCAGGAGGAATATGTGTGTCCACATCATGGACTGCTGGACTATCACCATCAGAGATATTGGGTTTGTCCCCGCTGGGAGACTAACTTTGTTGATCATAGTGGCTGCAGGAGAAGACAGCCCACAATCGGAAAGAGCATGTCAAGACTGGCAGTGGATGCCTTATCTCCATGTCCTCATCCCGATGGAGGAGGAGGCCATGGAACAGGCCAGGCAGCAAAGCAGCTGCTCCATAGCTGATGGAGAGACAGGGACACCTACCTAAGAGAGTGAATGAACATCTCCTGGGGCACAAGGGTGCATCCGCTGCAAAGGAGCCACACTGCTCATCTGTTCACCACTGCATCAATGGAGCTGCACAGTAGGGGTGGTTGGAGTGTCACGATGGGCAGACCCTAACCCTTCAATGTCCCTGTTTTTACATGCAGGCTAGGATGAAAGACAAGAGCGAAGAGCTGGAGAGACTGGGGACAGCCAGACACCTCTGAGGAGGAGGAGGGAGCCTCAGAGGGTGCACCGTCACATCATTCCCCTGCACCCTCCACCAGCACAGAAACCCTCACTCGGTGGGTATCCACTCGCTGTTAGATTTGGGCACACAAGCTGGTGAGCACGTCACAGACAGGCCCGGGCAGATGACGGAGGCAGTGACAGCCGAGGCCACTGGCAGTTGGAAGTCTGTGGGAGGCCAGGCCCATGCTGAGTCCCAGGCTGATGACGTGCCTCTGGTGTCACCAGCAACACGGGAAATGCTGAAGCTGCAGCAAGAGGTCAGGCAACATCTGGCAGAGTTGCCGGAGGTTATGTGTACCCAAGTTCGGATGATGGAGGAGTCCATCCAGGCCTTGCATGCTGTACTGTCTCTGATGGGGGTGTGTCTGGCTTCCTTCCTTGAGAGATTGGTGACTCTGATGGAGAGCCAGATCCAGCAGACCAATCAGTGGCTGCCGGAGATGTGTGCAGACCTGCACTCCATCGCTTTGTCCATGAGCTCCATCCAGCGGTGACAAGGCGAGAGGGGGGAACGAGGCACCTGAACTCTTCACCAGGTCCACGTCCCTCTCAGGTCAGCAGCGAGTTACAAGTGTGTCTTATAAGGGGGAGGAGCAGCTGGCTGCTACATCTGGGGTCTCCTCTCAGGGTGCTCCTGGTGTGGACAGTAGCTCCAAAGCCCCTCTGCCAGTGACACAAGTGATGCCAGTGCCTGCCTCCATCACCCTCGATGACAGAGGGGGGTCCCTGTGCCTGTGCAGGAGGCCCTCAGTGTGCCGGGGCCCTCCAGGCCTCAGGCAGCAAGAGGACGGCCACCAATGTCATCCCAAGCCATGGGGCAGCAAGGTCAGCAGCCTGTCTCCACCTCAGCTGACAGAGCAGGGGGAGCACCACGTAGGAGCACGCGGAAAAGATTTCAGAAGAGCACCTAGATTCACTGAGGGGTTCACGGTGAATGTACATTCCAGATGGATAGGGTTGCGTTTGTTGTCACACGGAAGAAAGAAATGATGTTCTCTCACTATGTCTCCTTCCTATTGTTGATGCCCTTTGGGACTTCATTTAAACCGTTCCTCCCAAGGGGCTGGAAGTGAGGGACCAAGCCCTGAGTTCACAAAGCTTCGGCCTTGTCACTGTGCGATGTGTACCTGGACGCTGCAGTGCAGAAGGAAGGAGGCGACAACAGGGCTGCTTAAAGCTAAGACTTTATTGCTGTGGTTCCAGAAGGTGGTAAGGCTCAAAGGAAACTTGAATGTATAAGGGTGTCTCATGTCTCCCTTGTGTGTGTCTCATGGCCCCTTTCCTGCTGTGCCTGAGGTTCTTCATCTGGCACTGCTTGGGCAGCATCCTCCTCCACATCCTCATCATCAGAGGAGACATCACACTCCACGATATCCTCACTAGTCAACACCTCACCCCTCTGTAATGCCAGATTGTGCTGTGCACAGCAAACCACCACGATATGCGAGACCCTCGCCGGGACATACTGAAGGGCTCCACTGGATCGATCTAGGCACCTGAATCTCATCTTCAGGAGACCAATGGCCTCCTTGATGGTCGCTCGGGTTGACCCGCAGCAGGTGTTGTACCTCTCCTCTGCATCCGTGCGTGGGTTCCTCACAGACGTCAGTAGTCATGTCCTCAGTGGGTAGCCCTTGTCTCCAAGGATCCATCTCTGAAAGCGGATGGGGCCGCGGAAAGGTTCTGGCACCTGGGAGTGCCTTGGTATTGCAGGCGTTGTGGCTGCTTCCCGGGATTTGTGCACACACCTATGGGATCCATTTGCAGTGGTCGCAGACCAATTGCACACTGAGCAAGTGGAAGCCCTTCCTGTTGAAGGCTGCTGGCTGGTCTGCAGGAGCCATGATGGTCACATGGGTGCAGTCAATGACACCCTGCACCTGGTGGAATCCAGCGATGTCCCCGAATCCTATAGCTCTCTCAGCTTGACTGTTTGGATCAATGTGCACATAGTCACCGGCCCTCCTGAACAGGACATTGGTGACCTCCTTGATGCACTGATTCACTACAGACTGTGAGATTCCACACATATCTCCAGTGGATCCCCGCAATGATCTGGTGGTGAAGAAGTTCAGTGGCACGGTGACCTTCAGTGACACTGGCATCAGGTGCCCACCAAGTCGCATAGGGCACAGCTGCATCATGGCAGAGAGATCAGTGACGACCTCCGTGGAGAGGTGCAGTCTGCGGAGACACTGTCACTCAGACATCTGCAGGTAGTTGAACCTCGGCTGACGTGTTCCTCTGCCTCCTTCTCCAGCCTCCTGTTCGAGGCTGGCCTTCCTGTGGGCCCCCAAGCTGCTGTGGTGCCCCTGCTGGTGCCTGCGCCTCCCTCCCTTCCTCTCTACTCCTCCGCCTCCTCCTCAATGGGAGCCTCGAATCCAATGAGAGCCTCGAATGAGGCCCATGACAGGTTGCCCCTCCCTGAGTGCAAGGCCTTCACAGTAAACAACACCCAGCCACATTTACCTCACTTGTCACCCTCAATGAAGTGGCACTGCCCCAATGGCACCCTGGTGTTGTTCCCTCTGCAGAGCTGGCACATTGGCCCCCACTCCTGACAGTGTTTCCCGATGCCCTTTCTGCCAAGTTTTGCTGCCTCACCCGATAGCTTCCCAGTGAAGACAACACTCAGCTCCCACCTCCCAGTCACCTCCTTTAACCAGGCGAGGCTCTGAAGCCCCGTGGTTCCCGTGTGCTATTAGTTCAATTGGATCCAGTGAATAAAATTGCTGACAATTGGACTCATAAATACTTGAAATGCCTTCTTGCCGTGTGGATGTGCGAAGTCTGCCCTCCATGTCAGCCGCCGACAGAAAAATCCGGTCCAACGTCTTCCATCCCTATTTTATACACCACCCCCCCTCCCCCTCCCCGGCCTCCATTCCCGTCTCCAACGGTCCCTTAAAATTCTGGTGCATGTCTCTAAGACTAATGGGAGTGAAACCACATCTGCTCCTTGGACTGAACAGGGAGAGCTGCTCTCTCTGTGTTTAAAGTGAATGAATCTGCTCTTTACCTTGTCTTACTGGAACGTTCACTGTCTGGAGATGTCTGTTTGAAAATGTTTTCCTGTTATATTAATGGAGCAGAGGAGCAGATGTGAGGTACTGTTGAACAGAGAGGTTTGGAAGTGGGTGAAGGGGTGGAGTGACGGTGTGAGTGAGAGGCGCAGTGAGTTGGCCATTCTCAATAGAGTGTCAGGAATGAAGGTCAGAGGAACAGACCAGGCTGGAAACACAGAAAGAGCGAGGAGAAGCTGGTGTGAAAAACAGAGATTAAACAACAGGCTTGTTCATTTGGTTTGGGTCAGGTGTTTAGAATACCCAGAATCTGGGTTCACTTCCCTTCCAACTCAGGCAATTGTACCAACATTATGTTCATAAAACCATAGAATGATACCCAAAGAAGGAGACCATTTGGTCCATTGTGTCAGTGCTGTCTCTTTGGTTGTGCTATCCAATTAGTCCTGGTGTTCAGCTTTTTCCTGTAATCTGTACATTTTCCTTCCAGTATTTATCCCAATTGCTTTTCAAAGTTACTACTGAATCTGCTTTCAAGTCCTGATCAGACAGTGCATTCCAGATGACAACACATCACTGTATAAAAAATCATTCCTCATTTCGCCTCTGGTCTTTTCTCAATCACCTGATAAATACATCCTCTGGTTACTGACCCTTTTGCCACTGGAAACAATTTCTCCTTATTTAACTTATTGAAACCTTCTTGATGATGTCACATACTAGACTGCCAGTAAAACTGAAGCCCATGGAATAAAAGGGACAATGACAGCATGCATATGAAGTTTGCAGACTGATAGGAACATAGGAGCAGGAGTAGGCCATTCAGCCCGTCGAGCCCACCCTGCCATTCAATATGATGATGACTGATCGTCCACTTCAATGCCTTTTTCCCACACTATCTCCATCTCCCCTATGTCATTTGTATTTAGAAATCTGTCAATCTCTGCTTTAAACATACTCAATGACTGAGCTTCCACAGCCCTCTGAGATAGAGAATTCCAAAGATTCACAACCCACTGAGTAAAGAAATTTCTCCTCATCTCTGTCCTAAGTGGCTTTCCCCTTACGTTGAAATTGTGTCCCCTGGTTCTAGACTCCTCAACCAGGGGAAACATCTTAGCTTCATCGACCCTGTCTATCCCTTTAAATATTTTGTAAGTTTCAATGAGATCACCTCTCATTCTTCAAAACTCTAGAGAATACAGGCCCAGTTTCCCCAATCTCTCTTCATTTGACAGTCCCGCCATCCCGGGAACAAGTCTGGTGAACCTTCGTTGCACTCCCTCTATGGCAATGATATCCTTCCTAAGGTAAGGGAACAAAACTTCACACAGTATTCCAAAGTGCAGTCCAACCAAGGTTATATACAATTGAAGCAAGACTTTACTGCTCCTGTACTCAAATCCTCTTGTGATAGAGGCTAACATATCATTAGCCTTCCTAATTGCTTGCTGCACCTGCATGTTAGCTTTCAGTCACTTATTGACAAGGACACCCAGGCCCCTTTGTACATTCACACTCTTACCATTTAACAAATAATCTGCACATCTGTTTCTCCTACCAAAGTGGATAACCTCACATTTTGACACATTATATTTCATGTGCCACTTTCTTGTCCACTCACTAAGACTGTCCAAATTCCCTTGAAGCCGCTTTGCATCTTCCTCACAACACACATTCCCACCTAGTTTTGTGTCATCTGCAAACTTGGAAATACTACATTTGGTCCCCGCATCCAAATTATGTGAACAGCTGGGACACAGTGTGGTGGTGAACAGTTGTATTTCTGTCTGGAGGAAGGTTTACAGTGGGTTCCCCATGGTTCCTCATAACTTCAGTTATGTGCAGACACTGGAAAAGCTGGGGTTGTTCTCCTTGGAGCAGAGCAAGTTCAGAACAACTTTGACAGAGTTAGAATCAAGGAATCAAATGGTTACAGTACAGAAGGAGACCATTCAGTCCATCATGTCCATGACAGCTCTTTGCAAGAGCAGATCAGCTAATTCCACTCCTCTGCCCTTTCATTGTAGCCCTGCAAATTTTCTCTATTTAGGTGTTTATCCAATTCCCTTTTGAAAGCCACGATTGAATCTGCCTCCAGCACACTCTCAGGCAGTGTATTCCAGATCCGAACCACTCACTCTGTCCCACACCCCGGTACCATTGCAGAAAATCTTTTCTGTTCATTTCATCCCTCATAAATAATTGAAATGAAATGTTTATTAGGAAATGCACAACATAAAAAGGAGAGAGAAATAAATGCTGAGTAAAATAGAAGTCAATGTTTGGAAGGTAAAAAGAGCAAAAGATGTAACTTTTATTCTGGATGAGTTGGAGGAATATATCACACTTTGGGGCTTTTGTAAGAGGATTTACTGATAAACCTGGGATTTGAGAGGAAGCTGGTTCATGGTTTACAGAACAAATTCAGCCCCTGGGGTGGAGCCAACAGCTGCACCGTCCAATAACAGACAGGACGGGGACACTGTCTCAGGCCTGGTGAGCTCAGTCGATGAAAGCATGAAACTCTGAATCTCAAGTTTTTGAGTTTGAGCCCACGGTGGGTGTTTTCTATTTCCTTTTGTGAGAATAAGAAATATTGAAATGTTGTTTCTACAGCTTGTGGAAAGTTACCAAGAAGTCATTTGTGCACAACAGAATGAAATCACTGAAAAAGAGAACTGATAAGGATATGTCAGTGGAGACCTTAAGACAGTAAATCACTGACAAAGAGAATTGATAAGGGTATGTAAGTGGAGACCTTGGGACAGTACATCACTTAAAAATTGTGCTTAGGCAGATAACAGAGAAACAGCAAGAGTTAGAACAACGGATGTAGTGAATAAGAAACTGCCCCACTAAGATAAAGGCTGACAGCTGCAAGTTAAAACACATAATGGAGAGCCAAATAAGGTAAAACAAAAACAAGAGTTAGGGGCTAGAAAGTTAGAGTAGGGGGAGAAGTAAACAGAGGAGGAGACTGTAGCAACCATAGGATAGGTTAGTGTCATAATACGTTATAACCAATAATGTAAAATAAAGGCGTGGACAAATGGATTTGTATTGTATAAACATGAACTGAATATGTTGATCGGTGTGCCTGCTTGTAGGACACCCGATCTTGCAAGACCGTTAAATAAACTTACTTCTTCAGAGTTTGACTTGGTGTAAATTATTATCAAGTGGGCTACGTTTCTCACAATTGGGGGCTCGTCCGGGATCTCTTCATCATTGCCGGGACCGCGGCCGACGACAGACGAGAAGACGCGTCCCGTTAATTTAAAAACGGTCTCGTTTCTCTCGTTGGTAGCGGACCTGAGTAATCGACTGAAAATGATCCTAGGGAAGTCACTCTGAACGAGTATTTAGTGCGGCAGGTACACACGTGAAGTCAGGCAACTCCGTGCACGGACCAAGGTAAGAAAAACGACTTTTAAGTATTATCTTGGTGACTTATGGTTAACTGTCGGATAAGACCTTCTAAGTACCAAATGCAGTATAAGACCCTTCAGCTAGGAGGTGAGTACCGTAGGGTACAAGACCCTTCAGTTAGGAGGTGAATACTGTGGGGCAGTATAAGACCCTTCAGCTAGGAGGTGAGTACCGTAGGGTATATGACCCTTCAGTTAGGAGGTGAATACCGTAAGGTATAAGACCCTTCAGTTAGGAGGTGAATACCGTAAGGTATAAGACCCTTCAGCTAGGAGGTGAATACCGTAAGGTACAAGACCCTTCAGTTAGGAGGTGAATACTGTGGGGCAGTATAAGACCCTTCAGTTAGGAGGTGAGTACTGTATGGTATAAGACCCTTCAGTTAGGAGGTGAATACCGTAAGGTATAAGACCCTTCAGCTAGGAGGTGAATACTGTCGGGTATAAGACCCTTCAGTTAGGAGGTGAATACTGTCAGGTATAAGACCCTTCAGTTAGGAGGTGAATACCGTAAGGTATAAGACCCTTCAGCTCGGAGGTGAATACCGTAGGGTACAAGACCCTTCAGTTAGGAGGTGAATACTGCCGGGTATAAGACCCTTCAGTTAACCATGGGAAATAAATCGTCTAAAAAGGAAGACGATGGGAGACAAGGAAAGTCTGCCGGCAACATCCCTCCAGAAAGTCCATTGGGACGGATGTTGGAGTATTGGGATTTAGAGTCAAAAACCAAGGAGAAAAAGACCCAAATATGATCTAAGGACAGCAAGAAGGACCACCCCTAAACCCGACGATAACGACGACGATAGAGACAGAGAGTCTCCTAAGACAATGATGCCCTTGAGAGAGGTACCAATAGGAAATAATGAAATTGGATTTGTTAGTGCACCATTAACGTCAGGAGAGGTAAGAGTGTTTAAAAAGGAAATGAAAGTCCTCGTAGAAGACCCCTGAAAATTTGGGAAAGAGAAAACCCTCCCGGGGTAGGGGGAAACGAACCAGCTGAACAAAAATACCCTAATCAAGACCCGCAGTGGCAGAACAATAATATCGGCCATAGGGGCCAGATGAAAGACCTTAGAAATCTGATAGTAAAAGGCATTGTTGTAAACAAGTAGTTGAAGCCCCTGCAAAACGTATGCCTTTACAGAGTTACCGCAGGCCCCTCTTATGGCACAAGCAGGCGACGTATTGAGTGCGACCCCTCTGGGTGTTGAAGGCTGTTTCGAGACAAATAGAGACCATTAAAGGCACCTAGGTGGGATCAAGAGAATGATTTTTACACAGGTTTTGAAGAATCAAAAGGGGGGACTGTGAGAACAGAATTTAGATTTTAGAATTTTTAAGAACAGAATTACATGGGAACATTTAAGATGAAACAATTAATCAGTCATGTATTGCTAACAAGCTTCATAACTTCAGGGCTGCAGAGGCAACTTGGCCGTGCAGCTGGTACAGCGAGAGAGAGAGAGAGAGAGAGACATTGTACTTCAACAGCACTCTTCTTATCACCCAGACATGACAATCCTAGGGGAAAGTTAGAATGAAAAACATACCGACCAGGCTAATACACGCCCCTTGTTTGAGGGTGGCTCAGCCTACCCTGAAACAATTCTCACACTTTTTAGGCTGATTTTACAGGCGTTATCCAGCTCTGAATTCCTCGGCAGAGAGTTCAAGGAGTGTTTGAAATGAGATTCAACAGCAGTATGAGAAAGTCTCTCCTTGATTCAGGACTCTTACCTCTCTGCAGCATCTCGCTGCTGAAGATTGAACTTTTTCTCATTTCATTCTCAGCTCAGGGTCAGTGTGGATCACTGGGACTTCTGGCTGTCTCCCACTTCACAATTCATCAGTGCTGAGAAATCAATGGGGAATATTACTCACATGTTGTAATGTTTTATAAATACTTGAATGTATTTCACACTGTGTCCAACAGTGTGAATCTCCCCTGGTATATCAGCTCACCAACACTTCAACAGAACATTCACATAATGTGAGCTCTGACATCTGTTCAGATCCCATTCCCAAGACCTGGAAAGTGGGATTGGGCTGGATCGCTCTTTTTCAGCTGGCACAGACACGATTGCTAAATTGTCTCATTCTGTGCCATAAATTTTCTCGATTTTCTATGTTCTATGAAGTGAGGTGTGATTGGGAGGGGCAATTCCACCAGGGTTATATTTTCTACCAAAACAATGACACAAGGGATACTTCACATTTTTATTCATTCATTCATGCGATGTGGGTATCGCTGGCTAGGCCAGCATTTATTGCCCATGAGAAGGTGGTGGTGAACTGCCTTCTTGAACCGCTGCAGTCCATGTGGGGTAGGTACACCCACAGTGCTGTGAGAAAGGGAGTTCCAGGATTTTGACCCAGCGACAGTGAAGGAACGGCGATATAGTTCCAAGTCAGGATGGTGTGTGGCTTGGAGGGGAACTTGCAGGTGGTGGTATCCCCTGCATTTGCTGCCCTTGCCCTTCTCGGTGGTAAAGGTCACTGGGTTTGGAAGGTGCTGTCTAAGGAGTCTTGGTGCATTGCTGCAGTGCATCTTGTAGACGGTACACACTGCTGCCACTGTGTGCCGATGGTGGAGGGAGTGAATGTTTGTCGATGGGGTGCCAATCAAGTGGGCTGCTTTGGCCTGGCGATGTTGAGATTCTTGAGTTGGAATTGCACCCATCCAGGCAAGTGGAGAGTATTCCATCACACTCTTGACTTGTGAATTGCAGATGGTGGACAGGCTTTGGGGAGTCAGGAGTCATGGATGAGTGAGAGGAATATATCACACTTTGGGGCTTTTGTAAGAGGATTTATTGATAAACCTAGGATTTGAGAGGAAGCTGCTTCATGGTTTACAGAACAAATTCAGCCCCTGGGGTGGAGCCAACAGCTGCACTGTAATTACTCACCTCAGGATTCCAAGCCTCTGACCTGCTCTTCTAGTCACGTTATTTGTATGGCTACCCAGGGTAACCCACATGATGTTGATGGTGGGGGATTCAGTGATTGTAATGCTATTGAATGTCAAGGGGAGATAGTTAGATTCTCTCTTGTTGGAGATGGTCATTGCCTGGCACTTGTGTGGTGCGAATATTACTTGCCACTTATCATCCCAAGCCTGTGAGACTGAAATAGCTCAGTTGGGAGTGTGTTGGACTGAAGATCCCTGGTTCAATCTGGGGTTTTGGCAGTTCTCCTTTATTCTGCATCGCCCTTTGGTTTTGACTCTTGAGCTGCACAATTTACACTGAAATTATTTACCCAACTCTGAAGGTTGGATTGGAATGGAGAGATATCAATGATGGGAAATATTTACATTGTCAGCTTTAGCTTATTCTCTATCTCCTTGTGTCCTTTTCCCCAGTTTTTGAATCTTTCGGGGCCGGGTGAACATTTGATTTGCTGCATATGTCCCAAACTGAAGCCTTTTCCACATCTCTGGGCGGTCAGACTCGCTCTGTCTGTTTTTGCTGCTCGTGACCATTAACGAGAACAGGCCACGAGTTCAATGTTTATCAGCAAACGGAAGATAATTGGAAAGAATTCTGTGTTACTCCAGACCAGTGACAAAGATGCAATGGATGTTATTCAAAATAAATTCCCTTTGACATTTTATGTAAACTTGTTTGCATCTAAAAATTGGATTTTAAGTGTTGCAAAAATGTGTCAAATTAATGACTGACCATGTGACAGTGCACATGGGGATCAAGTCCACAGCCTTGTTGTTATCAACACTGCGTCCTAACCAACTGAACTAAGCGGCCGATAGACAGAGCCAGGTATGGGTTTGAGCCGCACGCTGTGCGGTTTGTGTTTTATTTCTCACACTGGGTGACAGAGCGATTGTACAAACAATGGACACATCACATCCCTGAAACATTGTTCTGATATAAAACAGTGTGAAATAAGAACTGAGCATGGAAATGGAACGGAACCAGAAATCAGGACTTTAATCTATTAAAGTTGATCTTGAAATTCTACCATGCACGAATATTCCAAGAGAACGAACTCTCTTCTGATATAAAATCCAGGAACTTGAGCTGCTGTAAAACATAACTGAGCCTGACGTGATTTGAACACGCAACCTTCTGATCTGGAGTCAGACGCGCTACCGTTGTGCCACAAGCTCACAGATAAAGCAAAGTCTTCCATTCCTGGCAGATTTACTTCTTGTTTAGATTCAGTGATTGAAATTAATTCAATCCTCATCTGACCTCCGCTCTGTGAAGGCCTGCCACCCGACCTGAACCCGACGGGACCCGACGACCTGTGTCGGGTCCGGGTCGTGTTGGGTCGCTCTTCCGGGTCTGGCTTTCGGGCTCGGGTCAGGTCGGGCCAGGTTCGGGTTGGGCTGGGTCCAGGTCGGGCTGAGTCCGTGTCGGACACACACAGTAAGTATTACATTTAACTCTGCTGGGAAGTTGAGTTTAATAAGTGTCAAAAGTTGAAAAGCCAATCTAAGCTGGGAGTCCGGGTCATCAAGGAGGGAAACTCTGAGTCTGCTCAGTGAGCAAGTGAGCATCTCTATGACGTCATTGCGCTCATGCTGCAGCTTCCTGTAGATTCGGAATCGGGAGGTAGGTAAAGTGAACATTCCGGTGGTCGGGTAAGGCTCGGGTCGGTTTGGGCATGGGAATAAATGGAGATACTCGGGCCGGGTCGGGCTCGGGTCCAATGTGGTTCTGTCAGGTTCGTGTCGGGTTTTTTTTCCTGACCTGAGCAGGCCTTTACCGCTCTGTCAGTTCAGTGCCTTATTTAAACTATTACTTGGAGTTCTGTTTTACAGGGTCTCGGCTGTTTAAGTGTTTCCCAGACCCACTACTCTGATTAATCAGACATTTTGCTGCTAACTGCTGCTGCTACAATTGAAATGTAAAAAAGAATTTCCAGTGACCTGCAACCAATGGACAAATACATTTCAGAAAGATAAAGCTCATTCACCAATCCACAAATGTGTTTTTCTGCTTATATTTATAAACAACTCCTTCTCTCCACTATGAGAACTATACAATCACTCCAGTTATTTGAAAGTTAGTATAAGATGTTCCAGTTCATCAATTTTAAAACTGCAGCAGGTATTTTCCAGAAAACTTCTCTGTTGGAACCTGAGTCCCATTTAGATTGAAAGTGGACAATTAATGTATTCACTTGTTCATTGCGGACAGGTGTCTGACTTCGAATAAATCTCATTAACTTTCAATGAGGTGGCAGTATTTCTGTGCTCCCATTTTACACAGTCTGTCCTGTTCATGCACCATGTTTTTATTCTCTTCTCCCATTCTCCCCAGGATACAGATTACAAGCATCATCAATCTAGCTATTGAAAAGCATTGGAAGAATCTGGTCACACAGGTATTGAAACATTCATTTTCTGCCATTTTCCAAGTTGCTTGCTTTAAACACAGTACGATGTGTTATCATCTTGAAAAGAGATTCTCTTCAATATCCAATACAAACTGAATTACAAACCTGACAGACAAACACAGGAGAACAAGTGACTAGTGAACACAAACCTCATGGTGCTCATTTTCAGATTTATTGCAGTCATCCGACAAAACAAGTGAAAGAATATTCCAGTGAAATGATTTGGAAAGTAGGGGTGACTTTTGTTGGTGCCTTTCTTTGCTCTGTTGGTGAAACTTTCTTGCACCTGACTCCTGTTCATGTCTCTGTTTCCTCTATTGAATGAGGAAGGAGGTATTTGATCAGAAATCAACTGGATTGTGTACCTTTGAGAGGGGATTTCTGCACCGTCAGGGCTGGAAACAGGAGTGAGTGAAAGACAATGTGTGGAGTTTGATTTTGTACAGAGGGAGAGCAAATCTAACAGGACTGTGAGATATTGGCCTGGATTTTACAGCCCCAATAGCGGTGAATTCTGAGACTTTCACTGCTATTGAGGGTCTGAACAGCACTGCAACTACTGGTACATGCACACACTAACACCAGCATCTGGAAGTTGTGGTGGTGAGAAATGTGCTTAGAAGGAGCCTCTGATCATAATCGCACCAGCCCACTCTTTAAAGTGACAGGGACCTGTAGTTCAGCAATTTGGGCTCATTGCCCACAATGTACCCTGATTTTTACCTGGGTTGGATTAAAGCCGGTACCAACAGGCTCAGGGCTGCTCGGGAAGGACTTTTCTGTTGACACAACAGCTCCACTATTCCAGGAAGACACCGGCAGCAGCAGTGGTCAACTTTCAGAGGGAGTTCAGACATTTTAAATGTTGTATTTTATTTCTTAATTGTATGTAAGTTTTTAGCATAGCCTGATCAGAGTTCTTAAATTTACATCTGACTTTTTATTAACAAGATTGAAGTGCTTTTAAAAGATCTCTAAATGTATATGACTTTTTATCAAGATTTACTTGGCTTCTTTGTAAAGACTCTTGAGCAAGATTGAAGTGACTTTTAAAAACTACATCTTATCCTTTAAAATCCTGCTTCCATGTAGATGACATTGTAAGATGACTTCAGAATAGCGTAGACTATCTTTCTAACAGGTACTGCAACAGCTTAAGACCTACTTTTCGGCAAAAGCTGGTGAATTACCTTCCGGGAGCGGAGAGGAGCGGAGCGGAGCAGACCTATATGGACCGATATGAGGAGAACGCCGAGAGCGGAGCCTATAAATCCAATCCGAGGATCGAGGCCCAGTCTCTTACCTTCCAGGAGTGGAGTGGAGATCTTCCAGTGTGCTGGAGTTTTGAAAAAAAAGAAGCCAACTGTGACGTCAGAGGAGAGCTGCAAGGTGATTGGTTGGTGAGTCACTGCTGTTAGTGTATTTAAATATCTTAAAGAAAAGGGCAAAGTTTTTTAGTTGAAAAAAAAACCTCTGCTGATAAGATGAGTACTACTAAAGTGTTTTTTTTATTCAGTGTAGCTTATGAAGGACTTTAGATTGTAGTGGGTAGAACAAGGCCCCTAGTGTCATTAGTATTTTTTAATTAAGGGAGTAACTAATTAATCTAAGGGTAAGTCATGGCAGGAGAGCTCAGCCCCGTGATATGCTCCTCCTGCGCTATGTGGGGATTCAGGAACCCTCCCAGTCTCCATGACGACCATGTGTGGAGGAAGTGTATCCAGCTGCAGCTACTGGCTACTCGCATTATGGAGCTGGAACTGCGGGTGGTTTCACTGTGGAGCGTCCGCGAAGCTGAGGGCGTCATGGATAGCATGTTTAGTGAGGTGGTCGCACCGCAGGTAATGGATGCACAGGCAGAAAAGGGATGGGTGACCACCAGATGGAATAGTAGGAGCAGGCAGGTAGTGCAAGAGTCCCCTGTGGCCATCCCCCTCTCAAACAGAGATACTGCTTTGGTTACTGTTGGGGGGAAGACCTCCCAGGGGAAAAGAGCAACAGCGCGGTCCGTGGCACCACAAAGGGTTCTGCCGCACAGCAGGGGAGGAAAAGGGGTGGAAGAGCTATTGTGATAGGGGATTCTATCATAAGGGGTGCAGATAGGCGTTTCTGTGGCCGCAAACGAGACTCCAGGATGGTATGTTGCCTCCCTAATACTAGGGTCAAGGATGTCTCGGAGCAGCTGCCGGAAATTCTGAAAGGGGAGGGTGTGCAGCCAGAGATCGTGGTCCATATTGGTACGAACGACATAGGCAGGAAGAGAGATGAGGTTCTGCAAAGTGAATATAGGGAGTTAGGCAGAAGGTTAAAGAGCAGGACCTCTAGGGTTGTAATCTCAGGATTACTCCCTGTGACACGTGCTAGTGCGGGTAGGAATAGGAGGATTAGGCAAATGAATGCATTGCTGAAGACTGGCGAAGGTGGGAGGGCTTCAGGTACTTGGATCATTGGGATCTCTTCTGGTGCAGAGGTGACCTGTACAAGAGGGACGGGTTGCATCTGAACTGGAAGGGGACCAATATCCTTGTAGGGAGATTTTATAGTAATACACTGGAGGGTTTAAACTAGTCTTGCAGCGGGGGTGGGACCCAAAGTAGTAGTCTCTCCGATGAGATAGTTGAGGCAAATGGAGAGGTTAAAGCAAGCAAGTCCAGTAGGCAGGCCAGGCAGGGGCAGGACAGGGAGCGTGGAAGGTCTGGTGGGCTAAACTGCATTTACTTTAATGCAAGTATCCTTACAGGTAAGGCAGATGAACTCAGAGCATGGATCGGTACATGGGATTGTGGAATTGTAGCTATTACGGAAACGTGGTTGAGGGATGGGCAGGACTGGCAGCTCAATGTTCCGCGGTACCGATCCTTCCGGCGTGACAGAGGTGGAGGTAAGAGAAGAGGGGGAGTTGCACTATTGATTAGAGAGGACATCACGGCAGTACTTAGAGAGGATATCCCGGGGTGAATGTCCAGTGAGGCCATACTGGTCGAACTTAGAAATAATAAAAGGGTGATCCCTTTGATGGGATTATACTATAGGCCCCCCAATAGTCAGGGGGAAGTGGAGGAGCATATATGTAGGGAAATCACAGAT
Organism: Heterodontus francisci; assembly: GCF_036365525.1. Lineage (NCBI taxonomy): Eukaryota > Metazoa > Chordata > Chondrichthyes > Heterodontiformes > Heterodontidae > Heterodontus > Heterodontus francisci. The sequence continues at coordinate 20,751,486 of NC_090405.1, forward strand.
AGGTATAGGAATTATAGGGTTGTAATAGTAGGTGATTTTAACTTCCCTAATATTGACTGGGACTGCCTTAGTGCTAAGGGATCAGATGGGGAAGAATTTGTTAAGTGAATCCAGGATAGTTTTCTGAAGCAGTACGTGGATGGCCCGACTAGAGAAGGGGCTACACTCGATCTCCTCTTAGGAAATGAGGATGGGCAGGTGGTTGATATGGCAGTAGGGGAGCACTTTGGGACCAGTGACCATAACTCTATTAGCTTCAAGATAGTTATGAAAAAGAATAGGACTGGTCCTCAGGTTGAAGTCCTAAATTGGGGGAAGGCTAATTTCCATGGCATCAGACAGGAACTCTCAAAAGTTGAATGGGAGAGGCTGTTTACAGGTAAAGGGACGTCTGGCAAGTGGGAGGCTTTTAAAAGTGAGATAGGAAGAGTTCAGGGCCAGCATGTTCCTGTTAGATGGAAGGGCAAGGCTGGCAAGTTTAGGGAACCTTGGTTGACGAGGGATATTGAGGGTCTGGTTAGGACAAAGAAGGAGGCATACGTCAGGTATAGGCAGCTGGGATCGAGCGAGTCCCTCGAGAAGTATAGGGGATATAGGAGTATACTTAAGAAGGAAATTAGGAGGGCGAAAAGGGGCCATGAGATTTCCCTGGCAGATAAGATAAAGGAGAATCCTAAAAGATTCTATAAGTGTATTAAGAGTAAAAGGGTAGCTAGGGAGAGAGTAGGTCCCCTTAAGGATCAGTGTGGCAATCTATGTGTGAAGCCACGCGAAATGGGTGAGGTCTTAAATGAATATTTCTCGTCTGTATTTACCGTGGAGAAGGTCATGGAAGCTAGTGAGTTCAAGGGAGGGAAAAGCGATATCCTGCAGCATATCAACATTACAAAGGAGGAGGTGTTGGAGGTTTTGAAGCGCATTAAGGTGGATAAATCCCCAGGGCCTGATCAGATGTATCCTAGGATGCTATGGGAAGCAAGGGAAGAGATTGCTGGCGCGCTGGCAGAGATTTTTGTATCATCGTTAGCCACGGGTGAGGTACCGGAAGACTGGAGGATAGCTAATTTGTTAACTAATAAATTAAATAACAAATCATGTCGCCTCTTTCTCTTCTAAACTCTGGCGGAGACAAGCCTAGCTTGTCCAATCTTTCCTCGTAAGACAGCCCACCCATTCCATGTATTAGTCTCGTAAACTTTCTCTGTACTACCTCCAATGCATTTACATCCTTCCGCAAATAAGGAGACCAGTACAGTACTCAGTACTGCAGAAGAGGTCTCACCAATGTCCTGTATAGCTGAAGCATAACCTCCCTACTATTGTATTCAATTCCCATGGTGATAAATGATAACATTCTATTAGCTTTCCTAATTACGTGCTGGACCTGCATACTAACCTTTTGCAATTCATGCCCTCGGACACCCAGATCCCTCTGCATCTCAGAGCTCTGCAATCTCTCACCATTTAGATAATATGCTTTTTTATTCTTCCTGCCATAGTGGACAATTTCCGACTTTCCCACATTATACTCCATTTGCCAGGTCTTTGCCCAATCACTTAACCTATCTATATCCCTTTGTAGCCCCCTTATGTCCTCTTCACAACCTACTTTCCTACCTATCTTTGTGATCAGCAAATTTAGCAACAATACCTTCGGTCCCTTCATCTAAGTCATTTATATAAATTGTAAAAAGTTGAGGCCCCAGCACAGATCCCTGTGGCACACCACTCATTACTTCTTGCCAACCAGAAAATGACCCATTTATGCTGACTCTCTGTTTCCTGTCAGCTAGCCAATCTTCTATCCATGCCAATATGTTACCCCCAACACCATGAGCTTTTATTTTCTGCAATAACCTTTGATATGGCACCTTATCCTTCTGGAAATCGAAATACAATACATCCACTGGTTCCCCTTTATCCACAGCACATGTAACTCCCTCAAAGAACTCCAATAAATTGGTTAAACATGATTTCCCTTTCAAAAAACCATGTTGACTCTGCCTGATTACCTTAATTTTTTCTAAATGCCCTGCTATAACATCCTCTGTAATAGCTCCAAACATTTTCCCTAAGACAAATGTTAAGCTAACTGGCCTGTCGTTTCCTGCTTTCTGTCTCCCTCCCTTTTTGAATAAATGAGTTACATTCACTCTTTTCCAATCTAACGGAACCTTCTCGAATCTAGGGAATTTTGGAATATTAAAACCAGCGCATCAAGTATCTCACTAGTCAATTCAGGACCTGGCGACTTGTCAACCCGCAGCTCCAACAATTTGTTTAGTACCACTTCCCTGTTGATTGTAATTTTCTTGAGTTCCTCCATCCCTTCAATTTCCTGATATACGGCTAATACTGGGATGTTATTTGTATACTCAATAGTGAAGACCGATGCAAAGTATCTGTTCAATTCATCTGCCATCTCTTAATTATCCATTATTAATTCCCCAGACACACTTTCTATAGGACCAACAGTCGCTTTGTTAACTCTTTTCTTTTTAAAATATCTATCGAAACTCTTACTAGTTGTCTTGAAATTCCTTGCGAGCTTTCTCTCATACTCTAATTTTACCTTCCTTATCAATCTTTTAGTCATTCTTTGCTGTTTTTTATACTCTGTCCAATCTTCTGACCTGCCTCCCACCTTTGCACAATTATAGGCTTTTTCTTTAAGTTTGATAGTATCTTTAACTGTTTTCGTGAACCATGGATGGTGAGTCCCACCTTTGGAACTTTTCTTTCTCGTTGAAATGTATCTATTCTGTGTATTCTGAAATATCCCCTTAAATGTCTGCCACTGCATCTCTATTGACTTATCCCTTAACCTAATTTGCCAGTTCACTTTAGCTAGCTCTGCTTTCATGACCTTATAATTGCCCTTATTTAAATTTAAAATACTAGTCTGGGACCCACTCTCCTCTCCCTCAAACTGAATGTAAAATTCAATCATATTATAATCGCTACTACCTAGGGGCACCTTAACTATGAGGTCATTAATTAATCCTATCTCGTTGCACAATGCCAGGTCTAGTATAGCCTGCTCTCTGGTTGGCTCCAGAATGTATTGTTCCAAGAAATTATCCCCAAAACATTCTATGTACTCCTCATCTAGGCTACCTCTGCCCATCTGAATTTTCCAATCTATATGTAGATTAAAATCCCCCATAATTATCACAGTACCTTTCTGACAAGCTGCCATTATTTCTTCCTTTATATCCCATCCGACAGTGTGTTTAATGTTAGGTGGCCTGTACACCACTCCCACAAGTGACTTCTTGCCTTTATGATTTCTCATTTGTACCCAAACTGCTTCTGCATCCTGATCTCCAGAACTCAGGTCATCCCTCTCTATTACGCTAATACCATCATTAATTAACAGAGCTACCCCGCCACCTTTTCCTAGCTTCCTGTCCTTCCAAAATGCCATGTCACCTCCAATATTCACATCCCAATCTATGTCGCCCTGCAGCCATGTCTCTGTAATGACTATCAGATCGTACTTATTTATTCTATTTGTGCTCCCAGTTCATCTGTTTTGTTTCAAATGCTCCATGCATTCAGATACAGAGCATTTAGTTTTGTCCTTTTATTATTTTTGTCACCTCTAGCCTTATCTGTCGATTTACTCTTAGATTTGTACATTCTGTCCCTTCCTGTCACAGTCTGTTTATCATTTCCCATATTTATACCTTTCTCTCTTGCCTTGTCTCTCCTCCTTGATTCACCATATCTTCCCAAATTTGATCCCTTGCCCCCACTATTCGGTTTAAAACCGTCTCTACTTCCCTCGTTATGTGGCTCGCTAGAACACCGGCACCAGCACGGTTCAGGTGTAGACCGTCCCAACGGTACAGCCACCTCTTTCCACAGTACTGGTGCCAATGCCCCATGAACCAGAACCCACGACTACCACACCAGTCTTTCAGCCGCACATTACTTTCTCTAATCTTATTTGTCCTATGCCAATTTGCACATGGCTCAGGTAATAATCCAGAGATGATTAACTTTGAGGTTCTGCTTCTTAATTTGGTGCCTAATTCCTCATACTGACTTTGCAGAACCTCTATCCTTGTCCTGCCTATGTCGCTGGTACCGACATGGACCACGATGACTGGATCCTCCCCCTCCCATTGTATGTTTCGCTCCAGCCCTGAGCAGATGTCCTGAATCCGAACACCGGCAGGCAACACAGCCGTCTGGACTCTTGCTTTTGCTGCAGAGAACAGAGTCAATCCACCTTACTATACTGTCCCCTACTACCACTACATTCCTTTTTTCTCCCTCTTTGAGCCGCAAACACTTACTGCAGACGTGTTTGCCCTGGATCACACTGGCATCCAGGAACTCCCACATGCTGCAGCTGTGACACATCACCTGTCCTGTCATCCTTAACGTGTTTCAATTAACTACTTAAATATTTTATTCAATTATTCATTTTATTGCATATTTTATTAAACTTACCACTAGTTAGTTTACTATTTTAAACGTTAGGACTAAAATGGATCTTAATCACTTACCAGATGCGCATCAAGCAGGTCGGTTCTTCCAAACCAATCAACTACCTGCTTGCCTGTGATGTCACAGCTTACCAGATCCTCACCAAACAGCTCCTTCCACTGCACCGAAGAAAGAACCAAATCCTGTATCCTCACACCAGCGGCTCTCTGTTTCCCTGCTCTCACTCTCCATTGTGACGTCACTCCTCGATTTTTTTCCCCTGCTCTGCTCCTGCCGTGCTCCTCTCTCTCTCGCTCTGTCTCCGAGTCTGTGCTTTTGGCGCATTTTTTCATTTGTTGTTCCGTTGTGCTCCTCTGTTTCTGGTCCGAAATCTGACTCTGGTGGGATTTGAACCCACAACCTTTGAATATTGTCTTAATCATTATTTAGAAGTCCAACACGCTATCCATTGCGCCACAGAGCCTCACACATTTTTATTAACATCACTAAGGCCTTTGATCTTGTCAGCAGAGACGGCCTCTTCAAACTGCAATGGAACATAGGCTGCCCTCCTGACCTCTTGGGCATCATCTCTTCTTTCCACGAGAACATGCACAGTTCCATCAGTTACAATGGAGCAACATCAGACGCTTTCAAGATCAGCAGTGGGGTAAAGCAGGGCTGCGCGCTGGCGCCAACTCTCTTAGGAACAGAGGAACATAGGAGTAAGCTATTCAGCCCGTCGAGCCTGCTCTGTCATTCAATTCGATCATGGCTGATCACCTACCTCAAAGCCCCTTTCCTGTGCTATCCCCATATCCCTTGATGTCATGAGTATCAAGATTTCTATCAATTTCTGTCTTGAACATGCTCAATGATTGAGCTGCCACAGCCCTCTGGGGCACAGTATTCCAATGATTCACCACCGTCTGAGTGAAGAAATTCCACCCATCACAGTTTTAAATGGCCTACTCCTTATTCTGAGACGATGTCCTTTGGTTTTAGACTCACCAACCAGGGCAAACATCCTGTCTACATCCACACTGTCACGCCCTGTAAGAATTTTGTCAGTTTCAATCAGATCACCTCTCATTCTTCGAAACTTTAAGGAATACAGGCCCAGTTTCCTCATAAGACAATCCCACCATCCCAGGGATTAGTCTGGTGACATAAAAACAAGAAATGCTGGAACCACTCAGCAGGTCTGGCAGCATCTGTGAAAAGAGAAGCAGAGTTAACGTTTCAGGTCAGTGACCCATCTTCGGAACTGACATATATTAGAAAAGTCACAGGTTATAAGCAAGTGGGGTGGGGGTGGGGCAAGAGATAACAAAGGAGAAGGTGTAGATTGGACAAGGCCACATAGCTGACCAAAAGGTCATGCAGCAAAGGCAAATAATATGTTAATGGTGTGTTGAAAGACAAAGCATTAGTCCAGATTAGGTGTTAATGGACTGAATATTGAACAGCAGGAAGTACAAACCTGAAAAAAAACAGTAGGTAAGCAAACTGAACAAACTGAGATGAAATGAAATAAATGCAAAAAAAAGATTAGTCTGTTGACCCTCTGTTTCACCCCCTCCATGGCAATTGTATCCTTCATAAGATGAGGAGACTAAACTGTACACAATACTGCAGTGCGGATTCACCAAGGCTCTAGACAATTGCAGCAAGACATCTTTACTCCTGTACTCATGACCCCTCGTGTGGGTACAACATACCATTTGCCTTCCTAATTGATTGCTGCACCTGCACAAGAGCTTTTAGTGTCTCAGGAACAAGGACACCCAGGTCCCTTTGGACATCGACACTTCCCAACCTCTCACCATTTAAGAAATACTCTGTCTTTCTGTTTATTCTACCAAAGTGAATAACTTCACACTTATTCACATTATATTCCATGTTCTTGCCCATTCACTTAGCCTCTCCAGGTCCCCTGGAAGCCTCTCTGCATCCTCCTCACAACTCACACTTCACCGAGCTTTGTGTCATCTGCAAACTTGGAAATATTACATTTAATCCCCACATCCAAATCATTTATATAGGTTGTTAACAGCTGTGGCTCCAACACTGATCCTTGCAGTACCCCAATAGTAACAGCCTGCCACCCTGAGAAGGACCCGTTATTCCTGCTCTCTGTTTTCGGTCTGTTAACCAATTCTCAATCCATATCAGTATATTATCCCCAAGCCTATGTGCTCTAATTTTGTTTACTCACCTCCTGTGTGGGACCTTACCAAAGGAAAATGCAAATACCACACATCCACTGGTTCTCCTTTCTCTGTTCTATAGGTAACATCCTCAAAAATCTCAACAGGTTTTTCAAACCTGTTTTCCTTTTCATAAATCTATGTTGACTCTGCCCAATCATGTCATCATTTTCGAACTGTCTAGTTATCACATCCTTTATAATTGGCATATTCTTCTCCATGCTGCTATTGTACACTTTCAATTACTCAGATATAGGTGTTCACCTGCACATCAGAGCTGACGACAAGCTGTTCAACTTGGCAAGACTGTGCGCCAAGACCAAAGTGGGTAAATTCCTAGTCTGTGAGTTGCTATTTGCTGATGATGCTGTGCTGACATCCCATAATGAAGTTCAGTCACAGCAGCTTGTAGATCGGTTCTCCCTGGCCTGCAAAGAGTTTGGACTGACAATCAGCATCAGGAAGATGAAAGTTACGGGCCAGGACGTAGAGACTCCACTTTCCATCAACATCGACAACCTCACTTTGGAGGTTGTCAACAGCTTCACATACCTTCAATCAACAATCACCAGCAATCTGGCCCTTGATGCTGAAATCAGCACCAGGATTGCCAATGCTGCAGCTGTCATGTCAAAGTTGAGAAGACAAGTGTGAACCGACAGCAAACTGACCGAAAATACAAAGCTCCACGTGTACCAGGCTTGTGTTCTCAGCACCCTCCTTTATAGTAGAGAAGCATCAACAACTTATACAAGCCAAAAAAAGTGGCTGAACAGCTTCCACCTCCACTGCCTCAGATGGATACTGGGCATCTCCTGGCAGGACAGAATGCGGAAGTACACCAGCGTGCAGGGATCCGCAGCATGTTTGCCCTCTTGAGTCAGCGGTGACTCTGTTGACTGGGCCAAATGGATGACGGTCACATTGCCAAATACATGCTCTATGGTGAGCTTGCTATCAGCATGAGATCAACAGGTCAGGGAAAAAAATCAAGTCCTTTGGAGAGGTTTGAGTTAATTCAGGAGAGTCGGCATGGATTCATCAATGGGAGTTCATGCTTGACGAATCTAACTGCATTTGTTGATAAACTATCTGAGAATACTGATGAAGGGAATGCAGTGGATGTTGTTTATATGGATGTTACGAAAGCATTTTATGAAGTACCACATAAAAGGGTGGTTAACAAAATTGGGGTTCATGGATTAGGAGGGACAGTGTCCATTTGGATAGTAAATTGTTTTAAAGACTGAAAACAGCGAGTCATATTAAATGGTTCTTGGTCAGACCGGAGGATAGTCGACAGTGGTGTTCCCCAAGGGTCAGTGCCAGAACCACTGCTTTTTTTGCTAAAGGTAAGTGACTTGGATCTTGGAATACAGAGTAGAATCTCAAAATATGCCGATGACACCAAACTTGGAGGAGTGGCAAACAGTGAGGATGATATGAACTGCCTGCAACAGGACAGTGATAGGCTAGCAGAATGGGCAGACAGGTGGCAGATGGAATTTAATAGTGACAAGTGTGAGGTGATGTATTTTGGCATAAGGAGTAGGGAGAGGCAATATATACTTAATGGCACAGTTATAAAGAGTGTGCTGGAATAGAGGGACTTGGGGTTCATGTGCACCGATCTTTGAAGGTGGCAAGACATATTGCGAGAGTGGTTAGCAAAGCATATGGGATCTTGGGCTTTATAAATAGAGGCATTGAGTACAAAAGCAGGGACGTTATGCTGAACCATTATAAAACTCTGGTTAGGCCCCAATTGGAGTGTTGCTTCCAGTTCTGCTCAGCAGACTTTAGAAAGAATGTGAGGGTCCTTGAGAGGACGCAGAGGCGATTTACCAGAATGGATCCAGGGATGGGGGATTTTAGCTACAAGGTTAGGTTGGAAAAGCTAGGATTATTCTGCCTATATCAAAGGAGATTGAGTGGAGAATTGATAGAGGTGTATAACACCTCTAGAGAACAGGCCATCCTGGACTGGGTATTGTGTAATGAGAAAGGATTAGTTAACAATCTTGTTGTGTGGGGTCCCTTGGGGAAGTGCGCCCATAATATGATAAAATTCTTCATTAAGATGGAGAGTGACAGAGTTGATTCCGAGACTAGGGTCCTGAATCTAAACAAAGGAAACTATGAAGGTATGAGGCGGGAGTTGGCGATGATAGATTGGGGAACGTTACTTAAAGGGTTGACAGTGGATAGGCAATGGCTAGCATTTAAAGAGCGCATGGATGAATTACAACAATTGTTCATTCCTGTCTGTGCAAAAGTAAAACAGGAAGGGTGGCTCAACTGTGGCTTACAAAAGAAATTAAGGAAAGTATTAGATCCAAGGAGGAGAAATATAAAATGGCCAGAACAAGCAGCAAACCTGAAGATTGTGAGCAGTTTGGAATTTAGCAGAGGAGGACAAAAGGATTGATTAAGAAGGGGGAAATAGAGTATGACAGTAAGCTAGCAGAGAACATAAAAACTGACTGTAAAAGCTTCTCTAGATATGTGTCGAGAAAAAGATTAGTGAAGACAAATGTGGGTCCCTTACAGTCAGAAACGGGGGAATTTATAATGGGGAACAAAGAAATGGCAGACCAATTAAATACATACTTTGGTTCTGTCTTCACAAAGGACGATACAAATTACCTCCCAGAAATGTTGGGGAACATAGGGTCTAATGAGAAGGAGGAACTGTATGAAATCTGTATTAGTAGGGAATGTTTGGGAAATTGATGGGATTGAAGGCCGATAAATCCCCAAGGCCTGATAATCTACATCCCAGAGTACTTAAGGAAGTGGCCCTTGAAATAGCAGATGCATTTCTGGTCTTTTTTCAAAATTCTGTAGACTCTGGAACAGTTCAAATGGATTGGACGGTAGTTAATGTAACTCCACTATTTAAAAAAAGAGGCAGAAAGAAAACAGCGAATTATATACCGGTTAGCCTGACATCAGTCGTGGGGAAAATGCTGGAGTCCAATATAAAAGATGTAATAGCAGAGTGCAATAATAACTCGTCTCCACTCCTAGTATTTCTAAATCCCACACATTCACTATAATGTGAACAATTATTTCCTGTTGTGTCTCTCTCAGATTTGTAAACTTCACTGTATTGGAGTGAGGTGACATCTACTGGCGGGAAGCAAGAACTGCAATCAAGCAGCAGAAACTCCACAGTCTGTCAGGGTTAAAGAAACATTGCAATGTGAGGATACAGCGAAGTGGTTTGATTGGGTAGATGGAGACATGATTCCACTTGTGGTGGTATCTGAAGCAAAGGCCAGAAATACAAAATTGTCATTAATAAAAGAAATGAGGAATTCATGAAAAATGTAGTAACGTAGTGAATGGTTAGAATGTGGATAGAATAGAAAGTGAGATTGGATGGACAGAAGCAGTCTGAAAGGATGGCTGAAACAAAAGGTGAGTGCCCTGAAACGTTAACTGTGTTTCTCTCAGCACAGATGCTGCCAGAGCTGCTGAACATTTCCAGCACTTTCTGTTTTTATTTCAGCATTTGCAGGATGTTGCTTTGATCTGAAAAAAAAATGGATGATTGGCTGGGGGGTTCCAGTGAAATTCCACAGCAGCTAAAGAAACCTGACTGGTCAGTGGCTCGTTGGTCTAGGGGTATGATTCTCGCTTAGGGAGTATGGTTAATTAACATGCGAGAGATCCCGGGTTCAAGTCCCGGACGAGCCCTGGCCTGGTGGCATTTTTAGATTAAGGTTATCTATTGGTTTCAGCCTTGCAGAAGGTGGAATTGACTTCCAAACAGAGCTGGCATGAGGACCAGACAACTGGATTCAAAGAGCTTGTCGACAAAATTGCAATTAACTAAATGTACAGATAGCCAAGTGGGAATATAAAGTTGTTGCTGTAATTGTGACCTGACTCCAAAAACAACAGGACTGGGTTCTGGACTGGAATGGAATGGAATTCTTCAGTGTTTCTGTTGTTTGGCTTGCATTGACTCATCGATTTTCTTGTTTTTCACTTTGTCGATGCCTTTGAATAATTGTGGATCCTTCTTCAGGGTGTCTTCTTTCACCAGGTAGTTCTGACCTCTGATGATGTTGATTGTAATCAGCTTCAATTCGCTGATAGTTTTGGAAGTGAGCAGATTTCGTTTGCTTGAGTCTACAACATGGAACTCAGTCTGACATGTGGACCCATGGGAGGATTTGAATGCCATTCCTGCGTTGGAGTTGCATCCATCCAATAAGAGACCGAGTAGAAGTGACAGTTCTGTCAGTCGAATATGAGACTTTTAATGGCAGGGTTGTGAGTTTGAGTGCCATTCTGTTTTTCCCTTTTTTAAGGCTTCATGAGCAGAGAGTACAGGGAGTGTTTGAAATGAGCAAGTCTCGCTTTGATTCAGGACTCTTACCTCTCAGCAGCATCTCACGATGAAAGATTGAATTTGATCTCATTTCATTCTCAGCTCGGGGTCTGTGCGGCTCAGTGGCACTTCTGGCTGTCTCCCGCTTCACAATCCATCAGTACTGAGAAAGCAATGGGGAATATTACTCACATGTTGTGTTCTTTAATTTTTTGGAAAACTTGAATGTATGTATTTTCTTCCAAAACAAGGACACCAAGCCACTGTTAATGTAGGGCTGAAATAGTTCAGTTGGGAGAGTGTTAGACTGAAGATTTAAAGGTCCCTGGTTCAATCCTGGGTTTCAGCAATTTCGCTTCCTTATGCGTCCCTTGCCTTGGTTCTGATTTTCCAGTTGCACAATTTACTTTGAGATTATTTCCCAAGCACCAGTGGATTGAATTTGAGAAACAACAGAGTCATTTACAACAAAGAAGGTGGTCATTTGGCCTATCACGTCCATGCTGGCTCTCCCCGGAGCAATCTAGTCAGTTCCACTCACCAGCTCGGTCCCTTTCCTCCTGCAAGTTTCTTTCCTTCAAGTATCCATCTAATTTCCTTTTCAAATCATTGATTGTCTCTGCTTCCACCACACTCGTGGGCCAAGACATTACTACCCACAGCATAAAAAATTCCACCTCATCAAGGATGGGAAATACTTATATCATCTATATTTGCTTATTCTCTCTTTATATGAGAATAGACTGACAGTCAACATGAAAGGAAACCCAAAAATCTTCGAGCAGCATGTAAATGATAAGTGGGTAGTAAGAGGTTGAGTCGGGCCTATGAGGGACAAAAAGGATAATATAAACTTAGAGGTGCAGGGCAATGTTAATCTACTTAATGAGTACTTTGTATCAGTGATCACTAAGGAAGTGGAATTTGACAAAATATCAGTCGATGTGAAGAGAGTAGAGTCATTGGAGAGGGTACAAATTGAGAGAGGGAGGTACTAAAAAGGCTGGCTGTGCTTAGGGAAGATAAATCACCTGGTCCGGATGGCTCACATCCCAGGTTGCGAAAGGAAATGCGGATGCAGATAACGGAAGGGCTTGCTATAATCTTCCAATCTTCCCTGGATACGGGGGAGGTGCCAGAGGATTAAACAGTGGCAAATGCGACACCCTTATTCAAGAAAGGGTGTAAGGACAGTCCGGGTAACTACAGGCTAGTTAGATTAACAGCAGCGGTGGGTAAGGTTTTGGAAAGAATAATCAGGGTAAAAAATCAACAGTCACTTGGAGAGGTTCGAGTTAATTAAGGAGAGTGAGCATGGATTTATAAATGGGAGTTCATGCTTGACTAATCTAACTGCATTTTTTGATGAACTAACAGAGCAGGTTGATGAAGGGAATGCAGTGGATGTTGTTTATATGGATTTTAAGGAAGCGTTTGACAAGGTACCACATAAAAGGGCGGTTAACAAAATTGAGGTTCGTGGTATAGGAGGGTCAGTGTCCAATTGGATAGAAAATTGGTTTAAGGACAGAAAACAGCGAGTCTTATTAAATGGTTCTTTGTCAGACTGGAGGATAGTCGACAGTGGTGTTCCCCAAGGGTCAGTGCTAGAACCACTGCTTTTTTTGCTCAAGGTAATTGACTTGGATCTTGGAATACAGAGTAGAATCTCAAAATATGCCGATGACACCAAACCTGGAGGAGCGGCAAACAGTGAGGATGATATGAACTGCCTGCAACAGGACAGTGATAGGCTAGCAGAATGGGCAGACAGGTGGCAGATGGAATTTAATAGTGACAAGTGTGAGGTGATGTATTTTGGCATAAGGAATAGGGAGAGGCAATATATACTTCATGGCACAGTTCTAAAGAGTGTACTGGAATAGAGGGACTTGGGGTTCATGTGCATCAATCTTTGAAGGAGGCAAGTCATATTGCGAGAGTGGTTCGCAAAGCATATGGGATCTTGGGCTTTATAAGTAGAGGCATTGAGTACAAAAGCAGGGAAGTTATGCTGAACCATTATAAAACTCTGGTTAGGCCCCAATTGGAGTGTTGCTTCCAGTTCTGCTCAGCAGACTTTAGAAAGAATGTGAGGGTCCTTGAGAGGACGCAGAGGCGATTTACCAGAATGGATCCAGGGATGGGGGATTTTAGTTACAAGGTTAGGTTGGAAAAGCTAGGATTATTCTGCCTTTCTCAAAGGAGATTGAGTGGAGAATTGATAGAGGTGTATAACACCTCTAGAGAACAGGCCATCCTGGACTGGGTATTGTGTAATGAGAAAGGATTAGTTAACAATCTTGTTGTGTGGGGTACCTTGGGGAAGTGCGCCCATAATATGATAAAATTCTTCATTAAGATGGAGAGTGAGAGAGTTGATTCCGAGACTCGGGTCCTGAATCTAAACAAAGAAAACTATGAAAGTATGAGGCGGGAGTTGGCTATGATAGATTGGGGAACGTTACTTAAAGGGTTGACAGTGGATAGGCAATGGCTAACATTTAAAGAGCGCATGGATGAATTACAACAATTGTTCATTCCTGTCCGTGCAAAAGTAAAACAGGAAGGGTGGCTCAACTGTGGCTTACAAAAGAAATTAAGGAAAGTATTAGATCCAAGGAGGAGAAATATAAAATGGCCAGAACAAGCAGCAAACCTGAAGATTGTGAGCAGTTTGGAATTTAGCAGAGGAGGACAAAAGGATTGATTAAGAAGGGGGAAATAGAGTATGACAGTAAGCTAGCAGAGAACATAAAAACTGACTGTAAAAGCTTCTCTAGATATGTGTCGAGAAAAAGATTAGTGAAGACAAATGTGGGTCCCTTACAGTCAGAAACGGGGGAATTTATAATGGGGAACAAAGAAATGGCAGACCAATTAAATACATACTTTGGTTCTGTCTTCACAAAGGACGATACAAATTACCTCCCAGAAATGTTGGGGAACATAGGGTCTAATGAGAAGGAGGAACTGTATGAAATCTGTATTAGTAGGGAATGTTTGGGAAATTGATGGGATTGAAGGCCGATAAATCCCCAAGGCCTGATAATCTGCATCCCAGAGTACTTAAGGAAGTGGCCCTTGAAATAGCAGATGCATTTCTGGTCTTTTTTCAAAATTCTGTAGACTCTGGAACAGTTCAAATGGATTGGACGGTAGTTAATGTAACTCCACTATTTAAAAAAAGAGGCAGAAAGAAAACAGCGAATTATATACCGGTTAGCCTGACATCAGTCGTGGGGAAAATGCTGGAGTCCAATATAAAAGATGTAATAGCAGAGTGCAATAATAACTCGTCTCCACTCCTAGTATTTCTAAATCCCACACATTCACTATAATGTGAACAATTATTTCCTGTTGTGTCTCTCTCAGATTTGTAAACTTCACTGTATTGGAGTGAGGTGACATCTACTGGCGGGAAGCAAGAACTGCAATCAAGCAGCAGAAACTCCACAGTCTGTCAGGGTTAAAGAAACATTGCAATGTGAGGATACAGCGAAGTGGTTTGATTGGGTAGATGGAGACATGATTCCACTTGTGGTGGTATCTGAAGCAAAGGCCAGAAATACAAAATTGTCATTAATAAAAGAAATGAGGAATTCATGAAAAATGTAGTAACGTAGTGAATGGTGAGAATGTGGATAGAATAGAAAGTGAGATTGGATGGACAGAAGCAGTCTGAAAGGATGGCTGAAACAAAAGGTGAGTGCCCTGAAACGTTAACTGTGTTTCTCTCAGCACAGATGCTGCCAGAGCTGCTGAACATTTCCAGCACTTTCTGTTTTTATTTCAGCATTTGCAGGATGTTGCTTTGATCTGAAAAAAAAATGGATGATTGGCTGGGGGGTTCCAGTGAAATTCCACAGCAGCTAAAGAAACCTGACTGGTCAGTGGCTCGTTGGTTTAGGGGTATGATTCTCGCTTAGGGAGTATGGTTAATTAACATGCGAGAGATCCCGGGTTCAAGTCCCGGACGAGCCCTGGCCTGGTGGCATTTTTAGATTAAGGTTATCTATTGGTTTCAGCCTTGCAGAAGGTGGAATTGACTTCCAAACAGAGCTGGCATGAGGACCAGACAACTGGATTCAAAGAGCTTGTCGACAAAATTGCAATTAACTAAATGTACAGATAGCCAAGTGGGAATATAAAGTTGTTGCTGTAATTGTGACCTGACTCCAAAAACAACAGGACTGGGTTCTGGACTGGAATGGAATGGAATTCTTCAGTGTTTCTGTTGTTTGGCTTGCATTGACTCATCGATTTTCTTGTTTTTCACTTTGTCGATGCCTTTGAATAATTGTGGATCCTTCTTCAGGGTGTCTTCTTTCACCAGGTAGTTCTGACCTCTGATGATGTTGATTGTAATCAGCTTCAATTCGCTGATAGTTTTGGAAGTGAGCAGATTTCGTTTGCTTGAGTCTACAACATGGAACTCAGTCTGACATGTGGACCCATGGGAGGATTTGAATGCCATCCCTGCGTTGGAGTTGCATCCATCCAATAAGAGACCGAGTAGAAGTGACAGTTCTGTCAGTCGAATATGAGACTTTTAATGGCAGGGTTGTGAGTTTGAGTGCCATTCTGTTTTTCCCTTTTTTAAGGCTTCATGAGCAGAGAGTACAGGGAGTGTTTGAAATGAGCAAGTCTCGCTTTGATTCAGGACTCTTACCTCTCAGCAGCATCTCACTATGAAAGATTGAATTTGATCTCATTTCATTCTCAGCTCGGGGTCTGTGCGGCTCAGTGGCACTTCTGGCTGTCTCCCGCTTCACAATCCATCAGTACTGAGAAAGCAATGGGGAATATTACTCACATGTTGTGTTCCTTAATTTTTTGGAAAACTTGAATGTATGTATTTTCTTCCAAAACAAGGACACCAAGCCACTGTTAATGTAGGGCTGAAATAGCTCAGTTGAGAGAGCGTTAGACTGAAGATCTAAAGGTCCCTGGTTCAATCCCGGGTTTCAGCACTTCCGCTTCCTTATGCGTCCCTTGCCTTGGTTCTGATTTTCCGGTTGCACAATTTACTTTGAAATTATTTACCAAGCACCAGTGGATTGAATTTGAGAAACAACACAGAGTCATTTACAGCACAGAAGGTGGTCGTTTGGCCTATCACGTCCATGCTGGCTCTCCCCGGAGCAATCTAGTCAGTTCCACTCACCAGCTCGATCCCTTTCCTCCTGCAAGTTTCTTTCCTTCAAGTATCCATCTAATTTCCTTTTCAAATCATTGATTGTCTCTGCTTCCACCACACTCGTGGGCCAAGACATTACTACCCACAGCATAAAAAATTCCACCTCATCAAGGATGGGAAATACTTACATCTTCTATATTTGCTTATTCTCTATTTCTATGAGAATAGACTGGCAGTCAACATGAAAGGAAACCCAAAAATCTTCGAGCAGCATGTAAATGATAAGTGGGTAGTAAGAGGTTGAGTCGGGCCTATTAGGGACAAAAAGGATAATATAAGCTTAGAGGTGCAGGGCAATGTTAATCTACTTAATGAGAACTTTGCATCAGTGATCACTGAGGAAGTGGAATTTGACAAAATATCAGTCGAAGTGAAGAAAGTAGAGTCAATGGAGAGAGTACAAATTAGGAGAGGGAGGTACTAAAAAGGCTGGCTGTGCTGAGGGAAGATAAATCACCTGGTCCGGATGGCTCACATCCCAGGTTGCGAAAGGAAATGCGGATGCAGATAACGGAAGGGCTTGCTATAATCTTCCAATCTTCCCTGGATACGGGGGAGGTGCCAGAGGATTAAACAGTGGCAAATGCGACACCCTTATTCAAGAAAGGGTGTAAGGACAGTCCGGGTAACTACAGGCTAGTTAGATTAACAGCAGTGGTGGGTAAGATTTTAGAAAGAATAATCAGGGTAAAAAATCAACAGTCACTTGGAGAGGTTCGAGTTAATTAAGGAGAGTGAGCATGGATTTATAAATGGGAGTTCATGCTTGACTAATCTAACTGCATTTTTTGATGAACTAACAGAGCAGCTTGATGAAGGGAATGCAGTGGATGTTGTTTATATGGATTTTAAGGAAGCGTTTGACAAGGTACCACATAAAAGGGCGGTTAACAAAATTGAGGTTCGTGGTATAGGAGGGTCAGTGTCCAATTGGATAGAAAATTGGTTTAAGGACAGAAAACAGCGAGTCTTATTAAATGGTTCTTTGTCAGACTGGAGGATAGTCGACAGTGGTGTTCCCCAAGGGTCAGTGCTAGAACCACTGCTTTTTTTGCTCAAGGTAATTGACTTGGATCTTGGAATACAGAGTAGAATCTCAAAATATGCCGATGACACCAAACCTGGAGGAGCGGCAAACAGTGAAGATGATATGAACTGCCTGCAACAGGACAGTGATAGGCTAGCAGAATGGGCAGACAGGTGGCAGATGGAATTTAATAGTGACAAGTGTGAGGTGATGTATTTTGGCATAAGGAATAGGGAGAGGCAATATATACTTCATGGCACAGTTCTAAAGAGTGTACTGGAATAGAGGGACTTGGGGTTCATGTGCATCAATCTTTGAAGGAGGCAAGTCATATTGCGAGAGTGGTTCGCAAAGCATATGGGATCTTGGGCTTTATAAGTAGAGGCATTGAGTACAAAAGCAGGGAAGTTATGCTGAACCATTATAAAACTCTGGTTAGGCCCCAATTGGAGTGTTGCTTCCAGTTCTGCTCAGCAGACTTTAGAAAGAATGTGAGGGTCCTTGAGAGGACGCAGAGGCGATTTACCAGAATGGATCCAGGGATGGGGGATTTTAGTTACATGGTTAGGTTGGAAAAGCTAGGATTATTCTGCCTTTCTCAAAGGAGATTGAGTGGAGAATTGATAGAGGTGTATAACACCTCTAGAGAACAGGCCATCCTGGACTGGGTATTGTGTAATGAGAAAGGATTAGTTAACAATCTTGTTGTGTGGGGTACCTTGGGGAAGTGCGCCCATAATATGATAAAATTCTTCATTAAGATGGAGAGTGAGAGAGTTGATTCCGAGACTCGGGTCCTGAATCTAAACAAAGAAAACTATGAAAGTATGAGGCGGGAGTTGGCTATGATAGATTGGGGAACGTTACTTAAAGGGTTGACAGTGGATAGGCAATGGCTAACATTTAAAGAGCGCATGGATGAATTACAACAATTGTTCATTCCTGTCTGTGCAAAAGTAAAACAGGAAGGGTGGCTCAACTGTGGCTTACAAAAGAAATTAAGGAAAGTATTAGATCCAAGGAGGAGAAATATAAAATGGCCAGAACAAGCAGCAAACCTGAAGATTGTGAGCAGTTTGGAATTTAGCAGAGGAGGACAAAAGGATTGATTAAGAAGGGGGAAATAGAGTATGACAGTAAGCTAGCAGAGAACATAAAAACTGACTGTAAAAGCTTCTCTAGATATGTGTCGAGAAAAAGATTAGTGAAGACAAATGTGGGTCCCTTACAGTCAGAAACGGGGGAATTTATAATGGGGAACAAAGAAATGGCAGACCAATTAAATACATACTTTGGTTCTGTCTTCACAAAGGACGATACAAATTACCTCCCAGAAATGTTGGGGAACATAGGGTCTAATGAGAAGGAGGAACTGTATGAAATCTGTATTAGTAGGGAATGTTTGGGAAATTGATGGGATTGAAGGCCGATAAATCCCCAGGGCCTGATAATCTACATCCCAGAGTAATTAAGGAAGTGGTCCTTGAAATAGCAGATGCATTTCTGGTCTTTTTTCAAAATTCTATCGACTCTGGAACAGTTCCAATGGATTGGACGGTAGTTAATGTAACTCCGCTATTTAAAAAAAGAGGCAGAAAGAAAACAGCGAATTATATACCGGTTAGCCTGACATCAGTCGTGGGGAAAATGCTGGAGTCCATTATAAAAGATGTAATAGCAGAGTGCAATAATAACTCGTCTCCACTCCTAGTATTTCTAAATCCCACACATTCACTATAATGTGAACAATTATTTCCTGTTGTGTCTCTCTCAGATTTGTAAACTTCACTGTATTGGAGTGAGGTGACATCTACTGGCGGGAAGCAAGAACTGCAATCAAGCAGCAGAAACTCCACAGTCTGTCAGGGTTAAAGAAACATTGCAATGTGAGGATACAGCGAAGTGGTTTGATTGGGTAGATGGAGACATGATTCCACTTGTGGTGGTGTCTGAAGCAAAGGCTAGAAATACAAAATTGTCATTAATAAAAGAAATGAGGAATTCATGAAAAATGCAGTAACGTAGTGAATGGTTAGAATGTGGATAGAATAGAAAGTGAGATTGGATGGACAGAAGCAGTCTGAAAGGATGGCTGAAACAAAAGGTGAGTGCCCTGAAACATTAACTGTGTTTCTCACAGCACAGATGCTGCCAGAGCTGCTGAACATTTCCAGCACTTTCTGTTTTTATTTCAGCATTTGCAGGATGTTGCTTTGATCTGAAAAAAAATGGATGATTGGCTGGGGGGTTCCAGTGAAATTCCACAGCAGCTAATAAAGCTTGACCTGTCAGTGGCTTGTTGGTCTAGGGGTATGATTCTCGCTTAGGGAGTATGGTTAATTAACATGCGAGAGATCCCGGGTTCAAATCCCAGACGAGCCCTGGTCTGCTGGCATCTTTAGATTAAGGTTATCTATTGGTTTCAGCCTTGCAGAAGGTGGAATTGACTTCCATACGGAGCTGGCTTGAGGACCAGACAACTGGATTCAAAGAGCTTGTCGACAAAATTGCAATTAACTAAATGTACAGATAGCCAAGTGGGAATATAAAGTTGTTGCTGTAATTGTGACATGACTCCAAAAACAACAGGACTGGGTTCTGGACTGGAATGGAATGGAATTCTTCAGTGTTTCTGTTGTTTGGCTTGCATTGACTCATCGATTTTCTTGTTTTTCACTTTGTCGATGCCTTTGAATAATTGTGGATCCTTCTTCAGGGTGTCTCCTTTCACCAGGTAGTTCTGACCTCCGATGATGTTGATTGTAATCAGCTTCAATTCGCTGATAGTTTTGGAAGTGAGCAGATTTCCTTTGCTTGAGTCTACAACATGGAACTCAGTCTGACATGTGGACCCATGGGAGGATTTGAATGTCATCCCTGCGTTGGAGTTGCATCCATCCAATAAGAGACCGAGTAGAAGTGACAGTTCTGTCAGTCGAATATGAGACTTTTAATGGCAGGGTTGTGAGTTTGAGTGCCATACTGTTTTTCCCTTTTTTAAGGCTTCATGAGCAGAGAGTACAGGGAGTTTTGAAATGAGCAAGTCTCGCTTTGATTCAGGACTCTTACCTCTCAGCAGCATCTCACTATGAAAGATTGAATTTGATCTCATTTCATTCTCAGCTCGGGGTCTGTGCGGCTCAGTGGCACTTCTGGCTGTCTCCCGCTTCACAATCCATCAGTACTGAGAAAGCAATGGGGAATATCACTCACATGTTGTGTTCTTTAATTTTTTGGAAAACTTGAATGTATGTATTTTCTTCCAAAACAAGGACACCAAGCCACTGTTAATGTCGGGCTGAAATAGCTCAGTTGGGAGAGCGTTAGACTGAAGATCTAAAGGTCCCTGGTTTAATCCCGGGTTTCAGCAATTTCGCTTCCTTATGTGTCCCTTGCCTTGGTTCTGATTTTCCAGTTGCACAATTTACTTTGAGATTATTTACCAAGCACCAGTGGATTGAATTTGAGAAACAACACAGAATCATTTACAACATAGAAGGTGGTCATTTGGCCTATCACGTCCATGCTGGCTCTCCCCGGAGCAATCTAGTCAGTTCCACTCACCAGCTCGATCCCTTTCCTCCTGCAAGTTTCTTTCCTTCAAGTATCCATCCAATTTCCTTTTCAAATCATTGATTGTCTCTGCTTCCACCACACTCGTGGGCCAAGACATTACCACCCACAACATAAAAAATTCCACCTCATCAAGGATGGGAAATACTTACATCTTCTATATTTGCTTATTCTCTATTTCTGTGAGAATAGACTGGCAGTCAACATGAAAGGAAACCCAAAAATCTTCGAGCAGCATGTAAATGATAAGTGGGTAGTAAGAGGTTGAGTCGGGCCTATTAGGGACAAAAAGGATAATCTAAGCTTAGAGGTGCAGGGCAATGTTAATCTACTTAATGAGTACTTTGTATCAGTGATCACTAAGGAAGTGGAATTTGACAAAATATCAGTCGAAGTGAAGAAAGTAGAGGCAATGGAGAGAGTACAAATTAGGAGAGGGAGGTACTAAAAAGGCTGGCTGTGCTTAGGGAAGATAAATCACCTGGTCCGGATGGCTCACATCCCAGGTTGCGAAAGGAAATGCGGATGCAGATAACGGAAGGGCTTGCTATAATCTTCCAATCTTCCCTGGATACGGGGGAGGTGCCAGAGGATTAAACAGTGGCAAATGCGACACCCTTATTCAAGAAAGGGTGTAAGGACAGTCTGGGTAACTACAGGCTAGTTAGATTAACAGCAGCGGTGGGTAAGGTTTTAGAAAGAATAATCAGGGTAAAAAATCAACAGTCACTTGGAGAGGTTCGAGTTAATTAAGGAGTGAGCATGGATTTATAAATGGGAGTTCATGCTTGACGAATCTAACTGCATTTTTTGATGAACTAACAGAGCAGGTTGATGAAGGGAATGCAGTGGATGTTGTTTATATGGATTTTAAGGAAGCGTTTGACAAGGTACCACATAAAAGGGCGGTTAACAAAATTGAGGTTCATGGTATAGGAGGGTCAGTGTCCAATTGGATAGAAAATTGGTTTAAGGACAGAAAACAGCGAGTCTTATGAAATGGTTCTTTATCAGACTGGAGGATAGTCGACAGTGGTGTTCCCCAAGGGTCAGTGCTAGAACCACTGCTTTTTTTGCTCAAGATAAATGACTTTGATCTTGGAATACAGAGTAGAATCTCAAAATATCCCGATGACAACAAACTTGGAGGAGTGGCAAACAGTGAGGATGATATGAACTGCCTGCAACAGGACAATGATAGGCTAGCAGAATGGGCAGACAGGTGGCAGATGGAATTTAACAGTGATAAATGTGAGGTGATGGATTTTGGCAGAAGGAATAGGGAGAGGCAATATATACTTAATGGCACAGTTCTAAAGAGTGTACTGGAATAGAGGGACTTGGGGTTCATGTGCATCAATCTTTGAAGGTGGCAAGACATATTGCGAGAGTGGTTCGCAAAGCATATGGGATCTTGGGCTTTATAAATAGAGGCATTGAGTACAAAAGCAGGGAAGTTATGCTGAACCATTATAAAACTCTGGTTCGGCCCCAATTGGAGTGTTGCTTCCAGTTCTGCTCAGCAGACTTTAGAAAGAATGTGAGGGTCCTTGAGAGGACGCAGAGGTGATTTACCAGAATGGATCCAGGGATGGGGGATTTTAGTTACAAGGTTAGGTTGGAAAAGCTAGGATTATTCTGCCTATATCAAAGGAGATTGAGTGGAGAATTGATGGAGGTTTATAACACCTCTAGAGAACAGGCCATCCTGGACTGGGTATTGTGTAATGAGAAAGGATTAGTTAACAATCTTGTTGTGTGGGGTCCCTTGGGGAAGTGCGCCCATAATATGATAAAATTCTTCATTAAGATGGATTGTGAGAGAGTTGATTCCGAGACTCGGGTCCTGAATCTAAATAAAGGAAACTATGAAGGTATGAGGCGGGAGTTGGCTATGATAGATTGGGGAACGTTACTTAAAGGGTTGACAGTGGATAGGCAATGGCTAGCATTTAAAGAGCGCACGGATGAATTACAACAATTGTTCATTCCTGTCCGTGCAAAAGTAAAACAGGAAGGGTGGCTCAACTGTGGCTTACAAAAGAAATTAAGGGAAGTATTAGATCCAAGGAGGAGAAATATAAAATGGTCAGAACAAGCAGCAAACCTGAAGATTGTGAGCAGTTTGGAATTTAGCAGAGGAGGACAAAAGGATTGATTAAGAAGGAGGAAATAGAGTATGAGAGTAACCTAGCAGAGAACACAAAATCTGACTGTAAAAGCTTCTATAGATATGTGTAGAGAAAAAGATTAGTGAAGACAAATGTGGGCCCCTTGCAGTCAGAAACGGGGGAATTTATAATGGGGAACAAAGAAATGGCAGACCAATTAAATACATACTTTGGATCTGTCTTCACAATGGAGGATACAAATTATCTCCCAGAAATGTTAGGGAACATAGGGTCTAGTGAGAAGGAGGAACTGTATGAAATCAGTATTAGTAGGGAATGTTTGGGAAATTGATGGGATTGAAGGCCGATAAATCCCCAGGGCCTGATAATCTACATCCCAGAGTAATTAAGGAAGTGGCCCTTGAAATAGCAGATGCATTTCTGGTCTTTTTTCAAAATTCTATCGACTCTGGAACAGTTCCAATGGATTGGACGGTAGTTAATGTAACTCCATTATTTAAAAAAAGAGGCAGAAAGAAAACAGCGAATTATATACCGGTTAGCCTGACATCAGTCGTGGGGAAAATGCTGGAGTCCATTATAAAAGATGTAATAGCAGAGTGCAATAATAACTCGTCTCCACTCCTAGTATTTCTAAATCCCACACATTCACTATAATGTGAACAATTATTTCCTGTTGTGTCTCTCTCAGATTTGTAAACTTCACTGTATTGGAGTGAGGTGACATCTACTGGCGGGAAGCAAGAACTGCAATCAAGCAGCAGAAACTCCACAGTCTGTCAGGGTTAAAGAAACATTGCAATGTGAGGAAACAGCGAAGTGGTTTGATTGGGTAGATGGAGACATGATTCCACTTGTGGTGGTGTCTGAAGCTAAGGCCAGAAATACAAAATTGTCAGTAATAAAAGAAATGAGGAATTCATGAAAAATGTAGTAACGTAGTGAATGGTTAAAATGTGGATAGAATAGAAAGTGAGATTGGATGGACAGAAGCAGTCTGAAAGGATGGCTGAAACAAAAGGTGAGTGCCCTGAAACGTTAACTGTGTTTCTCTCAGCACAGATGCTGCCAGAGCTGCTGAGCATTTCCACCACTTTCTGTTTTTATTTCAGCATTTGCAGGATGTTGCTTTGATCTGAAAAAAAATGGATGATTGGCTGGGGGGTTCCAGTGAAATTCCACAGCAGCTAATAAAATCTGACCTGTCAGTGGCTCGTTGGTCTAGGGGTATGATTCTCGCTTCGGCAGAATAATTAATTAACATGCGAGAGATCCCGGGTTCAAGTCCTGGACGAGCCCTGGTCTGCTGGCATTTTTAGATTAAGGTTATCTATTGGTTTCAGCCTTGCAGAAGGTGGAATTGACTTCCATACGGAGCTGGCTTGAGGACCAGACAACTGGATTCAAAGAGCTTGTCGACAAAATTGTAATTAACTAAATGTACAGATAGCCAAGTGGGAATATAAAGTTGTTGCTGTAATTGTGACCTGACTCCAAAAACAACAGGACTGGGTTCTGGAATGGAATTCTTCAGTGTTTCTGTTGTTTGGCTTGCATTGACTCATCAATTTTCTTGTTTTTCACTTTGTTGATGCCTTTGAATAATTGTGGATCCTTCTTCAGAGTGTCTTCTTTCACCAGGTCGTTCTGACCTCTGATGATGTTGATCGTAATCAGCTTCAATTCGCTGATAGTTTTGGAAGTGAGCAGATTTCCTTTGCTTGATTCTACAACATGGAACTCAGTCTGACATGTGGACCCATGGGAGGATTTGAATGCCACCCCTTCGTTGGAGTTGCATCCATCCAATAAGAGAGTGAGTAGAAGTGACAGTTCTGTCAGTCGAACATGAGACTGTTAATGGCAGGGTTGTGAGTTTGAGTGCCATTCTGTTTTTCCCTTTTTTAAGGCTTCTTGAGCAGAGAGTACAGGGAGTGTTTGAAATGAGCAAATCTCGCTTTGATTCAGGACTCTTACCTCTCTGCAGCATCTCGCTATGAAAGATTGAATTTGATCTCATTTCATTCTCAGCTCAGGGTCTGTGCGGCTCATTGGCACTTCTGGCTGTCTCCCGCTTCACAATCCATCAGTACTGAGAAAGCAATGGGGAATATTACTCACATGTTGTGTTCTTTAATTTTTTGGAAAACTTGAATGTATGTATTTTCTTCCAAAACAAGGACACCAAGCCACTGTTAATGTCGGGCTGAAATAGCTCAGTTGGGAGAGCGTTAGACTGAAGATCTAAAGGTCCCTGGTTTAATCCCGGGTTTCAGCAATTTCGCTTCCTTATGTGTCCCTTGCCTTGGTTCTGATTTTCCAGTTGCACAATTTACTTTGAGATTATTTACCAAGCACCAGTGGATTGAATTTGAGAAACAACACAGAATCATTTACAACATAGAAGGTGGTCATTTGGCCTATCACGTCCATGCTGGCTCTCCCCGGAGCAATCTAGTCAGTTCCACTCACCAGCTCGATCCCTTTCCTCCTGCAAGTTTCTTTCCTTCAAGTATCCATCCAATTTCCTTTTCAAATCATTGATTGTCTCTGCTTCCACCACACTCGTGGGCCAAGACATTACCACCCACAACATAAAAAATTCCACCTCATCAAGGATGGGAAATACTTACATCTTCTATATTTGCTTATTCTCTATTTCTGTGAGAATAGACTGGCAGTCAACATGAAAGGAAACCCAAAAATCTTCGAGCAGCATGTAAATGATAAGTGGGTAGTAAGAGGTTGAGTCGGGCCTATTAGGGACAAAAAGGATAATCTAAGCTTAGAGGTGCAGGGCAATGTTAATCTACTTAATGAGTACTTTGTATCAGTGATCACTAAGGAAGTGGAATTTGACAAAATATCAGTCGAAGTGAAGAAAGTAGAGGCAATGGAGAGAGTACAAATTAGGAGAGGGAGGTACTAAAAAGGCTGGCTGTGCTTAGGGAAGATAAATCACCTGGTCCGGATGGCTCACATCCCAGGTTGCGAAAGGAAATGCGGATGCAGATAACGGAAGGGCTTGCTATAATCTTCCAATCTTCCCTGGATACGGGGGAGGTGCCAGAGGATTAAACAGTGGCAAATGCGACACCCTTATTCAAGAAAGGGTGTAAGGACAGTCCGGGTAACTACAGGCTAGTTAGATTAACAGCAGCGGTGGGTAAGGTTTTAGAAAGAATAATCAGGGTAAAAAATCAACAGTCACTTGGAGAGGTTCGAGTTAATTAAGGAGAGTGAGCATGGATTTATAAAAGGGAGTTCATGCTTGACTAATCTAACTGCATTTTTTGATGAACTAACAGAGCAGGTTGATGAAGGGAATGCAGTGGATGTTGTTTATATGGATTTTAAGGAAGCGTTTGACAAGGTACCACATAAAAGGGCGGTTAACAAAATTGAGGTTCGTGGTATAGGAGGGTCAGTGTCCAATTGGATAGAAAATTGGTTTAAGGACAGAAAACAGCGAGTCTTATGAAATGGTTCTTTATCAGACTGGAGGATAGTCGACAGTGGTGTTCCCCAAGGGTCAGTGCTAGAACCACTGCTTTTTTTGCTCAAGATAAATGACTTTGATCTTGGAATACAGAGTAGAATCTCAAAATATCCCGATGTCAACAAACTTGGAGGAGTGGCAAACAGTGAGGATGATATGAACTGCCTGCAACAGGACAATGATAGGCTAGCAGAATGGGCAGACAGGTGGCAGATGGAATTTAACAGTGATAAATGTGAGGTGATGGATTTTGGCAGAAGGAATAGGGAGAGGCAATATATACTTAATGGCACAGTTCTAAAGAGTGTACTGGAATAGAGGGACTTGGGGTTCATGTGCATCAATCTTTGAAGGTGGCAAGACATATTGCGAGAGTGGTTCGCAAAGCATATGGGATCTTGGGCTTTATAAATAGAGGCATTGAGTACAAAAGCAGGGAAGTTATGCTGAACCATTATAAAACTCTGGTTCGGCCCCAATTGGAGTGTTGCTTCCAGTTCTGCTCAGCAGACTTTAGAAAGAATGTGAGGGTCCTTGAGAGGATGCAGAGGAAATTCACCAGAATGGATCCAGGGATGGAGGATTTTAGTTACAAGGTTAGGTTGGAAAAGCTAGGGTTGTTCTGCCTGTATCAAACGAGAGTGAGGGAAGAATTGATAGATGTGTTTTAGGCTATGACAGTTTTAAATAAGTTGGCAAGGAAACATTGTTCCCGTTAACTATTGGTACAAGGACTAGGGGACACAGATTGAAGGTTTTGGACAGGAGGTACAGGGGGAATGTGCGCAATAACTTTTTTACACAGTGATTGGTGATGATCTGTAACTCGCTGCCCACGAGGGCGGTGGAAATGGAGATAATCGAGGATTACAAAAGGAATTTGAATGGGCACTTGAAGGAAATAATTTTACAGGGCTATGGGGATCGAGCAGACAAGTAATAACTCGTCTCCACTCCTAGTATTTCTAAATCCCACACATTCACTATAATGTGAACAATTCTTTCCTGTTGTGTCTCTCTCAGATTTGTAAACTTCACTGTATTGGAGTGAAGTGACATCTACTGGCAAGAAACAAGAACTGCCGTGATGAGATCAGCCATGATTGTATTGAATGGCAGAGCAGGCTCGAGGGGCTGAATTGCCGACTCCTGCTTCTAGTTCTTATGTTCATAGAATCACACAGCACAGAAGGAGGCCATTCGGCCCCATTGTGCCTCTGCTGACTCTCTAACAAAAAGATGCAATTAGTCCAACCCCCTGCCTATTTCCCCATAATCCTGGAGAATTTCACTTTGAAATATTTGTGCAATTCCTTCATGAAAGTTATAATTGAATCTGTTTCCACCACCCTGTCAGACAATTCATTCCAAATCTGAATCAGTTACTGGGTAAAAAGATCTCTCCTCACCTCCCCTTGACATTTTTGGCCAATTATTTTAAATCTGTGTCCTCTGGTTACTGACCCCCAGGACATTGGAAACAGTTTCTCCCTCTCTACCGTATGAAAATCCTTCATGATTCTGAACACCTCTATTAAATCTTGCCTTAACCTTCTCTACTCTGAAGAGAACAATCCCAGCTTCACCAGCCTGTCCAGAGAACTGACACCCCTCATCTCTGGGATCATTCTAGTAAATCTCCTCTGAACTGTCTCAGAAGCTTTGATGTCCTTTCTAAAGCCTGGTGCCCAGAACTGGACACATTACTCGAGCTGAGATCGAGCCAGCGACGCCCACATCCCACGAACGAATAAAAAAACGCTCCCTAACCAGTCCCCAATTCTTAAGCATTTATAGACGCTCCCTGCCCAGTCTCCAATTCTTATCGATTTACAGACGCTTCCTGACCAGTACCCAATTCTTATCGATTTACAGATGCTTCCTGACCAGTACCCAAATCTTATTCATTTAGAGACGCTCCCTGCCCAGTCTCTAATTCTTATCCATTTACAGACGCTCCCTGACCAGTACCCAAATTTTATTCATTTAGAGACGCTCCCTGCCCAGTCTCGAATTCTTCTCCATCTCCAGACGCTCCCTGCCCAGACCCCAATTCTTATCCATTTATAGACGCTCCCTGTCCAGTACCCAAATTTTATTCATTTAGAGACGCTCCCTGCCCAGTCCCCAATTCTTATCCATTTACAGACGCTCCCTGACCAGTACCCAAATTTTATTCATTTAGAGACGCTCCCTGCCCAGTCTCCAATTCTTATCCATCTCCAGACGCTCCCTGCCCAGACCCCAATTCTTATCCATCTATGGACGCGGTTTCGGGAAGCCTCACCGGGAAAAGCTTCACCGTCGCCATCCGCAGGGATACAGATGGGATTGTTCCATGTTATTGTGGCCCGGAGGCCCTGCTCCAGCTGTGTGAGCCCGCAAAGGGCGCGGTCTTCTCGCACTTTGTGAATATCCCGCTCCAACTCCGAACCCGCAGCTCCAGCTCCTGACAGAGCTGTCTCTACTGCGCCTGCGCGCCCCGCTCCTGCAACAGATTGGGCGGATTCTAGGCCGCTGAGCATTCTGGGTACCACACCTGTCATTAATGCTATTCTTTCAGATGATCGGTTTTATTACGTACATTTCATGTCCTGGTATCGTCGTGAGTGTTTTCTTTTGTACCTGTCAATGCCTGGGAGGATAGAGTCAGCTTCACTTTGTAGCCATGAGTTTCTGGTGTGAGAAAGTGGTGTTTAACTCAGTATATTTCAGTTTTTGGTCTGTGACTGTGGGTATTATTCAGTACCTGTTTGTTTCTGCTATTGCTCTGTGAGTTTCACCACATATCTTTCAACAACTTGTATGTGAGCATCAGCTTTTGTCTATATCTATCAGTTTCTGAGAAGTGAGAAAGGGTTTGATTCTATCCCTATCAGTTTCTGTTACATGCATGTGTCTTTAATCTGCACCTCCTCTGAGTGTGTCTTCTTCTCTGTACTTGTAGGTGAGTATGTGTTTTGCTTTGTATCTCTCAGTCTTTGAAGTGTGAGCCTGGGTTTGTCCCTAATTTCCTTTTTTCCTTGCAGTTGGGATATGAAAGAAAGATTTTTACACGTTACCTGCCAACTGCTGCTTAGTGACTGTGGGTTTCACACTGTAACTGTCAATTTCTTGTCTGGTAATGCGAAGTTTACAGTGCACCTGTCAGTTTCTAGTCTAGGACTGAGTTGGTTTTACTCTGTCCCTAGCATTCGCTGGTATGTTAGTGTGGGGTTTACATTGTACCTGTCAGTTTCTTGTATGTGAGTGTTGATTTCACTCTGAAAAGAATCATAGATCATAGAATAGTTACAGAACAAAAGGAAGCCATTCAGTTCATTGTGCTTGTGCTGCTTCTCTGCACGAGCAACTCAGCTCATGCCACAGACTCATGTATTCCATGAAAACATGCACTTTCTTTCACTTCAGATAATTATCTTTTACCATTTTGAAAGTCATGGTTGAATCAGCCTCCATCACACTCTCAAACAGTGCATATCAGATCTTAACCACTCGCTGTGCAAAATAAGTTTTTCCTCATGTTGCCTTTGGTTCTTTTGCCATTCACCTTAAATCGGTGTCCTCTGGTTACAGAGACTTGAATAATATTCCCCATTGCTTTCTCAGCACTGATGGATTGTGAAGCAGGAGACAGCCAGAAGTCCCACTGAGCCACACTGATCCCGAGCTGGGAATGAAATGAGATGAAGTTCAATCGTTCACAGCGAGATGCTGCAGAGAGATAAGAGTCCCGAATCAAAGTGAGACTTTCTCATAGTTTTGCTGAATTTCATTTCAAACACTCCTTGTACTCTCTGCTCATGAAGCCTTAAAAAAGGGAAAAACAAAATGGCACTCAAACTCACCACCCTGAAATTAAAAGTTTAATGTTCGACTGACTGAACTGTCACTTCTACTCGGTCTCTTATTGGATGGATGCAACTGTATTCTTCAACGCAGGGGTGGCATTCAAATCCTCCCATGGGTCCACATGTCAGACTGAGTTCCATGTTGTAGACTCAAGCAAAGGAAATCTGCTCAGTTCCAAAACTATCAGTGAGTTGAAGCTCATTACGATCATCATCATCAGAGGTCAGAACTACCTGGTGAAAGAAAACACCCTGAAGAAGGATCCACAATTATTCAAAGGCATCAACAAAGTGAAAAACAAGAAAATCAATGAGCCAATGCAAGCCAAACAACAGAAATGGGAAAGGTTTCCTTTCCATACCAGAACCCAGTTCTGTTGTTTTTTGGAGCCAGGCTTCAGTTAAAGTTACAACTTTATATTCCTACTTGGCTCTCTGTACATTTCATTCATTCCAATTTTGTCGACAAGCTCTTTGAATCCAGCCCTCTGGTCCTCAAGCAGGCTCCATATGGAAATCAATTCCGCCTTCTGTAAGGCTGAAACCAATCGACGACCTTAAACTAAAAACACCAACAAAGAAGGGCTTGTCCAGGATTTGAACCCAGGATCTCTCACACATTAATTAATCACTTACCCTAAGCAAGAATCATACCCCGAGATCAACATGCCACTGATATCAGAACTTCCTTTTAGCTCCTGTGGAATTTCACTGGCAGCCAAAGCCAATCATCCATTTTTTTTCAGATCAAAGCAACATCCTGCAAATTCTGAAATAAAAACAGAAAGTGCTGGAAATGTTCAGAAACTCTGGCAGCATCTGTGGAGAGAGAAACAGAGTTAACCTTTCAGGGCGTTTCCCTTTTGTTTGAGCCATCCTTTCACACTGCTTCTGTCCACCCAATCTCACTTTCTATTCTATCTAGATTCCACCCACTCACCACCTAAATACATTTGTCATGAATTCCTCATATCTTTTAATAATGACAATTTTATATTTCTGGCCTTTGCTTTGGACTCCACCACAAGTGGTATCATGTCTCCATCAACCCAATCAAACCCATTCACTATTTCCTCACATTGCAATGTTTCTTTCACCCTGACAGACTATGGAGTATCTGCTGCTTGGTTGCAGTTCTTGCTTCCTGCCAGTAGATGGCACCTCACTCCAGTACAGTGAAGTTTACAAATCTGAGAGCCACACAAGAAGAAAAATTGTTCACATTATAGTGAACAAGTCCCTCTATTCCTGCACACTCTTTAGAACTGTGCCATTAAGTATATATTGCCTCTCCCTATTTCTTCTGCCAAAATGCATCACCTCACACTAGTCACTATTAAATTCCATCTGCCACCTGTCTGCCCATTCTGCTAGCCTATCATTGTCTTGTTGCAGGCGGTTCATTTCATCCTCACTGTTTGCCACTTCTCCAAGTTTGGTTTTATCGGCATATTTTGAGATTCTGCTCTATATTCCAAGATCCAAGTCATTTATCTGTAGCAAAAAAAAGCAGTGGTTCCAACAGTGACCCTTGGGGTCGAGCACTGTATTCTGTACAATTTTGGTTTCCTTATTTTATATTTATTTAGAGATACAGCACTGAAACAGGCCCTTCAGCCTACCGAGTCTGTGCTGACCAAAAACCACCCATTTATACTCGCCCTGCAGTAATCCCATATTCCCTACCACCTACCTGCACTGGGAGCAATTTACAACAGCCAATTTACCTATCACCTGCAAGTCTCTGGCTGCGGGAGGAAACCAAAGCACCCAGCAAACACCCACATGGTCACAGGGAGAACTTGCAAACTCTGCACAGGCAGTAGCCAGAATCAAACCTCGGTTTTTGGAGCTGTGAGGTTGCGGTGCTAACCACTGTGCCGCCCATGACAATGCCACTACGCCATCACCTCCCCTTATCTAAGGAAGGATAGACTTGTCACAGAGGGAATGCAATGGAGATTCACCAGACTAATCCCCTTATGATGAGAGACTGCAGAAACTGGGCCCAAATTCTCTGGAGTTTCAAAGAATGAGAGGTGATCTCATTGAAACTTCCAAAATTCTTACAGGGTGTGACAGGGTAGATATGGATAGGATGTTTCCTCTGTCTAGTGAGTCTGGAAGAAGGGGACACAGTCTCAGAATAAGGACAGGCCATTTGAGACTGAGATGAGCAGGAATTTCTTTACTCAGAGGGTGGGTAATCTGTGGAATTCTTTATCCCAGAGGGCTGTGGAGGCTCAATTACTGAACATATTCAAGACAGAAATCAATAGATTTCTAAATACTACCGGGATCAAGGGATATGGAGATAGCAGGGAAAAATGGCAAAGAGGGATATGGTCAGCCACGAACTGTTTGAATGGCAGAGCAGGCTCAATGGGCTGATTGGCCTAATGCCCCTATTTCCTATGATCCTATGAATCCCAATAATCTACATCAGACGTTAGACCGAGCTATGCATTACATACCAGTTCAAAAATCCCACAGAGATTAAGACTGAAAGATACAGTATCAATTCCATTACTACAAAGTGAAGGACTTGGAGCTTGCAGACCAGCCCATGTATAAGATTGAAAGTTATGTTTTCATTCACAATCATTTTCACAGAGCTAAATATTGAATACCAATCCACAACTTGTACAGGACTACCAAATAAAACCTACAACTGTGAAATACAGTCAATCCATATTTTAAATTAAACACAACGCAAACAAATATTGATGCATCAAGAGAGCAGGAAACAGTGAGAGCAGAGTGGAGCATAAAGAGCCCGGGGTGGGGAGAGAGAGAGAGTAAGCAAGAGTTCACTCAGAGAGCAGGAAACGGTGAAAGCGGAGTGGACAGGAGTCCAAGCATGCTGGAGTTTGGAAACAAAGTGAATAGTGACATCACAGGAAAGCTGCAAGGTGACTGGTTGTGATTAACGGCTGTTAGGGAGTAACAGTAAATAGTTAGTACACCACTGTTAGGGTGGGTGTGTAAATGGCTGGGTTATAGCATTTCAACAACAGGCAGAATAAAAAGAGTATAAATTAAGTATTAATGATAAGGGACAAGTGAATCGTTGGTGAGTTTTTTGGAGTAAGGTTTATCTTAACTAGTGAACTGTATTGATTTTTAGTGGGATTTATCAGTACTAGGAAAGTTTTATTTATAATTCTAAGGTGTTGTAGTACTGTTAAGGTTTTTTTTAGCAGTAGCAAATGGTCAACTAACGGCAGGGGTGTTTCAACCTTGAGAGTGCACCGCCTGTGATATGTGGGAGCTCCAGGATGCTTCCACTATCTTAGAGAACATTTGTGCCAGGAAGTGCTCTCAATTGTGGCAGCTTGAGCTCTGGGTTTTGGAACTTGAGTGGCAGCTGGTGACACTGCAGTGCATTCGTGAGAAGAGAGCTACATGGATAGCACGTTTATAGATGTGGTCACCCCACAGCTTAAGAGTATGCAGGGAGAGAGGGAATGGGTGATCAACAGGCAGTCAAAAAGAATCGAGTAGGTAGTGCAGGACACCCTGACTGCATGACGCTCTCCAACGGGTATTCAGTTCTGAATATGGAGGACAGTGATGCTTCCCTGGGGAGTGCAGCCAGAGCCAAGTCCATGGCACCATGGGTGACTCAGCTGCAAAGGGAGGTACAAGGAAGACTGGAAAAGCCATAGTGATAGGTGATTCAATAGTCAAGGGAACAATCAGGCATTTCTGTAGCCGCAGACATGAATCCAGGAATGGTATGTTGCCTCCCTGGTGCCAGGATCAAGGATGTCATTGAGCAGTTACAGAGCATCCTGAAAGGGGAGGGTGAACAGCCAGCAGTTGTGGTCCACATCGGAACAAACAACATAGGTAGAAATAAGGATGTTGTCCTGCAGTCAGAATTTGGGGAGTGAGGTAAGAAATTTGCAAATGGGACATCAAAAGTAATAATCTCCGGATTACTCCCAGTGCCAAGCGCAAGTGAGTACAGGAATAGAAGAAGACAGATGAATGTGTGGCTGGAAAGATGGTGCAGGAGGCATGGCTTTAGATTCTTGGGACCGGTCGGACGGGTTGCACCTGAACAGAGCTGGGACGGAGTTCCTTGCGGGGCATTTTGCTCGAGCTGTTGGGGAGGGTTTAAATTAGTTTGGCAGGGGGATGGGGACTGGAAGGTAGAGTCAGATGGGACAAAATCAGAAATGAAAATGGAAGGCAGAGAATTAATGGATGAGTCTGGAAGACTGAGGAAACAAAGTTTAGAAAATTAAAAAAGTGTTTGGCAGTGCTCAAGTGTATCTATTTCAATGCAAGGAGTATAGCAAATAAAGCAGATGAGCTGAGGACAGATAGACAGGTGGCAGTATGATATCATAGCTCTGAGAGAAACATGGCTTAAGGAGGGACAGGAATGGCAGCTCAACAGTCTTGGTTACAGGGTTTTCAGACGCGATAAGGAGGGAGATAAGAAAGGAGGGAGAGTGGCAATTTTTGTCAAAGCAACAGTACGGCAGCAATAGAAAGGGATTTTAACCACCCAAACATTAACTGAGATAGTTTTAGTGTAAAAGGAATTGAGGGAGCAGAATTCTTGTGATGCATTCAGGAGAAATATTTTAGCGAATATGTAGCAAGTCCAACAAGAGAGGATGCAGTTTTAGGAAATGAAGATGGGCAGGTGGAAGGAGTGGCAGTGGGAGAGCATTTTGGTGGTAGTGATCATAATTCAGTCAGTTTTAACATAATTATGGAAAGGACAAGGATACAACAAGAGTTAGAGTTCTCAATTGGGGCAAGGCCAACTTTACTAAGCTGAGGAGTGATTTAGCGAAAGTGGACTGGAAACAGGTACTTGAAGGTAAATCAGTGTCAGAGCAATGGGAAGAATTCAAGGGGAGATTCCAGGGGTTCAGAGTCAACATGTTCCCTCAAAGAAAAAGGGTGGGAAGGCCAAATCAAGAGCCCCATGGATGTCAAGGAGCTTATGGGTATGATATGGCAGTAAAGGAAAAATTATGCCCGACACAGAGAACTCAATACTACAGAAAGCTGAGAGGTCTATAGAATGTGGAGGGGGGAAATCAACATTGAAATTAGGAAAACTAAGAGAGGCATGAAAGAATATTGGCAATCAAAATCAAGGTAAACACAAAGATGTTTTATCAATACATTAAGAGTAAAAGGATAACTAAGGAAAGAGGAGGGCACAGAAAAGACCATAAAGGTAACCTATATGTAGGGCAGAAGATGTTGGCATTGTTCTTAATAAATACTTTGCATCTGTCTGCACAAAAGAGGGGGACGATGCAGATATTGTAGATAAGGAAGAGGGGTGTGAAGTATTGGATATGATCAACAGAGGGAGAGAGGACATACTAATGGAATTAGCTTATTTGTAAGTTGATAAATCACTAGGGATGGATGAAATGTACCCCAGGCTGTTAAAAGAAGCAAGAGAGGAAATAGCGGAAGGTCTGACCATCGTTTTCCAGACCTCATTGGATACAGGTGTTGTGCTGGAGGATTGGAGGACTGCTAACATTGTACCTCTGTTTAAAAAGGGAGTGAGGGCTAGACCGAATAATTACAGGCCAGTCGGTCTAACCTCAATAGTGGGAAAATTATTGGAATCTATTCAGAGAGACAGGATAAAATGTCACTTAGAAAGGCACAGATTAATCAAGGATAGTCAGCATGGATTTGTTAAGGGAAGATCTTGTCTGAACAACTTGATCGAAATTTTGAAGAATTAACAAGGAAAATAGATGAGGGTAGTGCAGTTTATGATGTGGTCTACATGGATGTAAATGTAGGGGGCATGATCAAGAAGTTTGCAAATGACACAAAGATTGGCCATGTGGTAAATAGCAAGGAGGATAACTGTAGGCTGCAGGAAGATCTTGATGGTCTGGTCAGATGGGCAGAAAAATGGCAAATTGAATTCAATCCAGAGAAGTGTGAGGTGATGCATTTGGGGAGGTCAAACAAGGCAAAGGAATACACGATTAATAGGAAAATGCTGAGAGGTGGAGAGGAAGTGAGGGACCTTGGAGTAAATGTCCACAGATCCTTGAAGGTAGCAGGACAGATCGATAAGGTGGTAAAAAGGCATATGGAATCCTTTTTTTTTCGACGAGGTATAGAATATAAGAGCAGGGAGGTTGTACTGTAACTGTATAAATCATTAGTCAGGCCACAGCTTGAGTACTGTGTACAGTTCTGATCACCTCATTACAGAAAGGATGTAATTGCCCTGGAGAGGGTACAGAGGACATTTACGAGGATGTTGCCGGGACTGGAAAAATGCAGCTATGGGGAAAGATTGGATAGGATGGAGCTGTTCTCCTTGGAACAGAGGAGGCTGAGGGGAGATCAGACTGAAATGTACAACATTTTGCGGGGCCTGTATAGAGTTGAAGTGAAGGGCCTGTTCACCTTAGCAGAGAGGTCAGTGACTAGGGGAATAGATTTAAAGTTATTGGTATAAAGATTACAGAGGAGATGAGGAAAAGTTTTTTTTCAGCCAGAGGGTGGAGGGGGTCTGGAACTCACTGCCTGATAGGGGAGTTGAGACAGAAACCCTCAACTCATTCAAAATGAGTCTGGATATACACCTCAAATGACGTAATCTGCAGGGTTATGCACCAAATGCTGAAAGGTGGGATTAGAATGGGTGGACAGTTTTCATCTGGCACAGACACAATGGGCCAATTGGCCTCTTCCTGTGCCATAAACTTACTTTGATTCTATAAATTACCCAGCTGCTGCAGTGGAATTTGAACTCATGTCTCTGGTCCATTAGTGGAGACTTTTGGATTACTTGTCCTGTAAAGTAACCACAAAATCACCATACCCCTGGATGAGAGTTTTTACAGGTTTGTAATTTTATTTTCAGATACGGCACTGAAACAGGCCCTTCAACCCACCGAGTCTGTGCCAACCAACAACCACCCATATACACTAATCCTACATCAATCCCATATTCCCTCCCACATCTTCACACGAGGGGCAATTTACCTAACAACCTGCAATTCTTGGGCTGTAAGAGGAAACTGGAGCACACAGCAGAAACCCACGCGATCACAGGGAGAACTTGCAAACTCTGCAGAACTGAACCCAGGTCAGTGGAGCTTTGAATCTGCAATGCTAACCACTGCGCCACTGTGTCGCCATAATGTGGAGTTCAGTCTACACAAATGGAATTGATAATCTATTTCACTCTGATCATGTATGAGATGTTTTTGGCTGGAAAATAATGCGTATCATAGACAACTGTATTTTTTATTTCTGCAGTCTGGGTGAGTTCTGTCCAGGCATCTAATTTACATCACAGTTTACACTTCATATCAGCATTGCTCAATCTGATACTGTATGTGATTTTTGGACTGGCAATGATTAGATCAATCTACACTAATGGAATTGATACTGTATGAGTTTTTGGAATAGTATGTAATGTTTAGGTCAATGTGCACTAATAGAATTGATACTGTATTTCAGTTTGATATTGTATGAGTTTTTAGAATGGTATATAATGTTTAGATCAATCTACACTAATGGAATTAATACTGTATTTCAGTTTGATATTGTGTGAGGTTTTAGAATGGTATATAATGTTTAGATCAATCTACACTAATGGAATTAATACTGTATTTCAGTTTGATATTGTAAGAGGTTTTAGAATGGTATATAATGTTTAGATCAATCTACACTAATGGAATTAATACTGTATTTCAGTTTGATATTGTATGAGGTTTTAGAATGGTATATAATGATTAGATCAATCTACACTAATCGAATTGATTCTGTATCTTTCAATTTCACAGCGTGGGTGAGTTCTGAACTGGTATCTAATTTGTGTCTCAGCTTACAATATCTTTCAGCACCTTTGAAACTTTCACTGTAATGAATGTTGGACTTGTATGTAACTTGTACCTCAGGGTACACTATGGGGATGTTTAAACATCCTTTATAATGAATGGGTATGAGCTTTGGGTATGATATTTAATTTAAATCTCAGGGTACATCATTAGCTTAGATTCTGTGCCATTCAATCAATACCGTGTGCCAATTCTATCTGATATTTAATTGCTCGCTGAGTCTGCATTATATTTAGATTGACACATTGTATTTCAATCTGCTAGTGGGTGTGATTTTGACCTGGGATTGATGTATCTGACTGTCAGTGGGACTGAATTGGGGCGAAATGGAAACAACTTCTTTTTCTCCTGCTTTGTTTGATTGAAAATGTGTCTCTGGAACTTGGAATCAATGTGGGCCTGACTACTTCTGCAGTCTGAGACTAGGGAACTGATGAACTGTCTATCCCTCTGTACTCTGAGTGATAATGTACCTACTGTGTGTGAGAGGAGCTGGCTGCACTGTTCCTTGTGCCTCGAGTGCAGCAACCATCACATTCATCACGATACCTTCAAGTATTTGCCTCTATAAAGAAAAAATATATCTTATAACTCAAGAACAGGTGCGGGGCAAAATATCAAAGAGGTGAATTTAATTTCTCAATTAATAATCATTAAGAACACCCACTAATGAAAACCAGTGTCAGTGTCTGCCTCCACTGAAGTACTGAAGCTCCCAGCTCCTGCATCACAAGTGTTCTGGGCAGATCCATCCAGACAAAACACTGCATTGGGATCCTCCCAACTGCTCTATGCTCTACACATATTTCCAGCCATCCTGCTTCATATGCACAAATTTTAAAAAATGAAGCCCAATATGTATATCTCTCAATTCATTTCTCCCCATACACTTGTTCATTTGTTCCACCTCCCCTTAAGTGCATCAATACTATTCACCCCAACCTCTCCCTGTGATAGCAAATTCCAGATTCTATCCATTCACTGCATAAATACATTTTTCATGACTTCCTCATTGGTTTTATGAATGTTGATTTTATATTTTTGGCTCTTATTTCAGAAACCACCACAAGTGGAAACATGTCTCCGTGTATTCTATAAAAGCCCTTCACTATTTCCTCACTTTTTTTCATTTGTTCCTGGGACATAGGCATCGCTGGCTATGCCAGCATTTATTGCCCATTACAAATTGCCCTTGACAAAGTGGTGGTGAGCTGCCTTCTTGAGCCGCTGCAGTCCTTGAGATGCAGGAATACCAACAGTGCTGTTTGGAAGGGAGTTCCAGGATTTTTACCCAACGACAATGAAGGAATGGCGATACAGTTCCAAGTCAGGATGGTGTGTGGCTTGGAGAGGGACTTGCTGGTGGTAGTGCTCCCTTGCATCTGCTGCCCTTGTCCTTCTCGGTAGTAGAGGTTCAGAGTTTGGAAGGTACTGTTGAAAGAGCCTTAGTGTGTTGCTGTAGTGCATCATGTAGATTGTACACACTGCTGCCACTGTGCATTAGTGGTGAATGGAGTGAATGTTGAAGCTGCTGGATGGGGGCAATCAAGCAGGCTACTTGAGTGTTGTTGGAGCTGCACTCATCCAGGCAAGTGGAGAGTATTCCATCAAACTCCTGACTGGTGCCTCGTAAATGGTGGAAAGATGTAAAGATGTGGGGAGACAGGAGGTAAGTTGCTCACTGCAGAATTCCTAGCCTCTGACCTGCTTTTGTAGCAAATGCATTTATGTGGCTGGTCCAGTTCAGTTTATGGTCAATGGTAACTCCCCCAATGTTGATGGTGGGGGTTTCAGTGATGGTAATGCCATTGAACATCAAGGGGAAATGATTAGATTCTCTCTTGTTTGAGATGGTCATTGCCTGGCATTTATGTGACGCAAATGTTATTAACCACTTATCAGCCCAAGCCTGGATGTTGTCCAGGTCTTGCTACATCTGGACACGGGCTGCTTCAGTATCTGAGGAGTCATGAATGGTGCTGAACATTGTGCAATCATCAGTGAACATCCCCGCATTCGGCCTTGTGATCCCACTTCTGATAAGTTGTCTTTTGACTTAACTAGAGGCATTTGGGAGCAGCGATGAAGAGCAAACAGAGAGCACGAAAGAATATTGACAAGCAAAATCAAAATGGATCCAAAGATGTTTCATCAATACATTGGAGTAAGAGGCAACTGAGGAAAGAGTAGGGCCCATCAGGGTGGAAGATGTGGGTATGTTTGTTAATGAATACTTTACTGTCTTCACAAATGAGGGGGTGATGCATATATTGTAATTAAAGAGAAGGAGTGTGAAGTATTGGACATGATAAACTGAGGGAGAGAAGAAGTATAAATGGGATTAGCATCCTTGAAAGTGGATAAATCATCAGGGCCGGATGAAATGTACCCCAGGAGGTTAACAGAAGCCAGGAAGGAAATAGTGGAAGGTCTGACCATCAGTTTCCAATCCCTCACTGGATACAGGTGTGATGCCAGAAGATGGGAGGTCTCGTAACGTTGCAATAAAAGCAAAATTCTGCAGATGTTGGAAATCTGAAATAAAAACTATTAGCGCTGGAAATACACAGCAGGTCTGGCAGCATCTGTGGAGAGAGAAGCAAAGTTAATGTTTCTGTTCTGATGAAAGGTCACTGACCTGAAATGTTAACTTTGCTTCTCTCTCCACAGATGCTGCCAGACCTGCTGTGTATGTCCAGCACTTTTTGTTTTTATTGCTAACATTGCACCATTGTTGAAAAAGGAAGCGAGGGAACAATTAAAGGCCAGTCAGCCTAACCTCAATAGTGGGCGAATTATTGGAATTAATTCTGAGAGACAGGATAAACCGGCACTTAGAAAGGCTCAGATTAATCAAGTATCATCAGCATGGATTTGTTCAGGGAAGCTCCTGTCTGACGAACTTGATTGAATTTTTTGAAGAAGTAACAATGAGGATTGTGAGGATAGTGCAGTTGATGTGATCTACATGGATTTTAGCAAGGCTTTTGACAAGGTCCCACATGGCAAACTGGTTAAAAAAACATAAAAGCACATGCGATCCAGGGGAATGTAGCAAGCTGGATACAAAATTGGTTCAGTGGCAGGAAACAAAAAGGAATTGGTTACAGGTGTTTTTGCAACTGGAGGACTGTTTCCAGTGGTGTTCCACAGGGCTCAGAACTAGGTCCCCTGCTTTTTGTGGTATATATTAATGATATGGACATAAATGTAGAGGGCACAATCAAGATGTTTGCAGATGACACAGAAATTGTCCGTGTTGTTGATAGGGAGGAGGATAGCTGTACACTGCAGGAAGATATCAATAGACTGGTCAGGTGGGCAGAAAAGTGGTAAATGGAATTCAAATTGGACAAGTGTGAGGTGATGCATTTGGGAGGTCAAAAAAGGCAAAGGAATACACAATTAATGGGAGAACACTGAACGGTGCAGAGGAAGTGAGGGACGTTGGAGTGAATGTCCACAGATCCCTGAAGTAGCAGTACAGGTCAATAAGGTGGTTCAGCAGGTATATGGAATCCTTTCCTTTATTAACTGAGGTATAGAGTATAAGGGTGACCTGGTATCCATGTCAATAAGTCACTGACAGCTAACATGCAGGTGCAGCAAGCAATTAGAAAGGCTAATAGTATGTTAGCCTTTATCACAAGAGGATTTGAGTACAGAATTAGTGAATTCTTGCTTCAATTGTATAGAACCTTGGTTCGACCGCACTTGGAGTACTGTGTGCAGTTTTGGTCTCCTTACCTTAGGAAGGATATTATTGCCATGGAGGGAGTTCAACGAAGGTTCATCAGACTTGTTCCTGGGATGGTGGGACTGTTCTATGAAGAGAGATTGGGGAACTGGGACTGTATTCTCTAGAGTTTCGAAGAATGAGAGGTGATCTCATTGAAACCTACAAAATACTTAAAGGACAGTCAGGGTAGATGCAGCTAAGATGTTTCCCCTGGTTGGGGAGTCGAGAACCAGGGGACGCATTTTCAAAATAAGGGGGAAGCCACTTAGGACAGAGATGAGGAGAAATGTTGTTCCTCAGAGGGTTGTAAATCTTTGGAATTCTGTACCCCAGAGGGCTGTGGAAGCTCAGTCATTGACTATGTTTAAAGCAGAGATTGACAGATTTCTAAATACAAATGACATAAGGGAATATGACGAAAGTGTGGGGAAAAGGACATTGAAGTGGATGATCAGCCATGATCATATTGAATGGCGGGGCAGACTCGATGGGCTGAATGGCCGACTCCTGTTCCTATGTTCCGAACCCCACATGATCAGCGAGGCACAGCCTCAGACCGACTTGTCGGGTGGTGTAAACAGATATCACTGCTTCTGATCTTCACCAGAACAGAGAGTGAGATGTAACATTGATCATCAAACAGACTGTGAGAGAATGCAACAGAATAAAACACATGGAGAGACACTGTGGAATAACAAATAGATTAGATTGGAATGTTGAATTCTGATTGGAATGGATAAAACACCAGAAACAACAGATTAAATTGGGATTCTCATCACTATATTGATCTGAGACAGAAAAGCGAAACTGATGGAAAGAAGGGAAGAAGGAAGAAAAGAAAGAATGGAACTGTTCAATTTTTTTCAGTTTTTTCACTCGCCCATCAAAGCTGGATTAAAAAAAGTTGCAAATAACAGAGAATTTCACCAAAAAGGGAGATTAAACGCTGCAGAAAGCTTGGATCGAAGGATGTCCCAACAGATCACCTGTTTAACTGTCTCCTCACTGGGGGATTTCAATCAGTCAGCAATATTATTCGCTACCTTTTTTTTGTTAATGAACCCAGAACTGTCACTTGGTGTTAATATTTGTGTTCCGACTCCTGAATAATAAAATTGTGAGTTTCTCGATATTTTCTGGACACATTTCCTGCTGAAAGAACTAAGAACTCTTTTCTAATTTACACAATACTATATACACACTCATCAAGCCTCCGAAGCTAGCATCCTTGGTGCTGCTCTCTCTTCTCCCAAACCTCATCTCATGTGACTGTTACATCATCACTCTGACAGTGGGAGTGGTTGATCCCACTGTCTTCAGCATTAACCCTTTACATCCTTATACTGCACTGTCTGTCCAAAAAAATCAGTGGAGGGAACTTGATTTATCGAAACACCAACAGCTGCCAGTTGAAAATCAACTCAACCCATCAGAGAGAGAGAGAGAGAGAGAGACTGTCAGAGAACTTCCTGCATCCAGTCCTGACCCTGTCACACTCAGCAGATGCTCACCCAGACCCCACTCTCATCAACACTG
The DNA here is from genome assembly GCF_036365525.1 of Heterodontus francisci. Lineage (NCBI taxonomy): Eukaryota > Metazoa > Chordata > Chondrichthyes > Heterodontiformes > Heterodontidae > Heterodontus > Heterodontus francisci. The sequence continues at coordinate 20,794,891 of NC_090405.1, forward strand.
AATGTTTTTACTGAGACACTTCAAATACAGTTTATAAAAGGCAGGAAAGGTCAAAGTTCACACAGTTGTATTGAATAGAACAAAGTTTAATATATTCTGAACTTTTCTCGGTAACCACGAGACATAGGTTTTCTTGTTTGGTTACTTTGATTTTTCTTGTTCCTGACTGACAAATATTCCAAACCTCAGATAAACCCAGTTGTGGGCGGCACAGTGGCGCAGTGGTTCGCACCGCAGCCTCACAGCTCCAGGGACCCGGGTTCGATTCCGGGTACTGCCTGTGTGGAGTTTGCAAGTTCTTCCTGTGTCTGCGTGGGTTTTCTCCGGGTGCTCCGGTTTCCTCCCACAAGCCAAAAGACTTGCAGGTTGATAGGTAAATTGGCCATTATAAATTGTCACTAGTATAGGTAGGTGGTAGGGGAAATATAGGGACAGGTGGGGATGTTTGGTGGGAATGTAGGATTAGTCTAAATGGGTGGTTGATGTTCAGCACAGACTCGGTGGGCCGAAGGGCCTGTTTCAGTGCTGTATCTAAAATCTAATCTCCCACTTGCGTCATGTCCCAGTCTCGGTTAAAAGCAACACATAATGACACAAACACTCTGCAACACAGAACACGGTCCTTCAGTGAGATTAATGTCAAGCTGTTTTCCAGGTTGAATGGAACGGTGAACAAATTTCTATCAAAGAAGTTACCTTTGAAATATCAGGACTGAATTTCTGGACAAGGAGGAACAGCCATTCCAAACTCACATCCTTCACAAAGGTTGTTTTCTCCTGTGACTGAAATTCATCATGTAATTTGAATTATGAGTTCAAGCTCACAAGACACAGATGTGAACTTCTGAAGCATGTTGCTAATAATGACATAAGGCTCTGCTGGGAGTTAAACCCATGATCTCCTATTTAATAGGCAGGTGTTTTAGCCAACTAAGCTACAGAACCAAATAACAAATGTTTCTACAGTTGAAATCAGAAGAGGGCACTATATTCTCATCCCATTTCTCCACTGGTCACAACATATTTTAAACATTTCTCACTTCCTGATACAGTCAATCATATGCTCTATTTTTCTCTGTACTGAGAATGAATGTTTTGGAAGAAAATACATACATTCAATTGTTTCTGAAAGGTTACAGAACACAACATATGAGTAATATTCCCCATTGCTTTCTCAGCACTGATGGATTGTGAAGCGGGAGACAGCCAGAAGTCCCACTGAGCCGCACTGACCCCGAGCTGAGAAAGAAATGAGATAAAGTTCAATCTCTCACAGCGAGATGCTACAGAGAGAGGAGTCCCGAATCAAAGTGAGACTTTCTCATACTGTTGTTGAATTTCATGTCACACACTCCTTGTACTCTCTGCTAATGAAGCCCCAAAAAAAGGGAAAAACAGAATGGCACTCAAACTCACAACCCTGAGATTAAAAGTCTCATGTTCGACTGACTGAACTGTCACTTCTACTCAGTCTCTTATTGGATGGATGCAACTGTATGCTCCAATGCAGGGGCAGCTTTCAAATCCTCCCATGGATCCACATGTCAGTCTGAGTTACATGTTGTAGACTTAAGCAAAGGAAATCTGCTCACTTCCAAAACTATCAGTGAGTTGAAGCTGATTACGATCAACATCATCAGAGGTCAGAACTACCTGGTGAAAGAAAACACCCTGAAGAATGATCCACGATTCTTCAAACGCATCAAAAAAGTGAAAAACCAATAAATCCATGAGTTAATCCAAACCAAACAACAGAAACACAGAAGAATTCCATTCCATACCAGATACTAGTCGTGTCTCAGTTACTGCTCCACCTTCATACACCCCCTTGGTGATCTGTACATTTTGTTCATTTCAATTTTGTCGACAGGCTCTTTGAATCCAGTTCTCTGGTCCTCAAACAGGCTCCGCATGAAAGTCAATTCCGCCTGCAACCGATCGATGACCTTCAACTAAAAACACAAAAGAGAATGGGCTCATCCGGGAGTTGAACCCGGGACCTCTCGCATATTAACCAATTGTATACCCAAAGCGAGAATCATACCTCTAGACCAACAAGCCACTTACAATACATGTATTTTTAGCTCCTGGGGAAAAGCTGTTCATCCATTTTTTTTTTCAGATCAAAGCAACATCCTGTAAATGCTGAAATCATAACAGAAAGTGTTGGAAATGTTCAACAGCTCTGGCAGCATCTGTGGAGAGAGAAACACAGTTAACGTTTCAGGGTGTTCACCTTTTGTCTCAGCCATCCTTTCAGACTGCTTCTGTCCATCCAATCTCACTTTCTATTCTATCCACATTCTAACCATTCACTGCGTAATTACATTTTTCATGAATTCCTCATTTCTTTTATGAATGACAATTTCATATTTCCGGCCCTTGCTTCGGACACCACCACAAGTGGAATCATGTCTCCATCTACCCAATCAAACCCCTTCACTATTTCCTCACATTGCAATGTTTCTTTAACCCTGACAGACTGTGGAGTTTCTGCCGCTTGATTGCAGTTCTTGTTTCCTGCCAGTAGATGTCACCTCACTCCAATACAGTGAAGTTTACAAATCTGAGAGAGACACAACAGGAAATAATTGTTCACATTATAGTGAATGTGTGGGATTTCGAAACACGAGGAGTGGAGACGAGTTATTATTGCATTTTGTCATAACAAACATAACTTATAATGTTGTGTTAAATCCATCACTCTGTTTTCTTGACTCTGCGAGTGACCTGGAGTCATTGAGTCACTGAGTCATTTGTGGGATAAAAGGAGGCCATTCGCCCCATTGAGTCCATGGCGGCTCTCCAGGGAACGATCCAGTCAGTCCCACTCGAATGCTCGATCCCCGTAGCCCTGTAAATTTATTTCCTTCAAGGGCCCATCCAAATTCCTTTTGTAATCATCGATTGTTTCCACTTCCATCACCCTCATGGGCAGCGAGTTGCAGATCATTACCAATCACTGTGTAAAAAAGGTTCTTCCGCACATTCCCCCTGCATCTCTTGCCCAAAACATTCAATCTGTGTCCCTAGTCCTTGTACCAATAGTTAATGGGAACAATTTTTCCTTGCCAACTTATCTAAAACTGTCATAGCCTTATACACCTCTATCAATTCTCCCCTCAATCTCCTTTGATACAGGCAGAACAACCCTAGCTTTTCCAGCCTAACCTTGAAACTATAATCCTCCATACCTGGAACCATTCTGGTAAATCTCCTCTGCATCCTCTCAAGGATCCGCACATTCTTTCTAAAGTGTGGTGAGCAGAACTGGACGCAACACTCCAACTGGGGCCTAACCAGAGCTTTATAATGGTTCAGCATAATTCCCCTGCTTTTGTACTCAATGCCTCTATTTATAAAGCCCAAGATCCCATATACTTTGCTAACCACTCTCGCAATATGTCTTGCCAACTTCAAAGATTGATGGACATGCACCCAAGTCCCTCTACTCCTGCACATTCTTCACAACTGTAGCATTGAGTATATATTGTCTCTCCCTGTTCCTTCTGCTAAAATACATCACCTCACATCAATCACTATTAAATTCCATCTGCCACCTGTCTGCCCATTCTGCTCGCCTATCACTGTCCTGTTGCAAACAATTCATATCATCCTCACTGTTTGCCACTCATCAAGGTTTGGTGTCATCGGCATATTTTGAGATTCTACTCTATATTTCAAGATCCAAGTCTGTAGCAAAAAAAGCAGTGGTTCTAGCACTTACCCCTGGGGAGCACCACTGTCAACTATCCTCCAGTCTGACAAAGAACCATTTAATAAGACTCGCTGTTTTCTGTCCTTAAGCCACTTTTCTATCAAATTGGACACTGATCCTCCTAGTCCATGAACCTCAATTTTGTTAACCACCCTTTTATTTGATACCTTATCAAATACATTCACAAAATCCATATAAACAACATCCACTGCATTCCCTTCATCGACCTTCTCTGTTAGTTCATCAAAAAATGCTGTTAAGATTAGTCAAGCATGAACTCCCATTTATAAATCCCTGCTCGCTATCCTTAATTAACTCAAACCTCTCCAGTGACTGTTGATTTTTTACCCTGATTATTCTTTCTAAAACCTTACCCACCACTGCTGTTAATCTAACTGGCCTGTAGTTACCCAGACTGTCCTTACAGCCTTTCTTGAATAAGGGTGTCACATTTGCCTCTGTTCAATCCTCTGGCACCTCCCCCGTATCCAGGGAAGATTGGAAGATTATAACAAGCCCTTCTGTTATCTGCATACGCATTTCCTTTTGCAACCTGGGATGTAAGCCATCCGTACCAGGTGATTTATCTACCCTAAGCACAGCCTGCCTTTTTAGTAGCTCCCTCTCTCAATTTGTACCCGATCCATTGCCTCTACTCTCTCCGCTTCTACTGATATTTTGTCAGATTCCAATTCCTTAGTGATCACTGATACAAAGTACTCATTAAATATATTAACATTGCCCAGCACCTCTCAGCATGTACTATCCTCTTTGTCTTTAATAAGGCCCACTCCACCTCTTACTACCCACTGATTACTTATATACTGCTCAAAGATCTTTGGGTTCCCTTTCATGTTGACTGCCATTCTCTTCTCATAGAAATAAACAATAAGCTAAATATAGAAGATATAAATATTTCCCATCCTTGATGAGGTGGAACTTTTTATGTTGTGGGTGGTAATGACCTGACCCACGAGTGAGGTGGAAGCAGAGACAATCAATGATTTGAAAAGGAAATTGGATGGATACTTGAAGGAAAGAAACTTGCAGGAGGAAAGGGATCGAGCTGGTGAGTGGAACTGACGAGATTGCTCCGGGGAGAGCCAGCATGGACACGATAGGCCAAATGACCACCTTCTATGCTGCAAATGACTCTGTGTTGTTTCTCAAATTCAATCCACTGGTGCTTGGTAAATAATTTCAAAGTAAATTGTACAACTGGAAAATCAGAACAATAGCATGGGACGCATAAAGAATTGAAATTGCCTTTAGATCTTCAATCTAACACTCCCCCAACTGAGCTATTTCAGCCCCACATTGTTAATGTCTTTGTGTCCTTGTTTTGGAAGAAAATACATACATTCAATTTTTCCGAAAGGTTACAGAACACAACATGTGAGTAATATTCCCCATTGCTTTCTCAGTACTGATGGATTGTGAAGCGGGAGACAGCCAGAAGTCCCACCGAGCCGCACTGACCCCGAGCTGAGAAAGAAGTGAGATAAAGTTCAATCTTTTGCAGCGAGATGCTGCAGAGAGAAGAGTCCCGAATCAAAGTGAGACTTTCTCATACTGTTGTTGAATTTCATTTCAAACACTCCTTGTACTCTCTGCTAATGAAGCCTCAAAAAAGGGAAAAACAGAATGGCACTCAAACTCACAACCCTGAGATTAAAAGTCTCATATTCGACTGACTGAACTGTCACTTCTACTCACTCTCTCATTGGATGGATACAACTGTATGCTCCAATGCAGGGGTGGCTTTCAAATCCTCCCTTGGATCCACATGTTAGACTGAGTTACATCTTGCAGACTCAAGCAAAGGAAATTTGCTCAGTTCCAAAACTATCAGAAGCTTATTATGATCAACATCATCAGAGGTCAGAACTTCCTGGTGAATGGAAACACCCTGAAGAAGGATCCACAATTATTCAAACGCATCAAAAAAGAGAAAAACAAGAAAATCGATGAGTTATTATTATTGGAGATACAGCACTGAAACAGGCCCTTCGGCCCACCAAGTCTGTGGCGACCAACAACCACCCATTTATACTAACCCTACAGGAATCCCATATTCCCTACCACCTACCTACACTACGGGCAATTTACCTATCACCTGCAAGTCTTTGGAGGGGGGAGGAAACCAGAGCACCCAGCAAAAACCCACACAGACACAGGAAGAACTTGCAAACTCCACACAGGCAGTACTCAGAATTGAGCCCAGGGCCCTGAAACTGTGAGTTTGTGGGTCTAACCACTGCGCCACTGTGCCACCCTAATCGAAACCGAACAACAGAAACACAGAAGAATTCCATTCCATATTAGCTACTAGTCGTGTTGTTTTTGTATCCAGCTCTCAGTTACTGCTCCACCTTCAGACACCCACATGGTGACCTGTACATTTTGTTCATTTCAATTTTGTCGACAGGCTCTTTGAATCCAGTTCTCTGGTCCTCAAACAGGATCTGTATGAACGTCAATTTCGCTTTCTGTAAGGCTGCAACCAATTGATGACCTTCAACTAAAAACACAAATGAAGAAGGGCTAGTCTGTTAACCTCTCGCATATTAACCAATCAGACACCCAAAGTGGGAATCATACCCCTAGACCAACAAGCCACTTACAAGGTGCATTATTTTTAGTTCTATTTAGAACTGTGCTATTAAGTATATATTGTCTCTCCCAATTCCTTCTGCTAGAATGCATCACCTCACACTAGTCACTATTAAATTCTATCTGCCACCTGTCTGCCCATTCTGCTAGCCTATCACTGTCCTGTTGCAGGCAGGTCATATCATCCTCACTGTTTACCACTCCTCCAGGTTTGGTGTTATCGGTATATTTTGAGATTCTACTAGATATTCCAAGATCCGAGTCATTTACATATAGCAGAAAAAGCAGTGGTTCTCACAGTGACCACTGGAGAACACCCACTGTCGACTATCCTCCAGCCTGACAAAGAACCGTTTACTATGATTCGCTATTTTCTGTCCTTAAAGCAATTTTCTATCCAATTGGACAGTGACTCTCCTATTCCATGAACCTCAATTTTGTTAACCACCCTTTTATGTGCTACCTTATCATTCATTCTGAATCCATCCATCCATCCTTCTTAAAATCCATATCAACAACATTCGCTGCATCATCTTCCTGTTAGTTCATCAAAAAATGCAGTTAGTCAAGCATGAACTCCCATTTATAAATCCATGCTCACTCTCCTCAATTAACTCAAATCTCTCCAAGTGACTGTTGATTTTTTCCCTAATATTGTTTCTAAAACCTTACTCACCACTGCTGTTAATCACACTGGCCTGTAGTTACCCCTTACACCCTTTGTTGAAATAGGAAGTCACATTTGCCACTGTTCAGTCCTCTGGCACCTCCACAGTGCTTTTTGGGAGGGTGTTCCTGGTTTTTGACCCTGCAACAGTAAAGGAATGGCGGTATAGTGCCAAGTCAGGAGGGTGTGTGACTTGGAGGGGAACTTGAAGGTGGTGATGTTCCCATGCGTCTGCTACCTTTGTCCTTCTAGGTGGTTGAGTTTGTGGGTTGGAAGGTGCTGTTGAAGGAGGCTTGGCAAGTTGCTGCAGTACATATTGTAAATGTTACACACTGCTGCCACTCTGCACTGGTGCTAGAGGGAATGAATGTTTAAGGTGGTGGATGGGGTGCCAATCAAGTGGGCTGCTTTGACCTGATGGTGTCAATCTCTTGAGTGTTGTTGGAGCTGCACTCATCCAGGCATGAGTATTCCATCACATTCCTGACTTGTGCCTTGTAGATGGTGGGCAGGCTTTGGCGAGTCAAGAGGTGAGTTAGTCGCCGCAGAGTTCCCAGCCTCTGACCCGCTCTTGCAGTTGTAGCTGTAGCTGTAATAGTAATAGGCAACTGTCCGTCTCGGACGGCGATGGGCTACGCCTGGCGTGTAGGTCACTTCTGTATTAAACATCGTTTGTTGTGGCTGCAGAGGATGACTCGTGAGTGACAATCCCTTCCGCAGCTGGTACAGATGAATATCATTGGCCCGAGGTCGACTGATAATATTTCCTTCCTCTGAGCTCTCTTTCCCCCCAACTGGTCATTTCTTTTGTCCTCTGCTTTTCCCATCGTCTTCCTGAATGCCTTTCTCCAGGAATTCCAGTCAGCAGGAAGGAGTTCCCATGCATTGACTACACTCCCAGTCTGCTGGAGATCTCGTTTGCAGATGTCCTTGTATCACAGACGTGGGTGACCTGTTGGTCTCGTGCTGATAGCAAGCTCACCATAGAGCATGTCTTTGGCAATGCGACCGTCATCCATTCAGCACACATGACCCAGTCAACAGAGTCACCGCTGACGCAAGAGGACAAACTTGCTGCGGATCACTGCACGCTGGTGTACTTCCGCATTCGGCACTCTGTCCTGCCAGGAGATGCCCAATATCCATCTGAGGCAGCGGAGGTGGAAGCTGTTCAGCTGCTTTTCTTGGCTTGTATAAGTTGTTGATGCTTCTCAACTATAAAGGAGGGTGCTGAGAACACAAGCCTGGTACACGCAGAGCTTCGTATTTTTGGTCAGTTTGCTGTTGGTTCACATTGGTCTTCTCAACTTTGACATGACAGCTGCAGCATTGACAATCCTGATGCTGATTTCAGCATCAAGGGACAGATTGCTGGTGATTGTTGATCCTCCAAAGTGAGGTTGTCGATTTTGATGGAAGGTGGAGTCTCGACGTCCTGGCCCATAACTTTGATCTTCTTGAGGCTGATCGTCAGTCCAAACTCCTTGCAGGCCAGGGAGAACCGATATACAAACTGCTGCAAGTGAATTTCATTATGGGATGTCAGCACAGCGTCATCAGCAAACAGCATCTCACAGACTAGGAACTGACTCATTTTAGTCTTGGCGCGCAGTCTTGCCAAGATGAACAGCTTGTCATCAGCTCTGGTATGCAGGTGGACACCCCCATCTGAGTCACTGAAAATGTACAATTGCAGCATGGAGAAGAGTATGCTAATTGTAAAGGATGTGAGCTGTGAGGAGGTTACAAGGAGGCTTCCAGGGGACTTGGATAGGATAAGTGAATGAAATGACAGATGGAACATAATATAAATAAGTGTGAAGTTATCCACTTTGGTAGAATAAACAGAAAGACAGAGTATTTCTTAAATGGTGAGAGCTGAATAAGTGTTAATGTCCAAAGGGACCTGGGTGTCCTTGTTCATGAGACACGAAAAGCTCTTGTGCAGGTGCAGCAATCAATTAGGAAGGCAAATGGTATGTTGGCCTTCACACAAAGGGTCTTGAGTACAGGAGTAAAGATGTCTTGCTGCAATTGTATAGAGCCTTGGTGAGACTGCGCTGGAGTATTGTGTACAGTTTTGGTTTCCTTATCTAAGGAAGGATATACTTGCCACAGAGGGAGTGCAACGGAGGGTCACCAGACTAATCCCTGGGATGAGGAAACTGGGCTTGTATTCCTTAAAGTTTCATTTAAAAGGCCATTTAAAACTGAGATAGGGTGGAGTTTCTTCATTCAGAGGGTGGTGAATCTTTGGAATTCTCTACCCCAGGCGTCTGTGGAAGTTCAATCATTGAGCGTGTTCAAGACAGAAATTGATAGAAACCTTGATACTCATGACATCAAGGGATATGGGGATAGCACGGGCAAGTGGTGTTGAGGTAGATGATCATCCATGATCTAATTGAATGGCAGAACAGTCTCGATGGGCTAAATGGCCTCCTCCTATGTTCCTCTGTTTCTAAGAGAGTTGTTACCAGGACACAGCCCTGCTTGACCCCACTGCTGATCTTGAAAGCATCTGATGTTGGTCCATTGTAACTGACGGAACAGTGCATGTTCTCGTGGAAAGAAGAGATGATGCCCAAGAGTTCAGGAGGGCAGCCTATGTTCCATCGCAGTTTGAAGAGTCCGTCTCTGCTGACAAGATCAAAGGCCTTGGTGATGTCTATAAAGACAATGTAGAGTGGTCTGTACTGTTCACAGTACTTCTCCTGTAACTGCCGAAGTGAGACAATCATGTCGACTGTCGATCTACCAGCACTGAAGCTGCACTGAGACTCAGGATAGATGTGTGATGCCAGGGTCTGCAATCTGGTCAGAGCAATGTGAGCAAAGACCTTCCCCACAATACTTAGCAAGGAGATGCCTCGGTAATTGCTGCAGTCACTGTGATCCCCTATATTTTTGTACAAGGTGACAATGTTTGCATCAGGCATGTTTAGAGGCGCAGATCTCTCCTTCCAACAGAGCCACAGAAGTTCATAGAGATGCTACAGCTGTGCCGCTTTTCCACTTTTGATGATTCCAGGTGGAAGACCATCATTTCCCAGGGCTTTATCACTGGCAAGACGGTCAATGGCGTTGTTGAGCTCTATGATAGTGGGGTCACTGTCCAACTCCTCCATGACAGGGAAGTCTGGATTGGCGCTGAGAGCTACTTCAATGACAATGTTCTCCGTTATGTAGAGTTCAAGGTAATGCTCCACTCACCTTTCCATCTGCTTGTTAGGTTCAGTGATGATCGTCCCTGTCTTTGTCTTCAAAGGTGCTGATTTAGTTACTGCTGGGCCGGTTGCTTTCATAATTTTTTTTTTATTCATTCATGTGATGTGGTCATCACTGGCTAAGCCAGCATTTATTGCCCATCCCTCATTTCCCATGAGAAGGTGGTGGTGAGCTGCCTTCTTGAACCGCTGCAGTCTATGTGAGGTAGGTACACCCACAGTGCTGTTAGGAAGGGAGTTCCAGGATTTTGACCCAGCGACAGTGAAGGAAAGGCGATCTCGTTCCAAGTCACGATAGTGTGTGGCTTGGAGGGGAACTTGCAGGTGGTGATGTTCCCATGAATTTGCTGCCCTTGTCCTTCTAGTTGGCAGAGGTTGCGGGTATGGAAGGTGCTGTCTAAGGAACCTTGGTGTGTTGAATTCCTTCATATGTCCCTCTAGCATCCCCCAGATTCAGCGGTAGATTGAATACTGTTGCAGTGTTTTAACCAGTGTTGATTGGTGCAGTGCCGAGCAGTCTGCAGAGACTTGTTTCTGGTAGTTCTGAGAGCGTCTAGAGTTTGTTTACTGGGGACTGGTTTGTAGTTCATGAGGGCTCTCTTCTTAGTTACAGTAACTGACTCCATTTCAGTCCAATAAGCCTCAAACCAGTCAGCATTCCTCCCATCTCTTTTCCCGTGCAGAGTTATAGATGGTGGCGTGCAGATGATTCCACTTTGACACCGCACTGAGGCCTTGGGTGTTTTCTGAAAGAGCCTGATCAAGGATGTTGAGGAACTCCTGGGTCCTTTCTGGATCAGTGGTTCGGCAAGTGTTGATCCGTGAAGGACCTTTCTTCTTGGATGGGTGAAGCTTCCTTAGCTGAAGCCTGACCTTGCTACGCACTAGGGAGTGGTCAGTGTCACAGTCAGCGCTGTGATAGCTGTGAGTGATGAGGACACTTCTGAGGGTGGTACATCTGGTGATGTTAAGTTCTAGCTGGTGCCAGTGGCGTGATCTTGGATGGCTCCAGGACACCTTGTGGCACAGCTTGAACTGGAAGTAGCTGTTTGTCACACAGAGTCCATGGTGACAGCATAGATCCAGCAACCTCTGTCCATTTTTGATCATCTTGCCAATCCCCTGGTGCCCTATGCTCGTTGGCCAAGCTATAGTCAGTACCCACACTTGCGTTGAAGTCTCCTAGAAGGTACAGTCCCTCAGTGCTGAGAATTCTACTGATGGCAGCGTCAAGTGTCTCATAGAATTGATCCTTGACATCTGGGGTGGAGGTGAGTGTCGGGACATAGATGCACATGAGATTAACTGGGCCCGCGCTTGTTGACAAGTGAAGAGTATGAAGTCTCTCTGACCCTACTGTGGGTGGTTCACTCATTGCAAGTAGCGTGTTTTTTACTGTGAAACCCACGAGTTGCCTCTTGGGCTTTCCCCTGCCAGAAGAAGGTGTAGTGTTTCTCTTTGAGGGATCCACTTTGAACGAGTCTAGTTTCTTGCAGCACAGCAATGTCCACATTGAGCCTTGTGAGTTCTTTGTCGATCACAGCTGTCTTGTGTGTGTCATCAACCTGCAGAAGGTTGTCAGTAAGGCCATGACACATGGTCCTCACATTCCAGCTTGCGATGCGAAGGACTGGTGTCTTCTTTGTTAAGTTTGTCTTGCCTGGTGCATTGATTATCGAACCGCCTGTTGAGAGATGACTCTCTGAGCTCCAAGCACCCATTGAAGCAAGTAGGTCGTGGCAGGACAGCAGTTAACTGAGTGGGTGGTAGCTATCCAATGAGACATGATGATCTCTCCCTCTGTCAGAAGTAACCCCTGGTGCTCATACTCTACACCAATTGAGTGAGAGCTTACAATCAGTAACTGTTTCTTCCCGTGTTGTGCTAATGTTTAACCACAAAGCTGGAGTGTCCTCTCCAGGGCACAGGCCTGGGCGAATAGTATGGAGACACTGAGCATCAGGACCCCCTCTCAGCATTGCTAGTATTGTCCAAAGGAAAGGAAAAAAACAGTACTGTTTGGTATTGCTCTGCTGTAGGAGTTGCTGGAAAACTACCTGATAAGTAACAGGTAACCGCCGATGGGACTCCACTCCGGATTTACTGTCCAGGTTTACTCCCTAAGCCTTCTTCTCTCTCAAGCCATCCACAGGGAAGTGAGACTTTTTGCCCATAGATGGGGCTCTGTTTCTTGGCATCAGGATGGAACCACACGCCAGTGGGCCTGCATGACATGCACAAGGATATCACACACTGCCCCATCCCTGTGACAGCTCAGAGAGATACCCTGATGATAATACACCCCACAGGAACATCACAAACAGCCCCCTCCCTCGGACAGCTCAGGGTCAGACACTGCACATACTGCAACAACAGTGACATTCCTGGATTAGTCCCTCCATTCTGAAAAACAAGCATTCACCCTACTTTATGCTTTCTGTCCCTCAGCCAATTTTGTATCTATGCTGCCACTGCCCCCTCTAATCCCATCTGCTCGAATTTTGTTCACAAGTCTATTTTATGGTACTTTTTCAAACACAATTTTGAAGTCCAGACACACACCATCAACCCCACTACCCTGGTCAACTCTCTCTGAAACTTCATCAAAGAAATTAATTAATTAATTCAGACACAATCTTCTGTTAACCAATCTGTACTGGCTGTCATTTATTAGGCCATGTTCTACCAAGTGACAGTTATTTTTCTCCTGGATATTTGTCTCTAAAAGTTTCCCCACCACTGACATTAGACTAACTGGTCTGTAGTTCCTGGGTTTATCTCTCTTTTTAAACAGGGCTGTAAAATTAGCAATCCTTGCAGATGTATCTTTTAATTCTGGAAAGTCTATTGTGGACAATCTCTTTGGGCATGACTTTAACCAATTAAAGTAGGATACTTGATTAGTAAGTCCAGAACTTTTATTGAGAGTAAAATAGTACTTAATAATTGAAAGCAAAATTATCTTTAACAAACTTGGACAATATAACTTTCCTGCTCGAGCAGGTGTGTGGACTGGTCGAGCTTGGTCTCAGAGTGTCACGGTCCTCTTTGTCCAGCCTAGATCCCTCATCAGGTGGAGAACTTGGTTGATGATCTGAGCCTTTACCCCTGAGATCTTCTCGTGTTCCTGCACACTGAAACCTTACAAAATCCCTACTTTTAACCCCTGGATGGCCATCACACCACCTTGTAAAATAATATTTGGTCCGAGCTGTTGCTAGGTACATTTAATAAGTTCTTAATGATGTATTCCACTAACAGTCACCTGTCCTCAGAATCTCAGACATGAGTACAATGGAGTGGTTTCACACTGTCTCCCAATCTGATCTGAAACAAGTTTCCTATTCATTAAATCGAGACTCTTGAAGGTCACGATGTACCAGACCATGGGTTTTATCAGGTGTCCTAGAAAGGTCCATTGTTTGAATAAATTTCGCTGAAACTGCCCTTTCCCACACAGACACAGAAACTCACAGTAATTAGATTGAACTAACTTTAAATGAAAACCCATTCTCTCTAAAATGATTATTGATTCATTATTTATAACTCAATCAAGGTTCATTACCTTTACAATCATCTGTTTCATGATGGGTAGCTACTCATTAATTATACAGGATATAAACGTTAGTACTGAACACAAAATGGCTCCTTTGGTCATGTGTTAATTGTAAAATGGCTTCCTTGACCTTATTAGTTATTACAACAGATACATTATAAAAATGGTCAAGTTAAACTGAGATCGAACTACCCAAGCTTACCTGCATCCTCCAGTCCTCTGGCATCATTCCCATAGAAAGGGGGATTGAAAGATTGTGGCTCAAGTCTCCTCTATTTCCACCCTTACTTCCCTCAGCAACCCAGGATGCAGCCCATCCAGACCGGGTGACTTTTCTACTGTGAGCACTGCCAACCTTGTAATTATCTCCTCTTTATTTTCATCCCCTCCAATTTCTCCACATCCTCCTCCTTTACTGTGTGACATTTGCACAATCTGCTTGTTTTGTGACAGATGCAATGTACTTAATTAGTGCCTCAGGCACGCCCTCTGCCTCCACAGGATCTCCTAATTGACCCACCCTTTCATTGACTGTCCATATGTTGGTAAAAGACTTCAGTGTTCCCAGTTATGTGACCCACTAATCTTTTCTCACACACTCTCTTGCTGATCTCATTTCCCTTTTCAGCTCTCCTTTGTACTTTCTGTATTTTGCTTGTTTCTCCTGCATATGAATCCTCACATGATTTCTATATTAATGGTTTTCGAACTATTTTGTTGAAGGATTGAGTTTTGTAAATTTCTCCCTAGCTCCCCTCATGGTCAGGCAGAAAGTTTAACTGCTGTGTTTTCAAACAGCAACAGCTTTATTTGAAAAGCCATTGGGACAGGATTCCGGGTTTTAATCCAGTCACAAATCTGGTTCTGATGTCTTGTGGCTCCAGCTGTCACATGACCTGTCAGAGGATGACCTCATAATTGACCCAGTCATGGAGCTGTGGGTTGATGTTTAAATTGTTTCAAAATAATTTTCCAGAAGGACAATTAAAATGAATCGATATATAAAAGGTAGATTTTGTGAATTTGTGCTCCCAGTGGAAATTCCTGCAGAGTCTGCTGGTTTTCATATCCCCAATTTCGCACAGGAAGCTCTGTGCTCAGAGTCTGTATTCATTACATCAACATTATACAGAATCATTTCATGGGAGACCCCAGTGTGAATTGTAGACAGGTGGGTCAGTTTTAACTTTCAAAGTAACACAGGAGCAAAATACTGCAGATACTGGAAATCTGAAATAAAAACAGAAAATGCTGGAAATACTCAGCAGGTCTGGCAGCATCTGTGGAGAGAGAAACAGAGTTAACGTTTCAGATCTGTGATCTTTCATCAGAACTGGGCTGAAATTGTCTGAAGAACTGAGATTGTGGAATCAATTTCAGGGTCAAAGACATTGTACTCTGTAAGGATAGGAAGATGGTGATTATTAAGTACAGTGCAAGAATATAGATGCTTTTACATTATTTGAATCAACATTGATTTAAACTTTGTGCTCACGAATTCTATCTTTTGATCAAAATGACACTGATAACAATGGAAAAAGCAACACATGCATTTCACAGGGCCTTGTAAAGCCTTTTCCAGCCAATGAAGGACTTTCCAAGTGTTGTCACTGTGCAGTACAATACAATACCGTACAATAAGGATATTTCACATTCGAGTCACACAAGTGCCAGGCAATGACCATCTCAAACAAGAGAGAACCTAACCATCTCCCCTTGACGTTCAACAGCATTACGTTTGCTGAATCTCCCACTATCAACATCCTGGGGGTTACCATTGACCAGAAAATGAACTGCAGTAGCCACATAAATATCATGGCTGCAAGAGCAGGTCAGAGACTAGGAATCCTGCGGCGAGTAACTCACCTCCTGACTCCCCAAAGCCCGTCCACTATCGACAAGGCACAAGTCAGGAGTGTGATGGAATACTCTCCACTTGCCTGGATAGGTGCAGCTCCAACAACACTTCAGAAGCTCAACGCCATCCAGGACAAAGCAGCCCACTTGATTGGCACCTCATTCACAATATTCACTCTCTCCATCACCGATGCACTGTGGTAGCAGTGTGCACCATCCACAAGATGCACTGCAGCAAGGCAGCAAGCCTCCTTAGACAGCACCTTCCAAACCCATGACTTCTACTCCCTAGAAGGACAAGGGCAGCAGATGCATGGGAACACCACCACCTGCAAGTTCCCCTCTAAGCCATACAACATCCTGAATTGGAACTATATCACTGTTCCCTTACTGTTGATGGGTCAAAATCCTGGAACTCCCTTCCGAACAGCATCACATCGACTGCAGTGGTTGAAGAAGGCAGCTCACCACCACTTTCTCCATGGAATTAGGGATGGGCAATAAATGCAATAAATAAAAATAAAATCAATAAAAAATGACAATAATCACCAAAAGTAGAAAATACATATGAAAATGAAAATATAATAAAGCACAGTCAGCATGGATTTCACAAAGAAAGTCTTGATTAACCTTATCTTTGACGAATCAACAGCAAGAGTAATACAGCAGATGTAGAAGAGTTTAAGTTAATAAAGCCTCATCCTTTTATGTGCTGAAACCAACAAATTGTGGGTGAACAAACAAACACACTAACTGACAGAGCTGGGTGTTGTTCTTTCTAAATTACCCGAAAGCAGGGTGTTAATGAGTTAAATCTCCAGGTTTCTGCAACCAGAATAGCCATTGTCCACGATCAGTTTCACTGTTATAAATAAAGATGGAACATTCATTGTGAATCTATAGAAACAGTCTGGTCCTGCACACTGCAGACACATCCACGTCATCACCAACCAGCTCTCCTATAATTGGTGCAGTTATTTGACTTTTTCCCATTAGCTCCATGGAATTAATTTTAAAAGATTTAAATTCTAAGAAGTTTTGTTAATATTCAGCCCTTGAGAAGAAACCATTCCCTGGCCACAGTGGAGAAAGCATTGAATATAAAACTGTAGACTACCAGGTAACACAGTGAAAGCTTATCAGCTAATCTATAATTGCTTAGTTTTCTTATTTTTGCTCTTGCTATTTGGTTTTTTATCCTTTTCAGTTCCTGACTCCCCATATTATTGTGATTAAATGTGAAAAGATGCACTGTGTCTCAGCCCCGGTATATTGGCTCTTTCTCTGTGCAGTGCTGAATACACTCAGATACTGACAGTGTCTCTCCCTCCCTCAACTTTCCAGCCCTGACGGTGCAGAAAGTGCTGTTCAAAGTTACACATTCTGACTGTTTGCAGTTGATTAGTGAGAGATTATTAACGTATCCTGCTGCAGCGCTGCCTCGGTTAATAACAGCAGATCGAAGTCACATTTCAGATACAGAAACAGACGCATCAATTATTCACTCTTTCCCAGAGTGAGTGAGGCCGGGACAAGCAGCAACATTCCGGCCCCACAATTACCCAGCACCAGCAGAAAGCAGTGAATACAGATTCAATCAGTGGGTTAATGTCCATTACAGGGATGCAAGATTCCACGACCCAGGACAAACATCCCCATGCACCGAGAACAAGCTCAGGAAAACCCGGGGGAGTTAATATCCCAATCACTGAGCATTCCAGTAACATTGAATAAGTTCCAGAACTGAGTGAACCTTTCAAAGTACGGAAGTGATGACGAGGTCAAAAAGGTCTGAACAGTTGAGGTGACTGAGCGGTTTCAGCTTCTCTGTTCAGGTTGCAGCTTTCACTGGAGGCATGTGTTTCAATCCCACTTCTGACAACTTGATTTTCAGTTACTTTGCAGAGCTTCCTTGAAGGTTTGAGGTAGAGTAAATACTGAGGAACTGTTTCTAACTGCTGAACGGTCCATAACGTAAGTTACAGATTTAAGGTGACTCACAAAACCAGAAGGAACATGAGGAAAAAATCCTTTCTGCAACGTGTGGTTAGGATTTCAGTTATGTGGATAGATTGGAGAAGCTGGGGTTGTTCTCTTTAGAGAGGAGATTTGATAGAGGTGTTCACAATCATGAGGGGTCGTGACAGACCTGATAGAGAGAAACTGTTGGTAGAAGGATTGAGACTCAGGTAAAAGCTGTAGCTCAGTCGGTCACACTCACCTCGAAATCACAAGCTTCTGGGTTCAGAGTTCACAGCTGACACTCCAGTACAGCACTGAGGGTGTTGAAGGTGCTGCCTTTCAGGTGTGATGTTAAACCAAGACCTGGTCTGCATGTTTGGGTGAATGTAAAAGATCCCATGCTGCAATTTCAAACAAGTGAAGAGCAATTCTCCCTGGTGTTGTGATCAATATTTGCCCCTCAATCAGATCAGTTGGTCATTATCACATTGCTGTTTGTGGGTATTAGCTGCTGCATTTCTGACATTACATCAGTGATTACACTTCAAAAGTATTTCATTGTTTACAAAGTGCTTTGATATGTCCAGTGGTCAGGAAAGGTGCTATATAAATGCAAGTCTTTTCTTTCTTTATCACAACACATTACTGTGTAAAAAATGGTTCTTCATGTCACCTCTGGTTCTTCTGCCAATCACCTGATATCTGTGTCCTCTGCTTACTGACCCTTTTACCACTGGAAACAGTTTCGCCTTATTTAAAATGATTTTGAACAAATGTGTCAAATCTCTTCTGAGCTTTCTCTGCTGCAAGGAGAACAACCCCAGCTTCTCCAATCTCTCCACATAACTGAAATCCCTCACCCTGCTACCATTGTGGCAAATCTCATTTTTATTCTTTCATGGGATGTGGGCATTGCTGGCAAAGCCAGCATTTATTGCCCATCCCTAATTGCCGTTGGGAAGGTGGTGGTGAGCTGCCTTTTTGAGCCATCGCAATACCTGCTGTTAGGAAGGGAGTTCCAGGATGTTGATCCAGTGACAGTGAGGGAATCATGATATAGTTCCAAGACAGGATGGTGTGCAGCTTGGAGGGGAACTTGCAGATGGTGGTGTTGCCATTCATCCAATGTCCTTCTAGGTGGTCGAGGTCGTGGTGGATGGAGTGCTGATCAAGTGAGCTGCTTTGTCCTGGATGGTGTTGAGCTTCTTTGGTGTTATTGGAGCTGCACTCATCCAGGCAAGTGAGGAGCCTTTCATCACACTCCTGACTTGTGTCTTGGAGATGGTGGACAGGAGGTGAGTGATTCACAGTAGAATTCCCAGCCTCTGACCTGCTCTTGAAGCTATGGTATTTATATGGCTGTTCCAATTCAGTTTCTGTTCATTGGCAACCCCCAGGATGTTGATAGTGAGGGATTCAGCAATGATAATGCCATTGAATGTCAAGGGGAGATAGTTAGATTCTCTCTTGTTGGAGATGATAATTTTGGGAATTGATAGGAAGCTGCTTCATGGTTGGTGGAACAAACGCCCGCCCTTGGGGTGGAGCCAACAGCTGCATCCGTCCAATAACAGACAGAGTGGAAGTACTGTATCAGGCCTTGTTAGCTCAGTTGGTAGAGCATGAGACTTTTAATCCCAGGGTCTTCGATTTGAGACCCTTGTTGTGTGGTTGTTCTTCCCTTTTTCAGACTTCGTCAGCAGAGAGTTCAAGGAGTGTGTCTGGTCCATTTCCCACACATCTGCCCTCCCCTCTTCCCATCCCTCCCAGAAACGCCACGGGTTTCCCCTTGTCCTTACTTTCCACCCCACCTGCCTCCACATCCAAAGGATTATCCTCCGCCATTTCCACCACCTCCAGCGTGATGCCACCACCAAATGCATCTTCCCCTCCCCTGTCAGCATTCCGAAAGGATCGTTCCCTCCGCAACACTCTGGTCCACTCCTCCATTATCCCCAATACATCGTCCCCTTCCCACAGCACCTTCCCATTCAATCGCAGGAAGTGTAATAGCTTCCCTTTTACCTCCTCTCTCCTCACTATCCAAGGCCCCAAACACCCCTTTCAGGTGAAGCAGCGATTTACTTGTACTTCTTTCAATTTAGTGTACTGTATTTTCTGTTCCCAATGCGGTCTTCTCTAAATTGGGGAGACCAAACGCAGATTAGCTGACCGCTTTGTAGAACACCTCCACTCAGTCCGAAAGCATGACCCTGAGCTTCTGGTTGCTTGCCATTTCAACACTTCCCCCTGCTCTCATGTCAACATTTCTGTCTTTGGCCTGCTCCAGTGTTCCAGTGAACATCAACGCAAGCTCGAGGAACAGCACCTGATCTTTCGATTCGTCACTCTACAGCCTTGTGGACTGAACCTTGAGTTCAATAACTTCAGAACATGACTGGTGTCAGGCAAACCGCCCCACCCCACCTGCCAAGACTGAGGCACACATGATTTTTGCCACATGAACATTAAAACTTAAAATTGCAAGCGCCTGACTGGAAAGAAATTTGCATAGTAACAAACAGTATTGAAACAAAGGGACGCAGTCTTTTGCTTCCCCAATACACAGCAGAAGTGGTCAGACCAGTTTTAGTCACATGACTAGTTGGCTGTTGGTTTTTTGAACTTGCCACAGATTTGAACTCAGAACACCATGTGCTCCCAGATGGGGCAGACCCTCTCCAGTCCTGCCTGCCTCCATCTCTTTCCCACAGAACTGAACCTTGTGAAAACATGTGAATCTCAAAGAGAGAAAAGTCTCCAACATGTACAAGGTTTAAGTAGAATACTGGGCCCTACGAAATGCAAGAATTACCTACAAAAGTGCTATACCGTGAGCTCGAAGCACAGTAACAAGATATTGCCTCAAACTGTTCCACTTTATCTTTTATTTTTTCTGTCCCTAGCTGCATCTGTATATCACGTGTGCATGCTAGCATGGGTACATCGTATATCTGTAGGCATGAACCGTATTAAAGTTTAAGCAAGTTTAATAAGTTTCACTTTTCTTCTTTAAACCAAAGAAAGCCTGTTTGTGTTCATTTCTTTGCATTATAATTGGAAAGCTGTGAACAAGGATTCACAAAAGGGGGAGCACAAAACACAGTGTGTTTAAAACCATGTGCCTGTTTTTCATGTAGTCAGAGCTGCTCATTATTCTGCTATTAACACTCTCTCTGGACAAATGCTTTGTCTTTGACCACAAGCATTAACGGACTCTTTGCCTTTGTCCCAGGACAACTTTGTTATTTAATCTTTCCTGCCCTCTGCCCTATCAAACACCTTCCCCTTTGTTCTCTCCCCCAGGCCCCTCTCCTTCACTTGTTTAAAACCTAATTCTTTTCTAACCTTTGGCAGTTCTAATGAAAGGTCACAGACTTGAAACTTTAACTCTGTTTCTCTCTCCACAGATGCTGCCAGACCTGCTGAGTATTTCCAGCACCTTTGTTTTTATTTCAGATTTCCAGCATATGCAGTATTTTGCTTTTACTAGATCAGAAAGTCTCTCCTTGATTCAGGACTCTTACGTCTCTCCAGCGTCTCGCTGCTAAAGATTGAACTTTATCTCATTTCACTCTCAGCTCTGGGTCAGTGTGGATCAGTGGGACTTCTGGCTGTCTCCTGCTTCACATTCCATCAGTGCTGAGAAAACAATGGGAAATATTACTCATGTTGTGTTCTGTAAATTTTGACAAACACTTGAATGTAAATATTGTCTTCCAAAGCAATGAGCGAAGGCTGGTTTTAGTGTGTGGCTGAAATAGATCAGCTGGATTTGCATTGCACTAAAAATCGCAGTTCTTGGTTCAATCCCAGGTTTTGGCACTTTCAACCTCTCCTGTGTCTTTTTCTTTGGCTCCAATTGTCAAGCTGCATGATTCACTCTGAAATTAGCACCAGAGAATCAAGGCACCAGCGAGCATGAGGAGCTGAAATTAGCACAGATCGAAACCACTTAATACTTCTGACTGAAGATGGTTGCAAATGCTTCAGTTTTGCCTTTTGCACTGACGTGCTCGGCTCCACCATCATTGAGGATGTGGGTGTTTTTGGAGCCTCATCATCTGGTTAGTTATTAAATTATCCACCACCATTCACGACTGGATGTGGCAGGACTGTGGAGCTGTGATCTGATCCTGAGGGAGATATCCGTGCGTGGAGTGGCAGGATGTATGGAGAGTGATCCTGAAGAGGGTGTCCGAGCCTGGAGTGGAAGCTTTCCATGGAGGTGCAGGAGTAGGCCATTCAACCCCAATGTTTTATAAAGGTTTAGTATAACTTATTTGCTTTTACTCTATGCCTCTATGAATAAAGCCAAGTGTCCTGTTTGCTTTTAGCAACATTTTCAAACCTTCTAAGATTGGTGCACATTGTCTCATTCTTCCTCCCAAACTTTATCACTTTACACTTCTCTGTGGAAAATTTTATCTGCCATGTGAAAGCCCATTTTGACAGTTTCTTTATCTTCTCCTGAAGTGTGTTACTGTCACTGGCATAAGACGAAATTCCCCAGCATTCTTTGATGCTATCTCCATGGAAAGAGCAATCTTACACGCTAGCTGAAATGTAGGATTTTGCGTGTTTAGTATCTTTTCTCATCCACCAATATAAGCACAAATCTGTCTCATAATGTACGGTCTAAGAATGTGCCAAAGTTGCAATGTAATGATAAATTCTTCAGTTCCACAATGTACTCACCAACTATTTCACTACTTTTCTGCTTTCTGGTTCCAAATTTCTAGCTTGCCGTGATCTCTAGTGGCTTAGGGTTAAAATGTTCCTCCAACTTGGTGATGATTGTTTTGAATTCACATCTTTTGCCTTGATGGGAGCAGGAAGATTTGTTAGCATGTCATACACTTCCAGGATAATTTATATTCGCAAAATTACTTTCTTGCCCTCAAGAATTGCCTTATTCTGAGTCTCGACCTCTTCACTTTCACCTTCAAGTTCCAAAATGTTATTAGCTCTGAAAAACATGTCCATTCTTTCAATATATGAACTGAATGGTTCTCGAGCCCTCTCATAAGTTCCTAGCCTTCTGATGTATCCCTTGGGTGCAGCCATATTGTCCCAAATAATCACTTTGAATCTGATGCACACTAAGACCCTGCGGTAAAGGCCTGCTCGTTTATGAAATTGAAACCCGACCCGGTCCGACCTGACCACATCCAACCTGAACCTGACCCGGGCCCGAGTCCTTTGATTTTTTTCCCGCACCCGACCCGACTACCATAATAAAGTTAATTATATCAAACATACCTTGTCCAAATGTTGTGATCCTCCATTCCGAAAGCTGGCTATTCCTGCGGAATCATGCAGAAGTTCCCTCCCTGAGCAAGGCAGCACTGTGTCCGCCTCCAGCCCAACCCGTCACGAACCCGAATGCTGGACACGGAAGAGAGACCCGACCCGAACCTGACACATGTCATCCGGTCTGGTCGGAGTCGGGTCGGGTAGCCATGCTTTACCCGAGGGCATCTCATTCAACTGAGGAGACAGTCTGTAGCACAGGCTTCACACAATCCACTTAAAATCTCCACCATCTGAGCAGGTTGGTCACCAGGAGCTAGCTGTTCTTGTTCAATGCAGTCCCTGCTGCTGTTTGCTGCCTATATTTACAGACTTTTATCTCATCCTCATCACCATTTTCTCCAATATATTCAGGGGGCATCAGCAGAGAAAATGGAGACCAAATGCGACAAGTGCAAGGAAATGTTTATTTGCAATATTACATCATAAACATAATATACAAAAACATTACATGTGTGAAACACGTCCCGATCAAGATGTGTCTGAATAAATGGATCCCCTCACAATAAACACTGTCACCTTTCAATGTTTAGCGGACGAGTGTGAGGGCCAGATGTGTGTGATTCCCACAGTAATGTGTTTGTTCAAAGTTCAGGAAAAGATGGAGATATGAATAATTTACAGGGAAATCTTTGAAGCATATCTCCATGTCTCTCACTCACAAAGATCTGCAAACTTGTGGATTCAGAAAGAACCCAGAGACAGATAGTCCTGCAATAACCTGTAACTCCAGGAAAGGATGTGTTTGAGATTTTGCCCTGTAGCTTAGTTGGTTAAAGCCTCTGTCTAATAAACAGCAGAACCTAACTTCAGACCCCAACAAAGCCTCACTGCAGTGAAGAAACGGAAAGTTATGATTTAAAGATTACTCTGTCAATCATTCACCACTCTGTCTTCCCCTGAACTTTGAGTTCAAATTTGTTTGTGAAGTTGAGTGACACGTTAAGACAGCACAGTCTTTGTCTTTGTGAAAGAAGTGATTTGGGAATGGCTGTTTGAAACTGTCCCTCCTTGCACAGAAATTCAGTGCAAATACTCAAATCACCCACAATTTCCACGAGAGAAATTTGTTCACAATTGCATTTGAAGTGAAACCGCCTCAACATTAATCTCACTGAAGCAGAGTGTGACCATGTTGTATGTTTCAGAGTGTTGGTGCCATTATGTGTCGCTTTTAACCGAGACTGGGACACAACGCAAGGTTGATCCAAGGTTGGAATATATTATCATTCAGGAGCAAGAAAAATCAAAAGGAACCGAATAAGAAAACCCAGTCTCCAGATTTGAGAATCTGTAGATCCGCTTTGGGAAAGTGAATCAGAGCAGAATGAAGGGTGAACTGTCCAGAAGAGATGAAGACACAGCTCAGTCAACACGTTCCCCTGGTTCATGATGCTGGAACATTCCTCTCACAGAAATGATTCAACCCAATGACAAACATTCTTACAGCTGATAATTTATGCTAATGATTGAAGGACTTTCTCATGTGGTTACCTAGTGGTAAGAAGATATTAAACTTAGTTTCAATCAATCCAGCTGTGATGAACTTTGAATTTTTCTGCCTTTTATAAACATTATTTGAAGGGTCTCAGTGACAATGTTCAGTGTTGATGAGAGTGGGGTCTGGGTGAGCAACTGCTGAGCGTGACAGGGTCAGGACTGGATGCAGGAAGTTCTCTGACAGTCTCTCTCTCTCTCTCTCTCTGATGGTTTTGAGTTGGTTCACAACTGGCAGCTGTTGGTGTTTCGATAAATGAGGGAAGTTCCCTCTAACCATTTTTTTTTTGATTCACAGTGTAGTATAAGGATGTAAAGGGTTAATGCTGAAGACAGTGGGATCAACCTCTCCCACTGTCAGAGTGATGATGTAACAGTCACATGGGATGAGGTTTGGGAGAAGAGAGAGCAGCACCAAGGATGCTCGCTGAGGAGGCTTGATGAGTGTGTATATAGTACTGTATAAATTAGAAAAGAGTTCTTAGTTCTTTCAGCAGGAAATGTGTCCAGATAATATCAAGAAACTCACAATTTTATTATTCAGGAGTCGGAACACAGATATTAATTCCAAGTTACAGTTCTGGGTTCATTTAACAAAAAAAATAGAGAATAATATTACTCACTGATTGAAATCCCCCAGTGAGGAGACAGTTAAACAGTTGGGACATCCTTCGATCCAAGGTTTTGGCAGCATTTGCAACTTTTGCAACTTTTGTTTATCCAGCTTTGATGGACGAGTGAAAAAACTGAACAATTCCATTCTTCCTTCTTCCCTTCTTTCCATCAGTTTCTCTTTTCTGTCCCAGATCAAGAAAATGATGAGAATCCCAATTTAATCTGCTGTTTCTGCTGTTTTATCCATTCCAATCAAAATTCAACATTCCAATCAAATCTATTTGTTATTCCACAGTGTCTCTCCATGTGTTTTATTCTGTTGTATTCTCTCACAGTCTGTTTGATGATCAATGTTACATCTCACTCTCTGTTCTGGTGAAGATCAGAAGCAGTGATATCTGTTTACACCGCCTGACAAGTCGGCTGAGGCTGTGCCTCGCTGATCACGTGGAGTTGAAGCAATTCTTCCAGTCAGTTAGTTCAGTTGTCATTTCATGAGAAATTCGAAGTCGTCATGACTTCGTCAGTGACCTAATGGTTCAGGTGTCTGAGTGATGTTAATCATGCTGTGATCAAATGATTGTATGTTCCAGTCTTTCCGTGGTGGGTTTTCACACTGAGTAGAAACGTGTTGGACATGGTCTGGAAATGTTTCACACCGCTCCATTCCCAACAGGCCATGACCTGATGTGATGGAAATTTCATTTACTTACAGAAGCTACATTTCCATCATTACACAGCTGGCGGCACAGTCAGGATCTGTGTGAAGGTGACGGTTGTGCTTCTATTACTTGCCAGATGCCGTGGTGGCTGAGAGGTTAAGGCGATGGACTACTAAACCATTGTGCTGTGCACGCGTGGGTTTGAATCCCATCCTTGTCGTTAGTTTATCAAATTCCTGTTGCATTCTTGTTTACAGCTTCAATGTAAAGTCGGCCTGGAAACCTGTTCTTGTCAGTATCTTGACGGTGGTTCCAGAATTGTTTATACTTTATTAAAATTGAGACAGACAATTGGAATTCTTCACCCAAATTGGACTGGAATGAAGATCAAATAGGGATCACGAAACGGAGCAGGATTTTCCCTCCCCTCCTTCCTTCCTTCCATCTTTACTTTCTCTGGATTTACACCAAGTGAACGACTAACGGGAAAAGCAAATGGCGAGGGAGCAGAAGCAGAACATTATCCTTTGGCAAGAAATTTATTTTCAAATCTTCTTGATAGATTAAGTGAGTGAGCAATGTTTTGGCAGATGGAGTTTAAAATGAGGGGTCATCTAGTACCTACGAAAGATAGATCAGAGTGTTTTTTGTTAAGTGGTGAGATGATAGAAACTGCGGAGGTGCAGAGACCCGAGTACTGAATCACTAAAAGCTAGTGGACTGGTAGAAACATAATGTGAAAAGTGAATGGAATATGAAGATTGGAACTCATGTTGCAGTTATATAAAGCTCTGTGCTCCTGAAGTAAATGTCCAAGCCCAGATTGTGGGGAATCTGTGGAGAGTGATTTGTTTTTTATTCATTAATGGCCGCGAGTATCGCTGATAAGTCAAGCATTTATTACCCATTCCTATTGCCGTTGAGAATGTGGTGGTGAGCTGCCTTTTTGAACTGCTACAGTCCATATGGTGTAGGAACACCCACAGTGCTATTGGGGAGGGAGTTCCAGGATTGTGACCCAACAACAGTGAAGAAATGGCGATATAGTTCCATGTCAGGATGGTGAGTGACTTAGAGGGGAACCTGCAGATGGCGAGTTCCCATGCATCTGCTGCCCTTGTCCTTCGAGGTGGTAGTGGTCACGGGTTTGGAAGGTGCTGTTGAAGGATACTTGGCGAGATACTGCAGTGCATATGGAGATGATACACACTGCAGCCACTGTGTACTGGTAGTGGAGGAAGTGAATGTTTAAGGTGGTGGGTTAGGTGCTGATCAAGTGGGCTGCTTTCTCCTGGATGGTGTTGAGCTTCTTGAGTGTTGTTGAGTGGGATGTATCCCATCCCACTCCTGACTTGTGCCTTGTACATGGTGGACAGGATTTGAGGTGTCAGGAGGCAAGATACTTGCTGCAGAATTCCTAATCTCTGACCTGCACTTATAGCTGCAGCATAGGTGTGACTGGTCCAGTTTAGTTTCTGGTCAATGGTAACCCCCAAGATGTTGATGGTGGGGGATTCAGTGATGATTATGCTGCTGAATATCAAAAGGTAGATGGTTTGATTCTCTCTCAATCGAGATGTTCACTGCTTAGCACTTGTGTGGCCAGAAGGTTGCTTGTCACTTATCAGCTCAAGCCTGAAGTTTGTACAGGTCTCGCTGCTTGTGGGCACAGACTGCTTCAGTATCTGAGGAGTTGTGAGTCATCAGCGAACATTCCCACTTCTGACTTATGTTGAAGGGAAAGTGATCAATGAAACAGCTGAGGATGTTTGGGCTGAGGACACTACCCTGAGAAACTCCTGAGGCAATGTCCTGGGCTGAGATGATTGGCCTCCACTAACCACAACCATCTTGCTTTGTGCGAGGTATGACTCCACCAAGTGGAGAGTTTTCCCCCTGATTCTCATTGACTTCAATTTTGCTCGGGATCCTTGATGCCACACTCACTCAAGGGTAATCACTCTCACCTCTCCTCTAGAACTCCACTCTTTTGTGTCTGTTTGAACCAAGCTGCAATAAAAAATAAGAACAGAAGAAATATTAGCAGTAGTAGGCCATTTGGCCCCTCGAGCCTGCTCCACCATTCAATAGGATCATGGCTGACCTGATCATGGCCTCAACCCCACTTTGTTGCCTGCCCCCCATAACCCTTGACTTCCTTGTGGATAAAAATCTGTCAAACTCAGTCTTGAAGACATGCAATGACCCAGCCTCCACTACTCTCTGTGGTAGAGAATTCCAAAGATTAATGACTCTCTGAGAGAAGAAATTCCTCCTCATTTCCTTCTGAAATGGAAGACCATTATTCTGAAACTGTGTCCCCTAGTTCTAAATTCCACCATGAGGGGAAACATCCTCTCAGCATCCACCCTGTCAAGCCCCCTCAAAATCTTATATGTCTCAATACGATCACCTATCATTTTTCTTAACTCCAATGAGTATAGGTCCAACCTGATCAACTCTCCACATAAGACAACCAATTCATCACAGGAATCAATCCAGTGAACCTTCTCTGAGCTGCCTCCAATGCAAGTATATCCCTCCTTAAATAAGGAGACCAAAACTGTACACAGTACTCCAGGTGTGGATTCACCAACACCCTGTGCATTTGCAGCAAGACTTCTCTACTTTTATACTCCATCCCCCTTGAAATAAAGGGCAACATTCCATTTGCCTTCCTAATTATTTGCTCTACCTGCATGGTAACTTTTTGTGATTCATGTACGAGGACACCCAGATCCTTCTATACCGCAGCATTCTGTAGTCTCTCGCAATTTAAATAATATTTTGCTTTTCCATTCTTCTTACCAAAGTGGATAACCTCACATTTTCCCACATTATACTCTACCTGCCAAGTATTTGCCTGGAGTCGAGGAACCCTGGCAGAACCTAAACTGAGCATCGATGAGCAGATTATTGCTAAGTGTCTGGTGCTTGATAGCACTGTTCATGACATCTTCCATCACTTTGCTGATGATTGATAGGAGACTGATGGGGTGGTAATTGGTCAGATTGGATTTGTCCTGCTTTTTTTTTATGGAGTGGGCACACTTGGGCAATTTTCCACATTGTCGGGTAGATGCCTGTGTTGTAGCTCAACTGGAACAGTGTGGCTGAGAGCGCAGCTAGTTCTGGAGCACAAGTCTTCAGTACTAGAGCCGGGATGTTGTTAGGGCGTATTGTCATTGCTGTATCGAGTGACTTCAGTTGTTTCTTGCTGTCATGTGGAGTGAATCAAACTGGCTGAAGACTGGAAACTGTGATGCTGGGGACCTCAGGAGGCCGAGATGAATCATCCACTGAGCAATTTCTGATGGAAGATGGTTGTAAATGATTCAGCTTTGGCTCCACCATCATTGAGGATGGGGATTTTTTGGAGCCTCCTCATCTGGTTAGTTATTTAATTGTCCACCATCATTCATGACTGGATGTGGCAGGACTAAGGACCGATGATCTGATCATGAGGGAGATATCCATGCGTGGAGTGGTGGGATCTATGGAAAGTGATCCTGAAGAGGGTGTCCGAGCCTGGAGTGGCGGGATCTGTGGAGAGTGATCCTGACGAGAGTGTGCAAACCTGAAATGGAAGCTTTCTGTGGAGGTACAGGAGTAGGCCATTCAGACCCAGTATTTTATAAAGGTTTATCATAACTTATTTGCTTTTACTATATGTCTCTGTTAATAAAGCCAAGTGTCCTGTTTGCTCTTTGAAGCCTTTTCAAACCTTCTAAGATTGGTGTACATTGTCTCTCTGTTCCGGCACCCACTTTAGAATTGTAACATTTCATTTATATGGCCTCTCCTTATTCTTCCTCCCAAATTGTATCTCTTCACAATTCTCTGTGTAAATTTTATCTGCCATGTGAAAGCGCATTTTACCAGTTTTTTTAAGTTCCCCTGAAGTGTGTTACAATCACTGGCACAGGATGAAATTCTCGAGCATTCTTTGATGCAATCTCCATGGAAAGAGCAATCTTACATGCGAGCTCGAATGTGAGATTTTGTGTGTTTAGTATCTTTTCTCATCCACCAATATAAGCACAAATCTGTCTCATAATGCACGGTCTAAGAATATGCCAAAGTTGCAATGTAGTGATAAATTCTTCATGCCACAATGTACTCACCAACTGTTTCACTACTTTTCTGATTTCTGCTTCCAAATTTCTAGCTTGCCGTGATCTCTAGTGGCTTCGGGTTGAAATGTTCCTCCAACTTGGTGATGATTGTTTTGAATGGCACATCCTTTGCCTTGATGGGAGCAGGAAGCTTTGTTAGCTGGTCATACACTTCCAGGCTAATTTCCATTGGCAAAATAGCTTTCTTGCCCTCAAGAATTGCCTTGACCTCTGCACTTTCACCTTCAAATTCCAAAATGTTATTAGCTCTGAAAAACATGTCCATTCTTTCAATATATGAACTGAATGGTTCTCAAGCCCTCTCATAAGTTCCTCACCTTCCGATGTATCCCATATGTGTGCAGCCATATTGTCCCAAATAAGCAATTTGAATCAGATGCACAGGAAGACCCTGCGGTATCTCATTCAACTGAAGAGACATTCTGTGGCCCAGGCTTCACACAATCCACCTAAAATCTCAACCATCCGAGCAGGTAGGTCACCAGGAGCTAGCTGATCCTGTTCACTGCAGTCCCTGCTGCTGTTTGCTGCCTATATTTACGGACTTTTATCTCATCCTCATCACCATTTTCTCCAATATATTCAGGGGGCATCAGCAGAGAAAATATACACCAAGCGTGGCAAGTGCAAGGAATTGTTTATTTGCGTCATTATGTCATGCACATAATATACAAATACATTACCTGTGTGAATCATTTCTTGAGCACTTTTATACCAGATGTGTCTGAATAAATGGAACCCCGTCACAATAAACACTGTCACCTTTCAATGTTTAATGGAGAGGTTTGACGGCCTGATGTGTGTGATTCCCACATTAATGTGTTTCTACAAAGTTCGGAGAAAGACGGAGATATGAATAATTTGCAGGGAAATCTTTAAGCATATCTCCATGTTTCTCACTGACAAAGTTCTGCAAACACATGGATTCAGAAAGAACCTGAGTGCAAAATCAACAAAAATAAACACAGCCAGAGAGACTTGCAATAACCTGTAGCTCAGGGAAAGTACATGATGTTATGGAAGTGATTTTGATTTTTTTTTTGTGAAATTTTTTTTGAGGAATTCATCGTCAAACTTAATAAATGTCAGACCAGTTCTTTTTCAAGAGGGTACTGAAAGTATTAATTTGGCAACTATGTTTACTGGTTGTCACATGACTCAAGTTGAATGTAGAACAGAAACCCTGGTAACAGGGGGAAATGTGGACAGAGAAGTCAGTTGCGCCTCTTGATTGGACAAACCCGGCAGCAGCAGCACTCACCGAAGAGGGCAGAACAATCACAAGCTTTTATTTGTAGCAGTCATTGTGTTTTACCTTCTGGAGTGAGCAGCTGATAAAGTTAGCCTGAAGAAGTGTCAAGGAAGGAGAAAAGATCACAACCCACGTTGTTTTGCAGCAAATCTTTAAAAGACCCTGAGAACTTCACTGTGTCAATTCATCTCTTCTCCTGTCTTTGAAGAAAGCCTGCTAAAATTAATTTTCAACACTGCCTCTAAAAAACTGTTCTAAAAGACCCTAGTGACCTGTCTACGCACACTCAGAAGTTAGACTGTATGCCAGTTTTGGAACAACATATCTCATCTGCTGTTTTCTTCAGGAATGAACAAGTAATCAGCCCAAGTGTTGTTTTTGTCTTTAACAGAACTCAGAATTGTAAAAAATAATTCTTTTTTTTTCAGTTAACCGGTGTATGTATGTGTGCATGTGTGGGGCTGTGGGAAGAAAGGGGCTTTAAATGTTGGTTAAGGTAAAAAGGGAACTTTTAAAATTTCTACCAGTGTATTTATGCTTTATTTCATGACTAGTTAAAACTTGTTCTGTAATAAACTGATAATTTTGCTGTTCATTAAAGAAACATGGTCAGTGTCTTCTGTTCTGGGAAGAATAGAGTATATGATTGACTGTTTCAGGAAGTGGGAAAAGTTAAAATATATGTTGTGACCTGTGGAGAAGTGGGATGAGAATATATAGAAGGGTCTGAAGAAGGGTCATTGACCTGAAACGTTAACTCTGCTTCTCTCTGCACAGATGCTGCCGGACCTGATGAGTATTTCCAGCATTTCTTGTTTTTATTTGAGATTTCCTGCATCTGCTGTATTTTGCTTTGATATTGTTATTATATGAGAATAAATAGTGCACTCCTCTGATTTTAACTTTAACAACATCTGGCTCTGTAGCTTAGTTGGTTAAAGCACCTGTCTTGTAAACAGGAGAGCCTGGGTTCAATTCCCAGTAGAGCCTTGTTTCACATTTGTGATGTCGAAGTTACCTAATCAATCGCTTCCATCTGTGTCTGCTGAACTTTAAGTGAGAATTCAAATTACATGATGAATTTTCGTCACAGCCTTGTGAAGGATGTGAGTTTGGAATGGCTGTTCCTCCTTGTCCAGAAATTCAGTCCTGATATTTCAAAGGCAACTTCTTTGAAACAAATTTGTTCACAGTTGCATTCAACCTGGAAAACAGCTCGACATTAATGTCACTGAAGGAAAGTGTGACTGCGTTGTATGTTTCAGAGTGTTTGTGTCGTTATGTGTTGCTTGTGACTGAGATTGGGACATGACGCAAGTGGGAGGGTTGATCTGAGGTTTGGAATATTTGTCAGTCAGCAACAAGAAAAATCAAAGGAACCAAATAAGAAAACCTATGTCTCATGTGGTTACCGAGAAACGGTCAGAAGATTTTAAACTTTGTTCTGTTCAATAAAGCTGTGTGAACTTTGACCTTTCCAGCCTTTTATAAACAGTATTTGAAGTGTCTCGGTAACAATGTTCAGTGTTGATGAGAGTGGGGTCTGGGTGAGCATCTGCTGAGTGTGACAGGGTCAGGACTGGATGCAGGAAGTTCTCTGACAGTCTCTCTCTCTCTCGCTGATGGGTTTGAGTTGATTTTCAACTGGCAGCTGTTAGTGTTTCGATAAATCAAGTTCCCTCCACCCATTTTTTTGGACAGACAGTGTAGTATAAGGATGTAAAGGGTTAATGCTGAAGACATTGGGATCAATCACTCCCACTGTCAGAGTGATGATGTAACAGTCACAGGAGATGAGGTTTGGGAGGAGAGAGCAGCACCAAGGATGCCAGCTTAGGAGGCTTGATGAATGTGTATATAGTATTGTGTAAATTAGAAAAGAGTTCTTAGTTCTTTCAGCAGGAAATGTGTCCCGAAAATATCGAGAAACTCACAATTTTATTACTCAGGAGTCGGAACACAGATATTAATTCCAAGTGACAGTTCTGGGTTCATTTAACAAAGAAAGGTAGAGAATAATATTGCTCACTGATTAAAATCCCCCAGTGAGGAGACAGTTAAACAGGTGATCTGTTGGGGCATCCTTCGATCCAAGGTTTCGGCAGCATTTAATCTCCCTTTTTGGTGAAATTCTCTGTTATTTGCAACTTTTTTTTTTATCCAGCTTTGATGGGCAAGTGAAAAAACTGAAAAAACTGAACAGTTCCATCCTTTCTTTTCTTCCTTCTTCCCTTCTTTCCATCAGTTTCTCTTTTCTGTCCCAGATCAATATAATGATGAGAATCCCAATTTAATCTGCTGTTTCTGGTGTTTTATCCATTCCAATCAAAGTCAATGTTCCAATCAAATCTATTTGTTATTCCACAGTGTCTCTCCATGTGTTTTATTCTGTTGTATTCTCTCACAGTCTGTTTGATGATCAATGTTACATCTCACTCTCTGTTCTGGTGAAGATCAGAAGCAGTGATATCTGTTTACACCACCTGACAAGTCGGCCTGAGGCTGTGCCTCGCCGATCATGTGGAGTTAGGAACATAGGAACATAGGAGCAGGAGTCGGCCATTCAGCCCATCGAGCCGGCCCCACCATTCAATATGATCATGGCTGATCATCCGCTTCAATGCCCTTTTCCCCACACTTTCCTCATATTCCCTGATGTCATTTGTATTTAGAAATCTGTCAATCTCTGCTTTAAACATACTCAACGACTGAGCTTCCACAGCCCTCTGGGGTACAGAATTCCAAAGATTCACAACCCTCCGTGTAAAGAAATTTCTCCTCATCTCTGTCCTAAGGAGCTTCACCCTTATTTTGAAATTGAGCCTCTGGTTCTCGACTCCCCATCCAGATGAAACATCTTAGCTGCATCTACCCTGACTGTCCTTTAAATATTTTGTAGGTTTCAATGAGATCACCTCTCATTCTTTGAAACTCTAGAGAATACAGCCCCAGTTTCCCAATCTCTCTTCATAGAACAGTCCCACCATCCCAGGAACAAGTCTGATGAACCTTCGTTGAACTCCCTCCATGGCAATAATATCCTTCCTAAGGTAAGGAGACCAAATCTGCACACAGTACTCCAAGTGCGGTCTAACCAAGATTCTGTACAATTGAAGCAAGAATTCACTACTCCTGTACTCAAATCCTCTTGTGATAAAGGCTAACATACTATTAGCCTTCCTAATTGCTTGCTGCACCTGCATGTTAGCTTTCAGTGACTTATTGACATGGATACCCAGATCACCCTTATATTCTGTACCTCAGCTAATAAAGGAAAGGATTCCATATACCTGCTGAACCACCTTATTGACCTGTACTGCTACTTCAGGGATCTGTGGACATTCACTCCAACGTCTCTCACTTCCTCTGCACCGTTCAGTGTTCTACCATTAATTGTGTATTCCTTTGCCTTTTTTGACCTCCCAAATGCATCACCTCACCCTTGTCCAATTTGAATTCCATTTACCACTTCTCTGCCCACCTGACCAGTCTATTGATATCTTCCTGCAGTGTACAGCTATCCTCCTCCCTATCAACAACACGGACAATTTTTGTGTCATCTGCAAACATCTTGATTGTGCCCTCTGCATTTATGTCCATATCATTAATATATGCCACAAAAAGCAGGGGACCTAGTTCTGAGCCCTGTGGAACACCACTGGAAACAGTCCTCCAGTTGCAAAAACACCTGTAACCAATTCCTTTTTGTTTCCTGCCACTGAACCAATTTTGTGTCCAGCTTGCTACATTCCCCTGGATCCCATGTGCTTTTATTTTTTTTAACCAGTTTGCCATGTGGGACCTTGTCAAAAGTCTTGCTAAAATCCATGTGGATCAGATCAACTGCACTATCCTCATCAATCCTCATTGTTACTTCTTCAAAAACATTCAATCAAGTTAGTCAGACAGGAGCTTCCCTGAACAAATCCATGCTGATGATACTTGATTAATCTGTGCCTTTCTATGTGACAGTTTATCCTGTCTCTCAGAATTAATTCCAATAATTCGCCCACTATTGAGGTTAGGCTGACTGGTCTTTAATTATTTGGTCCATCACTCGCTTCCTTTTTCAAGAATGGTGCAATGTTAGCAATAAAAACAAAAAGTGCTGGACATACACAGCAGGTCTGGCAGCATCTGTGGAGAGAGAAACAAAGTTAACATTTCAGGTCAGTGTCAGAACAGAAACGTTAACTTTGCTTCTCTCTCCACAGTTGCTGCCAGATCTGCTGTGTATTTCCAATGCAACTAGTTTTTATTTCAGATTTGCAGCATCTGCAGAATTTTGCTTTTATTGCAGTGTTACGAGACCTCCAATCCTCTGACATCACACCCGTATCCAGTGAGGGATTGGAAACTGATGGTCAGACCTTCCACTATTTCCTTCCTGGCTTCTTTTAACAGCCTGTGGTACATTTCATCCGGCCCTGATGATTTATCCACTTTCAAGGATGTTAATCCCATTTATACTTCTTCTCTCCCTCAGTTTATCATGTCCAATACTTCACACTCCTTCTCCTTAATTACAATATCTGCATCACCCCCTCATTTGCGAAGACAGTAAAATATTCATTAATAAACATACCAACATCTTCCACACTGACACATAGGTTACATTTTTAGGTCTTTGATGGGCCCTACTCTTTCCTCAGTTGCCTCTGACTGCAATGTATTGATGAAACATCTTTGGATTTGTTTTGATTTTGCTTG
The DNA here is from genome assembly GCF_036365525.1 of Heterodontus francisci. Classification (NCBI taxonomy): domain Eukaryota; kingdom Metazoa; phylum Chordata; class Chondrichthyes; order Heterodontiformes; family Heterodontidae; genus Heterodontus; species Heterodontus francisci. The sequence goes on from NC_090405.1 coordinate 20,830,676, forward strand.
TCAATATTCTTTCGTGATCTCTGTTTGTTCTTCATCGCTACTCCCAAATACCTCTAGTCATGTCAAAACACAACTTATCAGAAGGGGAATTTGAACCCACCCCTGCAGAGAGAATTGTGATCTGAATGAACCGTCTCAGACTGCTCGACCATCCTGACTACCCCATGTGTATGTTTAATGCTGACGAAATTATCCATTCATTGTGAAAGTATTTGTGAGATTGTGGAAATGTCTGGAAGAGGAAAGACCAACGGGAAAGCTCGGTCCAAGGCCAAGTCTCGCTCCTCCCGGGCTGGACTGCAGTTCCCGGTGGGCCGTGTTCACAGGCTCCTGAGAAAGGGTAACTATGCTGAGCGTGTGGGTGCCAGAGCCCAAGTCTATCTGGCTGCTGTGCTCGAGTATCTGACCTCTGAAATCCTCGAACTGGGCGGTAACGCGGCCCGGGACAACAAGAAGACCTGCATCATCCCCAGCCACCTACAGCTGGCCGTCCTCAATGATGAGGAGCTCAACAAGCTGCTGGGAGGGGTGACCATCGTTCAGGGTAGGGTGCTGCCTAATATCCAGGCCGTGTTGCTGCCCAAGAAAACCAGCGCTCCGGGCACCAAAACCAAGTCAATCTGCCAGAATTTTTTCAAATACGCAAAGGCTCTTTTCAGAGCCACCCACAGTATCTGAAAGGGCTGATTACTGTCTGAAGTCTGCTGTACCCACACCTCTGTCTATCCCTCTTCATCTGGAACAACCAACGCTATCTTCCATTCCTTTCACCATTATGTGTTTAACTAGCTTCTCCTTATAGTCAGTCCAATATCAATGTACTAATGAAATGATCTGTGTCAGTGCTGGCAATTTCCATAGAATCATAGAAAAATTAGGGCACAGAAGGAGCCCATTCAGCCCATCACGTTTGCTCTGGCCGAAAAAACTAGCCACCCAATCTATTCCCACCTTCCAGCACCTGATCCGTAGACTTGCAGGTTACAGCACTTCAGGTGCATGTCCAGGTAGTTTTAAATGAGTTGAGGGCTTCTGCCTCCACCACCATTCCTGTCAGCGAATTCCAGGCACCCACCACCCTCTGGGTAAAAACGTTTCCCCTCATGTCCCCTCTAATCCTTCTACCAATCACCTTAAATCTGTGCCCCCTGGTAACTGACCTCCCCACCAGGGGAAACAGGTCCTTACTGTCCACTCTGTCTGGGCGCCTCATAATTTTGTACACCTCATTCAAGTCACCCCTCAGACTCCTCTGTTCTGAGGAAAACAACCCGAGCCGCTCCAATATTTGCTCATAGCTGCAACTTTCAAGCTTTGGCAACGTTCTTGTAAATCTCCTCTGTACTCTCTCCAGAGCAATTATGTCCTTTCTGTAATGTGATGACCAGAACTGTACGCAATACTCCAGCTGTGGCCTAACCGCCATTTTATACAGTTCTAGCACTACATCCCTGCTTTTCTATTCTATACCTTGGCCAATAAAGGAAAGCATTCTATATGCCTTCTTCACCACTCTATCTACCTGTCCTGCCACTTTCAAGGACCTGTGGACATGCACTCCAAAGTCTCTCACTTCTTCTACCCCTCTCAATATCTTCCCGTTTATTGTGTATTCCCTTGCTTTGTTTGCCCTCCCCAAATGCATTCCCTCACACTTCTCCAGATTGAATTCCATTTGCCATTTTTCCGCCCACTCAACCAATCCATTCATATCATTCTGAAGTCTACAGCTATCCTCCTCACTATCAATTACACGGCCAATTTTTGTGTCATCAGCAAATTTCCCAATCATACCTCCCACATTTAATTCCAAATCATTAATATATACCACAAACAGCAAGGGACCCAACACTGAGCCCTGTGGAATGCCACTGAAAACTGCTTTCCATTCGCAAAAACATCCTTCGATAACTATCCTTTGTTTCCTGTCACTGAGTCAATTTTGGATCCAACCTGCCACATTCCTCTGTATTCCATGGGCTTTCATTTTACTGACCAGTCTGCCATGTGGGACCTTACTAAAATCCATGTAGACCACATCCACCACACTATCCTCATCAATGTTTCTTGTTACTTCCTCAAAAAACTCAATCAAGTTAGTGAGACATGACCTTCCCTTAACAAATCCATGTTGACTATCCCTGATTAATCCGTGCCTTTCTAAGTGGCAGTTTATCCTGTCCCTCAGAATTGATTCTAATAATTTACCCACCACCGAGGCCAGACTGACCGGCCTATAATTATTTGGCCTATCCCTCACATCCTTTTTAAATAATAGTACAACGTTCGCAGACCTCCAATCCTCCGGCACCTCCCCCATATCCAGTGAGGATTTGAAGATGATCCTCAGCGCATCCACTATTTCCTCCCTGGCTTCCTGTAACAACCTCAGATGCAAATCATCCGGCCCTGGTGATTTATTCATTTTGAAGGATGTCAGACTCTCTAGTACTTCCACTCTCATTATGCTTATCGTATCTAATATTTCACACTCCTCTTCTTTGTCTGCATCATCCCTCTCCTTTGTGAAGGCAGAGACAAAAACTCATTAAGAACCCCACACACATCTTCTGCATCCACTCATACGTTCCCTTGTACATCTCTGATCGGCCGTACCCTTTCCTTAGTTATCCTCTTGCTCTTAATGTACTGATAGAACATCTTTGGGGTTTCCTTCAAGTAGTTGTATCCAGTCCACATCCACCAAGTCACCTCTCAGTTTTGTAAAATTTGCCTTCCCCCAATTTAGAACTTTTACTTCTGTTGTATCTTTGTCCTTTTACATGATTATGCCAAAACTAATTGCAGTATGGTCACTAGGGGTGGTGGTGGCGTAGTGGTCTTGTCAGTGGACTTGTCAGTGGATTAGTAACCCAGACACCTAGGGTATTGCTCAGGGGACGTGGGTTCAAATCCCACCATTGAAATTTAAATCCAAATAATAAATCTGCAATTAAAAAGCAAGTCTAATGATGGCCATGAAACCATTGTCGATGGTTGTAAAAACCCATCTGGTTTACTAATGCCCTTTAGGGAAGGAAATCTGTTGTTCTTGTCTGGCCTGCATGCGACTGCAGACCCACAGCAATGTGGTTGACTCTTACATGCCCTCTGAAATGGCCGAGCGAGCCACTCAGTTGAAACTAAACACTATGAAGTCAATAAAAAGGAATGAAAGCAGACGGACCACCCGGCGTCGACCTGGGCACCAGAAATGACAATGGCAAACCCAGCGCTGTCGACCCTGCAAAGTCCTCCTTAGTAACATCTGGTGGCTTGTGTTAAGTTGGGAGAGCAACAGCCTGACGTAGTCATACTCACAGAATCATACCTTACAGGCAATGTCGCAGACACTGCCATCACCATCCCTAGGTATGTCCTGTCCCACGGGCAGGACAGACTCACCAGAGGTGTCGGTACAGTAGAGAGGGAATTGCCCTGGAAGTCCTCAACATCGACTCTGGACCCCATGAGGTCTCATGGCATCAGATCAAACAATGGAAAAGGAAACCTCCTGCTGATTATCACCTACTGCCCTCCCTCAGCTGATGAGTCAGTACTCCTCCATGTTGAACAGCACTTGGAGGAAGCACTGAGGGTGGCAAGAGCACAGAATGTACTCTGGGTGGGGGACTTCAATGTCCATCACCAAGAGTGGCTCGGGAGCATCTCTACTGGCCGAATCCTAAAGGACATATCTGCTAGTGCTGCTTGATGGCAATGTTGATGACACCTTCCATCACTTTAGGCCCCATAAGTCTACTCTCAATCATCAGTAAAATGATGGAAGGTGCCATCAAGCGGCACTTGCTTAGCAATAACCTGCCTCAGTGACACTCAGTTTGGGTTCTGCCAGGGCCACTCAGCTCCTGACCTCATGACAGCCTTGGTTCAAACATGGACAAAAGAGGTGAGGTGTGAGTGATTGCCTTTGACATCAAGGCAGTATTTGACCGAGTATGGCATCAAGGAGCCCGAGCAAAACTGAGGTCAATGGGAAAACCCTCCACTGGCTGAAGTCATACCTAGCGCAAAGGAAGATGGTTGTGGTTGTTGGAGGTCAATCATCTGAGCTCCAGGACATCACTGCAGGCGCTCCTCAGGGTAATGTCCTCAGCCCAACCATCTTCAGCTGCTTCATCAATGACCTTCCTTCAATCAGAAGGTCAGAAGTGGGGATGTTCGCTGATGATTGCACAATGTTCAGCACCATTCATGACTCCTCAGATACTGAAGCATTTCTGTGTAGAAATGCAGCAAGACATGGACAATATCCAGGATTGGGCTGATAAGCGGCAAGTAACATTCGGGCCGCACAAGTGCCAGGCATTGACCATCACCAACAAGAGAGAATCGAACTAACTCCCCTTGACATTCAATTGCATTACCATTGCTGAATCCCCCACTATCAACATCCTAGGGGCACCATTGACCAGAAGCTGAACTGGAGTAGCCATATAAATACCGTGGCTACAAGAGCAGGTCAGAGGCTAGGAATCCTGAGGCGAGTAACTCACCTCCTGACTCCCCAAAGCCTGTCCACCATCTACAAGGCACAAGTCAGGAGTGTGTTGGAATAGTCTCCACTTGCCTGGATAGGTGCAGCTCCAACAACACTCAAGAAGCTCAACACTATCCAGGACAAAGCAGCCCACTTGATTGGCACCCCATCTACAAACATTCACTCCCTCCACCACCGACGCACAGTGGCAGCAGTGTGTACCATCTACAAGATGCACTGCAGCAATGCACCAAGGCTCCTTGAACAGCACCTTCCAAACCTGTGACCTCTGCCAACTAGAAGTACAAGGGCAGAAAATGCATGGAAACGCCACCACCTGCAAGTTCCCCACCAGGACACACACCATCCTGACTTGGAACTATATCGCTGATCCTTCACTGTCACTGGGTCAAAATCCTGGAACTCCATTCTGAATAGCACTGTGGGTGCACCTACCCCAAATGGACTGCAGCGGTTCAAGAAGGCAGCTCACCACCACCTTCCCAAGGGCAATTAGGGATGAGTAATAAATGCTGACCTGGCCGGCGACGCCCAAAATCCCATGAATGAATAAAAAAATGCTATCTCCAAAATGGTCACCCACTGCTACTTGCCCAGCTTCATTACTGAAGACTCGCTCTAGAATTGTGCCCCCTCTCATTGGACTTGTGATGTGCTGGCTATTAAAGTTCTCTTGAATGCAGTTCAGGAATTTTGTGCCCTCTGTGCCCTTCACACTGTTTGTATCTCAGTTGATATTGGGATAGTTGAAATCCCCAACTATTATTTCCCTATAGTTTTGCACTCAGAAATTTGCCTACATATTTCTTCTTCTATCTCTCTCTCACTATTTGGGGGTCTACAGTACACTCCTAGTAGTGTGGCTGCCCCTTTTTTATTTCTGAGCTCCACCCATATGGCCTCATTTGATGATTCATTCAGCATATAATCCCTCCTCAAAGCTGTATGCCTTCCTTAACTAATAATGCTACACTCCCACCTTTTTTATCCCTATGCCACATGAAAACTCTATATCCAGAGATGTTGAGCTGCCATTCTTGCCCTCTTGAAGCCAAGTTTCCCTTATTGCAATGATATTGTGTTACCATGTGTGGGCACAATGGCGCAGTGGTTAGCACCACAGCTCGAGGAACCCGGGTTCGATTCTGGGTACTGCCTGTGTGGAGTTTGCAAGTTCTCCCTGTGGGTTTTCGTCGGGTGCTCCGGTTTCCTCCCACAGCCAAAGACTTGCAGGTTGATAGGTAAATTGGCCATTGTAAATTGCACCTAGTGTAAGTAGGTGGTAGGGAATATGGGATTACTGTAGGCTTAGTATAAATGGGTGGTTGTTGGTCAGCACAGACTCAGTGGGCCAAAGGGCCTGTTTCAGTGCTGTATCTCTAAATAAAAATAAAAAGTGTGATGTTACTTTATCAGCACAGGCTTGGAGGGCCGAATGGCCTGTTCCTGTGCTGTATTGTTCTATGTGTCTATCTGTGCCCTCAGCTCATCAGCTTTATTTACTATATGAATATACATACAAGTATAAAAATTAGGAGCAGGAGTAGGCCATTCGACCCCTAGACCCTGCTTCCCCATTCAATAAGTTCACGGCTGAACTGATTACTCCACATTCCCGCCTACCCCCGATAACCTTTCACCCCTTTGCTTATCAAGAATCGATGTCCCTCTGCCTTAAAAATATTCAAAGTCTCTGCTTCCACCGCCTATTGAGGAAGAGAGTTCCAAAAACTCACCACCCTCTGAGGGAAAAAAATTCTCCTCATCTCTGTCTTAAATGGGTGACCCCTTATTTTTTAACAGTGACTCCTAATTCCAGATTCTCCCACAAGGGGAAACATCCTTTCCACATCCACCCTGTCAAGACTCCTCAGGATCTGATATGTTTCAATCAAGTTGCCTCTTTAAATAAATAAATATCCTTTAACACTGCCAAATTCCTCTGCTGCACACTTTTTAAACTTTGTTTCTTCTGTCTTTCAGAGTCATTCGCTAATTTTCTGCCTCCCGTTCCCTGCCCTGAAATTGCCCTGTCTGAAACTGCCCTCAGGTTCCCAACAAGCTGCCAAATTAGTTTAAACAATCCCCAACAGCACCTGCAAGGATATTCATCCTGGTCCTGTTCAGGTGTAGACCGTTCGACTTATATAGGTCCTACCTTCCCCAGAACTGGTCCCAATGCCCCAGAAATCGGAAGCCCTCCCTCCTGCACCATCTCTCCAGCCATGCATTCATCTGGTGTATTCTCCTATTTCTATACTCACTAGCATGTGGCCTTGGGAGTAATTTGGAGATTACTACCTTTGAGGTCCTGTTTGTTAATCTCTTTCCTAACTCCCTAAACTCAGCCTGAAGGATCTCATCCCTCTTTCTTCCTATATCGTTGGTACCAATGTGGACCACGACCTCTGGCTGTGCATCCTTGCCCTCCAGAATGCTCTGTAGCCAGTGATATCCATGATCCTTGCACCAAGGAGGAAACCTGGTTTGCGAGCACTGAAATACCTATCTGTTCCCCTAACTATGCAATCCCCTACCAGTATTGCTCTCTTGTATTTTCTACTCCCTCCCTGCACAGCTGAGCCACGCATGGAGTTCTGGTCATGACTCTCACTGCACTCTCCAGAGGAACCCTCTCTCCCATCAGTACTCAGAACTGAATACCAGTTAGAAAGTGGGATGCCCTCCAGGGACTCCTGCACTACCTGCCTTGACCTTCTTGTCTGTCTGGCAAACTCCCAATCCTCTCAGCCTGTGCTCTCTTCAACTCCGAGGTGACAACCTGCTGAAAAGTCCTATCCACGTAGTTCTCTGCCTTGCGGATGCACAACACTGACTCCAGTTGCTGCTCGAGTTCTGAAACCTGGAGCTCAAGCTTCTGCAGCTGGTGACACTTCCTGCAGATGTGTTTGTCAAGGACACATGGTGCATCCATGACTTCCCACATACCACAGGAGGCACATTCCACTTGGCCGAGCTGCCCTGCCATTACTTAGCTTTACAAACTAATTGTTGCTCGTGTAATAAATGTAATAAGTAGAATTATTTACCAGTTACTCACCAATCAGCTTCTTCCCCTGTACCATGGAGGTTGAAAAGGCAGAAAAGAAAAGACCAAACAGCACCTCCTTCCCCTAGTCAGTGAAGTCCCTCACACATCAACTCACAGCTTTACACTCTGTCCAAACAGCACTTTCTAATTAGTAATTATTATAAATTACACTAACTAAAACATTAGTAACCTGACCGATTACAAGGTAGCTATTTGAGGGTTTTTAAATAAAGAGCTTTTTTCCCTATCCTGATTTCAGGTCCCACTCTGGACACTTGCTTTTGATTCCAGGACACTGAGGGCGGGGTGCTGCCGAATATCCAGGCCGTGCTGCTGCCCAAGAAAACCAGCGCTCCGGGCACCAAAACCAAGTAAATCTGCCAGGATTTTATCAAATACCCAAAGGCTCTTTTCAGATCCACCCACAGTATCTGAAAGGGCTGATTACTGTCTGAAGTCTGCTGTACCCACACCTCTGTCTATCCCTCTTCATCTAGAACAACCAGCGTCATCTTCCATTCCTTTCACCATCATGCGTTTAACTCGCTTCTCCTTATAGACAGTCAGATATCAATGTAATAATGAAATGATCTGTGTCAGTGCTGGCCATTTCCCTGTCCTGATTTCAGACCCCACTCTGGACACTTGTTTCCCATTCCAGGACCTTCTTGTATTAATATTCAGCACCACCTGTCAGTCAGAAACTTGTCTCAATGAACCGATCCTTTTACTGAACTTCCAACTGCTGCTGTCTATTTCTCGAGGGAGAGAGCAGCTCACTGTGTAAGGATGTGAGGGGAATGTAACCCGGCTGCTGGTGAGAAGGTCCCGTCTTCTCAATCAAAAGCCTTTTATTTTACTACAGTGATTCCCAGATTCCCAGCTGGTCCGTTGAGGATTTTGTTTTCACAGAAATAACTTGTTAAATACAAATCTGATTCCAACATGTCAGTAACAGGACAGAATGGGAACCTTTTAAAAGGATGAAGCAACTATTTCAGTGGCTTCTCACTGTCCCCCTGAAGCCTGTGTGAAGGGGAATTACCAATAGTCTGTAATTTATTACTTCCACACTGAGTTTGAGTTATTTGTCGTGTGAAAGTTTGCTGAACGGAGTCTTTTACTGTCAGTTACAGATAAGAAGTTGACAAAAATTGGCAAAATAAAGCTGTTCATAAAATAGCGCCAGCAATTTGAGTCGGTAAAAGCAGAATTGTGTTTTAAAAGCTTTTTTTTAAATCATGATGGGAAAATAGATTTTTATGTACTTTTCCAGTCGATCACTTCTTTTCCACAGTGAAATTGGCGGCTTTCACGAATTCAAATATTCTGCCAGGTTGACAGGTTCAGCCAATGATTTGCTGTATTTTGTGCTTCGAGGTTCTCCGATTGGATCGTTCATTTTATCTAATGGCCGTTGGCCTAATGGATAAGGCGTTTGACTTCAGTGTATTTCATGATGTTATCAGAAGATTGCAGGTTCGAGTCCTGCCACAGTCATTTTGACCCAAAGGGATTATGCAGGGCTTTGGGGATCGAGTCGGGGACTGAACAGATTGGAAACCCGACATGGACTTGATGGGGCGAATGGCCTCCTCATGTGCTGTCACTGACTTTATGAGAAGAGGGTGACCAATCAGAAGTGGGCTGGGGTTACAGCGGGTTCAAACTGCAGGAATTCCAGGTCCCTGAATGACTGAGCTGAAACTGATCAGTTTCACTGCAGGAAACACCGTCTCGGGGGAAATAACATCACAAATAATTCCATTTGACTAATTATTCAATTATAAAACAATGGGCAGATGTGAAGGTGTGATGTTACTTTTCACTGTGAGGGGAGAATCCGCCATCTGGATAAATCAGCAACTTTATAACATCGTCTGTACGTTTAGAAAAGAAACGATGAAAACTCTTGCCATAACCCTGGTGCAGTGGAAAGGCTCAATTCAGAGATTGGAATATAACGAGAGCACAACATAAATCATTAACTGTTATTTCCGGCATAAAACACACCCCAGCTCCCGTTCCCAGGTCACTGCTGTCCCTATGAGGCGGTGGGTGACTCTGAAAAGAGACTTTGTTTTGTTTTTGAGAGAAATGGTCGAGTTTTTTGACTGCCGAATCCACAGGGAGTGCGGCCCTGCCGTTTCAGAGCAGACACCACATGGTTACATCTTGCGCTTGACCTGCTCAGTGCAGGTGACCACTTCACTGATGCTGCATTCTGCAGGAAAACCACAAAGATCCTCCCAGGCAGTGAAACTCATCTTCCCAGAATCTCCATACCAGATTGAAACAGAAAACATAGACAGTGAGAAAGTTCCAGAGAGTTACTTAAAATTAAAACCAATTAAATAAACCAATTCTAGAGAGATGTTGGTGCAGCTTTTTTAGAGAGATTGTGGGTGGCTCTTAAAAGAGCCGTTGTGTTTCGAGTGTTTTCACTACATGGTGGAGTTTTACTTGGAGTTGATGTACTTGGTCACTCACTTTGTCCCTTCTCACATTCCGAGCGCTTTGTTGGGTGGAAATGTTTCTTCAGGCAGTTTCAACAGCTCAGAGCCGACATTGAGTTAGAAACCAGAAATGGGAGTACGGGACACAGACAAGGAATTGAGGCTGAACCTTTATAAATCTCACTGGTTATAGGCCTCAGCTCGAGCATTGTGTCTAATTCCATGTTCCACACTTTAGCAGGAATGTCAAGGCCTCAGAGAGGGTGCAGAGGAGATTTACTAGAATGGTATCAGAGATGCAGGAATTCAGCTAATGTGGAAAGAATAGGGGTCTGGGGTGTGTGAAGCTGGGGTCCTTCTTCTTAGAGCAGAGATGTAAATGGGGCAGTTAATAGTTGTGTTCAACATTGTGAAGAGTTTTTATAAGAACAAAGAAGTTTGACTACAATTAGACAGAGCCTTGGTGAGATCACACCTGGAGCACTGTTACAGTTTTGGTTCCCCTCACCTAACGAAGGACATTCTTGCCTTGAAGTGTAACAAAGTGTCACTCGATTGCTTCCTGGGATGAGGGAATTGTCCGATGAGAAGAAATTGAGTCGACAAGGCCGATAATCCTCGTACTCGGCCCTGTGGGACTGGGTCGGCCCGGACCTGCTGGAAGTATACGAGAGTATGCTCCTGGCCGGCAGCATGTCAGAATCCATGAGGAAAGGCATCATCACCCTCATTTACAAGCGGAAGGGGGAGAGGGCAGAAATCAGCAATTGGCGGCCCATCTCACTGCTTAATGTTGACTACAAGATTCTGTCCAAAGTCATCGCCAGTCAAGTCAAGTCTGCTCTGGAGTTGGTGATCCACCATGATCAGACCTGTACTGTACCCGGCAGGAAGATCTCTGATAGTCTCGTGCTACTCAGGGATACGATCGCCTACGTACGGGACAGGAGGGTGGACACCTGCCTCATCAGCCTGGACCAGGAGAAGGCTTTTGACAGGATATCGCACACCTACATGATGGACGTGCTTTCCAAAATGGGGTTTGGGGAGGGAATCTGCAATTGGATCAAACTGCTCTACACAAACATCAGTAGCGCAGTCTCAATCAACGGGTGGGAATCTGAAAGTTTCCCGATCAAATCTGGAGTCAGACAGGGCAGTCCTCTGTCCCCGGTCTTGTTTGTTTGCTGTATTGAACCCTTTGCTGAGTCTATTAGGAAGGATGCGAGCATAAGAGGGGTGACAATCCCAGGCAGCGGAGGCACTCAGGTCAAAACCTCCCTGTACATGGATGATGTCGCCATCTTCTGCTCGGATCCGCTGTCCGTGCGCAGACTGATGAGCATCTGCGACCAGTTCGAACTGGCCTCGGGAGCCAAAGTTAACCACGGCAAGAGCGAGGCCATGTTCTTTGGGAACTGGGCTGACCGATCCTTTGTCCCCTTCACCGTCAGGTCAGACTACCTGAAGGTGCTGGGGATATGGTTCGGAAGGGAGGGGCAGCGATCTCTCTCCATTGTGGGTACAAACCTGGTCATCAGGTGCGAGGCACTCACGTTGTTGCTGTACATGGCGCAGGTCTGGCCCATACCCCACTCCTGCGCTGTGGCAGTCACCCGAGCCATTTTCCGCTTCATCTGGGGATCTAAAATGGACAGGGTCCGGAGGGACACGATGTTCAAATCTCTGGACAAGGGCGGGAAAAATGTACCCAACGTGGCCCTCATCCTGATGACCACCTTCGTGTGCGGCTGCATCAAGCTGTGTGTAGACCTCCAGTACGCAAACTCCAACTGTCACTATGTGCTGAGGTTCTATCTGTCCCCGGTGTTGTGAAGGATGGGCCTGGTCACATTGCCGCGGAACGCTCCATGCAGTTGGGCGGTGCCGTACCACCTATCATTCGTGGAGCAGTTTCTGCAGGAAAACACCTTTGACCACCGGTCCATCAGGCAGTGGTCTGCATGGAATGTCCTCAAGGCCCTACGGGAAAAGGAGACAGTGGATCCTCTCGGATGGTTCCCCGAGCAGACTGTCAAAGTCATTTGGCGGAATGCCTCATCACCAGAACTTTTAAACAAGCACCAAGATGTAGCTTGGCTGGTGGTGAGAAGGGCCCTCCCCATCAGATCCTTCATGCACACCCGACGTCTCGCCCCCTCCGCACAATGCCCCCGTGGTGGCTGTGGTGGGGAAGAGAGGGTCACCCACCTCCTCCTGGAATGTGTCTTCGCAAAGCAGGTGTGGAAAGAGATCCAGTGGTTTTTTTCGAGGTTCATCCCAAGCAGCTCTGTAACACAGGAGTCTGTGCTCTATGGGCTGTTCCCAGGGACGCACACCGAGACAAACATCAACTGCTGCTGGAGGACTATCAATTCGATGAAAGACGCCCTTTGGTCTGCCCGAAACTTGCTGGTCTTCCAGCGCAAAGAGTTGTCCACCACCGAATGTTGCAGACTGGCACATTCCAATGTCCAGGACTACGTGCTGAGGGACGCACGAAAGCTTGGGGCAGCCGCAGCAAAGGCTCAATGAGGAAAGACCACTGTGTAAGCTCCCCCCACCAAGCTGAACTGAGGGGCTGGATCCATGGGAAGCCCCTCGAACTGTATCGTTGATATTTTCAATTGCTGTAAATGTAAAACTGTAATTGGCATGACAATTGTGAAATGGAAGGGTTGTGAAGAAACTCATGACAGTATTGAAGGAAACTGATCTCCCTTGCAATGTTTGTATTTTTTGGTGCTGTTTTGAAACTGTTTGGCAATGTAATTTTTACAGATTTTTATGAATAAAGTATATTTTGGAAATAAAAAAAAAGATATTCCTCAGAATTTAGAAGAGTGAGAGGTAATCTTACTGGCACCTAAAAATCTTAAGGGATTTAACAGGGTAAATGCTGGGAGGATGTTTCCTCTGGCTGGGGAATCTAGAACTCGGGATCCCAGTCTCAGTATAAATGGCTCAATCATTTAGGACTGAGAAGAGGAGAATTTCTTTTCACTCAAAGTATTGTGAATCTTTGGAATTCTCTACACACAGTGGTTAGCACCGCAGCCTCACAGCTCCAATGACCTCGGTTCCGTTCTGGGTATTGCCTGTGCGGAGTTTGCAAGTTCTCTCTGTGACCCCGTGGGTTTCCGCCGGGTGCTCCGGTTTCCTCCCACAGCCAAAGACTTGCAGGTTGATAGGTAAATTGGCCATTGTAAATTGCCCCGAGTGTAGATAGGTGGTAGGACAATGGTGGGGATGTGGTAGGGAATATGGGATGAATGTAGCATTAGTATAAATGGGTGATTGTTGGTTGGCACAGACTCGGTGGGCCGAAGGGCCTTTTTCAGTGCTGTATCTCTCTGTGACTCTAGAGATGTGGATGCTCAATTATTGGGTATATCCAAGAGAGAGATCGATAGGTTTTTGGATACTAAGGGAATCAAGGGATCTGTGCTAGTGTGGTAAGATGGAGTTGATGTAGGAGATCAGCTGTGATCTTATCTGAATAATAACAGAAGATTCTGGAAACGCTCAGCAGTTCCAGCAGTATCTGTGGAGAGAGGAAAGGAGGAGCAATGTTTCAGGTCTATAGAAGGGTCACAGAACTGGACCATTAACCCGAGCTTCTCTTCTCCACAGTTGTTTCCGGACTGGCTGAGTGTTTTCAGTATTTTAGGCTTTTTCTTTCTGTATTTCATCCATTTCCCATTTGACTATTTGCTGTGAAACTTTCAGCGTTGTGCTCAGTTCTTTGTGTTGTTGTGTTTTCTTTATTTGAAGTAATGTAAATAGTATCCTGAAATGAATTTGCCAAATGGTTGGGCAAATTGTTACAACCAGTTTTTGAGCAAGTTCTCCACAAACACGGTGAAGGATTCCTTCACATTTGTGAAGACCATACAGGACTTGCATATCGATAGCAATGCCGTGTCCATGTGTCATTTGACATTGCTAGCCTATTCACCAATGTACCACTTCAGGAAGCCATAGATATTTGCACTGCAGTGCTATATCATGGTGATCTAGACCCGTCACCATTGTGTGAATCCGTATTCATTGAACTTATGAACTCGGCAACTTGCACAGTTGAGTTCAGTTTTATTGACACCATTTATCGCTGGTGTTGCCATGGGATCCCCTCTAGGCCCAGCTCTCACAAACATCTTTGTTGGATTCCATGACAAACCTGTTTTTAAGGGAATGACACCTAACCTCCGACCTCTTGCATATTTCCAATATGTAGATGATATGTTTGCTATATTTGAATCCGCAGCTGCATGAAATAACTTCCTTGCACGTCTTCATGGGCTCCATCCTACAATCAAATTCACCTTTGGAATGGAGCTGTCAAATGAGTTCCCTTTCCTTGATGTACGAGTTGAGAAATCTGCTAAGTGGTTCTCTACCACGGTTTACCACAAACCTACCTTCACTGGTCAATACACGCGTTGGGATTATTACAGTTCCACGCGCTAAAAGATTGGTCTTATCGACAACCTCATAAATAGGGCTGAGCCATTTGCTCACCATGCAAGCTTGATGCTGAAATAGGGCGAATCAAAGACATCCTGCATTACAATGGCTACACTGATCAGATCATTTCTCACTGTATATCACACAAACTTATAAATGGGCTGAAGGACGTCATTTTGAGCCCTGAAAAGTGCCCAGTCTCCTCAAATTACCCTGGAAGGGTAATTTATCCCCAGTATTTGAGTAACAGGTGAAGCTCGCTGTTTCCTGCTGTTACTATGCAGGAGCAACAAGTGTGGTGTTCGCCACTAACAGGATGCTGCTGTCAAGCAAAAGAGACGTCCTGCCTATCACACAAATAAGTAACGTGATATATGAATTTCAATACCAGTGTGATGCTAGGTTTCTAGACCGTACATCCCAAAACTGGCGGATTGTATCAAATAACATGTCCCTTCCGCTGTTCGCAATGGGCCCTACCCAACCAACCCGTGCTTGCAAAACTCAAAACACAGTATCAAACATGAGATGTGATTCCACAGTAGGACAACATTTGCTAAATAATTCTCAGTGTGCTAAGAATTACACTGACAACCGATTTAAGACTGTCAGTAGGGCTCGCAGTGTGGTGCATTGGTGTGCACTGTAAACTTCTTATTCTTTGGGCCTCCTTATCTCGAGAGACAATGGATACGCGCCTGGAGGTGGTCACTGTAAACTACATATATTAATACACAGGGCCCTGTTCTTTGCAGATAGAAAGAACATGCACACACATTGTGCCAGTTTCAGCTAAACAAAATAAGTGACAGCCATTCACTGGCTCATTCCTCAGGGCAATGCCCTGACCAATCAGAGTCAAGCTGCCTGGTTTAAATTTCAAACAAAGCTGGGCAGTTATCTGTCAGTTACCATAAACTGGTGCATTCTGAATGGCAATGCCTCGCCCAATCAGAGTTCACTTGCCAACCAATCAGCACTCTATTCTCATACAGAAGAAAGTTGTTGTTTTCCTTTAAATTGGTATTCTTGTGGATTGCCCTGCTGAGTGCAAGACAAAAACAACTGGCTACCAAAGTTTGGACAACATGTCACTATTTTCACGAAATGATTACTTTTATTTTCAATATAAAAATATAAAGCAATATGAGTGTAACATTTACAGACAAATTCTATTACCTCACATTGCCTGATTCTTTCACACTGACAGACTATGTGAACTACTGTCCCGATTTTGCAGTTCTCACTTCCAGTTAGCAAATGTCAGCAATCTGTGACACAGTGCAGTTTACAGACCAGACCGTCAATCACAACATGCAATAATTGTTCAGCTTATGTTGGACTGGTGGGATTTAGAAATGCCAGGAATTGAGATGAGCTGTTATTGTATTTAATTATTTGTTTCATGGGATGTGAACGTCGCCAGCCAGGCCAGCTTTTATTGTCCATCCCTAATTGCCCATGAGAAGGTGGTGGTGAGCTTCCTTCTTGAACCACTGCAGTCCATGTGGGGTAGGTACACCCACAGTGCTATTAGGAAGGGAGTTCCAGGATTTTTACCCAGCGACAGTGAAGGAATGGCGATATAGTTCCAAGTCAGGATGATGTGTAGCTTGGAGGAGAACTTTCAGGTGGTGGTGTTCCCATGCATCTGCTGCCCTTGTCCTTCTAGGCAATAGAGGATGCAGGTTTGGAAGGTGCTGCCTGAGTAGCCTTGGTGCATTGTTGCAGTGCATCTTGTAGATGGTACACACTGCTGCCGCTGTACGTCAGTGGTGGAGGGAGTGAATGTTGTGGATGGGGTGCCAATCAAGCATGTTGTTTTGTCCTGGATGGTGTCGAGCTTCTTGAGTGTTGTTGGAGCTGCACCCACCCAGGCAAGTGGAGAGTATTCCATCACACTCCAGACTTGTGCCTTGTAAATGGTGGACAGGCTTGGGGAGTCAGGAGGTGAGTTACTCACCGCATGATTCCTACCCTCTGACCAGCTCATGTAGTCACACTATTTATAAGGCTACTCCAGTTCAGTTTCTGGTCAATGGGAACGCCCAGGAAGTTGATAATGGGGGATTCAGCGATCGTAATGCTGTTGAATGTCAATGGGAGATGGTTAGATTCTCTCTTGTTGGAGATGGTCATTGCCTGGTACTTGTGTGGCATGAATGTTACTTGCCACTTATCAGCCCAAGCCTGGATATTGTCCAGGTCTTGCTGCATTTCTGCATGGACTGCTTCAGTATCTGAGGAGTCGCGAATGGTGCTGAATTTTGCAATCATCAGCAAACATCCCCACTTCTGACCTTATGATTGAAGGAAGGTCACTGATGAAGTAGTGAAGAAGGGTGAGCCGAGGATACTACCCTGAGGAACTCCAGCAGTAATGTCCTGGAGCTGAGATGATTGACCTCCAACAATCACAACCATTTTCCTTTGTGCTAGGTACGATTCCAACCAGTGGAGTGTTTTCCTCTTGATTCCCATTGACTCCAGTTTTGCTCTGGCTCCTTGATGCCATACTCAGTCAAATGCTACCTTGATGTCAAGGGCAGACACTCTCACCTCACCTCTTGAGTTCAGCTCTTTTGTCCTTGTTTGAACCAAGGCTGTAATGACATCAGGAGCTGAATGGCCCTGGTGGAACCCAACTGAGTGTCACTGAACAGGTTATTGCAAAGCAAGTGCCACTTGATAGCACTGTCAATGACATCTTCCATCACTATACTGATGATTGAGAGTAGACTGATGAGGCATCAATTGGCTGGGTTGGATTTGTCCTGCTATTTGTGTACAGGTCATACCTGGGCAATTTTCCACATTGCCGAGTAGATGCCAGTGTTGTAGCTGTACTGGAACAGCTTGGCTAGAGGTGCAGCAAGTTCTGGAGCACAGGTCTTCAGTACTATTGCTGGAATATTGCCAGGGCCCGTAGCCATTGCTGTATCCAGAGCCTTCATTCGTTTCTTGATATCACGTTGAGTGAATCGAATTGGCTGAAGACTGGCATCTGTGATGCTGGGGACTTCAGGAGGAGGCCGAGATGGATAATCCACTTGGCACTTCTGGTTGAAGATTGTTGCAAATTCTTCATCCTTGTCTTTTGCACTGATGTGCTGGGCTCCCCCATCATTGAGGCTGGGGATATTTGTGGAGCCACCTCCTCCTGTTGGTTGTTTAATTGTCCACCACCATTCATCATTGGATGTGGCAGGGTGTAGATCTGATCCGTTGGTTGTGGGATCACTTAGCCCTGTCTATTACATGCTGCTTCTGCTGTTTGGCATGAAAGTAGTCCTGGGCTGTAGCTTCTTCAGGCTGACGCCTCATTTCAAGGTATGCCTGATGCTGCTCCTGGCATGCCCTCCTGCACTCTTCATTGAATTAGGGTTGATCCCCAGCTTGTTGGTAATGTTAGAGTGGGGGAATATGCCGGGCCATGAGGTGACAGATTGTGGTTGACTACAATTCTGCTGCTGCTAATGGTCCACAGCACCTCATGGATGCCCAGTTATACATTGCTAGATCTGTTCAAAATCTATCCCATTTAGCACAGTGGTAGTGGCACACAACACAATGCAGGGTATCCTCAATGTGAAGACGGGACTTCATCTCCACAAGGATTGTGCAGTGGTCACTCCTACCAATACTGTCATGGACAGATGCATCTGCAGCAGGCAGATTGGTGAGGATGAGGTCAAGTATGTTTTTCCCTCTTGTTAGTTCCCTCATCACCTACTGCAGACCCAATCGAGCAGCTATGTCCTTTAGGACTCGGCCAGCATGGTCAGTAGTGGTGCTACCGAGCCACTCATAGTGATGGACATTGACATCCCCCAGCCAGACTACATTCTGCGCGCTGTTCCACCTCAGTGCTCCCTCCAAGTGGTGATCAACATAGAGGAGTACTGACTCATCAGCTGAGGGGCGTGGAGAGGGGGTGGTTGGGAGGGGGTGGTAGGTGATAATCAGCAGGAGGTTTCCTTGCCCATGTTTGACCTGATGCCATGAGTTAGCCCAAACATTAGTTACACCGTTATGCCAAATCAGTCGGTCTGTTGCCCTGTACATGTCAGTGAGAATCATTCTCAGCGCTCAGAACTCCCAGAAAAAGTAAAGTGGAAAAATGTCATTTCATAACCCAAAGGCACTTTTCAGAACCACCCACAGTCTCTGTGAAAGGATTAGTTACTGTCAGGAGGGAGTCAGAGATGGAGTTATTGTAACAGTGGATTGATCAGTTTCACATCTGATGAAAGGTCACTGACCTGAAACGTTAACTCTGCTTCTCTCTATACAGATGCTGCCTGACCTGCTGAGTATTTCCAGCATTTCTTGTTTTCATTTTTGCACATAGTTCCCTTTTCAAAGTTACAGAATTAACCACAATAATGTACTCTGAGAGTCAAGTTAAATATCAGCCCAATATTGACACACATTATGAGTTTATAAGTTTCAGTATTAATTCCCATAGTGCATCCTGACATATACATTAGATATAACATAACATAAGAACATAAGAAATAGGAGCAGGAGTAGGCCATTCAGCCCCTCAAGCCTGCCCTGCCATTCAGTAAGATCAGGGCTGATCTGCCCCAGACCTCAATTCCTTTTTCATGCCAGCTCTTCATAGCCCTCAACTCTCCAATATTTCAAAAATCTATCTACTTCCTCTTTAAATACTTTCAGTGATCTTGTCTCCACAACTGTCTGGGGTAGATAATTCCAGACATTCACTACCCTCTGAGAGAAGAAATTCCTTTGCATCTCAGTTTTAAATGAGTCTCCCCTTATTCTGTAACTATGTCGCCTAGTTTGAGATTCCCCCACTAGTGGAAACATCTTCTCAACATCTACCCTGTTAATAAAAACAAGAAATGCTGGAAATACTCAGCAGGTCTGGCAGCATCTGTGAAGAGAGAAGCAGAGTTAATGTTTCAGGTCCGAGACCCTTCTTCACCCTGTTAAGCACCCTCAGAATCTTGTACGTTTCAAAAAGATCACCCCTCATTCTTCTGAACTCGAATGAATAACCTGTTTAGCCATTCTTGATAAGTCAACACCTTCATCTCAGAAATCAGCTGAGTGAATCTCTTTTGAACTCCTCCAATGCCAGTACATCCTTTCTTAAGTCTAAATCTCAAGTGCGTCATCAGATTGAGAGAATCTGAAAGATAGCATAACCTGAGATACAAACTGAGATTTCAGTTTAAAACTCCCCTGGATTGTGAAACTAAAAGATACAATAGCAATTTAATTTGTATAGACTGTGCTTTGGATCATATTCCAGCCCTCATACAGTATCAGACTGGAAGATACTGTAGCAATTCCATTAACGCAGACTCAGCTCTACATTACAGAGCAGGGAACATATTTAAACAACCCAGAACACTTTTACACAAGATGGATCATATTTACACAACTGAGTAGATCTTTACCCAACAGGGAACCATTTTACACAATAACAGAGAACATCTTTACACAACAGCGAACATAGTTACACAACAGAGAACATATTACACAGCAGGAAAAATATTTTAAAAACACAGGGGACATCTTTACACAATAGAGAACACGATTACATAAATCATTGGTCTCTTGCTGTCTCTGCCTGGTTTTCTGTGTGTCTTTCTCTGTCTGTTCCTTTCTGAGTCCTGATAATATCTTCCTGGTTTTCTGTGTGTCTTTCTCTGCCTCCCTCATTGTCGGTGCTGTTACTCAGTGTCCTTGTGTCATTGTGCAATGAGGGTGAGTCTGTCAGCACGTGTGTTGCTGAGTCTGGGATTCTTGAGCATTCAGAAGACAATCCTATTTTTATAAAAACATTGGGGAAATGAACATATTTCACTAACAGGCAGCTAAAATTTAAAACATTAGTTAGCAGAGTGGCGCAGCGGAAGCGTGCTAGGCCCATAACCCAGAGGTCAATGGATCGAAACCATTCTCTGTTATTTATGTTCGGTAGTAACACAAACAGTTCACTTTTAAAACATCAGAACAAGATGCTTCCTGAGGCACTCCATTGCAATCAGCTTTTTTCTTCCAGTGAACACATCAATCAGTAACAACTCACTTTTGCTCACACGAACACAAGCTGCACAAACTGCAAACACGGACCAGCCGAGTCTCTCCCACTTTGTCAACCCCTTCCTGCAGAGCCTCGTCTCCACCACCAGATGGTGATGTTGGCCACAATACAACCAGGACAAATGGTCACAGTGAGGAGACGGTCAGGAACAGAAAATAAAACAATAACAGGGAAAACCTTTACACAACAACAGGGGACATCTTTACACAACAGAAAACATATTTACACAACAGGAAATACCTTCAGATAACAGGGAGAACACAATCATACAAATACATTGGGGAGACCAAGCGCAGACTGGGTGACCGCTTTGCGGAACATCTCCGCTCAGTCCGCAAGCAGGACCCTGAGCTTCCGGTTGCTTGCCATTTCAACACTACCCCCTGCTTTCATGCTCACATCTCTGTCCTGGGATTGCTGCAGTGTTCCAGTGAACATCAACGCAAGCTCGAGGAACAGCATCTCATCTACCGATTAGGCACACTACAGCCTGCCGGACTGAACATTGAGTTCAACAATTTCAGAGCATGACAGCCCCCCATTTTACTTTCATTTTTAGTTATTTTTTCTTCCTTTTTTTTACATTCCTTTTTACATTTTTTACAATCTTTTATTGCATTTATTTCATTTCATCTTAGTTTGTTCAGTTTGCTTACCCACTGTTTTTTTCAGGTTGTTTTTCTTCAGGTTTGCACTTGCTGCTGTTCAATATTCAGTGTATTCACACCTAATCTGTACTAATGCTTTGTCTTTCAACACACCATTAACATATTGTTTGCCTTTTCTCCGTGACCTTTTGGTCAGCGATGTGGCCCGGTCCAATCTGCACCTTCTCCTTTGTTATCTCTTGCCCCACCCCCACCTCACTTGTTTATAATCTGTGATTTTTCTAATATTTGTCAGTTCCGAAGAAGGGTCACTGACCTGAAACGTTAACTCTGCTTCTCTTTCCACAGATGCTGCCAGACCTGCTGAGTGATTCCAGCATTTCTTGTTTTTGTTTCAGATTTCCAGCATCCGCAGTATTTTGCTTTTATTACAATCATACAAATGCCTTGTTTCGCCATCTCAGTCTTGTCTCTCTCTCTGTCCCTCACTTTTGCTTCCTCACAGTCTATTCTTGGTTTTCTGTGTGTTTTTCTCTCTGTCCCGTTGTCGATGGTGTTACTCAGCGTCCTTGTAACATTGTGTAGCCAGGTTGAGCCTCCCAACACCTGTGTTGCTGTAATAAAAACAGAAAATGCTGGAAATGCTCAGTAGGTCTGGCAGCATCTGTGCAGAGAGAAACAGTTAACAGTTCAGGTCTGTTTCCTTAGCTCACATTAACTTTGTTTCTCTCTCCACAGATGCTGCCAGACCTGCTGACTATTTCAAGCATTTTCTGTTTATGTTTCAGATTTCCAGCATCCGCAGTATTTTGCTTTTGTACGTGTGTTGCTATGTCTGGGACTGTTTGAGTGCAATGCTATTGCTTTATAAACAGCGTTGAAACAAACATTTTTCTCGCTAACACACAGCACTAATACACAGCTGGATATAAACAGCAGCCTGCAGCAGAGGGCGCAGTGGAAGTTTATTAACACAAATAATTCACCAACACAATATTTACTGCTGCCCACAATCACACCACGCTTCATCTTAACACGTTTTACTCTTTATTTACATCAACTTCTTCCTTCCAGTAAACACTTCAATTTGGAACACAGCTTCCAAATCACCTTTATTCACAAACCCGAACACACACCAGCCCAGACTTTCCCCTTTCTGTCAACCCATTCCTGCATCACTGCCTCTCCACCAACAGTTGTCGCTCGAATCATACAATCATAGAATGGCTACAGCACAGAAGGAGGCCATTCAGCCTGTCGAACCCGTGCTGGCTCTCTGTTAGAGCAACTCACCTCGTCTCACTCCCCAGTCAGTTCAATTTTGGTGGTGGGAAAACTTCTCGAAAGAATAATTCGGGACAAAATTAATAGTCCCATGGACAAATGTGGGTTAATTCAAGAAAGCCAGCATGGACTTCTTCAGGGAAAATCATGTTTAACTGTCCTGCTGGAGTTTTTTGATGAGGTAACAGAGAGGGATGATGAGGGCAATGCTGTTGATGTGGTGTACATGGACTTTCAAAAGGTCTGACAGCATCTGAAAGGTCACTGACCTGAAACATTAACTCTGTTTCTCTCTCCACAGATGCTGCCAGACCTGCTGAGTACTTCCAGCACTTTTTGTTTATATTTCAGCTTTCTAGCATCTGCAGTATTTTGCGTTTATTGACTTTCAAAAGGAGTTTGATACAGTGCAACACAACAGACTTGTGAACAAAATTATAACTCATGGAATAAAAGGGACAGTAGTAACATGGACATGGAATTGGCTGAGTGACAGGAAACAAAGAGTAGTGAGCAATGGATGTTCTTCGGGCTAGAGGAAGGTTTGTAGTGGAGTTCCCCAGGAGTCAGTGTTGGGACCCTTGCCTTTCCTGATATATATTAATGACCTAGACCTTGGTGTACAGGGCAGAATTTCAAAGTTTATGGATGATACGAAAATTGGAAGCATTGTGAACTGTAAGGATGATAGTGTAGAACTTCAAAAGGACATAGACAAGTTGGTGGAATGGGAGGACAGATGACAGGTGAAGTTCAATGCAGAGAAATGTGAATTGATTCATTTTGGTAGGAAGAACATGGAGAGACAATATAGAATAAAGGGTACAATTCTAAAGGGGGTGCAGGAGCAGTGGGACCTGGGGGTATAAGTCATTGATTGAGAGAACGGTTAATAAAGCATACAGTATCCTCGGCTTTAGTAATAGAGGCATAGAGTACAAGAACAAGGAGGTCATGTTGAACTTGTACAAGACACTAGACTCAGCTGAAGTACTGCGTCCAGTTCTGGGTGCCACACTTTAGGAAAGATGTGAAGGCATTGGAGAGATTACGGAAAAGATTCATGAGAATGGATCCAGGGATGAGGAACTTCAGTTATGAAGATAGATTGGAGAAGTTAGGATTGTTTTCCTTGGAGAAAAGAAGGCTAAGAGGAGATTTCATAGTGGTATTCAAAATGATGAGGGGTGTGGACAGAGTGGATAGGGAGAAACTGTTCCCACTTGTGAAAGGATCGAGAACGAGAGGGCACAGATTTAAAGTAATTGGTAAAAGAAGCAAAAGCGACATGAGGAAAAACTTTTTCACACAGCGAGTGGTTAAAGTATGAACTGCCTGAGAATGTGATGGAGGCAGGTTCAATTGAAGAATTCAAAGGGGAATTAGACTGTTATCTGAAAAGGAAGAATGTGCAGGATTATGGGGAGAAGACGGGGAAGTGACATGAGGTGAATTGCTCATTTGGAGAGTCAGTGCAGACATGATGGGCCAAATGGCCTCCTTCTGTGCAGTAACAATTCTGTGATTCTGTGATTCCAATATTCAAGTCATTTCTATATATGGTGGTCCTGACACTGACCCTTGTGGACATCACTGTTCACCATCTTCCATTCTGAAAAACAACCAAATATCACAACTCACTTTTTTTGATGTTTCCCAAATTTCTAATGTAAGCAGATACTGACCCTCCTATTCCAAGAGCCTCAGTTTTGTTACCCAGCATTTTATGCGGTAGTTTGTCAAACGCTTTCTGAAAATCCATATAGACAACATCCATTGCTTTCCCTTCATCAACCTTTTCTGTTACCTCATCAAAAAAATAAGTTATTTATTTATAGATGCAGCACTATAACAGGCCCTTCGGCCCATCAAGTCTGTGCCGACCAACAACCACCCATTTATACCAATCCGACATGAATGCCATATTCTCGACCACATCCCCCACCACCTACCTCCACTGGGGGCAATTCACAATGGTCAATTTACCAATCAATCTGCAAGTCTTTGGCTGTGCGAGGAAACACACGCAGTTACAGGGAGAACTCAAACTGCGCACAGACATTAGCCAGAACTGAACACGGGTCGCTAGAGCTGTGAGGCTGCGGTGCGAAACAGTGATCGCCCAAAATGACCATGGCAGGATTCGAACCTCCAATTTTCTGATAACCTCGTTAAATACACCGAAGTCAGACGCCTTATCCATTAGGCCACACGGCCAATAGTGAATAAGTGGATAGGTGCTGAACCTCTCAGTTTTCGGTCTACCCAAACCAAGTTCAAGGCCTGAATAATGAACCGATTGCCTCATTAGTTCTGTGAATAATACAATGATTTAATAGACAAAGTTTTGAAACATTCCTGCCCATAAATCTTGGTAACAGAGAGTGTGTGAATCTCCTGACTCAGAATGTTTAATGGATACAGTCCTCAGATCCGACAATGAACCCCTGAACATCCACAGTAAAGACAGTGTGGATGAGGAAATGGAAGAGCTGGGAGCTGAAACTCAGGAACGGCCGAGCTCTCCTGTCATTGAGCTTGTGTGTCTGCTCTGCTCGCCGCACTTCCGGCTCTACTTTGTTTCCAATGAAAAGATGAAAAGGGCCGTTCGGTTTTCCTTTCACTGACAGCGTGTTTCACTCGGGTTAATATAACCCGGGACTTTTGCTGCTGAAATGAATTCTGCAAGGTCCCAGCAAACACACCGGCTCCCTCCTTTCTCCCCTCTTTCTATCGGATTGTTTTACCAGGAGGGGCTCAATAATAACAAACCCCCTGCAGGAAATGACCGCAAATTGAGCATCTAAATGGGGCAAGTGGGCAGCTTTCTGGGTTCTAGGTTCCCCCTACCCCGCCCCTCCCTCCCTCCCTCCAGTCCAAGCTCCTCTTCACTTTCTTTGGGACTTTGATGAGGGTGAAATGGGGAAAGTTCCCATTGATGTTTGAGTGCTGAATTGCTGCAGAGATCTGCGCACGCGCGGTGTTGCCCCGCCTCCGGTGGGACGTCACAATGAGGAGTGGAGCGCATGCGCATCCTTTCCCAACCCAGTCTGTGAGGCCATTCACTCAATCAGGGGAAGATGCTTCAAATCAGCTGCTAATGGAGACTTCCCGGGCCCGGGGGAAGGGAACAAACAGCATCTGCTTCCAGCAGCCACTGCTTTGGGAGCGTGTCAGCAGATGTGCTCAGAGATTAGCATTGAGTGGTGGGAAGTTGAGGGGGAGTCGGGGAGTGTTTGGAACAGACACTGTGGAGCAGGAGCTGCTCCCGGAACATGGAGTGAGCCGGGGACACGGGGAAGGGAGAGTTCATTCTCGGACAGTGTCTGTACAGGCTCAGGGAGACACAATGGGAAGAAATCACTATTGAAAATCACTGACAATTTCACCACCCAAAGGAGAGGGAATTTTCCTGCTTTAGTTCCAGTCTCTCACTGTTTGTTGGATCGTGAACAGTGGGGGGAAAATAGCCGCAAAATAACGATGTGGACAGTTAGACAAAGAGCATTTATTGCAGACACCAGGTGAGAAGTGTGAAAGGCACATTTTAAATAGTGGCTGCTTGTTTTCCGTTGAAATAGAAATGTGACTGTGTAAAGGTCACTGCTCTATCGGACAGTCCCAGTCATTGAGCAGTGCAGGGCTTGTGTTGTTTCTGAATGTCACAAACTTGTTGTAAAACCACTGCAAACACCTGGTAAACAGAAGCTGAATACTGCAGTACTACAGTGGAGTCAGACACTGACACTGTTTGTGTTCCTGGTTTTCATTTTGTGATTGTTCATAATGATTATTATTGGGACGATTACATTGATCGCTTTTGTATCTTCTACCTCACCAGTTCTTTCATTCCTGCAGGAAAATACATGAAGGAACCTGACTGGATGTGGTGATTCTTGGACACAAGGAAAAGTGCAGTGATCTCGTTCCAACACACAGTCGGTACAGGATCACTCCCAAAGCACAGAGATACTGCCAGCTCATCAGTTCCACTGGAACAAACAAAAGAAGTAGTCAGACAGACACTGATCCCAAAGTCAAGAGACACATTTTCAATCCAACAGTCAAACAACAGCGGGAGAGACAGAAGTTGTTTCTATTTCACTCCAATTCAATACAGCTGATAGGTTGATACATCAATCACAGTCCAAAAACAAACTCACTATCAGATCTAAATAAACTCTGTCACCATGGCCACATTTTAAATATAAAACTTGAAATTGAACAGACAAAATTTGCCTGATTGAAAGGTACAGAATGAATGCAAGGAGGCTTCAAGGGGATTTGGACGGGGTAAGTGAATGGGCTAGAACATGGCAGATGGAATATAATGTAAATAAGTGTGAAGTTCTCCACTTTGGTAGAATAAACAGAAAGGCAGAGTATTTCTTAAATGGTGAGAGGTTGGGAAGTGTTGATGTCCAAAGGGACCTGGGTGTCCTTGTTCATGAGACACTAAAAGCTAGTGTGCAGGTGCAGAAAGCAATTAAGAATGCAAATGGTATGTTGTCTTCATTGAAAGGGGATTTGAGTACATGGTTAATCATGTATTGCTTCAATGTATAAAGTCTAGATGAGACCGCACCTGGAATATTCTGTACAATTTTGGTTTCCTTATCTAAGGAAGGATAGACTTGTCATGGAGAGAGTGCAACGGAGATTCACCAGACTAATCCCCTGGGATGGTGGGATTGTCTTATGATGAGAGACTGCAGAAACTGGGCCGAAATTCTCTGGAGTTTCGAAGAATGAAAGGTGATCTCATTGAAACTTACAAAATTCTTACAGGGCGTGACAGGGTAGATATGGAGAGGATGTTTCCTCTGTCTGGTCATTCTAGAACAAGGAGATACAGTCTCAGAATAAGGACAGGCCATTTGAGACTGAGATGAGCAGGAATTTCTTTACTCAGAGGGTGGGAACTCTGTGGAATTCTTTATCCCAGAGGGCTGTGGAGCCTCAATCATTGAACATATTCAAGACATAAATCGATAGATTTCTAAATACTAACAAGATCAAGGGATATGGAGATAGCAGGGAAAAATGGCGTAGAGGTAGATGATCATCCACGATCTGTTTGAATGGCGGAGCAGGCTCGATGGGCTGAATGGCCTAATGCCCCTATTTCCTATGATCCTCTGAATCCCAATAATGTACATCAGACGTGAGACCGAGCTATGCATTACATTCAAAAATCCCACAGAGATTAAGACTGAAAGATACAGTATCAATTCCATTACTACAAAATGAAGGACTTGGAGCTTGCAGACCAGCCCATGTATAAGATTGAAAGTTATGTTTTCATTCACAATCGTTTTCACAGAGCTAAATATTGAATACCAATCCACAACTTGCACAGGACTGCCAAATAAAACCTACAACTGTAAAATACAGTTAATCCATATTTTAAATTAAACGCAAGGCAAACAAATATTGATACATTAAGAGAGCGGGAAACAGTGAAAGCGAAGTGGAGCATAAAGAGCCCAGGAGAGAGAGGGAGCAAGAGTTCACTCGGAGAGCAGGGAACAGCGAGAGCAGACGTAAAAAAAGGCAAAGGAATACACAATTAACGGGAAAACACTGAACGGTGTAGAGGAAGTGAGGGACGTTGGAGTGAATGTCCACAGATCCCTGAAGTAGCAGGACAGGTCAATAAGCTGGTTCAGCAGATATATGGAATCCTTTCCTTTATTAGCTGAGGTACAGAATATAAGGGTGACATGGGTGTCCATGTCAATAAGTCACTGAAAGCTAACATGCAGGTGCAGCAAGCAATTAAGAAGGCTATTGGTATGTTAGCCTTAATCACAAGAGGATTTGAGTACAGGAATAGTGAATTCTTGCTTCAATTGTAAAGAACCTTGGTTAGACCGCACTTGGAGTACTGTGTGCAGTTTTGGTCCCCTTACCTTAGGAAGGATATTATTGCCACAGAGGGAGTGCAACAAAGGTTCATCAGACTTGTTCCTGGGATGGTGGGACTGTCCTATGAAGAGAGATTGGGGAAACGGGCTGTATTCTCTCGAGTTTCAAAGAATGAGAGGTGATCCCATTGAAACCCACAAAATACTTAAAGGACAGTCAGGGTAGATGCAGCTGAGATGTTTCTCCTGGTTGGGGAGTCGAGAACCAGGTGATGCAATTTCAAAATAAGGGGGAAACCACTTAGAACAAAGAACAAAGAAAATTACAGCACAGGAACAGGCCCTTCGGCCCTCCAAGCCTGCGCCGATCCAGATCCTCTATCTAAACCTGTCGCCTATTTTCTAAGGGTCTGTATCTCTTTGCTTCCTGCCCATTCATGTATCTGTCTAGATACATCTTAAAAGACGCTATCGTGCCCGCGTCTACCACCTCCGCTGGCAACGCGTTCCAGGCACCCACCACCCTCTGCGTAAAGAACTTTCCACGCATATCCCCCCTAAACTTTTCCCCTCTCACTTTGAACTCGTGACCCCTTGTAATTGAATCCCCCACTCTGGGAAAAAGCTTCTTGCTATCCACCCTGTCTACACCTCTCATGATTTTGTACACCTCAATCAGGTCCCCCCTCAACCTCCGTCTTTCTAATGAAAATAATCCTAATCTACTCAACCTCTCTTCATAGCTAGCGCCCTCCATACCAGGCAACATCCTGGTGAACCTCCTCTGCACCCTCTCCAAAGCATCTACATCCTTTTGGTAATATGGCGACCAGAACTGCACGCAGTATTCCAAATGTGGCCGAACCAAAGTCTTATACAACTGTAACATGACCTGCCAACTCTTGTACTCAATACCCCGTCCGATGAAGGAAAGCATGCCGTATGCCTTCTTGACCACTCTATTGACCTGCGTTGCCACCTTCAGGGAACAATGGACCTGAACACCCAAATCTCTTTGTACATCAATTTTCCCCAGGACTTTTCCATTTACTGTATAGTTCACTCTTGAATTGGATCTTCCAAAATGCATCACCTCGCATTTGCCTGGATTGAACTCCATCTGACATTTCTCTGCCCAACTCTCCAATCTATCTATATTCTGCTGTATTCTCTGACAGTCCCCTTCACTATCTGCTACTCCACCAATCTTAATGTCGTCTGCAAACTTGCTAATCAGACCACCTATACTTTCCTCCAAATCATTTATGTATATCACAAACAACAGTGGTCCCAGCACGGATCCCTGTGGAACACCACTGGTCACATGTCTCCATTTTGAGAAACTCCCTTCCACTGCTACTCTCTGTCTCCTGTTGCCCAGCCAGTTCTTTATCCATCTAGCTAGTACACCCTGGACCCCATGCGACTTCAATTTCTCCATCAACCTACCATGGGGAACCTTATCAAACGCCTTACTGAAGTCCATGTATATGACATCTACAGCCCTTCCCTCATCAATCAACTTTGTCACTTCCTCAAAGAATTCTATTAAGTTGGTAAGACATGACCTTCCCTGCACAAAACCGTGTTGCCTATCACTGATAAGCCCATTTTCTTCCAAATGGGAATAGATCCTATCCCTAAGTATCTTCTCCAGCAGCTTCCCTACCACTGACGTCAGGCTCACCGGTCTATAATTACCTGGATTATCCCTGCTACCCTTCTTAAACAAGGGGACAACATTAGCAATTCTCCAGTCCTCCGGGACCTCATCCGTGTTTAAGGACGCTGCAAAGA
This sequence comes from Heterodontus francisci, assembly GCF_036365525.1. NCBI lineage: Eukaryota > Metazoa > Chordata > Chondrichthyes > Heterodontiformes > Heterodontidae > Heterodontus > Heterodontus francisci. The sequence continues at coordinate 20,860,811 of NC_090405.1, forward strand.
TATCTGTTAAGGCCCCAGCTATTTCCTCTCTCGCTTCCCTCAGTAACCTGGGATAGATCCCATCCGGACCTGGGGACTTGTCCACCTTAATGCCTTTTGGAATACCCAACACTTCCTCCCTCCTTATGCCGACTTGACCTAGAGTAATCAAACATCTATCCCTGACCTCAACATCCGTAATGTCCCTCTCCTCGGTGAATACCGATGCAAAGTACTCGTTTAGAATCTCACCCATTTTCTCTGACTCCACGCATAATTTTCCTCCTTTGTCCTTGAGTGGGCCAATCCTTTCTCTAGTTACCCTCTTGCTCCTTATATATGAATAAAAGGCTTTGGGATTTTCCTTAACCCTGTTTGCTAAAGATATTTCATGACCCCTTTTAGCCCTCTTAATTCCTCGTTTCAGATTGGTCCTACATTCCCGATATTCTTCCAAAGCTTTGTCTTTCTTCAGCCGCCGAGACCTTATGTATGCTTCCTTTTTCCTCTTAACTAGTTTCACAATTTCACCTGTCATCCATGGTTCCCTAATCTTGCCATTTCTATCCCTCATTTTCACAGGAACATGTCTCTCCTGCACGCTAATCAACCTCTCTTTAAAAGCCTCCCACATATCAAATGTGGATTTATCTTCAAACATCTGCTCCCAATCTACATTCCCCAGCTCCTGCCGAATTTTGGTATAGTTGGCCTTCCTCCAATTTAGCACTCTTCCTTTAGGACCACTCTCATCTTTGTCCATGAGTATTCTAAAACTGACGGAATTGTGATCACTATTCCCAAAGTAGTCCCCTACTAAAACTTCAACCACCTGGCCGGGCTCATTCCCCAACACCAGGTCCAGTATGGCCCCTTCCCGAGTTGGACTATTTACATACTGCTCTAGAAAACCCTCCTGGATGCTCCTTACAAATTCTGCTCCATCTGGACCTCTAACACTAAGTGAATCCCAGTCAATGTTGGGAAAATTAAAATCTCCTATCACCACCACCCTGTTGCTCCTACATCTTTCCATAATCTGTTTACATATTTGTACCTCTATCTCATGCTTGCTGTTGGGAGGCCTGTCGTACAGCCCCAACACTGTTACCGCACCCTTCCTATTTCTGAGTTCTGCCCATATTGCCTCACTGCTCGAGTCGTCCATAGTGCCCTCCTTCAGCACAGCTGTGATATCCTCTTTGACCAGTAATGCAACTCCTCCACCCCTTTTACCTCCCTCTCTATCCCGCCAGAAGCATCGATATCCTGGGATATTTAGTTGCCAAACGTGCCCTTTCCTCAACCAAGTCTCTGTAATAGCAATAACATCATACTCCCAGGTACTAATCCAAGCCCTAAGTTCATCTGCCTTACCTACTACACTTCTTGCATTAAAACAAATGCACCTCAGACCACCAGTCCCTTTGCGTTCATCATCTGCTTCCTGCCTACTCTTCCCCTTAGTCACGCTGACTTCATTATCTAGTTCCTTACAGGCTTTAGTTACTACCTCCTTACTGTCCACTGACCTCCTCATTTGGTTCCCATCCCCCTGCCACATTATTTTAAACCCTCCCCAACAGCGTTAGCAAAAGCACCCCCAAGGACACTTAGGACAGAGATGAGGAGAAATGTTGTCACTCAGAGGGTTGTGAATCTTTGGAATTCTTTACCCCAGAGGGCTGTGGAAGCTCAGTCATTGGAATATGTTTAAAGCAGAGATTGACAGATTTCTAAATACAAATGACAAAAGGGAATATGAGGAAAGTGTGGGGAAAAGGGTATTGAAGTGGATGATCAGCCATGATCATATTGAATGGTGGGGCAGGCTCAATGGGCTGAATGGCCGACTCCTGCTCCTATGTTCCTAACTCCACATGATCGGCGAGGCACAGCTTCAGACCGACTTGGTGGGTGGTGAAAACAGATATCACTGCTTCTGATCTTCACCAGAACAGAGAGTGAGATGTAACATTGATCATCAAACAGACTGTGAGAGAACACAACAGAGTAAAACACATGGAGAGACACTGTGGAATAACAAATAGATTTGATTGGAATGTTGAATTTTGATTGGAATGGATAAAACAGCAGATTAAATTGGGATTCTCATCATTATATTGATCTGGGACAGAAAAACGAAACTGATGGAAAGAAGGGAAGAAGGAAGAAAAGAAAGGATGGAACTGTTCAGTTTTTTTGAGTTTTTTCACCCACCCATCAAAGCTGGATTAAAAAGAAGATGCAAATAACAAAGAATTTCACCAAAAAGAGAGATTAAATGCTGCCGAAACCTTGGATTGAAGGATGCCCCAACAGATCACCTGTTTAATTGTCTCCTCACTGGGGGATTTCAATCAGTGAGTCATATTATTCTCTACCTTTTTTTTGTTAAATGAACCCAGAACTGTCACTTGGAATTAATATCTGTGTTTCGACTCCTGAATAATAAAATTGTGAGTTTCTCGATATTTTCTGGACACATTTCCTGCTGAAAGAACTAAGAACTCTTTTCTAATTTACACAATACTATATACACACTCATCAAGCCTCCTAAGCTAGCATCCTTGGTGCTGCTCTCTCTTCTCCCAAACCTCATCTCATGTGACTGTTACATCATCACTCTGACAGTGGGAGGGGTTGATCCCACTGTCTTCAGCATTAACCCTTTACATCCTTGTAATACACTGTCTGTCCAAAAAATGGGTGGAGGGAACTTCTTTCATTTATTGAAACACCAACAGCTGCCAGTTGAAAATCAACTCAAACCCATCAGAGAGAGAGAGAGAGAGAGACTGTCAGAGAACTTCCTGCATCCAGTCCTGACCCTGTTACACTCCGCAGCTGCTCACCCAGACCCCACTGAACACTGTTACCGAAACACTTCAAATACTGTTTGCAAAAGGCAGAAAAGGTCAAAGTTAATCACAGCTGTATTGAATAGAACAAAGTTTAATATCTTCTCACCGTCTCTCGGTAACCACATGAGACACAGGTTTTCTTATTTGCTTCCTTTGATTTTTCTTGTTCCTGACTGACAAATATTCCAAACCTCGGCTCAACCCTCTCGCTTGCGTCATGTCCCAGTCACGGTTGAAAGCAACACATAACGACAGAAACACTCTGAAACAGACATCGTGGTCACACTTTCCTTCAGTGAGATTAATGTCGTGCTGTTTTCCAGGTTGAATGCATCTGTGAACAAACTTCTATGAAAGAAGTTGCCTTTGAAATATCAGCACTGAATTTCTGTGCAAGGAGGAACAGCCATTCCAAACTCACATCCTTCACAATGGCTGTTTTCTCCTGTGACTGAAATTCATTATCTAATTTGAATTCTAAGTCAAAGTTCACAAGACATCGATAAAATTATTGATTAGGAAACTTCTAAAGCACACTGTAATAAGGCTCTGCTGGGAGTTGAACCCAGGACCTCCTGTTTACTAGACAGGTGCTGTAACCAACTAAGCTACAGAGCCAGATTGAAAGTGTTTGTGCAGTTGAAATTGGAGAAGGGCACTATTTATTCTCAAATAAAAACAAGAAATGCTGGAACCACTCAGCAGGTCTGGCAGCATCTGTGGAAAGAGAAGCAGAGTTAACGTTTCGGGTCAGTGACCCTTCTTCGGAACTTCCAAAGAAGGGTCATTGACCTGAAACGTTAACTCTGCTTCTCTTTCCACAGATGCTGCCAGACCTGCTGAGTGGTTCCAGCATTTCTTGTTTTTATTTCAGATTTCCAGCATCCGCAGTATTTTGCTATTTATTCTCATCCCATTTCTCCACTGGTCACAACATATTTTAACTTTTCCCACTTACTGATACAGTCAATCATATACTCTATTTTTCCCAGGACTGAGAATGAATGTTTTGGAAGAAAATACATAATTCAATTGTTTCTGAAAGGTTACAGAACACAACATGTGAGTAATATTCCCCATTGCTTTCTCAGCACTGATGGATTGTGAAGCGGGAGTCAGCCAGAAGTCCCACTGAGACGCACTGACCCTGAGCTGAGAATGAAATGAGATAAAGTTCAATTTTTCACAGCGAGATGCTGCAGAGAGATAAGATTCCCGAATCAAAGTGAGACTTTCTCATACTGTTGTTGAATTTCATTTCAAACACTCCTTGTACTCTCTGCTGATGAAGCCTAAAAAAATGGAGAAACAGAATGGCACTCAAACTCACAACCCTGAGATTAAACGTCTCATGTTCGACTGACTGAACTATCACTTCTACTCGGTCTCTTATTGGATGGATGCAACTGTATGCTCCGACGCTGGGGTGGCTTTCAAATCCTCCCATGGATCCACATGTCAGATTGAGTTACATGTCGTAGACTCAAGCAAAGGAAATCTGCTCACTTCCAAAACAATCAGCGAGTTGAAGCTGATTACGATCAACATCATCAGAGAGCAGAACTACCTGGTGAAAGAAAATCCCCTGAAGAAGGATCCACAATTATTCAAATGCATCGGCAAAGTGAAAAACAAAAAATCGATGAGTTAATCCAAGACAAACAACAGAAACACTGAAGAATTCCATTCCATACCAGAACCCAGTCGTGTTGTTTTTGGATCCAGCTCTCAGTTACTGCTTCACCTTCATACACACACTTGGCAATCTGTACATTTAGTTCATTTCAATTTTGTCAACAGGCTCTTTGAATCCAGTTCTCTGGTCCTCAAACAGGCTCCGTGTGAAAGTCAACTCCGCTTTTTGTAAGGCTGCAACCAATCGATGACCTTCAACTAAAAATACAAATGAAGTAGGAGTCATGCAGGATTTGAAAACAGGACCTTTCACATACTATCCAATCACACACACAAAGTGAAAAACATACCCCCAGACCAACAAGCCACTTACAACAAAAATTATTTTTCGCTCTCTTTAGAACTGTGCCATTAAGTATATATTGCCTCTCCCTGTTCCTTCTGCTAAAGTGCATCACCTCACACTAGTCACTATTAAATTCCATCTGCCACCTGTCTGCCCATTCTGCTAGCCTATCACTGTCCTGTTGCAGGCAGTTACTGTTTACCACTCTTCTAGGTTTGGTGTTATCGGCATATTTTGAGATACTACACTATATTCCAAGATCCTAGTCATTTATATATAGCAGAAAAAGCAGTGGTTCGAGCAGTGACCATTGGAGAACACCCACTGTCGACTATCCTCTAGTCTGACAAAGAACCATTTACTACGACTCGCTATTTTCTGTCCTGAAGGCAATTTTCTATCCAATTGGACGGGGAGTCTCCTATTCCATGAACCTCAATTTTGTTAACCACCCTTTTATGTGGTACCTTATCATCCATTCTTAATCCAACCATCCATCCTGTCTTAAAATCCATCATCTTCCTGTTTGTTCATCAAAAAATGCAGTTAGTCAAGCATGAACTCCCATTTATTAATCCATGCTCACTCTCCTCAATTAATTCAAATCTCTCCAAGTGACTGTTGATTTTTTCCCTAATTATTGTTCCTAAAACCTTACTCACCACTGCTGTTAATCTAACTGGCCTGTAGTTACCTGGATTGTCCTTACACCCTTTGTTGAAATAGGAAGTCACATTTGCCACTGTTCAGTCCTCTGGCACCTCCACAGTGCTTTTTGGGAGGGTGTTCCTGGTTTTTGACCCTGCAACAGTGAAGGAATGGCAGTCTAATGCCGAGTCAGGATGGTGTGTGACTTGGAGGGGAACTTGAAGGTGGTGATGTTCCCATGCGTCTGCTACCTTTATCCTTCTCGGTGGCTGAGTTTGTGGGTTGGAAGGTGCTGTTGAAAGAGGCTTGGCAAGTTGCTGCAGTACATCTTGTAAATGTTACACACTGCTGCCACTCTGCACTGGTGCTAGAGGGAATGAATGTTTAAGGTGGTGGATGGGGTGCCAATCAAGTGGGCTGCTTTGACCCGATGGTGTCAATCTCTTGAGTGTTGTTGGAGCTGCACTCATCCAGGCATGAGTATTCCATCACATTCCTGACTTGTGCCTTGTAGATGGTGGGCAGGCTTTGGCGAGTCAAGAGGTGAGTTAGTCGCCGCAGAGTTCCCAGCCTCTGACTCGCTCATGTAGTTGTAGCTGTAGCTGTAATAGTAATAGGCAATCGTCCGTCTCGGAAGACGATGGGCTACACCCGGGGTGTACGTCACTTCTGTATTAAACATCGTTTGTTGTGGCTGTAGAGGACGACTCGCGAGTGATGATCCCTTCCGCAGCTGGTACAGATGAATATCATTGGCCCAAGGTCGACTGATAATTTTTCCTTCCTCTGGGCTCTCTTTCCCCCCAAATGGTCATTTCTTTTGTCCTCTGCTTTTCCCATGGTCTTCCTGAATGCCTTTCTCCAGGAATTCCAGTCAGCAGGAAGGACTTCCCATGCATCGACTCCAATCCCAGTCAGCTTGAGATCTCGCTTTGCAGATGTCCTTGTATCACAGACGTGGGTGACCTGTTGGTCTCGTGCTGATAGCAAGCTCACCAAAGAGTGTGTCTTTGGCAAAGCGACCGTCATCCATTCAGCACACATCACTCAGTCAACAGAGTCACCGCTGACTCAAGAGGGCAAACATGCTGCAGATCCCTGCACGCTGGTGTACTTCCACATTCGGCTCTCTGTCCTGCCAGGAGATGCCCAATATCCATCTGAGGCAGTGGAGGTGGAAGCTGTTCAGCTGCTTTTCTTGAATTGCATAAGTTGTTGATGCTTCTCTACTATAAAGGAGGGTGCTGAGAACACAAGCCTGGTACACGCAGAGCTTTATATTTTCGATCAGTTTGCTGTCGGTTCACACTTGTCTTCTCAACTTTGACATGACAGCTGCAGCATTGGAAATCCTGGTGCTGATTTCAGTATCAAGGGACAGATTGCTGGTGATTGTTGATCCAAGGTATGTGAAGCTGTTGACAACCTCCAAAGTGAGGTTGTCGATGTTGATGGAAGGTGGAGTCTCTACGTCCTGGCCCATAACTTTGATCTTCCTGATGCTGATGGTCAGTCCAAATTCCTTGCAGGCCAGGGAGAAGCGATATACAAGATTTTTTTTTTTCCCAAAATATACTTTATTCATAAAAATCTGTAAAAATTACATTGCCAAACAGTTTCCAAACAGCACGAAAAAATACAAACATTGCAAAAGAGATCAGTTTCTTTCAATAATGTCATGAGTTTCTTCCCAACCCTTCCGTTTCACAATTGTCATGTCAATTACAGTTTTACATTTACAGCAATTGAGAATATTAACGATACAGTTCGAGGGGCTTCCCATGGTTCCAGCCCCTCAGTCCAGCTTGGTGGGGGAACCTTACACTGTGGTCTTTCCCCATTGAGCCTTTGCTGCGGCTGCCCCAAGCTTTAGTGCGTCCCTCAGCACGTAGTCCTGGACCTTGGAATGTGCCAGTCTGCAACATTCGGTGGTGGACAACTCTTTGCGCTGGAAGACCAGCAAGTTTCGGGCAGACCAAAGGGCGTCTTTCACCGATTTGATAGTCCTCCAGCAGCAGTTGATGTTTGTCTCGGTGTGCGTCCCTGGGAACAGCCCGTAGAGCACAGACTCCTGTGTTACAGAGCTGCTTGGGATGAACCTTGACAAAAACCACTGCATCTCTTTCCACACCTGCTTTGCAAAGGCACATTCCAGGAGGAGGTGGGCGACCGTCTCTTCCCCACCACAGCCAACGCGGGGGCACTGTGCGGAGGGGGCGAGACTTCGGGTGTGCATGAAGGATCTGACGGGGAGGGCCCTTCTCACCACCAGCCAAGCTACGTCTTGGTGCTTGTTTGAAAGGTCTGGTGATGAGGCATTCCGCCAAATGACTTTGACGGTCTGCTCGGGGAACCATCCGACAGGATCCACCGTTTCCTTTTCCCGTAGGGCCTTGAGGACATTCCGTGCAGACCACTGCCTGATGGACCGGTGGTCAAAGGTGTTTTTCCGCAGAAACTGCTCCACGAATGATAGGTGGTACAGCGCCGCCCAACTGCACGGAGCGTTCCGCGGCAATGTGACCAGGCCCATCCTTCGCAACACCGGGGACAGATAGAACCTCAGCACGTAGTGACACTTGGAGTTTGCGTACTGGGGATCTACACATAGCTTGATGCAGCCGCACACGAAGGTGGTCATCAGGATGAGGGCCACGTTGGGTACATTTTTCCCGCCCATGTCCAGAGATTTGAACATCGTGTCCCTCCGGACCCGGTCCATTTTAGATCCCCAGACGAAGCGGAAAATGGCTCGGGTGACTGCCACGGCGCAGGAGTGGGGTATGGGCCAGACCTGCGCCACGTAGAGCAACAACATGAGCGCCTTGCACCTGATGACCAGGTTCTTACCCACAATGGAGAGAGATCGCTGCCCCCACATGCCCAACTTTTGTCGTACCTTGGCTACTCGCTCCTCTCATGTTTTGGTGCACGCCCCGGCCCTTCCGAACCATATCCCCAGCACCTTCAGGTAATCTGACCTGACGGTGAAGGGGACAAAGGATCGATCAGCCCAGTTCCCAAAGAACATGGCCTCGCTCTTGCCGTGGTTAACTTTAGCTCCCGAGGCCAGTTCGAACTGGTCGCAGATGCTCATCAGTCTGCGCACGGACAGCGGATCCGAGCAGAAGACGGCGACGTCATCCATGTACAGGGAGGTTTTGACCTGAGTGCCTCCGCTGCCTGGGATTGTCACCCCTCTTATGCTCGCATCCTTCCGAATAGACTCAGCAAAGGGTTCAATACAGCAAACAAACAAGACCGGGGACAGAGGACAGCCCTGTCTGACTCCAGATTTGATCGGGAAACTTTCAGATTCCCACCCGTTGATTGACACTGCGCTACTGATGTTTGTGTAGAGCAGTTGGATCCAATTGCAGATTCCCTCCCCAAACCCCATTTTGGAAAGCACGTCCATCATGTAGGTGTGCGATATCCTGTCAAAAGCCTTCTCCTGGTCCAGGCTGATGAGGCAGGTGTCCACCCTCCTGTCCCGTACGTAGGCGATCGTATCCCTGAGTAGCGCGAGACTATCAGAGATCTTCCTGCCGGGTACAGTACAGGTCTGATCGGGGTGAATCACCAACTCCAGAGCAGACTTGACTCGACTGGCTATGACTTTGGACAGAATCTTGTAATCAACATTAAGCAGTGAGATGGGCCGCCAATTTCTGATTTCTGCCCTCTCCCCCTTCTGCTTGTAAATGAGGGTGATGATGCCTTTTCTCATGGTCTTTGACATGCTGCCGGCCAGGAGCATACTCTTGTATACTTCCAGCAGGTCCGGGCCGACCCAGTCCCACAGGGCCGAGTACAAACCGACCGGTAAGCCGTCGCTCCCGGGGGTTTTACTCGTCTCGAAAGACTCGACGGCCTTTGTCAGCTCGTCCAGAATTAGCGGCTTGTCCAGTCTCTCCCTCCTGCTGTCATCTAGGACCTCTGTGATAGATGACAGGAAGGACTGGGAGGCTCTGCTGTCTGTGGGCTTCGCGTCATACAGCCCAGCATAAAAGGATTTGCTGATCCTTAGTATGTCGGACTGCGAAGACGTTACCGAGCCATCTTCTTCCTTCAGGCTGCTGATAACAGAGCTCTCTCTGTGTACCTTTTGGAAGAAGTAACGCGAGCACGTCTCATCCTGCTCGATGGAGCGGACTCTGGACCGGAAGATGATCTTGGAGGCCTCCTTGGCAAAGAGCGAGGCCTGCTGGCTCTTCACCTCTTGGAGGTCCTCCTTGACCTCGACCCCCATTGACTGCAACCGGAGTAGATTTTGCATAATTTTCTGGAGTCGGGACAGTTCCCTCTGTCTCTCTCTCGCCTTCTGAACACCTTTGTGGATGAAGAACCTCTTGATGTTCTCCTTTATCGCTTCCCACCAGTGAACTGGAGACTCAAAGAGGGGTTTCACGGTCCTCCAACCTTTGTAATCCCTTTTGAGTTCCTCAACGTTCTCTGGGGTCAGCAGTGTCGCATTGAGCTTCCACGTCCCTCTGCCAACCCGCTGGTCGTCCTGTAAGTGACAGTCGGCCAGTAAGAGGCAGTGGTCGGAGAAGAACACCGGCTTGACGTCGGTGGATCCGACCGTGACAGCACGGGACACAAACAGGAAGTCAATCCTGGAACGGGCAGACCCGTCCGATCTTGACCATGTGTATCTGCGCTGCGCTCCGTCTGCAGGTTTGCTGAAGACGTCGTGCAGTTTGGCATCCTTAACTGTTTCTACTAGGAATCTGGACGTAGCGTCCAGTTTGCTGTCGTCACTGCCGGATCGTCCAGCCGCATCGATGATGCAGTTGAAGTCACCGCCTAGGATGACCGGCCTGGACGTCGCCAGCAGCAGTGGGAGCTGCTGGAAGACGGTCAGCCGCTCGCTGCGTTGTACCGGGGCGTACACGTTGATCAACCGGAGCGGAGCGTTGTTGTACATCACGTCTGCTACGAGGAGGCGGCCGCCCACCACCTCCTTAACTTCGGAGATGGTGAAGTTACCTCCCCGCAGCAGAATACCCAGGCCGGAGGAACGGCAGTCATTCCCCCCCGACCAGATCGATGGCCCGTGGGACCACCATCGCGACCACTGCCTGTAGGTGCTGAGGTGTGGTATTCCACACTCCTGCAGAAACAGTAGGTCAGCTTTGACCTTGGCAAGGTAATCCAAGGTTGAAACACATCGCGTAGTAGATTGAATGCTACGCACATTAATGGAAGCAATTCTTACACCCATTTTTTACTAAAAATTAGTTGTTGCTTCCCATACCATTTGTCCTCGCTAGTCCCAGTCCTTCCCCTTCGGGATGTTCCTGCATACCCATCGTATGCGCAAGCAGTTTCACGTTGGTTGGGCTCAGAAACCCCTCCTGATTTTTCATGCAGGGTTTGTGCCGCTCGGGTGACATCGGGGGGGTCTTGTAGGCAGAGAGGATTGGGTTGTCCTCAGCTGCTTCCATCTGTTCCTCCTCGAAAACATCACAGCTCCCGGTCTCCCGGAGCTCAGGTGCGCCAGACGTGTCTTTGCTCCCGGTGTCGCAGAACTGAGATGCGTTGGCCACTTCGTTACGTGTGGGGCATTGGGGTTGGGGCACGCTGGGCCCATCACAGCTTCCAGTGCCCGGGGGCTGGGATGCTTTATCATCCATCTCGGAGTTCTGCCGCCTCTTTTGAAGGGGCTGTCGTTCCAGCATTTCCCCGTCCAGTGAAGAGGAGTTGTTGCAGTCTGATTCAGAAGAGAGCCTCCTCTTGCCACTGGTTTGGGTGGTGGCTTTGGGATGTTTTTTCTTTGTGGTTTTCCTCTGGACCACTTGCCACTGACCTGTTTGTCCATCTGCTGCCTCCTCCTCCATTGTGTCTGTGGGGGAGGGGTTTCCGGGCGCTGGGTAGGTGCTGGGTCGTTGGTTTCAGCCGCCTCCCCTTCCTTCTCAGGTTGAAGTTCCTCACTGCGGAGAAGGTTGCTGGTCTCCTTTCGAACAGCGGACGCCTTCGTCGAACCTTCGCCCGGCCATTCCTTGGACCTTGCCGCCTGAGCATAGCTGAGACAACGTTTGGGACAGGTCTTGTAGAGATGGCCTGCCGCACCGCACAAGTTGCAACACTTAGTCTGCTTACAGTCCTTGGTCTGATGGCCTTCCTCCTTGCAGTTCTTGCAAACAACCGTGCTGCAGTTGGCTGCCATGTGCCCAGATTTGCCACAGGTGCGGCAAACTCTGGGCTGCCCAGCGTAGACCAAGAAGCCTCGACTTCCCCCGATAGCGAAGCTGGAGGGAGGGTGGATGATGGCTCCACTGGGATCTACCTTCAAGGTCACCTTGACCTGCCGCTTGCTGGTCCAGATCCCAAAGGGGTCCTTGACATCAGTGCTGCTGCCGGCCACCTCGACGTACCTGGCGAGAAAGGTGAGTACATCCACCACCGGAACATGAGGGTTGTAGAGGTGAATCGTCACCACCCGGTCCCGTTGTGACGGAAGCGTGAAGAGCGGCTCCGCTGTGAGGATCGACAGTGGCGCCCGGTCCCCTTTCTCCTTGAACGCCTTCAGGAACTTGATGCATCCCGCCACGTTCCGGAACGTCACGTCGAAGTATCCACTGCTGGGGAAATCCTGCAGGCAGAAGACGTCCGTCGCTTGAAATCCGCAGCAATCGAAGAGAATTTTCTTGATGAAGAAGGTGCGATCGACCGGTGCATCTCCTTCCTTGTCCTTCACGACCACCCGAACGGTGTTGCGCACTCCCTGGCCCGAAGCTCGAAAATTGGTTATAGCCATTTTACTCAAAGCTTCCCCAGGATCAAAAGGCAATGATCATGGTCTCTTCTCAATCAAATAAGCACTGATAAGAACAGATACTACACTCGATCTTATACAAGATTTTTTTTTTTCCAAAATATACTTTATTCATAAAACTCTGTAAAAATTACATTGCCAAACAGTTTCCAAACAGCACGAAAAAATACAAACATTGCAAAAGAGATCAGTTCCTTTCAATAATGTCATGAGTTTCTTCCCAACCCTTCCGTTTCACAATTGTCATGTCAATTACAGTTTTACATTTACAGCAATTGAGAATATTAACGATACAGTTCGAGGGGCTTCCCATGGTTCCAGCCCCTCAGTCCAGCTTGGTGGGGGAACCTTACACTGTGGTCTTTCCCCATTGAGCCTTTGCTGCGGCTGCCCCAAGCTTTAGTGCGTCCCTCAGCACGTAGTCCTGGACCTTGGAATGTGCCAGTCTGCAACATTCGGTGGTGGACAACTCTTTGCGCTGGAAGACCAGCAAGTTTCGGGCAGACCAAAGGGCGTCTTTCACCGAATTGATAGTCCTCCAGCACAGTTGATGTTTGTCTCGGTGTGCGTCCCTGGGAACAGCCCGTAGAGCACAGACTCCTGTGTTACAGAGCTGCTTGGGATGAACCTTGACAAAAACCACTGCATCTCTTTCCACACCTGCTTTGCAAAGGCACATTCCAGGAGGAGGTGGGCGACCGTCTCTTCCCCACCACAGCCAACGCGGGGGCACTGTGCGGGGATCTTATACAAGATGCTGCAAGTGAACTTCATTTTGGGATGTTAGCACAGCATCATCAGCAAACAGCAACTCATGGACTAGGAATTTACCCACTTTGGTCATGGCGTGCAGTCTTGCCAAGTTGAACAGCTTGTCGTCAGCTCTGGTATGCAGGTGGACACCCCCATCTGAGTCACTGAAACTGTAAAATAGCAGCATGGAGAAGAATATGCCAATTATAAAGGATGTGAGCTGTGAGGAGGTTACAAGGAGGTTTCCAGGGGTCTTGGAGAGGCTAAGTGAATGGGAAAGAACATGACAGATGGAATATAATGTGAATAAATGTGAAGTTATCCACTTTGGTAGAATAAACAGAAAGATAGAATATTTATTAAATGGTGAGAGCTTAAGAAGTGTTAATGTCCAAAGGGACCTGGGTGTCCTTGTTCATGAGACACTAAAAGCTCACATGCAGGTGCAGCGATCAATTAGGAAGGCAAATGGTATGTTGGCCTTCACACAAAGGGTCTTGAGTACAGGAGTAAAGATGTCTTGCTGCAATTGTACAGAGCCTTGGTGAGACCGCGCTGGAGTATTGTGTCCCGTTTTGGCTTCCTTATCTAAGGAAGGATATACTTGCCATAGAGGGAGTGCAGCAGAGGGTCACCAGATGAATCCCTGGGATAGTGGGATTGTCTTATGAAGAAACTGGGCCTGTATTCCTTAAAGTTTCGAAGAGTGAGAGGTGATCTCATTGAAACTTGCAATATTCTTACAGGGTGTGACAGTGTGGATGTAGACAGGATGTTTGCCCTGGTTGGTGAGTCCAAAACCAGGAGACATAGTCTCAGAATAAGGGATAGGCCATTTAAAACTGAGATGGGTGGAATTTCTTCATTCAGAGGGTGGTGAATCTTTGGAATTCTCTACCCCAGGGGTCTGTGGAAGTTCAATCATTGAGCATGTTCAAGACAGAAATTGATAGAAATCTTGATACTCATGACTTCAAGGGATATGGGGATAGCATGGGAAAGCCGTGTTGAGGTAGATGATCAGCCATGATCATTGAATGACAGAGCAGGCTGGACAGGCTGAATGGCCTCCTCCTATGTTCCGAAGAGAGTTGGCACCAGGACGCAACCTGCTTTATCCCACTGCTGATCGTGAAAGCATCTGATGTTGCTCCATTGTAACTGACGGAACTGTGCATGTTTTCGTAGAAAGAAGCGGTGAGGCCCAAGAGTTCAGGAGGGCAGCCTAGTTTCCATAGCAGTTTGAAGAGTCTTTCTTTGCTGACAAGATCCAAGGCCTTGGTGATGTCTATAAAGACAATGTAGAGTGGTCTCTACTGTTCACAGCACTTCTCCTGTAACTGCCGAAGTGAGAAAACCATGTCAACTGTCAATCTACCAGCTCTGAAGCTGCACTGAGACTCAGGATAGATGTGTGATGCAATCTGGTCAGAGCAATGTGAGCAAAGACCTTCCCCACAATACTTAGCAAGCAGATGCCTCGGTAATTTCTGCAGTCACTGCGATTCCCCCTTATTTTTGTACAAGGTGACAATATTTGCATCACGTATGTTTTGAGGCGCAGATCTTTCCTTCCAACAGAGACACAGAAGTTAATGGAGATGCTACAGCAGAGCCGCTTTTCCACTTTAGATGATTCCAGGTGGAATACCATCATTTCCCGGGGCTTTACCACTGGCAAGACGGTCAATGGCCTTGTTGAGCTCTATTATGGTGGGGTCACTATCCAGCTCCTCCATGACAGGGAAGTCTGGAATGGCGCTGAGAGCCACTTCAATGACAGTGTTCTCCGTTATGTAGAGTTCAAGGTAATGCTCCACTCACCTTTCCATCTGCTTGTTAGGTTCAGTGATGATCACCCCTGTCTTTGTCTTCAAAGGTGCTGATTTAGTTACTGCTGCTCTCATTGCTTTCTTAATTCCTTCATACATCCCTCTAGCATCCCCGGATTCAGCAGCAGATTGTATGCTGCCGCAGAGTTTTAAGCAGTATTGATTGGTGCAGTGCCGAGCAGTTTTTTTTAATTTCCAAAATATACTTTATTCATAAAAAATCTGTAAAACATATATGACCGAACAGTTTCAAACAGCACCAAGTCAAAAAATGCAAACAGCACAAGGGAGATCAGTTTCCTTCAATACAATCATGAGTTGCCTCACAACCCTTCCATTTCATTTGTCATGCCATATACATTTTTACATTTTACAGCAAATGAAAATTTTCCCGATACAGTTCGAGGGGTTTCCCATGGATCCAGCTCCTCAGTTCAGCTTGGTGGGGGGACCTTACACAGTTGTCTTTCCTCATTGAGCCTTTGCTGCGGCTGCCCCAAGCTTTAGTGCGTCCCTCAGCACGTAGTCCTGGACCTTGGAATGTGCCAGTCTGCAACATTCGGTGGTGGACAACTCTTTGCGCTGGAAGACCAGCAAGTTTCGGGCAGACCAAAGGGCGTCTTTCACCGAATTGATAGTGTTCCAGCAGCAGTTGATGTTTGTCTCAGTGTGCGTCCCTGGGAACAGCCGTAGAGCACAGACTCCTGAGTTACCGAGCTGCTTGGGATGAACCTCGACAAAAACCACTGCATCGCTTCCACACCTGCTTTGCAAAGACACATTTCAGAAGGAGGTGGGCCGAGCAGTCTGCAGAGACTTGTTTCTGGCAGCTCTGAGAGCATCTAGATGTTGTTTGCTGGGGACTGGTTTGTAGTTCATGAGGGCTCTCCTCTTAGTTGCAATAACTGACTCTATTTCAGTCCAATAAGCCTCAAACCAGTCAGCATTCCTCCCATCTCTTTTCCCATACACAGTGAGTGCATTGTTGTTTGAAAGAGCCTGATCGAGGATGTTGAGGAACTCCTGGGTCCTTTCTGGATCAGTGGTTCGGCAAGTGTTGATCAGAGGACGACCTTTCTTCATGGATGGATGAAGCTTCCTTGTCTGAAGCCTGACCTTGTTACACACCAGGGAGTGGTCAGTGTCACAGTCAGCGCTGTGATAGCTGTGCGTGATGAGGACACTGCTGAGGGTGGTACGTCTGGTGATGATAAGGTCTAGCTGGTGCCAGTGGCATGATCTCGGATGTCTCCAGGAAACCTTGTAGCACAGCTTGACCTGGAAATAGCTGTTCATCACACAGAGTCCATGGTGACAGCATAGCTCCAGAAACCTCTGTCCATTTTTGTTGATCTTGCCAATCCCCTGGTGCTCTATGCACATTGGCCAAGCTATAGTCAGTATCCAAGCTTGTGTTGAAGTCTCCTAGAAGGTACAGTCCCTCAGTGCTGGGAATTCTACTGATGGCAGTGTCAAGTGTCACATAGAATTGATCCTTGACATCTGGGGTGGAGGTGAGTGTCGGGACATAGATGCACATGAGATTAACTGGGCCCACGCTTATTGACAAGTGAAAAGTAAGAAGTCTCTCTGAGCCTACTGTGGGTGTTTCACTCATCTCAAGTGCCGTGTTTTTTACTGTGAAACACACTCCATGCTCACGAGTTGCCTCTTGGGCTTTCCCCTGCCAGAAGAAGGTGTAGTGTTTCTCTTTGAGGGATCCACTTTGAACGAGTCTAGTTTCTTGCAGCACAGCAATGTCCACATTGAGTCTTGTGAGTTCTTTGTCCATCACAGCTGTCTTGTGTGTGTCTTCAACCTGCAGAAGGTTGTCGGTGAGGCCAGGACACATGGTCCTTACATTCCAGCTTGTGATGCGAAGGACTGGTGTCTTCTGTGTTGAGTTTGTCTTGCCTGGTGCATAGATTATCCATCCACCTGTTGAGAAATGACTCTCTAAGCTCCAAGCACCCATTGAAGTATGCAGGTCGTGGCAGGATAGCAACTAACTGACTGGGGGCTGCCCAGCTTGGAGTACATGGTAGTTATCCAATGAGATCTGATGTTCTCTCCCACTGTCGGAAGTCACCCCTGGTGCTCATACTCTACACCAATTGAATGAGAGCTTATAATCGGTAACTGTTTCTTCCCATGTTGTGTTAATGTTTAACCACAAAGCTGGAGTGTCCTCTCCTGGGCAAATAGTATGGAGACCCTGAGCATCAGGACCCCTCTCAGCATTGCTAGTATTGTCCAAAGGAAAGGGAAAAACCAGTACTG
Source organism: Heterodontus francisci (assembly GCF_036365525.1). NCBI lineage: Eukaryota > Metazoa > Chordata > Chondrichthyes > Heterodontiformes > Heterodontidae > Heterodontus > Heterodontus francisci. Next base: position 20,877,929 of record NC_090405.1, read on the forward strand.
TTTGGTACCAGCTCTGCTACAGGAGTTGCTGGAAAACTGCCTGATAAGTAACAGGTAACCGCCTCCAGGACTGCACTCCGGATTTACTGTCCAGGTTTACTCGCTAACCCTGTTTTTCTCTCAAGACACCCAAAGAGAAGTGAGACTTTTTGCCCATCGATGGGGCTCTGTTTCTTGGCATCAGGATGGAACCGCAAGCCAGTGGGACTGCATGACATGCACAAGGATATCACACACTGCCCCATCCCTGTGACAGCTCAGAGAGATACCCTGATGATAATACACCCCACAGGAACATCACAAACAGCCCCCTCCCTCGGACAGCTCAGGGTCAGACACTGCACACACTGCAACAACAGTGACATTACTGTATTAGTCCCTCCATTCTGAAAAACAAGCATTCACCCTACTTTATGCTTTCTGTCCCTCAGCCAATTTTGTATCCACGCTGCCACTGCCCCTTTAATCCCATCTGCTCCAATTTTGTTAACAAGTCTATTTTATGGTACTTTTTCAAACACAATTTTGAAGTCCAGACACACACCATCAACCTCACCACCCTGGTCAACTCTCTGTGAAACTTCATCAAAGAAATTAATTAATTATTTCAGACACAATCTTCTGTTAACCAATCTGTACTGGCTGTCATTTATTAGCCCATGTTCTACCAAGTGACAGTTAATTTTCTCCTGGATAATTGTCTCTAAAATTTTCCCCACCACCGACTTTAGACTAACTGGTCTGTAGTTCCTGGGTTTATCTCTCTTTTTAAACAGGGCTGTAAAATTAGCAATCCTTGCAGATGTATCTTTTAATTCTGGAAAGTCTATTGTGGACAATCTCTTTGGTTATGACTTTAACCAATTAAGGCAACAGGATAATTGATTAATAAGTCCTGAACATTTATTGAGAGTAAAATAGTACTTAATAATTGAAAGTAAAATCATATTTAACAAACTTGGACAATATAACTTTACAGCTCTAGCAGGTGTGTGGACTGGTCGAGCTTGGTCTCAGAGTGTCACGGTTCTCTTTGTCCAGTCTAGATCCCTCGTCAGGTGGAGAACTTGGTTGATGATCTGAGCCTTTACCCCTGAGATCTTCTAGTGTTCCTGCACACTGAAACCTTACAAGATCCCTACTTTTAACCCCTGGATGGCCATCACACCGCCTTGTAAAATAATAATTGCTCCTATCTGTTGCTAGGTACATTTAATTAGTTCTTAATGATGTCTTCCACTAAGAGCCACCTGTCCTCAGAATCTCAGACATGAGTACAATGGAGTGGTTTCACACTGTCTCCCAATCTGATCTGAAACAAGTTGCCTATTCATTAAATCGAGACTCCTGAAGGTCACGATGTACCAGACCATGGGTTTCATCAGGGGTCCTAGAAAGGTCCATTGTTTGAATACATTTCGCTGAAACTGCCCTTTCCCACAAAGACACAGAAACTCACAGTAATTAGATTGAACAAACTTTAAATGAAAACCCATTCTCTCTAAAATGTTTATTGATTCATTAATTATAACTCAATCAAGGTTCATTACTTTTACAATCATCTGTTTTATGATGGGTAGCTACTCATTAATTATACAGGATATAAACGTTAGTACTGAACACAAAATGGCTCCTTTGGTCATGTGTTAATTATAAAATAGCTTTTTTAACCTTGTTAGTTATTGCAATGGATACATTATAAAAACGGTCAAGTTAAACTGAGATCGAACTACCTAAGCTTACCTGCATCCTCCAGTCCTCTGGCATCATTCCCATAGAAAGGGGGATTGAAAGATTGTGGTTCGAGTCTCCGCTATTTCCACCCTTACTTCCCTCAGCAACCCAGGATGCAGCCCATCCAGACCGGGTGACCTTTCTATTGTGAACACTGGCAACCTTGTAATTGTCTCCTCTTTATCTATTTTCATCCCCTCCAAATTCTCCACAACCTCCTCCTTTACTGTGACATTTGCAGCATCCACTTATTTTGTGATGACAGATGAAATGTACTTAATTAGTACCTCAGCCACACCCTCTGCCTCCACAGGATCTCTAATTGACCCACCTTTTCATTGACTGTCCATATGTTGGTAAAAGACTTCAGTGTTCCCAGTCATGTGACCTGCTAATCTTTTCTCATACACTCTCTTGCTGATCTCATATCCTTTTTCAGCTCTCCTCTGCACTTTCTGCATTCTGCTTGTTGCTCTACTGCATATGAATCCTCACATGATTTGCAAAAACCCACACGGTCACCGGGAGAACCTGCAAACTCCGCACAGGCAGTTCCCAGTAACAAACCCAGGTCGCTGGAGCTGTGATGTTAACCACTGCACCACTTGTGCCACCCTAAAATCTGACTCTGGTGGGACTCGAACCCACAACCTTTGAATATCATTTTTCCTCATCATTTAGAAGTCCAACACGCTATCCATTGCGCCACAGAGCCACCTTTTTCTGCTGTTGATGTTACTTGCCACTTATCAGCCCAAGCCCAATGCTGTCCCGGTCTCTCCAAATGTGGACATGGACTGCTTTAGTATCTGAGGAGTTGCTAATGCGACTGAACATTTTGCAATCATCAGTGAACATCCCCACTTCTGACCTTATGATACAGGGAAGGTCACTGATGAAGCAGCTGAAGATGGTTGGGGCCTAGGACGTGACCCTGAGGAACTCTTGAGCAATGTTCTGGGACTGAGATGATTGGCCACCAACAACCATCACCATATTCCTTTGCGCGAGGTATGACTCCAACCAGTGGAGAGTTTCCCCCTGATTGACATTGACTTCAATTTTGCAAGGGCTCCTTGATGCCCTTGGCAAGAACAGTCACTGTTACCTCACCTCACCTCCTGAATTCAGCTCTTTTACCCATATTTGGGCCAAGGCCATATAAAGGTCAGGAACTGAGTGGCTCTGGCGGAACCCAAACTGAGCATCGGTGAGCAGGTTATGACTGTGTAAGTGCTGCTTGATAGCACTGTCAACGACACCTTCCATCACTTTACTGATGATCAAGAGAAGGCTGATGGGGCAGTAATTCACAGGGTTGGATTGTCCTGCTTTTTGTATACAGGACATACCTGGGCAATTTTCCACATTTCCGGGTAGATGCCAGTGTTGTAGCTGTATTGGAACATATTGGCTGGCGGTGCGGCTAGTTCTGGAGCACAAGTCTTCAGCACTACAGCCGGGATGTTGTCAGTATCCAGTGCCTTCAGCCATTTCTTGATATCATGTGGAGTGAATTGGATTAGCTGAAGATTCGCATCTGTGATGCTGGGGACATCAGGAGGAGGCCAAGATGGATCATCTACTTGATACTTCTGGCTGAAGATGGTTGTAAATGATTCAACCTTGTATTTTGCACTGATATACTGGTCTCCCCTATCATTAAGGATGGGGATATTTGTGGAGCCTTGACCTCCTGTTAATTGTTTAATTGTCCACCACCATTCAGGACTGGATGTGGCAGGACTGCAGAGCTTTGATCTGATCTGTTGGTTGTGAGATCACTTAGCTCTGTCTATTGCATGCTGCTTCCACTGTTTGACATGCAAGTAATCCTGTGTTGTAGCTTCACCAGGTTGACACCTCATTTTTAGGTCTGCTTGGTGCTGCTCCTGACATGCCCTCCTGCACACTTCATTGAACCACTATTGTTCCCTTGGCTTGATGGTAATGGTAGAGTGAGGGATATGCCAGGCCATGAGGTAACATATTGTGTTTAAATACAATTCTGCTGCTGCTGATGGCCCACAGTGCCTCATGGATGCCCAGTTTTGAGCTGCCAGATTCCTTTGCGCTAGGTATGACTCCAGCAAGTGGAGAGTTTTCCCCTGATTGACATTGACTTCAATTTTGCAAGGGCTCCTTGATGCCCTTGGCAAGAGCAGTCACTGTTACCTCATCTCACCTCCTGAATTCAGCTCTTTTGCCCATATTTGGGCCAAGGCCATAATGAGGTCAGGAACTGAGTGGCCCTGGCGGAACCCAAACTGAGCATCGGTGAGCAGGTCCTCAGAAATAATTGGAAAAAAGTTCCTAAGGAATTCTAAGTGTCTGGTGCTTGATAGCACTGTTGGTGACATCTTCCATCACTTTGCTGATGATTGGTAGTAGACTGATGGGGCGGCAATTGGTCAGATTGGATTTGTCCTGCTTTTTTTTACGGACAGGACACACCTGGGCAATTTTCCACATTGTCCAGTAGATGCCTGTGTTGTAGCTCTACTGGAACAGCTTGGCTGAGGGCGCAGCTAGTTCTGGAGCACAAATCTTCGGTACTGGAACCGGGATGTTGTTAGGGCCCATAGTCTTTGCTGTATCGAGTGACTTCAGCTGTTTCTTACTATCATGTGGAGTGAATCGAATTGGCTGGAGACTGGAAACTGTGATGCTGGGGACCTCAGGAGGCCGAGATGAATCATCCACTGAGCAATTTCTGACAGAAGATTGTTAGAAATGCTTCAGCTTTGGCTCCAGCATCATTGAGGATGGGGATGTTTTTGGAGCCTCCTCATCTCATCTGTCCACCTCCATTCATGACTGGATGTGGTAGGACTAAGGACCTGTGATCTGATCGTGAGGGAGATATCCATGCGTGGAGTGGTGGGATCTATGGAGAGTGATCCTGAAGAGGGTGTCCGAGCCTGGAGTGGTGGGATCTGTGGAGAGTGATCCTGACGAATGTGTGTAAACCTGGAATGGAAGCTTTCTGTGGAGGTACAGGAATAGGCCATTCAGACCCAGTATTTTATAAAGGTTTATCATAACTTATTTACTTTTACTCTATGCCTCTATTAATAAAGCCAAATGTCCTGTTTTCTCTTAGAAGCCTTTTCAAACCTTCTAATATTGGTGTACATTGTCACTTTGTTCCTGCACCCACTTTAGAATAGTACCATTTCATTTATATGGCCTCTCCTTATTCTTCCTCCCAAATTGTATCTCTTCACAATTCTCTGTGTAAATTTTATCTGCCATGTGAAAGCCCATTTTACTAGTTTTTTGAAGTTCCCCTGAAGTGTGTTATTATCACTGGCACAGGATGAAATTCCCGAGCAGTCTTTGATGCTATTTCCATGGAAAGAGCAATCTTACACGTTAGCTCAAATGTAGGATTTTGTGTGTTTAGTATCTTTTCTCATCCACCAATATAAGCACAAATCTGTCTCATAATGCACGGTCTAAGAATGTGCCAAAGTTGCAATGTCGTGATAAATTCTTCAGTGCCACAATGTACTCACCAACTGTTTCACTACTTTTCTGATTTCTGGTTCCAAATTTCTAGCTTGCCGTGATCTCTAGTGGCTTAGGGTTAAAATGTTCCTCCAACTTGGTGATGATTGTTTTGAATGGCACATCTTTTGCCTTGATAGGAGCAGGAAGCTTTGTTAGCATGTCATACACTTCCAGGCTAATTTCCATTCGCAAAATTGCTTTCTTGCCCTCAAGAATTGCCTTATTCTGAGTCTTGACTTCTATATTTTCATCTTCACATTCCAATATGTTATTAGCTCTGAAAAACATGTCCATTCTTTCAATATATCAACTACATCGTTCTCGAGCCCTTTCATATGTTCCCAGCCTTCCGATGTATCCCATGAGTTCAGCCATATTGTCCCAAATAATCACTTTGAATCTGATGCACACCAAGACCCTGCAACATCTCATTCAACTGAGGAGACAGTGTGTGGCCCAGGCTTCACACAATCCACCCAAACTCTCCACCATCCGAACAGGTAGGTCACCAGGAGCTGGCTGATCTTGTTCACTTCAGTCCCTGCTGCTGTTTGCTGCCTATATTTACAGACTTTTATCTCATCCTCATCACCATTTTCTCAAAGATATTCAGGGGGCATCAGCAGAGAAAATATACACCAAGCGTGGCAAGTGCAAGGAATTGTTTATTTACATCATTAGATCATGAATATAATATACAAATACATTACCTGTGTGAGTCACTTCTCGATCACTGATACTTTTACACCAGATGTGTCTGAATAAATGGAACCTCTTCACAATATACACTGTCATCTTTCAATGTTTTGTGGAAAGGTTTGATGGCTTGATATGTGTGATTCCCACATTAATGTGTTTGTACAAAGTTCGGAGCAAGACGGAGATATGAATAATTTATTGGGAAATCTTTAAGCACATCTCCATGTCTCTCACTCACAAAGATCTGCAAACACATGGATTCAGAAAGAACCTGAGTGCAAAATCAACAGAAAAAAACACAGCCAGAGAGACTTGCAATAACCTATAGCTCACAAAATCACAAGCTTTTGTTTGTAGCAGTCAGTGTATTTTACCTTCTGGAGTGAGCAGCTGATAAAGTTAGTCTGAAGAAGTGTCAAGGAAGGAGAGAAGACCACAACCCAGCTTGTTTTGCAGCAAATCTTTAAAAGACTGTGAGAAGTTCACTGTGTCAATTCATCTCATCTCCTGTCTTTGAAGAAAGCCTGCTAAAATTAATTCTCAACACTGCCTCTAAAAAACTGTTCTAAAAGACCCTAGTGGCCTGTCTACGTAAACTCGGAAATTCAACTTTACGCCAGTTTTGGAACAACATATCTCATCTGCTGTTTTGTTCAGAAATGAGCAAGTAATCAGTCCAAGTGGTTTTTTTTTTGTCTTTAACAGAGCTCTGAATAGTAAAAAATAATCCCTTTTATTTTTTTCAGTTAACCAGTGTATGTGTGTGTGCGTGTGTGAGGCTGAGGTAAGAAAGGGACTTTAAAAGTCGGTTCAGGTAAAAAGGGAACTTTTAAAATTTCCACCTGAGTATTTATACTTTAATTCATGACTAGTTAAATCTTGTTCGATAAGAAACTGATAATTTTGTTGTTCATTAAAGAAACCTGGTCAGTGTCTTCTATTCTGTGAAAAATAGAGTATATGATTGACTCTATCAGTGAGTGGGAAAAGTTAAAATTTTTGTTGTGACCTGTGGAAAAGTGGTATAAGAATAAATAGTAACCACCTCTGATTTCAATTGTTGCACCATTTGTGAACTGGCTCTGTAGCTTAGCTGGTTAAAGCACCTATCTAATAAACAGGCGATTGTGGGTTCAACGGCCAGCCAAGCCTTATTTTGCATTAGTGATGGGCTTTATCAGTTTCCATATCAACATTTACATCAGTGTCACTTGAACTTAGAATTCAAATTTCATGATGAATTTCAGTCACAGGAGAAAACAGCCTATGTGAAGGAAGTGAGTTTGGAATGGCTGTTCCTCCTTGTACAGAAATTCAGTGCTGATAGTCCAAAGGCAACTTCTTTGATACAAATTTGTTCACAGTTGCATTCAACCTGGAAAACAGCTCGACATTAATCTCACTGAAGGAAAGTGTGACCATGTTGTATGTTTCGGAGTGTTTGTGTCATTATGTGTTGCTTGTAACTGAGACTGGGACATGAGGTAAGCAGGAGGATTGATCCAAGGTTTGGAATATTAGTCAATCAGGAACAAGAAAAATAAAAGGAACCAAATAAGAAAACCTATGTCTCGTGGTTACCGAGAGACAGTGAGAAGATATTAAATCTTGTTCTACTCAATACAGCTGTGATTAACTTTGACCTTTTCTGCCTTTTATCAACAGTATTTGAAGGGTCTCGGTAACAATGTTCAGTGTTGATGAGAGTGGGGTCTGGGTGAGCAGCTGCTGAGTGTGACAGGGTCAGGACTGGATGCAGGAAGTTCTCTGACAGTCTCTCTCTCTCTCTCTCTCTCTCTGATGGGATTGAGTTGATTTTTAACTGGCGGCTGTTGATGTTTCAATAAATGAAGGAAGTTCCTTCTAACCATTTTTTTTGACTTACAGTGTAATATAAGGATGTAAAGGGTTAATGTTGAAGACACAGTGGTGCAGTGGTTAACACCGCAGCCTCACAGCTCCATGGACCCGGGTTTGACTCTGGGTACTGCCTGTGTGGAGTTTGCAAGTTCTCCCTGTGACCGTGTGGGTTTTTGCCGGGTGCTCTGGTTTCCTCCCACAGCCCAAGACTTGCAGGTTGATAGATAAATAGGTCATTGTAAATTGCCCCGCGTGTAGGTAGGTGGTAGGGAATATGGGATTATTGCAGGGTTAGTATAAATGGATGGTTGTTGGTCGGCACAGACTTGGTGGGCCGAAGGGCCTGTTTCAGTGCTGTATCTCTGAATAAAAAATAAAATAAACAGTGGAAACAACCCCTCCCACTGTCAGAGTGATGATGCAACAGTCACATGAGATGAGGTTTGGGAGAAGAGAGAGCAGCACCAAGGATGCTAGTTTAGGAGGCTTGATGAGTGTGTAGATAGTATTGTGTAAATTAGAAAAGAGTTCTTAGTTCTTTCAGCAGGAAATGTGTCCAAAAAATATCAAGAAACTCACAATTTTATTATTCAGGATTTGAAACACAGATATTAACACCAAGTGACAGTTCTGGGTTTATTTAACAAAAGAAAAGAAGAGAATAATATTGCTCACTGATTGAAATCCCCTAGTGAGGAGACAGTTAAACAGGTGATCTGTTGGGGCATCCTTCGATCCAAGGTTTCGACAGTATTTAATCTCCCTTTTTGTTGAAATTCTCTGTTATTTGCAATTTTTTTTTATCCAGCATTGATGGGCGAGTGAAAAAACTGAAACAAGTGAACAGTTCCATCCTTTCTTTTCTTCCTTCTTCCCTTCTTTCAATCAGTTTCTCTTTTCTGTCCCAGATCAATATAATGATGAGAATCCCAATTTAACCTGCTGTTTCTGCTGTTTTATCCATTCCAATCAAAATTCAACATTCCAATCAAATCGATTTGTTATTCCACAGTGTCTCTCCATGTGTTTTATTCTGTTGTATTCTCTCACAGTCTGTTTTATGATCAACATTACATCTCACTCTCTGTTCTGGTGAAGATCAGAAGCAGTGATATCCATTTGCACCACCCACCAAGTCAGCCTGAGGCTGTGCCTCACCGGTCATGTGAAGTTAGGAACATAGAAACATAGCTCATCGCCAGAACTTTCAAACAAGCACCAAGATGTAGCTTGGCTGGTGGTGAGAAGGGCCTGCCCTGTCAGATCTTTCCTGCATGCCCAGAATCTCACAGCCTCCACACGCTGCCCTCGAGGTGGCTGTGGTGGGGAAGAGACAGTTGCCCACCTCCTTCTGGAATGTGCCTTTGCAAAGCAGGTGTGGAAAGAGATGCAGTGGTTTTTGTCGAGGTTCATCTCAAGCAGCTCTGTAACACAGGAGTCTGTGCTCTATGGGCTGTTCCCAGACACACACCGAGATAAACATCAACTGCTGCTGAATGACCATCAATTCAGTGAAAGACGCTCTTTGGTCTGCTCGAAACTTGCTCGTCTTCCAGTGGAAAGAGTTGTCCACGACCGAGTGTTGCAGACTGGCACATTCCGAGGTCCAGGACTACGTGCTGTGGGGCGCACTAAAGCTTGGGGCAGCCGCTGAAAAGTCTCAATGGGGAAAGACCTCTGTGTAAGGTCCTCCCACCAAAATGAACTGAGGGGCTGGACCCATGGGAAACCCCTCGGGCTGTATACACCAAATATGGGTTTGCTGTAAAATGTACATGGTATGGAAAATGGGATGGAAGGGTTGTCAAAGTCGAGGAAGGAGAGTTACTCCATCTACATCAACAAAGTGATGAAGCAGGTTCACCCCGACACCACCATCTCCTCCAGGGCCATGAGCATCATGAATTCGTTTGTGAACGATATTTTGAATTTATGGCTTTTAATGTAAAATATTTTTCCGGCAGATTGTGATTCCATTTTTGAATCGTTTTTCTATCCGGTGGTAAGTTTCTGGGAAATGCAGTTTCACTACCCAGCAGAATATTTGTCTCCCGATTCACTGTTGGTGATTTAAACTGAACACTGTTCCCTGATCCTTTGTCATTTTCTGGTCTGACCCGTTCATGTTCCGCCTCTTCCCAGACTATGGTCAGTAAGAGCTGATTTAAAGGGAATGGCTCAGTCTTCAGTCACTCGTTTCTCTTTTTCCAGTTTGTTTACTTATTGGGGAATATTAATTCATTAACCGTAAACCGCTGGGAGTGTAACAACCTTAATGTCACTTTTACTTCTTACACCAGAAGTCTGGGCTCAGGTTTAGCTCCCTTGGCAGCTCCTGTTACCAGCCATCAATCTATAATCTGTGATGTGTTTTCTTTACACAGATTGAGCTGGAATGTGTCCCGTTACAGAATGCTGTGAATGGGGCTTTATACCCGCCCGTTACAGACAGTGTCAAATAGAAGGGTCAATAAACCCGAATACAGACCGGATTTTAAAAGCAAGTCATAGAGTCATGGAGTTATACAGCACAGAAACAGGCCCTTCAGCCCATCGTGTCTGTGCCGGCCATCAAGCACCTAACTATTCTAATCCCATTTTCCAGCACTTGGGATGTAGCCTTGTATCCTATGGCATTTCAAGTGCTCATTGAAATACTTCTTAAATGTTGTGATGGTCCCTGCCTCTACCACCTCTTCAGGTAGTGTTTTCTAGATTCGAACCACCCTCTGAGTGAAAGAAAATGTCCTCAAATCCCCTCTAAACCTCCTGTCCCTTATCTTAAATCTATGCCCCCTGGTTATTGACCCCTCCGCTAAGGGAAAAAGTTTCTTCCTATCTAAACTATCAATGCTCCTCATAATTTTGTATACCTCAATCATGTCCCTCCTCAGCCTTCTCTGCTCTAAGGAAAACAACCCTAGCCTTTTCAGTCTCTCTTCATAGCTGAAATGCTCCAGCCCAGGCAACATCCTGGTGAATCTCCTCTGCACCCTGTCTGGGGCAATCACATCCCTCCTTTAGTGTGGTGCCCAGACCTGTACACAGTACTCCAGCTGTGGCCTAACTAGCATTTTATACAGCTCCATCATAACCTCCCTGCTCTTATATTATATGCCTCGGCTAATAAAGGCAACTATCCCATATGCCTTCCTAACCAGCTTATCGAGCTGTGCTGCTGCCTTCAGTGATCTATGACAAGTACACCAAGGTCCGTCTGACCCTCTGTACTTCCTAGTGTCCTACCATCCATTGTATATTCCCTTGCCTTGTTAGTCCTCCCAAAATGCAAGGCCTCACACTTCTCAGGATTGAATTCCATTTGCCACTGCTCCGCCCATCTTACCAGCCCATCTATATTGTCCTGTAATCGAAGGCTTTCCTCCTTATTATTTATGATACCACCAATTTTCATGTCATCTGCAAACTTACTTATCATACCTGCTGTATTCACTTCTAAATCATTAATGTCCACTAAAAACAGCAAGGGTCCCAGCACCGATCCCTGGTCACAGTCTTCCACTCGCAAAAACAACCCTTGACCATTACCCTCTGCCTCCTGCCACGAAGCTAATTTTGGATCAAATTTGCCCAATTGGCCTGTATCCCATGGGCTCTTATCTTCTTAACCAATCTCCCATGTGAGACTTTATCAAAAGCCTTAGTGAAGTCCATGTAGACTACATCAACTGCTTGACCCTCATCTACACATCTAGTCACCGCCTCGAAAAATTCAATCAAGTTAGTTAGAAACGCGCTCCCCCTGACAGAGCCATGCTGACTATCCCTGATTAATCCCTGCCTCTCCAAGTGGAGATTAATCCTGTCCCTCAGAACTTTTCCCAATACAGTTTCCCTACCACTGATGTTAGACTCACCGGCCTGTAATTACCTGGTTTATCCCTGCTACCCTTCTTGAATAAAGGAACCACATTTGCTGTCCTCCAATCTTCTGGTACCTCTCCTGTGGCCAGAGAGGATTTGAAAATTTGTGTCAGAGCCCCTGCTATTTCCTCCCTTGCCTCACATAACAGCCTGGGATACATCTCATCTGGGCCTGAGGATTTATCCACTTTTAAGCCCACTAAAACAGTTAATACTTCCTCCCTTTTAATGCTAATATGTTCAAGTATATCACAATCCCCCTCCCTGATTGCTACACCTACATCATCCTTCTCCATAGTGAACACAGATGAAAAGAAATCATTTAAAACCTCACCTATGTCCTCCGTTCTCCCACACAGGTCTGCTCCACTCCCGGAAGGTAAGTGACTGGGCCGCGATCCTTGGGCTCAATTTATCAGCTCCACTCTCGGTGTTCTCCCCACAGGTCTGCTCCTCTCCGCTCTGTTCCCGGAAGGAAAGTAAGTCTGGTATCTGTGACGGACAATGAGGAGAAACACAATATCAGGAGAGAGTGAAATACATTTTACTCTTTAGACGATATTATTTATTATATTTCAGCTGTTCCTTGTTTTACAAATATTTTGGCGGGCTTTTCAGATTTGAGAATGGATTTCAGCTCTGACAATTTGTCAATCTCCACCCCATTTTCTCATTGCCCTTTGATGATTGGCGAAATAGCAGCTACCTGATTGGTGACATGAACCAGCCAATGAGATTCAGCAGACAGTAACCAATCAGAAGTAGCCGGACTGCATTCCTCCAGAAGGTAAAGCAGGGAAGTGCGGGAGGAATTCCTCACTCTTTGTGAAAGTATTTGTGAGATTGTGGAAATGTCTGGAAGAGGAGCAGGGGAGAGACCATGATCCTGTCTCAGGTAAGTTTTTGAGTAAAATGGCTGTAACCAATTCTGTAACTTCAGGGCAGGGAGTGTGTAACACCGTTCGGGTGGCAGTGAAGGATAATGATGGAGATGCACCGGTTGATAGTACCTTCTTCATTAAGAAAATCCTTATTGATTGCTGTGGATTCCAAGCTGTAAACATCTTCTGCCTGCAGGACTTCCCCAGCTGTGGATATTTTGACGTGACGTTCAAGTACGTGGCGGATGCATCAAGTTCCTGAAGGTGTTCAAGGAGAAGGGAAACCAGGCGCCGCTGTCGATCCTCACAGTGGAGCCGCTCTTCACACTGCCATCGCAATGTGACCGGGTGGTGAGAATCCACCTCTACAACCCCCATGTTCCTGTCGTGGATGTACTCACCTTCCTCACCAGGTATGTTGAGGTGGCCGGTGGCAGCACTGATGTCAAGGACCCATTTGGATTTGGACCAGCTTGCGGCAGGTCAAGGTGACCTTGAAGGTCAATGCCAATGGAGCCATCATCCATCCTCCCTCCAGCTTCACTTTCGGGGGAAGTCGAGGCTTCATGGTCTATGCGGAGCAGCCCAGAGTTTGTCGTACCTGCGGCAAATCTGGTCACGTGGCAGCTAACTGCAGCACAGTCGTCTGCAAGAACTGCAAGAAGGAAGGCCATCACACCAAGGACTGTAAACAGAGTAAGTACTGCAACCTGTGAGGTGGGGCAGGCCACCTCTACAAAACCTGCCCCAAACACTGCCTCAGTTATGCTCAGGCAGCAAGGACCAATGAAAGACCGGGTTAAGGAACGGTGAACATGTCTGGTGCTGGGAGGGAAACAAGCAATCCTCCCCACAGCGATGAAAGTCTATCTGAGAAAGAGAAGAAAGGGGAGGCAGCTGCAACCAGAGACCCAACACCTACTCTGTGCCTGGAAACTCCTCCTCTACAGACAGAATCAATGGAGGAGGAGGCAGCAGATGGACAAACAGGTCAGTGGCAGGTGGTACAAAGGAAGACCACAAAGAAAAAACCTCCAAAAAAAGAACAGGTCACCACCCAAACCAATGGCAAGAGGAGGCTACCGTCTGAGACAGACTACAGCAGCTCCTCCTCACTGGACGAGGAAGGGCTGGAACGATGGCACCTCCAAAAGAAGCAGCAGAACTCAAAGGAGCTGGAAGATAAAGCCCCCCAGCTCCAGGGCACTGGAAGCTGTGGCACGCCCAGCGCACCCCAAAGCAAAAGCATGGAACCCAAGGAGATGCTCAGTGCACCCCAGCTCCGGGAGACCGAGAGCAGTGAAGTGTCCTGCGCACTCCAGCTCCAGCTCCGGAAGTCAGGAACAGTGATGTCTTCGAGGAGGGACCGAGGGGAAAGACACCAACAGCAGAGGACAACCCAAGCCTTGCTGCCTACAAGACCCGCCCCCCACCCGCCGATGTCACCCCAGTGGAACAAAACCCTCATGAATAACCATGAGGGGTTTCTGGGCTCAACGAATGTGAAACAGCTTGCGGACACGATGGGTATGCAGGAACATACTCAAGGACTGGGACCAGCAAGGACACCTGGTGTGGTAAGCAACACCCAACTTTATAGTGGATATAAAGAATGCTTCGATTAACATGCATTGTGTTAAATCCACCACGTGATGTGTTTCAACCTTGGATGACTTCGCAAAGGTCAAAGCCGGCGTACTGTTTCATCAGGAGTGTGGAATCCTGCACCGCAGCACTTACAGGCAATGGTCCCACGGGCCATCGATCTGGTCCAGAGGAAATGATTCCTGTTCCTCCGGCCTGGGTATTCTGCGGCGGGGAGGCAACTTAACCATCTCTGAAGTTAAGATGCTGTTGGGCGGTCGCCTTCTCATAGCAGATGTAATGTACAACAATGCTCCGCTCCAGTTAAGCAACGTATATGCCCCGGTCCAATGCAGCGAGTGGCTGACCATCCTCCAGCAACTCACACTGCTGCTGGCGACATCCAGGCCGGTCATTCTTGGAGGTGACTTCAACTGCATCATTGATGCAGCTGGACAATCTGGCAGTGACGACAGAAAACTGGACGCTACGCCCAGATTCTTAAATGAAACAGTAAAAAATGCCAAACTGCACAATGTCTTCAGCAAACCTGCAGACAGAGAGCAGCGTAGATACACATGGTCAAGATTGGACGGGTCTGCCCATTCCAGGATTGACTTCCTGTATGTGTCCCCTGCTTTCACGGTCAGATCCACCGACGTCAAGCCGGTGTTCTTCTCCGACCACTGCCTCTTACTGGTTGACTGTCACTTACAGGATGACCAGCGGGTTAGCAGGGGGACATGGAAGCTCAATGCTACACTGCGAACCTCAGAGAACATTGCGCAACTCAAAAGAGATTGAAAAAGTTGGAGAACAGTGAGACCCTCTTTGAGTATCCGGTGAACTGGTGGGAAGCGATCAAGGTGAATATCAAGAGGTTCTTTATCTCCAAAGGTGTTCAGAGGGCGAGAGAGAGACAAAGGGAAATGTCCCAACTCCAGAAAAGTATGCAAAATCTGCTCCGGCTGCAGTCGATGGGGGTCGAGGTCAAGGAGGATCTCCAAGAGGTGAAGAGCCAGCAGGCCTCGCTCTTTGCCACGGAGGCCTCCAAGATCATCTTCCGGTCCAGAGTCCGCTCCATTGAGCAGGATGAGACGTGCTCACGTTTCTTCTTCCAAAAGGTACACAGAGAGAGCTCTGTTATCAGCAGCCTGAAGGAAGAGGATGGCTCGGTCACAACTTCACACTCCGACATACTAAGGATTAGCAAATCCTTGAATGCTCGGCTGGAAGACGTGAAGTCTATGGACAGCATGGCCTCCCAGTCCTTCCTGTCATCGATCACAGAGGTCTTAGATGACAGCATGCAGGAGAATCTGGACAAACCGCTAACTCTGGACAAGCTGACAAAGGCCATCAAGTCTTTTGAGACGAAGAAAACTCCCGGAAGCGACGGCTTACCAGTTGAGTTGTATTCGGCCCTGTGGTACTGGGTCAGCCCAGACCTGCTGGAAGTATACGAGAGTACGCTCCTGGCCGGCAGCATGTCAGAATCCATGAGGAAAGGCATCATCACCCTCATCTACAAGCAGAAGGGAGAGAGGGCAGAAATCAGAAATTGGCGGCCCATCTCACTGCTTAATGTAGACTACAAGATTCTGTCCAAAGTCATCGCCAATCGAGTCAAGTCTGCTCTGGAGTTGGTGATTCACCCTGACCAGACCTGTACTGTACCCAGCAGGAAGATCTCTGATAGTCTCGTGCTACTCAGGGATACGATCGCCTATGTACGGGTCAGGAGGGTGGACACCTGCCTCATCAGCCTGGACCAGGAGAAGGCTTTTGACAGGATATCGCACACATACATGATGGACGTGCTCTCCAAAATGGGGTTTGGGGAGGGAATCTGCAATTGGATCAAACTGCTCTACACAAACATCAGTAGTACAGTCCAAAAAATTGGGTGGGAATCAGAAAGTTTCCAATCAAATCTGGAGTCAGACAGGGCTGTCCTCTTTCCCCTGCCTTGTGTGGTTGCTGTATTGAACCCTTTGCTGAGTCTATTTGGAAGGATGCGGGCATAAGAGGGGTGACAATCACAGGCAGTGGAGTCACTCAGGTCAAAGCCTCCCTGTACATGGATGATATTGCAGTATTCTGATCGGATCCGCTGTCCATTCGCAGACTGATCAGCATCTGCGACCAGTTCGAACTGGATTCGGGAGCCAATGTTAACCATGGCAAGAGCGAGGCCATGTTCCTTGGAAACTGGGCTGACCGATCCTTTGTCCCCTTCACCGTCAGGTCAGACTACCTGAAGGTGCTGGGGATATGGTTTGTAAGGGCCAGGACGTGCACCAAAACCTGGGAGGAGCGAGTAGCCAGGGTACAACATAAACTGAGCAAGTGGGAGCAGCGATCTCTCTCTATTATGGGTAAGAACCTGGTCATCAGGTGCAAGGTGCTCACGTTGTTGCTGTAAGTGGCACAGGTCTGGCCCATACCCCACTCCTGTGCTGTGGCGATCACCCGAGCCATTTCCCGCTTTATCTGAAGACGCAAAATGGACAGGGTCCAGAGGGACACGATGTTCAAACCTCTGGATAAAGGCGAAAAAATGTACTCAACGTCGCCCTCAACCTGATGGCCGCCTTAGTATGTGGCTGCATCAAGCTGTGCGTAGAGCCCCAGTATGCAAACACCAAGTGTCACTACGTGCTGAGGTTCTATCTGACCCCGGTGTTGCGAAGGATGGATCTGGTCACATTGCCACGGAACGCTCCATCCAGTTGGACTGTGCCTTCGTGGAAATGTTTGTGTGGAAAAACACCTTTAACCACCAATCCATCAGGCAGTGGTCTGCACGGAATGTCCTCAAGTATATTTTTGGAAAAGAAATGTCTGGAAGAGGAAAGACCGGCGGGAAAGCTCGGTCCAAGGCCAAGTCTCGCTCCTCCCGGGCTGGACTGCAGTTCCCGGTGGGCCGTGTTCACAGGCTCCTGAGAAAGGGCAACTATGCTGAGCGTGTGGGTGCCGGAGCCCCGGTCTATCTGGCTGCTGTGCTCGAGTATCTGACCGCTGAAATCCTCGAGTTGGCCAGTAACACGGCCCAGGACAACAAGAAGACCCACAACATCCTCAGACACCTACAGCTGGCTGTCCAGAATGACGAGGAGCTCACCAAGCTGCTGGGAGGGGTGACCATCACTCAGGGCTGGGTGCTGCCTAATATCTAGGCCATGCTGCTGCCCAAGAAAACCAGCGCTCCGGGCACCAAAACCAAGGCAATCTGCCAGGATTTTATCAAATACCCAAAGGTTCTTTTCAGAGCCACCCACAGTATCATTCTTGTAAATCTCCTCTGTACTCTCTCCACAGCAATTATGTCCTTTCTGTAATGTGATGACCAGAACTGTACGCAATACTCCAGCTGTGGCCAAACCACCGTTTTAAACAGTTCTCGCATTACATCCCTGCTTTTGTCAACCAAGAAAGGAAAGCATTCTATATGCCTTCTGCACCACTCTATCTACCTATCCTGTCACTTTCAGGGACCTGTGGACATGCACTCCAAAGTCTCTCACTTTTTCTACCCCTCTCAATATCTTCCCGTTTATTGTGTATCCCCTTGCTTTGTTTGCCCTCCCCAAATGCATTACCTCACACTTCTCCAGATTGAATTCCATTTGCCACTTTTCCGCCCACTCAACTAATCCATTCTTAAGTCTACAGCCATCCTCCTCACTATCAATTACACGGCCAATTTTTGTGTCATCAGCAAATTTCCCAATCATACCTCCCACATTTAATTCCAAATAATTAATTTTTTTTTTAACGAGATACAGCACTGAAACAGGCCCTTTGGCCCACCGAGTCTGTGCCGACCATCAACCATCCATGTTACACTAATCCTACACTAATTCCATATTCCTACCACATCCCCACCTGTCCCTATATTTCTCTACCACCTACCTATACTAGGGACAATTTATAATGGCCAATTAACCTATCAACCAACAAGTCTTTGGCATGTGGGAGGAAACTGGAGCACCCAGAGGAAACCCATGCAGACACAGGGAGAACTTGCATACTCCACACAGGCAGTACCCAGAATTGAACTCGGGTCGCTGGAGCTGTGAGGCTGCGGTGCTAACCGCTGCGCCACTGTGCTGCCCGTGTGGTAATATACACCACAAACAGCAAGGGACCCAACACTGAGCCCTGTGGAACGCCACTGAAAACCGCTTTCCATTCGCAAAAACATCCGTTGACTACTATCCTTTGTTTCCTGCCACTGAGTCAATTTTGGATCCAACCTGCCACATTCCCCTGTATCCCATGGGCTTTCATTTTACTGACCAGACTGCCATGTGGGACCTTATCAAATGCCTTACTAAAATCCATGTAAACCACATCCACCGCACTATCCTCATCAATGTTCCTTGTTACCTCCTCAAAAAACTCAATCAAGTTAGTCAGACATGACCTTCCCTTAACAAATCCATGCTGACTATCCCTGATTAATCCATGTCTTTCCAAGTGGTAGTTTATCCTGTCCCTCAGAATTGATTCGAATAATTTACCCACCACTGAGGTCAGACTTACCACATCCTTTTAAAATAATAGTACAATGTTCGCAGAACTCCAATCCTCCGGCACCTCCCCCATATCCAGTGAGGATTTGAAGATGATCCTCAGCGCATCCACTATTTACTCCTTGGCTTCCTTTAACAACCTCAGATGCAAACCATCTGGCCCTGGTGATTTATTCATTTTCAAGGATGTCAGACTCTCTAGTACTTCCACTCTCATTATGCTTATCGTATCTAATATTTCACACTCCTCTTCTTTTACTACAATGTCTGCATCATCCCTCTCCTTTGTGAAGGCAGAGACAAAAAACTCATTAAGAACCCCACCCACATCTTCTGGATCCACACAGAAGTTCCCTTGTACATCTCTGATAGGCCATACCCATTCCTTAGTTATCCTCTTGCTCTTAATGGACTGATAAAACATCCTTGGGTTCCCTTCAAGTAGTTGTATCCAGTCCACATCCACCAAATCACCTCTCAGTTTTGTAAAATTTGCCTTCCCCCAATTTCGAACTTTTACTTTTCGAGCTGCCCTGCCGTTACTTAGCTTTACAAACTCATTATTGCTCGTGTAATAAGTGTAATAAGTAGAATAATTTACCAGTTACTCACCGATCAGCTTCTTCCCCTGTATCATGGAGGCTGAAAAGGCAGAAAAGAAAAGAGAGACCAAAGAGCACCTCCTTCCCCTAGTCAGTGAAGTCCCTCACACATCAACTCACAGCTTTACACTCTGTCCAAACAGCACTTTCTAATTAGTAATTATTAATAAATTACACGAACTAAAACATTAGTAACCTGACCAATTACAAGGTAGCTATTTGAGGGTTTTTAAACAAAGAGCTTTTTCCCCTATCCTGATTTCAGGCCCCACTCTGGACACTTGCTTTTGATTCCAGGACACTGAGGACAGGGTGCTGCCGAATATCCAGGCCGTGTTGCTGCCCAAGAAAACCAGCGCTCTGGGCACCAAAACCAAGTCAATCTGCCATGATTTTATCAAATACCCAAAGTCTCTTTTCAGATCCACCCACAGTATCTGAAAGGGCTGATTACTGTCTGAAGTCTGCTGTACCCACACCTCTGTCTATCCCTCTTCATCTAGAACAACCAGCGTCATCTTCCATTCCTTTCACCATCATGTGTTTAACTTGCTTCTCCTTATAGACAGTCAGATATCAATGTAATAATGAAATGATCTGTGTCAGTGCTGGCCATTTCCCTGTCCTGATTTCAGACCCCACTCTGGACACTTGTTTCCCATTCCAGGACCTTCTTGTATTAATATTCAGCACCACCTGTCAGTCAGAAACTTGTCTCAATGAACCGATCCTTTTACTGAACTTCCAACTGCTGCTGTCTATTTCTCGAGGGAAAGAGCTGCTCACTGTGTAAGGATGTGAGGGGAATGGAACCCGGCTGCTGGTGAGAAGGTCCCGTCTTCTCAATCAAAAGCCTTTTATTTTACTACAGTGATTCCCAGATTCCCAGCTGGTCCGTTGAGGATTTTGTTTTCACAGAAATATCTTGTTAAATACAAATCTGATTCCAACACATCAGTAACAGGACAGAATGGGAACCTTTTAAAAGGATGAAGCAACTATTTCAGTGGCTTCTCACTGTCCCCCTGAAGCCTGTGTGAAGGGGAATTACCAATAGTCTGTAATTTATTACTTCCACACCGAGTTTGAGTTATTTGTCGTGTGAAAGATTGCTGAACGGAGTCTTTTACTGTCAGTTACGGATGAGAGTTGACAACAATTAGCAAAATAAAGCTGTTCATAAAATAGCACCAGCAATTTGAGTCGGTAAAAGCAAAATTGTGTTTTAAAAGTTTATTTAAACCGCTACGGGAAAATAGATTTTTATGTACTTTTCCAGTCGATCACTTCTTTTCCACAGTGAAATTGGCGGCTTTCACAAATTCAAATATTCTGCCAGGTTGACAGGTTCAACCAATGATTTTTTTGTATTTTGTGCTTCGAGGTTCTCTGATTGAATCATTAATATGAACTAATGGCCGTGTGGCCTAATGGATAAGGCGTCTGACTTCGATATATTCTATGATGTTATCAGAAAATTGCAGGTTCGAGTCCTGCCACGGTCATTTTGACCCAAAGGGATTATGCAGGGCTTTGGGGATCGAGTCGGGGACTGAACAGATTGGAAACCCGACATGGACTTAATGGGGCGAATGGCCTCCTCATGTTCTGTCACTGACTTTTTGAGAAGAGGGTGACCAATCAGAAGTGGGCTGGGGTGACAGCGGGCTCAAACTGCAGGAATTCCAGGTCCCTGAATGACTGAGCTGAAACTGATCAGTTTCACAAACCCTGTCAGTTTCACTGCAGGAAACACCGTCTCGGGGGAAATAACATCACAAATAATTCCATTTGACTAATTATTCAATTATAAAACAATGGGCAGATGTGACGGTGCGATGTTACTTTTCACTGTGAGGGGAGAATCCGCCATCTGGGTAAATCAGCAACTTTATAACATCGTCTGTACGTTTGGAAAAGAAACGATGAAAACTCTCCCCATAACCCTGGTGTGGTGGAAAGGCTCAATTCAGAGATTGGAATATAACGAGAGCACAACATAAATCATTAACTGATATTTCCGGCATAAAACACACCCCAGCTCCCGTTCCCAGGTCACTGCTGTCCCTATGAGGCGGTGGGTGACTCTGAAAAGAGACTTTGTTTTGTGTTTCTGCAGGAAAACCACAAAGATCCTCCCAGGCAGTGAAACTCATCTTCCCAGAATCTCCATACCAGATTGAAACAGAAAACACAAAGACAGTGAGAAAGTTCCAGAGAGTTACTGAGCATTAAAACCAATGAAATAAACCAATTCTAGAGAGATGTTGGTGCAGCTTTTTCAGAGAGATTGTGGGTGGCTCTTAAAAGAGCCGTTGTGTTTCGAGTGTTTTCACTACATGGTGGAGTTTTACTTGGAGTTGATGTACTTGGTCACTCACTTTGTCCCTTCTCACATTCCGAGCGCTTTGTTGGGTGGAAATATTTATTCAGGCAGTTTCAACAGCTCAGAGCCGACATTGAGTGAGAAACCAGAAATGGGAGTACGGGACACAGACAAGGAATTGAGGCTGAACCTTTCTAAATCTCACTGGTTATAGGCCTCAGCTAGAGCATTGTGTCTAATTCCATGCTCCACACTTTAGCAGGAATGTCAAGGCCTTAGAGAGGGTGCAGAGGAGATTTGCTAGAATGTATCAGAGATGCAGGAATTCAGCTAATGTGGAAAGAATAGGGGTCTGGGGTGTGTGAAGCTGGGGTCCTTCTTCTTAGAGCAGAGATGTTAATGGGGCAGTTAATAGTTGTGTTCAACATTGTGAAGAGTTTTTATAAGAATAAAGAAGTTTGACTACAATTAGACAGAGCCTCGGTGAGATCACACCTGAAGCACTGTGTACAGTTTTGGCCCCCTTATCTAAGGAAGGATATACTTGCCTTAAAGGAAGTGTATCAAAGTGTCACTCGATTGCTTCCTGGGATGAGGGGATTGTCCGATGAGAAGAGATTGAATAGACGAGGCCGATATTCCTCAGAATTTAAAAGAGTGAGAGGTAATCTTACTGGCACCTAAAAATCTTAAGGGATTTAACAGGGTAAATGCTGGGAGGATGTTTCCTCTGGCTGGGGAATCTAGAACTAGGGATCTCAGTCTCAGTATAAATGGCTCCATCATTTAGGACTGAGAAGAGGAGAATTTTTTTTCACTCAAAGTATTGTGAATCTTTGGAATTCTCTACGCGCAGTGGTTAGCACCGCAGCCTCACAGCTCCAGTGACCTCGGTTCCGTTCAGGGTATTGCCTGTGCGGAGTTTGCAAGTTCTCTCTGTGACCACGTGGGTTTCCGCCGGGTGCTCCAGTTTCCTCCCACAGCCAAAGACTTGCAGGTTGATAGGTAAATTGACCATTGTAAATTGCCCCTAGTGTAGATAGGTGGTAGGAGAATGGTGGGAATGTGGTAGGGAATATGGGATGAATGTGGGATTAGTATAAATGGGTGGTTGTTGGTCGGCACAGACTCAGTGGGCCGAAGGGCCTTTTTCAGTGCTGTATCTCTCTGTGACTGTAGAGACGGAAATGCTCAATCATTGGGTATATCCAAGAGAGAGATCGATAGGTTTTTGGATACTAAGGGAATCAAGGGATCTGTGCCAGTGTGGTCAGATGGAGTTGATGTAGGAGATCAGCTGTGATCTTATTGAATGGCAGAGCTATTTCGATGGGCCGAATGGCCTACTCCTATTTTTTATGTAAAGTTCTATTCCTCTCAGGGAATATTTTATTTTCAAACAGAGAAATACTGCACACACTGGAAATCTGAATAATAACAGAAGATT
The DNA here is from genome assembly GCF_036365525.1 of Heterodontus francisci. Lineage (NCBI taxonomy): Eukaryota > Metazoa > Chordata > Chondrichthyes > Heterodontiformes > Heterodontidae > Heterodontus > Heterodontus francisci. The sequence goes on from NC_090405.1 coordinate 20,900,998, forward strand.
CTGGAAACACTCAGCAGTTCCAGCAGTATCTGTGGAGAGAGGAAGGTAGGAGCAATGTTTCAGGTCTATAGAAGGGTCACAGAACTGGACCACTAACCCGAGCTTCTCTTCGCTACAGTTGTTTCCGGACTGGCTGAGTGTTTTCAGTATTTTAGGCTTTTTCTTTCTGTATTTCATCCTTTTCCCATTTGACTATTTGCTGTGAAACTTTCAGCGTTGTGCTCAGTTCTTTGTGTCGTTGTGTTTTCTTTATTTGAAGTAATGTAAATAGTATCCTGAAATGAATTTGCCAAATGGTTGGGCAAATTGTTACAACCAGTTTTTGAGCAAGTTCTCCACATGCACAGTGAAGGATTCCTTCACATTTGTGAAGACCATACAGGACTTGCATATCGATAGCAATGCCGTGTCCATGTGTCATTTGACATTGCTAGCCTATTCACCAATGTACCACTTCAGGAAGCCATAGATATTTGCACTGCAGTGCTATATCATGGCGATCTAGACCCGTCACCATTGTGTGAATCCGTATTCATTGAACTTATGAACTCGGCAACTTGCACAGTTGGGTTCAGTTTTATTGACACCATGTTTCGCTGGTGTTGCCATGGGATCACCTCTAGGCCCAGCTCTCACAAACATCTTTGTTGGATTCCATGACAAAACTGTTTTTAAGGGAATGACACCTAACCTCCGACCTCTTGCATATTTCCAATATGTAGATGATATGTTTGCTATATTTGAATCCGCAGCTGCATGAAATAATTTCCTTGCACGTCTTCATGGGCTCCATCCTACACTCAAATTCACCTTTGGAATGGAGCAGTCAAATGAGCTCCCTTTCCTTGATGTACTAGTTGAGAAATCTGCTAAGGGGTTTTCCACCACGGTCTACCGCAAACCTACCTTCACTGGTCAATACACGCGTTGGGATTATTACAGTTCCACGCGCTATAAGATTGGTCTTATCGACAACCTCATAAATAGGGCTGAGCCATTTGCTCACCATGCAAGCTTGATGCTGAAATAGGGCGAATCAAAGACATCCTGCATTACAATGGCTACACTGATCAGATCATTTCTCACTGCATATCGCACAAACCTATAAATGGGCTGAAGGCCGTCATTTTGAGCCCTGAAAAGTGTCCAGTCTCCCTCAAATTACCCTGGAAGGGTAATTTATCCCCAGTATTTGAGTAACAGGTGAAGCGAGCTGTTTCCTGCTGTTACTATGCAGGAGCAACAAGTGTGGTGTTCGCCACTAACAGGATGCTGCTGTCAAGCAAAAGAGACGTCCTGCCTATCACACAAATAAGTAACGTGATATATGAATTTCAATACCAGTGTGATGCTAGGTTTCTAGACCGTACATCCCAAAACTGGCGGATTGTATCAAATAACATGTCCCTTCCGCTGTTCGCAATGGGCCCTACCCAACCAACCCGTGCTTGCAAAACTCAAAACACAGTATCCAACATGAGATGTGATTCCACAATAGGACAACATTTGCTAAATAATTCTCAGTGTGCTAAGAATTACGTTGACAACCAATTTAAGACTGTCAGTAGGGCTCGCAGTGTGGTGCATTGGTGTGTACTGTAAGCTACATATATTAATACACAGGGCCCTGTTCTTTGCAGACAGAAAGAACACGCACACATGTTGTGCCAGTTTCAGCTAAACAAAATAAGTGACAGCCATTCACTGGCTCATTCCACAGGGCAATGCCTTGACCAATCAGAGTCAAGCTGCCTGGTTTAAATTACAAACAAAGCTGGGCAGTTATCTGTCAGTTACCATAAACTGATGCATTCTGAATGGCAATGCCTCGCCCAATCAGAGTTCACTTGCCAACCAATCAGCACTCTCTTCTCATACAGAAGAAAGTTGTTGTTTTCCCTTAAATTGGTATTCTTGCGGATTGCCCTGCTGAGTGCAAGACGAAAACAACTGGCTACCAAAGTTTGGACAACATGTCACTATTTTCACGAAATGATTACTTTTATTTTCAATATAAAAATATAAAGCAATATGAGTGTAACATTTACAGACAAATTCTATTACCTCACATTGCCTGATTCTTTCACACTGACAGACTATGTGAACTACTGTCCCGATTTTGCAGTTCTCACTTCCAGTTAGCAAATGTCAGCAATCTGTGATACAGTGCAGTTTACAGACCAGACCGTCAATCACAACATGCAATAATTGTTCAGCTTATGTTGGACTGGTGGGATTTAGAAATACTAGGAATTGAGATGAGCTGTTATTGTATTTAATTATTTGTTTCATGGGATGTGGACGTCGCCAGCCAGGCCAGCATTTATTGCCCATCCCTAATTGCCCATGAGAAGGTGGTGGTGAGCTTCCTTCTTGAACCACTGCAGTCCATGTGGGGTAGGTACACCCACAGTGCTATTAGGAAGGGAGTTCCAGGATTTTTACCCAGCGACAGTGAAGGAATGGCGATATAGTTCCAAGTCAGGATGATGTGTAGCTTGGAGGAGAACTTTCAGGTGGTGGTATTCCCATGCATCTGCTGCCCTTGTCCTTCTAGGCAGCAGAGGATGCAGGTTTGGAAGGTGCTGCCTGAGTAGCCTTGGTGCATTGTTGCAGTGCATCTTGTAGATGGTACACACTGCTGCCACTGTACGTCAGTGGTGGAGGGAGTGAATGTTGTGGACGGGGTGCCAATCAAGCGTGTTGCTTTGTCCTGGATGGTGTCGAGCTTCTTGAATGTTGTTGGAGCTGCACCCATCCGGGCAAGTGGATAGTATTCCATCACACTCCAGACTTGTGCCTTGTAAATGGTGGACAGGCTTGGGGAGTCAGGAGGTGAGTTACTCACCGCATGCTTCCTACCCTCTGACCAGCTCATGTAGTCACACTATTTATAAGGCTACTCCAGTTCAGTTTCTGGTCAATGGGAACCCCCAGGAAGTTGATAGTGGGGGATTCAGCGATCGTAATGCCGTTGAATGTCAATGGGAGATCGTTAGATTCTCTCTTGTTCGAGATGGTCATTGCCTGGCACTTGTGTGGCGCGAATGTTACTTGCCACTTATCAGCCCAAGCCTGGATATTGTCCAGGTCTTGCTGCATTTCTACATGGACTGCTTCAGTATCTGAGGAGTCGCGAATGGTGCTAAATTTTGCAATCATCAGTGAACATCCCCACTTCTGACCTTATGATTGAAGGAAGGTCACTGATGAAGTAGTGAAGAAGGTTGGGCCGAGGATACTACCCTGAGGAACTCCAGCAGTAATGTCCTGGAGCTGAGATGATTGACCTCCAACAATCACAACCATTTTCCTTTGTGCTAGGTACGATTCCAACCAGTGGAGAGTTTTCCTCTTGATTCCCATTGACTCCAGTTTTGCTCTGGCTCCTTGATGCCATACTCAGTCAAATGCTACCTTGATGTCAAGGGCAGACACTCTCACCTCACCTCTTGAGTTCAGCTCTTTTGTCCTTGTTTGAACCAAGGCTGTAATGAGGTCAGGAGCTGAATGGCCCTGGCAGAACCCAACTGAGCGTCACTGAACAGGTTATTGCAAAGCAAGTGCCCCGTCGATGACATCTTCCATCACTATACTGATGATTGAGAGTAGACTGATGAGGCAGCAATTGGCTGGGTTGGATTTGTCCTGCTATTTGTGTACAGGACATACCTGGGCAATTTTCCACATTGCCGGGTAGATGCCTGTGTTGTAGCTGTACTGGAACAGCTTGGCTAGGGGCGCGGCAAGTTCTGGAGCATATGTCTTCAGTACAATTGCCGGAATATTGTCAGGGCCCGTAGCCTTTGCTGTATCCAGAGCCTTCAGTCATTTCTTGATATCACGTTGAGTGAATCGAATTGGCTGAAGACTGGCATCTGTGATGCTGGGGACTTCAGGAGGAGGTCGAGATGGATCATCAACCCGGCACTTCTGGCTGAAGATTGTTTCAAATTCTTCATCCTTGTCTTTTGCACTGATGTGCTGGGCTGCCCCATCATTGATTTAGGGATATTTGTGGAGCCACCTCCTCCTGTTGGTTGTTTAATTGTCCACCACCATTCATCATTGGATGTGGCAGGGTGTAGATCTGATCCGTTGGTTGTGGGATCACTTAGCCCTGTCTATTACATGCTGCTTCTGCTGTTTGGCATGAAAGTAGTCCTGGGCTGTAGCTTCATCAGGCTGACGCCTCATTTCAAGGTATGCCTGGTGCTGCTCCTGGCATGCCCTCCTGCACTCTTCATTGAATTAGGGTTGATCCCCCAGCTTGTTGGTAATGTTAGAGTGGGGGAATATGCCGGGCCATGAGTTTATAGAATGTGGTTGACTACAATTCTGCTGCTGCTCATGGTCCACAGCACCTCATGGATGCCCAGTTATACATTGCTAGATCTGTTCAAAATCTATCCCATTTAGCACAGTGGTAGTGGCACACAACACGATGGAGGGTATCCTCAATGTGAAGACGGGACATCATCTCCACAAGGACTGTGCAGTGGTCACTCCTACCAATACTGTCGTGGACTGATGCATCTGCGGCAGGCAGATTGGTGAGGATGAGGTCAAGTATGTTTTTCCCTCTTGTTAGTTCCCTCACCACCTACTGCAGACCCAATCGAGCAGCTATGTCCATTGGGACTCGGCCAGCATGGTCAGTAGTGGTGCTACCGAGAGACTCATGGTGATGGACATTGAAATCCCCCATCAGACTACATTCTGTGCCGTTGCCACCCTCAGTGCTCCCTCCAAGTGGTGTTCATCAGTCTCTCGCTGTCTCTTGCTGGTTTGCTCAGTACCTTTCTCTGTCTGTTCCTTTTTGGATCCTGATAATATCTTCCTGGTTTTCTGTGTGTCTTTCTCTGTCTGTTCCTTTCTGAGTCCTGATAATCTCTTCCTGGTTTTCTGTGTGTCTTTCTCTGTCTGTTCCCTTCTGGGTCCTGATAATATCTCCCTGGTTTTCTGTGTATCTTTCTCTGTCTGTTCCTTTCTGGGTCCTGATAATCTCTTCCTGGTTTTCTGTGTGTCTTTCTCTGCCTGCCTCATTTTCGGTGCTGTTACTCAGTGTCCTTGTGTCATTGTGCAGTGAGGGTGAGTCCGTCAGCACGTGTGTTGCTGAGTCCGGGATTCTTAAGAAATCCGACAACAATCCTATTTTTATAAAAACATTGGGGAAATGAACATATTTCACTAACGGGCAGCTAAAATTTAAAACAGCAGTTAGCAGAGTAGCGCAGCGGAAGCGTGCTGGGCCCATAACCCAGAGGTTGATGGATTGAAACCATTCTCTGCTATTTATGTTTTTGTAGTAACACAAATTGTTTCCTTTCAAAACATCAAGTATTTTACCCATAATAACAAGATGCTTCCAAAGGCACTCTATTGCAATCAGCTTCTTCCTTCTACTGAACACATCAATCAGTAACAACTCACTTTTGCTCACACGAACACAAGCTGCAAACACGGACCAGCCGAGTCTCTCCCACTTTGTCAACCCCTTCCTGCAGAGCCTCCTCTCCACCACCAGATGGTGATGTTGGCCACAATAAAACCAGGACAAATGGTCACAGTGAGGAGACGGTCAGCAACAGAAAATAAAACAATAACAGGGAAAACCTTTGCACAACAACAGGGTACATCTTTGCACAACAGAAAACATATTTACACACCAGGAAATACCTTTAGACAACAGGGAGAATACAATCATACAAATGCCTTGTTTCTCCATCTGAGTCTCGTTGTCTCTCTCTCTGTCCCTCACTTTTGCTTCCTCACAGTCTATTGGTTTTCTGTGTGTTTTTCTCTCTGTCCCGTTGTCGATGGTGTTACTCAGCGTCCTTGTAACATTGTGTAGCCAGGCTGAGCCTCCCAACACCTGTGTTGCTGTAATAAAACCAGAAAATGCTGGAAATGCTCAGTTGGTCTGGCAGCATCTGTGCAGAGAGAAACAGTTAACAGTTCACTTCTGTTTCCTTAGCTCACATTAACTTTGTTTCTTTCTCCACAGATGCTGCCAGACCTGCTGAGTATTTCAAGCATTTTCTGTTTATGTTTCAGATTTCCAGCATCTGCAGTATTTTGCTTTTGTACGTGTGTTGCTATGTCTGGGACTGTTTGAGTGCAATGCTATTGCTTTATAAACAGCGTTGAAACAAACATTTATCTCACTAACACACGGCACTAATACACAGCTGGATATAAACAGCAGCCTGCAGCAGAGGGTGCAGTGGAAGTTTATTAACACAAATAATTCACCAACACAATATTTACTGCTATCCACAATCACACCACGCTTCATCTTAACACGTTTTACTCTTTATTTACATCAACTTCTTCCTTCCAGTAAACACTTCAATTTGGAACACAGCTTCCAAATCACCTTTATTCACAAACCCGAACACACACCAGCCCAGACTTTCCCCTTTCTGTCAACCCATTCCTGCATCACTGCCTCTCCACCAACAGTTGTTGCTAGAATCATACAATCATAGAATGGCTACAGCACAGAAGGAGGCCATTCGGCCTGTCGAACCCGTGCTGGCTCTCTGTTAGAGCAACTTACCTCATTTCACTCCCCAGTCAGTTCAATTTTGGAGGTGGGAAAACTTCTCGAAAGAATAATTCGGGACAAAATTAATAGTCCCATGGACAAATGTGGGTTAATTCAAGAAAGCCAGCATGGATTTCTTAAGGGAAAATCATGTTTAACTGTCCTGCTGGAGTTTTTTGATGAGGTAACAGAAAAAGTTGATGAGGGCAATGCTGTTGATGTGGTGTACATGGACTTTCAAAAGGTCTGGCAGCATCTGAAAGGTCACTGACCTGAAACGTTAACTTTGCTTCTCTCTGTACAGATGCTGCCTGACCTGCTGAGTATTTCCAGCATTTCTTGTTTTCATTATGGCACAGAGTTCCCTTTTCAAACTTACAGAATTAACCACAATAATGTACTCTGAGATTCAAGTGAAATATCAGCCCAATATTTACACACATTATGAGTTTATAAGTTTCAGTATTAATTCCCATAGTGCATCCTGACATATACATTAGATATAACATAACATAAGAACAGAAGAAATAGGAGCAGGAGTAGGCCATTCGGCCCCTCAAGCCTGCCCCGCCATTCAGTAAGATCATGGCTGATCTGCCCCAGACCTCAACTCCTCTTTCATGCCAGCTCTTCATAGCCCTCAACTTTCCAATATTTCAAAAATCAATTTACATCCTCTTTAAATACTTTCAGTGATTTAGCCTCCAATACTGTCTGGGGTAGAGAATTCCAGACATTCACTACCCTCTGAGAGAAGAAATTCCTTTGTATCTCAGTTTTAAATGAGTGTCCCCTTATTCTGTAACTATGTTGCCTAGTTTGAGATTCCCCCACTAGTGGAAACATCTTCTCAACATCGACCCTGTTAATAAAAACAAGAAATGCTGGAAATACTCAGCAGGTCTGGCAGCATCTGTGAAGAGAGAAGCAGAGTTAATGTTTCAGGTCAGAGACCCTTCTTCACCCTGTTAAGCCCCCTCAGAATCTTGTACGTTTCAAAAAGATCACCCCTCATTCTTCTAAACACGAATGAATAACCTGTTTAGCCGTTCTTCATAAGTCAACCCCTTCATCTCAGGAATCAGCTGAGTGAATCTCTTTTGAACTCCTCCAATGCCAGTACATCCTTTCTTAAGTCTAAATCTCAAGTGCGATATCAGATTGAGAGAATCTGAAAGATAGTATAACCTGAGATACAAACTGAGATTTCAGTTTAAAACTCCCCCGGATTGTGAAACTAAAAGATACAATAGCAATTCAATTTGTATAGACTGTGCTTTGGATCATATTCCAGCCCTCATCCAGTATCAGACTGGAAGATACTGTAGCAATTCCATTAGTGCAGACTCAGCTCTACATTACAGAGCAGGGAACATATTTAAACAACCCGGAACACTTTTACACAAGACGGATCATATTTACACAACTGAGAAGATCTTTCCCCAACAGGGAACCATTTTACACAATAACAGAGAACATCTTTACACAACAGCGAATATAGTTACACAACAGAGAACATATTACACAGCAGGAAATATCTTTAAAAGAACACAGGGAACATCTTTACACAACAGAGAACACAATTACATAAATCATCAGTCTTTCGCTGTCTCTTGCTGGTTTGCTCAGTACCTTTCTCTGTCTGTTCCTTTCTGGGTCCTGATAATCTCTGCCTTGTTTTCTGTGTGTCTTTCTCTGCCTGCCTCATTGTCGGTGCTGTTACTCTGTGTCCTTGTGTCATTGTGCAGTGAGGGTGAGTCCGTCAGCACGTGTGTTGCTGAGTCTGGGATTCTTGAGCATTCAGATGACAATCCTATTTTGATAAAAACATTGGGGAAATGAACATATTTCACTAACAGGCAGCTAAAATTTAAACCCACAGTTAGCAGAGTGGCGCAGCGGAAGCGAGCTGGGCCCATAACCCAGAGGTCGATGGATCAAAACCATTCTCTGCTATTTATGTTTGGTAGTAACACAAACAGTTCACTATCAAAATATCAAGTGTTTCCCGATAATTACAAGATGCGCTCGATTGCGATCAACTTTTTCCTTCTCGTGAACACATCAATCAGTAACAAATCACTTTTGCTCACACGAACACAAGCTGCAAACACGGACCAGCCGAGTCTCTCCCACTTTGTCAACCCCTTCCTGCAGAGCCTCCTCTCCACCACCAGATGGTGATGTTGGCCACAATAAAAGCAGGACAAATGGTCACAGTGAGGAGACGGTGAGTAACAGAAAATAAAACAATAACAGGGAAAACCTTTACACAACAACAGGGTACATCTTTACACAACAGAAAACATATTTACACAACAGGAAATACCGTTACACAACAGGGAGAACACAATCATACAAATGCCTTGTTTCTCCATCTCAGTTTCGTTGTCTGTCTCTCTCCGTTCCTCACTTTTGCTTCCTCACAGTCTATTAGTTTTCTGTGTGTTTTTCTCTCTGTCCCGTTGTCGATGGTGTTACTCAGCGTCCTTGTAACATTGCGTAGCCAGGCTGAGCCTCCCATCACCTGTGTTATAGAACATAGAACAGTACAGCACAGAACAGGCCCTTCGGCCCACGATGTTGTGCCGAACCTTTAACCTACTCTCAGATCAAAACTGCCTACGTACCCTTCATTCTACTATCATCCATGTACCTATCCAAGAGACGCTTAAATGTCCCTAATGTATCTGCTTCTACTACCACCACTGGCAGTGCATTCCACGCACCCACCACTCTCTGTGTAAAGAACCTACCTTTGACATCTCCCCGAAACCTTCCTCTATCACCTTAAAATTATGCCCCCTGGTGATAGCCCTTTCCACCCTGGGAAAAAGTCTCTGGCTATCCACTCTATCTATGCCTCTCATCATCTTGTAACCCTCTATCAAGTCACCTCTCATCCTTCTTCGTTCCAATGGGAAAAGCCCCAGCTCCCTCAATCTTTCTTCGTAGGACATGCCCTCCAGTCCAGGCAGCATCCTGATAAATCTCCTCTGCACCCTCTCTAAAGCTTCCACATCCTTCCTATAATGAGACGACCAGAACTGAACACAATATTCCAAGTCAGGTCTAACCAAGGCTTTATAGAGCTGCAGCATAACCTCGCGGCTCTTAAACTCAATCCCCCTGTTAATGAAAGCCAACACACCATACGCCTTCTTAACAACCCTATCAATTTGGGTGGCAGCTTTGAGCAATCTATGGACATGGGCCCCAAGATCCCTCTGTTCCTCCACACTACCAAGAATCCTGTCTTTTAGCCTGTATTCTGCATTCAAATTCGACCTTCCAAAATGAATCACTTCACACTTTTCTAGGTTGAACTCCATCTGCCACTTCTCAGCCCAGCTCTGCATCCTGTCAATGTCCCGTTGCAACCTACAACAGCCTTCCACACTGTCCACAACTCCAGCAACCTTCGTGTCATCGGCAAACTTGCTAACCCAGACTTCCACTTCCTCATCCAAGTCATTTATAAAAATCACAAAGAGCAGAGGTCCCAGAACAGATCCTTGTGGAACACCACTGGTCACCGAGCTCCATGCTGAATACTTTCCATCTACTACCACCCTCTGTCTTCTATGGGCCAGCCAATTCTGTATCCAGACAGCCAACTCTCCCTGTATCCCATGCCTCCTTACTTTCTGAATGAGCCTACCATGGGGAACCTTATTAAACGCCTTGCTGAAATCCATATACACCACATCCACTGCTCTTCCTTCATCAATGTGTTTTGTCACATCTTCAAAGAATTCAGTAAGGCTTGTGAGGCATGACCTGCCCCTCACAAAGCCATGCTGACTGTCTCTAATCAAACTATGCTTTTCCAAATAATCATAAATCCTGTCTCTCAGAATCCTCTCCAATAATTTGCCCACTACCTACGTAAGACTGACTGGTCTATAATTCCCAGGGTTATCCCTATTCCCTTTCTTGAACAAGGGAATAACATTTGCCACCCTCCAATCATCTGGTACTACTCCAGTGGACAGTGAGGACGCAAAGATCATCACCAAAGGCGCGGCAATCTCTTCCCTCGCTTCCCGTAATATCCTTGGATATATCCCGTCTGGCCCCAGGGACTTATCTGTCCTCATGTCTTTCAAAATTTCCAGCACATCCTCCCTCTTAACATCAACCTGTTCAAGCATATCAGCCTGTTTCACGCTGTCCTCACAAACGACCAGGTCCCTCTCACTAGTGAATACTGAAGCAAAGTATTCATTTAGGACCTCCCCTACCTCCTCCGACTCCAGGCACAAGTTCCCTCCACTATCCCTGATCGGCCCTACCCTCACTCTGGCCATCCTCTTGTTCCTCACATAATTGTAGAACGCATTGGGATTTTCCTTAATCCTACCCGCCAATACTTTTTCATGTCCCCTTCTAGCTCTCCTAAGTCCATTCTTCAGTTCCTTCCTGGCTACCTTGTAACCCTCTAGAGCCCTGTCTGATCCTTGCTTCCTCAACCTTAAGTAAGCTTCCTTCTTCCTCTTGACTAGCTGTTCCACATTTCTTGTCATCCAAGGTTCCTTCACCCTACCATCTCTTCCTTGCCTCATCAGGACAAACCTATCCAGCAGTCGCAGCAAGTGCTCCCTGAACAAACTCCACATTTCTGTCATGCATTTCCCTGAGAACATCTGTTCCCAATTTATGCACCCCAGTTCCTGCCTAATAGCATTGTAATTCCCCCTCCCCCAATTAAATATTTTCCCATCCCGTCTGCTCCTGTCCCTCTCCATGACGATAGTAAAGGTCAGGGAGTTGTGATCACTATCACCGAAATGTTCTCCCGCCGAGTGATCTGCCACCTGGCCTGGTTCGTTGCCAAGCACCAAATCCAACATAGCCTCCCCTCTAGTCGGCTTATCTACATATAGAGTCAGGAACCCTTCCTGGACACACCTGACAAAAACTGCTCCATCCAAACTATTTGCACTAAGGAGGTTCCAATCAATATTAGGGAAGTTGAAGTCACCCATGACAACAACCCTGTTACTTCTGCACCTTTCCAAAATCTGCCTCCCAATCTGTTCCTCCGTGTCTCTGTTGCTATTGGGGGGTCTATAGAAAACTCCCAATAAAGTGACTGCTCCTTTCCTGTTTCTGACTTCCACCCATAATGACTCAGTAGACAAACCCTCCTCGATGACCTCCCTGTCTGCAGCTGTGATACTATCCCTGATTAACAATGTCACTCCCCCACCTCTTTTACCTCCCTCCCTATTCCTTTTGAAACATCTAAACCCCGGAACATCCAACATCCATTCCTGCCCCTGTGATCGCCAACTGTCCGTAATGGCCACAACATCGTAGCTCGAAGTACTGATCCATGCTCTAAGTTCATCACCCTTATTCCTGACACTTCTTGCATTAAAATAGACACACTTCAACCCATCATACTGGCTGAAACTTTGCCCTGTCAACTGTCTAACCTTCATCACAGACTCTCTGCACTCAGTATCTGCCTGATCAACAGCTACCCCATCCACTTATCCATAGCTCCGGTTCCCATCCCCCTGCCAAACTAGTTTAAACCCTCCCGAAGAGCTCTAGCAAACCTCCCGCCCAGGATATTGCTGCCCCTCCAGTTCAGATGCAACCCGTTCTTCTTGTACAGGTCCCACCTTCCCCAGAAGGTATCCCAATGATCCACATAACTGAAGCCCTCCCTGCTACACCAGCTCTGTAGCCACGTGTTCAGCTGCACTCGCTCTCTGTTTCTAGCCTCACTAGCACGTGGCACCGGTATCAATCCTGAGATTACTACTCTGCTCGTCCTGCCTTTTAGCTTCCAACCTAACTCCTATATTTGCTTTTCAGGTCCTCATCCCTTTTCCTAGCTATGTCATTGGTACCGATATGTACCACGACTTCTGGCTGCTCCCCCTCCCCCTTAAGAATCCTATAGACTCGATCCGAGATATCCCTAACCCTGGCACCCGGGAGGCAACATACCATCTGGGAGTCTCGTTCGCGACCACAGAATCTCCTGTCTGTTCCTCTAACCATTGAATCTCCTATCACTATCGCTCTCCTATTCTCCACCCTTCCCTTCTGAGCCGCAGAGCCAGGCTCAGTGCCAGAGACCTGGCCACTGTGGCTTTCCCCTGGTAGGTCCCCCCCCCCCTCCGCCAACCACAGGGGATCCCTGCACAGTGCGCCTATTCCCTTTCCCTCCCCTGACGGTCACCCAGCTACCTTTATCCTGTGACTTCGGTGTCAGTACTTCCCTATAACTGCTCTCTATCATCCCCTCTGCCTCCCGCATGATCCGAAGTTCATCCAGCTCCAGCTCCAGTTCCCTAACGCGGTCTGTGAGGAGCTGGAGTTGGGTGCACTTCTCACAGGTGAAGTCAGCAGGGACACAAGTGGTGACCCTTACCTCCCACATCCTGCAAGAGGAGCATGCAACTGCCCTAGCTTCCATCCCCTCTGCTCGAAATTGACAACAGAGAATAAAAAAATATAAAGGAAAACCTTACCTTACCAAACCCTCCACACAAGAGTCCTTTTTTTTGGTTGGAGGAGGAGGATGGGTGGGAGACACTACACGTGTAGTGTTTCGGGTTTAGCCACTGCCCGAATATATAAGTTCACTTACCCAGCAGTCCCCGTGTCCGCGTCCGCCGAATCGCCAGGTAAGTACTTTATAGTGAAACGTACCTTCCCAGCTGCCCCCTGGCTCGCACTATCACCGCTACTGCTGATCAAAGGTGTTGCTGTAATAAAAACAGAAAATGCTGGAAATGCTCAGTACGTCTGGCAGCATCTGTGCAGAGAGAAACAGTTAACAGTTCACTTCTGTTTCCTTAGCTCACATTAACTTTGTTTCTTTCTCCACAGATGCTGCCAGACCTGCTAACTATTTCAAGCATTTTCTGTTTATGTTTCAGATTTCCAGCATCTGCAGTATTTTGCTTTTGTACATGTGTTGCTATGTCTGGGACTGTTTGAGTGCAATGCTATTGCTTTATAAACAGCGTTGAAACAAACATTTATCTAGTTAACACACAGCACTAATACACAGCTGGATATAAACAGCAGCCTGCAGCAGAGGGTGCAGTGGAAGTTTATTAACACAAATAATTCACCAGCACTATATTTACTGCTATCCACAATCACACCACCCTTCATCTTAACATGTTTTATTCTTCATTGACATCAACTTCTTGCTTCCAATAAACACTTCAATTTGGAACACAGCTTCCAAATCACCTTCATTCACAAACCCGAACACAAGCTGCAAATGCTGCAAACACACACCAGCCCAGACTTTCCCCTTTCTGTCAACCCATTCCTGCATCACTGCCTCTCCACCAACAGTTGTCGCTAGAATCATACAATCATAGAATGGCTAAAGCACAGAAGGAGGCCATTCGGCCTGACGAACCCATGTTGGCTCTCTGCTAAAGCAACTCACCTCGTCTCACTCCCCAGTCAGTTCAATTTCGGTGGTGGGAAAACTTCTCGAAAGAATAATTCAGACAAAATTAACAGTCCCATGGACAAATGTGGTTAATTCTGGAAAGACAGCATGGATTTCTTCAGGGAAAATCATGTTTAACTGCCCTGCTGGAGTTTTTTGATGAGGTAACAGAGAGGGATGATGAGGGCAATGCTGTTGATGTGGTGTACATGGACTTTCAAAAGGTCTGGCAGCATCTGAATGGTCACTGACCTGAAACATTAACTCTGTTTCTCTCTCCACAGATGCTGCCAGACCTGCTGAGTATTTCCAGCACTTTTTGTTTATATTTCAGATTTCTAGCATCTGCAGTATTTTGCTTTTATTGACTTTCAAAAGGAGTTTGATACAGTGCAACACAACAGACTTGTGAGCAAAGTTATAACTCATGGAATAAAAGGGACAGTAGTAACATGGATATGGAATTGGCTGAGTGACAGGAAACAAAGAGTAGTGAGCAATGGATGTTCTTCAGGCTAGAGGAAGGTTTGTAGTGGAGTTCCCCAGGAGTTAGTGTTGGGACCCTTGCCTTTCCTGATATATATTAATGACCTAGACCTTGGTGTACAGGGCAGAATTTCAAAGTTTATGGATGATACGAAAATTGGAAGCATTGTGAACTGTAAGGATGATAGTGTAGAACTTCAAAAGGACACAGACAAGTTGGTGGAATGGGAGGACAGATAACAGGTGAAGTTCAATGCAGAGAAATGTGAATTGATTCATTTTGGTCAGAAGAACATGGAGTGACAATGTAGAATAAAGGGTACAATTCTAAAGGGGGTGCAGGAGCAGAGGGACCTGGGGGTATAAGTCATTGGTTGAGAGAGCGGTTAATAAAGCATACAGTATCCTCGGCTTTAGTAATAGAGGCATAGAATACAAGAACAAGGAGGTCATGTTGAACTTGTATAAGACACTAGCCTCAGCTGAAGTACTGCGTCCAGTTCTGGGTGCCACACTTTAGGAAAGATGTGAAGGCATTGGAGAGATTATGGAAAAGATTCATGAGAATGGTTCCAGGGATGAGGAACTTCAGTTATGAAGATAGATTGGAGAAGTTAGGACTGTTTTCCTTGGAGAAAAGAAGGCTAAGAGGAGATTTCATAGTGGTATTCAAAATGATGAGGGGTGTGGACAGAGTGGATAGGGAGAAACTGTTCCCACTTGTGAAAGGATCGAGAACGAGAGGGCACAGATTTAAAGTAATTGGTAAAAGAAGCAAAAGCGACATGGGGTAAAAGTTTTTCACACAGCGAGTGGTTAAAGTATGAACTGCCTGAGAATGTGATGGAGGCAGGTTTAATTGAAGCATTCATAGGGGAATTAGACTGTTATCTGAAAAGGAAGAATGTGCAGGATTATGGGGAGAAGACGGGGAAGTGACATGAGGTGAATTGCTCATTTGGAGAGTCAGTGCAGACACGATGGGCCAAATGGCCTCCTTCTGTGTAGTAACAATTCTGTGATTCCAATATTCAAGTCATTTATATATATGGTGGTCCTGACACTGACCCTTGTGGACATCACTGTTCAGCATCTTCCATTCTGAAAAACAACCACATACCACAACTCGCTTTTCTTGATATTTCATACATTTTTTAATCTAAGCAGATACTGACCCTCCTATTCCAGGAGCCTCAGTTTTGTTACCCAGCCTTTTATGTGGTAGTTTGTCAAACGCTTTCTGAAAATCCATATAGACAACATCCATTGCTTTCCCTTCATCAACCTTTTCTGTTATTTCATCAAAAAAATCAGTTATTTATTAATAGATGCAGCACTGAAACAGGCCCTTCGGCCCACCAAGTCTCTGCCGACCAACAACCACCCATTTATACTAATCCTACATCAATGCCATATTCTCGACCACATCCCCCACCACCGACAAACACTCGGGGCAATTCACAACGGTCAATTTACCAATCAATCTGCAAGTCTTTGGCTGTGCGAGGAAACACACGCAGTTACAGGGAGAACTCAAACTGCGCACAGACATTAGCCAGAACTGAACACGGGTCGCTGGAGCTGTGAGGCTGCGGTGCGAAACAGTGATCGCCCAAAATGACCATAGCAGGACTCGAACCTACAATCTTCTGATAACTTCATTAAATACACTGAAATCAGACACCTTACCCATTAGGCCACACGGCCAATAGAGAAAGATTGGAGAGGTGCTGAATCTCTCAGTTTTCGGTCTACCCAAACCAAGTTCAAGACCTGAATAATGAACCGATTGCCTCATTAGTTCTGTGAATAATACAATGATTTAATAGACAAAGTTTTGAAACATTCCTGCCCATAAATCTTGATAACAGAGAGTGTGTGGATCTCCTGACTCAGAATGTTTAATGGATACAGTCCTCAGATCCGACAAGGAACCCCTGAACATCCACAGTAAAGACAGTGTGGATGAGGAAATGTAAGAGCCGGGAGCTGAAACTCAGGGACGGCCGAGCTCTCCTGTCATTGAGCTTGTGTGTCTGCTCTGCTCGCCGCACTTCCGGCTCTACTTTGTTTCCAATGAAAAGATGAAAAGGGCCGTTCGGTTTTCCTCTCACTGACAGCGTGTTTCACTCGGGTTAATATAACCCGGGACTTTTGCTGCTGAAATGAATTCTGCAAGGTCCCAGCAAACACACTGGCTCCCTCCTTTCTCCCCTCTTTCTACCGGATTGTTTTACCAGGAGGGGCTCAATAATAACAAACCCCCTGCAGGGAATGACCGCAAATTGAGCATCTAAATGGGGCAAGTGGGCAGCTTTCTGGGTTCTAGGTTCCCCCTACCCCGCCCCTCCCTCCCTCCAGTCCAAGCCCCTCTTCACTTTCTTTGGGACTTTGATGAGGGTGAAATGGGGAAAGTTCCCATTGATGTTTGAATGCTGAATTGCTGCAAAGATCTGCGCACGCGCGGTGTTGCTCCGCCCCCTGTGGGACGTCACTATGAGGAGTGGAGCGCATGCGCAGCCTTTCCCCAACCCAGTCTGTGAGGCCATTCACTCAATCAGGGGAAGATGCTTTAAATCAGCTGCTAATGGAGACTTCCCGGGCCCGGGGAAAGGGAACAAACAGCATCTGCTTCCAGCAGCCACTGCTTTGGGAGCGTGTCCGCAGATGTGCTCAGAGATTAGCATTGAGTGGTGGGAAGTTGAGGGGGAGTCGGGGAGTGTTTGGAACAGACACTGTGGAGCAGGAGCTGCTCCCGGAACATGGAGTGAGCCGGGGACACGGGGAAGGGAGAGTTCATTCTCGGACAGTGTCTGTACAGGCTCAGGGAGACACAATGGGAAGAAATCACTATTGAAAATCACTGACAATTTCACCACCCAAAGGAGAGGGAATTTTCCTGCTTTAGTTCCAGTCTCTCACTGTTTGTTGGATCGTGAACAGTGACGGAAAAATAGCCGCAAAATAACGAGCGTTTATTGCAGACACCAGGTGAGAAGTGTGAAAGGCACATTTTAAATAGTGGCTGCTTGTTTTCCGTTGAAATAGAAATGTGACTGTGTAAAGGTCACTGCTCTATCGGACAGTCCCAGTCATTGAGCAGTGCAGGGCTTGTGTTGTTTCTGAATGTCACAAACTTGTTGTAAAACCACTGCAAACACCTGGTAAACAGAAGCTGAATACTGCAGTACTGCAGTGGAGTCAGACACTGACACTGTTTGTGTTCCTGGTTTTCATTTCGCGATTGTTCATAATGATTATTATTGGGACGATTACATTGATCGCTTTTGTATCTTCTATCTCACCAGTTCTTTCATTCCTGCAGGAAAATACATGAAGGAACCTGACTGGATGTGGTGATTCTTGGACACAAGGAAAAGTGCAGCGAGCTCGTTCCAACACACAGTCGGTACAGGATCACTCCCAAAGCACAGAGATACTGCCAGCTCATCAGTTCCACTGGAACAAACAAAAGAAGTAGTCAGACAGACACTGATCCCAAAGTCGAGAGACACATTTTCAATCCAACAGTCAAACAACAGCAGGAGAGACAGAAGTTGTTTCCATTTCACTCCAATTCAATACAGCTGACAGGTTGAGACATCAATCACAGTCCAAAAACAAACCCATCATCAGATCTAAATAAACTCTGTCACCATGGTTACATTTTAAATATAAACCTTGAAACAGAACAGACAAAATTTGCATGATTGAAAGGTACAGAATGAATGCAAGGAGGCTTCAAGGGGATTTGGACAGGGTAAGTGAATGGGCAAGAACATGGCAGATGGAATATAATGTGAATAAGTGTGAATTTCTCCACTTTGGGAGAATAAACAGAAAGACAGAGTATTTCTTAAATGGTGAGAGGTTGAGAAGTGTCGATGTCCAAAGGTACCTGGGTGTCCTTGTTCATGAGACACTAAAAGCTAGTGTGCAGGTGCAGAAAGCAATTAGGAAGGCAAATGGTATGTTGGCTTCATTGAAAGGGGATTTGAGTACATGGTTAAAGATGTATTGCTTCAATTGTATAAAGTCTGGCTGAGACTGCACCTGGAATATTCTGTACTATTTTGGTTTCCTTATTGAAGGAAGGATAGACTTGTCACAGAGGGAGTGCAACAGAGATTCACCGGACTAATCCCCTGGGATGGTGGGATTGTCTTATGATGAGAGACTGCAGAAACTGGGCCGAAATTCTCTGGAGTTTCGGAGAATGAAAGGTGATCTCATTGAAACTTACAAAATTCTTACAGGGTGTGACAGGGTAGATATGGATAGGATGTTTCCTTTGTCTAGTGAGTCTAGAACAAGGGGACACAGTCTCAGAATAAGGGCAGGCCATTTGAGACTGAGATGAGCAGGAATTTCTTTACTCAGAGTGTGGGAAATCTGTGGAATTCTTTATCCCAGTGGGCTGTGGAAGATCAATCATTGAACATATTCAAGACAGAAATCGATAGATTTCTAAATACTAACAGGATCAAGGGATATGGAGATCGCAGGAAAAATGGCGTAGAGGTAGATGATCAGTCACGATCTGTTTGAATGTTGGAGCAGGCTTGATGGGCTGAATGGCCTAATGCCCCTATTTCCTATCATCCTTTGAATCCCAATAATGTACATCAGAACGTTAGACCAAGTTATGCATTACATACCAGTTCAAAAATCCCACAGAGATTAAGACTGAAAGATACAGTATCAATTCCATTACTACAAAATGAAGGACTTGGAGCTTGCAGACCAGCCCATGTAAAAGATTGAAAGTTATATTTTCATTCACAATCGTTTTCACAGAGCTAAATATTAAATACCAATCCACAACTTGTACAGGACTACCAAATAAAACCTACAACTGTAAAATACAGTTAATCCATATTTTAAATTAAACACAAGGCAAACAAATATTGATACATTAAGAGAGTAGGAAACAGTGAGAGCAGAGTGGAGCATCAAGAGCCCAGGAGAGAGAGGGAGCAAGAGTTCACTCGGAGAGCAGGGAACAGCGAGAGCACGCGTCAAAAAAGGCAAAGGAATCCACAATTAATGGGAAAACACTGAATGGTGTAGAGGAAGTGAGGGACGTTGGAGTGAATGTCCACAGATCCCTGAAGTAGCAGTACAGGTCAATAAGGTGGTTCAGCAGGTATATGGAATCCTTTCCTTTATTAACTGAGTTATAGAATATAAGGGTGATCTGGGTGTCCATGTCAATAAGTCACTGACAGCTAACATGCAGGTGCAGCAAGCAATTAGGAAGGCTAATAGTATGTTAGCCTTTATCACAAGAGGATTTGACTACAGGAGTAGTGAATTCTTGCTTCAATTGTATAGAACCCTGGTTAGACCGCACTTGGAGTACTGTGTGCAGTTTTGGTCTCCTTACCTTAGGCAGGATATTATTGCCATGGAGGGAGTTCAACGAAGGTTCATCAGACTTGTTCCTGGGATGGTGGGACTGTCCTATGAAGAGAGATTGGGGAAATTGGGGCTGTATTCTCTAGAGTTTTGAAGAATGAGAGGTGATCCCATTGAAACCCACAAAATACTTAAAGGACAGTCAGGGTAGATGCAGCTAAGATGTTTCTCCTGGTTGGGGAGTCGAAAATCAGGGGACACAATTTCAAAATAAGGGGGAAGCCACTTAGGACAGAGATGAGGAGAAATGTTGTTACTCAGAGGGTTGTGAATCTTTGGAATTCTCTACCCCAGAGGGCTGTGGAAGCTCAGTCGTTGAGTATGTTTAAAGCAGAGATTGACAGATTTGTAAATACAAATGACATAAGGGAATATGAGGAAAGTGTGGGAAAAAGGGCATTGAAGTGGATGTTCAGCCAAGATCATATTGAATGGCGGGGCAGTCTCGATGGGCTGAATGGCCGACTCCTGCTCCTATGTTTCGATGTTCCTAACTCCACATTATCGATGAGACACAGCCTCAGGCCGACTTGTCGGGTGGTGCAAACAGATAACACTGCTTCTGATCTTCACCAGAACAGAGACTGAGATGTAACATTGATCATCAAACAGACTGTGAGAGAATACAACAGAATAAAACACATGGAGAGACACTGTGGAATAACAAATAGATTTGATTGGAATGTTGAATTTTGATTGGAATGGATAAAACACCAGAAACAGCAGATTAAATTGGGATTCTCATCATTATATTGATCTGAGACAGAAAAGAGAAACTGATGGGAAGAAGGAAGAATGGAACTGTTAAGTTTTTTTGAGTTTTTCACTCACCCATGAAAGCTGATTAAAAAAAGATGCAAATAACAGAGAATTTCACCAAAAAGGGAGATTAAATGCTGCCGAAACCTTGGATCGAAGGATGCCCCAACAGATCACCTGTTTAACTGTCTCCTCACTGGGGGATTTCAATCAGTGAGCAATATTATTCGCTACCTTTTTTTTGTTAAATGAACCCAGAACTGTCACTTGGAATTAATATCTGCATTCCGACTCCTGAATATTTTCTGGACACATTTCCTGCTGAAAGAACTAAGAACTCTTTTCTAATTTACACAATACTATATACACATTCATCAAACCTCTTAAGCTAGCATCCTTGGTGCTGCTCTCTCTTCTCCCAAACCTCATCTCATGTGACTGTTACATCATCACTCTGACAGTGGGAGGGGTTGATCCCACTATCTTCAGCATTAACCCTTTACATCCTTATACTACACTGTCTGTCCAAACAAATGGGTGGAGGGAACTTCCTTCATTTATTCAAACACTTGAAAATCAACTCAAAGCCATCAGAGAGAGAGAGGGAGAGAGAGTGTCAGAGAACTTCCTGCATCCAGTCCTGACCCTGTCACACTCAGCAGCTGCTCACCCAGACCCCACTCTCCTCAACACTGAACATTGTTACAGAGACCCTTCAAATAATGTTTATAAAAGGCGGAAAAATTCAAAGTTCATCGCAGCCGGATTGAATGGAACAAAGTTTAATATCTTCTCACCGTCTCTCAATACCCACGAGACATAGGTTTTCTTATTTGGTTCCTTTGATTTTTCTTGTTCCTGATTGACAAATATTCCAAACCTCGGATCAACCTTCCCACTCGTGTCATGTCCCCAGTCTCGGTTAAAAGCAACACATAACGACACAAACACTCTGAAACATACAACGCAGTCACACTTTCCTTCAGTGAGATTAATGTCGAGCTGTTTTCCAGATCGAATGTAACCGTGAACAAATTTGTATCAAAGAAGTTGCCTTTGGCGTATCAGCACTGAATTTCTGGACAAGGAGGAACAGCCATTCCCAACTCACATCCTTCACAAAGGCTGTTTTCTCCTGTGACTGAAATTCATCATGTAATTTGAATTCCAAGTTCAAGTTCACAAAACAGAGATATAAATGATTGACAAGGAAACTTCTAAAGCATATCACAAATGTGAAATAAGGCTCTGCTGGGAGTTGAACCCAGGCTCTTCTGTTTACTAGACAGGTGCTTTAACCAACTAAGCTACAGAGCCAAATCACAAATGCTTGTGTAGTTGAAATCAGAGGAGGATCTGTTTATTCTCATCACACGTCTCCACTGGTCACAACATATTTTAACTTTTCCTACTTACTGATACAGTCATATACTCTATTTTTCCCAAAACTGAGAATGGAGGTGGAGGGGCGACATGATAGAGGTTGACAAAGTTATGAGTGGCAGAGACAGAGTGGATAGTCAGAAGCTTTTTCACAGGGTGACAGAGTCAGTTACGAGGGGACATAGGTTTAAGGCGAGGGGGGCAAAGTTTAGAGGGGATGTGCGAGGCAAGTTCTTTACACAGAGGGTGGTGAGTGCCTGGAACTTGCTGCCGGGGAAGGTGGTGGAAGCAGGGAAGATAGCGACGTTTAAGAGGCATCTTGACAAATACATGAATAGGATGGGAAGAGAGGGATACGGTCCCCTGAAGTGCAGAAGGTTTTAGTTTGGACAGGCATCAAGATCGGCGCGGGCTTGGAGGGCCGAATGGCCTGTTCCTGTGCTGTACTGTTGTTTGTTCTTTGTACATAGATAACACGTTTATAGATGTGGTCACCCCACAGCTTAAGAGTATGCAGGGAGAGAGGGAATGGGTGACCACCAGGCAGTCAAAAGGAATCAGGCAGGTCGTGCAGGACACCCCGAGTGCGTCTCACTCTCCAGCAGGTATTCAGTTCTGAATACAGAGGACAATGATGCTTCACCTGGGGAGTGCAGCCGGAGCCAAGTCCATGACACCATGGGTGACTCAGCAGCAAAGGGGAGTACAGGGAAGACTGGAAAAGCCATAGTTGTAGGTGATTCAATCGTCAAGGGAACAATCAGGTGTTTCTATGGCCACAGACGTGAATCCAGGAATGGAGTGTTGGCTCCCTGGTGCCAGGGTCAAGGATGTCATTGAGCAGTTACAGAGCACCCTGAAGCGGGAGGGTGAACAGCCAGCAGTGGTAGTCCACATCAGAACCAACAACATAGGTAGATATAAGGATGTTGTGCTGCAGTCAGAACTTAGGGAGTGAGGTAAGAAATTAGCAAGCAGGACATCAAAAGTAATAATCTCTGGATTACTCCCAGTGCCACGTGCAAGTGAGTACAGGAATAGATGGATAAGACAGATGAATGTACAGGAATAGATGGATAAGACAGATGAACGTGTGGCTGGAAAAATGGTGCAGGAGGGAGGACTTTCGATTTTTGGGACAGGTTGGACGGGTTGCACCTGAACCGAGCCAGGACGGAGTTCCTTGCAGGATGTTTTGCTAGTGCTGTTGGGGAGGGTTTAAACTAGTTTGGCAGGGAGATGGGGACTGGAAGGTAGAGTCAGATCAGAAATGAAAATGGAAGGCAGAAAATTAATGGAGTCTGGAAGAGAGAGGAAACACTGATTAGAAAATTCAAAACAAAAAATGTTGGCAGTGCTCAAGGATATCTAAATCAATGCAAGGAGTATAGCAAATGAAGCAGATGAGCTCAGGGCACAGTTAGACACACGGCAGTATGATATCATAGCTATTACACAAACATGGCTAAAGGAGGGACAGGCATGGCAGCTCAATCTTCCTGGTTACAGGGTTTTCAGACGTGAGAGGGAAGGGGATAAAAAAGGAGGGGGAGTGGCAATTTTGGTCAAAGAAATTATTACAGCTGTGAGGAGGGATGATATGTTGGAAGGTTTATCAAATGAGACCGTATAGATTGAGCTGAGGAACAAAAAAGAGGCAATCACACTGCTGGGAGTGTACTATAGACCCCTAAACAGTCAGAGGGAGATGGAAGAGCAGATATGCAGGCAAATATCTGAGAAGTGCAAGAACAATAGGGCAGTAACAGTGGGGGATTTGTTCCACCCAAACATTAACTGGGATACTTTTTGTGTAGAGGGAATTGAGGGAGCAGAATTCTTGAGGTGCATTCAGGAGTACTTTTTTAGCCAATATGTAGCAAGTCCAACAAGAGAGGGTGAAGTTTTAGACTTAGTTTTAGGAAATGAAGAGGGGCAGGTGGAAGGAGCGGCAGTGGGACAGCAATTTGGTGGTAGTGATCATAATTCAGTCAGTTTTAATATAATTATGGAAAGGACAAGGACAGAACAGGAGTTAGAGTTCTCAATTGGGGTAAGACCAACTTTACTAAGGTGAAGATTGATTTACCGAAAGTGGACTGAAAACAGGTAGTTGAAGGTAAATCAGTGTCAGAGCAGTGGGAAGAATTCAAAGGGGAGATTCCAGGGGTTCAGAGTCAACATGTTCCCACAAAGAAAAAGGGTGGGAAGGCCAAATCTAGAGCCCCATGGATGTCAAGGAGTTTACGGGTATAATAAGGCAGTAAAGGAAAGTTTATGCCCAACACAGAGAACTGAATACTACAGAAAGCCGAGAGGAGTATAGAATGTGGAGGGGGGAAATCAACATTGAAATTAGGAAAGTTAAGCGACAGCATAAAAGAATATTGGCAATCAAAATTATGGTGAACCCAAAGATGTTTTATCAATACATTGAGAGTAAAAGGATAAATAAGGAAAGAATAGGGCACAGAAAAGACCAAAAAGGTAACCTATGTGTAGGGCAGAAGATGCTGGCATTGTTCTGAATAAATACTTTGCATCTGTCTTCACAAAAGAGGGGGAAGATGCATATATTGTAGATAAGGAAGAGGGGTGTGAAGTATGGATGTGATCCATACAGAGGGAGAGAGGACATATTAATGGGATTAGTGTATATGAAAGTTGATAAATCACGAGCGCCGGATGGAATGCACCTCAGGCTGTTAAAAAGAAGCAAGAGAGGAAATAGCAGAAGAGCTGATCATCATTTTCCAGACCTCACTGGATACAGGTTTTGTGATGGAGGATTGGAGGACTGCTAACGTTGTACCTTTGTTTAAAAAGGGAGTGAGGGAGACCAAATAATTACAGGCCAGTCAGTCTAACATCAGTAGTGGGCAAATTATTGGAATCTATTCTGAGAGACAGGATAAAATGTTACTTCGAAAGGCACAGATTAATCAAGGATAGTCAGCATGGATTTGTTAAGGGAAGATCTTGTCTAACCAACTTGATCGAAATTTTGAAGAATTAAGAAGGAAGATAGATGAGGGTAGTGCAGTTGATGTAGTCTTCACGGATGTAAATGTAGGGGGTATGAGTTTGCAGATGGCACAAAGATTGGCTGTGTGGTAAATAGCAAGGAGGATAGCTGTAGACTGCAGGAAGATCTTCATGGTCTGGTCAGATGGACAGAAAAATGGCAAATGGAATTCAATTCAGAAGTGTGAGTTGATGCACTTGGGGAGGTTAAACAAGGCAAAGGAATACACAATTAATTGGAGAAGACTGAGAGGTGTAGAGGAAGTGAGGGACCTTGGAGTAAATGTCCACAGATCCCTGAAGGTAGCAGGACAGGTCGTTAAGGTGGTAAGAAGGCATATGGAATCCTTTCCTTTATTAGCCGAGGTATAGATTTAAGAGCAGGGAGGTTATGCTGGAACAGTATAAATCATTAGTCAGGCCACAACGAGTACTGTATGCAGTTCTGATCACCTTATTACAGAAAGGATGTAATTGCACTAGAGAGGGTGCAGAGGAGATTCACGAGGATGTTGCCGGGATTGGAAAAATGCAGCTATGAGGAAAGACTGGATAGGCTGGGGCTGTTCTCCTTGGCACAGAGAAGGCTGAGGGGAAATCTCATTGAAACATACAAAATTTTGAGGTGCCTGGATAGAGTTGAAGTGAAGGGCCTATTTACCTTAGCAGAGAGGTCAGTGACTGGGGGAAACAGATTTAAAGTGATCTACACTAATGGAATTGATTCTGTATCTTTCCATTTCACAGTGTGGGTGAGTTCTGAACTGGTATCTAATTTGTGTCTCAGGTTACAATATCTTTCAGCACCTTAGAAACTTTCTCTGTAATGAATGTTGAACTTGTATGTAACTTGTATCTCAGGGTACACTATGGGGATGTTTAAACATCCTTTATCATGAATGGATGTGAGCTTTGAGTATGGTATTTAATTTAAATCTCAGGGTACAGCATTACGTTAGATTCTGTGCCATTCAATCAATACTGTGTGCCAATTCTATCTGATATTTAATTGATAGCTAAGTCTGCATTATATTTAGATTGACACATTGTATTTCAATCTGTTAATGTGTGTGATTTTGACTTGGGATTGATGTATCTGACTGTCAATGGGACTGAATTGGGGTGAAATGGAAACAACTTATTTCTCTCTTGCTTTGTTTGATTGTTGGATTGAAAATGTGTCTCTGGAACTCGGGATCAATGTGGGCCTGACTACTTCTGCAGTCTGAGACTAGGGAACTGATGAACTGTCTATCCCTCTGTACTCTGAGTGATAATGTACCTACTGTGTGTGAGAGGAGCTGGCTGCACTGTTCCTTGTGCCTCGAGTGCAGCAACCATCACATTCATCACGATTCCTTCAAGTATTTGCCTGTATGAAGAAAAAATATGTCCTAACTCAAGAACAGGGGAGGTGCAAAATATCAAAGAGGTGAATTTAATTTCGCAATTAATAATCATTAAAAACACCCACAAATGAAAACCAGTGTCAGTATCTGTCTCCACTGAAGTACTGAAGTTCCCAGCTCCTGCATCACAAGTATTCTGGGCAGATCCATCCAGACAAAACACTGCACTGGGATCATCCCAACTGCTCGATGCTCGACACATATTTCCAGCCACCCTGCTTCATATGCACAAATAAAGAAAAATAAAGCCCCATATGTATATCCCTCAATTCCTTTCTTCCCATACAGTTGTTCCACCTCCCCTTAAATGCATCGATATTATCGCCTCGACCTCTCCCTGTGGTTGCAAATTCCAGATTCTAACCACTCACTACATTAATACCTTTTTCATGAATTCCTCATTGGTTTTATGAATGTCGATTTTATATTTTTGGCTCTTGTTTCAGACACCACCACAAGAGGAAACATATCTGCATGTATTCTATAGAAGTCCTTCACTATTTCCTCACTTTTTTCATTTGTTAGTGTGATGTAGGCATCACTGGCTATGCCAGCATTTATTGCCCATTCCAAATTGCCCTTGACAAAATGGTGGTGAGCTGCCTTCTTGAGCTGCTGCAGTCCTTGAGATGTAGGAATTCCAACGGTGCTGTTTGGAAGGGAGTTCCAGGATTTTGACCCAGCGACAGTGCAGGAATGGTGACATAGTTCCAAGTCAGGATGGTGTGTGGCTTGGAGGGGAACTTGCAGGTGGTAGTGTTCCCATGCATCTGCTGCCCTTGTCCTTGTTGGTGGTAGAGGTTCCAGGTTTGGAAGGTACTGTCGAAGAAGCCTTGGTGTGTTGCTGCAGTGCATCTTTTAGCTGGTACGCACTGCTGCCACTGTGCATCAGTGGTGAATGGAGTGAATATTGAAGGTGGTGGATGTGGGCAATCAAACAGGCTACTTGAGTGTTGTTGGAGCTGCACTCATCCAGGCAAGTGGGCAGTATTCCATCACACTCCTGACTTGTGCCTTGTGAATGGTGGACGGATGTGGGGAAACAGGAGGTCAGTTACTCGCCGCAAAATTCCTAGCCTCTGACCTTGCTCTTGCAGTCACAGCACTTATATGGCTGGTCCAGTTCAGTTTCTGGTCAATGGTAACCAATGGTCAATGTTAATGGTGGGGGATTCAGTGATGGTAATGCCATTGAACATCAAGGGGAGATGATTAGATTCTCTCTTGTTTGAGATGGTCATTGCCTGGCACTTATCTGATGCCAATGTTACTTGCCACTTATCAGCCCAAGCCTGGATGTTGTGCAGGTCTTGCTGCATCTGGACATGGGCTGCTTCAGTATCTGAGGAGTCATGAATGGTGCTGAACATTGGGCAATCATCAGAAAACATCCACACTTCTGGCCTTGTGATGGAGGGAAGGTCGATGATGAAGCTGCTGAAGATGGTTGGGCCTAGAACACGAGCCTAAGGAATTCCAGCTGTAATGTCCTGAGACTGAGATGATTGACCTGAACAACCACAGCCATCTTCCTTAGTGCTAGGTATGACTGCAAACAGCAGAGCATTTTGCCCCGATTTCTATTTACATTGGTTTTGCTAGGGCTGCCTTGTTGCCATACACGTCAAAGGCTGCCTTGATGTCAAGGGCAGTCACTCCCACCTCACAATGCAATGTTTCTTTAACTCTAAAATAAAAGCAAAAGTCTGCAGATGCTGGAAATCTGAAATAAACAAAAGTGCTGGAAATACTCAGCAGTTCAGGCAGCATTTGTGGAGGGAGAAACACAATTAACATTTCAGGTCTGTGTCCTTTCATTTTACAATATGCTTTATGTCCTGGCAGATAACAGTGCATTCAGTTTGCAGTAATGGAATTAATACTGTATCCTCCAGTCTGACCACTTGTGAGATTTGTGGAGTGGTGTGTAACATGTAGCTCAGTCTGCAGTCTGGGTACATTATTGAGATTAATTCTGTACTTTACAATCAGGGACTGTTGTGTCTGTTCTATCTGACATTGAATTTGTAGTTCAGGCTGCTGTCTTGTGAGAGCGACACAGTGCCTTGCAATCTGATAGTGGGTGTGATTTTGGACTGGGATTGATGTATCTACCTGTCAATGGGACGGAGTTGGGGTGAAATGGAAACAACTTCAGTCTGTCATGCTCTGTGTGACTGTTGGATTGACTGTTAGTCTCTGGAACTTGGGATCAGTGCCAGTCTGACTAGTACTGCTGGCAGTGATTGTGGAACTGATGTCTCTTTTCTCTCTGAGTGATACTGTCCTTACTGTGTGTGAGAAGCCGGCTGCACTTCCCCTTGTGCTGAGGCATCATTCTATTTATTCTGCTTCCTTCAAGTATTTGCCTGTAGAAAGAAAAAGTATTTATTATAATTCAGGAAGAGGTGTGGTGGAAGTTACAAGAGAGACCAAAACAATCTTTGAATGAATAATCATTGTGAACAATCACAAAGGAAACCCAGCAATACAGAGTCAGTGTCTGATTCCACTGCAGTCTGCACACCAGCTACTGCACACCAGGGGTTTTGGCCGTTTTACAACAATTAAATGACATCCAGAAACAATCCACTGGGCCATGAATGGGACTCACCGACGGAACAGGGACTTTTACACAGGTCAGATTTCCAGTTCCCGCTCCCATGGTCTAACCGTTCAAGCGAAACCAAACAGCCGCTGTTCAAAATGTGTCCTTCACACTTCTCACCTGGTGCCTATAATAGATTCTCTTTGAGTAAATCCCCACATCCTGACTGTCCGCTTCTGTTTCCACACTTCACTGTCCAATAACAATAAACTGCGGGACCAGGCTGGATCGCTCTCTTTGAGCTGGCACGGACATGTTGGGCCGAATGGCCTCATTCTGCGCCGGAAATTTTCTATGTTTCTGTTTGCTGAATTGTTGCCTGAATCTGCGCCTCCGCTCCCCTCCCCCAGCACTGCCTGTGAGCGGAAGAAGATGGTTTAAAACAGTCGCGAATGGAGAGATCCTGTTCCCGGGGGAAGGAAGCAAACAGCAGCCTCCTTCCAGCAGCACATCGCTTTGGGAGCGTGTCCGCAGATAGACTCAGAGATCAGCATCGAGTCCGGGGCAAGTTCAGGGGCAGGCGGGGGCTGTTTGTAAGAGGCGGAATGGAGAATCAACTGGTCCCGGAACATGGGGTGAGTGGGGGAAGGGAGAGGCCATTCTCAGGCTGTGTGTCGACGGGGAAAGGAGACAGAATGGGAAGAACCTGTTACTGCAGTGCAGTCAAACAATGATAATATTTGTATGACTGGGCTTCCTTTGTGGGGGCTCATTATTATTCGAGAGATTAAATTCATTAAAATCCTGTATCTTCTATCTCACCTGTATTTTAGTTATAAACATACTTTTGTTCAAACAGACAAATAATTGAATGAACCAGAATAAATGTGATGTTTCCTCCACCCAAGTTACAAGGAAGAGTGTCACCAGCTCCTTCTCACACAGTCCGTACATTATCATTCACAGAGCGCAGAGACACAGACAGGTCATCAGTTCCACAGTCTCAGACAGCAGAAATAGATCCAGAGACACATTTTCAATCCATCAATCAAACAGAACAGGAGAGACGGACGTTGTTTCCATGCCACCCCAACTCAGTACCACTGACAGGTAGATTCATAAATCCCAGTCCAAATTCTCACCCACTATCAAATTATCAGTGTGTCAATCCCACAATAGTGCAACCTCAGCTACAAATTAAATACACATAGAACTGACACATGGTTCCCTTTTCAAAGTTATAGAATTAAGGGCGGTGCAGTGGTTAGCACCGCAGCCTCACAGCTCCAGCGACCCGGGTTCAATTCTAGGTACTGCCTGTGTGGAGTTTGCAAGTTTTCCCTGTGTCTGCGTGGGTTTCCTCCAGGTGCTCCGGTTTCCTCCCACATGACCAAAAGATTTACAGGTTGATAGGTAAATTGGCCATTATAAATTGCCCCTAGTATAGGTAGGTGGTAGGAAAATATCGGGACAGGTGGGGATGTGGTAGGAATATGGAATTAGTGTAGGATTAGTATAAATGGGTGGTTGATGGTCGGCACAGACTCGGTGGCCGAAGGGCCTGTTTCAGTGCTGTATCTCTAAACTAAACTAATATAATCTGAGATTCAAGTTAAATACCAGCCCAATATTTACATGTGATCAGTTTATTATCAGTATTAATTCCCATAATGTGTCCAGACATATACATTAGATACTAGTCCAAATCTCAAGTGCATAATCAGATTGAGAGATTCTGAAATATCGTATAACCTGAGATACAAACTCAGATTCCAGTTTAAAACTCATCCGGATTGTGAAACTAAAAGATACATTATAAATTTGATGAGTTTAGTCTGAGCTATAAATTACATACCAGTCCTGAAACCTCGTAGTGTCAGATGGAAGATACTGTACAATTCCAGACTGAGCTCATTTTACACACAAGTCCAAGATTCTCCCTCAGAGTCAGACTGAATGGCATTGATCAAATTGATTAGTACAGCCTGAGTTACATTTGCACATCAATCCTGTATCAGATTGAAAGATACATTATCTTTCACTATTATGTTCACAGTGACAGATATTTAATACTTGGCAAAACTTCAAACATATTGTCTGCTTAAAACCAACCACATCAGTGGCCTGTTGCTGTGCTGACATTTTATGCAGAATGAATCCAGACTTGCAAACAGTCCCAGGGACGGAAGGTTATAGAATGAATCCCCCACTCACACAGAGTACCAGATACTGACAGATAGATAGTGATTCTGAAACACATGCTCAGTGCCAGATGCTGAAAAGTATAGGTTGATTATTGCACTCACTCACAGTACCTCAGCCTGAGTCATCTAAAGCAACCTAACACACAAATAGTAGCACTGAGAGATTGAGAACGAGTCCAAAACTCACATAGAGTACCAGACACTGACAGATACAAACTGAAAACTACACACACATGGATATGGGATTGGCTAACTCACAGAAAACAGAGAGTGGGGATAATTGGAGCATTTTCAGATTGGCAAACTGTAACTAATGGAGTGCCACAGGTACAGTGCTGGGGCCTCAACTATTTATGGTCTATATTAATAACTTGCATGAAGGGACCAAGTATATTGTTGCGAAATTTGTAGATGGTACAAAGATAGGTAGGAAAGCAAGTTGTGAGGAGGACACAATGTGTCTGCAAAGAGATATAGATAGGTTAAGTCAGTGGGAAAACATTTGGCAGATGGAGTATAATATGGGGAAATGTGAGATTGTCTACTTTGGCAGGTAGAATAGAAAAACAGAATATTATTTACATAGAGAGAGACTGCAGAATGCTGCTGTACCAAGGAATCTGGGTGTCCAGGTACATGAATTACAAAAATGTTAGCATGAAGGTATAGCAAGTAATTAGGAAGGCAAATGGAATGTTGGCATTTTTAGCGTGGGGAATGGAGTTTAAAAGTAAGGAAGTTTTGCTATAACTTTACAGGGCATTAGTGACATCCCAATTCCATACAGTTTTGGTCTCCTTACATAAGGAGGAATATACTTGCATTGGAATCAGTTCAAAGAAGGTTCACTCGACTGATTGCTGGGATGTTGGATTGTCTTATGAGAAAAAGTTGAGCAGTTTGGGCCTATACTCACTGGAGTTTAGAAGATTGAGAGGTGATCTTATTGAAACCTGTAAGATTCTCAGTGGGCTGGACAGGTAGATGCTGAGAGGATGTTTCTCCTTGTGGGGGATTATAGAATTAGGGGCCAGAGTTTAAGATAAGCAGTCTCTCTTTCAAGAAGGAGATGAGGAGGAATTTCTTCTCTGAGAGGGTTGTTAATCTTTGGAATTCTGCTCTCCAGAGGACTGTGGAGGCTGTGTCATTGAATATATTCAACGCAGCGATAGACAGGTTTTTGATCGACAACAGAGTCAATGGTTATGGGGGCAGGCAGGAAAGTGAAGTTATGGCCACAATCAGAACAGCCATGATCTTATTGAGTGGCAGAGCAGGCTTGATGGGCCAAATGGTCTACTCCTGTCCTATTTCGTATCTTCTTATGTTCTTACACACACACACACACACACACAACCAATGTGTGGCGGATCTAGAATTAATCCCACTTTCATACACAATACCAGTGACTGAAAGGTACAGAATTAATCCCACAGATAGATACAGTACCACCGACAGGTACAGAATGAATCCCATGCTCACAGTCAGCACCCGGGATCGAAAGATACACGTGATTCCTACCCTCACATAACAATATCAGACTGAGTTACAGAATGATTTACACATTCATACTGGGCACCAACGACTGCGAATTAATTCATCCCACAATCACACACACTACCAAAGGCTGACAGATACAGAATTAATCCCACACTCCTATGTAGTAGCAAAGACTGACACATACAAAATCATTCTCAAATACTCCTACAGTACCTGGCAGATTCAGTGACTGCCAAACTCACATAAATCACCAGAGACTGACAGAGAAAGAATGAACTCACACACACACACTGAGATACTGACAGGTATAGCTTGAATTCCACACATACAGAACCACTGACAGATTCAGACTAAGTCCCAAATCACATAACATTCCAGAGACTGACAGAATGAATCAAATACTCACACACAGTGCCACTGACAGAATGTATTCCACACTCACATACAATACCGAAGACTGCCAGATACAGAATGTATCTCCCACTTACACAAAGTACCAGTGAGTGACAGGTACAGAATTAATCCCACATTCACACATGACGTTAGAGATGGACAGCCAAAAAACAATAAGACTGCCAGAATAGATAGAATTCACATCAAAATTCTAAAATATGGCAGAGAAACACTCGACACAAAAACATGTCTCATTTCCCTCATCTGGAAGGAGGAGAGGGGATCGCCGTGATGCGGTAATTGTGATCATCTTTAAAAAAAGTTGACAAGACCGACTGTGTTAACTATAGAGGGGTATCCCTGCTGTCCACCACAGGGAAGGTCATCACAAGAGTCCTTCTCAACTGCCTCCTCCCCGTGGCTGAAGAGCTCCTACTGGAATCACAATGTGGATTCTGTCCATCAACAGGCACAGTGAACATAATCTTCACAGCAAGACAACTTCAAGAAAATGTAGGGAGCAGCAGCAACTTTTATACATGGCCTTCTCTGACCTGACAAAGGACTTCGACTCTACCAACCGAGAGGGATTATGGAATGTCCTCCTCAAACATACTGCACTACGACATGCAAGCTGTAATCCTTGCCAACGGATCTATCACTGACCCAATCCGAGTGCAAACTGGGGTCAAGTAAGGCTGTGTCATCGGCACCAATGCTCTTTTCCATCTTCCTTGCTGCAACACTCCACCTCATCTCCTCACACTCAAACACAGTACCTGACAGAGACAGAATGAATCCATACAGCACCAGAGACTGAGTTACCAAATTACATAAAACACTCAAACACAGTAGCCTAGACTAAAAATGAAATTAATTGCACACTCACATGCAATAGCAGAGACACAACGACACAGAATCAGTCAATAAGTGTCCTCCTAACAACAGCCAGGACATTTCCAGGAAGCTCCACACAGGCAGCAGCTCTTTCAATACAAACTGGGGCTGGAGAGAGTCTTTGTGCAATATACTTCCTGATTGCTGTACGGGGATTTGTGATTGGTTGCAAATATTTAATCTGATTGGATGGCGAAAGAGACCAAATGTCGATTTGCAATATTATATCGTGGGGACATCATTCCAAATCACCCAATCACAATCTTTACTTTCCCCCATCCCTCATTAGCATAGAGCTGTGGGATTGTCTATTTAATCCGCACTCGGAAGGGGTTTGGTTTATTTCTGTGTCTGAAATTGAAACTAAAGATGGTTGAGGAGAAGAAGAAAGCAGCTGCTAAGAAGGGCTCCAAGAAAACTGTGAGTAAACCATCAGCAAAGGGCGGCAAGAAGCGGAGAAAGTCGAGGAAGGAGAGTTACTCCATCTACATCTACAAAGTGATGAAGCAGGTTCACCCCGACACCGGCATCTCCTCCAAGGCCATGAGCATCATGAACTCGTTTGTGAACGATATTTTCGAGCGCATCGCGGGTGAGGCTTCCCGCCTGGCCCATTACAACAA
Source organism: Heterodontus francisci (assembly GCF_036365525.1). Taxonomy (NCBI): domain Eukaryota; kingdom Metazoa; phylum Chordata; class Chondrichthyes; order Heterodontiformes; family Heterodontidae; genus Heterodontus; species Heterodontus francisci. The sequence goes on from NC_090405.1 coordinate 20,935,627, forward strand.
GCGCAGCACCATCAGCTCCCGGGAGATCCAGACCGCCGTGCGCCTGCTGCTGCCCGGGGAGCTGGCCAAGCACGCCGTGTCGGAAGGGACAAAGGCGGTGACCAAGTACACCAGCTCCAAGTAAAACTGCACAATGGACTGAATAACATCCCAAACACAACGGCTCTTTTAAGAGCCACCCACAATCTCTCTGAAAAAGCTGCATCCGAACATCTCTATGAAATCATTTTAAGACAATGTGTAACATAATAAATGTCCCACTGCTGTGTTTTTGTCTGCTGTCCCATAAACCGAACTCAAACCCATAATCCGCTCATCCGCCTTTACTTTTTTGCTTAAAGCTGTTATTGTGGTTTTGCACAGCCCCTGAATGACCGCATTAACAGCTGCTTTCAGCGGCAAGAGTCAGACATCAGTCCCTTCACTCTATTCCTGAAATGTGAACTGATTCATCATTTTATTAACAGTAACTCTCCGCACTGTAACAGCCCGGAATGGGATTATTACACAGCAGACTAAGGGCTGTTTGAGGACTCGATCCGGCTCCCTCTTTTCAGAGAAGGACACTGATTGAAGATAAACTGAATGTTTCCCTTCAGGGAAATGCTGTGAACAGGGATTTAGTACCTCCCGGGACAGTTTGAAAGCAATTGTAGAAAGATCCACAATTTAAATAACATTTTAAACCCGCGTCTGTAATTCGTGACGGAAAAAGTTGAATAAAGCAAAATAAAGAGAAGGGATTTTAAATATTTGACGAAGGATGACATTTATTTTAATCCGCTCCTTTCTGACAATGAAATTGGCGGTCTTTTTGAAATTGACAAATTTTCTGCTTCTGATGTTTTGGCGATAAACCCCGCCCTCTTCTGTTGTCAGTGACCTGATTGGTGAAGAATATAGGCAAATGAGGTGAATTAAGTACCGGCCAATGGGGAGAGTTTTCAGTCTATAAGTAAAGTAAATGCGGCGGAAATTATCCATTCTTTGTGAAAGTATTTGCGAGATTGTGGAAATGTCTGGAAGAGGAAAGACCAGCGGCAAAGCTCGGGCCAAGGCCAAGTCTCGCTCCTCCCGGGCTGGATTGCAGTTCCCGGTGGGCCGTGTTCACAGGCTCCTGAGAAAGGGTAACTATGCTGAGCGTGTGGGTGCCGGAGCCCCGGTCTATCTGGCTGCTGTGCTCGAGTATCTGACCGCTGAAATCCTCGAGCTGGCTGGCAACGCGGCCCGAGACAACAAGAAGACCCGCATCATCCCCAGACACCTGCAGTTGGCCGTCCGCAACGATGAGGAGCTCAACAAGTTGCTGGGGGGAGTGACCATCGCTCAGGGTGGGGTGCTGCCTAATATCCAGGCCGTGCTGCTGCCTAAGAAAACCAGCGCTCAGAGCTCCCAGAAAAAGTAAAGCGGCCAAAATGTCACCTAATAAACCAAAGGCTCTTTTCAGAGCCACCCACAGTCTCTGTGAAAGGGCTGATTACTGTCTGATTCCAGAATGCCAGTAACAGGACCGAATGAGAACTATTTCAAATGTTTAAGCATCTGTTTCAGTGATTTCTCACTGTCACCCCAAAGCCTGTCTAATTTATTACTTCCACACTGAGTGAGTTATTTGTCCCGTTACAGATTGCTGAATAGAGTCTTACCGCCATGTACAGATAAGTAGACAAAAAATTACAGATTAAAACTTCGTAATATATATAACCCATCAAAAGCTTTTCTTATTCCGCTTTTATCAGCACAAAGTCCTGGCCCGATTTTACGAACAGCTTTAAACTAACGCCAGATTTACCATTAATTCGCTTCTTTCCGACACTGAAATTGACGGCTTTTTCGAATTCAAACTTTCTGCCAATTTAAGCCAGTGATTTGCTGTATTTTCTAATTCGAGGCTCGGCAATTGGTTAAGACATGTGAATGAGACGTGGGTGACCAATCAGAAGTGGGCTCTGGACAGCGCGGGCTCAAATTGCGGGAATTCCAGGTCCCTGAATGATTGAGCTGAAACTGATCAGTTTCACAAACCCTGTCAGTTTCAGTGCAGGAAACACCGTCTCGGGGGAAATAACATCACAAGTGGGTCTGGTTCCAGTGGCCGATTCAACGGCTGCTGCAAAACTCCCGGATTCCCTCATTGCAGCGAAATCATTTTGAAATTCTATGAAAACAATGAGTGATTCTGGAGGAGTGATGTGGCTTTTCACTGAGGGCATGTGTCGACTGGGGAAATAACCAACTGGAGAGTCTCGGGCACTGTTTACACAGCCTGTTTTGAAAATCAAATCCACTGCACATCCTTGCTGCAAATGAAATGTCAAATTCGGGGATTCCAGTTTTTTTCATCCCGAACACAGCAGATTGATTGAACAAACAATTAAAAGTAAAATACTGCGAATGCTGCAAATCTGAAATATTTCAGATTGATTGAACTGTTCTGAACAGCCTATCCCAGCTCCCATTTCTCGGTCAATGCTCTCTCTGTGAGGCGGTGGGTGGCTCTGGAAGAGCCTTTGTTTTGTGTTTGCTGGAAATGGTCAAATTGTTCAACCGCCGAATCCGTAGAGAGTGCGGCCCTGCCGTTTCAGAGCGTACACCACATCCATGGCAGTGACCGTCTTGCGCTTGGCGTGCTCAGTGTAGGTGACCGCATCCCTGATCACATTCTCCAGGAAAACCTTCAACACCCCGCGAGTCTCCTCATAGATCAAACCCGAGATCCGCTTGACCCCGCCACGGCGAGCCAGGCGGCGGATTGCTGGTTTGGTGATGCCTTGGATATTATCACGAAGCACTTTCCGGTGCCGCTTTGCTCCGCCTTTACCCAGTCCTTTGCCTCCTTTACCTCTGCCAGACATGATGATTCTTCACTCAGGTCACTACACAATATAAGAAGCAGACTCTTGCAGGCTCTACTTTACACAGACTGCCCGGACCTGCCTGAGAATGGCAGAGAGAGAGCAGGAAGGGGAGGAGACAGAGTGAAGATTGAACAGAGAGCAGATGGGGAGGAGACACCCAGAGTGACAGACGGAGAGAGAACGGCCCCTCATCTTTCAGCTCCACCTCCAGTTTCCTCTGGTTCGCCAATTTCAAACCCTTTATTAACAGTGGAACTGAAACCCAGCTCTCCACACAAACCCTTCCAGACTCGGCCTTCATAGTCAAGGCTTTCCAGAAAGCCGAAGCTTTTAAATATGGTTCCGCTACAATTAACACTCAGTAATATTCCCACCTAAACACAGTCCATTCTACAACAAATAACCTACTCAGTAACATCACCATTTCCACACACATCCTCTTCCAGCAGTTTACAAACACCTTATTGCAGCTGTTTGGGGAATCTCCTGTGTTAAGATTGGAGTTGGAAAGCGGCCTTTACCCGGCAGTGTTACCGTCTCACACTGAATCTGCCAGACATCCTGTTGATCTGCCTAGTTCCCCACTGTCTCTCTTGACTATTACATGGCACGGGTAGTACTTCAGAAAGTACTGCAATGGAGGGAGTGCTGGAGACTCCAGGCCAATCCTGGAGGGATGGGGGAAATATCTTTAGAAATTCCCTGGAGAGAATCGTGATATGACAGGTCTCCAGGGACAGACCAAGGAGAGAGTGTGGACATTGAATGGAAACATGGCAAAAAGAGTTGGGGATTCAGGAACACAATACTCTCTGATAGGTTACAGCCTCCCCTCTGCTCCTGCTCTTTACGAGACACTTTTCCAGTTTAAATTTATGGACAAGGTGGGTTAGTTGCTCTCAGGGTGGGTGGGGGGAGAGGAGCCTCAGTGGCCATGGGTGGGACAGGGAAAATGGAGACAGAGAACCAGGACTCCGGTCACTCCCCAGCGATGTCTGCTGGAAAGTATCTGTGGATCGGATGATGCCGGGGTCCCATGGAGAGGGGAAGGGGGTGGGGTGATGGAGTGAGGAGGTGGAGAGGGAGTGTTCGTGGTGTCACAGCCAACCCCCTGCCCAAACCAAACTCCCACATCCCAGCATTATATTGTCCAATTCCTGGAGGCGGAGGATGGCGATTCCCGTTGGATTAATTTCTAATGTTCGGCATCTTATCCTGATAAAATCACCAGTTCTGAAGGAGGCCATTCTGTACTTATTCTCAGGTCATCGAGGGGTCATCTTTCCCTTTTCAGCTCCTGACTGCTGGTATTTTTGCTGTTAAATGTGAAATGCAACGTATGTTCGCAGCTGTTTCTGCCCTGTTGCAGCCATAGGAACATAGAAATGGGGGTCGGCCATTCAGCCCCTCGAGCCTGCTGCACCTTTCAATTAGATCCTTGCTCACCTGTCTCTTAACTCCAGCTACCTGCTGTGATTTCATAAACCCTCAGACCGTCACTGGATAAACATCTCTCAATCTCAGGTTGGAAATTGTCAATTGACCCTCTGGTTTATCTTATTTTTCGGAGAGAATTCCAGGTTCCCGCTCCCCTTTGTGTGAAAAAGTGCTTCCCGGCAATATTCCTGAAAGGCAGAACTCTAATTTTTGAGTTCTCTCCCTTTGTTGTGGAACTGCTTGTTTACAGATCTGACCGAAGTCCACACTGCAGAACAAACAGCTGTTCCTCTGATCCTGTCACTTCAGCTTTGGATTTGAAGCTCATGCCTCTTTCCATGATGATTCTTTGTGCCCTATCTCTGTAAATGGTTATGCCTGTCTTTTTGTGGGGTATGTCAAACATTCTTTTTTCCAGTCCTACTCAGGACCCCACCCCCAGCTCTTTTTCCGGTACAATGATGACTGGATCAGTGTCATTTCCTGCTCCCGCTCCGAACTGGAAAATTTCATCAACTTCGTTTCCGATTTCCCCCTCACTGTGGTTGACAGGGCTCTCAACCCTTTTTATTATTTTATTTTATCTTTTTTTTAACCATGTGCCTGCCTTAAACTTGGTTTTTCAAGTATGTGCTTTTGGACAGAACTATTGATTATTCTGTCATTAACACTCTCTCTGCACTAATATTTTGTCTTTCACTACACCATTAGCACACTCCCCTTGCCTTTGCCCCATGACCTCCTTGTCAGTTAATGTCTCCTGCCCTCTGCCCTATTACACACCTTCCCTTTTCTTCTCTTCCCCACCTCCCCCCACCCCCGCTTCACTTGCTTAAAACCTATTACATTGAGTGTGGGACAAATTCAATCCATCTTTTGTACTGTATGAGATTAATTTTGACACACTTTCTGGTACATTATGTGACAGCGAGTATAATTCTACATCTATCTGTCTGTGGTACTGTGTCTGAGTGTGAGATTATTTCAGTGTCAGTCTATGAAACTAAATGTGATTGTGTGATTCATTCTGTATGTCAATCATGAGTATTGTATGTGAATGTGTGGCAGCTTCTGTATCTATCTGCTACTGTGGGTGAATATGGATATCATTCTGTATCTGTCAGTGTCCAGAACTAAATGTGAGTGTGAGATTCATTGTGTATGCATCAATCTTACAGTCAGAATGTGACTGTATGGTTCATTCTCTATGTGTCAGTCTAAGGTACTATATATGCCAGTGGTTTTAATTATGTGTCTGTCATTGTATGTGAGTCATTTTATGGTCTCACTGTATATCTGTCAATCTCTGGTTCTTTCTGTGAGAGTGAGATTAATTCTCTATTTGCTGGTCTCTGAAATTAATTGATTTTGTGACTCACTCTGTGCCTGTCAGTCTATGATACTGTGAATAAGAGGGGAATATATATGGTGTCTGCCTGAACTTGGTATCGAGTATGATTGTAGGATTCATTGTGCATCTATCAGTATCCAGACTGAATGAGAAATAAGGTTCATTCTGTACGTGAAAATCTCTGGTATTCTAGCCACGTGAACTCGAATGTGCCTGTCAGTCTTTGACACAGTATCTGATTATGGGATTGACTCAATACCTTTCAGACTTTGGTACTATGCATATGTGTGGTTCAAGTTCTGCATGTCAGTCTCTGTTACTCCATGTGAGTGTCGATATCCTTTATGTATCTGTCAGTCTCTCGCAATGAATGCAAGTGTGGGATTAACTCTCTTTTCAACAGTATCTGGTACTGACTGTGAGCATGTGACTCCTACAGTATCTGTCAGTGTTTTCTATTGTATGTGAATGTGCAATTCCTCCTATGTCTTTCAGTGCCTAGTACAGTGTGCATGGGATTCATTCTGTACCTGTCAGTATCTGGTACTGAATGAGATTGTGGGATTCATTCTGTTGTCTGTCAATCTCTGCTAATGTACGTGAGTGATATCTGTTATGCATATATTATTTTCTGGTACTGGAAGTGTATATTGTATTTATTCTTTACTTGTTAGCCTCTGGTACCGCGTATGAGTATGGGTCTCATCCTGTATCAGTCAGTTTCTGGTACAGTCTGCGTGTGCATATCCACGGCTCATTTTGCATTTGGCAGTCTCTGGTACGAAATATGCGTTACAATTCATTTTTTATGTGTCTGTCTCTTGGACAGTCCATTACAGTGGGATTAATTTTGTACCTCTCAGCTGCTGGTTATGTCTGCAAGTGTACATTCTGTATCTATGTGACGCTGGTGCTGTATGAGTGTGGAATTCTTCTGTACCTGTACTTAATATGTATCTACGGGATGGTATTGAGAACTATTTGTTTAATGCCATAATGTATCACCATTTTCTTGTCTCACTAGTATTTTAAAATATAGATCACTGCACATTTTAACTGTGTGCATTACTGAGTTGTGGTTTGAGCTTTTTGGACTAGTATTCAGTCTGTAACTGTATGAACACATTTGTGAATGACAACATATATTTCAAACTCACACATGGCATGCTCAGTATAATCAGAATCATTCAATTGATAAGATATCATTCAGTACAGCTCTTGGAGAGATTATTGGATTGGTATGTAATGTGTAGTGCAGTGTGCACTAATTGACATAATACTGTAACTTTCCTTTTGATACTGTATCAGATGTTTGTACTACATTGTAATCTGTCACTCAGTCTGCAGTCTGGGCTACATTATTAGGATTCATTCTGTACCTTTCCATCAGCTGCTCTACCTCATATTTAATTTGTAGTTTCGGGTGCACTCTTGTGGGATTGATCCGGTGCTTTTCAATATGATAGTGGGTGTGATTTTGAACTAAGATTGATGTACCTAGCTTTCAGCAGTACTGAGTTGGGGTGAATTGGAAACAACTTCTGCCTCTCCTGCTTTGTTTGATTGTCTGCTGGATTGAAAATGTGTCTCTGGAACTTGGGATCAGTGTGAGCCTGACTGCTTCTGCTCTCTGTGACTGTGGAACTCATGGCCTGTCTGTGTCTCTGAGCTCTGGGAGTGATAATGTACCTACTCTGTGTTAGAAGGAGTGGACTGTACATATCCTTGTGCCGGGGAATCATCACAATCCTTCTGGTTCCTTCAAGTATTTGCTGACAGAAAGAAAGAAAAATATCTCTTGTAACTCATGATCAATTGAGGTGGAAGCTTGAAAAGACATGAATATACTATTTCAATTAATAATCATTATGACCAACCACAAAGGATGATCAGTAATACAAAGAGTGTCAGTGTCTGATTCCACTGCAGCACTCAGCTTCTGCTGATCAGGTTTTCTTTGGTAGTTTTATAACAATTTAGTGGCAGCCAGGAACAACCCAACATCTGCACTGCTCCATGAATGGGAATACCTGCTGGAGCAGGGATATTTGCACAAGTCAAGTTTTTAATTCCACCTGGCATTATAATGCAAGAACATAATAACTAGGAGCAGGATTAGGCCATTCCGCCACTCGAGTCTGTTCCAACATTTAATAAGATCATGGCAGATCTGATCATAGTCTCAACTCCACTATCCTGCCTGTCCCAATAACACTTCACTCCCTTGTAAATCAAAAGTCAGTCTAACTCAGCCTTGAATATATTCAATGACCAGCTTCCACCATCCTCTTGGGTGGAGAATTCCAAAGAACAACAACCCTTTGAGAGAAGAAATTCCTCTTCAATTCCATCGAAAATGGGTGCCCCCTTATGTTGAAACTGTTCCCCCTAGTTCTTGATTCCCTCATGAGGGGAAACATCATCTCAGTAAATACCCTGTCAAGCCCCTTCAGTATCTTATATGTTTCATCAGATCACCTATCATTCTTCTAAACTCCAATGAGTGTAGCACAACCAGGTCAAACGTTCCTCATAAGACAACATCTTCATCCCTGGAATCAAGCCAGTGATGTTTGCCTGAACTACCTTCAATGCAAGTATTTTCCTCCTTAAATAAGAAGACAAAAACTGTATACACACTCAAGGTGTGGTCTCACCAACACGCTGTACAGTTGTAGCAAGACTTCCCTACATTTCTACTCCATCCCCATTGCAATAAAGGCCAAAATTCCAATAGCCTTCCTAATTACTTGCTGTACTTCCATGCTAACTTTTTGTGATTCATATAAGAGGACACTCAGATCCCTCTATACCACAGCATTCTGCAGTCTCTCCTTATTTAAATAATATTCTTCTTTTCTCTACATCATACCAAAGTGGATAACCTCACATTTTCCCACATTATACTTAAAATGCCAAATTTTTCCCACACACTTAACTTGTCTTTATCTCTTTGCAGACTCATTGTGTCCTCCGCACAACTTGCTTTCACACCTTTCTTTGTATCAACAGCAAATTTAGTTACAATACACTCGATCCCTTCATCCAAATCATTAATATAGACTGGAAGTAGTTGAGGCCCCAGCACTGATCCCTGTGGCACTCCACGAGTTCCAGTTTGCAAACCTGAAAATGACACATTTATCCTAATTCTCTGTTTCTTGTTAGTAAGCATGTACCAGCGACCTGGGTTCGATTCTGGGTACTACCTGTGCAGAGTTTGCAAGTTTTCCCTGTGACCGCGTGGGTTTTCGCCGGGTGCTCCGGTTTCCTCCCACAGCCAAAGACTTGCAGGTTGATAGGTAAATTGGCCGTTATAAATTGCCCCTAGTATAGGTAGGTGGTAGGGGAATTGAGGGAAGTTGGGGATGTGAGAGGGTAATGGGATTAATGTAGGATTAGTATAAATGGGTGGTTGATGGTCAGCACAGACTCGGTGGCTGAAGGGCCTGTTTCAGTACTGTATCTCTAAATAAATAAAATAAATAATATATTACCCGTTAACACCACAAGTGCTTACCTTGTGCAGTAACATTTTGCATGGCACTTTAGCGAATGCCTTTTCAAAATACAACTACACTACATCTACTGGTTCCCCTTCAGTTACCCTGCTTCTTACACCCTCAAAGAACGCTAATAATGTTGGCAAACTTGAAAGTGCGAGAGTCTATTATAAAGGATGTGGTAGCAGAACACCTGGAAAGCATAAACGGGTTTGGACAAAGACAGCATGGGTTAACGAAAGGGAAATCTTGCTTAACAAATCTGCTGGAGCTTTTTGAGGATGGAACTAGTGGAATAGATAAAGGAGAACCAGGGAATGTGTTGTATCTGGATTTTAAGAAGGCTTTTGATAAGGTCCCACATCAGAGGTTCGTGTGCAAAATTAAAGCAGATGGGATTGGGGGTAATATACTGGCATTGATTGAGAATTGCTTGACAGACAGGAAACAGAGAGTAGGAATAAACGGGCCTTTTGCCAGGTGGCAGGCAGTGACGTGTGGCGTACTACAGGGATCAATGCCTGGGCCCCAGCTATTCACAATATATATTAATGACTTGGGTGAGGGAACATTTCCAGGTTTGCAGACGACACAAAGCTGGGGAGGTAACTGAGTTGTGAGGAGTATGCAAAGAGGCTCCAATGTGATTTGGACAAGTTGGGTGAGTGGGCAAATGCATGGCAGATGCAGTATAACTTGGATAAATGTGAGGTTATTCACTTCGGTTGTAAAAACAGAAAGGCAGATTATTATCTGAATGGTGACAGATTGGGAAAGGGGGAGGTGCAAAGAGACCTGGGTGTCCTTGTACACCAGTCGCTGAAAGCAAATATTCAGGTGCAGCAAGCAGTTAGGAAGGCAAATGGTATGTTGGCCTTCATTGCAAGCGGATTTGAGTACAGGAGCAAGGAAGTCTTACTACAGTTATACAGGGCTTTGGTGAGAGCACATCTGAAGTATTGTGATAAAAGCAAAATACTGCGGATGCTGGAAATCTGAAACAAAAACAAGAAATGCTGGATTCACTCAGCAGGTCTGGCAGCATCTGTGGAAAGAGAAGCAGAGTTAACGTTTCGGATCAGTGACCCTTCTTCGGAAGGGTTCCGAAGAAGGGTCACTGATCCGAAACGTTAACTCTGAAGTATTGTGTGCAGTTTTGGTCTCCTTATCTGAGAAAGGATGTTCTTGCCATGGAGGGAGTGCAAAGAAGATTTACCAGGCTGATTCCTGGGATGGCAGGATTGACAATGAGGAGAGATTGGGTTGACTAGGCCTATATTCACTAGAGTTTAGAATAATGAGAGGGAATCTCATAGAAACCTATAAAATTCTAACAGCACTAGTCAGGCGATATGCAGGGAGGATGTTCCTGATGGCTGGGGAGTCCAGAATCAGGGGTCATGGTCTCAGGATATGGGTATGCCATTTAGAACCGAGATGAGGAGAAATTTCTTCACTCAGAGGGTGATGAACTTGTGGAATTCTCTACAAAGAAAATTACAGCACAGGAACAGGCCTTTCGCCCTCCAAGCCTGCGCCGATCCAGATCCTCTATCTAAACATGTCGCCTATTTTCTAAGGGTCTGTATCTCTTTGCTTCCTGCCCATTCATGTATCTGTCTAGATACATCTTAAAAGACGCTATCGTGTCCACGTCTACCACCTCCGCTGGCAACGTGTTCCAGGCACCCACCACCCTCTGCGTAAAGAACTTTCCACGCATATCCCCCCCGCAACTTTTCCCCTCTCACTTTGAACTCGTGACCCCTAATAATTGAATCCCCCACTCTGGGAAAAAGCTTCTTGCTATCCACCCTGTCTATACCTCTCATGATTTTGTACTGCAGAAGGCAGTGGAGGCCAAGTCATTAAATATATTCAAGAAGGAGATAGATATATTTCTTAATACAAAAGGGATCAAGGGATATGGGGAGAAAGCGGGAAGAGGGTACTGAATTATATGATCAGAATTGATCATTTTTGAATGGCAGAGCAGGGCCGAATGGCCTACTCCTGCTCCAATTTTTCTATGTTTTCTGCGATGACTGACTTAATCATTGGTTCCAGCATTTTCTCAATGGCAGACATTAGGCTAACAGGCCTATCGTTGCCTGCTTTCTCTTTACTGCTTTCTTGAACAGGGACATTACATTTGCAGTTTAATATCCACTGGAACTGTTGCAGGATCTAGGGAATTTAAGAAGATTACAACCAATGCATCCACTATCTATGCAGACACTTCTTTTAAACCTTAGAATGTAGGCCATCAGATCCAGGGGACTTGTCAACCTTTAGTCCCATTAGTTTTCCAAAAACATGTTTTTCTCGCGATGGTGATGTTTTAAGGTCCCCCCTCCTTACTCCCCTTGATTTTCTACTATTCTTGGGATGTTTTTTGTGTCTACTTCTGTGAAGACAGATGAAAAATTCTTGTTCAGAGTATCTGCCATTTCCTTGTTTCTCTTGGATCAATCGTTCAACGGAAACCGACAGCTGCTGTTTAAAATGTTTCCTTGACACTACTCACCTGGCGCCAGCAATAGGTGTTGTTTGCATAACTGTCCCCATCCCTACTGTCTGGCTCTGTTCCCTCTATTCACTGCTCAATAACAACACAGTGTGAAACTGGAACTAAACCATGAACATGCATTACAGGTTTGAGGAGAGAAAACAACAATGATTTTCAACAGCAGCTTCTTCCTGCTCTGTCTCCGTTACCTTGTCCACAAACAGCCTGAGAAAGGCTTCTCCTTCCGCGCTCACTCCATGTTCCTGCTCCACTCCGCCTCTTACAAACAGCCCCCAACTCCCCCTGAACTTGCTCCGTAGTCAATGCTGATCTCTGAGCCCCTCTGCGGACAGGCTCTCAAAGCAATGTGCTGCTGGAAGGAGACTGCTGTTTACTCACTTACCCCGGGGCTCTAAGTCTCCATTCCCGTCTGTTTCAAACAAACTTCTTCCGCTCACTAATTAAATGACGCAGAAGGACACGGCTGGAGGAGGCGCATCGCGCATGCGCTTCTTTCCCCACTCATTTACAAAAGAAAATAAATTGGAATAAAAGCAAAATACTGCGGATGCTGGAAATCTGAAATAAAAACAAGAAATGCTGGAACCACTCAGCAGGTCTGGCAGCATCTGTGAAAAGTGAAGCAGAGTTAACGTTTCGGGTCAGTGACCCTTCATCGGAACTGACAAAAATAAACTGGAACTTTCCCCAGTTCAGTTTTCTCCGAGTTTGAGCAAAGGAACTGGGGCTGTGGGGAAAGGTCAGAGAATGTTTCAAGCTGGGGGATTCCCCCCTTCTGAAGCTCAGTTTGAGATCATTCCCTGCAGTGTGTTTGCTCTTCATTCACCCGTCTTCTCAAAGCAATCCTCCGAGGGAGTCGCTGTGTTTGCTGCGATCGCGCAGGAGTTAATATCTGACAGTAACAGTCCCAGATTAATGTCATCACATTGAAACTGTCCCTCACTGACAGTCATATCGAACGTTGTGAGCTGAGAGATTACAGAGATCAACAGGGCCAAGAGCGTTAAATTTGGAACATTGTTCACCTCACTCTCTAACTGTTACCCAGAGTCTAGGAATAATAATGTGTCTGTTTCTGATACAATATCAGTTAGAGATGAGACTGCACCGTCTGTCTCCCACGGATCTTTCAAGATAAAATGAGGCTTCCAGGTCAGCCTGTAACTGCTGATGGGGATCTCTCTCTCTCTCTCACTTATTCACTTTCAGCTCTGTCTCTAGTGCTCCATAAAAACGTGGGACCCAGTTATTGGGTGTGATATGGACACACTAATAGAAAATGCACTATTGACACTCCCTCTCTAATGCTGTACATATGTTTGGGATACCATTATTTAGGATGATATGTATGCACTTTATTGTGTTCCTAATACTGTCTCTGATGATACATGAGAATGTGTAATACAGTGTGATATGGACACACTGTTACGAATGGTCGGACTGATTCTCTCTCTCTCTGTGGTGCTGTATATGAAAAGGGGATAATGTTAGTGAGCATCATAGAATCATAGAAGGTTTAAGGCAGAGAAAGAGACCACTTGGCCCATCATCGTATGCGGCAGCCGAAAAACAGTGAGCGTAAAGGAATGGCAGGGGGGCTTCAACCTCGAGAGTCCACCTCCTGTGCTATGTGGGAGTTCCTGGTTGCTTCCCGTGTCCTGGAGAACCATTTGGCGGTCATCACCTCGTAGCAGATGTAATGTACAACAATACTCCGCCCTCGTTGATTGACGTCTATGCCCCGGTTCAATGCAGCGAGCGGCTGACCGTCTTCCAGCATCTCCCACTGCTGCTGGCGACGTCCAGGCCGGTCATCCTAGGCAGTGACTTCAACGGCATCATCGATGCACCTGGATGATCCGGCAGAGACGACAGCAAACTGGATGCTATGTCCAGATTCTTAATAGAAACAGTTAAAGATGCCAAACTGCACGACGTCTTCAGCAAACCTGCAGACAGAGCGCAGCATAGATACACATGGTCAAGAACGGACGGGTCTGCCCATTCCAGGATTGACTTCCGATTTGTGTCCCGTGTTTTCACGGTCAGATCCACCGACGTCAAGCCGGTGTTCTTCTCCAAGCATTGCCTTTTACTGGCTGACTTTCACTTACAGGATGACCAGCGGGTTGGCAGGGGGACATGGAAGCTCAATGCTACACTGCTAACCCCAGAGAATGTTGAGGAACTCAAAAGGGATTACAAAGGTTGGAGGACTGTGAAACCCCACCTTTGAGTCTCCAGTTCAGTGGTGGGAAGCGATCAAGGAGAACATCAAGAGGTTCTTTATCTTCAAAGGGTTCAGAGGGCGAGAGAGAGAGACAGATGGAAATGTCACGACTCCAGAAAAGTATGCAAAATCTGCTCTGGCTTCAGTCGATGGGGGTCAAGGTCAAGGAGGACCTTCATGAGGTGAAGAGCCAGCAGGCCTCGCTCTTTGCGACAGAGGCCTCCAAGATCATCTTCCAGTCCAGAGTCCGCTCCATTGAGCAGGATGAGATGTGCTCGTGTTACTTCTTCCAAAAGGTACACAGAGAGAGCTCTGTTATCAGCAGCCTGAAGGAAGAGGATGGCTCGGTAACGTCTTCGCAGTCCGACATACTAAGGATCAGCAAATCCTTTTATGCTGGGTTGTATGACGCGAAGCCCACAGACAGCAGAGCCTCCCAGTCCTTCCTGTCATCTATCACAGAGGTCTTAGATGACAGCAGGAGGGAGAGACTGGACAAACCGCTAATTCTGGATGAGCTGACAAAGGCCGTCAAATCCTTCGAGATAAGTAAAACTCCTGGAAGCGACGGCTTACCAGTTGAGTTGTATTTGGTCCTGTGGGACTGGGTCGGCCCGGACCTGCTGGAAGTATACGACAGTATGCTCCTAGCCGGCAGCATGTCAGAATCCATGAGGAAAGGCATCACCCTCATCAACAAGGGGAAGGGGGAGAGGGCAGAAATCAGAAATTGGCGGCCCATCTCACTTAATGTAGACTACAAGATACTGTCAAAAGTCATAGACAGTCGAGTCAAGTCTGCTCTGGAGTTGGTGATCCACCCTGATCAGACCTGTACTTTACCCACTCAGGGACACGATCACCCACATACGGGACAGGAAGGTGGACACCTGCCTCATCAGCCTGGACCAGGAGAAGGCTTTTGACAGGATATCACACACCTACATGATGGACGTACTTTCGAAAATGGGGTTTGGGGAGGGAATCTGCAATTGGATCAAACTGCTCTCCACAAACATCAGTAGCACAGTCTCAATCAATGGGTGGGAATCAGAAAGTTTCCCGATCCAATCTGGAGTCAGACAGGGTTGTCCTCTCTCCCCTGTCTTGTTTATTTGCTGTATTGAACCCTTTGCTGAGTCTATTAGGAAGGATGCGAGCATAAGAGGGGTGACAATCCCAGACAGTGGAGGCACTCAGGTTAAAACCTCCCTGGACATGGATGACGTCGCGGCCTTCTGCTCGAACCCGCTGTCTGTGCGCAGACTGATGAGCATCTGCGACCAGTTCGCACTGGCCTTGGGAGCCAACGTTAACCACGCAAGAGAGAGGCCATGTTCTTTGGGAACTGGGCTGACCGATCCTTTGTCCCCTTCACCGTCAGGTCAGACTACCTGAAGGTGCTGGGGATATGGTTCTGAAGGGCCACGGCATGCACCAAAACCTGGAAGGAGCGAGTAGCCAGGGTACAACACAAGCTGAGCATGTGGGAGCAGCAACTCTCTCCATTTTGGGTAAGAACCTGGTCATCAGGTGCGAGGCGCTCACGTTGTTGCTGTAAGTGGCACAGGTCTGGCCCATACCCCATTCCTGCGCTGTGGCGATCACCCGAGTCATTTTCCGCTTCATCTCTGGATCCAAAATGGACCGGGTCCAAAGGGACACGATGTTCAAACCTCTGGATAAGGGCGGGCATAATGTACCCAATATCACCCTCATCCTGATGACTACCTTCGTGTGCGGCTGCATCAAGCTGTGTGCAGATCCCCAATACGCCAACACCAAGTGTCACAATGTGCTGAGATTCTCTCTGTCCCCAGTGTTGTGAAGGAAGGGCCTGGTCGCATTGCCGTGGAACGCTCCATCTAGTTGGACTGTGCCGTACCACCTATCCTTCGTGGAACAGTTTCTGTGGAAAACACCTTTGACCACCAATCCATCAGGCAGTGGTCTGCACGGAATGACCGCAAGGCCCTACGGGAAAAGGAGATGGTGGATCCTGTCGGTTACCCAAGCAGACCGCCAAATCATTTGGCGGAATGCCTCATCACCAGAACTTTCAAACAAGCACCAAGGTGTAGCTTGGCTGGTGGTGAGAAGAGCCCTCCCCGTCAGATCCTTCCTGCACGCCCGAAGTCTCACCCCCTCCGCACAATGCCCTCGAAGTGGCTGTGGTGGGGATGACATGGTTGCCCAGCTTCTTCTGGAATGTGTCTTTGCAAAGCAGGTGTGGAAAGAGATGCATTGGTTTTTGTCGAGGTTCATCCCAAGCAGCTCTGTAACACAGGGGTCTGTGCTCTACGGGCTGTTTCCAGGGACACACACCGAGATAACCACAACTGCTGCTGGAGGACTATCAATTCGGTGAAAGACACTCTTTGGTCTGCCCAAAACTTGGTAGTCTTCCAGCGCAAAGAGTTGTCCACGACCGAATGTTGCAGACTGGCACACTCCAAGGTCCAGGACTACGTGTTGAGGGACGCACTAAAGCTTGGGGCAGCCACAGCAAAGGCTCAATGGGGAAAGACCACCATGTAAGCTCCCCCCACCAAGCTGAACTGAGGGGCTGGATCCATGGAAAACCCCTCAAACTGGAGCAGGAAAATTTTCGTTTGCCATAAAATGTACATGGCATGAAAAATGAAATGGAAGGGTTGTGAGGCAACTCACTCCTGTATTGAAGTAAACTGACCTCCTTTGCACTGTTTGTATTTTTTGACTTGGTGCTGTTTGGAACTGTTTTGTAATGTATTTTTTACAGATCTTTATGAATAAAGTATATTTTGGAAATAAAAAAAACATTTGTGCAAGTAAGTGTTGTCAATTGCGGCTGCTTGAGCTCTGTGTTTGGAACTTGAGCAGCAGCTGGAGACACTGCTGTGCATTCATGAGGAGAGTTACATGGAAAGCATGTTCATAGATGTGGTCACCCCACAGCTTAAGAGTACGCAGGGAGAGAGGGAATGGGTGACCACAAGGCAGTCAAAAAGAATCAGGCAGGAAGTGCAGGACACCCCGAGTGCATCTCACTCTCCAACAGGTATTCAGTTCTGAATACGGAGGACAGTGATGCTTTACCAGGGGAGTGCAGCCAGATCCAAGTCCATGGCACCATGGGTGACTCAGCTGCAAAGGTGGGTACAGGGAAGATTGGAAAAGCCATAGTGATAGATGATTCAATAGTGAAGGGAACAATCAGCTGTTTCTGTGGCCACAGACGTGAATCCAGGAATGGTGTGTTGCCTCCCTGGTGCCAGGGTCAAGGATGTCATTGAGCAGTTACAGAGCATCCTGAAGGGTGAGGGTGAACAGCCAGCATTTGTGGTCCACATCGGAACCAACAACATAGGTAGAAATAAGGATGTTGTCCTGCAGTCAGAATTTATGAAGCTTGGTAAGAAATTAGCAAGCAGGGCATCAAAAGTAGTAATCTCCGGATTATTCCCAGTGCCACGCGCAAGTGAGTACAGGAATAAAAGGATAAGACAGATGAACGTGTGTCTGGAAAGATGGTGCAGGAGGGAGGGCTTTAGATTCTTGGGACAGGTCGCACGGATTGCAGTTGAACAGAGCCTGGACAGAGTTCCTTGCGGGACATTTTGCTAGTGCTGTTGGCGAGGGTTTAAACTCATTTAGCAGGGGGATGGGAACCGGAAGGTAGAGTCAGATGGGACAAAATCAGAAATGAAAATGGAAGGCAGAAAATTAATGGATGAGTCTGGAAGAAAGAGGAAACAAAGGTTAGAAAATTTAAAAAGAGTTTGGCAGTGCTCAAGCATATCTATTTCAATGCAAGGAGTATAGAAAATAAAGCAGATGAGCTGAGGGCACAAATAGACATGTGGCAGTATGATATCACAGCTATTACAGAAACATGGCTTAAGGAGGGATAGGAATAGCAGCTCAACATTCCTGGTTACAGGGTTTTCAGATGTGATAGGGAGGGGGATAAGAAAGGAGGGGGGGTGGCAGTTTTGCTCAAAGTAACTATTACAGCTGTGAAGACGGATGATATGTTGGAAGGTTTATCAAATGAGGCCGGATAGGTTGAGCTGAGGAACAAAAAAGGGGCAATCACACTGCTGAGAGTGTGCTATAGACCCCCAAACAGGAGATAGAAGAGCAGATATGTAGGCAAATCTCTGAGAAGTGCAAGAACAATAGAGCAGTAATAGTAGGGGATTTTAACCACCCCAACATGAACTGGGATACTTTTAGTGTGAAAGAAATTGAGGGAGCAGAATTCTTGAGGTGCATTCAGGAGAACTTTTTTAGCCAATATGTAGCAAGTCCAACAAGAGAGGGTGCAGTTTTAGATGTAGTTTTAGGAAATGAAGATAGGCAGGTGGAAGGAGTGGCAGTGGGAGAGCATTTTGGTGGTAGTGATCATAATTCAGTCAGTTTTAACATAATTATGTAAAGGACAAGGATAGAACAGGAGTTAAAGTTCTCAGTTGGGGCAAGGACAACTTTACTCAGCTGAGGAGTGAGTTAGCAAAAGTGGACTGGAAACAGCTACTTGAACGTAAATCAATGTCAAAGCAGTGGGAAGCACTCAAAGGGGAGATTCCAGGGGTTCAGAGTCAATATGTTCCCACAAAGAAAAAGGGTGGGAAGGCCAAATCTCGAGCCCCATGGATTTTATAAGGTAGTATTATAAGGCAGTAACGGAAAGCTTATGCCCGACTCAGAGAACTCAATACCACTGAAAGCCGAGAGGTGTATCGAATGTGGAGGGGGGAAATCAACATTGAAATTAGGAAAGCTAAGAGAGGGCATGAAAGAATATTGGCAATCAAAATCAAGGTTCGCACAAAGATGTTTTATCAATACATTAACAGAAAAAGGATAACTATGGAAAGAGTAGGGCACAGAAAAGATCATGAAGGTAACCTATGTGTAGGGGCAGAAGATGTTGGCACTGT
This sequence comes from Heterodontus francisci, assembly GCF_036365525.1. Classification (NCBI taxonomy): domain Eukaryota; kingdom Metazoa; phylum Chordata; class Chondrichthyes; order Heterodontiformes; family Heterodontidae; genus Heterodontus; species Heterodontus francisci. Next base: position 20,954,461 of record NC_090405.1, read on the forward strand.
TCTTAATAAATACTTTGCATCTGTCTTCACAAAAGAGGGGGATGATGCAGATATTGGAGTTAAGGAAGAAGGGTATGAAGTATTGGATGTGATCAAAAGAGGGAGAGAGGACATATTAGTGACAGGACATACAAATAGCATATTTGTAAGTTGATAAATCACTAAGGATGGATGAAATGTACCCCACGCTGTTAAAAGAAGCAAGAGAGGAAACAGCGGAAGGTTTGACCATCGTTTTCCAGACCTCACTGGATACAGGTGTGATGCTGGAGGATTGGAAGACTGCGAACATTGTACCTCTGTTTAAAAAGGGAGTGAGGGATAGACCGAATAATTACAGGACAGTCAGTCTAACCTCAGTAGTGGGCAAATTATTGGAATCTGTTCTGAGTGACAGGATAAAATGTCACTTAGAAAGGCACAGATTAATCAAGGATAGTCAGCATGGATTTGTTAAGGGAAGATCTTGTCTGCCCAACTTGATTGAAATTTTGAAGAATTAACAAGGAAAATAGATGAGGGTAGTGCAGTTGATGTCGTCTACATGGATGTAAATGTAGGGGGCATGATCAAGAAGTTTGCAGATGACACAAAGATTGGCTGTGTGAAAAATAGCAAGGAGGATAGCTGTAGGCTGCAGGAAGATCTTCATGGTCTGGTCAGATGCACAGAAAAATGACAAATGGAATTCAATCCAGAGAAGTGTGAGGTGATGCATTTGGGGAGGTCAAACAAGGCAAAGGAATACACGATTAAGAGGAAAATGTTGAGAGGTGTAGAGAAAGTGAGGTACCTTGGAGTAAATGTCCACAGATCCCTGAAGGTAGCAGGACAGGTCGATAAGGTGGTAAGAAGGCATATGGAATTCTTTCCTTTATTAGCCGAGGTATAGAATATATGAGCAGGGAGGTTATGCTGGAACTGTATAAATCATTAGTCAGGCCACAACTTGAGTACTGTGTGCAGTTCTGATCACCTCATTACAGAAAGGATGTAATTGCACTAGAGAGGGGACAGAGGAGCTTTACGAGGATGTTGCCGGGACCGGAAAAATGCAGCTTTGAGGAAAGATTGGATAGGCTGGGGCTATTCTCCTTGGCACAGAGAAGGCTGAGGGGAGATCTGACTGGCATGTACAAAATTTGTGGAGTCTGGATAGAATTGAAGTGAAGGGCCTGTTTACCTTAGCACAGAGATCAGTGACTAGGGGAATAGATTCAAAGTGATTGGCAGAAAGATCACAGGGGAGATGAGGAAAAGACTTTTTAGCCAGAGGGTGGTGGGGGTCTGGTGGAATTGATACTGTATTTTAGTTTGATATTGCATCACTTTTTAGAATGGTATGTAATGTTTATATCAATCTACACTGATGGAATTGATTCTGTCTCTTTCAATTTCACAGTGTGGGCGAGGTCTGAACTGGTATCTAATTTGTGTCTCAGCTTACAATATCTTTCAGCACCTTTGAAACATTCACTGCAATGAATGTTGTACTTGTATGTAACTTGTATCTCAGGGTACACTAGGGGGATGTTTAAACATCTTTTATAATGAATGGGTGTGAGCTTTGGGTATCATATTTAATTTAAATCTCAGGGTACATCACTAGGTTAGATTCTGTGCCATTCAATCAGTAGCGTGTGCCAATTCTATCAGATATTTAATTGCTAGCTCAGTCTGCATTATATTTGACAGGCAGAGAGGTCTGGGCGTACAGGTCCACAGGTCACTGAAAGTGGCAACGCGGGTGGATAAGGTAGTCAAGAACGCATATGGCATGCTTTCCTTCATCGGTCGGGGCATAGAGTATAAAAATAGGCAAGTCATGCTGCAGCTGTACAGAACTTTAGTTAGGCCACACTTAGAATATTGCATGCAATTCTGGTCGCGACACAACCATTAGGACGTGGAGGCTTTGGAGAGGGTACAGAAGAGGTTTACCAGGATGTTGCCTGGTCTGGAGGGCATTAGCTATGAGGAGAGGTTGGATAAACCCGGATTGTTTTCACTGGAACGACGGAGGTGGAGGGGCGACATGATAGAGGTTGACAAAGTTATGAGCGGCATGGACACAGTGGATAGTCAGAATCTTTCTCCCTGGGTGGAAGAGTCAGTTACTAGGGGACATAGGTTTAAGGTGCGAGGGGCAAAGTTTAGAGGGATGTGCAAGGCAAGTTCTTTACACAGAGGGTGGTGAGTGCCTGGAACTTGCAGCCGGGGGAAGTGGTGGAAGCAGGTACGATAGCGACGTTTAAGAGGCATCTTGACAAATACATGAATAGGATGGGAATAGAGGGATACGGACCCCGGAAGTGCAGAAGGTTTTAGTTTAGGCAGGCATCAAGATCGGCGCAGGCTTGGAGGGCCGAATGGCCTGTTCCTGTGCTGTACTGTTCTTTGTTCTTTGTTAGATTGACACATTGCATTTCAATCTGCTAGTGGGTGTGATTTTGACGTGGGATTGAAGTATCTGACTGTCAGTGGGACTCAATCGGGGTGAAATGGAAAAAACTTCTTTCTCTCCTGCTTTGTTTGGTTGTTGGATTGAAAATGTGTCTCTGGAACTTGGGATCAATGTGGGCCTGACTACTTCTGCAGTCTGAGACCAGGGAACTGATGAACTATCTATACCTCTGCACTCTGAGTGATAATTTACCTACTGTGTGTGAGAGGAGTTGGCTGCACTGTTCCTTGTGCCTCGAGTGCAGCAACCATCACATTCATCACGATTCCTTCAAGTATTTGCCTGTATGAAGAAAAAAATATATCTGATAACTCAAGAACAGATGCGGTGCATAATATCAAAGAGGTCAATTTAATTTCTCAATCAATAATCATTAAGAACATCCACAAATAAAAACCGGTGTCATTATCTGCCTCCACTGAAGTACTGAAGCTCCCAGCTCCTGCATCGCAAGTGTTCTGGGCAGATCCATCCAGACAAAACACAGCACTGGGATCGTCCCAACTGCTCTATGCTCTACATATATTTCCAGCCACCCTGCTTCACATGCAAAAATTTTTTTAAAATGAAGCTCGATATGTATATCCCTCGATTCCTTTCTCCACATACAATTGTTCATTTGTTCCACCTCCCCTTCAGTGCATCGATACTATTCACCCCAACCTCTCCCTGTGATAACAAATTCCAGATTCAAACCATTCACTGCGTAAATACATTTTTCATGAATTCCTCATTGGTTTTCTGAATGACGATTTTATATTTTGGCTCTTGTTTCAGACGCCACCACAAGTGGAAGCATGTCTCCATGTACTCTATAAAAGCCCTTCACTATTTCCTCACTTTTTTCATTTGTTAGTGTGATGGAGGCATCACTGGCTATGCTAGCATTTATTGCCCAATCCAAATTGCCCTTGACAAAGTGGTGGTGAGCTGCCTTCTTGAGCCGCTGCAGTTCTTGAGATGTAGGAACACCAACAGTGCTGTTTGGAAGGGAGTTCCAGGATTTTTACCCAGCGACAATGAAGGAATGGCGATATAGTTCCAAGTCAGGATGATCTGTGGCTTGGAGGGGAATTTGCAAGTGCTAGTGTTCCCTTGCAACTGCTGCCCTTGTCCTCCTCAGTAGTAGAAGTTCCAGGTTTGGAAGGTACTGTCAAAGGAGCTTTCGTGTGTTGCTGCAGTGCACCTTGTAGATGGTACGCACTGCTGCCACTGTGCATCAGTGGTGAATGGGGTGATTGTTGAAGGTGGTGCTTGGGGGCAATCAAGCAGGCTACTTGAGTGTTGTTGGAGCTGCACTCATCCAGGCAAGTGGAGAGTATTCCATCATACTCCTGACTTGTGTCTTGTGAATGGTGGATAGGTTTGGGGAGACAGGAGGTAAGTTACTCACCACAGAGTTCCTAGCCTCTGACCTGCTCTTGTAGCCACGGCATTTATGTGGCTGGTCCAGTTCAGTTTATGGTCAATGGTAACCATGGGTGACTCAGCTGCTGTACTGTTTGTCTGTTCCATCTGACATTGAATTTGTAGTTCAGGCTGCTCTCTTGTGAGAGTGACACAGTGCCTTGCAATCTGATAGTGGGTGTGATTTTGGACTGGGATTGATGTATCGACCTGTCAGTGGGACTGAGTTGTGGTGAAATGGAAACAAGTTCAATCTTTCCTGCTCTGTGTGACTGTTGCATTGACTGTTGGTCTCTGGAACTTGGGATCAGTGCCGGTCTGACTACTTCTGCTGGCGGTGATTGTGGAACTGATGTCTCTGCTCTCTGTGAGTGATACTGTACTTACTGTGTGTGAGGAGCTGGCTGCACTTCCTCTTGTGTCGAGGAATCATGACATTTATTCTGCTTCCATCAAGTATTTGCCTGTAGAAAGGAAATGTATTTATTATAATTCAGGAAGAGATGTGGTAGAAGATACAAAAGTGACCAAAACAATTTTTCAATTAATAATCATTATGAACAATCACAAAGGAAACCCAGCAATACAAACAGAGTCAGTGTCTGATTCCACTGCAGTCCTGCAGCCCCCAGCTACTGCAGACCAGGGGCTTTGGCCATTTTACAACAATTAAATGACATCCAGAAACAATCCACTGGGCCATGAATGGGACTGACCGACGGAACAGGGACTTTTACACAGGTCAGATTTCCAGTTCCCGCTCCCATGGTCCAACCGTTCAAGCGAAACCAAACAGCCGCTGTTTAAAATGTGTCCTTCACACTTCTCACCTGGTGCCTATAATAGATTCTCTTTGTGTAAATCCCCACATCCTGACTGTCCGCTTCTGTTTTCACACTTCACTGTCCAATAACAAGAAACTGTGGGATGAGGCTGAATCGCTCTCTTTGCGCTGGCACGGACATGATGGGCCGAATGGCCTCATTCTGCGCCGGAATTTTTCCATGTTTCTGTTTGCGGAATTGTTGCAGAAATCTGCGCCTGCGCTCCCCTCCCCCAGCACTGCCTGTGAGCGGAAGAAGATGGTTTAAAACAGCCGGCAATGGAGAGATCCCGGTCCCAGTGGAAGGGAGAAAACAGCAGCCTCCTTGCAGCAGCACATCGCTTTGGGAGCGTGTCCGCAGATGGACTGAGAGATCAGCATCGAGTCCGGGGCAAGTTCAGGGGGAGGCGGGGGCTGTTTGTTTGAGGCGGAGTGGAGCAGGAACTGGTCCCGGAACATGGAGTGAGTGGGGGAAGGGAGAGGCCATTCTCGGGTTGTGTGTGGACAAGGGGATGGAGACAGAATGGGAAGAAACTGTTACTGCAGTGCAGTTAAACAATGATAATATTTGTATGGCTGGGCTTCCTTTGTGGGCGTTTATAATTATTATGAGAGATTAAATTCATTAAAATCCTGTATCTTCTACCTCACCAGTATTTGAATTATAAACATTCTTTTGTTCAAACAGGCAAATAATTGAATGAACCAAAATAAATGATGTTTCCTCCACCAAGTTACATGGAAGAGTGTCACCAGCTCCTTCTCACACACAGTCCGGACATTATCACTCACAGAGTGCAGAGACACAGACAGGTCATCAGTTCCACAGTCTCAGACAGCAGAAACAGATCCAGAGACACATTTTCAATCCATCAATCAAATGGAGCAGGAGAGACTCACGTTGTTTTCATGTCACCCCAACTCAGTACCACTGACAGGTAGATACACAAATCCCAGTCCAAATTCTCACCCACTATCAAATTATCAGTGTGTCAATTCCACAATGGAGCAACCTCAGCTACAAATTAAATACACATAGAACTGACACATGGTTGCTGTTTCAAAGTTACAGAAATAATCTCAATGAAGTGCTCCGAGATTCAAGTTAAATACCAGCCGAATATTTACACGGGTTTTGACTTTATTATCAGTATTAATTCCCATCATGTGTCCAGACATATACATTAGATACAAATCTCAAGTGCATAATCAGATTGCAGAGGTACAAACTCAGATTCCACTTTAAAACTCATCCGGATTGTGAAACAAAAAGATACATTATAAATTTGATTCGTATAGTTTGAGCTATAAATTACGTACCAGTCCTCAAACCTCATATAGTGTCAGATGGAAGATACTGTACAATTCCAGACTGAGCTCATTTTACATGCAAGTCCAAGATTCTCACTCAGAGTCAGACTGAATGGCACTGATCAAATTGATGAGTACAGCCTGAGTTACACTTGCACACCAATCCTGTATCAGATTGTAGGATACATTATATTTCACTATTGTGTTCACAGTGACAGATACTATTTAATACTAGGCAAAAACCTCAAACAGGATTTATGTATCTACCTGTCTGCTTAAAACCTGCCACATCAGTGGCCTGTTGCTATGCAGAATTTTTTTGCAGAATAAATCCAGACTTGCACCAGTCCCAGGGACGGAAGGTTATATAATGAATCCCACAATCAGACAGAGTACCAGACACTGACAGTTAGAGAGTGATTTTGAAACCCATGCTAGGTGCCAGATGCTGAAAGGTATAGGTTGATTACTGCACTCACTGACAGTACCTCAGCCTGAGTCATCTAAAGCAACCTAACACACAAATAGTAGCACTGAGAGATTGAGAAAGAGTCCAAAACTCAGAGTAACAGACACTGATAGACACAATCTGAAAACTGCATGCACATGGATATAGTATTGGCTAACTCACAAGAAACAGAGTGGGGATAATTGGGGAATTTTCAAATTGGCAAACTGTAACTAATGGAGTGCCACAGAGATCAGTGCTGGTGCCTCAATCTTTATGGTCTTTATTAATAACTTGCATGAAGGGACCGAGTGTAAATCCAAATTTATGGATGGTACAACGATAGGGAGGAAAGCAAGTTGTGAGAAGGACACAAAGTGTCTGCAAAGAGATATAGCTAGGTTAAATCAATGGGAAAATGTTTGGAGTATAATATGGGAAAATGTGAGATTGTCTACTTTGGCAGGAAGAATAGAAAAACAGAATATTACTTACATAGAGACAGACTGCAGAATGCTGCTGTACCAAGGGATCTGTGTGTCCAGATAGATGAATTACAAAAAAGTTAGCATGCAGCTATAGCAAGTAATTAGGAAGGCAACTGGAATGTTGGCATTTTTAGCGTGGGGAATGGAGTTTAAAAGTAGGGAAGATTTGCTGTAACTGTACAGGGCATTAATGACATCCCAACTAAAGTACTCCACACAGTTGTGGTCTCCTTACTTAAGGAGGGCTATACTTGCATTGGAATCAGTTCAGAGAAGGTTCACTCGGCTGATACATGGGAAGTTGGATTGTCTTCTGAGAAAAAGTTGAGCAGGTTGGGCCTCTACTCACTGGAGTTTAGGAGATTGAGAGGTGATCTTATTGAAACCTATAAGTTTCTCAGTGGGCTGGACAGGTAGATGCTGAGAGGATGTTTCTCCTTGTGGGGGAATGTAGAATTAGGGACCACAGTTTCAAGATAAGTGGCCTCCCATTCAAGAAGGAGATGAGGAGGAATTTCTTCGCTCAGAGGGTTGTTCATCTTTGGAATTCTGTTCTCCAGAGGACTGTGGAGGCTGGGTCATTGAATATATTCAAGGCTGTGATAGACAGATTTTTGATCTAAAAGGCAGTCAATGGTCATGGGCGCAGGCAGGAAAGTGGAGTTAAGGCCACAATCAGAACAGCCCCGATCTTATTGAATGGCGGAGCAGGCTCGATGGGCCAAATGGCCATCTCCTGCTCCTATTTTGTATCTTTTTATCTTCTTGCACACACACACACTCAACCAGTGTGTGGCAGTGGATCTAGAATTAATCCCACGTTCGTACAAAATACCAGCGACTGAAAGGTACAGAATAAATCCCACAGATACATACAGTATGACTGACAGGTACAGAATGAATCCCATGCTCACACACAGCACCAGGGATTGAAAGATACATGTGATTCCCACCCTCACAAAACAATATCAGACTGAGTTACAGAATGATTTCCACATTCACATCGAGCACCACTGACTGCTAATTAATTCATCCCACGATCACACACACTACCAGAGGCCGACAGATACAGAATGTATCGCACACTTTCACAAAGTACCAGTGAGTGACAGGTACAGAACGAATCGCACATTCACAAACTGTACTAGAGAATGGCAGATCCAGTACCAATGACCAATTCAGAATGAACTCCAAATTTACACATGACACTAGAGATGGAGAGAATTAATTCCACATTCACACTGCGCGAGAGACTGATAGTTACAAAATGGATCCAGAACATGCAGACAGTGCCAGAGACTGACAGTTACAGAATGAAGTAAACACTCATATACAGTACCAGAAATGACAGAAATGGAATTGATACCACACATATATGCAATACCAGAGATGGAGCATACAGAATGAATCACACACACACAACAAGAACAGAGATAGAGTTATACAGAATGAATCTCACACTCATGTACAGTACAACAGATTAACAAGTAAACGATCAACCTCAAACACACATCCATTACCAAGGGTCAGTTCAGAATGACTACAAAACTCAAATAATGTGTTAGAGGTTGAAAGATGCAGGTGAATACAAAACTCACACACAAGATACTAATAGATACAGCCTGAAAACTGCACTCAAACACAGTACAAGGGACTGACAGATACTGAATGAATGTCACACTAAACTTCTTCTTCGGAACTCCCTCGGGAATGAGGATGACTTTCTTCCACTCCAGGGTTGTGGGTCCTTAGGTAACTGAATAGTCCAATTCTTGATCCACACACTCGGCCACAGGTGGGGCAGATGGTGCTTGGTGAAGTGGGTGAATGGGATTCTCCAATTTCCAAATACTCCTTCCACTGTTTGCATTTCGTTGCTTCCTGGGCATGTCGACGAATTTCAAACTGGCTGGCACCTTCGCGGATGCTTCTTCTCCATTTTGGGTGGTCTCAGGCAAGAGATGCCCATGAATCAGTGCAGATGTCACATTTTTTCAGGATGTCTTGAAGGAAATTCTTGTAATGTTTCCTCTGCCCTCCTGGTAGCTTCTTGCCCTGATGGAGTTCAGAGTAGAAAGCTTGTTTTGCGACTCTGGCGTCAGGCATGGGGATGATGTGGCCCATCCAACATAACTGACTAGCCATGACCAGTGTCTCGATACTGGGGATGTTGGCCTGAGAGAGGACACTGATATTGCAGCGCCTGTCCTGCAACTGAATTTGCAGGATCTTGCGGAATCACCACCGGTGATATCTCTCCAGGGCTTTGAGATGTCTGCTGTACAATATCCATGTTTCTGACACATACAGGAGGGCAGGTAACACTGCAGCCATGTCAACCATGAGCTTGGTGTCTGATTTGAGTTCTTTGTCATCAAACATTCTTTTCCTCAGATGACTGAAGGCTACGCTGACACACTAGAGGTGATGCTGCGTGTCATCGTCAATATCTGCCCTTGGTGACAGGAGGTTCCCAAGGTATGAGCAGTGATCCACATTGCCCAGTGGTTCACCGTGGATCTTGATAGTCGAGGGGCAGTGTCGGGGAGCAGGCTGGTAGAGGACCTTTGTCTTCTGGATGTTTTGCTTAAGGCCAATTATTTCATACACCTCCGTGAATGCATTGATCAGGGTTTGACGCTTGGCCTCTGAGTGTGCACATACGCAGGCGTCGTCAGCATACTGCAGCTTGATGACACAGGTTGGAGTGGCCTTACATCTGGACTGGAGGCAACATAGGTTAAATAGTTTCCCACTCGTCCTGAAGAGTAGATCTACACATGCGACCTAAAGAACAGCTGATGGGCTGAAAGAACACTGGAACTACAAAAATTAGCTGACAGCCACGACATGTGTGGATTCTTCAGCACAGTCAAGACCATTCACGGCCCACGTACCCAAGGACCTACCCCACTGAGAGCAAAAGAATGGAGTGACATTGATCAAGGACAGATAGGCAGTCTGCAATCGTTGCAAGGAGCACTTTGAAGATCTCCTCAATTGTGACTCAGTCCTTGATGCGAGTGCCCTTGACCGCATTCCACAGCATGCTACCCACCGTGCTGTCAGCACAATCCCAGGCTGACAGAGATTGAAAAGGCCATCTGACAGCTAAAAAACAATAAGGCCGCTGGCAAAGATGGAATTCCCATCAAAATTCTAAAATCTGGCAGAGAAGCACTCTTGACACAAATACATGGTCTCATTTCCCTCATTTGGAAGGAGGAGAGCATGACAGGGGATCTCTGAGACACTGTAATAGTGATCATCTTTAAAGAAGGTGACAAGACTGACTGTGGTAACTACAGAGGGGTATCCCTGCTGTCCGCCACAGGGAAGGCCATCACAAGAGTCCCTCTCAACTGCCTCCTCCCCGTGGCTGAAGAGCTCCTACTGGAATCACAATGTGGATTCTGTCCATCAAGAAGCACAATGGACATGATCTTCCCAGCAAGACAACTCCAAGAAAATGTAGGGAGCAGCAACAACCTTTCTACCTGGTCTTGTCTGACCTGACAAAGGCCTTCGACTCTACCAACCAGGAGGGATTATGGAACGTCCTCAAATTTGGCTGCCCAGAGAAATTCATCATCATCCTCTGACGACTGCATGATGACATGCAAGCTGTAATCCTTCCAACGGACCGACCACTGACCCAATCCCAATGCAAACTGGGGTCGAGCAAGGCTGTGTCATCGCACCAATGCTCTTTTCCATCATCCTTGCCGCAACACTCCACCTCATCTCCTCATACTCACAGTACCAGAGACTGACAGATACAGAATGGATGTCACACTCACAGTCCAAGAGTCTGACAGATACAGAATGGATGTCACACTCACAGTCCTAGAGTCTGACAGATACAGAATGAATGTCACACTCACAGTACCAGAGACTGACAGATACAGAATGGATGTCACACTCACAGTACCAGAGTCTGACAGATACAGAATGGATGTCACACTCACAGTCCTAGAGTTTGATAGATACAGAATGAATCCACACAGCACCGGAGACTTCTTTTCTTCTTCTTCTTCTTTGGCCTCCTTGTCTCGAGAGACAATGGGTAAGTGCCTAGAGCTTGTCAGTGGTTTGTGAAGCAGCGTCTGGAATGGCTATAAAGGCCAATTCTAGAGCGACAGACTCTTCCACAGGTGCTGCAGATAAAATTGGTTGTCAGGGCTGTTACACAGTTGTCTCTCCCCTTGAGCTTCTGTCTTTTTTCCTGCCAACTGCTAAGTCTCTTCGACTCACCACACTTTAGCTCCGCATTTATGGCTGTCCGCCAGCTCTGGCAATCACTGGCAACTGACTCCCACGACTTGTGATCAATGTCACAGGACTTCATGTCGTGTTTGCAAACGACTTTAAAGCAGAGACATGGATGGTCGGTGGTTCTGATACCAGTGACGAGCTCGCTGTACAATGTGTCCTTGGGGATCCTGCCATCTTCCATGCGGCTCACATGGCCAAGCCATCTCAAGCGCCGCTGGCTCCGTAGGGTGTATATGCTGGGGATGTTGACCGCCTCAAGGACTTCTGTGTTGGAGATACGGTCCTGCCACCTGATGCCAAGGATTCTCCAGAGGCAGCAAAGATGGAATGTATTGAGACGTCACTCTTGGCTGACATACGTTGTCCAGGCCTCGCTGCCGTAGAGCAAAGTACTGAGGACACAGGCTTGATTTACTTGGACTTTTGTGTTTCGTGTCAGTGTGCCATTTCCCCACACTCACTTGGCCAGTCTGGACATAGCAGTGTTCTCGCACCTACACTGTTTGGGATCTTCTTCTCCCTGCTGCTCTCACATGCGTTCAAGTCTTCAGAAGAAGGAATTTTCCTCCACACAAGATCAGATGGCAGTTTGTTCAACCTTGCCCGTCTAAGAGCGAAGAGCAAAGTACAGAAAGTCCGCATCAGGGAACTCCTCTTTGCTGACGATGCTGCATTAACATCCCACACTGAAGAGTGTCTGCAGAGACTCATTGACAGCATTGCGGCTGCCTGCAACGAATTTGGCCTAACCATCAGCCTCAAGAAAACGAACATCATGGGACAGGACATTATAAATACTCCATCCATCAATATGGGCGAACACGCTCTGGAAGTGGTTCAAGAGTTCACCTGTCCAGGCTCAACTATCACCAGTAACCTGTCTCCCGATGCAGAAGTCAACAAGCACATGGGAAAGGCTTCCACTGGTATGTCCAGACTGGCCAAGAGAGTGTGGGAAAATGGCGCACTGACACGGAACCAGAGACTGAGAGCGACCAAATTACATAAAACACTCAAACACAGTAGCAGAGAGTAAAATAAACGGAATTAATTGCACACTCACATGCAATAGCAGAGACACAACGACACAGAATCAGTCAAAAAGTGTCCTCCCAACAACAGCCAGGACATTTCCAGGGAGCTTTACACAGGGAGCGACTGTTTTACTATAAACTGGGACTGGAGAGAGTCTTTGTGAAATATACTTACAGATTGCAGTAAGGGTGTTTGTGATTGGTTGCAAATATTTATTCTGATTGGATGGCGAAAGAGACCAATTGTAGAATTACAATATAAAATCGTTTTGACATCACTCCCAATCACCCAATCACAATCTTTACTTTCTCCCATCCCTCATTAGCATAGAGCTGTGGGATTGTCTATTTAATCGGCACTCGGAAGGGGTTTGGTTTATTTCTGTGTTTGAATTTGAAACTGAAGATGGTTGAGGAGAAGAAGAAAGCAGCTGCTAAGAAGGGCGCCAAGAAAACTGTGAGTAAACCATCAGCAAAGGGAGGCAAAAGGCGGAGAAAGTCGAGGAAGGAGAGTTACTCCATCTACATCTACAAAGTGATGAAGCAGGTTCACCCCGACACCGGCATCTCCTCCAAGGCCATGAGCATCATGAACTCGTTTGTGAATGATCTTTTCGAGCGCATCGCGGGTGAGGCTTCCCGCCTGGCCCATTACAACAAGCGCAGCACCATCAGCTCCCGGGAGATCCAGACCGCCGTGCGCCTGCTGCTGCCCGGGGAGCTGGCCAAGCACGCCGTGTCGGAAGGGACAAAGGCGGTGACCAAGTACACCAGCTCCAAGTAAAACTGCACAATGGACTGAAAAACATCCCAAACACAACGGCTCTTTTAAGAGCCACCCACAATCTCTCTGAAAAAGCTACACCATCATCCCGATAGTATCAATTTGTTTTTTATACAAAGGGTCTGGAACTTTCTAATTGCCTTTGTGATATCTGTTTTAACCCCATGGATTCTGGGTGATTCACCTTCACTGTTGAGATCTTTGTGTCTCTACTTAATAATGCCGTGTAAATTAATTACTGATCACTGACCCCATGTGCGCGTTCATTTTCGCTATTGTACTATTTCGTCAATAAGCTGACAGATCAGTTCTCAGTCACTTGTTTCCCTTGTTCAAGCTCGGCCTCAATAATAAGTACATTTACTAGAAACCCCGCTGTTGTAGGAAACCTCAGTCTCTCATTTCAACTCGACAGTAAAAATCTTCTCTCCGCTTTTGTCTCCCACAAATAGGTTCAATCTAGAATCAGTGATGCGGTATCTTGACAAAGATTGACCTGAAATGTGTCCGCTTCCAGAATGCTGTGAGAGACTTTCTGCCGCCGCTTACAGACTGTTTCAAAAAGGACGGAGAATAGTCCGAGATCAAAGCGCACATGGGCTCAGTGATCAGTAATTAATTTACGCCGCATTATTAAGTAGAGAAACAAAGATCTCAGACAGTGAAACTGAATCACCCAGAATCCATGGGGTTAAAAGAGATCAGAAAGGCAATTAGAAAGTTCCAGACTCTCCGTATAAAAAAACAAAACAAATTAAAACCAGAGAGATGATGTAGCTTTTTCAGAGAGATTGTGGGTGGCTCTTAAAAGAGCCGTTGTGTTTGGGATGTTTTTCAGTCCATTGTGCAGTTTTACTTGGAGCTGGTGTACTTGGTCACCGCCTTTGTCCCTTCCGACACGGCGTGCTTGGCCAGCTCCCCGGGCAGCAGCAGGCGCACGGCGGTCTGGATCTCCCGGGAGCTGATGGTTCTGCGCTTGTTGTAATGGGCCAGGCGGGAAGCCTCACCCGCGATGCGCCCGAAAATATCGTTCACAAACGAGTTCATGATGCTCATGGCCTTGGAGGAGATGCCGGTGTCGGGGTGAACCTGCTTCATCACTTTGTAGATGTAGATGGAGTAACTCTCCTTCCTCGACTTTCTCCGCCTCTTACCGCCCTTTGCTGATGGTTTACTCACAGTTTTCTTGGCGCCCTTCTTAGCAGCTGCTTTCTTCTTCTCCTCAACCATCTTCAGTTTCAATTTCAGACACAGAAATAAACCAAACCCCTTCCGAGTGCGGATTAAATAGACAATCCCACAGCTCTATGCTAATGAGGGATGGGGGAAAGTAAAGATTGTGATTGGGTGATTGGGAGTGATGTCACAATGATTTTATATTGTAATAATATAATTGGTGTCCTTCACCATCCAATCACATTCAAACTTTGCAGCCAATCACAAACATTCGGACTGCAACCAGGAAGTCTGTTTCACAAAGACTCTCTCCAGCTGCAGTTTACATTGAAAGAGCCGCTCCCTGTGTCAAGCTCTCTGGAAATGTTCTGCATGTTGTTGAGAGGACGCTTATTGATGATTCTGTGTCGTTGCTATTGCATGTGAGTGTGCAATTAATTCCATTTCTTTTATTCTCTGCTCCTGTGTTTGAATGTGTTCTGTCATTCAGCAGTTCTCAGTCTCTGGTGCTGTATGGATTTATTCCGTATTTATTTATTTCGAGAATATAGCACTGAAACAGGCCCTTCGGGCCACCGAGTCTGTGCCGACCAACAATCACCCATTTATACTAGCCCTGCAGTAATCCCAATCTACACTAGGAGCAATTTACAATGACCAATTTACTTATCAACCTGCAAGTCTTTGGCGGTGGGAGGAAACCGGAGCACCCGGCGAAAACCCACGCGGTCACAGGGAGAACTTGCAAACTCCGCACAGGCAGTACCCAGAATCGAACCCGGGTCCCTGGAGCTGTGAGGCTGCAGTGCTAACCACTGCACCACTGTATCTGTCAGACTCTGGTACTGGGTTTGAGTATGACATCCATTCTGTATCTGTCAGTCTCTGTTGCTGTGTTTGAGTGTGAGGAGTTGAGGTGGAGTGTTGCGGCGAGGAAGATGGAAAAGAGCGTTGGTGCGATGACACAGACTTAGTTGACCCCAGTTTGCATTGGGATTGGGTCAGTGGTAGGTCCGTTGGGAAGGATTTCAGCTTGCATGTCATCATGCAGTCGTTGGAGGTTGGTGACGAATTTTTCCGGCAGCCAAATTTGAGGAAGACGTTCCATAATCCCTCCTGGTTGGTAGAGTCGAAGGCCTTTGTCAGGTCAGAGAAGACCAGGTAGAAAGGTTGCTGCTGCTCCCTACATTTTCTTGGAGTTGTCTTGCTGTGAAGATCATGTCCACTGTGTCTCTTGATGGACAGAATCCACATTGTGATTCCAGTAGGAGATCTTCAGCCACGGGGAAGAGACAGTTGAGAAGGACTCTTGTGATGACCTTCTCTGTAGTGAACAGCTGGGATACCCCTCTGTCATTACCACAGTCGGTCTTGTCACCATTTTTGGTGATGATCACAATGACAGCATCTCAGAGATCCCTGGCGTGCTCTCGTCCTTCCAGCTGAAGGAAATGAGACCATGTATTTGTGTTAAGTGTTCTTCTCTGTCGTATTTTAGATTTTCAGAGGGAATTCCATCGATGCCGGTGGCCTTCATTTTTTTTTACCTGTTAGATTGCCTTTTCAATTTCTGTTGGGCTGGGATTGTGCTGACGTCATGGTGGGTAACAAGCTGTGGAATGTGGCACTTGCATCAAGGACTGAGTTGCGATTGAGGAGATCTTCAAAGTGCTACTTCCAACGAGTGCTGACTGCCTCTCTGACCTTGATCAGTGTCACTCCATTCTTTACTCTCAGTAGGGTAGGTCCTTGGTAATTTGGGCCATAAATGGTCTTGATGGTGCTGAAGAATCCACACATGTCGTGGCTGTCAGCAAGTTGCTGTATTTCCTGCACTCTTTCAGCCCATCAGCTGTTCTTTAGTTCGTGTAAGCAGATCTACTCTACAGGACGAGTGGGAAACTATTGAAACTACATTGCCTGCAGTCCTGAAGCAAGGCCACTCCAACATCTGTCATCGGGCTGCAGTATGCTGACAATGCTTGCATATGCGCACACTCAGAGGCCAAGCTTCAAACCCTCATCGATGCATTCATGGAGGCGTATGAAAGAATTGGCTTGAAGCAAAACATCCGGAAAGCTAAGGTCCTCTGCCAGCCTGCTCCCCGACACTGCCCCCGACTATTAAGATCCACGGCGAATCACTGGACAATGTGGATCACTGCTCATACTTTGGGAACCTCCTGTCACCAAGGGCAGATATCGACAATGACACTCAGGATCGCTTCCAGAAGGCCATGTGGCCCATAAATCCTGCTCTGCCATTCAATAAGATCATGCCTGTTCTGATTGAGGCCTTAATTCCACTTTCCTGCCTGTGCCCATTGACCAATGACTCCCTTGTACATCAAAAAATCTGTCTGTCACAGCCTTGAATATATTCAATGACCCAGCCTCCACAGTCCTCTGGAGAACAGAATTCCAAAGATGAGCAACCCTCTGACAGAAGAAATTCCTCCTCATCTCTTTCTTGAATGGGAGACCACTTATCTTGAAACTGTGGCCCATAATTCTACATTCCCCCACAAGGAGAAACATCTTCCCAGCATCTACCTGTCCAGCCCACTGAGAATCTTATAGGTTTCAATAAGATCACCTCTCAATCTTCTAAACTCCAGTGAGTAGAGGCCCAATCTGCTCAACTTTTTCTCACAAGTCAACCCTTCATCCCAGGAATCAGCCGAGTGAACATTCTTTGAACTGATTCCAATACAAGTATATCCCTCCTTAAGTAAGGAGACCAAAACTGTATGGAGTACTTTAGTTGGGATGCCACTAATGCCCTGTACAGTTACAGCAAAACTTCCCTACTTTTATACCCCATTCCCCTTGCTAGAAATTCCAACATTCCATTTGCATTCCTAATTACTTGCTGTACCTTCATGCTAACTTTTCTGTAATTCATGTACCTGGCACCCAGATCCCTCAGTACAGCAGCATTCTGCAGTCTGTCTCTATGTAAGTAATATTCTGTTTTTCTATTCTTCCTGCCAAAGTAGACAATCTCACATTTTCCTATATTATACTCCATCTGCCAAACTTTTGCCCACTGACTTAACCTATCTATATCTCTTTGCAGACACTTTATGTCCTCCTCACAGCTTTCTTTCCTACCTATCTTTGTACCATCCATAAATTTGGCAACAGTACACTCGGTCCCTTCATGCAATTATTATAATAGATCATAAATAGTTGAGGCACCAGCACTGGTCACTGTGACAATCCATTAGTTACAGTTTGTCAATCTGAATATGCCCCATTTGTCCCCACTCTCTGTTTCCTGTGAGTTCGCCAATCCGATATCCATGTGTGTGTCGTATTCAGTTTGTATCTATCAGTGTCTGGTACTCTATGTGAGTTTTGGACTCTTTCTTACTCTCTGACTGCTATTTTTTGTGTGTTAGGTTGCTTTAGATGACTCAGGCTGAAGTACTGTGAGTGAGTGCAGTAATCAACCTCTATCTTTCAGCATCTGGCACTGAGCATGTGTTTCAGCATCACTCTCTATCTATCAGTATCTGGTACTCTGTGTGAGTGTGGGATTCATTATATAATCTTCCGTCCCTGGGACTGATGGCAAGTCTGGATTTATTCTCCATAAAATGTCAGGACAGCAACAGGCCATTGATGTGGTAGGTTTTAAGCAGACAATATATTTGAGGTTTTGCTTAGTATTAAATATCTGTCACTGTGAACACAATAGTGAAAGATAATGTATCCTACAATCTGATACAGGATTGGTGTGCAAGTGTAACTCAGGCTGTACTGATCAATTTGATCAGTGCCATTCAGTCTGAGTGAGTATCTTGGACTTGCATGTAAAATGAGCTCAGTCTGGAATTGTACAGTATCTTCCATCTGACACTATGAGGTTTCAGGACTGCTATGTAATTTAGAGCTCAGACTATACTGATCAAATTTATAATGTATCTTTTAGTTTCACAATCCGGATGAGTTTTAAACTGGCATCTGAGTTTGGATCTCAGGTTATACGATATTTCAGAATCTCTCAATCTGATTATGGACTTGAGTCTAATGTTTATGTCTGGAAACATGATGGGAATTAATACTGATAATAAACTCATAACCTGTGTAAATATTGGGCTGGTATTTAACTTGAATCTCAGAGTACATTATTGAGGTTAATTCTGTAACTTTGAAACAGGAACAACGTGTCAGTTCTCTGTGTGTTTAATTTGTAGCTGAGGTTGCACTATTGTGGGATTGACACACTGATAATTTGATTGTGGGTGAGATGTTGGACTGGGATTTATGTATCTACCTGTCAGTGGTAATGAGTTGGGATGACATGGAAACAACGTCTGTCTTTCCTGCTCTATTTGATTGATGGATTGAAAATGTGTCTCTGGAACTATTTCTGCTGTCTGAGACTGTGGAACTGATGACCTGTCTGTGTCTCTGCGCTTTGTGAGTTATAATGTACGTATTGTGTGTGAGAAGGAGCTGATGACACTCTTCCTTGTAACTTGGGTGGAGGAAATAGCCCATTTATTCTGGTTCATTCAATCATTTGCCTGTTTGAACAAAAGTATGTTTGTAACTAAAATACAGGTGAGATCAAAGATATTGAGTTTTAATGAATTTAATCTCTCAAATAATAATCATTATGGATACCCGCAAAAGAACCACCGCAACACAAATATTGTCACTGTTTCACTCCACTACAATAAGTTTCTTCCCATTCTGTCTCCATCCCCTTGTCCACACACAACCGGAGAATGGCCTCTCCACTCACTCCATGTTCCGAGACCAGTTCCAGATCCACTCCGCCTGCCCCTGAACTTGCCCCGGACTCGATGCTGATATCTGAGTCTTTCTGCGGACATGCTCCCAAAGCGATGTGCTGCTGGAAGGAGGCTGCTGTTTTCTCTCTTCCCCCAGGACCGGGATCTCTCCATTCGCGGCTGTTTTAAACCATTTTCTTCCGCTCACAGGCAGTGCTGGGGGAGGGGAGCGCAGGCCCAGATTTCTGCAGCACTTCAGCCAGAAACGTGGAAAACTTCCGGCACAGAATGAGTCCATTCGGCCCATCATGTCCGCGCCAGCGGAATGAGAGGGATATAGCCTGTTCCCACAGTTTATTGTTATTGGACAGTGAAGTGTGGAAACAGAAGCGGACAGTCAGGATGTGGGGAGTTACACAAAGAGGATCTATTATTGGCACCAGGTGAGAAGTGTGAAGGACACATTTTAAACAGCGGCTGTTTGGTTTCATTTGAACGGTTCGACCATGGGAGCGGGAACAGGAAATCTGACCTGTGTAAAAGTCCCTGCTCCGTCGGTCAGTCCCATTCATGGCCCAGTGGATTGTTTCTGGATGTTATTAAATTGTTGTAAAATGGCCAAAGCCCCTGGTATGCAGTAGCTGGGGGCTGCAGGACTGCAGTGGAATCAGACACTCTGTTTGTATTGCTGGGTTTCCTTTGTGATTGTTCACAATGATTATTCATTGAAAAATTGTTTTGGTCTCTCTTGTAACTTCCACCACATCTCTTCCTGAATTATAATTAATACTTTTTCTTTCCACAGGCAACACTTGAGGAAGCTGAATAAATGTAGTGATTCCTCGACACAAGGGGAAGTGCAGCCAGCTCCTCACACACAGTAAGTGCAGTATCACTCACAGAGAGCAGAGACATCAATTCCACAATCACCGACAGCAGAAGTAGTCAGAACATAAAAACACACACAATAGGAGCAGGAGTAGATCATGTGGCCCGTGGAGCCTGCTCCGCCATTCAGTACCATCATGGATGATCTTAGGCTTCAATTCCACTTTCCCGCCTGCTCGCCTTATCCCCTGATTCTCTGAGAGATCAAAAATCTGTCTATCGCAGCTTTACATGTATTCAATGATGGAGCATCCACAATCCTCTGGAGTAGAAAATTCCAAAGTTTCACAACCCTTTGAGTGAAGTAATTTCTCCTCATCTCAGTCCTAAATGATCATCCCCTTTTCGTGGGACTGTGTCCCCATGTTTTAGATTCTCTGACCAGCAGAAACAATCTCTCAGTGTCTCCCCTATCCAGCCCCTTTGGAATTTTGTATGTTTCAATGAGATCACCTCTCATTCTTCTAAACTCCAGAGTATAGGCCCAATTTACTCAGCCTCTCATCATAGGACAATCCCCTCATCCCAGGGACTAATTTAGTGAACATTTGCTGCACCGCCTCCAATGCACATATATCCTTTCTTAAGTGTGCAGACTCAAACTTCACACTGTATTCCAGATGTGGTCTCACCGAAATCCTGTACAATTGTAACTCACTTCTTTATTGCTGTATTCTAATCCCCTCGCAATAAAGGCCAACACGCCATTTGCCTTCCTAATTGCTTGTTGTACCTGCATGCTAACTTTCTGTATTCCTTGGACAAGTACACTCAAGTCTCTTTGAACACCAACAGTTACAAGTTTCACACCTTTTATCAAATATTCTACTTTTCTATTCTTATGACCAAAGTGAAGAACTTCACACTTCCCTACATTATACTCCATCTACCATCTTCTTGCCCACTCACTGAACTTGTCTATATCTCTTTGCAGCCTCTCTATGTCCTCCCACAGCTTCCCTTTCCACCTACCTTTGTATCATCAGCAAACTTAGATACATTACTCTCTGTCTCTTCATCTAAGTCATTAATTTAGATTGTAAATAGCTGAGACCCCAGCACTTATCCTTGCGACACTCCATTATTCACTGCCTGCCAATCTGTTTATACCCACTCTTTGCTTCCTGTCCATTAACCAATCCTCTATCCATGCTAATATATTACCCACAATTCCATGAGTCCCTTATCTTCTCCATTAACCTTTTATGTAGCACCTTAATGTCCAGGGGCGGCACGGTGGCGCAGTGGTTAGCATCGCAGCCTCACAGCTCCAGCGACCCGGGTTCAATCCTGGGTACTGCCTGTGTGGAGTTTGCAAGTTCTCCCTGTGTCTGCGTGGGTTTCCTCCGGGTGCTCCGGTTTCCTCCCACATGCCAAAAGACTTGCAGGTTGATAGGTAAATTGGCCATTATAAATTGCCCCTAGTATAGGTAGGTGGTAGGGAAAATATAGGGACAGGTGGGGATGTGGCAGGGATATGGAATTAGTGTAGGATTAGTATAAATGGGTGGTTGATGGTCGGCACGGACTTGGTGGGCCGAAGGGCCTGTTTCAGTGCTGTATCTCTAAACTAAACTAAACTTATTGAATGCCTTTTGGAAATCCAGGAATACGACTAGTTTCCCTTTACCCTGCTAGTTACATCCTCAAAAAACTCTCATAAATTTGTCAAACAAGATTTCCCTCCAGGAAAATCATGTTGACTTGTTTGAATGCTTTTCTCAGTGCATTGTTCAGACTTCCTGCATTTTCCCAAGGACTGATATTAGGCTAACTGACCTGTAGTTCACAGTTTTCTCGCTCCCTCCTTTCCTGAAAAGCAGTGTAACATTTGCCAACTTCCAATCTGATGGAAATTTTCTGACCCCCTCCCACACCCACTGCAATATTACACGGAACGGCGGTGGGGAGAAACAGCCTGTCTGCCCCAGGCCAATCAAGGCCCTTAATTGGCCAATTAACAGCCACTTATGGGCCTCCTCTCTCTGCTGCAGGTATTTTATCCTCGGTTGGGTTGGGGGCGGGGAGGCAGTGTGGCAAAGGCACCAAGAACCCTGCCTGATAAAACCAGGCGTCTTTCTTGCGGGCTGCGGAGGGGGGGGTCCTCCTGATTAGGCACCCTGTTCCCCATGGAGAGCCACCCTCAAAGCTCCAACCACCCCGATTGGGCACCTCCGGACCCTGTACCTGACCCCCCCATTGCCTCAGACTTAAAGGTAACATTATATATTCTATCAGAACAGACTGAATGACAGATAACATAGCACTCCACAAAACTATAGTGTTAGAGTGACAGATATTGTCTCAGTTATTTATTGCAGCCTGAGCTACACATTATATGCCAATCTAAAATCACATACAGTTTCAGACTGAGATACAGTATTTATTCCATAAATGCAAACCGAACTATATGTTCCACAGGAGTTCATACTATTGAACAAGCCTGGGCTCTTTTCTCTAAGTGGTCACCTAATAGAAGCATTGCATAATATGAAGGGTTTTGTTAGGGTAGAGGTAGAGATGTTTCCCACTTGTGGTGGAGTCCAAAGCTGTCGATATGAAATAGTCAGTAATAAATTAAATAAATAACTCAGGGGAAACTTCTTTCCCCTGCTTTGACAGCACTTGAGCTGCTGAACATTGTTACATTTAACATCAAGCTAAATGATTAAATGAGGCAGAAACAATTTGAGAGATTTGCTGATAGGATTAGATGAAGTAGGGTTGGAGTAACCTCATTGGAACTACCAGCACTTGGGCAGAAAAGCCTGTCTCTGTGCTGTAAATACTATGTAATTCTGTGTAGAGTGAATCCAGAATGACAAACTAACCCAGAGATTAATGGCTACTGAATGCATCCCACACACAGGCAGTACCAGAGACTGACAGATACTGAACAAAACCCACACTCACAGGCAGTACCAGAGACTGACAGATACTGAACAAAACCCACACTCACAGGAAGTACCAGAGACTGACAGATACTGAACAAAACCCACACTCACAGGTAGTACCAGAGACTGACAGATACTGAACATAACCTACACTCACAGGCAGTACCAGAGACTGACAGATACTGAACAAAACCCACACTCACAGGAAGTACCAGAGACTGACAGATACTGAACTTAACCTACACTCGCAGGCAGTGCCAGAGACTGACAGACATTGAACATAACCTACACTCACAGGCAGTACCAGAAACTGAAAATATTGAACAAAAAGTACACACGCGGACAGTACCTGAGACTGACAGATACTGAACAAAACACACACTCACAGGCAGTACCAGAGACTGACAGATGTTATGTCCATCCCAAATTCACAACAGAAAAAATAACTGAGAGATCCAACAGAAATCCAACACTTACATATAATACCAGTGACTTAAAGGTACAGAATTAATCGCACTCTCAAATATAGTGCATGTGACTGGGATACAGAATGAGTCTATACTGACACATAATACCAGGGAATGACAGATACAGAATGAATCACACAGTCACATACAGCAACAGGGACATTTTGGCACAGTATGAATCTGACAGTCGTGTACAGAAACAGAGGCTGACAGATATCAAATGAAACCCACACACACATACAGTGACACTGAGAGCTATAACATATATGCCACATTCATATATAGTACCAGAGATTGACAGATACAGAATGAATTCCACACACACAAACAGTTCCAGAGCCTTATACATTCAGAGTGAATATGACACTTTGTACCAGAGACTGACCAATGCAGCATGAATCCCACACTCCCACTCAGTAATAGAGACTGACAGATAGCCACAAATAAAGAATGATTCTCATTCTCATGTACAGGACAACAGACTGCTTTGCCACAATGGTGTCTCTAATCTTTGGGCAAACTCAGTGTAATAACAACTCATCTCCATTCCCAGTATTTCTAAATCCCACCTGTCCTCCATAATCTGAACAATTATTGCATGTCGTGTTGACTGTCTGATCTGTAAACTGCACTGGATCACAGATTGCTGACATTTGCTAGCTGAAAGTGAGAACTGCAAAATAGAAGCAGAAATTGGCACAGCCTGTCAGGGTTAATAAACAGGTAATGTGAGGTAATAAACTTTGTAATAAACTCATATTGCTTCACATTTTTATACTGAAAATAAAAGTAATCAATTCTTAATAAAAATGTTTACTATATTGATCTGATATTTGTAAATGTGCCCTGTTATATATTACACTACATTGAGCTGTATTTCTGTCTGATTTTTCAGGATACTATTTGCATTACTTCAACTAAAGAAAACATAACTACACAAAGAACTGAGCACAATGCTGAAAGTTTCACAGCAAACAGTCAAAAGGGAAAGAGATAACATATAGAAAGAAAAAAAGCTAAAATACTGAAAACACTCAGCCAGTCCGGAAACAACTGTGGAGAAGAGAAGCTCGGGTTAATGGTCCAGTTCTGTGACCCTTCTATAGACCTGAAACATTGCTCCTCCCTTCCTCTCTCCACAGATACTGCTGGAACTGCTGAGTGTTTCCAGAATCTTCTGTTATTCAGATTTCTAGCGGCTGCAGTATTTCTCTTTTTGAAGAATAAAACAATCCCTGGGAGGGAATGAAAGTTTACATAAGAAATAAGAGCAGGAGTGGCCACTCTGCCCATCGAAATAGTTCCACCATTCAATAATATAACAGCTGTTCTCCTACCTCAACTCCATCTTACCACACTGGCACAGCCCCCTTGATTCCCTTAATATCCAAAAACCTATCGATTTCTCTTGAATATACACAATGATTGAGCATCCAGAGCTCTCTGGGATAGAGAATTCCAAAGATTCATAACCCTTTGACTGAAAAGAAAATCTCCTCTTCTCAGTCAAATATGACCAAGCCCTTTATACTGAGACTGTAACCCTTCATTCTAGATTGCCCAGCTAGAGGAAACATCCTCCCAGCATTTACCATGTCAAGCCACTGAGCATTTTATCTGCCAGTGAGATTACCTCTCACTCTACTGAGTTCTGGGGAATAGAGGCCTAGTCTATTCAATCTCTTCTCATAGGACAATCCCCTCATCCTAGGAAGCAGCCTAGTGGCACGTCTCTGTACTCCCTCTAAGGAAAGTATATCCTTCCTTAGATAAGGGGACCAAAACTGCACAGCACTCCAAGTGTGATCTCACGCTGTATAATTGCAATAAATACTCATACTCTAATCTCTTTGCAATAAAGACAAACATATCATTTGCTTTCCTAATTGGTTGAGTACCTGCACGTTAACTTTCTGTGATTCCTGGACAAGGACACTCGGGTCCCTCTGAATGTAAACATTTCCCATTCTCTCACTAATTTCAAAAATGTTCTGTATTGCTGTTTTAGATTAGAGATACAGCACTGAAACAGGCCCTTCGGCCCACCGAGTCTGTGCCGAACATCAACCACCCATTTATACTAATCCTACACTAATCCCATATTCCTACCAAACATCCCCACCTGTCCCTATATTTCCCTCCCACCTACCTATACTAGTGACAATTTATAATGGCCAATTTACCAATCAACCTGCAAGTCTTTTGGCTTGTGGGAGGAAACCGGAGCACCCGGCGAAAACCCACGCAGACACAGGGAGAACTTGCAAACTCCGCACAGGCAGTACCCAGAATCGAACCCGGGTCCCTGGAGCTGTGAGGCTGCGGTGCTAACCGCTGCGCCACTGTGCCGCCCATACTTTCGTACTTTCATTTTTTAAGATTCAGGATCTAGTCTCAGAATCAACTACGTCACTCTCCATCTTGATGAAGAATTCTATCATATTATGGTCGCTCACCCCCAAGGGGTCTCGCACAACTTGACTGTCAATTATTCCTCTCTCATTAGACAATACCCAGTCTAGGATGACCTGCTCTCTAGCCGGTTCCTCAACGTATGGGTTTGTGGGTTTCACACTGTATCTGTCAGTCTCTGGTATGTTAGTGTAAGGTTTACACTGTAACTGTTAGTTGCTGGTCTCGGAGTGTTGGTTTTACTCTGTATTGAATCATAGATCGTAGAGTAGTTACAGCACAAAAGGAGGCCATTCAGCCTGTCGTGCTTGTGCTGCCTCTCTGCACAAGCTACTCAGCTCAGGACACATCCTCATGTATTCATGAAGCTCTGCAATTTTCTTTTCTCTTCAGATAATTATCTGATACCCTTTTGAAAGGCATGGTTGAATCTACCTCTGTTACAATCTCAGGTAGTGCATATCAGATCTTAACCAGTCGCTGCATAAAAAAAAAGTTTTTTCTCATGTTGGCTTTGGTTCTTTTACCAGTCACCTTAGATTAGTGTACTTTGGTTCTCAAACTCTCCACCAACGAGAACAGTTTCTCCCTATGCACTCTGTCCAGAGCTCTCATGATTTTGAATAGCTCTATCAAATCCCCTCCAACCATCTCTTCTCTAAGTGGAACAGACAAAACTCCTCTAATCTATCAATGTATATGCCAGTCTCTGGTGTGTAATGCACTGTACCTGCTGTCATGCACACCGGAACTGCGATGATACACAACCATGGAATAGCTCTGAAGTGTTATGACAAACGGACTTTGTCTTTAAAAAATAAACCTTTATGTTAGAAAGTGAACAATGGTCCAAAATGGCCACCGAAGAAAAAGGGGATTGGCCTTTTGTGTGTTCAAACTGTCTGACAAAGGCAAAGGACAAATCTTCGAATCTAAAAGGTGTTGAGGTAACCCATCCTACATCTATCCTAAAACATTCCAGAATTGAATGTCTTCTTATGAAACAAAGGAGGTGTGAAGTATCCATGTCCTGGTCCATTGTGCAATCACCATGCGGAGGAAACCAGAGTTCCTCCCAACAAGAGTTGAGAGATAACAGCATTTCCTTGAAAAAGAGCCAGAGAGAGAGAGACTCACCCAGGAGCAAAAAGCAACATCAGAACAGCTTTCATTCCAGCCAAGCAAAGAAGCACGTGCCCTGCTGAAAAAATCCAACATCTCCCTTTTTTAGCAGTGAGAGCTGGAAGTAACCCATCGTTTTCAACAGAACCTTCAATCAAGAGAGAAATCTACACTCATCTCAGGCCTGAAATAACATCGAGAACTTGATTTCCAAGAGTATTCAACAGGTTTATCATAACCTTTCCCCCACTAAAAACCATCTTCCATTTGCCCTTCTCGATCTATCTTCTTGTGTGTGTGCGCGCGAATGCATGAGTGGATGTGGTTGCCACAATTTCAGGATAAAGCATAGTTATCAATAAACAATTGATTTTCTGTTTTTAGAATCTACAAGAAAATCTGTCGCTTTCTGTTTATTTGCAAAATAAAACATCAAGATGCTAAACACAAATTCAAATACACTTGCTGTGGTCAGGTGGGGAGTTGAAGAATGGGAACCACTCACATCAAACCACATGGCTGTAACACTGGCAGTTTGTGGTATGTAAATATGCATTTTATTCTCTATCTGCCAGTTTCTGCTACTCGAATCTAGGTTTCACTCTGTATCTGTCAGTCTCTTGTATGTGAGTATGGGTTTTACTCTGTACGTGGCAGTTTTTAGTATGTAAATGTATATCTGCTAGTTTCTGATTTGTGAGTTCTACACTGTACCTGTCAGTTTCTGCTTTATACAAATGTATATTATCCTGTACCTGTCAATTTCTGTTATGTAAATCCGTATGTTGTTATGTACCTGTCAGTTTCTGGTATATGAGTCTGGGTTTTGCTCTGTATCTGTCTGTCTCTGAAGTGTGGATATAGATCGGTTGGAGACTTGGGCGGAGAAATGGCAGATGGAGTTTAATCCGGACAAATGTGAGGTAATGCATTTTGGAAGGTCTAATGCAGGTGGGAGGTATACAGTAAATGGCAGAACCCTTAGGAGTATTGACAGGCAGAGAGATCTGGGCGTACAGGTCCACAGGTCACTGAAAGTGGCAACGCAGGTGGATAAGGTAGTCAAGAAGGCATTCGGCATGCTTGCCTTCATCGGTCGGGGCATAGAGTATAAAAATTGGCAAGTCATGTGGCAGCTGTACAGAACCTTAGTTAGGCCATACTTAGAATATTGCGTGCAATTCTGGTCGCCACACTACCAGAAGGATGTGGAGGCTTTGGAGACGGTACAGAGGAGGTTTACCAGGATGTTGCCTGGTCTGGAGGGCATTAGCTATGAGGAGAGGTTGGAAAAACTCGGATTGTTTTCACTGGAACGACGGAGGTGGAGGGGCGACATGATAGAGGTTTACAAAGTTCTGAGCGGCATGGACAGAGTGGATAGTCAGAAGCTTTTTCCCAGGGTGGAAGAGTCAGTTACTAGGGGACATAGGTTTAAGGTGCGAGGGGCAAAGTTTAGAGGGGATGTGAGAGGCAAGTTTTTTACACAGAGGGTGGTGAGTGCCTGGAACTTGCTGCCAGGGGAGGTGGTGGAAGCAGATACGATAGAGACGTTTAAGAGACATCTTGACAAATATATGAATAGGAAGGAAATAGAGGGATATGGGCCCCGGAAGTGCAGAAGGTGTTAGTTTCAGCAGGCATCAACATCGGCGCAGGCTTGGAGGGCCGAATGTACTGTTCTTTGTTCTTTTTGTTCTTTGTGAGCCTTTTTTCCTTTGTACCTTACAGCCAACAAAATCGGAACTCAGTGAATCCATTGATTCTCTAGCCAGCGGAAAAGCCCCTGGGAAGGACTGCATTACCCCTGAAATAATCAAGAGTGCTAAGCCTGCCATACTTTCAGCACTCTATGAACTGCTTTGCCTGTGCTGGGACGAGGGAGCAGTACACAGGACATGCGCGATGCCAATATCATCACCCTCTATAAAAACAAAGGTGACCGCGGTGACTGCAACAACTACCGTGGAATCTCCCTGTTCAGCATAGTGGGGAAAGTCTTCACTCGAGTTGCTTTAAACAGACTCCAGAAGCTGGCCCAGCATGTCTACCCTGAGGCACAGTGTGGCTTTCAAGCAGAGAGATCAACCATTGACATGCTGTTCTCCCTTCGTCAGCTACAGGAGAAATGCCGCGAACAACAGATGCCCCTCTACATTGCTTTCATTGATGTCATCAAAGCCTTTGATCTCGTCAGCAGACGTGGTCTCTTCAGACTACTAGCAAAGATCGGATGTCCACCAAAGCTACTAAGTATCATCACCTGATTACATGACAATATGAAAGGCACAATTCAGCATAGTGGCGCCTCATCAGACCCCTTTCCTATCCTGAGTGGCGTGAAACAGGGCTGTGTTCTCGCACCTACACTGTTTGGGATTTTCTTCTCCCTGCTGCTCTCACATGCGTTCAAGTCTTCAGAAGAAGGAATTTTCCTCCACACAAGATCAGGTGGCAGGTTGTTCAACCTTGCCCACCTAAGAGCGAAGACCAAAGTACGGAAAGTCCTCATCAGGGAACTCCTCTTTGCTGACGATGCTGCATTAACATCTCACACTGAAGAGTGTCTGCAGAGTCTCATCGACAGGTTTGAGGCTGCCTGCAACAAATTTGGCCTAACCATCAGCCTCAAGAAAACGAACATCATGGGACAGGACGTCAGAAATGCTCCATCCATCAATATCAGCGACCACGCTCTGGAAGTGGTTCAAGAGTTCACCTACCTAGGTTCAACTATCACCAGTAACCTGTCTCTCGATGCAGAAATCAACAAGCGCATGGGAAAGGCTTCCACTGCTATGTCCAGACTGGCCAAGAGAGTGTGGGAAAATGGCGCACTGACACGGAACACAAAAGTCCGAGTGTATCAAGTCTGTGTCCTCAGTACCTTGCTCTATGGCAGCGAGGCCCGGACAACGTATGTCAGCCAAGAGCGACGTCTCAATTCATTCCATCTTCGCAGCCTCCGGAGAATCCTTGGCATCAGGTGGCAGGACCGCATCTCCAACACAGAAGTCCTCGAGGCGGCCAACATCCCCAGCTTATGCACACTACTGAGTCAGCGGCGCTTGAGATGGCTTGGCTATGTGAGCCGCATGGAAGATGGCAGGATCCCCAAGGACACATTGTACAGTGAGCTCGCCACTGGTATCAGACCTACCAGCCGTCCATGTCTCCGCTTTAAAGAAGTCTGCAAACGCGACATGAAGTCCTGTGACATTGATCACAAGTCGTGGGAATCAGTTGCCGGCATTTGCCAGAGCTGGCGGGCAGCCAGAAAGGCGGGGCTAAAGTGTGGTGAGTCGAAGAGACTTAGCAGTTGGCAGGAAAAAAGACAGAAGCGCAAGGGGAGAGCCAACTGTGTAACAGCCCCGACAACCAATTTTTTCTGTAGCACCTGTGGAAGAGTCTGTCACTCGAGTATTGGCCTTTATAGCCACTCCAGGCGCTGCTCCACAAACCACTGACCACCTCCAGGCGCTTACCCATTGTCTCCCGAGACAAGGAGGCCAAAGAAGAAGAAGACCTTACTGTATGGATGTGGATGAGAGTCATAGAGTTTTACAGCTTTTACACTGGATCTGCCAACTCCTGCTAATCAATTGTGGGCTCACTCTGTATCTGTCAGTCTCTGGAATATGAGTATAAATTTTACTCTGTACCTGTCAGTTTCTAGTATGTAGATATGGGTTGTACTCATACCTGTCAGTTTCTGGTATATAAATGTGTATTTTGTCTGGACCTGTCAGTTTTTGTAAATGTGTATTTTGTTCCGTACCTGTCACTTTCTGCAATGGGTGTGGGTTTTGCTTCATCCCGGTCAGTTTCTGGTATGTCAGCATGGTTTTATACTTTTCTGGGAGGCGAGTTATGTTTTCTTTCTTTTTCTACTGTTATCATTCAATTTCTGGTCTGTGAGTGTGTGTTTCACTCCATATCTCTCAATCTCTGGTCTACGGCTTCTCGATATCTGTCAGTTTCTGATTTTAAGTGCGGTGTTATCTGTACCTGTCAATTTCTTTTTTGTGAGAAAGGTCTTATTCTGTATCTTTCAGCTTCTGATGTGTGTTTATGGCTTGTACTCTGTCCTGGTCAGTTTCTGGTATGAGTATGGGTCTATCTCTTTATTTTTCATTTCTGGTTTATGAGTGGGGATTCACTTTTTATCTTTTATTGTCTGGATTTTGAATTTTGACCAGTACCCGTCCACTGCTAATGTGTGGGTGTGATTTTTAATCTGTGCATGTCATTCTCTGATGGGAGTAGGGGTTTTATTCTGGTACGTGTGTGGATTTTACACCATATCTCTTATTGTCTAGGATGTGATTGTGATTTTTAATCATTGTGTCCCAGTTTCTGACATGTTGGTGTGATTTTTACTCCATACATTTCATTCTCTGGTATCGGACTGTAGATTTTATTCCATACCTGTCAGTTTCTAATATGTGAGTGCAAGTTGTAGTCTGGATCTGTATCTGGTATATAAATCTGCTTAATTGTGTGTGGGTTTTACTCTGTATCTGTCAGAGTCTGAAGTGTGAGAATAGGGTTTTCTTTGTACATGTCAGGTTCTGGTATGTATGAGAGATTTTTATTCTATACCTGTCAATTTCCAGTATTTCAGTATGGATTTCACTCTGCATCTGTCAGTGTGTAAATGTGTGTTTTATTCTGTATCTCTCATTTTCTGGGATGCAAATGTCAATTTTACTGCCTGTTTCTGGTATGTGAGTCTGGGTTTCAATCTGTATCTGCCAGGTTCTGGTACGTGTCTGCTATTTTAATCTGTACCTGTCATTTTTCTGGTATATGGTTGGGGCTTTTGATCTGTACCTCTCAGTATCTGTTACTTGAGTGCGTTTTACTTTGTACCTGTCAGTTTCTGGTATCTGAGTATCAGTTTTAATCTGTGCTTGTAGGTTTTGGGTATGTGAGCGTGGGTTTATTCTGTATCATTCAATCTCCAGCATATGAGTAGCAGCTCTTCTCTGTATCTGTTGGTTTCTGGTATGTGACTGTGTGTTTTAATTTGCATCTTTCAGTTTCTGATTCATGTGTATGTGTTTTTCTGTAGCTATCAACGTCTGCGTGTCATTCTTACCTTTCAATTTTTGTTATAGAGGAATTGATTCTACTCTGGACCTCTCTGTTTTTGGTATATGTCTGTGTGTTTTACATTGTAATTGTCCATCTTTGTTTTGGGAAACTGGTTTATTCTGTATCTGGCAGTCTCTGGTATATGAGTGGTTTATTTTATTCACTGTACATGTCAGTTTCTGTTTTGTGAGTGAGGATTTTAATCTTTATTTAAACTTTTCAAATACTTTTTAATGTGCTTTTCACACTGTATCTGTCAGTTTCCAGTAGATAAGTGTGTGTTTTATTGTGTACAAATCTTGTATCTTCACCTTGGAATGTGTCTCTCAGTTAAACTCCTCTGTATCTGTCAGTCCCTGATGTGGGCATGTTTATTTTAATCTATATCTGTTAGTCTCATTTAAATGATTATTTCTGTGTGTGTGTGTGTTTAGTATTTACTTTCAATGACCAGAACACCAACCACATCTACACCCAACCCCTCACCTATTTCTAACTCTTGCATTTGTCAAAATATCTAAAATTCAATTACATTCACAGAATCCTGCTAATTTTCAGATTTTTAATTGTGAATTACTACCACAATTTCTGTCCATTAAATACCAACTCAGCTTTCAGTTGTTTGATAACTGTCACAGTTCTATATCTGATACTCATTGAGGCAGCTTGTGTGTGTGAGATTCATTAAGTGTCAGTCAGTCGCTTGAACTTGATCTATTCTGTGTCTTTCTGTGTTAATGTGTGTCAGAGTGTGAATATTTTTATATTTGCCAGTCCGTATTGCTATGTGCCATTGTGGGATTAATTTTAATCTGTCAGTCTCTGGTACTACATGTGAATGTGTGAATATGTAATTGTGAGTCTCTCGTACTGTGTGAGAGTTAGATTAAATCTGTACAACATAGTCTCCAGTGCTGTACGTTAGTATGAAATTAAATCTGTGCTTGTCCGCAATGTGCTGTATGTGAGTCTGTCACATTTTTCCAAATGTTCTTCTGTGCTATTGTATGTTAATTAGTCATTCATTTTGTATCTCTGTCAAGCTGTGGTGATGTATGTCAATATGAGATTTATTCTCCAACTGTCACTCACTGTTACTGCATGTTTTGTGGGATTTATTTCTGGGTCTGACAGTCTCTGTTACTCTTTGTGAAACTTTTAAATCTTGAAGTTCAGAGTCTTGGGTGCAGTCGTACAAGGAACACAAAGTCAGCTTGCAAATACTGCAACCAATTAGGAAGGCAGATGGCATGTTAGCCTTTATTAAAAGGACATTGGAGTCCAAGCATAAGGAAGACTTGCTACAATTGTGGAGGGTTTTGATGAGACCACACATGCAGCTGTGTGCACTCTTCCTGGTTTCCATATTTAAGGAAGGATATACTTGCATTGGAGATGGTGAAATGAATATTCACTCGATTGATTCCGGAGATTAGAGTGTTGTACTATGATGAGAGCTGACTAAATTGGTTGTATACTGTCACGACCAGGTGAGAAGGGGTCCAGGGGTTCCCTCTCAGTCTTTGCCTGGTTTAGTCGTAACAGGGTTCAATTTTTAAAACACCGTGCTTTTAGCTCCCCCTTAGTGAATCCTTGTTCATTGCTCCAGTTGTAAGGCAAAGAAATCAAACAGATTTCCTTAGACTTAAACAAGAAAGTTAGAAGTTTATTAACCTTAAACTCTAATCTGGTTAATGACTATGAATACGCGAAGTGACCAGGCTAGCATACCCGATAAACACAGATGCAGATAGAGACAGAATACATAGAAGGAATAAAGGGGGAACAGTTTGAGGCAATATCTGGTATTTACAGTCCTTTAAGTTCAACATGAAGTCTTTGGTTGCCAGTAAGTCTTGCAATTCGTTGGGGCTGATTTCACACTTCAACTTGTTCCGATGTAGGAGTCTTTTCTCTCTTGAGGTTTATGTGTCTTCTGTGGGTCTGGTGGCTTGGGTGAAAGGAGGAGAGCCAGGCGAGAGACTTGTTTGTTTCAACTACAGTTGCACACCGCCTTCTGAATTCAAACTGTCCTGTGGCAAGTTCAAAAAACCTGGACCAGCCAGTTAGTCATGTGACCAGCTGGTTTAACCGGTCCTGGCTCTGTGAATTGCATCATCTTAGCAGGGCCTGGAATGTGCTTCCTTACACCTTCAATGTCTGGTGATCAAAATCCATTTGGGGTTAATTAGAGCAGGGAAACAGTCCTTTATCTCCACATGCAGCATCTCTTAGTATGTAAATAACCTTCCAGCCCAGTGTCTGGTGATCTTCAAGCAAGTTATTTCTTCATTCCAGCAACAGTTTAAAATCAATGTTCATTTGACAAAAGTAATATGCCTCATTCTTGGCAGGTGGGGGCCAGCGAAATGAAATGCAAATTGTTTTTAAAGTGCATTTCATTAAAAGGTACTAGAGAGAAAATTAGGAATGGAACACATACACTCATCTCTCCCACTCATTCAGAACCCGAACGATTGTTACAGGCTGTCTTTTCTTGGTAGCAGTGCTGCTTTAAACGGCATTTTTTGACATCCCAATAAACATGTGGATTTTGGGGAAGTTTTTTTACAGTTTACATATTTCCAAGATTGTCTAAGGTGTCTTTGTTCCAATTGAGGTAAAAGCCTGCGACCCAACCCGAACCTGACGGGACCCGACGACGTGTCGGGTTCGGGTCAGGCCGCTCTTCCGGGTCCGCCTTTGGGCTCGGGTTGGGTTGGGCTGGGTCCGGGTCGGGCCGGACGCACACTGCAAGAATTGCAGGTAAGTGTTAAGAGTTAAAAACGTACCTGAGCTGCGAGTCCAGAATGTCAAGCAGGGAAACTCTGAATCTGCGCAGTGAGCATCTTTATGACGTCATCACGCTTGTGCTGCAGCTTCCTGAAGATTGGGAGTCGGAAGGGAAGTAAAGAGAACATTGCGGGGGTCGGGTCGGGTCGGGCTGGGCTCGGGGGGAAAATGGAGGGAACTCAGGCCGGGTTGGGTCCAATGTGATTCTGTCGGATTCGGGTTGGGTTTTTTTTGTGATCTGAGCAGGCCTTTATGTTGAGGTCTGCAGAGGGGAGGGTTAGGTTTAAGTAGCCCTCGGTGAGAGTTCTGCTCAGGGGTGGGGGCAGTGGGCAGTTCCACTCTGAATTCTCTTTCAGTGCTTTGATGAGTCATGCAAGGGCTCTTCACTCAGGGAACGGCTGATTCCCTTTTTTCCTGACTGTGGGGGTGGATTGTTTGCTAATCCCCCCCATTCTCCTCTGGGACAGTCCTGCCTGCAGGTATTTGTCCAATTTCTGCTGCAATCCCCTGCGTTACTTCGACTAGGTGAGGCATCACCTGCAATGTTTCTCTGCCTCTTGAGAACTTTATTTGTCTCTGCAGGTGCCTGCAAATGCTGCTAGCAACTCTGGCGGGGTGCTTCTAGTGTCTGCATTTACATAGGAGGATGTGGTGTTTAATTTTTCAAACATTTTGGGGTTTGCTGACTGGACAGTGGGGGTTTCATCCGGGATTCTTTCCAGACTTCCTTTAACCTGCCCTCTTGGTCCCTTTTCCCCCGTTCCTTTCTAACCTTTTGCCAGCCTGGTGCCTGGCCTATTCCCTTTTGTTCTCAGCAGGAGTCCCTTACAGTTCACCAGCCTTCTGCTGTCGGGGCCTCCAAACACCGATACAGGACTTAGAGGTGTAGATTTCACTGCAGGCTGGGGTTTCCCCTCAACCTGGCACATGTGGAAACTCCTACAGTACTCCACTACATCTTTGTAGAGTTTTAGCCAGTCAAACCGCTGTGCTATGTGGGCTCTGGGTTTTTGTATACCGACATATACAGCCACTGTAGTCCCGTGGGCCATTCTTAATATTTCTCTCCGGTCCCTCTGTGGCAGCACTAACTGGTGAACCACTGTCCACTCCTTGCTCTCAGGTCTGTGACGAGAACTCCACTTCTTCATCAGTACCTCATTCTTTAAACAGTAGCAATCAGGGACTCCCTCTGCTTCAATTTCAGAATAGGTAGCCTGTGCTAACTCTCTCAATACTGGGTCAGCTCGCTGAGCCTCAGCTAGGGAAGATCTATTTAACTGATTCCCTGGGTCTTCTAACTTCCCAAAGAAAGTCTCGGACAGGCAGACCTCATGGTCATCTGCCTGCAGTGCCAATTCAGTCTCCTCTGGGGGAGCTGGTTTGATCATGGCCTCACTCATTACATTCAGAGAAACTGCAGAG
Source organism: Heterodontus francisci (assembly GCF_036365525.1). Lineage (NCBI taxonomy): Eukaryota > Metazoa > Chordata > Chondrichthyes > Heterodontiformes > Heterodontidae > Heterodontus > Heterodontus francisci. The sequence goes on from NC_090405.1 coordinate 20,990,514, forward strand.
GACCATCTCCTGCCACTGCCCTGTCTCTCTCACCTCCTGCGGTCTCTCTTTCACTACTGGGGAAGCTACCACCTTTGTCCCTGCCCGATCATTACCTAGGAGCAGGTCAACCCCATCCACAGGCAAACTAGGGACAATCCCTATGGTCACCGGTCCTAAACATAGGTCGCACTCCAAGTGCACCTGGTGTAAAGGTACAGGCATACGCTGCCCTCCTATACCATTTACCACCATTCCGTAGTTTACTGCACTCTCTGGGGCAAAGGTCAGGCCTTTTCCCAGTAAAAGGGATCTAGTGACCCTGTGTCCCTGAGAATTACTATGGGCTTGCTGGCCCCACTCCAGTGGTATGGGGTTACTCTTCCTTCAGACACACAACCCTGATAACCTTCAGGAATCCTATTACATTTTCCTGCACTTGCAACGGTAGACTTCCTGGGTCTCACTCTTACTGCAGTTAAAGCCATAACTTGTTCTGCTGTGCTTTCCATCAGGGTCCTTTCTTCACTGAGCGGGTGTGCCCTGATTAACCCTACAGGTTTTCCTTTTAGTTTCCAGCAGTCAGCTCTTAAATGCCCTGCTTTATTACAAATGGAAGCACACAGGTCTCCGGGTCTCACTCCTACTTACAGCACTTTCCTTTTTGGCTGAAGGAGGGTCCCCTGTGTTTCCTGCTTTTCTTCCCCTCCCAGGATTGCTTGGGCTTCTATCACCTTCCCACCCTCTGTCCTTTTCGGATTTGTAGGGGTGATTAGGAAAGGTTTTCCCCTGGGAAACTGATTTATAAATGAGAGCAAACTCATCGGCCAGGACTGCTGCCTGCTGTGCTTTATGAGCCTTTTGTTCCTCCACATGTGTCTTTATGGAGAGCAGGAGAGAGTTTTTAAATTCCTCTAACAAAATTACCTCTCTGAGATTTTCATAGCTGAGCTGTATTTTAAGAGCCCTCAGCCACTGGTCAAAAGCCACCTGCTTATTTCTCTCAAACTCCAGGTAATTTTGATCAGCTTGTTTTTGAGGGTTCTAAATATTTGGCGATAGGCTTCTGGTACTAACTCATATGACCCGAAGATAGCATTTTTTGTCAGTTCATAATTTCATGAACTCTCATCTGGCAACATGGAATAAACCTCATCAGCTTTTCCCACTAATTTGCTCTGTAACAACAGAGTCCAAGCCTCAGCTGGTCACTTTAACTGCCTTACCAGTTTTTCAAAAGACACAGAAAATGCTTCCATGTCTCCCTCATTGAATTTTGGGATCAGTTGGGAAAGTTTTAACAATCCTGTACCCAGCCCTGAATTGTGTTCCTCCATATTGGCCATGCTTTCACTGTGGTTACTCTGTCGCCCCTGAGTTAACTCAATCCATCTCAGCTCTCTTTCTTTGCATTCTTTCTGGAAGGTTCTTTCTCTTTCCCTCTCCTCTCTCTCTCTTTCCCTGTCTTCTAATTCAAGTTTCCTCTGTTCCAATTGTACCTTTGCTAGCAATACCCTGTCAGAGTCTACTTCTAACCCTGTTTCTGCTTCTTCAGATTCAAGGGAAAAATGATTGGCCACTGGTCTTAGGAGTTCAGACTTCCTCACCTTGTCACGTACAGTGATCCCACACTGCTCAGCCATTTTCCTCAACTCCTCCATAGTCAGTGCTTTTAACTTATTCCAAGTTACTTCCCCCTGGCTTGGGGAGCTACTAGCTTCCATCGCAGACATGTTAGTATTCCAGCACACACAACCACGAGAAAACCTGTATTGAAATCTTTTCTCTTTGTTGATTGGGAAAATATTGGCTTCCCACTTCCAATTTCCCTTTTGTCTATGGGTAAAATCTCAGATGCTCGCCCCCAAATTTCTCTTATGACTAGGTGAGAAGGGGTCGAGGGGTTCCCTCTCAGCCTTTGCCTGGTTTAACTGTAACAGGGGTTAATTTTTAAAACACTGTGTTTTTAGCTCCCCCTTAGTGAATCTTTGTTCACTGCTCCAATTGTAAGGCAAAGAAATCAAATAGGTTTCCTTAGATTTAAACAAGGTAAAAGTTTATTAATCTTAACCTCTAATCAGGTTAACGATTATGAACATGCGATGCGACCAGGCAAGCATGCATATACGATAAACACACGCAGATAGAGACAGAAAAAGTAGAAGGAATAAATGGGAAAAGTTTGAGGCAATATCTGGTAGTTACAGTCCTTTAAGTTCAATGTGGAGTCTTTGGTTGTCGATAGGTCTTGCAATTTGTTGGGGCACAGGTTCTGATGTAGCAGTCTTTTCTCCATTGAGATTTACGTGTCTTCCGTATCCAGTGCCTTCAGTCGTTTCTTGATATCATGTGGAGTGAATCGAATTGGCTGAAGTCTGGCATCCGTGATGCTGGGGACTTCAGGAGGAGGCCGACATGGATCATCAACTCGGCACTTCTGGCTGAGGATTGTTGCAAATGCTTCAGCCTTATCTTTCACACTGATGTGCTGGGCTCCTGCATCATTGAGGATGGGGATATTTGTGGAGCCACCTCCTCCAGTTAGTTGTTTAGTTGTCCACCACCATTCATGGCTGCATGTGGCAGGATAGCAGAGCTTAGATCTGATCCGTTGGTTATGGGATCACTTAGCTCTGTCTATTGCATGCTGCTTACGCAGTTTGGCACGCAGATAGTCCTGTGTTGTAGCTTCACCAGGTTGACACCTCATTTTGAGGTATGCCTGGTGCTGCTCCTGGCATGCCCTCCTGCACTCTTCATTGAATTAGGGTTGGTCTCCTGGCTTGATGGAGTAGAGTGGGGGATATGCCGGGCCATGAGGTTACAGATTGTGGTTGAGTACAATTCTGCTGCTGCTGATGGCCCACAGCGCCTCATGGATGCCCAGTTTTGCATTGCTAGATCTGTTCAAAATCAATCCCATTTAGCACGGTGGTAGTGCCACACAACACGGTGGACGGTATCCTCAATGTGAAGGCGGGACTTCGTCTCCACAAGGACTGTGCGGTGGTCACTCCTATCAATACAGTCATGAACAGATGCATCTGCAGCAGGCAGATTGGTCAGGACGAAGTCAAGTATGTTTTCCCCTCTTGTTTGTTCCCTCACCACCTGCCACATACCCAGTCTAGCAGATATGTCCTTTAGGACTCGGCCAGCTCGGTCCGTAGTGGTGCTACCGAGCCACTGTTGGTGATGGACATTGAGGTCACCACCCAGAGCACATTCTGTGCCCTCGCCACCCTCAGTGCTTCCTCCAAGTGCTGTTCAACATGGAGGAGTACTGACTCATCAGCTGAGGGAGGGCAGTAGGTGGTAATCAGCAGGAGGTTTCCTTGTCCATGTTTGATCTGATGCCATGAGACTTCATGGGGTCCAGAGTCAATGTTGAGGACTCCCAGAGCAACTCCCTCCCTACTGTATACCACTATGCCGCCACCTCTGGTGGGTCTGTCCTGCCGGTGGGACAGGACATACACGGGGATGGTGATGGCAGTGTCTGGGACACTGTCTGTCAGGTATGATTCCGTGAGTATGACTATGTCGTGCTGTTGCTTGACTAGTCAGTGGGACAGCTCTCCCAACTTTGGTACAAGCCCCCAGATGTTAGTAAGGAGGACTTTGCAGGGTCGACAGGGCTGGGTTTGCCATTGTCGCTTCCGGTGCCTGGGTCGATGCCGGGTGGTCCGTCCAGTTTCATTCCTTTTTATTGACTTCGTAGCGGTTAGGTACAACTGAGTGGCTTGCTGGGCCATTTCAGAGGGCATGTAAGAGTTAACCACATTGCTGTGGGTCTGTGCTAAATTATTCGGATTCATTCTGTACCTTTCCATCAGCTGCTCTACCTGATATTTAATTTGTAGCTTAGGCTGCACTCTTGTGGGATTGATCCGGTGCCTTTCAATCTGATAGTGGGTGTGATTTTGAACTGAGATTGATGGATCTACCTTTCAGCAGGACTGAGTTGGGGTGAATTGGAAACAACTTCTGCCTCTCCTGCTTTGTTTGATTGTCTGCTGAATTGAAAATGTGTCTCTGGAACTTGGGATCAGTGTGAGTCTGACTGCTTCTGCTCTCTGTGACTGTGGAACTCATGGCCTGTCTGTGTCTCTGAGCTCTGGGAGTGATAATGTACCTACTCTGTGTTAGAAGGAGTGGACTGTACATATCCTTGTGCCGGGGAATCATCACATTCCTTCTGGTTCCTTCAAGTATTTGCCGACAGAAAGAAAGAAAAATATCTCTTGTAACTCAAGATCAATTGAGGTGGAAACTAGAAAAGACATGAATGTAATATTTCAATTAATAATCATTATGACCAACCACAAAGGATGATCAGTAATATAAAGAGTGTCAGTGTCTGATTCCACTGCAGCACTCAGCTTCTGCTGATCAGGTCTTCTTTGGTAGTTTTATAACAATTTAGTGACATCCAGGAACAACCCAACATCTGCACTGCTCCATGAATGGGAATACCTGCTGGAGCAGGGATATTTGCACAAGTCAGGTTTTTAATTCCAGCTGGCATTATAATGCAAGAACTAGGAGCAGGATTAGGCCATCTGCCAGTCGAGTCTGTTCCACCATTCAATCAGATCATGGCAGATCTGATCATAGTCTCAACTCCACTGTCCTGCCTGTCCCCATAACACTTCACTCCCTTGTAAATCAAAAGTCAGTCTAACTCAGCCTTGAATATATTCAATGACCAGCTTCCACCATCCTCTTGGGTAGAGAATTCCAAAGAACAACAACCCTTTGAGAGAAGAAATTCCTCCTCAATTCCATCGAAAATGGGAGATCCCTTATGTTGAAACTGTTCCCCCGAGTTCTTGTTTCCCCTCTTGAGGGGAAACATCATCTCAACATCATCAAGCCCCTCAGTATCCTATATGTTTCAAAAGATCACCTCTCATTCTTCTGAACTCCAATGAGTGTAGCACAACCAGGTCAACCTTTCCTCACAAGAGAACCATTCATCCCAGGAATCAACCTCGTGACACTTGCCTGAACTACCTCCAATGCAAATATGTTCCTCCTTAAATAAGGAGACCAAAACTGTAGGCAACACTCAAGGTGAGGTCTCACCAACACCCTGTTCAGTTGCAGCAAGACTTTCCTACATTTATACCACATCCCCCTTGCAATAACGGCCAACATTCCATTAGCCTTCCTAATTACTTGCTGTACTTTCATGCTAACTTTTTGGGATGCATACACAAGGACACCCAGATCCCGCTGTACCACAGCATTCTGCAGTCTCTCTCCATTTAAATAATATTCTGCTTTTCTATACAGTCTACCAAAGTGGATAACCTCACATTTTCCCCACACTATACTTAATTTGCCAAATTTTTGCCCACACATTTAACCTGTCTTTATCCCTTTGCAGACTCTTTGTGTCCTCCTCACAACTTGCTTTCCCACCTATCTTTGTATCAGTAAATTTAGTTACAATACATTCTGAAGGGGGAGGTGAAAGGGAAAAGGACATGTAACAGTGAACAAAGGAGAAGGCCTGATGAACCACGAGTAGTCATGTCTGACATAAACCAGACAAGGGTGAAAGTTTCATGTGTTCGTGCCTTGCTAATGATTGGATAGTATAATGTATACCTGCTTAGAATGTAATTGGGTAACCTAGCTATGTACAAGTAGACACAACTGGATTGAGATAAGAGACAAGACTGTGTAACAGAATGATTGGTAAATGTAAATGAGCTGCTATCTGTAAAATGGTATAAAAATGATGTTTTTGGAACTATTTGGGGAGTTCGTACACCATCTCGAATGGGTACGGTCTCCCTTGCAGATGCATGCAATAAACCGGTGAACAAAGAGCTTGAGTCTCGTGTGGTCTATTATGGACAGAGGGTGACTGAACTCCCTTTCACACTCGGTCCCTTCATCCAAATCATTAATATAGATTGTAAGTAGTTGAGGCCCCAGCACTGATCCCTGTGGCACCCCACTAGTTACAGTTTGCCAACCTGAAAATGACCCATTTATCCCAGTTCTGTTTCTTGTTCAATAGTCAATCCTCTATCCATGCTGATATATTACCCCTCAATACCATGAGCTCTTACCTTGTGTTGTAATCTTATACATGGCACTTTAGCAAATACCTTTTAAAAGTCCAAATACACTACATCTACTGGTTCCCCTGCATCTACCCTGCTTGTTACATCCTCAAAGAACTCTACTAATTTTGTCAAACATGATTTCCCTTTCATAAATCCATGTTGACTCTGCATGATTGTATTATAAATGTTCTTTTGCTCCTTACTTCATCATGGATTCCAGCATTTTCCCAATGACACCCATTAGGCTAGCAGGCCTGTCATTGCCTGCTTTCTCTCTTCCTCCTTTCCTGAATAGGGGCGTTACATTTGTGGTTTTAATATCCACTGGAACTGTTCCAGAATCTAGGGAATTTAAGAAGATTACAACCAATGCGTCCACTATCTCTGTCGCCACTTCTTTTAAACCGATGCAAGCCATCAGGTCCAGGGGACCCGTCAGCCTTTAGTCCCATTAGTTTTCTTCGTACATTTTCTCTAGTGATAGTGATTGTTTCAAATTCCTCCCTCCTTTTCCGCCTTGATTTTCTACTATTCTTGGGATGCTTTTAGTGTCTTCAGTGAAGACATGCAAAATTCTTGTTCAAAGTCTCTGCCATTTCCTTGTTTCTCATTCCACCAACCATTCAACCGAAACCAACAGCCGCTGTTCAAACCCTTGACACTTCTCACCTGGTGCCAGCCATAAGTGTCGTTTGCATAACTGTCCCCATCCCTACTGTCCGGCTCTGTTCCCTCTATTCACTGCTCAATAACAACAAACAGTGTGAAACTGGAGCTAAACCAGGAACATGCATTACAGGTTTGAGGATAGAAAACAACAATTATTTTCAACAGCAGCTTCTTCCCGTTCTGTCTCCCTTCCCTTGTCCACAAATCGCCTGAGAAAGGCTTCTCCTTCCGCGCTCACTCCATGTTCCGGGACCAGTTCCTGCTCAACTCCGCCTCTTACAAACAGCCCCCGAACTTGCTCCAGAGTCAATTTGATTAGATTAGAGATACAGCACTGAAACAGGCCCTTCGGCCCACCGAGTCTGTGCCGAACATCAACCACCCATTTATACTAATCCGACACTAATCCCATATTCCTACCAAACATCCCCACCTGTCCCTATATTTCCCTACCACCTACCTATACTAGTGACAATTTATAACGGCCAATTTACCTATCAATCTGCAAGTCTTTTGGCTTGTGGGAGGAAACCGGAGCACCCGGAGAAAACCCACGCAGACACAGGGAGAACTTGCAAACTCCACACAGGCAGTACCCGGAATCGAACCCGGGTCCCTGGAGCTGTGAGGCTGCGGTGCTAACCACTGCGCCACTGTGCCGCCCTTGTTGATCTCTGAGCCCCTCTGCGGACAGGTTCACAAAACAACGTGCTGCTGGAAGGAGACTGCTGTTTACTCGCTTACACCAGGACTCCCATCTGTTTCAAACAAACTTCTTCCGCTCACAGAGTAAATGACGCGAAAGGACACGGCAAGGGGATGCTCCTGAACAATCAGCGAGGCGGGCGGGACTGCATCGCGCATGCGCTTCTTTCCCCAATCATTCAGAAAACAAAAATAAATTGGAACTTTCCCCAGTTCAGTTTTCTCCGAGTTTGAGCAAAGGAACTGGGGCTTTGGGGAAAGGTCAGAGAACGTTTCAAGCTGGGGGATTCCCCCTTTCTGAAGCTCAGTTTGAGATCATTCCCTGCAGTGTGTTTGCTCTTCATTCACCCGTCTTCTCAAAGCAATCCTCCGAGGGAGTCGCTGTGTTTGCTGCGATCGCGCAGGAGTTAATATCTGACAGTAACAGTCCCAGATTAAAGTCATCACATTGAAACTGTCCTTCACTGACAGTCATATCGAGCGGTGTGAGCTGAGAGATTACAGAGATCAACAGGGCCAAGAGCGTTAAATTTGGAACATTGTTCAACTCACGAACTGTTTCACAGAGTCGAGGAATAATAATGTGTCTGTTTATGACATAGTATCAGTTAGAGATGAGACTGCACCGTCTGTCTCCCACGGATCTTTCAAGATAAAATGAGGCTTCCAGGTCAGCCTGTAACTGCTGATGGGGATCTCTCTCTGTCTCACTTCACATCACCCCCCGCCCGTTTCCACCCCGCCCCCGTCTCTCTCAATTTTTCACTATCAGCTCTGTTTCGAGTGCTCTCTATAAACGTGGGATCCAGTTATTGGGTGTGATATGGACATACTGATAGAAAATGCACTATTGATACTGTCTCTCTTCCTCTCTAAATGCTGTACATATGTTTGGGATACATTATTGTTATCAAAGTTATTGAGTGTGATACGTGTGCACTTTATTGTGTTACTGATACTGTCTCTGATGATACATATGAATGTGTAATACAGTGTGATATGGGCACACTGTTAGGAATGGTCGGACTTATTCTCTCTCTGTGGTGCTGTATATGAAGGGGGATAATGTTAGTGAACATGATAGAATCATAGAAGGTTTAAGGCAGAGAAAGAGGCCACTTGGCCCATCATGATCTGTGGCAGCAGAAAAAGGGCTAACATAAAGGAATGGCAGGGGTGCTTCAACCTCGAGAATGCACCTCTTGTGCTATGTGGGAGCTCCAGGATGCTTCCCGTATCCTGGAGAACCATTTGTGCCAGGAAGTATTGTCAATTGCAGCTGCTTAAGCTCTGGGTTTGGAACTTAAGCGGCAGCTGGTGAAACTGCGGTGCATTCGTGAGAAGTGAGTTATATGGATAGCATGTTTATAGATGTGGTCACCCCACAGATTAAGAGTATGCAGGGAGAGAGGGAATGGGTGACCACTAGGCAGTCAAAGAGAATCAGGCAGGTAGTGCAGGACACCCTGAGTGCATCACACTCTCCAACAGGTTCTGAATACAGAGGACAGTGATGCTTCAGTTGGGGAGTGCAGCCAGAGCCAAATCCATGGCACCACGGGTGGCTCAGCTGCAAAGGGGAGTACAGACTGGAAAAGCCATAGTGATAGATGATTCAATAGTCAAGGGAACAATCAGGCATTTCTGTGGCTGTAGACGTGAATCCCAGAATACTGTGGTGCCTCCCTGCTGCCAGGGTCAAGGATGTCATTAAGCAGTTACAGAGCATCCTAAAGGGGGAGGGTGAACAGCCAGCAGTTGTGGTCCACATCGGAACCAATGACAAAGTTGAAAGAAGGATGTTGTCCTCCAGTCAGAATTTAGGGAGCTAGGTAAGAAATTAGCATCAAAAGCAGTATTCTCCGGATTACTCCCAGTGCCAGGCAAAAATGAGTACAGGAATAGAAGGATAAGACAGATAAATGCCTGGCTGGAAAGATGGTGCAGGAGGGAGGGCTTTAGATTCTTGGGACAGCTCGGATGGGTTACACCTGAACAGAGCCTGGATGGAGTTCCTTGTGGGACATTTTCCAATCCTGTTGGGGAGGGTTTAAACTCATTTGGCAGGGGGGTGGGGACTGGAAGGTAGACTCAGATGGGACAAAATTAAAAATGAAAATGGAAGGCAGAAAATTAATGGATGAGTCTGGAAGACAGAGGAAACAAAGGTTAGAAATTTTTTTTAAAGTTTGGCAGTGCTCAAGAGTATCAAGTTCAACGCAAGGAGTATAGAAAACGAAGCAGATGAGCTGAGGGCACAGATAGACACGTAGCAGTATGATATCATAGCTATTATAGAAACATGGCTTAAGGAGGGACAGGAATGGCAGCTCAACATTACTGGTTACAGGGTTTTCAGACACGATAGGGAGGAGGATAAGAAAGGAGGGGGAGTGGCAATTTTGGTCAAAGAAACTAATACAGCTGTGAGAAGGAATGATATGTTGGAAGGTTTATCAAATGAGGCCGTATAGATTGAGCTAAGGAAAAAAAAAGGAGCTATCACACTGCTGGGAGTGTACTAAAGACCCCCAAACAGTCAGAGGGAGATAGAAGAGCAGATATGTTGGCAAATCTCTAAGAAGTGCAAGAACAATAGGGCAATAACAGTAGGGGATTTTAACCACCCCAACATGAACTGGGATACTTTTAGTGTGAAAGGAATTGAGGGAGCAGAATTCTTGTGATGCATTCAGGAGAACTTTTTTTTAGCCAATATGTAGCAAGTGCAACAAGAGAGGGTGAAGTTTTAGATGTAGTTTTAGGAAATGAAGATGGGCAGGTGGAAGGAGTGGCAGTGGGAGAGCATTTTGGTGGGAGTGATCATAATTCAGTCAGAGTTAACATAATTATTAAAGGACAAGGATAGAACAGGAGTTAAAGTTCTCAGTTGGGGCAAGGCCAACTTTACTAAGCTGAAGAGTGATTTAGCAAAAGTGGACTGGAAACAGGTACTTGAAGGTAAATCAGTGTCAGAGCAGTGGGAAGAATTCAAAGGGGAGATTCAAGGGGTTCGGAGTCAACATGTTCCCTCAAAGAAAAAGGGTGGGACGGCCAAATCTAGAGCCCCATGGATGTCAAGGAGCTTATGGGTATGATAAGACAGTAAAGGAAAAATTATGCCCGACATAGAGAACTCAATACTACAGAAAGCCGAGAGGGGTATAGAATGTGGAGTGGAGTGGGGGGGGGTGGGGGGGTGGGGATGCGGAATCAACATCGAAATTAGGGAAACTAAGAGCGGGCATGGAAGAATATTGGCAATCAAAATCAAGGTGAACACAAAAATGTTTTATCAATGCAGTAAGAGTAAAAGGAGAACTAAGGAAAGAGTTGGGCACAGAAAAGACCAAAAAGGCAACCTATGTGTAGAGGCAGAAGATGCTGGCATTGTTCTTAATGAATAATTTGCATCTGTCTTCACAAAAGAGGGGGATGATGCAGATACTGTAGATAACGAAGAGGGGTGTGAAGTATTAGATGTGATCAACAGAGGGAGAGAGGACATATTAATGGAATTAGCTTATTTGAAAATTGATAAATCACCAGGGCCGGATGAAATGAACCCCAGGCTCTTCAAAAGCAAGAGAGGAAATAGCGGAAGGTCTGACCATCGTTTTTCAGACCTCACTGGATACAGGTGTTGTGCTGGAGGATTGGAGGACTGCTAAAATTGTACCTCTGTTTAAAAAGGGAGTGAGGGCTAGACCGAATAATTCCAGGACAGTCAGTCTGACCTCAGTAGTGGGAAAATTATTGGAATCTATTCAGAGAGACAGGATAAAATGTCACTCAGAAAGGCACAGATTAATCAAGGATAGTCAGCATGGATTTGTTAAGGGAAGATCTTGTCTGACCAACTTGATCAAAATTTTGAAGAATTAAAAAGGAAGATAGTTGAGGGCAGTGCAGCTGATGTAGTCTACATGCACTTAAATGTAGGAGGCATGATCAAGAAGTTTGCAGATGACACAAAGATTGGCCATGTGGTAAATAGCAAGGAGGATAACTGTAGGCTGCAGGAAGATCTTCATGGTTTGGCCAGATGGGCAGAAAAATGGCAAATGGAATTCAATCCAGAGAAGTGTGAGGTGATGCATTTGGGGAGGTCAAACAAGGCAAAGGAATACACAATTAATAGGAAAATGCTGAAAGGTGTAGAGAAAGTGAGGGACCTTGGGGTAAATGTCCACAGATCCCTGAAGGTAGCAGGACAGGTCGATAAGGTGGTAAGAAGGCATATGGAATCCTTTCCTTTATTAGCCGAGGGATAGATATAAGAGCAGAGAGGTTATGCTGGAACCGTATAAATCATTAGTCAGGCCACAACTTGAGTACTGTGTGCAGTTCTGAGCACCTCATTACAGAAAGGATGTAATTGCCCTAGAGAGAGTACAGAGGAGATTTACGAGGATGTTGCTGGGACTGGAACAATGCAGCTGTGAGGAAAGATTGGATAGGCTGGGGCTGTTCTCCTTGGCACAGAGAAGGCTGAGGGGAGATCTGACTGAAATGTACAAAATTTTGTGGAGTCTGGATAGAGTTGAAGTGAAGGGCCTGTTTACCTTAGCAAAGAAATCAGTGACTCGGGGAATAGATTTAAAGTGATTGGCAGAAAGATTACAGGGGAGATGAGGAAAAAAATGTTTCAGCCAGAGGGTGGTGGGTGTCTGGAACTCACTGCCTGAAAGGGTAGTTGAGGCAGAAACCCTCAGCTCATTCAAAAGGATATACACCTCAAATGCCGTAATCTGCAGGGGTACCGACCAAATGCTGAAATGTGGGATTAGAATGGGTGGAAAGTTTTTCATCTGGCACAGACATGATGGGCCAAATGGCCTCTTGCTGTGCCATAAACTTGCTTTGATTCTATAAATTATCCAGCTGCTGCAGTGGAATTTGAACTCATGTCTCTGGACCATTAGCGGAGACTTTTGGATTACTCGTCCTTTAATGTAACCACAAAATCACCATACCTCTGTATGAGAGTTTTTACTGGTTTGTAATGTGGAGTTCAGTCTACACAAATGGAATTGATAATCTATTTCACTCTGATCATGTATGAGATGTTTTTGGCTGGTAAATAATGTGGATCACAGTCAACTGTATTTTTCAATTCTGCAGTCTGGGTGAGTTCTACCCAGGCATCTAATTTACATCACAGTTTACACTTCGTATCAGCATTGCTCAGTCTGATACTGTATGTGATTTTTGGACTGGCAATGTTTAGATAAATTTACAGTAATGGAATTGATACTGTATTTCAGTTTGATATTGTATCAGTTTTTAGAATGGTATGTAATGTTTAGATCAATCTGCACTCATGGAGTTGATACTGTATGAGTTTTTAGAATGATATATAATGTTTAGATCAATCTACATGAATAGTATTGATACTGTATTTCAGTTTGGTATTGTATGAGTTTTTAGAATGGTATATAATGTTTAGACCAATCTACACTAATGGAATTGATACTGTGTGTTTTTAGAATGGTATACAATGTTTAGATCAATCTACATGAATAGTATTGATACTGTATTTCAGTTTGGTATTGTATGAGTTTTTAGAATGGTATATAATGTTTAGACCAATCTACACTAATGGAATTGATTCCGTATCTTTCCATTTCACAGTGTGGGTGAGTTCTGAACTGGTATCTAATTTGTGTCTCAGCTTACAATATCTTTCAGCACCTTTGAAACTTTCACTGTAATGAATGTTGGACTTGTATCTCAGGGTACACCATGGGGATGTTTCAACATCCTTTATAATCAATGGGTGTGAGCTTTGGGTATGGTATTTAATTTAAATCTCAGGGTACATCATTAGGTTAGATTCTGTGCCAATCAATCAGTCTTCTTCTTTGGCCTCGTTGTCTCGAGAGACAATGGGTAAGTGCCTAGAGGCGGTCAGTGGTTTGTGAAGCAGCGCCTGGAGTGGCTATAAAGGCCAATTCTAGAGTGACAAACTCTTCCACAGGCACTGCAGATAAAATTGGTTGTCGGGGCTGTTACACAGTTGGCTCTCTCTTTGTGCTTCTGTCTTTTTTCCTGCCATCTGCTAAATCTCTTCGACTCGCCACTCTTTAGCCCCGCTTTTATGGCTGCCCGCCAGCTCTGGCAATCTCTGGCAACTGACTCCCATGACTTGTGGTCAGTGTCACAGGACTTCATGTCGCGTTTGCACACGTCCTTAAAGCGGAGACATGGATGGCCGGTGGGTCTGATACCAGTGACGAGTTCCCTGCACAATGCGAGATGGGGATCCTGTCATCTTCCATGTGGCTCACATGGCCAAGCCATCTCAAGCGCCGCTGGCTCAGTAGGGTGTATATGCTGGGAATGCTGACCGTCACGAGGACTTCTGCATTGGAGATACAGTCCTGCCACCTGATGCCAAGGATTCTACGGTGGCAGCAAATATGGAATGAGTTGAGATGTCACTCTTGGCTGATGTACGTTGTCCAGCCTTGCTGCTGTAGAGCAAGGTACTGAGGACACAGGCTTGATAAACTTGGACTTTTGTGTTCCGTGTCAGTGCATCATTTTCCCACACCCTCTTGGCCAGTCTGGATATAGCAGCAGATGCCTTTCCCATGCGCTTGTTGATTTCTGCATCGAGAGATAGGTTACCAGTGATAGTTGAGCCGAGGTAGGTGAACTCTTGAACCACTTCCAGAGTGTGGTCGCCGATATTGATGGAATCAATAACAAACAGTAACGTGTACCAATTCTATCTGATATTTAATTGCTAGCTAAGTCTGCATTATATTTAGATTGACACATTGTATTTCAATCTGCTAGTGGGTGTGATTTTGACCTGGGATTGATGTATCTGACTATCAGTGGGACTGAATTGGGGCGAAATGGAAACAACTTCTTTCTCTCCTGCTTTGTTTGATTGTTGGATTGAAAATGTGTTTCTGGAACTTGGGATCCATGTGGGCCTGACTCCTTCTACAGTCTGAGACTAGGGAATTGATGAACCATCTGTACCTCTGTACCCTGAGTGATAATGTACCTACTGTGTGTGAGAGGAGCTGGCTGCACTGTTCCTTGTGCCTCGAGTGCAGCAACCATCACATTCATCACAATATCTTCAAGTATTTGCCTGTATGAAGAAAAAATACATCTCATAACTCAAGAACAGGTGAGGTGCAAAATATCAAAGATGTGAATTTACTTTCTGAATTAATAATTATTAAGAACACACACAATTGAAAACCCGTGTCAGTATCTGCCTCCACTGAAGTACTGAAGCTCCCAGCTCCTGCATCACATGTATTCTGGGCAGATCCATCCAGACAAAACACTGCACTGGGATCGTCCCAACTGCTCTATGCTCTACACAATATTTCCAGCCATCCTGCATCATTTGCACAAATAAAGAAAAATAAAGCCTGATATGTATATTGCTCAATTCATTTCTCCCCATACACTTGCTCACTTGTTCCACCTCCCCTTAAGTGCATCAACACTATTCACCTCAATCTCTCCATGTGATAGAAAATTCCAGATTCTATCCATTCACTGCGTAAATACAATTTTCATGAATTCCTCATTGGCTTTAGGAATGATGATTTTATATTTTTGGCTCTTGTTTCAGACACCACCACAAGTGGAAACATGTCTCCGTGTATTCCATAAAAGCCCTTCAGTATTTCCTCACTTTTTTCATTTGTTATCTGACGTGAATGTTACTTGCCACTTATCAGCCTAAGCCTGGATGTTGTCCAGGTCTTGCTGCATCTGGGCACGGGCTGCTTCAGTATCTGAGGAGTCATGAATGGTGCTGAACATTGCACAATCATCAGTGAACATCTCCACTTTCAGCCTTGTGATGGAGGGAAGGTCATTGATGAAGCAGCTGAAGATGGTTGGGCCTAGAACATGAGCCTGAGGAATTCCAGCTGTAATGTCCTGAGACTGAGATGATTGACCTGAACAACCACAGCCATCTTCCTTTGTGCTAGGCATGACTCCAACCAGCAGAGAGTTTTGCCCGATTCCCATTTACTCCAGTTTTGCTTGGGCTCCTTGATGCCATACATGGTCAATAGCTGCCTTGATATCAAGGGCAGTCACTCTCACCTCACAAGGCAATGTTTCTTTAACTCTAAAATAAAAGCAAAATTCTGCAGATGCTGCAAATCTGAAATTAAAAAAAACAAAATTGCTGGAAATACTTAGCAGTTCAGGCAGCGTATGTGGAGAGAGAAACAGAATTAACATTTCACGTCTGTGTCCTTTCATCTTACAATATGTTTTATGTCCTGGTATGTAATGGTCAGGTTCATTCAGTTTGCAGTAATGGAATTAATACTGTGTCTTCCACTCTGACTATTTGTGAGATTTGTGGAGTGGTGTGTAACATGGAGCTCAGTCTGCAGTCTGGGTACATTATTGGGATAAATTCTGTACTTTACAATCAGGTTCTGTTTGTCTGCTGTATCTGACATTGAATTTGTAGTTCAGGCTGCACTCTTGTGAGAGTGACACAGTGCCTTGCAATCTGATAGTGGGTGTGATTTTGGACTGGGATTGATGTATCTACTGGTCAGTTGGGGTGAAATGGAGACAACTTCAGTCTTTTCTGCTCTGAGTGACTGTTGGATTGAATAAATGTTTCTGGAACTTGGGATCAATGCCGGTCTGACTACTTCTGCTGTCGGTAATTGTGGAACTGATGTCTCTGCTCTCTGTGAGTTGATACTGTACTTACTGTGTGTGAGGAGCTGGCTTCACTTCCCCTTGTGTCGAGGAATCACTACATTTATTCTGCTTCCTTCAAGTATTTGCCTATGGAAAGAAAAAAGTATTTATTATAATTCAGGAAGAGATGTAGTAGAAGATACAAAAGTGACCAAAACAATTTTTCAATGAATAATCATTGTGAACAATCACAAAGGAAACCCAGCAACACAAACAGAGTCAGTGTCTGATTCCACTGCAGTCCTGCAGCCCCCAGCTACTGCATACCAGGGGCTTTGGCCATTTTACAACAATTAAATGACATCCAGAAACAATCCACTGGGCCATGAATGGGACTGACCGACGGAACAGGGACTTTTACACAGGTCAGATTTCCAGTTCCCGCTCCCATGGTCTAACCGTTCAAGCGAAACCAAACAGCCGCTGTTTAAAATGTGTCCTTCACACTTCTCACCTGGTGCCTATAATAGATTCTCTTTGTGTAACTCCCCACATCCTGACTGTCCGCTTCTGTTTCCACACTTCACTGTCCAATAACAAGAAACTGTGGGATGAGGCTGAATCGCTCTCTTTGCGCTGGCGCGGACACGATAGGCCGAATGGCCTCATTCTGCGCCGGAAATTTTCCATGTTTCTGTTTGCTGAATTGTTGCAGAAATCTGCGCCTGCGCTCCCCTCCCCCAGCACCGCCTGTGAGCGGAAGGAGATGGTTTAAAACAGCCGCGAATGGAGAGATCCCAGTCCCGGGGAAAGGGAGCAAACAGCAGCCTCCTTCCAGCAGCACATCGCTTTGGGAGCGTGTCCGCAGATGGACTCAGAGATCAGCATCGAGTCCGGGGCAAGTTCAGGGGGAGGCGGGGGCTGTTTGTAAGAGGTGGAATGGAGCAGGAACAGGTCCCGGAACATGGAGTGAGTGGGGGAAGGGAGAGGCCATTCTCGGGCTGTGTGTGGACAGGGAAAGGAGACGGAATGGGAAGAACCTGTTACTGCAGTGCAGTCAAACAATGATAATATTTGTATGGCTGGGCTTCCTTTGCGGGCGTTCATCATTATTATTTGAGAGATTAAATTCTTTAAAATCCTGCATGTTCTACCTTCCCTGTATTTCAGTTATAAACACACTTTTGTTCAAACAGGCAAATAATTGAATGAACCAGAATAAATGTGATGTTTCCTCCACCCAAGTTACAAGGAAGAGTGTCACCAGCTCCTTCTCACACACAGTCCGTACATTATCACTCACAGAGCGCAGAGACACAGACAGGTCATCAGTTCCACAGTCTCAGACAGCAGAAATAGATCCAGAGACACATTTTCAATCCCTCAATCAAACAGAGCAGGAGAGACAGACGTTGTTTCCATGTCACCCCAACTCAGTACCACTGACAGGTAGATTCATAAATCCCAGTCCAAATTCTCACCGACTATCAAATTATCACTGTGCCAATCCCACGATAGTGCAACCTCAGCTACAAATTATGGTTCCCGTTTCAAAGTTACAGAATTAACCTCAATAATGGAGGCATTATGTGTGTTTATGGGCGGCACAGTGGTTATCACCGCAGCCTCACAGTTCCAGTGACCCCCGGGTTCAGTTCTGGGTACTGCCTGTGCGGAGTTTGCGAGTTCTCCCTGTGTCTGCGTGGGTTTCCGCCGGCTGCTCCGGTTTCCTCCCACCTCCAAAGACTTGCAGGTTGATAGATTAATTGGCCATTGTAAATTGCCCCCAGTGTAGGTAGGTGGTAGGAGAATGGTGGGGATGTGGGAGAGAATATGGGATTAATGTAGGATTAGGATAAATGGGTGGTTGTTGGTTGGCACAGACTCAGTGGGCCGAAGGGCCTGTTTCAATGCTGTATCTCTAAATAATATAAAAATATACTCTGAGATTCAAGTTAAATACCAGCCCAACACGTTCTGAGTTTATCAGTATTAATTGCCATAATGTGTCCAGACATATACATTAAAACTCATCTGGATTATGAAAATAAAAGTTACAATATAAATTTGATTTGTGTAGTCTGAGCTATAAATAACATACCAGTCCTAAAACCTCATACTGTGTCAGTTGGAAGATACTGTACAATTCCAGATTGAGTTCATTTTACATGCAAGTCCAAGATTCTCACTCACAGTCAGACTGAATGGCACTGATCAAATTGATTAGTACAGCCTGAGTTACACTTGCACACCAATCCTGTATCAGATTGAAGGATACATTATCTTTCACTATTGTGTTCACAGTGACAGATATTTAATATCAGGTAAAACCTCAAACATATTGTCTGCTTAAAACCTATCACATCTGTGGCCTGTTGCATTGCTGACATTTTATGTAGAATGAATCCAGACTTGCAAACAGTCCCAGGGACGGAAGGTTATATCATGAATCCCCCACTCACACAGAGTACCAGATACTGACAGATACAGAGTGATTCTGATACACATGCTCAGTGCCAGATGCTGAAAGTTATAGGTTGATTACTGCACTCACTCACAGTATCGCAGCCTGAGTCATCTAAAGCAACCTAACACACAAATAGTTGCAGTGAGACATTGAGAATGAGTCCAAAACTCACATAGAGTACCAGGCACTGACAGATACAAACTGAAAACTACACGCACATGGATATGGGAATGGCTAACTCACAGAAAACAGAGTGGGGATAAATGGAGCATTTTCAGATTGGCAAACTGTAACTAATGGAATGTCACAGGGATCAGTGCTGGGGCCTCAACTATTTATGGTCTATATTAATAACTTGCATGAAGGGACTGAGTGTACTGTTGCCAAATTTATGGATGGTACAAAGATAGGTAGGAAAGCAAGTTGTGAGGAGGACACAATGTGTCTGCAAAGAGATATAGATAGGTTAAGTCAGCGGGCAAACGTTTGGCAGATGGAGTATAATATGGGAAAATGTGAGATTGTCTACTTAGGCAGGTAGAATAGAAAAACAGAATATTATTTACACAGTGACAGACTGCAGAATGCTGCTGTACCAAGGAATCTGGGTGTCCAGGTACATGAATTACAAAAAAGTTAGCATGAAGGTAGAGCAAGTAATTAGGAAGGCAAATGGAATGTTGGTATTTTTAGCAAGGGGAACGGAGTATCAAAGTAAGGAAGTTTTGCTATAACTTTACAGGGCATTAGTGACATCCCAACTCCACACAGTTTTGGTCTCCTTACTTAAGGAGGGATATACTTGCATTGGAATCAGTTCAGAGAAGGTTCACTAGGCTGATTCCTGGGATGTTGGATTGTCATATGAGAAAAGGTTGAGCAAGTTGGGCCTATACTCACTGGAGTTTAGAACATTGAGAGTTGATCTTCTGGAAACCTACAAGATTCTCAGTTGCTGGCCGGGGAGATGCTGAGAAGATATTTCTACTTGTGGGGAAAAGTAGAATTAGGGACCACAGTTTCAGGATAAGTGGTCTCCCATTCAAGAAGGAGATGAGGAGGAATTTCTTCTCTCAGAGGGTTGTTCATGTTTGGAATTCTGTTCCCCAGAGGACTGTGGAGGCTGGGTCATTGAATATATTCAAGGCTGTGACAGACAGATTTTTGATCTACAAGGGAGTCAATGGTTTTGGGCGCAGGCAGGAAAGTGGAATTAAGGCCACAATCAGAACAGCTATGATCTTATTGAATGGCGGAGCAGGCTCGATGGGCCAAATGGTCTTCTCCTGCTCCTATTTTGTATCTTCTTATCTTCTTGCACACACACATTCAACCAGTGTGTGGTGGACCTAGAATGAATCCCACTTTCATCCACAATTGCAGTGACTGAAAGGTATAGAATTAATCCCACAGATGCACGCAGTACCAGTGACAGGTACAGAATGAATCCCATGCTCACACACAGCACCAGGGATTGAAAAAAACATGTGATTCCCACCCTCACAGAACAATTAGGGCGGCACAGTGGCGCAGTGGTTAGCACTGCAGCCTCACAGCTCCAGGGACCCGGGTTCGATTCTGGGTACTGCCTGTGTGGAGTTTGCAAGTTCTCCCTGTGTCTGCGTGGGTTTTCTCCGGGTGCTCCGGTTTCCTCCCATAAGCCAAAAGACTTGCAGGTTGGTAGGTAAATTGGCCATTATAAATTGTCACTAGTATAGGTAGGTGGTAGGGAAATATAGGGACAGATGGGGATGTTTGGTAGGAATATGGGATTAGTGTAGGATTAGTATACATGGGTGGCTGCTGGTCAGCACAGACTCGGTGGGCCAAAGGGCCTGTTTCAGTGCTGTATCTCTAATCTAAAAAAAATATCAGACTGAGTTACAGAATGATTTCCACATTCACATAGAGCACCACTGACGGCTAATTAATTCATCCCACAATCATACACACTACAGAGGCTGACAGATACAGAATCTATCTCACACTTTCACAAATTGAGTGACAGGTACAGAATGAATCCCAAATTCATAAACTGTCCTAGAGAATGACAGATACAGTACCAATGACAATTCAGAATTAATCCCAAATTTACACATGAAATTCGAGATGGACCGATACAAAATTAATTCCACATTCACACTCCGCGAGAGACTGATAGTTACAAAGTGGATCCAGAACTTGCAGACAGTGCCTGAGACTGACAACTACAGAATGAATTAAACACTCTCATACAGTACCAGAGATGACTGAAATGGAATTGATAACACACACATATGTGATACCAGCGATGGAGCATACAGAATGAATCACATTCTGGAACAGAGATAGAGTTATACAGTATGAATCTCACACTCATGTACAGTACAACAGATTAACAGGTAAAATATCAACCTCAAACACATATACATTACCAAGGGTCAGTTCAGAATGACTAACAAACTCAATTAATGTGTTGGAGGCTGAAAGATACAGATGAATACAAAGCTCAAACACAAGATACAGCCTGAAAGCCACACTCAAACACAGTACTGGAGACCGACAGATACAGAATGAATCCCACACTCGCACATAATTCCAGAGACTGACAATATAGAATGAATCCCACACTCATACTCAATACCAGAGACTGACAGATGCAGAATGAATGTCACACTCAAACTTCTTCTTAGGCAGTCCCTTGGGAACAAGGATGACTTTCTTCCACTACAGGGTTGTGGGTCCTTAAGTAACTGAATAGTCCAATTCTTGATCCACACACTCGGCTACAGGTGGGGCAGATGGTGTTTGGTGAGGTGGATGAATGGGATACTTGAATTTCCAAATACTCCTTCCACTGTTTGCGTTTGGTTGCTACCTGGGCATGCCGACGTTGTTCAAACTGGCTGGCACCTTCACGGTTGCTTCTTCACCATTTTGGGTGGTCTCAGGTAAGAGATGTCCACGAATCAGTGGAGATGTTACTTTTTTTTCAGGGAGTCTTTAAGGAAATTCTTGTAACGTTTCCTCTGCCCTCCTGGTAGTCTCTTGCCCTGACGGACCTCAGAGTAAAAAGCTTGATTTGGAAGTCTGGTGTCAGGCATGCGGATAATGTGGCCCACCCAACATAACTGACTAGCCATGAACAGTGTCTCGATACTGGGGTTGTTGGCCTGAGAGAGGACACTGATATTGGAAGCGCCTGTCCTGCCACTGAATTTGCAGGATCTTGCGGAAGCACCGCTGGTGATATCTCTCCAGGGCTTTGAGATGTTTGCTGAACAGTGTTGGTGTTTCCGACACATACAGGAGGGCAGGTTACAATGCAGCCATGTCAACCATGCGTTTGTGTCTGATTTGAGGCCTTTGTCATCAAACATTCTTTTCCTCAGACAACTGAAGGCTGTGCTGACACACTGGAGGTGATGCTGAGTGGCATTTTTAGTTTAGTTTAGAGATACAGCACTGAAACAGGCCCTTCGGCCCACCGAGTCTGTGCCGACCATTAACCACCCATCCATACTAATCCTACACTAATTCCATATTCCTACCACATCCCCACCTGTCGCTATATTTCCCTACCACATACCTATACTAGGGGCAATTTTTAACAGCCAATTTACCTATCAACCTGCAAGTCTTTGGCATGTGGGAGGAAACCCACGCAGACACAGGGAGAACTTGCAAACTCCACACAGGCAGTACCCAGAATTGAACCTGGGTCGCTGGAGCTGTGAGGCTGCGGTGCAAACCACTGCGCCACTGTGCCGCCCTATATGCCGCTGTGCCATCTTATGTGAAAAGGTTGAGCAGGTTGGGCCACTGCGCCGCCACTGTGCCGTCTTATGTGAAAAGGTTGAGCAGGTTGGGCCACTGCGCCGCCACTGTGCCGTCTTATGTGAAAAGGTTGAGCAGGTTGGGCCTATACTCACTGGAGTTTAGAAGATTGAGAGGTGATCTTATTGAAACCTATAAGATTCTCAGTTGATGGACAGGTAGATGCTGAGAGGATGTTTCTCCTTGTGGGGGAATGTAGAATTAGGGGCCACAGTTTCAAGATAAGTGGTCTCCCATTCAAGAAGGAGATGAGGAGGAATTTCTTCTCTCAGAGGGTTGTTCATCTTTGGAATTCTGCTCTCCAGAGGATTGTGGAGGCTGGGTCATTGAATATATTCAAGGCTGTGATAGATAGATTTTTGACCTACAAGGGAGTCAATGGTCATGGGCGCAGGCAGGAAAGTGGAATTAAGGCCACAATCAGAACAGCTATGATCTTATTGAATGGCGGAGCAGGCTCGATGGGCCAAATGGCCTTCTCCTGCTCCTATTTTGTCTCTTATTATCTTCTTACACACACACACTCAACCAGTGTGTGGCGGATCTAGAATTAATCCCACTTTCGTACAAAATACCAGAGACTGAAAGGTACAGAATTAATCCCACAGCTATATACAGTGCCACCGACAGGGACAGAATGAATCCCATGCTCACACACAGCATCAGGAATTGAAAGATACATGTGATTCCCACCCTCACAGAACAATATCAGACTGAGTTACAGAATGATTTCCACATTCACATAGAGCACCACTGACTGCTAATTAATTCATCCCACAATCACACACACTACCAGAGGCTGGCAGATACAGAATGTATCGCTCACTTTCACAAAGTACTAGTGAGTGACAGGTACAGAATGAATCCCAAATTCACAAACTGTACTAGAGAATGGCAGATCCAGTGCCAATGACCAATTCAGAAAGAATTCCAAATTTACACATGACACTAGAGATGGAGAGATACAAAATTAATTCCACATTCACACTCTGCGAGAGACTGATAGTTACAAAATGGATCCAGAACGTGCAGACAGTGCCAGAGACTGATAGTTACAGAATGAAATAAACACTCACATACAGTACCAGAAATAACAGAAATGGAATTGATACCACACACATATGTGATACCAGAGATGGAGCATACAAAATGAATCACACACACGTAACAGGAACAGAGATAGAGTTATACAGAATGAATCTCACACTCATGTGCAGTACAACAGATTAACAGGTAAACCGTCAATCTCAAACACACATACATTACCAAGGGTTAGTTCAGAATAACTGCAAAACTCAAATAATGTGTTAGAGGCTAAAAGATACAGATGAATACAAAACTCACACACAAGATACCAATAGATACAGCCTGAAAACTGCGCTCAAACACAGTACCAGATACCGACAGATAATGAATGAATCCCACACTCATACTCAATACCAGAGACTGACAGATGCAGAATGGATGTCACACTAAACTTCTTCTTAGGCAGTCCCTCGGTAAGGAGGATGACTTCCTTCCACTCCAGGGTTGTGGGTCCTTAGGTAACTGAATAGTCCAATTCTGGATCCAGACACTCGGCCACAGGTGGGGCAGATGGTGCCTGGCGAGGTGGGATAATGGGATTCTCCAATTTCCAAGTACTCCATCCACTGTTTGCATTTGGTTGCTTACTGGGCATGTCGACGAATTTTGAACTGGCTGGCACCTTCGCGGATGCTTCTTCTCCATTTTGGGTGGTCTCAGGCAAGAGATGCCCATGAATCAGTGCAGATGTCACGTTTTTTCAGGGAGTGTTGAAAGGAAATTCTTGTAACGTTTGCTCTGCCCTCCTAGTAGCCTCTTGCCCTGACGGAGCTCAGAGTAGAAAGCTTGTTTTGGGACTCTGGTGTCGGGCATGCGAATAATGTAGCCTGCCCAACATAACTGACTCACCATGACCAGTGTCTGGATACTGAGGATGTTGGCCTGAGATTGGACACTGATATTGGTGCGCCTGTCCTGCAACTGAATTTGCAGGATCTTGCGGAGGCACCACTGGTGATATCTCTCCAGGGCTTTGGGATGTCTGCTGTACAGTATCTATGTTTCTGACACATACAGGAGGGCAGGTAACACTGCAGCCATGTCAACCAAGAGCTTGGTGTCTGATTTGAGGTCTTTGTCATCAAACATTCTTTTCTTCAGACGACTGAAATCTGCGCTGACACACTGGAGGCGATGCTGAGTGTCATCGTCGATATCTGTCCTTGGTGACAGGAGGTTCCCAAGATATGAGCAGTGATCCACATTGTCCAGTGGTTCGCCGTGGATCTTGATAGTCGGGGGGCAGTGTCAGGGAGCAGGTTGGTAGAGGACCTTTGTCTTCTGGATCTTTAGCTTAAGGCCAATTATTTCATATGCCTCTGTGAATGCATCGATAAGGGTTTGAAGCTTGCCCTCTGAGGGTGTGCATATGCCAGCGTCATCAGCATACTGCAGCTCGATGACAGAGGTTGGAATAGCCTTGCATCTGGACTGGAGGCAACATAGGTTAAACAGTTTCCCAGCAGGTCTGGCAGCATCTGTGGAAAGAGAAGCAGAGTTAACGTTTCAGGTCAGTGACCCTTCTTCGGAACTGGCAAATATTAGAAATGTCAAAGGTTATAAGCAAGTAAGCCGGGGGTGGGGCAAGAGATAACAAAGGAGAAAGAGTAGATTGGACAAGGCCACATAGCTGACCAAGAGGTCATGGAGCAAAGGCAAACAATATGTTAATGGTGTGTTGAAAGACAAAGCATTAGTACAGATAGGGTATTAACGAACTGACGATTGAACAGCAGCAAGTACAAACATGAAAAAAAATCAGTGGGTAAGCAAACTGAACAAACTACAATGAAATGAAATGAAATGAACAAAAGAAAAAAAATTGTAAAATATGTAAAAAAGAACTAAAAATATAAGTAAAATGACGGGCCCCCGTCCTTGACTACATTCCAATGCATGGTACCCACCGTGCTGTCAGCACAATTCCAGACTGACAGAGACTGAAAAGGCAAACTGACAGCTAAAAATCCATAAGGCCGCTTGCGTATATGGAATTCCCACTGAAATTCTAAAATATGGCAGAGAAGCACTCTTGACACAAATACATGGTCTCATTTCTCTCATCTGGAAGGAAGAGAGCATGACAGGGGATCTCTGAGATGCCGTAATTGTGATCATCTTCAAAAAAAGGTGACAAGACAGACTGTGGTAACTACAGAGGGGTATCCCTGCTGTCCACCACAGGGAAGGTCATCACAAGAGTCCTTATCAACTGCCTCCTCCCCATGGCTGAAGACCTCCTACTGGAATCACAATGTGGATTCTGTCCATCAACAGACACAGTGGACATAATCTTCACAGCAAGACAACTTCAAGAAAATGTAGGGAGCAGCAACAACCTTTATAAATGGCCTTCTCTGTCCTGACAAAGGCCTTCGACTCTACCAACCGAGAGGGATTATGGAACGTCCTCCTCAAATTTGGCTGCCTGGAGAAATTCGTCACCATCCTCCGATGACTGCATGAGGACATGCAAGCTGTAATCCTTCCCAACAGCCCTACCACTGAACCAATGCTAATATAAACTGGGCTCAAGCAAGGCTGTGTCATCACACCAATGCTCTTTTCTATCATCCTCGCCACAACACTCCACCTCATCTCCTCACACTCACATTACCAGAGACGGAGAGACAGAATAGATGTCACACTCAAGCACAGTACCAGAGTCTGACAGATATAGAATGGATGTCAAACTCACACACAGTACCAGAGTCTGAGGATACAGAATGAATCCATACAGCACCAGACACTGAGAGCTACCGAATGACAGAACACACTCAAACACAAAAGAGAGTAAAATAATTGAATTAATTGCACACTCACATGCAATAGCAGAGACACAAGGACACGTAAGTGTCCTCCCAACAACAGCCAGGACATTTCCAGGGAGGTTTACACGGGCAGCGGCTCTTTCAATATAAACTGGGTTTGGAGAGAGTCTTTATGAAATATCCTTCCTGATTGCAGGAAGGGTGTTTGTGATTGGTTGCAAATATTTATTCTGATTGGATGGGGAAAAACACCAATTAGAGAATTACAGTAAAAAACCTTTATGACATCACTCCCAATCATCCAATCACAATCTTTACTTTCCCCCATCCCTCATTAGCATAGAGCTGTGGGATTGTCTATTTAATCCGCACTCGGAAGGGGTTTGGTTTATTTCTGTGTCTGAAATTGAAACTGAAGATGGTTGAGGAGAAGAAGAAAGCAGCTGCTAAGAAGGGCGCCAAGAAAACTGTGAGTAAACCGTCAGCAAAGGGCGGCAAGAAGCGGAGAAAGTCGAGGAAGGAGAGTTACTCCATCTACATCTACAAAGTGATGAAGCAGGTTCACCCCGACACCGGCATCTCCTCCAAGGCCATGAGCATCATGAACTCGTTTGTGAACGATATTTTCGAGCGCATCGCGGGTGAGGCTTCCCGCCTGGCCCATTACAACAAGCGCAGCACCATCAGCTCCCGGGAGATCCAGACCGCCGTGCGCCTGCTGCTGCCCGGGGAGCTGGCCAAGCACGCTGTGTCGGAAGGGACAAAGGCGGTGACCAAGTACACCAGCTCCAAGTAAAACTGCACAATGGACTGAAAAACATCCCAAACACAACGGCTCTTTTAAGAGCCACCCACAATCTCTCTGAAAAAGCTACAACTTCATCTCTATGGTATCGGGTTGTTTTGTTTTTTATATATGAAAAGTCTGGAACTTTCTAATTGCCTTTGTGATCTGTTTTATCCCAGCTATATGTGAGTAATTCACTTTCACTGTCTGTGAGATCTTTGTGTCTCTACTTAATAATGCTGTGTAAATTAATTACTGACCACTGACCCAAGTGCGCTTTGATTTCGGACGCGTTCATATTCGGCCCCTTTCCTGTATTCCGTTAATAAAAGCTGACACATCAGTTCTCAGTCACTTGTTTCCCTTGTTCAAGCTTGGCCTCAATAATTAATAAGTACATTATCTGGAAACCCCGCTGTTGTAGGAACCCTCAGTCTCACATTTCAACACCTGACAGTAAAAATCTTCTCTCCGCTTTTGTCTCCCACAAATAGGTTCAATCTAGAATCAGTGATGCGGTATCTTGACAAAGATTGATCTGAAATGTATCCGCTTGCAGAATGCTGTGAATGAGACTTTCTGCCTCCGCTTACAGACTGTTTCAAAAAGGACGGAGAATAAACCCGAATAGATACCGGATTGGAAATGTGTGTCTGGAACTTGTGACAAAGTGTAGAATAATACAAGAGAAAGAGTTCAAAATCTTTGCTGTAAAAGATCTTTGCTGACAAATATCATTGAAATGTTCTGATCATGTTCATAAGATGAATTAAAGCAAATTTTTCCTTTGTCAAAACCGTTGTTTCCGGCACTGATATTGGCGGTTTTTAAAAAATTGATGTATCAGTAATAATCGGCCAATCGGAGCCAACAGTTTCCTGTGTTTCTGTTCATTATCGGAGTTTGGTTTAAACTGACTGGGTGTCGGGTTCCAGCCAATTACTGCTCAGGGCGGTTCCTCACAGAGTTTAAAAAGGCGGATGTGCAGCAGATTCAGTATTAACAGTCTGTGTGTCTCAGATTGTGCAGAATCCGTTGAGAAAATGGCCCGGACAAAGCAGACAGCGCGTAAATCGACCGGAGGGAAAGCTCCTCGCAAACAGCTGGCTACCAAAGCGGCCCGGAAGAGCGCTCCAGCCACGGGTGGAGTAAAGAAGCCTCATCGCTACAGACCCGGCACTGTGGCTCTGAGGGAGATCCGCCGCTACCAGAAATCCACTGAGCTGCTCATCCGCAAACTGCCCTTCCAGCGGCTGGTCAGAGAGATCGCTCAGGACTTTAAGACAGACCTGCGCTTCCAGAGCTCGGCCGTCATGGCCTTGCAGGAGGCCAGCGAGTCTTACCTGGTGGGGCTCTTTGAGGACACCAACCTGTGCGCCATCCACGCCAAGCGAGTCACCATCATGCCCAAAGACATCCAGCTGGCCCGCCGCATCCGCGGGGAACGCGCCTAAAACCCGGCTTCAGTAACAAGTGTAACAAGGGCTCTTTTCAGAGCCACCAAATCAGCAAAGGAAAGAGCTGCCATCTCTGTTCATCATCAAACCCATTAGATTGGAGGGGCGGCCACATGGTTTCTGGTAAAGGCCTGGAAGACTGAGAGCTGATCTGGAATTTAGAAAGCAGCGTTACCGGAGACTCATTGCTGTTCAGCACAATTTCACCCCGTCTCCTGGGATCCGTTCGCTGACATTTGGGGAAAAGAAATAGATCCCAGTTTTATTTGGAAGGAATTAATGGAGCCAGCTCCGTTCACATGAGGGTTATTTACAAACATTACCCAATGAGTTCGCTAATAGTTGAATCCCTTGGAAATCGGTACACAGGACAGGTGAGGCAGCTCGGTCACTGACTCGAACCGCCAGTTGCCCAGGGTTGCAAACCCTGACACTGCGGGGAGAGAATCCCCGACTCTCCCGCCGCCGGGGGATTAGACAGCTTTGTGTCCGGAGAATAGGGAGGGCCGGGGGGAAGGCACATATTAAAGTGCTGCAATGGACTCAGCTCCCGTGTGTGAGCAACTCTCAGATTCCGTCCTCTGGGAACAGTGCGGTCTAAACAGATCAGGTTAGGAGAGAAACACACAGCCCGAGAATGGCCTCTTCCTTCCTGCATTTACTCTGTTCCGGGAGCAAATTCTCATTGAGAAGCCGGAGAGAGAAAAAAAACAGAATTCAAACTGTCTGTATGCGAAACAGGTCAATCCACTGTTACAATAACTCCATCTCTGATTCCCTCCTGACAGTAACCAGCCCTTTCACAGAGACTGTGAGTGGCTCTGAAAAGAGCCTTTGGTTTATTAGATGACATTTTGGCCGCTTTACTTTTTCTGGGAGCTCTGAGCGCTGGTTTTCTTAGGCAGCAGCACGGCCTGGATATTAGGCAGCACCCCGCCCTGAGCGATGGTCACTCCTCCCAGCAGCTTGTTGAGCTCCTCGTCGTTGCGGACGGCCAGCTGCAGGTGTCTGGGGATGATGCGGCTCTTCTTGTTGTCCCGGGCCGCGTTACCGGCCAGCTCGAGGATTTCAGCGGTCAGATACTCGAGCACAGCAGCCAAATAGACCGGGGCTCCGGCACCCACACGCTCGGCATAGTTACCCTTTCTCAGGAGCCTGTGAACACGGCCCACCGGGAACTGCAGTCCAGCCCGGGAGGAGCGAGACTTGGCCTTGGCCCGAGCTTTCCCGCTGGTCTTTCCTCTTCCAGACATTTCCACTGTCTCACAAATACTTTCACGAAGAATGGTTAATTTCCGCAGCATTTACTGTACTTATAGACTGAGAACTCATCTCATTGGTCGGTACTTAATTCACCTCATTTGCCTATATTCTTCACCAATCAGGACACAAACAGAAGAGGGCGGGATTTACCCGCCACACGACCAGAAGCAGAGAATTTGTCAATTTCACAAAGCCCGCCAATTTCATTACCGGAAAAGAGCGGATTAAAATAAATGTCATCCTTAGTCAAAGATTTCAAATCCCTTCTCTTTTTTTTGTTTTATTCTATTCTTTCCGTCACCAATCACAAGCGCGGTTTAAAAATGTTGTTTAAATTGTGGTTAGATTAGATTAGAGATTAGAGATACAGCACTGAAACAGGCCCTTCGGCCCACCGAGTCTGTGCCGAACATCGAACACCCATTTATACTAATCCTACACTAATCCCATATTCCTACCAAATATCCCCACCCGTCCCTATATTTCCCTACCACCTACCTATACTAGTGACAATTTATAATGGCCAATTTACCTATTAACCTGCAAGTCTTTTGGCTTGTGGGAGGAAACCGGAGCACCCGGAGAAAACCCACGCAGACACAGGGAGAACTTGCAAACTCCACACAGGCAGTACCCGGATTCGAACCCGGGTCCCTGGAGCTGTGAGGCTGCGGTGCTAACCACGGCGCCACTGTGCCGCCCCTAATCGTTTACAAACTGTTCCAGGTGGGAATAAATCCCTGTTCACAGCATTTCCCTGAAGGAAAACACTCAGTTTAGTCTTCAATCAGAGCCCAGTGTCCTTCTCTGAAAAGAGGAAGCCGGATCTGCTTAATCTGCTCTGTTCCTGTTCCGGCGAGTTGCTGTTAATAAAACGATGAATCAGTTCACATTTCAGGAAAAGAGTGAAGGGACTAAGGTCTGACCGTTACAGCTAAAAACAGCTGTTAATGCAGTCATTCAGGAGCTGTGCCATAATAACAGCTTTAAGCAAAAAAGCGAAGGCGGACGACCGGATTATGTGTCCGTGTACAGTTTATGGGACAGGAGACACAGGAACAGCAGTGGGAACGTTATTATGTTATACATGGTTTTAAAATAATTTAATGGAGATGTCGGATGCAGCTTTTTCACAGAGATTGTGGGTGGCTCTTAAAAGAGCCGTTGTGTTTGATCTGTTTTTCAGTCCATTGTGCAGTTTTACTTGGAGCTGGTGTACTTGGTCACCGCCTTTGTCCCTTCCGACACGGCGTGCTTGGCCAGCTCCCCGGGCAGCAGCAGGCGCACGGCGGTCTGGATCTCCCGGGAGCTGATGGTGCTGCGCTTGTTGTAATGGGCCAGGCGGGAAGCCTCACCCGCGATGCGCTCGAAAATATCGTTCACAAACGAGTTCATGATGCTCATGGCCTTGGAGGAGATGCCGGTATCGGGGTGAACCTGCTTCATCACTTTGTAGATGTACATGGAGTAACTCTCCTTCCTCGACTTTCTCCGCCTCTTGCCGCCCTTTGCTGACGGTTTACTCACAGTTTTCTTGGCGCCCTTCTTAGCAGCTGTTTTCTTCTTCTCCTCAACCATCTTCAGATTTAATTTCAGACACAGAAATAAACCAAACCCCTTCCGAGTGCCGATTAAATAGACAATCCCACAGCTCTATGCTAATGAGGGATGGGGGGAAAGTAAAGATTGTGATTGGGTGATTGGGAGTGATGTCATAAAGGTTTTTTTACTGTAATTCTCTAATTGGTGTTTTTCCCCATCCAATCAGAATAAATATTTGCAACCAATCACAAACACCCTTCCTGCAATCAGGAAGGATATTTCACGAAGATCCTCCGGCCCCAGTTGATATTGAAAGAGCCGCTCCCTGTGTACAGCTCCCTGGAAATGTCCTGGCTGTTGGTGGGAGGACACTTATTGAAGATTCAGTGTCGTTGTGTCTCTGCTATTGCATGTGAATGTGTAATTAATTCCACTGCTTTTAGTCTGTGGTACTGTGTTTGCACATGTTATGTAATTCGGTAGCTCTCGGTCTCTGGTGCTGTATGGATTCCTTCTCTATCTGTCAGACTCTGGTGCTGTGTTTGAGTATGACATCCATTCTGTATCTGTCGGTCTCTGGGATGGTACGTGAATTTGGGACTTGCTCTGAATCTGTCAGTGGTTCTGTATGTGTGGAATTCAAGCTATCTGTGTCAGCACCTCACAATATGTAGGAGTTCACGATTTATTTGTCAGTCTCTGGTAATTTTGGCAGTTACTGAATCTGCCAGTGGTACTGTAGGAGTGTTTGTGATTGATTTTGTATGTGTCAGTCTTTGCTACTACATCGGAGTGTGGGATTAATTTTGTATCTCTCAGCCTCTGGTAGTGTGTGAGATTGTGGGATGAATTGATCAGCAGTCAGTGGTGCTCTATGTGAATGTGGAAATCATTCTGTAACTCCGTCTCATATTGTCATGTGCGAGTGGGAATCACATGTATCTTTCGATACCTAGTGGTGTGTGTGAGCATGGGATTCATCCTGTACTTGTCGGTGGTACTGTATGCATCTGTGGGATTGATTTTGTACCTTTCAGTCACTGGTATTGTGTATGAAAGTGAGATGAATTCTAGATCTGCCACACACTGGTTGTGTGTGTGTGTGTGTGTGTGTAAGAATATAATAACATACGAAATAGGAGCAGAAATAGGCCATTTGACCCACCAAGCCTGCTCTGCCATTCGATAAGATCATGGCTCTTCTGATTGTGACCTTAATTTCACCTTCCTGCCTGCGCCCATAACCATTGATTCCCAACCATTGATTTCCATGTAGATCAAAAATTTGTCTAACAGAGCCTTGATTCAATGACTCAGCCTCCACAGTCCTCTGGGGAACAGAATTCCAAAGATGAACAACCCTCTGAGAGAAGAAATTCCTCTTCATCTCCTTCTTGAATGGAAGACCACTTAGCTTGAAACTCTCGCCCCTACATTCCCCCACAAGGAGAAACATCCTCTCAGCATCTACCTGTCCAGCCCACTGAGAATCTTATAGGTTTCAATAAGATCACCTCTCAATCTTATAACTACAGTGGGGAGAGGCCCAACCTGCTCAACATTGTCTCATAAGGCAATCCTTCATCACAGAAATCAGCCTAGTGAACCTTCTCTGAATTGATTCCAATGCAAGTATATCCCTCCTTAAGTAAGGAGACCAAAACTGTATGGAGTCCTTTAGTTGGGTTGTCACTAATGCCCTAGACAGTTATAGTAAAACTTCCCTACTTTTATACTCCATTCCCCTTGCTAAAAATGCCAACATTCCATTTTCCTTCCTAATTACTTGCTATACCTTCATGCTAACTTTTTGTAATTCATGTACCTGGACACCCAGATCCCTTGGTACAGCAGCATTCTGCAGTCTCTCTCTCTATGTAAGTAATATTCTGTTTTTCTATTCTTCCTGTCAAATTAGACAACCTCACATTTTCCCACATTATACTCCAGCTGCCAAACCTTTG
The DNA here is from genome assembly GCF_036365525.1 of Heterodontus francisci. Lineage (NCBI taxonomy): Eukaryota > Metazoa > Chordata > Chondrichthyes > Heterodontiformes > Heterodontidae > Heterodontus > Heterodontus francisci. The sequence goes on from NC_090405.1 coordinate 21,023,755, forward strand.
CCCATTGACTTAACCTATCTATATCTCTTTGCAGACACTTTATCCTCCTCATAACTTGCTTTCCTATCGATCTTTGTCACATCCATAAATTTGGCAACAATACACTTGATCGCTTCATGTAAGTTATGAATATAGACCATACATAGTTGAGGCACCAGCACTGATCACTGTGGCACTCCATTAGTTACAAAATGCGAAAATGAAAATGCCCAATTTATCCCCACTCTCTGTTTCCTGTGAGTTAGCTAATCCTAGATCCATGAGTGTATAGTCTTCAGTTTGTATCTGTCAGCATCGAGTGCTCCATGTGAGTTTTGGACTCTTTCTCAATCTCTCAGTGCTACTATTTGTGTGTTAGATTGCTTTAGATGACTCAGGCTGAGGAATTGTGAGTGAGTGCAGTCATCAACTGATGCCTTTCAGCACCTGGCACTGAGCATGTGTTTCAGCATCACTCTCTATCTGGCAGTGTCTGGTACTCTGTATGAGTATGGGATTCATTATATAATCTTCCGTCCCTGGGACTGTTTGCAAGTCTGGATTCATTCTACATAAAATGTCAGCACAGCAACAGGCCACTGATGTGGTTGGTTTTAAGCAGACAATACGTTTGAGGTTTTGCCTAGTATTAAATATCTGTCACTGTGAACACAATAGTGGAAGATAATGTATCCTCCAATCTAATACCGGATTGGTGGGCAAGTGTAACTCAGACTGTACGAAGCAATTTGATCAGTGCCATTCAGTCGGACAGTGATAATTTTGGACTTGCATGTAAAATGAGCTCAGTCTGGAACTGTACAGTATCTTCCATCTGACACTATATGTGGTTTTTGGACTGGTAGAAAACTTATAGCTCACTAGACAAATCAAATTTATATTGTATCTTTTAGTTCCACAATCCAGATAAGTTTTAAACTGGAATATGAGTTTGTATCTCAGGTTATACTGTTTTTCATAATCTCTCAATCTGATTATGCAGTTGAGATATGGACTAGTGTCCAAATGTGGGTGATGCAGTGGTTAGCACCGCAGCCTCACAGCTCCAGTGACCCGGGTCCAGTTCTGGGTACTGCCTGTGTGGAGTTTGCAAGTTCTCCCTGTGACCGCGTGGGTTTCCGCCGAGTGCTCCGGTTTCCTCCCACAGCCAAAGACTTGCAGGTTGATCAGTAAATTGGCCATTGTAAATTTCCCCTAGTGTAGGTAGGTGGTAGGAGAATGGTGGGGATGTGGTAGGGAGTATGGGATTAATGTAGGGTTAATATAAATGGGTGGTTGTTGGTCGGCACAGACCCGGTGGGCCGATAGGCCTGTTTCAATGCTGTATCTCTAAATAAAAATAAATACATTATGGGAATTAATACTGCAACTTCTAAACTCATAACGTGTAAATATTTAGCTGGTATTTAACCTGAATCTCAGAGTACATTATTGAGGTTAATTCTGTAACTTTGAAACGGGAACCACGTGCCAGTTCTATATGTATTTAAATTGTAGCTGAGGTTAGTCATAGAGTCAGAGTTATACAGCATAGAAACAGGCCCTTCAGCCCATCGTGTCCATGTCAGCCATCAAGGACCTATCTATTCTAATCCTATTTTCTAGCACTTGGCCTGTAGCCTTGTATGCTATGGCATTTCAAGTGCTTATCTAAATTATTCTTAAATGTTGAGGGTTCCTGCCTCTACCGCCCCTTCAAGCAGTGTGTTCCAGATTCCAACCACTCTCTGGGAGAAAAGGTTTTTCCTCAATTCCCCGCTCAACCTCTTGCCCCTTACCTTAAATCCATGCCCCCTGGTTATTGACACCTCTGCTAAGGGAAAAAAAGTTTCTTCCTATCTACCGTATCTATGCCACTCATAATTTTTTATACCTCAATCAAGTCCCCCCTCGGCCTTCTCTGTTCTAAGGAAAACAACCATGGTCTATCCAGTCTCTCTTCACAGCTGAAATGTTCCAGCTCAGGCAACATCCTGGTGAATCTCCTCTACAACCTCTCCAGTGCAATCACATCCTTCCTCTAGTGTGGCGACCAGAACTGTACACAGTACTCCAGCTGTGGCCGAACTAGCATTTTATACAACTCCATCATAACCTCCCTGCTCTTATATTCTATGCCTCGGCTAATAAAGGCAACTATCCCATATGTCTTCCTAACCACCTTTTCCACCTGTGCTGCTGCCTTCGGTGTTCAATGGACAAGTATACCAATGTCCCTCTGTACTTCCTGTGGTCCTTTCATCTATTGTATATTCTCTTGCCTTGTTAGTCCTCCCAAAATGCATCACCTCACACTTCTCAGAATTGAATTTTATCTGCCACTGCTCTGCCCACCTTACCAACCCATCCACATCATCCGTAATCTAAGGCTTTCCTCCTCACTATTTACGACACCCACCAATTTTCATGTCATCTGCGAACTTACTGATCATATCACCTATATTCACATCAAAATCATTAATGTACACTGCAAACAGCAAGGGTCCCTGCACCAATCCCTGCGTACACCACTGGTCACAGGCTTTCAATCGCAAAAACAACCCTCGACCATCACCCTCTGCCTCCTGCCAATAAGCCAATTTTGGATCCAATTTGCCAAATTGGCCTGGATCCCATGGACTCTCACCTTCTTGACCAATCTCCCATGTGGGACCTTATCAAAAGCCTTACTGAAGTCCATGTAGACTCCATCAACTGCTTTAACCTCATCTACATGCCTAATCACCACCTCACAAAATTCAATCAAATTTGTTAGACACGATCTCCCCCTGACAAAGCCATACTGACTATCCCTGATTGATCCCTGCCTCTCCAAATGGAGATTAATCCTGTCCCTCAGAATTTTTTCCAATAGTTTTCTTACCACTGATGTTAGACTCACTGGCCTGTAATTACCTGGTTTATCCCTGCTACCCTTCTTGAATAATGGTACCACATTCACTGTCCTCCAGTCCTCTGGCACCTCTCCTGTGGCCAGAGAGGATTTGAAAATTTGTGTCAGAGACCATGCAATCTCCTCCCTTGCCACACATAGCAGCCTGGAATACATCTCATCTGGGCCTGATGATTTATCCACTTTTGAGCCCGCTAAAACCGCTAACACCTCCTCCCTTTCAATGCTAATTTGTTCACGTATATCACAATCCCCCTCCCTGATCTCTACACCAACACCGTCCTTCTCTATAGTGAACGCAGACGAAAAGTAACCAACCAAAACCTCGCTTACATCCTCCGACTCCACATACAGATTGCCACGTTGGTCCCTAATGGGCCCTGCTCTTTCCCTGGTTATCGTCTTGTCCTTAATATACTTATAAAATGCCTTGGGATTTTCCTTTATCTTGCCCACCAGTGTTTTTTCATGCCCCCTCTTCGCTCTCTTAATTACTTTTTTTTTACTGTACCCCCCCCCCCCACCTGCACTTTCTATACTCCTCTAGGGCCTTTGCTGTTTTCAGCTCTCTGAATCTGCCATAAGCCTTTTTTTTTTTTCCTTATTCAATCCTCGCTATCCCTTGACATTCAGGGTTCCCTGAACTTGTTGGTCCTACCCTTCATCTTTACGGGAACATGTGGGCCCTGAACTCTCACTATCTCCTTTATAAATGACTCCCACTGGTCTGATGTAGACTTTCCTAGAAGTAGCTGCTCCCAGTCCACTTTGGCCAGATCCTGTTTTATCATATTGAAATTGACCTTCCCCCAAAACAGTACCTTTATTTCCAGTTCATTTTTGTCCTTTTCCATAACTGCCTTAAATCTTAGAGTTATGGTCACTATCCATGAAATGCTCCCCCACTGACACTTCTACCACTTGTTCGGCTTCATTCCCCGAGATGTGGTCCAGTACCACTTTCTCTTGCAGGACTCTGTACGTGCTTGGTCAAAAAGCTCTCCCGAATGCACTTTCAGAATTCCACCCCCTTTAATCTTTTGCACTACGACTATCCCAGTTAATATTGGGGAAGTTGAAATTCCCTCTTATTACCCTATTATTTTTACACCCCTCTTAGATTTGCCTACATATCTGCTCCTCTATCTCTCCCTGACTGTTTGGAGGCCTGTAGTACACTCCCAGCCAAGTGCTTGCCCCCTTTTTGTTTTTAAGTTCTAACCATATGGCCTCATTTAAAGAACCTTTTAAGATATCATCCTTCCTTACTGCAGTAAATGATTCCTTGGTCAATAGTGCAATGCCACCTCCTCTTTGACATTCCCCCCACCCCCTCGCCCTCGCCCCCACTCCAGTCCTTGTCACACCTGAAGATTCTATACCCTGGAATATTGAGCTGTCAGTCCTGCCCTTCCCTCAACCATGTTTCTGTGATAGCAATATCATATTGCCATGTGTTAATCAACGCCCTCAATTCATCTTCGGAGTTCCGAAGAATGGTCACTGACCTTTTATTTTTTTATTTAGAGATACAGCACTGAAACAGGCCCTTCGGCCCACCGAGTCTGTGCCGACCATCAACCACCCATTTATACTAATCCTACACTAATTCCATATTCCTACCACATCCCCACCTGTCCCTATATTTCCCTACCACCTACCTATACGAGGGGCAATTTATAATGGCCAATTTTACCTATCAACCTGCAAGTCTTTGGCATGTGGGAGGAAACCGGAGCACCCGGAGAAAACCCACGCAGACACAGGGAGAACTTGCAAACTCCACACAGGCAGCACCCAGAATTGAACCCGGGTCGCTGGAGCTGTGAGGCTGCGGTGCTAACCACTGTGCTGCCCCAAATGCCCTGAAATGGTAACTCTGCTTCTCTCTCCACAGATGCTGCCAGACCTGCTGAGTATTTTGAGCATTTCTTGTTTTTATCCCTCAATTCATCTGCCTTACTTGTAAGACGCCTTGCGTTAAAATAGATGAAATCCAGCCTTGCATTATTCGCTTGCAATATTGTGGGATTGACACACTGATAATTTGATAGAGAATTTGGACTGGGATTTATGTATCTACCTGTCAGTGGTACTGAGTTGTGGTGACATGGAAACAACGTCTGTCTCTCCTGCTCTGTTGGATAGATGGATTGAAAATGTGTCTCTGGAACGATTTCTGCTGTCTGAGACTGTGGAACTGATGACCTGTCTGTGTCTCTGTGCTGTGTGTGTGATAATGTACGTCCTGTGTGAGAGAAGGAGCTGGTGGTTGGGCTTTGTCTGTGAATGGCTCTGTGGTGTAGTAGACAGCACGTCACTGTTATATTAAATATACGTCACCATCCAGTTGGTGAAACCCTCCATTCTTTAACCATTGCACTGCCCCATGACAGGTAGATGGGGGAGGGGAGCGCAGGCGCAGATTTCTGCAAGAATTCACCAAACAGAAACATCAAAAAGTTCCAGCACAGAATTAGGCCATTTGGCCCATCGTATCCACACCAATGCAAAGGCAGCAATCCAGTCTAATCCCATAGTTTGTTATTGGACAGTGGGATGTGGGGAGTTACACAAAGAGAATCTATTATAGGCACCAGGTGAGAAGTGTGAAGGACACATTTTAAACAGCGGCTGTTTGGTTTCGCTTGAACGGTTAGACCATGGGAGCGGGAACTGGAAATCTGACCTGTGTAAAAGTCCCTGCTCCGTCGGTCAGTCCCATTCATGGCCCAGTGGATTGTTTCTGGATGTCATTTAATTGTTGTAAAATGGCCAAAGCCCCTGGTATGCAGTAGCTGGGGGCTGCAGGACTGCAGTGGAATCAGACACTGACTCTGTTTACATTGCTGGGTTTCCTTTGTGATTGTTCATAATGATTATTAATTGAAAAATTGTTTTGGTCACATTTGTATCTTCTACCACACATCTTCCTGAATTATAATAAATATTTTCCTTTCTACAGCCAAATACTTGAAGGAAGTAGAATAAGTGTAGTGATTCCTCGACACAAGGGGAAGTGCAGCCAGCTCCTCACACACAGTCAGTACAGTATCAACTCACAGAGAGCAGAGACATCAGTTCCACAATCACCGACAGCAAACGTAGTCAGACCGGCACTGATCCCAAGTTCCAGACACATTTATTCAATCCAACAGTCACGCAGGACAGACTGAGGTTGTTTCCATTTCACCCCAACTCTGTCCCAGGTAGATACATCAATCTCCGCACAAAATCACACCCACTATCAGATTGCAAGGCACTGTGTCATTCTCACAAGAGTGCAGCCTGAACTTCAAATTCTATGTCAGATGGGAAAGACAAACAGGACCTGATTGTAAAGTACAGAATTAATCTCAATAATGTAAGATTGCAGACTGAGCTACATGTTACACACTACTCCACAAAACTCATAAATGGTAAAAATGGAAGACATAGTCTTCCATTACTGCAAACTGAGCACAAGTAGGAGGAGGAGTAGGCCATTCAGCCCCTCAAGCCTGGCCCGCCATTCAATAAGATCATGGTTGATCTCTCCCATGCCTCAACTCCTCTTTTGGGCCTGCTCCGCTTAACCCTCCACTCCCTGAGATTTCAAAAATCTATCTACCACCTCCTTAAATACATTTAGTGACCTAGCCTCCACAACTCTCTGAGGTAGAGAATTCCAGAGATTCACCACCCTCAGAGAAAAAATTCATACACATCTCAGTTTTAAATGTGTGCCCCCTTATTCTGTAACAATGTCCCCTAGTTCGAGATTCCCCCACCAGTGGAAATATATTCTCAACATCTACCCTGTCAAGCCCCCTTAGAATCTTATTTGTTTCAATAAGATCACCTCTCATTCTGTTCTTGATAAGACAACCCCTGCATTCCAGGAATCAGCCTAGTGAACCTTTTCTGAACTGCCTCCAATGCTAGGATATCCTTCCTTAAATGCAGTGACCAAAACTGTACGCAGTACTCCACGTGTGGCCTCACGAACACCCTGTACAGTTGTAATAAGACTTTCCTATTTTTAAACTCTCACCCGCTAGCAATAAAGGCCAAAATTCCATTTGCCTTCCTAATTATTTGCTACACCTGCATGCTAACTTTGTGTTTCCTGCAGAAGAACACCCAGATCCCTCTGAACTGCATTTTGAATTTTGTAGTTTTTCTCCATCTAAATAATAATCTGCCTTTTTGTTCTTCCTGCCAAAGTGGATTACCTCACACTTTCCCACATTGAACTCCATCTGCCAAGTTTTTGCCCACTCACTTAACATATCCCTTTACAGTTTCTTTGTGTCCTCATCACAACATGCCTTTCCACCTATTTTTGTATCGTCAGCAAATTTGGATACTCTACACTCTGTCCCTTCCTCCAAGTCATTAATATAGATAGTAAATAGTTGAGGCCCGAGGACTGATCCTTGTGGCACCCCACTAAATACGGCTTTCCAACCTGAAAAAGACCCATTAATCCCGACACTCTGCCTTCTGTGTGTTAGCCAATCCTCAATCCATGCTAACACATTACCCCCAATACCCTGAGCTCCTATTTTGTGCAATCACCTTTTATGTGGCACCTTAGTGAACGCCTTCTGAAAATCCAAATACACTACATCTACTGGTTCCCCTTTATCCACTCTGCTTGTTATATCCTCAAAAAGCTCTAACAAATTTGTCAAACATGATTTCCCTTTCATAAAACCATGTTGACTCTGTTTGATTGCATTATGTTTTTCTAAATGTCCTGCTATTTCTTCCTCAATATTGGACTCTAGCATTTTCCCAATGACAGATGTTAAGCTAATTGGTCTATCGTTTCCTGCCTTCTGTCTCCCTCCTTTCTTGAATAAGGGCGTCACATTAGCGGTTTTCCAATCCGCTGGCACCCTACTGGAATCCAGTGAATTTTGGTATATTATGACCAATGCCCCTACTATCTCTGCAGCCACTTCTTTTAAAACCCTTGGATGGAGGCCATCAGGTCTTGGCGACTTGTCTGTCTTTAGTCCCATCAGTTTGTCCAGCACCTTTTCCCTCGTGATAGAGATTGTTGCAAGTTCCTCCCTCCCATTTACACCTTGCTCATCTATTATTGTTGGGATGTTTATAGTGTCTTCCACCGTGAAGACCGATGCAAAATATTGGCTTAAATTATCTGCCATTCCCCTGTTCCATGTTATTTATTCCCCAGTCTCATCCTCTAAGGGTCCCACATGTACTTTTCCTTTTTATGTTCAAGGATATTCGATATTCCGGAAGAATAGGGAGAAAGGAAAAGGAGGTGGGGTAGCTTTGTTATTAAAGGAAGGGATCAGTGCAGTTGTGAGTAATGATATCAGTGTAATAGATGGTGATGTAAAATCAGTTTGGGTGGAAATAAGGAATAGCAAGGGAAAGAAATCACGCATTGGAGTGGTCTATCGGCCCCCGAGCTCTTGCTGTTTGTTTTTATATTTCTTGCCAATTTACTCTCAATCAATTTTCTCTCTTTATTCGTTTTTTAGTCATGCACTGCTGGTTTCTAAAAAATTCCCATTCCTCTGGCCTAGTACTAGCTTTTGCTGCTTTGTATGCCTTTGCTTTTGATTTGATACTCTCCTTAACTTGCTTTGTTATCCACGGATGGTTCATCGTTTTCCTCGAGTCCTTCCTTCTGACCGGAATAAATGTTTGCTGAGTGTTATGAAATATCTGCTTAAAAGTCTGCCACTGCTCATCGACTGACTTCCCTCGTAGTCTATTTTCCCAGCCTGCTTTAGACAACTCATTCTTCCTATCTCTGTAATTGCCCTTGTTTAAGTTGAAGACATTGGTTTGAGACCCCAGTTGCTCACCCTCAAACTGAATTTGAAATTCTACCATGTTATGATCACTTCCCCCTAGAGGATCCTTAACTACGAGATATCTTATTAATCCTACCTCATTACACATTACCAAGTCTAAAATAGCCTGTTCCCGGGTAGGTTCTGCAATGTATTGTTCTAAGAAACAATCCCTGATGCACTCTACAAATTCGTCTTCCATGCTACCCTTGCCAATTTGATTTGTCCAGTCTATATGAAGATTAAAATCACCCACGATAATTGCAGTGTTCTTCTTACACGCCTCCATTATTTCCTGATTAATATTTTGTCCTACAGAGGCGCAACTCCTCAGGGGCCTCTAGACCATTCCCATCCGTGATTTCTTCCCCTTGCTATTCCTTATTTCCACCCAAACTGATTCTACATCACCATCTATTACACCTATATCATTCCTCACAACAACACTGATCCCTTCCTTTAACAACAAAGCTACCCCACCTCCTTTTCCTTTCTGCCTATTCTTCCGGAACGTCGAATATCCTTGAACATTGAGATTCCAGTCCTGGTCATCCTGCAACCACGTCTCAGTGATAGCTATCAAATCATATTCATTTATTTCTCTCTGTGCCGTCAGCTCATCTATCTTGTTACAAATGCGATGTGCATTCAGATAAAGAGCCTAAGGCTATGACTTATTCCCATTTTTACCTATTCTAGTTCTAATTTCTGCTGTACTCTTATGCTTGTATTCTCTGTTCCTACCGGTCACACTCTGATTAATGTATGCCCCTTCACTACCCTGCACCTCTGTTCTCTCGTTACTTTTCAACTTTATAAACCTCCCTTCAATTGAACCCTCCCCCCCACTATTTAGTTTAAAGCCTTATCTACAAGCCTAGTTGTACGATTCGCCAGGACACTGGTCCCAGCATGGTTCAAGTGCAGCCCATCCCAATGGAACAGCTCTCTCTTTCTCCAGTACTGGTGCCAGTGTCCCATGAATCAGAACTCATTTCTCCCACACCAATCTTTGAGCCACGCATTTACCTCTCTAATCTTATTTACCCTGTGCCAATTTGCACGTGGCTCAGATAGTAATCCGGAGATTATTACCTTTGTGGTTCTGCTTTTTAATTTAGCCTCGAGCTGCTCATAGTCCCTCAGCAGAACCTCTTTCCTAGTCCGACCTATGTTGTTGGTATCTACGTGGATCACAACAACTGGATCCTTTCCCTCCCACTACAAATTCCTCTCTCGCCCGGAAGAGATGTCCTTAACCTTGGCACCAGGTAGGCAACACAATCTTCGGGACTCTCTATATCTTTGCTGTGGATAACAGTATCTATTCCCCTAACTATGCTACCCACTATGACTGCAATATTCCTCTTTTCTTCCCCCACTTGAATGGTGCTCTGAACCAGGGTGGTCAGTTCACTCATCCTCCCTGCAGCCTGTGCCCTTATCCACATTGGAAGCAAAAATCTCGTACCTATTGGATAAGGGCACTGGCTGAGGCTCCTCCAAAGCTAAATTCTGGATCCCCATACCTGCCTCACTCGCAGTCACACCCTCCTGTCCCTGACCATGGTCCAAATTGGATGTAATTAATCTAAGGGGTGTGACTGTCTCCTGAAACAGTGTCCAGGTAGCTTTCCCCCTCCCTGATGCGTCGCAGTGTCCACAGCTTGGACTCCAGCTCATCAACTCTGAGCCGAAGTTCCTCAATCAGCTAACACTTGCTGCAGATGTGGTCACCGTGGATTGCATCGGCGTCCACCAGCTCCCACATTCTTTCTTTTGGGCCTCCTTATCTCGAGAGACAATGGATACGCGCCTGGAGGTGGTCAGTGGTTTGTGAAGCAGCGCCTGGAGTGGCTATAAAGGCCAATTTTGGAGTGACAGGCTCTTCCACAGGTGCTGCAGAGAAATTTGTTTGTTGGGGCTGTTGCACAGTTGGCTCTCCCCTTGCGCCTCTGTCTTTTTTCCTGCCAACTACTAAGTCTCTTCGACTCGCCACAATTTAGCCCTGTCTTTATGGCTGCCCGCCAGCTCTGGCGAATGCTGGCAACTGACTCCCACGACTTGTGATCAATGTCACACGATTTCATGTCGCGTTTGCAGACGTCTTTATAACGGAGACATGGACGGCCGGTGGGTCTGATACCAGTGGCGAGCTCGCTGTACAATGTGTCTTTGGGGATCCTGCCATCTTCCATGCGGCTCACATGGCCAAGCCATCTCAAGCGCCGCTGACTCAGTAGTGTGTATAAGCTGGGGATGTTGGCCGCTTCAAGGACTTCTGTGTTGGAGATATAGTCCTGCCACCTGATGCCAAGTATTCTCCGAAGGCAGCGAAGATGGAATGAATTGAGACGTCGCTCTTGGCTGGCATACGTTGTCCAGGCCTCGCTGCCGTAGAGCAAGGTACTGAGGACACAGGCCTGATACACTCGGACTTTTGTGTTCCGTGTCAGTGCGCCATTTTCCCACACTCTCTTGGCCAGTCTGAACATAGCAGTGGAAGCCTTACCCATGCACTTGTTGATTTCTGCATCTAGAGACAGGTTACTGGTGATAGTTGAGCCTAGGTAGGTGAACTCTTGAACCACTTCCAGAGCGTGGTCGCCAATATTGATGGATGGAGCATTTCTGACATCCTGCCCCATGATGTTCGTTTTCTTGAGGCTGATGGTTAGGCCAAATTCATTTCCACATTTTCAGCTCCCACATACTACAGCTGTAACACATCGCCTGCCCAGCCATCTCTATTCTATTTAATGAATTAATTTGGATTGCAGTATTTAAAAAAAAACATTTAAGTGTAATCTTAACCTGTAATGACATCTCCTGATTTAAATCACTTGGCCAAAAGGGTGGCGCAGTGGTTAGCACCGCAGCCTCACAGCTCCAGGGACCCGGGTTCGCTTCCGGGTACTGCCTGTGTGGAGTTTGCAAGTTCTCCCTGTGTCTGTGTGGGTTTGCTCCGGTTTCCTCCCACAAGCCAAAAGACTTGCAGGTTGATAGGTAAATTGGCCATTATAAATTGTCACCAGTATAGGTAGGGGGTAGGGTAATATAGGGACAGGTGGGGATGTTTGTTGGGAATATGGGATTAGTGTAGGATTAGTATAAATGGGTGGTTGATGTTCGGCACAGACTTGGTGGGCCGAAGGGCCTGTTTCAGTGCTGTATCTCTAATCTAAAAAAAAACAGAGACATGGAAGAAATACCCACCAATCACTTACCGGCTCTCCTGTGATGTCACACTTCAATTATTGCTGGTCAAGCAAGTCCACAGAACTGAACAGAGCTCTCGCCACCGACACTGTCACTGCTTCTGGTCTCGGGCTTCGGCTCGCTGCTCTTTATACCCCAGCTCCTCTCGCCACCAACACTGTCACTGCTTCTGGTCTCGGGCCTCGGCTCACTGCTCTTTATACCCCAGCTCCTCTCGCCACCGACACTGTCACTGCTTCTGGTCTCGGGCCTCGGCTCACTGCTCTTTATACCCCAGCTCCTCTCGCCACCGACACTGTCACTGCTTCTGGTCTCGGGCCTCGGCTCACTGCTCTTTATACCCCAGCTCCTCTCGCCACCGACACTGTCACTGCTTCTGGTCTCGGGCCTCGGCTCACTGCTCTTTATACCCCAGCTCCTCTCGCCACCGACACTGTCACTGCTTCTGGTCTCGGGCCTCGGCTCACTGCTCTTTATACCCCAGCTCCTCTCGCCACCGACACTGTCACTGCTTCTGGTCTCGGGCCTCGGCTCACTGCTCTTTATACCCCAGCTCCTCTCGCACCGACACTGTCACTGCTTCTGGTCTCGGGCCTCGGCTCACTGCTCTTTATACCCCAGCTCCTCTCGCCACCGACACTGTCACTGCTTCTGGTCTCGGGCCTCGGCTCACTGCTCTTTATACCCCAGCTCCTCTCGCCACCGACACTGTCACTGCTTCTGGTCTCGGGCCTCGGCTCACCGCTCTTTATACCCCAGCTCCTCTCGCCACCGACACTGTCACTGCTTCTGGTCTCGGGCCTCGGCTCACTGCTCTTTATACCCCAGCTCCTCTCGCCACCGACACTGACACTGCTTCTGGTCTCGGGCCTTGGCTCACTGCTCTTTATACCCCAGCTCCTCTCGCCACCGACACTGTCACTGCTTCTGGTCTCGGGCCTCGGCTCACCACTCTTTATACCCCGCCTATCACCTGACCTTACATACCAGGACATAAAACATATCGTAAGATGAAAGGACACAGACCTGAAACCTTAATTGTGTTTCACTCTCCACATTTGCTGCCTGAAGGGCTGAGTATTTGCAGCATTTTTGTTTTTTTTTTCAAATTTCCAGCAGCTGCAGAATTTTGCTTTTGTTTTAGGGTTAAAGCAACACTGCATTGTGAGGTGAGAGTGACTGCCTTTGACATCAAGGCAGCCTTTGACCGTGTATGGTACCATGGAGCCCGAGCAAAACTAGAGTAAATGGGAATCAGGAGTAAAACTCTCCGCTGGTTGGAGTCAGACCTAGCACAAAGGAAGATGGCTGTGGTTGTTCAGGTCAATCATCTCAGTCACAGCACATTACTGCTGGAGTTCCTCAGGCTAGTGTTCTAGGCCCAACCATCTTCAGCTGCTTCAGCAATGACCTTCCCTCCATCACAAGGCCAGAAGTGGCGATATTCACAATGTTCAGCACCATTCGTGACTCCTCAGATAGCCCATGATCAGATGCAGCAAGACCTGGTCAACATCCAGGCTTGGGCTGATGAGTGGCAGTAACATTCATGCCACATAAGTGCCAGGCAATGACCATCTCAAACAAGAGAGAATCTAATCATCTCTCCTTGATGATCAATGGCATTACCATCACTGAATCCACCACCATCAACATCCTGGAGGTTACCATTGACCAGAAACTGAACTGGACCAGCCACATAAATGCTGTGGCTACAACAGCAGGTCAGAGGCTAGGAACTCTGTGGCGAATAACTCACCTCCTGTCTCCCCACACCTGTCCACCATTTACAAGGCACAAGTCAGGAGTGTGATGCAATACTCTCCACTTGTCTGGATAAGTGCAGCTCCAACAACACTCAAGTAGCCTGTTTGATTGCCCCCATCCGCCACCTTCAACATTCATCACCGATGCACAGTGGCAGCAGTGTGTACCATCTACAAGATGCACTGCAGCAACTCACCAACGCTCCTTCGACAGCACCTTCCAAACCCGCAACCTCTACTACCTAAAAGGACAAGGGTAGCAGATGCATGGGAACACCAAGTTCCCCTGCAAGCCACAAACCATCCTGACTTGGAACTATATCGCCATTCCTTCATTGTCGCTGGGTAAAAATCCTGGAACTCCCTTCCAAACAGCACTGTTGGTGTTCCGACATCTCAAGGACTGCAGCGGCTCAAGAAGGCAGCTCACTACTACTTTGTTTAGGGAAATTTGGAATGGGCAATGAATGCTGGCATAGCCAGTGATGCCTACATCCCATGAACAAATGAAAAAAGTGAGGAAATAATGAACGGCTTTTATAAAGTACAAGGAGGCATGTTTACTTTTGTGGTGGTGTCTGAAACAAGAGCCAAAAATATAAAATCGCCATTCATAAAACCAATGAGGAATTCATGAAATATGTATTTATGTAGTGAATGGTTAGAAGCTGGGATTTGCTATCACAGGGAGAGGTTGAGGCAAATAGTATCGATGCAGGGAAGGTGGAACAAGTGTATGGGGAGAAAGGAATTGAGAGATATACATATCGGACTTTATTTATCTTTCATTCATATGAAGCAAGATGGTTGGAAATATATGTAGAGCATAGAGCAGTTGGAACAATCCCAGTGCAGTGTTTTGTCTGGATGGATAAACTGCATTTATTTTAATGCAAGAAGCCTTACAGGTAAGGCAGATGAACTCAGAGCATGGATCGGTACATGGGATTGTGATATTATAGCTATTACGGAATTGTAGTTGAGGGATGGGCAGGACTGGCAGCTCAATGTTCCGGGGTACCGATCCTTCCGGTGTGACAGAGGTGGAGGTAAGAGAGGAGGGGGAGTTGCACTATTGATTAGGGAAGACATCACGGCAGTACTTAGAGAGGATATCCCGGGGTGAATGTCCAGTGAGGCCATATGGGTAGAACTTAGAAATAAGAAAGGGGTGATTCCTTTGATGGGATTATACTATAGACCCCCCAATAGTCAGAGGGAAGTGGAGGAGCATATAGGTAGGGAAATCACAGATAGGTGTAGGAATTATCGGGTTGTAATAGTAGGTGATTTTAACTTCCCTCATATTGACTGGGACTGCCTTCGTGCTAAGGGATCAGATGGGAAGAATTTTTTAAATGTGTCCAGGATAGTTTTCTGAAGCAGTATGTGGATGGCCCTACGAGAGAAGGGGCTACTCTCGACCTCCTCTTTGGAAATGAGGATGGGCAGGTGGTTGATGTGTCAGTGGGGGAGCACTTTGGGATCAGTGACCATAACTCTATTAGCTTCAAGACAGTTATGGAAAAGGATAGGACTGGTCCTCAGGTTGAAGCCCTAAATTGGGGGAAGGCTAATTTTGATGGCATCAGACAGGAACTCTCAAAAGTTGAATGGGAGAGGTTGTTTACAGGTAAAGGGACGTCTGGCAAGTGGGAGGCTTTTAAAAGTGAGATAGGAAGAGTTCAGGGCCAGCATGTTCCTGTTAGATGGAAGGGCAAGGCTGGCAAGTTTAGGGAACCTTGGTTGACGAGGGATATTGAGGGTCTGGTCAGGACAAAGAAGGAGGCACATGTCAGGTATAGGCAGCTGGGATCGAGTGAGTCCCTCGAGGAGTATCGGGGATGTAGGACTACACGTAAGAAGGAAATAGGAAATTAGGAGGGTCGCCACACGACCAGAAGGACGTGGAGGCTTTGGAGAGGGTACAGAAGAGGTTTACCAGGATGTTGCCTGGTCTGGAGGGCATTAGCTATGAGGAGAGGTTGGATAAACTCAGATTGTTTTCACTGGAACGACGGAGGTGGAGGGGCGACATGATAGAGGTTTACAAAGTTATGAGCGGCATGGACAGAGTGGATAGTCAGAAGCTCTTTCCCAGGGTGGAAGAGTCAGTTACTAGGGGACATAGGTTTAAGGTGAGAGGGGCAAAGTTTAGAGGGGATGTGCGAGGCAAGTTCTTTACACAGAGGTTGGTGAGTGCCTGGAACTTGCTGCCGGGGGAGGTGGTGGAAGCAGGTACGATAGCGACATTTAAGAGGCATCTTGACAAATACATGAATAGGAAGGGAATAGAGGGATACGGTCCCCGGAAGTGCAGAATGTTTTAGTTTAGGCAGGCATCAAGATCGGCGCAGGCTTGGAGGGCCGAATGGCCTGTTCCTGTGCTGTACTGTTCTTTGTTCTTTGAAAAGGGGCCATGAGATTTCCCTGGATATTATAAAGGAGAATCCTAAAAGATTCGATAAGTATATTAAGAGTAAGAGGGTAGCTAGGGAGACAGTAGGTCCCCTTAAGGATCAGTGTGGCAATCTATGTGTGGAGCCACAGGAAATGGGCGAGGTCTTAAATGAATATTTTTCGTCCGTATTTACCGTGGAGAAGGTCATGGAATCTAGTGAGTTCAAGCGAGGGAACAGCGATATCCTGAAGCATATCAACATTACAAAGGAGGTGGTGTTGGAGGTTTTGAAGTGCATTAAGGTGGATAAATCCTCAGGGTCTGACCAGGTGTATCCTAGGATGCTATGGGAAGCAAGGGAGGAGATTGCTGGGGCCCTGGCAGAGATTTTTGTATCATCGTTAGCCACGGCTGAGGTACCGGAAGACTGGAGGATAGCTGATGTTGTGCCTTTATTTTAGAAGGGCAGCAGGGATAAGCCAGGGAACTGCAGGCCGGTGAGCCTTACATCAGTGGAGGGAAAGTTATTGAAAGGGATTCTGAGAGACAGGATTTATATGCATTTGGAAAGGCATGGTCTGATTAGGGATAGTCAGCATGGCTTTGTGCGTGGGAAATCATGTCTCATGAATTTGATTGAGTTTCTCGAGGAGGTGACCAAGAGGATTGATGAGGGCAGAGCGATGGACGTTTTCTACATGGACTTTAGCAAGGCCCCGCAAGGTAGGCTGGTCCGGAAGGTTCGAACACATGGGATCCAGGGTAAGCTAGCAAATTGGATACAAAATTGGCTTGGTGATTGGAGGCAGAAGGTGGTAGTGGAGGGTTGTTTTTCCGATCGGAGGCCGGTGACCAGTGGTGTGCCGCAGGGATCGGTGCTTTGCCCTCTGTTTGTCATATATATTAATGACTTAGATGTGAATGTAGGGGGCATGATTAGTAAGTTTGCAGATGACACCAAAATTGGTGGTATGGTGGACAGTGAAGAAGGTTGTCTAAGGTTACAACAGGATATAGATAAACTGGGAAAGTGGGCAAGGGATTGGCAAATGGAATTTAATGCAGACAAGTGTCAAGTGATGCATTTTGGGAAGTTAAACCAGGGCAGGACATATATAGTGAATGGCAGGGCCTTGGGGAGTGTTGTTGAGCAGAGAGACCTTGGGGTGCAACTACATAGTTCCCTGAAAGTAGCAACACCGGTAGACAGGATGGTGAAGAAGGCATATGGCATGCTTGACTTCATCGACTGAGGCATTGAGTACAAGAGTTAGGACAACATGTTACAGTTGTACATAACGTTGGTTAGGCTGCATTTGGAGTACGGTGTGCAGTTCTGGTCGCCACACGACAGGAAAGATGTGATTAAGCTAGAGAGGGTGCAGAAAAGATTCACAAGGATGTTGCCTGGTTTGGAGGGCTTGAGTTATAAAGAGAGATTGGATAGGCTGGGTCTGTTTTCCGTGGAGCGAAGGAGACTGAGAGGGGACATGATAGAGGTATATAAAATTATGAGGCATAGGTGGGTGGATAGCCAGAGTCTGTTTCCCATGGTAGGGGTGACTAAAACTAGACGGCATAGATTTAACGTGAGAGGGAGGAGGTTTAAAGAGGATCAAAGGTGTAAATTTTTCACACAAAGAGTAGTGGGTATCTGGAATGAGCTGCCTGAGGTGATGGTGGAGGCAGGAACAGTAGCAACATTTAAGAGGCATCCGGACAGGTACTTGAATGAGCAAGGCATAGAGGGATATGGAATTAATGCAGGCAGGTGTGATTAGTATGGATGGGCATTATGGTCGGCATGGACGCGGTGGGCTGAAGGGCCTGTTTCTATGCTGTACGACTCTATAACTCTATGGATCTGCCCAGAACACTTGTGATGCAGGAGCTGGGAGCTTCAGTACTTCGGTGGAGGCAGATACTGACACTGGTTTACATTTGTGGCTATTATTAATGATTATTCATTGAAAAATTTAATTCATCTGATATTTTGCACCGCATCTGTTCTTGAGTTAGAAGATATACTTTTTCTTCATGCAGGCAGATACTTGAAGGAATTGTGATGGTTCCTGCACTTGAGGCACAAGGAACTGTGCAGCCAGCTCCTCTCTCACACAGTAGGTACATTATCACTCAGAGTACAGAGGCACAGACAGTTCATCAGGTCCCTAGTCTCAGACTGCAGAAGTAGTCAGGCTCACATTGATCCCAAGTTCCAGAGGCACATTTTCAATCCAACAATCAAACAAAGCAGGAGAGAAAGAGGTTGTTTCCATTTCACCCCAATTCAGTCCCATTGACAGTCAGATACCTCAATCCCAGGTCAAAATCACACCCACTAGCAGATTGAAATGCAATGTGTCAGTCTAAATATAATGCAGCAAAAACAAGAAATGCTGGATTCACTCAGCAGGTCTGGCAGCATCTGTGGAAAGAGAAGCAGAGTTAACGTTTCGGGTCAGTGACCCTTCTTCGGAACTGACAAATATTAGAAAAGTCACAGATTATAAACAAGTGAGGTGGGGGTTGGGCAAGAGATAACAAAGGAGAAGGTGCAGATTGGACCAGGCCACATAGCTGACCAAAAGGTCACGGAGCAAAGGCAAACAATATGTTAATGGTGTTTTGAAAGACAAAGCATTAGTACAGATTAGGTGTGAATATACTGAATATAGAACATCAGCAAGTGCAAACCTGAAGAAAAACAACCTGAAAAAAACAGTGGGTAAGCAAACTGAACAAACTAAGATGAAATGAAATAAATGCAAAAAATGTAAAAAGGAATGCAAAAAAAAGGAAGAAAAAATAACTAAAAATGACTAAAAATGAAAGTAAAGTGGGGGGCTGTCATGCTCTGAAATTATTGAACTCAATGTTCAGTCCGGCAGGCTGTGGTGTGCCTAATCGGTAGATGAGATGCTGTTCCTCGAGCTTGCGTTGATGTTCACTGGAACACTGCAGCAATCCCAGGACAGAGATGTGAGCATGAGAGCAGGGGGGAGTGTTGAAATGGCAAGCAACCGGAAGCTCAGGGTCCTGCTTGCGGACTGAGCGGAGATGTTCCGCAAAGCGGTCACCCAGTCTGCGCTTGGTCTCCCCAATGTAGAGGAGACCACACTGTGAGCAGCGAATACAGTATACTACATTGAAAGAAGTACAAGTAAATCGCTGCTTCACCTGAAAGGAGTGTTTGGGGCCTGGGATACTGAGGAGAGAGGAGGTAAATGGGCAGGTATTACACCTCCTGCGATTGCAAGGGAAGGTGCCCTGGGACGGGGACGAGGTGGTGGGGGTAATGGAGGAGTGGACCAGGGTGTCGCGGAGGGAACGATCCCTTCGGAATGCTGACAGGGGAAGGGAGGGGAAGATGCGACTGGTAGTGGCATCACGCTGGAGGTGGCGAAAATGGCGGAGGATGATCCTTTGGATATGGAGGCTGGTGGGATGAAAAGTGAGGACAAGGGGAACCCTGTCACGGTTCTGGGAGGGAGGGGAAGGGGTGAGGGTAGAGGTGCGGGGAATGGGTCGGACACGGTTGAGGGCCCTGTCAACCACAGTGGGGGGAAATCCTCGGTTGAGGAAAAAGGAGGTCATATCAGAAGCACCGTCATGGAAGGTAGCATCATCAGAGCAGATGCGTCGGAGACGGAGAAACTGGGAGAATGGAATGGAGTCCTTACAGGAGGTAGGGTGTGAAGAAGTGTAGTCGAGGTAGCTGTGGGAGTCAGTGGGCTTATAATGGATATTAGTAGACAACCTATCCCCAGAGATGGAGACAGAGAAGTCGAGGAAGGGAAGGGAAGTGTCAGAGATGGACCATGTCGATGCTGCCAGACCTGCTGAGTGAATCCAGCATTTCTTGTTTTTGTTTCAGATTTCCAGCATCCGCAGTATTTTGCTTTTATTAAATATAATGCAGACTTAGCTAGCAATTAAATATCAGATAGAATTGGCCCACGGTACTGATTGAATGGCACAGAATCTGACCTAATGATATAGCCTGATATTTAAATTAAATACCATACCCAAAGCTCACACCCATGATAAAGGATGTTTAAATATCCCCATAGTGTACCTTGAGTGACATATAAGTCCAACATTTTTTACAGTGAAAGCTTCAAAGGTGCTGAAAGATACTGTAACCTGAGACACAAATTAGATACTAGTTCAGAACTCACCCACACCGTGATCTAAACATTGCCAATCCAAAAATCACATACAGTATTAGATTGAGCAAAACTGATATGAAGTGTAAACTGTGATATAAATTAGATGCCGGTACAGAACTCATCCAGACTGCGGAATTGAAAAATACAAAGACAGAGATACACATTATTTACCAGTCAAAAAATTCATACATTATCAGAGTGAAACAGATTATCAATTCCATTTGTGTATACTGAAATCCACATTACAAACCAGTAAAAAATCTCAGAGGTATGGTGATTTTGTGGTTACTTTACAGGACGAGTAATCCAGAAGTCTCCACGAATGGTCCAAAGACATGAGTTCAAATTCCACTAAAGCAGCTGGGTAATTTATAGAATCATAGAAAGTTGAAGGCACAGAAAGAGGCCACTTGGCCCATTGTGTCTGTGCCAGATGAAACACATTCCACCCATTCGAATCCCACCTTCCAACATTTGGTCCGCAGCCCTGCAGATTATGGCATTTGAGGTGCATATCCAGACTCCTTTTGAATGAGTTGAAGGTTTCTGTCTCAACTCCCCTTTCAGGCAGTGAGTTCCAGACCCTCACCACCCTCTGGTTGAAAAAACATTTCCTCTTCTCTCCTGTAACCTTTCTACCAATCACTTAAAATCTATGCCCCTAGTCACTGATCTCTCTGCTAAGGTGAATAGACCCTTCACCTCAACTCTATCCAGACCCCTCAAAATTTTGTACATTTCAGTCTTCTCTGTACCAAGGAGAACAGCCCCAGCCTATCCAATCTTTCCTCATAGCTGCATTTTTCCAGTCCCGGCAACATCCTCGTAAATCTCCTCTGTACCCTCTCTAGTGCAATTACATCCTTTCTGTAATGAGATGATCACAACTGCACACAGTACTCATGTTGTGGCCTGACTAATGATTTATACAGTTACAGCACAACCTCCCTGCTCTTATATACTATACCTCGGCTCATAAAGAAAAGGATTCCACATACCTTCTGACCACATTATCGACCTGTCCTGCTACCTTCAGGGATCTGCGGACATTTACTCCAAGGTCCCTCACTTTCTCTACACCTATCAGCATGTTCTTATTAATCGTGTCTTCCTTTGCCTTGTTTGACCTCCCCGAATGCTTCACCACACACTTCTCCAGGTTGAATTCCATTTGCCATTTTTCTGCCCACCTGACCAGATCATCAATATCTTTCTGCAGCCTACAGCTATCCTCCATGCTATTTACCAGATGGACAATCTTTGTGTCATCTGCAAATTTCTTGGATCGTGACCCGCACGTTTACGTCCATGCAGACTACATCAACTGCACGACCCTCGTCTATCTTCCTTGTTACTTCTTCAAAAAATTCAATCAAGTTGGTCAGACAGGATCTTCCCATAACAAATCCATGCTGACTATGCTTGATTTATCTGTGCCTTTCTAAGTGACAGTTTATCCTGTCGCTCTGAATAGTTTCCAATAATTTGCCCACTACTGAGGTTAGTCTGGCTGGCCTGTAATTATTCGGTCTATCCCTCACTCCCTTTTTAAACAGATGTACAACGTTAGCAGTTCTCCAAAACCACACCTGTATCCAGTGAGGACTGGAAAATGATGGTCAGACCTTCTGCTGTTTCCTCTCTTTCTTCTTTTAACAGCCTGGGGTACTTTTCATCCTGCCCTGGTGATTTATCAACTTTCAAATACACTAGTCCTATTAATATGTCCTCTCTCCCTCTGTTGATCACATCCAATACTTCACACCGCTCTTCCTTAACTACAACACCTGCATCGTCCCCTCTCTTTTGTGAAGACAGATGCAAAGTATTCATTAAGAACATTACCAACATCTTCTGCCCCTACACACAAGTTACCTTTTTGGTCTTTTATGGGCCATACAATTTCCTTAGTTATCCTTTTACTCTTAATGTATTGATCAAACATCTCTGGGTTCACCTTGATTTTGATTGCCAATATTCTTTCATGCTTTCTCTTCAGTTTCCTAATTTCATTTTTGATTTCCCCCCTCCACATTCTATACTCCTCTTGGCTTTCTGCAGTATTGAGTTCTCTGTGTCGGGCATAAGCTTTCCTTTACTGCCTTATTATACCCATAAGCTCCTTGACATCCATGGGGCTCTAGATTTGGCCGTCCCACCCTTTTTCTTTGTGGGAACATGTTTACTCTGAACCCCTTGAATCTCCTGTTTGAATGACTCCCACTGCTCTGACACTGATTTACCTTCAAGTAGCCGTTTCCAATCCACTTTCGCTGAATCACTCCTCAGCTTCGTAAAGTTGGCCTTGCCCCAATTGAGAACTCTAACTCCTGTTGTATCCTTGTCCTTTCCATAATTATGTTAAAACTGACTGAATTATGATCACTCCCACCAAAATGCTCTCCCACTGCCACTCCTTCCACCTGCCCATCTTCATTTCCTAAAACTAAGTCTAAAACTTCACCCTCTCTTGTTGAACTTGCTACATATTGGCTAAAAATGTTCTCCCGAATGCAGCTCAAGAATTCTGCTCCCTCAATTCTTTTCATATTAAAACTATCCCAGTTCATGTTGGTTAAAATCCCCTACTATTACTGCTCTATTGTTCTTGCACTTCTCAGAGATTTGCCTACATATCTGCTGTTCTATCTCCCGCTGACTGTTTGGGGGTCTATAGTACACTCACGGCAGTGGGATTGCCCCTTTTTTTGTTCCTTAGCTCGATCCATATGGTCTCATCTGATAAACCTTACAACATATCATCCCTCCTCACAGCTGTAATAGTTTCTTTGGCCAAAATTGCCACTCCCCCTCCTTTCTTATCCCCCTCCCTATCGCGTCTGAAAACCCTGTAAACAGGAACATTGAGCTGCTATTCCTGTCCCTCCTTAAGCCATGTTTCTGTAATAGCTATGATATCATACTGCCATGTGTCTCTCCGTGCCTTCAGCTCATCTGCTTTATTTGCTATACTCCTTGCATTAAAATAGATACCCTTGAGCACTGCCAAACTTTTTTTTAAATTTTCTAACCTTTGTTTCCTCTGTCTTCCAGACATTAATTTTCTGCCTTCCATTTTCATTTCAGCTTTTATCCCATCTGAGTCTACCCTCAGGTCCCCATCCCCCTGCCAAACTAGTTTAAACCCTCTCCAACAGCACTGACAAAATGTTCCGCAAGGAACTCAGTCCCAGCTCTGTACAGGTGCAACCCATCCGATCTGTCCCAAGAATCTGAAGCCCTCCCTCCTGCACCATCTTTCCAGCCACACATTCATCTGTGTTACCATTCTATTCCTGTACTCATTTGCACGTGGCACTGGGAATAATCTGGAGATTACTACTTTTGATGGCAAGTTTGCTAATTTCTTACCTAGCTGCCTAAGTTCTGACTGCAGGACAACATCCTTCTTTCTACCTATGTCGATGGTTCCGATGTGGACCACAACTGCTGGCTGTTCATCCTCCCCCTTCAGGATGCTCTGTAGATGCTCAATGACATCCTTGACCCTGGCACCAGGAAGGCAACACTCCATTCCTGGATTCACGTCTGCGGCCACACGAATGCCTCATTTTCCCTTGACTATTGAGTCGCCTATCACTATGGCTTTTCCAGTCTTCCCTGTACTCCCCTTTACAGCTGAGCCACTCATGGTGCCATGGACTTGGTTCTGACTGCACTCCCCAGGGAAGCATCATTGTCCTCCATATTCAGAACTGAATACCAGTTGGAGAGTGAGATGCACTCAGTGTCCTGCAGTACCTGCCTGATTCTTTTTGACTGCTTGGTGGTCACCCATTCCCTCTCTCCCTGCTTACTGTTAAGCTGTGGGGTGACTACATCTATAAACATGCTATCCATGCAGCTCTCATCCTTTCAAGTGCACCGCAGTGTCGCCAGCTGCTGCATAAGTTCCAAAACCCAGAGCTCAAGCTGCCGCAATTGACCAAACTTCCTGCACAAATGGTTCTCCAGGATACGGGAAGGATCCTGGAGCTCCCACATAGCACAGGAGGTGCACTCTCGAAGCTGAAACACCCCTACCATTCATTTATTTATTAGTTGACCCTTTGCTACTGCTTAAAAAAAACCTTACCAATACTACAACACCTTAGAATTATTAATAAAACCTTACTAGTACTGATAAATCCTACTAAAAATCAATACAGTTCACCAGTTAAAATAAACCTTACTCAAAAAATAATACTCAGCTACTCACTTGTTCATTATTATGAATATTGAATTTATACTGTCTTTTTTTTAGTCTGCCAGAGTTGAGACGCTATAACCCAGCTATTTACGCACCCACCCGAACAGTGGTGTATTAACTATTTATTGATAATCCCTAACAGCAGTTACTCACAACCAATCACCTTGCAGCTTTCCTGTTATGTCACAGTTCACTTTGTTTTCAAACTCCGGTGGCCTGGGCTCCTGTCTGCTCCGCTCATGCAGCTTCCTGCTGTCTGAGTGATCTCTCTGTCTCTCTCTCTCTCTATTTTATAGCTGTACATTGTGAGTTGTGGATTGGTATTCAATATTTAGCTCTGTGAAAACGATTGTGAATGAAAAGTTAACTTTCAATCTTATACATGGGCTGCTATGCAAGCTCCAAGTCCTTCACTTTGTAGTAATGGAGTTGATACTTTATCTTTCAGTCTTAATCTTTGTGGGACTTTTTGACTGCTATGTAATGTGTAGCTCGGTCTAACATCTGACGTACATTATTGAGATTCGTAGGATCATAGGAAATAGGGGCAGGAGGCCAATCGGCCCATCGCACCTGCTCCGCCATTCAAACAGATCGTGGCTGATCAACTACCTCTACACTATTTTTCCCCACTATCTCCGTATCCCTTGACATAACTAGCCGCATAACTAGGGAAGTAGAGAGGGCTTTAAACGGAATAGTAGGGGCAAGGGATCAACTTTGGGAAGACAATGGTAAATCAAAGAGTAGAGACAAGGCAAGAGAGAATGGTATTAATATTGGAAATGATAAACAGACTGTGACAGGAAGGACAGAGCATACAAATCTAAGAGTAAATCAACAGATAAGGCTAGAGGTTACAAAAACAATAAAAGGACACAACTAAAGGCTCCGCATCCGAATGCATGTACCATTCGAAACAAAACAAAACAGATGAACTGAGAGCGCAAATAGAAATAAATCAGTATGATCTGTTAGCCATTACAGAGACATGGCTGCAGGACAACATAGATTAGGACCTGAATATTGAAGGGTACATGGCATTTAGGAAGGATAGGAAGCTAGGAAAAGATGGAGGGGTAGCTCTGTTAATTAATGATGCTATTAGCGCAATAGAGAGGGATGACCTAAGTTGAGGATACCAGGATATAGAAGTAACGCAGTTTGGGTAGAAATGAGAAATCATAAAAGGCAAGAAATCACTTTTGGAAGTGGGGTACAGGCCACCTAACATTAACCACACTGTAGGACAGGGTATAAAGGAAAAAAATAATGGCAGCTTGTCAGAAAGGTACAGCAATAATTATGGGGGATTTTAACCTACAGACAGACTGGAAAAATCAGATGGGCAGAGGTAGCTTCGATGAGGAGTACACAGAATGTTTTTGGGATAATTTCTTGGAACAATACATTCTGGAGCCAACCAGAGAGCAGGCTATACTAGACCTGGTATTGTGCAATGTGATAGGATTAATTAATGACCTCATAGTTAAGGCACCCCCAGGTAGCAGCGATCATAATATGAATGAATTTTACATTCAGTTTGAGGGAGGGAAGAGTGGGTCCAAGACCAGTATTTTAAACTTAAATAGGGCAATTATGAGAGCATGAAAGCAGAGCTAGCTAAAGTGAACTGGCATATCAGGTGAAGGGATAGGTCAATTGAGATGCAGTGACAGACATTAAAGGGGATATTTCAGAATGCACAGAAAAGATACATTTCAACGAGAAAGAAAAATTCTGAAGGTGGGACCCACCAACCATATTTAACTAAAACAGTTCAATATAGTATCAAACTTAAAGAAAAAGCTTACAATTACACAAAGATGGGAGACAGGTCAGAAGATTGCCGTTTTTTATATACTGTTCAAAGAATGACTAAAAGGTTGATAAGGAAGGTTAAATTAGAGGACAAGAGAAAGCTAGCTAGAAATATAAAGACAGATAGTAAGAGTTTCTATAGATATTTTAAAAAGAGTTAATAAAGTGAACATTGGTCCTATAAAAAGTGAGTCTGGGGAATTAATCATGGATAAGGAGATGGCAGATGAATTGAACAGATATTTTGCATCGGTCTTCACTATTGAAGATACAAATAACATCCCAGTATTAGCCGTAAGTCAGAAATGGAACGGAGGGAGGAAATCAAGAAAATTACAATCACCAGGGAAGTGATATTGAACAAATTGTAGGAGCTGCGGGCTGACAAGTCCCCGGGTCCTGATGGACTTCATCCAAGGGTCTTAAAAGAAATGGCTACTGAGATAGTTGATGCGTTAGTTTTAATTTTCCAAAATTCCCTAGATTCGGGGAAAGTTCTGTTAGATTGGAAAATAGTGAATATAACTCCCTTATTCAAAAAGGGAAGGAGACAGAAAGCAGGAAACTACAGGCCAGTTAGCTCAACATCTCTCTTAGGGAAAATGTTAGAAGCTATTAAAGACATTTAAAGGGCATTTAGAAAAATTGAAGGTAATCAGGCAGAGTCAATATGGTTTTGTGAAAGGGAAATCATGTTTTACCAATTTATTGGAGTTCTTTGTGGGAGTTACATGTGCTGTGGATAAAGGGGAACCAATGGATGTATTGCACTTAGATTCCAGAAGGCATTTGATAAGGTGCCACATCAAAGGTTATTACAGAAAATAAAAGCTCATGGTGCAGGGGGTAACATATTGGCATGGATAGAAGATTGGCTAGCTAACAGGAAACAGAATAGGCATAAAAATGGGTCATTTTCTGGTTGGCAAGGTGTAACGAGTGGTGTGCCACAGGGATCTGTGATGGGGCCTCAACATTTTACAATTAATAGAAATGACTTTGATGAAGGGACTGAAGGAATGGTTGCTAAATTTGCTGAAGACAAAGATAGGTCGGAAAGTAACTCGTGAGGAGGACATAAGGAGGATACAAAGGGGTATAGATAAGTTAAGTGAGTGGGCAAAGACCTGGCAAATGGAGTATAATGTGAGAAAGTGTGAAATTGTCCACTTTGGAAGAATAAAAAAGAAACAGATTATCTAAATGGTGAGAGATTGCAGAGCTCTGAGATGCCGAGGGAACTGGGTGTCCTAGTGCATGAATCACAAAAGGTTAATATGCAGGTACAGCACGTCATTAGGAAAGCTAATAGAATGTTATAGTTTAACGCAAGGGGAATTGAAAACAGAAGTAGGGAGGTTATGCTGCAGCTATACAGGACATTGGTGAGACCATGTCTGGAGTACTGAGTACTGTACTGGTCTACTTATTTAAGGAAGAATGTAAATGAGTTGGAGGCAGTACAGAGAAGGTTTACTAGACTAATACCTGGAATGGGGGGGGAGGGGGTGGTGGTTTATGAAGAAAGATTGGACAGGCTAGGCTTGTATCAGCTGGAATTTAGAAGAGTAAGAGGCGACTTGATTGAAACATATCAGATCCTGAGGGGTCTTGACAGGGTGGATGTGGAAAGGATGTTTCCCCTTGTGAATCTAGAACCAGGGGTCACAGTTTATAATTAAGGGGTCGTCCATTTAAGACAGAGATAAGGAGAAATTTTTTCCCTGAGGGTCGTGAGTCTTTGGAATTCTCTTGCTCAAAAAGTGGTGAAAGCAGAGTCTTTGCATATTTTTTAAGGCAGAGGTAGATAGATTCTTGATAAGCGAGGGGATGAAAGGTTATCGGGGGTAGGTGGAAATGTGGAGTAATCAGTTCAGCCATGAACTTATTGAATGGCGGAGCAGGCTCGAAGGACCGAGTGACCTACTCCTGCTCCTAATTCGGATGTTCGTACGTATGATAACATTAGTATTCAGAAATCTATCGATTTCTGTCTTGAGTATATTCAATGATTGAGCCTCCACAGCCCTCTGGGATAGAGAATTCCACAGATTTCCCACCCTCTGAGCAAAGAAATTCCTGCTCATCTCAGTCTCAAATGGCCTGCCCTTATTCTGAGACTGTGTCCCTTTGTTCCAGCCTCACTAGCCAGAGGAAACATCCTAACTATATCTACCCCGTCACGCCCTGTGAGAATGTTGTAAGTTTCAATGAGATCACCTCTCATTCTTGGAAACTCGAGAGAACACAGGCCCAGTTTCTGCAGTCTCTCATCATAAGACAATCCCGCCATCCCAGGGCATGAGTCTGGTGAACCTCCGTTGCACTCCCTCTATGACAAGTATATCCTTCTTTAGATAAAGAAACCAAAATTGTACAGAATACTGCAGGTGCGGTCTCACCAAGGCTTTATACAATTGAAGCAATACATCTTTACTCATGCACTCAAATCCCCTTTCAATGAAGGCCAACTTACCATTTGCCTCTTAATTGCTTGCTGCACCTGCACACTAGCTTTTAGTGACTCATGAACAAGGACACCCAGGTCCCTTTGGACATCGACACTTCCCAACCTCTCACCATTTAAGAAATACTCTGCCCTTCTGTTTTTTCTACCAAAGTGGATCAGTTCAAACTTATTCACATTATATTCCATCTGCTATGTTCTTGCCCATTCACTTAGCCTGTCCGAATCCCCTTGAAGCCTCCTAGCATTCATTCTGTACCTTTCAATCAGGTAAATTTTGTCTGTAATAAAAACAAGAAATTCTGGAAATACTCAGTAGGTCTGGCAGCATCTGAAAGGTCACTGACCTGAAACGTTAACTCTGCTTCTCTCTCCACAGATGCTGCCAGACCTGCTGAGTATTTCCACCATTTCTTGCTTTTATTTCAGATTTGCAGTATTTTGCTTTTAAATTTTGTCTGTTCTATTTCAGATTTTATATTTAAAATGTGACCATGGTGACAGAGTTTATTTAGATCTGATAGTGAGTTTGTTTTTGGACTGTGATTGATGGATCAACCTGTCAGCTGTACGGAATTGGAGTGAAATGGAAACAACTTCTGTCTCTCCTGCCGTTGTTTGACTGTTGGATTGAAAATGTGTCTCTTGACTTTGGCATCAGTGTATGTCTGACTACTTCTTTTGTTTGTTCCAGTGGAACTGATGAGCTGGCAGTATCTCTGTGCTTTGTGAGTGATCCTGTACCGACTGTGTGTTGGAACGAGCTCGCTGCACTTTTCCTTGTGTCCAGGAATCACCACATCCATTCAGGTTCCTTCATTTATTTGCCTGCAGGAATGAAAAGTAACTCTTAAACCTTAACATAAAAGCAAAATACTGCGGATGCTGGAAATCTGAAATAAAAACAAGAAATGCTGGAAATACTCAGCAGGTCTGGCAGCATCTGTGGAGAGAGAAGCAGAGTTAACAATTCAGGACAGTGACCCTTCTTCAGAACTAGCAAATATTAGAAATGTCAAAGGTTATAAGCAAGTAAAGTGGGGGTGGGGCAAGAGATAACAAAGGAGGTGTCGATAGGATAAGGTCACAGAATAGCTGACCAGAAGGTCATGCAGCAAAGGCAAATGATATGTTAATGTGTGCGGAAAGACAAAGCATTAGTACAGATAGGGTGTTAACAGACTGAAAATTGAACAGCCACAAGTACCAACATGAAAAAAAAGT
The DNA here is from genome assembly GCF_036365525.1 of Heterodontus francisci. Lineage (NCBI taxonomy): Eukaryota > Metazoa > Chordata > Chondrichthyes > Heterodontiformes > Heterodontidae > Heterodontus > Heterodontus francisci. Next base: position 21,053,747 of record NC_090405.1, read on the forward strand.
GGGTAAGCAAACTGAACAAACTATGAAATAAAATAAAAACAAAACATATTAAAAAAGGAAAAAAAAAACTAAAAATAAAAGTAAAATGGGGGGCCCTTCATGCTCTGAAATGATTAAACTCAATGTGCTCCAGCTGGATGTAGTGTGCCTAATCGGTAAATGAGATGTTGTTCCTCGAGCTTGCGTTGATGTTCACTGGAACACTGCAACAATCCCAGGACAGAGATGTGAGCATGAGAGCAGGGGGGAGTGTTGAAATGGCAAACAACCGGAAGCTCAGGGTCCTGCATACGGACTGAGCACAGGTGTTCTGCAAAGTGGTCACCCAGTCTGCGTTTGGTCTCCTCAATGGACAGGAGAGCATATTGTGAGCAGTGAATAGAGTATACTACATTGAAAGAAGTACAAGTAAATCGCTGCTTAACCTGAAAGGAGTGTTTGGGGCCTGGGATAGTGAGGAGAGAGGAGGTAAATGGGCAGGTATTACACCACCTGCGATTGCAGGGGAAGGTGCCATGGGAAGGGGATGAGGTGGTGGAGGTAATGGAGGAGTGGACCAGGGTGTCGCGGAGGGAGCGATCCCTTCGGAATGCTGACAGGGGAAGGGAGGGGAAGATGCGTTTGGTAGTGGCATCACGCTGTACTAATGTTTTGTCTTTCAACACACCATTAACATATTGTTTGCCTTTGCTCCACGACTTTCTGGTCAACTATTCTGTGACCTTGTCCTATCTACACCTTCTCTTTTGTTATCTCTTGCCCCATCCCTGCTTTACTTGCTTATAACCTTTTACATTTCTAATATTTGCCAGTTCTGAAAAAGGGTCACTGACCTGAAACGTTAACTCTGCTTCTCTCTCCACAGATGCTGCCAGACCTGCTGAGTATTTCCAGCACTTCTTGTTCTTCTACCTGAAGAACTGGTGAGGTAGAAGATACAAAAGCGATCAATGTAATCATCCCAATAATAATCATTATGAACAATCACAAAATGAAAACCAGGAACACAAACAGTGTCAGTGTCTGACTCCACTGCAGTACTGCAGTATTCAGCTTCTGTTTACCAGGTGTTTGCAGTGGTTTTCCAACAAGTTTGTGACATTCAGAAACAACACAAGCCCTGCACTGCTCAATGACTGGGACTGTCCGATAGAGCAGTGACCTTTACACAGTCACATTTCTATTTCAACGGAAAACAAGCAGCCACTATTTAAAATGTGCCTTTCACACTTCTCACCTGGTGTCTGCAATAAATGTTCTTTGTCTAACTGTCCACATCGTTATTTTGCGGCTATTTTTCCTCCACTGTTCACGATCCAACAAACAGTGAGAGACTGGAACTAAAGCAGGAAAATTCCCTCTCCTTTGGGTGGTGAAATTGTCAGTGATTTTCAATATTGATTTATTCCCATTGTGTCTCCCTGAGCCTGTACAGACACTGTCCGAGAATGAACTCTCCCTTCCCCGTGTCCCCGGCTCACTCCATGTTCCGGGAGCAGCTCCTGCTCCACAGTGTCTGTTACAAACACTCCCCGACTCCCCCTCAACTTCCCACCACTCAATGCTAATCTCTGAGCACATCTGCGGACACGCTCCCAAAGCAGTGGCTGCTGGAAGCAGATGCTGTTTGTTCCCTTCCCCCGGGCCCGGGAAGTCTCCATTAGCAGCTGATTTAAAGCATCTTCCCCTGATTGAGTGAATGGCCTCACAGACTGGGATGGGGAAAGGCTGCGCATGCGCTCTACGCCTCATTGTGACGTCACGCTGGGGGGCGGGGCTATGTCGCGCGTGCGCAGATCCCTGCAGCAATTCAGCATTCAAACATCAATGGGAACTTTCCCCATTTCACCCTCATCAAAGTCCCAAAGTAAGTGAAGAGGGGCTTGGACTGGAGGGAGGGAGGGGCGGGGTAGGGGGAACCTAGAACCCAGAAAGCTGCCCACTTGCCCCATTTAGATGCTCAATTTGCGGTCATTCCCTGCAGGGGGTTTGTTATTATTGAGCCCCTCCTGGTAAAACAATCCGGTAGAAAGAGGGGAGAAAGGAGGGAGCCGGTGTGTTTGCTGGGACCTTGCAGAATTCATTTCAGCAGCAAAAGTCCCGGGTTATATTAACCCGAGTGAAACACGCTGTCAGTGAGAGGAAAACCGAATGGCCCTTTTCATCTTTTCATTGGAAATTAAAGAGACCCGGAAGTGTCTTAGACTCGGGGGTGGAGCCAGAGGACTGGAGAATTGCCAACGTTACACCCTTGTTCAAATAAGGATGTAAAGATAAGCCCAGCAACTGCAGGCCAGTCAGTTTAACTTCGGTGGTGGGAAATCTTATAGAAAAGACAATCCGGGACAAAATCAAAAGTCACATGGAGAAATGCGAGTTAATTAAGGAAAGCCAGCATGGATATGTCTTAAGGGAAAATTATGTTTAACTAACTTTCTGGAGTTTTTTGAGGAGGTAACAGAGAGGGTTATTGAGGACAATGCTGTTGACATGGTGTACATGAACTTTCAAAAAGCATTAGATACTCATGGAATAAAAGGGACAGTAGCAACATGGATACGGAATTGGCTGAGTGACAGGAAACAAAGAGTAGTGATCAATGGATGTTTATTTGGGCTGGAGGAAGGTTTGTAGTGGAATTCCCCAGGGATCAGTGTTGGGACCTTTGCCTTTCCTGATATATATTAATGACCGAGATCTTAGTGTACAGGGCAGAATTTCAAAGTTTGTGGATAATACGAAACTTGGAAGCATTGTGAACTGTGAGGAGGATAGTGTAGAACTTCAAAAGGACATAGACAAGTTGGTGGACTGATGGCAGATGAAGTTCAATGCAGAGAAATTAGGTGATTCATTTGGTAATAAGAACATGGAGAGACAATATAGAATAAAGGGAACAATTCTAAGCAGGTGCAGGAGCAGAGGGAGCTGGGGGTATAAATAACCCATAAATCTTGGTAACAGAGAGTGTGTGGATCTCCTGGCTCAGAATGTTTAATGGATACAGTCCTCAGATCCGACAAGGAACCCCTGAACATCCACAGCAAAGACAGTGTGGATGAGGAAATGTAAGAGCCGGGAGCTGAAACTCAGGGACGGCCGAGCTGTCCTGTCATTGAGCTTGTGTGTCTGCTCTGCTCACCGCAGAATCACAGAATTGTTACAGTGCAGAAGGAGGCCATTCGGCCCATCATGTCTGCCCCGGCTCTCTGAAAGAGCAATTCTCTCAGTCCCATTCTCCGGCCTTCTCCCCATAACCCTGCACATTCTTCCTTTTCACTTAACTGTCTAATTCCCTTTTGAATGCTTCAATTGAACCTGCCTCCACCACTTTCTGAGGCAGCGCATTCCAGACCTTAACCACTCGCTGTGTGAAAAGTTTTTCCTCATGTCACTTTTGCTTCTCTTACCAAATACATTAAATCTGTGCCCTCTCCTTCTCGATCCTTTCACAAGTGGGAACAGTTTCTCTCTATCTACTCTGTCCAGACCCCTCATGATTTTGAATACCTCTATCAAATCTCCTCTCAGCCTTCTCTCCTCCAAGGGAAACCATCCCAACTTCTCCAATCTATCTTCATAACTGAAGTTCCTCATTCCTGGAACCATTCTCGTGAATCTTTTCTGTACTCTCTCCAATGTCTTCTCATCCTTCCTAAAGTGCAGTGCCCAGAAATGGATGCAATACTCCAGCTGAGGCCGAACTAGTGTCTCATACAAGATCAACATAACTTCCTTGCTCTTGTATTCTATGCCCCTCTTAATAAAGCCCAGGATACTGTATGCTTTATTAACCACTCTCTCAACCTGTCCTGCCACCTTCAATGACCTATGCCCATATAAACCTAGGTTCCTCAGCTCCTAAACTCCTTTAGAATTGTGCCCTTTATTTTGTATTGTTTCTCCATGCTCTTCTTTCCAAAATAAATCACCTCACATTTTTCCACATTGAACGTCATCTGTCACCTGCCTGCCCATTCCACCGCCTTCTGTATGCCCTTTTGAAGTTCTACATAGTTCACAATGCTTCCAAGTTTCATATCATCCACAAACTTTGAAATTCTGCCCTGTACACCAAGGTCTAGATCATTAATATATATCAGGAAAAACAAGGGTCCCAACACTGACCCCTGGGGAACTGCACTACAAATCTTCTCCCAACTCGAAAAACATTCATTAACCACAACTCTTTGCTTTCTGTCACTCAGTCAATTCCATATCCATGTTGCTACCTCCCTTTTATTCCATGAGCTATAATTTTGCTCACAAGTCTATTGTGTGGCACTATATCAAACACCTTTTGAAAGTCCATGTACACCACATCAACTGCATTGCCCTCATGAACCCTCTCTATTACCTCATCAAAAAACTCCAGCAAGTTAGTTAAACATGATTTTCCCTTAAGAAATTCATGCTGGTTTTCTTGAATGAACCTGCATTTGTCCATGTGACTATTAATTTTGTCCTGAATTATTTGTTCTCGAAGTTTCCCCACCACCGAAGTTAAACTGACGGGGGCGTGGGACTAGGGGAATTGCTGTAGCAGAGAGCCAGCACCGGTTCGACAGGCCGAATGGCCTCCTTCTGTGCTGTCGCCATTCCATGATTGTATGATTCTATCAGCAACTGTTGATGGAGAGGCAGTGATGCAGGAATGTGTTGACAGAAAGGGGAAAGTCTGGGCTGGTGTGTGTTTGCAGCATTTGCAGCTTGTGTTCGGGTTTGTGAATAAAGGTGATTTGGAAGCTGTGTTCCAAATTGAAGTGTTTATTGGAAGCAAGAAGTTGATGTAAATAAAGAGTTAAGACGAGGTGACTGTGCGTAGCAGTAAATATTGTGTTGGTGAATTATTTGTGTTAATAAACTTCTACCGCGCCCTCTGCTGTTTATATCCAGCTGTGTATTCGTGCTGTGTGTTAGCGAGATAAATGTTTGTTTCAATGCTGTTTATAAAGCAATAGCATTGCACTCAAACAGTCCCAGACACAGCAACACACGTACAAAAGCAAATTACTGCAGATGCTGGAAATCTGAAACATAAACAGAAGATGCTTGAAATACTCAGCAGGTCTGGCGGCATCTGTGGAAAGAGAAGCAGAGTTAACGTTTCGGGTCAGTGACCCTTCTTCGGAACGTTAACCTGAAACGTTAACTATTAACAGATGCCGCCAGACACACTGAGTATTTCCAGATTTTCTGTTTTTATTATGGCAACGCAGGTGTTGGGAGGCTCAGCCTGGCTACACAATGTTACAAGGACGCTGAGTAACACCATGGATAATGGGGCAGAGAGAAAAACACACAGAAAAGCAGCAACAGAGTATGATAGGAATCAGAAAGTGAGCGACAGAGACAGACAACGAGACTGAGATGGAGAAAGAGAGCATTTGTATGGTGTGTTCCCTGTTGTCTAAAGGTATTTCCTGTTGTGCAAATATGTTTTCTGTTGTGTAAAGGTGTTCCCTGTTGGTGTGTCAAGGTGTTCCCTGTTTTATTTTCTGTTACTGACCATCTCCTCGCTTTGACCATTTGCCCTGGTTTTACCGTGGCCAACATCACCATCTGGTGGTGGAGAGAAGGCACTGCAGGAAGGGGTTGACAAAGGGGAGAGAGAGCCGGCTGGTGCGTGTTTGCAGCTTGTGCAGTCTGTGTTCGTGTGAGCAAAAGAGTAATTTGTTGCAGATTGGTGGGTTGACTGGAAGGAAAAAGCGGATGGAATTCAAGTGTTTTCAGAAGCGTGATGCGATTGTGGGTAACACAATGTTTTAAAAGTGAGTTGTTTGTGTTACGATGAAAGATAAATAGCAGAGAATGGTTTCCATCCATCGACCTCTGGGTTATGGGCCCAGCACGCTTCCGCTGCGTCACTCTGCTGTGGAACAATTGAGTTCAAGCTACATATTAGTGCTATGTCTTAGCGAAAGAGATGTCTTTTTTCTTGATCTTTTTAAAATAATAGTCTTGTCCTCAGCTTGCTCAAGAATCCCAGACTCAGCAACACACGCGCTGACAGATTCACCCTCACTGCACAATGGTATAAGGACACGGAGTAACATCACCAAGAATGGGGCAGGAAGAGAAGAACACACAGAAAAACAGCAAACCACTATTAGCATTCAGAAAGGAACAGACAGAAAAAGGTAAAATAAAAGAAAAATACAGCGGACAAAAAAAGGTACTGAGCAAATCAGCAAGAGACAGCGAGAGATTCAGTCTGTGTGTTGGAATCAGTCTGTATCTCTCAGTCTCTGGTACAGTTTATGTGTGTTGGGTTCAGTCTGTATCTCTCAGTCTCTGGTACAGTTTATGTGTGTTGGGTTCAGTCTGTATCTCTCAGTCTCTGGTACAGTTTATGTGTGTTGAGTTCAGTCTGTATCTCTCAGTCTCTGGTACGGTTTATGCGTGTTGGATTCAGTCTGTATCTCTCAGTCTCTGGTACAGTTTATGTGTGTTAGATTCAGTCTGTATCTCTCAGTCTCTGGTACAGTTTATGTGTGATGGATTCAGTCTGTATCTCTCAGTCTCTGGTACAGTTTATGCGTGTTGGATTCAGTCTGTATCTCTCAGTCTCTGGTACAGTTTATGTGTGTTAGATTCAGTCTGTATCTCTCAGTCTCTGGTACAGTTTATGTGTGTTAGATTCAGTCTGTATCTCTCAGTCTCTGGTACAGTTTATGCGTGTTGGATTCAGTCTGTATCTCTCAGTCTCTGGTACAGTTTATGTGTGTTAGATTCAGTCTGTATCTCTCAGTCTCTGGTACAGTTTATGTGTGTTAGATTCAGTCTGTATCTCAGTCTCTGGTACGGTTTATGCGTGTTGGATTCAGTCTGTATCTCTCAGTCTCTGGTACAGTTTATGTGTGTTGGATTCAGTCTGTCTCTCTCAGTCTCTGGTACAGTTTATGTGTGTTAGATTCAGTCTGTATCTCTCAGTCTCTGGTACAGTTTATGTGTGTTAGATTCAGTCTGTATCTCTCAGTCTCTGGTACAGTTTATGCGTGTTGGATTCAGTCTGTATCTCAGTCTCTGGTACAGTTTATGTGTGTTGGGATTAGTCTGTATCTCTCAGTCTCTGCTATGGTTTATGCCTGTTGGATTCAGTCTGTATCTCTCAGTCTCTGGTACAGTTTATGTGTGTTGGATTCAGTCTGTCTCTCTCAGTCTCTGGTACAGTTTATGTGTGTTAGATTCAGTCTGTATCTCTCAGTCTCTGGTACAGTTTATGTGTGTTAGATTCAGTCTGTATCTCTCAGTCTCTGGTACGGTTTATGTGTGTTGGATTCAGTCTGTATCTCTCAGTCTCTGGTACAGTTTATGTGTGTTATGTGTGTTGGATTGAGTCTGTATCTGTCAGTCTCTGGTCCAGTTTATGTGTGTTGGATTCAGTCTGTATCTGTCAGTCTCTGGTGCAGTTTTTGCGTGCTGGATTCAGTCTGTCTCTCAGTCTTTGGTACGGTTTATGTGTGTTAGATTCAGTCTGTATCTGTCAGTCTCTGGTACGGGTTATGTGTGTTGGATTCAGTCTGTATCTGTCAGTCTCTGGTACAGTTTATGTGTGTTGGATTCAGTCTGTATCTGTCAGTCTCTGGTACAGTTTATGCGTGTTGGATTGAGTCTGTATATGTTGGTCTCTGGTACAGTTTATGTGTGTTGGATTCAGTCTGTATATCTCAGTCTCTGGTACAGTTTATGTGTGTTGGATTCAGTCTGTATATGTCAGTCTCTGGTACAGTTTATGCGTGCTGGATTCCGTCTGTATCTCTCAGTCTCTGGTACGGTTTATGTGTGTTGGAATCAGTTTGTATCTGTCAGTCTCTGGTACAGTTTATGTGTGTTGGTTTCAGTCTGTATATGTTGGTCTCTGGTACAGTTTATGTGTGTTGGATTCAGTCTGTATCTGTCAGTCTCTGGTACAGTTTATGTGTGTTGGATTCAGTCTGTATCTGTCAGTTTTAGGTACAGTTTATGTGTGTTGGATTCAGTCTGCCTATGTTGGTCTGTGGTACAATTTATGTGTGTTGGATTCAGTCTGTATCTGTCAATCTCTGGTACAGTTTATGCGTTTTGGATTCAGTCTGTATCTCTCAGTCTTTGGTACAGTTTATGCTTGTTGGATTCAGTCTGTATCTGTCAGTCTCTGGTATGGTTTATGTGTGTTGGATTCAGTCTGTATATGTTGGTCTCTGGTACAATTTATGTGTGTTGGATTCAGTCTGTATCTGTCAGTTTCTGGTACAGTTTATGTGTGTTGGATTCAGTCTGTAAATGTTGGTCTCTGGTACAATTTATGTGTGTTGGATTCAGTCTGTATCTGTCAGTGTCTGGCACAGTTTATGCGTGTTGGATTCAGTCTGTATATGTTGGTCTCTGGTACAATTTATGTGTGTTGGATTCAGTCTGTATCTGTCAGTTTCTGGTACAGTTTATGTGTGTTGGATTCAGTCTGTATATGTTGGTCTCTAGTACAATTTATGTGTGTTGGATTCAGTCTGTATCTGTCAGTGTCTGGCACAGTTTATGCATGTGAGATTCAGTCTGTATATGTTGGTCTCTGGTACAGTTTATGTGTGTTGGATTCAGTCTGTATCTGTCAGTCTCTGTACAGTTTATGTGTGTTGGATTCAGTCTGTATCTCTCAGTCTCTGGTACAGTTTATGTGTGTTGCGTTCAGTCTGTATCTCTCAGTCTATGCTATGGTTTATGCCTGTTGGATTCAGTCTGTATCTCTCAGTCTCTGGTACGGTTTATGCGTGTTGGATTCAGTCTGTATCTCTCAGTCTCTGGTACAGTTTATGTGTGTTAGATTCAGTCTGTATCTCTCAGTCTCTGGTACAGTTTATGTGTGATGGATTCAGTCTGTATCTCTCAGTCTCTGGTACAGTTTATGCGTGTTGGATTCAGTCTGGATCTCAGTCTCTGGTACAGTTTATGTGTGTTGGGTTTAGTCTGTATCTCTCAGTCTCTGCTATGGTTTATGCCTGTTGGATTCAGTCTGTATCTCTCAGTCTCTGGTACGGTTTATGTGTGTTAGATTCAGTCTGTATCTGTCAGTCTCTGGTACGGGTTATGTGTGTTGGATTCAGTCTGTATCTGTCAGTCTCTGGTACGGTTTATGTGTGTTAGATTCAGTCTGTATCTGTCAGTCTCTGGTACGGGTTATGTGTGTTGGATTCAGTCTGTATCTGTCAGTCTCTGGTACAGTTTATGTGTGTTGGATTCAGTCTGTATCTGTCAGTCTCTGGTACAGTTTATGCGTGTTGGAATGAGTCTGTATATGTTGGTCTCTGGTACAGTTTATGTGTGTTGGATTCAGTCTGTATATCTCAGTCTCTGGTACAGTTTATGTGTGTTGGATTCAGTCTGTATATGTCAGTCTCTGGTACAGTTTATGCGTGCTGGATTCCGTCTGTATCTCTCAGTCTCTGGTACGGTTTATGTGTGTTGGAATCAGTCTGTATCTGTCAGTCTCTGGTACAGTTTATGCGTGTTGGATTCAGTCGGTATCTGTCAGTCTCTGGTACAGTTTATGTGTGTTGGTTTCAGTCTGTATATGTTGGTCTCTGGTACAGTTTATGTGTGTTGGATTCAGTCTGTATCTGTCAGTCTCTGGTACAGTTTATGTGTGTTGGATTCAGTCTGTATCTGTCAGTTTCTGGTACAGTTTATGTGTGTTGGATTCAGTCTGTATCTGTCAATTTCTGGTACAGTTTATGCGTGTTGGATTCAGTCTGTATCTCTCAGTCTTTGGTACAGTTTATGTGTGTTGGATTCAGTCTGTATCTCTCAGTCTCTGGTACAGTTTATGTGTGTTGGGTTCAGTCTGTATCTCTCAGTCTCTGGTACAGTTTATGTGTGTTGGGTTCAGTCTGTATCTCTCAGTCTCTGGTACAGTTTATGTGTGTTGAGTTCAGTCTGTATCTCTCAGTCTCTGGTACGGTTTATGCGTGTTGGATTCAGTCTGTATCTCTCAGTCTCTGGTACAGTTTATGTGTGTTAGATTCAGTCTGTATCTCTCAGTCTCTGGTACAGTTTATGTGTGATGGATTCAGTCTGTATCTCTCAGTCTCTGGTACAGTTTATGCGTGTTGGATTCAGTCTGTATCTCTCAGTCTCTGGTACAGTTTATGTGTGTTAGATTCAGTCTGTATCTCTCAGTCTCTGGTACAGTTTATGTGTGTTAGATTCAGTCTGTATCTCTCAGTCTCTGGTACAGTTTATGCGTGTTGGATTCAGTCTGTATCTCTCAGTCTCTGGTACAGTTTATGTGTGTTAGATTCAGTCTGTATCTCTCAGTCTCTGGTACAGTTTATGTGTGTTAGATTCAGTCTGTATCTCAGTCTCTGGTACGGTTTATGCGTGTTGGATTCAGTCTGTATCTCTCAGTCTCTGGTACAGTTTATGTGTGTTGGATTCAGTCTGTCTCTCTCCGTCTCTGGTACAGTTTATGTGTGTTAGATTCAGTCTGTATCTCTCAGTCTCTGGTACAGTTTATGTGTGTTAGATTCAGTCTGTATCTCTCAGTCTCTGGTACAGTTTATGCGTGTTGGATTCAGTCTGTATCTCAGTCTCTGGTACAGTTTATGTGTGTTGGGATTAGTCTGTATCTCTCAGTCTCTGCTATGGTTTATGCCTGTTGGATTCAGTCTGTATCTCTCAGTCTCTGGTACAGTTTATGTGTGTTGGATTCAGTCTGTCTCTCTCAGTCTCTGGTACAGTTTATGTGTGTTAGATTCAGTCTGTATCTCTCAGTCTCTGGTACAGTTTATGTGTGTTAGATTCAGTCTGTATCTCTCAGTCTCTGGTACGGTTTATGTGTGTTGGATTCAGTCTGTATCTCTCAGTCTCTGGTACAGTTTATGTGTGTTATGTGTGTTGGATTGAGTCTGTATCTGTCAGTCTCTGGTCCAGTTTATGTGTGTTGGATTCAGTCTGTATCTGTCAGTCTCTGGTGCAGTTTTTGCGTGCTGGATTCAGTCTGTCTCTCAGTCTTTGGTACGGTTTATGTGTGTTAGATTCAGTCTGTATCTGTCAGTCTCTGGTACGGGTTATGTGTGTTGGATTCAGTCTGTATCTGTCAGTCTCTGGTACAGTTTATGTGTGTTGGATTCAGTCTGTATCTGTCAGTCTCTGGTACAGTTTATGCGTGTTGGATTGAGTCTGTATATGTTGGTCTCTGGTACAGTTTATGTGTGTTGGATTCAGTCTGTATATCTCAGTCTCTGGTACAGTTTATGTGTGTTGGATTCAGTCTGTATATGTCAGTCTCTGGTACAGTTTATGCGTGCTGGATTCCGTCTGTATCTCTCAGTCTCTGGTACGGTTTATGTGTGTTGGAATCAGTTTGTATCTGTCAGTCTCTGGTACAGTTTATGTGTGTTGGTTTCAGTCTGTATATGTTGGTCTCTGGTACAGTTTATGTGTGTTGGATTCAGTCTGTATCTGTCAGTCTCTGGTACAGTTTATGTGTGTTGGATTCAGTCTGTATCTGTCAGTTTTAGGTACAGTTTATGTGTGTTGGATTCAGTCTGCCTATGTTGGTCTGTGGTACAATTTATGTGTGTTGGATTCAGTCTGTATCTGTCAATCTCTGGTACAGTTTATGCGTTTTGGATTCAGTCTGTATCTCTCAGTCTTTGGTACAGTTTATGCTTGTTGGATTCAGTCTGTATCTGTCAGTCTCTGGTATGGTTTATGTGTGTTGGATTCAGTCTGTATATGTTGGTCTCTGGTACAATTTATGTGTGTTGGATTCAGTCTGTATCTGTCAGTTTCTGGTACAGTTTATGTGTGTTGGATTCAGTCTGTAAATGTTGGTCTCTGGTACAATTTATGTGTGTTGGATTCAGTCTGTATCTGTCAGTGTCTGGCACAGTTTATGCGTGTTGGATTCAGTCTGTATATGTTGGTCTCTGGTACAATTTATGTGTGTTGGATTCAGTCTGTATCTGTCAGTTTCTGGTACAGTTTATGTGTGTTGGATTCAGTCTGTATATGTTGGTCTCTAGTACAATTTATGTGTGTTGGATTCAGTCTGTATCTGTCAGTGTCTGGCACAGTTTATGCATGTGAGATTCAGTCTGTATATGTTGGTCTCTGGTACAGTTTATGTGTGTTGGATTCAGTCTGTATCTGTCAGTCTCTGTACAGTTTATGTGTGTTGGATTCAGTCTGTATCTCTCAGTCTCTGGTACAGTTTATGTGTGTTGCGTTCAGTCTGTATCTCTCAGTCTATGCTATGGTTTATGCCTGTTGGATTCAGTCTGTATCTCTCAGTCTCTGGTACGGTTTATGCGTGTTGGATTCAGTCTGTATCTCTCAGTCTCTGGTACAGTTTATGTGTGTTAGATTCAGTCTGTATCTCTCAGTCTCTGGTACAGTTTATGTGTGATGGATTCAGTCTGTATCTCTCAGTCTCTGGTACAGTTTATGCGTGTTGGATTCAGTCTGGATCTCAGTCTCTGGTACAGTTTATGTGTGTTGGGTTTAGTCTGTATCTCTCAGTCTCTGCTATGGTTTATGCCTGTTGGATTCAGTCTGTATCTCTCAGTCTCTGGTACGGTTTATGTGTGTTAGATTCAGTCTGTATCTGTCAGTCTCTGGTACGGGTTATGTGTGTTGGATTCAGTCTGTATCTGTCAGTCTCTGGTACGGTTTATGTGTGTTAGATTCAGTCTGTATCTGTCAGTCTCTGGTACGGGTTATGTGTGTTGGATTCAGTCTGTATCTGTCAGTCTCTGGTACAGTTTATGTGTGTTGGATTCAGTCTGTATCTGTCAGTCTCTGGTACAGTTTATGCGTGTTGGATTGAGTCTGTATATGTTGGTCTCTGGTACAGTTTATGTGTGTTGGATTCAGTCTGTATATCTCAGTCTCTGGTACAGTTTATGTGTGTTGGATTCAGTCTGTATATGTCAGTCTCTGGTACAGTTTATGCGTGCTGGATTCCGTCTGTATCTCTCAGTCTCTGGTACGGTTTATGTGTGTTGGAATCAGTCTGTATCTGTCAGTCTCTGGTACAGTTTATGCGTGTTGGATTCAGTCGGTATCTGTCAGTCTCTGGTACAGTTTATGTGTGTTGGTTTCAGTCTGTATATGTTGGTCTCTGGTACAGTTTATGTGTGTTGGATTCAGTCTGTATCTGTCAGTCTCTGGTACAGTTTATGTGTGTTGGATTCAGTCTGTATCTGTCAGTTTCTGGTACAGTTTATGTGTGTTGGATTCAGTCTGTATCTGTCAATTTCTGGTACAGTTTATGCGTGTTGGATTCAGTCTGTATCTCTCAGTCTTTGGTACAGTTTATGTGTGTTGGATTCAGTCTGTATCTCTCAGTCTCTGGTACAGTTTATGCGTGTTGGATTCAGTCTGTATCTCTCAGTCTCTGGTGCAGTTTATGTGTGTTGGATTCAGTCTGTCTCTCTCAGTCTCTGGTACAGTTTATGTGTGTTAGATTCAGTCTGTATCTCTCAGTCTCTGGTACAGTTTATGTGTGTTAGATTCAGTCTGTATCTCTCAGTCTCTGGTACAGTTTATGCGTGTTGGATTCAGTCTGTATCTCAGTCTCTGGTACAGTTTATGTGTGTTGGGATTAGTCTGTATCTCTCAGTCTCTGCTATGGTTTATGCCTGTTGGATTCAGTCTGTATCTCTCAGTCTCTGGTACAGTTTATGTGTGTTGGATTCAGTCTGTCTCTCTCAGTCTCTGGTACAGTTTATGTGTGTTAGATTCAGTCTGTATCTCTCAGTCTCTGGTACAGTTTATGTGTGTTAGATTCAGACTGTATCTCTCAGTCTCTGGTACGGTTTATGTGTGTTGGATTCAGTCTGTATCTCTCAGTCTCTGGTACAGTTTATGTGTGTTATGTGTGTTGGATTGAGTCTGTATCTGTCAGTCTCTGGTCCAGATTATGTGTGTTGGATTCAGTCTGTATCTGTCAGTCTCTGGTGCAGTTTTTGCGTGCTGGATTCAGTCTGTCTCTCAGTCTTTGGTACGGTTTATGTGTGTTAGATTCAGTCTGTATCTGTCAGTCTCTGGTACGGGTTATGTGTGTTGGATTCAGTCTGTATCTGTCAGTCTCTGGTACAGTTTATGTGTGTTGGATTCAGTCTGTATCTGTCAGTCCCTGGTACAGTTTATGCGTGTTGGATTGAGTCTGTATATGTTGGTCTCTGGTACAGTTTATGTGTGTTGGATTCAGTCTGTATATCTCAGTCTCTGGTACAGTTTATGTGTGTTGGATTCAGTCTGTATATGTCAGTCTCTGGTACAGTTTATGCGTGCTGGATTCCGTCTGTATCTCTCAGTCTCTGGTACGGTTTATGTGTGTTGGAATCAGTTTGTATCTGTCAGTCTCTGGTACAGTTTATGCGCGTTGGATTCAGTCGGTATCTGTCAGTCTCTGGTACAGTTTATGTGTGTTGGTTTCAGTCTGTATATGTTGGTCTCTGGTACAGTTTATGTGTGTTGGATTCAGTCTGTATCTGTCAGTCTCTGGTACAGTTTATGTGTGTTGGATTCAGTCTGTATCTGTCAGTTTTAGGTACAGTTTATGTGTGTTGGATTCAGTCTGCCTATGTTGGTCTGTGGTACAATTTATGTGTGTTGGATTCAGTCTGTATCTGTCAATCTCTGGTACAGTTTATGCGTTTTGGATTCAGTCTGTATCTCTCAGTCTTTGGTACAGTTTATGCTTGTTGGATTCTGTCTGTATCTGTCAGTCTCTGGTATGGTTTATGTGTGTTGGATTCAGTCTGTATATGTTGGTCTCTGGTACAATTTATGTGTGTTGGATTCAGTCTGTATCTGTCAGTTTCTGGTACAGTTTATGTGTGTTGGATTCAGTCTGTAAATGTTGGTCTCTGGTACAATTTATGTGTGTTGGATTCAGTCTGTATCTGTCAGTGTCTGGCACAGTTTATGCGTGTTGGATTCAGTCTGTATATGTTGGTCTCTGGTACAATTTATGTGTGTTGGATTCAGTCTGTATCTGTCAGTTTCTGGTACAGTTTATGTGTGTTGGATTCAGTCTGTATATGTTGGTCTCTAGTACAATTTATGTGTGTTGGATTCAGTCTGTATCTGTCAGTGTCTGGCACAGTTTATGCATGTCAGATTCAGTCTGTATATGTTGGTCTCTGGTACAGTTTATGTGTGTTGGATTCAGTCTGTATCTGTCAGTCTCTGTACAGTTTATGTGTGTTGGATTCAGTCTGTATCTCTCAGTCTCTGGTACAGTTTATGTGTGTTGCGTTCAGTCTGTATCTCTCAGTCTATGCTATGGTTTATGCCTGTTGGATTCAGTCTGTATCTCTCAGTCTCTGGTACGGTTTATGCGTGTTGGATTCAGTCTGTATCTCTCAGTCTCTGGTACAGTTTATGTGTGTTAGATTCAGTCTGTATCTCTCAGTCTCTGGTACAGTTTATGTGTGATGGATTCAGTCTGTATCTCTCAGTCTCTGGTACAGTTTATGCGTGTTGGATTCAGTCTGGATCTCAGTCTCTGGTACAGTTTATGTGTGTTGGGTTTAGTCTGTATCTCTCAGTCTCTGCTATGGTTTATGCCTGTTGGATTCAGTCTGTATCTCTCAGTCTCTGGTACGGTTTATGTGTGTTAGATTCAGTCTGTATCTGTCAGTCTCTGGTACGGGTTATGTGTGTTGGATTCAGTCTGTATCTGTCAGTCTCTGGTACGGTTTATGTGTGTTAGATTCAGTCTGTATCTGTCAGTCTCTGGTACGGGTTATGTGTGTTGGATTCAGTCTGTATCTGTCAGTCTCTGGTACAGTTTATGTGTGTTGGATTCAGTCTGTATCTGTCAGTCTCTGGTACAGTTTATGCGTGTTGGATTGAGTCTGTATATGTTGGTCTCTGGTACAGTTTATGTGTGTTGGATTCAGTCTGTATATCTCAGTCTCTGGTACAGTTTATGTGTGTTGGATTCAGTCTGTATATGTCAGTCTCTGGTACAGTTTATGCGTGCTGGATTCCGTCTGTATCTCTCAGTCTCTGGTACGGTTTATGTGTGTTGGAATCAGTCTGTATCTGTCAGTCTCTGGTACAGTTTATGCGTGTTGGATTCAGTCGGTATCTGTCAGTCTCTGGTACAGTTTATGTGTGTTGGTTTCAGTCTGTATATGTTGGTCTCTGGTACAGTTTATGTGTGTTGGATTCAGTCTGTATCTGTCAGTCTCTGGTACAGTTTATGTGTGTTGGATTCAGTCTGTATCTGTCAGTTTCTGGTACAGTTTATGTGTGTTGGATTCAGTCTGTCTATGTTGGTCTGTGGTACAATTTATGTGTGTTGGATTCAGTCTGTATCTGTCAATTTCTGGTACAGTTTATGCGTGTTGGATTCAGTCTGTATCTCTCAGTCTTTGGTACAGTTTATGCGTGTTGGATTCAGTCTGTATCTGTCAGTCTCTGGTACGGTTTATGTGTGTTGGATTCAGTCTGTATCTGTCAGTCTCTGGTACGGTTTATGTGTGTTGGATTCAGTCTGTATCTGTCAGTCTCTGGTATGGTTTATGTGTGTTGGATTCAGTCTGTATATGTTGGTCTCTGGTACAATTTATGTGTGTTGGATTCAGTCTGTATCTGTCAGTTTCTGGTACAGTTTATGTGTGTTGGATTCAGTCTGTATATGTTGGTCTCTGGTACAATTTATGTGTGTTGGATTCAGTCTGTATCTGTCAGTGTCTGGCACAGTTTATGCGTGTTGGATTCAGTCTGTATATGTTGGTCTCTGGTACAATTTATGTGTGTTGGATTCAGTCTGTATCTGTCAGTCTCTGGTACAGTTTATGTGTGTTGGATTCAGTCTGTATCTGTCAGTCTCTGTACAGTTTATGTGTGTTGGATTCAGTCTGTATCTCTCAGTCTCTGGTACAGTTTATGTGTGTGGTATTCAGTCTGTATATGTTGGTCTCTGGTACAGTTTATGTGTGTGGTATTAAGTCTGTATCTGTCACTATCAGATACTGTATGAGAGTTTGGGTCACATTCTCATTTTGTCAGTCGTATTTTACATTGCCTGTTGCCAGTGTTGTAGTTATACTGGAACACCATGGCTAGGGGTTCGGCTAGTTCTGGAACACAAGTCTTCAGTACTACAGCCAGAATGTTGGCAGGGCCCCTATAACCTTTTCGGTATCCAGTGCTTTCAGCTATTTCTTCGTATCACAATTGGCTGAAGACTGGCATTTGTGACTCCTGGGGATCTCAGGAGGAGGATCATCCACTCAGCACCTCTGGCTAAAGATGGTGTAAATGAGCAGCCTTGTCTTTTGCACTGATGTGCTTGACTCCCACATCATTGTGGATGGGAATGGTTGTGGAGCCTCCTCCACTGGTTAGTTCTTTCATTGTCCACCACCATTCACAACTGTCTGTTGCAGGACTGAAGAGCTTCGATCTGATCCATTGGCTGTGGGATGGTTCAGCTCTGTCTAACACATTTTGCTTCTGCTACTTAGCATGTATGTAGCCCTGTGTTGTAGCTTCATCAGGCTGGCACCTCATCTTTATGTAGGCCTGATGCTGCTCTCGGCATGCTCTCCTGCACTCTTCATTGAACCAGGGTTGATTCCATGACTTGATGGTAATGGTAGAGAGAGGAATATGCCTGGCCAGAGGTTACAGATTGTGTTTGAATACCAATCTGCTGCTGCTGATGGTCCACAGTTCCTCATGGATGTCCAGTTTTGAGCTGCTAGATCTGTTCTGAATCTATCACATTTAGCATGGTGGTTTAGCATTTAGCACACTACACGATGGAGGGAGTCCTCAGTGTGAAGATGGGACTTAACCTCCACAAGCACTGTGTGGTGGTCATGCTTACCAGTGCTGTCATGGACAGATGAGTCTGCAACAGGTAGATTGGTGAGGACAAGGTCAAGTAGGATTTTCTCCTCTTGTTGGTTCTCCACCTGCATTGTTCCAGTCTGGCAGATATGTCCTTCAAGTCGCCCACCCAGAGTACATTCTGTGCCCTTGCGACCCTCAGTGCTTCTTCCAGTTGGTGTTCAACATGGAGGAGTACTGATTCTCCAGCTGAGGGAGGGTAATTAGCAGGAAGTGGGCGGCACAGTGGCGCAGTGGTTAGCACCGCAGCCTCACAGCTCCAGCGACCCGGGTTCAATTCTGGGTACTGCCTGTGTGGAGTTTGCAAGTTCTCCCTGTGTCTGCTTGGGTTTTCTCCGGGTGCTCCGGTTTCCTCCCACATGCCAAAGACTTGCAGGTTGAGAGGTAAATTGGCCATTCGCAATTGCCCCTAGTATAGGTAGGTGGTAGGGAAATATAGGGACAGGTGGGGATGTGGTAGGAATATGGGATTAGTGTGGGATTAGTATAAATGGGTGGTTGATGGTCGGCACAGACTCAGTGGGCCGAAGGGCCTGTTTCAGTGCTGTATCTCTAAACATAAACATAAACATAAACAAATTCTGTTGCCCATGTTTGACCTGACACCATGAGACTTCATTGAGGACTCCCAGGGCAACTCTCTCCTGACTGTATACAAATGTACCGCCAGCTCTGGTGGATCTGTCCTGCTGGTAGCACAGGACATGGTAATGGTTGAGGGCTGTTTTTACGATTGGAAGCCTGTGACCAGTGGTGTACCACAGGGATCGGTGCTGGGACCCTTGATATTTGTAGTGTACATTAATGATTTAGATGTGAATATAGGAGGCATGATCAGTAAGTTCGCAGATGACATGAAAATTGGTGGTGTTGTAAATAGTGAGGAGGAAATCCTTAGATTACAGGGAGATATAGATGGGCTGGTAAGAAGGGCAGAGCAGTGGCAAATGGAATTTAATCCTGAAAAGTGTGAGGTAATGCATTTTGGGAGGACTACCAAGGCAAGGGAATGCACAATGGATGGTAGGACCCTAGGAAGTACAGAAAGTCAGAGGGACCTTGGTGTACTTGTCCATAGATCACTGAAGGCAGCAGCACAGGTAGATAAGGTGGTTAGGAAAGCATATGGGATACTTGCCTTTATTAGCCGAGGCATAGAATATAAGAGCAGGGAGGTTATGATGGAGCTGCATAAAATGCTAGTTAGGCCTCAGCTGGAGTACTGTGTACAGTTCTGGTCACCACACTATAGGAAGGATGTGATTGCACTGGAGAGGGTGCAGAGGAGATTCACCAGGATGTTGTCTGGGCTGGAGCATTTCAGCTATGAAGAGAGACTGAAAAGGCTAGGGTTGTTTTCCTTAGAGCAGAGAAGGCTGAGGGGGGACATGATTGAGGTGTACAAGATTATGAGGGGCATTGATAGGTTAGATAGGAGGAAACTTTTTCCCTTAGCGGAGGGGTCATAAACCAGGAGGCATAGATTTAGGGTAAGGGGCAGGAGGTTTAGGGGAGATTTGAGGAAACATTTTTTCACCCAGAGGGTGGTTGGAATCTTGAACACAATGCCTGAAGAGGTGGTGGAGGCAGGAACCCTCACAACATTTAAGAGGTATTTAGATGACCACTTGAAACGCCATAGCATACAGGGCTGTGGGCCAAGTGCAGGAATATGGGATTAGAATAGTTGGGTGTTGTATGGCCAGCATGGACAGAATGGGCCGAAGGGCCTGTTTCTGTATAACTCTATGACATACCCATGGATGGTGATGGAAGAGTCTGGAACATTGGTTGCAAGGTATGATTCAATATTCTCTATGAGTGTGGGAATCATAATACATCTCTTAGTCTCTAATAGTGTGTGTGAGTTTGGAATCCATTCTATCTCAGTCAGTCAGTGGTACTGTATGGAGTGTAGAATTCAGTCTGTCTTGTTCTGTCTCCACTGCTTTATGTGAGTGTGGGATTATTTCAATATCTGTCAATCTCTGGCACGATGTGTGAGTATTGGATTCATTCTGTATCTCTCAGTTCTGGTACTGTATATGTATGCAGTATTTCATCTGTATCTGACAGGCTCTGGTACTGTGTGTGTAGGATACAGGCAATACCTGTCAATCTCTGTTAGTGTATTTGAGCATAGTATTCAGTCCGTATCTGTCTGTCTCTGGACCTGTGGATAGTATTGGAGATAATTTTGAATGTGTCAGTGGTACTGTGTGTAGGTAAAGGATTCATTTTGTATCTGGTACTGCATGTGAGTGTGGAATTGATTTTGTTTCTCTCAGTCTCTGGTACAGTTTGTGAGTTTGGAACTCATTCTGAATTGGTCATTGACACTGTATGTGTGCTTACGATTGGTTTTGTATCTGTCTATCTCTAATACTGTATCTGAGTGTGGAAATCATTCTGTATCTCTTATGCTGGGATAATGAATGTGTGTAGGATTCAGGCTGTACCTGTCAATCTCTGATGATATGTGTGCATGCAAGATTCATTCTGTATCGTTGTGTCTCTGGTACACTGTATGGGTGTGGGATTCATTATGTCTCTGGGACATTTTGTGAGTCTGGATTCATTCTACATAGAACATAACCACTGACAGGGGCCATTTGTCCCAATTGCTTGATGGTCCTCCCTCCACCCATTCTACATCAATTCTCACTATCTGCATCTCCCTGAAATCCTTTCTACCTCAGACACTTATCGAGCTTTTCCTTAAACCCCACTCTGCACTTCGCCATAACTGCTTTAGGTGATAGCAGCTTCCAAATGTTAAATGTTCTCAGGGAAAATACGTTCTCCTGTTTATTTTTGATTTAGTTTTTAGTTTTAGTTTAGTTTTAGAGATACAGCACTGAAACAGGCCCTTCGGCCCACCGAGTCTGTGCCGACCATCAACCACCCATTTATACTAATCCTACACTAATCCCATATTCCTACCACATCCCCACCTGTCCCTATATTTCCCTACCACCTACCTATACTAGGGGCAATTTATAATGGCCAATTTACCTACAAGTCTTTTGGCAGGAAACCGGAACACCCGGAGAAAACCCACGCAGACACAGGGACAACTTGCAAACTCCACACATGCAGTACCCAGAATTGAACCCGGGTCGCTGGAGCTGTGAGGCTGCGGTGCTAACCACTGCGCCACTGTGCCGCCCTAATGACTGTTTTATATTTTTGGCCCCTCACTTTGGAAACCTCCACAAGTGTAAACATCTCCATGTCTACCCTATCAATCCACTTCCTAATTCCTCATATTGCCCTGTTTCTGCAACACTGACAGATCCTATGAATTTCTGCCACTCTGTTGCAGTTCTCACTGCCGGCCACTAGATATCACCACACTGCGGTACAATGAAGTTTGCAGATCAAAGAAAAACACAACAGACAAGAATTGTTCATATTCTGGTGGACGGGTAGGTTTACAAACACTAGGGCCTGGTTTTTGTTCTCATCCTGATGGCGGATTTTGTGGTGGGAGGTGGGGAGGCGAAGAATCAGGGCAGAATTATCCACCACCATGGAACCCGACGTCGGGAATCCTGGTTCAGATTCTCCTGGAGGCGGGATCGTCTGACAACAACCTTCCTACTCAATGGCCTCCCTGCGGGATGGCGGGGGTGGTCCCTCCTTCGTGGATAATTTGTGGCCGACAGAGGAGCCCCACTGGGAACAACTGTATCCCCAGGGACAACACACCCCCAAACCAAACGCCCACCCTCACCCCACCCCACCCCACCCCTCGCTGGGGCCTTCCGGACTGGCCCCAGCAAACCCGCCTCACTACCACTTTGCCAAGATCCAGTGCTGGGCCTGGGTCTGAGGCCTCTGCAGTACTGGCAATGGCCACTACTCCCAGTGGAGCTGCCGATACTGCTGAACTGCCAGCCCTGTAAACGACCGGCAGCTCTTGGGGATGGGATCCCGGTTCCTATTAAAGTTTTTAAAAGGACACGGATCCCGGCTCCTTAAACTTTGACAACAAAAGATTCAGAATCGCTCTCGGGGCAGGGGTGCTGAAAAAATGCAGAGGCAGGATTCCCCCCACCTTTTAGGCCTGGCACCAGGAGCCCCGCCTCCTGCAAAAAATCCAGCCGAGGAATGAAAATATCTGTGATTACCTTTTGTTATACAAACAATAGCTGTAATGTTGTGCTAAATCCATCAGCCTGTTGTCCTGTAAGTGAGAGTGGGATTCATTATTACCTGCCAGTCTCCAGTACAGTTTGTGAATGGAGGATTCATTTTGTCTCTGTTACTCATTGTTACTGTGTGAGATACATTCTGAACCTGTCAGTCTCTGGTATTGTATATGAGTGGAGGATACATTCTGTCAGTGGTCTGTATGTGATTGTTGGATTCATTTGGTATTTTTCAGTCACTGGTATTGTATATAAATGTGGGATTCATTCTATATCCGTCAGTCTCTGGTAGTGTGTGTGTGTGTGTGTGTGTGTGTGTCTCAATGTCAGCTGCTCTATGTCAGTGTCTGGTACTCTATGCATGTGTCTTGTACTCTATGTGAGTGTCTGCTGCTCGATGTGAGTGTCTGCTGCTCTTTGTGAGTGTCTGGTACGCTATCTGAGTGTCTGGTACTGTATGTGAGTATCTGCTGCTGTATGTGAGTGCCTGGTGCTCTATGCATGTGTCTCGTACTCTATGTGAGTGTCTGCTGCTCTATGTGAGTGTCTGCTGCTCTATCTGAGTGTCTGGTACTCTATCTGAGTGTCTGGTACTGTATGTGAGTGTCTGGTACTGTATGTGAGTGTCTGCTGCTGTATGTGAGTGTCTGCTGCTGTATGTGAGTGTCTGGTGCTCTATCTGAGTGTCTGGTACTGTATGTGAGTGTCTGCTGCTCTATGTGAGTGTCTGGTACTCTATGTGAGTGTCTGCTGCTGTATGTGAGTGTCTGGTGCTCTATCTGAGTGTCTGGTACTGTATGTGAGTGTCTGCTGCTCTATGTGAGTGTCTGGTACTCTATGTGAGTGTCTGCTGTTCAATGTGAGTGTCCGGTACTCTACGTGAGTGTCTGGAACTCTACGTGAGTGTCTGGTACTCTTTCTGAATTGGTCAGTGGTACTATTAGCATGTGAGAGATTGAGTATCACCAAGGCTCAGGTACTGTGAGTAAGCATAATAGTCAGTCTGTATCTTTCAGCATCTAATACTGGACATGTGTTTCAGAATCACTATCTGTCAGTCTTTGCTACTTCATGTTAATGTGGGATTCATTATGTAACCTTCAGTCTCTGGGACTGTTTGCAAGTCTGGATTCATTCTACATACAAATTTCAGCACAGCAACAGGCCACTGATGTGGTAGGTTTTAAGCAGACAATATGTTTGAGGTTTTTCCTAGTATTAAATATCTGTCACTGTGAACACAATAGTGAAAGATAATAATCCTCCAATCTAATACAGGATTGGTTTGCAAGTGTAACTCAGGCTGTACTAATCAATTTGATCTGTGCCATTCAGTCTGACTCTGAGTGAGAATCTTGGACTTGCCTGTAATGTAGAGCTGAGTCTGCACGAATGGAACTGCTACAGTATCTTCCAGTCTCATACTGTATGAGGGCTGGAATGTGATCCAAAGCACAGTCAATACAAATTGAATTGCTATTGTATCTTTTAGTTTCACAGTCCGGGGGAGTTTTAAAGTGGAAACTGAGTTTGTATCTCAGGTTATAGAGTCATAGGGTTATGCAGCACAGAAACAGGCCCTTCAGCCCATCGTGTTTGTGCTGGCCATCAAGTACCTATCTATTCTAATCCCATTTTCCAGCACTTGGCCCAT
This sequence comes from Heterodontus francisci, assembly GCF_036365525.1. NCBI lineage: Eukaryota > Metazoa > Chordata > Chondrichthyes > Heterodontiformes > Heterodontidae > Heterodontus > Heterodontus francisci. The sequence continues at coordinate 21,077,411 of NC_090405.1, forward strand.
AGCCTTGTATGCTATGGCATTTCAAGTGCTCATCTAAAGACTTCTTAAACGTTGTGAGGGTTCCTGCTTCTGCCACCCCTTCAGGCAGTGTGTTCCAGATTCCAAACACCCTCTGGGTGAAAATTTTTTTCCTCAAATTCCCTCTAAACCTCCTTCCCCTTACCTTAAATCTATGGCCCCTGGTTATTGACCCCTCTGCTAAGGAAAAAGGTTTCTTTATATCTATCCTATCAATGCCCCTCATAATTTTGTATACCTCAATCAGGTCCTCCCTCAGCCTTCATGCTCTAAGGAAAACAATCCTAGCCTATCCAGTTTCTCTTCATAGCTGAAATGCTCCAGCCCAGGCAACATCCTGGTGAATCTCCTTTGCACCCTCTCCAGTGCAATCACATCCTACCTGCAGTGTAGTGCCCAGAACTGTACACAGTGCTCCAGCTGTGGCCGAACTAACATTTTATACAGCTCCAACATAACCTCCCTGCTCTTATATTCTATGCGTTGGCTAATAAAGGCAAGTGTCCCATATGCCTTCCTAACCACCTTATCTGACTGTTCTCCTGCCTTCAGTGATCTATGGACAAGTACACCAAGGTCCCTCTGACCCTCTGTACTTCCTAGAGTCCTACCATCCATTGTGCATTCCCTTGCTTTGTTAGTCCTCCCAAAATTCATCACCTTGCACTTCTCAGGATTAACTTCCATTTGCCACTGCTCTGCCCATCTAACCAGCCCATCTATATCTCCCTGTAATTTAAGTATTTCCTCCTCACTATTTACGACACCCACCAATTTTAGTGTCATCTGCGAACTTACTGATCATACCTCCTATATTCATGTCTAAGTCATTAATGTACACTACAAACAGCAAGGGTCCCAGCACCGATCCCTGTGGTACACCACTGGTCACAGGCTTCCACTCACAACAACAACCCTTGACCATCATCATCTGCCTCCTGCCACTAACCCAATTTTGGATCCAATTTGCCAAATTGCCCTGGATCAGATGGGCTCTTACCTTCTGAACCAATCTCCCATGAAAAACCTTATCAGAGCCTTACTGAAGTCCATGTAGACTACATCAACTGCTTTACCCTCATCTACACATCTAGTCACCTCCTCGAAAAATTCAATCAAGTTAGTTAGACACGATCTCCCCCTCACAAAGCCATGCTGACTATCCCTGATTAATCCCTGCCTCTCCAAGTGGAGATTAATCCTGTCCCTCAGAATTTTTTCCAATAATTTCCCTACCACTGATGTTAGACTCACCGGCCTGTAATTACCTGGTTTATCCCTGCTACACTTCATGAATAAAGGTACCACAGTCGCTTTCCTCCAGTCTTCTGGTACCTCTCCTGTGGCCAGTGAGGATTTGAAAATTTGTGTCAGAGCCCCTGCTATCTCCTCCCTTGCCTCACATAACATCTCATCTGGCCCTGCGGATTTATCCACTTTTAAGCCCGCTAAAACAGCTAATACTTCCTCCCTTTCAGTGCTAATTTGTTGAAGGATATCACAATCCCCCTCCCTGATCTCTACACCTACATCGTCCTTCTCCATAGTGAACACAGATGAAAAGTAATCATTTAAAACCTCACCTATGTCCTCCGGCTCCACATACAGATTGCCACTTTGGTCCCTAATGGGCCCTACTCTTTCCCTAGTTATCCTCTTGCGGCACAGTGGCGCAGTAGTTAGCACTGCAGCCTCACAGCTTCAGTCAACCTGTGTTCAGTTCTGGTTACTGCCTGTGCAGAGTTTGCAAGTTCTCCCTGTGTCTGTGTGGGTTTCTGCTGGATGCTCCGGTTTCCTCCCACCTCCAAAGACTTGCAGGTTGATAGGTAAATTGGTCATTGTAAATTGCCCCTAGTGCAGGTAAGTGGTAGGAGAATGGTGGGGATGTGGTAGAGAATATGGGGTTAATGTAGGATTAGTACAAATGGGTGGTTGTTGATCGGCGCAGACTCGGTGGGCTGAAGGGCCTGTTTCAGTGCTGTATCTCTAAATAAAATTAAAAAAATAAATAATATACTTATAAAATGCCTTGGGATTTTCCTTTATCTTGCCCGCCAGTGTTTTCTCATCACCCCACTTTGCTCTCCTAATTACTTTTTGAAAGTACTGCCCTACACTTTCCATACTCCTCTCGTGCCTCCACTGTTTTCAGCACTCTGAATCTACCATAAGCCTCCTTTTTTTTCCTTATCCAATCCTCCATATCACTTGACATCCAGGAAAGACATTCTATTTTACGGAATCTCTCAATCTGATTCTGCACCTGAAATTTGGACTAGTATCTAATGTATATGTCAGCAGACACTATGGGAATTAATACTGCAACTTATAAACCCATAATGTGTTAATATTGGGAGGGTATTAACTTGAATCTCACAGTACATTATTGAGGCTAATTCTGTAACTTTGAAACGGGAACCATGTACCCAGTTCTATGTGTGTTTAATTTGTAGCTGAGGTTGCACTATTGTGGGATTGACACACTGATAATTTGATAGTGGGTGAGAATTTGGACTGGGATTTATGAATCTACCTGTCAGTGGTACTGAGTTGGGGGTGACATGGAAACAACGTCTGTCTCTCCTGCTCTGTTTGATTGATACATTGAAAATGTGTCTCTGGAACTATTTCTGCTGTCTGAGACTGTGGAACTGATGACCTGTCTGTGTCTCTGCGCTCTGTGAGTGATAATGTACGTACTGTGTGTGAGAAGGAGCTGGTGACACTCTTCCTTGTAACTTGGGTGGAGGAAAATTGACATTTACTCTGGTTTCTTCAATTATTTGCCTGTTGGAACAAAAGTATGTTTTTTAATTCAAATCCAGGTGAAATAGGAGATTGAGTTTTAATTAATTTAATCCCTCAAATAATAATCATTATGGATACCCGCAAAAGAACCCCAGCCGCACAAATATTGTCAGTGTTTCACTCCACTACAATAACAGTTTCTTCCCATTCTGTCTCCCTCCCCTTGTCCACACACAACCCGAGAATGGCCTCTCTCCGGGATCTCTCCATTGGCGGCTGTGTTAAACCATCTTCTTCTGCTCACAGGCAGTGCTGGGGGAGGGGAGCGCAGGCGCAGATTTCTGCAACAATTCCGCAAACAGAAACATGGAAAATTTCCGGCACAGAATGAGGCCATTCGGCCCATCTTGACCATGCCAGCGCAAAGAGCGATCCAGCCTGATCCCACAGTTTATTGTTATTGGACAGTGAAGTGTGGAAACAGAAGCGGACAGTCAGGATGTGGGGAGTTACACAAAGAGAATCTATTATAGGCACCAGGTGAGAAGTGTGAAGGACACATTTTAAACAGCGGCTGTTTGGTTTCATTTGAACGGTTAGACCATGGGAGCGGGAACTGGAAATCTGACCTGTGTAAAAGTCCCTGTTCCGTCGGTCAGTCCCATTCATGGCCCAGTGGATTGTTTCTGGATGTCATTTAATTGTTGTAAAATGGCCAAAGCCCCTGGTATGCAGTAGCTGGGGGCTGCAGGACTGCAGTGGAATCAGACACTGACTCTGTTTGTGTTGCTGGGTTTCCTTTGTGATTGTTCACAATGATTATTCATTGAAACATTGTTTTGGTCACATTTGTATCTTCTACCACACATCTTCCTGATTTTTTTTTATTCGTTCATGTGATGTGGGCATCGCTGGCTAGGCCAACATTTATTGCCCAACCCTAATTGTCCTTGAGATGGTGGTGGTGAGCGGCCTTCTTGAACAGCTGCAGTCCATGTGGGTTAGGTCCACCAACAGTGCTCTTAGAAAGCGAGTTCCAGGATTTTGATTGGGGAGGCAGTGATGCAGTGGTATTGTCACTGGGCGAGTACCTCAGAAACCCAGGGCCTTGTTCTGGGGACATGGGTTCAAATCACACCATGGCAAAATGTTGAATTTATTTAATAAATCTGGAATTAAATGAAGCTCGTTTTATGATGGCCATAAAACCATTGTTGGTTGTTGTAAAAACCCATCTGGTTCACTATTTTCCTTCTGGGAAGGAAATCTGCTCTCCTTACTTGGTCCGGCCTACATGTGACTCCAGACCCACAGCAGTGAATTTGACTCTTAAATGCCCTGTGAAATGGCCTAGCAAGCCTCTCAGTTGTATCTAACTGCAACAAAGTCAATTATAAATACCCTTTCTTCCTACAGGCAAATACTTGAAGGAAGTGGAATAAATGTAGTGATTCCTCGACTCAAGGGGAAGTGCAGCCAATCCACACATAGTAAGTACAGTATCACTCTCAGAGAGCAGAGACATCAGTTCCACCAACAACAGAAGTAGTCAGACTGGCACTGATCTCAAGTTCCAGAGACATTCATTCAATCCAACAGTCACACAGAACAGGAAAGACTGAAGTTGTTTCCATTTCACCCCAACTCAGTCCCACTGACAGGTAGATACATCAATCCCAGTCCAAAATCACACCCACTATCAGATTGCAAGACACTGTGTCACTCTCATAAGAGAGCAGCCTTAACTGCAAATTCAATGTCCGATAGAACAGACAAACAGTACCTGATTGCAAGGTACAGAATGAATCTCAATAATGTACCCAGACTGCAGACTGAGCTACTGGTTACACACCACTCCACAAAACTGACAAAGGGTCAGACTGGAAGACGCAATATTAATTCCATTGCTACGAGTTGAATGAAGCTGACCTCGCATACCAGGCCATCCATCAGATTGTAAGATATATTGCCATTCACAAATTGTGTTCAGAGATACTGATTGAATACCAGACCAAAACTCTCACACAATATCTGATTAAAACCAACAGCTATTAACTTCAGTTGATCCACCTTTCAATTAGATACAAGTCAGAATACATTTATGGAACATTAAGGTGTGAAACATATCCTTTCCAACACCATACCTGACCGATACAGAATGCATCCCAAACTCACATGGAACACCAGATACTGAGAGCAACTGAATGAATCCCACATTCATATACAGCACTCCAAACAGAGAGCTACACAACAAATCCTGCATGTTAACAGATTAACAGATACAGAATAAATCCCACACTGATACATAGTGCTAGTGAGTGGCAACTATAAAATAAATCCTGTGCTCACATACAGTACCAGAGGTTGACAGATGCAGATTGAATCCCACACTCATACACAGTGCCATGGACTGACAGGTACAGAATGAATCCCACAAGCATGTATTGTACAACTGACTGATCAATGCAGAATAAGTCTCAAACAGTTCCAGAGATGGAGAGCTACCGAATGAATCCCACACTCATACATTGCTGAGTGTTACAGAGGAGTCACTATTACATGACCAGAAACAAAGACTGATGGAGACAGAATGAATTGCACACTTATGCACAGACTCAGGGACTAAGATTTACAGAATGTAATCATACAGAATACCAAAGTCTCACACAGACAAAATGAATCCCACACTCACATATCATCCCTCAGACTGACAGATACAGAATTAATCCCACTCTCACATACAGCACCAATGTTAGACAAGTATAGAATGAGTCTAAATGAATACAAGAGATGGAGTGATTGTGAGTGTGGGATTTATTCTCATTCAGCCCTCGGCACTGAGAGATGCAGAATAATTTCAGTTGCTTACCGTACCTGAGAATGGCAGACAGAGGATGTATCCCACAGGGTGGCACAGAGGTGCAGCGGTTAGTACCGCAGCCTCACAGCTCCAGCGACCTGGGTTCGGTTCTGGGTACTGCCTGTGCGGAATTTGCAAGTTCTCCCTGTGACTGTGGGTTTCTGCCGGGTGCTCCAGTTTCCTCCCACAGCCAACGACTTACAGGTTGATAGGTAAATTGGCCATTGTAAATTGCCCCTCGTGAAGGTAGGTAGGTGGTAGGAGAATTGAGGGAAGGTGGGGATGTGGGAGGGAATATGAGATTAATGTAGGATTAATGTAAATGGGTGGCTGATGGTTGGCACAGACTCAGTGGGCTGAAGGGCCTGTTTCAGTGCTGTATCTCTGTATGACTCACGCACAGTACCAGAGATTGACAGATACAAACTGAATTTTACACTTACATTCAACTCCAGGTGTTAACAGGTATGGAATTAATATCATATTCACACACAGTACCAGGCACTGGCACGAATGAGTGAGACCTGCATTCAGATGCAATACCAGACACTAACTGACATTCAGTAATTACCAGTGACATTTAGTTTCAGTTATTGACTGAAACAGAATTAATCCTATTTAGTTTCAGTGAGTGATGGATAAGGAAGGATATCAACATCTGCCCAAGGCAGATGTATGAAGAAAGAAACTTATACTCACATAGAGTATCAGAGACTGTCATATTTTTATTAATCTATCATGGACACACAGGAACAGAGCCTGGCATACAGATGCGCACACTCAGACATAATACCAAAGATTCAAAGATATCGAAAAAATACCACATTCACTGACAGTGTTAGAGACTGACAAACACACTCACATACTGTTCCAGAAATTGACAGCTGCAGAATGAATCCCATAAAAACATACAGTGCCAGAGATTGACAGATAGAGAATGAATTCCACACTCAGACACTACCACAACCTCACAAACACTGAATTAATCCCATACTCAGGCACAATGTATCAGAAAAACAGAGACTGAATAAATTCCACACTCACACACAGAATGAGAGACCACAGTTACAGAAAGAAAACTCCTCCCCCCACCAAACAAACCAAGTATCAGACACAGAATGAATCCCAGACTCATGTATAGCAGCTGTGACAGATACAAAGTGTTTTCCACACTCACACATGCATTACCAGAAAATGACAAATACAGTGTTAATCCCACACTCACACACTGTACCAGTGAATGACAGATAGGTAATGAATTTCACTGACGGTCAGTACCAGAGACTGACAGATTTAAAAAATGACTTTCACTTTCACAGGCAAGACAACAAGCTGACAGATTTATGACAACATCAAAACCAATGATTGCTTAAATAAAATGCATTAATAGCTCATCTCCACTCCTAGTATTTCTAAATCTCACACATTCACGATAATGTGAACAATTATTTCCTGTTGCATCCCTCGCAGATTTGTAAACTTCACTGTATTGGAGTGAGGTGACATCTACTGGCTGGAAGCAAGAATTTCAATAGAGTGGCAGAAACTCCCAAAGTCTGTCAGGGTTAAAGAAACATTGCAATATGAGGAAATAGTGAAGGGGGTTTGATAGGGTAGATGGAGACATGTTTCCACTTGTGGGAAAAAAGGGCCAGAAATTTAAAATTGTCATTAATAAAAGAAATGAGGAATTAATGAAAAATGTGTTTATGAAGTGAGTGCTTAGAATCTGGATCATGCGACCATAGGGAGAGGTTGAGGCGAATAGTATCGGTCGGTGCACTTAAGGGGAAGCTGAACAGATGTATAGGGTGAAAGGAATAGAGGAATATACATATAGGGCTTTATTATTCTGTTATTCATTTATATGAAGCAGGATGGCTGGAAATATGTGTAGAGCATAGAGCAGTTGGGATGATCCCAATGCAGTATTTTGTCTGGATGGATCTGCCCAGAACACTTGTGATGCAGGAGCTGGGAGCTTCAGTACTTCAGTGGAGGCAGTCACTGATGCTGGTTTTCATTTGCGGATGTTCTTAATGAATATTAATTGAGAAATTAAATTGATCACTTTGATATTTTGCACCTCACCTGTTCTTGAGTTATAAGATATATTTTTTCTTCCAACGGGCAAATATTTGAAGGTATTGTGTTGAATGTGATGGTTGCTGCACTCGAGGCACAAGGAACAGCGCAGCCAGCTCCTCTCACACACAGTAGGTACATTATCACTCAGAGTACAGAGGCACAGATGGTTCATCAGTTCCCCAGTCTCAGACTGCAGAAGTAGTCAGGCTCACATTGATCCCGAGTTCCAGAGTCATATTTTCAATCCAACAATCAAACAAAGCGGGAGAGAAATAAATTGTTTGTGTTTCACCCCAACTCAGTACCACTGACAGGTAGATACATCAATCCCAGGTCAAAATCACACCCACTGGCAGATTGAAATGGAATGTGTCAATCTAAATATAATGCAGACTTAGCTATCAATTAAATATCAGATAGAACTGGCACACAGTATTGACTGAATGGCACAGAATCTGACCTAATGATGTACCCTGAGTTTTTAATTAAATACCATACCCAAAGCTCACGCCTATTGATTATAAAAGATGATTAACCATCCCAATAGTGTACCCTGAGATACAAGTTACATACAAGTTCAACATTCATTACAGTAAAATATTTAAAAGGGCTGAAAAATCGCATAACCTGAGACACAAATTAGATACCAGTTCAAAACTCACCCACACCATGAAAAATTTCTCAATATTACATACCATTCTAAAAACAGATACAATATCAAACTGAAATACAGTATCAGTTCCATTAGTACAGATTGAGCTAAACATTGCCAGTCCAAAAATCACACACAGGGCTGAATTTTATAAGCCTGCTGCCGAAATCGACGGCCGGTGAAAACAATGGTGGTCCGCTCATGCGGGCCACACGTCGTGGAGTCACCGCGATCCGAAGTGTGGCGGCTCATTTAAATAGCCGGGGTGGGCCACCTCCCGCCGATCATGTGTAAGGGGCGAGCTGACCATCCCTGGCAATGGCGTCAGCCGCCTGTGCGCAGGCGCTGATACCATTTTTAAAGGGCTTTGAGCCCTACCTTTAAATTTAAATATTTAAACCGCAAGGACATAAAAATAAACAAAGACATTTCTTCTGTCTCTCTCCCACCCCCAGTATCAATTAAATTAATGACTTGCCCTCTCTCCCCAAAAACACTTACCTTGTCCACCTGACCTTCCGTGCCCACCCAAAGTGCATAAACTTTAACCTCAAACCCTTCCCACCATCCCCTACACCAATATGTTACTTTGACCATGTTCCCCCTTCCCTCCTGCACTAAGAAACTTACCTCCTTCCCCCTGCCTATGAGTGTGTGCCTCGTTTCCTGGGACAGGGATCCGAAGGCCAGCCACCAGGCTGACGATGGGAGCAGTAACTCAGGTGGGGACGTAAATATAATTAGTGCATTCATTTACATATATTTGAATATGCAAATGGAGGTCTGGTCGCCGAGCGGCGGGAAGGGGGGTGCCGCCATGAGGCCTCGCTGCCACCGGCAATATCGGTGGGCAGGACCCTCCCAGTCTCTCCTGGAGGCATTTTCTGCTGCCCCCCCCTCCCCCATCATGAAAGGCAATGTCGGGTGGGGGTCTGTAAAATCCAGCCCACAGTATCCGATTGTGCAATGCTTGTAAATTGTAAACTGTGGTGTAAATTAGATGTCAGTACAGAACTCACCCAAACTGCAGAATTGAAAAATACAGTAGACTGAATTACACATTATTTACCAGCCATAAAAACATATACAGTATCAGAATGAAATAGAGTATCAATTTCATTTGTGTAGACTGAGCTCCACATTACAAACCAGTAAAAAATCTAATCCAACAGAGGTATGGAGGTTTTAGTGGTTGTGGTACAGGATTAATCCAGAAGACTCGACTAATGATTCAGAGACATGAGTTTAAATTCCACTACAGCAGCTGGGTAATTTAAATTCAGTTAATTAAATAAATCTGGAATAAAAAAAATCTGGTCTCAGCACTGGTGACCCTGGAGCTACTGGATTGCTGTCAGAAAATCCATCAGATTCATGAATGTCCTTGAGAGAAGGAAATCTGCCATTCTGACCCAGTCTGAAGTATAAGTGATTCCAGGCCCACAGCAATGTGATTGAATCTTAACTGTCCTCTGAAATGGCCCAGCAAACCACTCAGCTGTATTGAAAGTGCAATTAGGGATGGGCAATAAATGCTGACCTTGCCAGTGACACGAACATCCTGTGAATTAATAAACAAGCATTATCAGACTTAGAGATAACATTATCTATTCCATTGGAACCGGCTGAAGTACAGATAACATAGCACTCCAAAAATCTATAGTGTTAGAGTGAAAGATACTGTCTCAATTATTGATTGCAGCCTGAGCTCCACATTACATACCAATCTAAAATCGCATACAGTTTCAGACTGAGATACAATATTTATTCCATTACTGCAACAGAACTACATGTTCCACATTATTGAATAAGCCTGGGCTCCTTTCTCTGCAAAGAAGGAGGCTCAATGTTCAGGCTAATAGAAGCATTGGCTATGAAAGGATTTGATAGGGTAGAGGTAGAGATTTTTCACACTTGTGGGAAAAGTTGTGAATAGGAAATAGTCAGTAATAAATCAAATAAATAATTCAGGAGAAACTTCTTCACCCTGCTTTGACCGTGGTTAGAATCTGTAACATGCCACCACATGCAGCAGTTGAGTTAATGAACATTGCGACATTTAACAGCAAGTTAAATGATAATATGAGGCAGAAAAGATTTGAGGGATTTGCTGATCAGATTAGATGAAGTAGAGTTGGAGGAGGCTCATGTGGAAATGCAAAATCTTGGGCAGAATAGCCTGTCTCTTTGCTGTAAATTCTATGTAATTCTGTGTAGAATGAATTCAGAACAGCAAAACATCCCAGAGATTAATGGTTACTGAATATATCCCACAAACAGAGTCCCAGAGACTTACAGATACTGAACAAAACCCACATTCACAGGCAGTACCAGGGACCGACAGATACTGAACGAAACCCACACTCACAGGCTGTAGCAGAGACTGACATATACTGAAAAAACTCACATTCACAGGCAGTACCAGAGACTGACAGATACTGAACAAAACCCACATTCACAGGCAGTACCAGAGACTGACAGATACTGAACAAAACCCACATTCACAGGCAGTACCAGAGACTGACAGATACTGAACAAAACCCACATTCACAGGCAGTACCAGAGACTGACAGATACGAAACAAAACCCACATTCACAGGCAGTACCAAAGACTGACAGATACTGAATGAAACCCACATTCACAGGTAGTACCAGAGACTGACAGATACTGAATGAAACCCACATTCACAGGCAGTACTAGAGACTGACAGATACTGAACAAAACCCACACTCACAGACAGTACCAGGGACTGACAGATACTGAACAAAACCCACATTCACAGGCAGTACCAGAGACTGACAGACACTGAATGAAACTCACATTCACAGGCAGTACCAGAGACTGACAGATACTGAAAAAACCCACATTCACAGGCAGTCCCAGAGACTGACAGATACGAAACAAAACCCACATTCACAGGCAGTACCCGAGACTGACAGATACTGAATGAAACCCACATTCACAGGCAGTACCAGAGACTGACAGATACTGAATGAAACCCACATTCACAGGCAGTACCAGAGACTTACAGATACTGAACAAAACCCACACTCACAGACAGTACCAGGGACTGACAGATACTGAACAAAACCCACACTCACAGGCTGTAGCAGAGACTGACAGACACTGAATGAAACTCACATTCACAGGCAGTACCAGAGACTGACAGATACTGAATGAAAGCCACACTCATAGACAGGACTAGAGACTGGTACTGAATGAGTCCCAGATTCAAAAATTTACAGTGGCTGAGAATTACAACAATATTCCTACACTCACATACTGTACCAGTAACTTAAAGATACAGAATGAATCGCACACTCAAATACCATACTTGAGACTGAGATACAGAATGAGTCCACACTAACACACAGTACTGACAGATACAGAATGGATCATAAAGTCACATACAGCAACAGAGACCTATTAGCACAGTATGAATCCTACTGTCACATACAGGACTAGAATATGACTGACTGCAGCATGAATCCCATACTCCCACTCAGTAACCAAGACTGACAGTTAGCCGCATATAAAGAATGATTCGCATTCTCATGTACGGGACAACAGGCTGGCTGATGTGGCACAATGGTACAATTAATGTTTGGACAAACTCAATGCAATAATGGCTTGTCTCCATTCCCAGTATTTCTAAGTTCCACCTGTCCAACATAAGCTGAACAATTATTGCATGTTGTGACTGACGGTCAGGTCTGTAAACTGCACTGTGTCACAGAATGCTGACATTTGCTAACTGGAAATGAGAACTGTAACATAGGAGAAGAAATTTACACAGTCTGTCAGGGTTAAAGAAGCAGGTAATGTGAGGTAATAGATTTTGTCTGTAAGTGCTACACTCATATTGCTTCATATTTTTATATTGAAAATAAAGGTAATTGATTCTTATTTTAAAAAATTGCCTTCATTGATTAGAGATTTGTAAATGTGCCCTGTTATATTTTACACTAAATTGAGCAGTATTTCTGTCTGATTTTTTAGGATACTATTTACATTACTTCAAATAAAGAAAACATAACTACACAAAGAACTGAGCACAACGCTGAAAGTTTCACAGCAAACAGTCAAAAGGGAAAGGGATGAAATACAAAAAAAAACTAAAATACTGAAAACACTCAGCTAGTCCAGAAACAACTGTGGAGAAGAGAAGCTCAGGTTAATGGTCCAGTTCTGTGACCCTTCTAAAGACCTGAAACATTGCTCCTGCCTTCCTCTCTCCACAGATACTGCTGGAACTGCTGAGTGTTTCCAGAATCTTCTGTTATTCAGATTTCCAGCAAGTTTCTCTTTTTGAAGAATGAAATATTCCCTGGGAAGGAATTGTAAGATTTTGGTTCGGTCTTCACAGATACACAAAGAAGGGGACCGAGCTCATAATGTGATTTTTAAACAGTTTATTAAGAAGCAACAGTTTAATGTAATATTAAGAAGTATCAGTTTAAATATGAACAGTTTAAATATGATAAAAGCAAAATACTGTGGATGCTGGAAATCTGAAACAAAAACAAGAAATGCTGGATTCACTCAGCAGGTCTGGCAGCATCTGTGGAAAGAGAAGCAGAGTTAACGTTTCGGGTCAGTGACCCTTCTTCGGAACTGACAAATATTAGAAAAGTCACAGATTATAAACAAGTGAGGTGGGGGTTGGGCAAGAGATAACAAAGGAGAAGGTGCAGATTGGACCAGGCCACATAGCTGACCAAAAGGTCACGGAGCAAAGGCAAACAATATGTTAATGGTGTGTTGAAAGACAAAGCATTAGTACAGATTAGGTGTGAATACACTGAATATTGAACATCAGCAAGTGCAAACCTGAAGAAAAACAACCTGAAAAAAACAGTGGGTAAGCAAACTGAACAAACTAAGATGAAATGAAATAAATAAATGCAAAAAAAGATTGTAAAAAATGTAAAAAGGAATGCAAAAAAAAAAGGAAGAAAAAATAACTAAAAATGACTAAAAATTGCCATTTCAACACTCCCCCCTGCTCTCATGCTCACATCTCTGTCCTGGGATTGCTGCAGTGTTCCAGTGAACATCAACGCAAGCTCGAGGAACAGCATCTCATCTACCGATTAGGCACACTACAGCCTGCCGGACTGAACATTGAGTTCAATAATTTCAGAGCATGACAGCCCCCCACTTTGCTTTCATTTTTAGTTATTTTTTCTTCCTTTTTTTTTTTGCATTCCTTTTTACATTTTTTACAATCTTTTTTTGCATTTATTTATTTCATTTCATCTTAGTTTGTTCAGTTTGCTTACCCACTGTTTTTTTCAGGTTGTTTTTCTTCAGGTTTGCACTTGCTGATGTTCAATATTCAGTGTATTCACACCTAATCTGTACTAATGCTTTGTCTTTCAACACACCATTAACATATTGTTTGCCTTTGCTCCGTGACCTTTTGGTCAGCTATGTGGCCTGGTCCAATCTGCACCTTCTCCTTTGTTATCTCTTGCCCAACCCCCACCTCACTTGTTTATAATCTGTGACTTTTCTAATATTTGTCAGTTCCGAAGAAGGGTCACTGACCCGAAACGTTAACTCTGCTTCTCTTTCCACAGATGCTGCCAGACCTGCTGAGTGAATCCAGCATTTCTTGTTTTAGTTTAAATATGATGATGCGGAAGCTAAATAGATGAATTAGACGTACGACCCATAACAGATTGAATGGATTACCGATCCGGATCATACAGTGGGGAAGAACAGTGTTGACAGTCTCCCCGACGATGAAGCAGGCGAGGTGTTGGTGTCCTCAGTCTTCTTCAGCCAACCAAAGTGTTAGGCCAAAGTCTAACACTCAGCTGAAGCCGAGCTTTGGGAAGCTCTCCTGTCTGAATAAGACTGACTATTTCCCTGTCGAGCACCTGTTTATATACTTTATTTCTAGGGACTGGTACCCTATGTCAATCACTTGTTCCAACACTTCTAACCAATGAATACAGGACAGGTAACTGAAGTATCAGAGTGGCCACCCCCCCCCAACTTTGTCCATCACTTTTGCTCAAGGTCATCTTTCAGTTTATCTTATACTGGATCCCATTTTTAGCTTTCACCAGACACTTGTACTGATAACAGGGTACACAAAGTGCAAGAAGACTCCATCTATCAGTTCAGGAATGTCTATGGTGTCCAGTGGCTTCTATATGACCACCTCAGGAACAGCATACTCCTCAGCCCCTATCTTTGTTTATACCAGTGCTGACCCTCGCTGCTAAGAACTGCTTTTCTATGGGTGGCCTCATGCTCTGTCTGCTACTTTTATTTATTTAGAGATACAGCACTGAAGCAGGCCCTTCGGCCCACTGAGTCTGTGCTGACCATCAACTACCCATTTATACTAATCCTATATTCCTACCACATCCCCACACCTATACTAGGGGCAATTTATAATGGCCAATTTACCTATCAACCTGCAAGTCTTTGGCTGTGGGTGGAAACCGGAGCACCCAGCGAAAATCCACATGGTCGCAGGGAGAACTTGCAAACTCCGTACAGGCAGTACCCAGAATCGAACCGGGGTCGCTGCAGCTGTGAGGCTGCAGTGCTAACCACTGCGCCACTGTGCCGCTATAATATATTGCTATAAGCATTCGACATTATTATGAGACGAACCAGTTATTAAAGGTCCCATTTCTTACAGAATGGAACTTTGCATAAAAAGGAGGATTAGGCCACTCGGCCCTTCGAAATAGCTCTGCCATTCGATAAGATTAGGGCTGATTTCCTACCTCAACTCCATCTCACTACAATAGCACAGATCCCTTGATCACCTAAGTGTCCAAAAACCTATTAATCTCTCTCTTGAATATACGCAATGATTGAGCATCCACAGCTCTCTGGGGAAGAGAATTCCAAAGATTAACAACCATTAGAGTGAAAAAAAATCTCTTCTCAGTCCTGAATGACTGAGCCCTTCACACTGAGACTATGAGCCTTTGTTCTGGGTTTGCCAGCCAGAGGAAACAGCCTCCCAGTATCTATTGTGTCAAACCACTTAAGATTTTTATTTGTCAGTACGATTACTTGTCATTCTACTACATTCTGGGGAATTCTAGCATAGTCTACTCGAGCTTTTCTCATACATGGATGACGTTGCCGTCTTCTGCTCAGTACGCAAACACCAAGTGTCATTACGTGCTGAGGTTCTATCTGTACCCGATGTTGAGAAGGATGGACCTGGTCACATTGCCGCGGAACGCTCCATCCAGTTGGACCGTGCCGTACCACCTATCCTTCGTGGGAAGGTTTCTGCGGAAAACACCTTTGACCACCAATCCATCAGGCAGTGGTCTGCACGGAATGTCCTCAAGGCCCTACGGGAAACGTAGATGGTGGATCCGGTCGGATGGTTCCCCGAGCAGACTGCCAAAGTCATTTGGCAGAATGCCTCATCACCAGAGCTTTCAAACAAGCACCAAGATGTAGCTTGTCTAGTGGTGAGAAGAGCCTTCCCCGTCAGATCCTTCCTGCACGCCTGAAGTCTCACCCCCTCCGCACAATGCCCTCGAGGTGGCTGTGGTGAGAAAGAGACGGTTGCCCACCTCCTTTTGGAATGTGTCTTTGCAAAGCAGGTGTGGAAAGAGATGCAGTGGTTTTTGTCGAGGTTCATCCCAATCAGCTCTGTAACACAGGAATCTGTGCTCTATGGGCTGTTCCCAGGGACGCACACCGAGATAAACATCAACTACTGCTGGAGGACTATCAATTCGGTGAAAGACACCCTTTGGTCTGCCCGAAACCTGCTGGTCTTCCAGCACAAAGTGTTGTCCATGACCGAATGTTGCAGACTGGCACATTCCATGGTCCAGGACTATGTGCTGAGGGACGCACTAAAGCTTGGGGCTGCCGCAGAAAAGGCTCAATGGGGAAAGACCACTGTGTAAGGTCCCCTCATCAAGCTGAATGGAGGGGCTGGATCCATGGAAAACCCCTCGAACTTTATCTGGAAAATATTTGTGTGCTATAAAATGTAAAAATGTATCTGGCATGACAAATGAAATGGTTGTGAGGCAACTCACTCCTTTATTGAAGGAAACTGACCTCCTTTGCACTGTTTGTATTTTTTGACTTGATGCTGTTTGAAACTGTACGGTAATGTATTTTTTTTTACAGATTTTGATGAATAAAGTATATTTTGGAAATAAAAAAAAAGTCTGGAAGAGGAAAGACCAGCGGGAAAGCTCGGGCCAAGGCCAAGTCTCGCTCCTCCCAGGCTGGACTGCAGTTCCCGGTGGGTCGTGTTCACAGGCTCCTGAGAAAGGGTAACTATGCTGAGCGTGTGGGTGCCGGAGCCCAGGTCTATCTGGCTGCTGTGCTCGAGTATCTGACCGCTGAAATCGGCGAGCTGGCCGGTAATGCGGCCCGGGACAACAAGAAGAGCCGCATCATCCCCAGACACCTGCAGCTGGCGGTCCGCAATGACGAGGAGCTCAACAAGCTGCTGGGAGGAGTGACCATCGCTCAGGGCGGGGTGCTGCCTAATATCCAGGCCGTGCTACTGCCCAAGAAAACCAGCGCTCAGAGCTCCCAGAAAAAGTAAAGCGGCCAAAATGTCATCTAATAAACCAAAGGCTCTTTTCAGAGCCACCCACAGTCTCTGTGAAAGGGCTGGTTACTGTCAGGAGGGAGTCAGTGATGGAGTTATTGTAACAGTGGATTGACCTGTTTCACATCTGTCCAGGTGTGTTTTCCGTTCCCTCTCTGGATTGCGCTCTGTTTCTCTCCCCACACATCCCCCTGTACCCACTCACCCCCAGTTAAATGAAGAACTGAACTACAGGGTGTCAATCAACAATTTAATAAATGCCGCCACCTTCAATTTCATAAATTCGGAGACCCTCCTGGTGCATTAATGATAAGTGGTTTGGCGCTGATGAATTAATTTAATAATGACAGTATCTGGGTCAATTCTGGTCTGTTTTTCATTTAGACAGTTTGAATTCTGTTTTTTTTTTCCTCCGGTGATCTGAGCGCCGCTTCTCAATGAGAATCTGCTCACGGAACAGAGTGAGTGCAGAATAAGAGAAGGAACTTGAAACAATCACTATCGCTAGAAAAAATGTATGAGGAACACTATTGGGACTAAAGGCTGACAGATCCCCTGGAACTGATGGCCTGCATCCTAGAGTTTAAAAGAAATGGCTACAGTGGATGCATTGGTTGTAATCTTAAATTCCCGAGATTCTGGAACAGTCCCAGTGGATATTAAAACCGCAAATGTGAAACCCCTATTCAAAAAGCAGGTAATGATAGGCCTGCTAGCCTAATGTCTGTCATTGGGAAAATGCTGAAATCCATGATTAAGTAAGTGGTAGCAGAACATTCAGAAAATTAATGTACAATCATGCAGAGTCAACATGGATTTATGAAAAAGAAATCATATTTGACAAAATTATTTTTGAGGATGTAACAAGCAGGGTATATGAAGGGGAACCAGTAGATGTAGTGATCTGCTCTGATGATGCTACCTTCCATGACAGCACTTCTGATATGTCTTCCTTTTTCCTCAACAGAGCATTCCCCCCACCGTGGTTGACAGGGCCCTCAACCATGTCGGGCCCATTTCCCGCACCTCTATCCTCACCCCTTCCCCTTCCTCCCAGAATCGTGACAGGGTTCCCCTTGTCCTCACTTTCCACCCCATCAGCCTCCATATCCAAAGGATCATCCTCCGCCATTTCCGCCACCTCCAGCATGATGCCACTACCAAACGCATCTTCCCCTCCCTTCCCCTGTCAGCATTCTGAAGGGATCTTTCCCTCCGCCACACCCTGGTCCACTCCTCCATTACCCCCACCACCTCGTCCCCTTCCCATGGCACCTTCCTCTGCAATCGCAGGAGGTGTAATACCTGCCCATTTACCTCCTCTCTCCTCACTATCCCAGGCCCCAAACACTCCTTTCAGGTTAAGCAGCAACTTATTTGTACTTCTTTCAACGTAGTATACTGTATTTGCTGCTCACAATGTGGTCTCCTCTACATTGGGGAGACCAAACGCAGACTGGATGACCGCTTTGCGAAACACCTCCGCTCAGTCCGCAAGCAGGACCCTGAGCTTCCGGTTGCTTGCCATTTCAACACTCCCCCTTGCTCTCATGCTCACATCTCTATCATGGGCTTGCTGCAGTGTTCCGGTGAACATCAACGAAAGCTCGAGGAACAGCATCTCATTTACCAATTAGGCACACTACAGCCTGCCAGACTGAACATTGAGTTCAATAATTTCATTGCATGACAGCCCCCCATTTTACTTTCATTTTTAGTTATTTTTTCTTTTTACATTTTTTTATATGTTTATTTTATTTCATCTTAGTCTGTTCAATTGGCTTACCCACTGTTTTTTTTTCATGTCTGTACTTGCTGCTATTCAATTTTAAGTCCGTTAACACCCTATCTGTACTAATGCTTTGTCTTTCAACACATCATTAACATATTGTTTGCCTTTGCTCCATGACCTTCTGGTCAGTTATTCTCTGTGACCTTGTCCTATCTACACCTTCTCCTTTCTTATCTCTTGCCCCACCCCCGCTTTACTTGCTTATAACCTTTGACATTTCTAATATTTGCCAGTTCCAAAGACGTGTCACTGACCCGAAACGTTAACTCTGCTTCTCTCTCCACAGATGCTGCCAGACCTGCTGAGTATTTCCAGCATTTCCTGTTTTTATATCAGTAGATGTTGTTTATTTGGAGTTTAAAAGGTGTTCGATAAAGTGCCATGTAAAAGACACAAGATAAGAGCTCATGGTGTTCAGGTGTAATATATTAGCATGGATAGAGGATTGGCTAACTAACAAGAAACAGGGAATTGGGTTCAATGGGTCATTTTTCAGTTTGGCAAACTAACTAATGGTGTGCCACAGGGATCGGTGTTGGGGCCTCAACTACTTACAATCTATAATTACTGGCTTAGATGAAGGGATCGAGTGTATTGTAACCAAATTTGCTGGTGATACAAATATAGGTGGGAAAGCAAGTTGTGAGGAGGCCACAAAGAGTTTGCAAAGGGATAAAGGCAGGTTAAGTGTGTGGACAAAAATTTGGCAATGATGTATAATGTGGGAAAATGTGAGGTTATCCACTTTGGTATGACGTAAAG
The DNA here is from genome assembly GCF_036365525.1 of Heterodontus francisci. Taxonomy (NCBI): domain Eukaryota; kingdom Metazoa; phylum Chordata; class Chondrichthyes; order Heterodontiformes; family Heterodontidae; genus Heterodontus; species Heterodontus francisci. Next base: position 21,096,898 of record NC_090405.1, read on the forward strand.
AAAAGCAGAATATTATTTAAATAGAGAGAGACTGCAGAATGCTGTGGTACAGAGAATCAGGGGGTCCTTGTATATGAATCACAAAATGTTAGCATGAAAGTACAGCAAGTAATTAGGAAGGCAAATGGAATGTTGGCCTTTATTCCAAGGGGGATGGGGTATAAATGTGCAAGTTGTTGGTTCGACCACACCTTGAGTGTTGCATGCAGTTTTGGTCTCCTTATTTATGGAGAGATATATTTGCATTGGAGGTCGTTCAGGCAAGTACCACTAGGTTGATTTCTGGGATGAAGGTGTTGTGTTATGTGGAAAGGTTGACCTGGTTTTGGTGCACTCATTGGAGTTTAGAAGAATGAGAGTCAATCTTATTGAAATACATAAGATTCTGAGGGGGCTTGACAGGGTATTTACTGAGATGATGTTTCCCCTCATGAGGGAATCAAGAACTCGGGGGAACAGTTTCAAAATAAGGGGTCTCATTTTCGATGTAGTTGAGGAGGAATATCTTCTCTCAAAGGGCTGCTATTCTTTGGAATTCTCTACCCAAGAGGATGGTGGAGACTGGTCATTGAATATATTTAAGGCTGAGTTAGACTGACTTTTGATCTACAAGGGAATGAAGGGTTATAGGGGCAGGCAGGATAGTGAAGTTGAGGCCATGATTAGATCTGCCATGATCTTATTGAATGGTGGAGCAGGCTCAATTGGTGGAATGGCCTAATCCTGCTCCTAGTTATTATGTTCTTATGTTATAATGCCAGGTGGAAATAAAATCCTGACTTATGCATACATCCCTGCTCCAGCAGGTATTCCCATTCATGGAGCAGTGCAGATGTTGGGTTGTTCCTGGATGTCACTAACTTGTTGTAAAACTACCAAAGAAAACCTGATCAGCAGAAGCTGAGTGCTGCAGTGGAATCAGACACTGACACTCTTTGTATTACTGATCATCCTTTGTGGTTGGTCATAATGATTATTAATTGAAATATTACATTCATGTTATGCCGAAAACCACACCTGCCAAAAATGAGACATATTAATTTTGTCGTATGAACTGTTATGGACTTCAAATACCTTGTTTAAAAAGACCACAACAATGGCTGAAAATATGGCTGCACATTTGCATTCTAAAAGACTAAACAAGACAGTGGGAGTGCTCCCTGATTCAATTAGCCAGATGGGGTTGTCAATGGAGATGATCAAGAGACATTGAATGTGTAAGATACTGCATTACGCTCCCCCCTCCCCATGCAACCCTCCCCCCACGCACCACCACACTCCACTCTCCCAGCAGACAATCAAACAATGCCGGAGAGGCAGAAGTTGTTTCCAATTCAGCCCAACTCAGTACTGCTGAAAGGTAGGTCCATTGATCTCAGTTCAAAATCACACCCACTATCAGATTGAAAGGCACCGGATCAATCTCACAAAAGTGCAGCCTAAGCTACAAATTAAATATGAGGTAGAGCAGCTGATGGAAAGGTACAGAATGAATCCTGAGAATGTAGACCAGAGTGCAGACTGAGAGACAGATTACAATGTAGTACAAACATCTCATACAGTATCAAAAGGAAAGTTACAGTATTATGCCAATTAGTGCAGACTGCACTACACATTACATACCAATCCAATAATCTCTGTCAGAGCTGTATTGAAAGATAGAGTATCAATTCAATGATTCTAATTATACTGAGCACACCATCTGTGAGTTTGAAATATATGTCATCATTCACAAATGTGTTCAGAGTTACAGACTAAATACTCGTCCAAAACAAACAGAGATGAGGAGAAATTTCTTTACTCAGAGGGTTGTTAAACATTAGGAATTCTCTACCCCAGAGAACTGTGGAAGCTCAGTCATTGAGTATGTTTAAAGCAGAGATTGACAGATTTCTAAATACAAATGACATAAGGGGATATGAGGATAGTGTGGGAAAAAAGGCATTGAAGTGGATGATCAGTCCTGATCCTATTGAATGGCAGAGCATGCTGGGTGTCCTGCTCCTATGTTCCTAAAACTCTCATACCACAACTCAATAAAACACACAGTTAAAATGAGGCAAATTGTGATACATTATGGCGTTAAACAGATAGTTCTCAATACCATCCCTGAGATACATATTAAGTACCGGTACAGAGGAATCCTGCACCAGAGTCTCATAGATACAGAATGTACCACACTTGTAGACAATACCAGTAGCTGAGAGATACAAAATTAATTCCACTTTAACTGACTGTCCCAGAAACAGACACATAAAAAGTGAATTGTAACACACATTAAGTACCAGAGACTGCCAAATGCAGAATGAGCTCTGGATGTGCACATGCAGACTGTACCAGAAATTGACTAATACTGAATGGGACCCACACTCATACGTTGTACCAGAGACTAACAGCTAAAGAATAAATCCAACATTCACTTCCAGTACCAGAAAATAATATATGCATAACAGATATCACTCACATACACTAGCAGAGACTGACAGACAACAGAATGAATCCCACAATCTCATTCAGTACCAGATACTAACAGGTACAGAATTACTCCCATACACACTGTACTAGGCACTGAAAGACATAGGAGGAATTGTACATTCACATTCAATAGCAAACACTGACAGATACTGTAGGAGTCACATGCTCACAGTGAGTACCAGATACTGTTGAAAAGAGAATTAATCCCACACTTGCATTCATTGCAAGAGACTGACAGATACATAAATGATATCCATACTCACATCGGAGACTGACATGCAGAACTTGAACCACACCCATACATAGTACCAAAACCTGAAAGGTATTAAATCAATAAAACAATCAGTATCTTACACATTCAATAAAACAGTGCCAAAGACTGACAGAGGTCACTTGCATAGAATAGCAGAGATTTTCATGGACAGAATGATCTTATTTCACATTCAGTCTGGATATTGACCAATACACAATGAATCCTATGATCATACTCAATACCAGGTTCAGACAGACACCATATATATCCCCCACTTATTCACAGTATCATAGACTGACAGACACAGAGTGAGTCACAAAATCAATTAATTTCAGAGACCAGCAGATAGAGAATTAATCTCACTCTCACAGAAAGAACCAGAGACTGACAAATATACAATGTGACCCAAGCTCACATAAAGTGACAGACAGTTAATTAAAACCACACACATACATAATACCTTAGACTTACACATAGTGAATTAATCAAACAATCACATTCTGACTGTAAGACTGGTGCATACAGAATGAATCTCACACTCATATTTAGTTCCAGACACTGACAGATACAGAATGATATCCACATTCACCCACAGGAGCAGATAAATACAGAAGCTGCACATTCACATACAATACTCATGATTGACATACAGAATGAATCACACAATCACATTTAGTTCCATAGACTGACACTGAAATAATCTCACACTCAGGCACAGTACCACAGACAGATAGATTTAGAATTAAATTTGCTGTCATATAATGTACCAGAAAGTGTGACAAAATTAATCTCATACAGTACAAAAGATTGATGGAATTTGTCCCACACTCAATGTAATAGGTTTTAAGTAAGTGAAGTGGGGATGGCGGAGGGGTGGGGAGAGGGGGTAGGTGGAGGTGGGGAAGAGAACAAAAGGGAAGGTGTGTGTTCAGGCAGGAGACGGTTGCCCACCTCCTCCTGGAATGTGTCTTTGCAAAGCAGGTATGGAAAGAGATGCAGTGGATTTTGTTGAGATTCATCCCAAGCAGCTCTGTAACACAAGAGTCTGTGCTCTACGGGCTGTTCCCAGGGACGCGCACGGAGATAAACATCAACTGCTGCTGGAAGACTATCAATTTGGTGAAAGATGCCCTTTGGTCTGCACAAAACGTGCTGGTCTTCCAGCGCAAAGAGTTGTCCACCACCAAATGTTGCAGACTGGCACATTCCAAGGTCCAGTACTACGTGCTGAGGAACGCACTAAAGCTTGGGGCAGCCGCAGCAAAGGCTCAATGGGGAAAGACCAATGTGTAAGGTCCCCCCACCAAGCTGAACGGAGGGACTGGATCCATGGAAAACCCCTCGAACTGTATCCGGAAAATTTTTGTTTGCTATAAAACGTATATGGCATGAAAAATGAAATGGAAGGGTGGTGAGGCAACTCACTCCTGTATTGAAGGAAACTGATCTCCTTTGCACTGTTTGTATTTTTTGACTTGGTGCTGTTTGGAACTGTTTTGTAATGTATTTTTTTTACAGATTTTTATGAATAAAATATATTTTGGAATTTTAAAAAAAGTTTTAGGGCAGGAGAGATTAACTGACAAGCAGGTCATGCGGCAAAGACAAAGAGAGAGTGCTAATGATGCAGTGAAGGACAAAACATTAGTGTACAGACAGTGTTAATGACAGAATAATGAACAGCTCTCTCCAAAAGCACAAACTTGAAAAACCAAGATTCAGGCAGGAACATGGTAACAAAAAATTATCAATCAAAATAAAATAAAATAATAAAAAAAGATCCAGCCATGCTCTGAAATTATTTTACTCAATGTTCAGTCCGGAAGGCTGTTGAGTGTCTGATCAGAAAATGAGGTTCTGTTCCTGGAGCTTGCTTCACTGGAACACTGCAGCAGGCCGAGGACAGAAATGTGGGCATGAGAACAGTGTGGTGAATTGAATTGGCAAGCAACCTGAAGCTTGGGTTCATGCTTGCAGTTTGTCCGGAGATGTTCCGCAAAGCAGTCACCCAATCTACGTTTGGTCTCCCCAATGTAGAGGTGCCACATTGTGAGCAGCGAATACAGAAGACTAAATTGAAAGAAGTACAAGTAAATCGCTGCTTCACCTGGAAGGAGTGCTTGGGGCCTTGGATGGTGAGGAGAGAGGAGGTAAAAGGGCAGGATCTATGCCTCCTGCGATTATATGGGAAGAGGCCATGGGAAGGGGAATGCTGACAGGGCAGTGGAGGGGAAGATGTGTTTCGTAATGGCATCATGCTGGAGGTGGCAGAAATAGTGGAGGATGATCCTTTGGATGTGCAGGCAGGTCGGGTGGAACTTGGTTGCAGTTCTGGGAGGGAGGGGAAGGGATGAGGGCAGAAGTGCAGGAAATGGGTCAGACACGGTTGAGGGCCCTGTCAACCACAGTGTGGGGGAATCCTCGGTTGAGGAAAAAGGAAGACATATCAGAACTGCTGTTGTCGAAGGTTGCATCATCAGAAATGATGTGTCAGAGATGGAGAAACTGGGAGAATGGAATGGAGTCCTTACAGGAAGCAGGGTGTGAGAAAGTGTAGTCAAGGTAACTGTGGGAGTCGGTGGGTTTAGAAAGAATATTAGCGGACAGCCTTAAATTCAGAGATGGAGACAGAGAAGTCACAAAGGGAAGGGAAGTGTCGGAGATAGATCATGTGAAGGTGAGGGAAGGGTGGAAATTGGAAGCAAAGTTGATGAAGTTTTCCAGTTCCGGGCGGGAGCAGGAAATGACACTGACACAGTCATCATTCTACCGGAAAAAGAGCTGGGGTGTGGGGCCCTGAGTAGGACTGGAAAAAGGAATGTTTGACATACACCACAAAAAGACAGGCATAACTAGGACCCATGTGGGTAACCATGGCAACACCTTTTATGTTATTCTCTGAGTAACACACCTCCTGATTCACCAAACCGTGTCCACCATCTACAAGGCACAAGTGAGGTGTGTAATGGAATACTCTCCACTTGCCTAGCTGAGTTCAGCTCTAACTTCACTCTGGAAGCTCGACCCCATCCAGGACAAAGTAGCTCACTTGATCAACACCCCGTCCACCACCTTAAATATTCACTCCTTCCACCACTGGTGCACAGTGGCAGCAGTGTTTACAATCCTAGACAGCACCTTCCAAACACGTGAACTCTACCACCATTTTTAAAAATTCATTCATGGGATGTGGGTGTTGCTGGCTAGGCCAGCATTTATTGCCCATCCCTAATTGCCCTGGAGAAGGTGGTGGTGAGCTGCCTTCTTGAACCGCTGCAGTCCATGTGAGGTAGGTACACTCACAGTGCCGTTAGGAAGGGAGTTCCAGGGCTTTGACCCAGTGACAGTGAAGGAACAACAATATAGTTCCACATCAGGATAGTGTGTGACTTGGAGGGGAACTTGCTGGTAGTGGTGTTCCCATGCATTTGCTGCCCTTGTACTTCTAGTTGGTATAGGTTGTGGGTTTGGAAAGTGCTGTCTAAGGATCCTCGGTGCATTGCTGCAGTGCATCTTGTAGATGGTGCACACTGCTGCCACTGTGCGCGCTGGTGGAGGGAGTGAATGTTTGTGGATGGGGTGCCAATCAAGTGGGCTGCTTTGTCCTGCATGGTATCAAGCTTCTTGCATGTTCTTGGAGCTGCATCCATCCAGGCAAGTGGAGAGTGTTCCATCACGTTCCTGACTTGTGCCTTGTAGATGGTCGACAGGCTCTGGGGAGTCAGGAGGAGACTTACTCGTTGCAGGATTACTAGCCTGTGACCTGCTCTTGTAGCCACAGTATTTTGTGGCTACTCCAGTTCAATTTCTGGTCAATGGTAGCCCCTAGGATGTTGATAGTGGGGGATTCGGCAATGGTAATGCCATTGAATGTCAAGGGAGATGCTTAGATTCTCTCTTGTTGAAAGTGGTCATTGGATAAGTCCTGGATACTGTCGAGCACTTGTTGCATTTCTACACAGACTGCTTCAGTATCTGAGGAGTCACGAATGGTGCTGAACACTGTGCAATTATCAGCGAAAATCCCCACTTCTGACCTTATGATTGAAGAAGGTTATTGATGAAGCAGCTGAAGATGGTTGGGCCTAGGACACTACCCTGAGGAACTCCTGCAGTGATCTCCTGGAGCTCAGATGATTGACCTCCAACAACCACAACCATCTTCCTTTTTGCTAGGTATGTCTCTAACCAGCGGAGAGATATCCCCCTGATTCCTTAGAAGGACAAGAGCAGCAGACACATGGGAATACTACAATCAGCAACCTCCCCTCCAATCCACATCCTGACTTGGAACTATTTTGCCGTCCCTTCCCTAGGGCATATCAAAATCCTGGAACTCCCTCCCTAATAGCACTGTGTGTGTACCTATAACATATGGACTGCAGTGGTTCAAGTAGGCAGCTCACCAAAACCAGGGCAATTAGGGATGGGCAATAAATGATGGTCTTGCCAGCGATGCTTACATCCCATGAAAAAAAATAACAAAAATAAAATGGAGTTAAAATCTCTATGAAAGAAATCTTTATAAAATTCTGCAATCAGTCCATTTGACCAGGGGATCCCCACCCCCTTCATTCCAGTTCCTGCTAATTTTACTTGCATTGATTCCACTTCATTGTCACACACGATTCTCTCATCCTCCTTTAAACCCTCTTCAATAAAACCACTCACTTTCCATCAACAATTTGCAAATGGATTCATTTATGATGCTGGAACATTCCTCACACAGAAATTATTCAACTCAGTAAAAACATTCTTACAGCTGATAACTTTGCTACCAATTGAAGGACTGTCTAATGTGGTTATCAAGTCAGAGTGAAAAGTTTATTAAACTTGGTTCCATTCAATCCAGCTGTCATAAACTTTGAACCTTTATTCATTTTATAAACAGTATTTGAAGGGTCTCGGTAACAATGTTCAGTGTTGATGAGAGTGGGGTCTGGGTGAGAAGCTGCTGAGTGTGACAGGGTCAGGACTGAATGCAGGAAGTTCTCGAACAGTCTCTCTCTCTCTTTCTCCCTCTCTATTGCTGAAGGGATTGAGTTGATTGACAACTGGCGGCTGCTGGTATTTGAATAAATGAAGTTCCTTCCAACCATTTTTTGATTGACAGCTACACAGAACTTTTTTGTCCCAGGACACAAAAATGAACAGAAGTGAATCAGTGTAGGATGATTCTCGGTCTGTATAAAAGGGGTGTGATTTCAGCTGCCACGGTCCAGTGGTTAAAGTTTTCAACATTGAAATCCACTGGACTTATCCGAGTTTGGTTTGAGTCCTGCTCACAGAGGATCTATTCAGTGATTTTAATTATTTTTAATCTTTAATCCTCTATTTCCACAAAACGCAGGCACTGAAATAACTCATACTCCTCACCATTGCTATCCATTATACAGGTAGTGGCTGCATGGTCTAATGGAGACACACTCGGAGGGCTCTGGGAGACGTTTCTTCTCGGGTTTTCGGGATCTTTTGGTCTACCAACAGCAACCGGATGTCTGCAGAGGAACTCGGAGTGCCAGGCCGCTCAGAGGACAGACTTCCCAGGATCAATTTTAATTAGGGGACAAAATATCAGTGGAAGAGAACATAAAAGGTCCGAGGATCGAGGCTGAAATTCCCGATGTTTTGGAAGAAACCTGCAGATGTGGGACGTTAATATTTGCTCGGTGCAAATACACTTTAGTCCGTTATTGTGTCCTGCGACAAACAAATGGCTGGCAGCTGTCAATCCAAAAAATAAAAATCAGAAGATTCTGGCAATTTCCACCCTTACAGCTCTCAGCAGTCTTGGTTCCATCCCATCCAGTCCTAATGACTTATCAACATGAAGTACAGCCAGCCGTTCCAGTATCTCCTATTTATTAGAACGTGCTGACTGAGCTGTGTCTTCATCACTTCTGGGCAATCAGACAGTTCACCCTTCATTCTGTTCTGATTCACTTTCCCAAAGCAGATCTACAGATTCTCAAATCTGGGGACAAGGATTTCTTATTTGCTTCCTTTCAGTTTTTATCATTCTCAACTGACAATATAATCCAAAACTCGGACAAATCCTCCACCTTGCATCGTGTCCCAGACTCAGTAGAAAGCAGCACATAGTGACATGAACACACTGACAGATACAATCCGTCACACTCTGATTCAGTGAGATTAATGTCAAGAGTGGTTTCCAGATCAAATGCAATGATGAACAAATTTCTCTCAAAGGAGGTGTGGTTGACTGAGGTACCTTTATGGTATTTGCAGTGAATTTCTGTACAAGAGGGACAATCGTCAAACATCCATTCCGAAATCCTTCGCTCAGCAAAGACAGATCGAGTCCTGTTTTAAATAAAAACAGAAAGTGCTGGAAATATTCAGCAGGTCTGGTAGCATCTGTGCAGAGAGCAGCAGAGTTAACATTTCAGCAGTTCTGATAAAATGTCACAGACCTGAAAGGTTCACTCTGCTTCTCTGTCCACAGATGCCACCAGACCCGCTGAGTATTTCCAGCACTTTCTGTTTTCATTTCAGATTTCCAGCATCTGCAGTATTTTGATTTTGTTACTGTCCTGTCTTATTGTGCTGCTCAATAAAGTAGTTGGAAAACCAAGTTACAGTAAGGCTTTAAGGGGATTTGAATCCAGGATTGATCTGTTCATTAAAGAGGTGCTTCGACCAACTAAATCAAAGGGTCAAAATACAGTGTTTGAGTTTTTTGAGCTACAGATTAGTGCAGATCTTTCTAGCTGTGCTGAACATTGATTTCCATCTCCGGGTTCTTTCTGAGTCTGTGAGTTTGCAGTTCTTTGCGAGTGAGTGCCAGACATGAAGATATGTTTAGACGATTTCTCGTAAGTCATTTGCATCTCCATATTTTTCTGAAATTTGTACAAACACATTAAATGAGGGAATCACATAAGTCACGCCGTGAAATTTCTCCACAAAACACTGAAAGGTGACAGTGTTTATTGTGAGGGGTTTCCACTTATTCAGACACATATCTAGTAAAAGTGATCAGGACGTGATTCACATATGTAGTGTATTTGTATATTATGCTAATAATGTAATGACGTGATGATGTAATGGCGTGAATAAACACTTATTTGAACTGGCCATATTTGGTGTCCATTTTCTCTGCTCGACCCACCTGAATATTATAGAGAAAATGGCAACTAGGGGAAGATAAAGTCTGTAAATATAGGCAGAAAACAGCAGCAGGGACTGCAGTAAACAAGATCAGCCTGGTGACTTAGTTGCTCGGATAGTGGAGAATTTAGCTGGGTTGTGGGCAGCCTGAGCCTCAGATTATCTCCTGAGTTGAATAGGATACCGCAGGGTCTTAGTGCTCATTGAGGAAATTTGGCTGTACCCATGGGATACAGCTGAAAGATGGCAACGGATGAGAGGGTTTGAGCAACATTCCGTTCCTGTATTGAAAGAATGGGCATGTTCTTAGAGTTAAGAATATTTTGGGACTGGAAGGTGAGGCGGTCAAGACTCAGAATAAGGCAATTCCTGAGCAAAAGAAAACAATTTTGCTTGTGGAAATTGGCCTGGAAGTGTATGGCATGCTGACAAAGCTTCCTGCTCTGAACAAAGCAAAATATGTGCCAGTCAAAACAAAATCACCAAGTTGGAGGAACATTTCAATCCTAAGCCACTAGAGATAGCAGAATGCTACAAATTTGGAACCAGAAATCAGAAAAGTAGTGAAGCAGTTGGTGAGTATATTGTGGCACTGAAGAATTTTTATTACGTTGCAACTTTGGCACATTCTTAGACCATGCATTATGAGACATATTTGTGTGTGGATTTGTGAACAAAAGAATCCAATCGAAGTTACTAAACACACAAAATCTTACATTTGAGATTGTGTGTAAGATTGCTGATTCCATGGAGATGGCATCAAAGAATGTTAGGGAATTTTATCCCATGCTGGTAACTAGTACAGGCTTCTGTCCACTGTTAAAGTGCTTCAGCCAAGTCTAAAGTGGACAGACATAGCCAGAAGAGTGCCAATGATAGCAGTTTAGTGTTGTTATCACCATAAGGGCAACCACACAGCACAATCATGTCAGTACAGAAATGCAAAATGTTTTAATTGTCAAGCAGAGGCCAAAGAAGGAAAGGGAACTAATTCCAGTGGTAATGGAAAACAGTGATGTTATAAGGGTGGAGTTCACAATCTTGAAGTGAATCCAGAGTGCCTAACCAAAGAGGAGCAAGGGCTGTACAGCATTTATGCCACTAGCAATCACTCAAATGATGGAGACTTTTGTATAATGTTGTTGGTAAATAAACAGCAAATTGCTACGACCATGGATTGCTCCATCATGAATAGAGAAATGTATGGGAGCAAAGTCAGTGATGTACCTCTAACTTGAGAGCACAGCTCAATTGAAAACCTACTCTGGTGAGGTGTGAGAAATGTGTTGGCAAATGGAGTGTAATGTGCAACATAAGGGCAGGCCCCTCAAGATACCTGTTTTTTATTCATTATTTCATGGGAGGCGGGCATCACTGGCAAGGCCAGCATTTATTGCCCATTCCTAATTGCCCTTGACAACTGAATTGCTTGCTAGGTCATTTCAGAGGACAGGTGAGAGTAAACCACATTGTTGTGGGCCAGCATCACATACAGGCCAGACCAGGTAAGCACAGCAGATTGCCTTCTGTAAAGGGTATGAGTGAACCAGATGGGTTTTAATGAAAATCAATTATAGTTGCATGGCACCACTACTCAGATTTTATATTATTCATTAATGAATTGAATCTGAATTCCACCAGCTGCCATGGTGGGATTTAAACTCATATCCCCAGGGCATTAGTCTGAGTCCTGAGATTATCAGTTCAGTGACATTACTGCTATGCCAGCCTCTCCCCTACAAGGTAGTGAGATATGTCAACAAACCAATAATAATGGGGAAAGACTGGCTTTGAAAGCTGAAGTTAGACTGGAAGCATGTTTTTTCATGTGGTGTACCTTGGCCTGAAAATCAATGAAAAGAACTCCAGCCAGTGAAAGAGAAGATAGAGGCTATGGTCAAAGCCCCAAAGACAAAAAGATGTGTCTGAGCTTAGATCTTTTCTCGGCATGGTCCAATACTACTCACAATTTCTGCCTGAGCATGCAATGGTGTTAGCTCCACTACATAAGTTGTTGAAGAAAGATGTGAAATGGAAATGGTCTAAAACACAAGATGCTAATGATGCATGTAAGAGAAGCTCGATCAGTGACACACTACACATTCATTACCACACAAATGGTGAACTGAAGCTAGCTTCAAAATATGGAGTTGGAGCAGTAATCAGTCATGTTGTGGATCATGGCCGCTGCAAAGGCTCAATGGGGAAAGAACACTGTGCAAGGTCTTCCCACCAGAGTGAACTAAGTGGCTGGACCCATGGGAAACCCCTCGGGCTGTCTACACCAACATGGGTCTGCTGTAAAATGTACATGGCATGTAAAATGGAATGGAAGGGACGTGAGGCAACTCACTCCTGTATCGAAGAAAACTGATTTCCTTTGCGCTTTTTGGAATGTCAACTTGGTGCTGTTTTGGACTGTTTTGTAAAGCTTTTTTTAAACAGATTTTTATGAATGGAGTATACTTTTGGGAAAAAGTGTCTGGCAGAGGTGAAGGATGCAAGGGACCTGGCAAAGGCAGAGCAAAGCGGCACCGCAAAGTGCTTCGTGATAATATCCAGGGCACCACCAAACCAGCAATCCTCCGCCTGGCTCGCCGTGGCGGGGTCAAGCGGATCTCGGGTTTGATCTATGAGGAGACTCGCGGGGTGTTGAAAGGTTTCCTGGAGAATGTGATCAGGGATGCGGTCACCTACACTGAGCACGCCAAGCGCAAGACGGTCACTGCCGTGGATGTGGTGTACGCTCTGAAACGGCAGGGCCGCACTCTCTGCGGATTCGGCGGCTGAGAAAACAGCCCCTTTCCCACAAACACACAACAAGAGCCACCCACCGCCTCACAGAGAGAGCAGTGACCTGGAAACGGGAGATGGGATAGGCTGTTCAGAACTGACTGGAATAAATCTGTGCTGTGTTCGGGTATAAAACTGGAATCCCCGAGTTTGACATTTCATTTGCAGCAAGGATGTGCAGTGGATTTGATTTTGTAAACCGGCTGTGTAAACAGTGCCTGAGGCTGGACAGTTAGTTATTTCCCCAGTCGACACATGCCCTCAGTGAAAAGCCACATCACTCCTCCAGAATCACTCATTGTTTTCAAAGAATTTCAAAATGATTTCGCTGCAATGAGGGAATCCGGGAGTTTTGCAGCAGCCGTTAAATCGGTCACTGGAACCAGACCCACTTGTGATGTTATTTCCCCCGAGACGGTGTTTCCTGCACTGAAACTGACAGGGTTTGTGAAACTGACCAATTTCCAAAATATACTTTATTCATAAAAATCTGTAAAAATTAGATTGCCAAACAGTTTCAAACAGCACCAAAAAATACAAACATTGCAAGGGAGATCAGTTTCCTTCAACACAATCATGAGTTGCTTCACAACCCTTCCATTTCACATTTGTCATGCCAATTACAGTTTTACATTTACAGCAAATGAAAATTTTCCCGATACAGTTCGAGGGGTTTCCCATGGATCCAGCCCCTCAGTTCAGCTTGGTGGGGGGACCTTACACTGTGGTCTTTCCTCATTGAGCCTTTGCTGCGGCTACCCCAAGCTTTAGTGCATCCCTCAGCTCGTAGTCCTGGTCCTTGGAATGTGCCAGTCTGCAACATTCGGTGGTGGACAACTCCTTGCGCTGGAAGACAGCAAGTTTCGGGCAGACCAAAGGGCGTCTTTCACCGAATTGATAGTCCTCCAACAGCAGTTGATGTCTGTCTCGGTGTGTGTCCCTGGGAACAGCCCGTAGAGCACAGACTCCTGTGTTACAGAGCTGCTTGGGATAAACCTCAACATAAACCAATGCATCTCTTTCCACACCTGCTTTGCAAAGACATATTCCAGGAGGAGGTGGGCAACCGTCTCTTCCCCACCACAGCCACCGTGGGGGCATTGCGCGGAGGGGGCGAGTCTTCGGGCGTGCAGGAAGGATCTGACGGGGAAGGCTCTTCTCACCACCAGCCAAACTACATCTTGGTGCTTGTTTGAAAGTTCTGGTGATGAGGCATTCTGCCAAATGACTTTGGTGGTCTGCTCGGGGAACCATCCAACAGGATACCCCATCTCCTTTTCCCGTAGGGCCTTGAGAACATTCCGTGCAGACCACTGCCTGATGGATCAGTGGCCAAAGGTGTTTTCTCGCAGAAACTGCTCCACGAAGGATAGGTGGTACGGCACGGTCCAACTACATGGAGCGTTCCGCGGCAATGTGACCAGGCCCATCCTTCGCAACACTGGGGACAGATAGAACCTCAGCACGTAGTGACACTTGCAGTTTGCATACTGGAGGTCTACACACAGCTTGATGCAGCCGCACACGAAGGTGGTCATCAGGATGAGGGCCACGTTGGGTACATTTTTCCCGCCCTTGACCAGAGATTTGAACATCGTGTCCCTCTGGACCCGGTCCATTTTAGATCCCCAGATGAAGCGGAAAATGGCTCGGGTGACCACCACACTTGAGTGCCTCTGCTGCCTGGGATTGTCACCCCCTCTCATGCTCGCATCCTTCCTAATAGACTCAGCAAAGGGTTCAACACAGCAAACAAACAAGACAGGGGAGAGAGGACAGCCCTGTCTGACTCCAGATTGGATCAGGAAACTTTCCGATTCCCACCCATTGATTGAGACTGCGCTACTGATGTTCGTGTAGAGCAGTTTGATCCAATTGCAGATTCCCTCCCTAAACCCCATTTTGGAAAGAACGTCCATCATGTAGGTGTGCGATTTCCTGTCAAAAGCCTTCTCCTGGTCCAGGCTGATGAGGCAGGTGTCCACCCTCCTGTCCCGTACATAGGCGATCGTATCCCTGAGTAGCACGAGACTATCAGAGATCTTCCTGCCGGGTACAGTACAGGTCTGGTCAGGGTGAATCACCAACTCCAGAGCAGACTTGACTCGACTGGCTATGACTTTGGACAGAGTTTCAGCTCAGTCATTCAGGGACCTGGAATTCACACAGTTTGAGCCCACGCTTACCCGAACCCACTTCTGATTGGTCCCCCTCTTCTTATTCACATGTCTTAACCAATCGCAGAGCCTTGAATTAGAAAATGCAGCCAAGCATTGGCTTAAATTGTCGACCTGACAGAATATTTTAAATCGAAAAAGCCTCCAATTTTAGTGCAGTAAAGAAGCGAATTCCTGGAAAATCTATGTCCAGTAGCTTGGGGTCCAGGCAACTGAAGGCAGGACCGCCAGTGGTGGAGCTTCTCAGCCTTTTGGCTAAGATCAAGTGTAGTATCTGTTCTTATCAGTACTTACTTGGCAGAGGAGAAACCATGATCAGTGGCTTTTGATCCTGGGTAGGCTTTGAGTAAAATGGCTATAACCAATCTTTGAGCTTCAGGCCAGGGAGTGCGGAACACCATTCGGGTGGTGGTGAAGGACAAGGAAGGAGATGCACTGGTCGATCGCACCTTCTTCATCAAGAAAATCCTCATCGATTGCTGTGGATTTCAAGCTATGGACATCTTCTGCCTGCAGGATTTCCCCAGCAGTGGGTATATCGACATGACATTCAAGAATGTGGCGGGATGCATCAAGTTCCTGAAGGTGTTCAAGGAGAAAGGGGACCGGGCGCCGCTGTCGATCCTCACAGTGGAGCCGCTCTTCACACTTCCGTCACAACGTGACCGGGTGGTGACAATTCACCTCTACAACCCCCATGTTCCGGTGGTGGATGTACTCACCTTTCTCGCCAGGTACGTCGAGTTGGCCAGCACTGATGTCAAGGACCCCTTTGGGATTTGGACCAATAAGCGGCAAGTCAAGGTGACCTTGAAGGTCGATGCCAATGGAGCCATCATCCACCCTCCCTCCAGCTTCGCTATCAGGGGAAGTCGAGGCTTCTTGGTCTACGCTGGGCAGCCCAAAGTTTGTAGCACCTGTGGCAAATCTGGTCACGTGGCAGCTAACTGCAGCACGGTTGTCTGCAAGAACTGCAAGAAGGAAGGCCATCAGACCAAGGACTGTAAGCAGACTAAGTGTTGCAACTTGTGCGGTGCGGCAGGCCATCTCTACAAAACCTGCCCCAAACGCTGCCTCAGTTATGCTCCGGCGGCAAGGTCCAAGGAAAGGCCGGGAGAAGGTTCGACGAAGGCGTCCGGTGTTGGAAAGGAGACAAGCAACCTTCTCTGCAGTGAGGAACTTCTACCTGAGAAGGAGAAGAAAGGGAAGGCAACTGAAACCAGCAACCCGGCACCTACCCTGCACCCGGAAACCCCTCCTCCACAGACAGAATCAATGGAGGAGGAGGCAGCAGATGGACAAACCGGTCAGTGGCAGTTTGTCCAAAGGAAAACCACAAAGAAAAGACCTCCAAAAGCGGAACAGGCCACCACCCAAACCAGTGGCAAGAGGAGGCTACCGTCTGAGACAGACTACAGCAGCTCCTCTTCACTGGATGAGGAAGTGCCGGAGCGACAGCACCTTCAAAAGAAGCGGCAGAACTCAAAAAGAGCTGGAAGATAAAGCCCCCCAGCCCCCGGGTACTGGAAGCTGTGATGGGCCTGTCAAGCCCCAAACCCAAAGCGCCACACCTAGCGACATGGCCAACACATCCCAGCTCTGGGACACTGAGAGCAAAGACACATCTGGCGCACTTCAGCTCTGGGAAGCCGGCAGCAGTGATGTTTTCGAGGAGGAACAGAGGGGAACAGCAGAGAACAGCCCAATCCCTGCTGCCAACAAGACCCCCGCCCCCCCACCGATGTCACCTCAGTGGAAGAAACCCTGCATGAAAAACCAGGAGGGGTTTCTGAGCCCAACGAGTGTGAAACAGCTTGCGTACACTATGGGTATACAGGAACATCCTGAAGGACTGGGACTAGCAAGGACAAATGGTATGGGAAGCAACAACTAACTTTAAAAAAATGGGTATAAGGATTGCTTCAATTAATGTGCGTAGCATTAAATCCACTATGCGATGGATTACCTCGCCAAGGTCAAAGCCGACCCCCTGTTTCTGCAGGAGTGTGGCATACCACATCTCAGCACCGACAGGCAGTGGTCGCAATGGTGGTCCCACGGGCCATCGATCTGGTCAGGGGGTAATGATTGCCATTCCTCCGGCCTGGGTCTTCTGCTGCGGGGAGGTAACTTAACCATCTCCAAAGTAAAGGAGGTGGTGGGCAGTCGCCTCCTCATCGCAGATGTAATGTACAACAATGCTTCGCTCTGGTTGATCAGCATGTACGCCCCGTTTCAATGCAGCGAACGGTTGACCGTCTTTAGAATTAGAATTAGAATTAGAACTAGAACATTACAGCGCAGTACAGGCCCTTCGGCCCTCGATGTTGCGCCGACCATCTGACCTACACTATTCCATTTTCATCCATATGTCTATCCAATGACCACTTAAATGCCCTTAAAGTTGGCGAGTCTACTACTGTTGCAGACAGGGCGTTCCACGCCCCTACTACTCTCTGCGTAAAGAAACTACCTCTCACATCTGTCCTATATCTTTCACCCCTCAACTTAAAGCTATGTCCCCTCGTGTTTGCCATCATCATCCGAGGAAAAAGACTCTCAATATCCACCCTATCTAACCCTCTGATTATCTCGTATGTCTCTATTAAGTCACCTCTCCTCCTCCTTCTCTCTAACGAAAACAACCCCAAGTCCCTCAGCCTTTCCTCATAAGACCTTCCTTCCATACCAGGCAACATCCTAGTAAATCTCCTCTGCACCCTTTCCAAAGCTTCCACATCCTTCCTATAATGCGGTGACCAGAACTGCACGCAATACTCAAGGTGCGGCCTCACCAGAGTTTTGTACAGCTGCATCATGACCTCGTGGCTCCGAAACTCGATCCCCCTACTAATAAAAGCTAACACACCATATGCCTTCTTAACAGCCCTATTAACCTGGGTAGCAACTTTCAGGGATTTATGTACCTGGACACCAAGATCTCTCTGTTCATCTACACTGCCAAGAATCTTCCCATTAGCCCAGTACTCTGCATTGCTGTTACTTCTTCCAAAGTGAATCACCTCACACTTCTCCGCATTAAACTCCATTTGCCATCTCTCAGCCCAGCTCTGCAGCCTATCTATGTCCCTCTGTACCCTACAACACCCTTCGACACTATCCACAACTCCACCGACCTTTGTGTCATCCGCAAATTTACTAACCCACCCTTCTACACCCTCATCCAGGTCATTTATAAAAATGACAAACAGCAGTGGCCCCAAAACAGAACCTTGCGGTACACCACTAGTAACTAAACTCCAGGATGAACATTTGCCATCAACCATTGCTGCTGGCAACGTGCAGGCCAGTCATCCTAGGCGGTGACTTCAACTGCATCATCGATGCAGCTGGGCGATCTGGCAGAGACGACAGCAAACTGGACGCTATGTCCAGATTCCTAATAGAAACAGTAAAAGATGCAAAACTGCACGACGTATTCAGCAAACCTGCAGACGGAGTGCAGCGTAGATAGACATGGTCAAGATTGGACGGGTCTGCCCATTCCAGGATTGACTTCCTGTTTGTGGCCCATGCCGTCACGGTCAGATCCATTGACGTCAAGCCGATGTTCTTGTCCAACCACTGCCTCGTAATGGCCGACTGTCACTTACAGGATGACTAGCGGGTTGGCAGAGGGACGTGGAAGCTCAATGCTACACTGCTAACCCCAGAGAACGTTGAGGAACTTAAAAGGGATTACAAAGGTTGGAGAACCATGAAACCCCTCCTGAGTCTCCAGTTCACTGGTGGGACGCGATCAAGGAGAACATCAAGAGGTTCTTTCTCCTCAAAAGGTATTCAGAGGGCGAGAGAGAGACAGAGGGAAATGTCCTGACTCCAGAAAAGTATGCAAAATCTGCTCCGTCTACAGTCGATGGGGGTTGAGGTCAAGGAGGACCTCCAAGAGGTGAAGAGAAAGCAGGCCTCGCTCTTTGCCACGGAGACCTCCAATATCATCTTCCGGTCCAGAGTCCACCCCATTGAGCAGGATGAGATGTGCTTGCATTACTTCTTCCAAAAGTTACACAGAGAGAGCTCTGTTATCAGCAGCCAGAAGGAAGAAGATGGCTCGGTAACATCTTCGCAGTCCGACATACTAAGGATCAGCAAATCCTTTTATGCTGGGCTGTATGACGCGAAGCCCACAGACAGAAGAGCCTCCCAGTCCTTCCTGTCATCTATCACAGAGGTCTTAGATGACAGCAGGAGGGAGAGACTGGACAAGCCGCTAACTCGGGATGAGCTGACAAAGGCCGTCAAGTCCTTCGAGACGAATAAAACTCCCGGAGGCGATGGCTTACCGGTAGAGCTGTATTGTGTCCTGTGGGACTGGGTTTGCCTGGACCAGCTGGAAGTATACGAGAGTATGCTCCTGGCCGGCAGCATATCAGAATCCATGAGGAAAGGCATCATCACCCTCATTGACAAGCGGAACGGGGAGAGGGCAGAAATTGGAAATTGGCAGCCCATCTCACTGCTTAATGTTGACTACAAGATTCTGTCCAAAGTCATAGCCA
The DNA here is from genome assembly GCF_036365525.1 of Heterodontus francisci. Taxonomy (NCBI): domain Eukaryota; kingdom Metazoa; phylum Chordata; class Chondrichthyes; order Heterodontiformes; family Heterodontidae; genus Heterodontus; species Heterodontus francisci. The sequence goes on from NC_090405.1 coordinate 21,116,247, forward strand.
GTCGAGTCAAGTCTGCTCTGGAGTTGGTGATCCACCCTGATCAGACCTGTACTGCACCTGGCAGGAAGATCTCCGATAGTCTCGCACTACTCAGGGATACAATCGCCTATGTACGGGATAGGAGGGTGGACACCTGCCTCATCAGCCTGGACCAGGAGAAGGTTTTTGACAGAATATCACACACATACATGATGGACGTGTTTCCAAAATGGCGTTTGCGGAGGGAATCTGCAATTGGATCAAACTGCCCTACACAAACATCAGTGGCGCAGTCTCAATCAATGGGTGGGAATCGGAAAGTTTCCCGATCCAATCTGGAGTCAGACAGGGCTGTCCTCTCTCCCCTGTCTTGTTTGTTTGCTGTATTGAACCATTTGCTGAGTCTATTAGGAAGAATGTGAGCAGAAGAGGGGTGACAATTCCAGGCAGAGGAGGCACTCAGGTTAAAACCTCCCTGTACATGGATGACGTCGCGGTCTTCTGCTCGGACCCGCTGTCTGTGTGCAGACTGATGAGCATCTGCGACCAGTTGAAACTGACCTCGGGAGCCAAAGTTAACCACGGCAAGAGCGAGGCCATGTTCTTTGGGAACAGGGCTGACCGATCCTTTGTCCCCTTCACCGTCAGCTCAGACTACCTGAAGGTGCTGGGAATATGGTTCAGAAGGGCCGGGGTGTGCACCAAAATCTGGGAAGAGCGAGCAGCCAAGGTACAACACAAGCTGAGCATGTGGGAGAAGTGATCTCTCTCCAATGTGGGTAAGAACCTGGTCATCAGGTGCAAGGCGCTCACGTTGTTGCTGTTCATGGCGCAGGTCTGGCCCATACCCCACTCCGGCGCTGTGGCGGTCACCCGAGCCATTTTCCGCTTCATCTGGGGATCCAAAATGGACCGGGTCCGGAGGGACACGATGTTCAAACCTCTGGATAAGGGTGGGAAAAATGTACCCAACATCACCCTCATCCTGATGACTACCTTTGTGTGTGGCTGCATCAAGCTGTGTGTCGACGCAAACTCCAAGTGTCACCATGTGCTGAGGTTCTATCTGTCCCCGGTGTTGCGAAGCCTTGTCACATTGCCGCGGAATGCTCCATCCAGTTGGACTGTGTCGTTCCACCTATCCTTCATCGAGCAGTTTCTGCGGAAAAACACCTTTGACCACCGGTCCATCAGCCAGTGGTCTGCACAGAATGTCCTCAAGGCCCTACAGGAAAAGGAGATGGCGGATCCTGTTCCCCAAGCAGACCACCGAAGTCATTTGGCGGAATGCCTCATCACCAGAACCTTCAAACAAGCACCAAGATGAAGCTTGGCTGGTGGTGAGAAGAGCCCTCCCAGTCAGATCCTTCCTGCACACCCGAAGTCTCGCCCCCTCTGCACAACACGCTCGAGGTGACTGTGGTGGGGAAGAGATGGTTGCCCACCTCCTTCTGGAATGTGTCTTTGCAAAGCAGGTGTGGAAAAAGATGCAGTGGTTTTTGTCGAACTTCATCTCAAGCACCTCTGTAACACAGGAGTCTGTGCTCTCCGGGCTGTTCCCAGGGACGCACACTGAGATAAACATCAACTGCTGCTGGAGGACTATCAATTCGGTGAAAGACACCCGTTGTTCTGCCCGAAACTTGCTGGTCTTCCAGCACAAAGAGTTGTCCACGACCGAATGTTGCAGACTGGCACATTCCAAGGTCCAGGACTATGTGCTGAGGGACGCACTAAAGCTTGGGGCAGCCGCAGCAAATGTTCAATGGGAAAAGACCACTGTGTAAGGTCCCCCCACCAAGTTGAACGGATGGGCTGGGTCGATGGAAAACCCCTCGAAATGTATCAGGAAAATTTTCGTTTTCTGTAAAATGTATATGGCATGGAAAATGAAATGGAAGGGTTGTGAGGCAGCTCACTCCTGCAATGAAGGAAACTGACCTCCTTTGCACTGTTTGTAATTTTCGACTTGGTGCTGTTTAGAACTGTTTTGTCATGTACTTTTTACAGATTTTTATGAATAATGCATATTTTGGAAATAATAAAAAAAAGTCCAGTAACAATTTAAAAACCTGTTTCCATATTCCACTTTTACCGTCACAAATTCCGGGCGCTATTTCACAAGCAGATTTTATTTGTCAATTGTTGTCAACTGTTCGAACTGGCGGTAAACAACTCTATTCAGCAATCTATAATGGGACAAGTAACTCAAACTCCGTATGGAACAAAGAACGAAGAACAAAGAAAATTACAGAACAGGAACAGGCCCTTCGGCCCTCCAAGCCTGCGCCGATCCAGATCCTCTTTCTTAACATGTCGCCTATTTTCTAAGGGTCTGTATCTCTTTGCTTCCTGCCCATTCATGTATCTGTCTAGATACATCTTAAAAGACGCTATCGTGCCCGCGTCTACCACCTCCGCTGGCAACGCGTTCCAGGCACCCACCACCCTCTGCGTAAAGAACTTTCCACGCATATCCCCCCTAAACTTTTCCCCTCTCATTTTGAACTCGTGACCCTGAGTAATTGAATCCCCCACTCTGGGAAAAAGCTTCTTGCTATCCACCCTGTCTATACCTGTCACGATTTTGTACACCTCAATCAGGTCCCCCCTCAACCTCCGTCTTTCGAATGAAAATAATCCTAATCTACTCAACCTCTCTTCATAGCTAGCGCCCTCCATACCAGGCAACATCCTGGTGAACCTCCTCTGCACCCTCTCCAAAGCACCAACATCCTTTGGAAGTAATAAATTATGGACAATTGGTAATTCCCCTTCACACAGGCTTCAGGGAGACAGTGAGAAGTCACTGAAATAGTTGCTTAAACATTTTAAATAGTTGCCATTCCTGTTACAAATGTTTTGGAATTAGACAGTAATCAGCCCTTTCACAGAGACTGTGGGTGGCTCTGAAAAGAGCCTTTGGCTTATTAGATGACATTTTGGCCGCTTTACTTTTTCTGGGAGCTCTGAGCGCTGGTTTTTTTGGGCAGCAGCACGGCCTGGATATTAGCCAGCACCCCGCCCTGTGCAATGGTCACCCCTCCCAGCAGCTTGTTGAGCTCAGCGTTGTCGCGGACGGCCAGTTGCAGGTGTCTGGGGATGATGCGGATCTTCCGGGCCGCGTTACCGGCCAGCTCGAGGATTTCAGTGGTTAGATACTCGAGCACAGCAGCCAGCACCCACAGGCTCAGCATAGTTGCCCTTTCTCAGGAGCCTGTGTACACGGCCCACTGGGAACTCCAGTCCAGCCCGGGAGGAGCGAGACTTGGCCTTGGACTGAGCTTTCCCGCTGGTCTTTCCTCTTCCTGACTTTTTTTATTTCCAAAATATACTTTATTCATAAAAATCTGTAAGAAAAAACAATACAGAACAGTTCCAAACATCATCGAGTCAGACAATACAAAGAGTGCAAAGGAGATCAGTTTCCTTCAATACAGGAGTGAATTGCCTCACAACCCTTCCATTTCATTTTACGTACCATGTACATTTTACAGCAAACAAATATTTTCCCGATAAAGTTCGAGGGGTTTTCTATGGATCCAGCCCCTCAGTTCAGCTTGGTGGGGGGACCTTACACAGTGGTGTTTCCCCATTGAGCCTTTGCTGCGGCTGCCCCAAGCTTTAGTACGTCCCTCAGCACGTAGTCTTGGACCTTGGAATGTGCCAGTCTGCAACATTCGGTCGTGGACAACTCGTTGTGCTGGAAGACCAGCAAGTTTCGGGGGGCAGACCAAATTGATAGTCCTCCAGCAGCAGTTGATGTTTATCTCTGTGTATGTCCCTGGGAACAGCCAATACAGCACAGACTCCTGTGTTACAGAGCTGCTTGGGATGAACCTCGATAAAAACCACTGCATCTCTTTTCACACCTGCTTTGCAAAGACACATTCCAGAAGGAGGTGGGCAACCGTCTCTTCCCCACCGCAGCCACCTCAAGGGCATTGTGCGGAGGGTGTGAGACTTCGGGCGTGCAGGAAGGATCTGACGGGGAGGGCTCTTCTCACCACCAGCCAAGCTACACCTTGGTGCTTGTTTGAAAGTTCTGGTGATGAGGCATTCTGTCTAATGACTTTGGCAGTCTGCTTGGGGAACCATCCAACAGGATCCACCATCTCCTTTTCCCGTAGGGCCTTGAGGACATTCCGTGCAGACCACTGCCTGATGGTCAAAGGTGGTCAAAGGTGTTTTTCTGCAGAAATTTTCCCACGAAGGATAGGTGGTACGGCACGGCCCAACTGGATGGAGCGTTCCGCGGCAATGTGACGAGGTCCATCCTTCTCAACATCGGGTACAGATAGAACCTCAGCACATAGTGACACTTGGTGTTTGCGTACTGGGGATCTACACACAGCTCGATGCAGCCGCACACGATGGTAGTCATCAGGATGAGGGCAATGTTGGGTACATTTTTCCCGCCCTTATCCAGAGGTTTGAACATCGTGTCCCTCCGGACCCGGTCCATTTTGCATCCCCAGATGAAGTGGAAAATGACTTGGGTGACCACCAGAGCGCAGGAGTGGGGTATGGGCTAGACCTGCGCCACATACAGCAACAACGTAAGCACCTCGCATCTGATGACCAGGTTCTTACCCATATTAGAGAGAGATTGCTGCTCCCACATGCTCAGCTTATGTTGTACCCTGGCTACTCGCTCCTCCCAGGTTTTGGTGCACGCCCCGGCCCTTCCGAACCATATCCCCAGCATCTTCAGGTACTGTGACCTAATGGTGAAGGGGACAAAGAATTGGTCAGCCCAGTTCCCAAAGAACATGGCCTCGCTCTTGCCGTGGTTAACTTTGGCTCCCGAGGTGAGTTCGAACTGGTCGCAGATGCACACAGACAGCGGGTCCAAGCAGAAGACGACGACGTCATCCATGGGAGGTTTTAACCTGAGTGGCTCCGCTGCCTGGGATTGTCACCCCTCTTATGTTCACATCCTTCCTAATATACTCAGCAAAGGGTTCAAACAGCAAACAAACAAGACCGGGGAGAGAGGATAGCCCTGTCTGACTCCAGATTGGATCGGAAAACTTTCTGATTCCCACCCATTGATTGAGACAGCGCTACTGATGTTTGTGAAGTGCAGTTTGATCCAATTGCAGATTCCCTCCCCAAACCCCATTTTGGAAAGCACATCCATCATGAAGGTGTGCGATATCCTGTCAAAAGCCTTCTCCTGGTCCAGGCTGATGAGGCAGGTGTACACCCTCCTGTCCCGTACATAGGCGATCGTATCCCTGAGTTACGCGAGACTATCAGAGATCTTCCTGCCGGGTACAGTACAGGTCTGATCAGGGTGAATCACCAACTCCAGAGCAGACTTGACTCGACTGGCTATGACTTTGGACAGCATCTTGTAGTCAAAATTAAGTAGTGAGATGGGCTGCCAATTTCTGATTCCTGCCCTCTCCCCCTTCCGCTTGGAGATGAGGGTGATGATGCCTTTCCTCATGGATTCTGACATGCTGCCGGCCAGGAGCATACTCTCGTATACTTCCAGCAGGTCTGGGCCGATCCAGTCCCACAGGGCCGAATACAACTCAACCGGTAAGGCATCGCTTCCGGGAGTTTTACTCGTCTCAAAGGACTTGACGGCCTTTGTCAGCTTGTTCTGAGTTAGCGGCATGTCCAGTCTCTCCCTCATGCTATCATCTAAGACAGCTGTGATAGATCACAGGAAGCTCTGCTGTCTGTGCGCTTCGCGTCAGACAGCCCAGCATAAAAGGATTTGCTAATCCTTAGTATGTCGGACTGCGAAGACGTTACCGAGCCATCCTCTTCCTGCAGGCTTCTGATGAAGCTGTGTGAAGCTTTTGGAAGAAGTAGTGCAAACACATCTCATCCTGTTCGATGGAGTGGACTCTGGACCGGAAGATGATTTTGGAGGCCTCTGTGGCAAAGAGTGAGGCCTCCTGACTCTTCACCTCATGGAGGTCCTCCTTGACCTCGACCTCTATCGTCTGAAACACATGCAAAGTGCCAGATGCTGAAAGGTTTTTTTTTTAGATTAGAGATACAGCACTGAAACAGGCCCTTCGGCCCACCGAGTCTGTGCCGAACATCAACCACCCATTTATACTAATCCTACACTAATCCCATATTCCTACCAAACATCCCCACCTGTCCCTATATTTCCCTACCACCTACACTAGTGACAATTTATAATGGCCAATTTACCTACCAACCTGCAAGTCTTTTGGCTTGTGGGAGGAAACCGGAGCACCCGGAGAAAACCCACGCAGACACAGGGAGAACTTGCAAACTCCACACAGGCAGTACCCGGAATCGAACTCAGGTCACTGGAGCTGTGAGGCTGCGGTGCTAACCACTGCGCCACTGTATAAGTTGATTACTGCACTCACAGTACCTCAGCCTGAGTCATCTAAAGGAACCTAACACACAAATAGTAGCACTGAGAGATTGTGAAAGAGTCCAAAACTCAGAGTACCAGACACTGACAGACACAATCTGAAAACTACACACACATGGATATAGAATTGGCTAACTCACAGGAAACAGAGTGGGGATAAATGGAGCATTTTCAGATTGGCAAACTGTAACTAATGGAGTGTCATAGGGATCAGTGCTGGTGCCTCAACTATTTATGGCCTATATTAATAATTGCATGAAGGCACTGAGTGTTTTGTTGCCAAATTTATGGACGGTACAAAGATAGGTAGGAAAGCAAGTTGTGAGGAGGCCACAAAGTGTCTGCAAAGAGATATAGATGGGTTAAGTCAGTGGGCAAAAATTTGGCAGATGGGGTATAATACGGGAAAATGTGAGATTGTCTACTTTGGCAGGAAGGATAGAAAAGCAGAATATTACTTGCATCAGAGAGACTGCAGAATGCTGCTGTACCGAGGGATCTGGGTGTCCAGGTACATGAATTACAAAAACGTTAGCATGCAGCTAAGGCAAGTAATTAGGAAGGCAAATGGAATGTTGGCATTTTTAGCAAGGGGAATGGAGTATAAAAGTCGGGAAGTTTTGCTATAACTGTACAGGGCATTAGTGACATCCCAACTAAAGGACTCCACACAGTTTTGGTCTCCTTATTTAAGGAGGGGTACACTTGCATTGGAATCAGTTCAGAGAAAGTTCACTCGGCTGATTCCTGGGATGTTGGATTGTCTTTAGTTTAGTTTAGTTTAGAGATACAGCACTAAAACAGGCCCTTCGGCCCACCGAGTCTGTGCCAACCATCAACCACCCATTTATACTAATCCTGCACTAATTCCACATTCCTACCACATCCCCACCTGTCCCTATATTTCCCTACCACCTACCTCTACTCGGGGCAATTTTTATAATGGCCAATTAACCTATCAACCTGCAAGTCTTTGGCATGTGGGAGGAAACCGGAGCACCCGGAGGAAACCCACGCAGACACAGGGAGAACTTGCAAACTCCACACAGGCAGTACCCAGAATTGAACCCGGGTCGCTGGAGCTGTGAGGCTGCAGTGCTAACCACTGCGCCACTGTGCTGCCCTATTGTTGATGGCTGCCCTTGATGAGACAATGCTCGCTAGGTATGAGCAGTGATCACATCGTCCAGTGGTTCGCCATGGATCTTGATATAGAGGGGCAGTGTCGGGGAGCAGGCTGGCAGAGGACCTTTGTCTTCCAGACATTTAGCTTAAGGCCAATTCTTTCATTTCCTCGATGAATGCATCGATCAGGGTTTGAAGCTTGGTCACTGGGTGTGCGCACCCGCAGGCGTTGTCAGCGTATTGCAGCTAGATGACAGATGTTGGAATGGCCTTGCTTCTGGACTGGAGGCAAAGTCAGTGCAATAGTTTCCAACTCGTACTATAGAGTAAATCGACTGACACAACAGCTGGTGGGCTGAAAGAACGCTGGAACTACAAAAACTTGCTGAAAGCCACGACATATGTGGCTTCTTCGGCACTGTCAAGATCATTCACGGCCCAAGTATCTAAGGACCTACCCCACTGAGAGCAAAGAATGGAGTGACACTGATCAAGGACAGAGAGGCAGTCAGCACTCATTGGAAGGAGCACTTTGAATATCTCCTCAATTGCGATGCCGTCTTTGATGTGAGTGCCCTTGACTACATTCCACAGCATGCTACCCACCATGACGTCAGCACAATCCCAGACTGACAGAGATTGACAGCTAAAAAAAAAAATAAGGCCACCGGCATAGATGGAATTCCCACCAAAATTCGAAAATACAGCAGAGAAGCACTCTTGACACAAATACATCGTCTCACGTCTCTCATGTGGAAGGAAGAGAGCATGTCAGGGATTTCCGAGATGCCGTAATTGTGACCATCTTCAAAAAAGGTGACAAACCCGACTGTAGTAACTACAGAGGGGCAGTCCTGCTGTCCGTCACAGGGAAGGTCATCACAAGAGTCCTTCTCAACCGCCTCCTCCCCATGGCTGAAGAGCTCCTACTGGAATCACAATGTGGATTCTGTCAATCAAGAGGCACGGTGGACATGATCTTCACAGCAAGACATTCCCAAGAAAAATGTAGGGAGCAGCAGCAACCTTTCTACATGGCCTTCTCTGACCTGACAAAGGCCTTCAACTCTCCAAACTGGGAGGGATTATGGAACATCTTCTTCAAATTTGGCTGCCCGGAGAAATTCGGCACCATCGTCTGCCGACTGCATGACATGTAATCATTGGCAACGGACCTACCACTGACCTAATCCCAATGCAAACTGGGCTCAAGCAAGGCTGTGTCATCGCACCAACGCTCTTTTCCATCTTCCTCCCTGCAACATTCCACCTCATCTCCTCACACTCAAACACAGTACCAGAGACTGACAGATACAGAATGGATGTCACACTCACAGTACCAGAGTCTGTAATATACAGAATGAATCCCTACTGCACCAGAGACTGAGAGCTACCGAATTGCACAACACGCTCAAACACAGGATCAGAGAAAAAAGAAATGAAATTAATTGCACGCTCACATGCAATAGCAGAGACACAAGGACACAGAATCAGCCAATATGTGTCTTCCCAACAACAGCCAGGACATTTCCAGGGAGCTTTACATAAGAAGCGGCTCTTTCAACAGAAACTGGGGTTGGAGACAGTCTTTGGGAAATATACTTCCTGATTGCAGGAAGAGTGTTTGTGATTGGTTGCAAATGTTTAATCTGATTGGATGGCGAAAGAGACCAATTAGAGAATTACAATATGAAACCTTTGTGACATCACTGCCAGTCACCCAATCACAATCTTTATTTTCCCCCATCCCTCATTAGCATAGAGCTGTGGGATTGTCTATTTAATCCGCACTCGGAAGGGGGTTTGGCTTATTTCTGTGTCTGAAATTGAGACTGAAGATGGTTGAGGAGAAGAAGAAAGCAGCTCCTAAGAAGGGCGCCAAGAAAACCTTAAATAAACCGTCAGCAAAGGGCGGCAAGAAGCGGAGAAAGTCGAGGAAGGAGAGTTACTCCATCTACATCTACAAAGTGATGAAGCAGGTTCACCCCGACACCGGCATCTCCTCCAAGGCCATGAGCATCATGAACTCGTTTGTGAACGATATTTTCGAGCGCATCGCGGGTGAGGCTTCCCGCCTGGCCCATTACAACAAGCGCAGCACCATCAGCTCCCGGGAGATCCAGACCGTCGTGCGCCTGCTGCTGCCCGGGGAGCTGGCCAAACACGCCGTGTCGGAAGGGACAAAGGCGGTGACCAAGTACACCAGCTCCAAGTAAAACTGCACAATGGACTGAGAAACATCCCAAACACAACGGCTCTTTTAAGAGCCACCCACAATCTCTCTGAAAAAGCTGCATCCGAACATCTCTATTAAATCACTTTAAGATAATGTATAATATAATAACGATCCCACTGCTGTGTTTGTGTCTCCTGTCCCATGAACCCATAATGCGCTCATTCGCCTTTCCTTTTTTGCTTAAAGCTGTTATTTTTTTTGCACAGCCCCTGAATGACCGCTTTAACAGCTGCTTTCAGTGGGAAGAGTCAGACCTCCGTTCCTTCACTCTATTCCTGAAATGTGAACTGATTCATCATTTTATTAACAGCAACTCTCCGCAGTGTAACAGCCCGGAATGGGATCATTATAGAGCAGATTAAGGGTAGTTTGAGGATTCGATCCGGCTCCCTCTTTTCAGAGAAGGACACTGGGCTCTGATTGAAGATAAACTGAACGTTTCGCTTCAGGGAAATGCTGTGAACAGGGATTTAGTACCGCCCGGGACAGTTTGAAAGCGATTGTGGGAAGATCCACAATTTAAACAACATTTAAAACCCGCGTCTCTGATTGGTGACGAAAGGAGTTGAATAAAACAAAATAAAGAGAAGGGATTTTAAATCTTTGACGAAGGATGAAATTTATTTTAATCCGCTCCTTTCCGAAAATGAAATTGGCGGGCTTTTTGAAATTGACAAATTCTGTTTCTGAGGTTGTGGTGGGTAAATCCCGCCCTCTTCTGTTGTCAGTGACCTGATTGGTGATGAATATAGGCAAATAAGGTGAATTAAGTACCGACCAATGAGGAGAGCTTTCAGTCTATAAGTAAAGTAAATGCTGTGGAAAATATCCATTCTTCGTGAAAGAATTTGTGAAAATGTCTGGAAGAGGAAAGACCGGCGGCAAAGCTCGGGCCAAGGCCAAGTCTCGCTCCTCCCGGGCTGGACTGCAGTTCCCGGTGGGCCGTGTTCACAGGCTCCTGAGAAAGGGTAACTATGCTGAGCGTGTGGGTGCCGGAGCCCCGGTCTATTTGGCTGCTGTGCTCGAGTATCTGACCGCTGAAATCCTCGAGCTGGCCGGTAACGCGGCCCGGGACAACAAGAAGAGCCGCATCATCCCCAGACACCTGCAGCTGGCCGTCCGCAACGACGAGGAGCTCAACAAGCTGCTGGGAGGGGTGACCATCGCTCAGGGCGGGGTGCTGCCTAATATCCAGGCCGTGCTGTTGCCCAAGAAAACCAGCGCTCAGAGCTCCCAGAAAAAGTAAAGCGGCCAAAATATCATCGAATAAACCAAAGGCTCTTTTTAGAGCCACCCACAGTCTCTGTGAAAGGGCTGGTTACTGTCTGATTCCAGAATGCCAGTAACAGGACCGAATGAGAACTATTTCAAATGTTTAAGCATCTGTTTCAGTGATTTCTCACTGTCACCCCAAAGCCTGTCTAATTTATTACTTCCACACTGAGTGAGTTATTTGTCCCGTTACAGATTGCTGAATAGAGTCTTACCGCCATGTACAGATAAGTAGACAAAAAATTACAGATTAAAACTTCGCAATATATATAATCCATCAAAAGCTTTTCTTATTCCGCTTTTATCAGCACAAAGTCCTGGCCCGATTTTACGAACAGCTTTAAACTAACGCCAGATTTACCATTAATTCGCTTCTTTCCGACACTGAAATTGACGGCTTTTTCGAATTCAAACTTTCTGCCAATTTAAGCCAGTGATTTGCTGTATTTTCTAATTCGAGGCTCGGCAATTGGTTAAGACATGTGAATGAGACGTGGGTGACCAATCAGAAGTGGGCTCTGGACAGCGCGGGCTCAAATTGTGGGAATTCCAGGTCCCTGAATGATTGAGCTGAAACTGATCAGTTTCACAAACCCTGTCAGTTTCAGTGCAGGAAACACCGTCTCGGGGGAAATAACATCACAAGTGGGTCTGGTTCCAGTGACCGATTCAACGGCTGCTGCAAAACTCCCGGATTCCCTCATTGCAGCGAAATCATTTTGAAATTCTATGAAAACAATGAGTGATTCTGGAGGAGTGATGTGGCTTTTCACTGAGGGCATGTGTCGACTGGGGAAATAACCAACTGGAGAGTCTCGGGCACTGTTTACACAGCCTGTTTTGAAAATCAAATCCACTGCACATCCTTGCTGCAAATGAAATGTCAAATTCGGGGATTCCAGTTTTTTTCATCCCGAACACAGCAGATTGATTGAACAAACAATTAAAAGTAAAATACTGCGAATGCTGCAAATCTGAAATATTTCAGATTGATTGAACTGTTCTGAACAGCCTATCCCAGCTCCCATTTCTCGGTCAATGCTCTCTCTGTGAGGCGGTGGGTGGCTCTGAGAAGAGCCTTTGTTTTGTGTTTGCTGGAAATGGTCAAATTGTTCAACCGCCGAATCCGTAGAGAGTGCGGCCCTGCCGTTTCAGAGCGTACACCACATCCATGGCAGTGACCGTCTTGCGCTTGGCGTGCTCAGTGTCGGTGACCGCATCCCTGATCACATTCTCCAGGAAAACCTTCAACACCCCGCGAGTCTCCTCATAGATCAAACCCGAGATCCGCTTGACCCCGCCACGGCGAGCCAGGCGGCGGATTGCTGGTTTGGTGATGCCTTGGATATTATCACGAAGCACTTTCCGGTGCCGCTTTGCTCCGCCTTTGCCCAGTCCTTTGCCTCCTTTACCTCTGCCAGACATGATGATTCTTCACTCAGGTCACTACACAATATAAAAAGCAGACTCTTGCAGGCTCTACTTTATACAGACTGCCCGGACCTGCCTGAGAATGGCAGAGAGAGAGAGCAGGAAGGGGAGGAGACAGAGTGAAGATTGAACAGAGAGCAGATGGGGAGGAGACACCCAGAGTGACAGACGGAGAGAGAACGGCCCCTCATCTTTCAGCTCCACCTCCAGTTTCCTCTGGTTCGCCAATTTCAAACCCTTTATTAACAGTGGAACCGAAACCCAGCTCTCCACACAAACCCTTCCAGACTCGGTCTTCATAGTCAAGGCTTTCCAGAAAGCCGGAGCTTTTAAATATGGTTCCGCTACAATTAACACTCAGTAATATTCCCACCTAAACACAGTCCATTCTATAACAAATAACCTACTCAGTAACATCACCATTTCCACACACATCCTCTTCCAGCAGTTTACAAACACCTTATTGCAGCTGTTTGGGGAATCTCCTGTGTTAAGATTGGAGTTGGAAAGCGGCCTTTACCCGGCAGTGTTACCGTCTCACACTGAATCTGCCAGACATCCTGTTGATCTGTCTCGTTCCCCTCTGTCTCTCTTGACTATTACATGGCACGGGTAGTATTTCAGAAAGTACTGCAATGGAGGGAGTGCTGGAGACTCCAGGCCAATCCTGGAGGGATGGGGGAAATATCTTTAGAAATTCCCTGGAGAGAATCGTGATATGACAGGTCTCCAGGGACAGACCAAGGAGAGAGTGTGGACATTGAATGGAAACATGGCAAAAAGAGTTGGGGATTCAGGAACACAATCCTCTCTGATAGGTTACAGCCTCCCCCTCTGCTCCTGCTCTTTACGAGACACTTTTCCAGTTTAAATTTATGGACAAGGTGGGTTAGTTGCTCTCAGGGTGGGTGGGGGGAGAGGAGCCTCAGTGGCCATGGGTGGGACAGGGAAAATGGAGACAGAGAACCAGGACTCCGGTCACTCCCCAGCGATGTCTGCTGGAAAGTATCTGTGGATCGGATGATGCCGGGGTCCCATGGAGAGGGGAAGGGGGTGGGGTGATGGAGTGAGGAGGTGGAGAGGGAGTGTTCGTGGTGTCACAGCCAACCCCCTGCCCAAACCAAACTCCCACATCCCAGCATTATATTGTCCAATTCCTGGAGGCGGAGGATGGCGATTCCCGTTGGATTAATTTCTAATGTTCGCCATCTTATCCTGATAAAATCACCAGTTCTGAAGGAGGCCATTCTGTACTTATTCTCAGGTCATCGAGGGGTCATCTTTCCCTTTTCAGCTCCTGACTGCTGGTATTTTTGCTGTTAAATGTGAAATGCAACGTATGTTCGCAGCTGTTTCTGCCCTGTTGCAGCCATAGGAACATAGAAATGGGGGTCGGCCATTCAGCCCCTCGAGCCTGCTGCACCTTTCAATTAGATCCTGGCTCACCTGTATCTTAACTCCAGCTACCTGCTGTGATTTCATAAACCCTCAGACCATCACTGGATAAACATCTCTCAATCTCAGGTTGGAAATTGTCAATTGACCCTCTGGTTTATCTTATTTTTCGGAGAGAATTCCAGGTTCCCGCTCCCCTTTGTGTGAAAAAGTGCTTCCCGGCAATATTCCTGAAAGGCAGAACTCTAATTTTTGAGTTCTCTCCCTTTGTTGTGGAACTGCTTGTTTACAGCTCAGACCGAAGTCCACACTGCAGAACAAACAGCTGTTCCTCTGATCCTGTCACTTCAGCTTTGGATTTGAAGCTCATGCCTCTTTCCATGATGATTCTTTGTGCCCTATCTCTGTAAATGGTTATGCCTGTCTTTTTGTGGGGTATGTCAAACATTCTTTTTTCCAGTCCTACTCAGGACCCCACCCCCAGCTCTTTTTCCGGTACAATGATGACTGGATCAGTGTCATTTCCTGCTCCCGCTCCGAACTGGAAAATTTCATCAACTTCGTTTCCGATTTCCCCCTCACTGTGGTTGACAGGGCTCTCAACCCTTTTTATTATTTTATTTTATCTTTTTTTTTTAACCATGTGCCTGCCTTAAACTTGGTTTTTCAAGTATGTGCTTTTGGACAGAACTATTGATTATTCTGTCATTAACACTCTCTCTGCACTAATATTTTGTCTTTCACTACACCATTAGCACACTCCCTTTGCCTTTGCCCCATGACCTCCTTGTCAGTTAATCTCTCCTGCCCTCTGCCCTATTACACACCTTCCCTTTTCTTCTCTTCCCCACCTCCCCCCACCCCCGCTTCACTTGCTTAAAATCTATTACATTGAGTGTGGGACAAATTCAATCCATCTTTTGTACTGTATGAGATTAATTTTGACACACTTTCTGGTACATTATGTGACAGCGAGTATAATTCTACATCTATCTGTCTGTGGTACTGTGTCTGAGTGTGAGATTATTTCAGTGTCAGTCTATGAAACTAAATGTGATTGTTTGATTCATTCTGTATGTCAATCATAAGTATTCTATGTGAATGTGTGGCAGCTTCTGTATCTATCTGCTACTGTGGGTGAATATGGATATCATTCGGTATCTGTCAGTGTCCAGAACTAAATGTGAGTGTGAGATTCATTGTGTATGCATCAATCTTACAGTCAGAATGTGACTGTATGGTTCATTCTCTATGTGTCAGTCTAAGGTACTATATATGCCAGTGGTTTTAATTATGTGTCTGTCATTGTATGTGAGTCATTTTATGGTCTCACTGTATATCTGTCAATCTCTGGTTCTTTCTGTGAGAGTGAGATTAATTCTCTATTTGCTGGTCTCTGAAATTAATTGATTTTGTGACTCACTCTGTGCCTGTCAGTCTATGATACTGTGAATAAGAGGGGAATATATATGGTGTCTGCCTGAACTTGGTATCGAGTATGATTGTAGGATTCATTGTGCATCTATCAGTATCCAGACTGAATGAGAAATAAGGTTCATTCTGTACGTGAAAATCTCTGGAATTCTATGGAAGTGAACTCGAATGTGCCTGTCAGTCTTTGACACAGTATCTGATTATGGGATTGACTCAATACCTTTCAGACTTTGGTACTATGCATATGTGTGGTTCAAGTTCTGCATGTCAGTCTCTGTTACTCCATGTGAGTGTCGATATCCTTTATGTATCTGTCAGTCTCTCGCAATGAATGCAAGTGTGGGATTAACTCTCTTTTCAACAGTATCTGGTACTGACTGTGAGCATGTGACTCCTACAGTATCTGTCAGTGTTTTCTATTGTATGTGAATGTGCAATTCCTCCTATGTCTTTCAGTGCCTAGTACAGTGTGTATGGGATTCATTCTGTACCTGTCAGTATCTGGTACTGAATGAGATTGTGGGATTCATTCTGTTGTCTGTCAATCTCTGCTAATGTACGTGAGTGATATCTGTTATGCATATATTATTTTCTGGTACTGGAAGTGTATATTGTATTTATTCTTTACTTGTTAGCCTCTGGTACCGCGTATGAGTATGGGTCTCATTCTGTATCAGTCAGTTTCTGGTACAGTCTGCATGCGCATATCCACGGCTCATTTTGCATTTGGCAGTCTCTGGTACGAAATATGCGTTACAATTCATTTTTTATGTGTCTGTCTCTTGGACAGTCCATTACAGTGGGATTAATTTTGTACCTCTCAGCTGCTGGTTATGTCTGCAAGTGTACATTCTGTATCTATGTGACGCTGGTGCTGTATGAGTGTGGAATTCTTCTGTACCTGTACTTAATATGTATCTACGGGATGGTATTGAGAACTATTTGTTTAATGCCATAATGTATCACCATTTTCTTGTCTCACTAGTATTTTAAAATATAGATCACTGCACATTTTAACTGTGTGTATTACTGAGTTGTGGTTTGAGCTTTTTGGACTAGTATTCAGTCTGTAACTGTATGAACACATTTGTGAATGACAACATATATTTCAAACTCACACATGGCATGCTCAGTATAATCAGAATCATTCAATTGATAAGATATCATTCAGTACAGCTCTTGGAGAGATTATTGGATTGGTATGTAATGTGCAGTGCAGTGTGCACTAATTGACATAATACTGTAACTTTCCTTTTGATACTGTATCAGATGTTTGTACTACATTGTAATCTGTCACTCAGTCTGCAGTCTGGGCTACATTATTAGGATTCATTCTGTACCTTTCCATCAGCTGCTCTACCTCATATTTAATTTGTAGCTTAGGGTGCACTCTTGTGGGATTGATCCGGTGCTTTTCAATATGATAGTGGGTGTGATTTTGAACTAAGATTGATGTACCTAGCTTTCAGCAGTACTGAGTTGGGGTGAATTGGAAACAACTTCTGCCTCTCCTGCTTTGTTTGATTGTCTGCTGGATTGAAAATGTGTCTCTGGAACTTGGGATCAGTGTGAGCCTGACTGCTTCTGCTCTCTGTGACTGTGGAACTCATGGCCTGTCTGTGTCTCTGAGCTCTGGGAGTGATAATGTACCTACTCTGTGTTAGAAGGAGTGGACTGTACATATCCTTGTGCCGGGGAATCATCACAATCCTTCTGGTTCCTTCAAGTATTTGCTGACAGAAAGAAAGAAAAATATCTCTTGTAACTCATGATCAATTGAGGTGGAAGCTTGAAAAGACATGAATATACTATTTCAATTAATAATCATTATGACCAACCACAAAGGATGATCAGTAATACAAAGAGTGTCAGTGTCTGATTCCACTGCAGCACTCAGCTTCTGCTGATCAGGTTTTCTTTGGTAGTTTTATAACAATTTAGTGACATCCAGGAACAACCCAACATCTGCACTGCTCCATGAATGGGAATACCTGCTGGAGCAGGGATATTTGCACAAGTCAAGTTTTTAATTCCACCTGGCATTATAATGCAAGAACATAATAACTAGGAGCAGGATTAGGCCATTCCGCCACTCGAGTCTGTTCCAACATTTAATAAGATCATGGCAGATCTGATCATAGTCTCAACTCCACTATCCTGCCTGTCCCAATAACACTTCACTCCCTTGTAAATCAAAAGTCAGTCTAACTCAGCCTTGAATATATTCAATGACCAGCTTCCACCATCCTCTTGGGTAGAGAATTCCAAAGAACAACAACCCTTTGAGAGAAGAAATTCCTCTTCAATTCCATCGAAAATGGGTGCCCCCTTATGTTGAAACTGTTCCCCCTAGTTCTTGATTCCCTCATGAGGGGAAACATCATCTCAGTAAATACCCTGTCAAGCCCCTTCAGTATCTTATATGTTTCATCAGATCACCTATCATTCTTCTAAACTCCAATGAGTGTAGCACAACCAGGTCAAACGTTCCTCATAAGACAACATCTTCATCCCTGGGATCAAGCCAGTGATGTTTGCCTGAACTACCTTCAATGCAAGTATTTTCCTCCTTAAATAAGGAGACCAAAACTGTATACACACTCAAGGTGTGGTCTCACCAACACGCTGTAGAGTTGTAGCAAGACTTCCCTACATTTCTACTCCATCCCCATTGCAATAAAGGCCAAAATTCCAATAGCCTTCCTAATTACTTGCTGTACTTCCATGCTAACTTTTTGTGATTCATATAAGAGGACACTCAGATCCCTCTATACCACAGCATTCTGCAGTCTCTCCTTATTTAAATAATATTCTTCTTTTCTCTACATCATACCAAAGTGGATAACCTCACATTTTCCCACATTATACTTAAAATGCCAAATTTTTCCCACACACTTAACTTGTCTTTATCTCTTTGCAGACTCATTGTGTCCTCCGCACAACTTGCTTTCACACCTTTCTTTGTATCAACAGCAAATTTAGTTACAATACACTCGATCCCTTCATCCAAATCATTAATATAGACTGGAAGTAGTTGAGGCCCCAGCACTGATCCCTGTGGCACTCCACGAGTTCCAGTTTGCAAACCTGAAAATGACACATTTATCCTAATTCTCTGTTTCTTGTTACTAAGCATGTACCAGCGACCTGGGTTCGATTCTGGGTACTACCTGTGCAGAGTTTGCAAGTTTTCCCTGTGACCGCGTGGGTTTTCGCCGGGTGCTCCGGTTTCCTCCCACAGCCAAAGACTTGCAGGTTGATAGGTAAATTGGCCGTTATAAATTGCCCCTAGTATAGGTAGGTGGTAGGGGAATTGAGGGAAGTTGGGGATGTGAGAGGGTAATGGGATTAATGTAGGATTAGTATAAATGGGTGGTTGATGGTCAGCACAGACTCGGTGGCTGAAGGGCCTGTTTCAGTACTGTATCTCTAAATAAATAAAATAAATAATATAGTACCCGTTAACACCACAAGTGCTTACCTTGTGCAGTAACATTTTGCATGGCACTTTAGCGAATGCCTTTTCAAAATACAACTACACTACATCTACTGGTTCCCCTTCAGTTACCCTGCTTCTTACACCCTCAAAGAACGCTAATAATGTTGGCAAACTTGATTTCCTTTTCATAAATCCATGTTGACTCTGCATGATTGTATTATAATTTTCTAAATGTTCTACAGATTGGAGGGTGGCAAATGTAACCTCACTATTTAAAAAAGGAGAGAGAGAAAAAACAGGGAATTACGGACCAGTTAGCCTTACATCAGTAGTGGGGAAAGTGCGAGAGTCTATTATAAAGGATGTGGTAGCAGAACACCTGGAAAGCATAAACGGGTTTGGACAAAGACAGCATGGGTTAACGAAAGGGAAATCTTGCTTAACAAATCTACTGGAGCTTTTTGAGGATGGAACTAGTAGAATAGATAAAGGAGAACCAGGGAATGTGTTGTATCTGGATTTTAAGAAGGCTTTTGATAAGGTCCCACATAAGAGGTTCGTGTGCAAAATTAAAGCAGATGGGATTGGGGGTAATATACTGGCATTGATTGAGAATTGCTTGACAGACAGGAAACAGAGAGTAGGAATAAACGGGCCTTTTGCCAGGTGGCAGGCAGTGACGTGTGGCGTACTACAGGGATCAGTGCCTGGGCCCCAGCTATTCACAATATATATTAATGACTTGGGTGAGGGAACATTTCCAGGTTTGCAGACGACACAAAGCTGGGGAGGAAACTGAGTTGTGAGGAGTATGCAAAGAGGCTCCAATGTGATTTGGACAAGTTGGGTGAGTGGGCAAATGCATGGCAGATGCAGTATAACTTGGATAAATGTGAGGTTATTCACTTCGGTTGTAAAAACAGAAAGGCAGATTATTATCTGAATGGTGACAGATTGGGAAAGGGGGAGGTGCAAAGAGACCTGGGTGTCCTTGTACACCAGTCGCTGAAAGCAAATATTCAGGTGCAGCAAGCAGTTAGGAAGGCAAATGGTATGTTGGCCTTCATTGCAAGCGGATTTGAGTACAGGAGCAAGGAAGTCTTACTACAGTTATACAGGGCTTTGGTGAGAGCACATCTGAAGTATTGTGTGCAGTTTTGGTCTCCTTATCTGAGAAAGGATGTTCTTGCCATGGAGGGAGTGCAAAGAAGATTTACCAGGCTGATTCCTGGGATGGCAGGATTGACAATGAGGAGAGATTGGGTTGACTAGGCCTATATTCACTAGAGTTTAGAACAATGAGAGGGAATCTCATAGAAACCTATAAAATTCTAACAGCACTAGTCAGGCTATATGCAGGGAGGATGTTCCTGATGTCTGGGGAGTCCAGAATCAGGGGTCACGGTCTCAGGATATGGGTATGCCATTTAGAACCGAGATGAGGAGAAATTTCTTCACTCAGAGGGTGATGAACTTGTGGAATTCTCTACAAAGAAAATTACAGCACAGGAACAGGCCTTTCGCCCTCCAAGCCTGCGCCGATCCAGATCCTCTATCTAAACATGTCGCCTATTTTCTAAGGGTCTGTATCTCTTTGCTTCCTGCCCATTCATGTATCTGTCTAGATACATCTTAAAAGACGCTATCGTGTCCACGTCTACCACCTCCGCTGGCAACGTGTTCCAGGCACCCACCACCCTCTGCGTAAAGAACTTTCCACGCATATCCCCCCCGAAACTTTTCCCCTCTCACTTTGAACTCGTGACCCCTAATAATTGAATCCCCCACTCTGGGAAAAAGCTTCTTGCTATCCACCCTGTCTATACCTCTCATGATTTTGTACTGCAGAAGGCAGTGGAGGCCAAGTCATTAAATATATTCAAGAAGGAGATAGATATATTTCTTAATACAAAAGGGATCAAGGGATATGGGGAGAAAGCGGGAAGAGGGTACTGAATTATATGATCAGAATTGATCATTTTTGAATGGCAGAGCAGAGCCGAATGGCCTACTCCTGCTCCAATTTTTCTATGTTTTCTGCGATGACTGACTTAATCATTGGTTCCAGCATTTTCTCAATGGCAGACATTAGGCTAACAGGCCTATCGTTGCCTGCTTTCTCTTTACTGCTTTCTTGAACAGGGACATTACATTTGCAGTTTAATATCCACTGGAACTGTTGCAGGATCTAGGGAATTTAAGAAGATTACAACCAATGCATCCACTATCTATGCAGACACTTCTTTTAAACCTTAGAATGTAGGCCATCAGATCCAGGGGACTTGTCAACCTTTAGTCCCATTAGTTTTCCAAAAACATGTTTTTCTCGCGATGGTGATGTTTTAAGGTCCCCCCTCCTTACTCCCCTTGATTTTCTACTATTCTTGGGATGTTTTTTGTGTCTACTTCTGTGAAGACAGATGAAAAATTCTTGTTCAGAGTATCTGCCATTTCCTTGTTTCTCTTGGATCAATCGTTCAACGGAAACCGACAGCTGCTGTTTAAAATGTTTCCTTGACACTACTCACCTGGCGCCAGCAATAGGTGTTGTTTGCATAACTGTCCCCATCCCTACTGTCTGGCTCTGTTCCCTCTATTCACTGCTCAATAACAACACAGTGTGAAACTGGAGCTAAACCATGAACATGCATTACAGGTTTGAGGAGAGAAAACAACAATGATTTTCAACAGCAGCTTCTTCCTGCTCTGTCTCCGTTACCTTGTCCACAAACAGCCTGAGAAAGGCTTCTCCTTCCGCGCTCACTCCATGTTCCTGCTCCACTCCGCCTCTTACAAACAGCCCCCAACTCCCCCTGAACTTGCTCCGCAGTCAATGCTGATCTCTGAGCCCCTCTGCGGACAGGCTCTCAAAGCAATGTGCTGCTGGAAGGAGACTGCTGTTTACTCACTTACCCCGGGGCTCTAAGTCTCCATTCCCGTCTGTTTCAAACAAACTTCTTCCGCTCACTAATTAAATGACGCAGAAGGACACGGCTGGAGGAGGCGCATCGCGCATGCGCTTCTTTCCCCACTCATTTACAAAAGAAAATAAATTGGAATAAAAGCAAAATACTGCGGATGCTGGAAATCTGAAATAAAAACAAGAAATGCTGGAACCACTCAGCAGGTCTGGCAGCATCTGTGAAAAGTGAAGCAGAGTTAACGTTTCGGGTCAGTGACCCTTCATCGGAACTGACAAAAATAAACTGGAACTTTCCCCAGTTCAGTTTTCTCCGAGTTTGAGCAAAGGAACTGGGGCTGTGGGGAAAGGTCAGAGAACGTTTCAAGCTGGGGGATTCCCCCTTTCTGAAGCTCAGTTTGAGATCATTCCCTGCAGTGTGTTTGCTCTTCATTCATCCGTCTTCTCAAAGCAATCCTCCGAGGGAGTCGCTGTGTTTGCTGCGATCGCGCAGGAGTTAATATCTGACAGTAACAGTCCCAGATTAATGTCATCACATTGAAACTGTCCCTCACTGACAGTCATATCGAACGGTGTGAGCTGAGAGATTACAGAGATCAACAGGGCCAAGAGCGTTAAATTTGGAACATTGTTCACCTCACTCTCTAACTGTTACCCAGAGTCTAGGAATAATAATGTGTCTGTTTCTGATACAATATCAGTTAGAGATGAGACTGCACCGTCTGTCTCCCACGGATCTTTCAAGATAAAATGAGGCTTCCAGGTCAGCCTGTAACTGCTGATGGGGATCTCTCTCTCTCTCTCACTTATTCACTTTCAGCTCTGTCTCTAGTGCTCCATAAAAACGTGGGATCCAGTTATTGGGTGTGATATGGACACACGAATAGAAAATGCACTATTGACACTCCCTCTCTAATGCTGTACATATGTTTGGGATACCATTATTTAGGATGATATGTATGCACTTTATTGTGTTACTAATACTGTCTCTGATGATACATGAGAATGTGTAATACAGTGTGATAT
This sequence comes from Heterodontus francisci, assembly GCF_036365525.1. NCBI lineage: Eukaryota > Metazoa > Chordata > Chondrichthyes > Heterodontiformes > Heterodontidae > Heterodontus > Heterodontus francisci. The sequence goes on from NC_090405.1 coordinate 21,138,877, forward strand.
GGACACACTGTTACGAATGGCCGGACTGATTCTCTCTCTCTCTGTGGTGCTGTATATGAAAAGGGGATAATGTTAGTGAGCATCATAGAATCATAGAATCATAGAAGGTTTAAGGCAGAGAAAGAGACCACTTGGCCCATCATCGTATGCGGCAGCCGAAAAACAGTGAACGTAAAGGAATGGCAGGGGGGCTTCAACCTCGAGAGTGCACCTCCTGTGCTATGTGGAAGCTCCTGGATGCTTCCCGTGTCCTGGAGAACCATTTGGCGGTCATCACCTCGTAGCAGATGTAATGTACAACAATACTCCGCTCTCGTTGATTGACGTCTACGCCCCGGTTCAATGCAGCGAGCGGCTGACCGTCTTCCAGCATCTCCCACTGCTGCTGGCGACGTCCAGGCCGGTCATCCTAGGCAGTGACTTCAACGGCATCATCGATGCACCTGGATGATCCGGCAGAGACGACAGCAAACTGGATGCTATGTCCAGATTCTTAATAGAAACAGTAAAAGATGCCAAACTGCACGACGTCTTCAGCAAACCTGCAGACAGAGCGCAGCATAGATACACATGGTCAAGAACGGACGGGTCTGCCCATTCCAGGATTGACTTCCTATTTGTGTCCCGTGTTTTCACGGTCAGATTCACCGACGTCAAGCCGGTGTTCTTCTCCAAGCATTGCCTTTTACTGGCTGACTTTCACTTACAGGATGACCAGCGGGTTGGCAGGGGGACATGGAAGCTCAATGCTACACTGCTAACCCCAGAGAATGTTGAGGAACTCAAAAGAGATTACAAAGGTTGGAGGACCGTGAAACCCCACCTTTGAGTCTCCAGTTCACTGGTGGGAAGCGATCAAGGAGAACATCAAGAGGTTCTTTATCTTCAAAGGGGTTCAGAGGGTGAGAGAGCGAGACAGATGGAAATGTCACGACTCCAGAAAAGTATGCAAAATCTGCTCTGGCTTCAGTCGATGGGGGTCAAGGTCAAGGAGGACCTTCATGAGGTGAAGAGCCAGCAGGCCTCGCTCTTTGCCACGGAGGCCTACAAGATCATCTTCCAGTCCAGAGTCCGCTCCATTGAGCAGGATGAGATGTGCTCGTGTTACTTCTTCTAAAAGGTACACACAGAGAGCTCTGTTATCAGCAGCCTGAAGGAAGAGGATGGCTCGGTAACGTCTTCGCAGTCCGACATACTAAGGACCAGCAAATCCTTTTATGTTGGGCTGTATGACGCGAAGCCCACAGACAGCAGAGCCTCCCAGTCCTTCCTGTCATCTATCACAGAGGTCTTAGATGACAGCAGGGGGGAGAGACTGGACAAACCGCTAATTCTGGATTAGCTGACTAAGGCCGTCAAATCCTTCGAGATAAATAAAACTCCCGGAAGCGACGGCTTACCGGTTGAGTTGTATTTGGTCCTGTGGGACTGGGTCGGCCCGGACCTGCTGGAAGTATACGACAGTATGCTCCTAGCCGGCAGCATGTCAGAATCCATGAGGAAAGGCATCATCACCCTCATCAACAAGGGGAAGGGGGAGAGGGCAGAAATCAGAAATTGGCGGCCCATCTCACTGCTTAATGTAGACTACAAGATACTGTCAAAAGTCATAGCCAGTCGAGTCAAGTCTGCTCTGGAGTTGGTGATCCACCCTGATCAGACCTGTACTTTACCCACTCAGGGACACGATCACCCACATACGGGACAGGAGGGTGGACACCTGCCTCATCAGCCTGGACCAGGAGAAGGCTTTTGACAGGATATCGCACATCTGCATGATGGACGTACTTTCCAAAATGGGGTTTGGGGAGGGAATCTGCAATTGGATCAAACTGCTCTACACAAGCATCAGTAGCACAGTCTCAATCAATGGGTGGGAATCGGAAAGTTTCCCGATCCAATCTGGAGTCAGACAGGGTTGTCCTCTCTCCCCTGTCTTGTTTATTTGCTGTATTGAACCCTTTGCTGAGTCTATCAGGAAGGATGCGAGCATAAGAGGGGTGACAATCCCAGACAGTGGAGGCACTCAGGTTAAAACCTCCCTGGACATGGATGACGTCGCGGCCTTCTGCTCGAACCCGCTGTCTGTGCGCAGAGATGAGCATCTGCGACCAGTTCGCACTGGCCTTGGGAGCCAACGTTAACCACGGCAAGAGAGAGGCCATGTTCTTTGGGAACTGGGCTGACCGATCCTTTGTCCCCTTCACCGTCAGGTCAGACTACCTGAAGGTGCTGGGGATATGGTTCTGAAGGGCCGCGGCATGCACCAAAACCTGGAAGGAGCGAGTAGCCAGGGTACAACACAAGCTGAGCATGTGGGAGCAGCAACTCTCTCCATTATGGGTAAGAACCTGGTCATCAGGTGCGAGGCGCTCACGTTGTTGCTGTAAGTGGCACAGGTCTGGCCAATACCCCATTCCTGCGCTGTGGCGATCACCCGAGTCATTTTCAGCTGCATCTCTGGATCCAAAATGGAGCGGGTACAAAGGGACACGATGTTCAAACCTCTGGATAAGGGCGGGCATAATGTACCCAATATCACCCTCATCCTGATGACTACCTTCGTGTGTGGCTGCATCAAGCGGTGTGCAGATCCCCAATACGCCAACACCAAGTGTCACTACGTGCTGAGATTCTCTCTGTCCCCAGTGTTGTGAAGGAAGGGCCTGGTCGCATTGCCGTGGAACGCTCCATCTAGTTGGACTGTGCCGTACCACCAATCCTTCGTGGAACAGTTTCTGTGGAAAACACCTTTGACCACCAATCCATCAGGCAGTGGTCTGCACGGAATGTCCTCAAGGCCCTACGGGAAAAGGAGATGGTGGATCCTGTCGGATGGTTACCAGAGCAGACCGCCAAATCATTTGGCGGAATGCCTCATCACCAGAACTTTCAAACAAGCACCAAGGTGTAGCTTGGCTGGTGGTGAGAAGAGCCCTCCCCGTCAGATCCTTCCTGCACGCCCGAAGTCTCACCCCCTCCGCACAATGCCCTCGAAGTGGCTGTGGTGGGGATGACATGGTTTCCCAGCTTCTTCTGGAATGTGTCTTTGCAAAGCAGGTGTGGAAAGAGATGCATTGGTTTTTGTCGAGGTTCATCCCAAGCAGCTCTGTAACACAGGAGTCTGTGCTCTGCGGGCTGTTCCCAGGGACACACACCGAGATAACCACAACTGCTGCTGGAGGACTATCAATTCGGTGAAAGACACTCTTTGGTCTGCCCAAAACTTGCTGGTCTTCCAGCGCAAAGAGTTGTCCAATGTTGCAGACTGGCACACTCCAAGGTCCAGGACTACGTGTTGAGGGACGCACTAAAGCTTGGGGTAGC